>NC_055662.1:24427742-26880242 GCF_017976325.1 Chelmon rostratus | reverse complement strand
TAGGCTACTTCTGTTTTAGCACTGTGACTGAAGCTTTTTGCAGCCCTGCAGTTTTCACTTCGTTTTCTTTCTTTCTTTCTCTCTTTCTTTCTTTCTTTCTTTCTTTCTTTCTTTCTTTCTTTCTTTCTTTCTTTCAGAAGCCCTGAGAGGAAAATCTCTGGCCATCATAATTGCTTGTGTCTGGGTATGATTGAAGAACACACGAATTGGATTTTGCTTGAAACAAGTCAAAAAAGCTTTTTTCCAGGTGAAAAAAAGTTTTGCCAGGATCGATTTTCTAAGTTACTTTTCTCACCTGTGAAAACAGGTGAGATACTTTGTAGTTGCAATACACAGCACATGGCAGAAGTCTGCCCTCGGAGTGGTCAGCTACATCTGCTTCACATGTACAATCTTCATGTAATTAAAAGAAGCTGTCAAGGATTTCCAGGATAGCAGGAAATACAAATAACTCAGAAGTGTTACATTACTTTGTTACATTGTTCCACTATTAATTTACGAATATTGGAGCACAAACGAAGAGGATTAAAGTGCTGGAAGGAGGGTCAGCTTCTTCATGCAGCTCATTTCCTGCTTCAGTGCTGCATTCTTTCGATGACAAACCAGTCGGCTCACGGTAAACCTGGACCCGTCAGGGCCCCGCAAAATCTGCTCGTCAGGAAAAACATCCTCAGCCGAGAGCATGCGAGAGTCACCTACCAGGATTAAAATAAAAGAAATAAACTCAGTGTAGTTTGTTTTAATGCTGTCAGTCAGTCAGGAGGAATTCCGCTTTGTGTTTATGGGATATTTATTATCAGAAATATTTCTCCATGATACTTATCTCAAGATTTAAAGAAACAGCAGCTCCCGAATCCTAATGAGGCTTTTTACTCATGTACAGCAGTCAGAGGTGACGTGAAGCGAAGAAGAATGAGGTGCAGCCGGACTGAAAGCAGGCTGTAATTACACAGTCAGCTTCTCTGATTTTGTTAGATCACAGGTTTGTAACCACAAACGTTCCTGTTTCCCACCTAGTTTTGGCTTCAAGCTGCAACTAAATCCAGCAAATCAGGACCGACAACACGAGTTTACAGGAGCAAAGTGCGACTCATTACAATATTTACTCTCGCCTGTTGTCTCCTCTGCTCAATGAAAAGCTCTTTTGTGAATCACTTTATGACAAAAAACATCCACCAGAACATTTGAAATAAAGTTTTGTGGTTTGAAGAAAGTTTGTCTGCACAGGTTTGTGATTGTGGACCCACACAGAGTGTTTTAATGAATCACTCAGTAATGAGATCAGGGCTCTTCCTTCAACATGTTGAACTAATATTTGGGAGCCGTCGCTGATGATGAGCTCGTCTCTCTGCTGTTTGACTGCTAATAAACTGATGATTTTCTCAGTTTTTCATTTAGTATTTAATTTTTGACAGCTGTGGCTTCTCTTGCTCTCTGAATTAAAGGCTCTTGTGTTATATTTCTCAGTAAAGTTTGGAAAAAGTGAGCTCTGATCTGAGACCTGTTTCTCAGAGTCCTGGTCCTCAGTCTGAACACTGTCTCAGCTGTCAGTCTCACATGTAAACACCCATTTTAAGCTGTTATTACGTGACTGTAGGAATCCAGAGCAGCTGGTTGACTATTACTGAGGCCTCTCTTCAACCCACAGGCCTTCATCCTCCTCCCCCTCCTCCTCCTTCATCCTCTGAGTCAATCACCAGCCCTCTCATTTGTTTTGGTTTGATATTTGAAAAGCCGGGAGAGGTGAAACTCTTTAAATCTACCATGTATATACCATCAGCGGAGGAAGTATTCAGATCCTTTACTGAGGTAAAAGTACTAATACACACTTTGCAAATACTCCACTACAAGTAAAAGTTCTGCATTCATAACTTGAGTGAAGTAAAAGTATTAAAGCATTATTAAAGTACTCACAGTAAGTGTTGTTGTATCAGTAAAATGTTCCTGTCAGTGTTTCTCATCATCTCTGATGTTTGTGGATTAATATTCCTGCTCATTTGAACTACTTTATATCCTGTTGGCTGGTTTAATCTACAGCGATGCATCATATTCTATAAGATCATCATATGTTTGTCCTGTGAGAACCTCGTATCTCAGAAAAACAGCCTGTTTTCAGCTTTGTGACGATGCATTTTCAGCTGATCCAAGAGGCTTTTTAAACAGTTTATTTAGCTGAAGAAGACATGAAGGAAAACTTCATCCTTCAGTTTATCACAAACATTCAACAGCAACACATCTGGAGATGTGAGCTTTTCACTGAGTAGCAAGTAACACTTCTGGGACTGGAATAGGAAGTACAAGTACCTCAAATTTGTACTAAAGTTAGGCACCACTAGTGCTGGTGTGTACAAAGTGAAAGATGCTTTGGGCTCCGCTGGACATGAAACTCTACTGGCTGAATCATCAGTGTTTGTTTGATAAAACGTCAAAGTTACATGAAGTCTGTGGACATAAAAAATCAAGGAGAGTTGCAACTACAACTCCCAGGGTGCATTTTGTGAACAGACATCCAATCACAGCAGCTGGAAACTAAAAGCAAATAACAATAATCACTATGAATTCTGGGTCAAGTATTCGGTAACTATGGCGATGTGTTTTGTTCATAAATTCAGCTCCAACTGTTTTGAATTCACTGCCGCTTTAATTCATGTTCTTCTCCATGGCAACTGTGGCTGAGGCTCGTGGGTAATGTAGTATTTAGAGCAGCTTGAAATAATTAAAACTGCTGCTCAACATAAATCTTTATGGTTGTAATATTGTGCAGCATGTTTCTCTGCTCAGTGACGCGGAGGTTAGAATTTAAAGTAAACACGCAGAGCAAACACATGTGGAAGCAGCAGCTCTGCACACTTTCCAAAACAGGAGCAGCAGATCCTGTAGATCCTGTGGATCCTGTTACATGTTGAAAATCTAGTAATGAAATGCCAATAAACTGTAGGCTGTCACCTAAAAACCTGTTTTAGCTTACATCTGTTATCAGCTGTTCCAACTTCAACCTGCCTCTGCTGCATGATATCTGTTTCACTTCTGGAAACGGCCGTCACATCATCACAGCTGCACTGTGTCACTCAGGCCGCCACAGACGGAGCCTGCAGAGGGCCGACGGCGTATGTTTCCTCATATTCCACCTTTAAAGTATCATGTGTTTCATCTTTTTTTAATCAAAGGGTGAATTCCTTATCCCAATGTCAGGAATCACAGAGGAGAGTTTGATGGTTTATTGGTGATTCGTGCTGAGTTTAAAGAGCACTTTGACTTTGTCTGGACTATGGAGCGCTACGTTCACGTGGCGTGATCAATTCAGTGATTTGAATCTAATGAGCATGATTAGAGACTGAATAACTTCATCTGCTCAGTGTGACCAGTCAAACATCTCTTCGTTTAGAATCAGGACTTCTACTTTATTAAATTCTGGCCCCTCGTTGACTCCCCTCCTGTGACAATGAGGCTTTGACTGAGGAGTCTTTGGGGTGGGGGGCCAGCTAGGGCCACGGCCCACCGAACAGGTTCCTCTGGCCCAGATCTGTTCACTGCTCCTCCCTCCGTCTCCTTCACGTCCTCACTGTCTCCTCGTACTCTCCTCTGTTTGCTGGCCTCTTGTTTCTCGTTTTTTTTTTAATGCTCATTTTTCTTTTCTTTGAACTCGTCCTTTAACTGCTCCGGTAATAAATTAATAATACTCGACTGTTCAGTTTGGTCAGAGTATTCTGGAGTAAGGTAGGATTATTATCTATATCTATGCTCTTCATGCTGCAGTGAAACACAGCATCAACAGAAACTAGTTTTGCATGTCTTTCTGTTGCAGAGGTGTTCCTGTTATTGTGTCCATACCCTGAACCTGCTCAGACACGTCTGAACGTTTCATTACACTCCAGTTCTCCTCTGTTACTGAAAACATGCTTTTTTACCTCTTAGACCCCGACAGCGGCCAAACAGGATGCAGCATTTTGGGGCGTTACCTCAGTCAGCTTTTCAGATTCCAGGGGGCGGTCTTTTCCAGATGTGACCACGCCCCCTGCCTATAACTCCCTCCCACCTGTCCTTGTGTGGACCTGACTGCAGCTGAAATTCTACCAAATGACACAAATGCTGCTGCAGAGGGAAGTGATTGACTGAAGCTCTTTGACAGTTTGAACATTCATACAACATTTACCTGAAGGAGGAACGTTCCAGAGACTGAACAGAAACAAGACAAGCTGATAAAGTGTGAAGCAGTTAAGATTCTGAACAGCAAAATCCTTAAATGTCATGAACTGGGAGGAGATGATGAAATAAGGTGAGGGTGTGTGCAGCAGCTTTAAGCTCTATAAACGGTTAAAACACTGCTGATAAGTGGGCTAAAGAATAATTCAACACTCTTCACCAGGAATAGTTCAGCTTTGGAATTCTAGCTCATTTCCCCTCGTGTAGAACTGAAAGTGTGGGTTTTACCTGTCAATGAGTGTTGTGAGGAAGACCCTGTGCTGCTGTTTTCCTTATATGGACATCAGTGCAGCTGACACACCTGCAGCAGAGGCTCCTGCTGCTCTTCAGCTGTACACAACACTCACCTGAAGAATGCAGGTAACAACACAAACAATAAGCTGATAAAATGATGCATCACAGACACACAGCAGCAGAATGTACATTTAATACTGGATTTAACTACAATTTTTAGATACTTGTACTTGAGTATTTCAATGTGCTTCAACCCCACGACATTTCAGAGACAGATGTTGTGCATTTATCTGACAGCTGTGGTTACTTCACATATTCAGGTTTTGTTGAACTTATTCAGAAATTATTCATTCTTACACATTAAACTGCGCAGCAACATGTAAAGCAGTTAATAAAACCTTGACCTGTTAATGCATCAGTAATATTAAAACAACCATTTAATGATTTACGAATATGTTTCATAGTTTGAGTACATTTTACTTGTACTGGAGTATTTTAAAGTGTTGTATTGCTTCTTGTACTTGAATGAAGCATCTGAGTATACTGTAAAAAAATTCTGTAAATTTACGGCAGAATTTCAACAGTATTAAGGTGTTTTTTCAACAAACAGTGCTTTACTGTAAATATTACAGAAAATCTGTGAAATTACAGCTCATTTACTGTTTTTTAACTGAACTCTAATGTATTCCTATTATACAGCACTTTACCGTTAGTGTCTTAGATAACAGTATCATGCAATATTTTTGGCATTCTGGGAAAAAATTGCCTGAGCTGCACATGTGCACAGCTTGCTACCTTGCTACAGCTTCTTCAATCCATCTCCATCTTACTACTTATTTGGTAAGTGGAGACTGCATTTGATTGTTTTATATTACATATTGTATTATTGTTGGATTTGATTAGATTAGTTTTGTTAGCACTGATGATGAGTAGCCTAACTTACAGCATATGCACATGCTAGAATGATTTTGGTTAGCATACTGTAACTAAATTTTTAAGAAATGATAGTCAGACAACATAAGGAACACATTTTAATTTCTACAAAGTAAACATTTGTTGACGCCTGCATTTTGTCAGTGAATTAATGAAACTTTATGATAGTTTGTGTAAACATTTTACCGTCTAACGTTAGGCTAATTCAACACCCAGTTGAAACACAGTGTGCAGGGTCCAAAACTAACACTGTTGATATTTTTATTGGTTTTGTTGTTCTTTTGTGGTTCTCTTATCGGTATTTTCTGATTACTAAAGACATACCTGAAAACTCAAAAGAGGAGAAAAATGTGACATGTTGGTAAACCAGTCCCCTGTAGAAGGTCTGGGAGCATCCTGCTCCAGAAGAATGTTGTGATTTTAACATGTTGCATGAAGCATTCGGGTGGCAGTTTAGTTAAAAGACTGACCAACATTCGTTCATGGTTTCTGCAGACATGAATACCTTTATGGTAAAGTAAAGAGTAATAAATATCAGTTTACACTGTGTTTTTTATTTACAGGACAAAACTGTAAATTGAGTAACAGTAAATTTATGTAAGTTTTACAGTAACATAATGGCAACTCAGCTGCGAGTTCTGTACTGTTTTTTTACAGGAAAATTTATTACAGTATACTTTTCCCACTGCTGGAGATACACAAGGCCCAAATCCTAAACTGTCAAGAGGTGGGAGGAGGTTTCAGGCTTCCACTGAGTGAACAGTATTTAAACCACCTATCAGAACACAGCTCAACAGCTTTGAGGAAAAATCATTATCTACATTCTAAATGATTCATTTTACTGCCTGTCTTTCGAACCACAGGGAAAACCTGAACGCAGTAGTTGTACCACAGTATTTTGATGTCATTGTCCTGCTGCAGGATTTGACTGCAGCGAAGTCGCAGCACCGGTTTGCCTCGGCATGCTGGTTTACAGCCCTGACCTGTGATCATCGCCCTGCAGTCAGGCATCGTCGACATTGTCCACATTCTCCGGCTGGTTCGGGCCTGTTCACAGAGCCGGAGGAGTGCAGTCCACCAAACGCTCCCTCTGAGACGGTGACCTGCAACAACACTAAGACAGAAAAAGCTGTGGACAATTCAATTCAATTTTATTTATACAGCGCCAAATCACAACTGATGTTGTCTCAGGACACTTTATATAGAGAGCAGGTACAGACCAAACTCTTTATCTACAGAGACCAAACAATTCCCTTATGAGCAAACACCTGGCGACAGCGGAGAGGAAAAACTTCCTTTTTTGGAGGCAGAAACCTCGAGCAGAACCAGGATCTGGGTGGGCGGCCATCTGCTTCGACCGGTTAGGTGGGTGAGGGAGAGAGAGAGAGACAGAGAGAGGGAGAGATAGAGAGAGACAGAGAGAGAGAGAGAGAGAGGGGGGGGGGGGGGGGGAGAGAGGTTCGGGGTTGGACAGAAATCACAGTTTTGACAGCTGTAATAGATTTATAGGTATACAAAGTACATATGACATGGTATGTGCCTGTGTGATATATTTATGTATGTGATGTATTAATATATTACTAGCAGATAGTATAAGAACATAGTACAGCACTGATGATCTAATAACAATGGTAGCATAGCTAATAACAATAAAAGTTGCAGTGGATGTCTGGCAGGTGAACTCGGTAGTCCAGGTTCAGCCACTCTCCATTCAGACATGCGAGATGAGAAAGCACAAAGGCTCCGGGGAAGAAGCCAAGTCAGTAACATGCCTTGATAGGACAGGAACGCATACAGATGGAGAGGGAGGGAAGAACAGAGGTTTGGGTGTCATTGGAAGTCCCTCGGCAGCCGAATCCTATGGCAGCATAACTAGGGGCTGGTCCAAGGCAAGCCTGAGCCAGCCCTAAAACACAGGAGACACTTCCTGGCTGCAGAGACCTGAGAGTTGCAGCAGACAGATAATCCATCACATCTGTCACAGTTACAGTTTAGTTTTGTGGGAAATCAGAGGACAGTCAGTCCGAGAGACAACGCGGGCATGTTTACTGGCAGATTAAATGCAGGTTTCAGGTGTCTTCATGCTTTTTTACATGTTAATGAACTTTGAACTATTGGCTGCACAGAAGGAAGGAACAGTTAATTGAGAAATGGGTTTGTTTAATGGTTGGCAGGAAGTCTCAGTGCTCTATGATGACAGTTTTAATACAGGTTCAGTTACAACAGATGAAGAAGAATAAATCAAACTTTATTCATTAAGCACTTTTCAAAACCAAACTTTATTCATTAAGCACTTTTCAAAACCTGTGTTACAAAGTAAATCAAGCAACTACTGAACTTTTTCATCATCAATTGATCTGCAGATTATTTTCTCATTAAGTTGTTTGCTCTATTAAATGTTAGAAAATAGTTACAAAATCATTAAAATCACGACTTTCTTCAGACCAACAGTCCAAAATCTAAAGATTTTTTTCATTATGACCAAGACAAAAAATAAAGAAAAACCAAAGGAAAATATATATCCAAAAATAACGGAATGTTTAATTTGGAAAAAATGACTTAAACTTTTACAAATTAAAAAAATTACATAAAAGTCCATATAAAAACAACAAAAATACACTCAGTGGCCACTTTATTAGGAACACATGAACAGTCTGATGCAATCCACTACAGCTGTCGTGTCATTAAGTCTCATGATGCTCATCATGTCTTTGTTGACACTGTCACAGGTTTTCATTTAAATATGAGTTTTTAGCTCAGAGGTCACATCTCATGCAGATGTGTGTCTAATATTCTGCCCCCTCATGTTTGGGAATAGGGAGGACAAAATATTAGAAACACCTCTCAATATAATGGGAACAGCACAGTAATAAACATATAACTGAATTTACACATTTTCAACAATGTGACCAAAAACTGAACATTATCAGCGTCTTGAACAAAGACTTTATTTCAGAACAGGACTGGACTGCAAGAGACTGCACAGGTACCGAATAAAGTGGCCACTTTATAGGTGACTTATAGGTGACTTATCAGGTAGTTTGTTTGTTCTGGTCAGCAGACTTTGTCTCCAGAAGAGGATTTGAACGATACTGGTGGTCTTTGTTGCTCCCATAGCGCCCCCATCAGGTCAACACATTTTATTGCAAAACAAAAAAAAAAAAAGTTCTCCTGATTAAAAGCACAGATTAAGAAAACAGAAGCTCTAATTACTGATCAACTATCTGGAAATATTAGTCTTTGCCAGATGTTTTGCCTGTGAATAAATGTATGTTTGTAACATCTTGTCTGGGATCAGCTGAGAGGTTTGTGCACCTCCACGTCAACATGATCACAGTCTGGGATCGAAACTGTCTGAGCAGGAAAACAATTCACAGATCTGAAAACTCTTGTATTCACTCAGTGAAACACCTGAAAACTCCTGCTGACGTTTACATAAAACAAATCTCCTCATGAAATGCAGCACATTGATTTGATTTCAACTTCTGTCGAAAGCTCCTGAATCAACTCACTCATTTGTTTTTCATGTTTTTGCTGCAGATTCTTCTCTTCCTCTTCAGTTTTCACCTGCTTCATTTCTTTCTCGTGTTTCGTCAGTAAGTTGTTGAGTTTTGTCAGATTTTCTTTCTTTTTGGTCACACATTTCACTAAGTCACATATTTCTCTTTGATGTTTTTTCTTCATTTCTTCTTCTGTGTGGGCTGAAAGTGCCTTTAAGATGTCATATTGTTTCTCTTTGTCTTTCATTTCTGTCTCATGTTTTTCTTTCTGAGCTGAAAATTCCTTCTTGTGTTTCTCTCTGAATTCATTAAACTCTTCAGCTTTCTTTCTGGCTTCTTCTTCGTGTGTCTTCTGCAGATTTTCTATTTTCTTCTTATATTTCTCCTCGATGTCTTTTTTCTCTTTTTCCTCTTCTTCTCTTCTGATTCTGTCCTCTTCTTTTCTTTTCTTTTCATCATTTTCTCTTTCTCGCTCGTACTCTTCTTGCAGCTTTTCAAGTCTTTTTTGTTCCTCCACTCGTCTCTTTTCATCTTCTTGGCATCGTCTCTTCCACTCTTCTTTTTGTTTATTCTCCAACTCCTCTCGTTCTTTTCTCATCTCTTCTCTCATCTCCTTCAGCTTTCTGTCAGTTGTTTCCTTTGATTCTGATTCTGATCTTATTTTTTTCTCCAAAGCTTCGACTTTTTGTTTCCACTCCTCTCTTTCACTTTCTTCCTGTTGTTTTCTCTTCCTGTTCTCTTCTTCTCTCATTTCCTGTTCTTTCTTTCTCTCCTCACGTTCTTTCCTGATGTTTTCCTCCTTTTCCTGAAGTTGTTTCTCTCTCTGTTTTCTCTCCTCTTCCATTTCTGCTCTCTGTTCTTTTATTCTTCTCTTCATTTCTTCCATTTCTTCCTCATGTTTTCTTTGAAGCTCCTCTCTCTCTCTCCTCATCTCTTCTTCATTCTCCTTCAGGATCTTCTCCACTTCTTTCTTTATTGCAGCTTCGGCCTCTTGCAGCATCTCATTAGTGAAGCAGCTTCCTCCATTTTTCTTCACCATGGTGTTAATCTTGGTCATCAGCTCACTCACTTGTGTGCGGTCGTGTTCCTCACAGTTGTTAAACACATGGTATCTTCCTCCACAGTCAGCGATCAGCTTCTTGAATGACTCGTCACATTCGTTTTCAATGTAATCTTCAACAGACATCCCATCACGCTTCAGTGAATCTCCTCCAGTTAAAAGAATGATGGTGAACTTTTCAGCGTTCTTTCCAAAACCTTCCTTGATGAGTTTCAGTGTTTCCTTCTCCTCTGGTGTTAACCTGCCGATGTGTAACACCAACAGGAAGACATGAGGTCCTGGAGCCAGAAGACTGATGCATTTCACCATCTCCTCATGAACCTCTTCATGGGACAAAGTTGTATCAAACAGACCAGGAGTGTCGACGACAACGACCTGACGACCGTCCACTTCAGTCTGCACTTTCTGACAATGTTTGGTGACTGATGTTTGGCTCGATTTGGCTTTAAACTGTTTTCTTCCTAGAATGGTGTTTCCTGAAGAGCTCTTTCCACAGCCAGTCTTTCCTATCAGCACCACCTTCAGACACTGTGGGCTCAGTTCACCATCATCACCTGTGAAATACAAAGACCAGGAGTTACTTCAGGACAGAGAAAAAAGTTGATTTCTATTTATCATTTACAATACTTACAGCTGACAAAGCCTTTTGTTTCCCTCAGTTCAGCTTGTAGTGTGGTGATCTTTTCTATTTGAGCAGAGGCAAATGTTTCTGTTGTGTAGCTGCATTTGTCTTTGCAGGGTCTCATCTTTTCCACAGCTTCCAGCAGCTCTGGGATCTGCTGCTTGTCCTCGATGTTGAGAACAACATGTCTTCCTCCACAGCTCCGACAGAGATCCTGAATGTCTTTGTTTCCTCTGACAAAGTTAACAACAGCTGGAGCTGTAGGATCTGACTCCACAGTGAACAGAATCATGGTGAAGTCATTGACTCGAGAGCTGAAAGTGTTCTGGATGATCTTCAACTCTCCCTTGTCTTCATCAGTGAGGGGACCCACAGGTAGGACCAGGATGAAGGCATGGACGCCCTCAGGTTCACAGAGGGAGACACACCTGAATGCTTCCTCCATCACTGCCTCCTGAGGTTTTCCAGACAAGGCAGGCAGCTCCAGCAGGGAAAGCTGACGTCCACACACCTCTCCCTGATGTTTAACACACTCTGATGAGTCGCAGACTGAATGAAACGCTGTCCGACCTAAAACGGCCTCGGCTGCTGAAGTCTTCCCTGCTCCTGTCCTCCCACACAGAACCAGGTTTAAAGCTGGTCTGACGGTCTCTTCAGTGAAGGTGAGGAAGCTTCCTTTGTTTTCATGCACAATGTTCTCAATCTTCTCCATTAACAGTGTGTGGTTGTTGTCTTCAGCCATGTTGTAGCGTCTTCCTCCACAGTCTTTAAGGAGTCGACTAACAGCTGCTTCATTCCCCTCATGTGTCTCGACGACCATCGAGTGTTTAAAAGCATCTCGATCAAACAGACTCAGGATGAACTTGAGTGTTTGTCTGTTCTTCTCTGTGAGATCAGAAGGTTTCACTAACAGCAGAAGAACATTTGGTCCAGGAGGACAAAGAGTCACACAGCTCTTCATCTCTTCTCTGACTGCCTCCTCAGACAGACTGAAGATATCTGCAGTTTTCACCACTGTTACAGGATTTCC
This sequence comes from Chelmon rostratus, assembly GCF_017976325.1. Lineage (NCBI taxonomy): Eukaryota > Metazoa > Chordata > Actinopteri > Chaetodontiformes > Chaetodontidae > Chelmon > Chelmon rostratus. The sequence continues at coordinate 26,868,660 of NC_055662.1, read as the reverse complement.
TCTCCACTCTCCACTGGCAGACAAACATTGTCTGGTTGGGAAAGTTTTCTGGTGATGAAAAGCTTCGTTCCCAATGATGAAGTTCCCAAGTTTTGTCTGTTTGTCCTCACTTTTTCCCAGCAGAACAATCCTGATTCCAGATGCTGAAACACAACAGAGAGAATATAAAAGGACATAAACTGTGAGTCTGAAATCTCTGCACTGCTGACATGAAGAGATCTTCACTCATCTCCACACTTGGCCAATGATCTGGTTCAATTCTTCGTGTCAACAGATTTAAAATGTCATGTATCATCATGTCATTCACAATTAACCAAATTGTGTATGTATGTTGAGAGCCAATCATCATGCTGCTGTCTTTTTTAATCTGATTCTCTCTGCCGTAGTTCATCCTCCAGGACAGTCCACTACAGTCAACACCCTGATCACCACCATACAGTCTCTGGCTAACTCCATCAAGCTGTCCTCGCAGGCCTTCAGTCCTGCAGCATCATCAGCTTCCCTCATCGCTGCCGAGCCTCGTGGCAGCCTGCCTTCATGTTCAACAGTGTTTTACATCGATGCTGCTCATCACTCTCTGGCCTCCAGGCTACAGAGTCTCACAGGTGGAAAGCAACAATATCCACTCATCAGGTCAAAGAATCTTCCAAGGGGAGATTCATTTAGGACAACCCTGAGTTGTAGATGGTTTCACTACACTACTATATTTATGTACCTTTTTGCTGTTGTTTGGTGATTAACATTAGAAGTTTTTAGCTGGAAGCCTGTTTTGTAGCAAAGCATTCAAAGATGATTGGGGCTGAGAGAAAACATGACAATTGTAGCAGCTAAGTCTAAACATAAAGCCACTGAGGGGCTGCATGAACGGCTAATGACGATAGTTGACGCGCTTGCTGTAATGCTGCTGTGTTGAAAATAAAAGTTGGACTTCTGTTTCTTTGCTTTGTGGGATTCTGTTGCTCACCCTTATGTTTCATTTCAATCTTCACATGCTTGTTCCATAACTGGTGGACATAACTCCAAACAATGAACTTCAATACAACACAACACAGAGTGTTACCCCTCCTGGTGCATTGGTCAAAAACTATTTTGCTCCTCCGTCCAGCAACACCTGTCACCTGGATGAAGGTCCCTACCAATATAGCACATTAACCCCACAGCATAGTGACCCCTACTGGCACAATTAGTTTGTTACATTTGCTTTTCTTGGAATGGCTCCTACAATAATAAACACTGCATTAAGAATAGTGAATAGTGCTTTTCACTGATTGGCCACAGGAAGTGAAAATGTCATTTTGGTTAGTTTGGACTTCAGGTCAGAGTCGTTAAGATCAACCTCCTTCTTTGCAACCAAAGACCATTTTCTTTCTCGCTGTCCTCTTTGATTGATTGATGTGTTTTTTCTGCTCAAGGTGACCTCTGCATTACAATCTGGTATCCTGATCATTCATTTTACTCAGATCTCATCAACAACATACACACTTTGATCACTGCAGGCTACACACATTCTCTAATGGCATATTATGCTGCTGGCAATTATTACATTTCATTGCATCTGTCTGTTGCTCCTGCACTCTGCCAATTGATCTGTTTGTATTTTGTTTGTTTTTTTATTTCTGTAATTGTGGGATGAGTTTGGGTTCATTCTGGAGATACATGATGAACACTCTGATGAATTTACTTACTGTGAGTTTGAGGGTTTTTCTCTGAGAGTGAGACTTTCTCAGTGGTTGTTTTAACTCCATGCCGCCCTGTAAAAAGATGACATCATTAATTTGCAGCTTCATTGTCTAATTTCATCAAAGAGGATTTGTTTGAACAGAGTTTTTAGGACTGTTTCTGTACTTACCAACAGCTTTAACACCCATGATAGAAGTCCGTCTTTCTGCTTGTTGTGGGCTTTGATGATCAGCTGCTAAAGTAGATGTTGTGTCTGCAAATGCTTCATAGCTGACATGTTCGCCATTGTTCTCCTTTACGATTTGACCCAAACGTGTTAACAGCTCTGGAAGGTCAACATTCTTCTGCCACAGAAACCTGTAGCGACACTGTCTGATCATGTCCTTTAATGGAGGATACTGATACTTTTTCATCAAACCTGGACTCTCCTCTCTGGGTGTTGATATCAGCACCAGTGATTGATCAAATGATTGATCACTGAAGAGTTGAAGGAAGCTGCAGAGCCTCAGTTTGTGTTGCTCAGTGAAGTCTTCAGGCTGCAGAACCAGCAGGAACACATGAGGTCCAGGATCAGAGAGTCTCACACAGTTTTCTATCAACTCTGTCAGTTTGTGTTGAGAGATGTTTGGATGCAGCAGGTCAGGTGTGTTGATGAGAACTATTTCTTTGTCTTTTAACTGCCCTCTGACTCTCAGACCGCGGTCTGGTTCTTCCCCAGCATTGAACACAGTCTCTCCCAGTAGGAAGTTCCCCACTGAACTCCTCTGAGACCAGCTGTTCCCCAGCAGAACAACCCTCAGCTCAGACACTGTGAAAGACAAAGATTTAGAAAAGGCAACTAAACACTGACTTGCATTGATTCATTTATAGTTTCATTGCTGTTTGACTTCAGGTTTAGTTGCTTACTGACAGACTGAACCTACAAAATACTGTAAACTCAGATATTCTGAAAAAGCAGGATAAAACAGTTCAGTTTGACTCACTGTCAGGTGGAATGTACTCATAGCTGCTGCTGCGCTTCAGTGGAGGCAGATCTGTGAATGTAAGAACACAGCATTCATTTAGTTATTTATATGATCACATGTAATCTACAGAAGATCTTCTTATGACAGGAACACTGTCGGCTAGAACTCTGGACCAGATCTGAAACAAACACATGGAAAACCTGCCAGAACCCAACATCCACCAGGAAGAGACCCAGTCTGAAAGTGACAGTCAGACCCGGTCCTGAGCAGACCTGAGGATGATTAGACCCAGTCCAGGAAGTGGTGGACCTGAACAGACAAACAGAGAGACGACACCAACACTGGCAGCAGCGTGACGATCCACCAACAAGCAGCCACGATGGAAACGAGCAGCAACACGTCTGATTCAAAAACACATCCTGCAGCCATGATGATGATGATGATGACGACATGTGATGAGAGCTGAGTCCACTTGGATCCACTAAGGTATCTGACATATTAACACACAGACCTGAGACCTGCTGAAATACAACAAGACTGAATGCAACTGTGATCCAGCGCGACTCGAGTCACTTGGTTGGACGGCAGTACTCGTGTACTTCCAAAACAGAGGGATGGCACCACTCACCTCCCCATCTGCTTCTTGTGAGGGCTGCCTTCGGCTCAACCAGAAGGTCGCTGAACTGGAGGGAAGAGTCTCTCTCCTACACCAAATCGGAGAGGACAAGCGGCTAATCGACACTATGCTAGCGCAGTGTCTGAGCACTGTAGTAACAACTGGCGACGCCGCTAGCAGAGACCTGGATGCTACAGTGCCGTGGATCAATCCTGCTCAGTCCCTGACTGAAGACCAATGGGCCAGAACGGGAGCCAGATCCAAGACTCTCCTGTGTTCCACCTCGGGACAGCTGGCATCATGGACGGGGGTTCAGCACGGCGGAAAATATGCCGGTAAACTGCGGAAAACACCATCCCCACCTCCAGCCCAGGATCTCTGTCTCTCCAACAAGTTCACCGTACTGAACGAGCAGGAGTTCCCTCCACTTATTGGATCCACACAGTGGATCCCCGGACACAGGCGGCCTGTGCCCTCAACCACCAGTGGGCCCCACACCGGCTGCTGCCCCCTCTGCTCTCCGTAAGGCTGTGGCTCTCTCATTCACACCATGGACAAATCCTCCAACAGCCAGCTCATCCAGCTCCTCCATCCAGCGGGCCATCTGCTCAGTCGGGTCCCTCAGCATCCACCACCAGCGGAAGACACCCATCCGGCGAGCCCTCCATCCGGTTTGGTTTTGCGGCTGCCGCTACCGGGGACTAGCGGCCCAGTCGGGCCCATAAAAGTTAATCTTTTATGGGAACGCAGGGACTCTTTTAAATCAGATGGACTTCATCTGAATTTTCGGGGATCGAAAATTGCTTTTATCATATCAACCCTCGCAGGTCCTGAGGTCCTCCGGCACTGGACTTTTAATTATTCCTAGAGTTAATACAAAAACCCACGGGGAGGCTGCATTCAGCCATTATGGCCCTCGACTGTGGAATATCCTCAAGGCTCAAGACTCACCTTTTTGGTTTGGCTTTTAACTGATCTCTTCTCTTTTAATTCTTCTATTATGTTATTTTTACTTCTTATATTTCTTTCTTGTTCTTAGTTTTGCACTTTGTCAGTATAACATCTTAAAATCTTATTACTTTTATTTATTATTTACTATTTATTAGTTATTTATTTGTCTATTTTATCTCTACATTTTTAATTTTCTTAAAGCTTTTAATTTTTATGCATTATACCTCTTTTATCCTTTTTTAAAATTTGTTTTTTGTTTTTGTTTTTTTTTAGTCTTTTAGTTTTTATCTTCAGTGTTTCTTCATAGGGGGCCTCCACAGTGGGATGCATGCCCGGTCTGCCCACGCGGGCCGTTGCCCTGGAGGCCTCCTGGGCCCGGGGGACTGGGGCGGCTCTGCATTAAGTGCGGAGTCTGCCCCTGTCCATCGGTGTCTGGTTGGTCTCTGTGGCGGCGCTTCTCGGCGTGGATGGCTCCCATAGGTGTTTCCCCACATGGTTCCTCAGTGCCCTGCCATGTCTCAGCACTATGTGTGTGTGTGTTTTGTGAGTGTGTGTGTGAGCGCATGTGTGTATATCTGGAAGCGGGATATTGTCTGTCATACTATGCTTTTATTCTCTCTGTTGTTGTACTCTTTTATCTTGTGAAACACTTTGTGTTGCATTTTAAATGGATGTAAAGTGCTATATAAATAAAGTTTGATTGATTGATTGATTGACATATAATCAGGTGATCTGAACAGGTCTCCCTCTCCTTTCTGTATTTCCATAAGCATATATTTATATTTATATATTTCCTTCTTCTTTTTCTTCCTTTACTGGCAGGTGCTGTTTGACTGACTCCTTGTCAATTGATGCTGATGTAATACTGCCACCTGCTGTACTGAGAGGAATGTGCCAAACATCAAATAGGCAGTTATGCCTCCCATCAACGTTATAGCCAACCTTATTTTTTTTCTTTTTTCCAGAAAGGTTAAAGAAACGGGAAATAATGTCACAAAGCAGACTTTGTGGCGTTATCACCAACAAGTTCCTGGTTGTTTTCAACTACATCAGTGTTGTTGTCACCTTTCTCATGCACTTCAGGTAAGCCTGTATATTTATCAGTTTCCTGAGGCTTTTGTCTAAACTGAAACAGTTTTCATTTTCCCAGTGCACTCCCGCCCGAGGAGGAATTATTAAATTGCTTTATTAAAGTCGCCAGCAGTGTGTTGCACCAGCTATGCATAAGTCAAACGTAGCCTAGGTTGAACATAATTTCTAACTTGGGATGGAGTTTACATGCTACTTACATTTTAAGTGTTGCAGCAGCTGAAACAGGTCCAACACAGATATAAGTTACAATTTAAATCTTACACCAAGTCCTTAGTAGTTGTAAAGTCCTCAGAAGACGGCAGTGGAGGATGCCATCATCTTCCTGCTCCACCGATCTCTCTCTCACCTGGACAGAGGCAGTGGCGCTGTGAGGATTACATTCTTGGACCATAGCGCCTTTAACACCATCCAGCCACTGCTCCTCAGGGACAAACTGACAGAGATGGGAGTTGAAACACACCTGGTGGCATGGATTACAGACTACCTGACTGGCAGACCTCAGTATGTGAAGCTGGGGGACTGTAGGTACAACACTGTGGCCAGCAGCACAGGAGCACCGCAGGGAACTGTGCTCTCTCCGGTCCTGTTCACCCTGTACACGTCCCACTTTCAGTACAACTCGGAGCTCTGTCATGTACAGAAGTACAGCACCATCTCCAGGCAGAGGAGCAGCTTCAGTGACAGACTGCTGTCATTGTCCTGCTCTACTGACTGACTGAAAAGATCGTTCCTCCCCCACGCTGTACGGCTCTTCAATGCCTCTCGGGGAGGGCGACAAAAACAATAATCAACTCAACTCCGGACTCACTACACACTCACACCACACACCATGGACACACGCACTTTATCACACACACATCTATATGCTGGACTTAAGTGTGGACAAACCGACTATTGCACACTGTCATTTTTGCACAACTGTACTACTGTGCACATATTTAACCGCCAGATGTTTATCTTGTATAGCTTAGTTCTGTATTTTTATCTCACTATTTCTTCCTATATTCTTAGTTTGTATTTTGTATTGTTTTTTTGCCTCATTACTTGAAAGTTGTTCTTATTTTGCATGCCCTTGTGTTGCCACCCTATGCTGGACTTAAGTGTGGACAAACCGACTGTTGCACAATGTCATTTTGCACAACTGCACTACTGTGCTCATATTTAACCGCCAGATGTCTATCTTGTATAGCTTAGTTCTGTATTTTTATTTTCATCTCACTAGTTTTTTCTTATATTGTTAGTATGCACTCTGTATTGTATTTTTGCCTCGTTACTTGAAAGTTGTTCTTAATTGAATTATTATTAGAATTATTATTTTGCATGCCCTTGTGTTTTCACCCTTTGAGCTGCTGGAAATGTAAATTTCTCTTTGGAGATTAATAAAGTATCTATCTATCTACCTATCTTCTATACTGTACCATGTAAAGCTGCTCATTCTGCCAATAAAGAGCTTAAACTGATCTGATGACTGTGTGTTCTCTGACCGGAGCCCTGTAGTGGTCAAACGCCCCAACGCACCAGTTTAAAGGGTCACTCCGCAACATGGAGGATGCTTTGAATGTCAATGTGGTTCCTGTTTTCGTGAAAATAGTGAAGTCCAGACTGATGATTGATTTCAGTTTTTACAGGGCTGCTCAGGACCTTGACAGTTTCCAGGTGATGTGGGGTTATGAGGGGGTGCTCTGCTCTGTAGCAGAGGGACTGTTACACTTTGGACATGTGCTGATGTAACTGCAACACCTGACAGTCTGTTTGTGTGAAAGTCCTGATTAACGAATTTATACTGTGAATAAAGACAAACAAATGTCGATTCATCCATCCATCCATTATCTATACACCGCTGAATCCTTTGCAGGGTCACGGGGGGGCTGGAGCCTATCCCAGCCGTCTCTCGGGCGAAGGCAGGGGACACCCTGGGCAGGTCGCCAACCTACCACAGGGCTACACATATAGACAAACAACCATGCACACCACTCATTCACACCTACGGACAATTAAGAATTATCAATTAACCTCAGCATGTTTTTGGACTGTGGGAGGAAGCCAGAGAACCCGGTGAAAACCCACGCTGCACAGGGAGAACATGCAAACTCCACACAGAAAGATCCCGGGCGGGACCGAACCGGGGAAATGTCGATTCAAAAATAAAAAAATCTCTCTCTGGTTCTGCTCGAGGTTTCTGTCTGTTAAAAGGAAGTTTTTCCTCTCCGCTGTCACCATGTGCTTGCTCATGAGGGAATTGTTGGGTCTCTGTAGATAAAGAGTTTAGTCTGTACCTGCTCTATATGGAAAGTGTCCTGAGACAGCTTCGGTTGTGATTTGGCACGATATAAATAAAGTTGAATTGAATTGAATATGTTTTATTTATTTATTTTTTTGTATTTCTGTAATTGTGGGATGAGTTTGGGTTCATTCTGGAGGAAATCTATCAGCACATACTTGATGAACACTGTGATGAGTTTACTTACTGTGAGTTTGAGGGTTTCTCCCTGAGAGTGAGAATATCGCAGTGAGTGTTTTAACTCCATGCCGCCCTGTAAAAAGATGACATCATTAATTTGCAGCTTCATGCTCTAATCTCATCAAAGAGGATTTGTTTGAACAGAGTTTTCCTTGTCAGGACTGTTTCTGCACTTACCAACAGCTTTAACAGCAGCCATGATAGAAGTCTGTCTTTCTGCTTGTTGTGGGCTTTGATGATCAGCTGCTAAAGTAGATGTTGTTCTTGCGAATGCTTCACAGCTGACATGTTTGCCATTGTTCTCCTTTATGATTTGACCCAAACGTGTTAACAGCTCTGGAAGGTCAACATTCTTCTGCCACAGAAACCTGTAGCAACACTGTCTGATCATGTCCTTTAATGGAGGATGTTGCTGATAATTTTCCATCAAACCTGGACCCTCCTCTCTGGGTGTTGATATCAGCACCAGTGATTGATCAAATGATTGATCACTGAAGAGTTGAAGGAAGCTGCAGAGCCTCAGTTTGTGTTGCTCAGTGAAGTCTTCAGGCTGCAGAACCAGCAGGAACACATGAGGTCCAGGATCAGAGAGTCTCACACAGTTTTCTATCAACTCTGTCAGTTTGTGTTCAGAGATGTTTGGATGCAGCAGGTCAGGCGTGTTGATGAGAACTATTTCTTTGTCTTTTAACTGCCCTCTGACTCTCAGACCGCGGTCTGGTTCTTCCCCAGCATTGAACACAGTCTCTCCCAGTAGGAAGTTCCCCACTGAACTCCTCTGAGACCAGCTGTTCCCCAGCAGAACAACCCTCAGCTCAGACACTGTGAAAGACAAAGATTTAGAAAAGGCAACTAAACACTGACTTGCATTGATTCATTTATAGTTTCATTGCTGTTTGACTTCAGGTTTAGTTGCTTACTGACAGACTGAACCTACAAAATAATGGAAACTCAGATATTCTGAAAAAGCAGGATAAAACAGTTCAGTTTGACTCACAGTCAGGTGGAATGAACTCATAGCTGCTGCTGCGCTTCAGTGGAGGCAGATCTGTGAATGTAAGAACACAGCATTCATTTAGTTATTTATATGATCACATGTAATCTACAGAAGTTCTTCTTATGACAGGAACACTGTCGTCTAGAACTCTGGACCAGATCTGAAACAAACACATGGAAAACCTGCCAGAACCCAACATCCATGTCCTGAAGGTCTGAGGACAAAGTGCTTTTCTTACATGCATCACATGTGGACACAGAAAGAGGACAGTCCTTTATGAGTGGACTCACCTGATGCTGCCATAACGTCACAGTGCCTGAACCGTCAGACAACTGAAGAGCATCTGCTGCATTAAGAACCTGGAGGAGGAAGAGCAGAATGTAAATGATCTTCACTCACACACCAAAATGCTTCTTTCAGAGAAAACTGGAGAGTCGACATCACTTCAACGACCTCAGCGGGGATTCAAACTGGCAACCGACCCTCTGCTTATGGTCGAGAGCACGAAGGCCTGCGAGAACATTTCCTTGAACTTAGGATTTATTTTGTAACTTGGAAATCTGTAGAATTCTATCATTTGTAATTTGCCTCATATGTTCCTGTATCTCACAGAGGAGATCTACAGATGTCAGATTCCTGAATAAATAAAGATGATCTAACTGATCACTGACATGTGTTACCTCTAAAGAGAATAAACTGACCACCAGTCTGACGCTGATGTTTGTGGTTTTGTAGCTTCTCTTCCTGGTTTCTCTTAAGCTCTGACTCTAAAATGGCATCGTGTGAAGTCGATGTTAAAGTGATAAACTGAACCTTTCTGAGCCGCAAACACAGACACAACTTTCCGTCTCCAACATGTTAAGGCGTGCATTTACCTGAAGTCAGTGATGTGCAGCTGACAGTGCATCACACTGTGTCTGTCAAGTTACTTTAATAATAGAAAGCTATGAAGCGGGAACATAACTGACTGATTACTCTGATGTCCACCTTCAGCTGAGAAATAATCACTTCTATTGATCTACAGTACTGATAGATTATTGCACTTTATTTATTTGGTGTTATTTACCTTCAGTTTAGCTGAAGTCGGTCTGGATCTCCCGCGCTGTGAACGACGACAGAAGTGAAAGTAAAGCAGTTTCAGGAAACTCTCTGAGGTCTTCACCTCCTCATCACCTCCTCATTTCCCCTCAGTTCAAACTGTGAGTCGCTTTATGGTCTGAAGGGGGGTTTCCAGCAGGACAGACAGCAGCAGCCACTGTGTTTGCTGCTACACGTAATATGTATTGATCACTACGAGTCAGTGACTGTGTAGTGTCTTGGCTCTTCGTCTCGGCTGCTATTCCCCCAAACACTGCACAGGAGTCGACTCCTTGGAGCAGTCAGGATTTATTCTGAGACAACAGAAAATAATTACAGCCACAGCTCAGCAGGGAGTTGTTCAGCTTTCCATTCAACCGCTTTGTGGGATTGTCATTCTGATAAATAGTGATTGTATAGTGAGATTGTTTTTACAGAAAAAGGTGGAACAAAAATATATATAAATAAAATGTTGTATGTAATAATAAATTGCCAGAAAAAAACATAAATTTCAGTCCCTCATATTACATTTCCATTAACCTTTTTCACAACTCTAAAGCTCAATTTTATTAGTACGACACAGTAACTTTTCTTCTAGTGGTACTAGTTCTTTTATATAGTCAAAATTTCATTTTGCTTGTATAATATGTACATATATATATATATAGTCTACTTTTTATTTTGTATATCGTTTTTTAATCTCTGTTGCTATTTTTCTTCCATCTGCTACCACATGGTGCTGTAATGCCTAAATTAGTTTTATCTTCTCTCTTCTCTCTCTTATCTTAACATAGGTTTTACTGCCACCCTGTGGCGAGAACTAGATACAGCACTGGCAACACAATCAACATTATCTGTCATATTTAACTAGCGAACTACATAGTTTACAACACAGGGAGTTGGTCAACTTTCCATTCAACGACAAAGCAAAGTTCTGGATTAGTACTTCCGGTTACTTAGCAACTAGCTAAAATGCTTTTTACAGTAAAAGATTGATGTAACCACACATTCTATTATTCTATTTTTTCGAGTAAGTATCATAGTAACTTTATCACTGGCTCCACTTTTACAGCTTCTTTGCTGGCCAGCGCTCTTTTTTTTTTGTTAAAGACTCTTAAAGTATACCTTTGGAATTGAAGAGACTCCTGATTGAAGACCATCTGGTATTTTTTTTGGACTGAGAAAACTGCACTTATAAACAAGTGTATTAAGAATTAAGTTTCCTTTCAGGTTCAGATTTAATGCATTTTCTTTGAAGTGTGATGAGGTTAGATGAACTTCAGTCCAGTAATATTGTAAATAAACTGGATCGATAGTAAACTGCTATCAGACTCTGAGTACACTCTGTTTATTGGTTACACCATCTCTGCAGAGTTCCTGGAGAAGTGGCCTACTCACTACAGGTAGAAAGTCCTTGAACAAAGCCGTGGCCTCACCCAGACAAGCCACCTTGAAGATCTCCTTCATAACGCTGATTCCACAACAGAAGAACTGGAACATGGTACACTGGAATTAAAGAAATAATAGTAATGGACGGAGGAAATGGTTTTGGAACAAAAATATCAACATTTTAGTAAAAACGTCTTTGTGAATTTTCTTGTATTTTCAGGATGGGACCGTGAGATGACCTCCGTCTTGCTCCTTATCCACCTAATGCCACCATCACCTGATGGCCGCAACAAGAGACCAGGAAAGCTCTCCGCCAGACAAGCAATTGACCACCTTGTGAAATTTATCAAGGTAATGTTACAGTTTAATGAAAGTTTAAGAAGGCTCACTGCTCCGTCCGTAATATTAAACCCTAAAACTCTACTCTGGTGAAATCATGCCATGACCATGCTCATATGTAATCAGCGAGTGCCCTGTGATTTCATATTTAGTGAAGAAACCCATAAAAGATGAACTGATGATGACTTTGGCTGGTGGATAAACCCACTAAGATGCAGGATTATATAATGATACAGTTTTAGACAAAATTCAGGATGAAGAAGAGGCAAACAGTGAATGGAACTTCAGCAGTCTTTCATCTCCATTCATGTCGGCATGTTGCAAAAGGACCTGCAAAACAGGTGAGAGAATATGCTCACTATCATAGTTGAGGTGAAAGCAAACAACCAATACAGCTCTAAGAACTTAAGTATGACTAGTTTCAGTTTCACTATGTATGCATGGTTTCCACAGAAGCCTAAGATCAGGTGTCAGTGCAGCCATGAGGCAGCTGTGTGCTCACATCCATTAGCTCCTGGTCGTTTTTGGCATGCAAGTGTCGAAGGGACAGATACAGATACAGGAAATCTTTCCTGCCACATGCCATTACACTGTACAATAACAGCTGAAAATAATAATAATAATAATAATAATAATAACACAATACTTCTTACCACTACTGTTTGCTTTTGATATTTTATTATTATGCATCTAATTTCTTACTGCTTGTTTTTTCGATATTTTATTATATATAGTTTGTTCTTACAGTCACGGTACACTTTATTTTCACTGCCATTTGCTTTTGATATTCTTATTTTGATATTCATTTGCATTTGATATTCTTTTTTGTGCAATACTTTTACTACTGTTTACTATTTGGCTATTTTATTATTATTGTTATGTATATAATCTTTTTACTGCTCGCTATTTTTATATTTTTATTATGTATAGTTTGTTCTTTCTAGTCTTATTTTCACTTATTTCACTGTGTGTAATGCTGCTGCTGCACTGCAATTTCCCAGCTTGGGATAAATAAAGTATATCTATCTATCTATCTATCTATCTGAGGAGGTACCAGCTGGCCACCTGCACCACTGTCATTGGGAAGTCTTGAGAAGAGACATAAACTAGCCTCTCCAACAAACACCTTGTTTCCCTGCAGAGGACACACACAGAAATGGGTAAAAGCATGTAATATAAGCCTTGTTGCTTGTAAACCAAAATAATTTGCATTTCTTCGTCTGGATGTTTTATCTAACATTTCGGAGTGGCATTTGTGAATGAAATGACAGTTGTGTATACTCCTAATTGTGCTGCCTGTGTTGATGTAAAGACGCATGCTCAGTCGCTCTTGAAAACATATGGAATTGGACAGCTTCTGATCTGGTTTGTCGTCTAGCTGAAATTAGCTGGCACACTCTACATTTTCCAATATACAGTATACAATAATACGAAACTTGTCTCTGGCATGGAATGGCCTCCGATATTGTGATTAAGCTTGGCACGGAGGAGTTCCTGCAGCATATCTCAAGGAATTTAGCCAGTTCATGATTGGCATATTTGTTCTCGTCAGCTCTCTGATGAATGTAGCATTCTAATTAAGCATCCTGGCAGACCTGTGAGGTAGTGACAGAAGGCTATTATGTCAGGAAAGCAAACTTTGCAAATTGCTTTGCAGTTCCAAAACTACCAATATTGTGAAAGGACAGATGGAGACATAAATTTGAGGCATAAATTCTTCATTTAATCACTTAAGATGATACATTACACTTACACACCAATGGGATAAGATCATTTGCATATCTGTGCAGAACAACGCGCACGCCTGCAACATGCATGTGCACCTGCAGCGGACACAGAACGCAGTGAGAAGCACTGACCTAGCAGCCATCTAGTTCACATACTGGAGCAGGGCCTGGAAAAGGAGGGCCATAGGGGATGAACCCAGCTTCAAGACCTCAGTGGTGGCTTCTAGGATCAGGTCCGACCAGTCGCTTCCTGGGACGCCCACCTGAGAGGTCAGATCACATGGGGTTCAGAATTAAACTAGCTACAAGACACCTACACAAAATTAAGTTTCATTCACCTACTACACTCCTAATTATTTCAACCATATTCTTTTCTAACAATGTTCGTAATACCCACCCCTGCGTCAGTAACTGCTTTCAGAGGAGCAGGGGCTGCAGTCAAAATTAGATGATGAAATTAACTGTATTTAACTATGCTAAGCAGCTATGGGATTTTCTGTCCCGTGAGCGGTGGACTGAAAACTACACCCCCTCCAGTTAAATCACAAAGGTCTTGTTTGTATTTCCACTTGGCCTTGGCTTCTGATCCCATAATTCTACTGGATATTCATCCATCTTTCATCTCCGCTGCCTTGTTTCTGTCCACGTGACAGGGATGTAGACAGGAGCTGTCTCCAGCCTTGTGTGTCTTCTTGTCATTATTCTAAAACACTGTGAGTCCTTATTGCTAAAATATTACTCCTGGGACAAAAGGAAAACAGTCCTACTATTCATACATAGTGCTACCTTTAACCTTTATTTTACAATACCATGAAATTTGTAATACATACATACATACATAAAATACTAAAAATATCAATGATAACGTAGAAAATGGCAAAGTCTTACTCAGCTGTAGCTTGCTTGTGCTCTCCGACCTTCAGGTGGTAAAGCCCTCGTCTCATCCAAGCCCACTTAGCTGAGCCTGGAGTGGCATTCTTGCTTGCTAAGGCAGTGTCCTTTGGCAATTAGGAAAGATGAAGGGGAGGACAAAAAGTGAAGATATGGAAAAGAGGGGCATGGGGAGAGTCAAGACAAAAGTGAGGAAGAAAACACTATAACAAAATGACAAAATCATTCATGAATGTTGTGGCTTTTTGGAGTTTGTGTCTGTTTGGTGCAAATCCACTTACCATATCGTCCTGCTCCATACTGAGATCCACTGAGGCAGCTCCAGACCCGTGCACGGACGTGATCATTTGCCACCTCCCGGTAATAATGTCCAAGGTAGCAGAATACACAACCAAGGTTTGGGTCTAACTTTGCAGCCTGAAACGGACAAATGAAGATTGAACACTTCACTTTTGGCAGCAAAAAATATTGGGACATTTTTAAAATTAATATATAGTGAAATAATTACCCTTACATACCAAAAAAATCAAAAATTTCAATAATAACTGGACTGACCTTGAGCAAATGTGTATGGGCTTTGGTACGGTCTTTACGGGTCTATTCTCCCATGTCCCAGTAGAGTCGTCCCAGTAGAGTCGTCCCAGCAAGAAATAGTACTCTCCACAGCCTGGGCTCTGGCTAGCCGCAAACTAGCTAGGAAACTGAGCAGCAGAAAGGCAGAAGAAGAAAGTTAACTAAGGAGAACTAAACTTTGTACCACACAAATGGATTGTCTTATTTCAGAAAGGTTTAAGATAATACAACGTGCAGAATAAAGACACACAAAAAGAAACACTCAGTTTTCACCTCTCCTCTGCCAGCTGCTGCTTGCCCTGCGCCAAATGTGCCAGTCCTCTCAGTACCAGCCCCTGAGCCAGGTTAGGGTTCAAGGCCATCAGCTCTGATGACACCTACAGAAGACACTTGTTTAATTTGTCTTGCTTTTGAATGTAATCTTTATTTATTTAATCTATATTTAATCAGGAAATCTCAGTGATCTGTCTTCCAAGAGAAACCTAAGAACAAGCTCTCACAACAACATCTTGTGTTTAATACAAGAGATAATTTCCTTATTTTTTAGATATTAAAAAAAGAGAACAGAAATTTATCTCAAGCTGTTATTATTAACATGTTCAATTCTGAAAACCGGCCAAAGTTACATATTAAATAAATGATTTACTGTTATACTGTGTTTCCTTCAGTATCCTTAAAATAAATCTGACATATTAACAGACAGGATTCAGTAGGTAAACGGTTCAACCTTTAGTGCTTGATCAACTTGTCCCTTGTTAAGGTATGCACGACCTTTCAGGGTTACTAGAACTGGGTCTTTTTCTTAGCATCTGGACTGTAAAAAAAAAATTAAAGAAAAACAACAAACATATGATATTTACTTTAATATTAGAACTACACATGTATGTTCAAGTTTGCAACAACAAAATATCTTCATACTAAACCCCGAATAGAGAAATTAGTTTTAGCTGCTGAATTATGAAAGAGTATTATTCAATCACATTACCTGTGAAAATGTCTCCAAAGCCTGGTCTCCAGGTGCTTCTCCTCCACTCTTGACTAAAGCCTCTAGCTTCATCTAAAGCAGTTTGATCCTCAGCTCTGAGTCTCCGGAAACACAGACTGTCAGACCTATTAGAAGCAAACACACAGTGAAGTCCATTATCTGCTTCGGGGCCTAAAGACAGCTGCACATTGAAGATGGTGGTAAACACTCTTGTATAATTCACAAATCCCTCTTTTGTTCTTTCAACAAGCCCTTGATGAAGTCTGATTGGACATATTCTCTTGGACTTGCTGGATCAGCGGTTACATGCTGTTGTGGGGTCATCTAGGTCACTACAGTGATATACAGCAGACTAAACATACCTTGAGAGCATGATATAGCACTGTCTGAGTATCTGTGCATTTTAAACTGAGCTTCAGCCAGACTGCACCATCCTGTACTGGAGCTCATTTTCTTCAACCCTAATAAAACAGGAGAGACAGATTATGGGAAATTAGCACAAAAATTGTGTGTGTCTCAGTAAGAACAGGACCCATTCTTTGTTGATGCCAAAGCTAACCTTGTGCAAGGTCCTTGATGGCATCTTGATACCTCCCTTCTTGTAGTGCTTTGGTGCCCAGACCCTAGTGACCTAATCTACTGTTAGGAGCCAGACTGAGCAGCCGGGAGAAACAGCTGACAGCATCCTCATTCTGAACACCTTCAGATAAAAACAAAACATGTATTGATAGTGAGAACAAGAGCAAAAGACAAAAAACATTTTATTGAACAAAACTCATTCTGTGATTTTTGATTGAATGAGCAAGACAACACTATCTTACCTGTTCTGAGGTAGTGAGAACAAAGGACTTCAAGAGGATAACTTTGTCTGGGGTAGAGGGACAGCATGGACTCACATGCCTCTTTCATTTTAGCTTCTTCTTGTGGCAGCTGCAGTAAGGAGAGATTCATGATGGGCAACAATTAAGAGAATATCTGTACAAGGACAAGTATGAGGTGGCCTACTATTTTTCATAAACATGACCTCACTCTAGCAGTCCTTGACTTTCTGTGGTAGTGACACAGACATCAGATAAGTCGCACTTACTTTAGAAAGACATTTGATATAGTCAGCTGAGACCTTCTTGTGTTCCTCTCCTGGTACGGGATCCATGAGCACCATAGCCTTTTCAAATGCAATGATTAGCTGATAACGACAAGCAAACAAAACACTTACCAAAGGATGGATGACAAGCATATGTTCACTGAAAACAGCATTTAGAGACAGCTTTACGCTTGTCAGTGGATGGGAAAAATTGGAGCTTCTGACTTCCACAAGGTAAGGCAAACCTGCTGTAACTTCTAACCATAACCTTTTACATGCAGTCTTAATAGTCTTACATGCTGCTGAGTTTCATTGTCCTGCTCTTCCTCATCAGGGCAGTATGAGAGGAGTTGGGACATCTGCTGCCACAGCTGCAGTAACTCTTTCTTGTCCACGGCTTCTTCCTCCTTCAGGTGAAGGAGCTGCAGCCAAACCTTTGCCAGCTATGTGCAAACAAACAAAGGCATCACAATACATGAAAAGAACACAAAGCTTTATACCTTTCGTCATTGAACACGTGCCTTTAAATTACATACCTTTAAATATTCTTTGTCAGACTGATGGATATCTGACAGCTTTTTGATCATCTCATAACATTTATTTTTGTCAGAGCTGTCAATGGAGAACATAATGAGAATCAATGACATGACAAGACAAATATGGGAAACTAGTCAAAACTGCAACAGTTTTACTAAGAAATCAGAAGGTTGGCACAAGCAAATACTCGCAAAGTCATCACAACTTCCTTTGCAGTTGTAGGAAACATCCTGAAGAGGTTTTTTTTTCCATGTTACCTTGCATACAGATCAACAAGCTTCTGATAGATGTTAGGTAGCTCGACTTTGAAATCCCACTGATCAGTCTTCTCATAAAGATTTGCCAAACCCTAAAACAGGTGCACACTAACAGCCAAGACCTTATTTAAATACCTCCCTTTTCACAGCACCTGAAGCTGAGATACTGTACCTTGCAGTGTTTTAGAGCTTCTTTGAACTCCTTGTTCTTTATGGCCTCTCTGGCACTTTTCAGTGCTGTTTTCACTTCTTTACTAGACATCTTGCAATTATCTGAAACAAAAACAAATATGAAAAGCAGCACTGTCGCATTACGAGTCTAAAACAGCTAACTAGCTAAATAAACGTACAACACCAACGTCTGCATGAATAACACTAACACAAACACTATTTATTTAACAACAAACGTCTGCTGTGCCTACCGAGTAGCATTGATGTACCTGACTTAAACATTACCAGTTGACTTGACAGTAAACTCTTGTTAGCTAAGTTTGTATTAACTGTTAGCAGTGTTAGCTAGCTAACGTTAACTATCTTGTAAGAGCCCCTAAACTTTGTACTTTAGAATAGAAAGTGATTTCGCACCTCAACTGATGCATAAAATGATACTGATTCAGTTATTTGAGGTGTTATCCATGTAGGTTTTGCAAAAGAGACCTAATGTTGGGTAAAACTACTGTTTACGTTGTCAGCTTCCCTGCCACTGCTGCATAACACGGAAGTGAAAGCGCTGTAGCCACACCTACTCTGAACTTCAAAATAAAGCGACTTGCAGTGTGGTCTACTTCGGTGTGTGCAAGAAATAATAACGACAAAAGTACAAAAGTGAACCAAACATTTCTTTATTTGAAAAATAAAAAGAATTAGGAAATTAATAATAGAATGGACTGAAAATACTTCATGTCATGGAGGAGGAGATGTGACATAAAAAGTCCTGATTTAGTCAGTGTGAACGAGGACATTAAAAAAAGATACTCTGAAATTATTCATTATAACTTTTACAGCATAAATATTGTTAAAAGCCACAGAGCCACCCATCAATGGCTCTCATTGTCAATGAAGAGAGTAAAAGTTCAAGTTTGAGTCCAGCTCATTAAAAAAACCTTAAGGCTATCACTACAACTTAATATTACAAAGAGCCATTGAGCCACTTGTCAACAGCTCTCTCATTGGCTAACGCATCTTTTTGCCAGTCCACATGCCATCTGAGGTTAGCAATGACCTGGCTGTAGTTCCTCCCCAAACTGTGGCGCCAGGCACGAAATGCGTTTTTATTGTAGAGATGGACAGTTGTAGAGACTTTTGGATAGTCTACAATGCTACGCAATAGCTTGTCCAGATGCGCCCGCACATCTGGGAATTTGAGGACTACATTATGAAGTTCTTCCCTGTCCAGTGTTACATCTGCAAAACACAGAGAGTACAGAAAATCAAAGAGAGCCAGAGCTTTATGGTTGTTTTTTTTCCCTCTTGAAAGCATATGAACGGTTGAATGATTGAAGTTTATGAGGCGAGGAACTCACCAAAAAGCTGCGGGGGCACACTCATGCCATCTGCATAGGCAATATATTTCCACCGACCACTTCTAAGCATGTATGTAGAGGCATTGACATTACAGCCATGATATTCACTCAGGACCCAGTCTGGATGCTGCTTCTTGGAAAAAGTGCTGGCCTTGGACAGCAGAGGGAGGAGCGAGTGGCCACTGAGAATACCTACTGGTGAAATACCAGCAATGTCTGCAAAACGCACAAGTGTGTAACATCAAGTTAAAATTAAATTATATGAGTTTGACGATTGCTAATCATCCGTTTTCTGTCCTCTTGCTTACCCAGCACAGTGGGATAGAGATCAACCAAAGACACGAGCTGGTCGACCTGCAGGCCAGACATCAGTCCAGGTCCCATGATGAGCAGGGGAACGTGGGAGCTGCCTTCAAACATTGACATCTTGTAGAACTGCCGGTGCTCCATGGCGAGCTCTCCGTGGTCAGCAGTGAATATCACAACAGTGTTGTTAAGCAGGCCGGTCTCTCTCAGAGCTGAAATCACCTGGCCTGTTGAGACAGAGTGTGTGGGAGACACAGAGAAAGCACTGAGCTGCTGCTGGATTGAATTCAGTCAAAAAGACGTTCAAACAGCAGCTGCAATTTAAAGTGGTGGTAAACAGGGTCTGAAGAGGCTGCTCCTTGCAGGTTTGGTCTGCTTCATTAGTTACCAGGCTACAGAATTTGGCTTGAATTTGGTGAGCAGTGACGTTCGCAGTCAAACCCACTCCCTCCTGCACAGAGAGACCAACTCTTGGTGAATCACTGCTGTCAACTAACCCAGCATGGCATCAGCTTCAGCGCACATGGCATAATAGAAGGCCCTTATGCTTCTGACTTCCTCCTCAGTGAAAGCTCCGCTGCAGTTTTTGGTGAAGGTGGAGTAGTAGTCAACAGGGTGCATGGCAGCCATAGGCAGCCATTTAGGAATGGTGACGAGCTCAGAAGACACCTGTGTGTGTAAAATAAGAGTGATTTATATAAACATATACAATGTAATTCTGCAGCAAAATCATTCAAGAAAAGGCCAAGAAAAAGCATGCCTTTTCCAGCCAGTATGGAGAGGTAAGGAAGGTGGATCCTCCAGCGGTGGGCCCCAGGGATTCAGTTCTGTAGGGGTGAGGTAAGTTGAGGCCAAGGTAAAGAGCGAAGGGCTGGTGTGAGGATACAGCTCTCTGGTGGATCCACTGTGCAGCCCTGTCCGTGTTTTCCCAGTCTTTTCTCATGATCTTTACCGTTGACATGTTCCCGACGAGTTGCGTAACAGGTCGGCCCTCTTGGCGCAGGAGGAAGTGAACATCTCGCGTCCAGGCCTCTACTCGATTACTGCAGGAGCAGCAGGAACATGCACAAATACCAACAAGACGCAGGCAGAGATGCAAAAAACAGGAAGTGGGAAAAAAGATGATTCACACTGTTCTGGAAAATAGCTGCCCACATGAGCAGCATGTTGTTGCTTATTATTCATACTGTCGGTCACTGACAATTCTGTTGTTTTTACTATATATGAGTGTGCATGTTTTAAATTGATCTTAGTGTGGTGAATAGGAATAAGAAAATGTCAGCGATGTTTTTTTCTTATCTGAGATGCAGCCTCAGCTTTACAGACACTCTTGTCCACACCCCCACCTGACAGAGTGACTCCCTGAGGTGTAGTCCAGCTTGCCCATCATCTTAGTTAGATATCCGCTCGCCTCCAGCAAATCCATCCATGTTGTTGCGTTAGCATTGAGGCACTTGTAGTTGTTCCACGACTGAGTGAGGTGAACGAACTGACCACTCCACATTGCTGAGGACAGAGAATAAACAGCTAAAACACATTTATTATTCACTTTTGCTGCCATTACCTTTCAGTAGGTAACTGACCTGCTCGTGAGGGGCAGCAGATGGGTGAGTTGGTGTAAGCATTGAGGAATGTAGCACCAAGCTCCCTGAGGTAGTTCACATACGGCAGGTGCACAACTTTGCTGCCAGGATCAAAGGTCAGTCGTCCATCCTGCACAAAGAGGACAACTGACATGTAGATGCAAATCCACTAATACACTGCAAAAAGTGAAATCTAAGATGAAATGTCTTAAATTAAGGCAATATATGCATGTTGTTTGTAATAATATTCAACTTTATTTGTATTTGCACCTCTCATACTAGAATTGCAGCTCAAAGTGCTCCAGCACAAGGAAATCACATGCACCAAGTGCTTCACATAAAAAAGACAGAATTAGCATAAAACAAGGACAGATTTTTTTTGCAAAATATGATGGTGAACAAACTAAAGATGAAAATAGAAGCATCAAAGGTGTAAAAGTTATTTTATTCTTTAATATAATGGCAGTCAGCAATTTGAGACTTAATAGTTGAGCACTCAAAATGTGTTTGGCCTTGTGTGCAAACTCTGGCTGTACTACTTTTAAGATAACTGAGTTCTGTAAGACTTTTTACGTGTTTTAAAAATCCCAATAAATGAAAGTTTCCTGTTCCCGTTCCTTGTCTTATTTAAAGTAAAATTTCCACTATTTTACTACTTCTTTCTTGTTTTTGAGAGCTGAGTTTTTGCAGTGCACACAGCCAAACACTTTCAGAAATAAACCAAAACTTAAGAGCAGTAAAGCACAGCGCTGATAATTAATTCATACTTACAAATGCATCACTCATCACCATCACAATGTTGGGTCTGGTCCCATTTTGGCACAAACTTTCACCATAAGTTTGAAAGAGGAAAATCAAAGCCAGCACTTCTCTGTTCATGGCAGCGTTTCACCTCCTTCAATGTGGCGATTTGTGAAAAGGGGAAATGTGTCTGGACTGGATGAGACCCATCAAAGGAGACATTCAGGGCTCCTCTGGAACTGCGAGCGATGGTCACTTCCGCGTCTGAGGAACTTCATGTAAACTTAATATAAACATCCTGTTTACGCTTTCAAAATAAGAGTTTTCTTACGTCATTTTAAATTAAACTATTTGCATGTTTTTATCAAAATACTCATCACCATTGCCAACAATCATTCCAAAAATTAAACAGAGGGAGAAAAAAAAGCTTAATGTGGGTGACATAGATTTGTAAACATGTAATGACAGAGTAGAACCTCTAGGGGACAGCATTCGTCTTATAACAAGACATCTATGCTGCACTATTTTGATGAGCTGGCGTTGTCCTGATCACAGCTGTGCATGTGACAAACCAAATAACTTACTATCTCATGATTGCTGAAATCAAATATCACCTTATATGGCTGCATTTGATGCACTTTTCAAATCATAGGAGGTCGCATGAAATATGATTCCGAATTATTTTGCTTTAATGATGGGTTTTAATCACAGCGCCGTCCAGTTTTAATTAGATGCCATCAAATAGGGTTGACGTTTGCTGCCATGGACCTCCACAGATATTATACTCCTACCTCCTATAACTTACTCATTGTGGCCTGACTTTACTGCTGAGCTGATGTGGCACTGATGTACATAACTGCAGTGGATTAGACCTGAACTGCTGTCTCGCAGTTACCAACTGCTGGCTGAGAGCAATGCACGTGAGTTCAACAGGTGATACTGCGGCTCATTGTAGAACCTTTGATGGCCGCCAGGTGGCGTGTTGAGCCTCAGAGTTGTTTTTCTGTAAACGTGAGTTCAACACAATGAGACGTCCCCCATCTTACTACAAAAACATGTGTGTTAGATTGATATATAGCAAGCGTTCATGGACGTCTTCCTTTACTCTTGAATTCCAGGTTTATAAAGCATCCAGCAATTCTGCACGGCCTGCAATCAAGGCATCAACTCTGTTATTTTCTGTTGCTTGCACACGGATGTGCAGGTTATAGTGAGCCTGTGTATGGATTATATCACAGATGAATGTGCAGATTTTCAAGCCATATTGCTGAAAAAGATCCTGAGGCGATGTACATCTATGAATAGTTGCTATATTTTCACACATTATGAAGAGTGGGGCTGTGCATTTTCATTTATCTCTAATTCAATATGAAACATATTATTACAGGTAGTAATAATAAATTGGGATGAGACTTTTTGGGTGGGTGTATTCATGTATTTTAAATATGTTATGTACGTAATAATATAATAATAAATTGGCTGTCAAGTCTCGCTTATAAAATGACTGTGGTGAACATTTCTTTGTGCAGTCTTTCAGCTGTTTGACCAAACTTGTCATCTGGCCCAGCGCCACACTTCTCTGCCTTGTTCCAGAAGGCGGAAGGAGGGGGCAGTGGAGCCCTGCGCATGCGCCCAAGGTTGTTTTTCACACAGCCCGTCGCTTAAAGTGAGCTGAGCCACGGGGGTTTCCTTGTCTTTGACTGGAGACCAACAAGCAGAGAGGCGGATGATAACAGCAGCCCTTGCTGTTATTCAGCCATCACACATCTCAATGAACTGCTCGCAGAGAAGCCACTGATCGTGCCTCCTGCTTCGTGCAGGGCAGAGATACTGATCAGTGTCTGAGAACTGCATCTCTTTTTCATATGAGATTATTTTTTCATAGACTCCTTTTCTATCTCCAGGTCTCCGTAGCCTCTCTCTTTCCACCATGGTGCTAGGAAAGATAAAGAGCTTCACAGTGAGCTACGACTGTCTCAATGACAGCAACGTCCCCGTTTTCTCCAGCGGGGACTGCGTCTCAGGGAGGGTGGTCATCGAAGTCACCGGAGAAATCCGCGTCAAGTCTCTCAAAATCCACGCCAAAGGATTTGCAAAAGTTCGTTGGACTGAATCGAGAAACGCTGGATCCAACACTGCCTACACGCAAAACTACACGGAAGAAGTGGAATATCTGAATCACAGAGATATTTTGATTGGACACGAGAGAGGTAAGAGAGGTGGTTTATGTCATTTTCTAGAAGTTTTAGAGAAACTGAGTGTGGGATGCTCTTTGTGCTGGTCGGGGATCAGGTTCACTGGAGGATGCTGTTGCCCTGGATGTCACAAACTGACAATATAGAATATTAGGCATAATATAAAGATGGATAACTGTCGTGTTTCAGCCTCCTTTTGTGGTGCTGTTGGTGTGTGTTTTTGCGACATGATGCCAGATGCAGCTTGTTTGTGTCAAGGTGTCAGAATGAATGACAGCGGTGTTTTTCACAGTAATCCAAGTGCAAAACAAGGCTTTTGCTCCATTTTTGAGACTCGGGGCGACAGAGAAATAGGCTGCGGTGATGGCCTGCGGCTCCGGGGAGGATTTTCAGCGCAGAAACGCATCATATCTGCCGTTTCTTTGTAGCTTTTCTGAAGTTTCCACCCATTGTTCAAAGCGGTTCAATCCTGTTCAGAAAACTGGAGCTGGAAGGGGCGGGGGCAGCGCTCGTGCCCCTCCCTCGCCCGTCTGTCATTGGCTTAGGTGCTCATGTGTGGCCAATGACATCACTCTCCGACAGAGAGTGACAGAAAATTCTGCAACTTTTTAATTAAGAAAACACCTGCAAAACGGGAGTTAATTAACCTGTGGCGTGAGTGGAAATAAAAGCTGCGCAGCGACATACTGAAGCTTTATGTCCGTTTAAACACCCTCAACCTGCACATAACGTGTTTTTCTGTGATATTATAACGCTGAATTGGGCTTTATTGTCAGCCTCTGCGCGCTTGAGACGCATGTCCCAACACAAATGGTGTCCCCTTCATCCGCAGGCTGGTGGATGTTTTTCATGAGGTATTTTGGGTGCAGCTTTCCGTCCATCTCTAACGCTGAATGTACATGTAGTTTGCGGTCCGATCTGCAGCAGCCTGTGCAGCAGGTGAGCCAGCTGTCATTTTGCTCCACACTTATGTTAAACTGCGCAGCAAATTGTTCACCACCAGCGGCGTCAAACGGTTTAAACTGAGGAGATGCGCCGTTGCGGCGATGCTCGCAGGCTGTTTGCGCAGCCGGAGCGGATGCGAGCGGCGGTCTGCTCTGGTCGGGTCGGGCTGCTCGTCGTGGCTGCGGTGTCGCACAGTGAATGCGTAATGAGAGCAGAGCGGCTGTGGGAAGCTGCTCGCACCGGTTTAGGCCGGTCTCCTCCTGCTGGAGTCTGCCGTTTGACTGACAGCTCCGCACTTGTTTACCACAGGCTGCTGCTCGGGGGAGGGAGTGCTGAGCTGGCAGAAGCTCGCCCGGCCTGTCGACGCGGCTCTTCGAAGCGCACTCTTGATGCTTTATATAAAAAAAGAATGAACAAATATTTTTATCATTTGCAGCATTTTCTGTAGCAGGATGACGACGCCAAATTGTCCCCCTTCTGAAAAAACATTTTTTATTTCAGAGATAAATAGAATTGATCCTTGTTAGTGAGAGCTTTATGTGCTGAATGGGATTTTGTTGTGGCTCCATAAAGGACAGCCCCCCCCATCATATCTTATTTTATATATTTAAGATCCACTTCTTCGTTCGTACAAAAGCACAATGTTACACGCTCAGTTTCTGGCACCTCAGACGATCAACTTCTTTGGTGTGCCCTAAATATTATTCAATTATTCATTCACATCCAGACAGATATGATAGTAAAATCCCTTTATTCTCTTTTGTCTCCCCCACCCTGTGTTTTTTGGTATGACTTTCAGATGCCTTCGTAGAGCATTTTACCCAGGTACGGTATACATGTGTTTGGAATATTGTCCTCCTTGTGTTTCAGATGATGACAACTCCGAGGAAGGACTCACCACTATCCATTCAGGAAGACATGAGTATGCATTCAGCCTCGAGCTTCCACAGACGTAAGTGGCTGTTTTAGTTAGAGATTAAACACAGATACCATCGTTATGCAGCTGCAGCGTACGTCAGCTTTGGAACGCTCATGTAACCTCTCTCGTCTTCTTGCTCGTCTTTACTGCAGACCTCTGGCTACCTCTTTCGAAGGGAAGCACGGCAGTGTGCGCTACTGGGTGAAGGCAGAACTCCACAGGCCATGGCTCCTGCCCATGAAGACCAAGAAGGAATTTACAGTCTTTGAGCACATTGACATCAACACTCCATTATTGCTGGTGAGTTCTTCTGAAGCAGCCTGGGGCATTGAGCAAATGGAAAGATCAACATCGAATGAGTTAAAGTGTGATCCTGTTGTGGCTGACAACCTGATGGATAGCAGGAACGGACATTATTATTATTAACCCTTTTCCTCTTTCTTCAGTCACCACAGGCCGGCACGAAAGACAAGACGCTTTGCTGTTGGTTCTGCACCTCAGGTCCCATTTCCCTAAGTGCCAAAATTGAAAGGAAGGGATACACCCCAGGTGAGAATAAGTTCATGATAAGCTTTTTGAGCATTCAATCGTTCGCAACTGGACCTCGTCAGTTTGTCTTAGATGTTTCCCCTCTCATCCGAGCAGGCTTCATCAGTTCATGCGCACCAGACTAGATAGGACAGCTCTAGTCCAATGCAATGGTGTTAGGTTCAAGTATTTATCCCCTGAGTGAGGCCAACCCCCAAAACCAAGAATGGTATCACTCTATTGTGAGGCAAACGATCGCCCCATTAAGGCGGGGTAGGGTGCAACCCTTGGATGTCAACGACAGTCGTTTGCCTCGTTAGTGTCCCATTGTTGTCATTGGGAGGCTCCTTGTGCCATGTGTGAATGGCTTTGTTGTTTATTTTCAGAGACTAAATCTTTGAATCTCTTTGGGAGAGATGAAAGGACAGCATTGTATGTGGGAGATAGGTGGTGTCTCAGACCTCCCCCTCTGTTCAGAGATGGTTTTTCAACCTTGACATAGATGGCTTCTCTTACTCCTCTTTCAAACCATCTGTCTTCTCTGTACAAGATATGCACATTTTTATCCTCAAAGGAGTGTGCTTTCTCCTTGAGATGCAGGTAAACAGCTGAGTCTAGACCTGAAGAGTTAGCCCTTCTGTGTTGTGCCATGCGTCTGCTCAGTGGCTGTTTGGTTTCCCCAATATACAAGTCTGTGCATTCCTCACTGCACTGGACCACATACACCACATTGTTCTTCTGAGTGTGAGGTGTCCGGTCTTTGGGGTGCACCAGCCTTTGTCTGAGAGTGTTCCCAGGTTTGAAATGTACCGGGATGTTGTGTTTGTTAAAGATTCGCCTGAGTTTCTCTGATGCACCCGACACATATGGAATGACGATGTTATGCCGTCTGTCCCTCTTTTCTTCCTCTGTCACCCTGTTCTTTCTGGAAGCAGCTGAACTTTTCACAAAGGACCAGCTGGGATAACCACAGGTTTTGAGGGCACCCCTCAGGTGTTTGTGTTCCTTGTCCCTTGCCTGTTGGCTGGTTGGAACATTATCAGCTCTGTGTTGGAGAGTTCTGATAACACCTAGTTTGTGTTCCAGTGGGTGATGAGGGTCAAAAAGGAGGTACTGGTGTGTGTGAGTGGGTTTTCTGTAAACCCCAATATGGAGGCGCCTGTTCTCTCCAATGTGGACATCACAGTCCAAAAAAGGCAAACTCATGTCCTTGACATCCTCTCGAGTGAATTTGATGTTCTTGCCCACTGAGTTAATGTGCTCGGTGAAGGCTTGCACTTCTTGGCTTTGGATTTTTACCCATGTGTCATCCACATATCTGCACATTTTTATCCACTCCTTTGAGGATAAAAATGTGCATATCTTGTACAGAGAAGACAGATGGTTTGAAAGAGGAGTAAGAGAAGCCATCTATGTCAAGGTTGAAAAACCATCTCTGAACAGAGGGGGAGGTCTGAGACACCACCTATCTCCCACATACAATGCTGTCCTTTCATCTCTCCCAAAGAGATTCAAAGATTTAGTCTCTGAAAATAAACAACAAAGCCATTCACACATGGCACAGGGAGCCTCCCAATGACAACAATGGGACACTAACGAGGCAAACGACTGTCGTTGACATCCAAGGGTTGCACCCTACCCCGCCTTAATGGGGCGATCGTTTGCCTCACAATAGAGTGATACCATTCTTGGTTTTGGGGGTTGGCCTCACTCAGGGGATAAATACTTGAACCTAACACCATTGCATTGGACTAGAGCTGTCCTATCTAGTCTGGTGCGCATGAACTGATGAAGCCTGCTCGGATGAGAGGGGAAACATCTAAGACAAACTGACGAGGTCCAGTTGCGAACGATTGAATGCCCAAAAAGCTTGACCTGGATGAATGAGAATATTCACAGGCAAGTTCATGATAACCTTGTTTGTCATCTATTAACCAGATCACTGCACTGACTAGTAATCACACCCTAGATAAAAAGAGGATTTTTGATAAAAATGTAGAGAAACTTCAGTTAAGATCTCCCCTACACTCTCAAATTCTCCAGGAGAGTCGATCCAGATCTTTGCAGAGATTGAGAACTGCTCATCCCGCATGGTGGTGCCAAAGGCAGCCATCTACCAGACCCAGACCTTCTATGCCAAAGGGAAGATGAAGGAGGTCAAGCAGCTGGTGGCCAACCTGCGGGGAGAGTCTCTGTCCTCGGGCAAAACGGAGACCTGGAGCGGCAAGATGCTGAAGATCCCACCTGTCTCACCCTCCATCCTGGACTGCAGCATTATCAGGGTGGAGTACTCCCTCATGGTGAGTGCAGTCTTACTGTATTTTAGCTACTCCCACATCCCACTTGAACATACAGCACAACTGACCTAGACACACAAGTGTTTCAGCCTTTATTACAGTCTGCTCATATTCCTCCTTATTATCACCGTTACTCGGCACCATCACCAGTACAGAATCCGTATTTCCCAGTAAGCCAATAACTCTCCTGGTAAAGAACCTGGCTGACTCAGCCCACATTGCCAAATCTGGGCCTTGGATTGCACCAGGTGTTCTCTTCACATGCTGCTAAGAGCATTAGCCCAGAATATCTTTGGTAACACCTGCCCTGAGGGTGCTTATAACCTCTTTACCTTGCAACCAGACAGGAACCAGACAAGAGCTCTACCTTGCATTAGCAACCGACGTCAAGACATTGACCCACATATTGCTGAATAACTGCACAACCCATTTAGTCCTGACGTTTATCTTATAGAGGTATAAAAGGCTGTTTCAGTTCGTGCTGAATGCTCAGCTCCAAAGTCCTTTACTTACTACAATGCAGCACATTTATCACACCTCCAGAATGACTTACATATTCTGACCCACTGTGACGTTTTCATGTCCGCGCTCAGGTATATGTGGACATACCTGGGGCGATAAACCTGTCCTTGAACCTGCCCCTGGTCATCGGAACCATCCCTCTCCACCCCTTCGGCTCTCGCACCTCCAGCGTCAGCAGCCAGTGCAGCATGAGCTGGCTGGGCATGGGTCTGCCTGAGAGGCCTGAAGGTAGGTTGGATCTCATGGACACGATTCAGATTCACGACTCTGTTCCGAGTGCAGTTACCTCGAATGCTAACATGTGGCTTGCTCGGCCTCTGCAGCTCCTCCAAGCTATGCAGAAATTGTGACAGAAGAGCAGAGGCAGAGCGGCCTGGATGTTCCAGCAGCCCGCGAGGAGCTGGACGGACCTCTCTTCGCCTACATTCACGAGTTCCGCTTCCAGCCCCCACCTCTGTACTCTGAGGTAAGCACCAGATGAAATAGAGGAAAGCATTTGTCCATTTAATTTTCTATTCCAGGCTAAATTAAATCAGCTCGGTTTCATTAAATAAAGCCTCTTTTTCTGCTCCTCCTCTCCACACCAGATCGATCCTAACCCGGATCACGCCAGCCGTACAGAGGAGCGCAGGCTCGACACCTGTCCGTCACGCTGAAGGGTATTCCAGAAATTCCCCCGAGCGACTTGGGGAGCTCAAAGGAACCTGCTTGCAAGGCTCAGCTTTGTATATTCTTCTCCAACAGCAGCGCTCACACAGCGCTGTTGACATCCAGAGAAAAGTATCCAACCAACCAACAAAGACTTGGACAAATACCCACAGTTGAGTTGGGTTGGACAAATCTCTTCCTGCCTTCCCTCAGCGAGAGGACCAGGAGTCAACGAGTTTGGGGTGTCACTTCCTTCCTGTGTCAGCCTGCCAAGGGCTGACTCTGTACAGATGAACACATGATGAGTCTGTATGAAAAACCCCACCAGTAGCGAGAGCCCCGCTGATAGTATTGACAGCGACGAGGACGAATCAGCAAGGCTCGGCCTGCCAAGCTCCTCTTTCACCCTTGATTCTTCTGTACTCATGGCACATAAGGACGTGGCTCCTCACACAAAGGGCAGGACTAATCATGTCCAGACTTCAGCAGAATCACCTAAAGAAAACAGGATGAAGAGAGAAAAACAAACGGCGCTCTAACCACCGTAGTCTGTATGAATGAAAGCATTCAGCGGCAGCGGTCAACTGCAGAGCAAAGACTGTGTCCTCCTGCCTCATTTGGGATTTTGTTTTGCACATTTTATTCTTTACTTGAGTTGTGTGGCTCCATTTAATGAGAATAGAGAAAAAAAATCACTAATAGTTTCAGCCAGTGTGTTTCAGCCTTGTTATGCGCCAGACTGAGAATATGAGACTGCAGGCTTAACTTTCAAGACTTTCATCTGCATAACTTTGAGCAGCGCTGAGAACAGGATTTGATTTTGGAAAAAAAAGACTGAAAAGGGCAAGAACAATGCACTGAATTTGTTAAAGCTGTTTAAGACTTTTCTTTTTCTCCTTATGACATTTCCTCAGTGACTTATAACAACTAGACTGGACTTTTACTACAACTGCAGCACACTATCTCCACCTGGAAGCTCTTTAAGATGTTGCCTCCTCAGCTTGGATCCAGGTGTGGCTTCCCTCCTTCTTTTTTAGGTTACTTCTGTTATTCTCTGCTCATATTTAGCTCCAATCATAGACTAGCTTTTAGCCTTTTTTGTGTTGAGGTTGCTCTGGATTTGGACTAGGGGGTTGCAGACTTGCATTTGCCACTCAAATTGTAGCTGAATAGAAAAGTGTGAGTCTGTGTGTGTGCGTGAGACAAAGAGGGTGGTACATCGTGGAGGGACTCGCCTCACCCGAATTGCCTGCAGCCCCTCTACTCCTAATCTCAGGGCAAGCCAGGCTTGCATTACTGCCCAAAAAGCACTGTCTCAGGTGGTCTTCTCACTTGCCAAACGGTTGGAAAAAAGAGAAACAGTTAATAGGTTTTCTTTTAAATTGCACTGTTAAAAATAATGAAGTTGTTAAAAATAATGAGTTTTTCCTTTTTAACTACCACAACGAGA
Organism: Chelmon rostratus; assembly: GCF_017976325.1. Lineage (NCBI taxonomy): Eukaryota > Metazoa > Chordata > Actinopteri > Chaetodontiformes > Chaetodontidae > Chelmon > Chelmon rostratus. Next base: position 26,837,382 of record NC_055662.1, on the reverse strand, counting down.
GAATAGTCCTGCAGAGAAGTAAGGCAGCTTTCTGAGATTAATCACATTCCCTTTTTGTCCTGCTGCACTTGCCCAGTTCATCCAACCAACAGTTCGATTTTACCAGACCAGTGAAGCCAGAATGCTCGCTATAAAAAAAAAAGAAGGAAAAAGAGGAACGACACTGCTCCTGCGTTTGAAGGAGCAAACCCAGCGCAAAGGCAAAGCTGGGGACGTTGCTGAACTTCTGTTGAGACTGGTCAGAACAAGTAGTAGTAGGTTGACATGAGTAATACATTGGTTTTCGAACTCATTCAACACAACAGACCAGCTGCAACAGAGGTTTGACATAGTCAAGAAAAATAAAAAGCAGCACTTTTTTGATAAGAAAATAAGAGAAAACCAGCATTCAGTGGTGAAGGTCTGGAGAAAAACAATTTGGTACTAACCGCGTTATGCTAAAGGATTTTTCAGTAAAGCAGTGTTGTGTAGGACGTTAATGCATTATTTCATTTTTTTTTCAAAGATTAGTGACTTTTTCTAAGTTTACATTTTAAACGTAGCTGACACCAGTTTGTATGTGTTGTGCGTGTGTGTGTGTGTGTATGTGCGTGCACGCTCTTATCGAGATCCAGCTGCAACTAAAAACACAGCTTCTGACCGTAATCGACAAACTGCAGATTATTAAAGTGATCTTATCTTAGTGGCCTTGACACAGAAAAGACCTGATCATGATTCTTCATTCTTCAGTGTCAACGTTAACTCTTGTTCTCCTTTTTATTATGTCTGTACACATCTGCGTGTTTTTAGACCTTTCCATGTTTATTCAAAAGGACAAAAAGGGAAGAGGGGGAAAAAAAAGTCCTTTAGAAGCGAGTGTTTAAAAATTTCTGAAGCTGATGAGGGTTGATTCAAACCTTCTTTTTTTTCATGCATTTCTGGGCATTGGTTTAGTTTGCTTCCTAGTTTATCAAGCAACCTTCCTGAGTTAGTCTCTCTGATCCCCCTCAGGCCTGGGGGTGGCAGCTGTTGATCAGCCCCCTCCCCTGCTCTGAGAAACATTTAGGTAACATGGGATAGCAGGCAAACTGCTTCTTCCACAGTTAACCCTGTGCTATCCTGTTCTATTTGTTTGCAGTTCCTTGTTTGGATTTTATCTTAGGGAAATTGAATCAAGCTACACGGTAATGAATAAGCTTACATACTTGTTTCAGGTTGGTCAATTCCATAGTCCATTTGGTTGGACCTCAGAGTAGTCCAGTGTCAAAACTAAGCTAAACTCCTGACCTAATAAAGGCAGGGACTGAAATGTTCAGAGATGAAGAACCTGGGAGACGGGATCTGAAACATTTTAGAAACAAAGTGCAATATCACTCACTGAATTTTCTTCATTCTCCATTTGTATGTTTGTTTTTATCTTTTTTTTGTCCGTTAATCATGACGATGTATAGATATTCTATGAATATACTATTTTCTGAATGATTTAACCTTTTGTCTAGTTCTTCCTTTTGATTTGAATAAACTTTTTGTTCTAAATTACAATGAGCTGTGACTGTTTTGTCTCAGACTGAAGAGTTTTATCAGTGCACACTACACGCTTTGTGTTAATAAACTTACATATATATTCATATAATGCATATAATAAAACTAAACTAAAATATATATATAATAAAACAGAATGGACCTAATCTTTTTGGACATATACACAATTGAAAACAGCACAAAGACAATATATTTGATGTTTGACCTCATCAACTTGATTTTTTGTAAATATCTGCTTATTCTGAATTTGTTGTTGGAACACATTTCAACCAAGTTGTGACAGGAGCAAGAAAAGACTGGGAAAGTTGTGGAGCGCTCCAAAAACACCTGTTTGGATCATTCCACAGGTAAACAGGTTGATTGGTAACAGGTGATAGTATCATGATTGGGTATGAAAGGAGCATCCTGGAAAGGCTCAGTGATTCACAGCGAGGATGGAGAGAGATTCACCACTTTGTGATCACATGATTGGATAAAGGATGTTACTACGTGGGCTCAGGAACACTTCATTGCGTTCTGTTTGTATATCTGTTTTACACACACCAACTTTTTGGAATCTGGGTTGTATATACTTTAACTTCGACCTTTGTTTGGTCTGAGCATCAATCTTTGACAGAGCGCCAACACAACATCCTTTCAACTGAAAAGCAAACAGAGTTAAAATGAGCTCCAAATGATTAATCATTACCCACTGCTTTACCCTCAGAGAAAACTATTTTATTTGGGTCATGACAGCTTCAGATTAGAAGCACACAGGTTGCCACTCTGCTGGACCCAGATTATCTTCTAAAAATTAGTACAACACTGCCCCTGCAGGTGGTTTAAAAACTGCACCTGGCCTTGCTGCCAGAAAGTTGCACGACAGGAAAGCCCAAAGACATTAAACAAGACTAACTTTCATCAAAAGCAGCAAGACATTACCATCTTGTTGTAAAATACACTTAAATTTAAAGTGTGTATCAGATAGTTGACATAAATCCCCAAAGCCGAGACAAATGTGGCACAGAGGGCTCAGGGTTTAGTCCTCTTTTCATTCTGTTTGCACGTGTCCACACGGGTACTGACCAAAGTTTCCAGAGGTAACCGGGGATTCCTCAGGGCAGACGAGGGGAGGCAAAGAGGGAAAAACTGCACTTTCCTCTTTGCTTAAGTGCCACTTATGTGAATTATGTGGCTGCTTCAGGTCTGAGTGAGTCAGGCTGCCAAATAATTTACTCACAGTCTTCTTACCTCATATTAGAGGCTCTTTTGCTTTTATTGATGGAGAAAGTTAATAAAGCTCATGTCCCTCAATTCAGATGATGCTGAAATTGCAGAGCATGTCTCTTAACGCTGACCAGGCAGGGTTAGCTGTTGAAATCTTATTAAATGTAGACATTTTATGACAAACCAGATGCTAATTATGATCTAGTGTGTCAAAACATAAAAAAGAATGATAATTTGCTGTTTTGCTGAAAAGACGTCTGGATGAGTCACAGCACCCCTCTCTATGACAGGCAGTGAAACCTAATACGGGATGAGGGCTACAGGCCAAGTGAACCACAGTCACAGGTCAACATACAGCAAAATACATGATTTATTGATCCCTGCTGAATGATGCATGAGCAAGAGCGGACTTGCTGGCCTGCTGCAGAGCACCGATGGAGGAGGTATCAGCATGATTTGTTGACGTATTTCTCAAGTCTTATTTGACCAAATGTGTTAACATTTACTTTTATTTTGATAGATATTACCTTGATTTGTTTCAGGTTGAAGTACAAACTAACTTGCACAGATTGCAACTTTTAATCTTTAAATAGCGCCGCTCTCATTCTGGTACCAGTTTGTCTACGGATGACCTATTTCTAATGTCCAACAGTCAGTTTCGTGAGCAGTAAATCAATTTTACTTGTAGCCTATCGACTTTCGTATTACGTCAAACCCGGTTTTGTACTAATTGATTTTGTTGGAAATTACAACTGTGCGCTGTGGGTAGTCAAGCTAGAACCAAACGCGCAGAGTGATCTCTGAGAAGGCATGCGTGTCACTGCAGTTGCATAACTGAAGCTGGCAGTTTTTGATATCTAAATGTCCTCTGTGACGCAGGAGCCTGCAGTCAGGATGGAAAAACTGCTTCTAAACCTTTACCCACAACTGATGTGTTAATACAAAGTGACAGCTGATCAACATTACTGCACGTTTTTTTGTACATTATCAGTTTAAAGCAGCATCAGTGATGACTCAGCAGCCTTGTCAGCTTTGACCAAGCACTTCAGCGTCCCTTTGTCCCCTCCCCTCCCCCTTTGACTTTTGTGGACCCAGGCCTTTGTGGGTGTCTGACCCCTGCGGATTGAAAAAAAGGAGGAGGGGATTATTGAGGGACGGCATAGATTGGGGCGGCGTGCATGCATGTGTGTGCGGTGGGAGTGTTGATTAGCAAGTGCTGACGCTACGCAGGCCTCAGCTGTTTCCTCTCACCGGCTAATCCCACTACCCAGAAGCCCCTGTGATCCAGAGGTTCTCGGCAGCTAGCTGTGACCAGGCACGTTCAGCACGGACGGGGAGGGTTGGACTGAGGCCCCCGTACGCCTGCTTGCCAGTGCCACATCATCACTGTGACATAATAGAAATACACACACACACACACATCTCTGCACTGAGGCATGAGCCCACACATTCCTCTAAACAATGGAACGACCAATATTCCTACAGGTCTGAAAATGCTATGCAGGAGCAGACCCACAGAGAGGGACGTGACTTAATAAATGTGTTGCTGCTGCTGTTTAATTAAAACCAGAGAAGTCTGACATCCACATGTGTGAATCAGCTCACAGGAATTTCTCTGGCATCCAAAATAATACATGAGTCCCATAAAACATGTCAGACATTAGTGATTTAGCTGCTTTGAAGACTTCCTGCTCATGCAGTCTGACCTCTGAGCAGGCAGCCTGACCTCTGCAGCTGATAACTTGAATAATTGACAGAATGGAGCTCCTGTTAAGTTATCATTAACACACAAAGTCTCACTGCTTTGCATCAAACATTAATTATTCTTCAACTTGTTTACAAAATGAAGCTACTGGGAAAGTTCAAGAAGGTACAAGGAAGATCTCTGACACACACATCATGTGTCTCTAAGAACCTAATCTAATCATTTTTATTCAGTTTTCTGTCTGTGGTTATTCCTGAACCAGTTGTTTTGCAACCATTTTTATGGTTAAGCCCAGAACCACCAGAGTGCAATTATTTTCTTTCCATGGACAAAAACCTCTGACTGGTGTGTTCTTTTCCTTCTCGTCCTGACGCCAAATCAAAACCTCCCTGCTAACTTAACTCTATAGCACTCTATAGGCCATCCTCTTTACTGTAATCATAGCCTTTCAATCCTCCTCCATCCCAGCACCCCCACCAGGGTCCAGGACCTCAGCTGGCTGAGCATCGTAGGCCATAGCTCACCTTCGAGTTCATCATCTCACCCACACAAACTCATCTGCAACATTAGTCGCGTATTAAAGGATTAATGCCAAATTATTTAGCGTGAAACTGCAAATATTTTTCATTTCAAAAGTTTAAGCACTGGAGTCTTCAAGTTTACATCACACTTGTATAAGTTGCATATCTGGATTGGCTGCCAAATGAGTTGTGATGCATTAGAAACAGAATCAGGAATGACACCTACTGACTTTTAGAATATCTGTGTTTGCAGGATATATATCCTGCAGAAAATGCATCAAGGACACAGTCACTAGCCATTAACTTTGTCTTCAGCCCTTCCTAACATACACTCTCATGCACAGCATGCAGCATTGCTCTCCATCTGTTGTGAGTACAGACTCGCTCTGTTTTTCTCATCGGGCACAAAGAAAGGAACAGAGATACAGCTACAGATAGACTGAACGGAGGCGGAGGAGGGGGAGCAAGGCTTTTTTTTTTCAAGGGCTTTTTCTTCATGATCTTTCTCGGCAGCTGGTTCATTCCAGTTTGAAGCGCTTCTGCGTGAGGAGGCTGACAGCAGAGGCTGATGCTTTTTCGTCACTGAAAGCCAGGCTGTTTTTTGACCTTGCCAGGAACAAATTGTTTACCTTCACTGAATGCCCCACATTGGACAGCTGAAAGAGAGAATAATTTACCATGACACAAGCAGGGACCTCTCCCTTTGCTTTATTAGCCCTGCTGTAATTTCATGTTAACAGAGAGAAGACATAAAGATGAAGCTCGCGAACACCTTTCATGCCTGCACCTTGTCTCTGTCAACATGGCTTTTCACTGCAGAAGCATTTTAAATGCATATTGATGCAGTGCATGCATGTAAGCAGCAGCTGCTGCACTTAACAGTATGTGTCACTTGTCAGTTTTTAGACTGCTTGACTCTAAGTTAGTCCCTCCATGAAAGACAGATGTCAGATTCCTCTTCTAAGCTCAGCCTCAAGTCTCCAAAGTCTGTCTTCACATCACTAATGTGTCACGCTTTCTACGTAGCAAACAAGCTGTAATTGCCGTCCTTTTAAAGATAGAGGAAAAATCGCTATGGCTAGAAGTAGCAGTGGTGCAACATGCTGGTAATATACGGACTCAGTATAATTTATGATGATGGTGCTAATTGAAAATCCTTTTAAATATCCTCAGTGGAGCTGCATGGCCTGCTGTGGCCCTCCGTGTTTAGTATGGACAGGAACCTGATAGCCAGAGTGACACTGTGCTATGTTCCCATGCCAGGACTCCCATCCCTGCCATACCAAAGTCCCAGCATGGTCAGCATTCCACCTCCGACCATCAATCCTCTACGCACACACACATACACACACACATGCACACACACAGCACTCTACTGGCATGCTTGCAACTCTTACGCAGCACACGTTCTGGACCTCGCTGTTACTACTATTGGGAAAAGTCCTGAAGAGTTTGCATCTCCTCCGGCAATGGCAAAAAAAAGATGTAGTTAAAGGAAGGGGTCAGGTTCAAGGTACTGGACATGTGTGTATGTATGGATGTATGTACTAAATGGGAAATCTTGATCTTTAAATGCACGTCTGAGACACAAGAGGAGACAGTGTGTAAATCCAGCCCTGAAGTGACTGCTGTAACTGAGCAGCGGGGAATGACGTCAGCTTGATTTCTGTTATTCAGGCTGCAGAGGGATTAGAAAGCCTGCAGCTATACTGTTGCACAGATAGGGTGTCAGCTGTGCTCCACCACCTTCATCCCAACCAGCAGAGGTAAACAGAATGCTTTGTCAGGCCTGATTATAATACTTTAAAATCCTGTCAGAGACAGGCCACAAGGGAAAAGTCACAGTTCATTTTTGACAGATTGCATTTGGACAGGTCTGCTCTGCTCTTTCCCTCTCTTTCTTTCTTCGACGGCCAGGGCGACACTACTCATAATGACATTTCTTATCATAACCGTGGTGGAAAGGCTGGTGGCTTCGGGCTCTGTGCATGGACCCAAGGAGAAAAACAAAGTCAGCCTGACATTACTGCCTCTGTGTTCAAAATACATAAAGTTAAGGAGTATACCATGCAGCTCAGATTACTGCATTTCCTCACCGTGGTGAGCGATGCTGGTGCTCTGCTCTCTTTGGGGAGCTCGAGGGGAGGAATGAGAGACATCCTCACCACTGACATTCTCCCCTGTTATGTCACTGAGGATTTGACTCCAGAACACCGTGGGTGAAATTCTGTTGGAGCCTCAAAAAAGATACCATAAAGGAAAGAAACCGCAAAGATATCGCAGTTAATATCTTGTTAAGTCGTGAACTGATTATGTGTCTACATTCATTGCTGTGTCTTAACATACTTTCTGTAATCTCCTTCACCAGTTAATTCATTTAGAGGTATCTGAGAGCAAGGATGCAAGCCGTGGACAGAATAATGTCAGCACTGTTGAAAAATGAGATCCAAGGTGATTCAGGAACTCTAAAGTCCTTTTCTTTGTTTGTTAATAAGCGCTATTAAGTCTATTTGAGGCATTTAAAATGTGATATCTAATGGCAAGCCACCAAATCAAGCATGATTATGCAAGGTGAAACTTGGTGTGCTTTTTATGCAACTCCCTCCTCAAAGTCCTTGGTCACCTTAGCTGAGGAGTGCTGTTTCACCACTTGTCTTATTTTACCCCGCTGGTCCCCTGTGGAAGTCGCTCACTTTCCTTTTTTAGCCACGGCTGACTCATAGCAGCAACCCCGCCCCCCCACCCTCCCCTGCAGCTCCCTTCATACTCCCTGCTCAGCTTTAACTCTCCCTCTCTGTGCCTGCTCAGATTCTCCTGAGTCACAGGGCGCAAAACACCCCCCCCCCCCCCCCACTGTCTCCTTCCCACAGCGACACCCCCCCCCCCCCCAGCCTCTCCCGCCTGAAAAACAACAGGTGCAGCGGGGCCTGCAGAGGGCGGGCTGTCTGGTGGGCATCGTGTCCAAACCCTCCCATCACTGCTCACTGCCATTTCACCCCTCTGCTTCCAAACATCCAATCTGCGGCACCTTCCTCACCCAAATCTCTCTAAACCCTTTCACCTCGCTGCCTGCCCGTCCCTCCACCTTTATCTCTGCACTCGCTCCACCTCTGCCACACTCCGCTCCTCTAATCTTGAACTCCTGCCACTCACCTCCCAGCTGGATGCACATGCTCCCAAGGCAAATTAGCCATTGTCCTCTACAACCTCTCCACAGCACTGAGCTTATCACGAGGACGACCTTCTGCCTCCAAAATAGATTTTTACTTTCAGTTTAAATTGAAGTTTTCCCTCAACTCTCTGCCCCTCACACCTCTCTCTTTACTGTAAGGAATATTGCATTTCTTTACCCACTCTGTGTACTCTTAGTTCTCCTCATCGGCGTGTGATACTCACGCTTTTACAGTGACCATCGTGACCACTCGTGTAGCATCACGCTGCCAAACTTCGCCTGCATTGTAGGTCAAATCGTGCTCTTCGTGTGCCCGTGTTGTTTCTAGGCCATCACGGCTGTTGTGCAGGTTCCAAATGTCACATGGTGTTTCTTCTCTAACCCTGTGTCGAACACCCACTCGGTGATAGCCCGCTGACTCTCAAAATAGCATGGCTGCCTTATCCACAGAGGAAAATGGGGCGAGTTGTACAATACGGCGTCAGAGGGGAAAGTACATATTTACAAGTCTAAAAGGGGTTTTGTTAGCCAGTTAGTTGCAGTGTTTGGAGAAGAGCGGCAACTATATCGATTATGGAGCTGAAGTCAAATGAAACTGCAGTATTTTTCCTTATCTTTACGTCAATTTGCCATAAAACACGCGGCTGTCTGTGTCCGTACTTGTCCATTTTTTGGTACGTTGATGGGTTTGAGGCACTCTGCTCCCTCTTCTATTTTGGGTTTATACTCATGTGTAGCCTTGAGATCTGCTGTTGCTCCGTGAAGACATAAACCCTCTTTATGGCTAAGAGAACTCATAAAAACTTCTCTTTAGTCCCGCTCAAAATAGGCCTGGGACTCTTGCCGTTGATATGAGCTGACATTAAAAATGACCTGGTGGCAGCTCCAGCGGCGTGATTGTTTGTCAGTTGGTAAAACATCCAGTCATTTTTTCACTGAGAACTCTTTGTTATATATCAGGTCAAACTAGAGTTTGTTGGGAGGTTTTAGGTCTTTTGCAAGAATCAAGACGCTATGTTTAGCGAATTAATGCTGTTTTAAAGACTTCAGCTATTAATGGAGCACATTATCAAGAAACACTCAATCAACCCAACATTTGACCAACATCTCAGGTGTAGCATGGTTCGCTGCTGACACCACTTCAATTCCATGTCCTATATGCGTTGCCAGATATCCCGAGACTTCAGCTCATGTTCCAGAAGTTTCCATCCGTCCGTCTGGTCTGAACCGGGGGGGACATTTCCCCGACCCAGTATTTGCTCCTTGGGTTAGACTGTAAACAGCGTGGCCCCCCAACTGCTGACTGTACAGCTGAATCCAGCAGAATGGATAGGTATGACCAGGTGGCTAAACAAGAGGCAAGGCCACACAGACCCACACAATCAAGTCCGAGCACACACACACACACACACACACACACACACACACACACGCATCATTATACAGCTGATTCGTGTGTTCAAATTGTCCCCTAGCAACACTCACGGTTGTGTCCAAATGACAATTTGATGAAAGCCACAAAAGATGTTAATCATAACAAAGTGGGAGCTGCTGAAAGGGCTGATGGGACTTGAGTTGGCTCTGTGACAACAGAGAGCAGGGTTACATAACAGATAAATGACCTGCGACAAGTTGTAATCCCTGAACTTTTCCCATTTGTGGCTGCTGCACAAAAAAAACTTGGATAGCAAGAAGTCAAAATTTGTGCTTCGCTCTCTTGCTAAGTGTCATTTGGGATGACGCGAGAAGATCGAGTCTTCTGTCGGGCCTGCGAGTTTTGGCACAGGTTGAACAGCGGAGACAGAGGGACGTGAGACGAGGCGACGTTCGGTTGGGGAGAGGCTTCGCTGCTTTCTGGAACTTTCTGACACTTATCAAAACTCTTCCTCCCTGCTCCTCTTCTCTCCTCTCCCAGTGATGATCATTGAGTCATGAGGATTCTGGGCTGTGGCTGTTTCAGCTAACTGGCATCAGCCAATAGGAAAAAGGGGTCTGGACCACACCCCTACAAGTTCCACCCATTCTGCACACACACACACACACACACACACACACAATTTTACCCTCCAGTGCCACAAATCAGCAAAAGTGACTTTCTACCTTTTCCTTCAACAAAGTAGCCTCGTTAACTCTGCACCACCCGTCTTCCTGTTACATTTAAAATTGCATCTTTTCATTCACTTTGCCTCTTTAGTGAATGATGTTTATTGTCTCAGGTGTGTTAATTTATAATGCACAGATGTCTGAATTTCTCTAAACAGGCTGGTTTTACTTTGCTTGCACACAAGAGTCACTTCGGGACAAGGGCAGCCCGGTCCGGTCTGCTCCAGTTCTGTGACTCATTTTAATCATTTGGAGGGGCTGCCAGAAAGAAAGAGACTAAAAGGCTTCTCTCATTTCATCTAAATGAGTCAGTTTTTGGCAGGCGGTCTCTCTTCCCTCCAAATAAGCGGAGCCGCAGCAGTGAGTGCTTTGCTCATCGTCACTGCGAGCTGAGCAGACGGAGAGGAATGTGTGACACACATCGGTGCAATCGTCTTCTGACCGGCTCGCCCTGCGCTCGCCATGTGCTCGGCTGCTCGCTGCCTCTGGCTTCTACTCACAGCAGCACCACAATATGTGGTATGGATGGTTTATGAGGTGAACATTACATGTGATCTTTGCACTTAACGTCTTTTATGTGTTTGAACTACATCACTTTGATGCCTATTATATGTTAATATGATAATTATGAAAAATAACTCCTGGTGGAATGGTGGAAAAGGTACAAAACTTCTTATTTATTACTTTCATTATCTTAATGAAAATTACACTTGTGCTTCATATCTGAGTTATTTTCTCCCTCATCACAGAAGCTCCATTGTTTCAGGTCTGTGAGTGCCTCCCTGCCTCCGACCCTCAGATCCTGCCCTGACTGCCTTACATTTGACATTTCATTACGGACACACTACACACAATAACTGATATTGTTCTTGTACTTGTGTCAGAGCCTGACTGAGCCGGTTACTTTGCCTCATGCTGCTGCTGTTGGTGCAGACGAACTGCTGGATCAAACCAGCTGTGACTGGCTGAACACACACAGAGGAACCAGTGTGACATGATGACTGTCTCTCTCTGATGTGTCACTTCCTTTCGATTGGAAAGGTCACATGTCTCTCCGCTGAGGTCACCACTGGTTTTCACTTTCTCCCCACTTCCTCTTTTGCTTGGTTGTTGTCCTCTTCCAACCGTCTGTTATCCTGTTAGGCGTGCCTGTAGATGCTAACAGAACTGCTGTGAGTGATATTTATTGGCAAGATAGCCCGCATTTCCACTTATTGTGCTTAGATTGTGGTATCTATAGAGTGCATCCTCATGCATCCTGAGGTCAGAAAGTGCTCTTTCTCTCCAGGCGAACAACATTTACTCAGTTGAGTGGCAAGGCGATTCGTCCTGAGACCTCAGACCTCACCTAAAGTGAGATTAGAAAATTAAACATAGTGACTAAAGTGGCTGGAAACAGTCTAATGAACAAAATTCTTAAACTCTGCTTTTCAATAATAATAGTATTCACACAACGCAGACGGTGGCGCCGCTGCTGCTGATCGTTTTTATGATTATGAAGAGGATATTAATGATAATAATGGCGTCATGGTGGTGGGGTCACAGTGCTGTAAATGGCCATGAGAGGATGACAGGAAAGCAGCTATCTGTCGCTCACGTGTATCACGCTGTCACAGAAACAGCAACTGCCGGGTGACAAGCAAAAGCTGGTCTCAGCCTGCTCGACCGAGCAATGCACGCCAGGGAGAGAGAGCGAGAGAGGGGGGAGCCAAACAGGGAGAGCCAGAGAGGGAGAGCCAGAGAGGGAGACCAGTAACAGAGTTTGTTTTACTTTACTCCTCACAACAGATAGCTTGCAAGTCTGAAATACGTAAAGCTTGTAATCTCCTTCACGGCACAGATACCAAAGCATGTACACAGTCCCTTTTATGTGCATGCACACACACCAAGTGGCTTTGAGCACAAGCGTGCACGCTCAAGCAGAATCGGGTGTGGTGATGGCTCAGCCAGCAGACATCAGTCCGATGGACGTGACCTGCACCGGAACATAGCGTTGCTTACAGGAAGCAAACAAAAGGCAACTACAACACACACAGCTTTGATCCTATGAGGCTTTTTCATTCAAATGCACACTTGGGGGATAAAAGGGTTGCTAGATGAGTTTCAGGCGCTCAGTGAGGCCTGTGTTTCCAGCAAAACAACTCATCTGTCCAAACGTGATGACTATTTTGGGCTGCTGGGGAGGGGGGGCGGTGTACTATATGGCAACCAGCGGGCTACAGCTGCAGGGTCGACTTTCAAGCACATGAAAGCATATATACAGTAACACACTCACGCACGGGCATGCACTGAGGGCGATACAGCGATTTGCGCGCACTTTTATGTGTAAACACGCGTAAACACATGCATGCCCTCATACATTTAGAGTACACACGCACAAACAAAAACACGGACATACATAAAATACAGATAAGAACAACCGGCAGGATGCCACAAAGGAGACAATCTTGTTTACTCGCCAAACAGACGGCATAGTGAGAACAAGACAGAGTGCCATTTGCAGACATGATATGTCTACTCCCTTTGGCTACATACAACCCAGCATTTACAGCCCTCGTTGTTGGCAAAGCCACCACGGACAGTGTAGCCTTTCACTTTGCAGAATCACATTTCATAGAGCAGCTACAGCCTGCAAATACAACACAGTGCGTCTACTGTAATGTGGCAGAGAAACAAGCAAGGACAAAGTCTGTCGTTGTCTTTCTTTTTTCTCCACTACGGTTGAGCTTGACATTCGGGGCTGCTCTGCTACACCCTGCTGCCAATTCCAGTCAATAAACCCGCTCATTTCAATGAAGGTGCCGTATTGATCTATGATGTCTACGTCTATGGCTCAAGACATCCCGTTTGCTCCGGTGTTCTTGGCTACAACTGGACAGGCTCTCTTTTAATCTGCCTGACCTTTGGAGTTAGTGGACGGAAAGAGTCAAAAGGCTACGTTATCTGACCTGAGCGTCAGCAGCTTCAAACGAAGGCTGGACTCCCAGAAAATATGGCCAGCATTCAGCGGCTCAAGTGCACCTCATTACATTAATACAGGAGCACTTAAGGTGATTTCAAATGACCAGAATGTGTTCTGACGTGAAGTGGAGAATCAGATGATGTTGTTGGTTTATAACTTTCATTGCAAAGTATAACTATTACTGTGATTTTAAGCCGTGAACAGACCAAAGTTACATGTATGTAGACATAGATGTTCATGTCCATACACTTGCGTCCTGTCAGATATGTGCTCTTTCTAGCATCCAGTGAGGTCCAAGTTTCTAAATCTTATATAAATCTTAAATAAGTCTTGAATAAATCATTTATTAGTCTAATGTCACCATACAGAGGCAGAGAACGATTTATTTAAAGTAAGCTCTGTAAGTTATTTATGCTTTTTAGGCTTTAACTGCCCAACAACTAACATACCTAAACAAAGATACTGACTTTGAATGAACTTCAATAAATGTAAGAGGAAATTTGTGTATTGACAAACTGGATGTGTTCTTGACCATTTTAAGTAGTTTGTTTTGCAAAATAAACTTGCTTTTTTTTAATTGTAGCAGTCCATAGTTTTTACTAGATGCCTGTTAGTCGACTATAATACGAAATAACACAACTACATTTCTCAAAATCAGTATAATGAATAAATAATTTATAATTTATTACGTTTAAATATGTTTTTTTAAAGGGTGTCAAGCCACATTCAGTCACATGTATACCACTAGAGTAAAAGCTACTACTGCTACTCTAAGTAAGCTAGCTGACGTTAGCTAGAGTTTAGCCAGGGTTTTTTTCTCCACCATGACTGGATTTTACACTACAGCCTAAATTATCAATCCATATTAAACAAAATATTTATACAATTTAGATGTTTCAGTTATAGATATCAGATAAAAACAAATGTAATAAATTTAGGTTTAGTTTTAGCTAGCAAGCTTTCCAGCTAGCGTTCATTTGGGCTAAGCCTTGCCCTCTTTTGGGCAGTGGTGCTTGTTTTTAGCTTTGTGCAAATTTTACATCCTGTTTTGACCAAAAATACATATTTCCATGATAAAATCATTTATTATGCAGTAAAACAGGTGTGAAAAATTCAGCCTCCAATATACAGTAAACTCAATTTTGACCAAAACTTGTTAGGTGGATGCTGTGTTGGCATATCTATTAGCACTATTATGATATATCTCAGCGTGGTTGGCTAATGAATGATATACTTCCATATTTGGCTGCAGAAGGCCAAAGTCGTCATCTAATCACCCAGGAATAAACACAGTTTTGGGGCAGTGTGACTCTACTGGCACTGCTGAAGCCACCGGATACCCCCCAGGAGCTGTCAGTGATGTCAGACACGGTGAACCGGTGATGAGTGCGATGTAATTGACGGCGGATGACAGGATGGTTTGGGTCACTTTGGCTCGTCGAGGCGTGGAAAGATAAGCACGCTCGGATCTCATTATAGAAAGGTCGTCATTTACCGTCTTAACGAGGGGCCATATAATGAGCACATGCTGTTTGCATGCACGCACACACACACACACATGCATGCATTTGCACTGATGTAGGTACATATTTGCATCATGTCCTCACTGCGCTTATTGTCTTTTTCCTCCGACATGTGAATAGATGGGAAGATAGTGCAAACATATGCAAACACATGCACAAAAGCATGCTCTCATTTAAACATGTTTACTTTTAGCCTCTTTATGCGTTATGCACCTTTGCATAACGCGCATAAATAGTTATAAAAGTTTCTGCTGACTTGGCGCCCTACCATTTTTTTTTGCTCTGTGGTGTTTCAGGGAAGGTTGACAGGAGCATGGGGAATGTAGTAGGAGTGTAAGCGCCATGTGCGTAATACGCTGATTCACAAATGCTTACTAGTGGTGCAAATCATCCAAACCTGACCTTGACCAGTTCTGAGGTTGTGGATGAAGACAGCAGTGGTTGCTCAGATGTCTCTGTGAGAGATGAAGAATTGAAAGGGATAACTCATGTTTTCTGTTAGGAAAGATCTTGCCATGCCTGTCATGCATGCGCATCAAGTAAGGTGTGTGTTTCACTATGTGCAGTATATCTGTCTGTATCTGATGCATTGAAATCCTTCTCAATCAGATCTTCTCTGGGATGTTTTGCACTTATCTGTGAGTTAAATCTCTAAAGACCAGCTCCCATACCCTTCAAATTACCTGTAAACAAGTTATTGATTATCAGAGAGACATCAGAGGGAGCTGATTGATTGATCAAATTACACCTACACTGCCAAGACACACTAACGAGGTACATATGTTTACAGTGATTACATACAGTCTGCCACGCTGTGAAAGTCTGAGTGTAATGATTGCATGTGCGTTTCCTCTACAGGAAGCCTGAATTATATGCAGCACAGATCATTTAAAGGATGCGAAAACAGAAAAGCAGGGATGTTAACCAGAGCAACAGGTAGCACACATTAATTCTGCTTGTTTGTTGCTCCTCTGCCTTCTTCTTTTACTCGTCCCTCAGCGCAAGAGCGACTCCCGACTCGCTGTCTGGCTGTATTGATTCAACTGATGAAGACTGTCTCAAAGCTGCCAGGCTTTTTGTGTAACTGGGTCACTGTATATTAGTCTGACACAAGGTGATGCATGTTCCATTAAAAGGTCAGACTAGCTTATTTTAACCCAGACCGTATACTTATTCATAGCCCAAAGAATTCAAGGAAGGTTTTCTTACGTTCATTATGCTGTAGAGAAAAGACCATGTGAAAACAGTCAAAAGGTGGCATTATCACGTTTCGGAAATTCACACCCTTTCCATTGAATTTAAACAATGAGGTAATCCATTGGGACTGTTGTTTCCATAATAAGCTTTAGTTGAACGTTCTGAAAGTGTATGAATAAACACAATGCCATTTCTTATTGTTTGCTGGTGTAACTTCATCTCTGTGGAAGACAAGTGCATTCATCTTTCCTAAAAAAACGCCCATTCATAACTTCACCAAGGAGGCCAAGCAAGCTGTGAAAAGAGAGACCGTTCCAAAAATAGGACACGAGTGATGAGAACCTGCGCTCTTATCATCACCCAGTGTTTTCTGTCTTCCCTTCTTCACTTTGTTCGACAACCTTGCGTTGAGGATGCGGTGATTCAGTGAGAGCTGGAGGTGCAGAGTCATCATCTGAGTATCCACACAGACAGGCTGCAAAGAGCGTGAATCAGCTGCTTGTCTGCTGTTTTATCTCCAGCGTTCCCTGTGGGCGCAGACAGATAGAGAGGACACACGGGCGAGACGAGACCAAGGACTTCCACATGTTTGTCTCCTGTCTTGTGTCTCTGGGACGAAGGCCAATGGGTGCGGACATTAAGCTGAGGCTGCTGAATTGCTTACACAGTACGGCTAAGAGAGAAGATTTAGATGAACCTCTCAGCATCTCATCTGGGACTCTGTGCTAGCAGAAAGTTTTTTTACTTTTATATCAGCCACCACATCAGTGCCTCACATTTCTGAAAATGTCTCTCTGAGACATCCCGCACTCAGGAAGAACCAATTCCACAACAGCACATCATACATTTAATCATATCTAATCCTTGAGCAAAGGTTCAGTCTTGACCTTGGGAAGTAGTTACAAAAGCAGTTCTTATCATAAGATGTAAAAGATAGTCAGGCACTGAACAGGTGTTCTTACATGACTTTCTATCAGGATTAAACAAACAAGTAATAAAGTGTTAGTAATTAGTGAGTGTTAGAGGGGCTGGCAGGTGGATCTTGTGACCTTTGGACAGAACCAGACACAAAAATTTTCCTCCTTTTTCCAGTCATTGTGCTGAGCTAAGCTAACCATCGCTGGGCTAGAGCATTATATTTAGCGCTTAGTATCAATCTTCTTATCTAACTCTTGCAAGAAAGCCAATAAGGGTCCTTCATAACCAATAGATGGACACTGACAACTCAACGGGGACCACCAAAGGTTCCCGGTGGAACTCATTGATGTGGCTGGGCTAAAGACAGGAAGAGAGGACGACATCATCATGACATCACATGTGATCGCTGGGGGTCAAAGGTCATCCACCAGGTGTAACAACATCTTTAATCAGAGACAGAAATTAGCATCTCCCCCATACACAATCACCTGTGATATTAGATTGTGTTAATTAATTAACCCTGTTCATTAGCAGCTGTCATTCTTTTCTTCCCACCTTCTGATGAGCTTTTCTGAAGACGTCCCTTTCTCAGTGTTTATAAACTAATCTAAGCTTGGTTCCTAATCAAACACTTGAAACACATCAGCGTTAGATAAGATTGTTTCTGTACACTGTGGTTAATTACATAACTAAAATATGCCATGTGCTCTGGGTTCCCCAGTCGTCAGCAGTTTTTATGCAGCAGTTAATTGAGATGTGTATCAGCAGACCAAAGGTCTGGAAGCCTTGCTTCTTCTGCAGCAGATCAGTTTTCTGTACACTATTCACAAACTAGTGATGGTTGCCCCGTGTCTCATTAACAATGATGACATAACAGTCTAGAGGCAATGCAGTCTACTCTAATGGATGCATAATGGAAATATGTCGGAGCTGTAACGTCGCCATGATGGTGGGCTGCAATAGTGCAGGAAAATTAATTGCTTGTGTCTTAACTGCTTTTCTTAGAGGGAGGTAAACAATGAAAAAGGCCCCTTAGAAACGCAAGAATCTTGTTAAATGGAGTAAAGACTTTGCTTTTTCTTTGTTTTCCTTCAAATCCCTGAGGAAAGACACTTCGAGGATGGGTCTCAAAAGTGATTTAATTATATTGCAGAAAACAGGGAAGACATGCACAGTGAACATTGTTGTGTTTGAAGATATAAATGTTAAAGGATAGAGGTGTTTCAGAGACTTCTCCAGCCTCCATTGTGGATACATCCCACATTGTGCTTGCTGTTTTGCCCTCACAGGTGAAAATTTGCCACAGAGGTGGACAGAAAAGCAAAAACAGGGGAAAAGAAGAGCTCTGCACCTCCCGCCATGCTGCCTGTCCCACTGCTGACAGGAGAGATCAATAGGTTTTATAGATTTCAGAGAAAGGAAACACTGGCTCTGATTCATGTCCTAAACAAAAATAAACTACTTCATGTGTGAAAGAAGAAAACTTTCTCCTTTCCTCTTATTCTTCCGAAGTTCAGAAGTCGAGTTGATGTCGGACAGAGGTTAAAGGTGGGTGCAGGGGTCAAGTAGCCGCTGGATTCCAAGAGATTCAAAGCTGCTGTCCAAAGTTAAAAGGGGAATATTTGCTTGTACTTTCAACCCCCCCCCCCCCCCCCGGTTGTTCACGGAGCAGATCAAAGACAAGCCTTCGCTTTAAAAGCTGCATGCTGCTAGGTGAGACTGATTCAAACATGAGTGATATAATTCAGATTTTACAGTATTTTGAATATTCGCCACGCTCCTGCACACCTCTGCAGAGACCAGTCAGCATGTAGAACAGCAGTGATCATTCACACAAACCGTCCCCCATGAGGGTGTGACCCCTGACCCCACAGTGACTCACTTACATAAGCATCAGAGGCGCCCTCCAGGAATGAAGTGCCTGTTTGACGGATTCCGAGCAGGAAAAATGGAATCAGCACAGCCAAATGTAAAATATATGGTGAATCATTTATTAACAATGTTACACAATTTCCATCCTCATCAGTTCTGCTGTAGGAACATCTCATTTTCTAGGTCTATACAGAAAAAAAATCCAAATATACATTCAGAAAACCATCAAGGACTTTAAAAAAATTAATTTAGTAAAACATTTATGTATAGGTTCATATATATATAAAAACAGATGTACAGTAAAAATCACATACAGTATCAAACATCTATATGAAAACGTTCTATTCAAAAAACTGTTTTAGTGCAAAAGCATTTTATAATATAAAAATACTGTGTTGTAATTTGTTTCTGATATATAGAACGGGGGGTTTGGGATGTGTGTGAGGTGAACAGGTTAGAGGTGTGTGTCGGCGATGGGGATTCGCCTCAGCTCGACTATCTGTGAGTTGGTTACGCTCCCGCCGTCGTGGCTTCCGGGGATGGACTCGTTGTCGCTGACATTAAGGCCGGTCCCTGAAACAGAAAAAGCTGCATTACGCTTCCATCCAAAAACACGATGTTCTTTGTGTTTGCGATGGTTGTAACAGACTGGCAAGAGGGAGGACCCAAATGCTGATGCTCGAGGCAAAGCTGGAGCAGTTCAATGATTTTACTGCATAAAGCACCAAAAATGCAAAGGCTTGCAGGGATGAGGGAGTCCACAGAGGCACAGAGCAAAAATTAAAAAGTACTAGGAAAAGGCCCGACGGGCTTGTCACACAGCACAAAGATGAAGTGGCAACGAGGGAGGGAAGACACAGACAGGGAGGTAAGGCTAATAAGGGGCAGGTGAAACTCATCAACAATCACAAAGGCGGGAAAAACACAAAGACAGGAAGTAAACGCGACATAAGAGAAGAGTGAACCGTCAACATAAAAAGGAAATAACCAAACTCAAGCCAAAAATAATAACTGTTAGTCCTTCATGCAGTTTGTGTGCAAGAATCTGCAGTACAGTCACATGTATTTTTTCTTCATATGTTACATATACGTATCATAATACTCAACAGTGCTGGACCACGTACTATCCATCAGTTCAGCTCAAGAAATAAACACAACTAATCATTTGCTGATCATCTGTCACATTTGTCTTATTAGTGCTAAGATATTATTATGGGTATTATGTAGCCAATACCATAAGTCATAATCTCTGTGCTATCACACAGCATGCCGTGCCATACCGGATCAGTCATGCTAATAAATGGAGCAGACTGACAGACTGGAAGTAGGCAGTGAAATAAAGTAAGTCATTATGAGTCAAAGGATAAATCATGCAGCAGACCTGCTGACATACTGTGCGATTTGTACTGTGTAGTAAACACAGTCTCACTAATGCTCTGTAGTCAGGACATGTTTCCATATGTATAAACACTACAGGCACCAAGGCCTGTGTACTATCTACTGTGAGCGCTCAACAAGAATAAATTACAGTTAACTGCACCAAGAGGGTTACAACATGTTTTCAGTCTGTTTGTTTGCAGGACATCTTGAGAAAGTTCATTGTGTTCAAGTGAAAAATGAGGCAACAGACCGAGAAGCAACAGCTGAGTCTGTGTGTGAATCCAGCGACTGAACAATTCCACCACGTTGCACTGATGTTTGTTAATATGCTTCACTTTTCTAGTGTTTTAATTCCTATTTTACAATATTTCTTAATTCCAGACACTGAATATTCGTCTCTGTGTTAATAACGGCTGTTGGCTGTGTAAACACTACGAACAATGATGGAAAAAAGATGGAAATAATAGGGATTTTAATGTTCTGCTAAGTGATATATTGGGTTTTACAAACATACTAGAATGTACGAAACCAAAACCAAACTTTGCGTCCTCGTCCTTGGTTCCATCCTTTGCATTATGCATTAAACAGTAACCTACAGAACGAGGCGACGTACGACTTCTATGTCATAACCAGAGGAGCGTCCAGACCTGCGATGCTTCATGCACTCAGGAGTGTCGAGGCTCTTTCTGACGCTGACTGATAAGAAACCATAAAGCCAACATGTTAATGATCAGCTCTCAGTCGTACCGTGCAGAGTACGTGTGCTGAAAGGAGGTGTGCGCTTCCCTGCGTGTTAATAGTTCACTACCAAATGAAGTGTGAAGACCCTCATTACAGCACTACTCACTGACCCCCGTCAGGCGGTGCCCCGTTATGTAATTCTGATTAGGGAATTATCTTTACCGCTGACTGACTCAGATTAAACCAGGTTACAAGTTCAGTGTGACAAGTATGAACAGAGAAGGTCAGAGGTCACCAGGGAAAGCCTGAGATTCAATTCTTATGACTCGTAAGTGCTCTCACGACGAGCTGAAACATTCGATTTTGAGGATTATAACCCAAGTTTATCATAAGGGGGCTTTTAAGCATGTTTAAGTTTGCATTCTGTTGTCCACAAAGCAAACATCAAGTGTCTGCTTGACAGTTACATGATCCTGAGGCCGTGCCAGAGACCTACGAGGAGCCAACTGATCTGACTTAATTAAATCCAGCAAACTTGCCTCTTTGCTACACTGAATAATATGAATTATCACTCCGTACTGCTGAGTTTGCAGGCGAGGGGGCCAATAAATTCCCTGGCATGTCTGCTGCGGCCTCAAGGCTATTTAAGGTTGAACGCCACGCCAGCTCGGGACAGCAGGGAGAGGTCAGGAGCCAGAGACAAATGTCCCGCTGCCGCAACTGTTTACTTGTTTAGTTGGGATGGTGAGGGGCACACGTAACCGGACAAACACACGCCCCTGGGTCTGACCGTCGCCATACAATCAATAAGAGGTTGTGTCCGTCCAAGATTTTTACTTTGCGTAACACTATCCTCTCAGCCTAATCCACATTTATTAACACCCGTCAGTCTCTTGAACTCACACCTGCTCGGAAGGACTTTTAATTTGGCTGTCCCCATGGTTACAAACTTTGTTTTTCTGGGGTGCACGCTAGCAGGTCTTAAGTGCTGCTGCTGCTGTGGAAGTAGAATCATTAGTTATCATTTTACTTAGCTCTATTTATCATCTTATTCTATTTTCTGTGTCACAGTGATCTGGAAAAGAGGCTCCGGTGGTGCGTCTGCCTCTTATCTCCACCTCACGGAGGAGCAGACTCTTTCCATGATGTGAGACGAAAGCTGGCTGGGATCTACTTAAAGCTGACTTGACTGTTTTAAATGGTTAGCTGTCCATCAGCAGGAGCAGGAGCTGTTGGTGGGGAGTAACAGAGACTGTCTGTGAAGCAATAAATAATCGAAGAACAACAATCAAATCCAGAGATGAGCACCAGGCAGACAAAACTCCGAAAGAGTCGGGCCGCTTCTAATCCTTTTTGACATAAATTCAACTGAAAACAGCACGAAGCCAATTTAATGTTTTTAATCAGCTTCATTGATTTTTGCAAATATCTGCTTATTCTGAATTTGATGTTGGCATTACATTTCAAACAAGTTGGGACAGGAGCAACAAAAGACTGGAAAAGATGTGGAACGCTCCAAAAACACCTGTTTGGATCATTCCACAGGTAAACAGGTTGATTGGTAACAGGTGATAGTTGATTGGGTATGAAAGGAGCATCCTGGAAAGGCTCAGTCGCTCACAAGCAGGGATGGAGCGAGGTTCATCGCTTAGTGATCACATGACTGGATAAAAAATTTTACTACATGGACTCAGGAACACTCCAGACAAACACAGTTTGTTTGCAACTGAATTGCTTCTGTTTCAACATCCAAACTTTTCTATAATTGGGGGTTGTGTTGTTGTGATGTTGTTCGCTGATGCGGGTCTCAATTAATTGTCTTGTGTTTTATTTAATGCTGTCTGCTGAAGTCGGGCGATTGATTTCACTTTTGTTTTCCAGAAGATTTCTAAACCAGACAATTTCCAAAGTTCAACTTTAAGAATCCTGCAGCTTTTCAGCATCACTGATTTCTTTCCTGAGCTGAAGCTACAACACGAACATACACAACACAGAAATGCCATGTTTTCAGATTATTCATCACATTAAAATGATGCTTTTTCATGCCTCATATTCTCACAGTAACTTATAACTTGCAATGTGACACTAAAACTGATAATTTCTGACGCTGTTAACACTTTATATTACCATCACCATTAACTAGCTGCTTATTAGCATGCATTTTAGTAGCACATTGGCTCTTGATTAATCATTATAAAGCACTTAATAAAATGTGCACCACAATAAAATGTGATTTCATGTCAGCAAATTACATTTTCCCCAGCATCACTTGAGCTCATCATTCCCAAATGTCAAAAAGTCAACATTTTTTACCTGTTGAAGGGAGAACATTTACTTAATCTGCTGGCAAATGAGACGCACATGTTGGAATCCCGCAGGGGCGGCGCCAAACAGCTGAATGAATAAGACGTACTTTCTAAATTTGAGGCTACAAAGGCTCTAACTGATAAATCTAATCTGAGGCTCAAATTAGATTTATGAGAACAACACTGCATTTATTCTGTATGAACTTAAGTAATCACAGAAAACAGTTCATTCATATCACCCCCTGAGGTGAGACAGCCGGCTCTGTGTGCACCTTCACTTCATCTCACTGGTTATTTTTCAAATGTGTGAAAATGACTCCGGCTGAGTCCTTCGCTCTCTGACAGTGTCCCACATTAACAGCAGAGGAGCGTCCCGGTGCTGGCTGCAGTCCAGCCGGGCCTGATCCTCATTCAGACACCGTGGAGCAATTACTCAGTGATTTGAAAGAGTGATGAGAGGCCTGTGTGTGTGTGTGTGTGTGTGTGTGTGTGTGTGTGTGTTGGTGATATATCAGTGAGCAGTTTGGACGCTCAGCTCATGAAACATTGATGGCAAGAGAGGAAGAATGGTTTCCATGGCAGCAGAGAGATTTAAGGTAAGCAGAGGAATGACTAAGCAGGGCTGATGCTAATAGATGCTATAGATACTTTCTCTCTCTCTCTCATACACACACACACACACACACAAACTCACACACACACATATATATATATATATACTGAGGCATTATTATTTCTCTCTTTGGCTGTCTCTAACATTTCTAAACTCATAACTTCTCTATTTTCCTGCTTTAAGCCACATGAGCCACGCCTGGTTATGAAGTCTTTATTTTGGAAGCATGTTTTTCTTTAATGCTTAAAACAGTATTGTGGTCGATGCATTGCATTGGACTGTGGGGATCTTTTGCACGGCACGCGCTGCCTTTATTTTTATATTTCATGGAAAAAGTTTGGACAGGAGGGTTCACAGGATGTTTTCATACTCTCAGTTTGACTAAAGCAAAGTTTCTGATTGACTCGACATGTAACAAATTAATCCTGTAAAATGCTTTTATATTAAGAAATGAAAACATTGGAGGTGACGTTAGGACGACGAACAAAAGAGAACTGGAAACTCTTTCACATTTTTGTGATGGCACTCTTGACACGGAAGAGGAAATTCAACATTATATTGTGTTCGTGCCATGTGTTTTTACTGCTGTGTAATTTCCCAGAAACCTCTTTGTTTGTGCTGCTGCTATCTCGACCAGGTATCCATTAAACCTCAATGCGACCTTTCCGCTTCAACGCAGGCTCGACAAATTAATAAACTAAAACCAATATGCGCTGTGAGTGAGATATAATAAGACTGCGTATGCATTTCAGCAATTTTTGGGAGAAATAATAGCTGGGGTCTTTGAGGTCGAATAATGGGACTTGGGACTCATTTGGAACTCATCATAAACAGAAAATGAGATAGAGAAGAGAAACTTTGTGCTGCACCACATAAACAGAAGTGCGTGCAGTGCATCTGTGCGTTGGTGGGATCCTCACCAGTTTTTAAGGCAAATATGAGGTCGTCAAACTCCTGCGACTCCTCGTCTGCGGCGACCAGGTTGGTGTTGATGAAGCCTCCCTCGGTGGCGTACGTCCCCATCACAGGACTGGGTTTAAACACGCTGCTGGGCTGACTGCTGGGCCGCAGCGACGCCCGCTCCCAGTCTGCTGACACCTGAAACACACAGACGCACACATTCAGCCTCAAGAAACACACACACATGCTACACGCATGGACAGCGACTGTTCAACAGGCAAAAACATTAACTTCACGTGAACGCGGGGCGAAATCAGGTCGACCATCCTCATCATCAATACTCTCAGGCACACACAAATACACGCACATATGCCCGATTAATTCAGAGAATGGCTGCGTCTGCCAGCCGTGTAATCATGTGTGTGACGAATTAGGGTCAGGCAGAGTGCACGTTGTCCGAGCACCCTGAAGGGTTAAGGCCAACCCACAGGGTCACGCTGGGTTCACGGGGTGAGAGGAAGGCCAGTGGGTCTTGGGTTTCATAGTTTAGGTAGTTTAGTAGTTCAGGTTTTCATTTTATATCAGCCTAACAACATGGGAGATGGACAGACGACAGCATTTTATTTAGAGTTCATGCATCCATGCAGCAGCAGACAGGAGTGATGGGACAGAAGACGACAGACAGTGAAATAAAAAGTGACGAAAAGGATTTTTTTTTTTCCTCTTGTTTTCCACTGTGTTCATTTATCATAAATGCCTCATGTCCATGTACATGCAGAAACGTGTGTGTGTGTGTGTGTGTGCTGCACAAGGCTTGCTGGGCTCGCACCAGTACAGAGCATCCCAGTGAGGTGAATTAAGCACCACCAGGCACCTCAGATCTGTCGCATCCACTTTGAGGGAATGACTCAAGCCTTTCAATAAGCTACTCAACCCCAAAACGATGTTCTTCTATCCTTATTCTAAACCCACTTCAATCTCCTTTCAGAGAACCCACTCCACAAATCGACACTCATCCGACAATGACATTGCCACTCTTCGCGGTCGCTCTCTCTCTCTGCGCTCTTATCTTTCTGACTGGGCTGTAGCCAAACCGTGGAGTGTGCTCTCATGAATAAAACAAGATTACTGGATTCCTCCATGTGGAAAGAGATTGGGAAACAGAGAGGAGGAGTTCCCAGGAGTAATGAAGTTAAACCTGCCCCCTTTCTTCTCCTTCCTTCTCTCCCCCTAACCAGCTCAGTCCTTATAGGGTATTCTCCAGGGACCAAGTTGCTGAGGGGAGCTGCAGGCGAACTACTGCATGTGTGTGTCTGAACAGTACGTTTTCAGTGTGCTGCATGACAGAAAAGGCCACAAGAGGAGTTGATGTGGGTGCTCATGGGAGTTATGAAGACTGACCGTTTGTACACACAGCTTTACACAGGTGTTACATAATGAGAATCGGTTTGAAGCAGACAGGCCGGAGCAGTGTCGCTGCTGTGCGCTGAGTGACTATGAATGTTCTCTGTGGAGTCAAGCTCAGCTGATGTGAGAAATGTGTGAAGGAGCAGCGGGAATGGGCAAACAGAGCCATGGGAAAGAGGGCATGGGAAAAAGAAGGGAGGGAGGAGAGTCCACTAAGAGAGAGAAGGTGGGGACGCAGTGAGGGACGTAGGCATTATTTAATGGAAAATCCCAGTTATATCTTTTTACAAGCTAATTTTCATGGCTTTCTATCATTCTTGTAAGTTATGATAATATTTTACTCCATCTTTCCGGTGGGGCAAAGAGCATCAAGTAGTCAGATGGTTACTTGTTTGTATACAAACCCTAAATGACTGGAGGAGAATCTAGACGTTTTACAGATGAAACCAAAAGTGAGTGCACCCAAAATGTAGAAAAATGGTATGTCAGGTTTAAACTGAACCAGGAAGAGGAATTTGTACTGGTTGCTGCATCCCCAGATCTCAGCAAGGATGTTTGTGAGCGTAATAAATATTTTTTAATTGATAGAAACGACGGACAAATCTACAACCAGAAGGTTGTAAAAAACACCATTTCCCACTCAGTTATGAGAGAGTATACAGTGAACAGTGTGTGTTTACCTCCTCCATGGCGCTGATGAGATTCTGAGTTGATTTGCTGATGTCGCCCCCTACAGTGGTGGGTCCCCCTCCCTGGTAGCTGGAATCGGGACCATCGTGGCCGCTCATCTCTACCGTGTAACTGGCTTTAGTCGGCCAACACAGCTGGTTGTGCATGACGAAGTACACTGCAAACACATACAGGCCCTGCAGAGGAAGAGGGAAAAATCAGCATTCAGAAATAAGACATCTGTAGCGTTGCTGGCTTTATCTCTCTGATGCTGACGGGTTGCGTGGTTGCTTGTAACACTAGGAATCAAAGAAATGCTTAAAATACAGATGCACGTTTCCAAACCATAAAACAAGCATAAATTGTGAGATACTGTAGTCAGGATGCATTACTATTAAACAATGCATTGCGATTGCATTTAAAATTAAACCCAGCATGATTAATGAAGAATTACTTCATCACTGGGCCCTGACATCATTGGCACCCTGGTATTTCTGCTTCCTCCACTTCCCCGTCATTACCAAATCCTCTTGGTCAACAGCACCGGGCCGAGAATTACCCCAAAACACCATGGTGTCAAATACCACAGGGCCATCCCGTATTTCACAACACCCATCATCGGGCGATGACGGCAGACAGAGATGGAACGCAGAAGAGTGCGAGGCACGAATGTGTGAATGTGTGTGCATGCAAACACAGAGCCCTCACACACAGGAACACACACACACTGTGGTTCGGTGGAGAAATGGGCATGAAGGAAGTTCCTGGACGCTGACGGAGAGTAAAAACAGACATTTCTAAATGTGGTTTGAGAGCAACTATCATCATAGGAGACACGCATGCAGAAATACACCTCAAAACAGAGAGATTTTAAATATGTCTGGTGAGCAAAGTAGTTTGTGGTCCCCAACAGATTTTTTTAAACATTTCACTTCATGGCATTTTGTTGCATGTTCAAACTATAAAGCTGCGCACTACCAAACCACATGCTTCTGTTTTATGTCTAACAGAGCACAATGAACAGCAGATCAGACAGCCGATAAACACAGAACAGTAAACTTGCCCAGCTTATAAGCCCCTGCTTATGTGAAGTAAAGCCATCATCAATACCCATATAAGCGAGGGATATTGACATAGAAATGGGATTATAAAAAGCACTGATGGTTACAATCACCATTACAAGGAAGACATCAGGAACCGTAACTGGAAATTGTGTGTTTATGGGCGCACTGTAAAAACATGGAATATGCAGCTTGCAGGTAGGAAAAAAAGGGGCTGCAAATAGATAAAACACATGGAACACATAACAGGTCATTGGCTGTGCTTTATAGCCTGCTGTTTCTTAAAGAGTGAGTTACACAAGCCCTCTGTGAGTGCTGTACATCCTGCAATAAGAAACATTTCAGGTTTAGGAGCTCAGGTGTAGAGCTGTCATGACCTCTTCTTTGCATTATGTGTGTGTGTATGAAATTAAAGAAGGAACCTTTCCTCATGTGTTAACATAAAACAGCGAATGAGAGCAGCCAGGTGCGTCTTCACGCTATCCACTGTGGCATGGGTGATTAGCACAGATCATTAGTGGGCTGTGCAACCTGAGGAACAGGCTTTACCACCATAGGCCTGTTATGTAAGTGTTCCCTGATCACTGGAGAGGCCACGTCTTCGGATATGGAAAGCACAGACCTAAGGAGAGCAGGAGGGACAGGGAAGGTGGTGGGTAGAGGGGGGCAAAGCTTCGGTCAAGAGAAAGTGAAGAGGGTTGGAAGAAAGACCATAAGCAGAAATATTTGGGGGCAAGAATGAGAATAAAATTGGATAAGGTGGAGACATGGTGAGGAGAAGGAGGAAATGAATAAGCAGAGAGGAGTGAAACAGGCAAAGAGACAGAAAATAGAGTTTAATACAGAAAAGCTAGACGTAATTCAAAAGAAATAAAAGTCTTCTGAGCTGACTTATCTGAGAGTGATGGTGTTGTTATTGGAGACAGTGTAATTCCTGTTTTAAACTGGATAATTGATGCAATATTCCCTTCAATCCCAACACGGAAAAGTGCGTTGCGTTGTGTGGAATCATTCTCTGTGCACATGAAAGCAACAGATCTATTTCCCCTACATCCTAATTCTTTGCAGGCTTCGCACAGCTGATTCCGTGAGCGTGGACACGTGTGGGCCCGGGTCTTCTTTTCCGTAATAACACCCAGATATCCTGTGTCCTATTTTTAGGCGAGTACAAAGGTTGAATGAGGAAGCGGAGGTGGAATTGAATTGTAATGGAGCACGGTGCTGCTTCACTGCTGTCGATGTTTCACAACGAGGCGAGTTTACCGGCAGAGGGGCCGCCGCAGGAGGAGATAATGAGGGGTGGTGCTGTGGTGATTTGATTATTGTCTTCTAATTCAGCCTGATGTGGCACAGATGTGGATCCAGAGTTACAGAGCTAGTGTGGTATAATGGAAAAAAAGTGGGATGGAAGGAAAATGAGAGAAAAGAGTTCTGTGGGTAGAAAAAGTCTCATTTTGCTCATTATCACTGCACGTATGATCAGTTTCACAGTTTAGCTCTATCGACGACCCTGCTGGAGACTAAAGGTTGCTTTCCACAAACACAGTGCTCAATAAGAAATTTCTAATCTATGCTCTGCAACACACACACGCACACACAGCTGTGCGCAGCTGTAACATCTGTGGCTGTTTAATGGCGTTCAGTAATCAGCTGTTGGGAGGTGCGCCACGCAACCACATCAACAACACCAAGGTAAACATGGAAAATTCTCCTAATGGAAAATTCACGGCATGAAAGAAACAACAAAAACAACCGCTCTACTACACTTTGCAGCAGAGACCTACAATGTAATGACTTCCTACCTCAAGGCAATGGATCAAAATGGAAAACAATGGCATTAAAGACCTGAATAGTGGGTTTAAACAAGCAGACAACAAGCAGGTGGTGACAGCATGTATAATATGGAAGTGCAAAGTTTGTTAACCTCTTCTGTTAATTTAAGCAATTCAAATAATGAAGTGACAATAACATTACAGTTTAGTCTGGTTATCAACGAGGGCAGAACGGGTGACATGAAATCTAATCTGAACACATCCGACGAGGGTAAATTTGTTAATGGATGTGCCAATCAGCGTAAGCTCTGGTTGAAGTCTTTCTAAAAGCAGTCTGTAAATAGAGCTTTAATCAGAACTTGTTGCTCCAAAGGCACCAGGACAAATTAAACACAGACGTGGCCTTCTTTCATACATCTTTGAAGGTCTGCATCTGTTCGGAATGACAGTCAAGGTTCGCAGAGTGTTCGATGAGAGGTGCGTTTTCAGGATCCCATTTGCTTTCATTAAACTTCCATTCAGTCCCTAATGGAAGTCCCACAACAACACAACATGTCAGCTCTCTTACTGCAGCTCTTTTCCCCTTCACAGCTAAATAAAGTGCCACACACACACAAACACACACACACGCACCAACAAATTTAATTGCAACCATGCTCGGTTGATGGCAACAGCGTCTCCATCGACACGGAGAATCTTTCCTTCGCAGCGCTTTGTGAAAACTGGGTCAAATGAGTTTGTTTACTGCTAATCAATGTCCTCGTCTTTTACCTGTCTGTTCCACTCAGATGAATCCTTCTTTATTCCTACTGCAGACCCAGACCAAACCCCAGAGGCTCTCGTTTTAATCTGAGCTTTGAGGTTGCAATGTAGGAGCCAGGACTGAAAATCAATTGCCACAGTTCTATCCTAAAAGACTTCTTTTTCTTCCAGAGAACGCTGAATTTGAAAAGTTGGCTGCGAGGGTCAACTCGCCAGAATTTGTCCCGCCTGATGCCAAGGGCAAATTGGATGCAATAGGAGGCAATCTATTAGGCAGGCATGAACTCCTTTTAT
Source organism: Chelmon rostratus (assembly GCF_017976325.1). Lineage (NCBI taxonomy): Eukaryota > Metazoa > Chordata > Actinopteri > Chaetodontiformes > Chaetodontidae > Chelmon > Chelmon rostratus. Next base: position 26,806,837 of record NC_055662.1, on the reverse strand, counting down.
GTTGCATTTCTGTGCTCTCAGTAGAAATGTAGGTGATTACCAGCAGCAGGAGACGGTGTTTCATGTGTGATTTTGTGTGTGTGTGTGTGTGTGTGCGCGCAAATGCATGCCTGTATGTTTGTGTTATTTGTTTGAAGGCAGACATCGGAGGATGGGAGGCAGAGGATTGGGAGGCCCCGGGGGCCTAAATCAAAGACAAGAACACATTAGGGTCACTCCAGAAAGAACAAAGGACTTTAATTTGAAGTGCTCCTGCAGGATTAAGGCAGGACTTTCACCTCTGTCGAAAGAGAGACGAAGCTTGTGTCTGGAAACTGTGACATCAAATACGTTCAGGGATGTGATGAAGAAATGGTTGCTGAATGTCTCAGGAAAAAAGAGACAGAAGTGTGCTGAGCTGTGAACGTAAATAAAATGCAAAATGTCCCATAATTGACAAACATGGTCATATAACCAGTGATTTTAAAGCGCACCGCCACACTATTGGTCAGCTGAAGAAACTGACCACATGATGTCACAGAGTGGGACAAACTCCGCTGGAGCTCATAAACAGGTGCTAAGTGCGACATCGAGCGTTGGCGCTGACGTCACCGCTCTTCATTAGTCACTGCACCAACAGGAGAAGTTTGCTTTGTGCGACACTGTTGTCTTTCGCATGTGGACGCCACATATCACCGCAGGTTACCACAGACCTCTTATGGCACGCTTTACAGGCAGGTGGTGTCTCCCAGACGACAGAGGAGACCACGAACATTTATAGATTAAGCAAGAAAGGAAAGAAGCCACTGTGCCAAAGAGAACGCTTCCTGGACTTTACTGAGCCAAGCTGGAAAACATTTCCACACAGCTACACTCCTCTGCTGCTGATAACTCTCTTTAAACAAGTGTTAAAGCAATTCTAACTGGTCCAAGTCCAACACTAGTTTTGATTTAAGCTGCTGTCACTATGTTGAGGCCGTGCTAGCCTTTCCTAAAGCTTCCAAATTAGCTTTAGAACATCGTGTGACACTGTTTGACTATAAAAATATACTTGCTCAGATGGTTTGGCAGCTCTTTCAGGTTATGAAAAGGCTTTGTCTCCCACACAGCCACCAATTATAGTAATAATACTGCATGGCCGGTCATAGTATGGAACTAATATTTTCAAGATAAGACAAGAATAAAGTAAAAATAATGCAGTTAGTTATGATGATACACATTTTTGTTTGCATATCAAAACAGTGAGTCGTATGAGTTGTACTGGAAATACTGGAACCAGAAGTATTGGCTGAGTTCAACCCCTGATCATTGATGACTGTCTGGTTACTCTTTGAAGTTACGGTAGATAGCAGTTTAAACGTCTGGGGGTTTTCCAGCTGCGCTATCTTGCGCCTTGTTAACGCCCCGGCTTTATCTCCTCTGATACCGAGAGCACAGAGTCAGAAAAAAGACGAGGAGCAGCAAATCAAGACAGAGGCGAATAGAGAGAAAGTAAGCAGGCAAAAATAAAAAGTGGAGCTAGAAAGAAAGAGAGGCTTCAGTGAGATGTGACACAGCGATAACCCTGCCTCTCTCGCCACTCCTGAGGCTCTTGTTGTTCTGCCTCGCCAACACATCAAAGCAGGGCTTCAAAGTGGGGTGAAGTGGCCTTCATCACTCTCCTGCTCTCAACCAAACACACACACATTCATTTACACGCACACGCCAGTCTTGTAGCACAAATCATCAGTATGTTATTTGTGGTAACTTCCCCCTGATATCACAATCCACACACAATGTGCAAACACAATGAGCAAAAAAATCCATGTTAAATCAAAAGCTCACTGATATCATTACTGAGCCTGGTCGCACCCTCAAGTCCCCTGGCTAAGATTGCACAGTTTCAAAACAGCAACATTTGTCCGGCAGGTAGTTTGGAGATGTGGAAGGTGATGTTGGGAGCAGTATGAGAAACAGAGAGTGAACCTTGAATGATATCAGCTAAAGTCAAACCTGAAAAAAGAAATCTTAGCAAACTCCAAATCCACTATTCCAGCTTGAGGGTGCAGATCAAAACATTCCTTCAATTAGTTTCACTTCATAACTCTGCACTGGGGACATTAACAGAGATGACAACAGAAATTTATGTAGATGGAACCAGTGAAATTAATGACAAAACTAATGATTAGATTAAGAAGGACTATAATGAACAGTGAGCCGGCACATTCATCTTTCTGAGTGTGTAACACAGGAGGGACCATGTTGACATGAATCAACAGACATTCAAGCAAGCATGTAAACAAACAAATAGATAAACCAGTCAATGAGCTCACCAGCAAGCAGTTGAAGATGACGTAGAGGATGAGCATCCACAGGTACCTGTAGCCCATATGGAGTCCCGCCCACAACCAGACCAGGGAGATGAGCAGGAACAGGTAGAGGACCAGCGGCACCTCTGGAGCAAAAAATTACAACAGAGGAGGATTAAAAAATATGTCTGCACAAGTATATCGACAACTAAAATAGATACCTGAACTGTATTCAGTTTGTGATTACTGCAAAATACAGGTGATATGCTTTTAAGATTTTTTATTCTGTGGTACCCTGAGTTAAAGCTTGTGATACCTGCTGTATTAAGTGTCTGACACACACACACACACACACACAAAGTCATGCACGCACATGAAACTTAATGGTGTTCACATTTCATGTTTGAATCCAGATGTCGATGCATCATCTAGGTTCTCGCCCACATACAGTACCACATGTTTCTGACATAGAAACCTGACATATATAGCATGTCTAGCCAGATTGATATACAGTATATGGTATATTTTAAGGAGTGGCAGGGTCAAAAGAGTGGAGATTATGGGCAGGGACATACAAATGACCACGTTGATTAATTCACCAAACTAAATCAGAGTAAATGTGGCAAATATTCATCACCCCAGAGGTGGGACATCCTCATCCTCAGTTCTCACTAATTATCCCTAAACACACTCTCAAACACATGCAATCAACCACTTGGCACAAAAGCACACAAACATGTGGCCTCATGCACTTCCTCCTGCATGCTGCATACAGTGGACTCACACTACACTGCATGCAGCAGAAAGACGTTCACACAGATGTTCTGTATTTGGACAGCGTTAAGTGTTTCTAAGATAAGACAGGACCACCAAGAGGTCTTTCTGCACGTGTTTCTAAACTGAGCTCTGCTGTAGCAACTGGTGTCCCTGCTAACCTACTTTCTGCCAGGGCTGATACACCACATACATTACACGCGACATAAGCAGAGGTGAGCAATGCCGCCAACTTTATTTATAAAAGTGAGGACGGATACATTCGTGTTCCTTCAATGACTGCCCTATGTGCTGTTTCCGATTCATGATGTGAGAGTTCAAGTGAACATCCTCAGTCTCACACCGAAGTGGAGACTAAACGAGGGCCGCTGATGTTGTAGCTCATCTTCATCAGTTCATGGTGTTCCTCGCAGCTTGATAAAATCATTCCCAGTCCCTTTATTAGAACAGCTAATTAGAGGACAAACAAAATGAGCACTGCCAGTCCGGAGCAGACTGAGTCAACTGTCAAGGGTGAGTCATCACAACACAGGGAGAGGCCTGATAAGTAAAACAGCTCATTACTACCCAGCTTGTTTTCCTTCAGGAGGAAATAATGAAGCACAACATGATGGAAGCAGCTGTTGAAACAAGTCAAAATACTGTACAATTTAGTGAAGGGTGTATTCCTTATGAAGATCATTTTACAGAAAATGAAGAAGAGTGCATTTTCAAAATTTCATAAAGTCAGTAAGTTATCATTAGACATGCGATGTCTGTGATGCTCTATGTGTATGTGTGCGTGTGTGTGTGTGTGTGTAGTCCTGGGCTGGGAAGGTGGAACTTGCAGCACTGTGTTTCCATTAGTGCTGCTGAGAACATGATGTTCTATTGATAATATTCATTCATGCTCCACATGTTCATATTTACCGTGACCATAGAGAGGGCACATGCGCTCAAACTGATCGCACGCTAAGATGAATGTGATGCATTAGAGAGTGAATGGGTTTCAAGGCAGCACCTTCAGAGTCGGCTCAGACTCACTTAAACGCTGACCTTCCGACGGAAAATTAAAAAAAGCACCGTTTTAAAATGTCACTCCAGCTGTAGTCTGCTGCTCGGTGTTATGTAGGACAGACTGTACAGTTCACTTCACAAGTAGGATGGAAACACAGGGCACGGGGCCCAAGTTTGCACAAAAAGCCCGCACTAAGGTGCCACTTCCAGCACCCTGTCAGTCCCACTCTGCTCCAGGATCTGCTCCTTATCTCACTGCACCTTTCCTCTGCTATTATACAGTCTGAGCACTGTTTCCTTTTTCTTACCTCTCAAGCCTTTGAGACCTATTTCCTGTACGTCATTATTTATTCTCCCACTTCTCTGGTTGCTGTTTTTATTGCTTCAGTATTATTATTATTTCACACCTCGTCTCTTTGTGCTTTACACCCACTCTGGGCATTCTGTTGTATTCTGGTGTGTGTTTGCTCAGAGTCGATAAATCTGCATAATGAGCCCGCTCATCCGTTGCTTTTCATCATTTTACTCAGTCTTCTCACACTTTCCACTGCTTCCAGTCAGGACAACATTTCTCTATCTCTCTCGCTCTCTCTTTCTTCTCGCTGGTTTGAGTTTTCCAACCATGTAAGCACATTCCGGTTTGTGGACAGGGCAGAGCTCCCACAGTAAGAACAGGTTCCTCGAGCCAAAAGGAGACTAGCTGCAAAATGCTGACTGACTGTTTGGCTCGATATCACGAAGGAGATGCAGAATGAAGCAGAGCAGGCACGAGTTATCAATAGCTGTGCTGCTGTGTGCGCGTGTGTATGTGTGTGTGTGTGTGTGTGTGTGAACATGCACATGAAAGCTTTCGCACAAACACAAGCGAGGCTCGCTAAATGATGTAATCTCTCTGTCTGCTCAGAAGTAAACACTTTAACCCCTTATAGAGCGATTTCTTCTCGAGACGTCTTCTTGTGATTTTCTCTGCACACTACTTAGCTACTTTTCTCCACAGGCTCTGGTTCTTACTCGATCCGAGCTGGTTCCTGGTGTGAGAAGACAAACTGAGAGGAGAGCGTGGGCTCAACAAAAACAGCTGGGCAGAAACTCAAGACGGCGCTGACTTTACTGTCACGGGGAGGTCAGCAGCTGTAATAACAACAAGCTGCAAGAAGCGTGTGTTGAGCACTCACGAACACCCCACACGCAAGTAATGTGTGTGTGTGGGGTGTGAACTAGGGGTGAACATATAGGTATAGTCACAGCTTTGTTTTTTTATTTGATTTAATTGCAGAGAATATTCTATTGATAGTAGAAAAACACTGGAATTTATAAGGAATTTATAAGTAAATTCAGCAACTTACAAAGGAAAAAGAGCCCAAAAGTGATGGAAGAAGTACAAGAACTGGAGTATTAACAGAATAGGTACTTTAAGTATCTAAAGCAAAAGTATTCATTCTGCACAGCTCCTGTACCTGATATATTATGCATTACATTATCAAATTGTGAATACTTTATATACAGTTCAGTCCAGTGGTTCCCAACCTAGAGGTCCAGCTCCCTCAAAGGGTCACAAAACGACTCTGAGATGATGATGATGATGATGATGATGATGATGATTTACTTTTATCTGAAATGTGACAAGAGGCCACTGGTATTGCACAAATGTTGTTTCATATTTGAAAACCATATCCGATGTTTCCTATTCTGTAAAGCAACTAGTAGCTGCAGCTGTCAAATTAATGTAGTACAGTAAAAAGTACAACATTTACACCAATCTGTATGTTTCCTTCTAAATGAGGAAAAGATTGGGTGGAATTATGTTGTTACTATCAGATCTTTCTCATCCAGGAGGCACAGGAAAGCCTTCAGTTTAATTTGACTGTTCACGTTAATCTGGAGTAATGTTTGATGATTGGCCAGATTACGCCTAGTTTCAGATAGAAATGATAAACCACGGGAACAAATTCTGCTGTTATTCCTAAGAGCAAAACAAGACAATAAAATACTCCCAACTAAATATATCGACTTGGATTCTTTGATGTGAATGTGGTGAAATCAGGTATGAGAAAATGAATCCAGTCCTGATCCACTGTGAACAATAATTTCAAGGATACTGATAACAAGGCTATAATACGAGAGCAAACAAAGAACATGTGTCTGGCATCCAAATAAAGCAACTGCACAGCTTCAAGCACACAAAGCACATAATACAGCGCCCTGCAGTCAAGCCTCATCCATCACAGGTGTTAGTTTATTTCCACATTCCTGACCAATAAATGATCAAAGTGCAGTCAGGGAACACCTGGAGCCATCACAATCAAACAATAACAGTTATTCATTCAACTCTGCTCTGTTGAAAGTGCGTTCACTTCTGCACTGAAAGAACATCATGTCTTGCAAACACACCTTGCGTGTTCAGCGGGGGCTGCGATAATGTCTTACTGATACTGGTACAATTGTAAATTTAGTCTGTTTATGTTTTGTTTTTGCTTTTTTTGCATCGGGCACAATGCCATAGCTCCAGTCTTTGCTGAGGTACAGGAACACCACACACACCGGCGCATTCGCTTGATTTCACTGACGTCAGAAGTCCTGCTATATCTCGCAGGGCCCTGTGAGTTTAACATGTGGGCTTCTCACACACACACACACACACACACACACACACACACACACAAACACACACACAACCACACACAGACACAGAAACGCAGTTAAAAAGGGACAATCTGAAGAAAACACATGATGAATAGGTACCATTCATCCTGTTTAACGGTAACATGTATGATACTATAGAGAGAGCCTGTAAAACATGTCTGACTGACATATCAAGGTGAACCAGCACATTTTGAATGCTTGACTTCTGTCTCACCACTGCAAACTGCAGGACTGAAGCAGATCAGGGCTGTTGTTACAGTGCCTGTGGCTTTTTAAACCAACTCTGACAAATTGTCGGAAAGTCCAGGGAATGAGCGGAGGCACAGCCTGTGTTGAGAACAATAAATTATTATAGGCCTCTAACATTTGTTTCACTCCTCTTTGGACTCTGGACATGTTGAAACAAAGCCAATACTGATATATTACTCTGATAAGCTACAATAAAGAAAAGGAAACGAAAACTGTGATTAAATACAGTCCATACTGTTTGTGGTTTGTGCGCATGTTGTGTTCATTCTTACGCATGCATGTGTATATGTGGTGATATTGTGTCATTATGCATCCAGATGAAAACTAAAGGTGCAACCAACACTGATCCATCACTGCAGATACTTTGATAAAGAACGCTGCTGTCCAGTTTTGTGCTTCTGAATTCAATTGTATTCTCATTCATGAGCAGCCTTTTCACAGTGCAGCTGCTCTACACAAAACTGGACGCACATATTCACACCTCAAGGGAATTGTGCCGCACACACACAAACACACAGAACTAGGGGTCTGTCTGCATCCCACAGAGATATGTCTGTGTGTGATATGTATCATATCAATGTATCTACAGCAGGTATCGCAGTGGCGCAGTTCAGGTTACTGGTACATGCATGTCGGAGGGGATGGTGGTGGTGCGACAGCACGGCGACACCGCTGCCAAGCAGGAGGCCGCTGTTCATCTGTTCACCAAGGGGTTTGTGCCTCAACTGAACCAGACCTCAACCACAGCGTTGTCACTATGTGAAATTGAAAACTGAAATGTGAATAAATGTAAAGCTTGAATGTCAAGGGAAGTTTCAGCACATCGGGGGTTTGCAGAAACACATTTTCCAGCTGTTCTGGCACTCTGTCCTTCAACAGCTCTCGCTAACCCTCCATTAGTTCCTCGTCCCACAAACACACTCTCTGTCTTTCTCCCCTGGCTGTCAGTGCCTGATTCCAAATGTTCTGGATCTGGATCTAGATCCTGCAGGAGCTTCAGTCTCTCTTCTTGTCTCTCTCTCTGTCCCTTGTATGCATGTTTTCCTTCTCTGTGTTTGTTTCCGTTCTCTGTTTGAACAGAGTGCTTGAGTTTGTGTAGTCTTTCTGCAGGTTTCCACGGTGGAGAAGAGGTTGTGTGGCTCTGGCTCACCTCCCAGAGGACGTTGCTGCAGTTATTATGTTTTTGATGGGTTAAACTTAACTGCAAATTATGTACCTGATTGTCATTTGAACTGTGCTAAGGGCCAGAAAGGATGAAAAACAGACTGAGATCAACAGTAGCTGGACAAGTGTCCACATACTTTTGGCTATATAGTTTGCCTGCCTCTCTTAGAAATATCCAACAGTTAGTTAGTTTCAGGATGGAATAAACTGCTGCTCACTGTGCGTGTGTGTGTGTGTGTGTGGCCATGTATTACTAATGTTGTGGGGACACACATTTGTTCACACAGTGACATTGTGGGGACTCACCTTCCTTGTGGGGACAAAATGCAAGTGCCCATAATGTGAGTCATTACATTTTAGGGTTGACACCTTGTTTGCCACTCTGACTGCTTCCTCACTACTTCTCTCATTCAACATACAGTACAGTGTCAGCTTGATCTCTGCTCTCCACACTGTCCTACATAGTAAAATGCTCGTGTCAGGTAAAAGCAGGCTGAACTTTAGCCTCAGCCTGATTCGTGACTGAGAAAGTATTGATCTCTTGTTAATAATGCACACCTACCAGCAGCTCAGTACAGCACTGTCTGGTTTCCTACACTACTTCAGAGGCCACACACAGCGTGTAAGGCAAACTGCTTGCCAGCCAAAGGACTGGCACTAATTCAGGCTTTGCTTTGTCATTGGAGGGCCTTTACTGAGCAAAACAAGCGAAAGCCTGCTGATTCTCACTGATGGCCGCTGATTAAAGCCACTGAGGATCTTCATGTGTGGGCAAAGTGACTGCACTAAATAAATGTGACTGATTCATACTGACCATAACTCTGCGATGGTTATTTCTCTGCATCCAAGAATCTTGCATAAAGCACAAAGTTTAAGGTTGTTTCCACACATCTCACTACACCGACTGAGTGTATTTAGTGCTTCAAATGATCTTACTTAGGAAACTGAAACACATCAGATGGAAAGGTTTTAGAGTTGCCACATAAACCCAAACCCAGAGTGCACTAAACACATTTCAGCTGCTTTGTTAAACTGTGTTCGGCTCTGTAAATCATTCCAGAAAAGAAAAGCAGGTATTGCTAATGTTTTGTTCTTGTATCATGAATCCTTTGGGTACACACACAGCAGACAGACATGGAGCCTGCAAGCTGAGCAAAATAGGGGCTGAAACTTTTAGCCGAAAATAGGGGTGGATGCAGTCTAGTTCCAGAGGGCATTCTGGCAGCAGGTTCCTTGTTTTTGTGGTTTGCATGTGTGCAGAGTGAGAGATTGTGTGATCACACATGTAAGCAGTTTTATCTTGAGTTCTTATCTTTTTATGTGCACACATATTTTTGCCTCATAAAGCAGAAGCTCAAGAGGTCCCTTTCTAAAATCTTTACTTCCTTATAACTGCATTTATTTGTCTGTTTGTGGACACATTCATGGATTTGCGTGTAAGTTGGGCACCTGTGCTGTTGGTTCGTCCACGGTAAATGTCGTCATAGGCCTTCCACTGATGGGTAACCTGGTAAGCGTGGATGAATACAACCAGCACCGCAACCAGACAGATGAGAGGCACCAGCACCGCCGTGCACAGAGCTGCATAGACGTTCGGGATGAAGCACCTAGAAAAAGACAGACAGAAATGTGAGTTTTTTTGCTTCAGATTATGCAGAAAGAAGCAGAGTGTGCATATAATGCTAAAAAGGATAAAGAGAACGTCCAGCTCGAAGGTCAGCTCTAAAAAACTGAAACATATTACATGCCTTAATTGCTCTACATTCAAGTTTTACAAACAGGATCTGGTGCAACCTCTGAGCCTGCCTAAGACTAACAGCGTTCTTATTCAACAGCAGCTTTGCCTTCAGCAGCACAATGGGTATGTTCTTAAATCTTTTGAACCCTGCAGCTACAGCGAGATAACATCTGAGGTCAGAGTCGCTAAAAAGTGCTTTTCTAGTTGAGGGATGGAAGAACATTTCAATGAACAGACAACACGATTCAGTTGCCTCCTGATTTGAAAGGGAGATGAATGTGGAGTGGTTATGTGGGTTCATCTGCTGATCCTGCCTGACAGGCAAAGGAGAAACTTTAAACTTTATTTTGGGACAAAACTGAATTTCAGGCTTAAGACAAATAATAAAAAGTCAAAAGGGAGCTTATGTCTTGAAAAAGTGGAATTCTTCATTAAAAGCTATCTGTATTATTTGTCTATTGGTGTGAGTCAATATGAGCTGGGTATTTTTCACTGTCTATCTCTCTATCTGTTGTTTTCCTGGGAAATCTCTGCAGTCCCAGCCCCAGCTTCTGCCCAATCATGTTTTTTCACTATTAAAGAAAACTGAGTGACTAATTTTTCCCTGGGAAAATCAACATCCTCATATAAACTGTAACTGCCAAACAACTCCAAACACTCATGTGACTTTATCCTTTTCACAAAACAAGCTCGGCCTGTGGTTGGGTGGGAGCACAAAAAATACAGATAGGACCTCGCCGCAGGCCTGAGTAACTGCAGAGAAATAATTGGAGCTATGCTAGCCATAACATGACATGAGGTATGCCAAATAAAGCATTGCATCACGCTGTCCCAGCAAGACAGCCAGACTATGAGAGTGTAAACACACTGGAATATGGATATTTGTACTGCTGTGGCCTTGTGAGAGGATGGGATCCTACTGCGCTGAATGTCTCACAAGAAAGTGAAGAGTAGGAAATATACAAAACACTACCAAGGGGCCCATTTCACTGATGTCATGGTTTGGGAGAGAAGAAATAAAGTGAGCAATGCCTTTTATGGGGCATTTTCATAGAAATGCTGCTGCTTCTCTTTGATATACAGTATATATGGTGTATAGTGTGTTCAATGTGAGATAAGGGGTGATGAGGATCATGGTATAAATGTGTCTTCAGGAGACATACATGCTTCTATGGTAGCCTTTGATTTATGATAATGTGATCGCAGGATGTGGAAGTTGTAAAGTTTCGTTTCTACAGGTAAGAATATAAAGCAGCCTGCATGGAATAGACAGATGTGAGGTTTAAATATCCGCCTGTAAAGGAAATTACTTGAGCAGCTTTACAGCCTGGCTATAAAGCAGCCAAACTAACCGCGCATCAGTCTGTCCAGGTAACACAGTTTCTCACGTTCGACTCGTTTAAGACTTAGAGAGGCACAGCTGTTTAAATCTAAATCAAATCCAAATTGTGGAGATTTGCTGCACTAGCAAAAACAAACCTGGCGATGCATCTGCAGGGAAATGTTTATGATCACTTCTGCTCATCAGCTGTGCACAGGTGTATCACCTAAGGTCGTTAACGTGGAATTCAGTAAATTCAAGGCTTAAGAGTGAGTATGACTTTTACAGTAGGTAATCATTATAAGATTATTTTCTATCTATATCATACAATTCAAAAACATTGCAAAGTATCAATAAATGTGCCAAATAATGATCTATTTCAAGAGTCTGTTGAATTTTGCTTTTTCCAATTTAAATGATTAACGTGACTTTCATCTCAGAATTTATCTCCTGCTTTCATGCTCACAGTTTTATCCACAGAAGACGGGTCTGTCAAGTTTAAGAGACGTCTCTGTTTGGTTTAAAGACGTACTACAAGAGAACGAAAGGCTGTCTCCTCTTACTAATCATGGCCTGCAGTCACTGATTCAAGCTAAAAATGTCAGATCAAGGAATACCCATTACTGACAGACGTGACACTGACCTCGAAGACTAAAATCAGCTGTGATTAAACGAGTCCTCCTTAATTATCCCGTGATCTCATTTTCTCGAGATAAACAATCTTGTGTTCTCGAGAAAATCTGCCTTTTGTTTTCTCGGGATAACGACATAAATTAACCCGCCATCACGAGTGAACAAGCTTTTGTTATCTGTAGATAATTAACCGTGATCTCACGATAACAGCATTAAAAAAGTAATTTCAAGCGCGGCGTCTCGGCCTCCGTAATGCGGCACAATTAAAGTTGAATGAGGACCGACCCACAGAGCGGCAACAGGAGCTCTCAAACACACGATGTGAGACGCAGCCGGATCAAGGAAAATTTTGATGTACCCTGTGTAAGTACTAACTATGTGCAAGTCAGCGTACCAGCACAGCGATGATAGAAGGGGTGACAGTAAGAAAAATATGAAATTATGACAAAAACAGGGAGAAAAAAGATCTGTTATGTGATTTAATAGTGCCACTCCCTATCATAAGCTCGTCTCAACAAACGTTTTTAGCTTTTAGACCATATATGACACAAATTTGTACAATTGTAGTATAATTTATAAAAAACGGTCTTATATGACATGAAAAACTGAGACCGTTTGAGCTGTGAGGAAAAAAACGGGACCTGTTTACGCTCACGAGGCGAGAGAGAGAGGAAATTCAGAGGCTGCCTCGTTCCCTCAAAGAGGAAGGTTCACTTCCAGGAAAACTGACTGCTCCTCTGTATCCTTGAATCTCTCATGTATACGCTCACTGTGTCACACACACTCACCCACAGGAAACACGCACACACGCTCGATCCCAAGGATAACAGCCACGCCTGAGACCACTGGCTAAATTTAGATGTGATTTAAGGGTTCAAACTTCATCAGTTGTTGACTTCGCCCATCATGCACACTTGATCCCACACGGGGGACGGCCCCTCAGGCACATACGCTGCAATGTAAAGAGTTTACTACACACACACGCACACACTTCGGCATAGGTGCACCTGACTGGAGACCACTCTGCAGGTTTTTGCAAAGTGACCTCTTCTGTTGTGTTCTGGGATTCATGTACCTTGTACCGGGTATTATTAGCTCTCTCACACACACACACACGCATACACACACACACACAAACACACAAAGCCACACAGCACAGGGGTTATTTCAGGTTTCCCCCTTCCTCTGCACCCTGTTGTGTGAAAGCCTCCACCCCTAAGGTAAAGACTTGAGTTTCTATGTGGGGTGACGCATTCAGTCATTCAGCTGATTGGTCAAGCTGCCTCCTCATATGACATCACTGGCTCAGGTGTTTTCTGTTTGCTCTACTCTAGCCTGAACTTCACCTGAGCCTAAAAAAGAAACTGAAGTCACCGTGACTGACTCAGACCAGTTTCGAAAACACACTCATGAGTCCTCTTATGAAAACAGGTTACGTTAGTGCCGTGTCCATTCCACCTGCCTTTCATCAGCTCTAAAGACCACTTGTGTGTGTGTTTGTGTTTGTACGTGTGGTTTTTCACACTCACACATCTCCTTGCACCAGTCCGTACACACTGTGTATGGTCCACCCGAAGCCGCCGAGCAAGACGACCACCAGGACGACGATGACCAGAGCAGGAAGTCCCCAGCCCAACAGGAAGTAGAGCAGATATCGACGCTCTGTGTGCTCGTCATTCATCACCAGCACCTGCCAGAAGTTCACGGCCTGGGGACACAGTTTGAGGGAACAACTTGTGACAGTGAACAGAAAAACAGATGTGCCAACACCTTCACGGACTGAATCATTTCTGTTGTGAGGAAAGTCAAAATGTTCGGACTTCGGAGTGTTTTTTTCATCTTTCTTTGCTTGTGAGGACATCTGGTCTTCAGAGTGAGTCGAGTAGCACAGCACACACATAACAACCACACTTTTATCACACCCACAATAGCTATGTTTGCTTTGTAATCTAGCAGGCTTCGATAGTCTCATGCATCTGATACACTAAGCCCTCCATTGTTACATAAGCAGTCTTTGTGGACACCTGTTGGTTGCAACACAGACACAAAGTCTTATCCCTGCGTGAAGACCTCTGCAGCCAATCACTTATCTTCCAGACAGTTTCGAACCGCTGTATCGGAAAACTGCAATGGGCAAAGGTTATTTTTAAGTTTTAAAGGCAAGTTCGAAGGCAAAAAAGGACCTCTTGATTGTCATGGTTTCGACCTTTACTCCATCTAGCCTCATTAAGACCATTTTATGGCCTGTAAAGATTTAACTTAGAACAAAAAGATTTAGGTATTATCTGCAAAGCAATCATGCTCCGTCTTCTGTTCAGAGTAATAAACATTACGCAACAGCTATTACGAATACCAGCTGATGGCGTTTGTGACCGTCCATCTGTCTGCGAGCACTTCGGCAGGACAATCGCACAGAGGGCACTGTGATGCAACAAATGACAGGAGTTTCTCCCCCAGATAACCTCTGTCTCACCCAGAACCACATTCATATTGTATAACCACTGACACAACAAGCATTCTGCACAGACGAAATGCAGCACACAAAGCTGCACTTCAGTTGGGTAACAGCTCGCGACAACACGATGTGGGCCAGATTGGAGAACTGCCTCTCATTGGCTGTGAGCGGGCTGGAGCTGTTCAGGTGCAGTATAGGGATGATAGTTAACTTTGTGCTGAGCTGTTGCCTCTGCAGTGGCTGCATCACTCACTGACTGTTGATAGTGCACCCTAACAACAATGCAATGAGCTAGTAGCTCATGCGTTGGCTTGATGATGGGTTATGCTTTTGTGCTAACGTCATGCTAACTGTCAATCAAATTACAAAAAACATATCTATTTTCTTACATTTAGTAGCATCCAGCCATGCAAATAGTTTTGGCTTTATTTGTGCAGGTTTTAACGAATATGTTAATGGAAAAATTACAAAAAAATTTGTAGCTTTGTGTCTTTCCAAGTACTGGTTAGTCTGGATAATCCACATTCAAGAGGCAGCAGAAATCTTTAAGACAAAATCTCAAAAGCTTGGACAAATACAAGTGAAACTGTCTGCACTGCTGGATACCACTGAAGGCCAGTGCTCTCTCTCTCAAATGTACGTTTAACTGCTCCTTTAAGAGTGATTGAAGCACTTTTGGGAACACATGACTTCTTGGCTAGCCCGTTGACCACTGGTGGCCACTTATCCATCCACTATCACAATCAAATACATTTGTCTACCAGCAAAACACTGGCAGGTATCATCTAACTACAAAGCTGTGAAATTGGCAGCCTGGCTGGCTGTTTTTCTGGCTAACCACCACAGTGAAACAGGGTAGAAATACTCCGCCGGCCAGGCTTTAGCAGGTCTTTCCTGGCTCAAAGAGCTGCACAGTATTGTTATGTAATATTATGCAGTTCCTCAGTAAACTGAGGTCGCCTCTGCGAGCCTCTGCAGTAAAAAATAAGATGGTTTGAATAGCGATTAAATTATTGGCTGTTTTCTGGCATTATGTCAGAGCATATTCCCTTGATCAAGTATCGGACGTGCACATCCTCCCATACACACCCTCACTGCAGTTATTGATTTCTTCTTCATGGTCTGAGATGGGCTGCTGGCGCCTACACACATCAGCCACTTAGCTGAAAGCAGCTACCTGATAGGGGGGTAAAAATGGGCGGTGAGACGTCTCCGGGGTCGATACCGAGACGTCGGTGAAGACAGAAGGGTATTAGTGCCACACGTCAATGGAAGCCAGAGTGGCAGCAATATTTTCATTGTCAGCTACTATTGTTGCTGACAATAAAGAAGAGGAGACTTTTTTTGTTGGCAGGGATGTTAAAGAACAAGGGCAATTTCAGAAAAAGTAAATCTCTGCGAGTGGGTGAGCGAGGGAATGAATGTATGAATAAAAAACAGAAAATCTCTCTCTCTCCAACAACATTTTTCCACCTATTTGAACTCCTGCTGGGGTGAATCATTGTTTATGTTTCTTCCACTAGATCGTATCAGCTCTAACTACAACCATGTGTGTCTAAACCTTTAAACCTAAACCTTTTTACGTCAAAGCACATGTCACCTCACTGCCAATTCTCCTCTTCCAAATGGTAACACTTCTTAAGCCACATGAAAGCTGCTGGGCTGAGCCTTTATCCCTTCAGATGTCCCAGAGGCCATCTGGTAAATATTCCGATATGACAGAAAAGAAATACAAGAAACAGCCTACATGCACATGCAGCACTGCTTGGTCCCAATATAACCCCACTGTGGTCACTCTCCATTATCTTATTCAAAGGGCTAATCTTATAATACTGTACAAACAATAAAGTATGTGCCAGGAGAGATTATGTCCACTACACAAACAGTGATTATGTTCACTAACAAACGTCACACTTTGTGAAAGATTGAAGAGTGATGGAAATAAAGCAACGGTCAGTTACGCAAGAGGGGGACGACGAGAGGGGGAGATGATGAAGTTCATTTGGGGACAGAGTCACTTCAGGGCACCCAAGTTTATGTGGTGGCCCTCATTTTAATCCAGACTAAATGACTTGTAGGCATTCTTGTTATCCGATTCAGGGTTCACAACAGAACAACAGTTGTAAGAGATTTTGAGTTATGACGACAATGGATCATATTTCCCACAACACAATGTGAAATATTATTTGGGCCTGAGTTTTCATTACAGTTTTCATAACACCACCCAGGTCAAAATGCAGCATGCTTTAGTGTCTGAGAAATATAATTCAAGGAGAGAAAAGTCATTCGAAGTACACTTTTACCTTTGGTGCTTAATTTAAAGGATGCTTGACATATACTTTTAAAAAGCTTGCTTCTAACTAGTTCTACTTAAATGTCTTAAAAATTAATATACCAGTTCTGCAGTACTTAAAGCAGTATGTCAAAGTTTTGTGCACTTTATTGTTAGTGTATTACAAATTGTGCTTAGGTGTACTTTTAAAAAGTGTACTAAATCACAAATCATTTTAATAGTAATAACATGTACTTTTGAAGAATTTTCAAGTCCTTTGTCATACATTTTTAGCATTATTAAAGTGTACTTTAATTTCACATCATTTTAAGTATATTTCCAACACTGGTAGTATAATACAGTGGTGGTGCAAGTGTGTTTTGAATGCTCATGAATCTTTTTCAATGGTGAACTTCAATACACTTTCAGTTTATAAAAAGTTGGGCCAATTTGGCAACTATTAACACTTCAAGTATACTCAAGTATTACTAAAGTGGTACTCAAGGACTACTTGAGTACACATAAGTTTACTTGAAGGCGTACCTAGTACATTTCTCAAAAAGTATAATTTAAGTATAATAATTTTTTGCCTGGGCACCCAGTGAATGTAAGTCGGTTTGCAGTCTTTCCAACATGAATATGTATGGCACCGACAGTAAAAATAAATAAAACAATAAAATCTAAAAAGTTGCTGATCAGTGCATCTGGAAGTTTTTTAAGTTTTAAAAAGTCTGGGTTCCTCTCTGGAGGGGCTGACGGAGCACTGCAGCCCATGTTCACCACATTCCTGAGCTCTATCGAGTCACAAGTCATCTACAGTCTCTCTGAAAATTAGATTAGAATGGGCTTAGACAAGACTATATAACTGTATAAAAATGGACTAATAAAATAAGTATAGTATTTTAAGCAGTAATGTAAATCAAGCATTAATATCTTCTTCATGTGCGCATGAGAAGCTGCAAGTTGAGACTTTGCCTGCCAGGCTTTGTTCTTGGCAGTTCTGTCAAAAGAAAGGGGGAAAAGAAAAAGAGGGCGGATGGTCATGAAGGAGGGGGGTTAGTAGCTGCTGGGGTGAGGTGTTGCTAAGCGGTACCAGTCTAGGGTCAAGGATCATGTCAAGCAGCATTCTGGTGCCTTCATCTCACCCTCTAATCAAAAACCTGCCTAAGCCCACGTGGTGGAGGTTTCAGTTATTACGTAAAAAACACATGCTTCACGTAAGCAACACGAGAAAGAATGGGAACCCTGTTCATGCCAAGTCATGAGGAAAAGGAGCAAGAGAAGGAAAGGAGGTTTTACTCACAGGTGCCCTTAAATAAGAAATAATCATATTTGATATCATAAGGTGTGAGATTAACTGCAAGATACTGCAGTGAAGGACTAAAAGTGAAAACGTATAAAAATATATAAGGACATTTCATCTGCTGCCCTGTATATCTTTGACCAGCAGGCTGACTTTATTGACCCTCTTCAGTTATAGCTCAACACTTGGACCCATTGTCTGATTGGAGGCCCAGTGAACAGACCTCGTTGTTGAGGCTTTGCAGACTGGACGGACAGTTTCACATGCTGATGAGGCAGGGAGAAACAGCCTCCACCTCATCTCTTTATCCAGGAACACAGAAATACAACAATTTTTTAATGCTACAAGGAGCTTAAGTTGTTAAGTTGCCTGTGGCTAGTGTCGCTTGTTAAGCTGCTGTTACCTGTATGAGCATCCAAAAGAACTGACTGAGGTGGAAATAGTGAGAGAAGAGGGCCAGAGCGGCACAGCTGTCCTCTGAAAACATTCGGCCGCGGAAAGCTGACACCAGGAAACAGATCTGTAGAGAAAAAGAGAAAAAGACTAATTTAGAATCAGGTGCCATTGTGTGTAAATGAGGAAGCAGCAGCAGGGGGGAGTCTTTACAGCAACTACTGCAGGTACACAAACACAAATTTGCCCTTATAAGAGAACATGGTGACATTTTGTATGACTACCTGGCACACTCTCCCACACACAGGTGCAGCACTTCTTGCAGTGTCAGCGGGTCATATTGCGCATGAGGCGATGTATTGCTTGTTTGTAAGTCTATACATTTTTAAAGGGGACAGCAGGATTGAAATAGCCCCCCCCCCCCACACCGCCTGAAGAGAGAGATCCTATCCTGCAGACCTGTTACATCACCATGCAGCAAGCTATGCAGGCGGGAGCAAAAATAAAAACATCAACAACATAAACAACACTGACAAATATGCTCTTTTTGTATCATCCCACACGCACAAAGATTTGTACAAGTCTGTGGGTGCATTGCAGAATCACTGCAGAAAACAGCTTGTGGTAAGTGTGTACGTGACTGTGTGTGTGTGTGTGAGAGAGAGAGAGAGAGCTAGCAAGAGAGAAAGGGAGAGAGAGTTTTGTAGGCGGGAACCCATCAGGGCCAAAATTCAATTTGTAACATTGGAGGCAGGGCCGTGTGGAAAACCCATGAGAGCAGCAGAAAATACTGCTGTCCATCAGAGAGCTTCATTAACCTCTGGCAGCGACAGAGTGTGGAGCCCATGCAGCCGGGCGATTGTTACATAATCTGCAGCCTGTCGGCCCGCAGCCAGCGCTACGGACCAGAAAGAGGCTGAATGAAAGAGAGAAGGAGCTGAAGGATGTGGGGCGAACGATAGCACGGTGTCAGATGTCACTAACCTTGTATTCATTACACTCGGCAGTCATACAGCAGCAGACGGCTTTGGGTGAAAGAGGAAGATTTCTGCTTCGCACTGAGTCTCTTTACCCCACACATACAGTAATTATCTCTGTTACCTCAACATGCATTTGATTTGACTAAACAAAGCCCAGAAAATTGTTCTGAAACCAGATGAGCTCTTTATATATCCAAAACAAGCGAGGGTATACTGTTGGTGCCACCCTATGGTTTCGGCTAATTTGTTTAGCAAGACCGTCTCTATAGTAACCAGGTAAATAGGCATGGTGAGCTGTGACATGACCTGTTTTCCACACTCATATGTTCATTTCTGTGTTCTACTCTGTGTATTCTTAATGTCTTAGTCTTTAGTCATGCCACATTTTATGTAAGAGTTTTTGTATGGTCTTGCCACATTGTGTTTGAACATTGGTTAAGTTTCCCATTGTGTCCTGTCTTTGCCTGGTTTTGGTTACTTCCTGTTTTATTTTGAAGGTTCATGTCATGTGTCTTTGTGTTACTTTACTTCCTGTGTTTTCCCTCCTGTGTGATTGTCTGATGTGTTTCACCTGTGTCTCATTAGTGTTCCTCCCTAGTGTATTTAAGTCCGTGTCTTCCCCTTTGTCCTTGTCGGGTCGTCGTCAGCGTTACCTTACCTTGTCCCCTTGCCACAGTTATTGCCCTTGCTTTAGCACCCATATTAAGTGTTTGTCGTGTGATTCCTTGTCATGTCCGCATCGTGTTCCATGTAAGTTTGGTTCTAGTTTTGTCATTGTCTCTTGTTGTTCTTATAGTCTGAGTATGCATGTTTCTTTAGTGTTGTCTGTGTAACCTTGCTGTCTACGTTCTCACAGTCATAGTTCAAGCCATAGTCCCTTAGTAAGTGTTTGTCATGTTTCGTGTAAGTGTTTCTTGTTGCGTTTCCTTTGTTGATGCCCGTGTTTCTGTTCAGGTCTGAGTTGTTCCTTGTATCATCTTTGTCTTTTATTGTCCACAGTTCTAATAAGTTTTTTGCCTTTTTCTTGTCTTCGATCTTGTCTTGATTTATGTAGGGTCCCTGTCTTTAGTGTTGTCTGTGTTTCTCTCATTAGTTTAGTCATTAGTCATTACTCATTCGTTTTCCATGCCCTGTTCCTTCCATAGTGATATTTGTTTGTAACGTTATATTTGGTTTCGATTTTCTCGTCATAGTTATAGCATAGCCGATTTATTCTCCTCGTAAGAGCGATTTTCTGTTCTCTTTTGTTATTTAGATTCCTATTCCTCCGTTTCATAGCCCTTTGAGTTTTCCTCCTTCAGGAGCGTTTTTGGTTTGCTAGTTTTGTAACCGTAGTGTTGTCATTGTGCCATGTTTCATGTATGTGTGTCTCTTGCATTGTCTTAGTTGTGCCATGTTTTATGTTAACATCAGTTGCTAGTCTCGTCAGTGTCCTAAGTTGTCTTGTTCCAAGTTAGTTCTTGTGTTTTCCCAGAGATTTGGGTTTTGTTGAGTTAGCTTTGTGTTAATAAATTCATTTAATTTGAATCTAGCGTATTCCTTGGTTGTCTGTGTTCTTGTCCTGATTGAGTTTCCCTTTTATTGTATTGTCCATAGTCTTGCCTTGTGTGTTAGTGAGTGTTGTGTTGCCTTAGTCTTGTCCCCAGCTCCATTGTGTCTTGTGTACATGTGTGTTCGTTCCCGGTGTTGCGTGTTAGTCTATGTTCCCTGTTGTGTCTGCATCTGGGTTCCACCCATAGTTTCCTTCATAGTTCCCCTCATAGTTTCCCTAAGTCCCCACTCCCTGACAGAACGACCCGACCAGTATGAACCCAGCGGACATTAATTTCACAACAGACTCGGAGTTTGACTCCGATTTAGACGACCTCCTGGGTGTCCCCTACTGGGGGCCTCCGCTGGTCCTGACTAGATCTTCTGCGGGGAAGAACTGCCCGCCCCAGGTCCTGTACCGGGCAGACCCCCTCTACAGCTCTGACGAGGATTATATCCCAGGTGCCCGTTTCTGGGGATTTCAGCTGGACCCCGATCCTCCTGCACGGAGGAAGCGGAGATCCAGACGACCGAAGGTGTTGGCTAGCCAGCCTGCTAGCCTCCCGTCGTCACCAGCGCCACCCCCAGCGACCAAGCCAGCACCTGCACGGAGGAAGCGGAGATCCCGACGACTGAAGGTGTCGGCTAGCCA
The DNA here is from genome assembly GCF_017976325.1 of Chelmon rostratus. NCBI lineage: Eukaryota > Metazoa > Chordata > Actinopteri > Chaetodontiformes > Chaetodontidae > Chelmon > Chelmon rostratus. The sequence goes on along the minus strand of NC_055662.1, from coordinate 26,785,467 downwards.
GCCTGCTAGCCTCTCATCGCCTCCTGTGCCCAAGCTGCCTCCAGTCTCCAAGCTGTCCTCGTCTTCGGTGCCACTGCCGCCGCTGCTGCCGCCGCCGTCACCAGTTCCAGTGCTGCCAGAGCCGTTGCTGCTGTCGCCGCCGTCTGAGCTGGTGCTGCTGCCGGAGCCGCTGCTGCCGCCAGAGCTGCCACCGCCACCAGTTCCAGAGCCGCCAGAGCCGTTGCTGCTGTCGCCGCCGTCTGAGCTGGTGCTGCCGCCGGAGCCGCTGCTGCCGCCAGAGCTGCCGCCGCCAGAGCTGCCGCCGCCGCCAGTTCCAGAGCCGCCAGAGCCGTTGCTGCTGTCGCCGCCGTCTGAGCTGGTGCTGCCGCCGTCGCCGCTGCTGCCGACAGAGCCGCCGTCGCCGCTGCTGCCAGAGCTGCTGCTGTTGCCGCCGCCGCCAGTTCCAGAGCCGCCAGAGCCGTTGCTGCTGTCGCCGCCGTCTGAGCTGGTGCTGCCGCCGGAGCCGCTGCTGCCGACAGAGCCGCCGTCGCCGCTGCTGCCAGAGCTGCTGCTGTTGCCGCCGCCGCCAGTTCCAGAACCGCCGGAGCCGTTGCTGCTGTCGCCGCCGTCTGAGCTGGTGCTGCCGCCGGAGCCATTGCTGCCGCCGCCGTCTGAGCTGGTGCTGCCGCCAGAGCAGCTGCTGTCGCCTCCTGGGTTGCCGCCGCCGCCTCCTGACCTCGAGCTGCCGCTGCCACCGCCTCCTGACCTCGAGCTGCCGCTGCCACCGCCTCCTGACCTCGAGCTGCTGCTGCCGCCGCTGCCGCCGCCTCCTGACCTCGAGCAGCTGATGCTGCCGTCTCCTGAACCTGAGCTGCCGCCCCCTGACCTCGAGCTGCTGGTGCTGCCGCTGCTTCCTGTCCTCAAGCTGCTGCTGCTGCTGTTGCCGCGGCCGCCCGAGCTGGCGCGGCCGCCGCTGCTGCTGCCGCCGCCACCTTCTGACCTCGAGTTGGTGCCGCCGCAGCCTTCTGAACCGGAGCTGCAGCGACCACCTCGAGCAGGATTACAGTCCTCCTTGCTGCCGGCTCCCTGTCCTGTTGCCATGTCGCCGGCTCCCTGTCCTGTTGCCATGTCGCCGGTCCCCTGTCCGGCTGCTATGTTGCCGGCCTCCTGTCCTGCTGCCCCGCTGCCGGTCTCCTGTCCTGCGGCCTCATCGCCAGCTTCCAACCTTGTTGGTCGTCGCCGGCCTCCAGAGGGGTTCCGCCCTCGCAGCTGGACTCAATGGAGGTTCCGCCCTCGCCGCCGGCCTCCAGAGGGGTTCCGCCCTCGCCGCCGGCCTCAACGGAGGTTTCGACCTCGCCGCCGGCCTCCAGAGGGGTTCCGCCCTTACTGCTGGCCTCAACGGAAGTTTCGCCCTCGCCGCCGGCCTCCAGAGGGGTTTCGCCCTCGCCGCCGGCCTCCAGAGGGGTTCCGCCCTCGCCGCCGGCCTCCAGAGGGGTTCCGCCCTCACCGCTGGTCTCAACGGAGGTTCAGCCTTTGCCACCAGCCTCCAGAGAGATTCTGCCTTGGTCTTTGGTCACTGGCCAGACCACCAGAAAAACTTTGCCGCAGCATGGACTCAATACCCTGCCCAAAGTGGACTTTTGGACTTTATGTTAACCTGGACTCTGAGTTTCCCCTCCACCCACCTTGCCCAAGTTGGACTTTTGAACTCTTTGAACTATGCCTTAGCCTGGACTTTAAGTCCCTCCCCCGGATCCCCCTCCACCCACCCTGCTTGACTTGAACTTTTTGGACTCTTTTGGTTTCATGTAGGGACATCTGGGAGCTGTCCCTTAAGGGGGGGGGTTCTGTCATGACCCGTGCCATGCACGCCGGGTTTTGTTTAGGGTCTTCTTTGTTCATGTTCATTTCTGTGTTCTACTCTGTGTATTCTTAATGTCTTAGTCTTTAGTCATGCCACATTTTATGTAAGAGTTTTTGTATGGTCTTGCCACATTGTGTTTGAACATTGGTTAAGTTTCCCATTGTGTCCTGTCTTTGCCTGGTTTTGGTTACTTCCTGTTTTATTTTGAAGGTTCATGTCATGTGTCTTTGTGTTACTTTACTTCCTGTGTTTTCCCTCCTGTGTGATTGTCTGATGTGTTTCACCTGTGTCTCATTAGTGTTCCTCCCTAGTGTATTTAAGTCCGTGTCTTCCCCTTTGTCCTTGTCGGGTCGTCGTCAGCGTTACCTTACCTTGTCCCCTTGCCACAGTTATTGCCCTTGCTTTAGCACCCATATTAAGTGTTTGTCGTGTGATTCCTTGTCATGTCCGCATCGTGTTCCATGTAAGTTTGGTTCTAGTTTTGTCATTGTCTCTTGTTGTTCTTATAGTCTGAGTATGCATGTTTCTTTAGTGTTGTCTGTGTAACCTTGCTGTCTACGTTCTCACAGTCATAGTTCAAGCCATAGTCCCTTAGTAAGTGTTTGTCATGTTTCGTGTAAGTGTTTCTTGTTGCGTTTCCTTTGTTGATGCCCGTGTTTCTGTTCAGGTCTGAGTTGTTCCTTGTATCATCTTTGTCTTTTATTGTCCACAGTTCTAATAAGTTTTTTGCCTTTTTCTTGTCTTCGATCTTGTCTTGATTTATGTAGGGTCCCTGTCTTTAGTGTTGTCTGTGTTTCTCTCATTAGTTTAGTCATTAGTCATTACTCATTCGTTTTCCATGCCCTGTTCCTTCCATAGTGATATTTGTTTGTAACGTTATATTTGGTTTCGATTTTCTCGTCATAGTTATAGCATAGCCGATTTATTCTCCTCGTAAGAGCGATTTTCTGTTCTCTTTTGTTATTTAGATTCCTATTCCTCCGTTTCATAGCCCTTTGAGTTTTCCTCCTTCAGGAGCGTTTTTGGTTTGCTAGTTTTGTAACCGTAGTGTTGTCATTGTGCCATGTTTCATGTATGTGTGTCTCTTGCATTGTCTTAGTTGTGCCATGTTTTATGTTAACATCAGTTGCTAGTCTCGTCAGTGTCCTAAGTTGTCTTGTTCCAAGTTAGTTCTTGTGTTTTCCCAGAGATTTGGGTTTTGTTGAGTTAGCTTTGTGTTAATAAATTCATTTAATTTGAATCTAGCGTATTCCTTGGTTTGTCTGTGTTCTTGTCCTGATTGAGTTTCCCTTTTATTGTATTGTCCATAGTCTTGCCTTGTGTGTTAGTGAGTGTTGTGTTGCCTTAGTCTTGTCCCCAGCTCCATTGTGTCTTGTGTACATGTGTGTTCGTTCCCGGTGTTGCGTGTTAGTCTATGTTCCCTGTTGTGTCTGCATCTGGGTTCCACCCATAGTTTCCTTCATAGTTCCCCTCATAGTTTCCCTAAGTCCCCACTCCCTGACAGAACGACCCGACCAGTATGAACCCAGCGGACATTAATTTCACAACAGACTCGGAGTTTGACTCCGATTTAGACGACCTCCTGGGTGTCCCCTACTGGGGGCCTCCGCTGGTCCTGACTAGATCTTCTGCGGGGAAGAACTGCCCGCCCCAGGTCCTGTACCGGGCAGACCCCCTCTACAGCTCTGACGAGGATTATATCCCAGGTGCCCGTTTCTGGGGATTTCAGCTGGACCCCGATCCTCCTGCACGGAGGAAGCGGAGATCCAGACGACCGAAGGTGTTGGCTAGCCAGCCTGCTAGCCTCCCGTCGTCACCAGCGCCACCCCCAGCGACCAAGCCAGCACCTGCACGGAGGAAGCGGAGATCCCGACGACTGAAGGTGTCGGCTAGCCAGCCTGCTAGCCTCTCATCGCCTCCTGTGCCCAAGCTGCCTCCAGTCTCCAAGCTGTCCTCGTCTTCGGTGCCACTGCCGCCGCTGCTGCCGCCGCCGTCACCAGTTCCAGTGCTGCCAGAGCCGTTGCTGCTGTCGCCGCCGTCTGAGCTGGTGCTGCTGCCGGAGCCGCTGCTGCCGCCAGAGCTGCCACCGCCACCAGTTCCAGAGCCGCCAGAGCCGTTGCTGCTGTCGCCGCCGTCTGAGCTGGTGCTGCCGCCGGAGCCGCTGCTGCCGCCAGAGCTGCCGCCGCCAGAGCTGCCGCCGCCGCCAGTTCCAGAGCCGCCAGAGCCGTTGCTGCTGTCGCCGCCGTCTGAGCTGGTGCTGCCGCCGTCGCCGCTGCTGCCGACAGAGCCGCCGTCGCCGCTGCTGCCAGAGCTGCTGCTGTTGCCGCCGCCGCCAGTTCCAGAGCCGCCAGAGCCGTTGCTGCTGTCGCCGCCGTCTGAGCTGGTGCTGCCGCCGGAGCCGCTGCTGCCGACAGAGCCGCCGTCGCCGCTGCTGCCAGAGCTGCTGCTGTTGCCGCCGCCGCCAGTTCCAGAACCGCCGGAGCCGTTGCTGCTGTCGCCGCCGTCTGAGCTGGTGCTGCCGCCGGAGCCATTGCTGCCGCCGCCGTCTGAGCTGGTGCTGCCGCCAGAGCAGCTGCTGTCGCCTCCTGGGTTGCCGCCGCCGCCTCCTGACCTCGAGCTGCCGCTGCCACCGCCTCCTGACCTCGAGCTGCCGCTGCCACCGCCTCCTGACCTCGAGCTGCTGCTGCCGCCGCTGCCGCCGCCTCCTGACCTCGAGCAGCTGATGCTGCCGTCTCCTGAACCTGAGCTGCCGCCCCCTGACCTCGAGCTGCTGGTGCTGCCGCTGCTTCCTGTCCTCAAGCTGCTGCTGCTGCTGTTGCCGCGGCCGCCCGAGCTGGCGCGGCCGCCGCTGCTGCTGCCGCCGCCACCTTCTGACCTCGAGTTGCTGCCGCCGCCGCAGCCTTCTGAACCGGAGCTGCAGCGACCACCTCGAGCAGGATTACAGTCCTCCTTGCTGCCGGCTCCCTGTCCTGTTGCCATGTCGCCGGCTCCCTGTCCTGTTGCCATGTCGCCGGTCCCCTGTCCGGCTGCTATGTTGCCGGCCTCCTGTCCTGCTGCCCCGCTGCCGGTCTCCTGTCCTGCGGCCTCATCGCCAGCTTCCAACCTTGTTGGTCGTCGCCGGCCTCCAGAGGGGTTCCGCCCTCGCAGCTGGACTCAATGGAGGTTCCGCCCTCGCCGCCGGCCTCCAGAGGGGTTCCGCCCTCGCCGCCGGCCTCAACGGAGGTTTCGACCTCGCCGCCGGCCTCCAGAGGGGTTCCGCCCTTACTGCTGGCCTCAACGGAAGTTTCGCCCTCGCCGCCGGCCTCCAGAGGGGTTTCGCCCTCGCCGCCGGCCTCCAGAGGGGTTCCGCCCTCGCCGCCGGCCTCCAGAGGGGTTCCGCCCTCACCGCTGGTCTCAACGGAGGTTCAGCCTTTGCCACCAGCCTCCAGAGAGATTCTGCCTTGGTCTTTGGTCACTGGCCAGACCACCAGAAAAACTTTGCCGCAGCATGGACTCAATACCCTGCCCAAAGTGGACTTTTGGACTTTATGTTAACCTGGACTCTGAGTTTCCCCTCCACCCACCTTGCCCAAGTTGGACTTTTGAACTCTTTGAACTATGCCTTAGCCTGGACTTTAAGTCCCTCCCCCGGATCCCCCTCCACCCACCCTGCTTGACTTGAACTTTTTGGACTCTTTTGGTTTCATGTAGGGACATCTGGGAGCTGTCCCTTAAGGGGGGGGGTTCTGTCATGACCCGTGCCATGCACGCCGGGTTTTGTTTAGGGTCTTCTTTGTTCATGTTCATTTCTGTGTTCTACTCTGTGTATTCTTAATGTCTTAGTCTTTAGTCATGCCACATTTTATGTAAGAGTTTTTGTATGGTCTTGCCACATTGTGTTTGAACATTGGTTAAGTTTCCCATTGTGTCCTGTCTTTGCCTGGTTTTGGTTACTTCCTGTTTTATTTTGAAGGTTCATGTCATGTGTCTTTGTGTTACTTTACTTCCTGTGTTTTCCCTCCTGTGTGATTGTCTGATGTGTTTCACCTGTGTCTCATTAGTGTTCCTCCCTAGTGTATTTAAGTCCGTGTCTTCCCCTTTGTCCTTGTCGGGTCGTCGTCAGCGTTACCTTACCTTGTCCCCTTGCCACAGTTATTGCCCTTGCTTTAGCACCCATATTAAGTGTTTGTCGTGTGATTCCTTGTCATGTCCGCATCGTGTTCCATGTAAGTTTGGTTCTAGTTTTGTCATTGTCTCTTGTTGTTCTTATAGTCTGAGTATGCATGTTTCTTTAGTGTTGTCTGTGTAACCTTGCTGTCTACGTTCTCACAGTCATAGTTCAAGCCATAGTCCCTTAGTAAGTGTTTGTCATGTTTCGTGTAAGTGTTTCTTGTTGCGTTTCCTTTGTTGATGCCCGTGTTTCTGTTCAGGTCTGAGTTGTTCCTTGTATCATCTTTGTCTTTTATTGTCCACAGTTCTAATAAGTTTTTTGCCTTTTTCTTGTCTTCGATCTTGTCTTGATTTATGTAGGGTCCCTGTCTTTAGTGTTGTCTGTGTTTCTCTCATTAGTTTAGTCATTAGTCATTACTCATTCGTTTTCCATGCCCTGTTCCTTCCATAGTGATATTTGTTTGTAACGTTATATTTGGTTTCGATTTTCTCGTCATAGTTATAGCATAGCCGATTTATTCTCCTCGTAAGAGCGATTTTCTGTTCTCTTTTGTTATTTAGATTCCTATTCCTCCGTTTCATAGCCCTTTGAGTTTTCCTCCTTCAGGAGCGTTTTTGGTTTGCTAGTTTTGTAACCGTAGTGTTGTCATTGTGCCATGTTTCATGTATGTGTGTCTCTTGCATTGTCTTAGTTGTGCCATGTTTTATGTTAACATCAGTTGCTAGTCTCGTCAGTGTCCTAAGTTGTCTTGTTCCAAGTTAGTTCTTGTGTTTTCCCAGAGATTTGGGTTTTGTTGAGTTAGCTTTGTGTTAATAAATTCATTTAATTTGAATCTAGCGTATTCCTTGGTTTGTCTGTGTTCTTGTCCTGATTGAGTTTCCCTTTTATTGTATTGTCCATAGTCTTGCCTTGTGTGTTAGTGAGTGTTGTGTTGCCTTAGTCTTGTCCCCAGCTCCATTGTGTCTTGTGTACATGTGTGTTCGTTCCCGGTGTTGCGTGTTAGTCTATGTTCCCTGTTGTGTCTGCATCTGGGTTCCACCCATAGTTTCCTTCATAGTTCCCCTCATAGTTTCCCTAAGTCCCCACTCCCTGACAGGAGTTAGCCTCATTTGGCCAAAGGCACAGTACGACAGACCATCTATCCTCTCAAAAGCAAAACAATGGGGACACTACCAAGCGAGAAATGCTAAATAAACTGCAGGACGCCAGACACATAATCATAAGCAAACAAGCTGTACATACACGCATGTTTGTTTAACACAAAAGGCTCTAATTTTGTGAAATCAAGCATAAAGGCACAGTCAAGTGTAGCATACACAAAGGGGATGTCAGCACACTTAAGGTATTTTTGTGGCTGTGTGCACCAATATGGGCACACATGGAACTGGAGTGGCTGAGCCAATCACGTTGGCTAAACTCATCCCCTTACAACAATATCATCAATACTTATATTGCATTGATGATATACTTATATATATATATATATATATATATATATATATATATATATATATATATATGGCACAGCTTTGATCAGTGCACCCACACGGATGTACTATAGCTTTTCATGACAAACCCTAATAGTCTCAGGAACTATTGAACCACTGAAACTACTGACCTGTGCTGAAACGATGACATAACAGGTTGAGAGAAAACAGCCTTGTAGGGAAAGGAGGGCAAAGGGCTTAAAAGCGTGGGTGTGTATGTGCGTGTGTGCACAGTGGTGTGAAAGGAGTTTCTAATAGATGGCTGCTCCCCAGATGTGTTTGTATGTCTGTGTCCTGCATGGAGCTGGGCTAGGAACTACCTGGCTCGGGTCAAGGACAAAAACCTGCTAAACATGTATGATAAACCAGTCTGGGTGTGTCGACAGGAAAGAGATCCACAAAGATTTTATTTGATCAGGGTCTGATCGCCATCTGCCTTTTCAAAAGGACCTCAAATAAGATGTCACACACAAGCACACTCTGACAGAAACTTGACCTGACTCTTTAGTGCTTTTGTGCCTATTACATAGTACTCTATTGTCACTGCCCACCAGGGTCTGGCTAACATATCACGCTTCCTGTCATATGGCTAAAAAAGCAGAGCAGGGCACGAAAATCTACTAAAAAAGATCAGATTTACAGTTATTTATATAGTAGTATAGTAAGTTATTTAAACCACTAAGGACCTAAAGGACTTACTTGCTTTCTATATGGCTTATAGAGACTGATCTTCCTCTGGGACATTTTTTACTTTACATGGTGTGTACCAAGGCAGCAAAGCTTTGTCATTTACATGCTTGTGTCAATCTAGCCACACTGGGCTATGAGGCTAGGAGATTCTAAAAGTTTTAGTTTAGAAACTCCACAGAGTTGCTGTAGAAGCAGTGCAGTGATTGCTTGTGAGGAATCAATACCAATAAGGCCCTAAAAAAGATTCTGCAGCCCAAACTTTTTGTAATCTGAGCCTGAGCCTGAGCCTGAACTCGAATCTCTTCTCTGAAACTACTGTGAGAAATATGGTGTGACTGAGATAAGGGAGTTACCTCCCTGGAGCTAATTACACTCAGGACAAACAGACTGAATGTACAAGGATTGTTACATGTCCCGAAACACACAGCACGAACTTCAGAGTGAAACAGACGAGGGGGAAGTGTGTAACGGGGAGTCAGTCAGGTTTCATGATCCTTCAGGCGGTTGTCAACACATCATCAGAACTGGCGTGCAAACTGCACTAACTAATGAACTGTGACAGAGCAATTATTTAACAGCCTCTGATTATATAATCACGCATGAAACTGGAGGGGCATCTGTTGGATCTCTGTAATTCAAACCTGTTGCTTGAGCTTATCGAAGAAACAACACAGTAAAGAGCAACGTTACAGAGCTAGGATTGATAAAGACATGGCTTTTGTGGAGGCCTATTAACTGAGATTATCTAAGTACATATGGAGGCCATAGTTACAAATGTGTCCATTGTGAAAATAACACAGGTACATGTCAGGACTGTAGAGATGATGACCTGTCACAGGGATAGGTCAGTAGGGTGGGGAGGTGACAGGTGTGGATGTGGAGTTTATCAAAGCCCCATGTACTGCTCTGTCCTTTGTCCCCGGGCCACGTTCTCTTTTGTGTAAGACACCCGGAGTCGACCTGTCTAGACCCTTGGGCTACAGACTTATTAAAAGCAGAGACTGGGAGGTGCTGTGGGACTGAATACAAGTCATGTCAGTGCAGCGTCTTATGTGCGTGCTCTCGTGTCTGGTAAAACAGGAACCACCAAGGCTCTCACACATACTGCTGAGAGAATGCTACTAATTCATTACCTCATTCTGCAAAGATTACATATCAAGATCCTTCTCTCACGCACACGCGATGTTGTCGGCAACACCTACAATACTGTCAGAGAGCAAACGAGACAGCGAGAGAGTAAGACGTATAGAAAGGGAGACATGACTGCAGGAGATGGAGGCCATGAAACGCCTTTGGGAAACATATACAAAGCAGGAAACAAAGCATCTCTTCTTCTACAGAATTTTTTGTGGCCTCGTCATCAGGCCTAAGAACTTAAGTCTGAACCAAATGTCCAATCAGAGAGCTCCCCTTTGTTTTGCGGCCCTGAAGGACCCGGAGACTGTCAGCTCACTGTTGTTGTTGTTTTTATTCCAGATCTACTGCTGCCTTGGGAAAAATTCTGCTTATCTTTAGACAAGATTTAACCTCACTTTGATATGACACGCAGGTCTGAGAGAGACAAAATGCTCGTCCTTAAGCTTGCAGGGGTAAACGATAAAGAAGCTGACAGCAAACTTGCATAACATCAAGAGGCGTCACCCAGATGAAACCTCAAGAGGGCTGAAACAGAGAAGATGCATCAGCTCAAAATAAATCAAAACAGCATACAGTAAAGACAAAATAAAAGCCACACGCCACTGTTTACCCATTACATAGATGCAAACAGGTAGTTTATTAGTTATCTATTATTATTTCAGTCTTCCGTTGCATTTTGGGAGATGGTAATCAGAATTCTTTCATTCTGAAAATAACACAAGAAGCAACACAAAACATGACACGGTAACATCTGGCATTATCTGTAGTATCTCCACTTCGCCTGCACTGAGACTGAGAGTTCAAAGATTCATCAAAAATAGAAGACTGAGGCTACTGTGTGCCTCGCCAAACACGACGAGTACGAGTCTTTCCAAAAAGGAATCCATAACATCAGAGGGACTGAATTTAAAGCATTAAAATACACGAGGGGTCCCGCCCACCCATCACTGACTGCACTGGGTATACTTCAGAAATGTAACATGGTAGGTTACTGATGCTGATTACATATTGTAAGAGAAAGTGTCGGAGTATTTACAGATATGGCTGTTTTTGACATTAAACTGATGCTGGAGACGTTTAAAAACAACCATGAAATGTAGAACAAACATGGAGTACGCGCTACAGCTAGCTAGCCCGCCATTAGCCACAGAACACAACACATCGTGAGTTTTCATTTTCACCTTATCATCTTCAAGATCACTGCTAGCTAGATATTTAGCTATCTGGGTAAATAGATACGCCACAATCTAGCTACAGTCACCACGTTATAAACATATTTAATCTTCTTAAAGAGTTCTTATGAATCAATGTTGCATTGATGGAACCACAGAATTAAAAATCCATTGCAATCCATTTCTGTGGATTGAACACAAGCCCCTGACCCAACCCGAGCGACCCCCCCAGCTTCTCCTCAGATTTATTCTTGCATCTCTGTTATGAGGCCTAACGAAGGAGATCAGAAAAACGCTGCAAAAAACAAACTGCACACAGGAAACACAATATTTTGGTGCAGCCACTTTGTGCCGCCGCTGGTTGCAGCTCTCATCCTCCCACTGAGTTCTGCAGCTGATCGATACCCTGCGTGCTGACGCTAACGTAGCTAAGTGTACCAGTGTGGCTAAAAATAGCATGAGCCTGATGCATTACATCACTGAGGGAATGGGGCCTTAGCTGTCTGCCTGCCAGACTATCCATCTAGCCTCGTGTCCAACACACTTAACCTCCACCTCTCCCCTCCTCCAGCACCCCATCTCCCATCCTTTTCCTCTACCAGCGACTCCCTCTCCATCCTCTGTTCCACCCTTCATCTCATCTCCCCCTCCTCCTCCTCCTCCTCCCTTCTCCTTCACCTCCCCCTTCTCTCTAACAGCTACCGGTCTGATCTAGCTGGTTCCAGCCTCAGCCTGCACCCTGGGTGTTTCCTCTTATGTCTTTGTTCAGAGAGAGATAAAGCAAAAGAAAAGAGGAATATGATATTGTCATTTCACCCTTACTCCCTTCATCAATTTCTCACGGAAGCAATCACTTCAAGCAACTTCAGTCCTCGACACCATCACACCGCCTCTTCCCATTCGTAGGTGACCATTTCACACAATTCTAGCAACCTTCGCAAAGGCAGCATAAATATGTCAAATTGCATATCGACCCATAAAGTACAAGTATGCCTGCTTTAAACAGAGAAAGGTGGCTGGAAACCGTCTTCATTTCAGTGCCACTCTCATTCATTTTTTCTTGCCTGATACTGTCAAGCAGGAGCGAGAATCATCATCTGCTCTCGTGCTGCAGCCTCACGGGACATGCGTGCGTGTTGTTTATGTGCTGAAGCACACGGGACAGCCAGTCGCAAGAAGCGGGTCACACTGGGATGGCTGATAGCTGGGTTAGTGGGCCAGTGTGTGGAGAAAGAGGAGAGATTTAACATTTGCTGACAGGACATGTGAGCTTGTTAAAATAAAAATAAGTGAGGAACAAAAACAGACGAGCTGCCGCGTCACACTTGGGATGGAAAATGAACAAATGTCACTGGTCGAACGCCGTTTTGAGGCACACACTTGAGTCTCTCACTTTAACAGAGCCACTGTTAGTATATTTTCGATGTTTCGAGCCTCACTGGACACCAACTTACTGTGCATTCGTGCTAATGAGTAGCTCTCTCAAGTGTTGTTGGAATAGCATGCCCATCTCTTTAAGGTCAGGGTGTAGAAGTAAAGTTCACGGGTGTTTTGGGTTGAACCTCAGGCTGAGGCTTACTTGCTGAGCCAGCTGTTGGCAAATAAACACCCACTCCCCTTTAGTCTGTTTCACATTCAAACAACCACAACACTGCATCTACATTTGCTTACGTGAGCACACGCCGCGTTACGGTAATAGATGCTTTTGTGCTTCTGCGAAGCAGGGAGGGACGATATCAAGAGCTTTCACCGTGCATTTTGGGAAGGAGCCTGCAAGCGTCGGAGTTTCATCGTGATGCGGTGTGACACAGCAATAGGGGACTGTCAGCACTTTGAGTATGAGGCAGCTAAAACAAGCTCAAACAAGTTTACAGTGTCATTAGTGTCATTGTTTCAAGTCGAGGGAATGCGGAAACCAAAGCACAGCCCAGATTTGTTCAGTTTAGTCTGTAGCTTTGAAGGCAACACCTAATGCCCTGTACGAGGTATCTTTCTGTTTTACTACATTACAAAAGAAGCTAGATCAGTGCATATTTTCAAGAGCATCTTAAATTGTGATTGTTTTAAATAGTCTTTCCTTAAATGTGATGTTTCCTTTGTAGTGTGAAGACTAAAGCTAATGGTAGATGCAGACAGACATGCAGATAAAAACAGCTCCCAATGACATTTTTGCTGTTGCTGTATCTCCTACCAACACTCATGCTAAACTCATACAGAGACCAGCGCTCATGCCAACTCCCCCATACAGAAGATCTCAGCAGTACCACCCACATTTAGCTGCATTCCAGCAGGCCTCCTCCTCTCTTCTCCCATTCACACTTCAGTCAAAGAGTGTCTGCTGCTGGGAACCTGCTTTCCATCACACCAGGGCTACTTTCAAGAAGCCTCTTGAATTTCCTTCCTCAACATCTGGTGTGAACCAGTCTGGAGAGCAGACAGGGATCTCTTTGGGCTGCAAGGAACGAGACGCACGCACAAGGATTCATGTGCGTACACACACCTATAAAAACACAGCTGCTCAGGGTCAGCTCCCTGAACACACACACTCAATGGGTCTACTTTGCTCTGCCACAAACCTCTATGTGTGCTTTAGTGCATACATGACGAGGGTGTATACCAACCCACAAATAGACTTCTCCGGTCTACTGCCATGCTATTCTGGGTCAACAGATGAGATGCCACACAGCAAAACGTCATGAAAACATGACCAGTGTTCAGTTAGATTCACAAATGGTTCTGTGAAAGGAATTTCTCTGTTTTGTGCCTTTCAAAGCCCTTCAGTCTCAATGAGATGCACATCTTAAAGGATTTTTATTCCCTCAACAGCACAGACCATCTTTAAATTTCCATGTGCAACGGATTCATGTAACATGGTTTTCTAACATATGCACAAGTATGCTGACATGATTATGAGAGCCCCATGTGAGTTACATCACAGGTAAGACTTAAGCTACTCGTGTTTGCGAGAAAGCACACAGACCTTTTTATGGTGACCTGTTGCATCACTTCCTGATCGGGAGCAGGGCAGGTGAGGGCAGGTCTGATAATTTCGATCAGAGAACCTACAGAAACCTACACAGACCCACTAAAGCAACTTCATCCACTGCCGTCCAACAGGTCATCGATCCAGGAGAGATCCCTTTCATACACATGGGCTCATCTGCAGCAGCTCTCTGTGTCGGTCAATGGCTGACTGTAGGGCCAATCAATATGCAAAGAGTCTGATCAAGTTAAACACTGTATGCCCATTCATGCTGCTTCTGCACACAAATCCACTGTACACTGTGCTTTGGTACCTCACTGTGCAATTCAGACTTAATCTGAGCCACAGCTGTACTATAATACACTGCATAATGTCTCCATTGGCCCCCTTCAACTACCCAGCCTCGACTAACTTACACAGTTCTTGATAGACTCAGTCCAACAGTAGTAATTTAACTGCAATCTATTTTACAATTTTGTATTCAGCTACTTAGATTAATCTGCACTAGAGGACTTCTTGATTGGCCAATCAGATTCTGTACACCAGGGGGAAAGATGTTAACAGCTTTAACATCTCTACGGTTGGATTCACACAAAGAATAAGAGACGGAGGATTTCACCTAAACCGCTTCAGTCTGGACTGAAGTGCAGCAACTTCTTAGTGTGCTCCAAAAAGGTCTGGTCATAAAAAAGCAGAGCTCAGGGGATTCATTGAGCAGGCACTTCATTCAGAGCTCCTGTTGAACTTGGCTCTGGCTGTGGAGCTACAGTGACCCCCACAGGTCAGAAACACCCTGAGCTGGAGGCTGGGGTTGCGTTTGTGATGCTATGTATTCTGTATGTGTGTATATGGTGGAGTGAGTTAAATGAATGGCCATGCGCGCATACGGCCATCTGTGTATGCTTATGTATGTTTGAGGCTTCATTAACGAGAGCATATGCGTGTGTTACGTAACGATGACATCAAAGAGCTGGCTCTGCTTCTTCACAATATTGCGAACATTTGTGTGTGCATCTAAGTGTGCGTACGTGAGAGCGTATTCACGTGAATGTGCTGGAATATGTGTATCTCTGTGTTTATCTGCGTATGTTTGCCTCGTCTTTGTTCCTGTTGCTAAGATATGTCTCGTTTGTGAGCTACTGCCCTCACAGTCGGCAGCGCGCCTGCTGTTGTCATCATCATAAACTCATAAATTATTAAATTATACTCAGAATAAGACTGAGATCCAAGCAAAGCAAAAAACAAACTGACAAAGTAGGCTGATTTGTTGATAAGCCAAGAACAAAAGACCTTATTATAGATACAGTTTTACTTGATTACCACTAGCCATTTCCTTCCTCCATTCAGCATTTCCTAATTCTTTGAGGAAGTTAGGCGACTCTCATTTTCTATTTCAGGCCATTAAGCTGGCATCACAGAGCTCTCTCTCTCTCTCTCCATCTGTCTCTCTCTCTCTCTCTCTGCATGAGAAGACCTCGAACAAATTTCAAGGCTTCAGCAGAATCTTCACGAATAATGAATTCATGTCAATATAAATATTAACAGTGCAACATGGGTAAAAACAGATATTATTAATGGCATGCTGTGTCATATATTACAACAACTGGGGAACATGCTGTTTAGCCTAACCTAGAAAAGCAGTGCAAACATCAAGCTAGAGTGGCAACACTCCTGACCTCAACAGTTTCAGGGTAAAGCATGTTTTCACTTCTCTAAACCTCCACTCTGCACACAAAGGTCTGCCAAGACAAGCTGTCGAACTCCAAAAATAGAGCAGGATACCGGGGACTTTGACGAATGTAGACTCCCACTTTGTTTATCATTCACAGTGTCAGTAGCCTTTTGATCAAGTCCTTGATGACAAACTGAACGACTCCACGGATTTAGGTAAAAGGTGAAAGGAGAGTCTGGGAAGTGCACCACTAAGCAGACCGACGCTGAAGATGGTTTTGTTTTAAAGTGATTTCTTTAAGCCGGTACATTTGCAACACTTTAAATTGTTAAGATATGAGTCTGTCATAATAAAATAAGATTCCAGGGGTGCCAGCACCTGATAAATGATACAAGCCCTTGGTTTGACTTGCTACAAGTGATTGTGCATCCAGATATTGATGTGTTCATTGTATTTATCGACTGAAGCAGGTAATGAATGGGAAGTCAACACGTTATAGCTAAAGATAAACAATGTATTTAGTTAATTCAGAGATTCTGTAGGTGCACAGAGCACAGTGAGCTGTTTAAACACACATTTCATATAGAAATATGTTACTACTTATTGAAGCTGAGTGTCTGTGCTTTTGTGAATGACTTGTTACGTTGTCTCAAGGTGTATATAACTGAGAAATCAGAAATAACTGCACTCGGTATGGACAGCTTGGAGGATCTGCTGCTGAATGTGTGCGGTCTCCTGTCTCACAGCTACCTGGCAAGGCAGGAGCTAGCTGTAGGGCCAACATGAAGGTGAATGGCAGCGGTGGCCTCAATGTTTACTGTGCTTTTTCTGGAAATAGAGGAAAGTTCATGGAAGTGTTTCTAGGGTCACCAGCTGTTAGGACAACACACATTTGGCAAAAATGAGTGAATGAACTTCCAGAGTCCAGGAAGGGCAGAGTCTGGCGCAACACAAAGGGTAGTTGGAGTAACAGCAGTTAATTCAACTTTTCATGGATACATAACCATAACTGCTTGTAACCTATGCAAAAGCACAGTAAATGCACATGATTATACTGAAAATACTAAACAATTAAATGCATTATTCCCTTATTATTCATCAAAGTAGTGAACAAAGTGAGTTCATGGCTGAAGATAATCAGTTTCATATTACTGGCCTGTAATGGCCAGTGGCTTGGATTAGCGAAAAATTGCATGTGTGAGTTTCATCGTGATGCCAACGTCACAATGTCAGCCACATAGGACTAATGTCTCACCAGCCTGGTTAGACGAGACAGAGTCATGAATAACTGCTGCCTTTAAGGTATTTGAGCAACAGTACATGGGTGAGGGATACTTGGAACGGTTAAATTTCTATTACGACAAATCAAATTGTTGACGTTCACCCATGCATCAATTGGACACGGTGTGACCTGATGAGACATGACTACGCAAAGGAGTTGAACATTCAAAGTATTTGTGATCTGCGGTCATGCTGTACGTGACAAAGAGAAGGTAAAAAAAAATCTAGAACTTGAGCTGATCGTTTAATTCCGTGGTGCAGATTTTAGGGTTTATAATGTAAAACCACTGTGTGAGGTCGACCTTCTACCACATACAGGTGTGAGTTTGAGTCTCAGTCTCGTATCCCTTTCAGTGCTCTTTTCTTTATCCAGCCTACACAAAAGATGAAGACTATCAGGCTAAAATAGACTACAGAACACATGACACATGAAATCTCACTATTTTTTTAGATCAGTACAAAATGTCAAACATCTTCAGACGCTGTGTCTGCAAAAGAGGACGGATTGCTTGCTGTTTAATCAGATTTTCTATTTGCAGTAAATGGTCCACAAACCAAACACTGCAAGCACTACACATTTGGAACTGATAAACAGTTAGTTGGGGTGACTGTGAGGTGTCATTGATATAAACAACACAGGTTTCAAAACTTTCCAAAAAGCCTGATTTGCACATGTTTTTTGGGAAATAAATGTGTTCAACACATTTGACAGGCCTCAAGGAAAGACGTGAGAGACAAGAAAACTCCACAGGGTACCTTTAAGGACTGGCAGTGATTCAACTATTGATGATGTTATTATACTTTGATGAAAACGGTGCTGGCAGACATCCTGATGTTTGGGGAGTCTGTGAGAGCAAGATCAGGGTCTGTCACCACTTTAAGGAAAAGCAACATGTGAAAATATCGTCATTGCTCAAACTGATGAGTCACACAGGATGTGAGCAGCCACTTTTGTGAAGAGGGAGAGGGAGAGACAGAGCGAGACAGACTTTTTGCAGCTTGTAATGTCACAGCTCCCAGCTAAGCCCAGCAGCAGCCAGAATGATAAAGGGGGCAGAGAATAGAAACAGCGACATTACTCATCATTTTATGAAATAAAGGTGAGGTGAGAGGAAGAGGAAAAAGCCAGGGGGGCAGAAAGACAGATGAAAGTGGAACAGGAAAATGCAGACATGAAAGAAAATTTTAGAGGGAAAAATTAGGCATTAGTTTGTGCGGTCTCGCCTCATTTTTCAGTATCGGGCGGAAGAGAGAAGGTCACAGTGAACAGTGAGAAGAAAGATGCTGCAGAGACGGATCAGATGAAGAGGAGAGGAGTGAGGGCAACACCAGGCACAAGGTGCTGGAACAGCCAGTAATGTGAGTCTCCCAAGAGGCCGTCTTCACCTCTCTGCTGTCCTGTCCACACACACACACACACACACACACACAAACACACACACAGTAACACAGGCCCTGACTGCTGATACTTTATACCCCTCCATCACTTGCCTGCCATTAGCTCAGGCTGACAGACAGTAAAGAGCTTAGAACTGCATTAAAATCTTATCAAGGGCATGCTGCATACTTTACTTTTTTTTTTTTATTATAACTTCAAGCAAAAACGATATCTGAAGAGTACAGAAAACAACATCTTTATTAAAGCCTTAAGGGACCTTTTACTCAACATATCTGAGAAAAATAAGTGGCAATCTGAAAGTGGACGGGGGAAGGAATAAGTAAACAGCGGTTTTCATCTCATTCTTTCCCCTCCTCTGCTTTCTCATTTTGTACCCAAGCACTTGTGGGGATAAGCATGAAATACGATAAGATAGGCATATTCTCTGACGTCAACCAGAGAAGTCGACACACGCAGGATCACAAAAACTCTGTTTATTGATTTAATGACTGATTGGTCATGATGGGAACAGATGAAGTTTCTTCAGGAAAAGCAGAGTCACTCACTTCATTTACAAAGACTGTTCTGCAGAAAAGGACGCGGTAAGGTCTCGGATTACGCAACTCATACAACCCCTTCTCGGAGAGCTGAGAAACTGCATGCACGCTCGTCCAAAACATAAATCCCCCCGCCCCTCCCAACAGCAATCAGGCAGCTTCTTTATTCTGCTCGGAGACGGGACGTCAGAGTTGTGGGTGTTGTGAGGGAGGGATAGAAGTTAGTGTTTATACGTGTGTGTGTTTGCGGATTGAGGCGCAGACGTCTGAATGCTGGATCCAGTCCCAGAGCTAACAGGAAATCCTTTATAACCAGAACTAAGAGTCACCTAAACACCTCCCAGATACTGGAATAAAGCACTGGGACCACTGGGGTAAACACTTGACTGAGTGTGTGGGAAAGGCTGTCTGGGATGTGGAGGGCTGTTTAATTACAATGGATGAGAAATCGAATTGTGTTTTGTTTGCAATAGAGATGGAGATTAGATTTTCCTTTCCCACACCGGCACCTGGATACGTGTGTTCGAGCACATGCACACACATCTCTAAAATCCCGTTCTGTATTTGAGAAGGTGGAAGGATTTTAAACAAGGAACACCACTGGACTGTGGAATATTTAAATATGCATGTTCAGTGACGTTCAACAGAATCACATCGTGTTGAAGTAACAGGTCTAAATTGACTGTGGTGCCTGTGATTATCTTAAAGCTGTAAATTCTTACAGTTGGTTTAATGACACTACAGGTACTGACGTACAGTGCTACAGCAGAACCATAACATCTTCGTCACCTTTCCCTGGAAAGGTGGCCAGTAACCCATGTCCGGTCCTGTTAGGAAATATCATTTCATTCTCTTCTGAGGATCTCTTTATCCAAGGTCTCTACTTTTTTATGAAACTGGGGGGAAAGGAATGAATCTAAATGGGATGATAAAGTGCCCTTGGAGGTGAAGAGGATGAGAAAAGGAGAGAGAAGGGGTGAAAGCATCAACTGTCGAGTTGTGCTTTAAAGAAGGCCTCTAATACCCATCAGTGTTGTGACCCTGCAGCCTGCTATTTTCATTGATTTACGTTTTGGTAAAATAAATGCAGATGTATGATCTGTCCCTCGTAGAAAAATTGCATTTAGGCCTACGTATAAAGGTTTTATTGCATTTAGGCCTACGTAAAACTGTAGTCCAAATAAACATTCAGTTCAGGGTGAGGTTTCTTCAACTGAAAATATTTGGGGAGTGAAGCAATGATGTCGTAGAGAAAAGCTACGCAATGTGTTTCATTTTAATGGACTTGTAATGTTCAAGAAACATAATTTCACAGAGGTAAAAATTGTATTGGGGGGACACAAAAACAATCAATGAACAAAGAGCTGCTTCTCAGAAAGATCACAAAATTCTCAGTTTATAAAATATGTCTTCAGTAACCCACCAAAACTTGCATGAACATGTGCACAAATATAGACTGTACTTACATCCTGTTTCAATGTTAGTTAATTATTGAATTTGATCTCTCTTTACCAAAGATAATTTGGCTTTATTGCTGCATGTGTGATGAGCCCTGACATGACGACACACACAAAATCCCCACGCACATAAACATACATACACTCATACGACCAGGTGAGGCTCACTTACACAGTACATATGCACTGGGTAAATTTCCACTCTACACAGGCAATCTTCAGTTGTCTTGCTGAGGGGAGGACAAGCTGCTGGCCGGTCACCACACAACCTCTGATGTGACAAAGACGTGCGTGCACACACAACCACACACACACACACACACAAAACCACAATTGTTCACAGTGAGAGGACTCTCCCTTGAGGTAGTGGATGGACAAATCATTATCATCTCTCAGTAGGAGGCCTGATGTCTATATCCATGTCAGTGGCCGCTATCAGTTTGCCTCTCTGACAGCTACAAGACACATTTCCTGCTTTCACTTAGGGAAACGGTAGTGACCGAACTAAAGCAACTAACTTGCTGTGTGTTATGTGGCCCAACTGACATAAACAATCAGTATATAATTAATTGATTTTCAGTTTTTGATTATGCTGCCCACAGGTACGTGGGAACACCGAATGTGAGATGAAACATATCCCTCTCACTACTGTGGCCTTTATTCTCTGGTTCCCTGACAATAGAGCTATTGTTGCTTTTATGAAGGTAGCTTGTAATTTGTTCTTTGGAAAGAGAAGCAAAATCTGAGGATATGAAAACATGTGATGTCTGGAAACGAGGAGGAGACGGAACTTCATCGAGAACAAGATAAAAGGAGAAACTAAATGCTCTTTATTTGGAGCTTGCCTCCTCCTCTCTTCCTTGTCATACTCATGTTTTCGTTAGTGGCTGAAATGTAATACCCTTGGTGTGACATTTTCTAACTAGAAACTACATACTGAGACAGTAAAACAATTAAAAACTACATAAATTGAAGCACAAGCTTCCACTTTCTCTGTCTCCTCCATTTGCTCTCAACTCTCAGACCCACCCGAGGGGTGGGATGTTATTCTAGTTCTTCTAGCTGACTGTAGCTGTTGCAGAGAGAAATAAATCAAACGGGCAGCTTTAATTTTCTCCCCACAGAGGGCAGCGTCAGTGACTAATTACAGCCCAGCCACCACAGATGGAGAGCCCTCTCTGTCAGAGGTGGTTGGAGCTGGACCTGACAGTTCAAATCAATGGTGGAGTGCAAGCAAGGCTGAGACCAACAAGTTCAGGAGACATTTCTGTCACTAATTACATATCTCCTATCAAAGGTGCAAGATCTTTGTCCTTCTTTATCGACACATTTAACACTAATCGCTTCCTAATGGCCACTTTTGGGATGCATTCCACACTCAAAAAGACAAAAGTTTAACAGCAGAGGACTGGCTTTAAACTAGCAATGAAATGTCACTGTAGTGCTGAGCAACAGAGCTGAGAGCTCAGATAAATCCTTACAAACACAGACTCACATCTCATGTTGCATCAAAAATATGAATTGATCTCTACAGAGATACTTCAACAAGTGCTGTTTACATGTCAAATGAAGTCAATATGAAAATTCATTTTGTTTGCTTTCATTATCTATGCACATTATATGATATTTTCCTGAAAAGAGGCAGGATATTTTACACATTTTACTTATCCTTTAGCCTCTAAATCCATTGTAAGGCAATAAGTAAGTCAGTACAGATTGACTTACTACTTGACTTTACTCCTGTGCTTAACCCTTTGAGAAAACAAAATGGAACTAGGAAAGCGTCCTTCCTATTAAAACATTGAATGTAGGATAAAATTTTCCAATGATTCAGGTGATTTCTGCAAGGATCAAACACAGCACTGAATAGTAAGGACAATTCATCATGTTGTAGAATTCATTCAATTGCACACGTCGCCTTGTGCATGCACGTTTTAACAAAGAAGGGTGAGTCAGTCATGATGATCTACTAATTTTTTTGGCTGCAAGAATACTGGATAGAGAAGAAAAGACATCAGCTCCCGTGCATTTATATAAAAAGGAAGTTTTGTTTTTTCTGTTTCTAGCGTACCACCTCACATCTAAGATTAAGTGCATACTTAGGTGAAGACTGACGTCAATTGGTCTATTTTAATTCTGCACATCCTGTTCTGTGAGCCAACTATTACCTCCATAATATTCCCAGCTGTGCCAGATTTCCATTTACAGGGTACATCTTACTACCAGAGAGCCCATTCTGTTAGGCCTTCAGTCAGGGATTCAAGCAGGCCTTCGTCGACTGGCCTTGAGCAGGATGCCACAGAAACACACCCCTGTATTTTATAAACTATAGCACATGTGCGCATCCAGGGAAGAGGGCCTTAACCTGCAGTACAGTACCAACGAGGAATCAGAACAGGACGGAATTTTCCATTCAAAACCCTTTTAGGTTCAGGGGCTCTGCCTGGGCCATAAACAGGTTGAGCCTAAGGTGGTTAGCCCCCAACGACAGTCTGCTTTAGTAGGGGCTCGTGTTTGTCAACCAAAGAGAGGGGGGACCAGTGGAAAATTACCAGTCCCGCACTCGCTCACGCACACACACATGCACACATACACACACAGACATTGCCGGGACCAGCTGAGAGACTGACCTGCAGCCACGTATCTATCTCGCTCATTGCTTATGTGACAGCTTGCGTGTTTAATGGGCGAGGGTGCGGGGGGCATGGTTGCGTTGTCAGGACGCGCCGGCCCGCAAGCTACGCAACCACATTCGATGATGTGTGTTCACGTCTATGTATATGTGTGTGTGCGTGTGTGTGCACTCGTTAATAATATTTTAATATAGAGGAGTTTGTGCGTGTGTGTGTTTTTAATGTTTCTGTCATTATTTGATGAAAGTGAAGGTGTGTGTTGCACTACCCGCATTACAGCTGTGTTCATGCGTGTGAGCTACCGATCCATTCAGCACAGAGAGATTAATGCCTCTATAACAATTTGCAAAGGTTCCCTATCCATCTGCACTTAAGGCCATATAGAGAATCTGTATATTAATGGATGAAAATGCCACAGAAACTGATGCCGATGGTAGAGTATGAAGGTCTCAGCCTTCATAAGCTGTGAATTGAGGGTGTTAGCGCTCATTGTGACCTTTACTGTAAAGCACTGTAGCACTACACGAGATCTGAGCAGAACTGTATTACCTGGGTTCCAAGGCAGCTCAGCATCATGTGAGTGAGCAGTTTGGCAGCAAACATGGGGAAACGGGAGCACAGCACGTGGGATATAATGGCCAATGCAAAGCCTGAGGAAGGAGAAGTGAGAACCAATGTTAATGATAAATTTACAAATTATTTATATAAACCAGGAGTGGCTATTTATAGCAATGTGGGAGGAATGTGGAAGATAAAACTCAAAAGAAAAAGAAAGCTGAAGAGAAAGGCAAGTAGGCAGTCGGCAAACACAAAAGTCTCAGGACAACAAGTGAAGATGTATGAAAAGGAGAACACGCAGACGGGGTGTGTTTTGTACCTGAGATGCAGATAAATCCCGAGGCATAGAAGGCGTCGTTGTAGGATGCAAGAGTGGCAAACTCCGCGTAGGCCGTGTAGATAGACAGGTGGGAGCAGGCACATTCCACATAGTTCCCACTCTCTTTCACAACCCTGCAGTATTGACCATCCGAGGACCAACTAGAGGAGAGAGGAGAGGAAGAGGCATCATGTTTATGAGTTTGTCCAATTCTTCTTTCACTGTGTCACCTTTACCATGTCAAAGTTGATGTGCAGCGAACCAGAACATTACAATCATGTTTGTGCTGTATTCGGTTGAACAATTAACAGCCTGGAATTGAGTGAGCCGCTTTCGAAACGCAAAACTTCTGCATTGTAACATGTAGTTGGGCATTCCATTCTCAGCACCCAAGTCATACTGCAACATTGACCTTTTCCCTGTCAGTGACTTTGCCGTCATCGTCCTGCAGCTCTGGCCAAACCAAACCTGCCAATTCTTGACTTGTAACAGTGTGTTCCAGCCAAGTCTCATTCCACGCCCCAGGAATGTCCTCAACAAACCAACTCTGAGTGGGAAGATTCAGAGTGGAGTGGACTGAATGTGCAGATATGGAACAGAAACATGCGACTTCCCCCATAGCCACAGGGAGGCCTTACTGGGAGGCTTTAGCCTGTCACTTAGCAAACAATATGAAGTTATTTGTGCAGTATCAGGGAGAGGCTACTTATTTGAGATAAATAACAATTTGTTAAAGGAAAAAAATTTCAATAGGCATAAACTAGAATAAAGAACTTAAGCCACTGATATAACCATGCAACACTGAAGTAATTCATGGTCATATTACCGAGAACAGAAGCATTTTGTGTGTCTTGTTTACAGTTTATTTAGTATGGCTGAGCGTGCACCTGAATCTGCATCTGTGGTGGATTACCTTGCAGTGGTCTGGTTCCAGAGAAGGCACAGAGACCGGCCTGGTTTAACTTGCTGACCAGGGGTGTGAATACGATACACCACCTCGTTGCCATCCTCTAGGGGTCGTGACCCTCTGTCCTGGAGGCTGGCTGAGAATACCTAGATATAAACAAAAGAAGAGGGTTCAACTGTTGAACTAAAAAATTAATGGCTGATTATACTGGAGTAATACTGCCACCTGCTGTTTTTGATTAAAACACATTTTCCGAGACAAATGTGAAGCGTAATCATCTCAGTGTCTCCCTACCTTCCCATTGAGAGCAGTGGTTGTATCATTGATGAGAAACCAGTGTTCGGTTCTAAACTCAGTCAGCTGAATCCGGCTGAGGTTGCCACAGTCTGCGGTCGAGACTGCTGGTACTGCCAGCAGAGTATCTGGGAGCTGGAAGAAGTCTGCATTACGGCCCCTGAATTTGTGTCCATTGATCTGTGTGGGGTACCACTGGAAGGCAGAGATGGTCATATACGGACATGTTTCCAGGATGGTGCCCCTTCTAGAAAAATCACACAAAGAAAAACATTTGTAATAGCAAATCCTTGTGGTTTTGATGGAACATGTAGTGTTTCTCTGTAAAGTCCAACATCTTGAACAGCTTGGAATTCTAAAGAGGGACATCCACATCCCTCTTTTCACTCTTTTTGCTGATGGACACTCACATCTCACACTGACTGTGCGCCAGCAGGGAGAACGCAAATCGCTCGACCACCCCAGCAAGGTGGCTGAGGCCTCTGGTGTCCACTCTGCTGGGATTGGCCAAGGCACACAGCAGGTCATAGGTCAAATTGCGGCTACTTTCCTGTAAAGGCGTCCTCTCTGCCTCTGCAAGCACCTGGCTCAGGGGAAACAGGGACAAACAGAGAAGTAGATACAGACATTTTTTTCAGTATTTGCAGTCAAGCGAAAATGCACTGAGAAACAGTTCAGAGTTGTACTGTTTGCAAGTTTATGCCCCTGATATACTGTGTGTGTGTGTGTGATCTGAATTTCAGTGCAGTATTTATCTTCTCCACCTCTTCTGGCTCTGTCACTTTCTTTGGTTTAGGCCTCAGTGTTATGCAGCTTTTATACTGAATTAATGCCTCTTTTTCTAAACTGTCTCCTTCCCTTCTCTCTTTGTGCTCCCACGTATCCTCATGCTGTGTAACTCATTTCTGCCGTCTCTGCTCTCTGTTCCGTCCCCCGCACACTCCGTCATATTAAATTACAGAGGTGTCTCCGCTTGTCTGGAGGCTGAGCAAGTGCAATACTGCATGTAGACTCTAACATCAGAGCAGTGCAGTGATAGCAGCGCTCGAACAGTGACAACTGAGACCTTTTCAGATGACAAACTGGTCCTCAGATCTGTCAGAGTAGGGAAGTGAAGCTGATGTATGCCCTTTAGCGTAGAGCTGTCTGACACATACTACACTGACTCACAAGCTTTAGGGTTTGAAAAAAGCAAATCATGCAGAAGCAAGTGTTTCCCTCATTAGTGACTCATTATGCAATAATTTCTCCAAATCAGTAACCTGCTATTTGCACCAAGAGCTGGGAAAGACTGATAAAATCAAATATATTCATAAGCAAATATGCTGATATGGACAATGTGATGACATTTTGGAGAAAATTAGTTAGATTACTAAAGTTTTAACATTTTTTAATAATGATAGATGGTATCTGGGTTCATATGATAACACTGATATTGTGAGGGGGCAGATAGAACAGCTAGATTTCGTATCATATCATAGTGTTCTCTCTGCTCGTTCATTCTCAATGAAAATGAAAAAATGGCCTTAAAACATGGTTCTGATATGAGTTTACAGGAAATGCTTTTTGTATTCAGTCTCACACATTCTTACCTTTCCCAGAGCTTCGAGCACGGCGGCCATCTGCTCACGAGTAAGAGCTGTAGTGACTTTATTGATCAGTCCTTGCAGCACCTGGTTCAGCTTAGCTGAGTCAAGAGGCTGATGCAGTTGGTCCAGTAAGACCCACACAGCTTCACTTGCAGCATTCGAGACGACAGTCACATTAGCTACCCCAAACTGAGGGTGCACTCTGGCTCCCCCTGTAGGGTTGTAGAGCTCCACCTGGAAGCGCTTCGGTGTGGGCAATGACGAGGCGAGGTCGGGGGTGAGGTAAATGTCCAAAGATGTGTTATGGTGGCCCACATGAAAGGTTAGCCTACCCTCCTGTTTAGGAAAGTCCATCCCTGCTTTAGCAGGCCGGATTATAGCGGGACCCACGACCTCATCTCTGGAAAGCTCCTACAGGAAAAACAGAAATGTTTTGTGTTGGATTAAGTCACGCTAACCAGCATTGCCTTTCAAAATAAACCTACATGTAACAGAAATGTAAAAACAAAGACGAAGTGACAAGGACACTCAACCAATCAAATTAAATCATTAAATCATTCAAGATTCAAGCCGACTGCTCTTGACCACTGAAAGCAGACTTCTCATTTGCTAAACAGCGCTCACATGGTCTGCATTCCAATAGCAGCACATGTTGATGAGGGAAGTTGACACTGCTGTGGAAGCATAATGTAAACCAAATGAGGACTGGGCTTTCATTATGCAGCAATCCTTTTGTCTCACAACATGCTTTGCTTCTGAGAGATGAAAGCAGATGACCTGGTCATGTGTCTCAGTGAGGTATTTGTTGAGTGCACTAGACACTCTTTTACTTTGATCTCCAATATCAAAAAGTGAGAGCGCCAGTGAATACTTTATTCCCCTGAACAACAAGTAGCCAAGATACCTCTAATAATGATGCCTCAGAGAAAAGGAGGATGGCAATGAGATTAAAGAGGCGAGGAGAGGAGGAAACACTGCTCATCATCAGAATCAATAAACCATGACAATTATTAATAATAAACAGTATCAGTAACAGGTGAAAGGCAGACTGAAATCTTCAAGGGAAAGAAAAATAACTACTAAATTCAATTTAGTCCATGCCCTCTATTTCATACCTATATCAGGAGCAAAGTTGATAGTTTTAGTGTGTATCTTATCCTACATTTTTGCATTACGATACTATATATCTCATAGAAAATTTAACTGTGACTCAATTTTACTATAAAGTGCTCTCAATAAGTATGCTAAAAAGTCACTCATCATGATTTTAGAGTAATTTTACAACACTGTTTCATAAGGAAAACATTGTGCAGTGCATCGTAGTATTGGTGCACAGTTAGTAGTGAAGTCTTTCTAACTGAATAACAACAGTATGCAAGAGACAAATTAGGTCAGGATACCATAGATTTGTGTCTGCTGTAAATCAAGTAAATGATACCTGGTCAGACACAAACAGATAAAAATAATATTAATGTATGAATAATATTAGCCTCAAGCCTCAACACAGAATGACACCTCAAGGCAAAGCTGAAAGAACAAAAAGTGCTTCCAAAAAAATAAATACTATGTCAAACATTTACACTGTGCACGTTTGTGTGCATTTGTGCAGATTTTAATTATATTTACATGTATGCATGCGTGCCATGTATAATGTACACTTGTACATTGTAATTAAGCACACATGTGCTTAATTGCTATACATCTGTTAAAACCTACCAGTGTGCGATACTGTACAGACATGACTGAAGCTGTGCTTGCTCGTCTGTACACTTGGAGACTGAGCCTTGTGGTCGTCAGGGTGGCGATGGGCAGTCTGTGGCCAACAGCAAAGTACACGAGGCCTTGTGGATCGTCGCTCTCCGCCAAGGTGATGTTGGCAAACCGGGTGGTCTCATTAATGGTCGCTCCAGCACCCACCTGATAAATCTCCACCAAGAACCACCCCTGGTGCTCTGGTTCCTATGGCAACACATGTGAGTGATTGTTCTATTTCATGCACCAGAAAATTTCTTATGAATACACAGATAAAGAAAATTATTATTCCACCACATTTGTAAGCTATCCTTATGCTGCAGGATTCAAGGTCAGCAAGATATCCACATGCTGTAGCAGCGCTTTCACCAGGGGCCTCTGCCTCTCTCTCACCTCATCATCCTGGACCTCCACAGTGAGAGCACAGATTATCTCTCCTCTCCTACACAGCGCAGTTCCTGAGGTCTGCACCAGCTGTCTGGTCAGGTTGACTCCATCACTGATAAGAGTTAGAGTGTCCTTGCTGAAGGTAACTCTCCAGAAGACCTGCAAATCCTCAAAGGCTCTAAACAAAGAAAGAGTGATAAACAATACAACTTCTTAAATGCATTCAAATATGAAACAAATTCCAGGCGAGGATTTGTTAATAACCTTAATTTCTAACCAAAAACTTGTTTTGTTACCTGTTTTCCTGTCTCTGCAGATAGAGGAGGGCAGTTCTGTTCTCTGAATCCTCGTCAAGAACTTGGCCAACCAGAGAATTAAGACTAAACCCCACAATACCGTTATGGAAGTCACTCCCTGGTATGGACAGAGACAAAGATAAAGAGAACAAATGCAAATTAGTTCCTCACAACCTCACTGGTTTATTTTTGTAATCCATCACAGATGCAGAATAATCAAATAATCTGCCCACTGCAGTGATTATGTGAGAACTGAGGCCCAGAAGAGCAGCTGGAGACTAATGTAGCAGTGACATAATGCAAGTCAGATAGCACTGGTGAAACCGGAGAAGAACGCTGAATTACTCATTGAGATAACATACACATGTTTGCGGGTCCATTTGATTAGACCTAAACGATGCACTTGGGGTTAAACTATAAACAGAAGAAGAAGACAGAGTCCAGAATACATACCAACACATAAATGTGTTGCATGATTTTTAATTGCTGGTAGAAACTGCGAGCTAAACAGCTGCCTCAAACAAACATCTATTTTTTTATTATTTTACCAAGGATAGTGATCTTGGCAAAAGCTCCAAAGCCGTGGTATGGGCTGTCTGTGATCTGCGCTCCTCCCTCTGGATCACTGAGGTAAATGAAGAATACTTCCTGTCCCTCTGGCTCTGAGTCATCCAGGATGAGGAGGACAACCTCTGTCTCATTCTGACCAGCCTGAAACGACACTATAGCGGACTCCAAGCGGAAATCCTGTTCTTCCTTTGCGAGGGTCTCAACAGGTTCCAGAGTGAAGGGAAGAGGTGTTGTACTTCCATCTGGATACAAATGCACAGCAACACAATTTAAAGCAAAACTGTAAACACAACAGCAAGTTACAATATAATATATTGCAACTGTGCAATAAAGCAGAACAAACACACACCTCCATATGCTCGGACCCGAACCCTCACAGCTCCAGACACGCTGTCGGACCTGCGCACCCGAAGAACCACCCTCCGCTCCTGCTGGGTGTCCTCATCCCTGTCCTCAGGTATCTGCACTAGTTCAGGTCCAATGCTCAGCACTCCTCCGGTCACATCACTAGCCAGGATGGTGACCGTGGCCACACTGTGCTGAGGGTTGAGGCGAGGAGAGGCATCTGCCCAAGCTAAATCTGGACTGAGGACTTGAACATCTGTAAGGTTGACGTGAAAGTGCTCATCAGCCTCTGAAATGGAGTCGTCAAGTATTGAAAGGCGGAAGGAAGTGTTGGTTTGGCGAGGTGAGTCAAAGACCAAACGGCCATCTGGCACTGCAATAAAGTCCTCTCCTGCTGCTGCGCTGCCTGCTACTGTTGTATAGGACAGGCGGGTCCTGTTGCTACGTGAACCGTAGAGTCTCTGAACATAAAGTGTGATAGTCTGGATTTCCTCTGCAATGACCAGCTGGCGGGAATCAGGGGAAAACTGGTAGATTCCCAACGGCTCCACTTCTGCAACAGTAAATCCTGACCTGTGCAGGGACAAAAATGTAAACTGCATTGATGATTTAAATGAACAACATTAGGGAATTGTCTCCTAGGATGCTGGCAAAGGAAATCACTGAAGAAGCAGCACATACTAAAAATGGGAGGAAGTTGTTATTCAAGTGGAAGAAGCATCTTTATGCTCTTCCTCTCAACATACTTACTGTAATATGCAGCAATTGGCCGAGTTAACATGTATGTACTCAAACACAACTCCAGACCACTGTGAAACCATTACCTGAGCTTGACAGTACTGGCTGCAGAGGTGCTGGAGGTGGCAGCACTGAGGTGTATAGCATAGGAAGCCGGCTCAGATGCATCAGCAACGGCTGTGAGTGATATGGCTTTAGTCCTCTCTGCATGGGCCAGGGTCAGAGAGCCTGAATGTGAAGAAAGGAGCACGTTAGCATAAGTCAAAGCTGTCATTAGTCTATGTCGGTGTTTGGTATGAGATTGAACGCCAGATTAGATGCGTTTGGTCTACAAGTATATTCTTTGAGGATATTTTGAGGATTTATAATAATGTATCATTAATCCTCATGACTTTACCTTTACCTAAAATAATTTGAGATAAATAATGCAAGTAGTTACGATAATGTATGAGTCTGCACTGCTACAGAGATCATTCCCTCTCTGGGTGTTCTACCTGAGCTTGGGGTGACAGCTCCCAGTCTGAGCCCAGGTGGAGCCTGTCCTGAAGGATACCCAGCCTTCCACTGCACCGTGATGTCCCCAAACAGCCCTGTTCGCGTCACTTTAGCTTCACATGTCCCCGTTTCTATACTTGAAACCTGCAGAGCGAGGGAGGCAAAGCCAACCTGCGCAACAGGAGAGAAGGCAGTTGATAATGTTGCTGTCTTGATCCCTCCTTTATCATTAAAACAAAAAACAAAATAAATGCATTGTTCTAATGACTCTGTTGTACTTTTTAGGACTGAGCTTGTATTAAACAAATATATTAAAATACTCTGCACGAAGACAGTAATTTGTTACGAAGTGTCTTTTTGTAGTGTGTACACAATGTCTGTTGTGTAAATTTCATTGTTAGCAGCTAAATGTGTTAGCCCTCGTGTGTTGTATGGACCTTTCGATTGGTTTGAGTGTTCACAGAGCAGTCAAGGACTCAGCACTAACTCACTTATGAAGGTTTTATGTAAGTTTTAAATTATATTAACGTCTGTGGAGAGAGATATCACAGCAATACGGTGCAGTAAGACCAAGTTTGTTTTCTGGTGGCTGAGACATAATTGAATAAAGTGTAATGGTCCAGTTTCTGTCAGTGCCAGTGTAAACAGATGCATCATGTTCATAAATTTATATCCACGTTGTTCATGAGGGAAGCTGATATTCAACGAAAGGAATTCTTCCAAAACAAAAAAATGCAAAGTTTCACTGAGTTTATCACAAAGACACATACACCCCGTGAAATGTCCTTAATCAAGGCACTGAGGCCCAACCAAAGATAAAAGCACTGATCGGTATCCTTAGTGGCCTGCAGAGGGGGCAGTTACAAAAATAATTTCCACAGATAAATCACACATCAACAAACAAAAAACCCACAACCACAACTCACATCTGAGCTGGCGGCTTCTTCTGGCACAGTCACTGTAGCAACAGTGGCCTCATGAAGGAGGCGAGGCGGAGAGCCGAGAATAGGACTGACTAGTCTAACATCAGTCAGCTCTGCTGTAAAGCTCTCACCCACTGCCAAAAACACCTACAGAGAGAAAAGAAGGATAATAAACAAGTTTTATATGGTAAAAGTTTTCTAATATAGAAAGCATGTCTTTTTAAAAAGGTTTTTCTTTAATCATTCACAGATTTTTAAGTCTTACTTTCCTGAATAATCAGCCTCCCACCTCTGAAGAAGCATGCTCATCCTTACCTGGCTGCTGATGGGTACAGTAATAGTACTGAACGTCTGTCCTTCTCTCACGAACAGCCTTCCTGCAGCTTGTCCTCCCAGTATCTCCTCGATGTCCATCACTTCATCTATCCCTCCACTGATCCTATAGCCCACACTAGCGTTGCCAAACAGCCCAGCCAGCCGGGTCACATTCATAATCAGAGCTCTGGTGACCTCAGATCCTGACCCCACTACCACTATAGACTGCTGCTCGGGGCTCAGGGAAAAGATACCGTGGGGTTCATCATTAGCACGCACCCTGAGGTTAAGAGAGGAAGATTCATGTCAAATGAATTCAATCTTAAACTTTTTCAGTCAGTATATGTTATTGAGCTTAACTGAGCCATCAAAAGAAACCTGATGCGTGTTCTGATGAAGCTGGGGTTGGCATCCAGTGTAGCACCACCCTCCACTGCTGTGAGCTGGACAGTGTAGAGCTCCTCCAGCTCTGGCACTGTATCGGGCATCAGGCTAAGGACAATTTCAGCCTCCCTTTGGCCTTCCAGGATCGTCACTGAGCCAGCCAGAGCTAGGAAGTCACCTGCTGTATCTGAGTCACTCTGTATCTGCCAGTGCACCTTAGATGTGAGAGAAAGTCTGGTTGTATTTGCGTGTTCAAAGTGGCCACAAAGAACTAAACTCAGCTACTTTAAGCACTGATACAGGATATGATTGATAAGTAATGCATATTGGTGCAATCTTACCGTGATGTTACCCATGACACCCTCTCTGCGTGTGATCGACAGGGAAATGTTGAACGGCCCCTCTGCTTCTGTGGATTCATTGTAGACACGTTCTTGAAGAGCATCCTCAGTAAACTGGACTATACCATTTGGGTCACCAAATTTCTCTATCTGTGAGACAAAATAACATAAGGAGAGAGTAAGTTTGAGTAAGGTGCTGAGGCCTGCATCCTAATAGATTTTCTTCAGCAAAAAGAGCTTTGGAGAACAAACCCTTGTTCAGCAATCTTTACCAATTCATGATGGTGAAATCAACAATGCACGCATGATACAATGAAGTACCTTTAGCGTTATGGAGCCAGCCTGAGGATCAACATCCAAATCTCCAGACAGAATGCTGAGCTCTACAACAAATGTCTCCTCCACCTCCACCTCCCCATGGGGGAGAATCCGCAGCTCTATGGAGCGTGTACCTTCCTCTCCATCCCCGAAGAAGAAGGACCCGTTCACAGGCTCTCTAATGTCTGTATTGAATGGAGGAAGGACTTCTCTGCTGTTGGGGCCACGAATGATCCAAACAACCTGTCAAAAGATAAAACCAGTTCGAATCAGTTAATGTCACCGAAGAGAAGCTGAGAGATCTTTGCTTTTCTGGCAGAAGGTGTTGTTCCTCGTACCGTTGCATTTCCCACTAGGCCCCCTGCTCTCTCCAAAACAAGACTGAGTTTCAGAGTGGAGTTTGGGTTGACCACAGTGATTAGGCTCTCGTTGAGGAAACGGACCATCCCACTTGGAGAGTCACTTTTGGCGATGGTTACCCTGGCAACACGTTGAGAGCCTAGAACCGCTCCTCCTGTAGCTCCAACCAGCAGGACCTCAAATATCTCTGCGTATTCGCTGGGGGAGATAATTTCAGTGTCAAACTGGAATTAAACAATATCTTCACTCATTATAATCTTGAATTATTTTTAATTTCTGCTCCCACCTGTCCAGGTCATCTATTATTGTGACATTGATGTAGCTGGTATTCTGGCCATGGACAAACACCACTGAGGCATTGCTCAGGATGTAGTCGAGGTCAGGGGTCGCGCTCAGGCCCCTAGAAATGAACTGAGCTGAGATGGGTCCATGTGAGCCCACCCTCCTCACCACTGGGATCGACACAGAGCCCACATCCTCCTCAACTGAAAGAAAGACACCCAGGAGAAAACATCAATTTTATATATAACAAATAATCTTTTAAGCAGCTCTAAATTGCCTTTGTTTTGACTCTCACCTGTGATGTCGACAAAGTCCTGCCTGAACTCCAGGATACCCTCGGCGTTGTCATTCTTTAGTATGACCACAACAAGAGAAGAGTTGTTGCCTACAGCTGGAGGCTGGTCCTGCTGGAGACCTGACTCCCTCACTGTGTAGTCCACAGCACTGACCACCAGAGGGCGACACAGAATGAATAGTCACTGACAAGAAATCTCTGACAGTCACATCAACAAGTATTTTGACTAAATTAAGGCTCTGCACTGCTTACATTATGAATGACTACAACCCTCCAGCCTCATTTGCAGCACCCTATTACAAGCTATTATTCAGCTATTATTATTTTATTTAACATTCTATCTAAAAAGTTATTAATCTGCTCCACCTTATCAATTACTTTACCTGACATTGACGAGCTCCACTTCAGTGATGTTGAGGAAGAACATCTCAGGCCCCTCTGGAAGACTGTCATCCTGGATATACAGCGAAACTTGTTGTGAGGTCTGGCCTGGGGTAAAGAGAAGCCGTCCTGAAGCTGGAGCGAAGTCCACTCCACTGACTGCTGTGTTGCCTGAGGTCTGGTAGGTCACCCACACACTGCCCACACTGCCTAAGGAGCGATTAACTGTCACATTCACCTGCGGTAAAGGGAGAAAATCAAATAGCTGTGGATTAGGTTTGTAACTACACTACATCAGATGACTCTGTATACACAGCCTCGTTTGTTAATGAGGACACCATATATCATAGCAGATCTATATTTGTCACATTTTGTTGACCTCACCATTCCCTGCTCTTCGT
Organism: Chelmon rostratus; assembly: GCF_017976325.1. Lineage (NCBI taxonomy): Eukaryota > Metazoa > Chordata > Actinopteri > Chaetodontiformes > Chaetodontidae > Chelmon > Chelmon rostratus. The sequence goes on along the minus strand of NC_055662.1, from coordinate 26,750,777 downwards.
TTGCCATGATCTGGTGTTGGGTGAAGGAGAACAGGCCATAAGGGTTGTCGCTGGCTGCCATAATGATCTTGGCATGTTTGGCAGTGGGACTAATTTCCAGTCCAGAGGTGGCAGAGGTCAGTGTAAGTTGGTACTCACGGCGCTCTTCTGGGAATTCATCATCAAGGGCCTGGCGTCATGATGGACATGACAAGGATATTTTTATGGAAAGCACACAGAGACGCACTATTCTGATGCATTTTGGTCTGCACATGTTTATTATGTAATCTATATTACTAAGTACCTTCAGAATAATGGTGGCAACTGACTGTTTGTCCCTCATGGTCACAGTGCCAGAGATCGCTTCAAACTCAGAAACCACAGGTGGAGTGATATTCCAGTACACCTGGACCTCTCCAAACACACCTGGCCCTCGCACAAGGCTGGGGGACACACACAAATATACACAATGATTTTCATGTTACATTCTTGATTAATAAACAGAGGTGGTGAATTTTAAAACTCTTCCCAGTGATGCAGTTTGATATTTATCTCACCTGACCGTGGTACTACCATTGTAGTCTCCCTGAGGTTCTCCAATGAGGATGTTCCTGGAGGACTCTACTATTCCAATAATCCCCAGGGCAGCCTTGTCTGCCCTTATAGTGATGGTGGCCATGCCTGGAGGAGTACATGACGGATGAGGGAAGTAAAAGAAGCATGATATGATTATATTACAATCCTGAAAATACTGCATATTTTCACAAATCACAATTTAATCAATGGTTCACTGGTGGTGTGACATTTCTCTAATAAATACCGACCATTTAAGGGGTCGATGACAGCACCACTCTCAGCAGGAAACAGTCGGATGGTGAAATGCTCATCTCCTTCAAGTACAGTGTCAGCGAGGGCTCTAATCACAAATGTCTTCATAGACTCAGTCTGGGAAGTACGAAAAGTGTAGAAGACTACATGAAGAAGCAATATACCGTACAGTACATAAAGATAAAGGAGCGAGTCCTGCTCGATATATGCAGTGGGACAGTGGCACCACCCCTTTCATACTGTACCTCAGTGAAGACAAGAGTTCCATTTAAAGGTGAGAGGTCATCTAGAGCCTGGTCTTCCAGCTGCCACCCCAGCGTCACTGCCCCCTCACCTCCTGCACTACGCAGAACTGCTAGTGACGCCACTGCAGCAGGATCGTCCACAAACTCTGGCTCGCTGACAGTAACCTTAGACAGGATAGAACAGGTAGGTTTAGGTAAGCTGAGGATCACTGTGATAATAGAAGGATTTAAGATGGTGTTTATGCGTTGATGAATGAGGAGGTATCAAAGTACAGTAAGTTTGGATAAGTCCTTGGACCACAAATGTGTTCATGGACAAAGTGGCCTCAAGTATAAGTAGTTTGGACTCACCTCCAGTTCCTGAAAGCCAAATCGTCCGAGAGGTGAGTCGTTGGGTGGAATGCTGACAGTTACAGAGGTCACTTCTCCCAGTCGAGCTCCACCAATCACACGCAGTAAATTCACTCTGAAGGTCTCTGAAGTCTCCACCCGTTCGTCATCCAAGATGGTGACAGCAATTGTGGCTTCTCTCTAAAAACAAAGGAGACGAAACACAAGCTAACACCCGGTACCGAGGATGCAATTATGTGGAAAGTTTTACATCATGGCTTAATGTGATATTTCAGGGTTCAATTTAAATAAGGACTATCTATTTACCTGCCCATCTTGAAAGGTGATGTTCCCAGATGTGGGGCTGAAATCATTAAGATCAGCAGTGACTGGCTCGGCCTCCCAGTAGATGACCAGTCTTCCAGTTGCACCAGCGAGTCGCACCACTGACAGATAGAGGACATTGTCTGGTGGTGGTATCTCGTACGCCAGCATGATTCCAGTGAAATCCTGGACAACATATTTAGAAATTATGTTTGATTAGGGTTGAAAATTATTGGTAAATAATTATCTATTTGTTACTTTTAGTCCCTGATCTTCATCAGATGAGAAGTCACCATAAACATCTCTACGATGTTCATGTCCAAGTCGTAGTCCCAGAGATGCTCACCTCAGAAACATTGAACTGCAGAATCCCTCGAGGGTCATCGTTCTCCTGGATGGTGACCTCTGCCACTTCCATACCAGGCCTCTTCACACTGGGCTGCCCTGCTCCCACAGACCCACTAACTAGCTCCACACTGGTAATATTTACCAGAAAACTCTCTGCCAGCTCTGGGATATCATCCTAAGAAAACACACATATATATACAATAAGTAATAGAAAAACATACATGTGTTTGAACAGATGGTCCCTCTCTTTTAGCCTTTGTCACTAAATTTATTTCTATGGTAACAACTGCTGTTAAATGTGCAAGCAGCAGTATTTTTAAGACTCATACAACTTGTATACAACAATAACACAAATTCACAAGTTCAATTACAGGTTGAAATGCTTGAAAAGGCTCACAAATGTGTCTGCAAGGGTAAAAAAGAATGACAAGTGCTGGTTTTATCCCACAAGTGATGGCCTACACCTGGCAGTTAAAGGCTAGTCTTTGGACAGTCACCAGTCGTGATGATTAATGTATGTATGTCTTATCCTGAAGGCATAAGCAGTCTGAATGGCGTAAGTGTGGGAAGTGTAAGATGGACGAGGCTGAGAAAATCTGTTATTATTACAGATACTGAATGATACTTTAATGCAGTTTAAGTTTGGATGCTCTCAGTCTTTTGCTATACTTAGAATACAAAAAATGAACTCTTGTGTTAGTATATGCGAAACGTTAGCCCTCTTCCTAATATGTTCTTTTTTACTGAAAATAGATTATTAAACTTCTCTATTACACAACACTCTCCTTACTGGTAGGATTGTGACGGTGACAAGGGCCACGGTGGCACCATTCATCATGATGATGGTGTTATCTTTGGGGGTGTAGTCCTGTCCTGCAGCAGCTTGGTTGGATGGGGGTTGGTACAGGGCCGGCCGGGTCTGGTAATGGATTTCCACTTCTCCTGAAGAGCCCTGCTCCCTCACTATAGAGAGGGTCACATTGACTGGAATCCCTGCGGGTTGGGAGAAGAAGAAGGTTACATAAGACAATAAGCATAAAAATGATATTTCCAAGAGCTTCCCTGTCATGGAAGATGGCAACAACAACCTGAAACAGTCAAAATCCTTTACAGTTCCGTTAAATAACATTTGATAGCCAGTATTAAGGTAAGTTGCTCGACTACTCAGACTTCTCTTACATCTTGGGCCGGCCTCCAACACAGAGATTAAGACAAATCCCAAATTACTTCACATCCTGGAAATCACTGCAGATCTCCTTTACAGTAAATCTGAGTAAAGTGAGATTACTGTAATAGCTCCTTAAAAAAACTCATGGAAAAAAATACAAAAAGAATGATTGGTATTAATCAACCAGCCACACTTACAACAACTCTTTCTGGAGCAAAGAGAAAGCAAAATTGTGGGATATCTGAATATCTTTGAATAGGTTAGCTACGATTTTCTGTGTGATTATCTATTGTTTGTATATGGAAGGGGAACCACCATCATGACCATCATCAAAGGGACACAAGGTAAACAAGGCAACACAACAGTTTCTTTGCCACCGACATTTCCTTTGTCTCCCCCTATCAACCCACTGCACTCCCACCCTCCGACCCCTGGCATGATGAACCAAGGCAGTGTACATACATAAAAACACAAAAACAGATACAAAAACAGCAAACATTAGTAAAACTCCCAGTACAACCTGCCCATTCCTCCCAACCCCATCCCCCTGCTGCCTGGGAATGCCATGACGACCATTATAAACACAAACCAACAGCATTCAGATACAAAGTAATTCGATAATTATGCTAACTTCCTCCATCATCCATGATGGTGTCCAGTTAGCAGGTTGGCAATAATCTAAACTAATTACAGTAAATAAGACTCGTCTGCACTGTGATCCAGTGAAAACACACATTCACTGACAAATCATCACTCATTTATTCATTCTTACTCTCTGGTTCTTGTGTTAGTGTAAACTGGGAGTCCAGATGCCATCCAATCACCCCGTAGGGAGAGCCATTTGGTAGGATGGTGAGTAGAGCTTGTGCCCGCTGCTTGTCAATGACTGCAGCCTGTCGAAGGTCCTGCAGCCCCACAGTGGTGACATCCATGAGGGTGATAGTGACACTCTCCCTCAGCTCTGGGACACCATCTGCTATCACTGTCAGTGAGATGATGGCCATCGACTGGCCCTCTGAAAACGTTACCTATGACATAAAACAAATTTTAACTTCATTCCACATAATGTTGCTGTTGATTATTTAGGTAAGCATTTCATTTTCAAACAGCTTGTCACTACATACAGGAATGTGTCTTAATTATGATATGGGGGCAAGGTTTCCTCACCACTCCTGAGGTGGGGTAAATGTCTGGCAGACTGCCATTGGCAGCCCAGTGAACAGTCAGTCTGCCAAAAGTCCCTCTTTTCCTCTCCACACTGAGAGAAATTTGATGGTGTTGCTCCAACTCCTCGACCTCCACAGACAGAGAATTCTGCAGAGAGGTAATGACAATATATTTCTAATGTATAACAGGTTTACATATTGCTTAAAAAAGAACATTGAAATTATTCTAATATGGTCGAAATAACTTCAGGTTTGACACAACGGCTGGAACTTGATGGCTACTTAACATGAATGACACATGCATAAGCGGTCTAATATCAAAAGGTTTATGTGCTTACCTGAGCAAAGCCGATGACTCCATGGGCATCGTCGTTGGTTGGGACAATGACGGTCACCTGACCACCAAATCCAATCTCAGCCCCGCCCTTTGGATTCTTCAGACTGACCTGGAAGTACTCCAGCTCTTCAGGGATGTCATCATCGATGATGTTCACGGCTATCTGTAGCTCGCTGTCACCTGGGGCAAAGTGCAACTCCCCAAAACTGAATGTGAGGAAATACAGACAACACACCACGCTTGATTTATTTGTGTCTAATTTCTCCTTGAGCAAGATTTGCTTTTTGAGTTTTTCTCTCTCTGACTTATAAAAGATGTGGATACCTGGGTATGAAATCAGACTGATTAGAGACAGAAGTGATTTCATAAATAGTGGAGCGATTCTCCTCGGTAGAAGCCAAGAGGGTCTTGGTGGTGTTCAGGGAAGGGACCATGAGAGCGAGGAAGCTAACAGCTGGAGGGGCCCTCAGGATGAGGGCGAGCAGGTTGACATCAGACCTCCAGGAGTACAGTGACGAGCCATTTCTTCCAGCCAGCACGACATAAGCTATGACAAGAAAAAGATTCAATCAGGATGTCTGATCAATAGATTTTAAAAGCACAGCTGACAAACAAAGCAGAAGGTATGACGCTGGTGCTTACTGATCCCAGAAGGGGCAGTGAAGGGGTGAATCGAGGTGAGGCCTGGGTGAGGGATGGACTGATACAGCTGTGGTGAAGGCTGCCCGGAGCTCCACTGTAACACCTCACAGGATGGAGAGAGACCTGGAGAAAGATACAGAAATGCACAGAAACACACACGCATTAAACTTATTTCACGCTAGAACGGCATGTTTATGTAAAGTAAGGATCGGTCTGACTGACACACCCAAGACTGACAAATTACAACCTCTGAGTCCCTCAGTGGCTCTGCTCTGCGCCACACTGAGGCCTTTCCCGTAAAGCCACAACAGGTCTGAACCAAGAAAACTCACCGCTTTTGCAGACTCAGAGGGATTGTGTCTCATCAAAATATACAGAGCATAGTATAAATACACGATCTGGCCTACACTGTGAAATTTGTCATTTTAGCTGAGACCACATAACAAGGCTGTTTTTTCTGTAACAGACACATAGTTTCTGTGCGCCTTCTAAAGTATCACCGATTTGTTTGTACTATCCTAACCAACATCTAACCACTGAAAAGTCCACTAGAAAGTACAACCACAGAAAACAGCATCTCATTATTGCAAAAACACAACCAGCCTCTTAACATACCGTAGACTAAGTGCACTTGCCTCCCATTCTGGGCCATTTTTAAATATGTAATCTCTACACCGCAGAAAAAACAGGCACATAAATTTGACATTTAATAATTTAATTTGACACATCAGTTCCCTTACGCTCAAATACAAGGAACTATTTAAATGTGCAAAATAAACATAACAGCGAGACATCAAAGCAAGACAGGTCACCTTCAATAACAACCAGCAGGAGAGTGTCCTCTGCTCTTGTGTGGACTGTCTCCACCTGAATGGCTCTGCCGGTGAGCTGGAGAGGCTGCGGGTTCTGAAATCTTCCACCGGTCCATTGAAGCAGGAGGCAGCTAACAGTGTGTGTGTCTATGCACACCACCAGGTAGAGGACAGCTGCACGAGTGAATGGAGTTACACTGAGTATGTCCCGTTCGAAGTCAAGAGTCTGGAGGAGGGTGAAGGAGCCTCCGGTCCAAACGAAAATCTGTGGCATGAAACAAATAAAATACCAAAACTTGAGTTCAGGTGTATAAGACTCTTCCAGTTCCTCAAATGTTTAATGATCCGACATAACTGAAAACAATTAAAGATCTGTCTAAACAGTGGAACGGTCAGCCTCACCTGGCTTGATGCTATGAGGTAATCTCTGCCTTCAGTGGAGAAGTACTTCACATCCAGCGCTTCAACACCTAAGGTTTGTTCCTAAAGACATCAGATTGCCTCAAATCATATAAAAATAACACTAAACAATGCCTCAGTGTTACAGTAATGTACACAAATGTGACAGCAATGTTGTACCATGATTGGAGTTGATACTCACCAATGTGACATTGAGGTCCTTCTGCAATTTGAAGATGCTGAGGTTGGCAGCAGGGGAGAAGGGAGGGCCGCTATGTGTGATGCCTATGTAGGTGGAGCCGTTCACCACAAACCCAACACAAGAGCTGGGCTCCTGAATCCTAAGAGACTGTAATGACCAAAAGACAGAGAGATTTTTAGGCTAACAATATGATGTAGAACAGCTAATTGTTATTTACCCTCTGGTATGTGTTTGTAGTGGGATATCATGTGCTGGCTGAGGGATAATCCTCCTGTCGGCCTACCTCTACTGGCACAAAAACACCCTGCCACCGATACAGAGTGGCCAAAGTGTGGGAGGATCCAACGACGGGTCTCCTATCCAGCCTCATAGCCAGGAAGGAAGGTCCTGCGGGAAGAGAGCACCAAGCAGAGGTGGGGTTGTCCTCGAAGCTCTGGTACACACCCATCACTGAGAGGTGACCCTCTAGAAGAGAAACGGGAAAAACATCATCAAGAATCATAATTATATATTTCTTATTGGAAGGAAAGAGGGATTAAAGGGATGGCAGAAGAAAAGAGGGGAATTCATGAGCGCTGGGGTGACTTCAAATGAAAACATTTCGTGGTCTCACCAGAAGCAGTAGCTGTGTCAGCCTGCGTCTCCCATTCCACGCTGACAGCTGACTCCAGACCATTACTGCGAGACACGGTGAGGAAGACTGCTCTGCCACCTTCATCAGCAACCACTGCTGTGCTAGTTCTGTTCAGAAAACACACACTGAATAAGACTACACAAACATGCTCTTAAATGAGGATAGTTGTGTGTGCCCTTGTGTATTTGTATGCACTTTCACAGCTACAATACTATATACTGCACATGTTAAATATATTCAAAGTCTCTGATCGTTTTGGTGAAAGCGTATTGACACCTGTTGATAGTAGGTCCGATGCGGAACAAGCCGGAAGGAGCCAGGTTCTCCAGGACAGTGACGAGAGTCTGGAGTTGGTAACCCAGTCGTGCACCTCCTGTTGGGTTGGACAGTGTCACTGTGAAGGTTTCATTCCCTTCTGGCTCAGCATCCAGAACAGCCCAGATCTCCAGCATCTGAAACAACAAGGAGAAGAACATCTAATGAATCAAAAATATGTGCTGTTTAAAACATAAAACACGTTTGAAATTAATATTCGAAACAAGTAAATACTGACTACTAAAATGTACTAATGACTACCATTTTTTAGCTGCTCTCAGATGATAAAAATCTACTTTTCCTCACCTTAAATCTGACTCCATCCTCCAGGACGACAAACCCCTGTGCTGGCATCAAATCGCCCTCTGCCAGACTGCCGTTGGCATCAGTGATGGTGAACTGAACAGTTACGGTGCCAAATGTGCCTTCCTCAGGGTTTCGAACCACGTACAGGGTGGCCACACTCTCACTCAGCCCCGACACAGACGTGGGCTCCCTCAATAAGAAATGCTCGCTGGTGTTAAAGAAAATAACGCCATGTCCATCGTCACTGGCCAGGATATTCACCGTCGCTACAACAAAACAGAAGGAAAATAACATCTGAGTTGCAGTTCAGGTAGATAAGAATAAATCAGCAGTAATTTCATAGTACTAATAGTGTTGTTAAGTATATGGGCACAAAACTAAAAATCTTGTTATGTCTGACCAGAAATAATCAAATAAGTGTATTATATAGTCGGTATCATTGTGTGTGATGCAGTCAAGTAAACAATAGTGAACAACAAGACCTCACTGTTGTTTTATACGAGGCCACATAATTGTGTACTATTTCCTTTATACGCTACTTCTTAGTATAGAAAGTAAGATTAAGTTTGTTTGTGGTCAGCTTAACTCATGGTTATGAACGGCATGAGGAAGATGTGGTGTTGCACAAATCCCAAAAACCTGTCAGCCTATCAGAAAAAAGTCTTTTCTATGGCCATGGTGTAAGACCTCTTATATCTCACATGTTGTTAATCTAACCACTTAACCCAAATCTGAGTCATGTCTTGTAAATTTTCACAGAAAAAGCACTGGAAGCTGATTTCCACTGTCTTATGCTGTTTGACGCAGACAAACAGATTTTGGACACTGTATTCTGTTTCGCCCTTCTGTCTACCTGTGGTATTGGTGCCCAGTTCCAGCCCAGGTGAGGGCTCGGACAGGATGAGCTGGAATCTCTCAGCTCCCTCTGGAATGGCGTCATCGATGATCTGCACTTCTACAAACTTATACCTTTCGCCATCAACAAAATGGAGCATCTGGGGGGACAGAGGGGTTTTCAGTTTATCTACAGTCATGGCATATCTAGAAGGGCTAAGTCAAGGGCCACTGGACCTGCTTTAGATTCTTGAGGACCTTTCAGCTCTCATCCCAAAGGCTTCTTCAGTTCATCTTCTTCAGAACTGAGGAGTCCTTTTGGATGAAGAGCTGCCCTTGACTTAATCATTCTGGATATTAATGCTACTACAAGTATCAGATGATGTGCTGTGTAAGTACAAATGTGTGGGTCTGTGTTTGAATACTATGTATGGCTGACCGTTTGACTGGTATTGTAGTCCAGTCCCTGTTGAGCTTCCAGATTCTGAGCATAGAATAAAAGGGAGACATTTCCATACGTCCCCTTGTTCCTGTAGGCCACTAGAGTCATTCCCCCGATAGTTTCATTCACTTCAAACCTGGAAAACACAACACATTTGATTAGAAAACATCTTAATTAGGCATGTGCAAATCAAGATAAAATGTGTTATTTGTGTGTGCATTTCTTACATGGTGTTTGTCCATTCAATGACTCCTCTGATTCCATCATTAGCAGCGATGCTAACCTCTGCCACCAAACCCCGGGTGTCTGGGGCAAATACAACATACAAAGAGGAAATATAATGACTATAGTACATTATTAGTGCATTATTATAAGTACTAGCGCTGACGTCAAGGCTGTAACTACAGCGCATGCAGCAACAGCAAGAGGAAACTGTAGCGGATCTAACTTCCGTCATGGCACATTTGAGCGAAGGATTACGACTAAGAAGCGTCTCCTGTAAGTGGCTTGGTAGGCTGAGCAGCCAAGTTTTTTGGGTGGACTGATTTATGACCCCTTGAATAGTCCTCTCCCATTCACTCTATGGCCAAGACACTGGGAGGCCAGCTACGGGTTTAGTTTGGCTTTCTCTCTCCTCGCCACACAGTGCTACTCGGCTCCCACCAAATCCCCAGGCTTCCTCAATCATGGAAAGCATCAATCTCACCATCCAAGCCACATAATGACTGCTGCCAAAAGAGTGGCAAAAGAGTGGTGTTTACTTCATGTCTCCATGCAGAAGGCCGATAGTATTCTGGGAGCCTCCAAGTGCTGCTCTGCCTGGAGCGTTCTGTCTACTCATCACTTTCTAAAGTTACTCATTCATAAAGTGGACTGTGGTTTGGATTATGCAAAAGCAGTAGCAGTAACTACCAAGCTCTTTCATGGTGCATTTTGACAGTCAACTACAATGTTGTAGTTGACTGTATCATACAGGAATAGTACTTCAAACTACAACTGACATTTTACGCAAAGCTTGTGGACATATGAATGTGTATTTTACCTGGTAATGTGCAATACACAACCTCTACTCATCAACAGTGCAAATGGTGAGACATTATAGAAAGAAAAGAAGGAAAGAGAGTTTATAAAATTAAACAAAACACAAAGAATACATTAGAAAAAAGTGGAAGAAAGAGATAAAACAATAATGGAAATAAATAAATAATATTACATGTCATTTGACACTGTGATGCACAGCTGTCTATGATAGAGGTGAGGTGATACATTTAGTAACTGTAACTGACTATAGATCAGCTCTCCGTACCTAGTTGGGGAACTGTGGCAAGGGTTGTGATGAGGACTGCTGATGTTATGTTGACCAGGAAGAACTCCTGGAGCTCTGGGATGTCGTCCTAATTAAATAAATGGAAATGAAAAACATTAAAATTCCACATTTTTAACAAATCTGCTACAAGGAAGGAGCGCTTGCATCTGAAAGAGAAAAAGTGTGACCACTTAAATATTAGTTTAACGTAACATAACATTGCAACACCACAGACAATGCAGATTCCCGTTATAGGAATCAAAAAGGAACAAAAACTTTTAATTTATGTAGTATAGTGAAAGGGTAAACCATGCCACAGTGAACTGTGGGAAAAACCAGTCTTGTCTGGCTGATCATCTTAAGTATCAAGTTTGATGGACAGAAAAATAAAAGAACGGAAGACAGCCACAGTCTTTACCTCCAGTATGGTGACAGGGATGGCAACAGAAGTCTGTCCATCCTGAAGGATTACAGAACCAGTACCAGAGATGAAGTCTTGTCCCGGGTCAGCAAGGGCACCCTCCACCTGGGACAGGTCTTGCAGAGAACCTTTTATAACCTCATAGGTGATATTCACAACTCCTGTACACAACATTTAGGTATAAAATCAGTTACAGGATTATAATGTAAATATATGTTTAACAACTTAATCAAAATAGTGCTTAGCACTCAACAAATGAAATAAATCAACTAAAAGTGAACCCACTAACTCAGTACATATTTGTGTGGTCATACTTGACCCCCTGACCTGAGGCTCCAAACTCTCTATTGACGTAAATGTTTATGGTTCGGTCCCGTTCCTCTGTGGTCACCCTGAGGGATGATGGGGCAATGGTCAGCAGCCCGTAGGGCTCATCGCTAGTGTCCACAGTGAGCACCGCCTCACTGCCCTGAACATCCAGAGCAGCATGGCCTGTCACCACAACACCTATGTGGAGGTCAGAGGAAAGTTAATCTGTGTATCAATTCTGACTACAGTTATTTTGAGGTATGTGTGAATTCAGGATTTAATGTACAATCATCAACCACCCAGAGCAGATGCATTACCGAAGGTTTGTATGTTGGACAAATAAACTTTGTATTCATCTTTGTCTTCTGGTGTGGCATCATCAAGAAGCTGCAGAACTATGGTGTCATTTAGCTCTCCCTGTAGAAGACACATCCAAAATACACAGTTACTGCTGGAGATACCAAACACAAACACACAGCTGTTTATTTGATTGTAAAAGCTCTGTGATACTTTCAATCACCCTCACAGAAGAACAACACTGCTGGTCTGTGCCAAAGTCTGCATCGCCCAAAATACATATATACAACATATTTACCTCAGTAAAGAAAAGTGTCCCTGAGATTTGGTTGAAGGTCCGGTGTACAAGAGGCCCTTGCACAGTCCAGTCCACAGTGACATTACCCAGACCAGGAGCAGTTCTCAACACTGATAACGACAGCCTCTCCCCTGTAATATGAAACATAATACAGTCAGCCCTTATACTACACAAGCAAGACCCTTATGAACCCTTATGAATAACCCTTCCTAATCAGTTTGAAATCTCCATTTGACCTATGTGAATTTGCAGATGACCTTAGTTCAAATATAGGTTTGTAAAGATGAATACATGTATGGACTCCTCATGTGAATTGCTTTTCTTATACTGTAGATGCCAACAGAGGAAACTCCGGCTCTCTTATTACATGGATTCTGCTCATGGAGACTTCAGCCACTCATGCATACATAATTTCAAGACAACGACGGACAACCACAGGGCCCACCTGTTGTTGCGTGCTGCCATTACTATGAGTGCATTCCCTTACATTTTCATTCATACATAATTAGGGCACATATCTAGTGACAGGAACAGTGGAAAAGGTTTGGAATGTAAAGTATGGTAGCCATAATGAGCTTAGACATACATGCTGAATATCCAAAACAAATAATCAGAAATCGCTACCCACCTTCTCTGGCGATGACAGAACGTGAGGCTGGATGGAATCCTACTATCCCAGCCACGTTATCGTTAGCCAGTATCACTATGGTTACAGTGTCAGAGCTGGGCAGGATTCGACTTCCTCCCTCCGTATTAACAAGACCAATCATGAGGCTCTCGTTGTCCTCTGGCTCAATATCATCTCTGATTACTATTTCTATTGTCTTCTTCAGCTCCCCTGTAGGCAGAGAGGATAAAGCACATGAGGCAGTAGTTAAGTGCACATGCTAATGTTCTTTTAATTCCCTCCAGTGTTAGATAAATGAAAGCAAACACCTGCAAACGTCATGTCAAGAACCCCATGATAGACTGGAGCAATGGTGGTTTAATAGGACGTTTTCCCAAATGAATTCTGAGAAGACGTTGGCTTTTACATAATGCTTGTGTGATCCACATACCATCGAAGACCAGAGTCCCTCCAGTCCCAGTGAAGTCAGCCTCTGGCGTGGCTTTTCCTCCGACAAACCTCCACTCTACAGTGACAGTGCCCAGATTCCCTCCTCTCCTCTCTATAACCAGGGGCACCACAACCGAAGGCTCTTCTCGAACCTCTAGATAGAGTCCCTCGTTAGTGGTGTTGGGACTGAGGCTGTATATCAAAAACACGCCAAACGCATCTCCGTTCATCCCTATAGTGACCACAGCTTTGTCTGGCTGGCCAATCGAGGGCAGGTTCTTCTGAGCCACAGTCAGATTTACCAGCTCTACCTTCAAACAATACAAACAATAATTTGTTATACAATTAACTAACTAACTAAAAAAGAATGTATGAAAAACAAAACCACAAATAACACAGGGTAATATATATGTGATTGGGCTTTACCTTTAAGATCTGGATGGAGAAGCTCTCATCCATTTCAGGGAATTTATCAGTCAAGATTGGGACCGAGAGGTTTGCGACCCCTGACCCATCATCCATGAAGGCACTTTGAGCTGTCACAGGGGTATAATCACTCCCTGCCACAGCCTGAGCACTGAAGAGGACAGCGGCTGCAGTGACGTTTTTCACATAAGTCATAACCTGAGATTTAGAAGTCAGCTGGTCAGCCCCTGAAGTCACCCAAGTGCAAGATGGTGGGGTCACCCCTGATGACAGAGAGAAGGCCTGGCATGCACGCTCTCTCAGACAAGCGGCAGCACATGCAGCCAGGGGGTCCCTCTGACCAGTGATGTTAACTGTCCTAAGGGGGGCAGTGGTTGGAACGCCTGGTTTTGGGAGGTCATAGTACATCAGCAGGTTCTGGCCATCAGCCTGAGCCAAGCCAACAATGTCAATCTCAGAGGTGCTGTAAACGATCTCCAAGCGCCCAAAGTGTCCACCTCTGGAATAAACAGAGATGGAAAGGAATCTGAGCAGGGGCACAGAAAAAAAAACTTATAATAAAAACAAAACAATAATTAAAAGTACCTCCTGTGCACAGTAATATTGGCGCTATAAACTCCCTCCAGTGGCTCTTGAATGCGGTAAATAGATTGGTGAAAATAGACTGTCCCATACGGGTTATCATTGGCAGGCACTATTATGTTAACAGACGTGTCGGCTCCAAGGTTTCCTCCATTACTGGCACCAGTAAGCTCCACCTTAATTATCTAGAAAAGACAGGAAGAGTGGAGTAGACACAAACATTGCGACTAAAATACACGTATCATGTAAAATATTTCAAAGGGTGTATCATTTCACATAATTCACAAAAGCTCTTTCAGTTTCAGCTTCTTACCTCGGTGATTTCAGGTGCATCGTCAGCTAAAATCTCCACTCGGAGCGTCTTCATGGTTTCCCCGGGAGCAAAACTCACCTCTCCCGATGTGGGTCTAATGTCCCCCACTGCTAGTTTACCATTGACAGTGGCCTGCCATTGGACTACCACTGTGCCAATAGTACCAGCATTACGCACTATAGGCAGTGTGACCTCGATGGAGTTAGATCCTGGTTCCTCTACAGTAACTGGAACAGCTTGGAAGACTGGGTAGAAATAAAATCATGTTCAGAACTTGATAAAAATGAAAAAACTGAACACATCCTGGATCATGCCTACTAACCGAAGGCACCAAAAGGGTCATCAGAAGGTAGAATGGTGATGATGGCACGTGTGAGCTCCCCCAGCAGAGCTCCTCCAGTGGTCTGGTTGATCAGCTCGATGAGAAAGGTCTCCTCGAGCTCAGGGACCACGTCATTGATCACATAGATAGGTACAGATTTACTGGACTCCCCTTCAAGGAGGACCACATCAGTGGAGGCTACACTGTAGTCCTCACCTATAGGATAACACACATGCACATACGTGTCAACATGACCTGCCTGCTCACACACAAATCACAGACACAGCTTTATACTCAATGCCAACTGACTTACTGACTCTGGCGGTCAAAGGCACTGCTCTGAACTTGACAGATACGTCTGCAAAAATCCCACCAACACGTGTAACGTTTATTATGGGTCCGACGTAGTGCTCAGCTACACTGACAGCAGACGCCGACAGCTGGAGGATTCCAAAAGCATCGTCGCTGGCTTCCACTATCACCTGAGCTACGATGTCAGTCCTGGGGCCCAGAGAAGGGGAATTGGATACTGGAAGGAATAGAAAAGGATATATAATTAGTATAGTGTTACATGTTTGAAGTGTCATTATATCTTCAATTATTGTTTCAGGTAAAATCTCTCAGTATGACGCAGTGCCAGTGTCTTACTGAGCCTCTCCTGCTCTCCTTCGATGAGTTGAACACTGATCAACTTCACGAACACTGACTCATCCCTTTCTGGATCCTCATCATCCAGCACTTGGAGGGTGATGTTTGCTTCACTCTGATTGGCCAAAAACACAACAGAATCCAGGAGGGGAACAAAATCCCGCCCCTCAGTGGCTCGGCCCACCCCAGGGGTCCTGTAAGGTTCTGGTTGTGCCTCATTTAGTGTCCCATATGTGACTCGCACCTAGATAAATTAAAATTGGACAAAGTCATATAATTTGGTACATCACCCACATGTGGGCATCCGTCATTCTGGTTTAGTTGTTTTTTAAAAGTGAAAGAAAAATAATCATAAGTGGCTTTAATAAGGACACACCTGCCCCATCAGGCCTCTCTGCCGCAGGATGGTGAGGGAGACAGTTGAGTCGGCTTCAGGAAGTCGGACAGACCTTGTTGCATTAGCGAATACAAAAACACCATAAGGATCGTCGCTGGCGAGCACAGTCAGAGTAGCAGATGTCTGGACACCCAGACGACCATGGGAGACGTTGACTAAGGACACAGTGAAGCTCTTGTCCAACTCAGGGATCTCATCCTGGGCCACAGTGATGATGATGTTCTCTAATGTCTGACCTACACCAAAGGTGATGCTCCCAGATCTGCTGAGAAGCTCCCCGTCAGAGCGGGGATCAGCCTCCCAGTACACAGTTACATTGGAGAGGTCACCAAAGGACCGATCCACCTGGGAGAGAACAAAAAGAAAACATGGAATGATGGAAAATAAATCCTTGAGCCTCACCGGGCCATTACCTCATTTTTAAACTGTGCATTACACTGACCTGCAGGGCTACAGAGCTGTGTCCCTCCTCAGGTTCCGTTCCATTAACAGACAGGGATTCAGGGCTGAACTCAAACACTCCATGGGCATCATCAGAAGCAGCGATGGTCACTGTGATGCGGGATGCCATTCCCAAGCTGGCTACAAGCAAAATACCAGATATGATCCTCTGTTATCAATCAATAATACACACCTTCTTACCACCGAATAAAGTGACATTATGGTCAAGAGCATCAGATTCAAATGGCAGTCTTATGCAGTGAGTGGAGGTTAGTTCAGAATAGGTGACAGCAGCCCAAACTTAGTGTAACACACTGGGGTCTCTGATACCTCAAGTCACCCACTTACCCCTACTGCCTGTGAAAGGCTACAGTATTTGCTTTTCCCACATCACTCTCCTTGGGCAATTCCCACAGGGGTCACAGTGCAATGTAAATACCACACAAAGTTAAACACACATTCATGTGCACCCACAGATGTAGAAATCTGACCTTTGCCTGAACAAATTCATCGTGAATTAGATCAACAGTGCAATTCACCTAATAATTTCAGTAATAGTTTTTATGGACCAAATCTTATTTACACAATTCTATCCAAACAGCCAAAAACATTCTTCTGAATGAAAGACAAGATACTTGCAATTTTGATGACATAAAATGATCACATTTAAATTCAAATCAAAACATTGCTCGCCTGCAGCAGCAACATGTCACTTGATCCATAATACAACTTGACTTTGACATATGCAACCTTAGAGAGTGACAAATTCTGTGGGTTTGGGGGTAAGGGAATGGAGACAAGAGGCAGTTTGGGAAGTAATGGAAGGGGACACTTACCATGGTGGTGATAGGATGGAAGGAGGAAGTCAGAGTCACTCTCCCCACTACCACTTCCTTCACTACGCAGAAAATGATCCACTGATGGATCACACACAGGGATCAAACAAGTGTCACACCAGGTTCACACCAGAGGAATAGAGATTGAAGGGCATATTGGATGCAGGGTAGGCAGGGAGTCACGTAGGTAGGTGGGTATGAGGAAGCACACGGGAGCACAGCACACAAAACACACAAAAACAGTCGGGCAGAATACAGGATCAGTTCAGCTCTAAATTAGGTAATGACAGGTTTCTAATAAAAGCCTACTGAATTTAAAAAAAACAGTGGAAAGTAGTTCTATGACTCAAAAACTAATGAAAACAGTATCGTCTGTTTTGCCATCGTGATTTCAGGCTCAAATTTCTCACCTCCTCCATCAGCATTGTAGAGCTCCACTCTAAAAATCTTGTCCAGCTCAGGGACGGGATTGTCTACGATGGTCACAGTGACGAACTTTAACCTCTCCCCTGGTAGAAAGTCAAGCATGCCCTCTGAGTCCTGCACATGGAATACAGAGAAAGAGGAAAAACTTACTCTCTCTTCATCTGCTCATGAATACATCATTGGTGTGTATGCATCAGCGAGATTAAAGATTTGACTGGAAACTAACCTCGTAGTCCTCAGGGCTGGACGCTGTGAAGGGGGTCGTCCTGTACCCTACCATGACCCTTCCCAAAAGGCCTTGGGCTCTGGCCACCAGCAGGCGGACTTGTCCATCTTCCTCGTTAACAGTTATGTGGGCGGGTTCTGACGCTGGAGAGATCAGTCCCTCCCCTGGAGGGCTGGACTGAAACTGCAGCAGACCTGCATCAGGTAAGAGTGTGTGACAAGACATAGGTGAGAAAGTAATGAGAAGGTGGGATGGAAGATAGAAGGCAGGAAGTGGGGGAGGAATAATGCCAGTAAGAGGGAGAAGAAGACAGAAAATTGTACTTATATTTGGCTGACCCAATAAACCACTTGTCACAACATAATCTTACAAATTCAGATAGCTTATTTCTAAAAATAGCAACATTGAAACAGTGCTTCTGTGGGAGGATGTGAGTACCTACCATAGGGGTGGTCGCTAGCAGTGATAGTGACAGTGTTGACAGAGTTATTTGGGTCGATGCTTGCACCGCTGGTTGGGGTTGAGCCTGGCTTCCCGTCACCGGACTCTGCTGAAACCAGTGTGATCTGAAAGGACTCTGCCAGCTCTGGGAGGTCATCATCCAACGCCAACAGGTTCAGAACCTAACACAAAAATGTTAATATCAAGTTAATAATACTACAATAAAATGTGGTCATAGTTGTCTATGCATGTGCGCCACAAGCATAAAGTATAAGCTTAGTAATCAGCTGACACCTGTTGCCTCATCAGTGAAGTCACAACCAACAAACCACTAGGTGGGGCTGGTTGCCTGAAAACATTGCATTTGGGCGACTATAAAATACTGCTGTTAAACTGGACATACAGTATTTAATTGAAATCAATCAGCCGGATATAGTGAACACTGATCACACTTGTTTTTATCGACTGCCTGACTGCACTCAATGCCACCCGGGATTAACTGACAGGGGTTTTCCCGAGCTCATGTGAGATTACATTAATACAGGTCCAACCACTGAGTCACTCTCCCAAACACAGTACACACACCTCAGAGCGCTGTCCAGGCAGGAAAAGCACAGCTCCGGTGGCATTAACGAAGTCCTGATGGGCCGGTGTCTCACTGTCCAAGCTGTCCAGTTGGGTCACACTGTAGTTGACATAAACGTGGTCCAGAGATCCCCGCATGCGCTCAATCACACAAGAAATGGTGGAGCCCTCCTCAGTGGTCTACGAGGACAAACAAGGAAATGAAAATGTCGATTCATTCTGAACCACTGGAGGAAATTATAAATATTGAATTGTAGTCATTTAGTTTGTAATGATTAAATGAGCCAGTCTTACTAATTCCAGCTCAGTTATAATGTGATTTCGAGAAGGAGCACCTGATAGCCCACATGCCTCTACGTCTATTTATCCCCAAGGGATCAAGGACATAAAGAAGATGCTCCAGTTCTGACGGAATGCCATCCCCAGCCCTGCCACCTGTTGTGCTGATGGAAACGAGGAACTAGATCTCCCGTTTCCAGTGCAGGAACTCCTGATCCACTTCTACAGGAATGCTCAGACTGACAGACCTGCTGCAGCTTCGCCAGCTGTCGCTCTACCTGAGAGGGGCCAACATGAGAGCCCACGCATCCAATCCAACTAAAAACAGAGAGCATGCTCTCTCTGCAGCCAGGCATGAAGACTGATGAAATATGCAGCAGGACAGGGACCGACAAACCAGCAGGTTTACATTACATGTGTTTCTATGTACGTGTTTTAATTTCTGTGTGGAGACAAGTGAGTGATGGCATTGACAGCGTTACTGTAATAGTCGTGTAGACTTATTCAGAAGGCTGTTCATTTCTTTCATTCCAAGTCTGGTTTACTTTAAAGATGTTTCTGCACTCACATCAGGAATGCAGGCACCGGTGAATCCAAAGAGCCCGTTGGCATTGTCACTCTTCATTACTCGCAAAATAGCAGTGGGTCTGGGGAAAGGAAGGCGCGCTCCACCATGAACTGCTACCAACTGTAGATAGAACACCTCCTCTCCCTCCTCCTCACTGTCATCCCTGGCCTCTACCACGAACGACTTCTGCCTCTCGTCCTGCCGGTACCGCAGGTAACCTGAGATGTTACGCAGGTCTGTTTTAGCAGGCTGGGTGTGAAGCTCGTGGATGTGGCTGCGGTTCAGCTTAGTCCTGTACAAGCGAACATCCTGGAGGAGGCCTGTGTACCGCTGCTCACCCTCAGGATCCGACCCAATAAAAACTGAAGCAGGTCCTGGAGTAGAAATACACAGAAAAAAACAGTGCATAACATTTTAGAAACATATACAGCAAATGGCACAAAATAAGCAATGTTTAAGCTGTAATGTTGGGAATGGCTGGATACAAAAGTAAAACGAAATCACTGAAAATACCTCCAGCACAATGTACAGATTTATGATATGACAGAAAAGGAAACACTGACGTCTATTAGATTCATGTGGTGCTGGAACACGAGCTGCCATCAAACACATTCACACACACTCACAGATATCATAAGTTCCAGTTCATTAACTGTGGATGTTCATGCTGCAACTTGTATTTGTGGTATTCTGTTTCCAACATGTCAAACACGGTCATTGCGTGTTGAGCAGTGTAACTTTCGAGGCTTCAAAGCTGTTGTACCCATTATACTGTTTGAAAAAATATAGATAGAGAGAACTTGGAAGACATACACTTTTTTTTTTTTTTTTTTTTTTTACAAAATAACACTAGTAGATGCATATTTATTTGATTTAATTGAATTCACATCTGGCATTAACATTTTTCCATGGGTCTAGTGAGATAATAGCAAATGAAAATAAATTGAGCCTTGCTGGTATGTAATCTGTAACATGTCACATAATCATATTAATCATATTATTGTGAAAGGTGGAACTAATTTGGTTGCTATGCCGGAGTCTATTGCGACCACAAACAGAATCTTGATTAAGATCATCAAATGCCTATGACCACCTCTATATATTTACACCTCTCGCTTCCTCCACATGTACAAAATGGGACAAATGCAGGAAATCTGCCACACTGAGCAAGTACAAAGCCCTGACACAAAAGCAAATCCTTTGTGGGTTGAGTTACCAGTAGCAGACAATAACCCATGACATGATTGATGATTATGTATACATCTACTGTGATTGAAGCTAGCCAAAGAGCCATCAGAATATTCCCCCTCTGGGAGCTTTGGGTCCAGTACAGACTGAGACCATTGTCTCCATTAATTAAAGAGAATAGGACAAAAAGAAGATTCCGGCTGATTCCCTTTAGGGGTAACAATATCCAGCAGTGCTGGAGCTAAGTGGTCACTCAAGCATTGCAGAGTCCCAGTGGAGCTGAACAATGAGCAAGTGACTGAGAGGTGGGTGCATGTGTATGTGTGTGTGTGTAGACGTGCGTTAGTGTGTGTGATGGTGAGCATGCACCGAGTATGTATGTAAGAAGTTAAGACTTCATTCTATACATGAACAGTGAGAGGGAAGCTTGAAAGCCTCTCACACACAAACTCACACACAGACTGTCAATGACATCGTCATTACAAGGACATTAGCATGGTACTTGTGCCTCTCTGCAGCTGACCATGGTGCTGAGACACTGGGTGGCATTTTGTAAAATCAATGAACTGCAAATGTTAAAAAGCTATGAGACAACATACATTTAAAACAGCAAGAATTATAAAGTAAAGAAGAGTAACTTCATCACAGCCTCCCATTCCAGTTAACTGGTAATACTGAATGCAAGTATCATAATTTTCTATCATCTCTCATAATTTGATATGTTTCCAAAGCAACATGTGACAACTAAAAGTGGTACAAAGAGGCCAGATTTTGATGCCCAAAATAAAAGTGCATTAGCAAACAAAAATCATGGGGAACATGCTTGAAAGCCATGGCAACATATGCTAAACACAGTACTGACAACAAGCAGAAGCAGCAGACAGAAGATGAATGCAACAAACAGAGATATGAAGGACATTATATGCTAAACAACCAGGCGTTTGTCACTATGCTATGTTTAACGTGATAAAAAAAGCTCACCATCAGTGATGCCCTCTCCTTTGATGCTCCTCAGTCCTCCAGGAATAGGGTTCCCATCCAGGAAGAACTCAATAATCCCATCATCAACAATAATGATGAGATGTAGCCAGCTATTATTTTCTACAAATTTCTCAGCAGTGGCCCGGGCCACCTGGGGATTATTTGATCCAATCACTGTATAGTACAGCATCACCGAGATATGAGACTCATTGGTGTGGACCTTCACTCCATAATACAAGGTCCCATTCCTGGTTCCTTTGCAGACTATGAAGCCATCAGTGTCTGGTCGGGGCACTAGCCAAGCAGAGAAGGTGAAGTTGCCAACAGCAGCAGGGCCATCTTCTGGGGAGATGGTCCCATAAGCTCCTGGAAGGCCAGAGAAAAACCACGTGTCTGTGGCTGAGTGGTGTCGCCTGGCATGAGGCCTGAGCTCAACCTCGTCTGGGAAGGAGGCTAGAAGGAGCAGGTCATCCATCAGAGGAAGGCCCTCTGGGAAGCGGCCAGAAACAATCTCCCAGGCAACCCGCACATCACCAAAAGTACCCTGCTGTCGGAGGATGGTAAAGGAAGTGACATCAGCCATATCATCCTCCGAGAGTACATCTTCAGCTACTTCTTGGTCCAGGTTGCTGTCAGCGATGGCAAAGACACCAAATGGGTCGTCATTGAACGGGATGAGGACTGAGGCATTGAGAAAGGTCTCGGCTAGTCGTCCGCCTTCCCCTGGGTAACCACCTTGAAGGAATGATGAGAAGACAGGAGTTTCAGGGTTTTCAAGAAAATATCATGAATGAAATGAAGTCCTTCTTTGTCATTTTTGGAATAGTCAGTATTTAGATTTTATGGCTGATGACTTGTCAAGTTTAAACTCAGTGACAGTGATTATTATGGCAGCTGCCACTCAAATTATCTCTCACATCTGACAAATATGCCACTGTGATCTTGAACTCACCTGAGATATTAACCAGCCTGAGGACGAAGAACTCATTGAACTCTGGAAGCTTATCTGAGATGGCCTCCAGGACAACAGGCTTGGTCTCTTCGCCTGTAGTAAAGGTGATGGATCCAGATGTGTTGGTAAACTCCTGGTTTTCCTCCAGAGGAGTCACTGAGTCGTTTGCAAACAGCTGCCAGAAGACTGTAACGTTGCCAAAATGGCCCCTTGCACGCTGGACACTGGGACAGACAAGAAAAGAGATTAATTTCATTAATATGTTACAGGTAAAAACATCACATCTCCAAACATCTACAGAGTTTTGTCAGTGCATAGCAGTTGAATTTAACTTGAAATAATTCTTCAAATGTAAATGAGCTTGAAAAGCACTAATATGTTTTGCAAAAAAGAAACATGAATTTAAGGCTTGTTCCTTACTAAAAATGATTGGTCTTGCCCTCTCCGACAGGTTTCTCTAGGGCTTCCAGGGAGAAGATCCCATTGGCATCATCATTGGCCTCAATCACCACAGTAGCTGTGTCTGCTCCATACACAACAGCATCACCTGCGTACACATGCATATTATCAGGTTTATATCAGGACCTACATGTTCAAGTTATGTCAGAGTTTCTGCAGAGATAAACAGTTAGATACATAGATAGAGGTGCAGGGGGAGGCTGTCTCATTAACATAGCACACCGTAACTATGGCAACGAGGCCCAGGAGGAAAGGGCTTCTCATTCATAAAATACTTGAGTCTCAAATTAAAGGCATCACTCAGCAACAGAGTTATAGATGAACAAAGCCAAGGACGAAGCCTCAATAAACCATAAGCATTATATCTAAAAGTTTCATAAAAATAAGGAATTAAACTACAGGGGAATATTATGCTGAAATAGCATTCCCAAAAGTGCAGTAACTTCTCATAAGCAATACTTCAAGTTTCCAGACTATGAGTAACAAGCATGCAAATCTGCTAATTATCAAACAGGCAAAGTTAAAAATATCTATGCCCAAGTATGAGTTTGATTGACTTCTAACATGAGGGTTATTGACTTTAAACACAACCACTATAAAGGACAATCCCCTGGCATAAACCAGAGGCTAACACTTACTCGACTCTACTTCATGTCAATCAGTAAAAAGAGAGAGGCCAGTGGAGTGGCCCGTCTTTGTGTCTTAGAAAGTCTGGAGACTGGTAATTAAGGTCCCGTTGGGGCCCACTGGTCTTTCATTCCCATCCCTGACACACAATGCTGGGATTAGGAGAGCTTTCAGTGTTACCAAAGACAATGCTAAATAACCCACCTACTCCTCGCTGTACATATACAACTGGCATTAAGACAAGAGGGGGTAACCAGGGGAGAAGGGGGTGGTGTTATTCTGAGAGGAGGTGTGATTGCTTGGTTCTTCCGCAATAAACCATATTGAAAAAAATAAGAAAAGCAACTGACTTTCAGGTGTTTTAATCCTCAGAGAGAGTACAGATTATATTGCTTTCATTGTCTCAAGGATAAGAGATACAGGGGGCATCCACTTTATTACATTATATCACTACATTATATTACATTCCTGACATAACCACTGACTCACAGAAGATAACATAAAATACACCCCTGTGCAAACCACATATTTAAAATGAAGCCCATACTCACCAGTGGCATTGTAGAGAACAATGTAAAAGGGCTCATCAGTCTCCGGTATGTTGTCGTCTTCCACAACCACAGAGATGTTCTTCATCCATTCACCCACTTCATACACCAGTAACGTGTCATTACTCAGCATGGTGAAGTCACCTGGAGATGCGTCGCCGTACTCCACACGGTACATCACCGTGGCAACAAAGTCTGCCGGCCCTGCCCTCAGAACAGTGAAGTTGGCCACGGCCCCTTCCTGAAGCCGCACCACCACAGGTTCTGAGGAGAAGGCGAGATGGGGAGGAGAGACAAAGAGGTGGCCAGAGAGAGGAGAGAGGAGTGAATGACTGCAGCTATAATCAATATATTATTACAGTCTTTCAGGGGATCCTTCATAAACAGTATCCAGAGCAGTATCCTTACCAGAAAAGTAAATGGGGTCATCATTCTTATTGATCTGTAAATTGGCATTGAGTATGTTTCCCAGTCTTGCACCACCTGTAGCATTTAACAGCCTGATGGTGAAATCCTCCATGTCCTCTGGGATCTTAAATAAAAAAGAATTAAAATTCAAACAAGGAAATGTAACTCAAACTTGGATTGTGTGCATTTTTGAGTTTATCTTTATAATTTTACCTCATCAGCTACAGAGAAGAGTGTGAGGTTTTTGAGGTACTCCCCTTCCTTGAAGGTGATATTTCCCTGGAGGGGGCTGACGTCTCCGGACAGGGCGGGCTCCAAAACCCAGGAAACTGACACCTCTCCGAAGCGACCCCTGTTCCTCACTACAGGGTACACCGCTGAAGGAGAATCAGAATTGACGGAGATGATCTATTTGGATACTGAAACCTTCCTTCAAGTCATTGACTCTTGTGTGCACTCTTCTCTTGACATCAGCCATCAGTTTGGTATAGAATGCGGCTCACAGCTTTACTTTTTATAGGATAGCACCCGTGTGCTAAGAGCAAACACTAGTGATATATTAACTATAGGCTGTTCTCAGGGCCAGATTGAGCGAACGGCCACATCATCGCTGTGTGGGGTCCAAGCTTCCTGCTGTACAAATGGACCAAATTACTGGTTCATCTGCATTAACACATTCTTACGCATTGCAAAAACATGACATGAGCAACTCTGTTCAGCTAGTTTATAAAAGTCCTTTTAAAATACAAATTTTTGTCATAGTTCAGCTCATCCCAAATGCAGAAAAACATTCTGTGATTCACTCCAATTAGGTCCATTTTAAGTGTCAATGAGAAACCACTTGACATGGAAAAGTAGCACTATTATCTAAAGGACTACTACTTCACAGTACCCTGGTGCATCTCGTCCCCTTTGCTTTCATTGACGGCCACCGTCAGTCCTGACTGGATGAACTCAATAACACCAAAGGGGTCGTCGTTCTTCCGCACCGTGATGTTGACCTCCCTGTGGTTGCCTAGGCGACTGGGTGGAGTGCTGTGGCTACTTAGTACTACAGAGAAAGTCTCGTCCACCTTTATGGACACAAACACAGACACAGACACACACACACACAGTTTTCATGTAGCAAAAACAGGTTTAAAGCACACTGTTTTATTATCTAAGCCTATTGGAAGAGTTGTTTCACTAGCTTAAACAATAATTTACCACTATCAGACTGTTAGGTCTTTTTTTTGTGAGAATTAAACAGTTATTATAGCACTTTGAATGGCCAACATTGAATTGACCATGTTCTTACCTCAGGCACCCCATCAGGCCTGGCCACCAGTGCCACCACCACCTCTCTCTCCCCTGGTTTAAACTCCAGGATGCCCGTGGCACCATAGAATTCAGCATTGCCTGAAGGCATGACAGCATATCGCACCAGCTGTTTCAGCAGCTGTCCCTGGGCTCGGACCACGTGCAGCTCCACAGCTTCCCCCTCCTAGTTTTGTTAAAAGTTTACAGGTGTCATGTGACCAGATCGAGAAACAACTGACCAAAAAACAATACGTGGAGTTAAAGGTAACAATCACTTCACATTGTTTGCAGCTGGTTAGATGTTTTAATTAAACAAAGAAATGTGGGTAAAATCTTCTAGTTTTTAGTTGCAGTTTCCAGAAAGACTTACACTGATGAGCCATGGACCTCTGGAGGATGGTGAGAACTCAAAGACCCCCCCAGGATCATCATTCTCCATGATGACAATCTCTCTGCTGGTGAAGCCAGCTTTCAGGATCTGATTCTCAACATTACTCCTGGGAAACACAAATACAATAAAGTGACCCCTACTGTCATTTCGCCCTCCCTAATGAGACATTGTGGAACTGCTAGAAAGTATACATGCCACCAGATGAACATCAGCTGCATTCTGCATAAAACTCCGAAATAAAGGTTTCTTGAACTTTTTCTTTTGCTGCATGTTTTGATCACATGAGAAAACAGCTCAACTTTAATCTAAACTTTGGAATGCACTCCTTGTATTGTGTGATGCTAATTCATTATTGGCTCCATATGCTGAGGTCCTGCTGTTTAGACCACTTTTAATAACAATGTCAGTCAACGCCATGCCTGCGTCTTTATTGCTCCACGGGGGTGTATGTATGTGTGTGTATGTTGAGAAAATTGGAGCCAACTAAGCATCACATGACGGGTAAATTAGAGACAAAGACACGACAGAATGAAGCACTCCAAACAAACAGTCACGGCCAAGGCGCTGCATGCATACAAACACTGAGCAATCTTTGAAAGGGTGCACAATCAAACCAAACACATAGAGAAGATTCTCTATTTACTCCAAACAACCACTCTCCTTTGGGTTCCCTTTTTTCACACCATCGCTGAATCCCCCCCACACCACCCCAGTTCCCCTCATCCCCACGTCAACCAAAGACCCCAGAAATTCTGAAGTAGGCCCTTCTCTGAAAAACAAAGTCCTGATTCACACCACACAAAAGGCCCAGGTTCATTCCACTCTCCACTTACCCGAAGTACACTATAAAGCGTGCAGTCTCCACCCTGCAGGGGAGGAGTGGGAGGGAGAGAGCTGCTATTCTCATCAGAACATAGACTACCAGATGAAGCAACCCCCAAACCACTACCACAAACAATCTCACACACACACACACACACACACACATACATATGCATGCATATCTTCAGACCACCATATGGGATGAGATAGCAGCAACTCAGCCTAAGTTAGCTCTAAAAAATTACACAATATCAACTTGACATTATAAACCCTGAAAGGTCGTTGTATTACTGTTATGTTTATGGGCAGTATAGAAGGGTCTAACATGCCTTGATGATAAAGTCCCTACCTATCCAGAGTGAGCAGTAAGGTCTCGTTGACTTCTGGGATATTGTCGGCTATGACCGTGAAGTTGATGGAAGCGTCACTCTGCCCGGAGAGGAAGACCACAGAGCCATTTAGAGGCTCCAGGTCTTTAGCAGTTATATCCACACGATTGGCTCCAACTGGCTGAAGACTCCAGAAGACTACAGCCTGACCGTCTGTCCCATCTCGCCGTAGATGGAGGCTTACCTGCAGTACCAAACATCATTAGAATTAACCTTCCATACATATTGTGCTCAGACAGAAAACTCACTTTCTGAACGCAGATTGGAGTCAAGGACAAGGGGGAGTTTTTGTGACTGGCAGCATGGTGGCTATAAAGCCAGTGATTAGAGACTCTTGTTAGTTACAGAGGCAAAATAGGAAACCTCTATTCATCTTTTACAGTGGCGGTAAATTTAGCATTTTACAGAGTACATGAAGTTTTGATGCAAATTGAGATCTCTAGCAATTAATTAATTCTGATACTTATTTTCACAAAAAGACAATAGCATAATGTTAAAACAAATTACGTCACATTATAGACATATCATGTTTTACATGATACTGAAAAGTATCACAGAACTGAGAGTATTTGCATGTAGTATTGCTGAAAACAGAGGTCATATCTTACTGTGCTGGTATTGCTGTCCTCTGGTTCATAAACCACTACTGTGGTGTTACTCGTGAAGCCGATTTCCCCGTTAGCAATGTCAGGGGTAACAGTCAAGGTCAGGTTTAGAGGTCCCCCGAACCTTGGGCTGTTCGAAGGAATGGGAAGGTTCATGTCAACCAGCTCCAGTGTATTCAACTGGGGGAAACAGAAGAACTCAGTTAATAGAGGGCTCACACAGGGTAACAAGGAGATAGATGCTTAGAGAGGGGAAAAAAGCATGTCACTACATTAATCTATTCATCACAGTTACAGCTCTTTCTCATTTCTGTTCTGTCACTTTTAAAGATGCACTGAATGACCCGTCAGTGCTCCATTCACTCCTTTTATGTTTCCGCATGTATGTGTAAAAGGGTTTGACGCAATTATGGTTCTACAGAATGTGAAGAGGGCTTTTCTTGTACTTTTTTGCTTACTTTTAAGAGCTGGGTCTTGTTGTCACTTTGGACAGTTGGGCAAATCCCACAGCAACATGCCAGATTTGAGTGCCAGTGTCAAACCATTCACACATGCAAATGAGGCACTTAAACTTTGGATGGCACTGATTTGGCCAGAAGTGCAAACACAAACAGAAAGAGCACATTTCTGGACCTACAAGTAAAATGTTGCTTGACTTACGACTTAAAATGCTGAAAGTGAAAAAAAATCACATTTTATTCACGCGTGTCACTTATGTGTATCTTGTTTCCAGCCGTGTTACCTGTATCAAGAAATGAGCTCCATTCTGCAGGAAAGCGTCATTCCTGATTGGCAGTGTGACGTGTACCATCCGCTCACGGGAAAACACCACATGAACGGTCCTGCTAACATTCAGAACCTGGTCTCGGGCCAGCGCTGGGTCTACTGGGCCTGCAGGAATGTAGAGGGCAGTGAGGGCCATAGACACATTACCCAGCGTACCACCGTCTCGCAGGAAATTTAGCGACAGGAAACGGCCCTCAGGTTGACTCTGGATGCTTTGCTCTTTGGCCGGATCAAACCGAAAAAGCCCATAGACATCGTCGCTGTCCTGGATGTAGAACACAATCTGGGAAGAGTAAGAACAAAATAAACAAATCAGCAAAAGAAAGCTGAAGTGGACACATTCTGACTGATGAGGGAATGATAAAAAACACATTCATTGAATCTTATAGAAAACACAAAACTTAGTTGGAGACTGGGAAAGGTTATAGTTGTTATAAGTTGATTCACTATAACCTTGTAACCAACTTATTTCCTCAAACAGTGTCTCACAGGTTCCTGTTAGTCTGCAAATTGCCCCCAAAAGCTCAAACAAATCAAACCATGCAGTGAGGAGGAAGGTGATTGATCATTGGATTGTGTTGATAATTGCAGAGACACCCAGATTTACTATCAATTACTTTGGAGGATTGTGCTTTGCATCCTGTTTTGTGTCACTAAGACTGTATCTTGGGTAATAAGACGAAGAAGAAGAAGAAAAGAGAGGTGAAGAATAGAGAGAGGGAAGAAAACAAGTGAGACTGAAAGTAGTAAAACAGAGCCCTGAGCTAACTTTAGAGAGGCATCCTCTTTAATTAACTTTAACGCTATGACTGCTAGAGTAGTTTTCATGAGTGTTTCAACTGAGGCTCATTCATTTCCCTGAAACCTACACTTGTCTGATGCATTGCCTGGCATGCTCACAATAGCGGAGTAACAGCTCAGTGTAATGTGTGTGATATGTCATTTGCAACATTAACGACAATAAACACTGACTAACTTGTCCAACAACCTAATTCTTCATGCAATTTCTTTTGAACCAACTCTTTCTGCACAGATGGCAAACAGACCCTATAACCTCACAACCTCAGGCGGTGCTCTGGTGTGTGTTTGTATGTGACCAAAGCAGAGTTCGTCTGAATTTTATCTTACGCCTTCAATATAAACAAGAGTTAGATCTGCCCACTGCTTTCACACATTGCCAAGAGGCTTGGACAAAGATGGAAGCTATAAAAAACCTGTCACCATTTCACCCACGCTTTCTAAAAAAAAAAAAAAAAAAACCAACACACAGACACCACATACAGAGGGTGCCTGCTGTTTCCGCTTTGTTTTGATTCAGCCACATTAAGGGAACACC
Source organism: Chelmon rostratus (assembly GCF_017976325.1). Classification (NCBI taxonomy): domain Eukaryota; kingdom Metazoa; phylum Chordata; class Actinopteri; order Chaetodontiformes; family Chaetodontidae; genus Chelmon; species Chelmon rostratus. Next base: position 26,720,497 of record NC_055662.1, on the reverse strand, counting down.
CACGGAGCAAAGTGACACACTAAGGGGTCGACTTTTGCAGAACCTGCCAAGTTTGCCACTGTACCCTACAGTAGGTCACACACAAACACTCACACGTGCATAACACATGCACAACATCTGGAGAGTATGTTCCCTAACAAGTGCAGCCTTCTGTCTCTCTTCTCTCTATGATGAACACATTGAAGCAACACGGAGTAGCTGTAAATAAGTAACTAAAAAGTGGCCTATAAAAGATCTCCTCTGAACTGACCTCCATGGGTTCGTCGAGCTCCGCGTTTCCAGTTACAGTATTGGGCAGCAGCTTGAGAAGAAAAGCCTCTGCTTCTTCAGGTACATCATCTGCCACAATGTTTATCGGAATCACAGCTGTCACCTGACCGGCTGCGAATCTCACTGTTCCCGCCGCAGGCATCAAATCATCCGACACTGGGGAGCGGTCACTGGAGTTCCTACTGATGGACCAGTTGGCAGACACGGCACCATAGCTGCCGCCATTTCTTACAATAATGATGCCTTCAAATCTATGGGAAAAGAGGAATAGCAAAGGATGGTTAAAGGAACACTATTCCTGGATCTTTTCCCTTGCACTTAAATTTAGTCCATATAAACAGCACATGAAAGCTTGTAAAGATGTTATAGAACGCTTTCAATAGAAAAAAATATATATGTCATCCCAGTTTTATGAGTATTCGTAAGTTCTTCACCTCTGTGTCAGGTCTTCATTGATGGTGATTGGCTGAATGACCGCGCTGCTGCTGATTGACAGCACACCATGAGGCTTATCATTGGGCTCGATGGTCACCAGCACAGCATTGGGTGATGCTAGCACAGCATCTCCTCTGATGGTCTCCTCCAGCAAGACCAGATGGAAGGATTCTGCGATTTCTGGCACGTCGTCATCGCTGATCTTGAACAGCAGGCTGGTCTTGTAGACAAATGGAGGGAATGTAACTGTTCTCACTGGCTGCAGGTCGAGGAAATCCACAGCTGGTGTGGCGCTGCCCAGTCCTTCGCCACTCACCACCATGTAATCTACAGAGACCTAAAGACAGTATAGTCCAGATGGTTTATACAAAATTGCACTATATACTGTATATACTGTACATATATAATTAAAGTGGTTTTGGCCTATTCTTTAATGGTCAAAAGTCTAGGTAAACAAAGAACTGGACTGATAGAAAGGAACCTCGGTGTCAACAGAGCCAACGAGCGGCCCATCCTCAGTCAACCGACCACGGGTCACATTAAGGGCAATGACTCCAGCGGACTCTGGTACTGCCATGATCGAGTGGGAGAACCGCAGCGGGCTGTCATTACGCCGGATTCTCAGCTGGACACTGCTGGCGTTGGGCCTGAGGAGGGCTCCACCTGCCACACCCGTTAGCCTGACTGAAAACACCTCATCATCCTCTGGGATCTGACAAACAAAGAGAGGGAAACACGTTAACTTAGGGTTGTACATTTAATGCAGCTATTTCAAAACAGTGTAGTATCTAACTGTAGTATGTAAAAAAATATGTAACTTGCAAACCAATTTTTTGCTTCTTTCAAACTTTGAAAAATTGACCTTTAAAAGTGGCAGACACATGGAGGCGATCTGGATAGTCTTGTGCCACAATGGATTTTCCAAATATATCATCCCTCCAACTTTTCTAAACCAAGAATCAAACTAACAACTTCAATAAAAGATGATGGAGAGACAGAAGCAGGGGCAGACTGACACAAGCATATGTGGATTAGTTTGTGTCAATTAGCTTTAAAAGAGGAGTTTGTTCAGTACCTGGTCATCCTGGATGAGGACATTGAAGTACACAACAGCCTGTCCGACAGGAATGGTGATGTTCCCTCTGTCTGGACTGAGGTCCTCGATGGCAGGGTTAGGACCTTCAGAGATCTGAACAGGAGAAGTCACAGTGATGACATGCCAATTTATCATTAATATGCTGCATATAAATAATGGACCATTTCCTACCATGGAATTAAGTACGTGTAGTCAAATTACTGCATGTTCTTTGTTTGTAAGGTTTGTGATGTAATGTGAGACAAAGTTCTCCAAACTCTTGAGTCTGTTTAGCCAGTAGGATAAACTTGGAGAAACATCTTTAACACCATTTGTCAGATCATAACAATAACATTGTCAGTTCTAATTAAATACTATAAAGCAGAGTGTCTTAGGTTTGTTGGTTTTATGTACAGTACACACTCACCTCAAAGTTCACAGTCACAGTCCCGTAAGTTCCCTTTTCTCTAATTAGGGTGAAAGGCACAAAATGGTTCCTTCCTCTTGGCTCATCGACTACAATCTCTTCAGTCTGGCATGAAAAGAAATAGAACCCCAGTTAGCTTAATTCAATCATTTTCAACATTTTCTCATTTCCAGCTATAATAAATGAAATTACGGAACCAAGGAAAGTGTCATATTTGAACAATTATCATAACAAACCAACATGTGAGTTTAAATGGGCAGTGAAGAAGGAGTAAAAGAGAACTGAGTATCTCTTTACAAACAAATCCAGGCAGATCCTTATCAAATACAGCCAACTGACTGCCAATATAACAGTGTAACGGAGAGCACGTCTGATTTAATTTGACTCATTCGATTTTGGGTTGTGCTTTTTTAGGTTTTGTGGTCAACTGCTCCACATTTTTATAGATACTGATCATTACATATAACAATGGATGAACAATTTCTAACCTTCATGTGTTTAACTTGATAGCTGAATTTGTTTTTTATTTCGTATCCTGTATACTGTTATGGAAAAAGTACTATTGATAAAAGGTCATGCCATTAAGTTAAAGAAAAATTAATTCTATTGAAAGGGACACAGACACAAAGGAAAGTGGTCAGAGCAAGTATAAAGTGGTGCAATCAGATGCAGTGTTAAAAACTGTTCTACGCTAACAACGAGTAATAATCACATTCGATCTCACTGCATTTTGAAGTCCTTACTATGGTTTTGAGATTTGGAAATTAAATCCTCCTCTGTTTGCCGACATAACTCAAGTTCCAAGTTGCCATAACCAAAGACATTCAGGAGAATGTAAACAAAGAGGAAAATACAACAAAGAAATGCTAGACAGGAATTAATTCAGTACTCTAACATAAGCACGTCTCTCCCAAGGCCAGGAGGCCTTTATTGATTCTAAGCAAGCCAAATCATTATCCAGCATTTGAGACCATCTGGGGGTGGTAGGGCAAACAGTTCCCAATATACCACAGCTACCATGGAAACGCTTTAAACTCCCACTGATAAGTGAATCCGGGGGGTGTTGTGGTTTTAATTGCCCCTGGAAACCCACATCCACTTGATGGTCACTTTTCACACAACCACAATACCGGCATGATTGAAACCCTCTCTGCCATAGCGGGTCCAAATTACTCCTCCCCGAGCCTTTACTTTCTACTGCTCACTAACATCAGTGGGCTCAGTTCTTAGAAAACTGGTGACATATGTAAGTGCATGCTTAAGGTGGAAATGACAGTTGGTGTGGGCAGCCAAGTTTTACTTAAGTTTTTTACCACAGGCACAAATCTGATGCAGCACGGCGCAAACTGGGAAAGTGACTGGAGGAGGAATAATACATTGACAGCAGAATGAATATATCATCAACAGGTGCAGCTGCTGCAGGTTCAGTCACGGACAATCAATTCAGTCCAGTCCAGACAGCTTTGCTTGTCCTGAGAAAAGGCTTGGATTCCTCCTATGCTCTAAATAGTTAGCATAAAGAAATGCTTGCCTAGATGCTAGAGGTTGTCAATAGGACATTTTACAAACTTTCAGAACTTGGCTCTGATAGTGGCCGATCGCCCTCCACCGTGTGGAGTCAGGTTGGGAAACTATACGACAAGCAGAGGAGTGGCCTTTCAGGAGAGATCGAAGACAAGCTCTGTTTGTATAATAAAATAGCTAAAAAAATCTAAATAATTCCCACCTTGATTTTTAACAGTTAGATCAATGTTCAGTTCCAGATTTATTAGTTATTTATCAATTACTTTGAGTCTGATGTGACGTAATCCAGATTTTATTTATTTAGGTATTTATCACTTTGACTGAGATGTTAAGTCCAACAGTTATCCAGTGTAAAATTATCAAATTTTCAAGTCAAAGATTGTTCATTTCCATGTGTGTGTGTGATATTGGCTGATTAATCGGCTATCGGCTGCTCCAAACTATTGTTATTGTATCAGCCTTTAAAATCCACTATTGGTTTACCTCTACTAGTTACAGATTGGAAGCAATGGTGAAGAGACAGTTAACACATTTGCATTATAATTTAATGTTACTAAGAATGGTAAATTGATGAAGATGCATGTGGATTGTTGGGATTTCTTACTGAGTTGAAGGCAATTATTCCGAAGGCATTGTCATTGGACAGGATGGTGATGGTTGCCTTGTTTGGTGTTCCCAGTGTGACGCCGTTAGAGGAGCTCTGGAAAGCAGGAGAATTGAAATGATCAGATAAAGCCCAGCCAAATATACAGCATGTATATACCTTAACACATCTTAACCTGCCCCCGACACCAGAATGCCTGCCTGTGCTCCCACTGAGAGACCCTGGTGAGAAGGTACAAAGACAGGAAGTACTGGTCTCAGCCCAGTTGATCTGACAGGTTATCTCACAGCGGGATACCTCTTCAGGACTTGTGCTGTGCTCTGTGATCTGGCACTAAGACCTGACAAACATAAAGTCTCTGTGTACTTAAAATCACATGGTGACTTCACGAGTGTGTTTTTAACTTGACAAAAAGAACCATAACCTACGATCTGTGCGAGAAGGGTTTTCCTTTTTCTGAAACCTATTAAAGAGAAGACCACAGCCTTTCCAAGGTTTCCATTAGTAAGCTTACCAATGTTTTCACAAGCATCTCATGGACCAACTCTGCTGACAACCACCTTGTTTGAACTCAAGTGCACAGGCTTTCACCAAACTTCCAAAATCCCTTACAACATACAAACATCTGGACATAGGCTAATTAGCATATGTGCAGGCATTCTGGAAAATGACTGTGAGACCATGAGCCTTGACGTGATGATAAACAGAAATACAATTTTCTCCCCAAAAACAATTTGGAAATGTTTTCCATTTTTCTCAGCCAAACACAGTCCAATTGAAAGTCATGAGAAAAACCACTGTGTGTGTGTGTGTGTGTGTGTGTTAAGGTGAGACCAAGCGAAGGAGAAAATGAAAAACAAGAAGGTGGTGAGGCCTCTTGCATTCATCCCTCTATTCAAACAAGGCTTTTCCCAGCTGTAGCAGAGCTTTCTTTCCGCTGCTGAGCTCTTGTAGCGGTCAACTCAGACACAGAATCCACACGCTTTCACAAAGCCAAGCCGCCGGCCGAGCCAGGAAGCTGCTCACACACATACGCACACACTCTCGTGTGCCCAACTACATAAACATACTGAAACATATTCGTGCACACAAATTGGCTACGTCAAAGCCAGCTTTGTTACACGGATGTAGCACCACATAAACCCTGCCCCCCCTCCACTGTGTGCTGCTACCTTCTGTACCCACGCAGTGCTGGGAGGCTGCACCTGCTCTGGTCCACAACAATTGTACACTTTTTCTATATAACAAGTCTTGTCGGTCATACTTAAAAGAAAGTCTGACTTTTTCAATTGAATATTTTCAATTGAAACTGATTTTACAGATTTAACTGACAGAAATGATAAATGTACCCTGATCAACCCTTTATTTCCTCTTGTGCTTGATCCATGACCCCTTTTGTAGTACACATTTATCCTCCAGACAGTCCTTCAGTAAACCGATAGGGTAGCATTTGGCCAAAGCTTTGTCTCTGCTGTAGTGTAAACAGAAGGGCTAAGTGGGCCTCATCTGGTCTTTCACTCTCCTAGCAGGCTAAATATGGGCTTGCGCTACTGGATTTTAACCAGATGTCACAAAAAATGGAGTGTCAAATTGAAAATGTTGTGAAGAAAGTTACTCCTGCTGACAGCTGTTCAGAGTTGTTGCTGTTTAGCAAATGTACGTAGCTGACAACCAGTGATTCACAATGACCTTTGCCTTAGGTCTTTTAGTGAGGGATAAGACAGGCAGACAGCAAGAACAGGCCCCCCTAGCTCATCAATCAAACCTGACAGCTAAAGGCAACATGAAACCATGGAGATAGTCTCAAGGTGTAAGGCATCCAGGGCTGTGATGGTAATTCCTCTGACAAGGATTTACAATGTTTACACATTAAAAATGTCTATATGTCTAAATGTCTATAGCAGTCCTATACAAGACTATGCACGCTAGCAAAAGCACAATAACATGCTACAGAAGGAATAAATGCAAACCCAGTCTATCTGTTTTTTTATCTTACAATATCTGGACTATGATAAAGTTGCACCTTCTGGTGATATGATGCATTTGGCAGTGTCTGCAAAAAACTCTAAAAATGCATGAAAAGATTTGAATGTACTCAGGGGAAGAATTAGAACAGTGGGACTTTGTGGAAAGGAGGCTTGGGAGTGAGAGAGGAAGACGAGAGGGAGTCATCAACAATCCAGAAACAGACATTGGGCACAAAAATGCAACATATTAAAAAACTGCAGGGGGAAGGTTGGCACATATACACACATAAACTTTCAGACAAACAACGGGCATTTACCTGTAGTGTAAGGTTGAAGGTAAATGTCTCGTCGGCTTCAGGCAAGTCATCATCTTTCACAGCAATGAAGATGGTCTTTCTGGACTCGGTGGACAGCAGAAAGGCTGCAGCATTAATGGCTTCAAAGTCCCCTGTGTCGACCCCCTCCAGCTGGGTGAAACAGGCAAATGTAAAATTGTGACACTCACCATTTAACTGCAGTTAGCTTTCTGCTTCTATGTGTGTTTTCTGTTTGTTTGAGATATGCTTTCCATTTATTTGAAAGTGTGAAATGAAGAGAAACAGGAACGGCACAAAAGTTGTAAACTCAGGATGCTGCTGATTTGTGCCTTTGAGAACTGAGCCAATAGGATGCTCCAAGCTCGATGATTTTGCCTGTTTCAGCACTTTCCAACATGCAGATATTTTGCTCCTACCTCTTTCCTTCCTTTCTACTGATGCCTTTATCTGCTTGATGTTAAGTTTCACTGTGCTTCTGTCTATGCCCATTAGTTTCCTGGAAGGAGAGCCTGGTATTACACAGTATTTCATTAACTAATAAGGAAGCCCAGGTAGAATAATTCATGTAAGAAGAAATATGGTAAAGTTATCAAGAACCATAGGAAACCCCCCAACCACACTCAACTGAGTGGCCAGCTCGCCTTACCAGACACCAACTGTGAGCAGCTGACACTAGCCCCCATGTGGAGGACGTAAAGCCAAAACACATTCAGTGACTTCCAAGACAGTTTCTGCAGACACACTGTGTCTGCACACTGGCCACTGTCTGCCATAAATAAAAAAAAGTCACTGATTTTTTCACTGGACATAAACGTGGCAGCTCAGCAGCATGGCAAGGCGATGAGATACAGATAGAATAGATGATTTGACAGGTTGATGAGTAAAGACACACAGTGAGATTCGTCACATGTCTTACCAGAACCAAAGCCGTCACATTGACCGGGTCTCCCACTCTCTCCACAACCAGCCGGACCACAGCTGTGCTGCTCTCGTTGACAACAAAGTCAGTCTGGCCCAAGAACCGCAGTGTGGCTGACTCAGACGAAGTGCCAGGGATGGACAGAGCCAGAATCAACCCAGCTAGCAGGAGGACAGGGAGCATTCCTACGAAAAGGGGAAAAGGAAATGAGAATATTAAAAAAAGATGCAGGAAAGATACATAGACATAATACATGTATTGAAATAAATCAGAGGCCAGTGTGGGTTCGTTTTGAGGAGTTTTATAAATTAAGACAGCAACAGAAAGTTCATTTTTAGTTCATTCACTCATATATAAACACACACTGATTCAAGTCAAAAATGATTATGATCAGCTACTCATAATTACTCAGAAAGGCAATTCACTTTGCAGAAAAAAACTCACATAAGATCAAAATCTTAAAGACTTCTGTGTGCAGTACTAAGAGTAAAGATGTATGAAGGAGAGGATTCAGAGTAAAACAAGAGAGGTGAGGACAACAGGAAAGCTTCCCAGACAAGAAAGCAAAATATTCACTTCATGCATGGTGGGCAGGCTTCTTCCAGTTTCATAAATGATGTCACCATGTCCAATAACCAATATGCAATCAGTTCAGATTAAAACTGATCTACGGGCAGTATTGAGTGGCCAGATGTTCAGAAAGCCTTCTGAAAATGTGCGGCCAGGCTGACTGGCAGGCTTGATGGTCACTGTGGTCTAAATGATTCATAACATTATTCCATAATTTTAACGGCTGTTGTCCTCATGTTGTCATAACTGTTACAGCAGTTGTTGTTGAGTTTATTCTTCCTGACCACATGAATATAATGTCATGCCAGAATAAATGTGATCACTCAAGGTACTTTCAGTAATTCAGCATGGAGCCTCAATTCTGCACTGCCAACACTCCCTTCTCTCTCTCTCTCTAATTATCTCTTCTGCTCTCCTTCCTCCTCAAATCATCCTCACATCTCAGCTTGTCTCTCATCTCCTGTCCTCGTCCCATCGCCTCATCTGTCCTCTGCTTTCCCTCGCCTCTCCTCTCCCCCTGTCCTCTCCTGCTCAGCTCTCTCACCCAGAATAATCCTTAAGATGGATGGAGCCACTCAGACAGTTGTCATGGTTAACACAACAAAACAACACAGCATGACAAGCGGGGTGGAGCCAGCTTGAAGCCGAAACGCGGGTACTCTGTCCTGCCTTTCCCCTCCCTGCTGCCTTTTACCCATCCCATTCATAATCTGCACCACACAGCCTCGCCAACAGCATGAACACGTGAGGTCTTTAAAAAAAAATATTTGCTCTTAATTACAAGGTTGAAAAAGAACATCAGCAGCTACGGTGGATGAAGTCATGCTGTTTGGTTCTTTTTTCATAAGCAGAAATCGTTTAGGAAAGTTGGACATTGAAAATATCCCATTTTTCATATGTTCCATTGCTGTTATATCAATCTGAGTTATTCTCAGTATTGGCCGGTGTTTAAATAGTAACCATCCATCAATCAGCTTGTCAGCTCAGAGAGGCGAACAAGACACTGTATCAGCATTAGAAACTGTTGGTTGACAGATACAGTCAGAATCAATTGATGCAGGTGTTATGAGTGTGCGTGTGTGGCAGAGAGAGATAGAATATGCATGAGTGTGAGAGTTTATGTGATGGAGTTCATGTCAAGGGGCACGTGTGTGTGTGTGTGCATGTGTCACACACATGCCAGCAGTGGAGAGATTGCTGGGAAATCCATCAAAAAGGGATTTAGAGCTCTTGGGTAGCAGGGCTGGACAGTGGGGAACAGAGGGTGAGGCTAAGGGGGAAGAGAGGTGAGCGTGTTGCTGGACAAAGAGGGGCCGGGGCTGATTAAATCCTGTTATCCACCCCTCTCTCTGTCCTGGGGTTGAGAACTTCCTGCACCACTGACAGAGAGCTTAAATGAAAAGCTACAAACCTTCTCTCTTGCACCATGTCACTGGGACTGCCTCACACAGTATAAGTCTAGACTAGTCTAAGCTATACTCTCATCGGTAATGATGCACCTCAGGGTGTGTGTAATTTGTGTGGACACCTGCTACTGTAGTTCCACTTTCCTGCCAAATTGATTTAATGTTATTGCACAATAACGGCACCAAATGTCTGTTTTAGTCATAGCAATACATTGTCACAACTATCACAAATTCATTATATAGAATAAAACATATTTCAGTGAATCTCAGTCTCATATTTCATGTCTTGCTGTTATTGGAACAGAAAGTCAGACTTCCCACACACTATTTCTTCAGAAGATCTTTGTGCCTCAAAACCTCACTTCCAAATGATTGCCTAACATCACTTGGACCACAATGTTTAAGATGGATGGTAGCAAGCATCCAACCCTCTAACCTCTTAACCCCTTACTCCAGAACAGAGGGGTGGTCTCTTTTGCATCCACTGACCCAGATGCTGCACTTCCTTCAAAGGTCCTAATACAAAGCAGATGCTGTGTGTATGGTACAGGTTTTATATGCGGCGTGGCAGTTTTTGTGCTAGCATCATGCATTGTGCCAACCCTGACCCCGGGGGCTACAGGGGGACCAAGGATCTGTCTGTCACAGCAATAGGCAGCATGGAGTGCCTGGCGCAGACCTCTGACATTGATAAGACTGGGAGTCAGAATCTGTGTAGAGAGGTGTGCAGAGACACAGTTGCATGCGTGCACACACACACACACACACACACACACACACACACACAACACACACACACACACACAGACACACACACACCACACGTTTGCATACATGGATGCATTTGCAAGAGCTGGCACAGTCAGCATATGCGTCCAAAATGCAAGGTCTCAATGCTGAGACAGACAGTTGGGTGACAGGCCAGAACACTGGAGAGCTCTGAAATGCATGAAAACACACTGTCCATCACAAATATCCTGGGCCAAAGAAACACAAAATTATGGCTGGGGCCAGGACTCTGGGACCTGGCGCTCTAACAAGCCACAGACAACACCACAACTGAAGAGACTTCACGTTCTGAACATCCAAAATTGCTTTTATTGACTTATTCTGTGACTCTGACCTCAGTCAGCTGACTTTTCTTTTATATTGCATTACTTTATTTCCTGGAACACACACAGCGTCCAATAAATACGTAATACCCACTATATATAGTACTGACTAAATATATGATGCACATCACTGTATCAACAATGCATTTGTTATTGTTGTGTATTCTTTAATACGTCATCAAGCTCAGACAAAAATTAACCTTTGTCCTGGAACAATCCTGAATCATTCTTCACAAACAAATACCTAAAGCTGTCGTTTAAATCGGATTATTATCTCGTTGAGGCTTGACCTTGAACCTGCTTTCGCCATAACCATTTTTGTCCAGTGCATAATACTTCCAGCTAGCTTCTTTCTTCTTTTCAATATGCAGAGCCATTTAGAATTATGGTCCTCTTGCACAAGAAGGCTTTGTGCTTGCCAGGAAAGTTTCTTAGCGCCGGGCATTGAGCTACAACATGAGTGTCACTAAGTCCACCCGTTTCACCAGCTAAGCTCAGATCAAAGCTGAAAGTAACAATGCATAGGCACCGCACACACATACACACATGCAAATGCACACACAAACACACATATACTATATATAATGTATCCCCTCAGTATCCACTTTCAATTACTCACTGCTCTCTATCTTCTGATCTCTCTCTGTCACACATCTTATCGTTTCCTTCTTTCTTGGAGACATACACCTTTTCCTGTATCTCTGTGATGGATGGCTCACCACCAGAGAGCATTCTCTGCAGGCTCAAAAGTGATAAGCACCAGCCACAGAGATCATATCAGTGCTGGTCAGTGGTCGTTTGACCCCGTCACCTGTCAGCCTTTCTTAAAGCAGCCTACTGGTGTAAAACTATTATATCAGATCCCTTGCAGACACACCACACACGCACACATACACACACTCATTCACTCACTCACTGATCTATTGGATATCCCTGTCAGAGGTGCTGAGGAGGTGTCTGGTTGCAGGGCTGCTCCTGGGGTCAGGGCTCGGCGCTGATGCCTCTTGGGTTTCTCCTGACAGTGGCCTCTGTGTCGTAATCTTTGGCATAAATTATTCACTGCAAGCCTAAGACTTCACAGTCAGAGGATGGTAGTAAGCGTGACACCGCAGGATTCACGGTATAGATGCCATGTGCCGTCAGTGGTTAGTCAGGCTGTTGACGTAAGCGTACGTAATCACAAACATGCTGTCAGAGTTTGACAGTCAGTGACCTGAATTTCTCCTTGTTAACTAAAAAATGTTGAAAAAAAACTGTCACATGAATTAGAGAATTTGTCATCCCTTTTTGCCACTTAAGCTCACTGGGAGCTTCTCAATAAAGCCTCCGTATAATCACTGTCAAGGACTTTGCCTTTCCCCCGGTTATTTAACTGAGAATACTAGGTATTGGAAGCTTTAAAAGGGGAAAGCAATGCCCTTACTTCCTTTTTGGTAGAGGGCGTGTGGGATAACAGTCTGTGGAGTTTTAATCAAGGGCTTTCCCATGAGGCATCCCTGCCCTGAGGCTTCCCTGGTCCTGAGACGCCCTTGTCGAAAAGCTTGTGGTTATATCCGGCAGTTGGTCACATGCACACACACTCACACACACACACACACACACCGAGAGGGATCTCCAGTTGTCTAACACTGGGAGGCCTGCAGTGGGATCTCATTCATCAATCTTACAGCTCTGGTCGGTGATCTGGAGTCAGTCTGGCCACAGAAAGAAACTGCTCTGTCATTAACATCAACTAATATAACAGTGTTCCTGGAACGCTTGTGTGTCTCCTCAGGACAAATTCACACGAAAAACCAACAACGCATACAGACAATATGGCTGATAGTGACAGAGATAAACAGATAAGTACACAGCAACAGACACAGAGATAGATGATGTGGTAGGCAGAAAGGAACAAAGACAGAGCTGATAATAGGCCTTCGTGAATATTAGTCTGTATTTATATATAATGTAAGGGGTGAAAGCTAATGAAAACATGTAAAACGTCTGCACACTGCTGCTCCTTTAAGCGCAATATAATGGTATATCAACCGAGGAGGACATGAGCAGTTGGAAAATGGAAGTACCTTGTGGTTGTATGGCCATAATATTATTCAGGGGTCAGACTACATATGAAAAATTCCTTATTAAATACATTGCAAACAAAATAAGAGAAGGTTTGTTAAAGCTCTTGACACCTTAAACATAAAATTCAATAGTAAAAATGAAAAAAATACTGCATCATTTAATGAATATAAACAAAATATTTCTCAGGCTGCTGTATTAGTTAGCTCACTTTGTATTTATAAGTCTCAGGCTATGTGTTCGGCCCAAAACCATGGTGCCTCCTCTGCTCTGTTTATTGGATTGTTTTCTGTTGGAGCTGTGCTCCACGCTAAGCAATGCCACCAGCCCAATGTGTGTCGGGTCCTACCTCAGAAACCACCCACCGTCCGTTCTCAGCCCGGCACAGCCGCGGCTGCCATACCCGGTCAACTCACAAGCCCATAATTGCACTTCGCATGTAGTTTCTCCCCCTGGTATTTTTAGATCAGTGAATGTTCTCGCCATACAGGGAAGTTGGGGAGAAGAAATTAAGAAACTTAATAAGCGAGTAGAACTAAAACATAGATCATTAAATCTGACAAAAACTCTGTGTTACTCACTGGGCTTATTTTGGAAAGCTTTACCCAAAAACAGAATTCTATTTATTTTGAGGAGAAAAACAGAAAACCTACCATTAGTCCAACAAGAAGGGGGGAACAGATTTTTTGGGGAAAGGGGGCGGCAGTCTGCTGAACTGCAGCCAAATTATGCCATTCCACATAACGGGAACAAGAAAACACTTGAATGAATACCTCTCTAAAGAACAAAAATGCATGAGGTCAGCCTTCCAGCTATTGTCAGACAATACTTTTCAACCAGGCATTTCTCCTTCAGGGGCAAGAGGCTGCCAATCAAGTGTGCATTTTACTGTGAAAAAGAAACAGAGAGGGAGAGTTTTCCTGAGGTATTGTCCACACAGCCGTGGTCGGCTGCTCTTAAGTTGAGCCAATAGCATCTCGCATCTCTAACTAAAAACAAGAGCTTTTTTCTTCTTCTTTGAAAACAGTGGGAAGGAAGGAATATAGCAAAAGGAAAGTGCTTCCAATTGAGTAGGAACCAGTGCGTGAGCAATTTAGAGCATTTTCCAGTTTGAGCATTTGGCTGACTGATTAGCCTGTATGACACACAGTGATGGAGGCAGACAGAAAAGCACTTTCAGAGGATTAAACAAGGTTGTGCTCTCCACAGTCTCGCAGACCAAAGGGCCAAATTAGAAAGGGTATTACTTCATTGCATGTAACCGGTTGGGCCTGGATGAAATGCTAATTGCATTTCAAAAGAGTTCCCAAAACAGAGAGGCAACCAAGAACGGGGGTGTATTTTCATTGGAGAAGAAGCGGGACTTTACGATTCACTGACCAGCACACAATTTTAAGGAGCAGGCTTTTGTTCGCTCATGCTCCTTTTTGTGTTTCGTGTGCATTTCTAAAATTGCCACAGTGCTCTATTCTTTTGTTTCTCCCACTTTCTGGCATGCTGGCCTCCTCTCCCAACAGAATCCAAACCATCCTATTCAGGCTCCCTTCTTTTATCTCGGCTCTACTCTATCACTCCTAAACAAGGACGCGCACAGCACACACATCCGCGGTACAGTAGGTGTGGGAGAGCCCCTCTTTCAAGCCTTTGCAGCTTTGGAAAACTAAGGGCCAGATGGCAGGATTGAAGGGGAAGAAAATCCCTGCACAAGTGTGGTCAACAGATCCTGATTTTCATACGGGAAAAATAATAAAAAGAACTGTTTTAAAAAGTGCTCGATGCTTTCAACTGTGACGGTGAGAGGTGCCTACAGGTACATTAAATAACATTTCAGCCTAATATAAACCATTTCTCCTCTGCAGTGCTTCACAGATCACAGAGCGCAAGAGAAAGATGCAGGCTGCGTTGTCTAGCGATCTAAGTGATCCTGATCTCTTGGCATGTTTTACTCACAAAGCTATAATCCATAATGAAAGGTGCCCGGAGAAAGTTGATGAATGCATCTTTTTACAACGATAAACACACGCCGCCACCTCTCAGCCATGCTTGGATCAACCACCCCCACCCACTCGTGGAATTCCTCTGCCGTGACCGACTACGGTACAAAGAGGGAAGTGAGAGATAAACAGAGAAAGACAAGAAAAGAAAGAAAGAGGGGCTGGTGTAAGGGACTGGGCAGATGGGGGGGTGGAGATGATTGTGTGTATGTGTGGATGAAATAATACAGAATGGGTCACACACACACACACATTGGGGGGATGGCGAAGGGTAATGGAGAGAAGCAAGGGTTTCGGAAGAGTCGGTGACCTACACCAAAAGGTTTATGCTTTAAATAGGCATCCTTCTTTTCTGAAGCGCACTTGTTTTCACTCTGTCTCACACACACACACACACGCACGCACACACACAAAGACCCTAGTGGGAGGCAGTAGGGGCACTAACAAAGAAAGAAGCGTAAAAGGATGGTCAGGCATGACGTCCTTCCAGCCAAACACCAAGTGTGACCCACTCAACCTGACCTGTCTAAATGTGTACAGGAAGCAGGGACCACCAAGAGATGTGTTCCACGTGGCTCCCCCAAAAACATCTCAGCGAGGGGTAGAACTCACAGGCATCTATGGCTGGACAGAGGGAGCCATGCATGCAGCGGCTTTCAAAGAATGGGATCAGTGAAGAGCAGCCAAAGAGTGTGTTGATTTAACAAATAAGGCTGAGGAGCAGCTTTATCATTTAGGGATAATAAGTCATTCAATGATCAAAGAAGAAGAAGAAGAAGACGAAGAAGAAAAATCTTGCTTTACAGTCCTCAAGACTTAATTTAATTTGTACAGAGTCTAGCCAAGCTAATGTGAACCAGAGGCCAGAGGAAACAGCCTTCCTAAAATGTTCTTTTTCTTTTCTCTATGTTTTGACATCTGAGGAAAGGATGTTGCTCGGTGTGCTTCCTGCACTGATTTTCCATCCAGCTTGCAAGTTGAAATGAAACATAGCTGCTTTAGTTTAACAGGATTTCAATGTAATTGCCATAGAATGAAGCGAACATGTCCCAAAAATATGTAAAGTTAAATTAATGTTTGATTTTGTGTAGAATATCTGTGGTTGAGCGTTTTGTTATTGATCGTTGTTCGACCTAACAGAGGAACTGGTCATGCGTTATGCTCAGCACAGCAGGTAGGAGAGGCTCTGAGGCTGACCTATGTGAGGCCACCGGCTTTACTAACATCACAAGAGGTCAGAGTTCAAGTTTAATACTCGAGTGGAGATGCTGGGCAGCTGTAGGCTGTAGGCAGGCTCCCAGTCGCCCCTACGGAGCTCAAGATACAACAATAAGCGTGTGTGTACGTGTACATGCGTGTGTGTATGTATGAGAGTGCGATTATGAGAGTTGACGGCGAGGTCATGACCGAGGGTTTGCTGCAGCGGCCATACTACCATCCTCTCACCGGGAACAATATGTGGTTGGTCAGGCCCACTAAAGAGACCTCAGGATTGTTGGCCATCGCTGAGGGCCCACCACTTTCCTGTCCCTCTGCTCCAAGGACAACAACTACTAAAACATGATACTGTCTCCTGTGCGTAAGCATGAACTGTCAAATGATTTTCGAAAACAAAGCATTAAAATCCCAGGGAACATTATAAGTGACTTACTTACAACTTGAATTTGTCCATTCAGTAAATCTAAAATCAACTTTCTCAGGGGTTTCCAGACATGTTGGCATCAGACCTGATGATCCCAGTCAAGTTAAACATCAGAAAGATGTGAATGAACTAGATGGTTGCTGGGGAGCACACTGAATG
This sequence comes from Chelmon rostratus, assembly GCF_017976325.1. Classification (NCBI taxonomy): domain Eukaryota; kingdom Metazoa; phylum Chordata; class Actinopteri; order Chaetodontiformes; family Chaetodontidae; genus Chelmon; species Chelmon rostratus. The sequence continues at coordinate 26,704,012 of NC_055662.1, read as the reverse complement.
TTAGAAATAAGCAATTGTAACATTATCCACATCACATCTTTCATCTCATGCTCATTTCTTTCTTTGACCCTACCGCACACTCATTGTCTCTTCAATTTCTCCTCATGCAGAGACGTAATTATAATGTCTACCCACAGCAGTGCCTTTTTTCCCCCCCACACACTATCACACAATATCACACAATCAAGAAGCAACAAACTTAAATGACACCAAACAGTGAATGAGATGGCTTCAAACTCATTTCTGTCTTGGACTGACCAAGTCTAAGGAAATTATTCCGATACCTAGAATCCAATCCGGTCACCATGCACAGCATAGAAAACTGTTTAAATTCTTATCCATTATCTTTAGAAATATAAACAATTTTGTGATGTATTTAAAAAGTATGGGGAAACATTCCACATCTCAGCTGTGCATGCAGAAACGTTTGGCTAAGATGCTAGTGCTCCAAAAAAAATCATGTGAATTTGGTTTGGTGTTTTTAAAAATGTTAACGCCAGTGGTTCATACACTCAAATAAGCATCCAGCGAGCCCAGTCAGCTCCAAGTATAGTTAAAAAGTGGCAGGTCTATGGTATACATCTGTCTTGCACCACGGGATTATGAATTGTTCTACTGCATGGTACTACTGAGGGAAACGGTAATTTGAGGGAGAAGTGGGAAAGTAGGTGCAACATTTTATCCTCTCGAGGTGTGGAAATGAAAACCAGACCATAACTAATAAGACGTGAACGGTGGGTATAAGTCTGCTCAGGAAAAATGTAAATCCAGAACACTCACTGAGGAGAAGACAACCTTTGGCAGGTTTTCATGTGATTATTAAAGAGGAAGATGCAAAAACATAAGAAAACAACCAAATAACTTGTGTTTCTATCTATCTATAGTGCAGATATGTCCAGGAAAGAGGGTAATATATAACTATTGTAGATCCTGAACAAGATCATGTTTATCTGTACAGCTATCAAGCTATGCAAAGTTCAGACTCAGCTTTACAAATGTCCATTCAACAGATAAAGACATCCTTTACAGCTCTTGCCCCCAATAGTGAGCCATGGTGCACAGAGGCGGGCGCAGCCTGTTGCAGGGCGGTTCAGTGTATGTAGAGCCATGCCTCCATCTACTATTTCCCTCTATCCCCACACGCTGGGAATGCAAGCCCTCTCTCATCCCCTGCAAACATCAATCTCATCCTCTCTGCAATGTGCAACACTTCAGCACCTTTCATCAATGAACAGTCTCTTTTAATGGCACTGTCCCCTTTTGTGCTGCGCAGCCATTAGAGGGGTGAGACAGAAGGGGAGAGAGGCAGGCAGTAAAACAGTTTCCGCCCAGTGAATCACATTCAAACCCTCACACAGGCGACTGGGGGCTGACCCCTGCCAGGCGATGACATAAACACAGGCAAACAAAGGACCTGAGCTCTGAGCAAGTGTGGATCTTAGAGGATCCAAATCTACAGAAAGCAGACTGTGACCTGTGGGTTCGTGATGATGGAAATAGAGATTGTAGGTTCGAGGAAATAAAATCGTGAAGATTTCATGGCAAGTTTTATTGCTTCTTTGCAAACAAAGGGAGAAGACTGTTCTTCTTCAACTGATTCAATAATGCGGCCCTTGTATACAAAGACACATTTCAGAAACAGTTAACAGTGAAGGCTGACGCTGAGGAAGAGCAGGTGTAAGTGCTGAATGGATACAGAGCCAGCTCCCTCCCTTCCTCCCCAGCCAGAAAAGGGATTTAACTCTGCTGAGGCACCACTGAGGAGGCAACAAAAGAGATTTGCAGGGGACGCACCGCGATGACATCATGTCAAATCAATTACAGATAAGGTGGACATATTCAATTATTCAAGGACTGAAAACCCCACCCCATCAGCTGGTGTAAACTATGGAGCCTGCAACATCTGCGTAAAATACGCAAAGAAGCGGCAGCACAATGAGGCTCCGGGCACAACTCGATTTAACAGTAACAGCACATGTGCGCAACTCAAAGTGTGCCAAGATTACTTATGGCCAGAGTAAGCCTATAGATTAGTCAACGGAGCTCTTTTGAGAGGGTCTCCAGCTCACCATGTGTGGCAGTTCCCCCTGAATTGTTGTTTTATTTCAGTGGGAGAGAGAAAACCCACACAAAGCGCAGTAATCACACTGGAGATCCTGGATGTAACCATGGAAGCGTTTGTCTCCGTCCTCAATGGGCTACCCGGCCATTCATTTACTGATTGCGCTGAATCAATATTTAGGCTTTTCAATTTTATTAGCTGCTCCGAGGGGGATTTTTTGGCACAACGCAAAAAGAAATTAGCAGCGGCCAACCACTTTTAATCGTTTTCTTATAGTGTTATACAATATGTCTGCTTGAGCTGTCTGGCATAATTGATGAGGAGTATCGCTACTCATTTGTTTCCTTTATTCTCTGCGCTATTAATCTACCACTGGCCACCAATCATTACTGACTCGCTTGAAAATCAATCATCTCGCATCCTTTCTTTGAAATTATCCAGCAAAGTTTGCCTGGTCGGCACACATCCATACCAGCAGCCCACACTCACAATGACAAACAGCAACGTCTATGAAAACAGACGTAAAATGAATCATTCCAACTTACCTGACACCTTGCTTGGCCTCTCTGTCCAAGATAAATTAGTATAATATATCTGTTGCTGAGGATAACATCGATAAGTGCTCCCAGGGTCCTCAGCTCCGTCTCTTCTCAGACAGCAGCCGGTAGCTGCATCATTTTGTGCTCTGCTGAATTCGGCTTTTCCTTCGGCAGCTTCGGGTTCCCGGTGAACAACATGGGATGAAGCGCGTTTGTCATCTAACGGGACTGAAGCCGGGAGAGATAACGAGAGACGGAGCGGCTCCCCTGTGTGTTCAGGACCTTCTCCCCTCTCTACACACAGCTCCGGGCTCCTGCAGCCATGTGAGGGCTGCTGCTACTGTACACACACACACACTCACACGACTCACTGTCCAACAGACGGATTAGTTTGTAGATACTCAGGGAGTCCTGCTCGTCCCCCGGTCGCTGCCTAATGAGACAAGATGTTTTAATCCCATTTGTCTCTCAAGGGTGCTCGGTGTGGTGGCGGACAGCTCCACCCTGCGCACCGAACAGGCATCTGTCCTCATGCTAGCTGTCCTCCCCTCTGTTGTTGTCACTCCGCATAAACTTTGCCAGCGTACTTCATTATAAATAACTTAAAATCTGAGGAAATGACATAACAAGCCGCAACACAAGCAGTTTTACACGAAAGGCCTCTTGTATGGGTAGCGACCTGTTGATTTAGTAAAACGCTAAAAACGTCATAAGCTAACTATACAGTGAGTAAATTGAATTTAATTAGCTATCTAGCTGAGCATGCATACCCTCCTGTAGCCCATAGCTTGTATCTTCATTGACAGGGCAGTTAGTTTAGATAGCTAAGCATTAGGACAACCTAAAAATAAATCATTCGCTAATTTAAACATTAAATTAGCTACGAATAGAGATGTATGAATAAAAATAATCAGATTCTAACTTTAACCCAAAATCTCAGTACTTGGTCTGTTCCCAGCATGGATATAAAAAATTGAGCTCCAACCAACTATTAGCTTGACCTTTAGCGCCATCTCGCGATTACAAATGAGGGCTTCGTTGGGGGCGTCGGCGTTTACGTCATCACGCAGATATTCTGTTGACGTGGCGTGAGCGGTAGCGCTTCAACAGTAGCTAGCAGGTAGGTAAGTTAACTAAGCGAAGGGAAGGTGAAACCGAATATACTCCGGTGGAAGTATGGATATTATTCAGGTCAACTGATTGATCTGTGTTCACATTTTCAGGTAAAGGCAGTTGCTGACGACTTCTTTCAAATATATAATTAATCAACTTTGACCACTGGCCGATAGAATGTACAAACGTTACTACCCAGATAACATAGGTGGACGCTAGTTAGCTCTAGCTAGCTTTGTAGCTTATAGTTCGCTAACTGTGGACGTGCGCTGTGCACCACACTCCTATCAGTACAAGATCAACCTGACAGTTCGTGAAAGCCACTGATTTGCTTTCTTAAACAGACGTATTTGTAAAATTACGTAGTTATTCCTATCGGACGACGATGTGGTCTGGACTTATGTGTTGTGAGAGAGACTGAGGTGGCTATGGTTATATAGTCATGTTAAGCGCCTAGTTAAATAGTAAATTAGCTAGCCGGGATTTTTATCCACAGTAACTCTTTACAAGCTTAGGTAGTTAATCGCACCCCTGCGCGCTTATTAAAGAAGATGCTTGCAGTTGTGTTTATAGTTAACACCTTACATTGCTAGCGTTAGCTGCTAGCGTAGCTAACATCACCTTACATCGGCCAGCAATCTGCTATTGGTGTTAAAGTTGTAACCTAGAGTGAAGCCTGCCTTGCTCATAGGTTACAGTTGTGATAGGGGAATAGCTAGGTAATGTTATCTGAAAAGATCAACCCGTGGTCGTAATGGTTAGTGAAGCAGAAACATTACGTAAACAGGGGACCTTGGCATCATTAAGATAAAATGTACTGCCTGTAATGTCACTTATGAAACTGAAAGAGGCCCAGTCTTATCCATCTCAACTAAATATAACTTGACTGCTCAGGACTACCAGTGAAATGGACTACATGTTTCGGCTACTATTCTGATCATAAGAAAAAATATAATTAGTGTAATTGAAGTTGCTGCCGCCTGCCCCTAATTGCAGGTTTCAGAGAATGAGAGGCATGTTTAGTCTTGTATGGTGCCTTAAAGTTCACACAGGCTAGCTTTCATGCACAGTCTTTTTTTATTCTGTGCAGTTAAATTGGTCATATTTCTAACTTCATATGAAGAAGTGGTCACATTTGGGATGACACCGATAGTTATACACTACTTTATAAAGAGTCCACTGTTACCGTTCCCCCATGCTGTGAAAACAATGGCATTGTAGTCACCTGCATGTACTGTATGGCCAAATGTGTGGTGATAAAACATATTTCGCAGTGTATCCCTCCCTTGTTTTAGGTCTATTGGTTCAAACATGTTTTCCGTGTTTTCTTCCCTCAGGGTCAAGATTACCCTGCTGATATACCCAAAGAATTTGCTGCAGAATGTGGTACTCAAGCCTGTCTCTGCTCTTCCCAACACAGTGAAGAAAAAATGTCCAGTAGAAGCCAGCACTATGGGTTCCAGTCAGCCACCATGGTGCAGCCTGCCAATGGCGGTCATGCCTATCTGTTTGGAAACAATGGCTCAGAGAACGACCTGTCAGAGGAGGATGGGGAGAGCTATGAGCTGCGGCCACGTGGCAGAGAGAGGCTGCGGAGAAGCACCTCCAGAGAGAAGATGGAGGATATTATCTACCTGACCAGGGATATCCAGGAGGGTGACACCCTGAACAGCATTGCCCTGCAGTACCATTGCTCAGTATGTCCGCTCAAACCTGTGTGTGTGTATGCTTGTCTTTCTTTCTCTATTTGGGAGTACCCACTCAACTCTCATTATCTTATTTCTTCTCTTACATTACACATATACACAAACATTCTCCACCCTCATAAATCTTCTAATAGTGATTAGAAATGTCTTACTTTTATATGAATTGACTAACCAGTTAGTCTATAGAGTTATAACAATAACATGCACAACATTAATTACAAGGGTCCAACTGATATCCTAATTATTTTATCTAACCAATATTCAAACAATGCAGAATAATGAATGTACAATAAGAGAGATGGGGTATTACAAATATCAAAGCATCAGGCAGATTTTCAGTGAAAAAGCTCTTTTAAAAAAAACACCGTACACTAACTGCCCAGCATCACATGGCAGGCACACATGAATAGCTGGTGAAAATAGTGGTACATTCAGCAGGTAAAGAGCCAGAGGCTTTCCTCAGGAGTTGGTAGAGACTAAATAACAGCTAAACAGAGAGCGAATATTGGATTTACATTCACCAGGTGGCCAGAAACACAAATCCAAATGGATGATAATGTTGCTCTGTAACTGCTGGATGTGTAAATAAGGAACTGATTTCTTCACCGTATGAACTTAAAACGCTCAGTGTTGATGCAAGTTTAAATGTAGGTGAAAACATAAGTATAAAATATAAATAATTCCTAATTATTATTAATTCCTACTTCCCAGTTGCCTTCCTGTTACAAAGAATTAGTTCATGACTGATGCAAACACTCTTACAACAGATCCAAGTTTTTTGATTTCGAGAGTTCAGTGCATTATTTCATTTTACGGCTCCTAAATGACAAGGTAATTTTTCTAAGGAGCATTTTTTAAATGGTCAGTGCTCTGTATAATTTCACCATAATCATATTGACAATATTTAGTACTCTTTGATAATATGGGTTTTACTTTACAAGTTTTGTCAGTTCTTGTATTAAATAATTAAAATTATTTCCAGCATGCTTTTTGGAGGACATCTGCACTTGGTATTTTGTATCATGCAGTGTGTTTTGCAATAAGCCATTCTGTTTTAGCGGTTGACTCAGAATCCAGAGAATTCAGATGACAGTAAATGTAAAATATTAATTTGTGTCTGTATGCGGTATAGTAAATGTATCTTTTTTGTGTGTGTGTTTCCTAGGTGGCTGATATAAAGCGTGCCAACAACCTTTTGACAGAGCAAGACTTCTTTGCCCTACGGTCGGTCAAGATTCCTGTGAGGCGCTTTAGTGTCCTCACAGAGACTCACAGCACTGGACCTCACAAATCAGCCTCCCCCTCAGGTGCCAGGCGTGTACCCCAGATCTCTTCCATGACCTCCCTCCCCTCTGAGTCCTCCACAGACTCTTCTTCATCCTCTACCGACAGCGTGGAAGGATTTCTCCTGGAGAAGGACAAGGACATTGAGCGGCTGGTGAAGTCCACAGGTCCGTCTCGGAGCAGCCTGAATGAGGTTGTGTCCTCCTTAACGCTGCAGCAACAGCAGCCACTGCTAGGAGAAGTCGAGTATAAACCAGCACAAAAAAAGGACCCTTATTATGGAGCAGACTGGGGCATGAGATGGTGGACGGCTGTGGTCATCATGCTGGTTGTTGGCATTGTTACACCTGTGTTTTATCTGCTGTACTATGAGGTTCTCATGAAAGCTGACGTCAGCCATCATGGCATTCCTACACAAGCTCAAGGCGACATGCCTCATGGACATCTCCAAGACAATAATTTGGATCTTCCTGTTGGATAAAACAGCAGCGCAGATGCTGGACAGCAATGTGGTTTATGGAGATCCCACATGCACTCGATGTGGACAAAGCAGGAAGCGGTGAACACGGAGGGCTTGAGAAAACATAACAAGGGATTATCACTTTACATACAAGTTTGTTGCTAACTCAGAGACCAAATAAAACTGGGTGGATGTCCCCATTTGAGTAGTTATTATAGATTTAATACAGCAATGCAATCTGTCTGACTGAGACAGTCACTTTATAGTGGGGACAGTTACCAAGTAGAGGGACTAGTAATAAGGGTGCGGCCACAGTCATGCCGTGTGTCGGTCCAGCCAGATATGCTGTACAGAGTATAAAATGGGCCAAAAATAACAAGTGATATGATTGGCTCAGTTTTTTTCAAAATGATGGATACATTTCAGAGTTGTTATCAGTGTCGCCAGTAGAATTGAGGTGATGTTTTTTCATCTATGCTGCTGCACTCTCAGTAAGCTTCACACAAACTGCGGGACAGAAAGTAACACTAACCAGTTTGTTTATTCAGTAATGAGGCAGTGGTCACACCCTGAGAGAGTAATTAATTCTGTGGTTGTGGTTTTAAACCAGTTTTTACTTAATTTGGTCCAACTGTATTTTTTGCCATGTTAGAAATAGTGTATTTTCCAACGCTATTGCTGCCATTGTGTTTAATATAGAGTTAATTTATTACAAGACTATTGAGCATTTGCCTTTACCACTCAAACAGTATTCAGAGTTACCAGTTAAATTATGTTTTTGAATTTCCATGAAAGTTGCTTGAATTTTTCTTTCCTTTAGCTTGCTTGGAGAGAAGTGCATTTTTTTCCATTTCAAAAAACCTCAAAGAGCATGGTGAGGAAAATGGGAAATGCACAGTATTCCCACAATGACTCATTCTTGTAATTATGTGAAATTTTAGACTTTGTTATGTAGCCCTTTTATTTTATCACCGTCTTCACTTGACACTTCATGAAATGCATAATGTGTTTTTGACAGTATGTGCCTTTCAAACTGTGGAAATGTGCTACAGGCTGGAAAATAAATACATCTATTTTGAATAAATTATTGCCAGTATGCACATAGTTTGGAATTTCTTATTTACATAAGTCCTCAAGGAAAGCTTGCGCCTCAAGATCAAACAAAGCAAACAACCATGACTCTGCTAAACAGTATTCCCAGCTTATCTCCAACATTTAACGAATAGAAACAATCACATACTGATTGTTTACTTGAACAGTGCAAGCTTTCTTGAGTTTGCATGGTTGAATCACACTTTCTCAGTATGTTGCTTCACCGTCCATATTATCATCACTGTCTGCAGCAAAATCTTCGCCATTGTCAAAATAGCTTTCAATGTAGTCGTTTTCCTACAGAGAAACAAAGGAAACAGTAAAATATTAACTCGGCTTCTAACATATCAACCATATTAACTTTCCTTTAACAAACTATGAAGATTTCAGGTTGTCATGTGTAATCTAACCTCTTCGATATCCTCTTCGTCATATTCTTCTGCTTCAATTTCCTCCTCATCATCCTCATTCCCCGTTTTCTTTTTGGTCTCATCGTCTGATTTTTCAAGGTTCCCATCATCTTTCTTTTCCAGTTCCTGAAATATTGACATATTAAATAACTTGTGCAAAACATTTGCTTGCTCAGAAGGACATATATAGTTTTTGGTAAGCACATGTGCATCCTGAGCTCTTATATACTGCACCATCTACCCCCCTTTACATGATAAAACACATCAAGAGAAAATAAACAGTGCATGTAATGCTCAGTAGCTGAACACAACAAATAAGTTCAGAAAAACTTACATCTAATTTAGTCATCATATCCTCTGTGTGTTTGCGTGATATCACAGTTTTCTTCTTTGTGCCTGTTGGATTTAAGCATTTGGTCTTTATTCTTATGGCCATTTATTACTGTACAATTACATATATATTACATAATATATTCTATATATTAGATAATGGCTGTAATACCTGGTTTAGCCCGCCGTTTTTTCACTTGGGGCATCAATTCTTTTGGGAAAAGGTTCCAGTCTAAAATATTAAGAGTACTTCCGTTATTTTCCACTTATTTCTCTACTTGCTCTAATCAAGTGACAGTATGTTGTGCAAGTACCTGGAGTCCATTCCTCATCCTCCATCTGGCTTTTCTTGAGGTATCTTTCCGTGTATTTCTCCACGTCTGTTTCATATAAACAAGAGAAAGTTCTGCTTCAGTATACTCTTAAACAAGTCCCAATTCACGCTCACATCACAATCAGCAGTTTATCATAACTAGAGTCTTTCACCACAAACCACTGGGTGCTCCTCCTGATTCTTAGCCACAACGGTTAATCATAGGTTGAATAGTTTTGACTATACTACTTATTATGGATATATTTAGCTCATCACTGAAGAGACCCTATCAGGCCAGACCATAGAAATTGTATTAAAACCATCAGATGGGGTAGCAGCTGTAACTCAATATTCTGCCATAAATCTGCCTTTCTCTACTTTACCCAGATATCTTAATTAAATGTGTCAGTTCCTAAGTGCTGCATTATCTTCCCTCACAGCCGCCAATAGTCTTGCCATTGCATTTCTATTAGATGTCAGATTTCTAATGCACTACTCTCCTCACCTGCTTTATTGGAGTGAGGTCTGATGTTGTGTGGAAGCCGCTGCATCGATCCCCTCAGCTCCTGTTTTAAGGCCAGCATGTAGTCCTCATCCTCGCCAGCTTTTAACGGCACTGGCTTAAACTCTGTGTTCTGGAGGAGAACAGATAGTGGAAGGGAGATGACAGCAATCATGTGTAAGAGGTATGTTACTGTTAGCTTTGGATAAACATGTTGGTTTGTTGATGCTGGGTTACCTCCAATTTCTTTCTTCAAGAGCTTACATTTTAGTTGAACTAATAGGATGCCATTTCATCAGTTTACAGTCAAATTCTGTGCAGGAAAATAGTACCAACCTGTTCCCAACTGATCCTACAAGTAAAACTGAAAGAAGTAATATAAGGGCAGTTAAAACGCAGTCTTTCCAATCTTTCAGGTAATGGTGCACAACTAATTTGGTACAAATAAGAAAAAGCTGCCTCAATATATTGAATGAATGATTAAGTTATTCAAATTGGTGTATCTGTTATCAGTGGGACCTACAACATGTAAAAGTGAACAATAGTGAAGTGATTAACTTGAAAAATAATACTGACCCTCAAGAGCCTCAAAAGCCCCAGGTATGTCAGTTAGTCTATGTTGAATTGCTTTGGAAAATATATACCACCAAATCAGATGTCATGGTCTCTAGGCCTGTGAAAATAGCCACCCTCCGCCCAATGATGTAGCAAACAATAGAGGCATGCTCACACAACTGACGTTCTCGAGAGATGCTCAATTTTAAACAGGTGCAGGCTCTTAACATGATGAAGACTAATGTTACTTTACCAATTTATCATTTTATTCGTGGTAATACAAATTGATTTTTCCGACACATTTTCTTTATACATGTCTACTTTGTGAGGACAAATAGATGTATGTATAATAGATGTCCAGTATTTGTTGACAGGCAAGGGAGACAAATTTCACCTGTCTCTCTGACAACAACAACAAATACTGGTGCAGTTAGAGGCTTGAATCACTCCCGTCCAGGTGAGTTTAATATACTGCAATTCAATATGTCATCATGGGATCTCTGCATTTGTGTGTGTGTGTGTGTGTGTGTGTGTGTGGATATGTATTACTGATTTCCTGAGGACATAAAAACAGAGTCACAGGCCAGGTGAAGCCTTGGCTTATGGTAAGATTAGGTTCAGCATCAGGTTAAGGTTAAGGTAAGTCTCCAGGATTGAATGTCAGTTTATGTAATGGCCCCAAAAATGATAGAACCACGATTCTCTCTCTCTCTGTCTCTCTCTCTCTCTCTGTGTGTGTGTGTGTTCGGTACTTACCGGAAACAGCGGGCTGGGCCCCACCCTGGCTTCTGGCATGCTGCCCCTGCCGATGCCCAGAGCCTCCACACTGAACGTGAAGGCAGCCACTCCACGACCCCTGCCTGCCATGGCTGCAAGCCTCTTCTGCCCCTGCAGCACAGAGTCCACATGTCTGCAGTCAACTTCACTGTCAAACACGTGTACACACAACAAGTTCATGTCCCACAGCCTTCATCGCCGTTTGCCTCACTTTGCCCACTGTGCAACGCCGGTTAACACTGAAATACATTAGAGACGCATATACATACACAAAAAGTTGTAATACTCACTATGGGACTTAGTAAACTGCTCCTAATTTGGAGACGTAAAATCGTACAAGTCTGTGTATTTCAGGGCTATTAAGCGGCATTTAGCCTTAACTAAGTCTTCATGTTTTCACTTCACGACTTAACTTCTCATTTACACTCAGCTACTAGTTTGTTCGGTACGTAAACAAACTCCTGAAATCACTAAATTTAACAGAAAACCTGGTGAAGTCTGCACCGCTTTGCTAACACCGGCGTGGGAAGCTGTGCTCACACTACACTCAGCAGTAAATGTGGCTTTAACTCACCCCGCCCCGTGTGTGACGTTTGAGAAGGCGTGGCTTATTTACAGCCAATAGTGGCGGGGTTCAGGGCGGTCGTCACTCATCGGCTCGCCCAATGACATCGCTCTCCTGCAACAAGGGTGTGTCGGCCGCCACCATCACATTAACCCCAAATGAAAACATATCACCTCTAGCTAGACGGCTAGCTACACCTCTCCGCCGCAAAATCACCTGACAGCGCACGACCCGCAGCAGGTTACTTCGAAAAGTGCATGAACTGGGATGTCTGCAGCCGACTGGTACGCTCACAAATCGCTGGGAGACGGACTCTTCTGGATCCAGGAGCGATTCTACCAGTCAGACAACCGGGCCAACATCTGGCTGCTCCGCGGCTCACACCAGGACGTTGTGATAGACACTGGACTCGGCTTGAGGAGCTTACCTGACTACATCGACGCCAAGGGGCTGCTCGGCAAAGACCCGCAGAGAAAGAACCCGCTGCTGGCCATCGCCACCCACGCCCACTTCGACCACTCGGGCGGCCTGCATCAGTTCCAACAGGTGGGCGTCCACAGCGCCGAGGTTGATGCCTTGGCCAACGGAGACAACTTCGAGACGGTCACCTGGCTCAGCGACAGGGAGATCGCCGAGGCTCCCAGTCCAGGATGGAGGGCAAGGCACTACAAAGTCAAGGCTGTGCAGCCTACGCACATACTGCAAGAGGGTAGGTAGGAGATATATCCGCATATCAGCCACTGCTGATATGATTTATTACAGGGGAGTGGATCTGTGATCAAAGGCCGGTCTAAATGCATTTGCCTAGGGATAAGCATCATGGTCGATACCATTAGACGGTTTTTAATGGGTGCGCCTGGACTCAGTATCTTCAGTGTGCACATCATCCGCTGCACACAATCCTCTGTACCCCCACAGGAGGATTTCAGCGCACAAATAATTTTTAGAGGCACGTATGCCTGCACGTATAGAGGCATGCAACGTGCGGCAGAGAGGTACAGTAAAGTGATTGTTAGTGCTAACATTTTTCATCAGTTTCATGAGGGACGGTGCACGGTGTTACAAAAGGATGCTGTATTTGCTTAGGCAGGGTTACAATGAGGTGCTCGCCAGTGCTTAAGCAGGTGTACATGAATTAGTACTAGTGCAGAGACAGGTCATTTGCCACGGGCCTAGCATAAATGATGGTTTGTGAGATGTGACAATAAGAAATCTTCTTTTTAAGGCAGCTGCTGTGCTCATGCTTCACCTGTATTTGCAGAGCATCTCTATTTTTAGCCAGTGTGCAGATGACTTTGTCTACAAAGAAAAGAAAGGGGCCGAGAATGCAGAGACAGGCCATGCTTATGGAAAGCATCCCATAGAGTATTAATAACCTCCCAGCAGTGATATGGCCATCACCCACACGTCACAGATACACTAAAGATTTTTAGTTGTTGCACAAAGCTTATATCACTCAGGATGCTGCATTTGAGAGGAGAAGCTGTTTGTTGTTGGAGTTTGGACGGAAACCTTTCCCCTTTGAGTATTTAGTGTCCTTACAGGGAATCATTTCTGCATCGTCAGTCAATACACAGACTTGTTCTGCTGTGTCAGAGCCACTGCTGCAGTGCAGATGGAGTATCTCATTGCTTGGTGTGTAAGTTTCATCCTCCTGTCACACTGTGCCACTCATAGCTGTTCTGGACCAAATCAATTACAAACAGATTGTCCTCGACTCTGAATATCATGATGATTTGAGATGACATGTGGCAATCACAAATATAACTCTGACTTGATTCCAGCCAGCCATATTATGCAGAACATAAGGATGTAGTTTGGATGCAAGTCTGGGAACGGGATGCATATTCAGTCAAAGTTATACGTTACATTGTGTTTGTATGTGTGAATGATTTTGGTAATATGATCCTATGTCTTCCTCTCACCTGTCTAGGTGATGTTATCAACCTGGGTGACAGACAGCTGACTGTGCTCCACATGCCGGGTCACTCTCGGGGAAGCATCTGCCTCCACGACCGTGACAATAAGCTGCTTTTTAGCGGAGATGTGGTGTACGATGGCTCCATGATTGACTGGCTGCCCTACAGCCGCGTCAGTGACTACATCAGCAGCTGTGAGCGCCTGGTGGGGCTGGTGGACAGTGAACAGGTAAAACTGGAACACAGCAGGGGTTGGTTGCACCATTTCAGATCATAGCCCCACTATCTTGGGTCAGATTAATGGAGCTCTGATGCATCCAATCCCATGATCTGAAAAATATAGATTTCTATTAAAATGTCACTCAGAAATGTCCATTATATCTACATTTTAGGTGCAGAGCTGACTTTTATTCACCACCCTCAGTGACAATCAGATTTTATAGTTTACCAACAGCATTTTTCTTGCAAACACATCTGAAGAATGGAAAACAAAATGAAGTTAATTCCATGCCAATCAAAATATTTACCAGAAATGTTTTTTCAGCTGTTTGTAATAATCCTCCTTAAATCAGAGCTATGTACCAGGTACTGATGGACACATTTGGTAGCCAGAGAAATTATGCTTTAGTCCGCCACAACTGATGATTTAATAATTCACGTACAACCCCGATTCCAAAAAAGCTGGGACGCTGCGTAAAAATGATTAAAACAGAATGTGATTATTTGCTCATCCTAAAGCTAAACAGGTTGATTGGTAACAAGTGATATTGCCATGATTGGGTTTGAAAGGAGCATCCTGGGAAGGCTCAGTCATTCAGAAGTGAGGTTCAACACTTTGTGAACTAGATGGGCTCAGGAACACTTCATAAAACCGTTGTCAGTAAACACAGTTAGTTTGTAAATGATATTTAAGTTTTGCACAGCATCCCAATTTATTTGGAATCGGGATTGTAGCGTATACATCATTTTAACGTGTTTGACAACTGGCAAATTCATCAAACAGGTTGACCAAGTCCTCCCAGGACACTACAACACCTTCGGTGCTAAGCGGCTCCACCGGCTTGCATCCACATATATCAGCCGAGCTGGAACGTGCCCTGCCAAGTTCTCCACGTTTGCCTGGAGTACCCTGGCCGGGGTGGCGCTGCGGGCATGCAATCCACGGAGTGCCTGCTAATGAGAGGGGACCACAGAGCTGGAAGAAGCATAAGTGCACAAAAAAAGGTGTTAAAATATGGAGGACATGAAAGAGGGGGAGACACCTCATTTATCAGTAACTTGATGTAACATTGTTCATTTACTTATGTAATCCAACAGAAATCTTATTATTGCCAAACCTTGTGTGAAATGCCCCTTTTGGGTTACATAAGTCAATAATCAGCATCATATGAAGCATATAATATAAAGTATTTATTAGTGTGATTCTGTTCTATACTGACTAATATGTATTTATTGGACCGAATATGATTATATGTATGTTTTTTTATACTTTAAGCAGTTGTGAAGTTAAAATAGCACAACAATGGTACAACTCTGCACTGCAGACAGAAAGCAGGGAGCCTTATGTTCCCCTCTGAGGCATTTGAAACAGAGTCAATATGGCCATAGTATTTCTCTATGCATTTTACAATGCTCAGTGAAGACTCAGTGTCGACTACCTCCTATGTTTGTAACAGTGCTTTGTACTATTGACAAATCTAAGGCTTTGCTATCAGACATTGACAATAAAGCATCTGTTCTACTTGCCCTTCTCGGTGCTTCTATATGGAATTTCAGCTTTAACATAAGACAGGATGATCTCCTATGGGATTTGTCGCTGGAGGGAGAAAGAGAGAAGAACAGAATTGGATAGAATGTGATCCATTATATGCTCAAAGTGCAGAGAACTTAACGTACTTTACTGATCTAACAGAAATCTCTCCCGCTGCAGGAAAAAGTGTACATGCTGGAAAAGAAAACGTTTCCCTGAAGCTACTTTTGTATTCTGCTATACGACATTTAAATACAGTCGATGTTTGACCTGTTAACACACATATATTCTGTGCTACAATGACATGAGTAAGGAATATAGTATACTGTATATCAGTTGAGATACAGTTTCAACTTTAAAGGTTTCGCCATTGATAGATTTACATGTAATATTCCTAACAGAGTTCAAAAGATTAAGTCTCTGTTAGGATGTAGACAAAAATGATGAGGATGTGTGAAGAAACAGTCAGTTGTGAATGGATAAAACATTTATTATATTTAATGTTATATTATTTAAACATGAGATTTCCACATTTCTTATTTTATGTTCGCCTTCTAGGACGGCACACATGCAGAACACAAAGCCTGCTAACACGGGGAACTCTTGCAAGGTTATAACATTCAATGTTATCTATTCATAACAGTTAAAGATCTGCACATCATCTGTTAACACTATGATAATCAGGTATCAATATAGCTGCATTTATAACAAAATCAATAATGTAACAAAAGACAAAGAGAGGTTTATTTGTTAACTTATAAAAATTAATTTACAGGAACAAATGCTTCTTTTTCAAACATTTGACAGTTTTAATTCTTAGTAAAAATGGTTGCCCGAGTTCTGAGGAGACGGTTACCAAAGTAAAATCCACAGTAAACAAGAAAGAGAGAAGAAGAGGCTTTACTGCACTGACAGAGACACGACTCTCCTATAAGATTTGTTTTCACATGGACGCCTTCAGTCAGATGATTCTACTGCTGAGAGTTGTGTCAATGATAATAACTTACATAATAATAATAATAAAAACAGGTGGCAGTGTAAACAAAGCATTTTATTCTTGCTCTCACTATCATGACCTAATGGTTGACTGGAGTTTCATGTAAGTACTCTTAAGTTGCCTTGAATACAGCCACCATAAAGTATTGTCTAAGAAACGTTGCATAATATTTAATTGGTGGAGGTTTCACATTTTATTGGAAATTCAATAATAATCAGGGACTATTCTTAATATTCCTCAATACTGCAGTGAGGCAGTGTAGCAGAACTTAAAGTATGGCTTGGGTTTTGAATAATACTTAAGCTTTGGTTAATTTCAGTTTATTCTCGGGTTTGTTCTGTGTGTGTGGATCTGTTACCCAGTTCTGACGACAGCCTTTCAATAGTGTGCAGATAAATGTGTCAGAATTAAGACCAGAGCTCAGATTTTTACCCTGAAGAGATCACAGTAATAACCAGTACAGTAAGTATGAGCACTTGCATAAAGTTAAACTTTCACCAGGTTCATTGTTGAAATGATCTCAAGTAGTACGACATTTTAACTGTAAGTCAAATCATGCAAAAAACAAAATGGTGCATAGTAATTTTAGGAGAACCACAAAGATAATCTGTTGTATGAATATTTAGATACGTACACTGAAGTAGATCACAGTACAGGCAACAGACACCGACCCTTCGCTCCACACTTAACAGTTTCTAACATTTGAATCTTCTCGGTTATACCTTATCTTGGATGTTCGTCTGGCCACATGCTCACTGGCTTTCATAGCATAAACACCGCAAACCTTTATTTATAAAATACAGATAGGAAACATCCAGTCAAAAAACTGCTAGTGCATTAATGGAGATGACCTTGAAATAATGATTTTTTTTGTGGGCGGGATGGCTGATGCAGAGGACAAAACAAAACCTTTTCTAATATCAGAATTAGAGTCCAAGGACAGACAGTAGGCCTTTAGTATCACGTTCTCCCAAGCAGCACGACCATGATTTTTTCAAAGCAAAGCAGAGTACCTCCCATTCAGTTTTGGAACAGCTTCAAAATTGGGGCAACCCAGCAAAGTGCAGAGTCGCCTGCAGTGATTGTCACCTGTCTTTTGTGTTAGAAGACATTCCAGTTTGCCCCAGGAGGGTCTTCCATGATCCGTCCTCCGCCAGGAGGCAGGCTAGAGGCAGCTTATCCTCCTCAGGGCTGTGCATGTGGCGCAGCAGGTTGCCTGAGGTCGGTTCACATATGTTAAGCCAGTTACATCATGGTTTAATGAGCACTGGTGCCTTTAAGCCAGTGTAAAATGTCTGTCAGGCGACGCAAGTTCACACCTGACTTTGGAGCCAGTTGCGAGGATCTAGTCTGGCCCTGAGGTTCCTGAGGCTGCGGCGAGCCGGGGAGGGCCTTGAGAAGGGGGCTCCCTCAGATGACTCGGGGCTGTGGCTGCCCTCACTGTTGCTGGAGCTGTTGCTGGAGGTGGAGCTGGAGCAGGAGAGCGTGGTCTGCGTGCTGCGCTGCGACCGCGGCGATCGGGAGGAGATGGGGAGCGGGGCGAGCAGCGAGGAGGGAGGAGGCTGGCAGGGGCACTGGAAGGTCCCTCCTCCTCCGTACCCCCTCCCTCGAAGGGTGCTGAGCTTCGCATCCAGCGACAAAGTGCGGGGCCTCAGACGGGAGGGGGATGATGACAGGAGGGAGAAGTTTGAAGAAGGCTCGGGCCAGCCATGGCGCTGAGAGCAGGGACTGGTGCTGCAGTGGCTGTCGCTGTCTGAGGTCAGGCTTGCATCTGACGACAGCAGACCCAGCTGTGGACAGCGGTGGGGGCTCACGGGGCTCCGGGGCAGTCGATGGGGGGTGCAGGGGCTGTGGCCAGAAAGGCGGGAGGTACAGGGACGGGGGCGGCCAGCGCCTTTTGGGTTGCTCTCGTCAAACACAGACATCCAGGTGGGGGAGGTGCCCAGCTGGCTGCGGAGCTCCAGCTCCTGCATCCTCCGAGCCAGGATGTCTGACACGGTGCTGCTGAGGTCATCAGACGATTCAATAACTGCAGGAGAGATGCAGCAAATCTCATCATTATCACAGGACACACTGAAATAATCGGTTTGTCTTAAATACGAGATTTGAGTTGTTTATGAATTGGTAATCCAGTCATAATTTCAGATTAATTTTAAAGTTTCTTACACATTCATAAAGCAGGGCAGGGATTAGGATACTTCAATGCAAAATTAATGAATATTTTGATCTCACTGGAAGTATGGATTCTAGATGGATTTAGACACATTTGCAATTCATGAGACACGACTTTGTAATGTATCCTTGAGTTCAACTCTGAATGTTTATTTAATTTTTCTGAATAACAATCAGACGAAAAGATCCTGTCCTGTAATGCTTCGCAGGATCTACTCACTATCAGCCAGACGGGGCCGATCCTGGACTTCAACATTTAGCACAACATGAGTTCTATGGAGCCCTACTCCTGTTACTTCACCTGTCGTTGTAATAGGACGAGAGCAGAGCACGAATCTCAGCAGACACAGCGTTATCCTGCAGCAGAAGACCCTCACAGGAGGGTGTGGCAAGAGGCGCTGCCGGGAGGGGGGTTAGGAAAACCGAGAGGGAGGTTGGGGAGAGAGTGAGGGTGGAGTGGATAGGAGGTGTGCAACAGGTGGAGTTCCATGTTTTGATGGTCATGACAGAGATCAATAAAGGTTGATGAGTGTTTATTAAAGAAATGAATGTTAAGTAGTGAAGAGAGAACAAAAAACGATTCGTTCAAGGATGAAGATAATTCACCCGTTGAAAATTAATGGTGAAAGTTGATGAAAAATGTGGCGTTATTAATGAATAATGTATGAGGACACAAGGAAATAATAAAGAAGGACAAAGAGACAAAGCCAAGGAGTGATGAATTCAAGACACACAAGGAAAATTGAGAAGGACAAAGAGGGACAGAGAAACAAAGGACAGAGAGTGAGTCAGCGTGTCAGAGATAAGACCCTCTCTATCTACAGTACAGAGGAGTAAAGCAGAGTGTGAGTCTGAGATATCGGAGCGGAAAAATGTAATTGTGGCGGCATCTCTCATGCACATGGACCCAAGGAATTAAAGCTACACACAGTCACATGCAACGAAGGCACAGTCCTTTCTTTCCCTGCCGTCCCTTTCATTTTGTCCGCTTCCACCTGAGGTGACCGAAAATGTTTGCTGATCGCGTATCCACAGTGGTCTAAACAGGAGGAGGTCTTACCCATTTCGTGATAGAGTGAACCCTGCTTTGGTGGGACAGGAGCCGGTTTCCTTGGTGACGGCAGCTCAATTTTCATTAAGTCGTCACAGCAGTGCTTCCATTGGCCTGTATGTTGGAGATGACAGTCACTTTCAATGCACCAAGCAGCACATACGGATCAAACAACAGTATATATAGAGTCCTTCAAGCAGCGACAGTGACACACACTTCCTCTGTACTTACTCATGTCATAGAAATGTTGCCAAAAGGCCTCCATCCACCGGTGTGTGTCCTCGCGGCTGTCTGTGGTCAGCGTGTGTGTGACCTCCTCGCCGCCGTACTGGTTACTGATACAGATATTCTGAACTTTGCTGTGAGGGTCTTTCTCCGACGCACGTATTCTGGTCTCCTGAAACACGGGAGCGACAAAGAATGCAATCATCTTCCACAAAATGACTACAATCAGGAGTGAATGCCAGTGCTCCTGAGTGAACAAAATTACGTGCTGCAACAAGTGATCATTACGCCAATTGTAATTGTGAGTCCCCGCTGAAAATAAGCCTGCACTAATAAAGCCACTAATTAGTCCTCTTCCAAACCATTTCCCTTCAGCAATTATCCAACAAAAGGTGCAGACTCCCAATTCCCACCTCCTCCTTCTACTCCAAATGCGTCTAGGCCTATTTACAACCACTAGATGGGAGTGTTGCTCCATTAGTCCATTTGTCACGCATAACCGCCTCTTCCCTCTTTAGATGAGCCAGACAGCTGATAAAAGATCCTACAGACCTGATCTGACCGACTTGGCTTTAGGTCAGCTGTGAGGGTCAGAGGCTACAAGAGACTGAATGAGTCACTATGGAAGGAATGAGAAGCCCCACAGGCATCAACTCTCAGACACAGGAAATAAGATGATCGAGAACCTGACTGGCTCTTCACATTTGTGCCTGGAAAAATGGACGGACGGGAGAAATATGACTCCTGCTTGGATGGAGCTTGACTGCTGTGTCCTATTGTATTTGCAAAGACTCGAGAAGATATGGAGCAGATTTAATTTGGGAATCTTTAAAGCCTTTTATCTGGACATGTCTGCTCTTTTTCTAGCCTTGCTGAACATTTACACAGTTATGCCAGAAAGCTGAGAAAAAGAGCCAGTGTTATGCTCTCAGCTTCTGAGCAGCTCCACTGGGGGAACTGAGGGCTAAGTGCCTTGTTCGAGGGCACCCTAATAGTAGTTACTGAGAGAAGAGCATCGTTTCTTTTCGTTTTTTGCCTCAGAGTCTACTAGCTGGCTTGAGATTCAAACTGGCAGCAATCGATAATCTCAGTTCCTTACCATCTACGCTACCAATGCCTGAAGCATTACCAAAAAAGAACAACAACTGGTTCTGCAAGGCTGAATCAACCTCTGTTGAGTGTTTTACTCTGTTTCTCGATTTTCCTGTGATTCCTTTGCTGACCTTGTTGATGGCAATAGTGAAAGCTGGCTCAACATTAGCCTCTACATCTTGTTGCCGGTGGTAGCAGAAAAGGCTTGTTCCTTTCAGAACGGCATGCACTTCTGTCCAACTCTGAGGGTCACCGCCCAACTGCTGCGAGGCAGAAGAAAAGATCAGTTAAGTGTGGAGTAAAACAACACAAAAACACAAAGAGAGAGGGCAACACAAGAAGGAGAGGCGGGAAGTTAAGGAGGAGATAAGGACAGAAATAAACCAGGACAAAATCCAAAAATGATGGAGACCTGGAGAGGAGCGCACACACACCCGCCAACTTACCTTAACTTTCAAGCATCCACTCATCATCTGTTGGGTCATACAGTGAGGCTGAGCTGCGAGGCGGCAACACATACTGCCATAGAGCGGCAGCCAATAAGAACACTCTTCTACGGGGGGAGAGAGAGAGAGAGAGACGGATGGGCAAAAATAAACACCATCAATAAATAAAAATCTCCCCACATGACATTCAAAATTCACACGCAAACATGTACAGTCATGTGCATCCCCACAAGGACACACACACCTCTTCTCCATGTCGTACTGGCCCCCCTTTAACAAACAAAACAAGGCACAGGGGTGTCTAAGACTGGCAGCTGCACGGAGTGTCGTGAAGTGCAGCAATGAAACTTTACAGCAGGCTGAAGGGCCAATGAATAAAACACTAGGGGCCTGTCTGTCTGAGGTCTGGGCCCTTGTTAGCCCACATCATTACAGCTTTACACAGCAGTCACCTCACTAGCACAGCCTTTATTGCAGTGACCTTGACAATAGTTGTCTGTCAGAGAACATGGGAGGACAGAGGCAGGGGAGGAGGAGGCGCTCGGTTTAGGGGGAAAATATTAGAATGCGAGGAGGAGAAGGGGGAGCGTGACGAGTGAGAGGAGGGGAAAAAAAACGGACAGATGGCTGCTTTGGCAGGGAGAGGAGAAAGATGGCGAGGAGACAGACTGATGAAGGCTGCCACTCACCGTTGCCTGAGATGGTGAGGTCATGCGTGCGAAAGCTGTCCTGGATGTGTGACAGCGTCAGGGTGGTATGAGCTAAGAGGTGGTACTTCGGGCCCCTGTCAAGACACACGGAGAGGATGACATTTATTCTGTGTTTCAGCATGCATGTTTATACAAGAAAATGGCTTCCTGTGCTATCTGAAATAGAAGCTATTTCTCCCTCTAATCTAACTCTATTAACTTTAAACTTACGGTACAGAGGGAACTGGCAGCAGAAGAGGAGCTGACCCTCCATTGCTAACAGGACTACACGGTCCAGGCTCTATGGCTGCCCGGAGCTTTTTCCCAGCTGATCGCCCCAGTGAGGAGCTCAGTTTACTGGCTAGTTTCCTTGGCGTGCTCCCTGCTGAGTAGTCGTCCTCCGAGCAGCAGCTGTACAGCTCAACACGCAGCTCAAAACCCGGACTGGCTTCATTGCTGCGAAAAAGATAAGCGTGAGCGCATCAGTGTCTCCCACAGGATGTATGTGAGTATTTCAGTCTTACGTGTGGTTGCAGGTTGCAGATCACTTACAATACGATGGTGTTGTCAAAGCAAATATCGGTGAGCGTCCGGTCCACTATCACCATGTCTGTGTCGAAGATCTCTCCTCCCAGCTGTAGCAGGCAGAACACTGCACACCGGTGCAGCTCTACAAAGGACAGGGCAGAACAAAAGACGCAACATTTGTGAGACCTCGCAACAGCTTTCATTCAATTGCATCACTCGAAAAGTCATTTTCAGCTCAAAAACTGTTCCAACAAAGCGTTGAGGCCAAAGGCTGGAGAGGGCGTATGATCTGAGTCATTAAAGTTCAGCCCCTCCATTTGGCTGACAAGCACTTCTTCTCTTGTTAGTTTCAGCTCAGAAAGCTCATTGGCCAGCTGTGCTAGGAATTCCTGCGAAGCATTGTTGGCTGTTTTGTGGTGGAAAATGAGGCACAATGGTCTTTAATGTTGCAGCAGCCAGTGAGAGCCGGAACACAACAGCTGCCTTCTGAATGCACTGCGAAAACTGAAGCTATTTCAGGGAATACACGTGCATTGTAAAGAAGCTGTAATACTCTTTTTTGGGCACGCTTCGCTATGATTATGGGTAATTGGATGAATCCTTGTACCGAAAAACAACACCATCATATCCATAATAACAGTGAGATGTAAGAAATAGTACCTTGGGTATCATTCTTATAAAAAAAATATATAAACAGTGTGGCACGTGATGGTCTGGTTCTTCTATTGTGTTGTGTTTTCTTCTTCTTCTGCTGCTGCACAACCAAATTCAATCATTTTGCTACTTTGCGTTAAAAATCAAGGTTACAGTTGAAAAGGCTGAGAGAGGCGGCCTGCTCCAACCTGTGTGCCTCCCCATCCACACCACATTGACTCTTAATATTCAAACTTATTATTCCAAGAATGAGCTCAACGCCCATACAAATAAAATATGATTGGACACATGAGAGAGGCACATGCGTTACTCCTCCCTGCCTCCGGGGCTCAGTTTACGTCTCGGTGTGTTTAATGACCTTGACTAACAGCCTCATTAAGCTTTGTTAAGACTCTACTACCTGTCTCTTGAGTTCATTTATATGTGCAGGTCATGCAGATTAATTCCATTCAAGTTGCCAGGGGAGAGAATGAGCACTGAGACTGTTTGCACGGGGGTTAACCCACATTGAGTCCATCAGGAGGGGGCGGAACAGCTAACAGTCGTATAAAGATTGCCAGTGTTATATTTTTAACGCACCATTGAATTCTAAGATTGCCATAAAAGCGGTTAAATGTGACCTGGTTCACAAGACAAAAGACTCTGGGAGTTCCTTAAATGCATAACAGATTTCAGTTGTCTGCTAATAATGACCCAGTTCCGCCGGTGTGCTGCTGCTTCAGAGCCAAGAGGCAAAGCCAGCAGGGCCGAACAGTGGGTCAGGTTGTGCTGCCAGGAGTTTCTCACGTCTAAAAAAATCAGTTCCTGTAAAATGCAGCGATATCTGGCAACGCCGCAGCAGATTGTAACGATCAGCTCCAGGAGTTCTGTGATGGACCCTGCGTGCAGCAGGAAAAAACTCATACTGTCTGCACAGCTCCATGGGTCAGCATATTTTTAAAATATGAAGCTAAAAGTCCACATCAGTGTTTCACCCTGGAGCAAATGATGAAAGGCCATTAATTTTCTTCAGGCATGAGGGATTGCATGCTAACCCCTGAGCTTGTACGAAGCTTTCGCACACATTCAACATCTTTGAGTTAGCTTTTTCATAACCGTGTGAAGGCACACACCACTTCCCACCGCGGCGAATCATTAATAAATCCTACTGGCATAAATCATTAAAAAACCCATCAATGAACTTCTTCGCACGCACACACAGGTGGCTCCTCACCTCCTTTGTTCTTGAAGTACTCTGTGTCTTTCCACATGAGAGGGATCCGAAGATCTGTAACGACAACAGGCAGAGGATTAGACCACAAAAATGTTAATCCCCCTTGCTGTCTGACTGACGTGTGTGTATCTGTATGTGCGTCTCCCCTGTCCATGCTGCTTTCAGCCACTGGTTAACATGTCCACAGTTAATTAATGACTGTGTGAGTGTCTGCAGCATGCGCTCCAGCTGGGTGCCAGACATGCAGCACTGCCCCCTGTGAACCCCTACCCACAAACACACACACACACACAACTCATTAATATTTATTCTTCACCTTCTCATCATTTCCTAAAAACAAACACAACAAGAGCGGCTTGAAAAAAACTAAACGTTCGCTCCTGTTGTCTCGTTCCCTGGTGTGAATGATCTGTCTGCAGTGCGCTTCATAATCATTCATCTGACTGCCCTCTCTCATACTGCAGCATCTGCAAGTCACCACGTTCACCTCAGTCAATAAGGAGAGAATAAAACATCTAATAGAGAGAGAGAGGAAGCTGGATCTCAGCATTTGCCTGACAAGAGGAGCTTTGCATTAAACTATAACACTAAATGGATCACAAAGATTTAATTCAATCCGCCAGAAAATTCTCCCTTTAATCGTTTTCCACTCATCACCTGTTCATAAACACACATCCAGACAAGGTTTTACTTGCCTGAAATGGCCACTTTTCCTTTGCACGGGAGCCTGTCGTCCATCGGCCCGGCGTCCGACGACCTCCGCGTGACCTTCTGCATGACCTGAGCCTCCTTCATCCTCTGCAGCTCCGACATGTAGGCCATGATGCGAGTGCTACAGGTCTGCAGGCTCTTTGCCGCCTCCAGCGCCTGGTCTTTCTGGGAGCAGGCGGCCAGCAGCTTGCAGGCCCCGTCGCGCATCCGGATCTCATGGTCGATCTTCTTCTGGATGTCGCTGTCCTGCGAGGGCAAGGGACGGCGGAGGGGGAGAAGGGGGAAAAGAGAGTGTGTGTAAGCAAAACGGGGCTTAAAAGACAGATAATGAGACATTTGAAAGAATCTTGACGAATGGAGGAAGATGTTAGAGAAGTTAGGCATGACTTCTCTCACAGGTAGCGATATGAAGAAGGGCATTTTTGGGAGAAATGAAGGAAGGAAGAAGATTAGAAGCCTCTTGTCTTCTGGGTCTCTTGTGGATACGTTAGTGAGGTGTGTCTCTGAAAGCACTCAGAGGTGTGTGTGTATGTGTGTTTGGTGGTGTGTGTGCAAGTATGTGAGAGAGACAATATTCAAACACGTGGCCTTTTGCCCTCTAACCGACGAGCCCACCCCCCACTGAGCAGATGCTGAATCATTTAGTGCAAACTTATTCACTGCACACACAGAGAGGGAGCAGCATGTCTCAAGTGAGAGAATAAGGAATGAAGCTGTCAAACGCTGAACGCCTGCAGCCTAAATGAGAGACCCCAGACACACAAATGTACACATACACTCCCAGAGATTTCAAGCCACTGTGCTTTTCCTCAAGGGAAAAAATTAAACACTATTAAAGTGAATTTGACCTGGCTTATCTAGGGCAAGAAAGCCATCCTGCCTGTAATTAAAAAGACTCACTGCGTACACTTACGCAAGAGTACAAACACACTGTGGACACATGACACAAACCCCAACACATGAAACAGGAAAGGTTTCTCAATCCTAAACTGTCTGGCTCTGTGTCTGGTGATGCTGCCCACTTTAAACAAATTTCTAAGCCTCTCTTCACTCTGTCAGCAGCGTGAGAGGGATGAGTGAGCACAAAAGGATCCAGCGAATCAAACAAAGACCAAGCAAAAGCAAAGCCGGGTTGACCTTGAGTGTTCGTGCCAGTGCTCTTTTTTCAAGCTCAAACACCTTTGAATCATGCATTTGCACATCAGTCGCTTAGGTCCGGGGAATATTCAAAGAGCTGGTTAAACAAATTAGGAAAGGGTTAAGTTTACTTTGTGTTTGTAATGAATGAGTGAACAAATGGCGTGCAACATCTGCCCAACTGCTGGAGTGTGTGTGTGTGTGTGTGTGTGTGTGTGCTCGCCCTCTTCAGTGATTTATTAACAAGCTCACACTCTCCCCACAAATAATCTCCAATGCTCCTTTTGCCCTTCTTTTGCCAGCCCCTCTCTCTGCCTGATAAACGCACCTTCCCCTCCTCTGCTCCGATATTTCTCATTTATCTCCTCCCTCTCTCTGACTGATTCTTATGAATTTTTTATTCTTGTGATTTAGGCTTTTATACTTTCACCGCTCATATTCTTCCGCCTTCTCTCACACTCCATCCGTTCCACTTCGCTGTCCTCAATCGGCTTTCCTTTCTTCTCCTCCACACCCTCTCTCTCCTCTCTACCTGCCTCTGCGTTAGCGTGAGTCGCACACTTTGTTCAACAGAGGTGCAGTGGGCGACGAACGGACATAAAAGTACGCAATTGGACACAGATTCTCGCTCGGACGCGGTGCAGTTCAAAATGAGGTTTCTGATTAACCACTGAATCGCAAAAACTAACTTGCTTCTTCGGATGTAACCGCACTTTCTCTGCGTGGTGGTGAAAGCTACACTAACAGCTGTAAATCACACATAATATCCTAAGAACTACTCTCTAAGGGAAACCACAAAATATAAAACCACCTCCAGAACCAGCCTGACATGCATTACAGTATCACTTACTCCAGTTACATGCTATAGCATTAAAAGGGACAGAGGTTATTACTTGAATTCTCCTCATACACAATGCCAGAATGAAGGATTATGAGACAAAAAGAGAGCATGATTGAGTGTATTTAAACGGATGAAGATAATGATCAGTCCAGATTCATGTAAAAGCTACACTGTGGATGCTGAACACAATGTGGCTGCACAAATATGTCATTAAATAAACACTTTCGCTGGCTGCAAAGCAATTATACTACTCTTGACTTTGAAAGAAAGGAGGGCAAATTACAGCAACAGCATAAACACAGACATCAGTTAACTGCTGGGTGGCTGCAAGGTACAAGTGGAGAATTCAATTTGAAAAGTGTTTGTTTATGAGTTGATTGAGTTGGTTTCCTTTCATCCATGTGTCTGTCTTTGGAGAGAATAAGTAATTATGACTGAGAATGGGAGAAACAGAGAAGCACGCCCAGCCTGCATTCATGTTTTTGATATTTCTGCAGTGAATACTTGACTGATGCTTTAAGAGAGAGCCTTAAAAGACAGCGAGAGAGTATTTCCTGCATCGCCATTAAGGTTTGAGATTCCAGAGCTCAGTAAACAAAGTTCCAGGGAAGATAAACAAGATTCAGGCCTGAAACTATTGAAGAATCGATTCGCTGATGCATCAATAAACCTGCTTCTCGAATGTCTTTCATATCCTTGTTAATGGACAATTTGATGGAAATTTGTCATTGTTTTCGCCATTTTTAGTTGATCAGAACAAAACCATTAGCTGCAAGGGAGAAACGTAAACAAAGACGGGGAAAACACATTAAATTTGAGCCAAGGATGAAGAGAGACAAGAGAGATAGCCCAGCTCAGGCTCTGTCCAAATGTCCTTGTCAGTGGTGGCACCACAAACCATGCTCCATGCACCACTGAGCCGGAGGCTGGCCAGCCAGCTTTGAAGGAATGCACACTCGTATATAGAACACACACACAAACACACACACACAGAGCAAAGGAGCTGTCACCACAGTCAAGTTCCATGCAGCAGGTCTTAGAGTGACCTAGGAAGAGGTCCTGTATTTATAGCAGCTAAATTAACAGGCTTCTCCTACTGGGAATCTCAGAATAGAAGAGGAGCAGCCTAGATCTAACTCTAATCCACACGTCTGGCTGTATGTCGGGCCAACAGAGCATGGCAAACTGACATAAACGCTCACAGACGGGGAAGTACGAGATAAACATGCCACAACAAGCAGGACAGGCAGGAGAGCGGATGATGAACGCGTGTTCTTTTCAGAATCGCTCACAAATGCTCAAAGGCACACGTAGCTTCAAGCATAAAGACACACACATTGATTCCCTCACACAGCGTCGTCAGTGTGGCAGGTGTTAGACCAGTGGGCAGTGCCAGAGACGCCACTGTCACCTGCCTGCGACAGTGGCAACATGGACGGCGGCCAGATAAAGGGGTGAAGCAAGGGTGGATGGACGACAGGGATGCGGCACATTTCGGGTATCAAGCGGCGACGCAGAGGGGGAGGCAAAGCTGTCAAGGAAAACAAGGGGGGACTTGAGGAAAGGAGCAGAGAGGAGGGAGAGAAAGAAGAAAGGAGATACGGGTTGACAGGGCGAAAGGTCTGGGTGGAGTGTGAGAGGCAGTTGAGAGGAGGAAGATAAGAAAGGGAAGTGCAAGTGGGAGAAAAGACAGAGAAAGCACTGAATGTGAAGAGACAAGCAGGATGCAGGGTGAGGGGATGAGGAGGGGGGACGACAAGCGAGGAGGAGGCAGATCAAGGTGCTGGACTTGAAAGGGAAGACAGGAATAATGGGAAATACACAGAAAGTGGTAGCGAGAGGGAGGCGGCAATCAGGACACGAAGGGACAGAATTTCGACAACAGAAGAAGAGGCGGCGGGCTCTCTATGAGCAAACGTGCTGCCGAGGTAATGAAGCATAAAGCTGTGTAAATGAGCAGGCGTGGAAATAATTGGGAGAGAGAGTGTCTTTGTCTGAGCGGACAAAAAGACAAGTGTGTCACTTCAAAACCTGACACTTGCACTAATGGCTAAAGACAGAAAACTAGCAATTAACTCTGAAAGAGAGTTATGACAGAATTTGGATCAGCTGAATTCTTCTGGAGTTTTCAGGCTAAATCATGAAGATGTCGGGGCGGGTTGGCCGTTAATTGGAGGCTGGTGGTTCAGTCCCTGTCCTCGAACAAGACAACCAGCGTGTGTGTGCGTGTGTGTGTTGCTGCTTTGGATGAAACAAAAAAAAAACAACAAAAAAACGTCAAATCAATGCAAGGAAGAACATAATGAAAAATTTAAATGCATCCAATAAATCTAGTGTTTTTTTTCATTAAATGAAACAACAGTAAATACTGTTTGCTTCAAACAGCATTATATTGTGAAAGCATCACTGTATGACACACACAGCACACGCATGATGCCAATATAACCTTTCAGCCGGTAATTTGACGCTTCAGTAGATACCAGATGGTCACTTCCTCTGTCACCTCTCTGTCCCCGTCTGGCTGTGTGTGTTGATCCTCGCTTGTGTGTCTGTGGGTGTGATCTCAGAGACACTAACACACACACCTACACAAACATACGCATGCTGGTTGGGGATTTGACGCCGCTGCAGATGGTGTGTAATGGTTTGTTTACGATGTGTTGTTCTGCATGAGTAGGCTTTCCTGTTCAGGTCGCTGACCCTTGACCTCCGACCTCTATCCCCCGAGCGGACCAGACGACTGCAGCCACAGCGCCGGGTTAGTCCATGGGTTTAGGCTTAAGTCAGAAACAACACAGTTTGTGCAGCTGAACCATAATAATTCAGAACACTTGGGAGTGAAAGTCACAAAGAGGAGGAGGAGGAGGAGGAGATTTTACTAATTTGTGTTTAAATTTTGGAACAAAATGATTTACTTTCATAATTGTGAAAGGCTGAAACTAATTTCAGAGCTGGAAATAGCATATTTTCAGCCATGTGAGCAGCGCGGCTCTATGGATGGCAATTTCATAATGTGAGACTGCTGGTCAGTTCATCGCTTTGGTCCCGACTGAAATATCTTACCAGCTATTGGACGGATTACGATGAAGTTTGGCACAGATATCCATGGATAAATCTTTGGGGGACTTTGGGCCCACCTGACTTTTCCTCTAGCGCATTGTGAGCATGTTAGCATGCTTTAGTGCAACACACCGCTGTGTCAAAGTACAGCCTCAGAGCACAGAGCCGCTAGCATGGCTGTAGAGTCTTGTTAGATAATAGCAGTTCAGAGAAGAAGTCTTGGGTTTTACTGTCGGGCATGTGCATGATAATATGCTGCACACCTGAAACATTTAACATCAATACTGACACCAGCTCAAAAATTGTCTGTCTGCTCATCTTCCTCTATAAGGAGGTCAGAGGTGAGGAAGAGGATTGCTGACATGGGGATGGAATCTGCATCCTCCTGGTAAAGGATGGGTTCTCTAACCACTATAAACCCACGCCGCCTTTCCTTCTTTGCCAACTCTTAAATTGTTTTCTTTGTGAACAGACAGCAGCCGACACAAAAGCTGGTCGGGCAGACAGTGAAAGTGGCTGATAGCAAAGAGAGAAGTGTGAGGACGACAGTGGAGAATAACAGCAGGACAAAAACACACTCAGACAAAAAGGAAAAAGTCTCGCTCACTCATTCACGCACAGTCACGAGAAACAGCGCAATCTGTCAATCTTCACGGCCACGGACGCGGACGCTGCCTCTCGTTCACCTACACAAACACAACCAAGAACTGCAAATTCCTGACCACTCCCATACGTCGGGACTTCGCTGACCAAACTGCTGGCTTTCAATTAGCCAGCCACAACTATGTGCCTCGCCTTCCTCTCCACCCTCTTCCGCTGCTTTCCCTCATGCTCACTCTCTTCCCCTTTTCCTCTCCCACACCCAGAGCTCAGGGTGGACGGAGTGGCCGAGAGTGCGAGAAAGAGTAAGAGATAAATGGAGAGAGAGAGAAAAAAAAAAAGGCAAATTAGCTGGGAGTGAGTTGGAGAAAACAAAGAGTGAGAATGAGCGTGCAAGTAGATTAGAGGGAGAGCTGGAAGGATGGTGGAGAGAAGTGTGGCTAGAATATGGGTAGATGGATGGAATGGCGTGGTGGGTGAACTGCTGCGATGTTGAGGGAATCACATGAGCAGACTGTCAGTAACACATAACACATGTCACAATCACACTCAGGCCCACCAACACATACCAAAGCACACATGAAGTGTAATACGTACACATACTGTATGTACAATGATTCACAGAACACACAGCCTGGAGTCAGACTAGGAAAA
The DNA here is from genome assembly GCF_017976325.1 of Chelmon rostratus. Taxonomy (NCBI): domain Eukaryota; kingdom Metazoa; phylum Chordata; class Actinopteri; order Chaetodontiformes; family Chaetodontidae; genus Chelmon; species Chelmon rostratus. The sequence goes on along the minus strand of NC_055662.1, from coordinate 26,672,565 downwards.
AACAGAAAACAGACAAGAAACCCAAACCAAACCCAAACCACTCAAGAAACAATGGTCCAATTCACCAAACAACGTCCCTACAGTGTCTCAGACTCCAGCTGCTGCTGGGAAGCCAGGGCGCAACAACAGTGAAGGGAACTGGTTGGGTACTGGTCATGGAAGATGGCGAGGAGGGGGGAGAGAAACAGTAACTGGGTGGAGGGTGTGCATTCGCCTTTACGACAGCAAAGCTGGCTACAAAGCAGCCCAAGTCTGTTCAGCGCCAGGGCACACTTAACACACACACACACACTCCCAGGGCTCTCTCATATGGCAAAGTGCGGCTGTGTACCCCGGTCTAGGTGCCAACACGCTGATGTCATTATTGAGGTGATTGCTATAGAGTTTCAACAGTGGACCAACTCGCCCTTATAGCTGGAACTCTTTGACACCCCCCCCCCCCCCCCCCCCCCCCCCCCCCCCCCCTCCCGGCAGCTTATGCATTCAATGAATCGCTGACAATAGAGGCCGTTTCAGCTCTGCTTGTGTGTGCGAGCGTGTGTGCAAATGACTTTGCAGCCAGCTGTCCTCGCACAAAGGCGGTGTGTCTCAATGCAGCTGGGTCCCAGAACACACTGGGCGGAGTCGGAACAGAAAGTGCTAAAGAGAGGAATAATATGCATGCGTCTGCGTCCTAAATCATGTTTTATGTACGTGCAGGAGGTGACGGAATACGCCTGTGTACCAAAACAAGTGCATATTTGTTCTGTGTGTGCACTTTGTACCTGCAAGGTATTTGTTTTTTTTTGGCTGCTGGCCCCTAAGGAGAGCAACAGTGGAGTGAATTTCAAGCTATAAAACAAATTGTTTAGAGCTACGAGAGAGCACAGGGAGCTTAGAGTCTGCCAAGCTGTGATCACTTCAGCAATTTATAGGCACACTAAAGCTTGATGGCTCTTACACGGCTGTGCACACTCAGCCTAATACATCGAGTCTGCATTATCATATAGTAGCATAGTGGGAGCTGGGAGAAGCAGCAGGCAGGCAAACCAAAAGCAGAATCATTTGAAGGCAATGTATATGTGATAATAAAAGGGAGTGTGCGAGCACCTGTGCGTGTGTTAGTATATCTACTGTATGACTGTGTGTGGTCTAACTAACAGGCCGGGAGAGTATAGATTTATGAAAGGCTGTGTACAGGTTCCAGACCAGACTCGTAAATAACTGTGGGTTGGAAAAAAAAGGTATACATTCAACGGGCAGGGTAGTTTATTATGAGTAACAACAGCACAAAAACACTAATAACAGCAGGCCCCCCTCCTGTTCCTCTTCCATCTCATCTCAAAGAGGACCACGGGGAACAAACTGGACTCCGTTCAAAACACAAAACAATGCTATGGTCAGATATAATAAACCAGGCTGTAAATCCTCTCTGACTAAAATAAAGAATTCAACTATCCAAACTGACCATAAAAGGCTGAAAACAGCAGCAAAATGTGATGGTAATAATTGCATTCTCGTGCAGTTTTGGCATAGTTTTGCATGTTTCACAGCTCTGAAGTAGAGAAAACAGGATCCACAGCTTGTGATAAGAAAGGAGACAGAAAATGGACAAGCGTTGTCGCCAAGCGGCTTCCTTTTCCAAGCAAACAGTAATGGAGGAACCCTAATGAGAGCAACTGGCACACTGGGCTGTCTGGGGGCTGCAAGAGGCAATTAATGAATTAAGAAACACACACACAGCAATATTCTAACCTCATCAGTGAACTTTACTGGCACAGACAGTGTTGTGCACTGCAGGCCTGGAACACAGCTACCGACTATTATGCAAGTTGATACTGTTATTAACTGATTAGCCAGCTTTTCCTGTAAGCCAGAAGCCCATAGAGAGGAAGGAGAGGAGGGTTTAGAAAAGGAACGAGTATGAGGCAGGTCATTCTAAGCCTCTGATCAAAGACTGCTGTGATCTCTCTTAGTGAGAACACTTTGCTCATGCATCTCTGAGTGGAGACATAGAGTAATGGGGATTTAATCACATTAAAGATACACATATGAAGCAAAAAGGTACTGATGGGACACCGTAATCCAACCTGCGCTGGAATGCTTCACATGTGGTTACAGCCCATTTTTTTCTCCAACACATCAAATTACTGTCTGAAGAGAAGTGCTAGTCTGTGAACGGAAGCTGGCCGTGTCACTTAGCGCTCGCACTGATACGGCTGCGAGGCGCTGGGTGGAGTACGATGTGATTCTCCCATGAACCTCAGAGTGTGTGCAAGTGTCACGGTGACTGACAGCTGCTACCTCACACCTCGGGTAAATGTGGGGGAGGAGAAGGACGCAATGACAGGCCTCGGATTTGATCTCCGCCATGTGTCCGAGCACAAATTTTCAAGCCTTGTTCACGTCGTGCCCTGTGACCGGTTGGTTGTGTATTTTACAGGAGTCCTCCATACAGCATGGATAAATGAGCAATCAACAAACCCTGACATGCAAAGAGTGTACTGGTGTTTGCTCACAGCACCATTTTCCTCTGCAAAAATGCCAAACTAATTTGGGGCATACTGCTGGCATTAGAATCAACAATTCCCCTGCCGCGAAGACAGAAAAAAACAGAATAAACATGAACTTCTGCAGTACAAACACAGCCTCTTTCTTCAGTATGTTAATACTCACATCTCTTTTTCCTTTTCATGTCAGCAAACACAAATTAGGCGTTTTCCTTTTACACTGCAACCCTTAAATAAGGCAATGACATGTTCAAGTCATAAGATGCATGAGATGGATATAATAGGGTGGAGTGCTGCAGGAGTGGGAAGATAAGGACAGACAAAACGGCAGATGAGGAATAGCTAAAGGGTCAAAGGGTGGGAGGGCGCAGAGGGCGAGAGGTCACAGTACCACAGTTTCCTGAAGGAGAGTGGCATCCCTGCTGGGCCCCGTCCCATTAAGCTTCTTTTCATCCTCATTGGGGTGAGGGGTGGCTAGTTATCTCACTACCACAAGCCCATCCTAACACTTGCTGCGCGACACACTGTAACACATTTGTAAAGCTCTCATTAGTTGACTTCTGCAAATATGCAAACCCCCCCGAACCCCCTCCTGCCATGGAGCAGTTGCAACAGCCTGACACAATTTCAGCGACACACACAATGCTCGACTCAGTAATCCCAGGCTTTCCTCCATGTCTGAATCAGGATGAGGAAATCGGGTTGGGCTAATTAGCTCAGCCGGCCTAACTAGCATTTAAGCCTGCCAAACTCTCCCCCCTGTTGTCTTTTACCTCTGCTCTCTTTGCAGCACTGCAGACACACATGGAGAGGTGCAGATAAGCACAAAGCATGTGGGGCTAAGAACATATTAATGCAGATCAATCTGAAAAATGCATCATTCCTTTCAGATTTTGCCTTCCATTCACATTCAAATGTGCTCTTTAAACGCTGTAGCTTTCCAAACACTTGTTTTGCAGTGCAGCACGGAGGCAAGACAGACGGCTTTTATGAAATCCTAACATCAGAGGAGCAAAACCTTTGCCTATAAATGGACAGGTGCCAGTAGCAGAAGACAATGAGTCGACACAACAAAACAAAAGACTGCCGCACACTATCCTCTATATAAGCGATTAGAAAACAAATGTATGAATAATGATGTTTCCTTCATTAAAATGTCATTAATAATACATTTTTCTGATTGCAGGTGGACAGGATAGTGTGTGTGAGAATTATGTTTTTATAGAAATTACATATCCCTCCCCACTGCTAGTCGTATTATGGTTTTAGTGTTAAATGAGGTGAGGAGGAAGAAGACATTTAAGGTATTTTTTTAGTTTGGATTTTAGCTTGAATGGAAAACTCATTATACTTCCCTACTATATATGAATCCAGCTTTCTTATTTAAACTGAATAAAAGCATCAAATGTGCAGTAATAGCTTGTCATGCCAACAGTTTTTTGACTGGCAGCTTCACTAGCAACGTATTTCTACCCTGTACGCACACAGATGGTATATAAATATATATATATATATATATATATATACTGTGTGTGTGTGTGTGTGTCCACTATTCTCTCTACTTATCTGCTCTCCACTCTCTCAGAATACTCCACAATTCAATTATGCTTATGACTATAATATATAACTTGGGCATCAAAGGAGTAAAAGTAATCAGTGTCGTCTGTTGTCTTAATCCATGCAAATGCAGTTATTTTCTCTGTCCCTCTCTCTTATAGTGGCTGTGCTTTCTCAGAGCCCCATTTCTAGCCAAGAGCTGTAGTTGAAGCTGCTTTTATCACTCTCTATTATTCATCACTGTTGATACCGTTGCCTTATTTAGAATACATGGTCACATGTGTGTGTGTGTGTGTGTGTATATATATATATAATCACATGTGCTGACCCCACGTGAGATCTGTTGAAGGGGAGGGAAGGTTTTTATCTGTCATGAAGGTGTACAGGACAGAGACAGGCAGCAACAAGGCAGCAGATACTCTACAATGAAGCTGTGTGTATCTGTGTCCTTGAATTACTAGCGACCAGCATGAGCCCTGAAGTGAATGCAGTTCATTATAATATTCATGAAGCTGCAGGACTTCTGAGCCGAGTTAAAGCAAGGCCGGATATGACTAAACTGACCCTCGCCCCTCTGCCCTTGGGGTAAAATGGCCAAGAAAGGGGCAGATGAGGCTCGGCTGGAGGGTATCTCTCAGTATGAGTGTGGGGGGATTCCAGCTTATGGGCTGGAGAAGGCCACTTATTTCACAAATGTAGCAGTTTTCAGGAATGACAGTGAGGGACAGCTTTACAGCCTTGTGGTAAGCCATTCATTAATGGCGGCCATGAATTAAGACCAGAGGAATATTGCTATCACAGGATAATAACAGTAGTGTTTGTTTCAGCGCCTTGATTAACGACAGTCACATTAATGTTACAGGAACACGAGTAAGGTGAGATCCACTCACAGTCTGTCGCACTGGTTCCACCCTTCTGCCACTTTACAGCACTTACAGCCTGCTCTGGTTACTAATGGTGCACATTAACCCTTGGTGTCTCTGTGTGTACGTGTTACACATATGTGTGCGTACAAGCACGTGTGTCATTTCAGTGTGAGGCAGTCAGAAAATGAGGCGAGGAAGCGAACGAGGGCAGCTGAGATGGAGAGGTGAAAAGAACAAGAGAGGGAACACAGTTAATTGCATAAAGTGTGTGTGCATCTCTGTGCGTGTGTGTGGCTCTTATCTCTGCCCTCCAGAACAACTTAAACAGATTGGGGGACGAAAATTTACATACACGCACACAACCCAGCAGAAAACGTACAACTTCTGCACCCTCATTTACTGCAGCACTTATCTGCACACTGACACTGCACCAACGGACACAAGTTCAACATAATATCTATTCAGCTACAACAGAGCAACGCGCAGCCTCGATTTGCTGACATGTGAATGCACCACAAGCAGGCTGACATGAACAGAGCTAGTTTGATTCTCACAGGGTCTTACACTGCAATTCAAAGCGAACCCCATTCATCTTCCCTGCTTCTGTCCACTGTGGGGGAACTAGTGCAAAGCATTTATCTACTCTGGGTGAAGAAACCATGCAAATAACACATTACAATATCGAAGCATATTGAAATTATGGTGAAATTCAGAAATTGGAGCGTTAATGGCCTTGTGTTAAATACTGGAAAATTATTTTACCCCGCAGTCATCTAATATGGAAGCAGAAGTGATGGCACTTCCTCCAAAAACACAGCAGTATGTAAAAGCTACAACAACATGTAATTTCTTTGTGCTGTGCAGATGATGTTATTAAATTAAATTGTGTTTATGTGCACCTGGGTTTGAATTTAGAGAGGTTCACCGTCCCATGTAGGTTTAGACGCAGCTCAAATAGCTTTTCAATACAGAAATAATAAAAAAAAATGGGCAAAAGAGTAAATATTCTTGTCTTTGTTAGTTCAAACTTAAAGACGATTCAGGCCCAGCCAGACAAAAAATATTAGAACTGGCCTGTATTGGTCAAGTTTTTCCAGTGTGGAGCAAATGCAGAACAGAGGTCTGACAGTCAGTGAGCGCACAGTGTGGTGACTTACTTCAGTCACATGCACACGCACACGCACACATACACACAGGTAAATAAATAAATGCTGGTAAAAATGCTTCATTGTTCAGCAGCACTGCATCCCTTTCACATTCTCTGCCAAAGCAAATCCACGAGCTATTTTGTGTCCTCCGTCACACATGTTTGACACACAATCCTCTCTGTCTGCAGCATCTAACCACAACCCACAGTGAGGTATCATCTGAGGAGCATGATGTGTGCAAGGAATGGTGTGTGTGTGTGTGTGTGTGAGAGAGAGAGAGAGAGAGGGAGTGTAAAGCTGTGTCTTTGATATTATTATTATCGATTCTATACGGCCATGCCAGCATTTCATCAGAGGGCCATGGGAGCAGGATAAAGGGTAGCCTGGATGGATTATCCATTATGTTAGATCTCAGCAGATCTAGTGAGTGTGTTTGTGTGTGTGTGTTCGTGTCTGTGCACAGTTTTGTGCCTTCGCTCATATCTGCAACATGAAAGCAATTTTAGCAATTCCGCTAAACAAACAAAAGCTAATCATGAATTGGCAGCGCAGTTTCGGAGGAAAATGAAAACTTGCACACACACAACAGGTAGCAGGTATTAAACAGCCTGTCAAACTGTGTAAATGACTGACAGCTCAGCAGCTGCTTCCTCAGAAGGACATGACAGATAGACGTGGACCGGGTCTGAGAGTGGTCCGCTGCTAGCAGCTCTGCATTAGCCGCTTGTCTGATTATCTGTCTGTGGGACTGAAGTCTCTCCTCCATGACCATCAATCCCTTCACAATCTCCCTGTGCATCGTCAGGCCATCACTCCTCTCTAATTGTCTGTCTGTCTGTTTATCTGCCTGTTTGTCCATCACTCCTTTCCTCATCCACTGAATGGGCATCATGAGGCCAGACCATCAATCTGCTGCTGCATAAATATACACGCTGTCCCGTGTATGATTCTGATAATATACAGATCCATCTGTCCTCTCTCCCGTCTCTCGCTCTCGTTTTCTTTTCTTTTCGAGGCACTCGTGTCAGGACAAACCCACTGAGGGCTCTGCCACAACATTCGCTTCTAAAAGGAGAAAGAAAAATAGGACAGAACGTTACTGAGGGAGCTCTGCCATGCCATGGCATGTCAGGGCAGCTTTTGAAATGGCTTTGCTTAGTGTGTTAGGAGGCCAGAAACCGAAAGCATGCGAGGAGGCAGCAGAGGCTGTGAAACAGTAAGAACTCCCCTGAGAGAGGAAGAGTGTAAGAATGTATAAGTGTGACTTAGAAGATCCATAATTGGGTGGGCGGAGGGGCAATATTTTGGTGGAGCAGGATATAAGTGGCTCATTTTTCACACTATTCCTTAGACAACTGGCTCAAGGAGACACACAAACACAGTCCACTTCACCCCTTTCCTCATCCACAGCTGCTGTCACGCCGTACAGTACATAGAGTAATGTGTTGCAGTCCCCCCCCCGTTTCTCCGAGGCTGAGGAAGTCCTACCTATCTCAGTGCCAGCAGCTGCCTCCTGGGAAAAAGCAATGGACAGTATCAGCAGAGGAAACAGAATGACCGCTACTGCAGATGCACAGCAGCACAGAGCAGGGGCAGCAAGAGCAACACACACACACACGTGACTGCAGAGGTGAATGAAGGCTGGGGGAGGAAGAGGAGGAGTGACAGACGAATACAAGCAGAAGAGACATCCAGGATACGCATCTTGATAGAGAAAGAGGAGAGAGACAGAAAGCTGGGCAGACAGACTGAGACTTGACTGCAGAAAGCTCCTCTGCAGTAAGTGGTTATTGATTGGAAGACGAGGGCCGAAGGATTCCACGGGCAGCGAACTGACACAGGATGCTGACGCCCCCCCCCCCTCCGCCTTTCTGTAATCGCAAACGCGATGAAAAGCACAAGCACGAATGCATTTAACAGAAAACAGTTTAACGGCAGCGCACAATGAAAACGGCAAAAATCACTGCATTAGAAGCATCAGAAGGACTGAGTATCGAGGATGCTGAGCAGCCACTCTGAGGAGAAGCTGTGGCACACGAGTGACCTTTTCACTACTAATGATCAGAGATGGCTGCGGTCGTAACAGTAGTAATGAACACACGTACATGGACAGAGATACACGGAAGCAGAGGCGGCATTCCAGGAAAGGAAAGATCACATCTGTCTTACTCTTTCAATCTGTGAGTGATGTTGACGCAGGTGACCTTTCAAATCAGCATGAGGCTAAACTCTAAACTCCAGCTCTCTCTCTGTCTCTCTCTCTCTCTCTCTCTGGCATCAGGAAGCAGCCTGTCATTAAGTAAAGTGAAGGAAATCAACGCACAGACATGCAGCCGTTTTCTTTTGGTTAATCTGTGCATGGATAGAGTTTCAGTGGTGATAGAAGAGTTGATATAGGAAGTGGTCAGAGCTAGCAGTCTGTCGGTCAAATGGTCAAACTAAGAAACTAGAATGACCGGCTGTCTCACACAGTCAGCAGGACACCATACTGAGGAAAACATATTTTGGTGGCTGTCCTTTCTTTTCAGGACTTTTCTGTGGTTTGGCATGCGTGTGTTTAAGTTTAAAGCACGGCAAACTTCTTCCTGAAATAGAAATATGATAAACACGTCTCTGCTATGTGGACTCATATCCTCAGAGCCAAACAGCTTTATGTGAAAACCATGGAATTTTTATCATTTTATTTCTGCGGGGGGAGTTAAAAAGCAATGAAAAGCAAAAGCACTCTCACCTGTAAAGGTCTTTCCTACTCCAGTATTTAGTTTTAAGTGTGACTGTTTTCGTGCTGCCAATTCAAGGCCTTTAGGAAAGATTTATTCACAAGTGAGGGGAAAGGTTGACGACTGGGAGATGTAACTCATTATTGCAGTAATATCCAACGGTTGTCACATTGTTCCAGCTACGAGAGGCTGGGAAATGTGTCACAGTGCAGTCAGACAACATGGCATTAAAAGTTCAATCCACCTACTTATGAAAGCACCAGTACAGAGAGAGCCACAGCTAGAGCACAGAGGGAGGATGAGTTATTGTATGTAAAGGAACAAAATCATTAGTTGCTATCATTACTGACTTGGTCGTTATGTGATTAATGCAACATCTCCAGTCCCCTGTTGTAAAATGCCAATCATAAGACAATTGTTGCAATTTGGGATATATTGTAACAAAACTCCCTTAAAAATCGGGCACTTTAAATAAAAATCGTGATTATTATCATAAGTTATGACTTGAATAACATGACACAACATATTTCACAAATCATTAGGTACCACTCTTTAATTCGGGACAAATTGTATACACAAATTACACTTTTTTTTCCAGGTAATTCATATATCATTCCCTCAATCTTCTCCCACTTAGAAAGAAAAATGGTGGTTGGTAAAGAGCAGTGTGACAAAATTCTGAAAGTTGGAATTTTATTAATTAAATCCGCTGTGAGCCGAATTCATCAAAAGATCTTATCGATCCGAAATAGGTCCTGATTGGGTTCAATCGGAAATTAAGACTTGAGAGGTAAACAAGACAACTTGCCACGGTTTTAAAGTGTGTCTCTCCAAACCGAATTAACAGCACATTATCAGAGTGAACTCGCTATAATCAATAGCAAATCAAATGATTTGTGTCCAGGTCTCTTCGGATCATCTGCGTGATCTGACGGCGACCAACAAACCCAAAGCGTCACGTGCATTACAGCTGACTGATCATTTCCATTTCATCCCAAACTTACAGCGCTCTGAATGTCCCGGCAGGAAACAGTGGAAAACAAAACAGCGGACCTTACCCTGTGATTCTTTGAGTTGTTCATCCTATTCAAAGAGGAGCACTCCGCTTCCCAACTCTCCAAAACTGGCAGCACGCGGGCGCTTTACGCAACACCGAGGTCCGTTAACGTCCCACGTACCCCGCGAATACCTTAACTCAGATTTTCCCTTTGAGGCACCTCCATGTATGGGCGAAATGAAACATCCACTGTCAATCCGAAAATAGCTGCCGTTTATTAGCCTCAGAAGTTGTCAGGGATCCGCGCAGGACTCACAAACGCCGCTTCTGGCAGTCTGGGAACGGCAGCGGTCACGCGTTTGGACCTCGGTCTTCATTATCATTGCCGTCGTCGTTCTTGCTCCAGAGCTCCAGTCCGGGTTCACACACACCAGCACAAGGGAGGATAAAGACTGACCGACTGATGGACCAACCGAGAGCCGTTCCTGAGGAGGCGGGTGTGCGTGTGCGTGCGTGTGTGTGTGCGTGTGTGTGTGTTCGTAATCGGTGTGTAAGTTCGTTGCGCGCAAGCACAGCGGAGCGACGGTGGCTGTCAGAGCTCCAGGAACCTCCAGGGGTCCTTGAGGAGCATCCCGGGGGCGTTGGCAGATTTTAGGAGCAGTGTCACCTCACTGACATTCACCAGACTAACAGTGAATGAGATAATAAGAGATTCTCCGCAGGGGTTTGCTGTTGTGCGTGTTTGCTGTCCCATGAGGTTCCAGGGTCCCGATGAAACCTCACAGAACCGTAGCGCAGGGTTTGAAGCTATTTGGGAGAAACTGACATAAGAAGGATTTGGCAGCTCTGAGTTTGGCCATAGTTTGAAGTGGGTGCACAGTGTCTCTGCGCCTGCACCGCCCACAGTGGAAAAAGACGCTTTTCTTTTTTTAACTTATGACTCAACTTTTTTTTTTTTGTTGTTTTCGTTTTTTCACAAGGCACCGGTCAATATGCTGTTTGGATTGTTGAACATTGCTTTTTCCAAACAGTTTCAGTAATTGCATGATGACAGTCAGATACTAAATAATAACAATAATAAAAACCTTGTTTTTAAAGCACCTTTCACACAAGATGTGCAGCTCAAAGTGCTTTACAGCAAAAAAATACACGCACCAATTGCTTCACATAAAAACAGGGATCGAAAATTAATGTAAAACAAGATGGAGACTAAAAGCCACTTGACAATATTCTTGGAAATAAGCATGAAAATGAATAGATTACTGAAGACAGTCACAGCAAAACATGCAGTTCAGATAAAGAAGAAAACAATGCAGCTATCAGATGATGACCTGCATACACAGAGGACCCTACTTATTTAAAGTCCTGTAGGACTGGTACATCCTACATGAGGGATAAATTAGGCAATAAGTAAATTACAGTCACTATATCATCACATTTTAGGCTCCTCTGGTAATATGCGTTTATTGTAATGATTTGTTGGCAATGGAAACTGAATAATTCTACTTGGAACTGGACAGGGAATTAGACTACAACCTGGTCTAGATATGAGAAAATAACATTCCACTATGAAAACACCACAATGTCCATAAATAATATTGGCCAGCAGCCTAAAGGTGGTACATTTGTGTGAAATACCATCCAGACAGAACAGCTTATCATTCCAGGGAAAATAAAAATCTTCATCTGTCTCCCTCTGCCCTTGTGCCTGCCTCTGCTTACTGCCTAAGTGCACACCAGGAACTTGTTGTGCAGCGGAGTGTATCGCCTTGTCGACCGGTGATGTATGAGAGTGATTTGTGGGCAGGTGGAAACGGAAAACACAGACGAGTCCGCCTGCAATTAAGTGTGGGAATAAACCGGGGTTTAGGGTGAATCAGCTGACTGTGAGCTTGGCTCCAGGAAATCCACAGTGGAAAGCTGCGTTCAAGACATTGCTTGAAAAACATAAGGAGAGTGTTGTGAAACTATACCTCTGCAGGAAATAACTGAAAAGCATCAAACTGTGTTGCCACTTTTTAGCATCAACATTTTCCTAAATGTCAGCGGAGCAAAAAGGATAACGCGAAGGAGGATAGAAACCACGCCACTTGTTTTTGTTGCGTGCCGTTTGTGGGTGAGATGAGAAGCAGAGTGAGATACACGGTCCAGAGATGCAGCAGATGACATGTAGGTGGATCAGGACGGAGGAGGAGAGAGTCAGCCTGTGGGCTGCCTTGGCTAATGGCAACAGAGCAGCAAAGTCCATCTCAATGGTGCAATAATGCATCTGTGCATCTGGCTGGGTGAGTACAGCTCTTTACCTCTGGAGGGGAGGGGAGGGAGGGAAGGAGGGTTGCTTTGTCATGACATTTGCCTCATTAGATGGACATTCCCACAGAAACCAAAAGCATCAAACACCAACAAGGATGTTAACAAAGTCATCAACCTTTTTATGCCAATCTACCTCTCTCTCTCGTTCCTCATCTCTCTGTGTGAGTAGACGTGTGCAACGAAAACAAGATGAGCCTTGATAACTCAGGACTTAGAGCTGTAAATATCCCACAGTTAATCAGATTAAGGTTTCATCAGCAAGTAACTGTGCCAGGGAGACAGCCAGAGAAGTGCTGCCAGAGACCAATCTACACTCACAGTTCACTGAGGAGGGGGGGGGGGGGGTTCAGGGAACAACACGTGTGAGAGACAACACCAATGCAAGCATGCAGTCCATTCACAGACAAAACTATCCACTAAATCTGCGAACATGTTCAAGAATATGGATGTAAGATAAGACGCTCGCTTGCACAGAGTCAGCTGCAGTTTTCCCATGCTGAATGAGTCAGAGGCACCAGCTGAGTGACTGATAGCATCATCCCCAGTGTCACCGCAGTGCATTTCACAGGATGAGAGGACATTCCTCCAGCCAGACTAACCTACACAGCCCTCTCCCTCTGAGACTCGAGCACTTCCTATTGACTCTCTGTTTCCCCCATACAAGCCCTTCTCTTCCTCCCTGCTGCTACTGTACGTCCTCAAGATCCCTTCCTTCCTACTGTAGATAGAGGAGCCCGCTGCAGCCACGTGTCTAATTATAGAGCATTTCTGTTTCATTTGTAATCTTTTCATAAGCTCGAATAAGAATGAAATCTTAATTCCTATCACAGCCTGGAGGAGTGACTGCGCAGTAAATAAGATTACCAAAATTCATACTTGGGGTTTGTGCAGATTGGAATCTGGTGCCTTTGTTGACAGCAGTTGTTGAGGGACAGGCCTGTGTTTCTCTTTCACATATTTCACCCCCTGTTTTCACAGCCCTTTGTTTGAATAAAGGTCTCTGGGCAATTTCACATAAGCTGACCCAAAGGAAGCACTGAACCACACGGATAAGCCTCAATTGCTTTATTGCAAGGTGCCTGGGAATGAGATTAAGAACACAAGAGTGTGATACCTTTGTCCTCCTGTCCAACAAACATTTCTATCATTTAGCTAAAGAGAGCAGTGCATATGGATTACACTATACTGTGTAACTCATTACTGATTACTGGCCTATAATGACTAATTTAGCAATGTGCATTTTGACTTACAGGCCAGAAACTGGGCTTGGACCCTAAATTGTATGGAAAGGAACCATTTCTATTTCTAACATACTGCAACCCTTTTATATTAAATTTGCAGCCATATGCATCTATCCTTCATTTACTGCCTCTTATTTTCTGCTTTCATCATTCATATTACAACAGAATCTCTTGTTTTTAGATGAAAGACAGGAGAAAACCAATTTATGTATTCAAGTGGCCCTTCAGCCCCCTACTGGCCACAAGCAAGCACTGCTGCACCTCCAGACACTGAAGGATCATTCACCCTTCCCCTTAACTCTCATTGTTTCACTCTGCTTTGAGTCTCAGAAACTATGTCCATATTATTAAGTGCCTGTCATTGTTTTGTCTTTTACGCAAGGAACATGAAGCATGTAGAGACTTGCTTTCCTCCCAGTGTCAAACCGCAAGTATGCTGGGAGTGGACAACAAACAGGCATGACGTCGTCAATTGATTCCAGCTTGCTGTAACAGATAAGACATGATGTTCATTCACATCCCAATACTGTGGCATAGATACATAGCTGCTGCAACCCATACCTTAGTATTATGCAAGTTAAATCAACAGTGATCATATTCAAAGCTATTTATACACTGGCTGTCAATCTGGATGGAAGTTACAGTGACAGCTGTGGCTGCCAACTGTGAGGACATGAGCCCTGCATGTGTTTAAATGTAGTCCTGAAATAGTGCCTCAAAAAACTCACATGTGTAGTTACATAACAACCAGCCTGTGTCCAGTGACACACTGACCAATGACGCAGTGCATCACAGGGGCTGGGTATAGCGGGGGTTAACAGGGGTCTTCAGTCCGGTTAGATAAGTCTCAGCCAATCATATCGAGCCATGCTTCTCCCCACAACCAATAGGAATCCCTGTCCTGTTCCTTAGTCCGTCCCAGTGAAGATAAGATGGATTAACCTTTTCATCTCCTAATGATGACAAGGTTAAAAACACACACACACACACTGACATATGGACACACTGCAGCTCCACCAACACGCCGAGGAGGCTCGACAAGCTTTTTAATAACTTCACTAATAGCAGGGGTTATTAGCAAAAAGGTGTGTGCTGAGGTGTGCGTGTATGCAAGGAGACAGCAGATTAAGGGTCCAGCACAACAGGCTGTGTAAAATCATTTAACTCTCAAAGAGTATTACACACACCTCTCCCACACAGACACACACACACACACACACACACATCTTCTCCTAATGTGACCCTGAGCTTTTGACCCCATGTCCTAACCATGACATCATCCAGCCGGAGAGTTTGTTCCACTGATCTCATCATGGTGAGACAGAGCTGCTGTTTTTTGGGGGGGAGGGGGGTCTTGTTTGGGGGTGGAACAGCTCAGCCATACCTCTCAACACTTCATACCACAACGAGAGGCCCCTTTCAGGAGCCTTGGCCCTCAGATCTACCTCCGCCTTAAGCCCCAGCTCCTGCTGACCCGCCTCCAAACCCTGGAATTCCCCCCGTGACTGGTTTGCCTTCGGCATGTAGGTTTTCCTTAACAGCAGAGCCGCCAGTCTTCTCAAGGCGACATCAGAAGTCACGTAAACCTCAAGTTACTTTCTTGTTGCGGTGGTAACAAATCCTTCTGCAGATGCTGTGAGGCCATCCGCTCAGCTCGCCCTGTGTCACAGCCAAACTGCTGTTATGTGACGCTACCGGGTCTCTTACAGAATAAGACAATAACGCCATTACATCGCATAAGACAGAGAGAAGAGATCCTCTCTTGTCCTCGATGAAAGAAGAATGGACCCTCAGACGGTTCGACGGCAGCTCTCCAAATGCTGACAGAGTTGTTCCACCTGACACACACACACACACACACACACATACATGCACACACACATACATGCACACACACACACATGCACACACACACACATGCACACACACACACATGCACACACAGACACAGACAGCAACTTAGGGCCAAGGATCCTGCAGCGTCCACTGATTCAATGAGACACTGTGGCTTGCAGCCTGAACACACACACACACACACACACACACACTTCGCCAAAAGTCATAATCTTTGGGGTCGCAAGGATGCTGGTGATGCTGCGGATGAGATCCACTTCAGGGGATTGTTCACTGGGGAATGCGTTGTTTTAATGGTGGTAATTGTTTGTTTCGACAGCTCTTGCTTCGTACTTGTCCTCCGCCTCTCTGACTTCCACCTACTCTCCGTTCCAGGGCTCTCACTTTGCATGGCAACAGTGTTCAGAGGGATAGAGAGATCAGAGATCAGAAAGAGAGATAAACATACAGAAATAGCCTGAATTTATTCATGCACACTTAAAACTCCCCCACGTACTGTACATAAACCTCATCAAAGACACAGAAATCAATAAAGTCGCTGCATGAGCTATAAACTTGCAAACAATCGTAAGTCTATCTCACAAGCTGGAAAGCACGCAGATAGAGAATAAATTGTGTCCATATGGACAAACACAAAAGCAACATCTACAGGCTCAATTAAGCACATTACCAAATGCTGTTTTTAACACAATGTGTGTTCGCACACATTTTCAAAGACAGCCATCTGATTAAACAGCCTGCGCCGCCAGCTGCATCTCCAGGACGTGTTCAGATGCTCTTAATTACATGTTTTACAAAGGAATAAAACATTTCTAATACCACCACTTGAAAACAGTGATTCGTGAGCTGTTGACACAATAAGTCAAACAGCTTTAAATCCAGTCTGTGCTTATTTGAATAATGCCTACAGTCTCAAGTTAAACAGCTTAAGTGGCTCCAATTTTCTTTGCAGCTGCAAGAAAAAGAAAAAAAAATCTTTTAACTGCTAAAACCGAAGTGTCTTGCGCATTGCGTGCACAGGTAAAAGCAGGAGAGGAGAAGGAGGATTAAAGAAAGGCGATAATGAAGAGTGAGATAAAAGAGCGTGGAAATATGGGCTGAAAGCTGAGACAGAAGCAGAGAGACGAGAACAGTGAAATTATCAAACAGATTCTGGCAGAGATAGTGCAGAGAGGCATGTGAGTGACAAAAAGAAACAGGCTGGGAAGGCGCAGGGAGTCGGGTCGCTGTTCCAATAACAGCACCTCTCGGTTTGGCTCGGTGTTTTCTCCTTCTCACTCTCCTGGCTCACGCCTGCTGTTTTTCAAAGGAAGCTGGCTCAGGCCGAGGCATCTGACTGGTTCCTGCTCACACAGAGTGGCTATTCAGACCTGTGCTGCTCCTCCTGACAGCCGCAAGGGCGATGGCTGGGGTGGAGACCGAGGTACAAGGGGGGCACAGCACGGTGGTGAAGTCCAGGGGCGTTAGGGGAAGTGCAGAGGTGAGGTTTGGAGCCAGATGGTTTGGAGTCAGGAGGCTTGAGGCTGGCAGGGGAGAGGAGGGCTTGGAAGAGATGGCGGAGGGTTAGGAGCTGGATGTGAGGTTCCAAGAAGAGAGGAGGGCTTGGTAGGGAGTGATGGGTGTGTGTGAAGTGATACAAAGCCCCCTTTCTCCTCTACCTCACACACACACACACCGTGCCTGCTATTGGCATACAGCACTGGAAGAACTGGAACCCACTGTAGCTATCCACGGTACAGATGCCAAAGACACACTTAAAAGATACACAAAACACACACACAGCAAACAGACTAAACCCCATGTACATAACACTTACAAGTGAATGAACCTGGCTGTTTCCATTAATGTTAGGCTGTTGCACTACTGTAGGAAACTCTTCCACCTAATTCAAAACGAATGCAAAAAGCAGATTAAAAAACCTCACATTCACTGTGAAATAACAGGGTTATAAACCCAACGTCCCTAATTAAATCAAAGCACTTTGCCTGATTATATAGCTTACAGTATTTGCTAATTACTCTTTGCAAATATTTGCTCACACACACTGTCAGAAGCACACAGACACACACACAGACGAGCTCAGCAGGGAGCAACGTACGATGAAGTGGTCCGCTGTGGAGGAATGTGTTTTGGCTCAGATATGGCTGTGCACACTGTATCACATGAGAGCGCGCGCTGTTAGCTTTAGCACACCTTCCACTGGAGCAAGCAGGTCTGAGTGTAACTTAGGCTACCTAAACAACCTCACAGCTGAACTAACATACACACACTCACACACACAGTCGCCGACAGATGCACACACAGATTTCAACTGCTGACTGCTACTGCGTGGAAGGCTACACCGCTAAATGGATTCATTTATCTCAAGGAAAGAAAACGCATTAACGATAGCGATAACGATGAAAAAGAAAATAATTGAGAATTTCATGAACTGCAAAAATTGTATTATAACGTTAGGTCCCGGTAGGGGATTTAAGCTCAACCTGACATTGCAATGTTTTGCTGTCCCAGTATAAAAAAGATTAACCTTTGCTCTCACTACAAATTCATCATGAGGGTTGAGATTCTTCAGTCTAGCCGGAGTGCACAAGAACATACTGGTTACTGTCCCAGAGGCAAGCAAGCAGGCAGGGATTAACTGCTGTCAATTTGGCCTTTGCCTTCCAGGACCTCCTACATTTAGAAGGCATGAGGTTTGTGGGGTCTAAATATCTGTTACCATGGCTGATACTTAGAAGGCTTAGAGGAGGGAAATGGCAAAATGACCACAGCGAAAATCCTCAGACACATGACAAATATGTGCAAAGGAACAAACACACAGAAAACCTGCAAATACAGCAATTTCAAACAGAAACAGAGGCTGCACTGATCTGGGTGTGCAGACTTACTTCTGACGAGTCCCATCAATCAATCAGTAAGGCAGCTTGACCGGTGATCTGAGATCAGATGAAGAGAGGCTGCATGAATACCAGCCAATAGATATTTAAGGCCTGCCTGTGGTGTCTCGAATCTGCAGAACTATCTGAGGCACGGCTGGCCACAGCTAAGTTTAGGGTCTGGGAGCGTGTGAGAGGTCAAACATGAGTCCTGGGTGAGGCAGCAAAATACTCCCACCTGACCCCCACACGAGCTCGTCAACAAGGGTCGGGGTTTGAGCTTTCACGAATGCAACATGTTAAGGTCAATGTGTCTCTTTTTATGCTTAAGGACTTCAATAGAACTTGTAGAAGTTGTGATTTATCAGCCTTACTCCTAGCATGACATCCTGAGGGATCAAGATGCATTAAAGGAAATGCTGTTTGATGGTGAACTAAAATCTAAAAGAGGCAAAACAAAAAAAGCTGAACTTTTCAGTGGCAGATAATTTTGGGTGTTTCTAACCACAGCTGCTCTATAAGGTGTTTTCATCGAGCTGTGCTTCCCTGTTTGTGTTTTCCACAGGTTCAACCAATAGTGACGGGTCAGCTCTGGGTCCTAATGCCGCAACAAATACAACAACTGCAGCAGAATGCAAAAAGGGGTCCTGTTCAATCTTTCATCAGATGATATCACTGGTAAGATCAGCAGCAGCCAGAGCTGGAGCTAAATGTCCCAGGCTTCTGGGTAGAGCACAGCCACGGTGACCCGGTGAGGTCAACACACATACACACCCACACATAGAGAAAGTATTGTGCTTTCACACACAATGACTGACTTGCAGAATGAAAAGTCCAATTCTGCCTTTATAAGCTGGGCGAGAATGAATGACCTCGGAAAGCCTTTAACGAACGTCCACATTTAACTCTGGCAAAGCCGCGATCCATATATTCACGACCAGTCTGCGGGCTAAAATTAGACCGGGGAGAAAGTGTCCATCTACGGCCCGCTGGCTATGGACGGAGAGAAGGGGACAGGATGGGGGTACAAAGTCTGAGAAGGTGAAGAAGGCTCAGAACCACGAGAAGAAGACAGAGACATTAAAAAAAAGTTAAAAAAAACCAAAAAAACCAAACAACATATCTGTATCCGGGTCTACGATGACAGGAAATGCTGTGTATGTGACTATTAATGGCAGTGTGTTCAGTGACATCATGTTGTCCCTCCCAGTGGGAAACAGTAATTACACAAGACCATTTCCTGTTTCCCACAAGCCACCTCTGTTCTGAGGGAAATCCTGTATTCTGTGGGCAAAATACCTTTCACACTTTGCATGTGCACTGCAGCGACTGTCTTCTGGGCCTCATAAGAGATGAGGGAAAGACGGAAGAAAACATGCATTGGAGCCAAGAATGCAGTCATCCCTATTATAACAGACTTGTTAAAACCTGAACAGCAGAAAAGTTACTTCCTACTGAGCTCGAAAACAACACAATGGCTGCTCTCTCTCCCCTCCTGACACAGCAATTATAGATGCCTGAGGAATGCTGGAACCTAAGGACATGCATGATCTTCTCGCTTTTCGCATTTTCTTTCAAAAACGGACAGAAAACCTTATCTTCTGAGGCGAACAGTGCAGTGAAACAGTCACAAACAAGGTGGATTTCTGCATATGCATGAATATGTCTATGTGTGCAAGAGGAGGAGGATAGGGTTTACTGGCTAATAACGACTTAACAGGACACTTATGACAGACTCTGGAGCGAAAAACATCCATAGCTAGCTGAAATTACAGTTAGACTGTGGGCCGTGCAGTTCAGCAACACACAAAGAATCCCTGTCTCATAAACCCACCCAGGCAGAGGAGACAGGGGGGAGGGTGACTGAGTGAGCGAGCATGTGAGCAAACAAGTGAGTGTTTACCAGCAAAAATACTCATGAGTCCAAGACAAGCACAGATCTGAATCCTACAAACTGAAATTCTCACTGAGCTACAGCGGCGTAATGCCTCTCTGCAGCTAACAGCGACCTCTGAACTCCCTCTGAAGGAGAAGCGACAAGAGCGTGTTCCCACAAAGCTAAATAGGGCCTCGTCATCTTGTTATTACACATTCCTACCCTGGCAATTGCATTTACAGAAATAAAGCGAGAACCGAGACAATGAAATGCTGAACTATCTTCAGACAGAGATGCCTGCTGGATATTCCGCCATAATTCCCTAGATTCAATAATCAGACAAAGCACCACTTTCCAGACTGTGTCCCAGCTGTAAACAAGTTTCCTCACCAAAGGAGGCTCTGTGACAGGAACTAATGAACAGATTAGTGGCCGATCAACTTGTGGGAGCTGGTTTGTGCATTTCAGGCTACAGGCGTCAGGGAAATCCCTTTTACTCCGCACCCTTGAACAGGAGTGGCTCTCAAGTTTGATGAGAGTTTCAAAGACAGACCGACATTTAGCGAACCATAACATCCCAGAAGGAGAAAAGACTAGGGCTTCGCAGAGCCTACAGATGTCAAGAGTGTGTGTTGTTTCATAGTCAGATATCTCCTCTTCTGTGATAAAGAGCCAGACCTGGCACGCTCTGTGGTGCTTGGCACAGGCAGATAAACAAAGAAACACCTCACACGTGAAAACCATGCCAGACTGCTAGCAGGTACAACACACCAGCGAGTGATATCACCTCTCTTGCAGCCCCTGTGTCACACAGCTGAAGGCTTCTTGGACTGGAGCTCAGTCGACATAGCGACAAAGAAACAATCTACTTTTTACACCTCCAAACAGCTGCAGCACAGACAGCCAGTATCTTTTTAGATCATGGGGCCAGAAAACAAAGCATATTAGAATTTCCCTTTGAAATTCCTGAAACATTTCCAATGGCCATGTGCCTCCTCTGCCTTTCAACTCTGTCAGGAATGAACCAGACACATTCTTCAGCTTTTTCCTCAGTGACCGTTAAAAGACGAGTTTGTGGAGATTTGCAAAAAGCTGCTTAGATGCTGCATCAATGATAAATGCGGATAAATGCTTTCCCATGCTGAATGACTCCTTTCTGTCTTTCTCAGACCACAATACAAGCCGACACACACAAACACACACATTCACACACTCCCATAGGGACTTATGAGGCCCATATGTGCAGCTGTGGACTGTGCGTGAACCCCAGATGGAAGGGGAGACAGAGAGAGGGAGAGATGGATGGCATTCAGTGTTGTTTTCTGCTTGCTGTCAATGAGAGCTTTGCCATCTGCAAGCGGGGAGACCACACCGGTGTCAGCTCGACTTGTTTGTCATATAGAAACATTCTTCAACCAAACCCTCTGTAAACTTTACATGACGCCTAGGCTGCAGACTCCGTCCCCTAACGTCTGACAAGAAGATTTCAGTTCTGACAGAGCCTGTTTGTATGTGGTGGACAGCCAATCAATCAAGAAAAAGAAAGTAAAACAGTCTGAGACATCATTACGCTCAGTTCTCCGACTGACACACCCCACAGCTTTGAAATGCGTAAAAACTGGTGACAATAACAGCAATAAAAACCGTGTGCACACGGAGACAAATGATGGTCAACGGCAAGTGAAATCAACTTTTACCTGTAAGCTAAGTGCAATCTGACGGATGTACATCATGTTGAGGTCCTCCAATATCCACAGTTTTTCCTCCATGTTTGCGAATTTATCAACTGGCATCCTTCAGGCAGAAATCCACAAAACAACTTCTTGCTTCTTAGAGTTCGTGAACTCAAACCGCTAACCCGCAGGTACCGTGGAGAGAAAGTTCATCATGACAGTGTCCTGTTCCGTCGCGACTCGTACAATCAGTGCGTAAAACAATGCGTAAAAGTTCCGCTCCTCATCCAAAACCAGAGTAGTCGCTCCGGGAAAAGACACTGAGGTGGTGTGGATGACAGCATCGGCTGCACTGTAGTAACCCTGTCCATAAAATTCCCCCCAGCCCGTTCACGGCGCGTATTCTTCTTCTCTACTTTTCTCTGGGCAACAAAGATCGTCTCAAACACCCACAGTCAACACCCAGCGGTAGCGGGGGAAGAATGGCGCCTTTTAAAACGCAGTTCTTCTCTTTGTGTCCCTGTGTCCCAATTGTGTATGCCGTCTGTCCTCTGTGTGACAAGAGACCTCTCCACAAAAGGGCATCGCCTCTGCGGGAGTGATCGGCACAACTAGTCCACTGTGTGCGCCCTGACGCTCCCCAACTCAGCGCTAAATTAACCCCTGCGACGCGCCTCTGGTGATGGTAATGAACTTTAAAAAAGAAGAAAGAGGGGAAAGAGAGGGAGAGATTACTGTAGCAGCCCCCACGCCCTTTTAAACAAACAAATAGCAAATACCACTCCACCACACAAGCGAAGCGGGGCGGGGAGCTTTGTTCTTTTTACTGGCTTGGTGATAAATGGAGAAATTATAACCGTGTCAGCTGGCGCTCCTCATGAGGGAGGCAAGAGTGAAAACGAACACCCAGAGATGTTATCTAACACTAACCCGACTCACACAAAGTCTAGATGTGGTGCGTTAGTGAAATCAGATGAATCCACAGTTGAGTTTAACAGAGAAGCTTGAAAACATTTGTCCAAATGCTGCTTTGTGCTGTTGTTGTAAAAATCAGATATTTCAAGAAGGAATTGTGTAGTTTAGTAGGTCACAGGGTCACAAGCATTTGGCAAATTCAAATGCATATTTCATAAGTGAGATCCCCAGTGTCACAGATCGTTTCAATCTTTTATCACTTAACCCTCTTAAATATTAATTTAAGTCTCTACTGGCGGTTCTTACCGTCTCCAACAAAAATATCGGCTCCCAAAAAGCGCATGAGCTTCACATTCAGTGCTGTGATGGTACAAAACATGAGAAAGTTGTTTTAAAGAATAAATATTTCCCTACTTTGGAAAAAAAGAACATTTTAAGTCAAGCCAGGAAAGGAGCAGTCTCCCATCACCTCAGCGGTTTGATGGCCAGTTTCCTCTGACCTCAAAACCAGAAAATCCCAAAGTTTACTCCAAACTGGACTGATGGTTCCGCTTCTGTCCTCTGGGAAAACTGCTTTACAGCCAATCTGCCTTCTCTCCTCGAAACACAGGCAAGTAAAAGAGCATTTATCCTGGTCTCCTCTTCGGCGCGTTAATCCTGGACCTGACACAGCTGTGTGTGAGAGAGGAAGAGCATGTGTGTTGTGTGGGTGAGATCAAGCTGCAAACCACAGGATGACCCATCGACGGGAAACCAGCGTCACATTGCGCACTCCTCACTGAGGCCCCGCAGCCAAAACACATGCATTCTTCTGGTGTTCACCTACACCAGCTCAGGGGAGTGGACCAGAGGATTCCAGAGGGTCACTGACTGATTTCAAGAGTTCATCATGAGGGAGAAGATCACTCCTTACAGGAAAAATAAAGTATTACCGTGATTGTTTCTATGCATGTCATGTTGACTTGGCTTTTGGGACCACCCCTCTCCACACACATGCCCATATGGCACTCCATCACTCTGAAAGCACCTTCCCTTTACACAGAGCAAACAGTGAAAACAAAGCAGCTGTAAAAGCCCTTTCACCTCCGAGGAGAGGAGCCACGGGTGCCGGTAGCGAACCGGGTCATTTCCCCTAAGAAAAGCCTCCAGAGTTTTAAATCACCCGGCTAATCTGTCGCAGACACCAACATACACGCAGTAGGAGAAGAGATTTATTGTTCTCGAGGTGGAAAGAGAAATAGCTGAGGTGAATGCACAGAGGGAGGGTTATGGGTGCTCGCAAAACATTCTGGGCCTCTTGTGCGAGTGTGTGTGCATGCGTTGGATTCACAGTTCGCTGTGTGTTGATTCATATCCAGTCAATCCCCTCTGAAAATCGACCTGGCACGCTGCTGGACTGGAAAAATATTCTCTAAACAAGAACTATACTGAACTGTGCTAAAACAAGCTTGCAGCTGTTCTCACTCCTTTACTGATAGGTGTGGATGTTTCTTAAAGAGGGAACAAGCAACAGGACAAACAATTTATTATTCCAATGCCACTTAATTCATTTAGTCTTTCTCTTGTCTCTTGATTACACTGGCAGCCGTTCCTGGAAACAGAACATGCTGCAGGTAAATCTGCCTGCAGTAGTACACAAAGACTGACACCTTAAGACAAAAGCCTAGAGGCTGAACAAAAACAGACAGAAAACAGCTATTATCTCAATGACAGGGCACGCAGGCAGGCAGGCAGGCAGGCAGGCAGACAGGCAGCGAGCTCAAACACAGCATCGCCGCTTCTTGGCCAGGAGCCACTGAGGACGAGGCGAAATCAGGTGTTCAGAGCCAGTAGATTAGCCGCTAATGGAGAGGCCTGACAGCTTTCAGACCGGGATTTTGCAATGTTAAAATGGTGATTACCTGCTGATGGGATGTGGATTAGCAGCTTGTGACTAAAGGCCTGGTCCGACTGTAGCGGGGCCAGATGTGCTAACTGGCCGCCATGAGGGAGGAGTGAAACCAATATATTACACAATCAGTTAATCCAGTACTAACTCTGAGCTTTAATCAAAACAGGGAGGATTAGGTAAACAGGAATCACTTGTTCCATGAAAAGATTAGAGAATTTGGATAAAATCCCTCCTTCCCAACACACATAAACATACACGCACACACACACACGCACACACACTGACCTTTGAGTTATGGGTTCTGAGGGGTTAGGACTGCCTTCAAGACAATAGCCGGTGCATTTCTTGTTTCTGAACGGATGTGTAGAGGAATATGGAAAACTTCCTGTGCATACACCTAATCAGCTGGAGGAAACATGTCTGAGTCATAGCTCAGGGTCTCGCTGTCAGGCAGTCGTGCTGCGCAACAGAGATATCACCAACAAGTGTTTTATAGATATGATTTTTAAAGTGGATGACAGAAAATGTACTATTTGGAAGAAAGATTAGCTGTTAGTCAATCAGGTGGACATGTTTTGAGCAATGAACTGAGGATGGAAAGAGGCTGGTGAGACAAATCTATACAGTTCACTCTAGCTTTGGTTGTCAGTTTCTATCAGCTTTAATACCTTCCTCACAAAAGTACCCAGGAACACAACAGAGCAGAAAAACAGATGATCAAATGATCAACTAGGTTGTAAACTGTTGACCCTGTGTTAACCCTGATGACCCCAAGTGTTAATCCTGATGAATATTTACATTGAACAGTTTAGACAATGACTTTACTGTTTGTTAGTAAGCTTGTCTAACCCGGGTGTTTCTTTAAAACCTTCAGGTTTCCTCCATCAGAATTCTATTTAGGGACGAGGCTGCTTTTCCAGATCTCCGCAATTAACGTGGTGAATTGAATGTCATTATTTCTGACAGGAATAAAGGCAAAATCTTTGAAAATAAGACTCCAGTTGTGATGAATCACACTCATCCTCTAATATCAGCAGACTCCATATACTTCAGAGACCAGTGTTCAGACAGGCAGTGTAAAAAAAGGACAAAAAGGAACCCTGAGGAGATCCATATGATCCTCTGCAGAGTGTAAAGAAAACAAACACACTGATTATTATCACACAAATGTCATTTTCAGCTTCTAATCAGCACCATCTTATCGCCTCGAACGGCACCTTTTATCTTCTCAGCTGTGGATTCTGTGCTGAAAGGTTAAAAGCTGCCTTTAGTCTAACACAGTGTGGCAGCAGAACAGGGCAGAGAAACAGGACAGGGCCCGAGGCCAGCCGGGCCCCAAGCCACAACAAAGAGCCCTGACTGTCATCTAGACCCAGTCTGAAAACTGAACCCCACCCACACCCCGACTCTCACTCACCGAGCGAAACATACGCACACAGACGCAAACCTGCACTTACACGAATACACACCCAGGCATAAACAGACATAAGCAAACACACACATACACACACAAAGAGACAGAAGTGTCTGAAAATATGATTCAAATGCAGCTGATGAAGGTTTGTCTGTGTGATTACGGCCTGCCAAGCCAACATGCTCCCTGTTGTTTCACACAGAGGCCACAGAAGTAAAATAAGGCAGAATTATTACAGAGCTTTGTTCTCAGTGCACTTTAACGCTTTCAGACAGCTGATTGCAGAAGGGCAGCGAGAGAAGTGCAGGTAATCTTTCAACTGATTTACAGTCACACACACCAAAAAAACAGGATCTGCTATCCCAAAACTACACATCTGTTCCTGTAAAATGTGCATCACGAATACAAATCTAATTCACAAACTTGCCGGAAAGATAAAATAATAAAATGATCATGATATGGTTTCTTGTATTTACCTTGAAGAAATTCTGTATACTTTGTCTTATCCCAGGTTTCTTAAGATCTGGGGACCTTTTATTGAACATATTAGGAGGGAGAGATGTCAACCTTGGGACTAGTTGTATTGGACTGTACTTAATAGTTTTTCTATTGTGCTCAGCTCTAGATTTGACTTTACTAGCCTTCATCTTGGCCCTTTCTCAACCTCACTTGGCTTAAGCCTCATGGGCTCTCTTCCTGACCCTCAATCCACCTGTGGACATTTCAGCCACTTCACCTTTGTTTTCTTTGTTGTAAAAATGAAAGAATTCAACAATAATATACATATATAAATAAAAAAGAAAGATGAAATGAAACTTCCTGTGATTGTGCACAGGTACAGAGAGAAAAATGTTCTGATCAAGTCAACCGGCAGCAGTTTAAAAGTCAGCCGACTTAAAAAAGAAAAGAAAAAAATCAGTCTCAATGGATTTGAATATCACAGAACTTGAATTACATGCCTGTGTCGCGGCAGGTACCGGGTCACATCTGCTCCGCTTGATGACAGCAGCGTGTGACGTGCTGTGAAACCAGACGTATCATGAGAGAAACCCCCCTGGAGGTCAGTTCGCAGTTATAGAGCATGGAAAACCTGCGCTGACAGCTACGCCGACATAACTCATCCACAGAGACGCAGTAATGACATTGTAAATCTCATCGACGGTCTACCTTGTTATTAGGTGTATCAGTTTCAGTCTGTAATGTCTGAGAGACCTGACTTCTACTTTAAGATTAGATAGGGGGGGTGTTATGCTGATGCATGTCGTAGAGAATGTTCTTCTCTATATGCATGATCAAAACTTGAGTAATGCTGCAAATGAAATGTTGGACATGGACCCATAAATCATGCAGCTGGCGCTCTTCTTCCGCTGGAAATCCCACAGTGAAGAAAAGGATGCGTGCGTCACAGTCCACGGATTAGCTACGAAAAGGTGGTGGAGCAGCCTGCCTCGTCACACACGGCGAGAACAGAACTGGGAGTCTTTCTAGCAGCTGGTTTAAAAGGCCATCTTATTTCTGAACATGGCCTCTTGTACAGGTAGCCATGAAGGAAAAACTGAAGGACTCAGTCACACACATAACTATGGAGACAGGAGTAAGCACAGCACTCTGGCTGCTGCCCAGAGTTATTGCTGACTTTCAGCAAAGCTGCCTCAGCCTGTCACAGGAGACTGCAGCATCTCATCACTACGAAGGGCCGGGCAGCTCAGTGAAAGAGAAACTTACTTGTTAGGCAATTCATCTCCATCGATTTCTACCCTCAGGGGTGCAGGCTGTGCAATATAGAGCAGGATACGAGTGGATTTAAGAGGATATGTACACTGAGGCAATTAATTTAGCATTTAAAAAATGTGAAGGCGTTTCTTAAATTGCTATCATTGGCTGTAAGGGGAATATAAAGTGAATGTCACAGCAGTGAAGGAAAGGTGAATAAGAAGAGAGGCGGGTGCGTCATGGCTGCTGCAGAATATGAAATGGAGCAATGGCTCCCTCTGCAGCAACAGTGCAAGATGTGCCACCACTTAAAACACAACGCGACAGCCAGGTGAGTAGCACAGGACTTTATCAGTAAATAATAATAATCATAATAAGAGACGTGTTTCCACATCTTATTGTTAAATTTTGAACAATTCCAGTGGGAGGAGAGAGAAAGAGAGTGAATGCTAGAGAATATGATGTGTTTGTATTCCTTTCTAACGTCAACCAGACATGACGAGGATGAGCTCTGCAGACATGAGGGTGAGCAGTGAATAGAAAGACAGAGACAATGAGAGACACAGCAAAAGTCACTGTTCTATGCAGTGTTAATAGAAATTCTGCACTTTTATTCGTCGTGAGGTCACTTCAGCCAGACTACAATAAATGTTTTTAGTGGAGCTCGCACCATGAGGCTGCTGTTTGTCGTAAAAGTCTGTCTAAACATCTGCAGAAACAATCTGAGAACGCGCAGAGGAGGGAGACCATATCTCAAACTGACATCTTTAAAGGTTACTGATCTCTGGTCAGCTAGGAGCGAGGCAGAGGAGAGTCTAATGAGGCAATTGACTGAACAAGGTAGTGAACATGATGTCAATATGTGTCAACCAATCTGCACTAATACACATGCACAATGCACACTAAGCCACTGAAAACACCTGCAACAAGCCTTTGATCACTGGCAAGATGCATGTTAAAATGTGAAATTAGTCCTGAATGCAAACAAGACTAAATATATGCTATTCTCTATGGATGTTGAGGGCAAACAGCCCCTTGTCTCACAGTATAAAGACATACATTCAAATTTTGCATTGACACACTTGTTAGCAAGCTTTAACAAAAAAAAAAAAAGGAAATTTGTCCAGAAAGAGAGTGTCTCTTTGTCTGTCTGGGATTATGTCGTTACCTATAGACATGCCTCTGCCTCCACTCTTAAACCTCTAGAGTCAGATCATCACTCCACCCTGTGATTCATTACTGATGACAGTTATTCTGCTCACTGCATCACTGTATCTTGTATGAAAAGGCAGGGTGGGAAACAGGCAGACATGACAGGCACTGGTTTCTATTTATTTCTAAAGCCCTTAATGGCAGCATGCCATCATATATCTTCTTAAACTTGTCCCATCATCATTATTTGACCCGATCGTGTGATTTTTGAGTGCTTTCAGTTTAAATTAACGGATTCAGCCTAAATGAATTAAAACATCTTACACAAACCATCCCTCGCTGTTTTATGCACCTGACTTAAATGTTTTGATCATGTCCTGGGTTGCACTGGATTCAGCATTTATACTGAATGTTGCCTGGCGTTATTTTAGTGGGCTTGCTTTCAAGAACACATATTTGAGTTTTGTTTATTACTCGGTTGAAAATTACATGGCACAAATCATCAGCCATAAACATCTCTGAGTCAGCTGGTTTTCTCATCCGGCCGGCTGGTCATAACTGTGGGGAATCCCCTGGTGGGAGCTGAGTCTGGATTACATACACATGTACACATGCAGTGCACATACTCTACATGCTGTATAGTTACATAACTGAGTTATTGTGGTCATTAAATCTGCACATTTTTTCTTATTCAATCAGCTACTCTTTCTCAGACGTCTTCAAATGCCTCATTTTGTCCCACCAACAGTCTAAAATCATTATGTCTAATGACTTAAAACAGAGAAAAGCAGCAAATCCTCACATTTGAGGGGTAACAATTAGCAGATATTTTTGTTATAACTTTGCTTAACAAATGACTTAAATGATCCATCATTAAAATAGCTGATACCAACAGATAATATTCAGTGTAGATGATTAATTGATTAATCGTTCTAGCTCTGATTAGGTTGTATGTTGGTGTGATAAACAGGAATGGTTGATCACTTCAAAAGAAAAAACTCACTACAGTACTGCAAACACAGCTACTACATTACAAACTAACTGTGAAAACCCTGTTTAACTTCACTTATTTCCTCTTGTCAGTGCAGCAGTCTTGCCGTTTCCAATAAAACAGATTAAATATATTACTAATAACTAGACCTCTTCTAATGCCGACAAATGGCACCAATTCAACCTGATCCACCTTCTAGGAGCATTTTGGGTAATATGACTCCTGTTTCATAGAAGGACTTAAATATTTCATGGCATTCAGTATCATTCAGACCTCCAGTGTAGGTGATTAAGCGCCCAAATCCACCTGAGTGAACATCTAGACAGGCTGATCTCTTCCTTTTTCTTGAGATAGGCAATAATGGAAAACTAGAGACAGATACGATAAAAATAATTGCTGAGAGAGCAAGAACAACACGACGATACAACAAGATCTGACACCACACCGTCTGCCACTGGGCCCAGTAAACAAACACATTAAAACGCAGGCATGCTGGCAGGGACTGGTACACTATGCAGCATGCAGGGAAGGCAGACATGCATAATAGACCCATCTGCTCTCATAGAGTCAAACACCTGCTCGGCATCATCAAAACAGAGAGCAACATCATTGGTGGTTGTGCCCTTTTGCCCTCTCCTCTCTGCACCTTCTTCCAGTGATCTCCTGGCTGGCCCGCGCTGCAAAAATCTCCTTTCATCTGCGACGCTGTTTTGAATTCAGACTCGACGCCGCACTAAGCGACGCCTACAGTCGCTGGTTATCACGCGCAGTTCACAGCGTGCAGGTGACTTAGCTTGAACTCATCACTTTGTAACTCAGCGAGATTGCACAAAATGAAAACAATAGTCCAAATCAGTGCAGGAGTGGGCATGCACGTTACACCTACCCACCACACACACACACACACACACACACACACACACACACACACACACACACACCTCTAAACATTCCTCAGTATTGATTACTTTCACAGTGCATTCCTCTGTATGAAAGAGAGGCCCTGACTCCATCTATTTCTCAATAACATCAGGTAGTTATGTGATGTATAGCAGCAATGGATAAAAAGCCTCTTTGTTCAGAAAAAAAATGGGAGAACAGACCGGAATAGAAAGAACAGTTGAAAGCATGCAGCATAGTGGGCTGACATCGACATGCCCCATATTCTTCATCCTTAATGACCGTGTGGAATTGAAGGTTAATGACTTGTCCCCGGTGAAGTTACAGGCTAAACTTGGAGCACAGTCTTGTAATGGATTCACACAGAGCGCAAAGTGACTTTCACTGCCTATCTGCGTTCAGGCTGCCTTATTGTAGAGTGTAAGGCCAACTGCAGTTCACCGTTGACCTGTTTGGTTTACATTCTCCATACAAAATGTAACAAAAGCCACACATACCTGCTCTTTGTGTTGCTTTTTAAACTACTGTTATAACAAGGGGGTAAAAGAGAAACAAACCAGCCTCCTTTATTCTGATGATTCCAGTGAGATTGACAAGAAAAAACAGAAAACGAGGAGAAAAATGATGCACGCAGCATTTGCAACTATTCATCAAAGCATCCAGCATAGCATGTATGTCAGCGAGTGGCATTTTTCCACACAGAGACAAAGCCTCTCCTGTTTCTAAGCTCTCTGTGATAAGTCAAAGGGGTCTGACAACGAGGGTCCTGGACTGTAAATGAAACCACCGTCGGAATCTGTGCGTGTGTGTATGTGTGTGTCTTTTACGTCAATGTTTAACAGAGCAGAGCGCAGTGGGGGTTACGTTCACAGAAAGAAGATACCTTTGGCATGAAGCAGTCAGGTTCTGTTGTACAGTCTGCTACCGCCGGGCTCGACGGGCTATGGTTCAGATCTCTGGTGGGACGTGCATACAAAGACGAACAGTTAAAGTAGACCGAGAGAGAAACGGACGTAGAAAACCAACAGTAATCTTCTCTGGCTGTCTAGAGGTAAAGACAAAGGATGACTTCCTCTGTGTAATCTGGATCAGGAAAGTGGGTTAGCCCCACACGCCAAAAAAGAGCAATTTTCCTGCTTCATCAAGGGACCCAAGCCTCAAAGAAGTAGTGTGGCCCACATAACGTGGCTCTCCTGGGGAAGGGAGGCATTGCATGTGATAGATTGGGGGGTAATGAAACAGTGGAAGGACATGAAAGCTCACAGAGGCTGGAAGCAGAGCTGATTTACCTGCACTATATTTCTTTAATGTTAACCATTTCCATTATTAGTTTAATCTAAAAGAAACAACATTTTACTGTATTAGATCATCTAAGATCTAATCTAATTTATTTTAAACCTCTTTGACTGAGGCTCAGTCTCATTCATGTTGTCTGGGATAACTCAAGGACTCATCCAAAATCCCTGCATTGTAACATTTCTGCAGCATGACACAGTAAAAACGGGGAAGCTTGAAAGGACTTGACTGGCAACCATTCTGGGTGACTCTGATTCACAAGCATTATCCACTTCACTAACCAAGGTAGTAACTGAATGAGACAGGTGTGATGATGCATGGAGGAAGTTTCCCATCTGGGGGAGTGGGAAAGTATCCAGCGATTACGCCAGCTCCATCTATCTCTCCATCTGTCTGTTAACCGAGTCACTGCCTGTGACAGCCTCGCCCAGGACAGCATACACTGTGTGAACAAAGCCTGTCTATGTCTGGGAATACGCAATGGACCTTGCTCAAGGAGACACTGCTGCTTAGTCACTGTCTGAAGGTGTGTGAGTGTGTGTGTGCGTGAAACAGAGGCTGACAAACTGCAGTTAGCATGAATGACTAACCAAGAGTTCAAAACAGCAAATATATCTGTTCATATCAGCAAAATACACAAACATGTGTGAACTGGACGCTGACAGCATGTGTGACTCACTTCCTCTGTCTGTGTATGTGTGTGTGCATACATGCCACATCTATCTTTACTCTCACTATTAACGCCTTGTTCAGTGTCAAGTCCTACAACGGACCAGAAAATGCTCTGTGGTTGGGTGGGGTTCACATCTTGCAACAGCCCCTCAGCTGTTAAACTGCACCCTGACACCAGTTGCCACATAGAGACACGGGCCACTAACCACATTCCAAGGCCAAAACACTTACGCCTAAAACATGCACGGCCCTCACACTGAGGCGGTCTACTCGGGATCTATGTAGAGCAATGAGGAGCTGGAAATAGATGACTGGGTGGTGTCAGAACACTGTAACAAAACAGCAAATAAGAAAGGAAGGCGAAAAATCCTTAAATGCAAATTACTAATTTTACCATGTCTCCGAGCTAAGATTTAAATGGTTTGCCTAGCATGTCCGGTTAATGAGACTTTGATAAGATAAGGCTGTGAAGGAAAGCGCTGTCCTTGGGTCCGCGGAGGAGGCGAGCGTGGGTCATATGAATACGGAACAAACAGAGTGGCCCGACATCAAATCAAGTGAACAAAAATCAACAGTTTATGAGGATCGTCAGCTGTTCATACAGCTCACGGTGTAAATGAACAAATGAGCCACAGAAAGAGATTATCACTGCACAACAGCAAGGACGTTATGCGAATTCTATTTGATGTGTGAAAATCCCCCACAAACAATAGGTCATTGTGTTAAATAATAAACTACAACATAACCTTGCCTTCTAACGAAAAGATAAAGGATATGCGTATGTGAGTTCAACAGTGAAAGCAGTAAGAATCTTTATTAAATGTTTTATTTGAACAATAAAGCTTTGTTCTCTCTTCCACCAAACCTATTAGGCAAACAGTCCAGTCATTACCATGGGAACAATAGCAGGACATTGGCTGAATTTTACTCACGGCTGGGAGAAACTGAGATTAAACAATTTTTCATTTGTGCTAGCTCTCAGAGGCTGAGCGGGAACAGTGCTCCACAATGATGTACACACAAAGCCTGGGTAATAAAAAAAAAGTTAAACATTTGCTGGTTAAAATAGCCCTCAACATACCAAGAAAGCCTCCAAGCAGAAAGCTCCAGTGGTCGGGCTTTGTTTGAGAGAAAGGGTCTTAAGAGGGGTAAACTTTTCCCTGGCATCTCCCCCTGCACCCCTGCAGTGCTCAACATGCCAGACAGCCCTGAGGGTGCACACACACTCACAGTGCATAGAGATACTACTGGGTAGCCCCACACTCACCCCATATCACAACTCTCTCACCAACTCTCAAACCAAAAGAAATCTAGTGGAATGCATCCACTCTTAAGAACCTCCAGGCCCCTGAGCCCCTTTGCATGGCATTTCATGCCCCAGCACAGGGTTTGGTTTGGGCTGCCGTGCAGTGATGGCCCATTGTTCTCTGGGTACACAGAGCTGCCTTGAGAAGGAGACTCAGGGGAAGCTTTGGCATTCTGTGAAAACGACTCTTCTCTCAATGGGATCCTGGTCTGAGGTGCTTCCTCTTTGCCTGGCAAAAGTGTCGTCCTGGCAACATCTATACGACCCCTCTCCCACTGTGTATGTGGGGAGGCAAACATATGCTTACATAAACAGGCTTAGCTCATCACAGGTTTCTGCCAGGCCACATTAAACACAAGCTGAAGCCACACTGAGAGGCTGCTGAGCAGGAGGCTGCTTACAGTGCAAGGTCTGCCTCTGTGAACCATAAACCATACATCCAAGCATCTGGAGAAATCATATCAGCTACAAAGCCTCTCAGACTTGGGAGGAATAACACCAGAACGCATCAGTTTCCACTGATAAAAGCTACCTCATACCAGAAAAGATCGAAAGAAGATAGGAACTACTGCACTACTGGTGTGACCAACACATTCTTTTTAGGGTGGGTGAATATATGCTGAGCAACACCCAGAGTATCCAAAATTTCACTAAAGCCACTAGTATGTTCAGTTTGAATACTTACTGGTGAGAATATGTGGATCAACAGGGTGGAGAAGGGCAGAGCACCAAAACCAACCACACCGCAGCCTGAAGCTGTTAAGGATTTTACTCAGCACAAATGGCACACTCCCAGACCTTGCCATACACTCCCGAAGGCCGGGAGAGAGTGTGGGTGGATGGGTGTGTCATTGCACACACATCTAACCGCTTCCTGGCCCTGCATAGCTGGTGGTGGCCACAGCGCTGTGGACTTGCAGGAACCGTCGTGGAGTTAAAACAGAAGACGTTCCATCCACACCTCCGTAATAATAACTAGCACTAGCCCAGGCTCCCGCTGCATGCCTGGGTGGCTTCAGCTGAAACAGCAGAGGCGACGAGGGCCGAGACAGAGCAGAGTGCAGACGCACACTGGTGGTGGCCTTATGGATCAGAGAGGAGGGGTGTAGAAAGCAGATGTCTTCTCAGCTCCCACTGAGAGCAGCAGGCAGAGGATCGACAGGGTGGCTGCAGAATGGATTTCTGGACAAATACTGTATGAGCATGTAATCGTTCGCTCGGTTTCTCATTCTCCTTCCACTCTGTGGCCATATTAGCCTGTCAGTTTGTGATACCCACACAGCAGAGTGATTCAGCACCACCGGAGCTCGGAGTCGGAACACAGCGAGACTGACTGTCGGGACTTCTATTGATAATGCAGAGACGCATGAATTATGTTTGCATCTTGAGAAGGATATAAACATTGAAACTGAACGCCTGGCAATATGTCAAACATTAAACATCTGTTTACATAACTGACTGCAAAAATTAGGCACATCTGCAGTCTCTAGATTAATGATAGCAGTCATTCAGGCCTACAGAATCAGCCCCTGGCATTTACCTCCAGGCCCATAAACA
The DNA here is from genome assembly GCF_017976325.1 of Chelmon rostratus. NCBI lineage: Eukaryota > Metazoa > Chordata > Actinopteri > Chaetodontiformes > Chaetodontidae > Chelmon > Chelmon rostratus. Next base: position 26,637,148 of record NC_055662.1, on the reverse strand, counting down.
CATGCACGCACACACGCAAGCACACACACACATGCACACAATCAATTTCACTCCATTCAAATGATACTACAAGTGTCCCTTGAGCACAAACACATGTATTTAATGCTAAATTTTTAAGCTAATCAAATATACATAAGTTCGCTGTTGTGAATATGACCCAGTGGAAGTAAGAGCTTAGGTTTGGGGCACATAGGGGAAGTCATGACTTATATCCTTTCTCTACTGAATGCACATTTTCATTGTCCACACACAGTATTTACAAATGAGGGCGCAAAACAAACTAATACTCACTTTGGGTTCAGTCCAACAAAGGAGTCATTCTATTGGCTCGTTCTCTGATAACGTGTCATTGACCAGCAGAAATTCCAGACAAATCACCTTCTACATACACACATTTACATAAGAGGCTCAAACATTGGCACAAATGGACACACACACACACACACACACACACACACACACACATGCACGGACACACGCGCACACACACACACACGCACACACACACACACACACACACATGCACGGACACACGCACACACACACACACACACACACACACACAAATGTGATATCCCTTGGCAGTGTGAAAAGAGGGTGCTTTCACACTGAGGTGGCCTGCTTCATTGAAATGCCACAGGCTGGTTCCACGGTGGCATTGAGAGCGTCCTAACACACAGAGCTGGAGGAAAGTCCCAGTCTCTGAAAGAGGATCATTAGCATTGGCAACAAAGGCAGAGACACAAATTAATCTTGTATGAGAACCATCTGAGAGCAGATTACAGAGTTAAGGAAGCAATGATTGTTGGTGTGAAAGGAAAGGAAGTCTTTACCCAGATAAATAACTAATGCAGAGACTAAACAGGGGAAGGTAGCAGGAGTTAGGGGTGGAATTGAAGATGAATGTGATGCTTTGGCATATGCCTGGCCAGTCCCTTTTATCCCTTTTTCATTTAATTTTCTCTCTAAAAAAAAAGTCCTCCTCTTTCATTCACTTCTGCTCCCTCCTCATCTGACCCTCACCTGAACCGCTGGCCACATAAAAACATAAACAAAAAGCCAACGTGTGCTACTGCTCATCTTTCGTATCACACTGCCTCTGAGGAAAACTGCTTACACTGTTTGCACTCTCTGTAGACAGTCGCCAACTCACACCACCTCGACAACACATGAGATCACTCACTCCCGGCTGAGACAAAGTTCAGATTTGACCACACTGACACTGCTGCACCTCCAGGAAGTGTTGCGTGTCACTGGCCTTTACCAGCTCGCGTGCCAGATATGAACTCATGCTGCTCAGACACAAGATCGGGATAATTCTGACTGCAGATCGATATGACCGAGTGCGCCCGGTTCCTCGGGGGTTAGTGGTGTTTTCCTGTGACATGAATTATAAACACCTAGTACACATAAGCGGACTAAGCGTATGCCTGCACACACGCGAGGACAGGGTGAAAAAGCAAGAGAGATTCAGAGAGTGAAGGAGAGAGACAGGATCGATACCATATCTTTTCCATTCTCCGTATTGCACCATTAACATTCCTTAAGTATCCTCTTACCAGTGAGTCCCCCCTTCATTGCTCTCTCTCTTCCACACACACATCCCTCTGTCTAGTTTTACCAAAACAATTCTCTGAACTTCTAAAACCGTGTACGTCTAAAATGTGGGTTTAGTTTTAATTTAACAGACACAAACACCCCAAAGACAGGAGCATGTTTCTGACTGAAATACCAAATACCAGCTCTCTACAGTGAAGCTGAAGGAATATACAAACTGCAAACAGCTCACAGGCGAGTGTGTGTGTGTGAGTGACAGAGTGAGAGAAAGGAAGAGGAGGCAGGAAGGCAGAGGGAGGGCTTTGCATCAAAACAGTATTAAAGCAGCCTGTTTGTAAAAATAATCAGAGGTTAGATTGGAAGTCGCGTCTGTGTCTGCTCTGCCGGCAAACGGTGGCTAATATGAAGCAGATGTTGACATGGGAGCTTTGCAGAGAGGAAGAGGAAAACATGCATGAAGAGCACCACTTCTAATCCAGCGATAAACAGCTGAGAGGGATACACAGGCTACAGCTCTGACCTAGTTCTCAACTTTTGGCTGCAGCCTTTTTTCATGACTGCTCCCTTGCAGGTGACTGGCCGCCATGCTGCAGTCAAAATAAAGCAGTTTAGAGGCGTACAGGTGAGCCAAGGGGCGGAAATCACAGAGCAGCTCATGATGCGATACTATCATGTCTCCCATGATAACGATGGCATCACCATACAGCGACATTGTGATGCTTTGCAAACCAATGCATCAAAAAGTCTGTGTAACTGAAGAAGAAAAATAACCCCGAAAAAGACAGAAAGCAGGAATTATTATGCAACTGTTCACTGCACTGTGGTGTCAATTTCACAGAATTTGACATCTGAGATGAAACAATGTTCAAAAAGTTGAAAGAGCCTTAGCTTAGTGCCTTTGTAACACACACACACACGCTGACACAACTTATCCCTGTCTACGCCTGAGAATTCAAATTGGGAGAATCAGTTTAGAGCAGCTCCATGTTTTTAATAAAAATATCGATATCTGGGGCCAGTGTATTGATAATGCATTGCAAGAGGAAGACATACAATATATTGATAATCATATCCCAACTCCAGCTACATTTCCAGGTGCTTTACAGAAGAGCAGTTTTGAAATAAAATATTGAAGAACAGTTGAACAAGGTGAATATCAAGGGAAGAAAAGATCTCTTGAGAACTAAATGATCACAAAAAGGATAAAAGAACTTCGTAAAATTTTAAATGAGCCAACATGATAAACAAATGTCAAGCAATAACCACCTGAAGGTGCAGCCCTCACAACAGAAATGTGCAATATTCAACTAGTAGGACTATAAAACAATACCATGGGAGTGGGAACATAACATAATGCACATTTAAGTTACTATCAACGCACTGCTGAGCAGCACAGACACACTTCTAAGTCTCCGTAGGCATATTATTGGGTTCTGTTAGGAGTCGGGTAAAATGCAAAGTAGTTTGGAAATTCAGCAATTAAGAGCTTTAACGGGACCTGAACGCAACAGCACAGCTCCCCGGTGCAGTGTAATTAAAATGCCGCACAAAGCAAAGCGCACACTCAAATGCCTTCAGAAGAAGATTAAACGTGTGCCAAATAAGTTAGTTTGCAGAGGGAGAGAGATCAGTCAAAGTAGTAAACAGAGAATCCCCCATAGCGTGTGTGTGTGTACACACTCTGTGTGTGTGTGTGTGCGTGTGTGTGGCGATAACTGGCGGACAATCAGAGTCTACCTGTGATGTGTCCAGGAAAACGCTCTTTCTGAACTTCCCTCGCCGTATCTCCATTTCAAGGGCAGAGCCGCGGGCTACGGTGGCTCTCGCTGTTTGATTTCGGCAAAACATCGTCTCCGCTTCCTGGCAACTTCTCAGATGGTCCTGCGCGCTGCGTATCAGCCGAACTTAAAGCGTGCGCAAAAGGCAGGAATCGCTTCGGAAAGTGCCAAACAGCCCAGCGCGGATCCGGGCGGCACACGGCGGCCCCACCGGAGAAAACTCCCAGGAGATTTAGGCAAACCCCGAATCAAACACCGTCGTTCCTTCTGATGTGGGAGCCGAGACTGAAGCAAGTCCACAAGCAAGGGGAGGAAAAAAACCCACAGCTGACTTTTCACTTTTCCAAACACTGCCTCCTGAGCGTCCAACTGACACGATGACACCCCATGTGGTGCAGCTGAGACCTAACTTGTCCCGTATCCGGAGACCTCTACCGGCCGTGGATGGCCTCCACTTCGCTGAGGTTTACTGATGACTGCTGCAGGCCTGCTTGTGCAAGTCACCCAGACCACATGTGCGCACCACACCAGTTGTTTTATTAACATCTGTGGGCCTAATTATTTTATTATGGCGTATCAGTACCAAAATATACAAAATCTGTCCAAACAGCCTACATGTAGAATAAATCGGCTACTTTTATGAATGTATTTGCACTTTTTGGTCTGTTTTATATATATTTTGCAACAACATATATTGAACCCTTTTCACTCTAAAGTGGTCATTAATATTCCCTTTATGTAATTTCAAAGTAAGAGCATTACCCCATGCTGTAGGAGATTTATCACTGTATTTAATTTAAGTTGCATATCACACTTTAATGTGTCTGGTTTGGTTTAAATGAACCAAAAAGTATGCATGAGATGAGCAGTACAAATAGAAAAGCTATTATGTTTGGTGACAGTGTCAAACAGATGCCGTTTTTAGGGCTGCACCACTCCATCAAATTCGATGTATATTGAGCTCAGCTGGCATGTTTGATATCACTGGAAAGCTTTGACAGAATAAATATGGGTGTAAAAGATGTTTGGCCAAATATTAAGCCAGCAGTTGGAATCTACTGTTTAAAAAAGCTCTGATGAGGAGTTTTTTTTAAAAGTGTTTGAGGTGATGCTTCTCTGCTTCTCTTAAGCCTTTAAGAATCTGTAGTCTTGTCAGGGGCCTGTAAAGCAGGGGGGAGTGGGCTTCGGCTTCGTGCTACAGTATTCTATGTACGAGCATCTGCAACAGAGCATGAAGATCCAGCAGGAACGTGAATCCCAATCTGTGGCGGCACCAGGAAGTGACCGGACCTGCTGTGAGAGGAATTCTGAGAGGTCAGAGAGTCACCGAGGCCGAGGTCACATCCACGTCGAGAGTGACTGAGGTCTGCTGGGATGACACGAGGTGATGCTGCTTATACTGTCCCATATTACATCCACCCGCAGCCTCTGCCTGGTCTTGTAGTAGCTGTGTGTCTGACTGGTCATTCTATACGTTTCAAGCAAGCAGTGTACTCTATCTTCACACACAGCCTCATACCGGCCGATAGTTTGTACATCCTGCCTGAAATGCTTCAATGCCAGAATACTTTCATTTCTTCCACTTTTCAGCGATGACTCGACCAGGTCAGCTTTGATATTACAAGACCAATTCTGTGGTAAAAAGCGTAAAAAGTGTTCGACGCAGCTCTATTTTTCCATTTCCTGCAAATTCAGATACTGTGTAACCCCGGCCATGACCCACTGTCTCACCTGAATCTATCCAAAGATTTTGGATATTTTAAATAGAGCAGAATCAAAAGGCTCACTCTCAATAATTGTTCACTGTGATTTTCCTACTATTTACAACTTAATGATTAACACTGGGTTTGCAATTAACTCTGAAATTCCACCCTCTGGAATCATGGTATCATGTTGTGATGGTGAGCACGGTTTGTTTATTTTGTCTCAAACAGCCTTAATAGGGGAATCTGTCTCCCATCATAGAGTCTAAATTTAACATCTGTTTGCAGATGCTTGTTTGTGTTGTTTGAAAAATATAAATAGTGTTGCATTTTCAATCTATGTTTCAGCATGATTACTTCACAGTTTGGTGCACTTTGCTCACTGTGAGACAAAGTCTTGCATACACTTTAATCCAGTGATTTAGCACAATCCACTTTTCGTGCTTAATAGTCCAAATTTATCTTTTCCTGTCTCAAAAAACACTTGCTCACCTCTGTTGGGGTTAATGTTGTTTGCGCCCCAATCTTAAACATGTAATGATGACTGGAGTTCTTCAATGTGCTGCGCGATCTCAATGGAAAAAGGGAAAGGGGCTTGTGCAGCTCGTTTCTCTAATCTCCCCCCAAGTCTCTTATTTAAAAGCAGGATGTTTGTTGATGTCGGGAGCTTGAGTAAATAGCTGAAGGCGCTGTAGCTCATGCAGCAATGTGATCTCACTTGGATGCCTGTCTGTTTCCTAGAAGGGACTATGTGAAATGCAGATTATGTTTACATGCCTCATGCTGCTCTGGTCAGTAGGGGGTAGACAGTCACAGAGGGGAACAGTGCTTTCCCAAGCTAGGTCTGACCCCCTTTTTAACTCCTCTTTGGGATCCACCGAGCCCTTTGGGCAGCTCAGTTTACTGCAGAGTCAGGCAAGCAATGGGCTTATGTGCAGGCTTTGCCGTGGCAGATTTTAAACCCATCTGTGGGGGAAAGATAGGTCTGGTTTATCACCCCTCGTTTATAGTGCATATTCTATTTGTAAACCCCAGAGACTACATTTTCTCCTGTTGCCGTCACTCTTTTCTCTCCTGTTTTCCCCTCTTTTTGCCCACACAGATGCACACAAACAGGCGAAAACAAAAGTGACTGCTACAGTGAGAATCAAATACAGCAGTCGACACTGGCACAGTTACAGTGGGCTATAAAACGCCGACCACAGTCAGTACACAAACAAAGGGGCCGCTCTTCACTCAGAAAGCAATGGCAGCCGAGCAGCTGGAGGAAGATCACATGGTACAAAAAACAGGAGACAATCATGCTGTTACATCGTACCACAAAATCCTGTTGTTTCTCTCTCTCTCTCTCCTCACGCACACACAGAGTATATGATCAGTTGCCCACCAGTTTAGAACCAGAGGAGTGGGTGTAAGCAGGCAGCAAATCACCAGTGTCGAGAATATGGGAAATCAGTTTGGTTTCCTTTTCATGGAATGAAAGCGCTACAGGCTGAGCAGAATGATTGTGGCCGTTCCCACTGTAATTACATGTGTTTTTCTATATTCTAAATATACTCTTGCATACAGTATTTGCAACCACCCCACTTCCTCTACTGCTCTCACATTATTAAACCTCAAACATTCCAGGAACGGATTTCAGGACAGCTCGGGAAAATAAATTAAATCAAGGGTGTGAAGACACAAACTAACGGCAACGGAGCTCAGACACTCACTCCACACAATTATAAAACATTAGTGTGACGATTCCAATGTCAGCATTTAAGGCTTGCAAGTTTGAGACCGTCTAGTATAGAGGAGGTTAAGAAAAAAATGTGTTTCAATGATTTTAATGTCTCAAAAACTTTAAGAATCAATGTTTATCTGCACAACTGGCCCAACGTGTCACAAACCTTGCCTACTATCTCCTTGAAATATGCACCCATCTGATGCGAGTTGAAAAACATTATGATGGATGCGATCCTATATCGGGTCGTGTTCGAGGGAACACCTCAGGGAAAGCGGAGAGCTCAAATGCAAGGCATATACTGGAACGACTCTTTGAATTAAGTGTGTGGAATGCACCAGAGGGAATAAAGCAGGACTTACGTCTGGCTTGCAATCATATTCTTAGCATGCCAAGAGACACAAGTGTACAGCAGACACGCAATTAAGAGTGGAGAGTGTTTCTGGCTGTATGGCTGTGATTCTCTACAGATTTAAACTCAAGCTATTATGTATTCAGGCCACATTTTCCTGTAACGTAAATACATTATACTAGTCTGACTTCTGCTGGACAATACTTGCCATTACAACAACACGTAATTGAGTCTGTCATATATACATTATCCAATCTCCAGGGGACAATTTCCCCTTCAGATTATTAGTAACACAAATGGGAGAAATAGAAAAAAATAGATTTATGAATGAAAAAATGGCTATAATTACACATATGTACTGCCCAGTATTGTCATTTTACAACAGTGTGTTGATCCAACAGCGTAATAAAAACAAAACACTGAGCGACTTATCAAGTGCTCTGAAATGCTTTATTTCATCTATTTACAAAGAATACAAAACTCTCGTCCTTGAACTCCGATGTACGTTCTGCTCACAGCAAGTACACTTCATTTTATAACATTTCTGCTCGAAAAAAGAAGAACACACATCAGACAAAACAGGGAGGGTGACTGCCGCTCCGGGTGATGCCCTGAGTAACTGACACCATGAAATCTTGACTTGATCATTTCATTTGTGGTGCAGTTTCGTCCAATTGGCAGCTTCTTTGCGTCCTTGTTTCAACCCCTGTATAAAAAAGAAGATTATGATGTTAATATAGCTTCCCTTTTAAAAAAAATCAAGGACTCCCACTTATTATGAAGCTGGATGCATTTGATGAAAAGGCTCTTCTGGTTAAGAAGCATGACAGTAAAAATGGAGTAACTTCACCAAAAAGGGCAAAACAGCGTCCACATTACAATATACTCCCACTGCTCTTCACTAAATAATGCAAGAGAATGAAGCTGTAAATAAAAGCTGTGAATCCCCCTTTACAGCCCATAATAAATAGATTAGCTGCTGTGCACGTACCAAGTAGTATCCCGTGTGATATCCACTCATGTACCAGGAGATGAGCACGCTGCCCAAGGCCTCGTCATCCACCATGTCAGGGCTCATGGGTGGAGGTGGAGGGATCATCTGAGGCAGAGACGTCAACAGAAGAGCGAGTGTGATCACAATGCTGAAAGCTGACAATGCTTGTGGTCTGTCACTAACATGCTAAACTGACGGCTGTTTCTCAGTTTACCAGCTGGATGAGTAAATATGTGCCTTTTACATGTACATTGCAGACCCCATTACTCAAATTAAACAGTAGCTGCTGTCTTTGTAATTAGTGTAAAGATATATTCAAACTCACTGGTGGCCCAAAAGGCATCATGGGAGGCCAGGAAGGAGGTACAGGCCCATGACCAGCAGATCGTCTGCTCCCCCCCTGACAGAGGATACAAAAGAAAAAAGGGTTGAAAACAACACACGGTGATCTCAGTCACACCAAATAGGAGCACAGATCATTTTGGAAAGGATGTTAATGGCTCAAACAACCCTTTTTTTTTTTTTTTTTTTTTTTTTTAAAACATGTCTTTATTGAATTTTCCACAATAAACATAGTCATGTAGCAGTCAAATACACATTAATCAAAAGACACATAACAAAATAAACAAACAACAAAACTTCCCCACTTGAACAGGCAGCATATAACCTTCAACCTTTACTTATATCAAACGGTACATAAAAAATTCACATCTCCTCACAATTATATACTATAATTTACAAAGCATCTTCTATATCGCCATGTTTAATAAACTCTAAAAATCTTTCCCAAATGTCTTTAAATTCAGAGGTTTTATTCCTGATAGCATAGGTGAGTCTTTCTAAAGCCAGAGTTGATATTAGATTACTCAGCCACATACTGAGGGTCAATCACAGGGCGATTGAGCGCCTAGTCTGTAGTAGACAAAGACTTGCCACCTTTTTTTCATTAACAGGTAGAGAGCAATTAGCTGGATAGATACCCAAAACACACAACTTAGGATTTAGAGCAGGCATGTCCAAACTATTCCATAAAGGGCCGTGTGGCTGCAGGTTTTCGTTCCAACCAAGGAGGAGCACACCAAGCCAACCAATCAACATCAAGGGATCCCTTAGTTATCAGCTGAAAAGTGAGATCAGCTGATTAAATGAGTCCAGCCTGGTGTGCTCCTCCTTGGTTGGAACGAAAACCTGCAGCCACACGGCCCTTTATGGAATAGTTTGGACATGGCTGATTTAGAGGAATCAGGGTAGAGGTCAACTGTGAGATATACTGTGTCACCATACTCCAAAATCTTTGAATAACCTCACACTCCCATATGCAATGATACAGAGTACCTTGATATTCACTGCACTTAAAGCAAAGATCAGGAATATTTGGGTTAAATCTGTTCAATTTTACAGGAGTAGTGTACAAAAACAACCCTCTTTAGTGGACTCTGCATTCAATAAAATAAGCGCAGTCATTCAGTTCTTATAATCTCAGCAGCTTCTGTGTATATAAAGTGTGACCTGCAAGGAAAGCTGATGATAATAACCTGTATGTCATTCTGAAAACACATTTTTGTATTCCTCTTTTTATGACTTTAAACAGAGTTTAAACCCATTATCATAAAGGCTAGTTCAATTTATGGCAATCCAATAATACTCCAGAGCTGAATGTATATGCTCGAGTTTTTCTTTCACGCTATAAACACTTTATTGTATTATTAATGTTCAGCAAAGAGCTGAACTCACTGAATGTATGAAGCATAAACCAATTTAATCTCAGCTTTAACATTTTATCTCAAACAATGATTAAGTCTGCCAAAGGGGTGATGTTCCTAGTCCAATTTTTTTGTCTGTTCATGAGTTAGCAGGATTACAGAAAAAAAAAAACTACAGTCTATTACATTGCTGACAAATGAGGAAAGGTACTGAGTCATTCTTCTTACCGGTCTGAATGCATGCATGGGAGGTGGGCCTGGAGGAAACCCTGGGAAACCAGAAGCCCACATAGGAGGAGGTCCTTTGTGGGCCTTGGACTTCTGAGGTTTACTGTGGGGCTGCTGTTTGTGTTGGTTTGGTGTTGCTGACCTTTCACTCTCCTCTGTTGACGATTCTGCCCCATTTACCTGAATTGCAGAGACAGATTGCTTTAGTCTTGATTCATCATTTTCTTTTTTTAAATACCAATTAAATCCAACCAAAACAATTCAGCAACAATTATTAATATTGAGAGTGTAAATTTCCAGTCTGGAAAGAAGTCTTTTCCTTCGATTCTGACAAACTGACATCAAAACCTTTTACAGTAAGATATTTCAGTCATGCTCTCAAATTCTGCTGTTTGAACGTGACAAAATACCTTTTGCATTTGACTTGAGGAAATAATACAAATACACCGCCAAAATAAAACAAACTCCAGAGATGGAACGTACATGATCATTAACCTGTTAATTAAACAGACAACAATGCAGATCTAATACAATACAAGAAACACATTGTATTTCCTAATCACTATATAATTTGAATTTGTTTTGTTTGCTTTACCTTGGCATTGGTTTCTGCATCACCCTCAGAAATCTCTGAAAGCAAGTCTGCAAGGTTCTGCTCCTCCTCGTTGCCGTAATCTGTATAAACAACTACACAAGTGCCCCTCGTCTCGTCTATGGAGGAGATGGTGGCTGCATAGAGCTGGCCGTCCTCTGACCAGTAAGCACTGCACGAGTCCCCAACCTGCCACTGTGACACAACGTAAATAGTAATAAAAGTCAAAGTGCAACCAAACTATCTTCTTTGTCTCCTGGTCTGAAGTTAACCAAATCCAGAATAATGAAAGGGGCGGACGAAACACGAATATAGATCACTGAAATGTGTTGTTGAACACAGAAACTGAACTGTTACTATGATTCCCAGTGCTGTCATTGAGACCCCGACAGACTGTCTGTAAATATGTATGTATATTTATCTGTAGTCTTTAGTTCCAGTTACACACCTCTTTATCTGGGGGTGCATTGGTTCTTTTCCTGCTCTGGTTCCGTTTGTTATTCTTGCGTTTTTTTCCAGGTTGGCTTTTCTTGGAGGCTTGAGGCTCATCCTCGCCTTTTAGGGCAGTCTGAAACACAAAGCAAGAGCAGAGACATAAGTGGCAAAACAAACATACATGCGTCATGTGCATATACACTGCAGAGCTCCTAATTTACCTTGAATGATGCAACTGCCTTGTCATAAGCCTTTATCAATGCTGTGTCATCCCATATATCCGAATCATCACTCTGGAAAAGAGAAGAACAGAAATAAAGCCTCTGGGAATGAAAGATTGAATTTTTCATAAGCCTTTCAAAAAGGACAGAAAAGGTGCATTAGTATTGTGGACTCTGTTGATATTATTCTTATTAATTCTCCGGGCCGATTTTACAGGGCAGCTAATTCTTGCAGTTAACTTGACATGTTTATCTTTGCATCCCCTACACTGTGGAAAGGATGGAACAGGAAGTCAAAGTGCAGCATCTTTGTGCAACTAAGGCTAATTCACGTTACGTCTCTCCAAGCCGGCGTATCACAATATGTCGACTAAAGAAACATGTCATCTACACTGTGGATTTTAGGTTCATGTTTCCAATTCCTGTCCTCTTTGTTACCCAACTTACTCGTACTCGGCGTTGATTTGTAATTAGCTTAGCTTCCTAGCACACCATATCAACCAATTCTGTAACAGCCTACAAAAGTTTACATGTACTGTCATCTTGTGCTCAGTAGTGCAAAATTACTAACCTGCCCAGCTCCGCGCATGAACAACACGTCTTCGCATCCATTCGCCATGTAAAGACAGATTTCACTGCTAACCGCTAATTGCTAAACAAGCAACGAGCAACGTGCGTCGGAAATGGTGACGTAGAACTGTAATGATCACGTATATATCTTGCGACGCAGTGGTTGGCGTGGCAACGACGGTAGCTCTGATAGTTGGCGTCTCCGGCGTAAACAAAACAGATTGCTGTGTATCGTTACCGAAGTTGCTGTTGTTTTCCTCCACCAGAAATCATCGGGTACTTTGCCGTGTGACTTTCTGAAGATGATTGAGTCCTCTCTGAGTTCTTTGGGTGCAAAAGTTGTCGTCGCTACATCCAGCGACGAGAATCACCCACCAGAAAATATCACTGACGGGTGAGTGTTAGCTTAGCTAGCTTAAGTTGTTTCTGAAATACCGCCAACGGTTTTGTCGCTACTGTGAAAGATAATGTCAGACGTTCAATTTCTTCAGTGCTACTGAATCCCAACCTAACCAGATCGATGTTAATTTTAGTGTTGTTTGTCCCCTTTCACCCAGAAACACCAACACGTTTTGGATGTCCACCGGTATGTTTCCTCAAGAGTTCATCATTCGCTTCCCTGAACCCACGAAGATTTCTTCTGTGACAGTGGACAGCTACAATGGTTTGTAAACTATAATGGTGACATATGTACTATTACTTTAAAATAACTAGTTTGAGAAATCCAGCAAAGAGTTAACATCTCATTTAACGTTATCTGTCTTGAAGTCCCCCATGACATACTGAAAACACAGGTCGTATCAATTTCCTCAATACATGAATTGAATAAAAGCTAGTCTGTTAAGATAAACTTACTCATTTTGATAGTATTAAAATTGTATATAGATCTTACATCTCCTAATGTTAATAGTTGATTTCATAATATAAAACACTTATGGATCACAATTAATATTCCTAAGTATGGACATTCCTAATTTAACATTTAAACACAGTGTACTAAAAATTTGAAAACAAATTGCAACCTAACACAGTACATGTATGGTCAGCTGTCAGCACACTTTACTCTGCCTGCCTTGTGTTTTAGATTGAAGCCATGTGCAATCACAGTCTATACTTCCAAATGCTTTTTTAAGACTAAGACAAAGTTTTCTGTCTTTCATCTTTACTGTATTTCTTAAGCTCAGTAGTGTTTTTAATCACAAGTAAAGAGGCTTATATCAATTCCGACCAATTGAGAAACACTTGAGTTTTGAGTTTTTTATTGTATCTATTCATTAAACTCTTTGATCATATATGTGACTAAAACTGTGATTTACATGGTCAGAAATGACTGACTTCATTTTTAAGATATTGGACAAGAGCTGACTGAGTTGAATAAATGTGCATAAACAAGACTAAGAGTCTGCAGCCATGTTACCGGCACTGTGAGGCTGTGCACACAGTGACAGTGCTAACATGCTGATCTATAATAATTACCATATACAGCATCTTAGTTTAACATACTGGCATGCAAACATTTTCTGATTAGCTGCAAGCACAAAGTACCTCTGAGACTCATGGCAATGTCCTTAGTTTTACTGGTATTTGGTTATAAACCAGTATTGGACAAATTGAAAGTTTGACCTGATGGTGGTGCTAGATGGAAAGACAGAGGATTAACAAGCTGATTTCACTTCATCGTGTGGGAGGTTGAATGTGTGTTGCAGATTTCATGGAAATCCATTCAACAGTTGTTGATATATTTCTACACAAAACCACAAGTGATAACCTCATGGTGGCGCTAGAGGAAAAGTGAACAAAAAAAAAAAAAAAAAAAAAAAAGAAAAAGGCTTACCAATGTCATTAGGAATCCTCATCTGGGGACCATGAATGTCTGTACAAAATTTCATAGCAGTCCATCCTATAGTTGTTGGGACTAACATGACATGATGACATTTTACCAAATCTTAATTCTACTGCCATGCTCATTGTCAAAATAAAATTCTTCCTAGGTATCAGTACCAGACCAAAAATGTTTGTCATATTTTATTGGAAAACCTGAGATTATATATATATTTATAGATATATGGTTGTTTTTTTTTCTTTTGCAGTCAAGCATCTAAAGATAGAAAAGAATACCTCACAAAATGCTTCTCAGTTTGAGTCTGTTACAAAGAAAGGTAAGGGGGGTTCCACCTACAGTATCTGTTTGCACATTTAGTTTAAATGCCAAAGAACTGAGCATTAGCATTAACAAGGTGATTGTCTTATAGAATTTGAACATACAGAGGGGCATCTTCAGTCAAATGCTATTTCGGTAAGTCTGAATGAAAGCATAATTATGTAAAACATACTATGATTGAATAGAGTTAATCGATTAAAAAAAACTACTTGTCTTTTTTTCTTTCAGCTAAATGGAAGCAGTGCAACCCACCTTCGTTTTATCATCACCTCAGGATATGATCACTTTGTCTCAGTGCACAGAGTCAGTGTACAAAGTTGACATGCTTTATTGTTGTGAATTAAGGCCTTGTGGTATATTTTTTTGTAAATATATGGCTTTATTACATTATTTGATAATTGTAAATATGAGACGATCTCATTATAAGCTCAGCCTCCTACACACTGGCAGACAACTCTAATAGTAACTGGAAATCTGATAAGCATATCCCATGAATATGTGCGGTAAATTGATTTTGAAAACCAATTAATGTCTAGGCAAAATATACTTTATCATCTTAATCTTATCAGTGAAGTTGCAGTTGCAGACAAAGTTAATGATCGAAAGGTACATTTTTATATTTTACCTCAAATTCTGAAACTGGCCTGAACCCATTGTCTGTGTTTGTGCTTTCTTAATGTTATGGAGTCACGTATGGGGTTTATTTTTCTTTATCCCACATTCAACTGTTCCTGCTATTTTCACAAGCTGATAGCTGGCAAAGCTTTAGAATAAAATAGTTGGATTGTGATGAATGGCAGAATTACATACAAAGGAAATTTCTCTCTGTGTGAGAGATAGAGTTAATTAACCAATTTTGGGCAGTGGGGGCTTAAACTGGCATCAGTGCAGCCCCCCCATGAGCCAGATTTTACATCCCCATAGAAATCGTGAACCTTTGGCAATGCAGCTGGGGGGTTGGGGAACCAGATGGTTTCCCAGCCATCCAGCGAGCCTCTAAAGACCGCAGGCCTATTCACACAAAGTATTCAAGCCACCTCCTGTACTTATATCCTCCCTTTACGCACTAACACACACACACACACACACACACACACACTTTCACACTAACACATACTCCTATCTACCTCCACTGCCATTTCAACTTGTCAGTAGCAAAGGGTTCAGCACTATGTGAGGACCCTTTGGGACTCCCTCCCCAATTACTTTGCTGACTGCAGAGGAGCTTGGGGATTTGCTGAGGCTGTGTTTGCTGTAGCTTGGTCTGCATTCAGAGCTCCAAATAAACCAATAAAAATATGAAATACATGCCTGAATAACTAGCCCCCTGATATTTTAGACCAACTAATTGCTTAGGGGTATAGCTGGGATATAGCATACTTGAGTATGTGAGTGTGTAATGAGTAATGAGGCCAAGGTAGAAACTGATACAGTGTTATTGACTCATCTATTATTTACTGGTATGGAATATATATTATAATTTTGGACATGAGGGTCGGTCCATGAAATGAAGTGCAAACTCCCATTCTTTGGAGTACATTTTTTTTCCTACAATAGTTCAAATTGTGAATTTGTTTGCTGAATATTTAACCAGAGATCCCTTTTTTGTATGTTGAACAAGTTTGCATACGCGCCTCCCCATTACTAATGAATTCAGCCTCTTTTGTGCTTGACTGTCAGCCGATCAGGAGAATCACAGCAGGAAATGAGTGCATTATTATCATGTCACTGCAAGGCAGAGCTAAATTATCTACCAGTGTCTTCTGACAGCTGCCTAACTGCTGTCCAATCACCACGAGACATCTGCTGGACCAAAACTCTGTATGTTCAGCTGAGTCCATTCAAAGAGATGCATATCATAACCTTCCACAAAAACCTCTCTGCCACTACACGTCAGAATTGAAAACGGTAGATTTTATGAAAAACAAATATTGAAAGCTAGAATTGTCTCGTAATTGTCATAATGTGCCTCTAAAATTATTTTTCAACTATTCTGCTGGGGAAGTACCTGTATGGTTATGTCATGAAGCACATGAGGACATCTCTATATATTGCTTACAGTCCTGTAAGTGTAGGTGATGATTCTTACACGTTTTTAATGAGTAAGAAATTGCACCACCCACCCAGCTCTGTTATTTTCTTTCATGTCAAACCAGCGACTTTGAATTTCTTGTTATCTCTTCTGTGTGGTCCCCCTTTCATGGCGGTGACGGAGCCACGCGCGTTGACAATGGGCCTTAATTTGATTTCAGTTTTGATTTGGTCCAATCAGCTTAGTTTTGACAGATGCTGAGCTGGAAAGAGCTTCTGTGTGAGGAAGGAAATGCTATAAAGGCTGAAATTAGATGATTAGACGGGAGAGGAAAACAATCTTCTCATTATTTAAGTCCAAGCGGAATGGAGAATGATAATGAGGGATTGACAAAGAGTGCAGTTGACAGCTTTGAATATATATCAACAGCATTCATGTTTATTTCTAAATCCAGCATTTGCTTGTGAAGTTATGTAATGAATTTTAAGTGTTTGACAACCTTTTTTTTTTCAAAATCGAGCACCTCTATGCATTTATAGCTGCAACATTGTTCATTCTGGTGTGCCGTACCTAATCAACATCCATCATCTTTCAACATGGAGTGCATTAAAGGACAGTTTTAGTAATAATTCAAACAAAACATATGAACATTAGTCTCCTTCTGACAAAAAGAGCCACAAAAAGCGTCTGTGTGCTGAAATAGATGAAAAATTTACTTTTTGAGAAAAACAATTTTAGTATACAGAAAAAAGTAAATTAGCAGAGGTGTTAGAATGAGCACTGGTGCACAAATTACCAACTTTTGTTAAACCACCTGCCTTTGCACCATAGCTTGTTTGTTGGTACTTTTTCCAATTCTAACGCAGTGTGCCAGTTGTTTTACTGAGGCTTTTTTTTTTGCCCAAGATCTGCAAGTCGCCCTATGTTTGATATTTGTTGATTGAATTCCAAGAAATGTTCATCTTTACCATAGCTGCAGTGTCGACTGTCCTTTTGCTACATCCCTATTTGACCACTTTTCTCTCCTGAGTCCCAGAGCGAGGGCTGTGAAACACTTATCAGTCACCTCAGTTTGAGTGCCACTGATTACAGCGCCTCACCTTAGAGTTCCACTTAGTCTGTCTGCCTCCGAATCTTTCGTGACATGCTGTGGTAATGTAATGTAATGGTGGCTACCTGAGTAATCTCAAGCTGCCTCATTGCAGAGATTGCCA
This sequence comes from Chelmon rostratus, assembly GCF_017976325.1. Taxonomy (NCBI): domain Eukaryota; kingdom Metazoa; phylum Chordata; class Actinopteri; order Chaetodontiformes; family Chaetodontidae; genus Chelmon; species Chelmon rostratus. Next base: position 26,619,882 of record NC_055662.1, on the reverse strand, counting down.
GACGTTCCTGACCACAGCAGTGTGTGCATATATTTCTGCCTGATAGTCTATGTGAGCCCCTGAGTATTGAGTGGGTGGAGTAGTTAAACTTTTGCTTCACAAACTACTTTGCCCTTGTGGGAAGTGGAATAGCTCCAAAATAGTAGAGCCAAATGGCCGTGGCTGCTGCGAGGAAGGATTGTTTGTCTCCAAGTGGAGCAGTGCCAGCTAACTCTCACAAAGTTAGATGAACAATGTATGGAGAGAGATAGACATTACTGGGAAATCACCCTGTTTCCTTTGTTTTTCTCTTGAAATATTTACTTTTATTGTATTCTGTCCAACCCCCTTTAATCCATCTCTCTCTCTTGCTAAACACACACAGAAAACAAAGTGAATCCCAACATTTGCATTTGCCCTTGTATCTGTCAGATGTGTTCTCCAGCACTTACTGTACTATATGCATTTCTGTATCAGGACTTAACATGGCATATTGATAGTGTAATAAATGGTCCATCCCCAGTATGGTTCAGGCATAAACTTTGTTTCATGCACAGTCAGACAATGCAGTGACGCTGTCCACTAATCCAGAGCGTTCATAATCTCTGATCAAGTATGTAGATGGAGGCGTAGAAAATTAAATTAGACACGTAGATCACAACCATAAGACCTCATCAACACAGTCAGCCTGAACTGCAAGTAACCACTTTCAGAAGTTTGTGTTCATATGGAAAATAGCTTCATGCATCCATATCTGTTCAGTGGATTTACTGTTGTTGTATAAGTGAAATTAGGACTTAATATGGCACCTGAATTGACACATGTAACTGCACTGCCATGCAGAATGAATTTATGATCACTGAAATGTTCTTCATAACACAAAGTTTGAATTTTACAAGCTCCAGCGTACGTACAGATGATATTAGAAAATATATTAATCTCAGTTCTGTCTGTTTGCATATTGACTTTTCTGCGCTGAATTCAAGGATGACTGCTCAAAATGATGTATTTTGAGGTGCAAAACACAACATTGGTGTGGATATAACAAATATTCACATCACAAGACCTGTGTATTGTTTTGAAAAGACCCATAAAATGGTTTCACACTATTTTCCATGCACAAACCCCTGCAGGATGGACAGTGTGGGAGCACACAGTAACATGGGTACACAAGGGAAAGCACATGAAGGTTTAGAAACCCAGACTCACAATAGATGATATATCAATGCCATTGTCCACGCTGGAAGGGACAGATGTTAAGCCACGATGTGTCACCAGGCGTTAATCATGAAGCAGATAAATCAGCTATAGTCTGGACTGTATTAATGAACAACTAATAAATGGTGTTTAAAACTACAAAAGTGTTAATGATTTTAATGATGCATGATCCTGTTAGACAGCAAGGTAAAAAAATAAAACTTATTCTCATTTGAGCATTAAATAACTTAGTATTTACTTTTAAACAAGTACTAACAGTGTCATCACAAAAAGCTATTTTACTTTATTTTTTGTGACCTGGACACAAAATACACTAGGCGCATTCTATTAAATAACCCTTATAAAACGCTAACTACCAGTGAATGATCTCCAGGTGGTAAAATATGATAAATATCTGTGGTGATAAAACAGTCAAGTGCCCGGTTCACTTTTACTGAAACTGTGTGAGTGCTCCCATCAAATTTCTGTGGCGATGACATCGTCATATGTTTGTAACCCTGAGCTGTAGTTGATGTCCATTCCAAGCTCTGTCCGGCCCTCCAGTTCAGCGGTCAGCTCCTTCAGGATCCTCTCCAGGTCCTGGTTCTTCCTGTGCATCTGCAGGTAGTTGATCTGGAGCTGCTTCTGGTACTTGATGACCCTGCCTTTCTCCCTGTTCCACGTTTGCCTCTCCTTCTCAAAGCTGTTGGCCAGCCTCTCTTGGGCGTCCTTCTCTTCCCTGAGCTGCTGCTTCAGTCTCTCTACTTCCCTCTGGAGTGATTCCGTGGGGACATGCCCACTGTTCTCCTCCCCTTGGCCCTGGGCGGGGGAGTCTGAGCCTTGGATTAGTTTGTCCAAGGCCTGAGCGTGGGCATGGGCCTCAAGTTGCAAACTGCGCTGCAGCCTCTGCTCTTTGGCCATGGCCAGATCCTGTTTCATTCCTTTAATGTCTGTCTCCAGTTTGCCCACTTTTTCTCTCAGCAAATCAGCCTCATTCTTCTTGCGTTGGAGTTCATTTTGGCACACCTGAATTCAAAATGTGAAATATTCAGACATAGGCAGCAGACTATTTTGACTGATCCAAGAGGTCTAATCATGTGAAGTGTCAAATAAGCTCACTTATTAGGCCTTTGATTATTTGTCTGACAAAGCATGGACATTGAAAACAGTCTGAAGGTCACAGTTGAATCTAGGACATAATAGCAGGTATCCTCACTAACTAGAAGTGTTTTCATCATATTAGCACTGCGTGGGCATATTATTCACACATCCTTATTGTGGAATGAACTGCCATTGAATCAACAGACTAACCTCAACCTCTATGGTTCGACAGTGGAGTTTGTCCTCGTGGTCTTTATTCTGCTTCTCGAGCGTCTCCATCTTTGCCGTGTTTTCCTTCAGTGACGCCCTGAGGCTGACAATCTCATTTAGCTTGTGGCTGACGTCCGCCTGGCAGTCTCTCAGCTGCTGCTTCAACAGCGAGATCTCCCCTGTCTTCTGGCACACCTACATTTGGACAGAGACTATTATGAAGACGAACCAGTGACAGTAAATATTGTGTGATATGTACCCCACGCTGGCAGGTTTTTCAGTAGTTCTCTTCGTTTTGATATATTTCTCTCCACCCAGCATCATGTACAGTTTTACAACAACACATTTTGTGCATTGGATTATGAAAGCACTCAGAAAATGGTTTGCAACATGAAATTGTTTTGTGCACACAGTGTCATAAACGTATGAATAAATTATATTCCTTTCTGAAAGATCATATGATCATAACAGTATGCATGGGAAACATTGCTTTCACCGTGTCATGTAATACCAAAGTAAGGTTTGATGAGCAAAAGTTGAGAATGTGTTTAAATGTACACTAATTGATGTTTTGGCCACTTCTGGGCGATGCGGCTGTCTGTAAACACAACTTTGACATATTATCGGCATATGAAGTTGTTGGTAAATGAGTTACTAAACAGTTGCCTGCTTACATCCAGCAAACACGGAGCAGCATTAGCATTTTAAGTCCTGATTCTGGCAAACGTAAGTCGAATATTCACTCTTGTTTTAGCTCTGTTTTGTTATCCACCAACTCCTTAGGGAAATTTCTGGCTCTTTTGCTCCTAAATGCTCCACTATGTTCACCAACTTTGTTTTTCCGCCGTTTCGTGTTGGACGGGTAGCAAAACTGCTGGAGATGACTCTGATGAGATTGGACCAAAGCAATGATAAATAAATTAAATGAAATGTAAATAAATGACAAATAAAGTTGTGGGCTGTAAAACAAAGCACTAAGCTGAAAGATGCTAAATAAAAATCTTCAGAGAACTGCAGAGTTGGTGATAATTCTTTGTGGGTTCATCACTATGAGTGACCCCTTTAGCACCATTTAATTCATTGTTTATAGAACAACAACGATTAGCTCACAACACTAATAGCTGACAAATTCATAGGAACTAAGTGTGCAGCTAGGGATACCTGCACAGGTGAAGGGAAGCATTGTGCAGTACAATACAAGCAAGCACTGTGAACTACTGAGAAAAAAGTGAAAAGAGAAGTTGGTACCTCTGACTCCTTTGTGATGGCTTTTTTTCTTTTTAAACATGATGCAAAATGGTAGATTTTTCTTCTAGTGATGATGGAATAACTTCATGTTCCCACACCTCAGCAGCAGCCGTCAAGGTCGCACCAGATTGTGTTACATGCTACAAGGTTTCAAGGCCAACTGATATCACACATATGACTCATGGCTCACCTCCCATTGAGTTTCCTCCAGTGTCGGAGCGAGCTGTGTGTTCTCGGTCTCAAAAGACCTCAGTCTGAGCTCGACAAGATCCTTCTCTTGGGTTAGCTTTGAGACATCCTCTTGAAGCCTCTCCTTCTCTGCCTGTACAGAAGTTTATTTCACATTTCACCTATTCACGCAAGAGTGCAAGGTGTGGAATTTCTATGCATCTGCTAATGCATCTTAATTGATTCACTGGAAAGGGAGACGGGTTGTTGAGATTATTATTATTAAGAAATGAAAAGTGGGAGGTTGGCTGACCTGGAGCTGCCTGACCTGGAGCTGAAGTGCTTGCTGGGTTTTTGCAGCCATTTGGGACACTTGTCGTAGCTTTGTGGAGCATCGCTGCTTCAGCCCCTCCATCTCCTCGGCACAGTACCTCTGTCTTTCATCAAACAGCTGACAGGTGTCTGCTTCCTTCTCCTCAAAACTGACCTATTGCGAGGGGAAGACGTGAGACAGGTGTGCAGTCTAACTTCTAATGAAAAGTACTGATTTTGATGAAGAGCATGTGCTGTTTCTTTGTAACGTGCCAGCTCGGTACCTGTAGCTCCTGGAGTTCAGACTCTCTCTCCAGCAGCCTTTGTTCCAAACGTTCAATCAGTGACTCATCTGTAGTAATAGGGGACCGAATCCCACCTGAAGCTTCAGACAAAGGGTTTGACTCATCTGCAGAAAGTGGGTAGCCAGCATCCCCATTTGCCTTAGGTGCCGACCCCCCACTGTTTAAACCAGCCCTGTAGCTACAGTCAAGGTTAGCGCTATTCCCGTTGACCCATGGAGGGAAATTGGGCTGCACTCCCTTGCTGAGGCTGTTTGCGGGAGCTGAGCTGCCATCGCTGTGACTGACAGGGCCCGTAGAAGCACTTAGGCTGCCGCTGGTGCTGTGGGTGGGCAGGCTAGACATAGAGTTACGTCCGGAGTCGGAGAGAGTACCTGAAAGGAAAAGAAATGGCATTTTATTTTACTGTAAATTGTCATTCAACCAGAATGAGTTCATTTTAAGGCAGCGGTTTATAGTTAATTTATAGATAAAGACCTGAAAAGGTGTCTTGCTTGTGTCTATTGTTTGGACTCCTTGCTTTGTCCAGGGGACAAAGGATGTGGTCCAGGCTGTTGTGGCTTGTCTCTGTGGAGGACGTACTCCTGGGAATCACATGCTTGAACGCAGTGGAACGGACCAATGACTTCTCAGCAGAGGTCTAGAAGAGTGATATGACACACAGTCAGGGGTGCTCTTTCCTATTTTTTTGTTTTTGTATTCAGCGGCTCATCTTAGCTGACAGCACGGCAAAAAAGCAAGTCCTCTCCCCCTGTTACCGAGAGCACAGAGAGGCAGCGATGAGTCGCACTCTGCAACTGGAGAATCATAACCAGTGGCTTTTGCAGAGATAAATGTTGTCACGTGCTAGAAGTCTGTACAAATGGAAGGGATAGATTTTTCAGGACCACTGAAGCACGCAGAAACGTCATGCTGCCAGTTTTAGAAGCTACACGGCAGTAGTTGCAAGTAAAATCTACTTGACTGTCGTAGGAGAGAAGACTCGTTTCATAGATTAACTTGTACTCCACGTGCCCCATCTCTGCTGTCCAAGAGCGTCAGAGGCAGTACCGTACCTCCCCTCCTCTCTGTCCTCCTCTCTTCCCCTCTGCATCCCACATCTCTCCCCCATGTGCTGTCTGAGGGAAGATGAATAGCCCTTCTCTGTGATATTAATAATATGAGCTACTGCTGAAGTGTAAGAGGTAAAGCTTGTGAGCTCAGCATTCCTTCTCACTGACTTCATGACTGGGATGCCGTTCCTCATTTTTTCTTCTCTTTTTCTATCCCTCAAACCCTCTTCGGCCCTCGATCTCTCTCTCTTTTCTCTCTTATTCTCTGCTCTATCTCTTTCAACGCTGCTTCCTATTCCTCTCCTTTCTCCCCCCTTGTGCCCCTGAGGAATAAAGACCTATTGAAGGAGACTCAGTTTGCCTACGTATTCTTGGCACAGAAATGACTTCTCTGAGGAGATCAAGGCATTCTTAGGTCATTAATCTGGGAGGGGGTGATTAATAAGATGGGAAGGTTCAACATAGGTTATGAGGAATGGCTGCTACCAATTAAACTACCTGCTGTGCAGGTTTTAACCTCAACTTTGCTGTGAAGTCTGTTGCAGTTATACAGTATGACTTCTTAATTGTCATAAGAATAACCATAGCAACGGCTCCAGACAAGTAAAGCACAAAGACATAAAATCTCCATAATATCTAAATCTAATATTCTTAAAGAAAGTCCTTGACATTTTGGGAAATGCATGTATTTACGTTCTTGCTGAGTTACATGAGGAGATTGATACCGTTCTCATGCTTGCACGCTGAATATGCTGCTACCGCTCATAGCTGATTACTGCTGATGAAACAGCTACCCTGACTCGGTCCAAAGGGAAAACAAAATGTGCCTACCAGCATCTCAAATCTCACTAATGAAAATGATTAATCTTGATTGTGTATTCTGTAAACAAACCAAGTGTAGAAAGGACAGTTTGCATTTTACAGGAGGTTACAGTGTGTGCCAGACTGTTTCTTGGTTGGGAGCAGAAGCCTCCTGGAGTCCTTGCTGGTTGCCTGGTAAACGCTGCTGGCTGAGAAGTCGCCTGGCACAGAACCGCATGTAAAATGGCAAATTGTTGTTTAACATTTTGTTTTTTTTTAACATATAAACAAAAGACAAATAACATGTTAATAGTCAGCTTCAGAATTGCCAGTTGGTGATTTTTTTTTTACCTTTGCACAGAGTCAGGCAAGCTGTTTCCAGCCTTTAAGCTCAGATGGCTCCAGCCACATATTTGCCATACAGATATAAGTTTGTCATTAAACTTTGCATCAAACGCACATCTATAGATTGTTCTCATAAATGTTGAACTATTCCTTTAAAATCTAATCATATTTTTTGAGTAAGGCACCATGATAATAATGGCCATTTTGCTCACCCTCTCAGTCATATTTCCTGACATGAGCAGTAGTTTTGGTTGCAGTCGTCCATCTGATTCCCCCTCTCTCTTCTTTCCACCTAAATGCTCTTCCATTGATCCTCCTCTGTGGTACACTGACCTCGGTTTATGGCTCACCTTGTATGGAACAGTTTTATAGACGCAGTACATTATACATGCAATATATTTCTCAGGGATTAAAACATTTTGATGTCATCTGATGGCACAGGGGCTTACTTTGATGTAAAAAAAGTCTTCGCTTCTTCCCGACCGTGAGTGGGACAGGCCTTTAGAAGGATGAGTGCTGGACGAGGAGCCGCACTTCAGTAGCCCGTCAAGGCTGCAACCTCCACTCTTTCTATGATGGTTTATTTCCTTTTTTAGCCTTTGGTCAGACGCCTTGCAGTGTTTGCTGTTGAGGCTGTTGCCGTTGATGAGGCTGCTGACACTACCCATGGTCCTGCAGGCATAGGTGAGCGGAGGGTGGGGCTAAAGTCCAGGTGGTCAAGTTATGCAGAAGTGGAGGAAAGACACAACTCATGACCCCGGAGAAGTACTGTCAGTGGCTTAATCTGCAAGACAAGAAAGGGATAATACACATTAGATGCAGGGAATGTGGTTGATCCTTAAGCAGAGGATGACAAATGCATGTCCTAGTTTCCTTTGATGCTTATCAGTTTTTTACTGTGGTTTTATTTGATTGCTTCCTGACAATCCAGTCCGGACATGCACTGTTAAAGCAGGTGTGTTAACATTTGCAAAACAAAGAAAGTGAAAAAGTCCCTCTTGGCTCTCTGCCTGGCTTTGTGTGTCTAGATTTATGGCTCAGCCGTTGGATTTGACAAATAACCCTTTGGGTGCCCTTCCTCTAAACAAACTGGCAATTAGGCTACTTACTGCCTACTCAACACTTGGCTGGTGCTGCCACTTAAATAATGCTATGCAACAATTTTGTGTTTGTGGTTGTACTTGAACATAGAATAGACAGATCTCACAGTAATGCTGTTGGTTGGTATTATGGAATAAATACTGGATTAAGCACACAAGACATGGATTTGTGCTTCTAACATTCTCGCTTATAATACAAGGACATTTGTTCATAGAGGTACTAGTGATGCTCTCTATTTACTGTCCCCACCTCCCTTTTAAAGACGACCAGACCCCAGATGTTGCTAGTCATGATCTCTAACCCACAGGGGAAAAGTCCCCTCAGTTGTGACATAGTAGAAAAGGCCTCCATACTGGCTGATCAGGCCTGTGAGCTCCCCTAACCACCTGGTCCTCATCCTTTAAGCATTTTGTAATGGCCACACCAACAAAATGTGGGACTAATGGCCTGCCGTAAGTCACTTATTAGTCTACATTGCATTTGGCTTGAGGCTAATCCATAATTATTGGTTGCATGGCGGTGTTTGTAAGAATACACATAGCTGTCACTGTCATTTTCCTGAGGTGTTTGATGGGCATGCTTGAAGAGGAAAATGCTGAATGAAGGCGGGAGTGCTGATCAAGCCTGTCACTTTTCATCGGCCGGTAAACAATGATAAGCTAGATGAGACATGTACAAAATAGATGTTTCATGATGAGGAGAATAATAGGAGCATTAGAGACAGACAGCAAGTGAGGCAGAGTAGCATGCATGCAGAGGGAAGGGGGAAAGTTTCAGTGGTTGCTATGGCAGAATGAAAAGCTGACAGTTATAGTGTATTTAAGGTGAACACAGGAAAGGAAAGATAAAGCGAGACTGCGAGAAACCTTCTAATGATGAAAGAATGACAGTCAGTTGGAGGTCTTCCAACACAGCTTCAGTTTTGATTTTCTGTTTCACTCAGAATGAAATCTATAATATATTCCTCACATTAAACAGCCACCGAAAATCTCGAGTCATGGTACACAATAAATTTGTACCTGCAAGAGTACAAAGCAACGCCACTGACGTAAACAGTCTCTGACATGACTGTGACTGCCCACGTTCTACTGTGCCTGGATGGCTGCCGCTAAATCTAAACTCCAGCCTTCACTATCACTCTCAGATATTAGCATCCACCACTGACACGGGACTGAAGTAATAAAACAATAGATTTTACTTACTGCCAGGTTAAACTAAGCATCCATCTCTAGCAAGGCCCCTGCAGAGTCATCTATCCAGTCCTGGAGAAACTGAGCAGGCAGACGTGTGTGTGCCCTTGAGTGAACCAGCAGCAAATGCAAACCTCACATTATCACCACGGCCAGGAGGGTCTGCTAACTGTTCTGTGGGAGGGGGTGGGTCTTCTGCCTTTCTGCTCGGCCCGTATCCAGCTTTGCATTATAACCGACATGTAAATTCAGCTCTGTGTGTGTGTGTGTGTGTGTGTGTGTGTATGTGTGTGTGTGTGTGTGTGTGTGTTTTAGAACCTCCCGCTCCCCCCAGGGGAACCAGTGTACAACATGTGCTCCCATAGAACTGGCGTGTGCCGCTCAAGTGATTAACTCCCAGCCTTCACAAAAGATCTTTTACACCCCCTGTGTGCCCCCCTCCTCTCCCCACTATCACCCACAGACACTCTGTGCATTGATTTCACTGTGTAATAACCATTCACCCCCTCCCTTCTCCCGTCAGTCCCTCCCTCATCCATCCGTCCGACTCGGTGCCCTGCACCCACCCTGAACAAACAACACTCCATCTGAAGGAGAAAAAAAGGCGCTTGGCCTCTCTCTTTTCGCTCTTTGTCTGTTGAAGTGTGCCGCTCTTTGTGTGGACTCTTGTGTGCCGGTTGATGTATTCTCCCCAAACAGCCCAGGACCATATTTGAGTGTTAAATAAATGACTAGTCCTCACAATGAGAGGGCTGGAGAGCTTCAGTTTTACAGTGATTTACCAGCATCCTGCCTTTGTGCTGTTTGTTCAGACGTACACACACAGGCTCACTCTCCCTCACACACCTTTACACGTGCACACAAATAACACACACTTTCACACGGTCTTATTGCTGGAGTGCGAGTCTGTCTAAGGCAGCGGAGTGCTCGGCATCCCACAGAGTACACACTGTTGACAAAACACCTTTCGGATGAAATACAATCACACATCATGACAGGAAAATATACAAGCTACTGTGTTCCAAATGAACAAACAACATCCGAAAAGATATGGCCCCAAAGCTCTGCTGCTGACAAAACAAGAGTAAATCTCACGCCCCATTTTTGTCACAAGTAAAGGCATACGTTCTCTTAATGTGAAGAAAGCAGACAGCTTTACCACGTGTCCACAGACAGAACGCAGCTGATTCATTAATATCATCACACAAATAAAGAGGTATATATAGATAAAGACATCAGTTTGTTAAAATTGAGCCAATAACAAAGCGTGGGAAGCATGACCCTATGCTGTGATCTTTCAACATGTGCAGACAGAGCTGCACCACAGTTTACATCATATTACATCATTCTGTCTGAAACTTTCTTACCATTAAGTCCTTTCACCCGCTAATGAAATAACATACAGTATCTCTGTAGATCTACCATAATCTTTTTCAGCAGCACTGCACATTCATCCTTTCAGCTGACTACTATTGTTCCTCGATCTGCCCCAGTCAGCCCCCTAAAGCCTATTTGTCTGGACAATGATCCCTCCATTTCACTTTTAGTTTCCCACTCACTTGCCAGAGAGAATTGGTCCGTTTCACTTCTATTTGATGCAGATATTGCAGTGACTTGAACATCTTTTTATCGCTCCATCATCATTGCTATTTTAATCATTGCATTTTAATAAGTGGTACAAATGGTGTGACCCCCGCGGCTTTAGAGTGGACAGTGTGATTTAAGACCTTTGGTGAGGTGGGATTGGGGGGGGGGTGTGTGTGTGGATGCATGCATATATCTAATCTGGCATCTGATTGGCTGCATGTTTTCCTGTGTCTGCACAAAAGGGTGTGTGCACTTGTGTGTCTGTGTGTAGGCAGGAGTTGTTGTGTGTGTGTGTGTGTGTGTGTGTGTTTGGGCAGGGTGTCACCCCAGCTTTCGAGCCCCAGCTGACCTGCCTGTCTGCCTGACAAAGCCCTGTCCTGCACAATACACCCCCACCACTCACAAGCAGAGACACACTCACACATAGACGCACACGCAGAGAGCATAGCCAATCCATTACCACAGCCAGTGGAAGGCAGCAGTGTGCTATAAAGGTCCAGGATTTATACCTGTGTCACAATGACCATGAAACTCTCCCCTGTTCTCACTGTACCTCGACACTGCCACGGTGCCAGATGGCATCACTTTAATTCTCACTGTCTTTATGGTAATTTCTAACAGATGCACGTGTAATCTATCTAGTTCAGTGTGTCTGTTTTTTTTAGGTCAGCCTCAGACAGCTTATTGTTCTTTGTTTATGTGTGCCGTCTTAAGTGCACACAGAATTTATACACAGCAACTCTTTATCTGAAAGCCCAACCTGCTGAAACACTTTCCATCTGTAATGTACTGTTCAAACTTTTTAAAAGGATGATTCTGGAGTATCTGCATGTTTTACTCCATTTATTATACAACCCAGATTCTAAAAAAGTTGGGACTCTGTGTGAAATGGAAATTAAAACAAAGTGAAATCATATCTAAATTAACTGTTTGCCGACAACGGTTTTACAAAGTGTTCCTGAGCTCATGTAGTAATATCCTCTCGACAATCATGTGTTCACAAAATGTTGAACCTCGCTTCATCCTCGTGAACCACTGAGCCTTTCCTGGATGCTCCTTTCATACCCAGTCATGACAATATCACCTGTTACCAATCAACCTGTTTACCTGTGGAATGTTCCAAATAGGTGTTCTAGAGCGTTCCACAACTTTCCCAGTCTTTAGTTGCTCCTGTCCCAACTTGTTTGAAACGTGTTGCTGCACCAAATTCAGAGTAAGAGTAACATTAAGTCCCTCAAATGGCTGAAACTCCAAAAACACTTTCCATAATGCAACTCAGTGGCATCTTTTCTTTGCCATCCATGCCCATGTCTGTTAAAATCCATGCTGACAGAATATCTGTGAAAAATTCAGGTAACCCTGTAGGGTACACATTAGCTGCTTATTAGCATGCATATCAGCACCTCTTTGTTAGTCATCATAGAGCACTTACTGATGCCTCTTTCCGCAGCACCACAATCCACAACTAGAGTTTTCTCTTAATAACCTCGCAATTACTGCTTATTGAAAATAAGTAAGGACGTTGTTGTACATGAATTACAATCTTAATAACCTAACCCTAACCCTTAATAACCCTAAGCCCCAGTATAAGGCATTAATAAGTGCTTCAGAATGACTAATAAAAAGCCAATATGCTACCAATATGAATGCTAATAAGCAGCAAGTAAACCATCACCAGGATGTCACCATTTTTGTTTGTGACTTTAGTATACGCCCTCCAGAGCCACAGAATGCAGCACAGAGCGTTCCCCTCCAACATTAACTTCAGTTCATTTTCTATTTACTTATTTAAAAATTTAAATGTGTTTGTCATAGTTTACAGGCAGTCAGTGCTTTTGACTGATGTCAGCACACAACATCTTGTCGACTTAAAAAGCAGTTTGTTTTGCAAAGGCTTCCCGTGTGGTGTGTTCAAGTGCTTGTGGGGATGTCTGACATCAAAGACTTATGCTTGGAGTTGACTACTGAACACGCAAAAAGCTACAAAGCTGATGTTATCATTTCCACAACATCCATGCTGGCTCATCAACTTGTGGGCCAACATAAGCGATACGAGACTGTGACTTCACAGGCAAATCTTGTTAGAAAATTCATTGCTGGTTTTAGTCTCTCTGGAGACTAAAAATAGTTTATATTAACAAGATAAAACTTAAATAGGCAGCAGTGTGTCCAAATATTCTCACATTTCCGTGACATAAATGCTGTTTCTGAAAATTCTCCAAAGTGCCAGGAATAAAGCCAAACAGAGCAGTAACTAAAATTAAGATGGCCAAAAAAAATCTGGATTGTACCTTTAATCCTGGAGGAGACATCGGTCTAAATCAATCCTTATTATGCTGTTCGATCCTCCAAATGTACGCTGAACATATTGCTCCCAGTGTGATGTAACTCGTTAGATAACTGGAATCGATCTGTGGTTCGCACAAAGTAACTGATGATTCACATGTAATGAAGCAGGCATTTCCCATCATCCCGGGCATGCCACGGTGGAAATTAAACTCACAAATTAAAGCAAGGAGAAGAAGACACAGCTCATATATGACAGCGCATGGTATATTTCCAGAGAATGATAGGCTGAATTATTGAGAAGTAATACTGTGTCTCTTTCTCTGGCATCCTCTGTGGCCTGTCAAGGCCCCAGTCACACACACACACACACACACACACACACACACACACACTTTCCCATCTTGTGTCTCACTCAATTGTGGGGATGAGTAATGTGGCCTACAGCAGAACATCAGCTGGGAATGAAGTGTGGGGTACAGACAGCCATCTATCTTCCACTTTCACTGCTAACACATCTATTCACTGACCAAACCTACACTCACTAACACACACACACACACACACACACGCGCACGCACGCACGCACACACACGCACACACACTAACCCAAGCATACACACATCCAATGGCACAATGGCATCCAATAGTAGCTAATTGGGTAATCCTTTTAGTGCATTGTAAAGGAGATTGAGCATGAATAGGCCTTCAATGCTGAAGAGCAGAATACCAGACACTCATTATCGCCCCAGAGTAAGGAGATGGAATACCAGGCACGGAGAGGGGGAGAGAGAGAGGCAGTAGAAGAAAGAGAAAGAGACCGACATGGAAAGACAGAGAGCGTGTTGGAGAGATTTATATTCCGTGGAGCTGACATTGCATTATACATTGAGGACTGTTGTATTGTCCAGCAGACAGTCAGTGTCTCCTGTGTTCAAAGTTTGAGGGGTTTGGATGCAGGGAGGCTTAAAAACTGCATGCTAACTTGAATCACATAAGCAAAACATTTGTTACTCATTCATTTGATCTCAGTGTCTTCTATTGACCAGCAGCCAGCTTTTAGTGAAGGACCCCCGTTGAAATTAGATTGCATTCAGATGCTATTATGTGCATCCAAATGAGACATTAGGTCAACCAAACAATCAACCTCCTTGGGTTTTAATAGATAAGGAGGTTGTCTGCACTGCTCACTGGGTTTGTATGGCTGGCCAACTAATGCTCCTGTAATACGAGCATTTGCATAACCTTGGCAGCTGGAGTATAGAGGGAAATGTATTTTTAATGGAGCCTAAATGGGAGCCTTTAGTGCTGCGACGAGGATGGGAATTGATGCTCATGAATTTAAGGAGTCTTAAAATTAAATATCTGAAATTTCCTTTTATATTTCTTTATTGAGCTGCATCCGTCCATACAAGATTGATTATTGCCTTACCATATGTCTCTGCACTTTTCTGTAATGCTTCAAACTTATGCAGTGCCCTGGAATCTGTCCAAAAATGGTTTTAAAGAGCTGTACGTGTCTTCAGTTAGATACAACAGATCACCAGCCAGCTCCAAACTCATGAAATATTTATATCGAAGGCTTTTATCCCACTCTATAAACAGCAAGGGGAAACTGTATTGTAACAAGTGAAGTATTTTTAGACATTTTGAATTATCACCCATCCATTAACCACGAATATTTACCTTTTCCATTAACCTTCACTTGTTTTGAACAGGCTTTGTCATTTATGCATGATATGACAGGCTCATGAATACGAAACTTCAACTTGATGGACTGTCATAAAAGCTTTGTTGTGGTGTCAGATTATTATTTGTACAATACCGTAATTGAGCAAGGAAGGCACGCTTGTTAAAAGTACTTAGTACTGCTGTCAGATCAGTTTTCAGATAAATTTGGCTGTCAGGTCTTAAAATTGTGTTCCCAATACAACTTAGACATAAACATTTTTAACTTGGCACAAACAGTGAACACCTAACATTGGTATTTCTCACATAGTCACACATACAGTCACTGCACCATTTCTTAAAAGTCTGTCTTATATATTTTACTTTGATATGGTATCAGAGTGGTATGACATGCATAGGTAGGTGGAAAAGAATGAGGCCTCTCCTGGCACCGGGGCCCATTGACCCTGCAAGCTGAAGACTCAGTGATAAGGTTGTCATTCTGGAGCATAACCATCCTCCTAATCTGCTGTGGCTGTGTGTGTGTGTGTATATGTATGTGTGTGTGTGTGTGTGCGCGTGCATGGATGGTGTAATGTGGGAGTAAGAGAAGACACAATGAGCTCACTTTCAGGGGTCTATACTGTATCATTCTGAAAGCAGCTGGAAAAATGTGCTGCGGGCGGTACCTGTGCTCAGCTCCAAAATAAAAGCCCCCTGACCTTGTAATGCTAAATTGTTCATTGTAGGGAAACTCTGCATGGTTCTTTTAACAGTTTGAGGTGTCATATCTAACAAAAGTCAAGGCTGATAATCACCTGCTGTGCACAGCTTCTCACTTGATTCATATACCATCATAATATAATTATATTTTAAGGGAGTCGTCTATGAAGAATTACTGAAAAGTTGAGAACTCTGCAACATCATCGTGAGCTGAGACTCACCAAGATGTTGGGATGCTGCACTTCTCTGAGACAGAGCCTTCACTCACGAAAGAATACTGCATTTGGGTATCTGGGACAGTTATTTTAAGACGCGTCTTCTTTAGCAGGTCATGACAGCTCCAACGGTTTGTCACACGCTACAGATATGGAACTGAGCCGCATTATTTCCCATGAAAAAAAAAAGCAAAATAGAAAAGGTATAAAATGACCTGTGAAGTCAAGATATTTCCATCAACAAACAAATTTGCGTAAGAAAAGCAAATAGCTCAGATATTCTCTGCTGTGCAGACAAGAGACCTGCCTTCGCTGTACTTTCATCCTCCACACCCTCAGCTGTCTCTGTGTTTATCTCTGTGCAATAAGTTGCAGTACAGAGCAAACCTGAACATGTCTGATCAGGTGCCCTATACTTACCCATTCACCTTGTCACCAGGGTAATGCACAGTAATTCATGATCTCTACTTGTCTCAACACATACATTACTTACACAGGTGTGATGGTGCTGAAACTGGGAGGTTGTGCAACAGCCAAATGATCCCCCACACACATTAATATACAGCAAAATCATAAGAATAATTAAGAGGAGCTTGGCCAATTACTTTAGAGAATCACAGGGTGGGATATATATAAATGAACACACTTAATTCATGCTTAAAACACTTTTAACAACCGACTCTGTGCCCACTGCCATTTATTTCCCCTGAATTGGTGTGTCTAGCATTACATTTAAATAAAGCCCTATGCTGCTCCCTGTTATTTCACCAGTTTAAAAACAATGGTTTGCTCAGCAATGGCTGTGCTGCAAGTAAAGAACATGATTAGCACTTTTCTCAGAAAAAAAAAGTTGAAAGCAGACTTTTCATTCATAGCTGGCATGTCCTCAAACACAGCGATGCTTTTACTTTGAAATTCAGCTCACATATTAAAAGTAGCAAAAGGCTTGGACTGCTTCCATGTGAGAAACTTTGCTTCAGTCAAAATGTTTAACTATATAAACAAGAGAAATCATTCAGTGTGGTGCTAAAATGAGCCTGGCATATATTTTGGTCCTTACTTAGTAGAAACAGCAAAAAATCTGAATGTAAGCCACATCAGAAGCGCTCCGCTTAGCAAATCACACATACTGAATTCTGTGGGATCTGCTCGTGTCACCCAGGCTCACTCCTGTTTGAAGTTGCAAGTCTGTGAGCCCTGACTGAGCCTGCACCATCATTTGTCCCCTGTCACATCCAGTCAAACAGCCATAACCTTCCTTAAAGTCTGGCTGGAGGGGACTTACCTCCATTATAGTCTGCCTGCCCCCAGTCACTGCCGCTGCTGCTCTGTTTCCCAGAGCTGTGTAGATCACTGTGGACAAACCACTTCCAGCCGGATACTAGCTGGCACTGCTGGTGTGGAGATCTCTCTAGGTCCCCCTCTCACCCCTCTTCAACACCTGGTATGGTGCAATCAGTCCGTCCCATCTCTCACACACTGAACACTGTCACATTCCTCCATAAACACGCTCTTTCTCTTTCTCCCCTCCCTCTCTTTACAGTGTATCCTTGTTGCCTCCCTTCTGAACTCCCTCCCACTCTCTCCTTCACTCTGAACATCCAACACTCCCTCCCACCCGCCCTCCCTCTGCCTCTCCACCTCTTACATACATTTCCCTTCAGTTGTGCACTATTTCTTTAGTATCTTCACCCTTTCATCCCTTGTTCCCTGCATCCATCTCTCTCTACCTGTCTCCTCACTCTCTTTTTCTCTTTTCCTGGCATCGTGCCCTGCAGCTCTGCTATTCATTTTAAGTCACTTCGCTGCCTACATACAGCACATCATCCCTGCCCACACTTCTAAACCACACACAATATCAGTGTGTCTGAGTGTGTGCGGCTTCAATAGTCCCTTTTATCGTGCGTCCATTTCTGTGACAATATTCATGCGAACCTGTGCAGCCCATATGTGTGTGTATGTGCACCTGCAAGTAAGTCAGTTAAGTGGCCACTGCGCTGATGACTCATCTATGTTGTTACCCACCATGCTCTGCAGCTGTGGATTTAACCTGCTCCACTGCTCCAACTGGCTCCATTGGCTCTCTGGCACACAGAAAGCCGGGGGCAGAACTGTTGTGTGTTGGTTTATTTATGTAACAGATGAGTTGAATAAATGATCAGGATGGTAGTGCGCAGGTTATAACCCCACAGTGCAGTCTTGGCAGAATACCCATTTGACATGCGAGTGCGTCCCTCATCTTTCTGTTTTGCCTTTCTGTGCCCATCATTTTCTTCTGCGCAGGCTTCGCGTCTTTCTTGTTCTTGTTATCTTCCTCTTTCTTCTTTCTTTCCTCTTTGACAGTCCACCCTCCTTTCTCATTCTTAACCTTTTGCCCCAAAACTCTCAACAGCTGCTGCATCCCAATTAGGAGCATCAAACCTTCCAGTCTCTCTCACAGTTAACATAATAAAATGAAATTTGAAGTTACTTTGCTGGCTGTGAACAAAAAGTACAATATTCCACTTTGCTGTCTGGCCATGTTTGGTGGAGATATAATGACTGGTGCAGACACCCTTCAGTGCTCCTGGTGTGCCAATATGTCCTGAAATGATATTCTCCTTTTAGTAATCAGCAGCCTGTAACGCAGTCGGGGACATCGCCTTTGCACTCAGTGGGCGCCAGAGATGTGTATATCTGTGTGTGACTGTGTGTTTGGGTGCTTGATACAGACCTTTAATCTTAGCTGCGGCAAAGGTGCATTTGAAGCATCTCATTTCGATGCTTGACAGTATAATTTTTTGCCGGTGCTGTAGCTGACCACATCCAGGTTATTCATGTGTGTGTCAGTGTGTGTAATAATGACAGAATGACTGTCTGTTATCATGACAGAGTACACTAGTCAGTGTGTCATTGTCTGCTCACTCTTTGAATGCCCTAAACCTGACTGGTATCCTGTTTGCCCTCACATAAGCATCTGCCTGTGTGTGCATGAGTGGATGTGTGGGCAGTACTGTGGTGTGTGTTTGTGTGTGCGTGTGTGGATGCAAACATATAATTTCACGGTTGTCTCAAAAGCAAAGAGGCTTTGATGGAGTCTGCTTTTATACCTCAGTCCAAATGTGTCAATGATGGTGTGCAGGGTTGTTAAAAATAGTTATTTATTATTCATCTACCTCAGCATCCTTTTCCACATGAGAGTACGTGTGCATGTAGGATATGCACGTGTATAGGTCTTTGTGTACTTACACTCACTGTCATATAAATCTTCTAGCAGGTCTCTAAAGATTGCATTACAGGAAAACAATTAAGAGATGTTTGTGTTTTCTGCCAAAGCGAATGAACTGGTGTGATTACTCATGTGAGTTTAGCATTTGGTGTTTTCTGTACTTGAAGGAGCAGCTCAGGCTGTCAGACTGTGAATGGGCTGCAGCAATTGATTAGATTTTATGTCAAATTTGCTCTTCCAGAACGTGCCTCCTTTTCTTGGCCCGGCCCCATCTCCCTGCTTATCTTCACTCACCCCCACAGATCCGCACACACACACACACACACACAAATGAACACATGGAGGAGGATCAATACCGCGTTGAATAAAAAGACCCAGCATAATGTTGTTGACCCAGCTGGCCCCAGAAACTGACCCCTTGTCAATGTCAGGTGGGCAGAGGCCGGACACAGCTGAGATGCACAAACGCACACACACCCACACACCCACCCACCCACACACACACACACACACACACACACACACACACACACACACACACACACACACAGTCACTACATGCACTCATATCTTCATGCATGTACACTTAACCTTAAATACACAGTCACATACGCACATGCATTTAGACCCTCAGGATTTCGGTGAACCAGTGCTTTAACAAGTATACAAAAAGCCACACACACACACACACACACACACACAGCCGATCTTGAAATCCAATTTCTTATGTAAGCCTGCTCTGTGTTTGCACATATGCCTTTTTTGGCAGACTGGTGGATGTAGGCAGCTGAACGTGAATCCAATATGAAACCACATTACACTGGAGAAAATAGACACTGTCAAGTCACAACAGTATCACACGAGGAGCAACCACATGCAGTCGCTGTATGATTTACAACTGTCATTTCAAATGGTAAGCAGCTATGAATACTGAAATGTTTCAGTCCACACTGTCAGACAAAGGCTTTGTTGGAATGAAACATTAGTCCAAAATTCAAGTTGTTGTTTTGCAATAAGCAGAGTACCATCATTTTTTTTAGGGCTTTCTCATCTCATCCCAAAAGAGATCAAAGAGGAGTAAAACATGCCCACTCTTATAAAATGATCGCTGGCACTAAAGCAAAGCACCATGCTATTACAGTGCATACACACATTTTTTTAGGTTTAATTTCAACTAGATAATAAGCAGTAATTTAAATATATTAACTATTCCAGACTATAGCATTTATAGCATTCTTTATTTTAACCCTTCATCTATACTTTACAACTTTAACACAACTATTATCGCAGAGGAATCATTTTTGTGGGGAAATATTTCCCAAGACAAAATCCAAGTCCTTTGTGGGAGGACTTCATAATGGTAATCGACAGTAATAAATGAAAGCCAAACCTCTTCACCACAGGAAACTGCTACTCTTTTGGGTCATAAACAGGTAGCAGTGACATTGACGCTCCAGTTTAATTACCGTGAACTACTCCCTAGTGCTCCTTCTATCTCTCTAATAGCATTTCCACTGCTGTCTGAAATGGTTTGTGGGTACTACACAAGGCCCTCCATCATTTAAACTGTCTATGTGGGGAACATTCACACCTCCAGTGCTTGAATCACTCAACCCCTCTGAAAAAATTAAGTATGCATTTGTCTGATGTAGGTGCTGCTGCACTAACAAGCTGAATGGCCTTCGGTAATCCTCAGGCCTTGGTCTTTTCTTTCTTTCTGAAGTGCTTCTCTCTTTTTTTTTCATCTCCTGTCAAGGCTGACAGCTCCACTGTGTATCAGCATGTTCACCTGGGGCCGAGCAGAAGGGCAGATAGAGATAATATTGACAGAAGCTGTAGTCAGACACAGATAAATGATGTCACCCTGGAAAAGACAGAAGTGGAGAGAAAAATGTACAATAAAGGAGGGAGGGAGAAAGAGATGGAATTTGAGTAAGAGAAGAAGCTAAAGAGGCCGAGGCGAGGTCTGAGTGCACAGGGCTTGAGCTAAGGCTTTATCGATTCTGTTGGCTTTGTCTGTCACTGCCTCGGAGGACACAGTTGGCCTATGATGTATGGCTGTTTCATCGTCTGCTGCTGTAGCGAGGGACACGAGTCAGGGAGTCAGGCACCACGGGGACCTTGTGTTACGCTGCTGGTACAGCAGGGCCAGGGCAGCCCTCCGAGCCCCGTGCATCACAACTCCTCCGAGAGCTGCTGTGAACCAGCGAGAGCGAGAGAGACACTCACCTGCTCGTTGACCACATGACTTCACGCTGAACTTGATAAATCTCTAGCGCTCACTGCCAGACAAGAGGCAACATAAACTTGTCATCAATAAATAAAATCCATGCACAGATCTTGATTTTCGCCTGGCATAAATACGAACAACTTGCCCTGGCTGCTGCAAGAGATGAAGTGAGGCTATGCGCGCACACACACACACACACACACACACACACACACACACACACACACACACACACACACACACACACACACAGATGCTCACACTTCAAAGCAGTGATGGCTGTCTCTCTCCGTGCAAGGCAATTTGCTCCCCCCAAGATCTCTCTCACCGGCAGCATATAAATAAGCCTGGCACCAAGCGGTCAGAGCGCACAGTAACAGCCTGTCAGGTTAGATGAGGACAATGAAGTTGTCTGTCTGTCCCACACACCTGATGAGTGGGACAGAGTACGGTGCGCATTACACACCCAGATGCTGATGTTGTCACTAAGACACACACACACACACACAAACACAAACAGGGGTTATTAGTATTGATTTATTGTACCTTGCTCAACTCCGCTAAGCCACAGTTTGATGAGGCTTTAATTCATCAACATACTCTCCCCGTTGAAGGTGTTGGGCACGGAGCCAGGGCAAGCATTGTCCTCATAGACGAAGAAGGATTAACTGGCTTCGGAGAAGCGTATAAGGCCAAACACGTACAGATCTGCTCATCAATATACATCTTGACCCCTTGGAAACGTCTAGAAGTGAGAGGTCAGTGTTGGGCGCTCACCGATTCTCTGTTTGGAGCATCCAGCTGCTTTTTATTTTACCTCTCAGACTAGATTTGCACATAATCCTATTAAGTTGCGGGGTTAATGGAAGAACTCTCGCTGATGATTTAAATGTTTGATGCAGGGGCGTAGAGGCGCAGGGTGCCTGTATCCATACGCGACACAGATGGATCACTGCCAAAGTCACCCTGATCCAGACGGTTTGCCCCCCAGGTGTTACGTGCATGATATAAATTTCACAAATTAAGTCATCCATCTCTCCCTGTGGTTAACACTTCACAGGCTAACAACAGTTAACTGCTTTGAGAAGTCTTAAGCATCTGGTAATAGGGATTATATGGAGTGTAACTAAGCTATAAACTGTAGCAAGGTGCACGGCCGAGTAGCATGAACAGAATAGCAGAATACGCCAGGCACGTCCTCCCTCTGAGACCTCTTTGCTTCATCGAGCACATTCGGGTTCTGTTAGCTTGAGATGACGATCTTATTGGTTTTTGTAGCTTCTTCTAAAGACTGATGGTGTAATATATGTAAGTTGCTGTAATGACTAACCTATTGCTGACTTTTGGGCCTCATGCCAGCTCTCAACAAGTGCCTCAATTGAATCATGGAAATAGTGGCCTGTAAGCCAGTAGTTATTACTTTACAAAGAGGCCAAGCTGGTGAAAAATGGCCTTCGCTATCGTATAATTAAGCCGCTGTGAACACTAGCGCAGCACTAAACAAATGTGTTAATACTTGCTACACTAATTAAAACTGAGGCCCCGCTGCACGAATACACATGCAAAAAAAATCCTGCAGTAGACATAATAGCAGCGTGTGATTGCACTTTGTTCATACTGTTATTTTATCCGTCTTTTATTCTGTGCCACAAACTGCTCATGAGCTGGTACCTTAAAATAACCCAACTTCACATAACCCATTTTCCTCAGCCATTTTGTCAGTCCTGATCTTTCCTGATCACTTAATCCTTTTTAGCATGGCTAAAGTAACTAAGGTGTGTTGACAGTATGAGGCTGAACCGCACAAATCAGCTTCTTAATGTATGAAAGAAAAGAAAAATGTGGAGCCATTGCAAATCTTCAGCTGTTGTGTTTCTGAATGCAGAGAAGTTGCTCCTCTGCTTCACTAGGGGGCACTGTTGCCATTCCCTTCATAAACCAAGATCTCCTCAGACATTATTTTTCATTTTCTCTCCTTCTAGATGATATCATACATGAAATGAAATTATGTTATTCCTTATAAGCAGGAGGGGAGTATTAACAACAGCTTCCCCATTTCTCTCCTTGGTTAAAATTAGCTGAGTGATCCAGGGGGCAGTCCCTCCATTGTGCTTGCGGCACACTGGGTCCCTGTTAATTTCCTATCTCAGTGGCGAGGCAGTCATTATCTGAGGATGGGCATCTACAATGGATAATTATCCTGGGAAAAGGATTTCAAACTGTGGAGAAAATACTGCTTTCAGCAAGGGGGCCTGAATACACAAAATCACTGGCTAGCAGTTAGTCGCTGCAATTACGTCTTTCTATCTGCCTTTTCCAAACTCCCAGTTGTGATTTGGACCAACCCCCAACAAAACAATTTTAAAGTCACTCCCTTTTCCCTTTTTTCCCACCCAATTCTATATTTATTGCTGTTTTAAATCTCATTTCCAAATGAGTTTGCTGGCTGGAGAGACCAGATAATAGGGTGTGTAATTTGAGTGGACCGCGAGACAGAACAGGAGAGCGGACACAAACACCAGCACGTGCACACCAGCGAACACAGGTGCATACACACAAACACACAAACGAGGCAAAAGGAAATAAAGCCGTGCAGGAGTGTGACATGTTTCGCTCAGTGTCGGGTTGCGATCAGTAATTACTTTCTTTTGTTTCAAAGGCAGCTTTTTAGGGCTGGGTGGGTTGTTTTAAGTTGTTGCTTCCTTGGTGAGAAAGCAGAGTTAAGTCCAACATCAAACACTCCCTGAGAGGGTCCATTTATCAGCACAGACGCTCTCATCTTCATGCTCTGACTTATAATTTTGATGAATAGGAAGGCCACTAGACCCTGATAAGAATCCTCTTCTACTGTCAATCAGTTTATCACAAGTCGAAAGATAAAATACTCCACATAATGTCATGTCAATGCTATCTGTACCTCTTACATGCAGATCAATACTGCGGTCAGTTTCTCTGTGTTTGAGGGGACTCCACTGTGATGGTTAAAACTAAGGCTGGCTGGGAAAGTTTAAATAGATCCTGGATCAGAAGTTGTTTGACCCTACAGCGCTGGGAGTTCAGTTCCCTCACAGTCCTTATGAACTGTGGTAAAAAGTACCATTTTATTCCACCGTGGCCCTCATCTCCTGTTGGACAAATCCTGCAGAGACTGAATTGATGCCCGGCTTTTCTGTGCGGTAAACTCAAATAAACTCAATCATATCAGACCAAAAGAACATTATTAATGACTTGGAGCAGCTTCACACACGTACACTGCACTCTATTCCCACTTCCCTGTTGCAGTGGTGGTTGACCCTAGTGGGCAAGTGAGGAAGAAAAATAGATTATACCCTAATACTGTTATGCTCTATAAGCAGATAGAATAAAATAACAGGAATTCTCTCTGGATCGGGAACAAGCAGATGACAACGCTGTGTTCTGATTTGTTTCTGGTGCGCTGGTTTCGCTCAATGTAATTGGCCGTACGGTCTGCAGAACACAGGTGATTTACCGATAAGTGGGTCTGCATGGGGCCTGGTTCAAGCTAATGCTCAGCCACTAACGTCAGCAGTTGGTCTCTTTTTTTGTTTCAACTCATTAGACCTGAGTGCTGCGTGGGGGGCCGGAGCTGAGAGGCATAGAGCTGCAACTCTTAGAACAGCGTTGCACGTCCAGATCTGTGAGCTCTACGGCGAGAATGCTTCAACTTCACAGTGGACTTCAGCCTTACGCGCATGTTATGGTAATTTGCAGTTGTGCCTCCTGGGAGAGTGAAAAATGAGAAGAGACAGTGAGCGAAAATAAAGATCATAATAAATTTTAGGCTCTGTCACGCTAAACCTGTCACTGTCACTTGAATACCGTAGTTTTGGATGTCAGGATTTTTTCCTCTTCTTTACCTTCTTTATCGCATTTTCAATCCCCTTCCCAAAGATGTATCGTTATTCCTGTATCAGCGGCTTGAATGTCCCAGTTGGCTGAAGATTAAAGTGAAGATACCCACAAGAAAAACAATTCCAGCTAACAGTTTTGCAATCTGATTATGCATCATATAGTTTGTACCAAAACATTTAAACTCTCCATGCTAGAGTCCCAAAATACCAAAGCTATAGTCTGCCGTGCCTTTACTCTGTAATATATTCAAATGTGCCTGCTTTTCTAAAGGCTATTTAGTCACTTAAATGAATCATTTAGATCAGAAGGCCAACAAGGGGTATGAAAGGTTTTTGAATGCCATGGCCTTGGATGATGTGTTCCGCAGTGTATTAGCTGCAAAAATGTTTGGATGTTAAACAGAAGGAATCTTAATGCTGCCGTCTGGCAAAAAAAAACAAAAACCTTTAAAATCAGAGCAGAGGACGAGCACAAAAGCACTTCTGTTGACAGGAAGCATTTGGAGGAAGCATTTCCATGAGAACAAATCATCAGCTTTGTGTTTCTCCATTATTGTCTTATTGTCTTCCCCCATTAGCTGTAAGCATCAACAAGCAGCCGTCTTCTCTTTCAGCGCACTTGACCTACTCAATTAATCACCCCTCCTCCCTGCTTTTTCCATGAAATGTTTACCGCCGTGCTCGCTCTCCGGCTCCACATCTGCCTATCGCTTCTTTCCATCTCATGGAGTCGCCAGTGACGTCTTTATAAAAGATGGAACAGTCATCATGTCGGTGATAGAGAGTCGCCATCACTTATGATAAAGGCATGTAGACTTCTTGGACCAAATTGATCCACCAACATGAATATCGCCTCGCAGTTGTGCAGTAGTTGTGCAGTTTAATTTAAAGGAATAGTTTGATATTGTGGGAAAAAACACTTAGTCACTTTCTTGTGCAGAGTTAGATGAGAAGATTGATGCCACTCTTAAATCTGTCCGTTAATTATAGGGCCTCAGCTAGCAGACATTAGCTTAGCTTAGCACAAAGACTGAAAACAGGGGGAAACAGCTAGCCTGGCTTGTTGTAACTGTTGCATAATCTGTCTACAAGCTCTTCTAAAGCTCACAAATGAACACATTATGGTTTGTCTAATCACAAATTCAAGAATATAAACAACAACATGGTGTTTTTGCAAGGGATGAGCAGATGTTAGCTACGGGCAGGGCTACTCTTTGTACCAAGCTAATAATTCAACTGCCAGAAATCTGTTCTGACTGATTAATTAGCAACTGTTGAAGGAGTAGTTCAACATTATTTCACTCTTTGGTAAAAACTAAACTAAATGTTGTATGTTGATTAGTGAGCTGGCAGACAGAGAGAGCCATGGCTAGCTGTTTTACCCTGTTTTCAATCTTTGTGCTAAGCTACGCTAGCAAATTGCACGCTGTAGCATCATAATTAATAGGCAGACATGAGAATGGTATAAATCCTCTCATCTAACTGAACTAACTAAAGTGGAGCGTAGTCCCCAAAACATTGAACTAATTCAAACTAATAAACGAAGCCCAGTTAATGAGCAGAAATATTTTATAACAGAGATTTAAATAGAGTTAAATATTACATCCACATTTACAGAAGAAGCTGTTTTTTAAGGGCACTCTCTTCTTCCAGTCATGCCTCTGTAAAGATTCTACACTTTTCTGCGAAAGGAGTAATCACGGCTTATTATTTAGCACCATCTTCAGAACTTTACTGTCGGTTGTAACTACAAAGTGCAGCACTTGGTGTGTGTCGGTGCTGTATCAGTATTCACCCAGAAACTGCAGCAGTGGGAGAAAGAGAGCACAGAAAACTGACTTGGTGAAAAAAAAAATCTTCAGCCAGGTTTGTGATTTCTCACTTTTTGCATCTTTTTTTTTCTTGCCCCCCCTCCATCTCCCTTTTGCTCTCTCTCTCTCTCTAAAACTCCACTGCATACACACATACATGCACCACACACATCCACACAGTGCATACAGGACTCCCCCTTCTCATCGCTATCTGTAAGACATCACCCCACCCCTTTCATTTTTCCTCCGTTTCCCCAACTCTCGTTATTTCTCACTGTCCGCATCCCGTCCTCCTCCACCTTTCCTCCCTGCACTCCCCCCTCCTCCCGCTCTCTCTCTCTATCTCCCCCTTGCCTGATGTGTGGTTGTAAGAGGAGGTGGTTTGACCTGACATTGGGTTTGTTCAGCACGTCCGTCCACAGCTGCTGGAGGCCCTGTGGGGTCCTCTGGGGTCGGGGTTTGTTGGTTGTGGAGTGCGGTTCTCCAGCCAATACGCTCATTCAGAATACAAACCCGGAGATCGGCTCTAAGAGAGGCGGGGGCTCAACACTCGTTCGCTCTCTCATCCCCCCCCTTCCTCCTTCTCTGTTCCCCTCCCTCTCTATGCCTCAGCGCATACATAAAGTACACAGACTCAGGGTAGTACAACGGCCCTGGGCAAAGACCTAAAAATACAAGCTTCAACACACTCTTACACGGGGCTACACACGCGCACACGCACACACACACACACACACACACACACACACACACACATATGCACTGGCAATATCACACTGAGATTCCCAGAGCTGCTCTCTACATCTCACGGAGCTTCGTATGATGTTCACCTTTACTCAGACTATCTTTCCACTAAATAAATCTCTGTCCACACTTTCACTGTACTCTGTCACTCTATTGTGTTTTTAGCTGCATTAAAAAAAAAAAAAAATCAGGCGTAAAGGTGTTCTAGCTGTCAAAATCTCTCTTTTATCTCCCTCTTTCTCTTTTTTTCCTCTTTAATACAATGTTCAAACACTGCATCACTGCTGATTCTGACAAATCTAATATTCATCATAATGATGCATTTTTTGTCAATACTCTTTGATAAGCTGACAGGTCATCTCATGATGCGTAGTCCTCAGTAATGGCCACTTCACTCCAACATGTCCAGACTTACAAGTTTTCCTCCTCCTTTTGGTTGTGCAGCAAAATATTTATAATTCATTAATATCATTTGCAGTTGGTTATGATGTGACTGTTAACGCCAGGAAATAAATAAGACCACAGGCACAGTTGCGGCAGGTTTGCTGAGCAGCGAAATGCTCTGTTTTACGGTAATTGATGAAGCGCTAGTGTACGGTATTTCATATGCTGAGTAATTTTCTAATTGGTCGAGGGGTAGCAGGTTGTTGTGCAGCCCTGCAGCACCCACAGTGAGGGGAAACACTTGCTCATAAGAGAGAAAGAGAAGGGAGGAAGAAATGTGATGAATTGTGAATCTCCTTCAGATATGCAGCATGGGCCGAGTCTCTGAAGTTTCAATGAAATTGTTTTTTCCAGACAGATACTTGCTGCCGGACTGCTCACTGTGGCTTTTCTTCTTCTTCTTCTTCTTCTTGGTAATAGTGATGTTTTACTGTGGTTGGCCTTCAGAATCCTCCCCCAGTGATTGGCTCTCGTACAGCAACCCTGCTGGAATATGTACAGTTCATGTAAATGTGATTACAAATCTGGAAGCCTAACACATGAGGTTACATGCAGTGTGTTCATGTCCACAGAGAGAATGAGCAGAGATGCTCCTATACTGGCCCCTTCGACACGGAGGTATGGATTGAATACATTTGCATAATGTATTTTCACACCTTACTGTCTCTTGAAATCCTGTATTGTATTATGAGTGATGTTTTAGATGATGAAGTTGTGGGATTAGATAAAAAAAAAAACACATAGAAATGCGTGCGAAATGCAAAAGAGTGTAGACAATGTAATGAGTAGACTTTCAAAGCGGTTGCTGTAAAAGAATTTGTTCTTCCCACCTCATTTAGGAAATACTGTAATCATGTAATCAAAACCTAAAAAAGCAGATTGCAAAAGCCAAGTGAAATTGTAAAATTGCTGGTGTTTTGTTTTATCCGCAGGAGGTGTCTTGATGGGTCATCTGCTCTAAATTCAAATATTCCAGCAGTGAGAAAAACCAAGGCTTGTTTATTTTTTTTTTGTCGGAGAACTCCTGTAATCCAAAAATCCACCCGTACCATTTTAAATCACCACAGGCAGCAGGAATAATGAATCTTTCGCTATGTGTACGTCATAAACATGTAAACGCGCTGGGCCAGGAGGTGCAAGAGTAATGAGAGGCAGTCCAAACAGTCTGTCATCATCTATGCCTTTAGAGTGGGTCCTTTACCCAGGCCCCTGCAAAGTATATTGGTAGCATTATAGCATAGCGGTCCTCCATTTATCAATAAAAGAACCAATGTGTCACTCCGGCAAACACACAGCCGGCATTTGCATTCAAGATAACGAGACCTGTCATGTGAATTTTATACTCTGTCTCCTCGCTCTGTTTGTGCTGTCCCTCTTTCTTGCTCTCTTGCTTTTCGTTTTTCCTCCCTTTGGAAATTTGGATGAAAGCTCCTCCCGTTGCCACAGTGGCTCTTCATGGAGTCCACTGTAATATTCAGATTCCATTCCAGTGCAGTGCTGATAAATTATTCATAAATTTGCTTTGCGTTACGCCATTTCTTTTACTCTATTCTGTTCAAATCTATTCTCTATTTCATTCTATTACTACTACATTCCTGCTGTCCCCCCATAATACCACTTGCAGAACTCTTCCCACCAACCACCCATTGTTGCGTGCCGTCTGCAGCAAGTGCTGATACCAACTCTGGCTCCAGTTTCCACTCCTGCTTTTGTTCTTCGGGAGCCTGCGTCCATTATGTTTGCATTCTGCCTTCTCCTTTTGCACGAATAATATGTTTTCACAAAGTGCAAACAAAATTTAACTCCTGAGTCAATTCCCAGCATTCTTTCGAGAATGAAAATCCGCATTAAAATGCAGTAAAAGTGAACTGTTGACAACCGACCAATCCAGAGAGGGTAAACAATACCTACAGCGGCGAGCAGCAATATAAGCCGGGGCTACACGCAGGACTCCATACGGCACTGTGTATTATGTGTGTATATATATGTGCCTTCCACAGGATGGCTGTGGCTGCACAATAAAGGCCAGACTACAGCTGTGCGAGAGAGACAGAGATCCCATCGCCAAATCCAATAAGAGGAGTAGAATTTCATTACAGATGTTCAGCCTGGATATGACGGCTCCATCAATAACCACCCCACATGTGAGAGGCAGGGGGATGAGCATGACGCAGTCAAAGTCGTACAGCCATGGCAGAATCTATATCGGATTGTTTCACAGGTCCACTAGCTTGAGTCCTCTCCAACGCCTCTTTGTTCTTGCTGATGCCTCTCTTTCAGTCTCTCTGTCCCGCTCTCTCGCTTTAACCTTCACTTTTTTTTTTATTTTTTTGTCTTGACAATAGAAATGTCCAGTCTTTCTTCAATGGAGCAAGGAATTACATCTCAAGTGGTCTGGTTCAATACTGCTGTCCACTCCCTTTGCCAGACAACGAAGATGTTTGCTTAAAAAGATATATGGCCCTTGTTTTGACTTCCAATTACAGTCTCTCTCTCTCTGTCTCTGTGTCTCTCACGTCTTCGCTGAAACAATTTTCACCTGTCAAACCGCCTGTCACAAGTAACGCTGTGTCTTATATAGCAAGTGCAGAGGCAGTTTAACAATTAATTAAAAATAACAACATCGTTTAATGGAAAAAGAAAGCTTAAAAAGAGACGCAGCCCTTATTGGCTCTTTTCCAGTAAGATTTTACGCCTCTGTCACATCCAAAACTAGTGTCTCTTATGTACTCATCATGGGCTGTACTGTCCTTTTGTAAAGCGCTGCATATAGAACACAGCGTTCCACCCGAGATACTGGCACTCATGTGCACAAAGGTCTTACGAAGGTTAAACCAACTTCAGTAGACGCTGAATAGACAGGAAGGACAGCCGCATGTGGCAGAGTTGTCACCCCTCTCGAAAGTTTTGTTTCAACAGTCAGTTGAAGAAAAGTCTGGGGAGCCATTTTTCAAACCATTGAACTTTTTCAAATGCATCTAATATTTGCTCTTTCAGACTAAACTATCTGAAGGATTCCAGCATTTCTTTCAAAGATACTGTTATTAAAAAACAGTTTCTGGTTGGGTAGAAATCTCAGGTCTTCTGACAAACATTAGTGTTTAAGATAGATAATAGTTTCCATTATATCATCACTGACTTAAGCAGGCACGATTTCTCACACTATGATTACAATATTTCTCAGGTGTGACACGGACAGGAAAGAAATATTTCACATCAGGGCCAATAAAAGGTTTTTCAAGCTTGTTATTATGTAATGTAAAAAAAAAAAAAAGCTAAAAAGGTCACACTGCAGATGTGTCATTTATATTGATCAAATTTGTCTTGTCACGCAGGAAATTCACTGGAGAGGCAGAAATATTTGTGTACAGCCGCCACTTGGGTTGCATGAATGCGGGGTATTGGAGTTCACATTTTTCAATTACCTCGCGCTGCCATCTGGAACCGCCACCACTTGGGTACTGCTTTGGCCGACCTTTCTTTTATTGAATGTGTTTGAAAAGTACATTTAATGGAAGCGCATGCTGGAATTCCAGAGTGCAAGACAAATATTCTAATAAGCAAGATTTTGTAATTTAAAAACACCTGTAGTACCAGCTAGAAGAGCAATAGAGCGAGAGCAGCCCATGTTGCCTGACTGAGACTCGGTGGATTTGCTCTTTTTAATTTTTAGGGTCTGGTATTATTGTTCCTTCTCCTACAACAAATAATATGCAAAATAATGTGCAAACTTCAGAGAAAAGAAACAGGTGGCTTAACTAACACCATGTTGCTGTGATGTTCATATTGCTTTTTCTGATGCTTCACATCTCTCTCTGCTCTGATTTATCTGAGAGAGGCGAAAAAGTCCTCTTGACAGCAATAGATGAGCACTGCAGTCCATCCAGAGAAAGCTGGAATTGCATCTGTCTCTTTCTAATCACTTTAATTCTCCTCAACTGCCATTAATATTGTATTGCAAATCGATTAAGCAGAGAGGATTTCTCACATGATAGTAAAATATTAACACCTTCAGTGGAACAAGTGAAAGTGCAAAGTAAATAATATGTTTTACCGCTTGCGACAAAAAAATCGGAACATTTTTTAAGATGGCATTAAAGTAGTATTTAATCACACAAGGGTGTGTACACACAACAATATGAGCAGTCCATTACTTTGAATTTATTTGTCTGCTGCTCCGTCTTTTCTCATTTTTTCCCCCTGTGATTTATTTTCACAGTGCATTACAGTGTTAAGGATACATGCTGCGGCGGGGATTTTTCTGCCCAGGCATTGAAAGAACTATCATTCTCAGCTCATATCGCAGTGGTTTTGAGAGCCATTAGTGCATGACATACATATTTATCAAGAATCAACACATCCAGGCTGCGTATCAAACTTGATAAACAGGAGTTTATATCAAACATCCAGTCCTGTCAAGCGTGAAAGTGATATATTTTCAAGCACATCTGTAACTATTACCAAACATTTTACTGGCGGATCTTTCTCGGCTGTCAGCCGGCAGCCTACCATCCTTTCCTCTTGCATGATGACATCAGCCACATTAACAACTTATTACAGGCATTTACATCAGTTCCTGCGGTAATCTCTAAACAAAGACTGTGAAACACAGATGTATCACACACTTCTCAGACAACGGCTCACTGGCACTTTGTTTAACACAGGGTAAAGGGTCCAGTTGCGTCAGCCACAAAATGTGGTGGACAAGAGAAGAAGAGGGGTCCACAAAACAGGTGGGTGAGCAGAGAAAGGAATGATGGGACGGCAATGGGAGCTGTCTGTGATTGGAGCATTCCTAGCCCCAGTAAACCTTTCTTCTCTCTCCGCCATGTGCAGAGTGTTGATAAGAGACATCATCCCACTGACTCATTAATCAACTGTGAAATGTACAGCTACCTGCCGCTTTCTTATTCCCGTGGCCCCAAAACCCCTCCGCTTCTCTTCTTCTTCCCATCTGTAAAGAGAAGAAACAAACTGGACTCCATAAGGATTCCTTTTGAAAAAAAAAAAAATGCTCTCATAGCAAATTTCCTGTTTGGAGACTTTGTGCTCCTTCCCAACCGCATCCACATGCACACATTGGTCCACACACCGAGACGAGAGCGAAGCAACGCTCTGTCTTTAAACGCAGGAATGCAAGGACAAGAGGGCAGGAGGAGCGCCCAACGCTCTGCAACTGGTTGGCGCTTTGAGGTCGTGCAGCTGAGCACTTTGTTCTACACACACAGACACATCTCCAATGCGTTTCTGTGTCAGTAGCTTAAATTATGATCATTCAGACAGATAACTACATCATTTTGGCTATACATATAACGCCCAAACCCAGCTGCCTCCGTTCACTTTTTTCCCCTATCAAAGCACTTTATTCTGGCTCTTTCAAGGCAGAAGGCATCCCCTGCGGTCCCGCACAAGTAATATCTGCCATAAAGTCCCTGAAACATTTCTAAATTGTGCTGTGTGTTGTGTGGGTCTCCTGCATATACATTCTGTTGAGCTCTGGAAAAACTGCTGATCTGTCGTCTTTTTCACCTCAAACTCACTCAGGAGAGGTTTGAATTTTGATCAGTTTATTTGCATTTTCTACATGTCAGAACCCTTAATTTATCTGCCAGTTTTGATCGCCTTTATGGGAAGCTGACTATATAATCAGTCACGCCGCGTCATCAGTTTTTCTGAAAAGTAAGCAACAAACTGACCAAATCAAAGTTTGATTAATAGGCAGGGACATGCAGACAGCATTGTTCTGGTGACGGCTGCTTAAACCGTTATCCCAGAGAGCTTTTAGCTGTAAATCTTCTGATTGGGCAGATTGTAAAATACACACAGCAGGCCAGAAGTTCACTTTCATGTTGTATTTATGCAACAGAATACTGCTAACAGGTAAATGCTGTGATTTAGATTTATGGCAGGCGGCGGAGGCATGAAGAACTCTATTTGTTGCACATAAATTGAAAGCCAGAAAAAAAAAAAAAAAACATTTTATGTTGTCAGACGAGTTGAACATCAAGTGTCAGTCAGTGACTCCTCACAGTACATAACCCAGAAACATCACCAGACTCTTGTTATCATCCAGGCACAAATGCTGCAGTCTGTTTGCATTTTACCTTCTCCCAGTAATAATCCTGCTGTAGACTCTGCTGAGCTCTAAATTATTTAGGCACAATGTAAAATGCATAGTGGTGTAAATGACTGCAGGTGAAGGAGAGCCCAAGTGTCAAACTGGACAAACACATCTTGCCATACGAAGATCAAGTATGCTGTACTTTTATATGAAAATGTAAACATATAGAAAACTGATTTCATGCTATAAAAAGGACCCGTCTGTGCTGGAGAATCAATTTTGAGCACTGGCTTGTGTCTGCTGTATATTATGGCTGTATTGCATTATGGACTACTGTGGCTGCTGGAGAATTGGCAGCTCTGCTTCATCTTTGATTGATTTCTCCCTCAGAAATTGTTTAATGTTGAAGTAAGATACTTTTTGATCCTCGAACATCAAGCCTGACTTTGAACGTTGATGTTGCAGATGTGTTTCAGATAGATGTCTTTCAATTCAGCTGTTTTGCACACAAGACCAACTTCTCTTCTCTATTTTTTTAAATGTTAGAGAACCGTGTCAATACGTCATATATTCTATACCTTAAGGGTAATGAAGAGCAGCTTGTAAACCTTTACAGGGGTGCATTATAATTCAATGCAGCATTACCAGGAACAATATCTGATAAGGAAGAGAGATGCTTGCAAGCACACATTACGAATGTATTCTTTATCATTTCATCTTTTAAAATACTTTGGTGGTTTGAAATGATGACTGATGCTTCAAATGTGAGATTATTTGTTATAGGACTGGTGGAAAACCCCGAAAATGGAACAGCGTGTACCGTTCACCTCATCTTCTGACATCCAAAATGATAACAAGGCCGAGCCAAACCATCAAACACGGTGTCGCTGTTCAAACGTGTTGAATGATGAAAACTTATACATTTTATATTCAAGTGTTTGATATCTTATATTCCCAGAAGCCCAGCGCAGTAAACCCACCAGTTTAGGTAATCGCTGTAATTTGTGCCAGACTTTACCACACTGTATAAAGTGCAACCGCAGTTAACAAAAATATATTGAGCGGAGTTTAATTTGACATCTGTTCCCGTGACAGATCGTAAACCTTTTCTAAATAAGCCGGGAACATAAAGCTGTTTGGTTCAGTAGCGTGCATTTTGTGGCGCTGCACTGTACTTCATGTGCCGCCTGAAGACATAAACATTTTGGTGGGAACACTGATTGTGTGTCAGTTACAGTCAACATTCATTCACTGCGAGGAGAAAAGTATGTATGCATAAACGTGCAAAAAAATGCATCTTTCATTAGCAAACATGCTGGTGGAAGTTTTTAG
Source organism: Chelmon rostratus (assembly GCF_017976325.1). NCBI lineage: Eukaryota > Metazoa > Chordata > Actinopteri > Chaetodontiformes > Chaetodontidae > Chelmon > Chelmon rostratus. The sequence continues at coordinate 26,584,695 of NC_055662.1, read as the reverse complement.
CACATGTCAGAGGACGTACGTGGAATTTCAAAACAAAAGCTTTACATCATGGATAAAATAATATTCTTAGTGTATTAATAGAGAGGTCCATTGTCTAAAATAAAGATCCAATATTATTCAGTATGCCTGTTCTTATTTCCAAATATACTACAATACAGAATACATATATATAAAACATATGTACGTAGGTCAGCCACTCTGGTTTTAAAGGATAGGCTACGATTTTTAATATAACACTCACATGCACGTATTATGGCAACTGAAAGAAACACAAAACACAAGCAAACTAAGAAAACTTCTTCATTAAGCTGTTGACACGTGCCACATTTAGAAAGAATGCAGGACAGTGAGAAAACACAACCAACCACAGAAACACTGCAAACAGCACAGATGACTGTGGAAACTAAAAAGTGGTGAAGACAGCTGGGACACGCTTGTTGTCTCACCAGTAAAAACATACATTTTAGCTCATTTTCCACATACTTACAGATAGCCGACTTCAAAAACGTATGAGTCACAAACAACAAGCCCGTGTGCATCACTCGTTAGCGTCCCCTGGAAACGGTTTCTGTTGTCAGCTGTGCTACTTGCAGAGTTTTTATATTTGGTTGTGTTTTCTCACATTTATATGTATATTTGTTTTCATACTGGTGAAGATGTTTTTTTTTATTTGCTTGGTTTTCGTCTGTTTGCATGTCTTTTCTTAAACTGCATTGTGCTCTCAGGGCCATGGAAAAGGTTATTGGTTGCTGTCCACGCTGCCCATGAACAGATCTCTTTGCAGCCTAACTCCAACATAAGAAACACAATCCTCAGCCCCTGTTCTGGGGAAAAATCAAGGGAGTACATTCCAAACTTCGAGTCTTGAGAGTACAAATTCCCCTCTCTGTGTTTTTGTGTTGTGGCTGTGTTTACTTGTTGAGCTGCTGAGGAGGGATTGTAACACACAAAGGGAATAACTTCAGCTAACTGCTGAAGTTTCTGCCGATTTTAGCATTAACTGAACTTCACAATGGAGCAAGGTCTGTGTTTTTCCCCCGGTTTCTCACAGTGGAGTCACAGTAGGAATGAATAACATCAGTGGCCAGTGTGGACATGATGAGTAATCACAACAAATCACTTTGTCAATGTCCTGTGAGTATTGAGAGTAGTGAATTGGATTGAAATGATCCTTTAATAAGTACGTTTTTGTCCAAAGTTGGTACAAAACAGCTGCTTTCTTGCAAAAATGTAGGAGGAGGATTGACAGCACTCTCATGTCTGTGCAGTCAATATGCAGCCAGTGGCCGGTTAGCTTAGCACAAAGAATGGAAACAGGCTACGTTTAGCCTGGCACATAACAAGGCATAAATTTTACACTTAAGTATTTGTACAGACTAAACACAGCAAGATATTGCCTGTTAATTGGTCAGTTTTGGAGGTTCTGGTTGCAAGATTTTGAACTTTGGACACAGCCAAGCTTGCTGTTTCTAGTCTTTATGCGATGTTTGCATGTATGGGTATCAGTCTTCTCATCTAACTCTCAGCAAGAAAGAATGAACTATTCCTTTCCTTTTGAAGGCAGCTTTATATAAATTGTGAACAAAACTTGACTCACATATTTTTGGGGGGTAAATCGAGATGGTCATGCAGTATATGTACGTAGCTTGAGGACATTTTTGAATTTCTACAATATGGTACAGTATTCTATGAAAAGAGGAACAATAGCATAAAAAGGCAGGGTCACAGGCACTCTCCAAACGGGGTGGCTGTCCCTCCTCTAAAAAACCCTGCCGTTAATTACACCATGCATCATAACCTCAGCTCTCTGAGGGGGCAGAGTGAACTCCCACGCCGGCAATTTAAACTGCTCCTCACGAGCCACTTTTCCCCTGCATGTAAACATGGACGCGCGCACACACACACACACACACACACACACACACAGTGTGATAACTGTCCACGCACACTCAGCGAACACAGTACGATACTCACACACAGGTTATGGCTTTCCAAGCAGTTTGAGCTCGTTTAATCTCATCCCTGTATACATTCTTTGTGATCAAACCTTTATAGACAAATATAAACGCAGATAATGAAGGCCTTCCATTAGTACCAATACTCAATACAGAGACATCTTAGCGTACAGTAATGTCCATTCAAGGTACTGAAGATATCATTTGGTTGAATGAAAGAAAAGTGTTGTTTATATACATAGAGACAGAAATATACACATGTGCAGGTGGACTTATGGCGTACACCCACAGTCATCAACAACAACATCTCAAATGACCAAAGAACCATTAACTGGTAACGTCGTCGTCTTTAGTTCTTTCCGCAGCCTGCTGAAAAAGTTTACTGGAGCGCCCGAATGAAGGAGCTGTACGGTAGATTGATTATGGTCACGGATACTATACCAACACTTAGAACACTGAGTAGGCTTTACAGTTTAGAGTTTACACTTGTGTTGAAGAGACAGAATGTAATCATCCCCCATCCCCGCCCCTAAATTTGTGGTCTGCTCATCCAAGAGAAGATTAAGTCGAGAACCAATTCAAGACAAAAAAAGTGTGACTGATAGCAGAAATATGTCTCTCTCTCGCTCTCACTCTACCCCATTTACCTCTTGCTCATTCCTTTTCTCTCTGCAACAATTCCTTTACTGTCAATCCTGTCTTCTTTTAATTATGTTGTTCATCCCCTCTCTCCCTGTGAGAAATGTGCAGGAGTCTTTGACATGATCGGCTTCAGTCCTCCAGGTTTTTGTGTCTCAGTCAGAGGGAGAGTCATTCCCAGAAATCGGCCTTCATGGCCTCTCCTGCCACGGGTCCTTTTTAAAGCTATGTGCTTCATCACAGTTGTGGTCCGCCCTAACAATACATCAAATGAACGACAAATTCACAATTGCAAAATTTCAATATTTTTCCACTTCTTTTTCTTCTTTTTGTTTTTTCTTCTCTCACAAATGCCATTTATGTCAACTGCCCAGAGATTCAGCCTTCTTAATATCAGTCTCAGAAATAACACCTTCTGCTTTTGGGATCAGCTTGTGGGTGGATGACCTCTTTTTTTCTCCTCCTGGCGCTTCTATAAGGCGTGCTGGGCCAGGACCAGAGCCAAAGCCAGGCCGGGAACCAGAGCCCAGACGTTGGCACACAGACAGGCAGAGTGATCCTCTGGCAGGCCCCGGGTTTTGCCCAGGCCACCGTCTCGTGGTTCAGGATACTGGGCAGATAGAAGGACACACAGAGGGAGAGAGATGTGTGAAGGTTAGACATGACTCAGTCACTCGTGCTGCTTTCTTGTTCTGGCATTTGATGAGGGAAAGGAGAAGGGGGAGACAGGAGGGAGGTGAGGCAGGACAGGGTCAGAGCTGAGGAGAAGAAGAGAAAACAGGAGTCAGAAAGTCAGAGGAAGAGTGAGAAATGACATGTATCCATGGCAGACCCACTTTGGCACGAACATTAAGTGTTTGATCCACCAAATGTTTTGATATGTGAAGTATATTTCAAGCTCCGGCTGCTTAGTATGCTCTCTGCTTCTTAAACAAGTTGGCAACAAAGGAAAGCTTCTTGTGAGGACTTTCTTCCTTTAAAAAAAAAAAAACTCTTTTAGGTTGTGCCAGCAAGTCTCTAAACAGTTTTTAAAGCTATCATTACAGACTTTATTTACAAGAAAAACATGCTACGAAGCCAAACACACACTAAAGAAGCCAGTAGCAGCTGTGGATTTCTTTAAATATTTCATAAGGAATAAATTACAGCAAGTAGAGGCCGAACACTTGCAAGACCCCTTGTATGCAGTTTGGCTGTGCACAGTCAAAACACTACAACGTTTATTCTTATGCACAAGAGAAAATAAACTTATGAACAGTATGCGAACTGAGGGAAAGCCATGCAGTTTAGTCCACCGCTCACATAATGGCAGAAATCAGTGGGAACACATCAGTCCAGATATTAAACTCTATGGCCCCCAGAGCTCCACTGTTGTATCCATACTACAATGGCCTTATTATGTGCTTTTCCATAAAATTGTTAGCATTTTGAATACTTTTTCAATTTTCTCGGATTCCTGTAACACAAAGCATAACCATTTGCCTCCAAGTTAAAGTAGTCTCGCTCAATTTGCGGAGGCACCATTTTCAGTCCAGCACAGCAATACAGAGGCACATCATAAGGAACATGAAACATTTTCTTCTCCTCCTCCTCCTCCTCCTCCTCCTCCACCACCATCACCACCACCACCATCCCCTCAACTCATCTTCACCAATGTAACCTTTGCAGAGATTGCACTTTGGTCCATTTCCCTGTACACGGAAAAAAACATCTACTCAGATGTTATCTACCAGCACTTCATCTTCCACCAGAACAAGGCAACATATAAACGAAAAAATAAATAATGAAACGGAAAATAGTGTTGAATTTTATTAACCCGACAGGCATATTTTTTTCCTGTAGGGAAAAATGGAAGGAGGGAGAGTGAGGGAGTGAAAGGAGGGGTATCCAAAATATGTGGCTGCAGTTATCACAATGGGCTTGTGCATACTTGTGCATGCTCTACAAAGAAATGGTCAATGACAGTTGCCAAAAAGAGTGGGGGGAAGCTATGGGTAGCTTGACAATGCACCAAACACATCCACGACTAAAAGCCAATTAATTAGCAGGGGCAGTGATGTGTGGCAGCAGCCTGTTGACATGAGTCCAGATCTCTGGCTGCAGCCAATATCCTCACATACACTCAGGCCCATGAGAAGGCACTCACACACATAAACACACAGCTGAAGGCACAAACACATGCATACATATGCACGCACCGTGACGGAATACAGACAATGTCAAAACGCAATCATTTACTCGTGCTTTAATACGGCCAGAGAGAGGATGGAAAACATTCACAAGCATTTATTTTAACTGCTGATAAGAACACATCCCACATGTTACTGAGCAGGTAACCACACATGCAGACATGACAATCAGCACATTGTATAATTTACAGTGCAACAGAGCTGCATCCCCCTCAGCTAGTTACCTAGTTATGAGGCTGTGTGTGTGTGTGTGTGTGTGTGTGTAAAAACAAATGAAACTCGAAATCCAATAAAAATTAACATTTCAACTTAATTCCTTGTTCAAGAAAATGTTGAGTGAGGGCATTAAAATTCAGATCAGGATTACAATTATAAGACACACAACATCCATCTTATCTGCGGGACTCACACCAACCCTGGGAATACAGCAAAGACAGCACTGGGAGTTTACAATTCCCTTCATCATACTCCATGGACCTGTGTTCATATGTGGGAAAACTGTTGTTTTTCTCCATGTAAACAAAGCAGGACTTGTGATGGCTACCCAGCTGACTTACAAGGCTCCGAGGACCAAGCTTCAGCCCACATGTTTACTCACTGAGCATGGGCTAAAGCTGTGACATTTTGAATAATTATGCATCTAAATTAGCTCTATATACTCCATACACTACAAAAGAGCAGTATGACTGACATGAACAGGCGTAGTCACATACCGCAGATTCTCCTCTACTCACTCCTCTCTAACTGTGATTCATATTACAGGTCGTTTGTCATCCGTCCACCCATCGCGAACGCAATGTATTCTGTTACCCGGACTATTTGTACACGTGTGTGCACGCACGTGTGTGCATGGTACTACGGGTTCCGCGCTGGCCCCCGTAAGATTTGCAGTCTTGGACAGTCAGTCTTCCGCCAGGAGGACTCATACCATAACAACACTCCCCCAATTTATCTGCCAGGGAAGTTTGACAAGTTTTAATTGCCAGGCATAGTTGTCTGAGAACGCAGGGCCGCCCAAAATGTCCCTACCAGCTCCCTCTCTAATTATAAACTTCCTGCTTGAGTAATCACACGTCTTATTGTTTCCTAATTACCATTTTTACAATAAATTAAACACCATGCTGCAGTGAGACAGGCACAGAGCGGTGCATCAATACTGACATACATACACAGAACCTTTGGAGAGAGCAATTCCACCATCCATTCCCTTCCCGCCATCCTCCCGCGTGCTCCCTCTCCAACACCTTTCCCAAACATTATACACTGTTATTGTTATCGGTGGCGCTTGTTCATTAATTCTCCTCATTTTTAAGGTTTTAATTTGCTGTCTTCACAACAATGAGGATTTCTGTGTAAAGGACAATACTGTATGACTCGGGTGCAGTGTGACCATTTAATGGCTGCGAAAGCCCCTGGAATTACTCAAAATAAATGTCTTAATGGGAGTCATTCAGTCAGCATGCAAATTTGCATTCATAAACACTGCACGCTGCTTGGATTTTGTGTAAATCTGTAATAGTCGCTGAAAAATGACATTAACAACATCAGCAGCAGCAGCAGCAGTATCAACAGCTGCAGCGGCTTTTACAAAGTACAGTTTTATACTACAGTGTCTAAGACAGCCAAGCTTGGTAACTAGGTCTCCTGCAAAGGTGAAAACCATCATTAGTCTTACACCAGAAGGCTGCACGGCACATCTAAAATACATCTGTAAAACAGAACAATATTTCATTGTGAAAACTAATCAAACTCAACGGCTAGATTAAAAAAAAAGAACAGAAAAAAAGCAAAAAAATGTATTGGCCGAAAGTGCAGTGAAATATTTCTGTCCTGTTCAAGAAAGACAGGGAGAGGGAGGGAGGGAGTCTTTGGCAGACAGCACGGTTCTGTCATTTTCACATTTTCTTTGAAGAGAAAATTAAGTACAATTCTATTAAAAGACAAACACACGTGCATTCTTGTAGCACAGCAGAGAGTGGTGTTTTCTGCTCCAGACGGTGAACTCTGTTACAGCCGAGTTGACTGCAGTCTTCAGAGTAGACGGCATTCAGCAGAGAACAGGCCCTGGGCCAGTATTTTAGAAGCTCTAATCCAGATTAAAACCCCCACCTCCCATTTCTTCCACTATTTCATTGTGTGAGAGAGAAATATAATATTTCAACCAAATGTCATCATCTTGGGTGTAGCATAAACTGTCTTATCATAAAGCGTCTGTTCTGATGTGCCAATTGCTTTAACAAGCATAGAGATTGAATGTGATGTGAATGTGAATGGCGCGGTGTGTTGAGCTTCATGATTTTGCGTCTGCACAAAATCCTCCTTTCATGGAAGCGGAGAGGAGGAGTGTTTTTGTGGTTCGTCTTGTAATAGGTCCATTTTGACAAATTTATGCAAAGAAGTTGCTGAAAACTACTGAAAATATATGGATTTGTGCACATATGGATATATTTGTGCTGCAGCAACAACAAAAAAATCATTTCTGTTTAAACTTCACAAAATGAGGCGACCTATATATGATAGGATAGACTGCAGGATTATCACCCTACCGGATTGACAAGGAGGCAGTAAATAATGACTTTGCATTACATTTTACATATGAATTTAACACAATGAAACAATCAATGCAGACCTATTACCTTTGGGATGGTGACAAAGGGAGGTTCTGAAGTGCCTGTCGACCAGTCCGACCCTGTCTTCGTAGTTGCTGAGGGGCCTGGGACAGACACGTTTTTGGTGTGCATGTTGTCGATCCCATAACCAAAGGCCTGAATGGCATTTCCTGCAGGGACAGAGATATAAAGTCATTTGTTTTTGTCTGCCATCCCAGCAAGGAGCCAGCTAGCAGACAGACAGCTCTAAGTCAACTTCTTGGGCCCCTGCCCAATCTTTGGCAACCGATGGAAGGTGGGAGGGTGGAGTGGGATTGAGGAAGGAAGGAGTAAAAGGAGTACGGAGAGCCAGTCTTTCTGCTTTGTCAGTAAGCTTGAGAGTTGCACACCAAACTAATCAAAAACAGCAATCAGAGGTTTGTTTGTGAAATCTGTCACTGGGGAGCATATTACTGTCTCGCAAAATACCAATACTGCCTTATATTTAATATTTTTGAATGTCTAACATGTTTATGCTATCAATTTAGCAAGTAATTATCCTTCTATAAAGAATCCTGCTGAGATACAATGGACACATTTATCAAATACAAACAACTTTGGTTCATGTCCTCGGCTCATTACAAAAGCACTTTTATTTTGCTGCAGACGTTCTCAAATTGCAACAAGCTGACCAAATAGTAGCACTTGAGATGATGAACCCCAATTTGTTTGGCAGCAGTTGTACACTCAGAAATGGAATATTTTAAAAGTAGCAAATCAATCAGCTCAAACAGAGAACAGAAGCCTGTGAAAGCATATGTGCACTTGTTTATATGCCTGCATATGTACTGTATGCATGTGAGTAATTTTGTGTATAAGTGCATGTGTGTGCCTCTGCAAAAATGTGATAAATCCCTGTTCAGTCAGCTTTTTAGCTAGATATGGTAAAATAGGGGCTGAGTACCTTTTCACTGCTCATCCGTTTAAAACACGAGGCTTGTTTCTCTTTGTTCAGCCAGAGAGAAGGCAAGGCATGTAATTGCTTGGCAACCACCTCCATTATAAGGTCAGTATGCAGAGATGACTTTGAATAGATTTATGTGACTGATCAAATTCAAAACATTCCCAAACAAAGGAGAAATGGCATTTCCCTTCCACCACACACACAGGACAAATGGGATAGTTGTGGAACACACATGCATAATCGGATGGACGCACACTCTGTCCTCAGTGCTCCCGATGCATGGCCTCATGGATTTGTCTGTCGCATCCTCTGACCACCTACACACACATGCACACAAACACGCACAAGTAAACATACCGTGCAGCAAAACACACACAAAGGCACACACATACACATACACCTGCACACTTAAATACAAAAGCAGCCTTCATGTTTCTCATTCTGTTCAACACTGGTGAATTGGGCTGCTGCAGGAAAATAAAAGCACAGAGAGGAACAGAGCTCACCAGTGAAGCTTAACAACTTTAATGCTAGCAGTAAAGAGCTAGTGAAGTACTGCTGAGACATGTGATGTTACGCATCTGTTTGTCAGGGTCGGCTATAGCTAGCTATGCCCCTACAGATGCTGTAAGATGTAGGATATAAAGTCATAAATCAAACCAGTTGGCTGGAGGGCCTCCACACAGGATGTTTTACTGCACCCAAATGTTCCACCGCGTGATTAAGCTCATTGCCAATAGCAATTCAATTTTTTAATGACTCTGGATAAGTTTTCCTTTAACTCCTGGGCATAGCATGCATTGCCCTACCTGCAGGGACAGATGGAGTCAGAGATAAGGGAGGAGAGAACATGAGGAACAGAGACAGAGGGATGAGGGCAATCAGGGTTCAGACTATGTTTGCAGTCTAATTATAATATCCTGTCAGCTGGAATGTTTTCTGTTGGCCTCCACACATATTTGAATAGCTATTGGAACTCCTCTTCTATTCCTTTGCTTGATCTTGCAAGGCGAGAGTGGGAGAGAGAGTGTGTGGATAATAAATTATTTATCTAACATGGTTTTTATTTTCATGCTTTGGTTTGTCAGTCAGTGTAAAAAAGGCAACACGTCCTCAAACCTAAACGGCCAAATAGGTCGCTTACCAATGAGTCCTAACACGCTATATCTGACCATGAAGAGTACCTGTGATAGCAACGGTGGAGCATCGCCGTCATGTGGTGAACGTTTGCTTAGGTTTAGGCATCAAATCTACTTGGTTAGGTTTAGGAAAAGATGGCTTGGCTTGCAAACATTACTATTACATATGCTGCACAACTCAAGTGCATTAGATAAGATAAAATAAGTTCAACTTTGGGTTTTACACAGCAGTGTCCTGGGTGAAAGTCCTGTGTTTGTTTGGCCCATCCATCCACCCCACCTCCTCCACATCTGGACTTTCTTGCTCTTTATACTACATCACCTGACCTCCTTCCTTGCTCCCGCCATAACACTACGGCCACTAGAGGTCGCAGCCTAGCAATAAATGGAAATATGGGTCATAATAACCTACTTGCACACTCGACGACCTATATGATGTTTTTCTGTTGAGGACAGGCTGAAAAAAGGACTTACTCTGCAGAAACAGTGAAAATAGAAAGATGGGTGCAAGATTGTGTGGTTGTTGGGGGTCACAGCGAGCTGGAGTATCATCTGTCTGGACATATAAATGTATATGTGTATAGTACTGTTTAGTGAGTGTATTTCTGTGTATTCCTTTCTGGTGTGTCGAAGTTTATCGCCTGTTCCCCTTGACTGCAGAGAGGAGATGCAGCATTTTGTGTTATTTTTCAAGACGCCTCCTCAGCTCCCAGCCTCATCCCTCATCCTGCACACTCAGCTAAAACGGTACCCCAGCAATCTATTGAAATGGTCTGAAAGCATTATCCACACAATGGAACATGTTAAAGGCAATGGTGTCTTGTAGCACTGATGACACTGCTCGCTCCGCCATAGCAAGGAAGGAGCTCGCTATATTTTACTCCTCAGGGTAAAAAGCACAGGGATGTTTGAGGTAACCACTCTGTCACGTTGCGCCCTGTGTGTTATGCATTAGATGTACAGATGATATGTATTTTAGCTTCTGCTCTTATTTCATTTCTGTTCCTTTTCATGACATTTTTCTTCCGTAAGGGATAAGCCCTTTAACTCGCACAGATTGAATGTGAAAATGACATGCAAATGGTTCCTTTTGTATTAAAGTCTGGGCAGATCTTGCCCAAAGGAGGGATGAGAAATGATAAGAAATGACTAGTTTCTGAGAAACTAAGAACATTTAATTCCAACTTAATCAGCGGGAAAAGGGTTGTTCATGGATAAATGGTAAATCTTTCCTTCATGGATAAATCAAACTATGAGGCAGATAAATTTTCAAGATGTTCCATCCATCCATCCATCCATAAATATTTTCACGTAATCCTTCCAACTGTATTTTCTCTTATCATTAATTATTTTCTAATAATAATGATGTGGAATTAATTAATTACAGTTTAAACTAATTAAATTTTCTTTTGACATTTTAATATGTGGATGTCTGAAGAGCATCTAGCCCCACGGCTCCAGCCCCATCCGGCGCTATTTCCACATTCAGTCCCTCCACCACCATCTGCTCCACAACCACAGTCATCTCACCGGAGAGCTCGACAACACTGACAAGCAGAATCTGACATAGTTGCATTTGATCAAAGTTCATGGCTCACTCTGCTCTTACATGGCAGCAAGAGCATCTACCGCATCACAAGCCTGTGCTCTTATCAGTATTACATGACTGCTGGATCCCTATCGGTTACAAAACACATTTCAGGTTCATGCAGAGTTTCCGTGTGTCAGGATGGCTCACTTAGGCATGTGTTATCGGTGAAGTACCGCAGGAAGTTCATACATTCCTCTTCTTGGTTTCCGCTGCCCTTACAGGTGCACCATGGGGAGATAGTCCAGTTGGAGAAGCTGCTGTCGACATAGTTGGGAGTCATGTCTGTCCCTGTGAGGGCATTCACACACAAACACCGACAAAAACACACATACATTATACATATACACACATTAGGACAAACAGTTACATATGGGTCACTAATGGACAATAATGGACTACATTTATTGCAAATAGTATATAAAATGGACAACAAGATGTTAGTCATAGGAATAGGTTTGCACTGTTTGAGTTTATGAGAAGGTGAAGCATTCTGTAATGCTTTATTTTAGATGTACTGTAAAGGGGCCATTATGTTATGAATATTTTGCAAAGTAGGTGCTTTAGGAAGTGTGTGTGCTGTTCCAATATAGCACCGCCATAGCAAAACATTTTACTTTTCAAATGTCTCTCTGTGTCGGTGCTTTCAGCTGGAGTCAGGGGTGTTAGATGCACTTTGTGTAGCATTTTCCAGAGAAATCCGGGAAGCGCCATGGCGTATTATCACTTCATACCGCACAATTTATGACACACGGTGGAGAAGCAGTGACTGATACAGAAATATGAACACTTCAGAAACCACTATGCAGAGAAAAAAAAAGTTATTTCATGTGAATTTGCATTTGGAACTCTTTGTGAGCTCTGTGATGCCGCTGCCACATCACCAAGGCTCTGCTATCAAATGTTGGCTGGGATTGAAAAATGTGCATGTACTGGTCCGTGCACATTGTTTGAGCAACATTTACTATGAGCAAACAGATGGTCATCAGGAGTTTTAATTAAGTAAACTCTCTCTCTGTGCCTCTACTCCCTAATTACTTCTTGTAGTGAACTGATGTCCAGTGTGCCGGGGGAGATATCAGGCCAGGAGGGAGCAAAATGAGAGTCTCGCTCCTCTGCCTGCTCCTCATGATAAAAGTGAAGGTAGAGCAGTCTGCTGTCACACTGTCTATAACCATCACTCTTTATCTCACCATGTCTCTGAAATTAGAGAAAAATATTGTGGTATTTGGAGGTAAATGTGCATTTATGTGTGTCTCCCGCTGTCTCACCCCCTGCTTTTCTCTCTCACACACACAAACACACTCCCACTGCAAAACAGTGTCACCCACAGTCATGCCTGTACTGACCGATGAGCCTTGCGTAGGAGGCCAAGCAGGCTTGATGATTGTCTTGGTTGGGACAGGTGCTCACTGCGTGCGGAGTGACCCAGCAGTTCACAATGTAATCAGCCAGCCTAGACCTGCATAACAAACATGAATCACAGCACAGACAGAGAAAGAGAGGCAGGGGCTCGGTCATGAGCGCGTGGCAGATGAACATACATACACATATGCAAATTCAAAGCAAAGGGACACATTTTTTGGCACCACTTTTACTCTGCAGCGGCTGCCAATTGTGACCAACATCAAACTGGTAAAGCATATGCAACATCTGGTTCCGAGCCGCTACAACAGGTGTCCTGAATAGCAACGAGGTCTCACTTACGCCTCGGTGCCAACAAGTTATTCACTCTCTTCACGGCATGCAACGTAAACCCAGCGGTCGCGCATTTGTTTGAGGATGAGAACGATATCATATGCCTCTTTTGGCCCCTACTTCCATGCTTATCCTGGACATCTCGACTGTATCCCAAACTCATTTTCCCCACAAACCAAAGGAACTGATAAAAATAGTATGTTTTGTTTCGGTGTGTGTTTGTGATAAGAGCTTTAAGTCTGTGGAGGGCCCCAGGGTGGCATTGCTAATCCACTTAAGTAGGTTTATTGGGAGTAGCGTGTGCAAAGTTGCACTGTCTGTACTGTTCACATCACAGCTGCCCACTAAGTGAATCACAATCCATTGCACATTTATCTCTCTCTTGCTCTCTATCTCGTTCTCTCTCTCTGCCATGAGTCATTCACTCTGTCTTGGTCTGACCACTTTTTGCAGCCTTAAGTTCAAAGGTACTATAACGTGCCTCAGGCTGTCTTGTCCTTAGTGAACACAAACCAGCATGCGCACACAAACATGCTTGCACACACAAACACACACACACAGAAACAGGTTTATTCAGTGCTTTCGACAGAGGCCTTGGCCACATGTATACGGATCCTCTGGTTTTTGTGTATCTGTGTGGGCATGTTAAATAGAGCATTTGCGATGCAATCAATTCGCTCGGCGGTGCAGTATTTTGTGGAACAAATATGCGCCTGAAACAACATCAATAATGGTGGGCTACAGGTTTGTTTATGTTTTATTAGCATCAATTTAAGTTCTTTGTTGGCACTAGCGGGTCTAATTACAAGTTTAAAACTTAACTACGGTTTTGGACCATTTTATCTAAATAAATTGAGCTCACTATGCATACTCAGAATTTTCTTCTCTGGTGTTTGACATATTGTTGACGCAGACTTTACCGCCCCCTACTGACCTTGCGTGCTTGTTTGAGTGTTTGGAATCCTTTTTGCTTTCTCATGTGTACAGAAATATTTTGTAAAACGAAGGTTGAGGGGATAGATTTTTTTCTAACACAGAGGAGAAAAAACTCTGTTTAAAATATGTGTGGATACGATCTGAATGAGCTTTCTGGCTTGTGTTCAGTTGGCTGCAAATTGTTGGGCAAGTTGCTACCTCATAAACAACAGGTGACGCGACTCATTTCTGATAGCTGCTCGGATAGCCTTCCCCTGTTTTTTTCAGTCTGTTATTTAGTCATTTGTTATGCTGTTTTTTTTTAAAGGGCATTATGGGGGGCACTTTTAATAGCAATACATCATTGTCAGATTAATTGTGACACATTTTAATTAGCATAAAGAAATGACTCACCATCCAGCTAGCAGCCAGAGTGCCAGCCTTGATCTCAAGCCAGTCGTGTTTTTACTGCTTATTTCTCACAATTACAGGCATTGTTCGGCATTTTAGGAAATACTATTTGCTTTGTCACAGAACGCTATAAAAAGATCAATAGCACCATCATGTCTGCACTGTATGTAGCTGGAGCCAAGAGATGGTTAGCTTAGCATTACATGATAACTGGAAACAGCTAGCCTTTCTCTGATATACTGTGCTAAGTGAGCTTCAGACGTGCTGGTGTTGCAGATTTTTTTCTTTGCTTTGGACACAGTCAAGGTAGCTCTCACCCATATTTCCAGTCTTTATGCTAAGCTAGGCTAACTATTTCCTGGGTGTATTTTCATATTATTAACAGACAAACTTGAGACTGATATTGATCTTCTCGTGTAACTCTTGCAATGAAGCCAATATTTCCAAAAAATGTCCAGGTATTTCTTTGAGAGAGCATTTTTGTTTTTTCTCGTTTTTCAGTCGGATGGTTTCTGTTTCATTTCGCTGGGGAAAGGAAGGCTTTTCTTTCAGTGAATTTTTCAGTGTTATTCTGCCAAGCTCTAAAAACCTATCTACACTTGAGTCAGACATGTTTTCACTGGGTTTTTCATTCGTCATTCTCATGCTCTCAGCTCATTTTTTTGCTCATTCTCTTGCAGCGCTGCCCATGTAGACCAGGTTTTAAAAGGATGCACCTTCAATGCAAACAATATTCCCTCTGCTGATTTCATTCCTTAAAACAATCTAAGAGACTTCCCACAGAAAGCAGTTCACAAAAGGAAAATGTAATTATCCCAATGTCTCAGTCTAATAATTATCACCTTACGGTAAACTGCTACAGATATAGTACCTTTAAACATACATTTTCTCACAGAATAACATAAATGTATAACAGTATTTGACAAAATATGTTAAATATTTTCACATTCGCGTATCGCTGTTTAGCAAAACTGTAAATGATTCATTACCTACTTATCACGTCATTGAATTATACTGTAGTGAGAAACTTTGACAGATGCATCTACAGTATTATATTCATGCACTGAGTAAAAAACAACAACAAAGTGCTGATTGTGCAGACCACTGCATGCCACAGTAGCCTAAACAGGTGCAATGTAAATGTCACACACATTTACATACTGCCTTGTCTTTAAATATGCATCGCTGCTGCATCACTTACATGTTCTACGGTGTTGCTGCTTGATCATTTATTCATCACTTTGTACATTTTTCATACGGCTCTAAAATAATTGGATTAGATTAGATGCATTGTTGTGATATTGAGCCTCAACCGGCTTCTTTATGTGTATGCACTGAATCTCTTGCTTTCAGCAAAGGGACATCGTCATTTAGGAAACACAGAGAGGAAGATGCATGTGGCCGGAATACAGGACAATCCGAGAGAGAAGTCTTCTGTTGTGGCAATGAGTTCAAGACAAATGTGCTAACTGTTATGCTGCGTCTGAACTCTGTGAATAAGGAGAGCAGAGATAAACAGATTTGGCTGAGGGGGAATGTGGGGTGATGAGGTTGCAATCTCTCTGTCTCCCTGTCTGTGTCTCTCGCTGTGTGTCTTTCACCGCAGCAGAGATGCAGCCAGTGTGGTGTGATGGGTTCAGGCCTCGAGCAGCAAACCCCACTCAGACTCACTTCATTACTCCAACTCCATCTCCATCCGCCCTCCTATCAAATCACCCGGAGAGCCTCTCGATGTGACATGCTGCTAACATCTCATCTAAAGCCACGCTCCAGAAAACGGGACGTATGGTTGCTCTACCGTGGCCGTAAAGGCTGACACGGATGCACACACACGCAAACTCGCGCACACTCAAATAGTGATACACGGCACATAATGTTAATTCACACCCAAAAAGAAGCCTCAAATACAAACCTATCCCTCTCCACAGCTGTCCGCCTCACTCAAAGCCCTCTCTCATCCATTTCTCTTCTGAGTGAAAGACGGCACTTGTGCCCAAAATCATGCCACAGATGATAGAAAAGATACAACAGACCGAGGGGAGAAAGAACAACTCCATTGTGCCTATACAAAGCAACCTCTAGAGCCACATTTTCCATTTTTCTATTTCTCTCAGGCAAAAGGTCTTTTACTTTCATGCTAGTAAAGAATGTGAACGTCAGATTTTCGAATGGCAAAGACCGCGGAAGATTAAAGAAACTGAACAAGCACTGTGTTTCTTTTTAGATGCAGAGCTCTTTCAGACAATGATGGCTTAAAAACAGTAATTTAAAGTTTAGAGAGGTGTCCTGAGTGTTCAGACAATGGTGTTCCAACACCGGGATGCAGCAAATTTCATGGCTTCCACGGGCTTTCCATTATACCTCGGCAAAGCGCCACTCACTGCTGAAATTACAGGCTGTCTAGCTCAACAGAGTTTTATGGTCATTTCAGCCACTCAGCCCCCAGGGAAGTGGCAGGGGAGCCCCCACAGAGGTAGACTTCTTTCAACCAACCTGACACTTTAAACACAGTGATTCGGCTGAGCGCTGAGTGCCTGTCCATCCAGCTTGGCAGTAATAGAAAACTAATGGCTTTTTATATGGATTCTTATTCCTATCACTTGATGCCCGTGACAAACAATGTGACTCAAATCAGATGAGTGTCAGTCTTGGAAACCGTTTCCTCATGGCGAAGGAGGGGCAGGTGGAAAAACAGCTATCAGACTCCAAAGTCGTCTAATAGCTTCCTTTCTACATTTTAAAACAACTGTCTATTGAGAGTTCTATCTGGTTTAGAGACTTCCTCGCTACGCTCTGTCTACAAATACAAGTTCTTCTGCGGCTGATAATTCCTGTTTAATGTGAAATTACGGCTCTTCACTCTTATCACTTCCCTCGGTCTTGAGCCTAGAGAGGCTTTAGAAACCATATCTCTCACTCGTCTACAGAAGGCATAACAATAACCATGACACAATAGCTGCCAACATAATAGCAGTTACATGAAGCAAATGAGAAAACAAAAGATGTTTCTCTCCGCTCTGCTTTTCCTCCTTTCTTCTTCTTGCTGTTGTGCTCCGCCAACCTTATCTCTCTTCTCCTCTCTCTCATTAATGTCTTATTGTCACTGTCGTATAAACTGGTGCTCATGTGCAAACTCACGGGGAGGAGACTTGACCCTAGTTCAATCAATAGGACTCAGCAGCCTTGTGTGTCCTTTGGCACTTGATGTTAAATGCCAAAGCAAACAATAAGGCTCGGCAAAGCTGAGATTTGACTATTACTCTTTCTTGACACTCAGAATTTTCTGCATTGTGCAGCACGGCTCACTATGTCATATCAATTATTATGAAAAGCCTAACAATACAGCACTGACCTTGTGGGTGGAGTGCTATGAATATATTTTGATTAAAAGGGCATAACATCTGTCAGAGTTAGTTTTTCTTTTCCTTCCACTAAAAGACACTCTCAAGTGACTCAAGACTTGATGGGCTGCAGCGACATTCTTCTCCCGCTTTCCCGCCCAACTTTCTGCTGGTGACCCTGAAACAGTCTCTTTGTTGCTCTGGTCAGAGGTGACTGTCCATTTTACCCACTGCTATTTTCTCTTGAATGTGCCTGGACAGAGCCCTGCCTTTTTTTTGGCAGCACTGTACTCATTGGGATTCCCGGTCAATACTCTAAAAGGGCAATGTGGACAGATGGCATTCAGTCAAAACACAAGGCAGTTTAGCTTAGCTGTCACATGACACAACCTTTTGCCCCCTTACTCAGCAGAGAATTGAAACCAACAAAAACTGTCTGGTGACACAACCTCCCCTGCATTAATAAGCAGAAAGTCCAAAGTAAAAAGCTAGCAACAATCTAAACTTGGATTTTCATTTAATTAACCCACTTTGTGTTTTATTTTGAAACACTTACTTATGCATGATTGCAATGTTCCTTGTTTGTTGACCAGAAAATTGGCTCGCAACTCTGTGTTTCTTTCACTTTCTCAATTTCCTCTGGCTCTCTGTCTACACCACCCGCTGCAGATGTCTTACAACCCCCTACTGAATGTTATGTCATTGGGATGAATGCTAAATCAAACGTGGCACGCACAAAACCCAGTACTGTCTGTTTGGTAGAGGGTGAGTGGATTATTCAAGGTTATCTGAACTCCCTAAATAATCTCCGAACAAGGCAAACAGCCATCCCCCAGACAAAGTGTACACATCAAACAAACGGATGAACTGCCCCTGAAAAAACGGCAGAGTTAGCAATACGCTGCAGAGCAGTTATTACCGGTAATTAGATAGCTATTAGTCATATATCAAACAATTCTGTGGGAAAAGTTTGCAGAAAGGTACGTGCTGCAGCTGTCAAAGATTTTCATTCCATTAAATGTTTCTTAAGTCGCTATCTATCGCTGAATGAGTTAACACAGTGGTGGCTGAGCCCACTGCCCTCTGATGAAAGCCCTTGCATTGTTTCTGGCGAAATTCGTGGGGAAAAAAAAAATCACAATATGTGCACAGTTAGTGACGTGTTTTTCATCACCCAGCAGCGGTTGGTCTGCAGAGAGGGCACGCTAGGCTAACACAACAGACTCGCTCTTCAACTCACTTGAGTGTGAAGCAGCAAACTCTCTCTTTGAGTAAACGGTTGCTTTGGCAAAACAAAGAAAGAAAAAATAGATGACTGCACATGATGAAACAAGTGCGAAGGCAAAGACACCTGCAATTACTGGTTCTCACCACAGGTGCCGCCAAAGACACCAAACAGAGACCTTCAAGATTGTTACTGTAAGTACAGGGAGAAGTTCAGAGTAAGAATGATTAAGAGTGAAGGAGCAGGCCCTAATTGACACATTGAAAACCACACATTAACCATTCTGTAGATAAGTCTGAAGCCCTATTGATAATGTTTGCATTAATAATAGATACGGTACCATTGGAGGAAGAGATTGTTAAGGAAAGGATGGAGGCCTATACAGTAATGACCGCAGTTTTCCACTTGACCATGTTCCCTTAGAGACTACAGTTAGGAAGGTAAATGGGCATATACTAATCCATGTATTGGAATTAAATGCACACAAGTCTTTCTCCTGCCTCCTCCCTCTCATTACTTCTCTTCCTCTCTTTTGCTTTCCTTTCAACCCATTTGCCGCTCTCTTGTGAAGCCAACAAGCTGAACACGTCTCCTCTGAAGCTGAGGCCTGATTAAAGGCACATACTGCGACAAACTGTGCTATGTATGAAGAAAAGGTCACCAGTTGACACACGCTTTGCTTGCAAAACCAGAGCTTTACACTATGATAAAAGACACTTCCCTTTGATCGCTTGTATTGTGACCAGGGAGATAGAAACAGTCCAGATATTACCTTGAGCACTGACTTTTAGAGGGTGGATGGGGAAATCTGTTGTATGTGTGTGTGCTTTTTTACTTCTGTCATTGTGAGGACCAGTTTGAGGACATTTTAGCCAGCCTTTTCCTCTTCAATAGGGTGTTTGAGAGTCAAGACTCGCCTTTACATCTAAGAGCAGAATTAGATTGAGGTATAAATCTGCACTAAATCAGTCAATAATCGCTTAGGCATGTCGTTGTGATGGTTAACGCCTTGTTCACACATACAGATTCCCAGTGGCACGGTGCCCCTCATGAGTCTATAGCCTGGGGCATATTTGGGTTGAGCATGTAATTTACATACTCAGCTCCAATTATACACTTACATCTCTGTTGCCAACATACAAGCTCACAGTGAAGTAGTTAATTTGAGAAATCTGTTTCCACGCAGTCAAGTCTCGGTTGCTCATTAAAGTCACAGTATATCATGCAGAGCTCATCGTATGTCTGAACGGGAGATCAGGGAAGGGTTTGTGGGTCCTCACAAGTACAAGAGCCAAAAGTGTATGTGTGTGTGTGTGAGTGGATGTGAGAGAGAGAAAGGGAGAGAAACTGATGATAAAAGTGCAACAACATCCTGATTTCTTTCAGCTTCGTCTCTGAAGCTACAGAGTAATGCCATCTGGGCCAGTCATTCTCCCTACGCTGTTCCCCTTCAGTGGAGGCTTGAGTTGTCAGATACAACAGAGCAGACTGTTGATTTAGGGCAGTGTGTGTGTGTGTGTGTGTGTGTGTGTGTGTGTGTGTGTGTGTGTGTGTGTATCTCAGTGTGAAAGAGAGAGAGAGAGAGTAGCATCCTGTGAGTTTTCTGTAAGCAAAGGAGGCCTGGTATGCAGTGCATCTCCCAAACTGGGTCAGGTTACCTGTACAGTGATCGATTGTCTCTTAGCTTCCCACTTTGATAACCAGTGGCCAAAGACTCAATCAAAGAGCACCCAGTGAGCCTTGAGGCCAACGGATATAAATCAGAGATAGAAGTGTTGCATTGATTGTTCAGGCAATCAATATAGTACACATATACAACTCAATGCTCTTTGGGTTAGGCTTCATTGGGGCTAGTGTTGCATGAACTGACATGGAGATGGAGTTTCTCTGCTTGCGTACATGCACACATGCTCACACTACCCTACCTAAACAGTGCATCCAAATATAGCCTATTGTCACTCTGTGGACTCAGCAGTCCCAAATGAATAGATGTTGGATCCATTGGAAGGATCCTGAGAACACAGAGTGGAGAAGCTGAGAAGAGAGGGAGAGGGGGAAATAGGAGAACAGTAACAAACAGAGGAATGTCTTTTTTTGTCTGTTTGTATTGGATTATGGCAAGAAATAACGTAATAACTGCAATGGAAGTACAACCAGGTGTAAGAAATATGAGCTGCTCCATTTAATGCTTGTTCTCTGTCCATCTACAGTCCCTCGATCTCCAGAGTATGTCAACAATCGCCCTGCAGAGACCAGCAGGAGAATGAAATCTTCCAGTGCAATATGCCACATAAGCTTTAGCCAAAATGATATATTTGAAATCCTTTCAAATATTTATTTTTTGTTTGATTGAGCTCTGGGCTCCACCTGGAACAATCTGAACAGTATTCAAAGGTGAAATCACAGCCAATCTGGCATCAGATGCGCTCAAGGTAAAAACTCAAAAAATAAAGTATTTGAAGGCATTTTTCATAGGGGAAAGCAAGGAACTGCCGGCCTTTCAAAGTCTGAAATAAATAATGAAATAGGGGAGTATACATTTTTCAATCCGTTTTGACTTGGGCGTGTTGGAGCCGTGACCCGTCCTTCGTCAGAGTGTGTTGCAGGGAGTGGAGCTTGTCTTTGAGATGGCCTGCAGAGTCTGCAGCAGGGATCCATCGCTGTGTGACCAAACCACTGACCTCCAACCCGTCGCAGTAGCTTTACAGCCGGGATCGATTCTGCGACCCTCCCTCCCTCTGTCTCATTATCTCTCCCTTCTTCTCCTCCTCCTCTCTCTCTCTCTCTCTCTCTCCATCCCTTCTGCTAAAATGAATTTGGCTTGGGCTGGTTGTGTTCCCCCTGTTTGGAGTCAGACAGGTGTCCCCAGGGGAGACAGGCCTGTCGTTGAATGATCTTCCCCTGCTTTTATCAACACATCTCTGAGAAGGGACAGCAGAGCCAAGAAAAGTTTCCTGTGGTGTCATACTTCAGTATGCTGCAACGTCTCTGCTTAGAAAGTTTTGCGAGGGCTCTTTTTAGGGTTGTCCAACTGTGTTTGTGGCCAAGGTTGCGCAAAACAAACCCTAATTTGAGGACTTTGTCTCCATTAGCACGATAAATAAGTCTCAAATTCAATTTACTTGTACAACATACTGAAGATGGAGAACAAACGCAGCGGTTTGTGCAGCTTCTCGATAAATTATCAGATCAAATGAAGTCAGAAATCAGCATTTCCAAGGTCTTCCAGCACACAGGACTGTCCTGCGAGGACGCCTGACATCATGTAACAGATAGAGGACGTCCAGACAGACAGAGGACGTGTTAAGAATATCTCACAGGATGGTGGTGATTGTGGACACCTCAAGGCAGGATAAAATCACCAATCAGAGAGCACTGTCAGCCCAGCGCTGACCAATGACTTCTCGGTTTAATTGGACGGCAGTGACATTCTCTTGCATGGCAGCACTTACTCTCTGCAGGAGAATGCACCACCCAAACAGCAGATTATTAGAGGCACGTTCAAGCTGAGAGCGGTTGTGTGCGAGTGTGTGTGTGTGTGCTTGACTGCTGAGTGGTTGACGGTGTCGGCCAGCATGCGTCCGTACTGTATGAGTGTGTGTGCGCGCTCATCGAGCTGTTGACCTCGGCGGGGCATTACGCGGCCACAGATAATGAGCTTTAACGTTCTATTTCATCTTTCTCAATAAGGAGGTGCACAGCAGACACCTGAGGGCCCAAAGGTCAAAGAAAGCAACTCAGCCTGAAAACAGATTACACAATGCAAGCAAAGAGGTAATTATTAAGGCAATCATAAATCGGAGAAGGGGCGATAGAGTTTCTCTACTTTAACGGCGTGGTGGCTGGATTTAGTGTTGGTGGAGAGGAATTGGGTTTTTCGCCGTTAACGCTCACCCTCGACAGCTGCAAACCTCTGTGGAAACAGGATGAATGCGATGCACCGTAGATATAAGCCTGCTCCTCACAAGGAATTGCTTTGCTTGGCTAGCAACGCTAATTTGAATTTCATGTGACTCTAAATCATTTTTACTTCTCACAGAAACAAATGATTCTGTCCAGGTGTCCAAAAGAGAGCAAAACAGCAAGTAATAAAGCAAGGAATACAAAAGTGTTCTTTCACATTTACATTAGGGCTTTTTATGACTGTTATTCGTCATACTATTCATTTTAGTGACCTAGCCAAATTTTTCAAAAGCGGTCACATTAATGCAAACACTGACAATAATTGAAAGTACTTTTCTAAAGGTGGCAATTGACGAACCAGGGAGGGCGCTATCGTCTTCCACGACTACTGAAGTTGGAGCTTTAAATCCACAAACTACGTGAAGACACTTGATTGACTGCCACTGAACTGTATCGGCTGCCTCGTCATGACATGAAAAAGTAGGCAAAAGTTTTCTGATAATTCTCACATCGTGAGTATAATTTTTAGTTGTGAACTTTGAAGGGTCTAGCACTTGGTGAGACTCCATTAGGATCATAAATGAGCTTTTAAATGCTTAGAATTATTCAAATGTCCCAAATTTTTTATGCTATTAGACTAATGAACGCAGAGCATATCTCCTTCAGCCAGCTGGATGTGTGGCCTCTTGATGGCCAGACACAGCACACGGTTTGGAGGGTAAAAAGATCTTGACAGCTGATTTGGCTGATAGTACGACCGCTGTGTTTCACCTGCTCTCGGCAGCACTAACACGAGAAAACATGTCACGGCTGGGTAGGTGTGAATTGAATCCGGCCGCTTGAATCCAATAGAGGCCCCATGCAACCACCGTGATCCACTAATGTTTTGTTCGGCTTAATTGAGCGTTGTCCCTTCAACTTAGCCTCACATCTTCATCCTCTGTCTAATAGCCACAGCTTCCCTGAAAGTCTAATTACTTCACTGGCAAAGTTACAACACAGAAATACATATACAATATAACTTCAGGATGCCACAGGAGGGAGGAAATTACAAAACAAGAACTCTCTATGACGCACGGATTAAATTTCCTTTTCTCTCAATTTCCATGAATATAAGAGGATGATAATGAATCTTCAGATGTGTTTGGCGGGAGCTCGTCTCGTACGCGTGGCACAGAGACATGCATGCACATAAATTCATGTCTGCCCCCCCACTCCTCGCACTACACTCATAGCCCTTTAGATTCCAAAACCTCCCACCCCCCACTATTTCCATTTCTTTCACCTGCAGAGAGAGTCCTGGCGGCAGACCCTCCGTAGCTCCAGACAGTTGGGTTTCTCCTTATCTTTATAGGAGCAATCAGGCACGATTGTCTGCCTGCGTCGTTCTGCGCAACCCACACTCTGGCAGGGGCAGAAGAGCAGCCGGTGGCTGAACTCAGGGGGCACACGGTCCAGGAACAACCTCAGTGCTTTGTGGCAGCGCTTCTTACTGCACGTTTCACCCTTGTTGGTGTCCTCCTTGCTGCAGGTAGCGATGTAGGCGGAGCGTTGCCTCTTGCAGCTTCCATTAAGGTTGCAGGCTTTGGCCGCATCAAGACAGGGGTTGCAGTTTCTCTCGGCATCGAGGCAGTGGAAACCTTTTGGCGCCACGGTGAGCATACCTGACAGTGGAAACAAGCAAGAAAGAGAGCTCATAGACTATAGGTCAAGGAAAAAGAGTTCACAGTCTCACAGTTAATTGGTATACTTGAACTAGTCCTTTGGATCGCAGTCTTATTACATGCATTCACAAAGGGAATGAATGCTTTGAACTTATAATGTTAAATTCATTGCAGTTCTTAGTATTTAAACAAGCACAACCTGGATCAAATACAGTCACAACAGACGGATAAAATCTTTCCACTGATCCTCTGACTCAACATCATTCGTCTGATATAGTTTACAGTTGGCTCAGCTGAAAAGTGTGATCAACAAATAAAGCAGTAGCGCTTGCATCTCCGCCCGTATGGGAGTTCATTACAAATGTTAGACTTGTTACGCTGAAGGAGGCTCTTCAGTATCATCTCTGCTCCTTTGTTTCTCCAACCAACAGAAAGCCACTGGAGGAATGCCCGCAGCTTGTCCACATCCACTCCATCTGAATTATTGATTCAGTCGGTTTCAGACCTTGAGTGAAATATGAATGAATTAAGCCGTGAATCTAATTCATTTCCATGTAATACTATGATGTGATCATCATAATATCAGTACGTTATCAAGTTGCCGCAGCAAGTTACCTTGATTTAAAACAAATTTTATTCATTTCAATGTCTTTGTTATTTGGTTTATAATGAACTAAATAACATTTTAATCATTTTTTGGAAATAATATGATGCAAACAAGAGATCTTGGAAAAATACTGACAAGGAAGCGCATTGATGTGAATGCTGGTCAGCAGGAAACAGCACTAAATACTGTAACATCTGATCAAAATGTGCTATGCTCAAGGATTTGGCAAAACTTCCATGCTGTAATACACACTGTGCTGTATGATCCACTTATTAGATGGTTCAAGTGCAAGATTAAGTTCCCCTTTTTTTGTCAGTGTAATCAAAAACTGAAACATTGCAATTACCCCTCAGGCTGCACATCATATTTGTGGAAAACAGATTATGTCATTAGGTGAGTCTGCGTGTTCCGAGGTAGCGCATGTACCACACCTTTCCCTGAGATATACTGATAATAAAGCAGGATTGTGTTCACTTGTGGCATCCCTCTCTTGTATTCAGGCTATATTAGAGAAGTTAACCTCACCCCTCCCACGTAGATAATGATATTTCAGAGGTCGTAGCGGCATGGTGACATCCAGAGAGATTCATCTCTTATTCAGCAGAACCAATCTCACTCTGTGTCTATCAGACAGCCTGGAGCAGGAAGAAGACCATTTATTTTAGAGGGGTGTGCTTCAGATGCTGTATTGTTTCCAAGTGGTGCATCGCACATATCAATCCTAGAAATGGGGATACGTAGAACACATCACAACACCAGGGGAAGGGGGGGAGGGTTAAGTAAACCTACCAAATTAATGATTTTGTGGTTTCAGATCACGTCAGATAATAAAAACTCTCTGCCACAGAAGGAGGAAGGAAGCACATTTACTGTAGCTTTCTGTTAACCACGGCTTTCATTTGTATGCATCAAGGTTAAATGTTGCAGGCAGTTTGATAAAGAGGCAAGGCGTTAAGAGTCATGTCCTGAGCTGAGTGGATGTAGGTGTTCAAACGAGGGCTGTCTTTTTCATTGTGTGTCACACGCCACCGGGGAGAGCCTTTGTTGGAATTATAAGAGCATCAACTTTTATGGCTCTGATTAAAATAAGATGTCTTTGTGTCATCAAATGAAATGTTTATCCTTGCACTCTCCGAGGGGAGAGGATAAACACTGCACAGCAGATGCCTGGCAACATAACAAACTCACTCTTGTTAGTGTAAGTGAGTGAAAAGGCAAACAGAATTGCGCTCAAATCATTTGCTTCTGTGACAGTAGCGACAAGCGTGAAACCTTACAGGCAGGATGAGACAATTAGCAGAGTTTGTCAAGGAAGGAGCAGCTCGGTTGATCTGTGATTACAATGAGAATCAAAAAAAGAGCAGACTTTGGCACTGGGCACGAAGAGGCCGAAGCAGGGCCAAAGTTTTACTAAAGTGGGCCAAGCTTGGCTGAAGCGGGCCTGAAGGGGGGCGGCACGGTCCAGCTGGAGGAGAGGTTAGCGGGGCGGCTGTCCAGTGGTTCAGGCTACATTACATTGATGGATTGCAGCTCCTAAATCTCCCCTGGCCATCTGCAGGCTCTAATGTGGGCCACTGGGGGGGTCCAGGATGAAAAGAGTATAGGAGAAGGATGAGCTACTAAGATTTATCTGACCAAGCAGGGCTGAAGCCGCTTTTGAGGCTGCAGCGATGGACGGGTTTTTACTACCTCTGATTGGGGAGCTGAGATTGAATTTTGTGCTCAACCCGAAAAGATGTCCTGGGGCGAATATAAGACACAAAGCCCAGTTGATGGCTCTGACGTGCCTACGCACAAACAGGATGATGGCGAGAGCAGGCGTGGACGAGGAAGGAAGCAAAGGAGCGGCGATGGGAGGGGAAATGTATTGTGTTACAGAGTTATAATTGATTTTCCGAGTGCATTACAAAGAAGGTTTTCGGCAAACATATTCCGCTATAATGTGAGGAGAAAGGGGTTGATAAGCTAATGATACAAGACATATAAAAATGGAAAAAGCTTTAAGAGGGGAGAGGACACTTGAGCGGTTGATTGCAGCAGCTGATCATGACCGATAGAGAGATGAAATGAGAGGATGCAGACTAACAGATTGGACAGCCACTTACAGAGACGTGCTGGAGAGCTCTCAATTAATCCAGCCTAATTCAGGAAAGATGTGCGACTCTTGCTCATAATAATTAACCCAGCCCATCAGCGGCGCAATCAGCAGCTCTCAGCATCACAATAGTTTATACATATCTATGGACGTACCTTGCCGGCTGCACTATACGTTGATGAGCGAGCGAGGCACCGAGCGAATGAATGAACAGACGGGCGAGTGGGAGCATTGATTGATTAATGGATGTAATAAACACAGAACGATCAGTGTCACTGAGTGCAGGAAAAGTCATAAATAATGCTTTCCTCATTATATCTTGTTACTTGTTGACTGCAGAATAAACTCTGAATGTGTGCAGAGATGTTTTTCGTGTGCGTGTCGCCCAATGTGACGCTCTAAATTAATTTGGGGAGTAGAAAAAAGTGAATTCGCTAAAAGTGTTCCAAATTGTCTTATGTTGTTTAATCGCGACTGCCTCGTGTGCGTCGGAAAATGTGGCCTCATAACATTTAGTTGATGTCAACAACAGTTAAAGCATCGTCGGTGCTTTCGGTGAGCATGCCGTTTGACTGTAAATAGGCTTTTAATAGGGCTCTCTACTCTATGGGCATCATAAATTAGACCCCACTGATGGCAATGTAGTGGAAATAACCGTTTATTCTTTTCACACATACAACACACAGGGAGGGAGAAAGGAAAGAGGGAAGGGAACACAGAGAAAGAAAAGCATAGAGATCAATTGTGAGATAGGAGACAGACGGTGAGAAACAGTAACTTACTTAAGACCCGTGTTCCAGTGAGAAATAAGAAAGAGGGATAACAAATAGAAAGAGGAAGAACGCATGAATGAGAAGAGGTGGACAAAACGTTTCTGTGCGCTTTATCTGGATTTGATGCCCCCCCCCCCCACACAAAACGAAGGGATCTTTCTTCCCCAGTAATTGCTCTCCGTCAGCCTATTTTGAATTCTGCATTTCATATATTATCCCATACTCAAGGGACGCTGCGCTGCAGAGGGGAGTTCAGTCCAGGTTAGGAGCAGGCTCTTGGCTCTGGGTATGTTCTCAGTAATTAGGAAAGGTGCCAAAGTTTGGATTTAATATGGCCCTGGGTGAGTGTGCGAGAGCTTGTTAGGGAAGTCTTTAGTCCGGACCCCGAGGAGCATGTCAAGCATTTCCGTGTCAAAGGGCTCATCAGTCATTAGCTCTGTACTCTGTCTTTGCGGTGGGGTTTCCAGAGGCAAGAGGGTTGAAGAGGGTGCGCTGGATCTACGACATCATCTCCCTAAGCCTAACTGAGCAAGTTAGACACATAGACGTCATCAGAGGAAGACCAGAGGAGTTCAAGAAATGCTCTGTTCCACGGGACCAACTAAATTTTACCCCTAAGCAGAAAATTATTGCTGCAAAATGAACCAGCGTGAGGGCAAAATGGAAATGGTGAGAGTGGACTAAATATTTGTATGTGAGAATAAATGTGTGCGGAGGTGGGAATGGGGAGTCCAAAGGAATTTTAAATCATTGTAAACACACTTCTAATACTTGAGCTGTTTATGAGTGTCTGCCTTCAAGTAGAGCTTCCTCTGGTGAAATTCAAAGGGAGAGCATCCTCAGTGGCTCCCTCAGTCTTAATATGCATGTTGTTTAGCGCCTTCAACCATCACTGGTATAATGTATGCATAATCTTACAAGATGTGCACGTCAGGTGAACATGCACAGTATTGTATCAATAATCTGCCTCATTGTTCGTTACCAGCATGCAAGTTGAGTACAAGTAAAGTAAAACAACATATCTTTTGTGGATTATTCACTGTTGTTTAATTCAAACTTGTTAGAAAAACGCTGACTGTTACAAAGGGGCTCTGATAAGTGCACTTCCAACAACAAGTCTCATTAGTGACCCACAGAGAGAGACAAGCTAAAGCTGAACTAAGGGTAAACTGATTAGAAAATTCACACAGAATAATGAAGCATATAAACAAAGTAATGTAAATAGACGCGGGCACAGTCACAAGAATACACAAAACAAATCTTGCAGGAGTACATGCACAGATACACTCAGACCCCTAATAACCACAACCCCTTACCGAGGGCATGCAAAAAAAAAAAAAAAAGGATCTCAGTGTTTGCCTAAGTAATAGTAATTGTTATGAGGACAATGTGAAAATGTCAAACATTTCAACAGCATGCTGAGCACGGCTGTTGCGCTGGTCCTTCTCTCCCAGCTGTAGAAACAGCTTTCTGGATTTAATTGGATGGTGGGCACACTGAGCTGAGAGGTGAGAGGCTTAGTGCTTAGAGTTAGAAGGTCTAACTAAGGGATGTTAAACTTAATTCCTGGAGGGACCCCTGAATGCAGGATTCTATGCTGCCCTCTGCTCCTAATAAGTTAATTAGCTCAGGGCTGGGTCAAGAGAACAGAATACATTTCACATGGAGCATATTAACAATTACAGTCAATGATATCTTTGCTGTATTCTGTATGTAATATGGCATTCGTTTGGGCTTTGATAAGGGCCCTGGTGCACTGCGGAGGAAGGACTCTCCACCACATCCTTCATACAGGATGTCTTATTGATTGGAGTAGATGGCTATTGACTCCGACAGCAACTGAAACCAAGAAAACAATGGTTATGTGTTGCTCCTTGCATATATCGCCAGGACCCTCTAGTGGGGCTCTGCATGCAAGCAAACCAAAATGTGAAGAGTCGCCGCTTTTGTATTTTCCATAATAGTGAACTGAATATCTTGAGTTTTGGATTGTGATGAGCATTTTCTGATTTAATAGACTAAACAATTAACAGATTAATCAAAAAAAATCAACAAAACGATTCTGTATGCATCATAACAAACTAGCATCAGGCACCAAAGAAGACTTGTTTGCTGAACTAACTAAATTTGGTGCGCCAAGGAAATGTCTGTCATTGGCAGGTGTGGGGCTGTAAACAAGACTAATGTGCCTTCCTGCAAATGAAAAGATTAAGATTATCTTTCTGGATGATTTTGTTAGATTCCCACTGGTGTTTAGTCCGATTTGATTAGAACGGAGAAATTCGGTATTAATATCACTTATTGCACTCAATTCTTCTGGCAGCTAAAGGGGCTTTGTTTAGAGAACTGGTTTTCAATAGATATCCTCTGGGAAAGACTCATTCAGCACTACCTATCATTTGCTGATGAAGATTTTTCCAGTGACAAGGAGTTGCGAGCGAGTCTTTCGTTTCACAAGACCAAATAAAAGCTTTCCACTGAAGACAACACAGTGTCCCACAGTGCCATTGAAGATACTGTAATAGTTGTGTGTGAGGAGTTCAGGTTTGGGACAACAGCTAACTAATACTTCTGTCTTTTTATTGCTGTAACTGGGGGGGGGGGAAATCCATTAAGTGATATATGATTGGCTGATTCAATCATGATGCACTGGACTGGACCTGCTTAAACACAAAAAAAATCTACCTACACAAGTTAGTACAATTATGGTAAAAGCAAACTTTGTGCAGCAGTAAGGTAAAAACTATAACAATGTTGTGCTAAGCTTGCACAATGGGTTTGTTCTGGTGAACAGAGAGCACATGTGAAGGGCATTTACGAGCATCTTTTCAATCTGCTGCAATATTCTTTGTTTTTTGACACTGGAGTGGTTTTCATTGTGATAGCATTACTACAGCTCGGGATAATAAGGGCCAAAGTTGTCTGATCTCTTTCTCTCCCGCTCAATCACTTGCACATTCACTCTCTATGGCGACTGACGTATTTCACTGAATCTTTTCATTCCTGCTGTGTACAAGAGTCCTTGTAGTGCTGTCTGCCGCGCTCCGTGTCTCACTCACTTGCGCCTGATGTATGTAACAGGTATGTTGGAAGTGATGCTGAAACACTGCGTTTTCAGGATACCGCTGAGATCAGAATGTGATGTGATTTGACTGGCTGTGTGAGGAGAACCGCAGGTTTTCAGCATGTAACCATCAGACGCAGGCTTAGGTGTTAGGAGTTGTGGGTGCTGACTAGAATGGCTGCACTGGAGCTGTCAAGAGCCCCCCCAAACGAGAGCAGCAGTGTTTTTACCAGCATCCCCACTTGCTGGTAACCAGAGGTCACTTCCACTTCCAATCAGCTGTCAGTACTCGCATGTTTGCTACCCTGCATAACCTCTGCTCTCCACCTATCATCATCAGGTAAACATATCGTCTGCCCTCACGCTGACAGCACGACACAGTGATGAGTGCAGTAAGCAGAATGTGGGCACGTGTGCAGCATCGCACATTATGACAGCGAGCAGAGAGCTGGGCAAAACATGGCAGAATCTCTCTCACACCTCTTGGATGGGATGAGGAGCAAATTTCTTCCAGATGATAGAGAAGTCTAACTGGGCCAGGTGTTGGTGCTGTATCAGCTGGGCTGTATGTGCATTTAAAGTAGTATTACGGAAAGGAAAATGAGGAGCCCTTCAAAAACCTGCTGCCCTCGCAGGGCGAGAAAAACATGTCAGTTCGCGTTTTTATGCAACCTGGTAACATGGCTGACTTCTTCGCCCAGCCACTTCTCATAGCCTCTCAAAGTTAGCACACTGTCAGTCCTCGTAGCACAGTGACAGTTGGAGCATGCTTCCTTTATGACACTGTTGGCAGTCCACCTTGTCACAACACGAGTGTAGTTTAGCCATCACCTTCACCCTTTTGTGGCGAGAGATGTGGCACACAGAGGTGGAGGCACAGGGCTTGAGAGACCACGCTGTGCCTCACAGCCAAGAGATCAGTGGAAAAAGGCCCACTGATGTCAACGAAGACACTCGGGCCCTGAACGCAACTGTGCTGAGCGCTGAGGTGAAGAGGCGCTGCTGATGCAGGCGCACAGTGCCAGCCGAGCCAGGCCGGGATGGGCAGGACTAATTGCTGTCTTTCTAACGCAGTCTTTTTCTCTCTGTGTGTACAGCACATGCAAATTCTCAGTCTGAAGATCTGTAAAAATGAGTAGCTAAGGCTACACAGTCCCTTTAGAAGGAGACGCCTGTGTGAAACAGTTTTGCAGGTATCACTTGAGGCGATGCAGAAACAGAGTCTCCATATGGTCTCTTTAATTTTAAGCAGAGTGGGAGTGCATACAGTACCACAGAATTCTTTTTCATTTCTATCACAACTTCTGTCCCTTATCTTCCACCCAGACAAAAACTTTTAAAATAGTAGAGATTATTTTTCAATTTCCTACCTTTCCTCTTGGAGAGTATACCTTCCCCGGTCCTCATCAACCAACAAGATATCACATATTCCCTCGGTCTCTGTACAGTTTAACATTTATAGACGTGATTATGAATACTTTTGTGTGGTTTAGTAATCGAAATGAGAAGTATTTCCATAAAACAAGTGTATAATTACTTATCTGTTTTGCCCGTGGTTTTCTCTCAGCGCCACAATCAATTACTCTGTCCTCAGAAATGATAAATAATGAGGAAAGCCTCCGGCTAAACAGATTTTAGAGAACAAATCCAATATTTCACCTTGGAGAGAATGGAGGAAACAGCTGAAGCAAAATGGATACAGTAATGAGTCCCCTGTTGTATCTTAATATGTCGAGGTACATTGAACTACCCTCCTTGTTTTAACAGGGCACTTGGTGTGCTAAACATAAGCACATCCAGCATCTCTCTCTACTCTTTCACTATTATCTTGCTTGATTGTTTCTTAGGAGGGTAGCTCAAAATTACTAAACATACTTCCATAATATTTTGGAAATTTGACCGTGTGCTAAAGAAGAACTGTTTTGTCCCAACATATACCCTTTTAAAAAGTAATTCAGCTTTTCGCTCATAACTCTTGCATTGGATTCTATTCAGGCCTATTTCTGCCTGCACAAAGATTTTCCAACATTTAATTAATCTTTGCACTTTCTCAAGCCTTCGCCAGATTTGGTTCACCACATTAGAATGAAAATTTTCATTTTTGATATTGCATACTTTTTTTATTTCAACTGTTTGACATCTATTGCGATACCTGATTGATGATTTTGCAAATAGGTAGAATTGCAGCGACAGGATAAATTGAAATGGCCATAACTCAGAGGTCATGAGTGTTTTACACTTACAAAGCCTCAATAAAACTAAACATAAATCAGCGTGATTGTGTCTGACTATAAATATGTTGGTGCAGATCTCAAATCCAAATGCAACTTCTAAGCATTTTCTGTCAAACCTGGGGATTCTGCAGCCTTGGCGGAAGCATGTGCTTCAGATGAATATGCACTTAAATCAGTGAAGGCAGTTTGCCATCATTTCTCAAAACTTCTGAGTAATCAAAGCCTGCACCCTTTCACGTCCATTGGTCTGCTCTCCTTCTTTCAATATATCAAACAAGTGCATTTCCAAAAACAAGTGATACAATGCTGATTTCAAGCTAAGGGGATTATGCAGAAAGCGTGTCTTCCTTGTACCTCCCAGTTATAAAACAAAGCAAGATACATCAGCCAAAAGAAAAGGAAAATGTGCTGCCTTTAGTGTTTGTAGATTGCTTTTGGCAAAAATGACACACAAAAAAAAATAAAAGAGAACATCCTCTGGAAATTTGTCTCAGAACTGGATGAAAGAAACCGATTGAATTTTCAAGTGACTGTAGCCTGTAGCTCTTGCAATGGACAGGCGCCTGTGTCCAATCACACCTACTGTACAGCTCACCTCTCTGCACTGCGTTAACCATTGCAGCTGCGCTTTATAATAAGATCTCCATTGATTAGTGATACGATGATGGTAATAACCAGTGAATTAAATAGCAGGCTATCGCTCTCCTGCTGAGCGCTGGGCTGTTTAATCAGTAAACCAAAGAGGAAATCAAATTAAAACCAAATCAATATATTATATTCAAAGGCCAAGGACGCCTGACTGGTGGAATGCTATTGAGGAAAGATCGAAACAGACTCCTTAAACAGCTGCATTGTTATTTGTCCCAAAGGAGCCTGCATTTCATCCTCTCTAGAACATCAGACCGTTCGTACCTGAAGAGATGGAGGCCAAGCGGAAAGCATCAGGGTGTCGGTTCGGTGCCACGGGCTCATACGGCGATGAGTCATCCATGTCTCCACCTGAAACAACAGTAAGGACGGCAAAGATTCATTAACACTCATGCGGATGACCTGCTTTGCGCTTTGCCTTCCCAGCCGAGCAGAACACGAGAGCATTTCAGGCCTACGCTCTCAGTAATCATTACAAAAAGCATATGGAAGGATGCATTTTAGCTCCAACAGAGAGGAAATTCAGTTCATGATCATCAAACTGTCATAAATCGACTGACTGAATGCATGTTTTGGATTTAAATGTAATATCATACTGTAATGATGCAATTTCCTACATCAGTAATGGACTGGCTGACCAACAAGTAAGGCAGCCTTTTTTTTTCTTGTGGAAAACAGGATGTTAATCATGGTCAAATCATTTCCTTTCGGAGAGTATTTGTTCCTGCTGTGGTTTGATTTTCTAGAGCAGCTGAAGGACTAAAGCACAAGCAATGCATCTTCCCTGTTAACAATGTGTTGCCAGAGCTGTTCATAAAAAAAAAAAAAATGTAAAAATCAAATTAGCACTCAACTGACTGAGTCTCCCCCATGTGCCCGCTTCTCTGTAGGCCCTAATCCCGCATTTAAAATTCATAGCCATTCGGTGTGATTGAGACAAACCCTCCAGTGTGTAATAGCTTTGCATTCTGATCCCAACAGAAACACACTGAGGGTGTTGTGAGGAAGGTTTGGAGGCCCGCTGCTACAAATGAGAAAATCTGAAACCTGTTGGTGCAGGACCACGCTACCGAGACAACCAATCAGCAGATCCAATCAATGGATATAGTACATTTTGTTTATCAACATCCTCCTCGGATGCTTTCGAAAAAAGATGATGCAGGCTGATAAAATGTTGTCGTGTAGCTGCTTTGATAATAACTAAGGCTCTTGTGGAAGGTGTATTTGGCTGTGCCTGTGTTTTCCAGTACACGCGGCGTTATTCGTGTCTCCTGTGAACATATTTAATCATCAAATAAGAGTCAAAAATCAGGAATAAAAGCCACGATAACAGCAGCTATGTGCTGATACTTCACTACAAGTAGAAAGCACAGTGTACAAGTTGAATTTGTCTATTAGAACGAATCAAAAGCGCAGAAACATATGTACACTGGCACACATTAAGTGAAAAGGGAATTACTGAAGGGAATTTTCTATTATAATGTGTCCACAGAGGAAAGAAAACCAACCTTAGACTTGTGTAGAGTCATCTACACTGCAGAGCCATTGCTTTGGGTCCACTTCTACATCTCTCCTCTCCATCAATATTTACAACCATAACAAGATGGAGCAGCTCAGCTGGCCATTCTCTGAGCACATATAGCTATTGACATCTGGCACAGTCGAGGATTGTATGTGTGTTTGAGAAAGAGAGGGGGAAAAAAAGCAGAGGAGAGTCACAAAGGAGAGGAAAGAAAAGTCAGACAAAGACAGAGAAAATTGGGCAAGGAGAGAGGAGTTACACAAAGGAAGAAAATTACCTAAATCCTGAAGTTTGTTCTGTGTGCGCCCTCACTGTTTGTCTTTTTGTTTGCGTATTGAAGGATGTACTGAACATCCGCGTGAATTTATGTGAAAATGTATTTCTGTTTATCATATTTTTTACCCAGCCGTCTCTGCATCACCCACAACTTTGTTCATGTTAGCCTTTACATTTCTGTGAAGAGAGAAGGACTCGAGATCTCTCAGTATGTCTAATTACAACAATTACCTTCTAAAGCTATAGTGCTTTAGAAGCCTCTCGAGAGTTCAAGACTACCACTTACTCAGCAAACAACCACCTTTACCCTCCTTTCATGTCTCATTTCAGCAGTAGACACATTTACTGTGTATTTCAAAAAAAGAAGCAAATATTCCCCAGGAAAGTGTAATGCTTCCCGCGGAGCACCGAGAACATGTTGTACTGTACAGAGAAACATGGAATAAAGGACGCCCTATCTTTCGCCAAAAGCAAAACATCTTGTTATGAGGTTGCTTACTATTTTGTTCAGGCTGCTTCTTGCAATCTAGAGAAGCTCCACTGCACAATCAGCCGGGAATCAAACAGTGTTAAGGCACATTACGTTTCACAGGCAGAGCTGTACAGTGTGTGCTGTGGCGACCCTGTAAAACAATACCGTCGGAGCACAACAGCAGCTGTAGTTAATGAATTTTAAAAGCTTATTTACATGGATGTTACAAGCCGTGTTGAATCATGAAATTGCAAAACACACTATAATCACACACACCCTTAGGATGTTAAAAAGCCCGCAGCAGGAGGCCTTGTTGTACTTCAAAAAAATCCTGCTCTTTGACAGTCACCCTGGACCCAATTATGCATTCATAACAGAAAATTCTTCCCAGCTGTTTAGTGATAAGATGTTTTTAGCCACAGGGCAACAACTTATCGCTGTAATTAAGCCTCCGTTTGACTTCATTTGCTCTGACAGTATAGAGAATGACCAGCACTGCTCAGACAGGCAATCAGGTCTTTCCCAAGTTACAGCATGAGAAGAATGCTGCTTTTAAGCGCATTCACAGTCCTCTCCTTCGCCATAAGGGCTTTTATGAAGCCATCACTCATCCTTTTCATATGCATTATCAATGAAGCTAAACTCCTGAGGCGATGGAAACTGTCCTATGGATTTTTTAGTGACATTTTTGGCAAACCGTTTATGGCTGGAAGCAAAGTCAATTTTAATAAATGTCATTCACCTTGTTTTGTTTTTTTTAAAGGTGCCCTGCACTGATTGTGCTCCTGTTTAATATTGATTTTGTATTGCTCCCTATTTTTGCTGCAGGCAACACTGGAAAAAAGATAAAATACTCAAAATATAACAATATATTGCAAAACTACTTCTATTCTTATATTAATCACATACAAAGAAAGCTTAGCGCAGCCGGAGCAGCCTGGAGCACAGCCGGAGGTCCTCAGCAGAGCCCTGCTGGTTGTTGCACGAACTCGGCTGGCAACAAAAGGTGACCGAGCCTTTGCTGTCAGAGCTCCCAAAGTTTGCAAATGAGCTGTCAGCGCAGATAAGGCTCGCCAGAACACTTTCCTCTTTAAAT
This sequence comes from Chelmon rostratus, assembly GCF_017976325.1. Lineage (NCBI taxonomy): Eukaryota > Metazoa > Chordata > Actinopteri > Chaetodontiformes > Chaetodontidae > Chelmon > Chelmon rostratus. Next base: position 26,547,689 of record NC_055662.1, on the reverse strand, counting down.
CACTTCTAAAAGCACACTTGTATTCTATAGAAATGTATCACAGCAAACACTGGGAAATGGGAAGTCACATTTTTATTACACTGGGATAAATGCATTAATCTTTCCACTCAACTCCCTCCCGTAATGCGCTCATTTCGACAAAGACAAGATAAAGTGAAGTGATACCACAAATGCATCTTTCTTGGAATTGCGCTTAACAGAACGCAAGTTGAGCCACAAATTCAGTTAACCGCTCAGCTTTTGAAGTGATATTGACACTTTAAACTCAATTTCAAACCATACAAATAGAATATTGGATTAGCTCAGAATAATATTTCAAGTCACAATTCCAATCCAGCGTGGCGTGGTGGGCAAACACAGCTGAGAAAATGAGGGCTGAAATTTTCAGCCTCCCCTTTGGCTATGCGACTGTAATGTTAATATGAATAGTTACACGCTCGCTAACCTAAATCAGCATTTTAATACCTGGTGTCAGGTAGTAAATGTTGAATATGGTGTAAATCGTGCAAAATTTAAGTAAAAACGGCTATCATCTTTATGGGACAGCAGCATATTGGGCAGAACATTAAAAACAGGCAGCAGCAGTGCAGCCCGATATATCAACCTCTCCTCTGCATTTTGCATTTTATATCAATATGAATGAAGAGAAAACCCCCTCGTTTTGGATGCTGCAAATTTACAGAGCTTAAATAGCCGATATTAAGCAACTTAAATATTTACTGTATACATGATAAGTGCTGCTGCATTGGGAACTGAGCGATGAGAAGCCAAATGATTCATCTAACTGTATAAATTGCGTTTGATTCCCAGTTTTGGACTCCGACATATGGAAGAAAGAAAACTTGGCTGACTTATTTCAAGAAGCAGCTATTTCAATTAATGAGCGGGGGTGACACAGGGAGGAGAGGGGTGGAGGGAAGAGAAGTAGCCATGCTGAGATGACAGCCGCCGGGTCTGGTGGTTGACTTCTGCGATGCACATTCGTTCAGCGCCGCTGTGAACCTTTCTGCCAGGAGTGAGTCTTAATGCCGACATCATGACAGTATTCACTGAGCAGAATGGCCCGCCACTCACTCCCCTGTCTGATAGAGAGCCTGAGAACTCACTCTGCTATAAAAGGCTAATCTAAAGCCCGCTGCCTGGCCCTCATTGCAGCCACGCTGTCACACGCTGTACCGGCCTCGTGGTGAATGGGAGTCACCTCGGCCAGTTCACCTTACAGTATGGAAAATCATTAGACGGATTTATGAGGACAAACAGCGCCTGTTTTGCCGTCATATTTCACTGATCCTTCTCACATTTTGGGATGAAAGATGAAAGCGGAGAAGGAGGCATGAAAAGGACAAGGAGGGGAAAGCTCTGAAAGGCCTTATTGATCACATCCAGAAGCTATCGACACGTCCCTTCCTCTGATGATGAAGTAGCCACCTAGCGAGTGCCGACTGTGTCTCCAGCGCAGGGAGGGAGAAAGCAGAGAGGACATATTCAGCATGCAGGAGCCTGCTTCCCCTATCCCCTGACATGCGGAGCAGGCTGGAAAAATGTTCTGCTTATGACAGTGGATGGCTAAGGTAATGGCCGGTGACTGCTACCATTGCTCATAGTAATGATGGTTTCACCCAGGAATACTGTGTACCTTTGCACCCCCCACCCCCCACCCCCCTCCGTGGTTACCCCCTATGACTCTCTCCTTCCTCCTCTCGCTCTTTCATTCTTTGCTTTTCTCTGTCTCCCTCTTAAATTTTCTTCCCCACTCGTCATCTACCTGCCGTCCTGTCCTCACCTCCCGTCCTCCCTTCTCGCTCTCCCCATTTCTCTTCTTCCCTGCCTGAGTCTATCACGATGTGCACAGCATTCCTACACTGTTCATCTCGTCTGACTCCTAACAGCAGCGCAGGGGCCAGCTTGTGGTATTAGCATGATGTAGTGACATATTCAGAGGGTGACCTTTGTAACGCTGGCATTCGTGAATATGGAGAAAATAAATCATTCCGCAAAACTGTCCGTTCTCGTCGTTTCATGTAAATAACCAGTCTCCTCTGACAATGAGCTGGAGCCGACTGGTGTGGAGCACTGGCGGTGCACTCCTTTCTCTCTCCCTCTGCAGCAAAAGTTCGCTCAACTAATTAAACCGCTCTGAAAGATCTTCACAAAAGATCTTCGATTCCTACTTTAAGACCGAGGCTATGGGTTCATAGCTGAGGCTATGAAATAATGTATGTTGGAGGTGTGAAACTTATCGTTTAAATTACCAATTCTACTGCAGACCTACAAGACTATATCCACATGAGACCCGGGTCACCATTCAAAGCCGCCTATACAATGTTCCTGTGTGTAGCAGCCAATGTTTCTTTCTTAGTAATTACTTCTTTTATAGATTCTAACTGCTAGACCTCATTGCCTTACACCGACACAGGCTCCTTCAGAGCAGAAACCACCCATTATCCATCAAGGATGGCCGTATTGACACATTGAATTCAGCTGCCATTTTCCGTTTTCCGAAAACACAATTAACATTTCATCATTAGCGCCATTACCGATGGCTCAAAGACTGGCATTGTGACACCCTTTAGCCTTTCAGGGCAGCGCAGTCGCCTTAAGGCAGGCGACAGCAGTATGGCAATCAAGAAGGAAATCTGAGCCCCCGTCATAGCTGCCGTGCCTTGTTATTCAGATTCCCACCTGTAAATGATGCCTTTCAAAATTTAAAATGCTGCAGAAATGTAGCTGCTGACACCTGCTGAAATGTGTAAAAATGCTTTCTGCAAGAAGACACGTCAAGCAGCACTCGATGACGGTACTGTGTCACGTTGTCATACTGAGGCTGAGGTGTTTTCTCAGCAGCGACTCACTGTTTCATCGCACACATTGTCAATTTTGAAACACCTTTCAGAGATTCAGGCTTCTCGCTGGACTCATGTAACTGGAGAGACTCATGCAGCTCCTAAGTGTCCGGACCTTGTTCTCTATGACCAATGTAATTTACAGCTACGTCTCAGGGACACCGGACACACTGCAGCCCGAGGGCCTTCCCACCGGGGCTTTTCATGGTGAGTCTGCTTTGACTTGGTTAAAGATTGAATAATTAACTTTCCGGTCTCAGGGTGGACTCTTCAGTTCGCTTTCAAATAAGTGCGACATTTTCAGTTGTCAGACTGAAGGAGCGGTGAAGTCATGTTGCTCGGTTTGAAGCCTATGTCTGAGTAATACCTACTTTAAACTGAATTTAATTGTGATTGCACAGACGTGTCTGCACAAACCAGCCATTATAAGTATTGACGTCACCCCGACCTGCTTGAGACAGGGTCTGGGGGGGCAAGTATTGCTGATGCTGATGGTGTTCTGGTTAACAATGATTAACAGACATCTCACATACAAGGTGACACCACATCCTCCCTTGTGTCCTCCTTGCTGTCATTTTGAACCATTGTTTAATGTCCTTCCACGGCAGTCGGACCACGCCGTGAATTAACTCCCCTAGAAATGAAAAGTGAGACTCAAAACTTTAAAATGTTTTACAACAACTCTAACTTCACCTTTCACCATCATTATCTCCAGACTGCAGGTGTTTTATTTCTGCATCTATTAGGAGACCACTTACACACACCTGATGTAAAATAATATAATGAGGGACTGAAGGAGGCAAACAAATAACTGTTGTAAATACATTTCTGCTTCTCTTGAGCCTGGAGTCGATGTGGATCGTTATTATCAACCTATTATATGATTATTATCCATCCAAACCTCAATCCACTGTTTCATTTCGTATATTTAGTTCTTACTTTTGCTAATGCAACCATTGTTTAGCTGAACAAAATAAACCTCAGTGGAAGGAGAAAGAGCAGCAGAATCTGAAGAAGCAGATCTTTCCAAGGTTGTTTTTACTCTTCGAATGACTGTTATCTTTTGTCGCTTAAAGGTGGAGCAAGCCGATCTCGAGAAATATTGTTCATATGTCAACACAACAGCCAAACAAATAGCCCCTCCTTTCAGTGCACCTTCAGAAGCAGCAGCCCCCAAATTCATGGACGATAATAGAATACTAGCTTCTAGCAGAACATTTCATGTTATTTATGAATAACATTATTTATATAAAAGAAAAATGTTATTGACATTTCATTACTATCAGCCCTGTTCCCTGTGGGTGAGGACATGGAAGAGGCAGGGGTCATAGTGTTACTGGCTCCCCTGCTGCTGATTGGCTGGAATCGTGTTGTGGTCCGAGCTGCTTTGTTTCCCTTTTACAGAAGCAGAGTTGTATAGAGCCCTGCGTCCAAGAAATTAAATTTAAATACAGCTAATCAGCAAAAGCAGATATGTTTTTGAAGGAAATGTAATGCAGACAGAAATCTGTTTTATATTTACATAATCAGGAATTGTTGTTAATTAATGTAACTGGCAGGAGGCAAAAAATGCTGATACTGAACACGTGTTTACGAACGTATTTCATTTATTTTCCACTTTTAGTGACAACAGCATTATTCAACTTTTTTATGGTTATATTTAGGCACTGGTTAATGTTAGGGAAAGATCATATTCTCTGTTTTAATACAGAGAAGTTCTGCAGTGATCATGATCTTTCCCTAAACAACCAAAAACCAGTGGTTTTTGTTGCCTAAACCTGACCACAGTCTGGACATGAACCCTGAATTCAGGCGTCACAGTCCTGCACTTTGACTGTAAGTTAGTTGTATATAATTGCAACTTCTAGGTGATATTTACAATGTATACTAACATGGGTTTTAGGGCACACACAGGACACACGGCTAGTGGGCTGTGAGGAGATATTTGCTGAATTAGACAAAAAATGTATTATATTACAATTGCTGACTGCACCTTTAACATGCAGCCCATGAACTGATTCACATGGCGAGTGCGTCCATATGCCTTATGGTCTTGCTGACAAAGTCCATTTGATCTACAGAATAAAGATCTACTGGATAAAGTCTGTAGTAGTGTGCATGTTTCAAATACACTCGTCTCTTATTCAAGTACAAACTCTCAGACTTCATTCACGCATGAAAAATGTGTCTTAATCCCAACCAACATACAGTAAATGCATGTTTTTTATTCAATATAAGCATTTATCTTTTGTGCACATTTTGTAAAACAATAGATATGATCAGGCAGTTCTTTTAACGGCCATGCTCAAAACAATATGTTTCTTTCTTACTTGAGAATCAGACTACAAAATCTTCAAAATTAAAGGAAAAACCTGTCTTTAACATGAAGCCTTGTTGTGGACATGTGCTGCGTCCTCTGTCTTTCTACAGCTGAAAATTTAAGACATTTGTTATTTTTTCTTGTTTACTTATGCCTAAGTTATCATTCATGATTATATATGTATGTTTAATTAAACTTTTTACATTTACTTACATATTCTTTATTTGAAATTAAGAATACACACTCAATAAGGCGGTGTGATAACCTCGCCTGAGGCAGTGGTGTATTAGTGTATTGTTTATGTATGGCTGGTCTGGAAGCAGGGTGTTGTTTCAATCCCTGGCCATCCCCGGTCAACATCAGCTTTCTCTTCACAGACACAAACATTTTAGCCCTCAAGCTCGCAGGCCAACTTCGTGCCCCTGGACAACACGGGTCATAAGAAAGGCTGGAGCCTGACTTCTGTATGGCTTTCTACACTTTCTAATGGCCTTAGGCTGCAGAAAAGTGGGCAAACTGTAAGTCCAAAGTGCAAAGTGGCCAAATGTGTTTGTCCTTAAGCCATCATACATAACATTTTCATATAGAGTTCACTATATTAGTTAAAATTACACAGATGTTTAACAATCTCTGCCCTCTTCTGTCATCCTTTCACCTTCTCTTGCTCTACTCGTCTTTTAATCCCCTGTTCCTCACTTTTCTTATCTTTCTCTCTCTCGCTTACCTAAACACGTTATCTCTCCACATTAAGAAGAGTTAAATAAAACTTTAAAAGCTACATTACATGTTATCTAAGCCCAAAACTTCCTGTTTTGTCAACAAAATGATTTCTGTGGTGGAAAAAGTGGTTTAGCACCATTTTGAGGGGGTCTGCTGGGATTCGGCCCTTCGTGTTTGTTTCCAGAGATGGATGTTGTACATAGATTGTTTCCAGTTAACAAAAGCCTGCTTGACTGCACAATGGATCGTGATTAGATTAAAGCTGCACTGTAAGAGCTTTTCGTTTGTGTTAAAGCAGGTTTTATCTCCGAGGGCGACAGGGCCAAAATGGGACACTGCTGAGAGGCAGAAACGCAGGGCATACCGCAGACACAGGAGGTCTCTATGCCTGACAGCCAGACAAGTTGCATGATGTATTCAAACACAAACACTCTGACTGATGCAGCTATTTGATGGCAAAAGTAGAAAGAGAGTGAGACAGGGAGAGAGGGAGACAGAAGCCCGGGGAGCATCCATGTCATTACATTTCCCTTGAACTCATGTCAGGGACCCTCTGCTGCCATCAGTCTGATGAAGTGTAGCTGGTGCTATGAGCAGTCAGCCTGGCGAATCACTTCACGGATCACGACACAAAAGCCCAGAACGCTCAGAGCTCAGCGACTTTGCAGCGCTTCCACCATTAGCCCACGTGTCAAAACAGCTGAGTACATTATGTCCACCGTGTTTATGTGGCACGACACTTGACAACAGTCGCAGAGACTCTGGCCACGTGCACAAGCATGAAGAGATGTCACTCTTGGGTTAAGGTCCCCCTTTAGCTGGATCACCGGGGCATGGCATCGCTAGCGGCTCTGACTCAGATTCGTCTTAATATCAAACACTATGTGCTTTTGACCCACAAGGGTGGACCAAGAGTGATGTCAGTGCAGGAGACTGTTCGCTGAATGTTTTGCAATGTAAAAACCAGATGGTTTTCAGTGTTACAAGAGTGCTATTTTATGCCCATTGTAAGTGGACACACAAGGGCCACTGAGCTATACGATTGCAACCTAATTACATGGTAATATGGAACACTTTAGGTGAAAACCAATAAGTCTACCATAACAGGTCTACGTAATGTAATCCCATTATAGGTCCATTACCTTCAAGAGGGTGAGGGAAGTAGGAAAGCATATATTTTTCATCAGGGGCTTCTGGGTATCACTATAACAGGGCACCAGGGAATAGGGCATCAACAATGGGTGTGGCGTACATCCCTCTTTTCTTTGCCCGGAAAGTACACTGGTACTTGAGATCGGAAGATTCATTTAAAGTAAATGTTATAACGCTAAAGAATACGCCAAGTCATACACATTAATATCAATAGAGGTGTGTTGCACATCCACAGATGCAGACTATTTACTGCAGCAGTGAACATGCATCATCTTGTATGCATTTATTGTTGTACATAGATCCCTGCTACAGTACACATATACATATTCAAACAACAAAACCGGAGCATGTTGTATGATGAATTCACAGCCACAGAGGGAATACAAAAAACAAATGACAGTGAAGATCCAGAGCATTCATGATGAGCTAACTGGGGAAAATGGGGAAATAATTTCACATATATACAGGCTCTGAACTCACCACACGGTTAAATATGATGTGATATGAATTTTGTGAGACATAGAATCGTAAAATCATCTGCCTCCTACCTTCAGTGAGTCCCATGTGGATGGTCCAGTAGTTCTGCAGACACTGCAGCTCCTTCTTCATGCCCCTCTTGCAGCGGCAGTCATACAGAGGACTAACCAGCAGCACTTCCAAGGCAGCCTGGCACTCCCTGTTGTTGTCCAGCATGGCTTCCTTCTCCTTGCCCACAAGGCACTGGCGCATCACCCGGTACCGAGAGCTGCAGTAAGGGTTCTGGTTGCACATGTCACTCGCCTGGATGCAGTCCACCCATTCTGGCTGAGCTCCTGGCCCAGACCCGGTGTCTGGAGATCCTGGAGAATCGTTGGCCAAGGACACGGACAAAGCTGAGGGACCATCCCAGGAGCTCGCTGCCTCGTCTAGGTGGAGATCAGGTGGGGGTGACAAGAGAAAGGAGGCTCAGAAATTGTAAATATATGTGTGAGGGATTTTGTGGGTTTTTTTTTTTTTTTTATATATATACGTGTGTGCATGAGTGTGTGTGCAGGTACAGGCACATATCACAAACCTGCTTTCAATTTTGCTTTGTTGATGCAACAGGTTGGAAGTGGGACCTACAAACAGGTCTGATGGCACTCACATGCCCATACATGCCAAGGAATCTTCTAACAAGACATTCTTCATGGTCTGCATGAATTTTAAACATGTGTACACAGGGTCTTGTTATGTCTCATTACTTTATATACAGAGATTTATTTATAATTACCTTTAGTCACATTAGTGAATTTAAAACCTCCAAAAAAAAAACTGCAGCTTTCAGTTTCCCATTAAATCTGATCAAAGGAAGACTTGATCATCGATGAATAACTAATTATCTCAAATCAAACGAGCACTTCAAAGATGTGAATCGCACTTAATTCACATCTGTGCAAGCATAAAATGACCTTAAAATGAGTAAACAGTGATCCACAGAGCAGAGACTCAGGTGTTGCAGCTTGACAGGAGCCAACATTCAAACGCACCTTCACGCCAAACCAAAGTACAGGCAGTTCTGGTGAAATGACAAGAGAGACCCCTTGTGGTGATGTTGGGCACTGAGCTCAGGGAAGAGGGGATACTGCATCAGAATCAGAGAGCAACGGGCGAGAAGAGAGTGTCATGAAGTTAACTGTAAAAAAAAATTTAATCCGAGGGATCATTTTAACTGAAGCACCAGCATGTGGACACTTATAATGACAGCGGAGCTGACGGTGATGAAAGTGATGATGATGATGATGATGATAATGATGCGGGTGATGATGATGATAAAGAAGATGATGTATTTTCTTCAACCAAACGCAAGTGTGTATCTGAAGAGACCTCAGAGATGTTCCATTTGCTGACTGAACGCTGGACTGTGCTGTTATTACAATAATGAGTTTTGTATCTGTGCTATGGAGGCTGTGGTTGTTTAATGGATCCATAATAAGTGATTCCCTCGCATAGATCAAGTTCGGTCTGCAGCTATGAGTTACAATTAAACATAATTTAATCAAAGCATCTGGCAACAGCATGAACGCCCATCAGCATTTTACTACACATAATAAAGAAAGCGGAATAACCTTGCGCGCTCGAACAACTCCCGCATGAGAAAAGTGGACACATACAAGAAGATGTTCCCTGACGATGATTACTGATGTCAGAATGCATCTCCATGGCTGTGAAAATTCGCAATTTGCACACAAATGCACGTTATTTACTTCTCACCTAAGAGCAGAAGAAAGCTGCAAACGCACATCCACACAGTGACAGACTTCATGGTGGACTCAGTGGCAACAGAGATGAGTTAAGGTCCAAAAAGACTAATATTTCCACCTTGTGAAAGGTTAATTCCCCTCTCCGGATCCTTGACCCAGGCGTAGGCTAACTGTAAAAAATCAATATCCTCATTAAAGACGCACCTCCGAAAAGAAAAATCCTCGAGTCCCAATTATAATCCGCGATTTTTTAAAGGGAATATTACACTAACCACGACGCAGGAAAATCCTCTGATATTGGAAAAAATAAAAAAAATCAAATGCCAATCAATCAATCAGTCAATCCATGAAAGCAGTTTCTCAGGGTCCGTCTGCGCTGCGTTCATACCGACAAACTACTGAGACTTGATCTCTCCGCATTATAAGGGCTCAGACTGCCCGCTCCAATTGCCCCTTGGAGACAATTTGTCCCTAAAACATCCCTTAAACTGGCGTAAAATGATCTGTCAGCTATGCCAATATCTCTAACGAGGTGGAGGAACTCATCTGAAAGTGCTACAAAACGCTGACTGGATTTTTTTTCCCACCACTGGCTCCCTCAAAAAGCTGCGCGCTCCTGTGGAGGGAGTGAACGCTTCTTTCGCACTGACTGCATGTGTGTCGAGGCATCCAGCACTTTATAAAGAGGAGTTCACGTGGGCCAGCAGAGGGCGCTGCCGGCGGGCGCTCTCATTGGAAAACCAATGAGCCTCGGTCACATCGAGGCCCAAATGTTACCCTATAGAAAAATCACCGCGATGCTGCTGTAATTTTCCTGCAGGGAGCTGGTGGAAGATGCACCTGTGCTGCTCAGCAGGGAAATTACACTGACCTCACTTGCCCTGCGAGATATTTCTTTGATCTCCCGGGATATTGCTATAGGATTTTCTGAAAGCTTATACATTTTGTGAAACCATTTCTGTGATTCATGTGTAATATCCTTCTACACGATTACTAACTCCTTCATTAGGGACTCTTTAGAGACTCGCTTAGTCTACAGCTGTAGGAGCAATGGGGCCACAGCTACAACACATCAAGGAAGGAAGTAGGAGGCAATAAGTATGTTGGCTACTTGCACTCTTCGCAAGAATATCCGGTCATCCAGCACATAGTGAATCTTTTATTCAAGCATTAAGCAAAGTCACAGGGCCAATTCATTCCAGGCTGACATCGCTGCTTCATTCGCACAACTCATACAGATTTGCAAACGATTTTTCAGGACAGGGTTCAAGGGTGGACGCAACAATGACGAGGAAAATGTCATCATTCATTTCAGCAATACCCCAACACTTCACACGAAATCTGTTTCCTCTGATTGAAAGAAAGATTCAGCACAATGCCTCATATTATATTTGTGCTCGGAGGAAATAAGCCCACAACCCACAGAATCTGCCATTCTCCAAAGTGGCTTCACATTAAACAAAATGACTTTGTTGTGCATCACCGCTTAAATAGTGCCTGGAATGTCATAAATCTTTACAAATCTTGAAAACAAAGTCTCTATTTAGAGGCTCTGACAGTGACAAACTGCAAGGCCACTGGCTCATAATGATGTTTGACTGTCAGCCCAGGCTTCCATCCAAGAGGGAAAAGAGCTCACCGTTATAATGGCAAAATCAGCCTCATTCTGCCTATATTGGCCCGGGCTTATTCGCTTTCCCTCCAGAGTTTGAAGTCTTTGTCATTATGAGGACTCTGAAAAACATCATCCACCACAATGAATGCATCCTGCAGTCGTGCTGCAATGACTGATGCAAGCTATTCTTCCACTGTTTTTGAGCAGAAATGCATTTTTCACAGTGTGGCAACTCTGCCTTTTGAGACGCTATTTTCAAAACCTCACCAATTTTCTTTCTTTTATTTTGTCTGATAACATAGAAGGTATTCAGTTAATCAAATCATTTCTCACAGAAGAGCAGTTGCATGAACCGTATGAAATGTACAGATGCTTGGGCTGTAGGCTCTGGAGGAAAAAGAAATTTCTAATAACACAAAAAGACGTGAAATCCAGAGAGAAACATTAGCTGCAAACACAGTGGATAAAACAGCTAAATTTGCATTGTGGATTCTTATTCAGGCATCACGTTATTTCCATCCGTGACAGTGCAATATGGATAAATCCTGTCCTCACATGTTTTTTTTTTCTTGAGCCAGGCTGTCAAGTCCATGGTGGGAGTTTATTCTTGTTGACATTGCACAATTTAACCCCTCTGTGGTTATTTAATTGCTCCATTCTGACTTCATAAAGCATCTGCAGTTTTTTTTTTCATGTGTACAATTAGAGGGAGCCAACAGAGAAACACACACACACACACACACACGGCTCTGTACTCATAAATGCTTTCATGAATAATCATTGCAGATGCACATAATCTGTGTCAGATAGCCGTGCTCCCACATGATCGCTCAAAACTGTGAAGATGGTGAATAACAAATCTGGATATAGAAGACATTGTTCCCACTGTTGAGGGATATCAGTCCCTACCTGTAAGTGTGTCTAATATGGTGAATATAGATGATATCATTATGAATTCATGGGGTTTAAAGTAATGATACAGATAACAGTCAAATTTAAGACTCTGCAATAACTTGTGCTTAGTGAGACAGCATGGGGTGGGGGCGGGGGTGTCAAGAGCGAGCTCATGATTACTCTCATGGGTCAAATAAGAGCTTAGACAGTCTGAAACTATCACCTTGAAAACAGGACAGACAAACTCGCATACAAATGTTGTGCACGCAAGTTTATTTATGTCACAGTGTGTATGTGTGCCTGTAGTTAGTGTTAGTGTGCCTGGCCATCGTTTAAACTTGACCCGGGTGAATCCAACACATTTAGCTAACTATCTAGAATAACACCTTGCGTGAACCTTTGATCCCCTGGTTTTAATGTCTCGTCCAATAACACTTTAAATTAAAAGGACGTTGGGCAGCACTGATAAGGGTTTGCGTTGCGTCACGCCTTTTCAAAAACAAAAATTTAGCCCGAGATTTATCTGAGGGCAAAGGTCGCTGTATCTCTCTCTGCCGCTCATGCTCATTGGAGAGAGTACTAATGAGCCAGAGCGTACAGTATATGCGCGCACACACACAGAGGTTAAGCATGACTGATTAGATTAGGAATTATGGGCTAATTAATGTGTATCTTGGGAGGCCGGTGCAGCATGCTTATTAGGAGACACAGCCTGAGTTGAGCAGAGAACATGACAAAAACATAAGTGCTGTTAATTCCCAGTATTAAATGAATTTAACCAGCACACTATAGCTCTATTCCCTCCTGTTTTATTCTGTTCAGTGTAATAAGAGAAGCTAAAGATGAAACCTCTGCCTGTGTGTACTGTACAGCCATAAATTATTGAAGTTTGGGGCTTGCTGTTGCAAAATAACTAAAACTCCTGTAACTGTAACTCTTGACTGAAAGATTTGAAATATTAAAAAAGGCAATATATATATATATATATATGGGTCATAATATTTAAAACCTTGCAGCTTTCACGCAGCCGTAGTGCCTGTGGCAGGTGCAGAGCCCGGAGCCGGCTCAGATCAATCCGTTCAAATCAATGTGAAGGGGAAAGCAGCCAATGAAATAAGCATCCGTGGAGTCAATTGTGGAGACGGCGGAGTGACAAGCGCAGCTGTAGGCTACTCCGCACTCCGGGTTCGGCCTGTGCGCTTTACTTCACACCGTTCGGTTCAGCTCAGTTTAATACAATGAAACTGCTGTTGTTTGCACACAAGGTCCTGCATGTCAGCGTTTATGTGTATGTCAACTTTGTTTTGGGCCATTTTGAGCGTATAAACGGCGCTGCGTTTGTGATGTGACCTCTGCTAGACTCTCTGGAGGCTATCGACCAGTTAGATCCATTTGTTTTCCAGGCGTTTCAGACGTTGTCCATTTCTATCACATTACTTTGACAGAAATTGAATTTCCTCTGATGCATTTTTATGTATCCTAAGTGCTGTTCTGTTCTCACTGGGAGTATACCGTTTCCAGCGGTGTGATGATACAAAAAGACTAAACAGAAAAAAAAGGGGAAATGGATTTTATTTTAATGCTTGTGTTGCCTTTCAGGTGTTATGTTTTTTTAAATACTTTCCACATAAATTATTAGCTGCTCCAAGAAAGCATCATCTGCGTGGTGGTGCTCTGGCCATTGTCTAAAAGCTGCTTCAAACATAATCTTTCAAGAGTACATAAGAAGACACAGAGTACAAACTCAATCAGTGTGCTGATACCCTGCTGGGCTTTCTGTCTTGTTAGTCTCCAAAAGATTGCCATCTTTCTGACTGTAATGGCAGCACAGAGTGAGGACATGCACCTATTCCTATCAAGGGGGCACAAACAAATAGCGTGAGTCTGCAGTTTTTTTCTTTTCTTCTTTCTTTTACAGCTCAGGAATTGTACAGGCAATGACATCGACAGAGATATTATCTTCTGTGGACATAGTGGCCAGTCGCTGGTTCAATTCCTGCAATTTGCCACAGAGCTGCTAACACTGGCACAGCTAGCCCATGTTGTTAAACACGCCGTGGGTCCCGTACGGGATATTGACAGGGACCTCAGCTCTGCCCAGCTCAGTGAAGGTCTTGGCATCCAGAACAAGTAGGAAAGTACTTCGTTCCTGGAAACAGAAACAGGGGAGATTACACACACACACACATATACATATACATATACATATATATATATATATATATATATATACACACCTTAGTATTACTAGATTCTTATATTCACTGTATTCACTGTATAAACACAACATGCCAGACTGAACTTCTAACTACAGTATATAGAACTGTACAGAGTAGTAGCAGGAAAAAAAATGAACATGTATTTTTGCTTCACTCTTCCTTTTTTTCATACATTGTGCAATATATGTTTTCCCTGATTTTTGTTAAGAACTTGTGAAAGTTGAGTTATGTGTTTTTTTTCTATCTGACCAAGAAAACTTAAAGAAATAGTTTGTCATATATATATACACACATATATATATATATATATATACATATATATATATATATGTGTGTGTGTGTGTGTGTAAACCATCCTTGCCATGAACAACTGAGCCTTTCCAGGATGCCCCTTTCATACCCAACCATGATACCTGATGATGATACCTGTTACCTGTTATCAACCATTCCACAACTTTCCCAGTGTTTTGCTGCTCCTGTCCCAGCTTGTTTGAAACATTTTGTTGTCATAAAATCATCATAATAATCATATATTTATAAAAACCAATGAAGCTGATGAGGTCAAACATTACATAGGTTGTCTTTGGACTGTTTTCCATTGAGTATATATCAAAAAGGATCAGCAAATGATAACATTATGCTTTTATTTATGTTCTACAATGCTACCCAGTTTTTTTGGAATGAGGGTTGTGATGTCAGTCAAAGCAGTGTTGTCGCTGGTGAAGTTAACAACACCTTCTTCTGTTTTCCTAGGCTGTTTTGTTTTTTTAAATATAGCTGTTAACTTACTTCTCTGGGTGTGATGATGACTGACAGGACCACTCCGTCATCTTCCTCAGTTGCTCTGGGCGAAGCAACAAAGACAGGCTCAGACGGGTACAAGCCGGGATAACGCCACACCTAGCCAGGGAAGATTACATAAACATCCCCCCTTTACTCGGAGCTGTTTCATGTCATAAAAAAACTCCCAGCCCGCTGCCCTCAGTGAGAGAAAATCAGCAGTAGAAATAACTTTGATGTGATAATACTCTGCCCAGTTGACAATGAGGTCTCCCTAAGTAGTCTTTGATTGATAGAGACCTTAAGCTCCTTGGTGTGGACATCCATCTTGAGCAGGGAGTCACTGAAGACGTGTCCAAAGCCGCAGGAGTAGAAGTAGCGGTAAGGTCGGCCATTGTACTCGTCGTAGTTGATCTGTGGGAACTCAAGGCCACCGTACTTCAGCAGCTCGTCGTCGTGGAGTTCCTCGTGGGTCATGTAGACCTGGAGGCCCGCAGGAGAAACTCACGATCAGTGCAACTTTTACATTTTAGCCAAGAAAATGTGCCCAGTTAATGCACCCAAACAGCCCTGATTTACTGAACACTGTTATGCTGTGAGAGCTACAATCAATACTGCATTATTCTCTAAAACAGGTAAATGGATACCAGCACAAGAGCCATTCATTTCAAATTTTAGCTAAGAATAAATCAATTTCTTTTAATTTAACTTCAAAAATATATGTACCTACAGCTGCAATTACAAACCCATATTTTTCTATTCGTCTTCGGTGACTGTGGTAGCCAGCAGCGCATTATTACAGCACTCTCACTGAGAACTAAAACTGAGGATAGTGTCATTCAGGTAGTCATGACAACTGAAACACCATTTAAAAAAAAAAAAAAAAAACATTTCAGCCTTATTCTGCCATAAGAAAATACTGAACAGTGGGTGAACAGTGGGTGTGTGTGTGGCAATTGTAAATGGCAACTGTACAGCCGCATGGTGGACTTATAACTGCTGTAAGTCATGAAATTACTATCTTGCAGAAAGTACCTTCAGTGTCTCATCATGCTGGATAATTGCACTGAGTGTGTGGGAGTGAATTGGCTGTATTCATCATGACTATAGGTCTCATTCTTTACTTGATTTCAGTAAAACCAGATCGAGGGCAATGCACAGCTAAACTACTCCATATACAGAATAGGTGTACCGCTCTAAGTTTAATCCTACCTCTCCTGGTTTTCTCGTCTCTGCCGTGGCTTTATAGTTATGCAGCGTGACAAGGTTTTGGTCCAAAGGAGTTTGTTCGTCCACAGTCAGGGGTAAGACGTATCTCCTTGGGAGGTTTCTGCACATCGCGTTGTAAAACTGACAAAAGAAATCAGACAGACATGAGAAACTAACTGAAAGGTGCAATGCAACCTCAGGAACAATCAGACCCAAACAGACAGAAAACACTGACACAAAGCCGTCTTCCTGCATGGCAGCAATATTGTTGAGAGATTTCGACATTGTTTTAATAATAATTACGTTTTTAGTAAAGAAACAAGCCTTTTGAAATAGCAGAGAATTCAAAAGCTTCTTGACTCAGAAACTGACCCATTTATGAGAGACTAGAGAAAATGAATAAGAGAATATCAGATGCAATTATGAGATAATAATTATCTTAAGAGAATATCAGATACAATTCAGCTCTCTCTGCCTAAGACAGTCTTTCCTAAGAGACACAGATATGACCTTGGGGTTTCATTGTCATATTATGTGGACATTGTTTAAAGTAAGTAAAAACTGGGTGAATTGATTGACAGTAATGTTAAGAACACAAAGCTGAAAAATGGTGGAAACAGAACCAACAGCAGATGAAATACACTTCTGCTGGAATAGTGTCGTGAAAGCCAGCATCTCAATCTGAGCTGCTGATGACAAATTAATGACAAATTATTATGCCAGGCATGTGCTTGCATATGATTCTGAGTCAAACTGTATGCATTTACCTTGTCCATCTCCTCTCCGGAGCCTCTGCGGAGGTTCTCCAGCGTGAAGTCTCCAATGACGTCACCATCGTCCCCACAGCACATGTCCATAACCAAGAACCCGTTGTCTTCAAATGCATTGATCTGATGCAGCGTGAACATGGGTGCTGCACAGTACTTCACGTCACTCACCTGGCGCAGCAGTCACAGCAACCAGTCAGGGAAATATTCACAAAATAACAGAGGGTTGTGAAGCTTTGACACAAACAAGGAGTTTCTGTGCCCGTTTTAACATCTGAGGAAAAGCTCCCTCGCTGCCACTGCTGTTATTGCGTTGCACCTTCACATTATGAAAGTTTGATATTATATGCTTAATGGGTGTGCTGTGTAATGAGATGAGAAAATTGAGAGTAACAATGTATGAGAAAAGGCTACACCATCAGAGTGTGACTTCATCAAAATAAATAAGGAAAAAGCTTCACCATGCGTGAAGAGATTAGCTTGCAGTTTTCCTTTTCGTTCCGACTGTTCAGCAAATGGGTGTGTGTTTCCCACTTCACACTCTGTGTGAAGTGAGTCTGCTGCTGTGCAGTAAACTGAACCCACCTTGCCAGTGTGCCTGTTGACCAAGTGGAAGATGGTGTCAGAGTGAGGGTCCCAGGTCATGATTTTATGAAAGCTCTTCCCCTGGATCCTGTATAGCATGAACTTCAGCAGGTCCAGCTTGATCGGCTGCTCAATGAACACAATGTAGTTCTCTGACATGACTGCACATGCAGGAGAAAAAAAAACATGTCTGAAGCAGCTTATGTAATTATATATCATAAATCCTATCTACAAGCTACTGTACTATAGACCTGCTATCTCATTGTGCGATAATAGAGTGATATGTCTCAAATATTTTCATAAGCATGCATAAAATAGTTTATACCAAATTATTGCAGGGCTGTGTGACCTGTCAACAGTGGTGATTTAGGTTTGAATCAAATTTGGATAAAAAAATGCTAATGTCTATATGCAAAAATGAAAATGAGTTTCTAAGTGGCCCCGTGTTGTTTGACTAGACAAGTAATAGAGGGTTTGCAAAAATGATGCTGTGGGACAGCTTTTCTGAGGTCATCTGCCTTTTTGCAGGAGGCCACAGCCGCTGCTACTTCACTTTCAGGCCGGCAGCTTGCAAAGTAAATCTTCCTGTAGCAACCTTTCCTGACACATGAGACAAAAATATTGTGGTAGCAGATAAACACATGGCATAGGGGCTGAAGGCCCCCTCATCTACTGCAACTGTTCTGACAGAAGTAATTATGCGGCGCCTTGTATAACCGAACAATGTTCCATCACTTGTGAGAATTCTTGGTGCCGGACAGTCTGACAGAGCATGGGTGGTCTGCCTGAAATATAGCCCGGGATATAATCAGGGAACTGGCGCAGTACGAAAACCAAATGGAGCAACACTGTTAGATCAGGCGTCGCAATGAAGTCGAGCTTGCATTGGCTGATTGGCATCAGCAAAATGCATCATTATCAGCGGCTTTTTCATCAACAGCTGACCACTAACATCCAGTCATATTCGTACAGATGTACTGTCTGGCCAATATAAACATTTTCACAGTTATTCTGCTGATATTTTAATGCCAGCGCTGTTGCAGCTCACTAATCCACCCCAACCTCCACATTATGTGCTAAGCCTTTGATTCTGTTGACTTTACTGAGAACTGATATTCATGTATTTGTTTATTAGGGGCATTAGTTCTCCCAGCAGGAACAAGGACTCCACTGGGAGAACTAATTTTTTTAAGCACTCCCTTAAAGGGCAGAGCATATTCCACTAAATCTAGCTGTATAACCGTTTGCTATAATGTTCTGTCTTTGTCATGTACAGGCATGTAAATGTAAAAACTGATTCACAAACAAAAAAACATCAAACACTAGAATGCAATTTATCTTAATCAAGTTAAGCCGGGGAAGAAAAAAGCAAAAAGTTGATGGTGTGCCTTTTTAACATATTTAGTATTTTTGCACAGAGTCTAAGAGAAAGTGTGTCCTTCTGTGCGCGAGACAGGAAGAGATAGTGAAAGCTGAAACAGAAAGACAAAGGAGCTGTGATTTACAAAAAGAGGCAGGATGAGACAAGAATTCAAATTAGTAATTAAGAGCAAGAAAAACCTGCAGTGCTCTCTTTCAGTGAGACTCGCCCTGTCAGTGCAGGCAAAAAACTAAATCTCCCTCGAATGTATTAATTCCAGGTCAGTATACATCCAGCATGCAGACTACTTAAAGAAGCTGGAGCCAGTTTGTTAAACTGTGGTGTGCATCTCACCAAAGCTGTGAAAATAGGAAGGCTTCCTGGCGTCAGCTGCACGGATGGAGCAGATCACCTCAGATCCACTCAGGTCTGCAGAGTCCGTCGCTGCCTTCTCGTCAGGAGGAGGCACACGGATGATGTTGTAGAAGAAACCTGAGCAGGCCCAAAAACAAGGATATTTACATAAACAGAGACACAGACATGCGGGAAGCAAGGAGGGAAGGAAGGTTACCGCTTCTGCCGTAGGAGTTGCCCATGTTGTACGTGGCCCCCGCACAGTCATAGTGTGGGTGAGCTGTCGCTGAGTTGACAGCAATGTATTTACTCCAGTCCACCTTAAAAGGACAGCATCATCATCTTTGTTGTCCCCATTATCAACAATCACTTATCTTCCTTGTCTTTTACCCTTTGACTGCTCATCAGCAATAGCATTCAAAAGAGACCTGACTCACCTTCTCCTTCGTCTCCAGGCTCTGTGGATCCACCCGCCTCATGTAGTTGGTTTCCGTGCTGACATAGTAGTCTCCCTTATACTTGACGAAGTTCACACTGGCGTTATCTGTGGCCTCTGCTCACACACGCAGATGTCGGAAACATATTGAACATCAGTGCAACTCACAGACATCATATGGAAACTATTTTTTCCACCACTTAGTTTTTCCAGAAGCTTCATCTCATGCTTCAGATTGATCTTTCCCTCACAGACAAGTACACACACACACACACACACAACAAAACATAACGTAACATCAGCTTTCAATAGGCTGCAGAAGCAATATGCAGCACGCATACAGTAAAGGACATGAGCGTTCAAGACAAAAATGTATACATTTTCTTTCTCTGACCATTTGTTTGAGTTTGCCTGTATAATCTGGCACAGCTGTCTTGTAACCTATATGCCCAGCTGATTAGAATAATTTAATAATGCATTTGGCACTGCTGATGCTACATTATGCTGCACTGAAGCAGATTACACGTGGGAATATGCAATATGTGAAGATGACACACATACTAGGAATCTGAAAGCGTGAAAAGAAGCGAGCAAAGATGTTCTTGCAGGGATCAGGCATGGCTAATGTCCCGAACTCTGACACCACGATGCGGTTCTTCTCCGAGTTGAGGACGTATGAGTCACTTCGCAGGAAGCGGCTGCTGTAGGTGACAGTGCCCTCACAGATGTGGAACCGGTGCATCAAAGCCATGCCGTCAAACCAGTGGGTGTATCTGAGAGAAAAAAGTGATTTCTCACCAGGGTATTTATGTAAAGACAAAGTAAAGAGAGCGACTTTACGACGGTGGATACACTGAGAAATACTCAGCGTTTGGGGAATCAGCTGCATTAATACATATTGACAGAGAAAAACTTCTGCATCCACAAGATGAGCAAAAATTTTGAATTTGTCATGCATGAAGGGAAAATAACCCCTTCCGTTGCTCAGTATGCGACAGCTTAAACTACATGTTTTGAATAGCACTGTCGCCTCTTCAGATGATTCACTGACTGTCTCCCAGGTGTATATCCTGAACACTCCTGTTACATTTATAGATACACAGGTACAGATCACAGGCCGTCTCAGAAATACAGTATACTGGATTCGGTCTGCTGACTCATATTGTTTCTCCCCTGTTGCTCTGCTGTTCCCTTTTGTGTTAGTGTACTATTATGGCTGTCATTTAAAAGGCCAGTCTGCGCTGTTTGACCATACAGACTGTTGTTATATTTGTTTGGCTGTTGTATAAAAAGACCTGTCAACCGATGTAGGAGTGATAGCAGGTTTCACTGCTGTTGTTGAAACATAAAAGACTGAAAGGGTCTATGCTGTACTTCCTGTTATTTAAATTTTTTTTTTTTAACTGTCATCCCAATAATGCTCATTTAATGTCAGTAATTTGTGCAAAGTTCACTAATACCTGTCTTTCCCAAATTCAAACTTCCCAGGACCGTTCCTCAGAAAACTCCCATTGATCCAGCTTGGAATAGTTCCCCTGATGGTGGTGGGGATCGGATCTGGGGTTTCCTCCACAGAGCGCACCAGAGGCGCCATGGTCTCCAGCCCACTGGCCTGTGGGCATCTCTCCCTGCTGGACACTGAGAGAGGAGAGGAGAGGAGAGGAGAGAAGGGGAGAGGAGAGGAGAGCAGGGTCACTGAAAGGCTGGTTTGTCATTAAAGCACACTGTAAAATCTTTAAGATATTTAGATACAATTATGATAGCAGCAGCTGAACTCTTGACTCCACAGCCACACACCTCTCTCTTTCACACGCACACACACACACACACACAGGTATATCACCACAGACGTGTGTGCACATTAGGTGCGGCGCTGTGAACCATTTATAGCTTTGAAACTTTGAACGAGTGTGAATGAGGAAGTGATGTAAGATCAGACAGAAAAGAAGCTGTTAGCGCAGAGCAGTGGATCAAGCTGTTGGAATGAGTCCTCCGTGCGGGCTCTCACTGTCAATATCAGCACAATCATCGACGAGAAAGGTCTTTAGCAGCTTCATCTAATCTAATTTTGAGACAGTTGTGCTATGAACAAGCAATATGTTGCAATTTCACACCTTCAACATATCCTTTTCTGGTTCTTAACACCTCTGCAGCTGTATTTTCAGCTATGAAGCCATAAAAGCGCTCCAGAAATGGTGTGGTAAGATCTCCCTTGTGACAGGAGGCACTGAACAGCTTGTGCTTGTGTGAGCTGATGGCCCTCAGGGGTCGTGCACTGTGAATGACACCTGCACTATCTCCCGTCTTATCCGTTATCCAATAACCAATTCCTGTTCATTACCTCATATCTCCACACATAATGGATATTGTAAAAAATGTATGAGAGTTAAAGCAAATCATCGCAGTTCAGTACTGAGCCCCATGCTGAGCTCGGGTTACAATATCAGTTTTTTTGGATATGTGAATGTTATTGCAACCAATCAGCAGAGCCAGAACTTTGCTCAATCCCGTGACACTAGTACGAGAGACAATGAAAACCAGAATGTGCAATAGACATAACCTGTAGGCTTTAACAATCTCTTTCAATGTTGACTTTGTCAGTTTTGATTATGATTACTGCAGCATTAAAAATTATGCCTGAATGTGTGTCATTTTTTAGGGGGGTATTTCATGTGGCTTCCTACTGCTGCATTCAAATTCCAGTCTCTTAAAAACAAAACAGCGACTCCGAGGAGCCGGGAACTGTTGTGGATAATAGCTTCAGGTATTGCTTTTTTTTATCTTTCGTTTTGGAATAATCAAAATTGCAACCGTCGTTTATTTGTAACAGCTATTACTTTAACGAACTGTTTTCCTCGCGGCACCGACAGTATGTCAGCGTACGAGTAACTGACCTTGCTTGAATTAGCTGTCATATTCCTGAACGTCTTTTTGATTTCTGTTCTTTTCGCTTTCACTGTGCAGGAACCTGTCAGCCAGTTTTCTTCTGTTAGTTAACAGCTGAGAAAGACTAAAAGCTGCTAATGAGACATTGTGCATATTCTATCACAGGCTCTGATTCGACAGGATTCAACTTGGAGCAGGAACAATAGAAAATACCAACATGTCCTATTGTTCCTGCAGCTCTAATTCTGAAACGCAACAAAATGGCTAAATTACATTATCTAAACGCGTGTTTCTGTGAGCATGTATGTTAGTGTGGAACTCTGCTGAAGGGTTTTTCCAGTGGATATTTTTTAGCCCTGATTTTAAAGGCTGTACATCAACATACAGCAGTGCCACAGACGTGCAAGCTACTTTTTACCCCACTACATTTATTTTAGTTACTAGTTACTTTGCAGATTTAGTCTCATTATGCAAAGTGTAATCAACAAATGAATTATGATGTAATGATTGAGATAAAACTTTATTGATTCCAGAGGGGAAATTCACAAGCTTCCCAGCAGATAAACCAGATTTACCAGCTTCAACATTAAAGTGATGAACATACTAATGAATCAAACATTATAATCTAATAATATGATATAAATTATTCTGATACATGCCTTTCTGCATAAGTAGTACTTTTACTTTTGGTACTTTAAATATATTTTGATTACAATACTTGTAAATTCATCACTGTTACTTGTAATAGAGTATTTGTGCAGTGTGGTATTGCAACTTTTACTTACTTTTACTTTTATTTTAATTAAAAATGAAATGTAAGTGTTAAAAATGTAAATGTGTCATCCCCAAACTAAATGATAAAACAGTATAACAACAGAAAGGTGCCCCTCTTTTAAAAATCATGACCAGTACCATCATATCATTATTGAATTTCAATAATTTATCCCAAATACAACAGATTTTTGCTTTGGCTTCACATTCATATTTTGAAATGAATCATGAATTAAATCAATTTGCTAGAAATTATTGAATCCACATCTGAGTCTCAGTTCATTCCTGGATTGTTTTGTGGATGAAGGTCTACTCACTCTTCTGCGGCCCTGTGGTCTTGGACATGGCTGGTCGTCCTGCCGATCTGACAAAAACAGAGAGGATTTATACAAGCGCTGAGGAAAACCTTTGAACCTTTGGTCCCCTGCCAAGTAAGGGAAGTAATCCCAGGTTCAGTGTTGACTATGTCATTAAACCTGGCATCATAATGCAGGCAGCTGCGCATTATGTGACATAATACATCAGTAAAGATTTCATAAGATAAGCAGAAAAAAAACTGCATTTGGTGTATTTTTCCTGCATTCTTTCTGGAAGAAAATACATGAATGGGCTGAATAATTATCACTGTCAAATATAAATCCTGCATTCTCTATATACTTTATATAATGGACATGCATACTGTCAGGAAGGTGGGGACTTAAGGGGAAACTAGGAGGGAAACTAAGAGGGGAACTAAGGGTTGAACCCAAATGCAGACAAACAAAGGGGATGTAGACTATGGATAAACAATAACACGCAACACAACGAGACAAGACTAGGGCAACACAAGGAACTCACTAACACACAGGGCAAGACTATGGACAATACAATAAAAGGGAAACACAATCAGGACATGAACACAGACAAACCAAGGGAGGCACTAGATTTAAATTAACAAATTTATTAATCACAACTAAGACACACCTATGGGAACTAACACAAACTCTAAGGGCTAGACACACAACAAAGGCTACATAGGGAAACACTGAGCAACTGAAAAAGCACTAACACAAAACCTGGCGGAACTACGACAAGAAACTCAATTACATAAACTGTGGGAAGACTATAGACATGACTAGGGATAAACTAAATAAAATAAAGAACAGAAAACGCTCCCGAAGGAGGAAAACACAAAAGCTATGAAATGCAACAGACAGAACTAGGTGAGAAAAACTATCAACTCAAAGTTCACTCTTGAAACGAAAAACGAAAACCAGGCAAAGACAAGACACAATGGGAAACTTAACAACAACAAACTCTTACATAAAACGTGGCATGACTATAGACTAAGACATTAGGAATACACAGTAGAACAGAGAAACGAACCTGAACAAAGACACTACAATGAACACTTACAAACTGAATGAGGCAAAATCAACAAGAGAACACTTAACAAAAACCGGCGTGCAAGGCACGGGTCATGACACATACACTGCAAACAACCAAAAAAGGACAACATAATCATGTATTTCCACTCATTAGTTACTTCTTTGCACTGCTCGTATTGTTTGAAATTCACAGAAGCACTTGACTTGTATACAGACATTGCATGCTGTTGGTCATTGTTGCTTTGTTTATACTGCATTTATATATGCACCTTTATAATTGTATGTATATAACAGCTCATTGTTCATGTTTACTGACCTTCTTTAGTTTTGCTGTCGTAGTTTCTAGTTTCTTTTAAACTGTGTGTATGTACACTGAGAATAAATTCATTGCATGTGTACAAAATACTTTGCCATACAATGAAGGCTATTATACAATTCTATGCTGTTATCAATATCAGTAGTACTCACAGTGGTAGTCTTTATTGCTATTGTTACATACTTTCTACACTTCTCCCAGTGCAAATGACCTTTAGATTATATATAGCACTTGCTCCACATAGGCAATGCACATTTACTGTTTTTATGTAATCACTGTGCATTATCTATCTTCATGCACCTCAATATTTCAAGCGTCACACTACAGTCATTCTTCCTACACATTTTTGCTGAATCAAATTACCTAAAATATCAATATTATATCATATATATGTAGCAGCAGAATATCTATGCCAAAACTGTTGCAGTGTCTTTGAGCCAGATACAACAGCATCTGCAGGCCTGTGCAGTGTGGAAATGTATCATTGAGGTTGAGTGATCAAAAGGCAATGCGGTAGTCAAAGACCACTCAGTCTTAATTGGCTGTGCAATATTCAGTCAGTGTGTCCAATTCCGATAAGCACTGTTTTCCGGTTCCATAACATTGCAGGCTTCCCAAGACCCCAACTAACCCGACATATAGGAAAAACAGGCCTCCCAGATGTGAAATAGTTGTGGCGGTTCCAAACTAAATTACTATGAATAGCTCTGCAGATGTGTGTGTGTACAGACATGTTGATGCAAAAGAACACTCAAAGGGAAAAAACTCAAATGTAGACCAAGAACAACAAACACTCAAGTAGCAAACAGCACTTCTTTGTGTACAAAAACTAAAAATGACAAATGTGGACAAGACAGTACATAAAGTAGACAAAAATAAGATGTAGGTCTCTAATATCTGTTTAATAAATGTGAAGTTTAGTAGAGGGATTAATATTTAAGCAGAGTAAGGCTGCAGCAATACATACAATTAAGGGTAAAAACATAAGAGTGTGAATGCCAAATTCAGGATGTAATAGTGCTTGAGCTCTCTTAATGAACATCTCTGGTTGTGGAGTTTGTAATCACTGGTGTTTCAGTTAGAATACACTAAAAGATGCTTCACAGGGTTCTTGCACTAGGCTGCAGGCATACACTTGGTGTGTATGTGGTTTCCAGAAAAACAGAATAACAGAAATACAACTATAATTTACTATAATAAAACACACTATAAAAAATTCTATTCGCTAGGATTTAAGTCCTATAAATTGTGTCTACAGGGTCAATACAACATCAGGTATACAGATATAATTAGTCTCAAAAGAGCATAAAGCCAAACAATGAACTCAGAGAGCTCTTTTTGTTTGTAGTAAATGACTAAATTACTAGTGAAACAAGTTATGTTTCAAGTTGCCAGTCAATTAACCTCCTACTGGCTCTGTCTCTGAGCCACATGTTGCCATCTAGTCTGGAAAGTCAAATTACACACATTTAAAGACTGAACACAAATCATCCTATATTTACAATGAAGGTACAAAATAAAGCCAAAAAGAACCTCCAATACAGCCAGCAGCCAGCAACACAACCTTTATCTTAAATCTATGCATCAAAGCACAGGTAATTGATAATTACTTTATTTGTCACAGAAAAAGGCAGAAAGCATTTTATCCAGTAAAATAAAAGCAGCATGGAGTGACTATAAAGTATTGGCACATGAGCATATGAGGCACAAATACCCAATCAAATGATGAAATATTGAAGCAGTAAGCTGTTCTAAACACTACAGCACTCTATGTGGTGAGGCGGGCTGCACCCAGTCCCGCTACTCCCCTGCTACTCTCTCCCACTCAACATGAAAGAAATCAAAACCTGGCAAGTACGTACAAGATCTGTAGGAAGACCAGTTCGGTCATGATGTGCTTATGAGATTTAATTAAATCAGTAGTTCCCATCCAGGGAGTTTCGGGGGATGATAAGCCAGAAATGTTGGGAAGCACTGAATTAAAACCTCAGTAAACAGACAACAAAATGAAATAAACATATGCTGCAACAATCGCAACACGAAGGCAGGGAGAGCCTTCTGTTAACATCAGTAGGAAGGATAATGATAAAGCAAATCAGCAGCAGACAGCTGATGTTTGGATTTACTTCAGCCCTCCAGCTCAAATCACACTGCCTGTGGCAAACAAGGCAGCCCCTGGAAAATACAGCTGTATGATTTTTTAAAGGCAGAAAGCTCGGCAACGTGGACGTACGTGGGCTCAGAATGGGCTAAACATTACACTGCTGCTACAAACCAAAAGATCCACCATGCTGTGCAGAGGCACACAACATACCAGTGTTGGTATTGTTGGGTACAAAGAGGCATATTACTTAAAAACCACACAGCTGACTGCAGGCTGTAGCTCCAACCTGCCACAATGATATTTATACTTTATTGCAAAACCTTTCTCCTTTGCACCATATTGGGAATGGCAGCGGCCAGTACAGTGTTTACTGCCCCAAAGTGATATAAACCAACCATAAACCTCACACAGGGTGTCATTCAGGGTTCAGCCGCTGTTCTGATAGGGAAAACAGGCTGAAGTGTACCTGTTGCAAACCCTCGGGGGGCGTTCAGTTAATGAGGTGTTCTGCTTTGCTCAGCCGTGAAACTAGCACACCTCATCCCACAACATGACAGACTGCATCTGACTGCATATAAACATATTTGAGTGGTAAGGAGGAGGCTTTGTAGCTCAGAGGTTTTGAATTCAGTATGAAGGGTTGGTGATATTTCCGGTCAGGTTGATATGTTTTGCTGCAAAAGCGGCCATTCACTGAATCTGTTTTCATCTTCTTTCTTCTGTTCAGTGTAGTTATATCAATTCAGGCCGCACCTCATTTCATTATCTTGTGTCATCTAGCCGCTATCAAATTAATGAATACAAGAGGTTTAATCAGAAAATGGGAAAAGGGGGGCTTCTATTCTGGACACTGGCCCGTAATAAGTTTAACAATGTTTTACAGATTTGAAGAGTAATTTTAATTAGCTTTCAATTAATTGCATGTCGCAGCGGTAGAGAGGCTCACACACGCACCTTTAGACACACACACACACACACACACACATACAGGCTGAGTGTGTCTGAGCTTGCAACTGAAGTTGGCTTTCAGGTGTTTTTTCATCCTATCCAAGTATTTTCCTCACTCTGTAAACTATACATGTGTGTCTCGAATCAAACTTTGGAACAAAAAGTTAGAAACAATGCCGTTTTGTTGATTTGGCTGCCTTAAGTTGCAAAGCATTCTCCACAGTGTATGAAGGTCTCTTGCTATCGTTTTCAACGTCAATGTTTTCTTTGACCTCCCTCTCAGGTGCTGCAACTCAGTTAGATTGAGGATTGATTTTCCAAATGACTCACTTCACAAACCTTGGATGTAGTTGCGGCAAACAGACACAAAACATAGCATTGCACTTTTTTTTTCTCTCTTTTGCAAAAGAATTTAACTCAGTTTGGTTGCTAAACAGATAAATTGTCCCATCTAGTGGTGAACTGGGAGACTAAATGATTCATGATCAGAAAGGCCAGTCTGCCGTCTGATGAAAATGTTCTCTTTTTCGGCCCTGAAATGCTTTGTGTTACAGCACAATGTTTGTTTAAAGTGCCCACAGACCGGAGATAAAGCTGCTGTAACAGCCTCAACAACATTTGGCCTTAACGACCTGATTCTGTCCAAGCTCGTGCCAGACTCTCTCATTAAAAACACCTTCATTACACAGTGCAAGCTTTTTATGTTCAAATGCTGTCTACCCCTCCTTCCACCTCATCTGCTGATTCTACCTGTTAACTGCACTGTAACGCCTAACCTTTATTGTTCCACGTAATATTATCCAAGCAGCCTTTTATAGATTTACAACGTCTGCACGCTGAGTCACCTCAGGCCTGCACACTCTGACGCTTTCATACCTCAGGAGCTGTTTCTGTGTCCTCCAAGCCTCATAATATGTTCAAGTTCCATTCATTCATGTCGTTATAACGACCTCATGATACACCGGGTCAGTGTTTTAACCAGCGCATATTATGACACTAGCAGCACATTTACTGCGTGGAAGTGAAAAACGTTGAGTGACGTGTTTGGTCATACATGTGGTCATATCACACGGCGCACATTCCCGCCACTGCAGGACTGTGCACGTTACAAGATGTCAGAAAGATTGTGGTGTAGCTGTCGATATTTTCTGCACCAGCGATACCATCTGTTTCTCATTGTCCCGGTTATTCATCATAGCAATGGCTCTAAGTTTGATTTCTGTTTTACATTTCAGAGAAAACAGGCCAGTGTCGGTAATCCAGATGTTGGCTTCCCATGCTGTTATGCAAGTGTTGAATTCTGGATTTCAGGGGGGGAAAAGTGAGTTAAAAAACACAATATCTCATGAAAGCACTTTAGCAGAACATGCATTGTAGGTCCACATGAAGGTCACGGGAAACGTTCCACAAATGGCACCTGTGTAATTGCTCAATCACACAGTTTCGCTGACCCTCACTGCCATTGGTCCATCCCCATCCCTGGGGGCCCCGACAAACCAATAGGAATGTGTGTTGCCGCATTCAGAGCGGGTGTTGCCTGTGGTGGAAAGTTTAAAAGAGAGTGTGTGTCCTGCCATCCCTCAGCAGAAGCATCAATCAACATGATCCCCATTGTGCTGGCCTCAGTGCTCGTTGCTAGCGGTAAGAACATCTGGCATCCTCTAATTCTGCCTGTAATTGTCTCTGTGTGTTTGTGTGAGGGAGTGTGCGCCTGCATATTGCCACACCGGAGCAAACACTGTGCCCTTCTTTATCGAAAAGAAAAATGATGCAGTTCAAAAGTTATTCCATCGCTCTCCTGCCTCATGAACCCCCATCTCGTGTCCATCACACTCATGTTTGTTACCAGCCCTCGGGTGCGGAGTCCCACCCATTGAGCCCCTGACTGCCCGTGTGGTCAACGGACAAGATGCCAAGCCCTACAGCTGGCCCTGGCAGGTATGCTAATATGTACACATCTGTCAATGTTTTTATATTTACTGGCAAACCTTATGGGTCCAGCATCTGCTTATTAGATTCCAGATGCAGAGGCTGTTGAACATTCTGTAGTTAAATGGTTAATTCCGAATTAAATCAGCAAACTATGCCTCCCATCTATACATCCACAACCTGCTTCTCACTGCATCCTTTATGTTGTTCTTTTTGGTTTCCAGATCTCTCTGCAGTATGAGAAGAACGGTGAATGGAGACACACTTGTGGGGGATCTCTGATTGCTGCCAACTGGGTCATGACTGCTGCTCACTGCATCAAGTACGAGCAGCAGAGGAACATAAACACATAAACACAACCACCAAGTCACACACACACCTTCTGCTAAATGTTCTGTACTTATTCTGCACCTAATCCTGTCTAATCCTCGACCCTAAACCTTATTTAACCTTGATAGAAATGAGCACTGGGCAAGTCATGAAGTCCAAAGGTTTCCAACCAAAATGTCACACTGATAAGACAGCACGCTCAAGGTCAGCTGGACCGCTGATCAGTTCAAATCATCTACTTGCCACCACATTTAATCATCAGTTCAAGCTCATCAAATCACTCAACTGTGCACTAAATCTTCTGTCTGGTCTAGCATCTCAACAGTCTCTTCTCTCTCCCAGCTCTGAGTTTTCCTACAGGGTGTTTCTGGGCAAATACAACCTGGTGGAGGAAGAGGCTGGCTCCAAGGCCATCCTGCCTGAGAAGATCATCGTCCATGAGAAATGGAATCCCATCTTTGTGGCCTTCGGGTAAGGCGAGCACCACTGTACAGCACAAAGAGCAGTCTGTCTGCTGGAAGTCTGCAACATACAGCGCATCATAATCCGCTCTGTGTCGAGGTGAAAAAGTGAGCTGATTTTTAAATTCCTTTTGTTCACTTCAGTCTGGCACATGCCTGCAACACAACTTACAACTTCTTCATATTACCCTGTTGTTCACCCTCAAAAGTGGAGGTGGACTTTTTCCACGGTAGTTAATTTAAACACAAGATACTTGTGCTCAAAAAGAGGATTCATTCTCAGTGAAGAACCTTGGAGCCCTAATCTGCCTCTATACATGCCAAAGAGCAGTGATTCCTAACACGTCTCTGGGGGTCATCAGGTGGATACCTCCCTTCAACTGTGTTTAGCCTACTTAGTCCCACGACACCTCCAGGAGGCTAGGCGGTGAACTCCGGCGTCCCAGAGTCACCCCCCCTAGTGCCAGTTCACACTGCTCCTACACAATCCAAACAGCACTGCCACGTTCATCTGACCCAGGCCTGTTTAGGAGATGCTCCAGGTAGTGGCCAATACCGATGCTACCATTTAGCTAATGCTAATGCTAAATGCTAAAAGCTAAGAAGAACAGAAGACAATACAGCTAGATTCACCTATACTGTTAATGTTAACTGCTAAATGCCAATGCTAACTGCTGAGATACTATCATACTACCACCGCTTTAGCTATTGTTAGCTGCTACAATGCTACCACCGGCCTAGATGCCACATGTAACTGCCAAGTGCCGCACTCCCACCATCTACCCCTGCCTCTCACCAACTGCACCAATAAAAGCCGGGTGTGGAGATGCAAACCCTGGTTTGGGTAGGGGGCAGAGAGTAAAGAGGTAGAGTTAAAAATAAAAGTAGGGATTGGATACAGACCCTTGTTCGGGTAGGAGGTAGAATGTTTAGAGGGTGGTGAAGGTGGAGGCCTAAGCCACAGACTAGATTTAACAGCCTCTTTTCCAACTCTGTATCTTACAACACAAACTCACCTGAACACACCCCCACCTTATCTAAACTTCCTCTTCCTGGATCTCTTCCTATTGGGAGAGAGAAGATGGGGCGGGGAAAGCAGAGCAGAGGAGAGGTGACTTCAGACTGTACTCCTGCCGGATTAGGCATGCATGTCCTCTGCCTCCCCCTACTCCCTCACTGCCTTCATTTCACCCCCCAACTACCATTATGAATGAATTTGAATTTTCCCAAGGGACTGTTAACTCAATAAAATACACAGTCTTTTTACTCATGGACCATAAAACAATATCCGGCCTCAGATTACTACAAACTATTTCCTGGGGCACAACTAGCTTTCCTCCCAAGTCGACCTGCATTTGCCAATCATCAGCCCCTACCAGGCAGCCACCTACCTGCCTTCTCCCTGACTTAGCAGCTCTATTCCCCCCCCCCTCTCGAACAAACTGCACAACTAACCGCTCCTTTCTAGAACTTCCAGAGTTCACCTGCTTCCTTCTCTCTTCAATGAAGAGAGAAAAGTAGAGAGATAAGATTCCCCATCGAGTGGATTTATTGGTGTGTATCGGCGAGGAAGAATGCAAAAATACCGACTGCACTCAATCTCATTATCTTATCGAGCTTTGTTAATCTCTCCTTCTCTCTCTGGCTCTGGAGGAAGATTTTAAATTGCTTGTCAGTACAACCTCATCCCTAAATCTTTCTCTCTCTCTTTCTGTCTGTCTTGCAGTAACGACATTGCCCTGATCAAGCTGTCAGAGCCTGTGACTTTGAGTAACCAGGTGCAGTTTGGATGTATCCCTCCTGCTGGCACTCTGCTGTCCAACCTCTACCCCTGCTACATCACCGGATGGGGCAGGCTGTACAGTAAGTCGCTGTCTGTGGAAGGCTGGGCTGTGTTTGTGACTCCGCCACTGCGTCTAATGTCAGCTGAGCATCTGTGAGACGTCTTCACGTCACTGTGCATTCGGGTGCTGAACCGGTGTGATGTTTGGATTTATAACCAGCTGTGTGTGATCGGGGTTACCCGGGGAAACCTCCAAAGTTGGGATGAAAATCACATGCATGAGATTTTAGCTGAAACTTTTTTGGGGGGAGGATTACTGCTAAATTGAAAATTTGGGTCTGACTGTGAATTCAGCGCTTGGGGAAATGCTGTAAAGCAGATTTGACAGACGGCTAGTGTATGTGCATGATGGTAATAGACTCTGCCTGTGTGTTTGTAGCCGGAGGCCCCATAGCTGATAAGCTGCAGCAGGCTTTGATGCCTGTGGCTGACTATGCCACCTGCTCCCAGCCTGACTGGTGGGGTATCAGTGTCAGGACCTCCATGGTGTGTGCAGGTGGGGATGGAATCGTGGCTGGATGCAACGTAAGTTTCAACTTTATGTGTGTGTTTTTGTTTTCAAACCCCCCGGTGGGGACTTTAAACTAACTGCACACCAACCCTTGGGGACCTCCTGTCATTGTGAGTGTTTGTTTGTGTGTGTTTGCAGCTATTTCTTTTTTTTCCTTCTAAAAAATTCAGAATTATTATACTTATATTGGAAAGCTTGAACACCCTCCTTACTGGAATACTCTACTTAATAATGGTAGTAATTTGAATGCTACGAGTGTGTTCAAATAGAGGATTCGGGGGATAAGATTTCATCATCGCACTCATGTGTTGTCCAGCTGCCCAGCAACATGACAAAAGTTTCTTGTGTCCCCATTAAAGTTGGTGAAACAACAATTCTGATTGTGATTCTCGTATCTGTGTCTTGTCAGTCTACCAGTAACTCCACCAAATGAATAAAACATAAGCTTTCCGCCTCACTTTCTGTGTCCAGGGCGACTCTGGCGGCCCTCTGAACTGTAAGAACGCCGCAGGTGCCTGGGAGGTTCACGGCATCGCCAGCTTCGTTTCTGGCCTCGGCTGCAACTATAAGAACAAACCCACCGTCTTCACCAGAGTCTCCGCTTTCAACGACTGGATCGACCAGGTAGAAGCACGGAGCAGGAGCTCCTCCAGTCGGCTTGCAGTAAATGCTGTTTCCTTGTTTCATCTTTCAGCTTCTGACTGAATTATTTGTCTTTTCAGGTTATGATGAACAACTAAAGAAGATGGAGCATCAATAAAAAAGAATCAACAAACTGCATTTGTCTTGTGTGCAGTCTGTGTGTGTGTGTTTGGAAACCCACCAGATTTAGCAGACTCTCACATCTGATAAACACACACCCAGATGAATAGTGAATGAATCCTAAACCGTATTAAGCTGCATTAAGTGATTCTGTGCTCTCCTCTGAGCCTGTCTGGAAATGGAAACAATGTCAACAAATGTCCAGCAGGTGTCCTCATACACTCATGATAGGAAATTGGTTCTGACAGCTTTTTAAAGCAGGACACTGTGCTGAATCACCGATGTTTCTGCCTGGGAAGCAGCACCAACAGATGCGATACACCGCAAATAGCTCACATAAAACAAGCAAGTGATTCACACAAAATTGTCCATCTACAATATGTCAAATAGCACCAAGTTGCATATTGAATGATTAGAGTGAACGGTGTGTGCCGATAGGAATAGACCCTTCATGTGAAATATGAATCTAATATCCCTGCTTGAAAGTGACCTGGTTTGTCCCCGTGCCCTCGCTGCAGGAGGGCTTTATGAAAACCATCACATTCATCTGAGGAGTCTATCGTTCCTCGTGATAACAGCGCTCGGAAAATGAAGAAGGAGAGAATGGCAACATGGAGATTAACACTTCTGTCATTTCTTCTCTCTAGCTGTGATGAGATGAGAGAGTTGGGTGGTGGGGGTGCAGAATTAAGAAAGAAATTAAATTGCTTCTTCTTTCTTTTTTTTATCTCACCCTTTCTCCTTTCTCTCTGTCACATTCTCGAGACTCAGGGACACATTGATAAGTTTTGACAGTGTAATGAAGGTGTGCGAGCGTTTTCTTTGACACGAGAGGCATTGATCAGACATGACACGTCCTGCAGGAGAGAGTAATAATCACTGTGTGTGCGTGCGTGCGTGTGCATGTGTGTGTGTGTGCATTAAGTGCAGACAGAGGGAGACACAGGGAGTTTCAGTGTGTGTCCGTGATTATCTCAGGCTATATTTGACTGCATTTCTCTGATATGATGAATCACTCTTCTGAAGCAGCTCTCTCCAGAGTATCAGCCTGTGATCACTGATAACTATCCCATCTAAGCTTTCATGTAGGCTACAGCACAAGAGCTGCTCCCTGACTAATTCAGTCTGATTTGGATGAAAAATGAAGGTATGCGCGAATATTGCCTGTCTACATTTCAAGTGCATCCATAAAAATAAACAGAAAGGTCTCACAAGCACTTTGCTTTGTTACAGCACTGATAATGTAACACAGAATGAATATGGACTCATGTAATACTGAGGGCTATTCATCAAAATTTGATAAAATAACTATGCTAAAAATGTCATTAAACATTTTAATGCGCCTGACTATATCATGACGTCCCAGCTATTAGAGAGGAGTAAAATATGACATATTCTACCTGGTGCTGAAATCATTAGATTGACTAATAACGTAATTATAAGATAGATGTAATAAGTAAAGTCATTATAATAACGGTTGTTCATAACAATTTCACAGACAGAACCTGTTAGGATCCAATGTTTCAGGATTAATTACACTTTTGGCTCATTAAGTGCTGCATTTAATTACGTTTATCAAGCTACATCAGTTTGCAGTGATTAAATTGTCAGTCGCTGCATATATATCTAATTTAAACACTGTACTTCTCGGAGCACTGCCAGTACAGTGTGTGCACCAGTGCAGCACTTTGATCAAACTGTTGCTCTCTGGATCTGAAAAAAAAACCCCTCTTTCTTTCTGGCGGTGGTGGTGAGGGTGAGAATGAGGCCTCAGAAGAATGCTTTGTCTGTGGCTGAACTCTGTGGGTCAGGGTACCCCACTCTCTCTCTCTCTCTCTCTCTCTCACACACACACACACACACACACGCACACAAAGAGAGGCAGGCAGAGAGCAGAATCCCCCTGGGACGTCCTGCTGTTGTGCTGAATACAAATGAGGAGAAGAGGGGGCAACAAGTTTTAAGTTTGTGCAGCTGCTTTTCGGCTTCATGTGACCTGTTTTAAGCAGGGAGGAAGGTGCTTGTGATTCACTGCAGCTCTGCCTTTTATAAGGCCAGTTTTCAAAATGGGCCCCTGAGCATTTGATTAGACAATAATTCATGTGAAGGATAGAATATTTTCGCGTTTATGAGTGCACACTGCTCTTTCCTTTCACTCTTATCTGTTTTCCTTTCTTTCCCCAGCTCAATGATGCTTTGTTTTTGCACCATTTCTTTTTACCTTAACTGCTTGTTGCCATGACCTTTCTCACTGTGCAAAAGTGTTGAGCACAGGATCTTGACGGAGGTGTGAGAGGAAAAGCCCTTGATGGGATGTTCCAAGAGCGTCTTTGTATAAATAGCAGAGTAGTAACAGACGGAGAGAGGGGGAGAGGGAGAGGGAGGGACGGGCGGCGGAGCGGGGAGGGACCAGGGGATGAGGAGCAGCCATACTGACAGCAGCATCTCCGCCCTGTCGCCCTGCGCCTGTCAGCAGTCACTGGGAACCGGCCGGGACTCCAGCTCCACTTCATTAACAGTCCGGTGCTGGCCGGCCGAGCGCGCTGCTCAGCCGCATTGACGAACGGTCGAGCGGACTTTGCTGACCTACTTCGACACAAAAGTTCCCGCCTCACGAGCAATTTGGTGAAGTTACAGGAGATCGGTGTTCGTTTTGGAAATTGTGCAGCTGAGGCGCGCGCGGAGGACAGCAGAGGGATGAATTAAGGTAGGCTGTTGTCTTGAACATGCATGTGCTTCAAGTGACACTGCAAATGTGAACAAGTAACATTCAGTCATTTCTGGAGTTTTTTCTAACCTCATCTAAAATCTGCACCAAAGGATATTAATCTCATAACATGGCATCACTTGCTCTTATTAAGACAATTTTAAAATGCCTAATTTAAATTTGCATGCTGTATATAATGATTTCATAAATCTATAATAACTAAATGCCTGATTAAGCTCAGCTAGACAAAACACCAAATAGTTAAAAGTGTCAGAAGTCCACTTCCCAGTGAAGTTGTGGCCATACAGCTGGTGTTGTCAAATGAGCTGGGGAGGAAGTTCAGTCACATGAGATGCTAGTCTGCTGCAAAGTGATGCATTATGCACAAGGACTGTTTTCCATGTTGTCACTACAGGTGTGAGCCCAGTGCGGTTGTACGCCTGCATGCGCTGCCCATTTGGCTGCTCTTGTAGACGAGCATTCATCTGTGCATGTGGGCTGGCATTTGCATCAATTTACATTAGATTGGTTGCATGCGTACACAAAAGGCCTTTATACTGTCAATGGCACCATTCACAAGCACACGCTCATGCTGTTTTTTGCTGTTGCATGACTCCAGCCCAATGCTCAACTCTTGCCTACAGCCACATAGCCATGACATAACAGGCAGGCTGTAGTAATCTGTGTATTGATTGTGGCCTCAGGTGGTGTGTGCATGTGTGTTTATGCATGTTTGTGTGTGGTGTCATGTCATGTGCTGTTCTGATCTTTGAGCCTTTCAATCTACCAGAACAAACATCCAATCATTCAAACTTCTTAAACAGTGAGGTGATTTACTGACACATTGTTTTACGAATGATGTTTGGACCCTTCAAAGCAGTCACAGGGCTCACCTGTCATGAGCAGCGATGCATCAAATCTGTCAGAATCCAAGTGCACAAGTCTCTTTTTGAGTAATAACAGGACCCACGAATATTTTGCTACCCTGTGTGTGAAAATGTAACATAAACCCAGTTAATTTCTATTCTAATTTGAGTTGTTTATGTTCTGTTTGAATACATTTGCTTCCTTGCTTCAAGTGTGGTCACTAATACAGCAATCTTGCGTTCAGAGGAAATGTATTAATCTCGCAAATGAGAACAAATTATCCTTGTAGTTATTAAAACGTGCACCACGATCGTCTACCTCGGGAAGTATGAGTTATGAAAATGTCTTATAATTTGTGATAATGAATAAATAGTGTGACCGCTGTGTGTTTTCTTGTTATATGCACCGCTGATTGTCTGACATCAATATTAGCACGCAGTCCTCTGTTCCAATACATTGCTCACACTCATTTGATTACTCTCTGCAGCACACACACGCACACATTCACACTCTTCCCTGTCACATCGCTCTCTGTCCTCTAATAGCCTACACATTCCTCGCTTTTGCTCTAATTGAAATTGTAAACTGGATACGCTACATTTAGCATCACCTGACTTCTCCGAAAAAGTTCCTTGGGATGTTTTGGAAATGTTCTGCAAGGCAGCGAGGGCAGTTTTACTGACAGTAATCCCAGTTAGTGATTATGAGGGTAATTCTCCCCACAGCGATGCCACCAGCATCCTGAGAGGGACCCATCTGGTGCAAACAGAGACCGACTTCATGCGTTGGAGAGCAGATCAAATGCATCACTGCCACCTACTCTGACTAGGAGCCATCCATCTTTATTTGGCTTGGTCATAAAATGCCTATAAAGGGAAGGATAACTTTGAAATGAGTTCTCAACGGCGAGCTTGGACCGTTGCAGCCCTCAGTTGGAGAGAGGGGGAAATATGTGGTCTCATTAGAAATGCATTAGAGGGAAGGGAGAGGGGTAGAGAAGCAAGGAGATGAGCTCGAGTTTTTATCTGGTAAACTCTAAGAGGGAAAATATTCATACGCTCAAACTCATGCTTCCCTCTCTCTCTCTCTCTCTCTCTCCCACACACACACACACACACACTCACCAGCACACCTCAGTGACCCATTTAATATCAGCCACAAAACTGGCAACTACATATCCCCACGTGATCCTCCTGAAAACACATCGCTGCTGAAACTCATTCAAAATAATTCAGCCAGGAAAAGTGCTTACTGGCACCTTCTTTATCAGTTTAATAACTTCATTGCTCCCTGAAAAGGGATGTTTCAACACAGAACTGGAGCTGAAAGGCACTTTCCTGTCCTGTGACGCTCTGCTGTCATCCACAGATTATTCCACAGAACAAAATACACAAAAGTTATTTCTCTCTTCACCTGTCTGGCACTTTTCTTGTACATTATAGCCACTGGGATATGATAACGTCACTTCATTGTGTAGCTTCATTAGAGAGTGCTGCACTTAAAAAAAAGAATATAAACCCTTATGCAGATCCTGGATATACATAGGTTGTTCTGTACACAGTGTTTA
Source organism: Chelmon rostratus (assembly GCF_017976325.1). NCBI lineage: Eukaryota > Metazoa > Chordata > Actinopteri > Chaetodontiformes > Chaetodontidae > Chelmon > Chelmon rostratus. The sequence goes on along the minus strand of NC_055662.1, from coordinate 26,508,844 downwards.
CAGGGATAAAGCCACCTTGACCCAGTGACTAACTTGTCAGAGAGAAAGTAATCTTTACTGAGCTGACCTCACTTGTGGACTCAGGAGGCCCACGTGACAGGCAGGTTAACTGTGGCCAAGTATGTCAATGTGTGTGTGTGTGTGTGTTCTGGGCAGATTAATTCAGCATGTTCATGTGATGCATTTCTTTATTTTCAGGGGGAATCTGTGATGTTGACGTGACGCGACGCGGCACCTGTTGCAGACCTCAGACCCACCTCTGAAGTGTGATGTGACCCCAGTGAGCCCGGAGGCGGTCACCCAGTCGACCATGGAGCGTGATCTGAGGACGGGCCTGTCCGTGTGGGCCATTGTGGCCATCGTTTGTAACTCCGTGGTGGGCGTCCTCATCCTCATCCTCTTCGTCATCCTCTACAAGGCCTGCAAGGTGCCTTCACACCAAGAGAAAGTGCCAGTTTTCACAGCCGAGCCGGAGCAGAAGAAGGCTGAACAGAAGTACCTGCTGACTGCAGCCTGATGATGAAGACGCGGACTCGAGATTTTGCCAAAATTCAACTTTGTCAATCAAGAGGAGATCTGGCAAAAGTTGAGTTTTGTAGTGTTATAAAACTCTGAGCGATCGTCTGTGTTTATCTTCCTCTTCAGCTTATTACTGCCGCTCAGTAACTCCTTTTGTCTTGCATACTGTTCACATTTCTCCACCATCAGCCTCTCATCTACACCACTCAACGGAGCTCAGAGTGAGCTAACTGCGATAAGAGTTGTGGCAAGACCAACAACAACAAGCGGGCTCAATCCTCTTATCTCTGCTGTGCGTCGCTGGGACTGTCCATCTGTCAGTCTGTTTGCTTTGCTCCACACAGGCAAACCATGATCTCCTCCTCTCCTCCCTTCTCTTTCATCCCTCTATGCGAGGCAGCTGAGAGGCTGTGGAGGAGAAGCAGCAGAAACGCAACGGACTGTAACGAGAAAGTTTGGGGCGATGGGTTTAGCTGAGAGTTACGTTTTAGAGGTAAAGAGAAAGAGCCAGCTGCAGGCCTAACGATGGCGGCGACAGAGCTGCAGAAACCAGAAGCCTGAAAGAGAGAGATGCTGCTGGAGAAGGAAGTGTGTGAGAGTCAAGACAGGGCGGAGGGGGAGACAGACGGAGATAAAGGGCAGATATTTGGCGGGGATGATAAAGTGCAGGGGAAGAATCGCGCTTTGATGTGTTGTTTACAGGGAGGGAGCTCGAGGCTCCTGTTTGACAGTCTCCCCGTTTGACACACGAGCTTCCACCGATCCGACTCCCATGGGATTAAAAGCAAAAGCAAAAATGTTTCTCGTGTCCCGGTGTGCCTCTCTTTCATTTTGTGAGCTCCTGTAAAGACTGAATAAGATATTTATAGACAGCCTTCACCAGAAATGACAGGCTGAACCCTCACAGTCTCACAGCAACGAGTCAGAATGGTATTTGTTGTGGTGAATGTACTGCAGCTAACGCACTGACTGTGTGATATCGATATTAACTGGAGGATGGAAGAGGAACCGGTGTGTCAAGACATGTCGTAATTATCTCCACATCATCAGAATAAAAAGTGCTGCATTCCAGTTCACAGTTTTGTCTCACGTATGTTTTATAATTAACGACAAGGGCTCTTCACAGAAATGCGCTTTATTTTTGTGTTGAAATCAAATCTCAGGTACAAAAGATAAATGTGTTTGATTTTCTGTGCGGCACTTTCTGCTCTGCTTGATTTGTGGGATATTTCTGTGCAACTTACATGTAATGATGAACAGTAATATGTGCTAAAATGAGTAGTTTAAATGAAATAAAGCGCTTTTAAGACATGTTTGTGTTTGATAAATCATTAAAATCACAGTTAGGCTGCAGCGTTCATATCGATATAACTGAATAGTGTGGGACTAGAACTTGTAGTGCTCAATGTTTTTTATTTTTATGCATTAAATGATCAATCATAGAATAACCAACAGAATAACTGATGTTGACAGTAGTTTGTTGCAGCTCTACATTTAACAGTGCTCTACATCTCGTGTTAATGATGACAGGACACAATAAACTGATCTACTCTTGTGTATAACTGCTGTGGTCCACAGTCAATATTGCCATTCCAGTTTGGTGTGAATTGGTGTTAATGGCCGTTCTAATTCTTTAAATAGAAGAGTTTGAGTTACATTAAATGTTGACTTCAGCTTCCTGCAGTTATCAGCGTGGAACATATTGATTAGTGACACACATCCTGTCGCCAAGAGTCAACTTTATCTGGTCCATCCAGCATCATTACAGGGGAACTTCTGAATGTGTTAACTGCTGTTCTTTCCTTATTATTTCTCTCTGTCTAGAGCACACACAAAGACAGTAACTTTACACAAGTCTTCTTCCAGAGAGTACTATTTTTAGATACTTTTACTACAGTGTTTTTATTTCATGCGATAATTTGCGCTTCTACTCGACTACATTTCAGAGGAATTAGTTTTTTACAACTATGATTAATAAGTTACTTTGCAGATTTTGACATGAGATCACTGGACACAGTGTGGTGGATTAAACTACCCAACCGAGCATGAAATAAATAAGAGCAGGTCAACCATGACCAGCTGCATCGTAAAAGCTTAGACATGAAAATATCAGGAAAACTTCAGACTACTACTACTGCAACTACTTCAACTACTACTGCTAATAATAATAATACTGCTAATAATAAAAGGAAAAGAAGATCAAGGGGCCATTCTTTCTGCATACTGAGTACTTTTGGTACTTTAAGTACATTTTGCTCAAGTGCAAGTGTTTTTTTTACTTAAACATAAAATATCTGAATACTTCTTTCACCACTTCACCGATATCGTTCCTTTTGGGGAACTGCTAATGAGATTGTAAGAGTTACAGATTTATCAGAGATCTTGTGATATGAGAACTGTGTCTTGTTATTTGTGTACAGTGGAGATGTATCAGCTGCATGTGCAATGAGTGTGTGTGACAGAAACCGAGTGTATGAATACATGTATGCTCAAGCGTCGAACGGTGGCACGTATGAGACAGATGGTTAGGGTCTTTGGTGGGCTGTTGATTTGAAACTGATCTCTACAGCTGTCTACTGTTTATCTGTTTCCCTTCTATTTATCCGCCTGCCGCCTTCTCTCTGCCTCCCTCTTCCTCTTGTTTGTTTCTTTAATTCCAGATAACCAGACCAGTGCCAGACACATGCAAACTGGCCAGCACACATCCAGTGATCCACTCCACGGTAAGCTGTGTGGATGTGGAGGTCAGTAAGGTATGAATCACACAGCTTTTCAACCTCCCTGGTTTTTCAACTCAGCTCTTCCTTTGGAGAAAGCTGATGGAGTTTATCAATGGATCCCCTGTGATACCAGCGAAGGAAAATACTGAATAAGAATCATTCATCTGCTCTCCTGCCCATCACGCTTCCATTGATCCCTCCGTCTCAGATTTGATGTTTGCTGTGAGTCCATCCAGTTGAGATTAGACACGGTTACTCAGCCCTGCATCCATCGCTCCATCCCTCCATCTCAGAAAATGAAGTACACGGCAGCAAAGCAATTTCCCGGGTTTCCCAATGATGGTTGAAATGGAAGCGGGTAACTGAACTCAGGACAGTGTTATATAATGACCAGGACAAATATTACAGAGAGATTACTAATAAACATACAAGGGGCCAGTAATCTGCAGCCCCATCTGCACTGCTGGAGGGGTTGCATAACCCACATCAGCCCAGACTGAGTCACGGCCAGTCTGTGTGTGTTCATGTGTGTTCGTGTGTGTGTGTGTGTGTGTGTGTGTGTGTGTGTGTGTGTGTGTGTGTGTGTGTGTGTGTGTTTGTGTGTGTGTGTGTGTGTGTTAACTAAGGGATCAAATGTTAATCTATGTTTTGGACACTGCATGCTCAAAAATGTGTGGGATTTTTGAAGCAGTTGAATTTTATGCAATCTATAATTTAATGTAGTGGCTTCAAAATAAAGCATTTCAAGTGTGTGTGTGTGTGTGTTTTTGTGGCTGTGTATTACTCATGTCGTGGGGACATAAGTCTGTCTGCACAGTATGTTGTGGGGACTTGTCTACTTAATGCCGACCAAACAAATCGTCCCTATAACATAAATCATGACTTTTCAGGTTTAAGGTTAAGGGGTAAACAGGTAGTGGTTATGGTTATTCTAAGTCTTCAGGAAATTAATGTAAGTCTGTGTAATGATCTTAGAAGTGATGGAAAATGTGTGTGTGTGTGTGAGCGCTGTGCAGGTTTCTTTGCTCCAGAGTGATGCAAAGATGTGCAGGGATGGGACATGTGTGTGTCTGTGTGTGTGTGTGTGTGTGTTTGTGTGTTGATATCTTACTGTCCTTGTGTATGAATAATTAATGACAAAATTCTAATCACACTTAATCATGTCTTCATAACAGGACCCCTATAGAGTCATGAACACTCATCACAGTTACACACAGACAGACAGTCATTAAATCGAGTGCGGCTCAGATATCGCAAATCATTAGAATTCAGCATAATTTAGTCCGTATGGATGTTTATTCTGTCAACAGAGGACCAATTATTGCATGAAACAGGCTGAAATAATGATGGTGAGGGGAGAAGCATCAGTATGCATGACATGACAGGGAAAAAAACAATGAGAGTGAGATATCAGAGTGAGAATCCGAATTTGCTAAATAAAAAAAAAAATCCCCCAATTTCCTCTCACGCTGTCTCACACCCATGACACTAAAATGCTGACCACCAGATAAGCTCCTATAGTCACAGTTAATGCATATGCATGAGCAAAGGTATGGACCTCAAACTGTTTTCATTTAGCAGCTTGAAAACTCAAATTACCTAGTTGACCCTGCACACACCTCATTGTCATTCATCCCCCATCCGTGCTCTGTCCCTCCTCTCCTGTAGGATTAGACTGCCACCTGCTGGTTCAGCCTTGAATGTGTGCGGCCCCGAGTTGGACCCACTTGGCTGCAGCAGCGGCTGATCCACTGCCAAGGCCCGTCGCCATTATTGTGCAGCAGAGCATGCTATTGCTGCTCTCTGCTGGTATTTCCAGGTAAGGACAATGTGCATTCAGACGTGTCAGTGACTTTCAGTGGGGACGAGTCACCACGTCGTGGATGCTCCTCTGTTATCAGCCCGAGGTTGTGTTCTTTTCTCCAGAATGTATAATTAATGCGCTCCATGATGGTCATTTCATCGTTTGACTCAGTGTGTGTTTAAAGTTGTGATGATGTTCATTCTTCTTTCCAAAGTGTGTGGTCATCCAATAACAGTGAAAAGCACGCTGTGCTCCACTATGATTTAAAATAGAAGATTTAATTAGTTTTTAGAATTCATTTACAGACCTATAATGTGGAAGGTAATTGTTACCTGGGGTGGAAACTCTACAGGGATGTACAGGGAGTGGATAGAATAATGCAGCAGCCCTGCCATAAATCCTATATTTGTGAAGTTCAAAATGTTTTTTTCAGGTGTGAAATCAGCTCTGTGGTCATTTTCCAGCCAGTATTTCCTGTGATTCAGTAAACGTGTAAAAATACTCCCTATTAAAACGAGTCCTGCATTCAGAATCTTACTTTAGTACAAATGCAGAAGTGTTATCAGTGAAATGTATTTAAAAGTAAATGTACTCATCATAAATAGCTCCTGTCAGAATTATTCTGTTAGTAGCATTTAAGATGGTTCAGGTGAAGCTAATTGAAATCACTTTATCTACTGTTGAGCAGTTTATTCTGTAGCAATGCCTTGTATTTTATAAGCTAATTAGAATTATTGTTTTTTAACACCTCTTTTCACAAGTGTAAAGTATTTTCATTGTATAAGTACATGTAATGCTGAGTGATGCCTTGTGTCAGGAAGCTGTCATGTACTGCAGCTCCGTGATTAAAGTCATATAAACTGACAAAGTGATCGCAGTTGTTCAGTTGGAAAACAAACATGCTCACTCTCAATAATAAACTGCATCACATATTACAACTGTTTTTCATTACACATATGTTTTGTCCCTGATCAATTAATTTCTGGCGCTACAATTAATTGGATCCAAGCTGTTCATTCGATTAATTTACTCGCTTTTAATTTGAATTCCTGGATGAAGACAAGCCTGTTAATTGGCTTTGGGGATGATGGGTTGTTGAGTGGTCTGCTTCTGGTCATTCTAGGATTTTTGTAATTAAGGAAAATCTTGAGTGTTAGCTGGTCCGCAAGGTTTCAGCTGCAGTTAAACATTGCTTTTCATGTGAGAGTGCAAGCACAGAGACTCATTTTAAAGAAGATTTGCTTTGTTTTTAGGATGGAGCAGTGGAGTTGGTTTATCACCTGGACCTCTGGCTTTAGTTATTAATTTAAATTTGATCTGAGACTCATCAGCTACTCCAGAGGTGAGTAAGAGAAAGAAGACAACAGACAACAAAACAAAAACAACTAATTGCCACATACATAAATAGTCACAATAATATTATGGTGATTTTAGATTAAACTGACCGTCTATTACTCACTTTGCCCGGGACCACTTTGGTCCTCTCCAAAAGGCCCCTTCTGGGTCCCCGGACCCTACCTTAGGATACCCTACCCGGAAGTGGGTGGTGGAGTCACCGTCACCCAGCTGGTCACACCACCGTCGACATACTGCCTGCTGGGATGCGGCTCGCCACCGGAGAACCACAGAGATTGTTAGAAATCTGAGATCCCGCACAGTCTGGGTGAAAACTCCTTGAAACCAGCAGCTGCCGACAGTTAGTTTGTGGACGGGAGGAAAGAGGCGCGTCGCCAAAATGATGGAAGAAATAGACAGATTCCAGGTGCCGAGCGCCGTGCAGGAGGCGGAGATGCAGGCGGAGATGCAGCCGCTGGTAAGTCAGGATTGAGATAATCAGTCAGTGTTTCGGGTTTGTTTTCTCAGTTAAAATATAATAATTATTCCAGGATGCTGAGTCTACGAGGCCTGCCATTCATAATGTTGCGCTTTGGGATGCCGACAATCCATCACCTGCCATGCGTAATATCGGCTCATGTACCAATAGAGCATTTTCAGCAAGTTTTTCGGCTCCAGTCAAACGTTAAAATGACTGAGTTAGATGTCAGGGGATGACTGATTTGTTTTTAGACTGGCGGGTTTTGTTGTGTAATGCAAGCAGCGTCCGGTCTGCTGCGTAGTGAGCAGCATCCGTCATGTCTGGCGAAAACAAGCATCCCATCCCAACACGGCTGCTGCTACATCCTCAGCATCCGCGCAGCAAGTTGCTCCGGCGTCGACGCCACTTGACGTGATCGCTGAGCGGCCTTTCGTGGCAGATATGTGCTCGCGTGTACCGTCCAAACCGCCGTCTTAAAGAAATCAGCGTGAACGATTCGGCGGTGCGCTCCGTGGCCTGTAGCGGGGCCCTGGGTTACTGCAGCCTGCAGGGCGGCCTCTGCTGCTTCACGGCCGGGGCCGTCAGAGAGCCAGACTCGACCCAAAGCAGTCTGACCTGCTGTCTCCTGGCGTCCCCAGACCTCCATTCATCCCCATTCATCACGTGGCCACTGGCAGATCAGCCCCCGTTTCTCCCTACGTTTGCTATGTGGATATTAGATATGGATTTAGGGGAGTGTTTCCCAAACTGGGATCCAGGGAATGCAGGAGTCCTCCGGGGGTAACACAGCAACCTGAAGAAATCAGAGATCACTTCAATAACTGTTTTAATCTACTGCTTCAGTCTCAGTCTTATCAGTTCGAGGCACCTGTGACAAAACCCAGTTTTCCCATAAAGGTTTCTATCATCCAGTTCTCCAGAAGCATGTGTGTGTAGGTCTAAATATTTATCACTTCCATATAATGCTTCACACACTGGTGCTCATTAGATAGAGAAGGACTCTTCCACACATGTTTTATCTCTTAATGAACTGTTTTATGCACATTGTCTGGCCACAGTAGGCTGTATTGTGCATTACAAAACCACATTAATTATTCATTGATGTCTCAGTAATGTACATTTCTGCTCATCTTTCGGACCGTCTCCCTCATTTGCCTCCAGGACCCGGCCTCGTCCACGGCCTCAGAGGCGGACTCAGACACCCGAGATGGGGAACCTGTCACTATCAACTACAAGCCCTCGCCCTTGCAGATGAAAATAGGTGAGTAAGAGCTGTAGCATTTGCAGGCCAAAGTGTGTAATTGTCTCTATGTGCAGATGTGTCATAATCTCTAAAGATTTCAGAGAACATTTCAATCATCCTTGTTATGCTGCTAAACTATGAGTAAAAAGTGCCATAATCATCAATTTTAGGGTAACAACTGCAGATTGTTTTCATTATCAGTGAATGTATAACTTATTTTTGTATTAATCCACTAACCATTTAAAAAAAAATGTGAAGTTCCCAGAGCAAATTGTTACCCAGGTGATGCCTTAAAATTTAAATTGTTTTCTGAAGAACAGTCTTGTACCCCCCGAAGTATTGAGTTTATACCCATATAAAACAGAAAAAAGGCAATAAGTCCTCCCATTTCAGAAGCTGGAAGCAGCAACGCTTTGGAAACGTAACTTAAAGAATCAACTATCAAAGTTGTTATCAATTACTTTTTAATCAGCTAATTGATTAACACTCAGATTGTTTCAGGGCTAATCCTTTTTATTGCTGGATGGATATCCACGGCGTAAGACATTGACCACTCTGGTCAGTCTTATGTTTGGGGATTTGAGTCTCTTGTGTTTTTGGAAAACCACAGACCTCAAAGGTTCGTTTCAGCACCTTGGACAGAGTCCAGCGGTGATCAGCAGCGCCTCTTTATTTGTTTTTTACTCCGACTGTAATACTTTCTCAGCCAAAGCCTTTAAGAACCAGGAATATTTGAAACGAGTAAACTATTCAGCGACAGAAATGCACGAAAAGGTCCTTCTTGAAATGTAACTCCAGCATTCACGTGTGCGGCACAATCTCAGCCGCTGCAGGAGTTCATTTCATGCTACATCTATCCTGCATGTTGAAAGCGACACCACAATGATGGCTACACTTGCACTTCATATTAATCAATTTCACCTCTTTTTATGACTTATAAACCCTGTCATAAAATGTCCTGTGTATAAAATAACGTCGCCTTATGTTCCTTTAATTATGCACGCTTGTTAAACTCGCCAATTTCCCTTTGTGACCTTGAGATGGAAAAGGCTCTAATCTAGATTAGACGGCCTTTTAGCAATCCTGTCTGGATTAAACATGTAATGCCATTAACTGACAATAGAAATTAGACACAACATTTTCTAGCGTCACTCGTGCATTATGTTGTAGTTCATCGCTGGCTCAGATTGGACTAATAGCATTAGTTTGGTCATTCGTTATCTGATTGGTGACGAGAATCAACAAGAGGGAAAGAGAGGCGAGTCTCATGCTTTCAGGAGTTTCTTTTCTATCGTATTACGTAAATTAAACAACTCCAGTCCCAACAGCAGTGATCCTCACTTCCTGATCAGCTGACCACTGAAGGAAGTCCCTCCAGTGAACAGAAGCTGATCTGCCCTGACGTCAGTCTTGTACTGTACTGGCCTTAAAGTTTCTCATACTGCTCAGACAGAATAGTGAAAAGACAGAATAGTGAAAATTGACTTCAAGTACAATTCAATGCAATTCCTCTGGCTGATCGTCACACTTCCTGATGAGTGTGTGTTTAAATCCGCCCACCCGAGGAGAGAAAAATGACGTGCAGCAAATTACAAAAGTCTTACAAACAGATGACACCGACATGAATCAACCTTAATCCATCGCTGTTTTTGTGCAGTTTGTGTGTCACTCAGAGCTTACCTGGCGCGTGTGTGTGTGTTTCCTGTGCAGAGAAACAGAGAGAGCTGGCTAGGAAGGGCTCACTGAAGAACAGCAACACTGTAGGAAGTCCAGTCAACCAGCAACCCAAGAAGAACAACGTCATGGCCAGAACACGGTAAGAAGTGAACGCTGCGGTCTCGGCTCAGTCTGTCAGCTGCTGCTGTCTTTCTGATTGATTACAGTCATTAAGCTGCCTTGTGTTTTAGTGATGAACTTAGTTTAAGTCTTATTCTGGCGTCGTGTTGCACTGTTCTGTACTGATCAGCTACTGACATGCAGGCTGATTTACTTAAAACCTGCTAACTCCTTGATTAACGTAGAAACGTTGTGTAATGATGCAGATTGAAGAGCAGCATGACTCGATGTCGTGCACCGATTCTGTGTGGCTTCATTAGTGCAGCATGTTTACGTGTAAGATCAGAAACATGTTTTCAGGGACTTGACGAAATTGATTTTACTCTCGTGTCGTTATCTCAGTCTGTCAGCGAGGCGGCTGAGAGGACGGTTTTATTGATTTTAGGGTTTGTAAGATGTCTGAGGCAGAAATTTGACCTCTTTCATGCTTCTGTTGTTCCTGCAGTTCGGCTGTGATGCTGCCTCCGGGCCCGCCTTCCTCTCATTTCAGCATCCTCGCCAGTCTTGTTCTTACTCACCTCTTCCTGTTTCTATTTTCCCTCCTCCCCCCTTCCTGTCATATTCTGTTACACCCTTTATCTGCTCCCTCTGGCTCCCTCTCTTCCCTCCCCACAGGTTGGTAGTGCCCAATAAAGGCTATTCCTCTTTAGACCAGAGCCCAGATGAGAAGCCCTTGGTGGCCCTAGACACAGACAGGTGAACACAAACACACACATTAACACACTTCTTGCCACATAAACACACAAATAATGAGCTAACGTTTGCTTTTTTTTTGTTTGTTGGTTTCAGTGATGATGATTTCGACATGTCTAGATACTCATCGTCGGGATACTCCTCTGCTGAGGTGAGATATGTGGCAGAGAGAGCGTCTGCTTCATCCTCTAATTCACTCCATCCCTCGCCTTCTTCCCTCCATTTTCTCTTATTGTCAGGACGCCAAGAGTCGGGGTTTTTATAAGCCGGTCTTGAAGCAGAACCCATTTATATCCATCCTGCTCGTCCATGTTAATTCTGTAGGCATGTGCGCTCGCGACAAGTGCGTGATCACACTGCAGGCGCACCTGCACACAAACGCAGATGAGACGCAAAGCGGGAGACAAATGAAATGACGTCTCAGGGCTCCTGAAAATCGAGTTTTCACTGCTGCTGCCAGTATCAGTGCAAATCACAGACGTGTCATCATACTTTTTCTCCAGAGGAGTCCTCATTCCCGCCCTCTGCATCCTGTTTCTGCCAGACTAGGCCAGGCTTGTGGATATATTGTGGGTATATGGCACCATGCTGTCATAAATAATTAGTTAATATACAGTAAATGTAACCCAGCTGAGCTGTTGCCTCCTCAGCCTCAGCACTAGCTAGCAACAGGAAGTTCTGAGCAAGCAACACGCCGTAGCAACAGTGCTGTACTGTGGCTTAACCCTTTTATCACCTGAGCCTCAAACAGGCCGCCTGGATTTATTCTGTGGTTTTGGCTGAAAAAGTGTCAGAAAATGTGTTTTGAGTCAGTGCTTTTATCCAGGTTTACTTCAGCTTTTAACATCTAGCAGGTATGTTTTGAGTGTTTAACAGTTAAACCAAAGTAGGGAGCTGTGGTTGCAGCGCAGTTCACAGTTTCTCTGCAGCAGACTCGACATAAAAAGCCTGATGCTGGGTTTTTTAATGAAGACATTGCTTCTGTTCTACATGCAAACAAAGGCATTGTTTGGCTAAAAACAAATCACACCGGGACAGTCATCGTGTTCATGACAAAGCTCCAAGTGATGATCCTTATAGCCATCTGTGAAAGAGCCAAACTCGGTTTGCCATGGTTACCACTGGAAACTGTACTCAGTCTGAGTCACTTGACATTTGTAAGTTGTAGATTGTCTAAATCTGATAAAGGCAGCGGAAAGGTGTCGGGGAAAAAGCTGTAAAACAGCAACTCGTCGTTAATGCACTTCTGTTCTTGCACAGATGAAGCAGTCATGTTATAGGATGTTATTTAGAGAGAGATTTTGTGACCTTTGGACAGAGCCAGGCTAACTGTTTCCCCCCTATTTCCAGTCTTTATGCTCAGCTAGCTTTATGTTTATGCAGCAGATATGAGAGTGACATCAACCTTCTCTTCTAACAATCTGCCAAAATGCTGAACTATTTCTTTAAGCGCTCTTGAAATGTCTCACAAGCCATGTTAGCTAACACACCACTGCAACCTGGGCTTAAAACTGGGACCAGACTTGATTGAACCCAACCAGTGCTGCCAAATTTTATAAACCGAGAACCAAGTTTTATTTGCGCTTCATTTCATCCTTCACTGCTGTTCACCAGGCTAGCTACACTCTTTAGGTCTTCTACTGGGTATTGTGTATCTGCTCGCAACATTACATTTGAAAATAAGCGAACCTGAACCGAGCCTCACACACTGATGACCTTCCTTAGTTTAAAGTTGTGGGAGGAACTGGGGGCAGATGCTCGCTCCTGGTCCTGGAAACGCTGCTCCAACCCATCAGACTCCTCTGTCTGTCCTCCCTTCTCCAGCAAATCAATCAGGATCTGAACATCCAGCTACTGAAAGATGGTTACCGCCTAGACGAGATCCCGGACGACGAGGACCTGGACCTGATCCCGCCCAAATCAGTCAACCCTACCTGCATGTGCTGCCAGGCCACCTCCTCCACCACCTGTCAAATACAGTAACCCCACCCCTCTGACCTTCCGCCCCTTCCCATTTCCACACAATATAACCCCCAATCTTCATCTGCTGTGAGTTTACTTCGCCAGAGCGGCGACAGTGAAGAATTGGTAGAGTATCGTAATGACAGTTAAGTTCTATGATGATAAAGACAATGAGAAATAATCACACTAACATATAAGAGAGTTTGGTTTAAAGTCTAGGAGAAGGAATATGTATTCAAATGATGAGTAAAAGTGGTGGTTTCCTCCTATGGTAGGACGTGCACTTGTGTTTGAGAGCCCCTCTCCTGGTGAACATGATGTAACGTAACACTGGTATTAGCAGACGGAAAACAAAAGGCCAGTTGATGCTGTCTAGTGATTTCCATCTCCCCGAACAATAAGAAACATGATCACAACCGCTGACTCAACTGTTCTGCTTACCTGAAATCTGGGTTGCATTTTTCTAGATAGTTTTTATTTAAATGCTTACTTTTCTTAAAACCCGAGGGATCTGTACGATTGTATGTGTTGTCGTGGAGATATTCGCAGTCTCGGTGCCCCGAATGGAGGATATCTGGTACTGTATTCATCGTACTGTACAGGGTTGTTATGTAGCACAGGCCGGGTCGTCGCACTCATCCACGCCACCTTCAGCACTGAGGGGAGGAACGTATGGACATGAGTGGCTGAGAGACAAACTGCATGAAGAGCACTGGACTGAATAATTGAATGGAAAATAATGAGTAAGTAGCTCGTTGCACATTTGATTTCCGCCCCGTTTCTATTGTGCAGTCACGCGCAACCGTCGTGGCACAAGCTTGACTCGCATTGTTTTGAAATTTGCACATTTTGTTTTGTACTTTTCGGGCCCACATCCGTGCACTCTTTCCTGCATAGCAGTGACAGTGTCTTATCTGAAATGAACTGTGTCAAAAGGGAAGATCACGCATCGTCGCAGCGACCCTCTGAACACACGTTAGCTCACGTGATTCACGTATAGCCGAGGCCAAAGGAACGGTGGGGGGCCTTTAGACTGAGTTTTCAGCACACGCTGTTGTGTAACTCCCCCCAACATGCACACACGCGCGCGCACACACACACACACACACACACACACACTATTTTTCCTTCATTCCCATTCGTTTTCACACCACTGCTCACACACATGCATGCATACAGACATTCAGTGCCAACGTAAACAGTGAGATCTTTTTGTCTCTTTTGACTAATGGTTGGAAATTGTAATTGCAACTATGAGGATCTTTGACTTGGAGCACTAATATCCTTCATTTACGACTCTCTCCCTCCCTTAAATCAGTTGATTAATTTGCAATTAGAGTATGCCTTAAGTACAGAGAGGTTTTAAAAAAAAACATGTGTATTTATTGCCATCTTGTTAATTTAGTTTATTTGAAGAGTATTTGCTGTCTTTTGTGTTTTTTTTACATTTAGACACGGGTGATAACTGTTTTTCTTTGGTTTTCCTTTTTTTAAATGATTTTCTTGTATTGTAAACACTTCCATTACAGTATTTAACAATGTTATTGTTATGTGCGGTGTATGAAATCAATAAATAAAACACAAAGCTAATGGAGCACTCGCTGGTCTACCTCAGTTTCTCTTCATTTAGAAAAGGTGTGAAACACAATGTAACGATGGAAACGATGTGAGCAAATGTTTAGAAAGAAAAATAATTTTAATGTTACAACTTTTGAGCAGTAATTATTACACAGCTGTGTATATTGCGATAACTTGGACTCTGCATCGACAGTCCCTGATTACAGTACAGTAGCATCAGAAGTAAGGGCATTAACCTGAAAGGCACCAACATTTAATCACAGTTGTCAAAATGCCAGAACAAAAAAACAGCATTCCACTTTACAAATGTATATTGATTGTGTCCTACGGGGTTCACTATACCTAACTTTACAATCCATCTGGACATTTAAATGCATTATGTGGCAAGTATAAAAAAAAATTTATGACATCAACAATGTTTCTGGCTCCTGCAGTGGACGAATAAGACCTCTCATCCCATTAGTAATATTATAAAAGATTACCAGACGATTAAAAAATACATTGTACCAAACAAATACATACAAACATGCTACATGATGTAATTCATAGATTCAAAAAACAACCAATCAACAGCATGCCTCAAAATGCTAGGACGGAAAATAAGAGTTTTATGACTTCCTGTTGTGAGAAATGTTGTGCTTCCACATCACCACCAGGGGGCGCAGTAGTGATTGAAATGACCATGCATCCCATTATTCCCTGATAAAACGCAGTCCAGATACAGAGTAAACAAAAGTTAGAGTCAATGTACAGCAACTGGCACTGTTGGCGTAAGAGACAGTCATCGATATTCAAGGTGTCGTCGAATATCAACATAAAGAATCTGACGATGTTCATTCAGGTAGTTTTTCCAAAGGTTCAAAATGTAGAAATTCCTCTCTGCTACAAAACCCTTGAAAAGGCACAGAGCTGCTTGTTTACAGTTCACACGCTTTTAACTGAATGTGAATCATTATGGTCTTAACACAGAAAAGTGTTCAGACCAACTTTACCTATTAAAGGCTTTACCCTGTTGTGTTTTCCTGCACTAATGACACAATTCAAGCCTCAAAAAGCAACACAAATGGTGACATTTCCCATGAGGTTATGTGTTATGGTCTTACCAAAGTACTCTGAAGGTATTTTGGTGCAAGTGTTTGCAAGTTTATCGTGATGTCACAACAGGAAACACGCTGCCTAAACCTACAAGCTCACAATATACCTGATTTACTAAGCCCGTAGCCAAATGTACGAAATTAAATACAGACACTGTGTAATTCTCTGTATTATAGCTGTGTCTTATTCCTCTAACAACAACTAACTACCGTATACTGAGTATATTATCCATCTGAAAAGTAGTCTGTTTGATCTATTTACATGAGAATACTGCTATACTGTGCATTTGCCTTGTGCTGGCCTGGAGAGTAACTGTACAAGTGTGAGTGTGCAATGATAATATTAACTAGTCCCAAAACTTCTGAGCCCAAGAGGAATATCTTAGTCTTAGTGTTGATGAAAACTCTGTATGTTCATGAATGCCTCTGGGATTGCAGATTATTCCACAAAAAAAAAAAAAAAAAATCAGACAACATGAAGTAAAATAATTACAAATGGCAAAGCAACTAGAAGCTGTCTGACGGACCCAGAATAATAAATACTGATCACCTCGGGGAACAACAGGGGGAAGCTCTAGTTTGATAGCAGCTGTGTTCAAAGCTATGATTCTGTCTGCTGCTGCACATCGGGACATGCATAGAAGGACTTTTTAAATAGTGGTCTGGCTGGTTGGGGTGTCTGCCTTGACAGGATTTGTGTAAAAGTACACACCACACATATGGGTGTGTCTATATTTGTGTATATGTCTATATATGTATATATATATATATGTACAGTATGTGGGTGTGTCTCACAGCCCTGCAGGGCTCTGGTCTCCAGAGTCGGTGGAAGACACCGACACGGAGCAGCGGCGTCTCTTGGCCGCGCCGGAGCCCTGCAGCATGCTGGGGTGGAAGCCTGCGTGTCGTCGGGCGTGTTTAGTCAGGTGGTCGCTCCTCATGAAACACTTGTCGCACATCGGGCAGTTGAAGCGCTTCTCGCCGGTGTGTGTGCGGTAGTGGCGCGTCAGCTCGTCTGAGCGGGAGAACTTCTTGCCACAGTCCGGCCAGGTGCACTCGAAGGGGCGCTCACCTGAGGAAACACACACACGATTTTCATATCACGGCTCTTTTAAGGACTGCATCTATTTGAGAAACTCCAAACTTTAAAGTAATAATTGCGAAATCAGTGGTTTCCTTGAAATGCTTTTCTTTTCCTCTGACCTTATTAAAACCCTTCCCTCTGCGCAAAATGACCATAAAGCGCTGCTAATACACCAAATAAAGAAATATTCAATGTGCAACATGGTGTGCGTTAATTCACAGACAGATATGTGTTTTCCTCCACATAGTGATTTTACAAATGTAAAGGTCAAACTCCCTGTTGGACACACAAACACAAAATTAGTCAAGGGAGGTGGGTGGAGGTGGGGATGGGGGGGGGGGGTTTCCGGTTTTTGGCCATCCCAGTCTTGGCAGGACCTGCACAAACAGCTTGTTCTAGGAACAATAACAGAACATATTGATTTAGAAATGGTGAGTCATCACAGCAGCCCTGTGAATAATAACAATAATAAAAAAAAAGAAAAAGTAAAAAAACCAATGGCTGCCCCCTCCTCCTCCCACACGTGCTCCATTGGACCACATGTCTGCCCTTGTTTACAACCCGGCGCGAGGGGAGTGGAGAAGGATGACGTATGAGGAAATAGTGGCGCAGGGAGGGTTACGTCCGGACAAGAACATGTGGGGACAACAGTGTCGCAGTGACCCGCAGGTGAATCACGAGCCGGGACGTCGACACTCGCTGCTGTGTCGCTCCAGATGAACAGATGCGTTTACAACCCGCCATGAACGACACTCAGCAGCCATTAGAGGCAAATGTGGGCGGTGGCACGGGGTGATCGCGGTGGGTGCGTGTCAACAGCACATTAAAATACCCCACCTACACCCACCCATCCGTCCAGCCACCCCTCCCCCCTCAGCAAGCCCCCAGCTCGCCCTGGGCCGGTCAGTCACACCTCCAGCAGGGGCTAATTCACGGGACCACCGTTCCTATAATGTGTTACTCATCTGCAGGGACGGGGGTCCCTCACCGCACAGACACAGCATGGGCTGCTGCGTAACGTCATATCCCGAAGTATGAAATCACAGCTTTCTAATGACATCATTAAAGATGGTACTATTTTCTCTCACATCCCCTTCCCCCACATGCTTGCCGTCCTGGAAATAGTTTAAACAGTGATGTCAGCACGCGTCTGAAATAAGAAATGATGGCACAAGTGACGCAGAGCGGATTCGCTGTCGTCAGCACATTCGAGTCCAGCGGAGCCTGCACTTACCGGTGTGGACCCTGAGGTGGGCTTTGAGGTGGGACGACTTGCCGTACATCTTCCCACAACCCGTAAAAGGACAGCAGTGTCTCTTCTCAGGCGACTCCTGTCTCGCCGCTCTCTTGTTCCGGGACTGTTTGGGTGCCACCGAGTCCCGGCTGTCTCCGCCGGCGTTCAACCGGCAACTCCCCCGCTCCACCTTCTCCTGCGCGCCGGCGTCGCTGCCCCCGAGACATCTGCTGCCTCCGGCGCCGATGGCGCTGGGGTTGCATTTGTTCAAGTCCAATAAAATCATCGCCACCATCAGCAAAGTCCTGTTCTCCTGGTTCTCTTTCAGCATGTCCTCTGTGCGACCCGGTGTTCGGCTGGGGACACGGTCTGCAGAGACATCAAGATCTGACATCACTACAGCAGATCCGGGCGGAGAGAAGAAACAATGGATGTAGAGTATTCAAAAACAATCCGACTAAAGGGGGGTTGATACAGTAATCAGACCGCAGTCCTCCCAGGAAACATGTGGTTAACCATCCACACGTGTCGTCTTCAATGTGACTATTCCGCAAAGGCTGCGTCTTCTTGTTGAGGTTGCAGGGTGGATAAATAAACACTCCCACAGGAAAGATCGCACTTTGAGTCCTTCCCGGCTCTTCTCCCTCTGGCTCTTCTCTTCTAACTGCCGCCGGAGCGCTAAAACGCAGCGTTTAGCGACTGAGCTATTGTGTCTGCGTGTATTCCGCCTTTCTGTGCGCTCCCACACATGCGTCAACTTGTCCTATTTTACTGCGAGCAACACATCTCTCAACTCCAAGAAACAATTTCGCGGAATCCCACGGTGTCATAAGAATACCGGGCTGTGATTGGCTGGGGAGAAACATGACTCGGTTTTTGGAATCGTTTATTCACATGACTGAATGATGGGGCGCTGGGCCAATCACAGGTAGGAATTGGTGTAAAGAGGGCTGGACCAGATTGGTGCAATGTTCACGTTCATACAGGCAAATAGAGGCACCGCTCAGATAAAATGGATAAGTACTTAGAAATTGAAAATATAAATATGGAAATATAGAATATGTTCATGTAAAATATGAATAAATGTATACAAATAATATTACTGTTATTAAATGTCATTACATTCCCACTTATAACTGAGGAGTTTGAGTTAAAGATGGAAAAACTGGATTTTGTGTGTTCAGTCATAATTGAGACTATTCTGCATCAGTGAATATTATTATCGTTAGTTTTTCATATTCTTATTCTTATTCTTATTTTTTACATTTAATTGTTTGAATTTTAATGTTAGTCTGTGCACTAAAACGTCTCACCAATCACCAGTGATTTTATTTTATTTTCATTTTTATTTATTTCTGTGTTCTGAATTTCAGTGGTGGAGGCTTTATTACAGCTTTATTTAGGCTGGGACGTAATTTGACACTACTAATGGGATAAATGAAATTGCTGGCAAGTTACAGGATGTGCATTTATTGGATAATGTTGAGGGGAAGATGCAGAGCAACTAAACTGTAAAAATTTGATGCCATTAATTTTATATTTCTTTCTGTGCACATTTTAAAGCGTTTTTTAATCTTAACTGCTGGAAACGTTTTGCCAATTTCCTACCGACCTCACATTTACGACTTTCTTTAAAGTGACACTTGAACGCAACAGGGGTACACGAACTCATCATGGCACGCCCCTCGGCCAGCACTGTTGCCTCATGCTTTCGAAACCTGCTGATTGAGGAAACCTGTTTATTGTATCTGTATATTTATTTTTTCGATTACTTTATTTTTTCTGTCATATTTGTAAAGCAGCTTGTTGAGGGATGAATTAATAGATGTACACTTTTTAAATATCCAACACAGATAAGACAGACTGGCTGCTGACTTTGGGGAAAAACAACAATAGACTTGAGGATTGCTTAAGAGCAGGGCTACACGTGCAGGCCCGTACACTCAGCGATCCGTTAAACCAGTTGCCACAATTTATATTTTCCATGACGAGATGCATTGCAACATCGTACCACAGGCCACGCTGATCATAAAATTGGCTTTGCTCTGCATGGAGAGGCTGCAGTTGGACGTTTGGCTAATCTTCTGGAAGCCGGTGGTCGCTGGTGCTGCAGGATGTCCCGCCTACAGCTGCATGACTATTTGTCCTGCCGTTATAAATCAGTGAAGGTCAAAGCATGCAAGCAGTTCACGTTCAGGGCAGAGCCACTGGATAATGCAGCTGTTCTTCACACCAGCACATGTACTTCAAGCTGCACATGTATAAGGATATCTCTGTCCCATGAGGTGATAGGGACTTAATTGTGATTTTTCATTTCATTCTTAGACTGGCGGATGACCGACACAGTGCAGCATGTGACAGATTATGCAGCTGTAGTAGCATCAAACCAAAGCTGGTGCATCAGTGTCTTAAGAGAGGCTGTTTTCTCAGATGTAAACCAACCCACCCACTGTGGCCCATAATGCTTCAGTTGTGGACAGGTCTCACATTGTGTCCCAGTTTCACAACCATGGTTTGATCCTAAATTAGCACAGTCCTCGACTGTCCTCGAAGCCACTCTTGAACTCTTCGATGCCGATGCAACCTCGCTTGACACTGTGCATCAGGTAAGTTTACGTTGTCGTAGCACCTATGTAATGTGTACAGAAAATTACGTGTAAAATTAGCTGTATGACCTTGAATCTGGTACCGTAATGAATGCCTTTATTCCATTTTCCTCACTGGATAAGTGGTTTGTTGCCTGAACACACAATCACACTGTCTATTTAATGTGTAAAAGCAGGAGCATAATGTGTTTCTTAATGCCGCCACACCAGCATTCATTTAATTACAGATGTTTTGTCAACGAGGCTGCAGCTCTGTTTCTTCTGTGCCTCAGCACCTCCAGCCTGGATGGACTTCTCTCAAGGTTTCATAGTGGAGCCTGGTGTCAGGATCAACAAACAGCATGATGGTCTGTCTGCATGCTGTGATGTTTATCAGAGGAACCTACTGTTCTTAAAGCAGACAGTGACATGGCATGAAGCTAGTGTCCATTCAATATGGTTACAAGAAGCAAATGTGTGCTCATAATAACTTGTAGCCATATACGGGAAATGGGTCCATATAAATAGATACTGTAGATCTTACGATGCACTTGTGTGTGTTAAAATACATTATCACAAGTGTGAAGTGGATCTGCCTATATATACACACACAAACAGACATAGTTGTACATCTATCTTTGTGAGGACACTCATGAACATAATACATTCCCTAGTGCCTTAATCTTAACCATCACAATTAACTAATTCTAATCTAAGCCTTAAAACCAAGTGTGAACCCTCAAACAGCCCTCTGAATCTGTCAGGACCAGTCAAAATGTCCCCCCTTGCCAAAAAGACAAAAAACAAACAAACAAAAAAAAAAAACACTTGGTTTAAAAGTTGTTCCTGTTCACACTATGTACCAAGTACACACACACACACACACACACACACACACAGTGTGCAAGAAAGACTATGATGCAGCCACTCAGTGAAACAAGATCCCCTGCTAAAAAAAAGCGCTTCCAGTGCAGTGGGGGGTTCATTCATGGGTAAAGTTCCTAGAAAATCCTGCTCGGCTTTGCTGGTTTGTGCAGGGATTGAGCAATGCTGCCTCCGGACATGAACTGTGCAGACACCATTTGGCTACATGCTCTTCCCTGAGGCTGTAAGAGAGAATACAGTGACTCAGACAAACACACACACACACGGGCGTGTTTTCCTGCGTTTCTGGGGCACATGATTCCAGGAAAGTTCAGTAAGCTGTACGGCGCTGCGCCTCCCCCAGATACACAGCACTGTGTGCATGCGTGGCCGTGAATCTGCGGTGCTGTGTGCACTTGAGACTGTGGGGATGCGACAGTGTGGCAACATTTCACAACAGACAGCAGTGCCGCGCCTTTCCTGAACTGCAAAAACACCCTAAATCCAGTTTGCGCAGCAGAGGCTCACTGTCTAAAAGCAGATTTATCGTGATCGCTTTATTTATATGGCCGATTCTCAAACGAAACACAAACATAACGTACAAGAGGAAAGGCGTATAAAGGCTGCAGAAGGAAAAACAAAGTCCCTGTTGGCACAAAAGATGCGAGGTAAAAACACTGCAGGAACTTCTTGCCCTTTCTCCGGATCGCCGCGCACTCCGCCTCCTCTGTGCAGGATCCGGTGGCGGAACCCCTCAATTTCCAGGAAAAAAAAAAATCAGCTTGAAAAAAAAAAAAACGTTTGCTGGCCGGACGCGCGTAGCCTGCAGCCGCCCTCCAGCTCCTCCTTCAGCGGGGCTGTAAACACTTCCCTGGAAGAGGAGGCGCTTCTGAGACTCCTGCTCTCGCTGCTCCTCGCTCCCCTCCTCGCCGGAGTTCAAGAGTGCGCGGCGCATGTGGGTCATGTTGTTGTGTTGACAAGTTATGGCGATTGTGTCAGAGATGAAGCTGTTGCGGAGTGTGCGGGTGCGTGCGCGTGCTGCGCCGAGGGGGAGGAACGGGGCACGTGCGTAATCTCAGCACAGAATGTTCCCTTCCACGTGCAGAGTACGAGCTGACGCGCCACCGCTGACCCGCGCCCGTATGTGACAGATACAGATACAGTTACTGGTTCCTTTCCAGACAGGCCTACACACCACACACGATCCGCTCGTGTCATATGAAGCAGTTTAAAACGAGATAAGTAGTTTAAATTAAAGCATCTGTAATCCTGCAGAATAATACTGGTTTATAGTGATATTATTATACTCAGAGATGCTGCTCTGTATACTTAATACTTAATGTTAATGTTTTCACCTAAATGCATTTTTAAAATAAAGACTTTTACTTGAGTATTTATAGTGTGTTATTAAGTTAAGACTGAATGCATTAGAGATGGTGCAATTCAATACAGCTATGAAAATATGAAGCCACATGTCATATGTGGTGGTGATTGCATTGTATTGTATGTGAGATATGGAGCCACAGACTTTGTTGCCCCTGTCCACACAGCGCTACCTTATTATACAGCGAAATCATATCAACCAATTCAAACATTTGAATGTCTTAAAAGCAAATTGGAACATTTATCATTGCAACAGAGGCGTTAATCACAGGGCTATTGCACTGATTGTATTATAATACAGGTGGTTATATTAGCTGGTGTTGACACTACTGTGTCCATAAAGCAGGAAGAAACCAAGTCTTTGCAAAACAACACTCACATAAATGCAGAACTGGTGATTTTCAGTTTCTGCTCTGTTTGAATTTAGCAAACTGACGCCCAGGTGTTAACTGTTTTTTTGTCCACACATTTCAAAAGCCACATGAAGAAGTGATGTGCGTTTAAACAGTCATTTCCAAATAAAAAAAGTAAAAAGCGCCATTTGTCTTGAAAAAATGTTCACACTGTAATTAACTGCACATTTAGAACACGTCACATAAATTTTCTCTTATGGGATCAGTTCACACTGTGTTTGCGCCTCATGGCAGTGGGACAACTTTTAAAAATGACTGTCCACCGAGCAGCACCTGTCCCAATCATCTGAGCAGCAGCCAGGAGGAGGCCGGGGGAGCCAGATGTCCTGCCTGAGCTGCAGAACAGCTTGTGTGATGGGCCTCGTTACTCGATGGTTTACACACTGTACGCGTTTGATGCTTTAAGAGTCCTGCAACAACAAGGTGAACAAGGCCCAAACAGGCCATGAGGGGCCTGGCAGTGTTCTTTCTCTCTTCCTCTTCCTCTATTTAAGCTTGTGAAACACCTCACTGCTTGTTTTTGTGTTACTGCAACCAAAACTGACACGCTTACCACTTACCATACATTTCTGTCACTCACACAATAAGCAGCAATATTTTTTGCTCACTAATCGGTCGAACATCCTGGTGAAGTAAAAACAGGCGAGACGTGGAGTACCAATCTATTTAATTTTTTATTTAACAATGCATGCCAGACATGATCCTATTCACATTGAAGAATACAGATTTGTATTTGCATCCAAATACTCACTACTTTGATTTCATATTATAATCTCTCGCTATCTTTCGCTGTCATCTTTACAGGTCGTCTCTGTACACTCTGAGTGGAAGAACTGCATGCATTTCGAAGGACATTAAATAAAGTGTGACCAGTAGGGGGTAAGTCCCTTTCAGTTGTAGAAGCGCAACATCAGCAATTATTGCAGAAAAAACATGTGCGTAAAACTCTCTTCAGCTTACGAGTCGCAGGTCGTCATAGGAGGGAAGCAGATTGTTGATTATCATCTTATTCTCATGATTCCACAAAACTGTAAGATACAGTATAGGAAAATATTTAAAAAATACTGTACATTGAGATTCTGTTGGGCTGTGTTGTGTTGCCATGTGCTATTGGTGTCAGTTAATGTACACGCACATACACATACACGCACACCTCCCATAGCCATGTCAACATACACAAAACCATTTATAGAATCGTGTTCTCACGAGTTTAGAAGTGTCACGGATATGTACGCTATCTCACATTCATCACTGTAAGGATAACGAAATTTAAAAAGTTGGATTTCTTATCACAGTAGGTCAAATAGGAGGGCCCAAACTTTCAGTCTGACAGTCATCTGGTTTCATACTTAGCCCCGCAAACCTGAGCTGAGCTGTGCGACCTTTGCTTGGTTAACCCCGTCTGCACAGCTGTGTAGACAACAGGTCAGTAGAGCACAACTCAGCTCTTTTCCATTTGGTTTGGCAAAGTTCGGTTTGGCTCAGCGACTTTTAAGAAGTGAAACTCCTGCGGGTGAACAATGTTAGCTGACCACGTATGAATACATTCATTCATATTCTATTGCCATTTCTGAGGACATAAAGCACAACATGTACAGATTTTCCTACGATTCCCAAAGACTCTGGGTTAGACTCATAAAGCACAGTGAACTTGTTGGAAGCCTTCTGCTGAAGACAAATTCAAATCTCACATTTCTTCTTGTACTTCCATCTTTCTTTCCACCATGATATACTTACTACCTTGCATCTGTGGCAACGTTGTCCCTGAGCTTTGACTTGGGGTCAACCTTTCCTCTCTAAAACACCAGAGCCTGCATATTAATAGAGGAAATTGTGAATCTGATCGTTTGTATGTATCGATGGGCTACAACATCCCATTTGTCACCTCATGGGTATTTAAAGGGATTGTTTGGTTTACTGAAGTGACCTTGTATGAGGTACTTATCCATAGTCAGTGGATTACTTAGAGCGGATGGTGGTCAGCATGCCCCCAGTTTGGAGAGGCAGCAGGAGTACCAGCACGAAAACAATGTACTGCTGGGGACGGGGGCAGCAGCAAAACATTTTTAAACCACCAAAATTAATGTCCATCTTAAAAAAAAATATTTCCCCTGCTTTGCCTTGTTATCAAACAGCCCTTTCTGAAGGGACACTGAAGCCTTTATATACATTTATGCTCTCTTCAATGCCACCAGACTTCTTTGGCAAAAATAGTCATTTTACTTTGCAGAACATGGGAGTCGCAGGCCTTGCCACTGCCTCGATCACTTAGTTTGTTTGTGCTGTTGTGTGACCTCTGTGTTCTGAAGGGTTAGTTCAGATTCACAGAAGTCACACAACAACACAAGCAAACTAACCAATCGAGGCAGTTGCAGACATGCAACTTCTGTGTTCTGTGTGGTAAAATGACTGTTTTTGTCAAAGGAGTCTGGAATCTATGGAAGGAGCGATGCAACGTCAGCTTCAGTTTCCTGTTGGAAATGTGCTGTCTGACAGCGAGGTAAAGCGGTGATATTCTAACTATAGCATACACTTAAACTGACGTTGATTTCTTTAAGTGGGCATTGTTTTAGATGGCTAAAATACATTTAGCTGCTTCCTCTGTCGACTGCAGTGCTTCTCCAAACTAGGGGTGTGCCAACCACCATCTGCTGTAACATACACGTCTATGCATAAGTACCTCATTCCAACCCACTTAAAAAAATTCAAACCATCCCATTAAGTGTGTTACTCCCTGATCTGTTCAAGCTATACGATCCAGACTGATCATCTGTCCACCGCGCAGCTGATGATGGTGTTAAAGGGGCAATCCCAATGATTTTTACAAATAAGCGTGAGTTTACTGGTGATGAAGAGTATGATTCAGCCTCTGAACACGCTGCTTTTGTAGCTCGGGAGGAAGCTTTCTGCAGTCTGATAATATAACCCTAATGAGGAACTGGTTTTGTTTAGTTGTTCAGTAAAAGCTGAAAGTATTTAACAGTCAAAGATGGTCTATCAAAAGTTGCAGTATAGGAATTTTAGGAGCCAGTGTGGAGCTTAATGCATACGGAGGAGTAAAAGTCAGGATATCTCAGCCCCTTATTTCAAAATCTTTCTCTAGGGTTTGGGTTTGGGTCAGGGATGGCAGGTGTATGAACAGTTTGGGTCGTGACACAGATATAAGTCAAATCATAGACATTTAAGCAATACCTAGAGTCACTGCAATGCTACCAACGCTGTGGTGATTCCATATCCTCATCCTCATACTGTCTCAGTTTCATGTGCAAACAGATTTGTATCTTCAGCTATGAAACTATTATTCTCAGTGACATCTTTTTATGTGTTTTGGTGGATTGAAATAAATGTCCATACAAGCAATGACACACTCTACTGACAACAACATTCCCCCCACCCTGTACATCAGATGTGTTCAAAGAGAACAACAACGGTTTATGAGCGTATGCAAAAGCCACATGTTGAAAATAATCACAGATATTCAGGCTCTATGATCAGGGAAAAAACAAAAAATGAGAAAATTCAGATTTCTGAATCACTTAGTCCCCACATACTCCGTCCATGCCCAGAAGGCACCCTAAGTTTGGTATACTGGCAACTGAGCATTGCCATGTCAACTTTACATTAGAAAATTCTCATAAGCTGTTTGATAAAACATACAATAAAAACTACTTTAAATACTTTAAATATGATTGAAATGTACAGTATATCAGACAATTCTATAGTTAATAAATAATATAATACATCAGCATTTAGTGCATGTCGATGGTCATCTTTTATTAAATTTAAAAGCTTAATTAGAAAATACTTAAAATTCGACAAAAATATCACTGAGAAGATATAAATATTGATTTCGTAATTCAAACAGGCATTTACTGTAATTATCAATAATGAGCAAGAAAATGTCAATAAATTGAATCAATCTCAAAATAAATGCAACATGATTAAACTTAATTGTAATAGTGAGGAAATATAAAACAAACATAAAAAAATCTGTAAGAAGTCTATTAGTTTCGCCTATCTTATCTTTACAAAGCTATCAGAGAAGGGCATCTTCCTCTACCCAGACTTTCTCCATTCAAATAAAAAAAAAAAGATTTTAAAACACTGATCTGGCTTTCATCTTTTAATTATAACAACCCCATGTTTCCTCCTCCATGTCACGTAAAATGCACATCTTTCTTATATCTCGGCGAGAATGCATATACTTGACAGCTTATTTCAAGCTTTTTAAAAAATAAATTCATCGCTCTTTCTTTAGGAACTCTTTTTGACCTGTATATGATTTATAATGGGTTTAGTCATCGGGCAATTGCTGTCTTTTAACGTCTCCTTTTGCAGTGGCTGGCTTTGAATGCTATTATAAAGAAAAAAATAAAGGAGAAAAGCAAATGAAAGACAGTTATGGAATAGATGAAGGACGGATCCATTAGGTGTAGGTGGATGTAAAACCATTGCGACATAATGCCACTGCCAAAACCTGAAGGAGGAGGGCGGGGCTGCAAGAGAGCAACGATTCGTGAGTGTAAGGATTTTTGGTGTGCAGGCAAAGAAGGTTCACATCAGGTTCGCTCAGCAAGCATTGCTTCTGAAGTAGGCTCATAGCGCCCTCTTGTCCCCGTGTTTTTGCAATTGCACTTGTTAAAGCTTTCAGGGATCAGGTCAGTTTGGTGTTATGTGGGATATCACTGACAGTGTGTGTGTATTTGTGTGTGTGTGTGCGTGTGTGTGTGTGCAGACATGTAAATATGCATGTGAATGATTAGACTCTTCTTTCCCCTTTCCTTCACGTTCCTGTCATAGATTCACGCTCTGCTTATCTCAGTCTTCATGTGACATGTTCTTCTTTCTCTCTTTTTCCTGACAGCTTTCAGCTTTTCACTCTGACCACACGGCTAACTGAACAGATCCACTCGACAGGACAGCCATGACCGGAGACACGTGAGAGAATAATGACCTGTTGACTGGAGCATGTTCAAACACTGCTTTCTTTTTCGAGTCCCACTGGCAAAAGAAACAGCTTTGTAGAGAAAGTATGCTACAAAACACAAAGACAATTAAAGGCAAATTTGATATTCCTTTGAAAAAAGAGATATTGATTATCTGAAAGGTGTACTTGTGTATCCAGAGGTAAGTTGTTGCCATGTTACTGCAATCATTTCCAGTGCAACCAAGAGGGGAATTAGCTCCCGATGGTTCCAGACACCTCACTGCATCCTCTACGAAGCAGCCAGAAATATTAGCTTCTTTCTGTTTGCTAGAACTGGGGTCTTCGAGAGTGGAGTTAGGATTATATGAAGAGAGGAAAATGTACTTCAAGCGACAGTAATGGCTCTATGCTAAGACAAAATGACAAAATAAGGTGGCTATTTTTTCTTTCTCCGCTCTCTTTGTCTCACAGACTTGATAGTTTCTACCATATAATGCAGTTAGGAGTAACAGTACACTTTCTCTGACTAACGTGATTGATATGTGATGCAACACAGTGACAGATGTCTACTTGACGTAAAGGTGGTGGGTGGAAGACATACAGTACAAATACACCTTCCATTGCCATAACACCCCATTGAGAGTTACTTAGCTACAAGAGGAGGTAAAAACTACTCTAGATTCATAGCTCTTTGTTTTTGACTGGTGTACAGTAGGACCACTACACCTCCCATCCTTTTCATCCTCACTCCTGATCCAGGGTAAAGTTGCCCTCCAGCACTGACTATGAATAAACTTTTATCACCTTTTCTAACCTAAAATGTAAGTGAAAAAACTGTAGATCTGGTCCAGATCAGCATCTATGAGCAACTTCACCCTGCTTTCCCTTTTGCCCGTGGCCCTTTCAGTTTTCCTCCCTGGTCCTATCAGTGTGTGAGTGTGCTGACCAATGTTCTTGTCACGTGTAGTTTTGTCTATCAAAGCTGCGGAAAGCTGACGGCGTGGCCAGCTTCCTCATGGAGAGGTTGTCAGTCTTGGCTGTGTCCGGCCGTGCTCCAGACTTGCTCCTGAGGAAGGGGTTTCTGGTTCCTGCCAGACCCCGGCCCCCCGGCCCAGGCCCCCTGTCTGCCCCCAGACCCGGTCCCCTCTCCATCCTCTCACTCACCGACAGGCTCTTCCGGTGCGGAGGGGCCAGCGTGAGGGAAGGATGGGAGTCATCTGAGGAGCAGCTATTTGCTCGCTCCAGCCTGGAGAAGGGGGAGCAGAGAGGGGCCCCACTGGGCCCGCTAATGCCCCCTAGACGAGGGGTATCAGGGGCCGGAATCAGGTCCTCAGGATCCTCTGGATCAGACTCTGTGTGACTGAGCTCTGCCTCTCTCTCTGGGTGAGAGGAACCAATGTCTGACGGCTTATCAAAGGGGAATGAGGTGGATCCACCAGGGGAGTGTGAGCGTTCTGCAGGAGTGTATGGAGCTGAGACACAGCGTGTATCGATGCAGTCAGTGATGCTGGTGTACTCTGCAGCTTTTACCTGGACCCCGGCCCCCAGTCCACTGTAGCAGCCTCGTGGTGTGAACATGAGGCTGTGGGACTTGACCAGAGGAGGCTCATCCAGGAATGCTGTGCCTGCTGTAGAGAGGTAGCGGCTGCTCTTGGAGCGCTCGAGCAGCCCTGCTGAGGGAGGTGGGGATGGTTCAATGTCCCAAGGAGGTAAAGTGGTGTCTGGTAAGAGGTGGGCTGAGCACAATGACAAATCAGCAGCTGCACTGTCGTCAAACATGGCTCCAGCTGTTCCGCTGCTGCCTGCACCGCCCTCCGAGTGCCTGTCGCCCATACCGCTGGTGGCAACGCTGCTGAAGTCCCGGCCTCCCGGCAGCACCGTCTCCATGATATCTGACTGCAGCGAGGAGTCTCTCTGGAGCTGCGGGACCACGCGGAGAGGATCCAGAAAGACCTCTGCGGGTCCCACCTCCTCAGAAGTTGAGACATAGATATCGATGCATGACGATGGACGGTGCTGCTGGGAGACCGACAGCGTCGCCAGGGGGAGGGGCTTAGACTCCTTGGCGGCGGCACCTGAGGACACTGATTGCGAGCTGTTGGCTCGGTGGAGACTGAGTGAGCGTTCTTTGAAGAAGCTCTCAGCTCGTTCAGCTCCACTCGCGCGTTCGCCACCACGACCACCTCCAACATAAAATGAGTGGCTTCTTGTCCGTGTAGCCATGCCAGTAGGAGAAGGAGGGGACATGGAGCCCTCTGCCGTTCCCTCCAGTGCCTCCTGCAGGCGGTAGGCGTTCCCTTCTGTGCTGTTAAAGCTGCTTTGACGGAGGATGTATGCTGCCTCTGGGCACTCACCCTGACGGAGTATGTATGCTGAGTCTGTGCAGTCAGATGAAGTTCGCGAACGTACTTTGTTGACCTCTCCACGCTCAACACCTGTCACACGCTCCAGTGCCACGGCAATGCGTCCAATCAGCTCCTCCATTTGGGCCAGACGGATGTCAACAGTCTGCAGTGAGGCCTTCATGAAGTGTTCCCTTTCATTGACTTCCTCCAGACGCATCGCCATGTTCTCCACCCTGATAGAGAAGACAGAAAAGAAAGGAAAGAGAAGGCATGAAAAGCACTGGAGAGGGGAGAAAGGTTAGCTAAATGCGTTGCTGCAGTCCAATTCTTCGTGGCAGTAAAAAATAAAGAGCAGCAGTTCAGTCATTGTTGTCCCTGAAGACATCTCAGCTGTGTGTTCATGCACCGAATGTGTTGTCAGAGAGAAAAGAAGAAAAAATGACTTGAAATATGCACCGTATGACTAAATGTGCACTACAGCCTGTGAGGACTTTGTTTCTGCTCTGTCACTTTGTGTCTACCTGGCACACAGAGCACTGGACTGGAAATTTTCTGTGTAGCTATGTCCAACCTTTCAGAAGTGACTCTGATCCTCTCGTCATTAGAGGAGTGGAATCGGTCATCTTTCTCTCTGAAGTACTCCTCTATGCATTGCTCCTCAAAGTCGTGGACTTTCTTCAGCTCATCCTCTGTGATGAAAAGTTCTGTGGATGAAAGGAAGTGATAATGCTGCAGTGTCCCATTTACCTGTTTGACTGACAGTATAGAAATAGCAAAAGTTCAGATTCAGCTACTGTTATAGCACTAAAAACAGAATATTTAAAATCATTTTTAGCGATGTGACGTATCCACCCTGAGTTTATCAGACTTGTTCATGTTTATCCTCCACTCACTCAGTCCGTAGTCCCTCTCGTCGTCGTCGTGCTTCCTCCAGCGACAACACAGATGCTTGAGGACCATAGTTATGTGACTGAAGATGATGAGGGGTGGAGGAAGAACTGGGCGCTCATGGAACGTCATAATGAGCTGGTAACGCTGGAACTTCCAAACCTGGTTGGAGATGGACTTCACCTCGAAGAATGTATTACTGTGATGATGGACAACGAGAGACAGAAATGCCACACAGACCAAGCAAGTTTACATCCACTGAAAAACAAACTGAATCAAGTCATTGGCAGCACAACAAAGATCATGACCACTTCTGATCCTTCGCTCAGCATGCTGCGGCACTGCAGAGCCAAGTTTATGGAGATAGAAATAAATGCAGCAGCCGACTATAAACGGTTGCTGTAATGAGATTAAACCTTCAGTTTAACAGTTGTTTTTTTCTAGTGTGCACTTTTGGGTAATTACCCTGACAAACATGGAGAAGAGGATGATCGTCCTTGCTACATTATTCAAAGGTACAATAACAGATCATTAACATGATAATGTCTCTGTGGAAGAAGCATCAGCCCATTTGGTTAATTTGCTACCAGCTTCTAATGAGCTTAAAAGCAGCCTTTCTTTTACGCATACACATACACATGAATCTCAAGAAAAGTCTAAAAGACAGTTATGTCAGCAACAATATTACTAATTAATACCACTATGAGTAACATTTATTCCTTAGTGGTACTTTTTATGAGTGTTAGAGGACAGAGAGAACTAATTTCTATCATCAGGCTGCCAAAATAAGTGTTTTGTAGTGCAGCGTTTAAAGTTTGTTTCAGGCAGAAAGCTCAAATATTAGAGTGTTTACGTACTTGAACACAGCTATGAGTAGGTTGACCAGCAGAATGTTGGCCACCAGCAGATAGCAGGCCATGATAGCTGGGACAATCCAGGCACCGGTCTTACAGGGAGGCAGGGCCACCACCACCCCATCCTCTGTGGTGATGTTCTGCCCACAGGGGGCTGCACACCGCCACAAAACAAATACACACATTTACACATTAATATAAGGTTAGCTAAGTCTGCAGATAGAGACTAGAATCCATCATGAATAATGTTTTAGCAGAAATTTGTAGATGCACAACAAATTAGAAGGACATGCAGACACATGACACAAACATGTAAGGTACAGAACAGAGTAAATTAAATAAAGTAATTAAAACAAATTAAAGAAAACATAAAACATTCAAGCACACGCAGTACGCTGAGATACAAGACAATAACAAACAAAGAGACAAGCAGACCTGAAAAAAACCAAACAAAGTGCATAACTACATATTTTGCAAACAAACAAGAAGCATAAGTTGTCTTTATGCTTCTTAAAGAGGGGACTGGAAAGAGTGGACACTATAATGGTTGGGGCTCATGTTCAGAAATGTGCATCTGAAAACACACAAAAAAATGCATTCGTCATGTCTCATCACAGTTCGTGTTCCCAATATATTTAAACATGTAGTCGATGTTTGAAATATATTGTCACATGTGTGTGCCATAGCTTCGGTCAGCAATGGTTGATTGCTTTGAATCATTTGAAATGTATTTAGGATACATAGTATGTTTTTTCCATCTGTGATGGTTCAGTTGCTGTGGCTTGTCTGGGGAACATTCAGCATTTGTTCTTGGTTTGTTTGCCTTTGAGATTCATTCTAGTCATGCTCATCATTGCTTGATGTTCAATTGTTTCACACAATGCAGCCCAAAGACAGAGAACTGAAGTAATTTTTCTGTATTTTTTTTTATTATTTTTACCGTGAAAAAATTTGGATTAAAAACTCTGACAACTGAACCACGTGAAAAAACAGCTTACAGATGATGAAAGGTGGCTGATTAATACATTCTGGTGTGGATGTGTGTATGCTTGTGTTTTGTTGCTGTATGGTGTGGTATTCATATGTAAATATCAATGCTTACTTATGTTAAATGTTGACTATATCGGTAGAAAGATTTTGGCAAAGTAGCAATTGCACCGGTGAGAAGCTGAGCCGGCGTTACGGGGAGGGTGACATGGTTTACGTGACAGACGGTGTTAACATGGCAGGGTCACTTCCTCAAATGAAAATAATTTAAAAGTCAAGGAACAAAACGGGTGGAAGAAACATCAAGGGAATATCAAACTTTTAAACTTTGATTTTTTTCCTCTTGATGTGACAACTGACCAGAAACAAGGATCATAATATCAGAACACATTTGAAAAGTGCTACTGCCATGTAACAGAGCCATTTGCCAGCCAGTGCCAAAATTAGTAAGGGTAAAGTTGCTTGCAAGATGCACCCTTAGGTCAAGCTACTAGTTAGCCAATTGAAGATTTGCAGACTAAAGGCAGCCTCACTGAAACAGGCTGTCACACACTTTAAATTCTCTTAAACAAGCTGTTTAAAGAAAATGTTGTTTAGATACAGTAGCTGACCCAAGATGCCAAACACACGAGGGCAACTTTAACCTTAGAGCGTGTGGAGCCGCATGCACACTTTTGTTTCAAGTGGCCTCTAGTGGTAGGAGTGGGCATGACATGGTGGTAATGTGAGGATGATGAAGGAGAGGTGGGATAGGTAGATGTGGTTAAATTGAGGTCTATATCTATTGATTTACTGGGATTTTGACTGCACTGGGAAATGTGGAATGGACCATTACTACGCCAGCTTCCGTGAGTTCGAAAGTAATTTTCGACCAGCCAGAGTTTTTCATTCAGCCTTTGCTGTAACTTCCTACTATGCATATCTGAAACAAAGAATGAAAACATTATTTCAGATCTCTTCTCTTTGGGCCACTCCTCACACTCTGTACACACCATCATATACACTGCCATACAAAAAGACGACAGAACAGCACACGAATGCACTCTCACTCTCAAGACATTTTCTGCTCACAGTCTACGTTTGATTTATTGAGTCTAATGTCACTTTGTCTACATGGTAGAAAACAATGTAGAGACAGAAACGATTAAGACAAACTGACAGTAAAATGTAGGTTCCTTTATCTGGTGATAAAAAAGTCTCCACTGTACAGTGTTGAATATGTATGTGGTATAAAAAGACATCTTGCAGTAATATGTTAACCTGTGGAGGAAATGAAAATTAAATGTAATTCTGCACTGAGACAGGTGCGTATTCGGTCACACTACTTGCATCTCTCTTCCTCTTGCAGGAACTATTAGCCCATGAATTAACAAAAAATATGCTTATTGAAAAGCTCTGACGCTGTTTTCCTGAACTTACGGTCAATCTGGTCGGCAAACACCTCTCCGTAGATCATCCAGTAAGGCATGAAGAAGATGTTCCTAGCTAGCATCCAGGACGGGTCTTCATTAGGGTTGAGGATGGCCTGACGCGCCACCCCAAAACTCATCAGCACCACCAACATGATGATCACAAAATACATCATGTCGATCATCTGGCAGAGGGGCGGGGGTAGAGGAGGAGAGAAGGGAAGGGGTGAGTGGTTTAAGAAGAATATGGGGAGCAGTTGGTAAATATGTTTGTAGAAGGGAACGGTGATAAAATGAAGAAGGAATGGATAAAGTGAAGAAAGCAGTAATGAGGCAAAACAAGAGAGCTGGAGAAGCAGTTTAACACGTTTGATGAATGATGGTCTGTACTATCATTCTCAGAGTCTTGGTTGGTCAATCAAACTTTAATGTAATTAGTTCTGGAATGAAGCCTTAACTCAATATTTAAAATGTGCTAAATTTAGGTTAACCCCGCACTGATGGAGGACGTTACAGAGCTGAAGTGGAGGAGGCACTTCTTCTGGGCTGATTTATATTCCGCTTAACTCTGTGTGAGGCTGCCACTCATTGTCATTTTACAAAGCTCAAACACATTTAAAGTTTTTTTTTCACTCTCTAGCTAATGGCTGATTTTCATGTCAAAGAGAGTTTGTGTCCTGTGGTCCGCAGCCCATGTCAAAGACAGCCGAACATCAGATGCAGATTTGGGCTTTTGATCCCCTTTGCCTTCATGTATTTATCAGAGGCTCCGATCTTGTGAACTCTTTGAGATCAAACAATGAGGTTTAGAGGCACTAAAGCTCTATTAGGACTGAGCCTGCACGCCACATACTAATGAAACCTTCATAATCACAGGTGAACCCTTATAATCAGTCCGGGTCATGCTGAGTAAAGTCAGAGGCTAGAAAAAGTCAGACATAAATGAAGAATACATAATAGAGAGAGATAGTGCAGATAGAAAAGAAAGACATGCGCACGCACACACACACACACCCCTGCCACTTCTCACCATTTTGCCAATCATCATCACATAAGGACCCAGGTACTTGTTGACCCCAAAGATATCCAGCAGCCGAATGTACCAATAGATGATGTTGACGCAATAGATGACCCGTCCGTAGCTCATGAGCGGCGGCTCTTGGAGACGCAGAA
This sequence comes from Chelmon rostratus, assembly GCF_017976325.1. Taxonomy (NCBI): domain Eukaryota; kingdom Metazoa; phylum Chordata; class Actinopteri; order Chaetodontiformes; family Chaetodontidae; genus Chelmon; species Chelmon rostratus. The sequence continues at coordinate 26,473,433 of NC_055662.1, read as the reverse complement.
CCATCCCGACGGAGAATATGAGGATGGCCATGAGGTCTGTGATGTTCCAGTACTCCTGGAGCCACACCTTCACCTTCTGTAACAACTTCCCCGGCTCCGACATCAGGATCTGGAAGAGCGTTGGAGGCAAATTAGTTGAGAGAGGAACTCGGGGAGGAAGGTGAGGGAGCGCAAACGATAGAGGAGGAATGATAGAAAGATGAGCTGATAAAAAGACAGATTGAAGGGTGATCGCATTAGAGGTGAGGAAAAAAAGAAATGCATTATATCACGACCACCATGAGAGGGCAGTGTGAGTTCACCAATCAGGGCATCCAGCAGATGTCTGAGGAGGCTTTGTTGTGCAGCTGAGAACGATGTGACATAATGATTAATGCATTTCATACACTTACAGTACGAACACAGCCACAGAGTGAAGCTGAACAGACCTTTTCTATTTACTCTTTTTCTGTCTTTGTTTTCCCATCTCTGCCTTTTTACTTTATTTCCACCAACCTGTCTCTCCTTTCTCTTTCTCTTAGACTCTTCCCTTTGCTTCCCCTTCAGTGATCACAGTTTTCCTTATTTATTATGAGCCGTTTGGTGATATGTACATAATGTTTAGCTGAATTAAGATGAATCACTGAATTAAACTGGAGGCCACATTAATGTGACGAGCTCTGTGTGTTCAGTTCACTGGGTAGTGGAATTGATTACTGTGTGTTCAATATAGTTGTGCATGCATGATGCACAATTGCATGTAGCCAATGCTAGGATGGGCGGTACCTCTCTCATTTTCTCAATGCCGTTGGTGAAGATGTAAGCGATGACGATCCACTCTTGAGGAGAGGGCCACAGGTCCATCTTGACCAGGACAATGTAGTTGAACAACATCAGATAGCCCACGTATGCCATCTACGCAAAAACACAACAGCGGAGGGAAATCAGCAAGGACACATTAGCAAACATCAATACATTTCAAATCTCTATGTTCAAAGTGGCTCGAAGGACTACTGCGAAAAGGGTTTTTGTGCTCAAATTAAACATTTTTTTAGTGAATGATCGACCCTCATTACAACTCCCTTTTCAGCTCAGCTTTTCAGATCTGATAATAGAAATTTGATGTCAAGACACTTGATTGCTGTACCTCCACACTTGGCCTGAAAATATCCATTATGCATCTCCTGTGGCTGTGTCTATTTGAATACATGTCAGCTGTCTACTTTCATTTTTCCTGCACTTCTTTCTTTCAAGACTAGATAAAATATTTGATTACAAAGCGAGTTTAACCATCTAAAGATTAAGACTGGAGGACATGACACAAATGTATTCAAAATCAATTTTTCTGTGTTTTCCTCATTCGCAGGTCCTAACATCACAGGATTTTAATTAGATAGTTGACATTTGTGATTCAGCGAGTGGTGATCCAATATCATCAGACCATTTAAACTGCATGAATACATTCAGCAGTGATTTGGACAGCTATGCAAAATCCTGAACTGTTTCTACCTTTAAATTAGGAACAATAATAAAAAGCTTTAACATATCTAAATTATAGATTAAAGTAACCACAGATACACTGGGGATGGGTTCTCTTCCAGCCCGTGCTTAAATCAAGCATTCCAGTGAAGTAAGCAGGCAGAGTGGTTTTAATAATGTGTGAGCAGGACCGCCATTCATTCCCACATGCACAGTCGCTCTGTGTCATAAGTTTGACTAATATTAGAATAAATGGGGCAGCGCTCCACAGCAGATGAGAGGTTTGAATACAAATCTGGTCAAGAGGACCAAGAAGAGCATATTCTGACCCTGAGAAAACCCGGGATCGGTTCTACGAGAGCAATAACAAAATTCAAAGTAAAATATTTTTATTAACCCGAAGGGCAGAAAGGAGACGTGAGGGAGGAAAAGAGTGTAAATAGCCAGAGAAGGGAAGGGGGATGAAACAAAACACAGCCAAAATATTTTCACAGCATACACAAACAGTGAAATCCCCACCGGTGGTGAAAAAAGATGTTTTCACTGGGCAAGCAAATTGAAGGAGCCCAAGACGGGGTATGGAAAACAAAAGATCAGCTTATATCAAACATGACACACACACTCACAGAGCACATACTGTACAAAACACAAGCTATACATAGTCTCCAAAGGCATCTGGACTTACAGAATATAGATGCTGTGTAGACAGATGTAAAGACGCATACGTAAAACATGCACGTTCCCGCATATGCAGACACACTGAAACTTATCTTTAATCAAATAATATTAAGTTATTGTAATATTTCATCCAGTTTCACTACGCCACAACTGAGAGGTTTCCGCATGTTTACACTGTTAACACAAAGCGTCCTCGTTTGATCTTCGATCCCTTACTCTCCCTCACTCCGCTGTACTTTTCTCACCATGTTGCTTCCATCACGCTCCCCATCTCTTTCACACTAAACCTTCCCACCCCAGTAAAGCTGGGTAATGACAGGGTGGAAACAGCAGGTTAATGACAACAGAGGCAGCGTGGCAGTAGAAGCTAACAGCAGGGAGTCAGGAATTGATGCTGTTGCAGAAATACAGTAAGCACTGACGGTGCCAGCAGGAAGCTGAGTATGTAGGTGGTATTGCTGGAGCTGACACTGACCGTATGGAACCAGAACTTGACAATTGGAGCGTTGTAGAACTCGTATATCTTGCGTCCCATGGGGATGAGGCGGTGGCGGTTCTGAACCTCCTCAACATCCTTCTTTCTGGATGTCTCTGTGGTTACCTTACCCAGCATTGCCTGGGGGGATGCAAACCCCACATGGAGCGAGGGAGGAAGCGAAAGGTGTGAGGGATAAAAGGATGGAGAGAGTGGGAAGAGGGAAGTGTGACGGATTGGAAGGACAGAGGAGGAGGAGGAGGAGAGGGGGAGATGCAGAGAGTGGATGGAGATGAAGACGTGGAGGGGAGGAGGTGGGATGGGTAGAGTTGAATAACAAAGAAAAAAGGAGAAAAAATGAGAAGGGGGAGAGGGTTACATTATGGCTACTGCACAGTCTTTAATACCATAATCAAAGAAGCAAGCACAGGCAATGTCATCATTCCAAAATGTGAGATGTGTGTTTGAGGTGGAGTGTTGGGTGAAGGCTGGTAACACAGTATGACGCAGACACACACACTCATGGATTGTGTCTCAGACAACGATTAAGAGGCAGAAGAGAGACAAGATCATGAGAGAAAGAAGACAGAAACAGAAAAGGAAAAAGATAAGACATTGATATCTTATTTGGGTATGTGACACATTTCCTTATCCATGAGAGAGGGTTTGGAGCCCACTGCTTTTATGGGTCATGGTCTTAATGTCAAAGCAACACCAGACCTCTGAGGGAGTTCATTTAATTGTATGTCAAGAAGTATACTGCCCTACAAAGGCAAAACTCTAATCATCATATAACATCAATATCATGCTGTTGAAATTAATTATTTATGTTGTGTTTTTGTAACTAAATACAAAGTAGACCTAGACAGCACAATATCTGCACTTTGGCTTTCTAGTTAGTGCTCTCTAGCTACTTATCTATGTGCAGTAGGACTTGCAACCACACTAACTGTACTCTCTGCTATAGAAACACAGCTAAAGCAAGAGGGTTTTATCAAATGATAGCTAGCTTGTAGCCTTAGATAGAAGTAAAGCTTGGTTTAGTTACTGATCCCATAGCTGTTATCTGTGAATGAAAAATATCCATTTTGATGAACAGACATTCTAGTTCTTCAGTTACTTAATTGTTATAATTAAAGGTTCAATGTGTAAGAATTGGCCACCTGTCGAAGGTTGTTCCAAAAAAAGAGGGGGCAGTATATCACCATAGTAACTGCTAATTGCTGCTCATTATGCACTTTGCTGTAGTTATCTTTGGCTATAGCTACTACAGCTGCTGTTAGCTAGTTAGCTCAGTTACCTGCGCAGCTAGTGGCCCTATGTTGACTGAGTCAGCATAGCTTGAGAGCTTGGAGCACCGGGGGAGTGTTGGGGTTTACACCGCGAGCAAAGGAACTGGGTTCAGCTGCTTCCCAGTAAACACGGCCAAATCGGGACAGAACACAGCCTCCAAGATGGATGGAGGCCAGTTTGACGACAGGGAAAACTGTGCCAAGGTGATTTACAGCAGCTACGACCAGAGCTGGGAAAGCAGCGAGAGGAGGGTTGATTATCATCAGCATGGAAAGCAGTGTTGATGAGCTTTATTTTGTTTCATCTGAAACTGAATGAAGTGTGTGAAAGAGAGAAACTTGAATTAAGATCTACGGTTGTATTTTTCTGTTTAAAAAAGCTTGTGAAACACAGCAAAGTCGCTGCTTGTACACATTTGCCAGCTGAAACTACAGACGGTTACGCTATTGGACTATTGCCTCTTGCGGTACTGAGTGGCATTTAATATGAGACAGGACGACGCAGCTAGCTTTCTGATGATAATTTTAGCCCATTCTTTAATCTAAAAAAAAAAAAATTCTGGCCACATCTTGCACATTGCTCCTTCAATTAAGGCAATCAGCTAAATCAATTCATGCTGGAGAAGAAAGAAAAACAGCTAACAGATAGAAACACAGGGAAACTTTCCTATAAGCTAAATAATAATCAAACTAAAGTTCATTTTCTTGAACTACTTAAAATGGATAAGAGAGAAGACATTCTGTTGATCGGTCAAGCAGTTTCTCTGAGCAGTGAAGGTTATCCAGAGGCAGAGTGCAGTACTTGCATTTTTTAGGTACTGTGTGAATGTTAAAGTCATGAAAGACGTACAATTAGACCATTACAACCTTTCTAATTTTCAGTTTGAATCCAGTCTGACAACTATAAAAACAGTTTTTCTCAGCTTCACTGCTTCTGTAGTTGCTGCATTCTGTCTTTGTAGGGCAGCATAGCAGACCTGGGCAAAGATAAAATGTTTGATCTGTCCAAAAATTTGAAAAACAGGTTGAGTAGCTGGTTTAAGTTCCCAGGCCACCGAAAAGGCACGATAGTGATAAAACCATCACTAGGAGAAAAAAAAGAAATCAGAGAAGAAATCACCATCAGGAATTTAATTTTTTTCCAATATGTGAGACATATACAGCCAAAGTTTTGTCCAAGGCACACACAGACGGGCCTTCAAGGTGAACAGATTCAGATGCCAGTGTGTAAATCACACCATGCCTTTACTGTACCGAACATGCACATTATCTGATCAGCAAGTGGACACAGGCTATAACATTCATCACAGTGTGGTTTATCTAAAGCATCTGAGGACAATACAATCTCCCTCTGTGGTGTAGCAGTCTGTGTGTATCTGTATGAATCTTTGTGTGATTCATAAGTATCTGAGGGTGCATTTATACAGCCAGAAGCCAGGGTAATAAAAAAGGACTCACTGCAAATGCATCCTTTGACTGAAGGACTCTTTAACGCCTCTGTGCCTCAAGGACTGCATTTGTAAAATGGTCCGTTTTGTGAATCTTTGCACTGGCTTGCTGGCTGTGCTCAATGCAGATGGAGAGTATGTACAGTGGTGCTGAAAGGAGTTCAATTTCAGTTCAATCACTTAACGGAACAACCTCAGATTCAGTTTGTGAATTAAAATTGTCGTTCCAATTTCAATCTTGATTTCAACACACAAACTGGATCTCGGTATCATCTCCAGAATTGATTGGATTGAAATGGAACGAGTCCTAATCCTGCTGTACATCCATGTCTATGCAGATGGACCAACTCTTCCACTGTGAGCTGGGAGAAGGTGCTCAGACTCTGCATGATTTAAGCTCTGCAGCAGCAGGCGGACATGGTTATATAATGCAAAAGCCTGGGCCTCCCATGCTCAGCAGCTGACATGCTGAGTGGTATGCTGCAGCAAGCCATCATCATGATGGGAGAGAGTGAGGGGCAGCAATCGGCTAGCATACAGTACTGTACCTCAATCAGAACTGAGCTTGGAGAAAGGGAGAAAGAGAGAAAGAGCTGGAGAGCGAGAGAGAGAGCTGAAAGCAAAAGAAATAAAGAAACTAAAGAAGCAAAGAGGGAGAGAGAGAGAGAGGTAGAGCTGGGCAGAGAACAAGAGGAACCAAAGCAAAAGCAGAGAGAAACAGAGAAGAAGATAGATGGAAGGAGAAACAAACACGAGGGAACCCACAAGCGGCGACAGACTGAGACGCTACAACTCCAAGACCATGTCTTTGCTAAGACAACGAGAAACAGGAAAGGCCGATTTGGCTGGAAGGGTCCAGTTGGCCAGAATAGAGAAACAGGTATGTGTGTTGAATGTGTGTGCGCATCATTGTGGACAGAAACAACATCGTATAAAACTGGTCCACAAGAGATATTTACAAAGGACACAGAATCTGGGCTATGTGTTCAATGATCAGTTTTATAATCTGAACAAAGCATGTGCATGTTGTTTAAAGTTTGAATATGTGTATAGATTCTGAGATGCGGGGCTGAGGTGGGTTCTCTCACCACGGAGTTGTACTGCGTCTCACAGTAAGATCTTACTGTGAACTCCATGTCTTCCTCCTCCTTCTCCTTGACTGGTTTCTCGGGCTCCTCCTCCTCCTTCTCCTGCAGGTAGGCCTCCTGATCCTGGGGCATGTAGGACATCTCATCCTTGTTCTTGAACTCCAGGCTCAGGATGGACGGTGGCAGAAGCAGCCCTAAGATTACCTGGGTGATGAGGAAGACAGGAAGTGGAGGTGGAAGTGACAGATTTGATTACGTTGTACAGTTTCATGGGCGGAAATTAGGACAAAGAAAGTCTGGAACAAACAAACCCCCATAACCAGTCTGTGACACACACATGTGAAGCTCATATATTATAAATGTACCCACATGAGCACCTCCCCATCATGCCTGTGCACGGCTGAATGACAAAGCTTCGGTATTTATGACAGCCAAGGCGGGGGTGCTCATTGTGGAAGTCAATTACAAAAGCATTAGTCCAGACAGGCAGCAAGGGTACTGCACCGCCACGATGGATGAGAGGGACAAACACTCGCAGCAGATAAAGGAGGCAGGCATGCTGTAAACACTTCAGATACATAGCAGTCAAACAAGAAAAGGAGGAACGAGGCTCTCACTACGGCGAGAAGGTGACGAATAAAGGAAAGAGAAGATGGAGAGCAGCGTAATGAAGTCTTCTTATCTCTGGAAGCAGCTGTATTTAATTTAAGAGTGAAATTTAGCTGTTTTCAATGGATTGAATACTGACTCAAAATTTCTGATCAGTTTCTGGTGTTAAAATTTAGACAATTCATGCTCTGATGTCATAAAGCTGTCGGTGAAGTCAGATGACTTGACAAAATGATGAAAAGGATAGCTTCAAGGTGACAAAAAGGGAGTAGTAACCAGTGAGAAACACAATTAAAATCCACAGCACAGAAAGTGATGCCTCAGCTTCTCTTGTCATCAGTCACATCAATAGGTCAGAAGCAAAGATGCCAATAGTTCATCACTTATCGATGTGCGGAGAAATTAATGGACTCATCTTTGCAAGTCCACTTGTAGCCTCCAGAAACCTTTTTCTCGTATGAGAATGTTGGCGTGCTGAAGCTGGCGGCCCTCACAACTATAGCAAAACTCGAAAATGTGCACACGTATCATTTTGACAATGTTATTTGCTGTATATCATGAATTCCTGGGGGCATCGAATCTTGTTTGTTCCACTTGTGGTTCCCTTTCTGTCTTTCTGCTCCGATGAGCTTGCTTTAGTGGCGCACTCTCTCGCTCACTCCTGCAAAGGCCAAGCCATACTTAAAGCACTTGCTAGCCGTCCTCTCTCACTCTGTGTATGAATGAGTGTGAACCCAGCCGTCCCTTCAGCAACTCCCAGGGCAACTCTTCATTATAAATAACTCTAACCTCTCTGATCTGAGCAGCTGCCTCCTATCGCCCTACCTCCAGACGTCTGGAAAACCCACATGAGCAAAAATGTCTCAAAACTCAACCGCTGGTCTAAAATGAAACCTCTCCCCTAAACTCAAAAGGATGTTCACCACATAAGCCTTGACATAAAATATGTGGGACGCAATTTCAAGGTTTTTAAGTAATTAAGGTCAGTTCTTCTGTCCCCTCTGGCTTGAGAGAAAGCTTTGTAGGCTTATGCTAATGAAGTTGGATCAGGACGGCCACCTCGCCCAGACACTTGTCGCACTCCTAATGTTTAACTGTCCAGTAAACCTCTGTCCTGCAGATAAACACCCCTCAATCAGATACTTGACAACTTTCTATTATTAACCAAAGTGCATAAATTAAACCTAGAATCCAGTGAAAAAAAATCTGTTTCATATGATATAATTGTCAATAGACCTGTTGAGTGTTGAGCTCCCACAAACTACAAGATAAAGTGTTTAAGCTGTCAGTATTGACCTGTCTACTTTTCACAGTCCAGTGCTCTCCACATTATTGGGAATGAGTCATCACAGCCAAACCACAGTCATAACTAGCCAGACCAGTGTGCTTCCAGCTGTATTTAGCAAAGATAAATAGGCATACACTGTGCAATAGATGGGTAATCTTAATTTATTGTTTAATTTTGTGGATATTCTGAGAATCGTGATGATCATAAGCAAGGATTTTACAAACTATGCAACGGCAACATTGATTCTAAATTACCTGCATTTCATGCATTGCAATTTCTCATTACTTACCTGTCAACATAAACACAAGTGCTGTACATGTAATGATGGATGGACTAATAACATAATAAGATAATAGTGGGAGATTTCTGCCCTTCTCTTTCAGGTATATTATGTCCAATGCAATTTTCAGACAATTTCCAAGGAAAGGTAATCTGCAATTCTCTCTGCTTCACATCCCTGCATTTCCCCACATCACATTTGGCAGTTGTCATGTACAACCGCTCTCCACTTTGCAGCACCACTCAGCAGATCCACAGAAGTGATTTGGGCCAACTTTACTGTAGTTCGCAGGGAGATGAAGGGGTTTCTTATTACTTTCACCACCCAACTTTTCTCAAGCAGTCTGAAGGGATACAAGCATTCCAATACAACTGTGCCCCTCCATCACCAAAGCCTGAGGTCACACTTTATGTGATGTAAGAACACTTCTCTACCCACAGGTTATCCCAAACATCTGTCCCACTTCTGTTACCTTCAGGCCTGAGTTCTTGCGCATACGCAGGCGTCCCATCCACATGTCGGTCAGCAGCATCTGACTGCAGGTGTGAGCGATGAAATCTCTGTGCTTGGCTGCTACCGCCAGCTGCAGACAGGTGGCGTTGCTCCAGTTCTTTAGCTCGTACGTCAGCAGCTTCATGGCCATCTGCTCGTCCTGTTTATAGGACTGGTCTAGGAGTTCCACTGCCAGCTGGCCAAATTCTCTGGGAATTTATATGCAGGACATATACAGGCACACAGAGTCATGAACAGAGACGGTAATACACTTTGTCCAAAGATTTAAGAATGTAATTAAACTGGTCAAAGAATCACTAACCATCTGGCCAAGTTCTGGAGAAGATTAAATTTACATGAAGACACTTCAACACACACACACACACACACACACACACACACGACACAAGAGAGATACAACCTTTTGCCAACCTACACAGCACACAGACATGGCCAAGGCCTTACATGACAAGCATATCTAATTTCTTTAGTAGATGCACAAACATATTCAGCAAATAGGGCCCAAATTCTCACTGGTAATTATGTCTGTATCTTTTCCAAGGTGAAAGTGTTTAAGATGTACGTACACGGCATGCTGAACAAGAAATACTGTGTGCAGATTTCAAAGTTATGATTACGGAACAGTGGAGCTAATAGTGAAATATGTCTTAGAGGCCAAAATATGAAAACAATATTTGAATATGGGAATACAATATGGCCAACACACACACACACACACACACACACACACACACACGCACACAGTACATAAACACAACCTTGCACTGTCAAATATTCAAAACTGCAAGCAAACATAAAGCACCACCTCTTGCGCCAACATTATAATATGCCTCCTTCTCGACAATACATACATAAATCAATACTGGGAGATCAAGTTTCACCCTAATTTAAGCCTCTGAAAGGCCTTTCCTCTCCACACATACGCTCACAAATTACGGCACAATATTGCACACTACACTGGAAAGCAATCTGTTCTGGGTAGTTTAATGTGGATAACAAGGCACCAACGCTGCTGGGGTTTGAAGGATGTATAAAACAAGGGCTCATAGATGCACAGCACATGACAGAGTTCAGCAGTGTTGTATGGACAGATGAATATGTTTCTGTTTCTATAAGGGGCTTTTCAGATGACTTTGATCATGGAAACGTATCATGAAATATAAAAGCTAGTGTTTGCACAGCTTGCTTGCAGAAGAAGAGCTCCCTATAGAATGTAGGCATTACTGCATGTACTTCCACACATTATATATACACACATAAACTTCCCAAACACTGCAATCACAAATTACATAAAGATTACATGAAGATATAAAAATGTATGTACATAAATGAGCTCTTCTAAAGAAGCCAAACAAATTCTCTGCGGAAAGTAAACCCAAAATATGCCAGCTCTAAGGCTGTCCTTTGAACGTGTACCTAAGTGTGTGCTGGGACTTGGGGCCGACATAGCTGTGCTTCATTTGTAGTATATGAAAACTTTTCCCCTAATTAAAAGTCATTTCCATCGCCAGCAATTTCATCTCTAGGTGATTACCTCCATCTCGAATGCATATCCTTAACTAACGATGATGCATGTTATTAGATTTCTGCATCTATGTCACTTACATCCCATGGGAGCCTGGAGTAGTCTGAACCAGGTCAGTTTGCAGGGAAGAAGGCATGTTAGTGTGTTTGTGTGTGTATCTGCCCATATGTGCTGGAGTGTGGAGGTAGATGCTCCCGTCTAGACTCGCCACTCAGCTTTGCATTAATCATTTAGTGCAGAAACATTTCCATGCGGTGGAACGATGAAGTCTTGCTCATGATGACAGAATTACAGTTTTTTAAAACACCATGTTTACAACGGAAATATATATATGTATACGCTATATGTGCGTGTGTCGTGTCACCCACCTGGAGTTGTGGTTTAATTCCTGGGAGATGTCATCCACCATGTCGTTCTCTGAGGCTTCGTGCGCCATGGCCTTACAAAGCTTGCACGCCACCAAGGCCTTGGCCATGGCCTCTTCGCCATGCTGCCAGAAGAACAGCGCCATCTTCTGACGTTTCATAAGCACGGCCCACACCATAAGCTCGTGGAAGGGGAAAGGGAAGTGGTTGATTTCGGGGTCGTCCAAATCGATGTCCACCTCCTCCTCTCGTTTACGTGTAGTCTTCTGGCGGCCTCTGCGGATGGGCATGTCATCCTGGTTGGGATTCAGAGCAAGTGAGTGAGGTGGAAAGAGAGAGACGGCTTTGTAGGGAGATGCATTTTGGGGTGACTTGTATATCTTATATTACACTTGTTTATCTTATATTTATTGCCACAAAGTACAAGAGGAGTGTTTTAGGTTGATGCTGAAGTATTTATGAAGATAGTCTTCAGTCAATGCTTGGGTTCTCAATGGAAATTACAAGCAAAACCCAAGAATCTGAATCGTAACTTTATCTCTAAAGGACGGGCCCTATGTTTAGGCACATGTCTAAAGGGGTCATATCACCCAGTGAATATTTTCATAATGCATTTTCTAAAATTGCTCACCCTCCACGTGATGAAGGTTAGTGGAATGCAGAGGCAAAATCAGACTTTGGAGGAAACAGGTGGAAGGACAAAGTACTACACACAAAATACACATAGCAGGCTTGATCTCATGTACTTTTCAATAAGATCTGCTCATAGGATTTGACTTCGGTCTTTCTTTTTGTTCTTCTCCTTTACTATTGAGTGCAGACACTACTCCACTAGAGGTGAAGTTATCAGCGTATCCAGGTCATCTCTGTGTCTCTGCAGGGACTGACAATGCCAGTTAATGTCTAAATGGCATGTCAGCAGGGTGGCATTGATCTCCAATAATTTCACATTTTAACAACTGAGGACTAGTGACAGGTGATCAATTACAGAGATCTGAGAAATGGCCCTCAGCGGGTGTAGAATTGCTGCTCTTTTTGAGGCAGATTATCTGGACAAAGAAAATTATAATAATAGCACAGCAGTAAATCACTCAGTAATACTCAGCAGTTTGTAATTTTAGGGATATTTAGTAATAACTGCAGTGCATTAAATTTATATCTTGAATAATCAGAAGGGTCCAAGGTTAACAGCAGCAAATTTAATATATTCTGTTTCATGGCCAGGTTGCCATACAGATCGAATGAAACTGGATTACAAAAAGAGAGCAAGACATTAAGGTAAAGACTTTAACAGACACAAACAAAGAGCGAACAAACACTGACAAGGAGATGGATTTCAGACAGGCAGACACACAAAGGAATGGACAGCCATGCACGCTCAATGTAAATACCTCTGAGAAAACTGCATACACATGCTGTGATAAAAGCTTTATGATGTGGCTACTTCATGGTGTGTTCACCATGGATACATGTGAGTACACAAACCATGTATTATGTAATCCTGCTAGGTCAGTCATTACTGACTCTGTTAAAGGTAACTGGGCTGCTCTGACATGTGTTATAGGAGTTATATGCATTCATACTGTCTGGAGCCATTAAACAGTTATACAGTTCTGTTTTTTTTATTTCATAAATGTGTAAATTGCAAATAACTTTGTACAAAGTAATGTGAAATTTATTTCTAATTGTATTTGACACCGAGCCTTCCACTGGCTCAAGCGTGTATACAGATTGGATTGCCAGCAAAATTAATAAAATATGCCTCAAGGTCTTCCTTTCAAAGACAGAGAGGCACACAGCACTCACTTAATGACTATTTTGCTGAAAACATTCTGTAGACTGACTATACACTCAACACGATATGAGGGAGAAGTGTTTTAGACGAGAGAGAGGAACAGTGAAGGAATGACTGAATAACAACCTCGATGAGATCAACACTCACCTCCATCCCCAGCAGTTTCAGGGCTTTGGGCTAGAAAAGCAACAAAAACATAAACGTATAGAACAAGACCTTGTCTGATGTATTTTATAGAGTAATGTACTCTATAAGCACAACACAGCACAGACTGACAGACAGACAGACTCGCTCACTCACATGAGACCAGAAATATTCTTTAAAATGCTAACTCACTCACTTTCAGTTTATTCCTTTTCTTTAAAATGGCAACAATAATAAGGGATAACATTTTGTGCTGGTGTGACTGACAGTATACTACACGTACAGCAACAATCTCTTGTGGTTGCGTGTTTGCATGTATTAAAGCAGAGAGTATTTGTGCATTTGGTACAGTACTGTGCATCTGTATTAAAGCAGGGCATGTATGAATTATGCATTCATGAGCCATCATCTGAGCTGGTAAAAATAGCCCAGGTCTCCTGTGGGGATTTTTGATTTCTGCATCTATTTCAAGGCTTTGTTCTGAGTTAACATGTGTTTGTGAGCGTGCGTGCACGTGAAAATGTGATCGCACGTTTATTTCATCATGAAAATCACAGTTAAATTGGAACTGACTGACACTCACTCTCTCTCTCGCCTCTTTGCTTAGTCTCTGCCCTGTTTCCTTGCTTTTGCTTTATCTGTATCTTTCCAGCTGTTTTGTTTCTGCCATAGCAGACATACAATAAAGATAAACAGGCACACACAAACACACAAGTATAAAGGTGCACAATCAAGCAGAAATACGGCGTTTCAGACACAGCCCTGTGTACTTCAATTTTCATCACACCTGTGGCGGTGTGTGAGGTATTGATGCAGAATGAGAGAATTATGCATCAGAACAACAGAACATGGACATATACCATATAATGTGCAGTATGTGTGGCGTAAAGCACATAACCACCAATCACTATAGCACATGATTTCAATAATCAGTTCCTCTGCTTTGATTGAAGGTGTGCTAATCAGTGAGATGAGTTTGTGTAGAGGCTGGAATGAAGTGTGTATATTGCTGGGGTTATAATGGCACATGATGAAGAGCCGCTGCTATAGATGGATGATTTGTCGCATCAAGTTAATACTAGCCTGAGCTGCGCTGTCTCTCTGCTTGATGTGGAAATGAAGAATAACAGGAGGATGACTCTCACACTGTGTTTGACCTGTGCTGATGAAGAGCACTTTGTGGGACATCATGATTTGTGGAGATTTAGTGATGGATGGTCATTTCGGCTGTCAGGCTGAGAGATGTAGATTCAGATTTCATCCTCTTGCTACATTAGCTAGCAGTTGTATGTTTGTATGTCAAACCTGCTGGCCGGGACTTACACATTAGATAACCAAAACTGTAGACAGATGATTTACATTTATCCTGCCATTTCAGCATTTTCCTGATATTTATAAAAACTTACTCTTCTAAGCAAAAACCAGAATCCACTTGCAGTATAAAAAAACAACATACATGTAGTTAACTCATTTCTGTCATCCTTGCTCCAACACTCTCATGTATTTCCTGCTCATTCAGTCTTGTCACAACTAACAAAATTTACATGTACATGCTAATTTACTCCTTGCATCAGCAGGTGAAGTTTGCCCCCGAGTACACAATGTCTGATTAACATTTTGTTCTCAAACATGATATGCCCATATTATTCATTTTGCCCTTATCAGGAACAATTTGATAATGAAGCTCATTTTCATAGATATTGGTCGTTTGATTAATGACATTAAAAATTCCCAGATTGGTGTTAAAGTAAATGGCGGGATGCTAATGCAGGTGAAAATCATTCACTCACCCTCTTGGGTCCAAAGAGGTTGTGGTACAGAGTTCTGAATCTCTTCCTGGTGTAGTTGCACCGATACGCCCCGCCCATGAGGTATTCAATGACCAGTCCAATGTCGATGAGGCTGATGCGGTAGTCCGGGGGCAGGTTTCCCTAGAAAACCAGACAGTGTTAAGAGACAGCAAGCCATGCCAACTGATTAATAAAGGAGGGTAAACAAGAAGAAAACAAGAGCACAAAACAAATCACACAGTCATACACACTTCACAAAATCCATATCAAACTGTTTTTGGCTATGAAAGAAAACGTGATTATCGGATTCACCTTGAAGTAGATCCAACTGAACCCTGGATATTCTCGCTTGGAAAGAACACACATTGTCAGTGAGTAAACGGCACGATAAGCAAGAGCAGGGGAAATGAGATACACCGAAACTCTCAGGCAAGATCTCTCTTCCAGCCTCGTTAATGAAGTGTTATCTCGATCAGACTGCGGTCCAGTTTATGTTTTTGGATTATGAATTCTGCCAATTTATGTGGATCTTGGTTTGAATCTAGAAATCTGGAGTTATTCCTCATAATTGGTTGGACCAAAAACTGGTCACAGTTTGAGGTTTCAGATATTGCTGCTCAGCCCAAGTTGTAAAAAAAAAAAGAAGAAAATGAGGAGAGAATGAAAACTCAGTTGACTCAGTATGATTCACGGAGAATATATATGTATGAGGACAATTACAAGGGATGTAGAAATGATTTGCTATAATTTTCATTTAAGGAAATAATGAGATCTTCTCAGTGAGGTTCAATGCAATCTTAAAGAGAGGAAAAGAAAGAGAAAGTGAGTAATGTCTCATTAGCCTGGAAGAGAGGGGCATGGAATAGACAGACAGCTATTAACGCTGGAGGGAAAAATCATTACAAAGAAAAATATAGAAGTCCTTTCACGTGAGAGTATAACTACGTCAACACTCACTGCTCCTAATTGAGTCCTCAACATCAACCCTAGATCCTGCAGTCTTTATCCTGACCCCCCCAAGTTCCCATCAGCTACACCAATTACCTTATATATCTCTACACCTTCCTGATTCCATCTCCACTCCTTTGCACTCTGATGTGTGATAAGAAAGAAATCCTAGAAATCCTCTCTGTCTTATTCATCCCAGGCCTGTCTTCATATCCAAAGATTCAATTTCATTGGCATAAAGCCTAGAAAGCCCCGGTAGACCAGCTGATACACTTTGAAGTAGAGAGAGCCAGAGATACTGCTTGTTTTTTCATACATTTACTGTTCAAAGTGAGCAGAAAAAGCTTCACCTCCTCATGCTAATGATAAAGTTCAAATGCACCAGTCAGCGGTCAGCCTCTCTTTTAATTCCCTGTGGTGTTGAAGCTTGGGCTAATAACTTAAGGTTATGGATGTAACCGTGGTTCTCTGATTAGCATGAGTGAGTGTCTCACTAAGGGAAAGCCTCCTGTTTGACTTCATCAGCGGCTCAAATAACATAACATCTAGCAAATGTGTTGGGTGAGGCACAGCATTCAGCTACACACACCTCTTGAACAGAAATGCCCTTAAAAAGAGCCCAAAAGGTTGCTAGACCCCTGGTGGAATGTACACCTTGGCCAGTGGGAGGCTGGAGTACCTTGTTAGTATAAGACAGGGCAACTACCCACTGGGAAAACCGCTGCTTGGACAAATTCGGTCCTGTCCATATAAATCTGCAGTGCACTAACTCGACACACAGTATGCCTACAAGAAAAACAGGAATTAAGAAGTGTCCAGTTCTATTGGGGAGCAAGAACCTATAACCTTTGGGAAAAGGCTCAGTTAGTCATACTGAACTTATTATTCCCCAGGGAAAACTTAATAAATGCCTGATGCAGGGAAAGGGCAAGGATGTGCTTAGCTGAGGCCAAAGCAATAAGGGTTTGTTCAAGGACATTTTCAACTCCACTTGTTCCAAGGGATCAAAAGGGGAGCAGTACAATGGGAAGATCCCACAATGGATCCGCTGGTCTAGATGTAGGCAATTTACAGCAAGCACCCTTCAGGAATCGTCTTTCTGTCATGTCTTCTTCCAGATCAAGCTGGTAAGCCATCAGGGTAGAGGCCTTGAGGGCTCTTACTCTCAGAGCCGCTGCCTTGTAGCACTTATAAGTGAGGCTAGACTGGAAGCGTTCTGTGTTTGAGCAGAGAAAAGAAACTGAAGAAGGCAGGGAGGTCTTCGGGTGAAGGTGGGTCACTACCAACAGCTCTATGGGTGGCATCTGGCAGATGCTCCGGGACTCCATCCCATCACTGCTATCTTGTGTAGGAGCTCTGAAAAGCCAAGCAGCACTTGCCCCATCTTGTATCTTGCCATCAAAACCAGATTTTACACCATCTGCTTGGATGACAGATCATGAGATGCTGAGCCTGGTGAGCTGGGTGGTTGCACATCCTGCATGCCAACATCCAGGGGGAGACAGCGGCGAAGGTTGTTTACCTCCATAGGCAGTGGGGGGCTTACAGCCTTATGAATGGTAGCAAGGAAGATAGATTATTCCTCTTCCTCGTCAGACAACAGGGGCTGAGAGTCAGCCAACTCTTCCCCATCGTCGTCCCCATCTCTTTTAGGATGGCATGAGTAGCAGTGAAGCTCCTCGGTCGGGAGACAGGAGCTGGTGTTGATTCAACTCATCTAGGTTCACCGCTCCTTGTGGTGCAGCTGCTTCACACATCATTGGGTCTTCCCCCAAGAGGCTAGCCTGGCTGGCTAGCCAGCAGCCAAGTAGCTTACTGGGGAAAGCAGCTCAGTGGGTGCACTTGTTGGAGGAAGACAGGGTAGCATGAGTATGGGGTAGGCCCAGACACACCGTACCCTAGGGCTGGGCAATATGCTAAAATTTCCAACTGGCCACTGTCAGCCCCATAACTAGTGATTGTTGATACTGATGCAGGTGTGTGTGGCGCCCTCCCATAGCATTAGCTAGGAGATGGGTCTGAGTGGAGAGTTCACTACATCCATTTATTAGTCTAAAAAACAAACAAAATAAATCAACAAAATGTAAAGAATGGAAATATTCTTACACCTATTTTGCTAATTAAACAGAAAAATGCAAATTCAAGAAAAACCCAGCTAGATATTATATTGCTGCAGGGACAAAGCTTCTGGCTTTCCCAACTGCACTGTGCTTGTTAGCTGTAGCCATGGTTAGCTGGTGGGCTATGGAAGCTAGCAGTGAATTTGCTAAACGGTTTGTGCAGCAACTAGGTGAAAAGGGCGAGAAGAGATATTGCTGTTTTTCCCACTAGCATAGACTGCTACTTTTGCTTTGGAAAATATTGCTGCTTCCTAAGAGCATTGCTGCAGTTCATGAAGTAGTGTGCGACTGCACAACTGGGAACGACGTATGTGTAGATGTCTAAATACTATGGTGTAATGTTATCTGATAACACCACGTAAGACACATTCTCTTAGTGAGCCACAAACAAATGCTATGAAAGAGAACTGCGGAATAGTTTTTAATTTTGAAGCTGCTCTATTGAAAATTTCTCTTTGCTGCCTCCATACATCAGACCTCTGGTGTTCACTGCAACTAGTTAACAGGTTGCTTTTATTTAGGTGTTATTTTTTGCCAAACAAGTAGAAGCTCACCAGATCATCAGAATAATACAATATTAAAATGTAAAATACAACATATGCTCACAAAGTGTTTCTTCACACAGTTTGCATGTCATGCAATTCACAAAGTGAACTGATGACTTACAATACAAATCAAATGACTGTCTCCTATTTCTACTTTCAACCAGCAAATAAAACGAATAAATAAAACCAACTGGTTACATTTAGCTCCTGATATCTGAGACTCAAAGCACAAAGTGTACTTCCACTGACCTCCACAAAACTGCATTGTTCATTTACTCTGTAGGAAAACCAATTTCTGCTTTGACAGCTATAGTCCACGAGACAATCTCTGTGATTCTCTGTTATGACTCAGTTTTCACACAATCTAATGAATGGACCAGACTGAACCCGAGAGCAACCGTCACCGACAGCTGTTAGCATGACACCTGCACGACACCTGAATCAAAATAAGATCTGCCAATTGCTCACAGTGTGACCAAACAATCTACAGAGAAGAATGAGAAAGAAAACAGCAATGACATGGTGACTGTACCCAGGGGACAGCAAATCTAATTAGCATCATACTATGATAAAACAATGACACACAAACACTCAGCTACACTATGGCAATTACACACAAAAAGCTGTGCAAAAAGAAGATGGGGATGTTATGCCATGCACTACAGGGTGTTTTGCATGTGTGTGAAGTGGTGTGTTGAGATTTCGTGGAATATAAACTGCATATTCTCCCTGCACCAACTTGAGATCAGAGTTGTGTTTAAAGACAGAGAGGAGGTAAAAGAGGAGTGATTACAATATCAAGCCCCTTCAGAGACTCCCAAAGGAGCATGCAGCATTATTGTAATCAGTAACACTTTAATTAATGAACACCTCTAAATGCAAATGGCGGTGTTGCTGACCTCTCCATCATCTCTCAACAGTAGGATCACTCCTAATTGGTGTGCAGGCATGTACTGACTGTAAAAGTCTAGGTTGTTGTTTTTTATCGCAGTATATCATCAATGTGCAATAGGACACATGCAGCAAAAATAATGAACATTGCATTGTGTCGATATTTTTTAGCACAAGTGCAGCTGCAACCTATACTGAGAGACGACTCCACCATTTCATCATCTTAAACATGACACACAATCCTGATGCAAAATAAAGTCTTTTTCATGTGAGGTGAATATACAATTTCACTATTCAAAGAACCACATGATATTGCATCTCATAAAGGACACACTACATAGTGTGTTAATAATCCACAGAAAAAACGAAATGAATAAATTGAGAGCATCTACTGAGTTCTTCCTTCTCAGCCTCACAGCGGTTCCACTACGGCCCCAGTTTGCTCAAAGTCAAGTTCTGTAGATAAAGCAATGTTTAATACATGTAGTGTTTGTTTACCATGGTAGTGTGTGCCTGAGAGAAAGAACAAAGTAAATTGCTGAAAAGTCATGAGAGGGATGTGAGTCGTGCATAGCTCTACACAGCCACTGCAGCCCGCAACTCCAGCTGAAAGAGAAAAGCTGGCTATTTGCAGTTAACAGCAACTACGGCTACCAAAATGTCGACACACAAATTGATGCAAACAGAGTAACGACGCAAAACCGCAAAAAAAAGCAACTGAAACTCTATGTAGTCAAACGTCTTCTTTAATATACACATTCAAGCCAACATTCCCATACAGTGTGCCTGAACAGCCACAGAGCTGAAGGGACGGCAGTGATGCTCATACCTTTTTGACATCTCTGACGAGGTGGTACAGCGTGTTGGACGGTCCGTGTCTCTGTTGAAAATAACAAAACAAACACAACACATGAGGATAATATGACCATCACTGAGAGCATCTACAGCACCTACAGTCCTTTAAAAGATCTCAACCTGCCTGCTGTCCACTCCCAGCACCATGGTTTCTTTGTACAAATCAACATTTGACTCTGAAACTCACTATTGCAGCTATCTGCCAAAGGAGGCTGTCTGCTTGCGTGTTGCAAAAAGATAATACAACTTGTATTATTTATGTGCATTTATTATTACCGTGTTGTAAAGCTCCTCCAGTCTGGAAAGCGTGAGGAAACGGTGCATGCTGACTCCGTTTTCAATCAGCAGCTTGACAAAGTCCACTCTGTCAAGAACTAAGGCATCTAGCATCGCCTGCTCCAGGGAACCGACCTAACGTATATGAGATGGAGAATACATATACTGATGATAGCAAACACAGCACACACTATATATTATTAAGATAGGATTTCACATAATGTGAGTAAAGCCAGATTTGAATACTCATTTCTTCTCATATTGTATTTTTCACATCCAAAATAAAGTGAGTTGAAATAAACTTTTAAGAGCGCTTCAAATTATACAGCCTGAAAACAGCAAGGAATGCTGATAATGAATGCTAATTATTGTTTATTATCCATTAGTTAGTTGCTGAACCTTGAACACATGACTGATAATGAGCTGTTCTCTGCATCCAAACTGCATTTTAAAGCTGAAAGTATTCTTTTATCATCTTTCTCTTTCTGATCAGTTTTACAGACCGTTATTATCTAAATGTATCTTACTGTAAAACAAATTAAGGTGTGGCTTTGGAGATAGAGTGAGTTGTCCACTGATCACAGAGTCAGCGGTCTCCACCTCCTGTCCACATATTGAACTGTCCTTGGGCAAGACCCTGAACCCCAAATGGCTTCTGATGGTGGTAGCTCACGGCCATCGGTATGTGCGTGATTAATGGGGGAATGAGCAGCAAAAACCTTG
This sequence comes from Chelmon rostratus, assembly GCF_017976325.1. NCBI lineage: Eukaryota > Metazoa > Chordata > Actinopteri > Chaetodontiformes > Chaetodontidae > Chelmon > Chelmon rostratus. The sequence continues at coordinate 26,452,327 of NC_055662.1, read as the reverse complement.
TCAAGCACTTTGGATTAAAGCGCAATATAAATGTAGCCATTTAGCTGCATTTCTTGTCCACAATATCAGTTGTTATTCATAATATCAGCAGGTGAGGAGAGTAAACAAATGCAAAGCACAGTATAATTCAAGACTGAGGCACAATGCCAAAACGTGTGTGCTAAAAGACCTTTTCAGTGCAGAGTAGAACACCATAAAGATGAGATCAGTGAGAATGCACAAAAAAAACAACCCCCAATGAACATAATCAACATGTCTTTCTGCAGCATGCACGCATATTCTTGTTTATACTGTTTATGGTTCTTACAGGCCACTGCTGTCCGTAGATGAAGATCTGACTGCGGGCGATGTCCACTCTGTTCCATGCCAGAGCCAAACTCAGCTGGTCAGGAGCTGAAGCGTTGGCACCTGAGAGAGGATACAAGCGAGTTGAGAGACAATGTTGTATCTCCGGAAAACAAGGTTTCTTAAACACTGACACACACAACACACTAGTCTGTTTTAATGTTGAGAATGATCTTTACTGCTTACTTTATATTCTCTTTGTGTGTTTATATTTCTCATTTCCCTCTGCTGGATGCTAATACTTATGCTGTAGAAAATGTATAGATATTAAGTTTTGTTTTAACTGAGAGACAAGAATGCAGAAAAACATAGCTTGTGCTATTTTATATAGTATTTCAAAATACAAATCTATGATGTCATCACTGTATTTATGGTAGACAGACTCCATAAAGATTCAAGATTGAATACTTTATTGTCATTTCAGGCTAGACAGGAATTTGGTTTGGCGAGCTCACACCTGGTTATACAAATGTTTAATACTGCTCCTGCTTCTGCTAATACGACTACTACTACAACTAATAATAATGATGATTATATACAGTAATCACAATGGGACAAAAAAAAAGTAATAATAGTAGTAATAATAATGATAATTGTGATGCTACCAGTACCACAAACCAGCTATGATTTATGCCATTGTACAGTGTTGTATAGACAGGAATAATAACAGCACATTATTGATTTAGGAGTTGAGGGCGTGAACGGCCTTTAGGTAAGTCTTGTTGCAGATTCTGGCTGTCCTGTTTCTGATTCTGAATACTTTTAAAAGAGGGGAGGAAGTGATAAAGAAGGTTAGCAGAGTGAGAGCAGTCGTTTCTCTTTTTGTTTTGTGTAGATTTTTCAGTAAGGGACCAACAGGCCCTAAAACCGTAGAGCAGTGGAGCCATTGCGGCCGGCTAATAACAGCTAGCTCCCTTTAATGAAGATTGAGGGCTTCTTTTGTGAGCTGCAGGGGCTTCATCTACCTTCAGGCTTGGTGGATCTATGCTGTGCTTTACAGTGCGTCTGCTCTGTTTCTGCCTTTTCAGTGTGTCTGTGGAGAAGAAGATGTCTTTCTGTTAAAGAATGACAGCTTGCTCTTTGATGTATCAATTTTACGCTTCACCTCACACCGGCATAAAATATGGAATACAACTGTGTTCCTTTGATTTTCTGTATCTGTGAACATTATTTACAGTGCTCTGGTCCTCCAGTAACTTCAACATGTCTGTGACACAGCAAGTACAAGAAGAAAAAGAACTAAAGTACATACACACACAAGACGAAAAAAAGAAAAGATGAAAAAAGTGGCATTCTGGCCAGATCTGTTTTGCTTAATATAATAATGGATGAAGCACAGGAATGGAAAAATCATCTTGTTTACAAGACTCAAGGGCACACTGACAAATAAAAGTATTGGATGGCATTCCTGAAAAAAGGCCACTTCTCTCATCACTTTGATAGCGTCGCTGTGTGTCATTGCTGTTTGGTAAAGGACAGACTGTCCTGTAAATGTGCAGAGATGCTAACAATGCAGGTTTGTTTGTTCTGTGTTTTCTTTGTTTCACTCTTAAATCCTAATTATTTTTTGCATACATCTTTAACTGAACAGATTCATGGAAACACCCTGCAAATGTAGGAGGATGATTACACTGGGTTTTAGGATCATCTGAAACACATATGTGACATGGCGCCCAGGTATGCACAGTAATACTTGCTACTGTAGGTATGTGTTACAGGAGTGTAGATAAAAGTATTATTGGCGTAGGTGAGCGAATACATCTCAAAGACTTCATTTAATGGACAAAAAACTCAGAGAGGAAATATAAAATCAAGCCTCTCTATTCAGAACTGTATAATTCAATGTAAAACAGCCTTCATTATAAGCTTTTATATATATGCTTTGCAGTTATAGCTGTTCACTGTTGTGGTGAATCACTTCAAACACTGTTGACCAGTGAGATCCAACACAAAACCACAGTGCTGTCCACATTAATAATAAAACGGCGCACTGGGAGGAGTTACCCAAAATGAGAAAGATAAAGCAACAATTCATGTCAGCCTTCAGAGGATTCCGGTACTATAAAGTATAATAATAACCCCTTGTGTTTAGACAAGGCTGCGTAATTTTTAATAAGCACACCAGTATCATTACTTTACAAAGTGCTCTTTCCCTCTTAAAGGTCTGTACAGCATTACTGGAGCTTAATGTTCAGACAGAGCCCTGCTAATAAGATGCAGAGCCTACTAATAAGTGCTTTAGTGGAGATATGTGTATATTAAAAGACGGGGTGGCCTTGCTTTATCAAAGCCTTAAGCTTCACTCTGCCTGCAGGGAGGCTGAATTGCAGCCAACTGACTTTATGGACCCAATCTCCAGGATATTGACTAACTCAGACAGCGTACCATCAATTACTCTAAACTCCCCTCCGTTACGCTGCGTGTCTTCAGCTGCAGTTTCCTTTCTGTTCTGCCTGTTCCCACTTCTCTTTCTTTCTCTCACACAGGCTCACACACTCAAATCTTTTATTCTTTTTTTCCTCGCTTGCTGTGTTCTCCCTTCACCTTGTATTCCTGACTGTGCTGTGCCTTGTTGAGCTTCAGGCAGTAGCTTAGTTCTTCAGCGAAGGAGTTTAATCCAGTGTTTTAAAAAGCTCTCAGGCAGGATGTGACTGATTTCATTTTACACTAAAAGCCGTAACGCGTCTCATTCACTCAGCTGCAGAATGAGGCTTGCATGTGAAATGACCCTCATGCTGTTTAGCATAAAGCATTTTTTGTCCCTCAGTATTCCCCTCTCACCCTTTCACTTCTCCGATTTCTTTCTTTTCATTCCATTTCATTTCAATTCCTCACTTCACTCATTCATCTGCACGCCTTTCCTATCACAATGTGAAATGAAGTTAATAGAAAAAGGGCTAAAAAAGAAAACAGAAATGAAAGATAGATTAACAGATGGAGTCAACGGAATACATGAGTGAGACGAGTACATGGGGAAAGTAAAAGGGGAAGAAAGCAAGAGTCTGAGATGAAGACAAAGATCAGGGAGTGATGCATGGGCCAAAGAAATCATGCGTGTTGACTGCTACACATAAATTATGTAAAACACGTTTCTCTTTCACTCTCTTCCTCTCCAAACTCACTATTTAAGTCGCTTTCTCTCTGTGGAATGAAATGTTTCTCTGAGGAACCGTTCCTGAGATAGTCAATCATATGCTGCGACTCGCTAAGCAGTCCCACAGGACTCGCTTCCTCTGTGTGCACGTGCACGAGTGTGTAACTCCTGAGTTCACATGTAGAGGTGTGTGTTAGAGGGAGCGTGCTTGCAAACTCCACTGGGCCCGGTTACCGTCAAATTCCTTGAAGAGGCAAGAGCAAACATGATCAATAGGAGCTACTGAACCACCAATCGAAAGTATGGATCTATGAGTCCAGTGTGTGTGTGTGTGTGTGTGTGTGTGCAGAACACTGACGTGTGAAATAGAGTAGAGGATGGGGAACAATGGTGGTTGAGTTTAATTGCTATGTCTGCACTTGACAAATTTTCAATTTTGTAACCCAATTTAGTCCAATTCATTGCCCTCATTGGTAATTGCATAACAATTTGTTACAATGTAAGGACTGCTGCTTCTGCTGACTGTACATCTCACTGTGTCAGGCCTTGGGTCTGTGCTGCTGTTACTGTGCTGATTGATTATTAAATGTTTGCAATGTAATATGTGGAGGGCAAACTTAGATGGATATGAGCCTTTAAATCACCACTTGCTTGTCTGTAACTATGACTACGGCTGTGTAACATTACCTGTGTATAGATGCTGGCTTCACTTTAAGCATTAGGGTAGTTTTGAGAGAAGAGAAGCTGATGCGGCATAATAGCGTGTTGTTAGGCCATGTGTCCCTTTTAAAAGTGAAAAGGTTATTGACCTCAAAGAGAATTAATTTGATGAATTTGATTAAATTAAAATGTATACTTCAAAGGAGATGGAATAAAAGACCAAATATTTTCATAATTCATAGGTGAGTGTAAGTGTAGTTAATTAATGAGCAGCTGTGTTCATACTAATTAATTATTCTGCAGGTGTTGTGATGATATCAGGGTTTTATTAGCATATAAGTAGAAAATCTGAGCTCACTACAGGCTTGTCTGAAATGGCTTTAATAGCTGGTAGGTTACAAAGCCACGACCTCACACATTTAAAAGAACAGTTGGATATTTTGTGAAATACACTTAAGACGCTTTCTTGCCAAGAGTTAGCTGAGAAGATAGCCGTACAGTAAATATGTAGGTAAAGCCAGCAGCCGGTTAGCTTAGCTTAGCACAACAACTGGAAAAATTGGCAAGCAGGTAGTCTGACCCGCAAATTACGCCAGGTACCGGGTCGCGTTCTGGCTGTGACACGTGATTCCACCAGGAGCGGTTCTCCATGGCGTCTGACCTACTTCTGACAGAAGCCGCGTCAAGATGCACAGAGCAGAACAGGCCAGGCAGGAAGGCGGAGACAGGAACGGCACAGAGAAGCCGGTCAATTTTCAAAATAAAACATCCTGTGCAGACTATCAACAATCCACAATCCACAATCCACAATAAACATGAACAAAACAAAATTGTGTCCGGTGAAATCTCTAGGCCACTCTGTGCAAAGGTAACAGGACCTGCCAACTAGCACCTCTAAAGATCACCAATTAAAACATCTCGCTACATCTCGTTCAATCCTCACAAGAACTGAGGTCAAACGACAGCATGTTGCTGTTTTACGGGTGGTTAGAATATAAGAGACAGAAATTTTTGTCAAGAGTTAGTGGACCAAGCCAGTGGATACTGGATGTTATAGGTTAGGCAGTAATAAGAGGAGTATTAATTATGAAGATAGCACTCTATTTCTGCTTAAACTATAAGAAAGCAATTGTTTGATAAGCTAATGTATACCAAGATATAATGCTGCAAGTTTGCTTTGGGGTCCTTTTGTGCTTTGCTTCCTGCCCTGCAGTGATCAAAAAATCGCTTAAGTAGCTTTAAGAGAGAGAGAGAGAGAGAAAAAAAAGCATAGATGTCTATGTTTTATTCCTGAGCTATGAGCTGCAAGTAAAAACATACTTTTGTGCAATGAACATACAACTCAACTGGGACAGTGAGAGGACTGCTTTCTGAAACGATATCATCCTCCTTTTATCTACAGAAACTTCTGAAAAACAACTTCCCCAGAGGGCAGCAGTAAAATGGAGCCCACTTACTGTACATTCATGCTCCAGCACACACACATGAATGCACACACCACACACACAGAAATGCACACACCCACCTTTGAGTAATGCGGTGAGGATAGCAAGGTCAATATCCTGATGACCCTCCGAACCCATCCGGAAAACTGTTATCTGAGAGACAATGAGAGAGAGACAAAGACACAGAGAGAAAGAGTGAGAGACACTTAGATTTATTTTTCACAAGGAAAACTGTTGGAAAGTGACTTTACTCTGTTACTTTTATTGTTGTTTGATTGAATGTATCAAAGCCTATAGTATAAAAAAATCAGAGAGTGCTCAGAGGGGGAAGGAGAGGAGAGGTGTTACTCGGATGTAATGTACTGTATCTCCTCTCTCTTGTCTGTTGTGCAGAGGACACCACATAACTCTCACATACAGCATGTTCCCTGTAAGGAGGGAATGAGGGGTTTCACTGGGAAGGAAGCGAGAGTAGAAAACAAAGAGACAGCTCAAATGAATATGAGCTAATGGTGCTCTCCATTAGCGAGGAACATTCCGTCGTTTTTCTTTCGTTGCATCTAACTTTTTTCTTTTTATTGCATTGAGATTTTACTCTCAGGTCTTCATCCGTGTTGTCCGACATGTCTTCCAGCTGCATTTTTTATATCCTGCGTGAGATGAACTAATGGTGCGATGCATGAAAGCCAAAGTACATTGAGAGGGAAATCTGCGGCTGCTTTTCTGGATGTTTTCTTTCTCTTTTTCTCGAATATAGCAAGCGCATGTTCCCAAAGTGGTGTTAACATGTGTGTGGGCATACATGCTCGTGTGTGTGTGTGTGTGTGTGAAGGGCACCTTGTGGGAGCCGTGTATCGGAGAACGCGTGTTCTGAATGCCTGACGAGCTACTCCTCTAATCCTTCCATCCAGCCATCCATCTCCTCCCACCTCCCTCTCCTCCCTGCAGCCCATCTCCCTTCCCATCTCCCCCACTAAATGGCTTCATTTCATGGAGCTCCGGGAATCTGCAGGCTTTGCTGCTGCTGCTTTCCCTTGGGCAATGCTGCAGTGTTGTAGGCTCACCCTCCTTGTTCTCCCTCTATCCCTCTCCCTCTGCACGGAATTTATATGCACGAAAGTAATTCAATTCACATTGATGATTTACAGTATCTATCATGTTGTCTCATTCATTATCTGTACACCACATGCTGATGACATGTTGATTCCTCCCTGCGAGAGAAATCAGGAGACATCATGCAACGCCTTAGACATGTGCTGTGCATTGCAAATGCAATCACTAATAAGGGAAGCATCTAAGCGTGTGTGCATTCATGTGTGTGTGGCGGTCACTATCAGCCCGTGTAATCAAAAGGTCTTTCTCCAGGTGAAATAGGAGCGCAATAGGATGTGAAAGTATCGATTGAGGTCTTCATGAGGAGGGGACACCAATGAGTCGCTGGTGCAGTGTGTAAGTTATAGTGGGTTGTGTGTTTAATGGTGTAGCCAGTGGCTAGAGTATTATTTGCTAGAATGCATCTTTGACTTCACTCTAATAGATGCTAACAACACATTTACGGAACCATCTGCCGAGCACACATGCAGTAGTATGCGCTAACCGAGTGTGTGTGTATGTTGAACAGCGATTGGTCTTGTGTGTGCTCTTACGTATTGACTCTTAAAGGTCAAACTATATGTATGCAAAGCTTTCTAACAAGATCAACAAGATCTTGTTTATTTTTCTGGGAGAGGGAGAGAGAGAGAGAGAGATAGGCAGAGAAAGAAAGAGAGCGAAAGGGCAGATATCTATAATTTTTAAGGGCGAGCTAATGAGCAAGCCTAATTTCACCTAATCAGTGCAGATTCCTCTTCTGGCCACTTGTTCATTATACCCTGTAGTTATCATTATAGCACAATGGAGCCATAGACGCATACACACACACACACACACATCCACACACATAGCTCTGGGCTGCCTTAAGGAGTAAAGATGGATGACAGTGTGATAGAGGAAAGATGATGATTACAAAAGATGTTCGCCATTGTTTCTATTCTCCCCTCTCCCTCCAGGCCTCTCCACCTGTACCTCTACTCCATCTCTTCTACCCATCATCTTTCTGTCCACCTTCAACCACTAATCTTACAAAAATCTCCCACTGGCATACTAATCCCCCTCCCCCTCTCATCCTTGCCCACTTCTTCCCTACTTCTTCCTTCCTCTTCCCTTCCTCCCATCACACCCCCAAGGTGACCCTGTGGATATGCAATACCTGTTCCCGTAGAGGCTCTACAATATAGAGGCTTACACAACCACTATGACAACACAAGGTTGCTGATTTGATCCAAACAAATGTTTAAAGTTCAGTTTAAGTCATTTTTCACTCGTGGCATGATCTCACCACCATCTGTTCTACATTACATTTTCAATGACAGCTGTCCTCGGTTAAGACTGCAGCTTAAAACATCTTTCAATGCTGAACGTAGTTTTGACCTTTCTCTGCCTCTACATTGTCATTACCTTAGGGGTCAACATGCAAGAGACAGAGCACTGACTCCTGTCTGTCGCACTCCATCTCTCTGGTGACAAGAAAAGAGGAGAAAGGAAACGAGCGGGAACGATAAGTAGAGGGAGAGGAGCGGAGGCGGGGATCAGGAGGATCGACGAGAGACTTCAGGAAAGAGGAAGCACATGTAAAGGGAAAGAAGACAGAAGGGGGAAGATTTAGTGTCGATATGAGAAAGGAAGAGGCAGTAAGAGGAGATGCTAAACTACTGTACATGCTTGGGGGATCAGAAAACTGCTCTTCACGCTGCAGTGAGCCAAGCTGATTGGAAAGCATTCGTCTTCATTTAACAGGCAAAGACCCTGCTGATGCTGCTACATGTACATACAAGACACATGACAGACACCACACACACACGTACAGCCCACAGAGGCTTCAAAGCCTTGTCTGCAGGTCATACATTAACAATGGGAGCAGCTCAGACCTGACAAAGCTCCGTTAATGGCTTCGTCTGTGTGAATATTTAGATGCGTATTTATTACTTTTTTACTTCCTTTACTAACCAACAGTCTTCAGCTTGACAGCCAACACCAACCCAAACCACATTTGTTTCCTGCCTTCTTACTTCTTGTCTGACTTCCTCCCACCGTCCCCCTCTCCTCCTCCATCTGCCCCTCATGCCCTTCCTCCCTCTTGTGGTCCATTTAAGTCACTCTTTTGCTCTCCTCATCTTCCTCCCACTCATTCTTAGTCTCTTTTGTCAGGGAGGCGGAGGGAAATTGCAGATTGGTGGTTCCTCCTCAATATTTAATCCGAATTAAACATATAAGGACTGTTCTGCACTCAATTATTCATACCAAGCTGGGAGATACCAGGACAGTCATCTTGCATCCCCCCCTTGCAACTGAAGAGAGAGGGAGGGGGAAGGAGAAGATGCACTTCTCTTTTAATTGGAATGGGATTCACACATTTTCACCAAAAGAGAGCTATTTGACAATAGGCCTTAATAATATTTGACGGCACTGGTTCTCTCGTAGCCTGTAGTCTTTGGCTTGTTTGACATCTATTTGAAAGTGTTCTACCTTTGTGCAGAGGGGATAAAAGAAACAAGATAAGTGATGTGCATATATGAGGAAGATAATCACCCTCATCATCTAGACAAATTCATACAAACGTGGCCTATACCTTCTTTTCGTATTCCCTTTCATTGTACTTATATAACACATCATCTATATACTTTACATCTGTTATCCCTCTAAAACTCTAAAAGAGCGAGCACATTATTCATTGATTAGTTTTGCAGTCATTTCCCCTCTTCCTACATGGAAGCTAATAATCTATCATCTATAAGAACTGATTTTTTCACAAGGAGATGAGCCAGTACACTTTCAATCTGGACCAAATGAAAGCATTAAGCAGATAATTGTGCTACTGTTTGTAGATGAAAAGATCACTTCTCAGTTTTACAATTTGCTGCCTAACTAACTTCACAGCAATATATCAATGGTAAAATTCATCATGTAACATCTTGAAATGGAAATATTAAAGCAAAAAAGGGCTATGAGGCTCCTACAGTGGCTGACAAGGGCAAATGTGCTGCAAAAGCCCAAACATTGCCGTTATGAGATAATGCTGCCGCTTCAAAAACAATGTCAATTCAAAAACTCAAAATCCAAAACAAATACAGCAACAGAAACGTGCTACAAATGAAAAGCATGCTGCAGAAAGCTGAAACAAATACATTAAAAGCAACCACTCTGCAAATACAGCAACGATGTCTCAAACAAGCAAATTCGGAAAACAAATGTAGGAGAAAAATGCTGCATTTCCAGACACAGCTCGAGGTCGGTCTTTGATATGGGAAGAAAAGTAGAGTAAAGAGGGGACAAGACATGAAAAGGTACGTATTCGCTTTTACATTTGGCCTTAGTCTTTTACAATTTTATAACAAAGCAACAGCAACCAACCCTTTTTACTCCACTTTTCTTCCTGCAACAAAAATATAATATGTATAAGTTATAACATTATAAGTTGTTAAAATATGAACGCTCTCGTCTGGTCTCTCTGTGGTCAAACATCAAGCTGTTCCACTTAGCGCTCCCCCTACAGGCCTGGAGCGCTTCCACGGTGTTGTCTGGAAATGCAGCATTTTTCTGTTGCGTTTGTTTTCTGAACTTGTGTGTTTTAGACTTTGCATCGTTTCTGTATTTGCAGCGTGGTTGCTTTTAATGTATTTGCTTTGATTTTCTGCAGTACGTTTTTTTATTTGGAGGGCGTTTCCGTTGTTGTAATAGTTTTGGATTACATATGTGCTTTTAAATTGGCATTGTTTCTGAAGCGGCAGCATGCTTGTCCTAATGAAAATGATTTGGGTTTTTGCAGTTTTGGTGAAACAAAGATAAAAACATACAACACAAAGGTCCACATGTTTACATACATGCCATACATACATTTCAGCATGCACACATCAAGGGCTACATTTTAATGGCGCTTGATATAAAGTGTAAACAGTCCTGAGAATAAAAAACAAAGTAGGAGCAACAGGGAAATAACTGAAGCGCAAAATGTCTACATGAATAAACCAACAGGCTGAAAATACAGGGGAAAGGAAGACATAGCCTTTCTTAGTCTTCTTCCTTCTCTTCAGTTGCTCTCTTGAGCAGACGCACTCTCTCCCTCTCCCATACATTTTCCCAGCCAGTCACCTTTAGTCTTTACTCTTTTCCTCCTTCTGTTTGGTTTTCCTGCTGTAGAGCCAGAAAAATGAAAGCACAGGCGTATTGGCACACAGACAAACACACACTCTCACCATCTCTCTCTCTCTCACACACACACACACACACACACACACACACACACACACACACTTAGCCCCTTCAGACAGCTGCACTGACCCAGGATAAACCCACATTTGCTGCCAGTGTGAGTCAGTCAACACAACGGTTTTGTGACCCTACTCTTCACCTGGGTGTTTACATGGGATTGACACGACTTGGCTTTTGGTATACCAGAGTAAACACAGGTTTCTATTATTGCTATGGGATTGTGGTGCAGGAACTGTATAGAACTAATACAGTTTTGCTGGAAGCCTATTGTAGGTATTAGCTATAATGTCTAGGCTTGAAAGGTCTAGACCTCTCAAGCCTAGACATTGCAGGGGAATGAATGAATTACTTTTATTCATCTGTCACCCCATGAAAAGTTAACGCAACATTTCAACTTGCAACTCATCATTCCTGTGCATCAGTTTTAAATAAAGTTGTGTAATTCTCTGGGTTAACAAGGATGTATTTAGAATTAGTGTTGTATGAATGAAACATAATGATCTTGTTGGTTGTAAGCAGTCGGTGATTTGTTATTTTTCAACATGAGGGTGGCCAAATGGGTGGTTAGGGTTGGCTAAACCTAACCCCCATAGGTCTGGGGGTGTATTTACAGCAGCACTGACGCTACTGAATGATCACAGAAAGATAATAGGAATATCAAAGGATCGCTACAGGCAGCAGTGTGTTTCTGTGATCCTCTCGCTCTTCTGCGTGTTGCTACTTGTCACTTTGATCATGAAGGCGACATTACTCTATAGAGAATATAGGTGAGAATACAGTATAAAATTTTATTTTATGTTTATAGAGAATATTATAGAGCCAATATGAAACTAACAGAAGGGCAAGACTGAGAGAAAAAGGCACAATTACAAATCCATCCAGTACTTCAGCACCACGGACAGTGGCATGGTTTTATCATTACACAGAGCAGTTTGGCTACTTACATTGCAGAGCAATGGTCAGAGCCATTTCTATTCTAACCTGCACAAACTTCACTCAGATAAAGGAACAGTGTGTCAACATATCCAGCAAAGCACCCCCCCCTCTGCCCCTGCACTAACTAAGGGTTGGCAGGTCAACAAGGGGGATGCATTTTGGTCATTTTGCTCACAAAGCAGATGGCAACAGTTAGCTTAGCAGGGAGAAATGCTGAACAGTTGGTTCACTATGTAGGACCATGTTTTGACCCTATTGTGTAAGTGGCGATAACACATTTAGAAATCCTGTCCTGCACATGGTGAACTACTACTGTAGTGAAGCTGGGTCCAGAATAAACTATGATCACATCCTGGGAGATTTCTTTTGGTCTTGCCTCAAAAAGGACGCACTGCTTTTATAAAGTTGTCCTGCAGCATTTGAATATTTCAGATGTAAAAGTGGTTCAGTCTGATCAGGGATCAAGTGGGTGACTTTAACCGAGGCTGTATGAGGATGGTGAATGAGCAAAGAGGAAGCTGCCCAGAGCAAAATGAAACACATTTTTCGCCAGAGATTCAGAACTGGATTTTTGGGAAACTCCTAATCTTCTTACTGATCTCACTAATAGGCCAAACTCTCATGCTCTGATTTCTTTTTTTCCCTACTTCCCTTGCATTTACTCCTCTACAATCTCACACACATACCTTACACACTCCAATTCATGGTTGATCATGGAGTGCGATCAGGAGGGAACCTCTGTGATGCCAGTCTAATAATTATGAGAAGTGCCAGACAGCGGAGAGGTGAGACATCTATCTCTTTCTTTCTCCAACTATCATAATTAACTCTGGATTCTCTGCATGGTGCATAGGAACTGACGACTGCTGTATGTGTCCACTGAGAAAAGCCAGAGAGTTTTTGTATGGGAGACATGCAGTACTGTACAAGAAGAGGATTGCTTCTACTGAATACATTATCAGAGAGCACGCTATCAAAGTTTTATGCAATTGGTAAATGTTTAATGGCATTGTTACGGTTATGAGCCACAGATGACTATTTTTTTCACATTCACACATGCTACATAAAGTACAGCATCCTGGATATGAGCACTGATGCCACTGTTGGATTTACCTGCTCCTGCACACTGCTATCTGTGATCATAGAGATGTATCCATAAGACAAAGTATGTTAAAGATGATTTTCTTTGTTTGGCAATAAATGGATTATCAGAAAAATACTTAATTGGTCTGTAAAATGCAGAAATAACAAAGCAACAGTGAGTCAGAGCTGGTGGACTTTTATAATACTGGCAAAATACAATTTCAGTACTCAGTCTCAGTATGTAATGGTGGCAACAGTTTTGTAAGTTCAGAGAGTGGCAGCATCTGATTATCTGGCCTCTACAGCTGCTCCTGCTGAATGATTCAGATCCCATTGTTCTGCTCTGGTGTATTGTGTTCACAAGGCCCATCAGTGTGAGCATCAGTCAGCCACTGGAACCCCACTGAGGATGCAATCAATCCACTTTCATGCTGCATAACCATGACCAATACTGGGCTGCCTGCAAAACATCACGTGTATATGTGTGTGTGTGTTTCTGTGTGTATGCTTCTTGTCCATATTCATATGATTTTTGGGAGGTTTGTGTGACTCTGTTAATAACTGAAACACTTAATAAAAGGATTAACCTATAGACTATCCCATGATAAATACCTAATCATCACAAACATCTCAACAAATTGCAAATTTTTGTGCAGAGTGCCACTGACAACCAGCAGTGCCAACAGTCACTGTTATGGCAAATATAAAATATATTGTCCACTATGTTCAAGCTGATAGGATATCATAGAGGATTTTACACTTTTATCATGTGAATGAGTGTAAGGTTGTGTGTGGTTGTTTGCATGTGCTCTGTCTGCACTGCTGTGGCACTTTCAATCACAATGTGTGTGGCAAGAAAGAATCACGGCCCCTGCTACTGTGATCAAATGTACCATGCTAAATGTACATGCAGAGACAGAAACACACACACGCATACACGCACGCAAATATACATCATCTCTACACACACAGCATTTAACAGCATTAATAAGAGGTTGGTTTCACGTGACTGACAGTGCGCCAAAGGGACTGAAAGTCCCCCCAGAGGAGAGGGATGTGTGTGACAGTCCCATTTGACAAGACGTGTGTCCTGACTTAAACACAGCCAAAGGGGTAACAGACTCTCAAGGTGGAGGCCGTTTGGTCCAGAACGTCATCTGAATACATTTACATCCACTTAACATTACATGTCATGCATAAAAGATGTGGTAATATTTGCTTCAATAAAACTTTCATGATGAGCAAGCTTCATCTGACAAATCAATTTTGTTTCTCCCTCACATATTTTTCATTTTTGGGCTTCTTTATATAGCAGAGACATCAAAGCATAAGAGAAAGGTGATACTGATGTTATTATTGGTTTAATGGTTTGTATATGTATGTGGGTGTGCGTGTGCATACATCTAAATGAGTCTGTCTCTTCTTCAATGTTTTGTGTGTATACTGCCCATATGTTTGCATTTTTTGCATCTGCAAATATACTCATGCTTGTGCAAATATGTGCATGAGTGTTTGCGGGCATGTGTATGTGCACATGTATGAAAGTGACACTCACCAGCTCCTTCTTTTTCATGCACTCCATGAGAATGATGAACAGATGTTGGGCCTGTGTGCGGCTGTAGGTGAAAGTCTTCTGGATGGTCACCAGCAACTGGTCTCTTAGAGACTCGTTAATTATGCTGCAGAGGCAGAGAGGTGTGGAAGAAAAGTGTCATGAAGGAGGTCAGACAGAGGTAAGAAGAAGAAAACGGTTAAGGGGAAGCAGGTAAATTAGATTTGTTTGTCAGTAAGTGAAACCAAGGTTGACTGCAGCTCCCAGGGCTACTGTCTCTGAGTCCTTGATGAGATGTGATACTGCAAGTTTACCTTCATCTGTAACTGGATATATGGAGCTGTAAAACCAATTCTGAATTCACTCTGTGACTCATGAAGAATATAATGCAAAATGTTCACTGTGTGTTATTAAAGTAATGCATCAGCACATTTCAGAACAAGTTTGAAAGTTCAAGTTTTTATCCTACAGTAACCATATATTTTTTTTAAATCATAGACGCAGAATTAAATTGTTGCTGCCATATACAGTATATTTGAAACTGTATCATTGCTATATTTGAAGGCATTTGTTTAATAAAAATTCTGAAACAAGCTTAGGAAGACAATTTCCACAATGTAACTGATTTTCTACACTGGATAAAATTTGTATTAGTACGTTTTTTTCCCTTGGATTACAGCATAATGTGCACATGTGAGTGCATACCCTCCCTCCTCAGAGTATTTGTGTCCGAAGGCCAAGATGTCTGACGCCCTGCCGCTCCCATCACACACCACCACAGGGACGGGAGGTGTGTCCCTGAGGTACTCCAGCACAATGGAGATCACATTAGGGCCTCCTTCTACGATGAGAGCCACTACCGGCACACCCTGACCAATACCTGCACAGGAAAACAAGTGGGAGCAGGAGATACAGGAGGTGGAGAGTGATTGCAAAGAGGGAAAACGGGGAGGAACAATCCAGAAAAAGGGACAGAAATGTGAGAAGGATGAGGGAAGTTAAGGATAGAAAAAAACAGAAGGATAGTCAATAAATATGCTTCATCACATCAACTATACTTGATGTATAAATATAAAAGCTAAATCCAAATTTGTTAACAAGGAGCAAACGTGACACCCGTCAGCGCCTCCTGACTGTACTGTCGAGACACTGTACGCGTTCTAATTATGGTAGAGAGGTTTTATAAAAAGTGCCTGTACCAAAAATAACCAGCCCACTTTGTGCTTTGTGCTCTGTTCCTTTGGCGTGGACGCATTTGTGTGTGTGTGTGTGTGTTACTGTTAGAGAGAGAAAATGAGAGAGAGTTTCACTGATAAAACCCCCACTGTTCCACACAAAAATGGCTCCTTGCCTGCTAATCACAGGCTATTTATGGTAATTATGCATAATTAGCAGGTGGGGTTCTTTTGCACACCGAGAGACGATGTATGAAGAATGTACTGTAGATCTGAAAGTTATTGCCAAACTCACAGAGAAATTTGATGTCTTATTTTGCTTGTGTTGCAGGTTTCTGTTTCTCATTATATCACTGAACATCACCTTTAAGACACCATGAACCCAGTAAACACCTGAGTCCAAGTCTCTTTTACCCCCTTCTGTTCTTTCACCTTTCAGTGGTCTCAGTGCAATCCATTTCCTACACCGTCCGCCACTCATCCTGCCCTTTTCTGCTCTCTGCCTCACTTCCTGTCTTCCCCTCTCCAGCTTTTCTGTCTACAGACAGTCCTTTCTCATCCTCTCCCTCCCATTCTGTCAAGTGGTTGTGTTTTCTGCCGCGTGTTTTGACTCTTCTAATTCAAAAGCTGTGTAACTGCCGGATCTTCCCCGCCCCGCACCCTCATCCTGGTCTGCATAATTCACGGAGGAGAAAGCATAGGCTGTCTCTCAAACACGCACTGAGACGAGCACATACAGATAAGTGCTTACATACTGTATGCAAAGACACACACAAAAACACAATCGCACGCACACATTCAGAGGCATACCCACCACCATTACGCTTTGCCTCACACAGCCTCGTGCGGCCTTGCAACAGGGACAGTTACATAAGGAGAATATTTTCGGGGCCTCGCCTACTTCAAAGAGGTAAAACGTCACTGTGCCACAACACATCACACGACCATACATCAGCAGAGTGAATGTGAGAGAAAGGCAGACTAATGACTTGCATTTTGAATCTGATTCTTCCAATTCTGCTGTATGTCTATTTTTTGCCGCTACCTGCCTGCATGTGTGCGTGAGCTTGCAGTTGAGTCAGAATCGAGCATTGATATCTATGACTAGCGAGCTTTGGAGGCAGTGCTGCAGTATCTAAAGCAGATTATTGTTCAACTGAAACCCACTGAGGAGCAGAAGAGGAGGGGGCACAGCTGTGTCATGGCTAATTGGTAGCAGAAAATTTTGCCTGCACACACACACACACACACACATGCACACAAAAACAGATAGAGGCACACATGTAAACAAACCACAAATAAAGTTAAATTTTCTTTTGTGTGAATGTGCCCCAAAACAAGCACATTTTAGGGTGGCTTTTGACCTCCCATTCACAGTTTGTCTAATTGCCGATAGCCGTAACTGTATTTATTCCTGTGGGAACTTGGATGCATTAAACATGGATGAGGAAGGAAAACATGGGGGCCCAATTCATTCTAATTAAAGCTGTCGACCCAGTGCACATGCAGAAAAGCTTCCCACTGGGGGTGCCAATGACACACATTAATGGAACCAAAATAATGTTTTGGCACCAAATTATACTTGTGACCTGAAGATTTTATTCAACCTAATGTTGAATTGTGATAACTCAGTGAGTAAACTCTTTGTGTGTGATGCCCAGGAAATGCTTTTTTTAGTTTTAGAGATATTTGTGTTATAATGTATGTATGGAGAGATTTTCTGGATCCGTGGACATGACGTGACCTGAATGTCGATTGGGGCCCCTACTGAAAAACTGCCACACAGTCCAGTGAAGTTCCTGGAGGCTTGAATGAGACCTGAAGCCCTAAAATTAGGAGTGTAAACGCTCTGCGGCTTCTACTGAAGTTGCAATTTTACACTTTTTTAAATTTAATCCAGTGATTGTTAGAGAGCTTAGAGTCCTTTAAATTATTTTATCTGTGGAGGCAGATTTTGTGGTCTGCACTCTGCCTTTATATCAAAGTATTTGGACACGGTGTGTGGTTACATGAACCAGCACTTTCAGAAAAATACCTATCGTTCTATGCATACAGAAATATTAACCCATCACTGGTAAATATGCAATCCTTCTTAGTGAAGTTACTAGTTAATCCTTGCTACTGAAGGGTTTACCCTGCCAAAGTGCAACACAGTGGACTGTCCATCCGTGGAAGAGGACTTGCTCCCTCTGTAGATATTATGAGCTCATTTCAAAACACAATGATTCTTATTTTCAAGTGATTAAACACTAATGAAAAAATACTTGACTGAAATACTGAATATTTTATTCAATTTCAGCCAACAGATCCCTCTTACACCCGGGTTCTTTAAGTAATATCATAATAAATTAATATCTAGAGAATATCATACATTCTCTATGGATCAATGGTCCCTCTCCTCTAATCAAAATATTTAGACATGTCCCTGGGCGGAGAGAAATGCAAGTGAGCTGCTGATTATGTGATTATGGGCCCTATTTTCTCAGCAGCATCACAACCAGCGTGAGCGGCGCTCCCATCATTTGTTATTTTCCTGACCTTGAAATTCACTTTGCCCGTCTGTGTCACATTTTGGTTCCTAGCACACAGTGCACAGGTGGGAGGAGAGACACTACAGGTGGGAGGTTCATTCAAATGAGGCAGAGCAGAGTGGGCTGTTGATATTTTGGTGCAAAACGGGTCTTTGAGTTCTCAGACGTCTCCAAACTGCATCTGTTTCTGGCGCAAAGTCAACCTGCTGCCACTTTGGTGATTTATATCGAAAAGAGCAAAGTAGATACTTGGGATAAATGTAGAGCAATAACACAATACTTGAAACATAAATAAATGAAGTAAATAAAACACTTCCCAGTCAGCAGATGCTTTTAAATTGTCATAAAAAAAAAAAATCAGTCTACATTTATTAATCACTGCACAGTCCAATCAATATTCCTCTTCACCCACGCTACGCTGCTGCACGTAGAGATGCCCATGTAGTCCGAGCAGCATGAAAGACCTTACCGCTTTGCTCTGGTCGTTGCACTTTCACAATTAAAATAGGCCCCTAAGAGTGAGTAAAAATCAATAAACTATTAAATAGCAGTGTTTGTGCTGCAATTGGAATTTTTAAAATCTAAACTTCATCCAGAATCTTTTTTTATTATGCTTTTATTGAGATTTTTACCTGTTTTGAATAAACTTTTGGGGGAAAAATAACAATAAATACACTGATTTATACAGTGGCATATTGAAATATAGTGTATTGGATACATGATGTCAGAAAATACACACGCTACACAATATACCCAATACACTCTGTGCTGTCTCTCTCAACACACTGAGCCTTTCCACCCCCTATTCTTGCATTGACTGTGTCCATGCGCCATTCACACACTCCAACGCATTAAATAACACAATCGCCAAACCCCTACTCTCTCTTTCTGTCCCTTGTCTCTCTGCACCTCATACATTGCTTTAAACCAGCGCCCACACTTTATCTCTCAGGAAGGAAACTACCCTGAAAAAAGTGTGAAAAAGCAGAGGCAGAAGAAAAGGAGAGAGGTGGTCGATGAGACTCCACGGCCACAACTTCCTATATTTACCCAGCCTGGGAGACGAGGAAGTAGCGAGGAGCAGAAGGAATTAGGGAGGGAAAGAGGAGCGTGTAAGCGAGACACACATAACATGCTTAAATGGTCCTAATTAAGGATCCAGCAATGACTCATCCTCTGCGTGTGTGTGTCTCTGTGTGCGTGGGTGTGTGCGAGTGTCTGCGAGTTTGTCCTTGTATGTGTCAAATTAGTATCAGCATGACTGGAGGAGGTGTGCTACAGTATGTGGGTCGTTATCTTCGCACCCCACCCCCCCAACCCACACCACAAATAAAAAAATAAAAACACACAAACACACACACACACACACACACACACACACACACGCATGAACACCATTATCCTAGCAACAACTAAAGCGGACAGGACACATCAGATCTGTGAAGGCAACATGACTCGACAGGCTACAGAACAAAAGGTCAGGGGGTACGGTACATTAAAAGGGCAAAGCCTCGCTGAGTGAGCTGCAGAAAATCAGCTATGAATGGTGTCTTTGATAAAATAAAACATTTACAACTTGGAAATTTTGGTTAACGGTATTTTATGCAATTGATTTGTGTGTGAGCCTCAACTAAAGGAAAAGTATTCTCCTACCAAGTCCAATAAAACAAACTAGAGAACAAGAATATTAGACCCCATTTACGTTATGCGTCTTGAGCAGATAGGACAGCTAACGGATATCAATAGCTAAGTGTAAATGCATCCATGAAGCTAATGAGAGAGACTGAACTCCACTTGTTCAAAACACCTCGGGAGGTGGTCTGAGATGCATTCTAGCTGGATGCTAAAAAGGTGTAAATGGATCCATCTCTTCAAGACACATGTGTAAGTGTTATGCCCCCAAGTGTAGTGTCAGTAAGTGGTCTGTGGAAATACCCACTGAAAAGGCCTGTCCCCTGTGAGAATGGCAGTTACACTGAAATCCCTGTCTCAACAACACACAAAACTGACTGCAGCCATTTCAACACATATGGTCATTTAGAGGGCTCACCGAGCTGTGGTACAGTTTATCTGATCTCTGACCAGTCTGACCACTGAATGATGCCATCTGTATGGATGCCAGAGCTGTGTGAGTCCGTGAAGACGATAATAAACACAATTCATCCGTGTGTTTGTGTTGGTTTATGGATAGCTGTCAGCAAGCAGCTTCATGTGCATTGCCACCTCCTGATGGACTGGAGGAGGCCTGACCTCGCATGCAGCTCAGGAAAACCAAGACATATTGTAATCAGTGTTGTTGTTGTGATGAAATTCAGGTAAAAAAATAAAGATAATAAACTCATTGACATGACTTGTGATCTGGACAACTAGACAATTAGGTTCTGATCCATTCCACTTAAAACAAGTGTAAATGGGGTCTTAGTTTACAACTTTTAATCTGTTCCTTGTTTGACAAAAAATAAGTTTTACTTGTTCTTGGCAAAATATTCTGGATTCAGCTCAGCAACTAATGATATATGATATACACATATATGTGTGTGTGTCAGCGTATTGTGACTGGTGCATGACAGCAAGAAATAGAAAAATAGAAATTTAGTAATATAATACTTCTTTTAGATGTTTAATCTTTCTTTCATAATAATAAGTGAGCATGCATAATGCATCTACCAGACCATTTCTGACCTTTCACCACTCTTTTTCACTTCTCCTACTTTTACAAAAGACATTAACCACAGTTCACACTACTGACCATGCACTCAAATTCTTTCCACGCCACATGACAGGATGTCATCCGTGAACATCCTGAACCTGGGAGCATACCTGGAGCAAGTCTTGTATGCAAGCATACTCACTACTGGCTCTGTTATCTTGCCACCACAGGGTTGAACACTCCGGCGGTTTGTGTTTATCAGTTTGACATGTTTTTTGCATCCATTCGTGCATGAGCACACCTTACCCCCAATGACTTCAACTGTCCCCACGCCGTCTCTCTGTATTCTCGCGTGCCCGCAGAAATTTTATCTACTGATCCAACCCCCCAGTGTCAGTTCAGCCCTACCGATTTAACCAGTCATCAATGAAGCACCACCACAGGGACCAAAACCACTGACCAGAGGGCTCATGAAAACCTAATATTAATTAAAGTGACTCACCGTCTGGAGACCTATTAATTAATGTTTGCACAGCATAATTTTCGTGCATTTTCCTGCTACTTGTGCATTACTGGATTCAGTCACATTCAGCAGAGGGTGTCATTTCTAAGCCGGCTTTACACCATGACACTGCAGCTGTGTGATATGTGTCAAAAAACAAGAGCCACCAAGTAATGCAGTTGGTCACACAGTTGGACAGCATAAAAAGCTGCAATATTATTAGCTATATCTGAAAAATCAAGAGTTTGTCCAGGCACTTATGGAGCTTGAAAGAATAGTATAACAATCCTCTTGACTTGCCATGTACCATGGTTTAACTATAATCTCCTCTGTATGGGCTGCTCCACAGTGGAGGTCACAATGTCACAGCTAATCTGCAACGCAAGGCCTTATGGCTTCTGGATTCAATTACCCCTGCTACCCCATCTTTTACCTATGCTGTGATTAATGAAACCACTGCTATAGGAAGGTCACTGAAGGTTACACAGTAGACCCTGAGTTAAAACACAGACATGCCTACGCCAATGCACATATTCAATATACAAAGTCCTTTGCACTAATTTAATATTCCAATTATAATAATCTAGTTGAAATGGAAGAGCACACTCAAAGTTCTTCATTCATTCTCCCAGACATCATCTGAATCTGCACAATTTAATACCTTTTATTCCCCTTTGGGCCTGGCATGTGCATCCAATTTAAGATTTTTACGTGTGCTGAAAAACAAAAGGTGTGAATGAAAAAGGTGTAGGGTTTTCAAAATTTTCTTTGTTCAATTCTAAGGGAGAAAATAAGAAGACATTCATGGATGAAGCCCATCATGTCCTTTCTCTTGCTGCCTTTTCACTTTTTCATCCCGCTTTTTCAGTGAAGACACCTCAAGTTAATATCCCGTCTCACTGCCTGCATCCCCCTCAGCTGCTTCACACGTCCTTCGCTCTTTATATAACTCTCTTCCCTCTCTGCTCGCCCTCAATCCCTTTTCTCTGCCTTCATTTTCTCACTCTCTTCTCCTCCTCTTTTACTTGTCATCTCTTCGAGGCAGGTGTATGATTAAAACACATTTAAAGCACTGCTGAGGACAGGCCAAAAAAGCCATGCAATGGTTGAGTGAGCTGTGCTGAATGGTGCCAATCATTTTATTGATTTTCTCCATCTTCGAGTTTGACATTGCTCGTCTCAGAAGACGGTAAGTTAAATGGGAAATATGTCCCTGTGGGTGCGACCTTAAAGATCATGAATGAGAGTGTGCTGGGATGAAAAATCCATTTTTTAAATCAACAATTTGTACATGATTACTCAATGTATGTTCATGACCACTGGTCATAAGCTCTGTCCCTCTCTTTGCATGCGAAGCGTCCTGTGCAGCCCAGCGTGTCTCCTCCTCACGATAATCCATCCTCATTTGCATCTGTCATCAGCACTGTCCATGTTGTATCAAGCTAGCCCACGCCTGGCTAAACAAGTCACGAGGGAGCCATGCATGTAAAGCAGGGCACAGCGCTGAGCATTTACTCTAGCGTGTGAATGTGCTGGCTCCATCCACCACATTTACAGCCGCCAAACCCTAGTCTCCTGTCTCAAGACATTAATTTTGTTTACCCCCAACCAGAGCTGTCCCATAGATATTCTTGTCCACTTTCCACCGAAGAGGGTAAAAACCACAGGAGGTGACGCCCTCAACAACATCAAACATACAGTAGAGACCAGAGGAGAAAGGCTGCAGAGGGCATAAAGATGTCTTGTCATCAAGGGTGGTGTTAAGAGGTTTAGGGACTGCACGACTGTGCTCCAATGATGAGTTTTGATAGGTGCCAGTGGTGCTGCCATAACTGACAATGGAAATGTGCAATGTGCAAAATGATCACAAATATCTTGTGGCAACACAAAATCAAAATTTAGCAAGGTTTCCGTGAATGTCATGACCTAGAAGATTGAAGACATTGTTTGTAATATTAGATTTTTCGAGACTGTTCTAGAGTGTCCAGAGCAAATTACCAATACATTTGTTATACAGAATCGATTCCCTTATTAAAAAGTGTGTTATAATATTGTGCAGCCAATTTGATTGCTGCAGCATTTTCGGCAGTCACATGGTGATAGGCGTTGCAGGGAAAATTGCACAGACACAGTAGGATTAGCTACAGGATCGCCCAGACATCCCAAAAAATACCACAGGGGGAGATTACGCATATCTATCCACCACACGTCTTTCATCTTGTGTTTGTGAGCACTGTGTGTGACTGTGTGTTAAGAGAAAAAAAAAAAAAGCTTGTGGTAATGTGTGGTCTGCAGCCCACATGTTAGGCCATTCAAACTAAGCTGCCTTTTCCATCTTTACTTTCTTTATCCTCCTTTCCCTGACAGGACCTCAGGCTATACTCAGGTCCCACAGGAGTCCTGCTGTGTGGAAAATTGATGGACTCCTCGATTGACCGTGGACAGGTAATCAAATCAAGAAATGGTGCTTTTCTGCCAACCCTACAGCTGTGAATGAGGAAGTAAGGGATAAACACACACAACAAGGTGCAGTGCACCACACAAACTCATATACACCCAGTAATCGCACACAGAGACTGCTCATTTCCTTGAAAAACTGTAGCGACATTTGTGATTCGTGATATTTGGCTTTATAAATAAAATTGACTTGACACATTAATGAGTGTGTGTATGTGCAGCGGCAGCATCTGTATTTTTTCCTCCACAGGTGTTTAAAAGCAGTGGGGTGATCTTAAATTGGCTTTATGGAAATGTTTAGGGTTTATTGATCTACCAACATTCTGAAACTAATTAACCGGACAAGAAGAAAAGCTAAATTGATCTCTTTCTCAAGCAGAAGTACCAGATGGCTTCAAACTACAGTTGTGAGAGTGAGGGGTTGTAAAGTTGAAGCTGGTTATCAGTGTAAGATCAGACACTACTGAGGTAGTCTGGGGGTGATAGCTCTGGGTTGTGGATGGTCAGCAGCAGATATGCAGTACACATCGTCCCCTATCGACTTGTTTCATCAGTAGATCCCAGGCGGTGTTGGTGCTTGCCTTGGATCCAGATATACAGTACGTTAAGGCTAATCAGATGATGGATAAATTAGGGATGGTACGCCATCATACGGATGGTCAGATGCTTGTATGACGACTGGGCGTCCCTTTGCCTTCCCAGCCCCTTTTGTATGAGTCCAGGCATAGGATGACAAAGGGAAGTCCATAGGTCACATGACTGGATGATGAACAGGGAGGAAGTACATCTTGCCAGCCCCAGGGACATTTTAAAAAAAATCCTTGAAGTCAAGGGGTTAGGAGGAACATGGTAGTGGTTAGACTAGTGGAAAAAAGCCCAGCTTTATCGTGAGTGACACTTAACATATCCTCATAAAGTCTGTATGGAACATCAGCGGTAGGTCTGACAGTGAACAAAAATGGTGTCGACAAAGGTAAGGCTTGAGTCATGATATTGCTCATGGCGCTCTAACCATGTAACCATTTGGTAACACCTATTTCCTG
This sequence comes from Chelmon rostratus, assembly GCF_017976325.1. Taxonomy (NCBI): domain Eukaryota; kingdom Metazoa; phylum Chordata; class Actinopteri; order Chaetodontiformes; family Chaetodontidae; genus Chelmon; species Chelmon rostratus. The sequence goes on along the minus strand of NC_055662.1, from coordinate 26,427,547 downwards.
ACGCCCTTGGTTTTTAAATAAGTATTGATGTTAGAAAGTGTGGATTCATGTCTCCCAAACCCTGAGGAAATTCTTATAAAATGGATTTATGTTGACAACAAGAGAAGGTAATAACAAATAAATCATGGCTGCAAATAACATTTCTCTGACTCAGGTTTTCTCACGGCCCTGACACTTTCTAAACAATGCTGGGAGAGGCAATTGAGAAATTTATTTAAAGGGTATCAGGGAGGTTTGTGTGTGCGCTTGTGTCTTTGTTTATGTGTGCGTGCGAGAGAGAGAGAGGGAGAGCGAATGAGAGAGAAAAAGACAGAAAAATGCATTTTGTATTCATGCAAATCCATTTGGTTTCTAGCTAAGGTATAATGTGGAAATTGAAAAGGGAGAAATGCAATGTGACAAGGATGAACACTCCACACAAAAGGGAAATATGTGCACGTGCAGACACAAATACACATTAATACACACACAGGACATAAACCTCTGCGGCTTTTGACACACAAGCAAGAATTCAAATATGCTTTTGTTGGTCTTTTATGAGCATAATGCACTTTTGATGCAGCAAATTCTGAAATGAAGACATAGCGAGCTCCACTGGAGTACTGAGTACAGCGACATTCTGATTTTCAACAGCAGTTGTTATTCGTGTGTCTGTCAAAATACAGAAAAATGCACAAAAAATAGGCTGTCCTGCCATCTGTGGTGGTGACCCAGTGGGTAAAATGCCTTCTGTGTATCATGTTCCACTGGGTTTGTACAATTAAGATAAAATAAAGATAAAAAAAAAACTATAAGGAATATATGTGTGCGTATGTACATGTGCTGTACAGTGGTTTCCATTATGTCTCTGTATGTGAGCTGGTTTGGTAGCTTTGTGCGGCACCCCAGAGAAAGGAGAGAGTGATTATCAAGCAGGTTCATTTGAGGAGTTGATCAGAGGAAGCTTTGATAGAAAAAATAAACCTGTCCTAAAGGGAGGGACAGTTTCAAAGGCTCATCAAGTTATATCACAGCTGCCTAAAAATACACTGTCTGACAGCATGAGTTCAGTACGAAAGAGGTAAGGATAATTTTAGTCTGGTTGCAGCTATGAAATAGAGTTTGAACCCAATTAACCTACAGTGGTGTCGTTGATAAGACGAGGATTACAGTTTCATTATGCTGTTATCACTCGCTGTTTCATTTAAAAACACCTACTCTAATTTAGGGTAAGTAGGTCAGCCTGGCAACGGCCATGACAGGCAGATACAGTAAACTCCACTCACGTGTGTTGATCTTCTGCAGGGAGATGTGTTTCTCCAGCTGGCGTCGGAGTTTGACCTCAGCGCCGTACTTTCCCGTGGTGCCGTTGTCTGCCAGGATGAAGTGGGAGTGGAGACTGTTTAGGACCGTCAGCTTGCTCAAAGGGTTGGACATGGTCTGGTATGGACGCACCACCTAGCCAAGAGAAGAAAACATTTAACAATTACACTAGCATTGAGAAGCTGACAGCTGAATGATAACAACGGCTTGTTTTGTTGGCATCATTAATGTTTTTCCACGTGTAAGCAAATAATGATTTTGGCAAATATTACAGAATGTTCTAATTAAAGGAACGTTCAACTGGTTTCACATCAAAAGTTCAATTTACTAGTTTAATTAATTAATAAAACTTAAAAAAGGTTTTATAATTAGAAAAAACCCTGAGGATGTCATCAGGGATTATGTCGGTTTGGGATTGGAGGCTACATTTCATTAAACATCAAACCTATGTTACAAACTGGGCACAGAAATGGGTAGAGACTAACAAAGAGACCTTCTTAGTTGCATCACAGGAAAAGGTAGAAATTTGATGCATGCTAGGGCCTAAAATTCAGATATCTCTGCCTCTGCTGCACTGATTTTGGCAACTGTGTTCTGTGAGTCATCCAACTCTATGGAAGTATCGTACGAAATAATTGCAGTTCCCCTTTAAGATATTTAACACAGCATTTAAGCATAGTGTTTCCGACAGGGTGAAGGGAAGATGTTTGTTTGGTCTGTTATGCAGCAGCTTCTTGAATAGCCCAGAGGGAAACTTCATGAATTCACACAATCGATCATTTTAAACAACACATTTATTGTACTGCTATCAAAGTAAGACTGAATTACACTAAAAACTGTGCAAATATTCACACAGCATTGATGACGGTCTTTCAGGAGCCTGGACTGAGTCTACTGACAATCTGAGCTAGACTCATCTGGTCATTAGGCATACAGTTGAGACCGATGAAGCATGAAAAAAGAGCTTCAGCACTTAATAATCTCATTTCAGTCACCAACATTAATCGGCTCTGCTTCACTTGTCCAGTGGGACAGAGGGTAGCACATTCTGATGAGATTTTAACTATAACATAACATTGATTTCCACAGATTTGAATGAGTCAGCATGTGCTCCACAGTCGCATATGGTTCAGTCAGCTGTCCAGCTCACTTTGAAGGAGCCTTCATCACAGATTGGATTGGCTCACTCAGCATCTCAGTTAATAAACTGTCAACTGCAATTTACAGGCTTTGCAGATGCAGTGGACTGCATGTGATAGTTTTCACATATACACACACAAACGAGGGTGAAAGCATGCAAACGCCCACTCTGTAACTGTTGCATGCCGTTCTGTTTGTTTGCTCTCAGACTTACATCTTTGCCAACAAGATCCTCTTGGTTCTCTACAATGCCCCACGGAGCAATTCCAATGGTGCAGATCTTCCCCCTCGACTTGGAGGCATGGTCTTTCAGTGCATCACCCACATGGCGAATCACACCTGTGTGTGTTTGTGGGTGCGCGTAAATGTTTAAGAGTGTTTGAGAGAGGGACAGAGAAACAGATAACAAAATGAGTTCACGATCAATACACAGGCTAAACTTAGATAATGATACACTCTGCTGTGAAAGACAAACAGAATCTATTAGCTGCAGGAGACAGCAGCGTGGCAGCCGCTTCAAACACAGACACGTCGTAGCTCCAGGCCTCTAGTTGTTTTCCTCAGGGGAGCAGCAGTCAGACCTGGAGGCCATCTTATCCCATCTCTCCTGCTGACATTCATTCTTTCTCCACCTCCACCCTCAGCTATCCCTCAATCCATCCCTACATCCATTATTCAGGCCTCTCTCTTCCTCTTTCTTGCCTCTGCACCCATTCTGTCACAAAATTTTACTTCCTATTCCTTTCTGTATTCAAGTGTGTGCACTCTACAGCACCCAAGCCTGAATCGCTTCTTTCCATCTGTTCTTTTCTCTTGTATTGAAGAACATTATCGTCCCATCTTTTTCATTATTTCAACCATGCTAAATTTCATCCAAGTTACTAAAAATGCCCCTCCTGTTGTAAACCTAGAAACGATACAAGAACAACAACAACGCTGAAGACAAAGTGAAACAACACTGATAAGAATTCTCGTTTCAAAACTACTGATAATGTTTGACCAAAGGAAAGACACAAATATGTAGTCCATACCACCCAAATATATAAAAATCTATTTATTTTGCAACAGAGTGGTGAATTTTAATACCAATGCGAGGTAATCACTGATTTTAACTTTCAAGATACTAAACCTACAGTAATAAGTATTTACCAATTTTCCGATGTCATGCCTCTATCCATAGCTTACCAACATCAGAAACATAGTGACATAACATAGCGCAGTTCGCTCACTGAGGCCACTTTCCATATGCATGATGAGTCCAGATTTATGCATAATTCATGTGCTGTCAATCTTTCCCCTATATTTATTTCAACCAATCTTATTTTGTCACAACGACTGCTCCCCCAATCATCTTGTTTCTGTCAGACAGTTTCTTGATGGACTACTTTAACACTTCCAACCCTCCACCATCTACAGTATGTTCACGATCCAGTCCACTGAGCTCCCACAAATCCTGTTCCAGACCAGATTCATCCAGTTGCTCAGTATTTGCACAAAGAGATTTCCTTAGCCGCCGAAATCTACAGCCACAACCTTGATTCCTCTAGACTCTAACAGGGATGTTCCTATATTACTGTCGATGGAATATCTCTTCTTAAAAAGAACAAGGCTGTGATAGCCTTAATTGCCTCCTCAGTCATTCCAGTCGCAGCGTGTCACACAGTTTGTGCAATCAAATACACCTTTCGGTCTAAATGTGGCAGCCTTTCATTGACTTTCAGCAATAAAAATAAGCAGTTTAGACTCCCTAAGACCATTTTCATTGAAGATGCATGAAATAATAATTGAGAGCTATCAGACCAGTCTGGTCTGGCTATGAGTGTCTCTAAGTATAGTTCAGTGCTCATAATACACTTAAAAGAACCCTTTCCCAGTGATGCAGTTTTTCAACATCGTTCCAGCCCCGAGGGGCTTGATAACAGCTATTTAATAGCTGCTAACTTATGAGAACATTTGAACACACTCAGCATACTCCAAGCACAAGTACATGGTCATTCAACTTGTATAAAATGAAGTGAGGCCAGTTAAATATGTTTTACTCTATACACAAATAGTTAGACTGACATTCAAGGCAATGTAGGGTGACTTTACAACAGTGAAGGTGAGAGTTTTCAAATTAGCTCAATCAGCTGTGCGTATGTACTGTACTTCACCTGTGTTGACACCTCCAGTGAAGATCCAAGCTCCTGTTGTCATGGCAGCCTTGATGAGTCCTTTGCCAAAGACCTGTTTGAGCTTAGGCTGTAATTCAAAGTTCTGCAGGCCCCCGTGGACCGAGATGAGCAGCTTAGGCAGATCCAGCTGCCACTCCTTGGTCATCAGGTGGAGCAGCAGGTCGGGTTTGGTGTCATAAGACACTCGCACATACTGCAAACAGTGGAGCATTGGTCAGTGGTGTAACACGTCCGCATCACCCTCAGGCACATGATGACTTCTGCATGAAGTCTGCATGTGCCTGAGACACAAATACACAAACAGGAACACATAATGCATGCACGTTATAAAAGCGGTCAATCAAACAACTGTGTGAATGCCAAATGACATGGAGAAATATCACATGGATCAGAGCTGTAGACCTGCCTGAATGAGCGTATGGCTTCATTTTTCAAGCTACAACAGTATTGAACAGATGTTTGCAATGATTGAAGAACTGCATGCATTATAGAACATCTGTTTATCTACCTAATTCACCCTCAGACACCAAACCTGACACCTGACATGTGTCTGGATTAACAATTTAACACTGGAAGTATCTTCAGACATAGTTCATCTTTAATCATCTGAATTCCCTGAATGCTACAGTACATGTGATGTGATTCTGTCATCATGGTTATCATAGACAGTGATGTGAAAAACATGACCATCAGTCTATTAGTCTATTAAAGTCAATAATTATATGTCATTACAAATAATTATTCTCATTTGATTGATTTTGCTGTTATCTTCAGGCATGACTGAATGAATTTTGTCATTCTGCATACATGTGATGCTGTTAAATTCTAAAATCTAAATTCTAACCAGTTACAGTGTAATTTGAAGCGAGGCTGGATAGAGGAAGGTACACAAGGACTCTAGACGAGTCCTCATTAAATGTCATTTCCATTTGTATGTGGACTATGTATGAAATGTATTAATTCACAAAAAACTTAGCAATTGTTGAGATGCTCAACCATTTTCACAGCGCTGGTATAACATCTGCTATCCAGATCAAGAGATTCATTTTGAGTCAGTCAAGCATCTAACACTTTCCTCCCCTGGACCCGTGTATTGTCACTCTGCATCTGTTTACTGCAGGTGTGGAAAATATATAGAAATCATATCTAATCATTATGCACTTTCTCACAGTACGTTCAGTGAGGACCACTCTATGTTTGCTAACGCATGTCAACGCCTCATGTTATTGGTCTCCTTGACATCCATGTGTAAATCTCCATTTGTCCGTCTTCCAGACGTTCAAAAGCTCAGATACTGAGCAACAGCTCGTGACAAAATTATGCATCCCATTTTCAAAACCACACTTATTAACACAAGTGACTTCTTCAAAATCAGGTGTGACTGACAAGTTGACTGCTTGCTCCCTGGAGTTGCTCATATGTGTATTTTTGGAGCTCTAAAGGTTGTTCTGTTCTTGTTTGCCTTAAAATGTTGACTCAAGAAGTTTGCAGGACTCTGACAAACTGCGACACTGTAGATTTACTACGGGAGTCACCATGGCTTTGTTGGAGTGTCCTCCTCCCTGGAACTCAATGGTGCCAAAGGCATCTGTGGGGCTGAGCTGTGTGTGCTTGCTGATCGACCACTTCTCCGACAGGCTGTCATTCTTGGCCAAACGCTCTGCCTTATCATTCTGACTGGATGAAATGCCCGGGGGCAGGCCCACATGCTGGCCTATCAGACGACCACAACAGCACCTGGATGAGAGGAGAAAGTAAAAGTGAATGTAAGGTTGGTATAGTACACAGTCCTTCACTGAGCGCAACTCAAATCTAAAGAAGAGTCCCAAGAGAAGCTACTGTAACACTGAGTAGGAAAAAGAAGAGGGTTTGAGAGACCGTGTGTGACACAGAGAGAGAGAAAGCGTGAGAGCTGCCATAGTTATGTGCCTACAGTGAGAGGAGGGCAAGGCTGAAGTGACAGCTTGTCATCTGACTTTCATCTCCTGATTGGGAGAAGAGGAGGAGAAGGATCTGTGGGCCTCTGCAATCTTTTATTGACTGTCTCTTTTTGTTTTCTGCTCTTCGCAAACCTCTGTCTTTTTCTCTCCTTTGCTGTCCTCTCCTTTTCCCTCTCAGCAACTACGGGAGTTAGCAGAATGACAGTTACATGAGTTGTCGTATCCCTACACAAGTACACGCTTATTCAGATGTACTTTCAGATTCAGCTTTCCACTGTGTTTTAACCTTACAGGATGGAGAGGGACCCCTGGGAGGAAAGGGACTCAGGAGGCTTTGATTATCACTTCATGTTCGCGTCATCTCTCACCAAAGGTACTTTGCCTCCTTCTGCCTTGTGCATCAACACAAGTGGTTTTGACTAAAAAGAGAAAACTTGATTTGATCTTGAGGAACATCGGGTTTCCACCCGCTTTCCTCCAGTTATATTAATTCTGCTAACCTAACAAACAGTGGCATTTCCTGTGTGTATGTGTGTGTGCATATATAAGCATGTACAAGCCAGCAGGTAATGCAGGAATTAGATTAGAAAGATTTCGATAACGCCCTAACAAATGTGCTTTCACAGGTAGACTTTGCTATACTTAGCAGTGCGCTCCTGTGGGCTTAAATTTATAACCTTTTAAAATGATGTGGAATATTTGACTGTCTTCATGAACTGGCCTGGCCCTGAATTTCACATGTGTGGTTTTAAAATGTATAATGTCAGTGTTTCGCTCATTAGTGTGGAGCATCTACCTGTGATGCAAATAGAGGCCAGCGTGATATTACTCTGAGGCATGTTTTAAAAGGTCAGTAGTGAAACGAGGCTCTTAATCTGCTCTACGTGAGTGGGGCTTTCACATTAGCTAACTTGCTCATTAGAGTATTGTAGCTTTTATTTTAAATAATAATGCAGCTGAATCATGAATTTAAAAAAAAATCTCTTTATTTCTTGCTCCTTCCACAGTTCAAAATATTTCCCATTTCCTTCGCACACATTCTTACTCACCTATGGGGGTCTTTGGCGCTCACTATGATATGAACACATTCTCTCTTGCTGAACGCTCTTTCTATCCACGATTTCTGTGCCTGCAAAAATGAAGACGGCAGAAGTCAGTCGTTCGTCAGATATTAGAGCTGTGTGCCGAGCGTGCAGGAGGGACAGCAGACAAACAGTAGGCTCAAATGATGAACAGACTTGTGTTTGATGGAGGAGTTCACCTGTAAAAGAAAGTGTTTACTTTTCCTTCAAGAAACAGGAAGGGTTCTGGTTGTTGTGTGAAATGACACAATCTGAGCTCTGTTATAGAGACTTATGTTTCACATTTCTCTTCACGCAGCAGCCCAAAAACAGAACATACAGTATGAACGTCTCTAACGTAAATAAAGATAAATCACCAAATTCACATCAGAACCTGGTTTAAGAACCGAAATCACAGCATTTTGGAAATGGCACGACACACACACATCAAACACAAACACACACACAGTAGGTGCACAGTCCCTCACATATAATTCAAAGTCTGAAGACAGAGGAGTTTAATGTTATTCAGTGACTCCAGCCCAAGCTGGATGAGATGGAGAGCTGGGAAAGAGAGAGCGGATGTTACATGCAGTGAGGCAGTAAATTATGTCAGAGTTCTAGTCCTTAGATACTCTTATGTGCAGCCAGCTGAGTGTATGTGCGTTTATATGAGCAAGTGTGTGTGCATGTATTTCGACATGTGTGTGCTTTGTGTTCTTGTATTGTGCACAGTATGGAAAGACTTCCCATCATAATGCAGCTAGTGGAATCATGTAGTATTTGTGACACTGTGATGCTCTGCAGTCGCATCTGCTGCAGGTCTGAGAGACAGAGACCGACTAGAGCCAATTATCCTGTGACAGACATGACCGGAAAGCCACCGTAGAGCCTGAGATACACTTGCAGCACAGGATTATAGACTAATAGAGATCTGGATGTCTTAACAATTACATGCATGAATACTTGTTACATGCAAACGAGGATCAATGTACGACAAGGGGGAATATTTTGTATCTACTGTAGGAAATCCTCCTTAGAGTTAATAAGAAAGGGCATTATATCCGGAGCTGCATGATAAAAGTAAGTCAAAAAAACATATCAAGCCTGCTTTTTAATCTAAAGATGCATCATGCTACTGATGGCAGAACACAAGGTATTTGTTATAAACTACATATATTTTAGTTTTCTCAATTGTCTCCTCTAGTATGCAGCTGGAAAGAGGAGTACAAATGGGGGTACACCAAAGGGCAGGAGCATGTTTATTTTTGCTTGTAAGAAAAAAAGCACTGTGCTGCAAAGTTGGCTTTAAAATATTGCACCATTAAGAGATGTTCCTTTAGGCTTGACAAGGGGAAATACATAAACTGCAGTTATTCCTAACTAAAGTTTACAAAAAAGATACTGTTGCAGTCGGCGACTGTTTCCACCAACGTACACAGAAGCCAGAGAGGAGCACATGCTAAACATTAAATCCAGAGCCAAAAAATTGGAAGACTGTGATTAGATTTGCATCAATGGGCTATATACAGTATGTATATTTCTGATTCCAGTTGTAAATATGAAACATGCTTAAAATTGAATTAAATGACAAGAACTCAAATCATTCCCTTTATGATTTTATCTGCCTGCCTGCTCCAACTTGTCCCATCAGTTGTCATGCCTGCATCATATATATAATTTGTAAAACACTCAGTATGTGTGTATTATGGAAATAAAATCCAGTTCATGTGTGTTGCATACTGTATGATGTACATTTTCTGTTTCTGTGATGATGAGAATGTTACCACCTGCCATTTAAATGTACTACTTTCTACTCAGCACTTTGTGGTTCAAAGGTTGCACTTCCTGGGTTGACACCACCGTTCCAGGAAGTGGACTATGTCTGTGTGAGGTTTTGTGGCGACAGAGCTCAACAGCCGAGGTCCAGAATAGGACCGAATGTCACAACAGGACAGTCACAGACATCCAGGAGGACACACAGACCAGACTCCCAAACCCACAGCAGAGGGAACACAACAGCCGTGAAAACAAAAGGACGGAGCTTTTTTTTTTTCTGCTTTTTATTCTGGGAGAGCTGCCGCAGCTCTTCTCCCAGCCAGCAGAGCTGAGAGCTGCTTGTACAGGGCTTTCCCCACTGCCACGGCTACAACAACACACGCCCCATCCGCCTGACTGGCCCTGTCACACCACGGCACGCCAAAACCCACCTCAACCGGCCACAAACAGGCTCGGCCTACACACAGGCACACTTACCCTAACACCAGACTTCCCACGATTAACCATTACTCTGGGGGGCTGGGGGGCTGCTTTTAGAGATCACCCTGGCCACGATGACTCAGCGGGCCACAACAACGCCCCCAGCCCCATTCTTTCCCTGACATGCGGGAGCTGTGTATTCATCCGCCCGCTCATCCTGGGACGAACTAGATCCGCTCTGTGGTGGAAGCAGCAGGTGTTTAGATTTGATAAGTATTGACAGGGCTGGTGGCAAAATCACACAAAGTCACACGACACAAAAAGCCTTTTATGTTCTCTAAGTAAAGCTTTGAAAGAGAGACCGCACTATTTTCACCTCAGAGCATCCCAGACAAAGCTTTACTTCCCTTTGCACCCCATCTTTTTTCCTCCATCGCTGCTTCCTTTCCTCCTTTTCTGCACAGTACGCACACTTTCTCACTCTCTCATGCTGTTCTGCATCTGTCTCTCGCTCTTCCTCTCACGCTCTTGCTGTTGCTTATGAGATTTGACATGGTATGATGAGATGGCACACGGCCTGCGCTCCATTGTGTAATTAAGATTTATCACCGGGGCCGCTCACACAGACACACACAAACACAAACAGACCAGCCGCGTGTTTGTGTGTGTGCGTGGCGTGTGTGAACGCAGTGACAGCGAGGGGTGTGCAGCAAGTGAGCAGCATCTGACAGCCTGTTCGGGGTCTTGACTCCATTACGCTCAAACTCCGCCACCTCCACCCTCTTCTCCCTGTCCTCTGTTCCTTTACTATTGTATCTCCTCTTTCTTATTGGCACTGGCAGGGAGCAGAATTGGGAACCACATCCAATCAACGGCCTAATCTCTTTGCTCTCATCCTGTTCCTCACCCCCTTTTCCCCTCTTCCTTTAACAAACACGAATGACTCAGCTTTTATATGACAATACACATGAAGCCAGTTGTTCTTCTGGTGCATCTGTTCTGAGAACGGATTAATGCTAAATCATCACCTTTTCTCTTGTGCTGCATTAAGTCTTTATCTTAGTTACTTTACACTGAATTTGGTTTTAGTGATAAAAGTGAAAAAGAGACTTCTTTTTTTGGCTCACTTTGATTTTACATGGATGGAGAATGATATCATAACTCAGACAGTTATGAATTTTTTAATCAATCGATGTTAGACAGCGAAGGCACTCGTGTTATATCAGGCTGAAGATGAGAAGATGAGTATTACAAAAGATTCAGTCTTCTTATGACACATTTGATGCACCTTTAAAGTAAAAAATAGTAAAGTCAAGCGCTAAATATAGCGGTAGTGATATTTTTGGAAAGGATTACATTTTTGCTTTAAAATAAACAAATAGATGAAATGAGACAAACGCAAAGACCAAAGATAGTTACTCTTACTGAGAAAGAGCATCCACATACATACATATAAAATTATACATGAGTCTCTGAACACACTCCCACTGAAACAAGATATTCCAATACCTCAAACACAGAACATTGCATGACGTCAGATTTTTTTTGCTCAAATTTTTCAATCACAAATAGCAGTGGTAGTAAAATAAAAAATACTAAACACAGAGACTTATTTCCAGAAATGGAGAGATGCTGAGTAAAATATAGAGAAGAAGAAGAAGACTTGGTTTGCCCAATTAAATGCAGATTAAAACACACATGTCTAGTTTTCACGACTCACCTGTGTTAAGTGATGGGCTGCATTGTTGTGGCCTTCGCTTCATAAGTGTGTTTAAAGGTAATCTTAAAGCCACGATCCCACCTTAAAACTAAGATCGCTGAACGAGACTGATCAGAGGAAAACTGATCAGGCCACCTCTCAGTCTACTGGCAACTGGTCTACTCTGGGACTATTAGCACTGCTGGTATGTGTGTGTGTGTGTGTGTGTGTGTGTGTGTGCGTGTGTGTGTTCATAGTGCTGAAAGCACACACAGAGAAAGCCCTGAAACACCACTAAACTAGTCTTTACCCATCTCTCACAGTCTCCTCCCTGATGCAAACAACGCGTGAATGAGCCAAGAAATAGAATAGAATGAAATAAATCTCACATCATGACACAGCTGGTTAACTATCGTTAAGTAATGTGACAACAGTGTCTGACCCCCCCCCCCACCCCCTGCCGAAATATGAAAAAAGTCACCAAAAAGTTACCTGCTGTCCTCCACCTCTCACAAACCCCTCACCTCTTTTAGATTCAAAATAAGGTTGGACTGTCAGGCTGTGTGTGTGTGTGTGTGTGTGTGTGTTTGCGTGTGTGTGTGTGTGTGTGTGTGTGTGTGAGACAGAGAAAGACAAAGATGGAGAGAGAGAGAAAGTGTGTGTGTATGTCATCTCTCTCAGCCACATTTCTGTCGGATCAAGACCAAAGGGGGAGCCTGAATAGCAGGAGAGCCTATTAGGTGGAGCAACAAGACATTCGTCTGGCCTGCTCACCATCCTTACTTTGTAACACACACACACACAAACACACACAGAGAGTTGTGTACGTGAGTTCTTGAAGTTGCACTTGCAGTTTTCCTGCTGTCATTTTTTCTTTTTAACAGCACTAGCCTGCACTTTTCCTCAAAGGGATTAACGGACCTGCGTATAATATGGACCAGGTTTAATTAGCAGGAGCACGAGGGGAAACTGGGCACACGAGAGTGTAATCTGAACTAAATGAAGTCTCACAATACACAAGCAGAAAAAGCACAGAAAGGAAAAAGAATGTACTTTCCAAAAACTGTAATCCTACTTAATGTAAAACACACACACACGCACACACACACACACACCGACTACCACAAAATGTGAATGTAAGCAAAATCATTAGAAACAAAAATGCTTCCCCAGATCTGGTGTAAATGAAAGCGTAATATATTCAGTGTCATGACAGGAATGAACGCTGAGAGGAGTGCACCTGAGTCCAGGCAGTCCAGATGCTACAAGGCACCAGAGGCAGGAGTGTGTGTGTGTGTGTGTGTGTGTGTGTGTGTGTGTGTGTGTGTGTGTGTGTGCATGTACATGAGATAAAACCACACACAAACACACACCTATAAGCAAGCAGTGAGGATGTGAAGGTCATAATTCTCTGCTTACACACACACACACACACCTGTATACATACTGTATCTTAACAGCTCAATGAACCACATTCGTCAAAACAAACAGCATATTAATGAGTAATTTTAGTGAATATACTGCCATTACAATCTCAAATATCAACATCCCTAAGCATTAATGAACACTATATAGTAATGACCCTGATGACGGTCCAATAGGTTACACTTGTGGTACAACAGATACGAACGGATTATCCAGGAAACACAAAGTGTTCTTACCTGGAGAAGACATCTTTTTAAAATTTCATTAGCCCTATAAAACATCGTTTTCACTGTCTACCAATACAAACGTGCATTATTAAGTGTAACAGTGTAGACCAATTCAGATCATGAAAGCACAAAAGCTAACATAGAGCAGATAATATGTGTTCTGAGTAATTCAAAGAGTGTGGACAGCAAGCAAGTGGACTGCAACAAGCCTCTATTTGTGCTCCTAATGGCAGCGAGGCATTTCGTACAATATTTTAATGGCCAGGGCACATCATATCTGTCCTCTGCAACCAATTGCAGCACTGAATCTGCTATTCAATCACAACTATTTTGCAATTGGGCGTAGCAGAGCGGCCCAACATGAGGCTTGACACATGCTCTGTATATGAATTAACATTGGTAAGAAGAAGTTTCTGCTGCTTTGTGCAAGCAAACAACATCTACTGGAATACAGCTTTATGGTATTGATAGGTATCATATTCTCTCTAACATCAAAAGCAGGCTGTACTATATATCAGAATGTTGCATGGAGAGAAGCACCCGTTACTGGAAATTTATCTTAATAGCATTTGAATGACAAATGAAAAACTTAATAAACCGAGGGACAGCTTGCAGCGTAAAGGCATCTCTTGCACAAAATATCCTGTTGAGCCGAGTCATTGGTGCATACTGATGTAATTATTAAGATTTTACACTATGAAAATGAAAAGGTGGCATCTGTCTTGATGTTGTATTCTCGCCTTTACATTATACAACAGATTATGCAGACATCATCGGGTTGATTGCAATGAGTACGAACTCTGACATATTAAATTTTGTGAAAATGATGCTCCTTGACACAAACAAGTTTACCATCTAATAGATGAGATGAGCTTCTCAGTAGAGGTCATTTGGTCTGGCCCCTCCTCCACTGAGTCTACTGGATGTGATCTACATGCTTTCATGCACTGATGAAATGCAAATGTAAGAGCTTAAGATGTGTGAGCCATGTTAACTGCTAGTACTGTTACACAGAGGACATCTGGAGGAAATCTGAAACCCAACAGATGGAATTACTGACTGGCCAGTCCACAACCTAGCTGCAGAACCCTTATTCAAACAGAGCACATACTGTAAAATGTTTCGAACATTGGTATGCAGAACATAGCTTAGTGGATTTGTATTGGCCTTGCTCTTAGACCCAGGCTGAGCAAAATACTTGAACTGAACTGTAGTTACAGCACAGCCTTCCTTCCACAGCCACATTCTATCTCTACCACACTCATCTTCTCTTAATGTAACTCTGAGTGCTTCTGTCTTTCTCTGCTCATCCCAGCTCTCTTCACAGCCTCTCTCCTCTATCAAGTACCTTTGTAACCCCAAACAACAGCAGCCAGGAGCAAACAATGCACACAATATGTAGCCCCTGAGAGAGGCAATATTATATACAATGACCTTCACTAGACAGCCATCTTGGGCAAGTCAATGCATTGGTAAACAGCCCTGGATTGTGACCCAATGCTTGATCCAGACCCATGAAGACCATTGCCAGCACCATGTAGTTACTGCTTGCATTAAAGGTGAGGTCACTGCCTTTAAATGCAATCTTGTCAAGGAGAGGAACCACTTATGCAAGTGAAATAGCATTCACTGACCTTAACATGCACGCAAACACTGGGTTTACTTTCCTGGAGGGTAGCTGGCATACATGAGTATCACACACACACAAACACACGCACACGCACACGCACACACACACACACACACACACGCACACACGCGCGCGCACACACACACACACACAAAAGGGTTTTCCACTTGTTTCAGCATTTGGCAGCTTAAGAGAGATTTAAAGTATAAACGACCAAACAGCAACAGAGCTGAAATACAGGACCAACTTCATATGCATGTGTGTGAACATGTGAGTGTGTGTGTTCTAATGGGTCAATATGGGCAAACGTTTTTATTTTAACACTCTCAGTCAATAGTCAAGGTATTTTATTAGAAACTCACAAGTGCAGACTGGAGGCTCTCTGTCAGTCTACTAGAACAAACTGCAGACCTCAGATTCCAAAACAACATTTTCCTCCTCTATTCAGCTGCTCCTCTCTGGTCTGGAGGAACCAGAGAGGAGCAGCACAATTGTGTTAAATTGTAAATTGGCCAATACACACAAGATAACAAAGTGCAGACTAGGGGTTCTCCTCTGGTGGGTTATGCCAGAGAAAAAGCCTCAGTCACAACAAACCTTTTCTACCTCTACTCAGCAGCTCTCCTTCAGTCTGACAGACTGGAGCACACCAGCAAATTGGTCACACACAAGAAAACCGTGTGCAGCCCAAACCCAACAAACCAAACCCAAACTTTTCTCACCTCTCTATTCCCCATGAAGAACAAAATTCACAGCAAGCAGCATCTTTGAGCCAGATACTAGACATTAGAAAACACCAGTGACAGAAAGACTTGTGAAGATTTAGAGTCCCATTCCTCCTGAGGCACTTGCCCACAATTTCATCATGCTCGCTATGTCGTCCAATTAGAACCATGCAACAACCACATAAAAAAATAACTTAGCTAAATTTCAAACAATAATAGGCATTAAAGATACACATGGAACATTTATCCGAACCCTGTAATTTGTTATGTGCCACTGGGATTGTTTTAATCACACACATTAGACAAATTCACCCTGTGCAAAATCAAGCTGCTGCATAACAAGCCTCTCAATGTTTTTCTTCAGAGCTTAACTGCACGCATTGTATCATCCACCTGCCAAAAAAAAAATGGCCAACAAAGCACCCTAGAAGATGGGCTCCTCTCTTCTCCTTAGTGGTTACTTTCAACTGGGCAACGTGAGATGCTATAAACCTATACCTCAGTCGATGCTGAATACACTGATTTCCAGCGTCAAATGATTTGTAATCATTCACAACATCACTGACCAGATCACTGACTAGTGTCTGGCCCTTCAACTCAATGGCCTTGAGGAGACCTTGACTGAAATTATCTGGAATGGGATTTCTCTATCCTGATGGCAGTCTTTACGGCAGGTTGCACTCAGGTTTATAAAGTGATTTATATGTTATTTATCGATTCGCCTGCAGCTATATAATGTCCAGTAAAACAGTGAGAGTGCAGATAGAGTGAAACCCTTAAAGTAGCTTTTCTATGTCGTTCAGCTCTGTGTACACTGCGCTTGATTTATGTAAAACTTAATTGAAATCCTAAATACCCCTTAAAAAAGTAAATCATCCGCTTTAACGTTTCATTTATTAATGGCTTTCTTTGAAACAGACCTACACTAAGTGCACTTCGCCGCACTGAACCGTCAACTAATTGTAAATCAGAGCACAACATAAAGGGGATAAATAGAGGCTGTCAGAAATCCTGCGGTTAAGTTATGTGAGGATGGTTAATAGAAATGTAAGAGAGAAAGGGACATTAACAGTGACAGGGGCAGAAAAGAAACAGCGTGATCGATATCAGTGCCGATACTGACTTTATTGAGCAGATTAGACAAGATGTGACTGAAGCTCATAAAATACAATTTCTCTGTGAATTTTATCACAAAATCAGTTACATTCATTCAGTTATGGCAAACTGTCTTTAGTGCTACTACACTTTCTAGCGTCAATTTATCTGACTCAGATCGAGTGCCATGCAGTGGGGTATACAGATATGTATGAAAATGAGACCACTGGTATCGGTTCAGTATTGACAAAACCTCTGAGCGGAAGAATCACAAGCAGTATCAGGACAGAAGAAGTCAGATAGATGCATCCCTAGCTTGCAGAAACCTTGTATCGCTAATTTGTATTTTGTACTGTTCCGTAATGTGCATGCAAAACAATGTCTTGCATGTAGAGAAATATTTAATGAGTTCTTTGACATTAAGGCAGAATATTAAAGAACAACAGTAAAAAAAAGCAAAGATATTGATAGAAGAAGTCTCAGCTCCTGAAAAGATAAACAAGATAATGAACTTCACTGCACGTATGTATCTATGCATGTATAATGTATTGTTGTTCAAATAAAATCAATCCTCAGCAAGAGAATACACACAACATCAAATGGAAATTGCATGAGGAAAAGAATAGTGTGATTTTATAATGTGCTTGCGCATGCGCCTGTTGTCCTCCTGAGTAGACTGCTGTGACGTGCTTGCTTGTGTACAAGTGCGCATGTGTGGGTGTGTTCAATGTGCGAGTGTAATGAGAGAATGCTTGCTTGTTTTAGCTCCCGTCGTTTTCAATCCATCTCCTGAGGCTAGAATAAGCAGCTCTCTTTCCCACAGGCCTCTGCTAAGCCTAGCTGAGCATCTGGCCATGCAGGCTCTAATCAACACTGGCATGGCCATTCTGTCTGCGACAAGAGGGGGGGAAGGGGGAGGCAGGTTCACACTTTGGGGGGTTGGAGGTGGGGGCATGAGATGAGATGACAAGGAGGTGAGGGTTTAGGTAGAGAGTGGGGAAGATGGGCAAAGAGGTAGGTGGCGGGAGAGATAAGAGGTGAGAGAGGTGAGGGTGGGTGAGGTGGTGGTGAGAAGAAAGAAAGAAGGGGGACAGGGCGAGAAAAGGGGAGAAAGTGTGTTGCATATGAATCTGAATTTGACAAAGATGGGCGTGAGCAAAGGGAAAGAATGGAAGTGAATAGAGTACATGGAACAGACAGTTCTTCTGAAGTGAAGATGAGGTGGACATGGCCGAAGAGGGAGGAGAAAGAAGAAAAGGGAGGATAACCCACCCGCTGTAAATCAGGTGCCAGGTCCAAACAGATTGGGAATTTTTTAAAAAGCAGCACAGTAATAGAAAAGCAGCAGAAAAAGTGGACGCACAGAGAGAGAGAGAGCAGAAAGGGGAGAAAGGAATAGACTGACACTGAGGAGAGATAAGCTGAATCCATTTTGTCTGTGTCAAGATGAGGGCAGAGAAGTGAGAAACCCTCCATCAGAAGAGATGAGAAGCCAGCAGAGAATCAGGAGAGAGCGAGGGCCAACGAACCTCGGTGAATGACAAGGGTAGCGGCCAGCCAGTGAACTCAGCCAGTCTAATGATCACACTGCGCTTTAGTTAACCGTGGTTTGACTGACACCTGTCGAGTAGCCTGTAAGAAATGATGGTGGGTGAGGGCCCGAGGAAGGAAAGGATTAGGAACAGACAGGCTTTACTTTTTCCGCGGTTGTGTTGTGAGGTGTGTTAGCACTAAGCTGTGCTTGTTACGCTGGCTTGTCACGTTGTGTTTTCTGTTGTGTTGTACTGATTTCCATTATGCTTTGTTCACATTGTGTTATGTTACCCGCAGCCTAACACTCAGACCATTTACATATTGTTTTACCTCATTCATTCAGCCTGACGCTGTGTTTATGTTCAGTGATTTCTTGTTGGGAGTGGAGGGCATTGTGTTTTGCTTTTACCGACATTAACCAGCATTATTTTCAGTTGACATGGGAGCTATCGTAGCAGCTGTTAGGAGCAACTAACTAAGCATTTTTCACAACTGAAAAAATGTGCGATTTAATAGCTGCTATGTCCACAACTTGACTTATGTACAACAACACAGCTGTGTCGATGCCATCTGTCATTTTTCTGTCACATTTTTCATGGAAGTAGCTCACAAGCTATGTAGGACCTCATCATTATTAATCCTGCCTGCAAAGCTGTGATTTGTCGGAAACAGCCATCAATGGACACAACAGATCTATTTAAAGTTGCTGAACAAATAGGAGATTTGGGCTGGAACCAGGCTATGTAACCCATTATACTGTTACAACCTGCGTTGGTTATATTTAGTCATTGTCTTTCTTTGTGTGTTTTTTAGCTTCAAACGGTATCTCTACCTGCGCAGCTCTGCCGTACGCCTCATTATTCTGCGGCTTTTGCTGTTCCACAAAATGATTTGCTGTTTACTGGACCACTGGCAATATGACTTGGACGCTCTGCATGTTACCACCATTATCATGAAGTGCCACATTCAAGGCCACAACAAAAGCTGTTGCACTCCACTGTGCTGAGTTGTGTGTGTGCATGTGTGTGCAGCAGACCAGTGCTAGTGTAATGTAATGAAGTTGCAGGTGCTGAGGTGGTTCAGGCCAAGGGCTGTGAAATTGCTTCTCGTGTGACCACCACACTCCACCACTAGCTGATAGGGAGCTCGAATGTGTGTCTATGTGGAAAAGACAGATAGGGAGAACGAGGGAACAGAAATATGACATCCTGCTGATTCTGGAAAAAGCTGCAATTAGATGATCCGTGCCGCGGAGGCTCGTATCGACTGCCTTTGACCCGGTCCGTTCTCCTCCACCACATCTCACTTTGCCCTTCCAAGTTCTCACTCACTCTTCCTTGTCGTCTCTCGGGTTATGACGGATGTATTTCTCAGGTCAAATGTACCTGGCCAATGATTCATTTATGATATTACAACCGGCACAGCGGTCACGCAGTGATTCAGATGTGGTTCCATCAGCGCAGCTCACACTCTCGCTGTGGGGAAGTCCAGCATCCAGGCAGCAGTCAGATACGTCAAATGTCTGTCTGATGTATCATGAAGCACAGAAACAGGAACAGAAGAGGAAGAAAAATAAGTTCTTTTCTGAAATAAATGGAGGAGAAATGGCTTCTTTTTAAGAGTAGCTGAGCGTGTCTGTGTCTGACCATCCAAAAAACATGACACATTACTTCCTCCGTTCAACGTCTCATTTTGGCAGCAGGAGTGGAATATGGATCTTTTTTTTCAACACAACAGAACTTGTATTCATGGCTACTGAGCTGAAGCAGAAATGAGCAGCTAAATCCATTTATCACAATCACAGACAGGCATAAACAGTGTGGTCACACAAATAGACAAGACCCACACACATAATATCTGTCTGTTTCTCTCTGTCTGTCTCCCTGTTGTTCCCAGCACAGCGGGAACAGCTGACAAGTTTCCTCTTCTGGCATGCTATCAGCATTATACACACACACAAATTATACATACACACATATAGAAAAAAAACATCTACAACTATAGTATACCCAGACCTCCCCATTACAACAACACCAATTCAACCCTCTGCCGTATTAGAATCAAGTCATTTGGCCTGTATTGAATTGTAGATCTCCCCCTTTGCCTGCCTCTCTCTGGATCCTTTGTCGATCAATAAGCACTTTGGCATCTGTGTAAACTAAATCTGACTCCCACAAATGAGAGACTGGATTCACAGATAGGTAGACAGGAAGAGAGGCGGGGAGAGGAAGGAAGTCACAGCTCGTCCCCTCCGGCCAATGTGCATAGTGCCAGTGTTGGCCCTGCTGCCACAGAGAGAGGGGTGTGAAGTGGGTGTGGGTGGAAGACGCAGAGATGTAAGAGGCATTACATTATTGAGCTAGCACGTACAGTACAAGTCAAGTCAGTGAAGCTTTTCAGTGTTTCTTCTTCAATATTTCCCCTTCACTCCCATCGCTCTCTATTTATTTGTCCATCAATCGAATGACCACATTCCCATGAACTCCATAATCTGCCCCATCTTTTCCCTCCTTTCCTTTCAATCCCCTTCATCCAATTCACCTTCCACCATTATTATCTTTGAATTCTCCCACCCTTTCTTTTCTTTCCTCTCCTTCTCTCCATCCCCTCTTGTGTCTCTCTGCAGCCCATCTCAGCACCACTGACACAGATCCTGGCAGGGCAGGATGGTGTTACCATGGATACTGAAAACTAGGAGGAACCCCCCTCCTTGCTTCCTGTGCCCCCCACCCCCCTCTCATAGCCCCTCCGGCATAGCTGAGAACTGGAGTGGTGATCTCTGGAGCATACCCATGTGCGTCAGCGCACTGACACAACAGTGAGCACACACACACACACACACACACACAGAGAAAAAGGTACCAAAGAATAATTACATATTTGCTGAACAATACTTCCATGACAGGCTTATGGAAATCTATGGATCACGTAGAACAGGTGAGAATATTAATGAGGAAATGAGGAGCTGGGACAATGGATCAGGCCTTTTCTGTTTATCTGTTCCTCTGTCTGTCAAATATGACTCCGTGTGTCAAGTGATATCTGACAAGCCTGGGAGGGACAGCGCTCGATCACACTGCGTCCCAGCGTTTATATAATGACACTGATTGCCATCGAGGGAGCCGGCGCTAAAATTAAAGGTGGAAACATTTAACTCACGTGTGTTGTCTCAGAAACCATTGATTACGATGGCAGACAAACAGTCCTTCTTGTTGGCCCAAGAGCTGCCTTGAAAATTTGTGGAAGAGAACTTGTGAAACAAAGGGAGAATTTGATTTGCCAAATAAAAATGTGCCACATAATTTTTTAAAGTGTCTTTTGAGTGTCATATTTCCAGTTTATTTTCTTGTTATTATTCTTATTTCTAAGACTATTCATGTAGGCTGGACTTGTTGAAGTTGTGAGAGGATATGCAAACAGGCTTATAAAGATACTGAGTGTCTCCAATGCTCATTTTTTTTGTTTTTGCTGTTTTCGCTACCACCTTAAAAGTGCAGTGTAAAGCAAATTATGACTATAGAGGTAAGATATATGCTGCACTGGTTGACAAATTATCAAATGTTAACATTTGTGAGACATGCTCTTTTCTGTTGAAATGGCACAGTACGGTGATTTGTTATCAGCCTGTTGGTTGAGCTGTCTGACCATTAATGGTGCTGTCTGTCACAGGTGTGGACAGTTCAGAGTAAATATGGTTGTATCTCTGCTTTATCAACTGCTTGTCACACATGTCCTTTTTCTGACCAGTTTGTAACATATGCAAACATATTCAACACTATAGATCCTGGGAGATGATCTTTACAAAGACACTTCAAAGGAATAAACACAACTGCGTATGCATCTGTTTTGGTTCACATACAGTGAATTGCTTAAAATGCTAGTATTATTATTACAAAGCTTTTCTTGTTTTTATGGTCTGACCAGCTAAAGAGAGTCCCCCAAAACACACACACATAAAGCCTGATCCCACAGATGATCTATAGACTGCTTGTTCTCCTCTACATGCATTTCCAATACCACATGTTGTTTTGGAGACTGATGACTATGGAGAAGGACAGTGAAATGTCTCCCTACAGAGGGCCTGTGATCTACTTTGTGTTTGCAGAGACTCAGTAATGTATCTTTAGTCAAACCTACTCTGACACAAAGCTCTTAGTGGGACCTGAGCCTCAACCGTATAGTCCCTCTTTCAGTCTCTCTCTGTTTCTCAGAGTGTATTACCTCTTGTCTATATGAGTTTTTGTGTGTTACAAGAGCAGACACACTGTGCATTAATTTTAAAATATGTATGGAGCCAAAATGTACCCTTAGAGTGACAGAGTGAGACAAAGAGAGTGAGGCAGTAAAATTCTGAAGGACTTAAACGGAGGAAGTGTGACAGCATGGCAGAGAATAAAAAATAAACACACAGTTCAGCACAGAAGACCTTGTTCTATTAACACAGCCGTTAATCAGGAACATAAAATGAGGATGAACTAAAAAACAGCTTTTGTTGTGTTACTGCATATTAGGTGTCCCAACTACATGGAAATTCTGCAGCATAGGACACTATTTACTGGGTCATGTTTATACAAGTGATGGGTCGTGATTTTAGAATGTTTGAATAGTCATTAAATTATCAAAAACGAAATAGTTCGTGCAACTGTTGTCTTCGTCGTCTATATGTGTGTCTGTGTGATGTTGTTCATCGTGGTGTTGTAGGAAGTAGATCTCTCGTGTGTGAGGGTGAAGAGTACCTGCTATAATATGTTACTGGAGACACTGGTAAGTACATGTTACAGGAAATGAGCTATAGCCAGCGTAAAAGTGTCCAGATGTGCTCAGGTCGCAGCCCAATAGTGTTCGAGGGTCGTGTGTTTGCTGCTGCAGAGAGAATAAAGTTCCTGTTTACAAATGCCACCACACTAGGTGCACGTCATTGCATGTAGGGGTCGAAGAATGGTCAAAGTGAATATCGAGAACTATTTTTGCTTGAAATGGCTATCCCTACTACAGCCGCACACGCACACACACACACATAACCAGTCTCCCTACCTTTCTGTTAATCTGCCTCCCTTTGTGCATACCTCTTTTCCTATTTCCAGAAAGTTGGCAGAGAACCACAGAAGTCCTGCTGTGCTTCTAGCAGCCAAACGGTTTTTACTAACTTTTTTTAATGGCAGCGAGGGGGAATCTGCCAAAAGGAAAGCTGATAACAACCACTAAAATATCTTTCTCCCTCTGTCTTTCTACATCTTCATTAGCGTGCTTATTTTTCTGGGTCTGGCACGGCAGGTCAGAATGACCTCTTAGCTGGGGGACTGGAGAAGTTGTCACACTACTCAGAGCTGTTGTGTGTGCCTCGTAGCAGTGCTACAGTGGAGGATGTTTTTGATGTTTTGCCAGCAGGCCGGTTGTGAAAACTGTGGCTTTGCTTTCAGGATGAATAAACACTGTGGTGATGTCTCCAGTCTTGAGCACAAGGTCACTGCTTAGTGGTACTTGGCTGAAGAGGTCCTGGTTTCACCTTCAGCTGCGAGTGACCAGAGTGCCACTTGTGCCTCAGTCTATTAAATATGATGTTCAACCTATACTGTAACTCCTGTCACTGCCAGTTCAAAGACTCAGGGTTAAATCAAGTTTGACATTCTGCAGTCAGGTATTTATGTACGTGGCAGGAGCTGGTCAAACGTGGTCCAAATAAATTCGGTGACAGCATCTATTGTCAGCATTGTCAGCATGTATAGCAGGCTGTAAATACACTGTAAAGCAGATGGACCAGAGCAACAGGAACAGAAGAGGACATGAGAGGAGGCTTAGTGAGGCTGAAGGAGGATTTTAAGATGATCAACTAAGAGAATAAAGAGAGACAATGATGAGAAGGATGACAGAGCAAGAGATTAATGAATGTCTGACAGGATTCAGAATTTGTAGTTTCAGGTTAGGTTGACCACTCTGATATCGGATCTGAATTCTGACCCTCCAGCATCTGGTTTGTAATAGCTGTAATAGCTGAAAAACTGTTATGCAGTTATGACTTTTATGACTGTAATTTGCTAAAACGTTGCGTAACATTGTCTCATATTAAGACTATGTGTGTAAGGGGAGGGATGGCGGCAAAGCACAAAAAGCAACGGATGCCAAATTTCAGGCCAACTATACACCTGTGTCACCGCTGCAGTGTCTAATGGGGGGAGGGGATGAGTTGGAGGGGATAAGTGCAGCTGAGCTGAAGCTTAGATTGATAGGTTTATACCTGAGTTCACAGAAATGGGTCTCCAGGATGTGGAGGGTGTATCTTGGCAGCTGAGGCTAGACAGTCTGAGCAGAAGTGTCTTTTCTCTCAGCTGTCATAATTAATGACTCAGTAGCTTTGTGCTGCTTACATCTCTCGGTGATACTAACCCCCCCCGGAGGCTTTCTGGCACTGACCCAGAAACCAGTGGACTTTGGGTGAGGACACCAATGACTGCACACAGCTATTGTCTGCAATATTCACCACGGCAGGAGGACAGTTGAGCCTCATTGACCTGATCATTGACTTCATTGACTCCAGGAAGCGCAAAAACCCCTGCATCCAAAATCACATAAATATTAGACTGGACCATCAGCTTTAATCTGATAAACTGGAGGAGCTGAACAACATAAATCATTGAATAATCTATAAATCTGTGCTCTTGCAGTGCAAATGTCAAACAGGCTTGCATTTATTTATAGCTGAAGAGTTCTTACACCCTAGCTTCAACCTAATTGCTTAATTCCACCATCCACAGCTGTGTCGCTTGGTTTTGTTCTGTCCCCTGTAAAGCTTCGCACCCTACCAGAAGCTTTCAGAAGTGGAACGTTTTGTCTGCACGTTTTTGTTTACTGGCTCAGATTTTGATGATTTGGTCATTTTTTCTTGATTTTGAAAACTGGCCAGATTCTGCACACTGTTCCTGTGTCTGACTTCCTGCCTGGCTCGACCTGCTCAGTGCAGCTTGACGTGACAAAGATAAGCTAGAAGCATATTCTCTGCAGAGCAGAGCGAAGAGACACTTCTGGGACGCTTCTGAATCACGAGGCGACACTTGTGGTGGAATTACAAGCATTTTCTAGAAGCTGGAACGTGACGCAGGCTAACACTTTCTGAATATTTTTGGTAATGGGATAGAGTTAGGTGCTGCTTTCTCCATTTCGGAAAGGCCAGACCATGATTCTGTAAACACCACTGTGTTGGAGGCCTATGACTTAGTTCCTGATGTTTATTGGTGAAAACTGAGAAATTGTGAAAAACTGCCGACGAGACATACAGTATATGGGACTGCACATGAAAACTGTGTGCATTTTGACAAGTGGTGTCACAACCCAGTGAGGTCACAGTATCTATGCAGCTGCAAACTATAATACTTCAGGAGGAATTTAAATAATACCTGCCAGAAAAAAAAGTGGTTTATTTAAATGAGTTGACAGCTGCACCATTTTAACGGGCTGCCATACTGGCTGACGAGCTCGCTCAGACACACACAGTAAGAATGCATTTTCCTCCCTGGTACAGCCTGACTTCGCCTTAACCGAGAGAAAACTCAAACCTCCTAAAGAGCTTCACCTCCACCTCCAGTAACACAGGCGTTCTTACTGACATTAACCAAATGACGCTTGTTCATCCATCAAGAAAAAACAGCAGGCTAAAGATTCCACGCCTATCTATTGTTAAGTCTGTTCCAAACCAAGTCTGACACCATTCAACTAGATCACATGCCTGAGTCTGACAGCAAACTGTACGATGCTTTTACACCATTCTGCATCAAAAGGATGCGCCTACTCGACTGACAAGCAAGCCAGAGCCAGGG
This sequence comes from Chelmon rostratus, assembly GCF_017976325.1. NCBI lineage: Eukaryota > Metazoa > Chordata > Actinopteri > Chaetodontiformes > Chaetodontidae > Chelmon > Chelmon rostratus. The sequence continues at coordinate 26,401,586 of NC_055662.1, read as the reverse complement.
CAGGGTCCCCATTGAATGACACTGGTGCAAAACACTCAATTACTCATAGTGCTGGATTTTACATCCTGGTGTGTTGCAATAAAATAAGCATGTTATGCATACCTCACCACACTATTCATCTTTTCACTTCTCTCATGTCTAAATCTGGAATGAAATATTATTCAGTGTGTCAAATAGTTGAATCTGAAACCTTTTCATCTCCATTTGCTGAATTTGGTTCACAACCATCGCTTTTCCAGCTATTAGGAATGAGGAAAAGTCATAAAGCCATATCCAGCTTGGCCAAATTTTACTGTTCCAGCCAGATTTTCTGGCAGGTTTGCTACATTTAATTTAATTTCACTAGCTGGTGAACCACAACATGCCATGAACAAAGGCTGGACAACAGCGTGAGCTCACTATCATTTGCTTCCAGTGTCTGCCAAATAAATATGCAGGTTTGAAAGACATATATTCATCACTCAGGTACCAGTTTACCAGGTATAACTGCATGCATATAATACAATAGTTGTACAGTTAATTCTACCACAATATAAAGTTCATTATAGTGGTATATTTTGAATTGTTGTGTGTGTGTGTGTGTGTGTGTGTGTGTGTAAGTAAATGAGCTTTCAGATTTATTTTTGTATCTTTCATCTCTGCTCTGCTGCGACATATGTTTCATTACAGAACATCAGCAGTCAAAGCCTCTATTAGCAGGTTCACGAGCTCAAACCAGTGTACACTGTATAAACTGGAGGCGGATTTCCTCTCACTGTGTGAATCAGTAAACCAACACCATTTCCCACACACACTCACGACAAGAGCCTGTCAGCTAAATCAAGATGAACCCTGGCCTTAAAGACAGGCTTGGAAGTGGGAGGAGGAGGAACAGCAAGCCTCATTAAAATGATTTGTCCCTCCTACACTTTCAGCAGAGACCCATTTAAGGAAGCTGAGATGCAATGTGGATGAAAATGAGAGCTCAGTTCAGTAGAATACATACAAAAGGTAACGAACTGAAATAAATGTCGTTCTATTTTTGCCTCCTCTCTTTCATGGCAGAAAGGTTGAATTGCTGTTAGATATCCTTTCAAAAGTTTAGGTCAAACTTTGTCCCTAAAGCAAAGCACGACCTTCCCATAGTCACAAAATTGTATTCAGTTTGAAGTTCAACACACGTACAAACCAATCTGAACAGAAGAACTCTGCATTGCTTTCACTTAGTGTTTTCCGCGTTTGTCATGCGGTTATCCATGAAAGTCAGTGTGCATGACACTACAGCATCATGTTAATTGGACTCATTTAAATAGGTGGAAAAGTCAAAGGACACCAAATTGACACCAAAATTAGGAGTCAGTCTTGTGAACCTTGCAACCAGACTTGTCACAACAGCTCGAGTATCAGCCGCATCAAAGCAAGTGACAGAATTATAATTGCACTGCAAATATAATTCATCATCTCTATTATGAATCATTATTGGCTGTTTGTGTGTGTAAGAGAGGGACTGTGAAAGCGAGTGCATGTTTGTGTGCTGATATTATTGCTTTGCACCTCCTGTAGGCTACTTATTACAAGCAGACATGAAAACCAATCAAGTGAGACTTGAAACATTATGTAGAACAGCGGGCAGGCCTCAGCTAAATCCTTGTGGTGATATTCAGATCTCTGCTCTCAGCGGATTCACAACTTGATCAACTTTGCATCTGCTAATGACGCCTTTAAAGGCAGCTTTTTGGAAAGAAAGAGCTAGAGGAAGGACAAATGTCTGTTCCTTCCCCTGTCCTTACTCCCTTGCTCATCTCTATCATGGTTAATGGAGTGTCTGTTCATGTGTCATTGGTGGTGTGCTGTTTGAAACAGAGTCTAATTGGATGGGCAGGGGCAATGGCTTTTTAACCACAGACATGACAAGATAAGTACGACAAAAAGCCCAGAACAGAACGACCTTGTATCTCGTCTGAGAGATACGAGGTCCACTGTACAAACACAGACAGACACGCATACAGGTGAGTAATGTTTCTGTTTACTGTATGTCTATTACTCTTTTTTGTTTTCCTCACATTTCATCATTAATGACTCCTCGTCCTGACTCACAGTCAATGGTGCACTCTAGGAAACTCACCACACGTTCATTGATGAAGCGAAAAAGCTCAGACCATATTGATTTTTGAGCAGATGTTGTACTTATACAAGCAGATGAACATTTTTCTGCCATGCCCTCCTTGTATTTCTCTCTCTCTATCTCAACATAAATACAAGAACACTATTCGTAACATCTGTATACTGTATGTTTATATGGAAGAAGGTGTGTGTGGGGGGGCTTCTGACATCTGTCGTCCAGGCTTATCTCAGTCTTCTTCAAACAATCACGATGTCTCAGCCAGCAGCCATCTTGCACGCTTTGGCAGATAATTACCCTTTTGTGCATTATTTGTCCTTGCTCAGCAGGGATTTGTGTCATGCCCTCTAATTGGACAAAGAGGAAATGGATGGTACAGTAAATGGCCTGTATTTACACATCATTACTTCAGCAAGAAAAATCTCCTGCAGTGAAAACATACAAACGGCTTTTAATTAGTGCGGCAAGGAGAAAGAGAGGGAGCAAATCAGTGAGAGAGAGAGAAAACACACAGACATAAGCCAAGGCAGGGACAACCCAACGAGTAAGAAACACACTGAATATCATTTTTACTTTGATTCACACACACATTTACACAGATTGCATCTGGAGGTGCAACATAGTGATCTCAGGTAACTTAAACGAGTACTGGCTCTGTCCAAGTGTTGAATGGAGAGTTATCAGTGTAATGATATTATAAAGCTATATTATGTAATCAGTTATTAAATAAAAAGACGGGTTATGGCTGTATTTGGGTGCAAGAATAACCATCACAGTTTTAGCCAGCACAAGACACTTTTTAACAGAGCAGGGTAAACACACAGGGTTGATGATACAGCCCAGGTGGACCTACTCTCATAGTCAGGGCTCAGTTCAAGTTGTAATAAGTAACACAGTATAAAAGTTTGTTCACTTCAGTCTGTTTAGTAAAAACTGATAGTGCTGTCTGAATGCTTATTATCAAATCAGCCAGACGAGCTGTAAACTGTGGGCACTACAGGCGAGAGCAGGCATTTCCTTGTTTCATATGTATAATTAAAAAAATGTCATGCAGGCTAAATAAGAGGCATCATGCAAGCGTTGATTTGCTGAGATTAATGGTGTCAAGTTAACACCATGTCCAGTGAAATGAACTGTCAGGCCAGCTGGGTGTCGGAGGACAGCACAATCACCTACATAATCAGCCAATCAGCACTGCCCCCAATCACATATACGCACACGCTCTCATAGCAATCACAGTGCAGATGGGGGTGTTGTTGTACACTTTCACTCCATTTCTCTCTCTCTCTCTCTCTCTTTCCAGCGGGCCTCACCTCGTCACAGACTGATTTCATATCAAATAACTTGGCTTTACATTTTAGGTCAGCAAATCCATGATCCATGTGTTTACACTGGCGGTGGGAGCTAACGCCAGTAGAGTTTACCTGCTAGTTTGTCAGCTGCGCTCCACAGCACCACTCACAATGAACACACTCGCATCCAGTCTAATACACTCAGATTTATTCCAATATTTTTCCCTGACAAATATCTTTTTAGAGCAAGTGTCTCATTTTAAAGCAAGACCCAGAGAAATGTACCTTTGCAGCCACACACAGTATCCTGCAAAGATAGTTACATTCATGTTGAGAGTGATCTCATTTCAAGTTCGAGAGACAAAGCAAATTTGGCTGTTTTAATTTCTGGAAAATAAATAAATGCAATTTACTAGTATTTATCCCTTTTGGGTTCCAAAGATGTATAATATATATTTGGTTGATAATATGTTCTGCTGTACTTGCTGCTAAATTACCTGTAATAAACAAAGGCAGTTGTACAGATACAATATTACTGACTGAATGTGCATTAAACTGTAGTGCCACACAGAACCATATAACCATCCATAATTAAGTTAGAATCAAACGATTAAAACATCACAGCCTCAGCATTGGGTCCTTTCCCCAGAGTGATTGGGATTTTGCCATGTTGTTTGTCAGATTAGTCTAAGCTTTACGCATTTTAACCAAATCAGTCAAATGTTCAAGAAGCCAGAAACAAACTTTTCTCCTGCAGCTTCATAGAAGATAACAACAGGTCTCTGCAAGGATAAAAAGTAAAGATCAACATTTGACTTTCTAATTAAAACCATAAGTAAGTTGTACGTAAATCTCAGCAGTAATTGAAACAGCAGCAGATGAAGTGCTGCTCCTCCTTTGAGCCACCTGCACAATCACAAACCAATCACCATAAAATAGCCAATGAATGAATATTATCATAATTTCCCGTTTCTCCACAATCAAACCATGCCTTTTTCAGTTAGATGAGCTCTATTTGCTACGTAGTGGTGCATCAAACAGGTGACTTTCAGTCAGCACCTTGGGAACACACAGGAACATGTGGTGGTAGGAGTGAGACAGGCAGGTTAATCTACAACAGATGGACAGAAGCAACAGGACATACAGAACTCGCCTGCCACAAATACACACAACTTCACCCTGAACAAACACTTCATATTCACATTCACAGTCAACATTTTCAATTTAATTTTTCAATATATTTAGGGCCCTATGAAATCTGCTTTAAATTCAACAATTCACTAATAAATAATACTCAAAATGTAATGAATATCAATGACTTTGGATCTGCCCTGATCTTCTGCAGGACAGCGTCCATATCCAGCTCGAACACACCAGCTAAGTGGGCCTGACGGAGCTACTGTCATGTTTGGGCAACCCTCCGCCTTGTTTACAATTCTACCAGAAACAGTTGTAGCTTTTTCCTTTTCTCCAACAGAATATCTGACTCCACACATTCAGCCACAAAGTCTTTGACAAACAAACTTGCATCTCGCACCTGCCTATGTGGTTGCACATCCTGAGAGTTTGTTGAAGTGATAAGCTCTTGCTAGCACGCTTCCTCTCTTCCCTCTCTCTTCGAGGACCTCTTAACGTGTGTGAGTGCATGTGTGTATGTGAGTGTGTGTGAGTGTGTGTGTAGATATAAATCTGCTACAGGGAGAAAACGCAAGTGCCCATAATTATCATCAAATTCTGTGATTCTGTCCATGGTTTCTGCATCGTGGGAATCAAAGAGCCCTGTATAGTGACGAATAATGACAGTGCAGAAGCAAAGACTCACTTTGCCCCCCCTGTTACCTGTGCGCATGATATTTGTCACTTTTGACTTACATTATTTTTGTGCTGCGGATGGAGAATCTCATCTCATCTCAATGCAATTTCCACGGGGAGTTTTAAGACACTGCATTCACACCCTTACACACACAGTGCAGAAGTCAGTTTACCCCCCCACACCATTTTTCTCTCTCACACCGTGCACAATATGTAATTTCAAATGGAAGACGAATGATTTGAAAGGCTTTAATGTTGATTTTTCACGCCTGTGTCAAGTTGAAATGGCTTTTACCCTTCGGCTGAGGAAATGGCTTCGCAAACTCATCAACCATCTCATCAATGTCTATCAGTGAGAGTCACACTTACTAAGACCTACCTTGATCCCATACAAAGAGCTTTGCACACATTAAAGTAAACACACATGCGCACACACACTGAGTGGCCCCCAGAAATGACCTAAAGGAGAAACGACACGTCTGACTAGTCTAATGCACATAAGGTAAGTGTGGACATTTCATTGCATATTACATGTCACTAAACAAGCCTTGCGATAAATGCAGTGGAACTAAATGATGGGTGCATTTAGACAGCATACTCATCAGCTTCCCTCAATATTGCCAGGGGTTGTAGCTCAGTGCAGCTGAGTTCTGTTCCTGACTGACTGGTGCACATGTGCACTCATTTCTATGAGAGTCCATTCAGGCATGCGAGTGTGCAAATTCTCCCAAAGCCATTTTGGCTGTGTGAAAACCTCCAATTCCTCTACTGGGGAGACATTCTGTAGTGCTTACATTTTGCTTGAAATTGATTTAGGGAATAATTATTAGCGTGACACAAAGAGGAAACTCATTGATCAATGATTCACATACAGCAAAACATCATCTTAACGGCTGGTCTGTGAGTTTGGGTGCATTTTGTGTGTCTGTATGTCCTTGTATTTGTGTTGTGTTTAAGCGTACGTGTATGTTATGATGGTTTCATGTCTCAACTGCCAACTTAAACTAAGATGCAGACAGTGATGTGACCTGGACTCAACTTCTGATTGCTGACGGCTGAGTCTGGGGCATACATGTGTCTTTGTGTATGTCTGTGTGAGCTCTGCACAAAAAGCTTTTCCTGAATCCAGAGATGAAGAGCCACTGGCACTGGCAACCGACCTCTGAGCTGATAGGACGGGGTTAGGGGTTCATTCCAGGCGGATGGGCAAGAGCCACAGTGCATTGTGGGTACATGTTTTTCTCCAAAGCCTGGACTAGCCTGATAAGGCAAAAAGAGCTGGCTAAGGATCAGGGCGAGTGAAACCTCTGTCTTTCCCTCTCTCTTTTTCACAGCCCCTCTCTTTCACACCCACATTCATTACCAGGTTTTCACTCTCCATTTCTGACATGTCTCCTTCTCTTATTTGCTGCCCTCTCCTGCTCTCAGGCTCTAACAAATCACACTGTTCTCCTGTTCCAGTTCTGTTTTCCTCTGCTTTCCATTGGACCTTTTTGCTCATTTCCCTTTTCTGCCATATTGTCTCATTCTCGCTGCAACTCATTACAACCTTCAATCCTCAACTTCTCTCTTTTTCTCTTTCTCACAGAAAATGGGATTTTTTTTCTCCCCTCGTTCCACTGTTGCAACACCACATCACCTCCCAGCTCTCAAATGTTCTCTCTCCCTCTCTTTAGCTTTCTTTTTCCACTCCTCTCTAGCTGTCACGCTGTCAGCCCACAGACATGTTTCTGTAAGACAAACACTGAGAAGTAGGGACATGTGATGAATCTGGAGGACTTGGGGGTGGTGGCAGTTGAATGGGATGGAGGGTATGAACGAAGGCTGGAAATTTCTGGGAAACTTGCAACTTGATTTAATTCAGATTCAGGGTGCTACAATTTGACAATTTCTGAGCTGCACCCAAACACTTTTTCTTACTACAACCCTGATTCCAAAAAAGTTGGGACGCTGTGTAAAATGTAAACAAAACCAGCATGCAGTCATCTGCAAATGACTGTATTTACCGATAATGGTTTTACGAAGTGTCCCTGAGCCCATGCAGTAATGAAGCTCTAGCAAACATTTAGTCAGAAGATAATTCTTCTGCCTGCTTAGGCCTGTAGTTAATTCCTCATACCGTCCTGCATTCGCTCCTCTCACTCATAATTTCTTTGCCATCATTGTCTAAGGCTTTCAACTGAGGTATCAGCTATTCTCCTTAGCTTGTCACATCCATCCAATAGCACAAGGACACACCTTCACTGTGAGCCTATCACCTTGCAGCTGTCTTTTTAAATATGATTCTCTCTCTCTGCCATCGTTCTTTCATGCTGCTGTTTTGGACACCCCTCCACCTTCCACCTTCCCATCACCACCCAGTCTTCAGCGTCATCATTTCATCAGCCCCATCAGCCTGTCAGTCTCAGGAGAATCATTAGCCACCACCACCACCAGCATCTGGACTCCATGGGGGGACTTATCTTGCTGCAGCTCAAGGCGATGCCCCTCGATTTCAAAATCTCCCTGTAGAGTCTAAGCACTAAAGACTTTCTGATAAGACTTAATAATCACATATTATCTATCACAATAAACAGTTATCTTTACTTCATTCACTTGCCTCTCCTGGTTGAAAAACCCTTCATCCAATCATGCGTTCACAAAGTGGTGAACCTCGCTCCATCCTCGCTTGTGAACGACTGAGTCTTTTAAGGATGCTCCTTTCATACCCAAGCATGATGCTATCACCCGTTACCAATCAACCTGTTTACCTGTGGAATGATCCAAACAGGTGTTTTTGGAGCGTTCCACATCTTTCCCAGTCTTTTGTTGCCCCTGTCCCAACTTGTTTCAAACAGAATAATCATATATTTAAACATATTTACAAGAATAAACTGATGAAGTCCCTGCTCAGTCAGAAACGTGTTTCTCTTCTTGTTCCTACAGTGGAAGTCTTGAGCTTCATTGTGTAGAATGATGTATGTACAGAGTTTGCAACTACAATGCTGTTTTCACATACATTGCTCAAAGTTTACATTTTCTTTGGGCTAACTGAAAATCAGACTTTTGACATCACAAAGAGTTTGGAAGCCAATCCCAGTCCAATTCTCTTGTGTATGACAAGACTGAGAATGGACTTCACAATGAAGCAGACGTCTTGTGTCCAGCAGTAAAACATCCACATATTCCATCATTTTTAATGAGGGCGGAGTAGGTGCCGTTCTAAGGATTTTAATGTGGTGATTGTCTTTCTGCTAAAATCATATCAGACACACATGAGACAATTTCTTTCTGTTTTTGTACTGATTCCAATTAAATTTTCAATCCAATTTCAATGATTCTATTTTTAGAATCAGGGCTGTGTAAGATTTTTAATAGAATAATCATTCAAATTCACTATTATCCAAGTACGTTTTTATTATTACCATTATCATTTATCATCATTATGTAAGTAAGCCAACTTGTATGCTAAGGTTAACATTACATATATAAGCAAGTCATTATATTTTCCATTGATGTAAATACTTATGGAGCCTCATCAAGCATATACAGTTCTGTATGTTTGCAGCACTGCAAAAACAAAAACAAAAAACATATCTTGTGTACTTTCCTCTCTTCTTCCACAAAACTGATGGTATTTGCTGTTAAGGTAAATTGTCAGATAGAGGTGAGTTGTCTTAGCTTTGAGCCTGCGCCTGGGGAACATGCAGAATTTGCACATCAGTGCAGAATTGTTCAATACAGAATACGTATGTCTGTAGTGATCAAATATTTTCCCATCCCTACGATGAATACAAGATAACTGCAAAGGGGGTGACTTCAAGAAATGAAAACAGAATGGATTTGGAGACCATGCACCAGAGTACAAGCAATTACCAGCTGCTAAAACTATTATCTTTGAGTCAGCTGTTCTTTACAATGTCTGTCAGTCAGCACCTCACAGTGTGTGTTTTCAGCTTCCTCCCATTCATTTAATGACTTAGAAATCACACCAGATATTTGTAATCCTGACAGCGTTCCTCCGTCCACAGATCAGATGAGTGACAGTGGAGTCAGATCGCACATTAACATGAAGCCTAACGACATGTTCCTGGCTTCTCTGGTGTGTCATGATGACATATTTCGTGGTGTGGGCTAAGCGTAATTAAGCCAGGGACTGACTCCATCCGATGCTCTGCTGCACCGCTACCATTTGGCTGCCACTTTAATTGCTTTTCTTTCCCCTATTCCCGCCTCGCTCACCTGCCCCGTTCTATCAATCTATTCAATTCCATGTGGGAAAATGCCTCAATACAAACATGCAAATATGGGAGCGATAGAGAGATTGTGTGTGTGTGTGTGTGTGTGTGTGTGTGTGTGTGTGAGCCCATGCATCTTTGAGCAAGCATACACATATACAGACACACACACACACACACACACATACATACATTGATGAATGCACACGTCCCACTGGACATATACTTTGCATCCTTATGCGTGCTCATGAGCTGGTGTCTGCCCATGAAATGACTCATGTGTGTCTCTCTCTTCACCTGTGGTGCAGAACTGGGGAGTGTGTGAGGTTTCCCCAAATAGCTACTCTCATTTCCAGCCTCTCTGTGGTCTAGGCTTTCTTTGTCTGCCTCCCTTGGCAGCAGCCACTGTGAAGCACCTGACCCTCTTTGCCAGGCGCACACTCACACACACATACGTACATACAATATTTGTAATATACATACACTTCAGGACAAGAAAAGTGGTTATGCACAGCGTGTAAACTTGAGTGCATCATGAAAACAGACAAGGGCATGGCTTCAAACCATGCTCTAAAACCATACAATATGGATACGCTCATGGGTATGGGGCAATGAGTTGCCCAAGATAAAAGCATATGTGGAGTGCCATAAGGGACAGCAGAAAATAGATCAGTCCAGTGCATTACTGGCTTTCCACATTCCTCAGTATGCGTCACATACAGCTGAACCACATGTGACCCCTCCTGATCGACAAGCAGTAACTGGGGTTGTTTTTTCTGTTTCAACCCAGTTCCACTCAACCATGCAATGTTTGCCTGTCCTCCTGACCCTGTGACTTTGACCTGAAATAGGACTGTCAAAATGTGTCTAAGAATGGAGGTGATCCTTAAAAAGAAACATGGAGAACAAAGGCACAAATGCAGCTGCAAAGAGAGGGCAAGCAAAAATACTGGCATAACACACCATTTACAAGCAACTCGTATCCGGATCATTTACGGACTGTACACAATGTGCATGTGAAGAGAAGGTGTCACGCTAGAAAGAGCATCTCACTCTTTGTGTATTTTGTACGAAGTCAGTGTCTCATACCCATACTGATTAACTTTACAGTTAATTGAAAAAGTTAACCGATTTTTTAGTTAGCTCAGCTCAATTCATGATCTTTCTGATACTACATTCCTAGATCTTCAGAGGACAGAAAATAAATTAATCTGGCAGAATTCAATGTCTGTCAGGTACATTTTATACAGTTTATACAGAGTTTACATACAAAAACAGATTCAAAATGTTGCGTTAACAAAATACTGTCTTGCCTCCTGATGGTAGTAGGTCCCTAATTAGCAACCTTTTTGCCTATTGCCATCTAAAACAATGGCATCGTACTGCAAACAGGAGCCAAGGACACCCATTTACTTGCTAAAATATATTAAATGTCTAATTCCATTCCCAATCTGTTATAAATCAGAGTGGTCAGTACTTTGTGCAGATTAGCATATTAATGATTCAGCAACAGATGTAATTGCAACTGAAAATGAAACGACCTTTAAAGTCAAATGCACAAAACCAATGTCACATTTGAAGCTTTTTCAAAAGTGAGCCCATTTGAACACAATTGATTGAGCCACAGCACAAGATGTAATCTATTAAGAGCCAAAAATGAGAAGCTGAGCCAGCAAGTCCCATTCATGTTCTCCATCAGTGATCTACTGCTCAATATTTCTTGAGGGAGGCAATATGGCGCTGTACCTCTCACCCTCATGGAGTGACAGGGATAAAGCTTCATTACATAAGGTTGCTGGCAAGACTTGAGCTGGTGCTCAGCGGCACAGCACCTGCCAACAATCCCATGGAGCACTGGGCACAAATTCATCATTACACAGACTTCCTGCGTGCATCCTATTTTCTGTACCTCTTTCCGTCTGCTCATTCATTCATTTCTCCTCACTTGGCTATTTTCTTTCTTGTCCCTTTAATATTGTCTGTTTCCATTCTCTTCCCTTTCCTATTTTACCCCCCCCTCTCTCTCTTTCTCTCTGGGAAAGTGATGCATCCTACTTTCCTCCTGCCTTTTGGGATCAGGCTGAAAGGCAAGCAGAGAGAGCAGTGCTGTCTAAGTCTCTAGTTGTCCTCATAGAGTGTATAATCCTCTTGATGTTCTGCCACTGTTGTTGCACACTCTAGAGGGAGGCGGTGTTAGAACATCCGTACTGTATGTATGTGCTGCGCAAAGTATCTAAGAACAGAAAGAAGCAGCATGTATGAATTTACAGTAATATCAAAGCAATAGCTGTGCAGCTGTACAGAGTAATGTACACATATATAAAATGATGCTTAGGTTGCACACAATTGTTTGCGCATATGACAATTCATGCTCTGTATTACATTTTCTGTGCCTTTTTCTGAGCACATGGGAACAAACATTCACCAAACTTCATGCTGAAATGTCAACAACCTCTTCTGTAAGACATTAATTTGTCATTTGTCCTTTAGTAAACACACTCATACAGGAGCTGTTTCTACGAATGACCTTCTGACTATATTTGATATATCACATTCTGTATCATTCCTGTCCAATAAAGCCAAACTTGCTACCTATCTGGTCAGGCCAAGTGACCCTTTTTTCTCCTTGTATGAAAATCATCTCTTACTGTAGCTGAGGCAGAAATTGAATTTTTATAGATACAGATTAATGTACCATAGCTGAGCTGTCTACTTTAAAAGCGGGTAAGGAAAAGATGAAAAGGAGTGGAGGTAAATCCTGCATAACTATTGAATTTTCCAAAGAATTCTCCTCAGGGGCATACCAACAGTGTTACGTCAGTGCAGTAAGAATATGTTAAAAAAAAGAATTGACTGCATAACTAAATATTACGCAATAAATATGGGCAAGACTGAAAATCTGACTTCTGGATGCACAATTGTGCAGGACATTTTTAAGGCTGTGTGTGGAAATGATTTATGAGAGGATTGTGGAGATAATTTTAGACTGTTGTAAAAACTGCACTTTGGAAGCCAAAGTGGAACACTGCTTTAATAACCTCTTAGATGTAAAATGACAGTCACCCCTTCAGGGTAAGGACAGTAACCATAGTCTATGATGGAAGAGTGGCTGGTCTATGAGAGATGGGCTATTGCGAAGGTGGACTGGTCAGACTGGGCTGATATGGCCACAGATATATCAGATGACTGGACAGGGGGAGATAGGGAGAGATGACAGGGAGAGAAAAGAGGGAGGAGGAAAGTTGGGGAGAAGGAGGGGGCAGGGAGGAATCCAGAACTGAGAGAGCGTGAGAAGGACTGAGAGATGGATGGAGGGACAAAAATAGCCCTGTGTGGCCATGCTGTTCACTTTCATTTTCCATGTCCCAATATCCAATTTACAGGCACACATGCAGGCACATATGCACACATACTCACACATACTCAACATTACCCCCAAATTACACTCACACACCAATGCACAAATGCACGTATAAAAGCACACACAATCTCATTTACCCCCTTGATAAAACTGGTCTATTCTCACATTCTGTTTCACCTCCACACTCGCTCTTTTTCTCAGTCCTGTTCCAACCTCCATCCTGTATTTTTCCAACAGACAGTAAGTTGTACTTAGCAATGCGTCGCAAACAAATTCATACTGAAACACAGGCTGACTTATGATAAGATAAGATAAAATAAGATAAGATAAGATAAGTTAGGGAAGGGAAAGGGAAGGGAAATTTAGGGTATTACAGCAGCACACACAGAGATGCACACACACTGACTGCAGCTGGTGGAGCTCCCATGGGTGCTGTCCTATAGCTGTGCCATGAGATTTAGAGCTGTTCAGCCCATTTAAAGGGGACAAAAGTTAGAGTGATAGATTGTTAGAGGTTGAGAGGAGATATGAAGAGTGAAAGAGACAGACGCATAGAGATAAAAGCTGAGATGCAGGGAAGGAAAGATGGGAGTGGAAAAAAGAAATGGAAAGGAACATTTACATACATGGGGTCTTACAGTAATTCCTGCAAGGTCCATAGTGACACACAGGAATCCCGCCCATTTTTCCCCAGATTTAAAAATTGAGGCTTAAATGCTGGAACTTCAAAGACCTGTCATGCTCTTCACATGCATGCATGTGTGCATCTGTGTGTGTGTGTGAAAAAAATTCTTATCCATTTCCTCCATTATGCTGAAGAGGGAATACACTTCTATCATTACAACTCTAAGCCATAGAGGGAGCAGGCCAATCATACACTAAGTGCAATAAAACAACACTGTCTCTTTGTCTCCTGCATGTGTGTGCTTGAGTGTGTGTGGTCTTCTGGGAGTTAGCTGTTATGCGCTAATGAGAGTGTTGTGTGTGTGCATGGTATTTGGCAGCATGTGTGTTTTTGCGTTCTAATGTGTATGTCTGTTTAATCCACAAGTGCAAGCACTGGGAAACATTTTGAAGGAGGCATTCGGGGGAACTAAAGCTGCCCCAGCATGATTTAAAATGCCACCACTCACAGCTAACAACCTGAGTGAGATCACGAACACTGAAACAATACACCGTGTGAGCTGCAGGAAACAGCGTTGGTAGGTAGATGGAGAAAGAATGAGACAGATGCTGATGAAGAGGTAACAACAGAGGGGGGGAGGGAGACATGAATTACTATCCAGAGACAGTGGGAAGTGATGGAGAAGACTTGAAAAATATTTTTATAGAGAGGAAGCACCAACAGCAAGGTGTGAATTCCTCCTGAGCAGAGATCAGAAAAAAAGAACAGGAAGGAGGGAAAAAATGCTCCAATTCCTGAGTGTGTTTTTTGAAATGCTGAAAGGCTTCCAAACTCTTACCAAAGACCACATATTGATTGTCAATAAAAAGTGTAAAGGCCTTAAATAAAGGAGTGTTTATGGAGACAGAGGAGATCATTACAGTATTGACAAATGTGTGTGTGGGCGTGTGAGCACGCTTGTGTACCTGTCCCACTTCCAGCCACTGCACAGTGCAGCACATTGCTGGGCAGCTGGACAACAGAACAACATCACAGCAAAATAAGTGCCAGAATAAAAATCAAAGTCAAAAATTTGAGCAATAGGAATTTTGTGGGCTGACCAATCAGTTGAGCTCTTTCTTTGAATATGTTCGACCAAAACAATGTTCAAAGAATAGTTTGATATTTTGAGAAACAAGTTTATTTGCTTGAGTCCTATGAGAAAATCACTACTAGTAAAAAGTAAGAGCCAGAAGAAGGGATTAGCTTGGCTTTGCATAAAGACTGGAAGCAGGGGGAAACAAGAGTGCGGATACACAACCTGAGCCCGCCAGACCGTGTTCAGACAAAAATATGAAATAAACAAAAATAAAAGACCTACTGTCCGTGATGGGCTACATCCTGTCCAGTGATGGTGTTTGCTAGTTCCCTGAATATGAATGAATGGAACACATTGGGTATTTCAGATGGTAAATAGCCCATTCATGTAGACTAGTAAAGGATGGAGGACGTCAAACAAAATTTGTCATCTGGGAAGTTGAAAACCACTAAAAGCCATGCGGGGAAATCAAAGGTATGGAGGCGCTTCAATTTGTCATCAATGCAGACAGAAACAAAGCAGGTGGATATATAAAATGTAAAACACGTGGGGCTTTGAAGAGATATGACAGCAATAACCTAGAAGACAATAGGCAGGCTGACTATCAACAATGTGTGACAGGGTAACACAAAGTCAGAGCTTCAGCTTACAGGCCTGGCTTTATATTTAACTTGTCTTGGCAACACATCTTAAAGATCACACAATATTAGACTATTTAATATACTATTAATGAATTATTTTATTAATGTAATGTAGCCAACTCTCTGTGGTATTACAATATGGATGCATTATAATCCTAAAATAAATCTATGGTCTGTAGCTACCACTCTGTAGTCTCACTCAATGTCCTGCCCACAACACTATCTGATAGACTGAATAGTCTATCAACACTGAAGCTACTCTGCCACAGACAAGCAAAGAGCCTGGAGCTGGTCCGGTGCGTAAGCAGAGCAGTGTATCAAAGGGAAGGCAGCAGAGATTGCTGAAGTTGTAATAAATATCCTAATCTTATGATCTATTTCTATGATGATAAGCATTCCCAGTTTCCCTGTTACACCACTGAACATGCCTGAAGTCATAGTTAACAGCATTTCACTCAATGGAGGCAAAAGCAACGGCTTTTAAGTCAGTTGCTTTTCCCTAACAGCACTTCAGAGTAAAACACAGCACACATCTGCCTTGTCTTATCTGCACTGAGATTTAGGGAATTATTACTTTAAAAAGTAACAGCGGTAGTAAAACTATTTCACACTATGATGGTTCAATTTTGCAATTAACTAATTCACATGCGTGCCAAACCATGAGGGGCTCCGTACGGATCAGGGATCAATTATACCATTACACCACTACCCAAAATGTCAAACTATTCCTTTAACTGTGGCAACTGCTCTCATACAGGAACTCTAGGTGCTTAAACAAAGCAACTTGAAGAAGAACAGATATGAAAATGTAAATGTGATCAGTGAGTAAGATGAAAACTGTTTTTTGTATGAATTTGCAGTAGATGCACATGGTGCAGCTTTTCATGATCAATACGGAGAATTTGTGATAGAATTGAAAAGGGTGCTTATCAGAGTGACACTGACAGTTGTGGATGCTGAAGGAGGGAGGGAAACATTGAGGGGAACAGATAGAAAGGCACAGATCCAGAGAATGATGAAATGAGACATTACATAATGCAGGACAGGCAGAGAGAGAGTGCTCTGTTCCAATGCTCTCGCAGATCAAAGCGTTTTGTTAAAAGACTCTCCCTGTCATAAAGAATCCTATTCTCTTTCAACACTATTCATATTAAAAAAAAAAACTATTATTCCCTCCTTTTCGTTTGCCTGTCACACTGCAGCAGCAGCCCTCCAACACAACAGATCTGGTACCAGATATGCTATGTTTTCATGGAGAACAGATCATTAGCAACAAACCACAAAGCTCACACTGTGTATGTTTTTGGAAAGAGACTTAAATCTGATTTTTTTCACTGCACTGTTAAAATTCAATAAAAATCCTAACAATGATGTATGTGTACTCCACTAATCTGTGGGGCAGAAACAACCATATGACAACCCTAAAATGAAGGAATAAAATCTAATAAAAAAACACTTTCTGTTTTTATAAAAGCTTTATAAAAGGCTGTAATTGCGTATGCAACAGAGGTACCACTGTGTGCAGCCCCAAACATTTGATCCCCTTCAGAGCTTGGGGAAAATATTAAATCAGCAATATGCAACGAGTGAAAACAATGATTTTCAGTCTTCTCAGTCTGTCACCTTGTGTGATGAAACGCAGCTGAATTTGAGCAGGCAGCAGGTTGAGTGTGAAAAATAAGAATTCTCTATCAAGTTTCTGGGCGTTGAACTGGGTCAACGAACAGTGCAGGTTCATGTACTGCAGACAACCCGAAGCTTGCATGGCGTTTATAATAGGTTAGAATCTGAAGTTGTATCATGACTCAGCCTCACACACACACACAAACACACACACACACACAAAGATACACCACATTTACCAAGGCCATGTCAATTATTAACAGACTACCACATGCTCAGACATCCACAGACGGCCATGCCTACGCATCCATTCCCATGAGTTTGTCTGAGGTTGAAACAGGTGACACTCACTCAGTGCAGATTCTAATAGGGGCACATATGAAATTTCATGCCACATTCACTGAAGCACACATGCATTCTGCTATAAACAGTTAAAGTCTCATCTTGAACTATCATATTTTAAACTAAAATCTGAGCAAAGTCACAAAGCCACACTCTGCACCACCCATTTAGTCCTGACAGCACTCACACTGTTCGTCAAACATCACAGGAAGGGCCCCGGTAGAAAATAATCCCCATTATAAATGATTTAAAAAGTTTACACCAAATGATGACTTTTGTCACAGAAGCTTTTTCAATATCAAACGTACAGTACAATTATGAACACAAAAACATAAATATAAATAGACATGCCCTTTGCATCTTTTCTTTGTCTTATATATCAGAATAAGAACATATTAACACAAATCAGTGACGTTAATCAGGTAAAACATCAAATATACTGTGTTTACAATGTTATCAATTATTAGAGAATTATGTCAAAAAGGAGGAGCAAAATATCACATTCTGTTTTCTACAGTGTCCTTTATACAGTGCCCTCGTGGTTGTAAAAATTGTAACACCACAGTGTTGAAGTAGCAGTGATTGACTGGCTTCACTTCAACATGAACTACATCTTGATTGATGCCACACGCTTCAGTAACAATATGGCTTCACCACTAAGATTATTAGAGAGCCTCTAATTTTAGTCTCCTGAGCTCGGGATGCAATTTCAATACCATCCTCCCCTCACACCTCAGCATGCCTTTTCATTATCTTAACAGCCTTGACAATTATATTCTTGGTGCTTGTCCAGGCTCTTGTCATCTCGTGCCTAGAGCACTGCAACTCACTCCTGGCTGGAGCGCCATCTGACCTCTGTAGCTCATTCAGAATAAAGCAGTTTGGCTGGTCTTCAATCTTCCAAGTTCTCCCACACTACACTGCTCCTCCACACCCTGCACTGGCTCCCAGTAGCTGCTCGACTCCAATTTAAGACACTGGTACTTGTCTTCTGTGCTGTTTATGGCTCAGGTCCATCCTACATCCAGGACCAGGTCAAACCATACACTCGTCTGCTATGTTTTGCTGCTGCCAATTGGCTTGTGACTCCCTCAGTACAGGGGGAAGCACAGCTACCACTCAAAAAACTGTTTGCAGAACAGAATGCACCATGGCCCATCAAAAAAAACCAAACAAAAAACCTCTCTGTCTATCTCTTATTGAAGCAGTTGATGCACACACGTGCATGATTCCTGCAATTTTTCGGTTGTATCCACAAGGCCGAATGCACTCATTGTAAGTCACTTTGAATATGAGAATGATAAAATGTACTGATTAGTGGATTTATTGATTTATTGTTGATCTATTGATTAGCTGTAAATTACCTCCCAAGGATCCATGCATAAATGAATATGCCAAAGTGCACTAAAATCCCACACACACAGTCCATCCACACATCCAACATGAAACAGCCTCATTCCCCTTTTCAGGCAAGGCCACACCACAACAGCACCACTTTACTAATTAAAGTGATAAATTAAGTTGGTCCTGCTTCGATATCACTTCAATATGTAGATGTGTGTAGTGTGTAGTGTACAGTGTAGGTACTGTACATTTGGACAGAGCCAGGCTAGCTGTTACTCACTAGCTCTTGCTTCATATTGAACTGAAAGAAATGAGAGTGGTATTATTATTCTTATTTCATCCTTGGCAAGAGAGCAAATATGCATCTTTTGTGCAACTTGTTTTGGGAGTCCACTGGTTTCTTTAGACTAATTCATTCTAGCTCATAGCAAGTATCTAGCTGGAGCAGAGAGCAGAGCTAATAACTAGCAGAACAGAGCTGTCTGATGATTGACGGTAGGGAGACGTTGTGGTGCGTTCGTAAACAGAAACTTTACTTCCCTCTGCAGCAGCTAAAACAAGGCCTTCAAACATTATTCGGCTGCATCCTGAGCTTATCTTGACACATTTACACTGACCATTATTCCTTATTCCCTGCAGTATGTACTTTACAGTGGCTACACACACATGATATGAACTTCCCACAACACCCAATTAAAATACAGGTTAAAGACAAGAGATGATAGTCGCAATAACTATTCGATTTGTATCATTCTGACCCATCCAAAATTTGCACCAATAGAAAGGTTGTTGTGTTCTTAAAGTTGTGGGTCTCACTTCAAGTCAGTTTCTCCCTGGTCTACATGCTGAGGAATGGTGATAGTGAAATACTTCAGAGATTAGGTTCTGCACAACTGCACCCAAACCAAATGAAACATGTGGTCTTAAAGAAAGATACAATAGCATAAAGCTGCAGATAATATTCAACAGCTTCAAACTAGGTGCTGAATCCTTTGCACAGACAGGAAATCCAAGCAACATATACATGGTAAATGCAGTCTATAACCTAACACCAGTGTCACACTCTCTGCATCAGCATACATAAAACTTGTCAGGAGGATTCATGACTTACTGTCCTTATACATAATTAAATGGGTCTCCATCACCAGCATATAATTCCCCATGACAGTTTATAGGTCAAAGGTCAGTGTTCAGAGTTCATAACTCTGACTACAAGCTGGAGACTATGGTGGATGGATATGGAGCTTGCATTCGTGTGTGTGTGTATGTGTGTGTGTGTGTTTGTCACCGATGTTCATACACTAGCATGTGAGAAATTTCTACAGTGAAAACAAGAAATGGTTTGCCAAATTATACATTTATTCTGAAAACTGCAGGTCGTTTCAGCCTGGATTCTCATAAATGATTCAGAAGCTGCCTGGTAGGTAGAGTCTTTCTGTACTATCAGATGCACTAATTCAATATAAATGCATTTAGAAACAAAGACTACAAACAGCATGACACATTGTTTCCTCGAGCTGGCTTCTTGTGTAAAGATCCAGATATTTTAGGAAGCATAAAAGGCAAATTTGCAAACAGCTTGTTTTACTTCTCATGATCTCATGATGTTGTGTGGAAGCATGCCAAATAGGAAATGTAAAGTCTTTGTCTGCCGTAATAAAGGAATTAGGTTTTAACTGGCAGCTTATGTTCTCGTTTTGGCTCATTAGTAAGATACTGTTTTAATTTAAATCTCATAAATGCCGTATTTGCTGGTTAATTGAGACATAAACAAGCAAGCTTTGAGACATCTTGTGACTCTGAGGCCTACTCACACACCAGAGAAGAAAAAAGAGGAAGAGTGGAAAAAAGGCGACAGGACCCTCCCTTAGGCGTGTGCGTGACGACACGTTGTTTCCTCCAGTTTCATTCAACACTCAAGTAGCATTTGTTGTCAACGTGTTGGAATCTGTCAGTAAGTGTGGAAGCAAGACAGAAGAAGTGTGGAGAGAAACAAGACCGACCTCCAATGCACTGTAAAACACAGAGCAGAGCTAGCTTTCTTTGTGCATGCACTGTGCACATCCTGATTTGTTTTAGTTGTTGCCCCCCATGTTATGTCAATATGTTTTCATGTTTAGCTGCAGAGGGACTACAAATAGCATTTGATAGTAGCTATTCTTACTCTGTGGACGAACAATATTAAGAGCAACACATCATTTGTCTTTTTTTTTTATTTTTGTGCACTTCCCCTGCTTAAATAAGCTCCATAACAACAAAACGCATACAAAGCTCCTTAATGTAAAGTGCGTATTATGGGTGTCATTATCATGCCACATGGCAAATCTAAATCAGATAAGCAGCAGTTTCTGAAAGCTTGGTAATTGGTACAATCCCTGCTGCCCCAATCTTAATGATTTATCAGAAAGTATAAATGAAACACAGCATTTGTTGTACAGATGGATTAAAAAAAATCTAGTGCAAAACTATAGCTGCTCCAACGATCACATTTCATCTAATTTCCAGTTCAAAATGGTAATAGGATGTTTGATGCATGGTAATATATCGAACTGAAGTTAAATAGGTACTTGTTATCAACCCTTTTAATGTATTACACTCTTTAGTCAGTAAAAAATATGCTGAGCAGTGCTGGCTGCTGCACTGGTGCAACATCTGTATCATTTAAAAGATATATATAATAAAGATCACATGCAAAGAGAAAGTACAAATCAGTTTTTGTCTTTTGTCTTTGTCACTCACTCTAAAACTCTAAAATGTTCAGACTTTTAAGATTAGTTAGTTTCACAACAATTTCTGTGCTGAGATCTACTGTATCTATCTACCTTACTGTATCTACTGTAGATACAAAAATGAGTGGTGCCACCTATGGGTGACTGATTGTACCTTGCTCCTTGGTTATACTGTATATTATAGGTGTCAAAATTCCCACTAAGAATGGGAGATTTTTATATCTTTTGTATCAGATTTGCTGAGTAAGATGAAATCCCTGACATATTCACTCCTCACAGCCAAACTACAGGCACTGCAAGAGTGTATCTATGTATATAAGCATTCCCCATGCATTGTATATAAGATGGAGTGTCAATGCTTTATGTTTAGGGGAAGCAATGGAATAAAAAAGGAAGAGAAAGAGACAACAAAAAGATAACATAAAGAAAAGAGGCACTAAAATAAGATGAAAGAGAAAAAACAGGCGGACAGAAAAGACATGACAGAAAAATGCAGGATAGAGACAAGAGAGGGAGGGCAGAAAATGAACAAAATCATGAAAAGAACCAAAGACTGGATTATTACTGTGTTCACTGGATGCAACATTTTCTTTATGCAATTACTGCACAGCACTGCAGAGGTGCTGAGACAGTGTCTGATTTCCTAAAATGTTGAAGTGTGTGTGAAATGTGAAATTAATGTCCCCTGCAACTGATAGAGATGAGGCAGCTTAATATAGTATGATGATCAAAAGTAAGATGAAAAAAAGCACACAGCCAAAACGTGAACTAAAAGAAGAGGTTGCCAACTTAAAAAGCTAAAGAAAAGACAGAGAAACAAGACTGAAGTAAACTGAATTTTGAGTCACCTGAGAGGATGAAAGAAGACAGATTTTCCGTTTCTGATTCTAAAATATTGTTTCCCTGTTTCTTATCCCACTGAGTCTACACAAAATCCCACACTTAAACTTGCAAAAATCCCAGCTGTCAATGTTGCATGTAATTATTTCAGGAACAAGACACAAGCTCTGACAGAGAAAAAAAAAAGCTAAAATTTACATATCCAACCACATCCAGCAAAGAGCTCTTTCATAAAGGTCCAGATAAAAGAGCAGAAGGTTTCAAAGGAACAGTGAACTACAAACTGTGTAACTGTCTACCTACGGTCTGCTGTTTCTGGGTGGCTTTCTGGCTAGACTCACAGGATCAGAGAACATGGACCAGAGTGAAACCCCAGGTGTGCTTTCTCCTCCTTTTTTAGGTGTCCTAGTTCAGCAAACACCTCTTCCCCCCATTCCTAATAGGGGCATTACTCTTCTGTGAAGTGGCACTAGGCCAATTGCTTGCCATTTTAAAGGTCAATAGGAAGCTGTTGTAATGAATTCAATTACTTGTTGAACACTCATGTCAGTACAAACTTGATTCATTGTCAGTTTGGGATCATCATTAAAACTGAGTGAGCGTAGGGCTACTGTCCTTGCAGACCAAAAATATCTTCAACTAAAAGTTAAACTAAGACTGAAGTCCATCACACTGACACCGAACTTAGAAATATTTATCTTTAAAATGAACTGAAAGACCCACAGGAAAAAGCCCACTGACACAAACACACAAAGGACAAAACTTCTTTACATCACGTCTGCACTCAATAACATTTGCACACACATGCACAATTTTACACCTTGTATACTGCAGTTCTCTAATGGATAAGATGTCAAACACAGTCAGTTCCACATTAATACTATGAGCTTCTGGGTCTTGCCACTGTGAAAATGGTTTCTTCAAATAATCAATATCTGAGCATGCTTCAGCTCTGGCTCATGCACACGCACATGCAAACACTTCTTGTCATTACACCATCACCTTAAGGCTAATGGAGGTGCGTTAAGAAGACTGGTAATAGGTTTTTGATTAACTGCATCGAATCATACAAGAAACAGTGGCGGTGGGGCATATCAGCAAGTTAGGTTAGTTATGTGCATTTGTATAAGACATGAGGTTAGATTGTAATATTGGTTAGCTTTGAGCAGATATGGTAGTTCTTACACGATGTAGACGGTAACATTTCTTGGAGTGTTATACACGTTCCATGTCAGTGTATTATTAAACATAAAAGTTTGTGATCTTCCTAAATGTTCTTTTTATAACTGTTTCTCCCACTCTGTGCAGGCTGCAGGGTTCAAATCATGTGCTCACACACCGGTGCTTGCAGAATATATATTTTCTGCAACTTGCCCATAGCACTGCATTATAAATGCACATACTCATAGAAAAACATGTGCACAGGCACAAGTACACACCTACGCATAAACAAGCACACACAATCTGTTGGACATATTTTCCTGCGCAAGGAAGACAGGAGACATCCCTGACAGCCTGTACATTGTAGTCACACTCACATGCGCACACAAGCGCAAGTGTGCAGCTGGCAGCAGGTAATAGGTTAGAGGGACATGGGAGGAAAGTGCTTGTCATGCAGAAATTTCCAACAATAATGACAGGACCATTAGGTTTATTTCACACTAACAGCTGGATGCCTCCCTAGAAGGACTCACATATAGTAACCACAGCTTTAGAGACAATAATTCTCTGTAGCTTCATCCATTGTGCTAACCCACCCAGGTAAGGGTCCAGGTTCACCTGCTGCTACTGACTCTAAAAAAACAAGACTTTAACCTCAAAATGAAAAATCATCTTGAAGCTTTGATTAAAGCATGACCCACTCTGGATGAAAATTCATGTTATTTTTACAATATTTTGGAACTCATTATTAATTATAATCAGCAATTATCTCCTGAGTAAAACAGCGGAGGTAACACTGTGTAACAAGCAGGGCTTGAGACAAACACCATCATATTTCAGACACATTAAAATCCAGTCAACTAGCTATTGACATGGGATGCATGTTACTTTTAACCTGATAATGCTATATTGCGAACAACAAATTCATGTAAAAATCAGCAGGAGAGCGTTAGCTGTTAGCCGCCAGGGGGCAGCAGAGTCCTGCTGTGTGTTTGGCTAACAGAGCTAATAGAGGTTACAGAGCTAACAGCTAACGGAGCTCAAAACACAGCAGGACTGACAGTTTCTATTCATAGAACATGAAGCATTGGAAAATGAGTGTCGGAAACTTCTGTGTTGAAGTACGATACTGAGGCACTCGTGCACTGATAACAAACGGTGTATGTAGCTGTTACTGATTAGAAACTGTTTTACATAAACTATGAGACTAACAGCTAACAACTACAGATAGCAAAAAAAGTAAGCATATTGATTTTGGTACAGGTGACATTCACTTTGGGACAGTTAAAATTGTTTTTCGAGAGGACTCTGGGACGGTGATGAAAAAAGTCTGGAGCCTTGCACGTCTCACTTGATAGCATCATCTATTCAAGTCTTGATGCTCACAGATCCAGCTCGGGAAAAGAAATTCAATTGAATGTAATTAGTGCAAATTCATTCATTTCTGGGGTGTTTGGAGTGAATTTTTTAATGGCTTTACTGACAAAAATGTTTATTCATGGAAACATAATTACCTATGATTTAGAAATGTTCACTGATGCAATATTGGAGCATGCTTTTTTCTAAAAGAAATATATGCATTACTTTTACAGCACGATGGGCCACTGTGAATACTCTAAATATGCACAGGCATAAATAACGCTAACATAACTGCATCCATGTGTAAAGTTCCACAGTAAAGCACGTGTTAACCAAACTATGCACGTCCAGAGACACACACATGCACACACAAACAGACCTTATGCACATTCAATCAAGGATTACAATGATATTCATTTAATCAGGCTATACAAATGCAAATGCCTGCCATGTGAGCGCAGGAACTCTGGTTGTATGGTTCAACATCACAGCAACACTGTTCTCTGAGACACTTTGATTAAAGCCAGATCAAAGGAGAGTGAAGAACCAGCATTCAAGACCTTCAACAATAGCCCTCCTTACAGAGTGCCTCTAACTGTCTTATAAAAAAAGCACATGAATAAATAAAGATTAGATTTTAGGACACAAAAATCTGTAAACAAACCATATCGAGGTGCTCTGAATTTACAGAGGCTATATAACACAGATGCACCCACACATGCTCAGATACACAGATTAATATACACTAATTCACACACCTCTGCATAGGTGATGATGTGAAAAGGTGTGGTTTAAACTTAACATGCTCAACTCCCCAAAAAATCCACACAGTCCAACATGAAGCTTTACATCAAGGTGCATTGCTTAATTCATTTCAACCCATGTCTACTGGGATCTGGATCCATCTCTTTCCTAAATCTCCTCAGTCCTCGCCATCATGTCCAATTCAACATTTCTGCTCATCCATCCCTACAAAATTGTCTCTTCTTTTATATTCTGCCTCATTCATTCAATTTACACCTATCCTTTCCCTGACTCTCATTCGTTTTCCTTCTTCTCTTCACCTTCACCATTTGTGCAACCCTCTTGCTATTTCAAACACTGGACCCCTGTAATTCACTCTCACCCCCTGATTTCTTTCCATCTCTTGTCAGTGTCTTGTCCTCTCCTCTCTTTCATTTTTTGTGCTCTCAGTCATGTTCTACACTTTCTTTGCCACTGCTTCTTCCATTTCTCTATCTCACTCTCTGTGCAGCTCTCTAATATCATGCTCCTGCTTTTCCTGTCTCCATTTTTTATCTTCTTTGCACATCCCTATACTTCCAAAGCTTTCTGCTTCCCTCTGAGTGTTATGATGGCAGTTTTGCCACACTTATCTTCATTTTCAATTATATCCTTCCGTCTGTCCCTTCTTAATGCCTGCCTTACATCTACTGGGTTATACATTCAGAGATGTGGCATAGCAGCTCTTCCAGCGTTTTGTATCCCCAACCCTCTTTATACTTACATTCCTTTGGAAAGTAGCAGGATAGCAGAAGGGCTGCCTGACATATTTTACTATGCATCTCCCTGGACATCTAGTTTTTAGTTCATTCCCACTTTCCCTCCCCTGTGTTCTTTTACCTTTAGCAGGCGTACAGATGGCAGGAAGGCTGCATGGCACAGTTTTCTGATGGTCCAGTTGAGTGGCCGTGGTGCATCCAGCTGGTTCATGGTGCCCACTCTTCACAGTGGAGCCACTGGTGCCCGGGTGGCTTTTCCCGGCACCAGGATCAATGCTGCCCCACTAGGGGGGCAAAAATGGGAGAGGGTCTCCAACTCCAACTGCCGAAAAGCACGCAAGTCCCAGGGCATGACCCTTGACGGACAACCATCAACCACCACCACCGCCACCACCTTGAAGCCTTTACTTCCCCAAGCAGCTTAAGCTCTCACCTGGGCAGCTTTCTGCCCACTCTCCCCGTCCTCCCAGACAGATCCAAAGAGTCCAAGGCAAGCCAAACCTGGAGCACCAGGATCATCTGAATCCTCTTCCACCAGTAGCTGGAGTGTACTCAGCTCTGGCGCGAAAAAAACCCAGAGTGTACAGTATTTTCCCAAACAATGGAACAGAGCGCAGCAATGCACAAACAGATATATCTCGTAGTGTGAGAGGGATGCAGGTGGAGAAAGAGAAAGAAGAGAGAAGGAGAAGGAGGAGAGATGGAGATGTGAGGAGAGGAGAGACGAGCAGTGCAGTGCAGTGCAGTATAGCGCATCGGGGAGAGGAGAGGAAAGCAGAGTAGCGCAGAGCGCATAAACGGAGCAGCCTGACAGGCAGCGGCTTAGATTTGAGGCTGCATGCCCACTGCTGTCTCCAAGATGAGAGAAAGAGAGAGAGAGAGAGACTGTAATAGAGAGAGACAGAGATATGGAGAGAGAGAGTGAATTGGGAGACATAAAATAAGATCCAATACAATTGATGAACAAGCTGAAATTGAACCTACGGGAATAGGATGCAAGAGAAAAAGATTGCTTCAGCACATGGGGAAAAAAAGAGGAGCGATGGAGAGAGAGGGCAAGATGGAGAGAATGGAAAGAGAGGGAAGAGATGTGATGAGCCACTGTATGGTGGTCAAAAGGGAAATGGGTGAAGTGGAGTCAACGCTCGATCTTATAGAGTGAATTCAGACAGAGCTTGAAGATGGAAGCACATGAAACAACTTGGTACCGTGGCAGCGGAGAGGAGTACGACCTACTTACTGATTTGCACATGTTAGACATTACATTCCAGCATGGAAAGCTCTGAAGTGGTTAAACAAGAACAGTAAAAAAATAAAATAAAATAGGGCTGTTGATCTGACTGTCATATTGCATAAAGTCATTTTTAATGATGCAGTTCACTTTGCTGTATTGGCACATATCTCAAGCTGCAATTATAAAGAGAGTACAAAAAATAGAAAGAACAATTCATGTTCTCCTTTTTTATGACTTCCTTTGAGACTGAATTTTTCATACATTTCAGGTGTGTTTACATATGAGTAAAGAGGTGGAGGTTCAAAATTAATCAACATTAATGAACCAATTGTTGTAGCATTAGTCCTAATCGAGACTTCTCAACCTGATATGTCTTTAAAGTCAGATGTGTATGGAAGAGCATAAAAAGTATATGAGTGAATGTATTTACAGTATTTTACAACACCACATGGCCTTTTTAACAAGTCTGAGAACCAAATATTATTTAATAATGCCTACTTCCTTACAGGACCTCAATGCTGCGAACAAATGCTTGCAGTCATCTCTCTTTACGTGAACGTTAAATATACACGTGTATGTAGAATATTTGTCACCTATTTCTAAAACAAGCCTGAGATTATCAGGTTTGATTAAAGGCTAAATCATTTCTTGCTGTCTTGGGGCAGAAGGAGAATTGCATTTTGTAGTGTTATTGGTTCACACGCTACAACCATCCCCAGAGCTGTAGGAACCTAGAGCATATGAACAATGGCCAACCTTATCAGTGCAGTACAGCTCTCAAAGACCTGAATGCTTGATTATGAAGCACACGGACAACAAAAGGTAAAATAAGCCAGCTATTTTTGCTTCATCTTTGTTGGTCTTCTGAATTCTGCCTTTCTATTTCTAGTCAGTCAGACTATTTGCCTCCACCGAGTTACTGATTCATAATAGACAAACACCCAAATGCTTGTCATAACAAAAGATATGAAAAACAGAAATTAACAACTCTCTTTGTGATAGATTTGGCATGTTTGGACTGGCTGAGGAGTGATTCAGTGTGATATGATTCTCTGGAGTGGAGATAAAAACACTGAAGGTTCAGAGGTGTCGATGACAGCACATGATGCCTCCTGTTAGATGTACTGCACATTTTCGTTTAACAAAAAAGGCTTCAAACTGCTGTCAATGAATGTAGCTGCAATAAGCATCAAAATACCTGAATATAACAATGCAACACAAGCTCCAGCTTAACTGAGGCATTAAAGGTCCCATATTTAAACACTTAGTTATATCTGTACCATTTATGTGGATCTATTAAACACTTCTATAATGGTGTTAACAAAAAATGGTGTTGATACTGATTTTAAGAGACACTGCAGCTAAAACACTAGTGGAACTTAAACTGTCAAGACCGCCCAAATAGCAAAGTTCTTGCTCTTCAACACATCTGCTATCAAAACTTTCTGTGTGAACAACTTTGTTTCGACATAGAAAGCAGATAAAATTCTTATTGGCTTGTAAAGCTGGGAGACCATATTGTTGAAGGGGAGCTAGAGGAATGGCAGTCGTAAGTGACTTAACATTTTCACAGCTTTTATTTTACACCTCTGAGTTTATATAAAAAACACAAAACACAATCAAAATGCACTTTCATGGGACATTTAAATCTGTGCAAATAAAAGGAAAGCTTATAATAAGCATTTTGTCTTATATTTGAGCTTCCATAAAAGGTAACCTTGAGGAAAATTAAGTTCAGACTTAGTGAGCCTAACCTCAGTGAAGTAAGACAAGCTGTAAGAGTTATCCTGGAAGCAAAATAAAGAACAAAGTGTGATACATAATGAACTCTTTACCCCTTAAATGAAAGTTAAAACAATAGCAGCTGCAACGCAACAGAAAATGGTGAAACATGAAAGACACATATTGCTCTCGAACTGCATCTTCATGGCATTCTAATATGATAGTATACAGTATTTTACTGTATTAGTAAATGTCCTAATTGCTCTCTTGAGTCATCACCTCAGAGTTAGTAGGTGTTTTGGCCTGACAGTGAAGGACTGACATTAAGAATATTCACCTCACTGACCAGCGGCTTCCCAAGACCCCCAAGACCTCTGGGAGATGTGTCTGTCAACCGAACAGCTACTCACTGGGGAGATGGAGTGAAGTGTGTGTGTGTCTGTGTGTGTGTGTGTGTGTGTGTGTATGTTTGTGTGTGTGAGAGAGAGAGACACAGAGAGAGAGGGGGAGAGAGGGTGGAGGGGATGGTAGGAGGGGAGTAGCATAACAGTGTGTGCCTTTTCCCCCTAAGCCTCTCACTTCACACATCTCCATCTCACCCCATCTGCTGAAATGGTTCAGCAATCACACATAAGTCAGTGCATCATGCTGCACTGTCTTCATCCTGACTCTAGATGGCAACCTTCTAATGCACAATAGCCATCTCTCCCTAGGACCCATCATTCAATCCTGACTGCTACATAATGCTAAAGAAACACTCATTATCAAACTATTGGCTAATTTTTGTGAACAGAACCAAAGCAACAGTCTTTTTACTACCAAATGCATCAGGATACTTAGCAGATGAAGTCAAGTCTCCGTTGTCTTCCTGCTAAAAAAGCAACAAACACACTTCAACCACCAGGGGGCACCAGTTCAACACACCTGCTGAAGACAGAGAGTGTCTTGTGTGTTTTATCCTGTCACTCTTCTTGGCTACACTAATTATCACAATGTTAAAAGGTATTAAAGCACTGGCAGAGAACAAGACCAGACAAGATGAGATTTAATTCTCTCACAGTGATTCATTTCTCTCCCCATGGGAGCTTAACTTGGCAGATGAGGGAGGCAATTTACTGTGAATTACTAAAGTGCTTCAGCGCTGAGAGCTTGTATCAGATGGTGA
Source organism: Chelmon rostratus (assembly GCF_017976325.1). NCBI lineage: Eukaryota > Metazoa > Chordata > Actinopteri > Chaetodontiformes > Chaetodontidae > Chelmon > Chelmon rostratus. Next base: position 26,371,438 of record NC_055662.1, on the reverse strand, counting down.
AGGCATAACAAAAAACATCTAAAAATGTTTTGTCACTCATGTTTTCAGATGAAGTGGGAAAATGAGTGTTGCATGGTAATTTATCTTAGAGCAAGCTGAGATTGAGATCAATGGCATTTTTATACATAAATCACAGCAGAATATACTGCTAACTTGAACAGATACTGCCCTGAACACGCAGCATGATTATGGTGCCAATGAAAGCCACTTTACTCTGGTGTCTGTAGATGTGGATTTATGTGGTATTATGTAAATGTAAGAACGTGTAAAGGTGTGTGCATGCATCAGTGAATGCCTGAATAATTTATTCACGACCCACAAGTAGTCTTGCGGAAACTACAATATCATCCGCTGAATGCGAATAAGTGAGCATGTGTGAGCACATCTATGTGTAATAAAACTGAGAGGGGGGTTCTCTGTAGACCATTTCTTATCTGAGACATGTCTCCTACTACGGGTGGACCCTGTGACTTCCACACTGTGACAGAAGTGAGAAAGAAACTAATTTCCACCTGTCATTCAAGCAAAGCCAGAGCTCCCAAGAAGCTGCTTGCCCATAAAAATGTGAATCCTCTCTGCTGGTATTCATGTGAAAAAGCCTATGCAAATCAGAGTGCGGGTATGCACACCTGTTGTAGAGATGCAGATGTGTCTCTTTCCTTCTGTTCCCCCACCCCCCTGTCTTAAAACTGCATTGGCAATGCAGGAACTTAACCGCCACAAGCTGCAACTGTACAGCGCACCACAATGATCGGCGGACGACATCACACAACTCCAAGGCCCTATGACATGCAACTGGAACATCTTCGGCCGAGACTTGAACAGGGGCACTGTCAATATATCATTTTCTGCATAAATACTACTGTACCAGTCAAAGCAATAAAGAAATATCCCAACTCCAAACTCTGGATCACTCATCAAATAAAACTAAGCCTGAAACAGAAGCATAAAGCATAAAGAATAAACTGGGCTGGTTTCGGGATGGCAAACTGCAACATCAAAACAAGCAAAACTGAAACTGACTGGTGTAAAAATTTGGCAACATGAAAACTAAACAAACTTTCCAGGTGGTGAAAAATTGTGCAAAAACAACAACAACAATAATAATAACAACAACAACAATTAAGAAAAGTAACTCTGGTATTGGCAGAAATACAAATTCAGGTATCGGATGACAACTGAAAAAAGGTGGATCGTGCATGTCCACATGAAACTCAGCATATGGATCTTCATGTCAGGATCTATGAACACAATGCTGCCTGGAAAGTCTTTCCAAATTAATTTGCATGCCAAGATACAATATTATTCCTGTTTTGCTTGAACTGAAGTTTTTGCATGTACAGAAAAGCAAACATTTGATTCCTCCTTAAAAATCTGCAATTCAGTTTATATAGAGCATCCTCCTGATTCCATTCCCATTAGTTGTGACTCAGAACAGTTAATACACACCAACTACAATGGTGTTTTCTCCAGGGACGGCGTTCAGGGCAAACTATCTACTCCTACTTCTCATTCTAGCGCTCTTTCTATCTCTGTGATCGAGTGCTGTGATTAGAGGTTCAACTCTCTCACTGTCAATCACGGTGAAAAAAGTACATGTAGTACCATAAAGTGTTGTGGATGACTGCGTCCGCCGAACGGACACACACAGTATTTCAGTGAAACAAGTGACTGAAGGTATGTGATGACAAAGTTATCTAGTGTAGATGGATGGGGCCAAACGTCTCTATCTAATTTGGCTTCATCTCCCTCCTCTCTGTGTGATGCTCATCCCCTGGAGGATTCTCGCTAAGTCACAGTTCAATACCTCCCTCTGTATGCACTCACACACACACACACACACACACACACACACACACACAGAAACTACTACCCCCTATGCCTCTTGCCCTGAGGAAGCAGGAAGGCCTCTGCTGAGTCGGGAACACTCTTCCATCTGGAGACAGGCAATGATTATCAGCCTGCGGGATGGAACCACATGCACACAAGCACACACACTCACATACACATTTTAGGTCTCACAATGGGTCCTTTTCTCCACATTTTTTTGCTACTCACCATTAATCAATATCAGCTACATAATTGTGCAGCCAATCATAGTTGTGTTCATATGCCAATGACTCACTGCAGTTGCATGCCTCTGAGCATTTACCTTAATAAACTAAAATTTGTTACTCATATTCCACAAGTTGTCACTGTTGTACTACTAAATATTAGCAGCAGCTGCAAATGACTGTTGACAAACAGCAGCTTTATCAGTTAAGACAGAGGCAACAGACTGAGAAGATGGTAGTAATTAAAAATAATGACCTGCAGGGGTTGTCTTTGGAGCAGTCACTTAAGCTGTCCTTTCTCACAGCTTAACATAATGTTATTTCAAATCCGTAAAGGTTCATTTCACTATTAAACTCCATCAGCCACAGCCTCTAGACTACCAAATCAAATTTACCTGAACAAACAGAATAACCTGAGGGAATCAAAGTGTCCAGTATCTTCTTTAAAATAATGAAAAATGTCTCCGGGAACCTCATAAATTTTAATTCCATGAATTAAAAGAGTTAAATTTGTCACACATGATGTGTTCTATAATACAATAGGACTGTGGAAATCCAATTTGGCATTACAGTAATGCAGTAATACAGTAATCAGGAGGCTGTGTTACCACCTCAGTGAAAAAACATTTCTTTTTGGCATTATCAGCACCATTTCACCACTCTCCAGCTAGCAGCCCTCATTTTCCTCCTACGATTTCACCTGCATGTGCTTTCTGCCTTTCTTTGCATGAATGTCTATCTAACAATCCTGCTGAAGCGCCGGGGCCAAGAGTTAAAAGTTTGGTAAGAGACACTCAAGTGACATTAACAGGATGGGAGTGGAAGGCAGGTAGGTAAGAGGACAGCAGGAGAGATGGATAGCAACATTTGTAGGCTGGTAAATGGTGAGAGTTAGGGCAGATACAGGAGATGTGACGGGGTACGATGAAGTCAGATGAGAGTAAATGAGAATGAGACAAGACAAGAGTAACAAGGTGGCACTGTGGAGAAAAAGGAACTGAAAATTTAACAATTAAAGTTTGGAGTCATGGAAGGAAGAAGAACTGAACAATATTCCCTTCTGATAAATTCAATAGTTTAGTTTAGCATGTATGATTTCATGCTGTGAGGCAGTCTGACAAAGGAACAGCAAGAGTCAATCCTCTTTTCTCTGCAGTAGAAATTATTTATGTGACATTTGGCATTCCCCGTAATAGAGGGTAGTAAAACCACAAATATCTCTCGACTACATAATTGCAGTAGAACACGGACAAGCACCACTAGGTTTATGAGACTGGGACTTATGCTTAACCACATTAAATGCTTCTCTTAATTTGCATCTCTCTGGTTTAAAGACATCTGTTCCTGCAGGCAAGAGCAAACAAAGTGATTTTGTAAGTATAGCTGAATGTCGAATCTTTGCCTTGTGTTACAACCTGATGGACATCAGACAAACAAATGAGTACAGCTTTCATGCTCAATATGAACACTAACATGTAAACTATGAGATAAAAGGTGACACCATCTATCCAGAAGTCCTGCAAATCATATACCAAAAGGGAGCAAACTAAACTAATCTATTTCAGCAACACAAACATTTCAAATGTGTGAAGGTCAAAATCGTGTTCACAAGAGACAAGGTAACTACAGTTAAGTGCACAATAGGTACAGTTCATGTGGGGGTGCATTTAAAATGCCTGAAAGCATTTACTTGTATGACTGTGTGTGTGTATGTGTGTGTCTTCAGCCATAGCTGAAAAGCATCTCAAACTTCCCCAGAACTGAGGAAGGCGTAAACAGCACACAGCATGGTGAAATTATGGGAACTCTGTGCCTGCAATTGGAAACGAATAATGTACAAGGACTACTGGCAGTCCTCAGAAAAGAAATAATTTTGTCATAATATGCCACCTTGCCTGTGAACTGTATGCACAGATTCAAATTAATCATTCCACTAGCAATTTACTGATATTGTCTGTATAGTAGTTCAGTAGTTAGACTGCAAGTGTCAAGGGTTCACTCTTTTCAGTGAAAATCATTCCCATTATTTATATCATTTATGATGGGAAACCATGTATTATGATCGTGGCATATCAACTAGTGGCTCTACAGTTAGAGATTTGAAGTTTCTGATGGTGACCAACTAGACTTGATAAGAAAGCTTTTGTTAATTATCACTTAATGAGCAAAAAAGTTTAGGGTAAACTTGTCCCAGGCTCTGCCATAATGACGTAACTACTACGCTGTTATTCTTTAATCCTTGTTTTCACACATGTAGTGTAATACCTGAGCAGAAATCTAAGTAAATGACAAATACTGATTTTACAGTGTGCTGTCATCAGTACTCAAAATGAGTAAATGAATTTCACACCCTTGATAGCAGTATTATTATTTTTGAATGTGGCACTTGCAACAAGCCGTTGTTTTCCAAATTAACACTGGATTTCTGACATATTACATACAAAGAAAATCCTCAGTAAATGGAACACGGCATCTCTTTGCTGCATTCATCCTCTTTTCCATGAATAGTTAGCCCAAAACATCAGCATGGCAAGAGTGTCAAAAAAGGCGAAATTAACCCTGGAATCAGAGAAGTCATTTGTTTGAGTGTCACTGTCTTCCCCATCTTCTTCTATCATACAGCTGATGGTAAGATTCAGCATGGACCTTTCTACAATATGATATGTTGCTTTCAATGGTTCAGTAACAATATAGAAAGTGATTCAACCAAATAATGACACTTTTGTTTGAGCCTTTGCAGTTTGAGCTTTTGGGGAGTTCACACCAAGCTTCAAGTTTCTCCAGAAGTACATTCAGGGAATATTTTTTGCTGTTTCCATCTTCTGTCCGGTGAAGCAGAGAAGTGTGACTAAGAACCATGGCAAGAGAACATCCTTGCTGTCCCTGCTGAGACGCGCCAGTCTGACACTGACTGGGAGAGCAGAATTAAACAGAAGAGAGAAGGCAAAGCATGAAGAAGATGGGGGAATGGACTGAAAAAACATAGAGAAGCAGAGAGGGCACGGCATGGAGAAATGAAGGGCCACAACCACCTAAGATAAACATTGTGGTGCTCTCGTTTCATGCACATCATTGTTGGACGCCAGCACTGAATTGCTCTTTTGCACAATGTGGCTGCATTAAAGCAGCTCAAGCAATTCAAACTCTCACATTAAGTTTTCCATCTGAATCTCTCAGCAGAAATGAGGATGAGAAAGAGATTGTGTTTTATTTGTGTTTAACAACACTAACTGTCTGCCAGAGCAATTAAGATCATATCCAAACCAATGGATATGCTTAAACAAAATCAAATTTGATACCCAATGCCTATCAGTAGGAGAGCACCAGCATTTATGGGCTGTTACACTGGCCGTTTCAAAACCACATCAAAATATCCTGCATGTTTTGCCCAGTCTAAACCAGGTTAGTTTTAAATGAGGGGGGAATTTGAAATTGAAATTTCCCTTTCAGTTGACTGTACAAACAGTAATACTTTGACTTATTGTCATAAAGCAGTAATGTTATCTTAAGGGTACGATTAGAGAGCTGTGTATTTATACAATCATGTAAATGTCCAGATTGTTTTTCTCACTGTATTTGCAGTAGTGGCATTATGACATGCTTAGTTTAACATTGATTAATATTGATTTCCAAGATACCTTTGGGAATGAGAGTGTCCTGAACCAGTGTACTTTGGGACTCCAGAGTTTTGTGCTCTGTGTGGAAGTCGAGTTGTAGTCTCACTCTGGCCCATTAGGGAACTGTGCTGCTTTTAAATGGCAATGATATCATTGGTCGTGACTGAAACTTACCTACCTCCACCTAATGAGAAAGTATTCCTCCAACTAATAATATATTCAGCCTGCTAGATCCCTTTGCAAATTTCACCACACTGCCTGGATTTCACTGGCAACTCTGGTGCCCAAATTTGGAGAATAAGTTGGACAAGCCCCTGTGTGTAATATTTAGTACAAAGTAAGTACTAGTGTAATGTCTTTTATGAAACTTCAGAAACTTCAGAGCCAATTAGCACTCGAATAAGGGCAAAAGCCACTTTCCCATTCAGTACTGACCTTTTGCAGTTAGCACAGAGCACCTGCGAAGCCTGGCTCTTAAGACTGCTGCTGTCTTGCTCATATGAGAATACTGTTTCCTAAAACAGAACGATCAAATCTAGCCAATCAATAACAATGATTTACAACAAAAACTAACTAACGAACTACAAGACTATTACTGAAGTCCAGCTGATAACAGCAGGGCTGTATAACTTTGGAAACATTAAATTTAATGACCTTTTTTAATACTGACAGCAAACATGACTCTGAATTTTAGTTTTTGTTTCGAGAGTTTAATTAGACTGAATTCCTGGACAGTCAGTCTTTCATATCTACGTACCAAATGTTTAACTAAAGACCACAGGTGACTGAGGCCACTGGGCTTGGCAGGATGTGTCAAGTTCTTTACAGTGGAAAATAATGTCTACATATGATGTGCCTCAAGGAACAATAAGATTGGCCCAAAAATTGAAAACTGCTGCACTCCAGAGGTGATAAGAGCTGTCAGAGATGACAGAGTCGTTGATGCCAGTGGAGACGAAAACCATAAAAAAGGTATCCCGACCCACTGCTGGATTTATCAGAATACCTCAGTCAACTGTGTCAAAAAGCTGTTCTTAAAGTTACGATTCATACAACACAAAACTTCCACTTAACATGAGGTGATGCTGATAATGCTGAAGACAGCATTTCATCATTACTTCAGTTTATTCACCGTTTGTTGTATTTGTTTGATCACATCTCTTTTAAATTTCCATGGCAGTATTTAAAGGATTTTCACTTGTGGCTACAGCCCAGTCTGTGATGCTTCAGTGTGATTTCATGTCCGGTCGGGTGGAGAGAGCTTCCACCCACAGTCTTCACTTGCAGCTTGGTTAACCTACCATTTCATTAGTTTAGATCATTTCAATTTCTTATAAAATACAGACCAAATGCACACAACATGAACAGACAGCAGTGTAGAAGCCTCTGTTTAAGTCAGAGAGGAGGATGGGCCATCAGATTCACTTCATACAAAAGGTATAGTAGTGGTGCCTTCCTCTCCTGAGAATGACACTGTCTCTCTCTTGCTCTCCCGAGATAGGAGATCAATGCAGTGTCCGTCTGATAATACCTGAACCCTCCAAGTGCCTGTCAGTCCAGTGCTCAGCGGGGAAATAGAGCAAACATACACGCACACACAGACGCACGCACAAATCTAAAAGTGCCAGATTAGCTTTAGTGCTTGCCGATCTAATCTTCTGAGTCAACAGAGCAATGCAGACATGGCTCAGTGTCAGAAGCCAAGATAATGAACAGTCACTCATTTCACCCCAATACTGCAGACTTTTGTCTTTAAACCTTAAGTCTTATTCTTCAGCACACTGTGTGGCTTTACTTAACTTTTCATTAGTTAAACTGTCCGGGATCAAGCTGAGAAACTTTCAGTGAAACAAAGTGAAACACACTGAAAGATTTTCAGAGACTCGGGTTAAGAATATTGTGATTTTATTCATCGCATTTCTACCTTTAGAAATGACCCATTTTACTAAACTAATCCTAAACATGCCAATATTAGCTTATGTAATACAAGCACCAGCCATAAGGCTCCTGCGATTTTGATGAGATCATTTCCTTCTGCCAAAGAGGGCAGAGTTTGGATCAGTCTAGTTCAGACTAGTCTGAAAGCTCCTGGGCACTGAATGTTAGATGTAGCTTGTGTCTCCAGGTTGTTCTAAAACCAGCCTCAGTGCTCAGATGTGTGGATGGAACCAGTCAGGTGAAATAGTGGATAGTACAACTAATGGGTCAACCGCCAGCAATTTGTCCCTCAGTCTTTAAAATGAGCCCCCCTTGAGATGGCGGCACACAAATACACAAATGTACAGCTACAAAAACTGACAGCACGAATACTGAACACCCGTCTGAAACACCGTGTGAAAACAAAATGCCAAAATCCCCTGATATAAATTCTGCATTAGCCGTAGAGAACCCTCATGTTGCCGTAGCAACATAGATATAGCGTAATTACCATCTTGCGGGTCGGTGTAATAAAGCTAGACCCACAGCTCAGTGGCCCCGGGGCCCCTGGTAATGGCTTTTATGGCAATCATTATTGGCACACTGCTACACCAGGAAACACATAGGAGGACCCGCTTAGCCTCAAAGCCCAGAGCCCATGTCTTCCGAAAGAGGAGCTTCAAAGCTACAGTTCAAAGAGAGGGTGCAACACAGGTTTCAGATCAACAGATCTCTATTCAAAGATGTCTAAATTTACATAAATAAGAATATCTATATTTACATAACAAGACCAAGCTCCCCATTATAGGGTTTCTTAATTCTAGGGTTGGCAACAGGTTTTAGAAGTGCCAGGAATGAACTTGATGACAACTGATTGCTTCCTTCTCATGAAATATTGATAATTTCAGCACTAAAAATACCAGGACTTCTCACAGCATACTACAGTGGAGGCAGGCCACCTCACCTGAAATAATGAGCACCTCCGCTAATTTCAGCAGAAATTATTCCACTTTTACAAACCAAATATTATGACTTGTATCAGCTGCATGTTGATTTGTTTGCATTAATGTATTTGCAACAGGGGCACAGTAGCATTTACCATCTCTCCTTACAATTCCTCAAATAATCTCTGAACAGTGATGTTCTATAACTACTATAATATAGAAGCAAAAAAGTCTAGTCTAAAGCTCAGGCCACAAAAAGGAATATTAAGTGTGGCTGTGTGGCCAGTAGAGACCTTATAGTAAAGCCTTGTTCGTGACATCAACACATAGCACCAACATCAGCGAAAAAGCTATAGATTTTCCTGAAAGGAATAAGGGAAATGAAAAACTAAGACTTATAATTTCTTTCTGCATACAAAAAAGCTATAATCTAATGTGAACTCTCTAATGGAAGCTGCTTTGGTTGAGGCATGACTGAGCATCTCTGAAACGTTTCTGTCTGTGTCTCTCTCTCCACTTCTGTTACTCTCCTCCTCTGTCTGAGTGAGGATAAATTAGCAGAAGGAATTCAGAGCAAGGCTGCTTAGAGGAGGGTTTAAAAAAGCTTTGATCAGGACCCATGCCAGTAATCTGACAAATCCATAAGGGGAGCAACTCAAATCATGTTCTTTTGTAAGAGGCTATATATTGCTTTGGCAATTTTACTCCACCCCACCCTGGAGACAATGAACACAAGTGTCTCTAATTAATTATTTTAGTAATTTAGGAAACTTATAAAATTACACACCTTCTGGCAATTTGATGATTTGGTTATTTGGTATCATCTATATGTTCATATGTGTCATCCCACAACGCTGAAGGAGAAACCCAGTGAGAAGCTAGTTTTTAATCCTGCGCTCCAGGTACAGCGGATTTCAGTGTGTCTTTCACTTTGGTATAAAAATGTGAACAATTGAGTTCATGTCCATCTCTCTGCCACTCAGAATTAGTGCACTGACCTGGAGGACAAGGAGTAGTGTAGACAAAGCTAAGTTCAGTACAATACCAAACTCCAGTCTCTGTAATATAAGAAATATGGCTTCTCAATTTAATTCATTAGCCCCTCACAGTGTTCTTTTGCGATTCTCTTCAACAAATGATTCAAAAGCCTTGCTGAGAGAAAGAATTATAGAGCTGTCATAACCCCCCCCCCCCCCCCCCCCCCCCAATCACATGGAGAGAAAAGCGAGGGTGATGAATGGATCCACAGATTGGTAGGATGAAACACAGAGAAAGAAGAGGCGATAAATAAAAGCCCAATTAAATCTACAATTCTGATGTGGCCTGATCACATATTTTCTGACACACATGCATGTGTTTTTGTCTGCATGGCATTTTCAAGACTACAAGAAAAAATGGGGAGCTCTCAGTGGCATTGGATGTGTCATCTACAAAAATCTGCCAGCTTATTTTTGCTATTTTTAGTCATTTAACCAGACAAAGGCAGACAGTGCAGGCAAACTCACTAATAGCTCAGTGGAACTTGGCAGGCTGTAGCACAGAGTCAACTGGAGTCAAACGGCGGCGATAGTGATGAGTGTTTTTAAGGTCAGTATACACCTTCCATCAGGCAGTCCATGTTTCCACACACACAGGTCTGTCAGGTCAACTGTGGTCATTACCTCAGCAAGGTGAGTTGAGGAATCATTGCCACAGCAACAAAAGTTTGCCATGCGACCTTATCAAACCCTGTCCTCTTTCTTTCCTTTGCCTCCCCTTTCCTTTTCATGGCCCAAGTTCATTTTGCCCTTTCTATTCCCCTGCCTGAAAAGTTCACCATCCACATCATCTCTCTGAATGGTATCTGGGGAGAAGATCTCCATAGGTTTGTGTGTGTCTGAGAGAGAGAGATAGAGAGAAAAAGAAAAATGTACCACTTTCATTTGTAACACCCTTAGACAAAATGAGCAAGCCTACTCAACCCTCTCACGCTTAAAGCTCTATCTGTAGTGCACACTCGCCGCCCTCCTCCGTCTTACATGCGCACGCAAAACACAGTCTCGTACAAATAAGTTTTTTCTTCCTTCCGAAAGGTGCTTTGTCTCCTCGGCACGCTCTCCCACTATCTAACACCTCCCACCGCGCTCACTGCTTAAGCAAACTCTACATGATACTTCAGGCCGTTTCTAAGCTACTGTTGCTACGGATGTCAGTCAACACCCTCCACACACACACACACACACACATACACACTCACACACCATCACTGCCATCAAATAACCGGCTTATTTGTACTACCGGTCTGCCACCGCAACGCCTGTTAAGGAGATTAAAATGTTGAAGACTTAGCTGTGTTGGCATGCCAGCCTCATGTTTGTTGTGACTCAGCCCCACTGAAAGTGAAATGAAAGTCTCAAGTGCAGCATGACTGAGAGAGACAAATTACTACTATTATTATTCTCAAACGAAAGAAAAAGAACTTTTTATCATTCTGGCTTTTTGTTTTGCTGCTGGCGCTCTTTGGGGTCACAGGGTGGTGTGGGGATTGATGTGTTCACATTTCCACACATCTGTCTTTGTCTATCTGCCACCCACCACCCTTTCTCCAGATGGCTCCTTCATCTTTCTCTTTCTTCCCATTGCTTTTTAATTTCTCTTTAATGAGAATGAGGTGTATTACAATAGACTAATGATTTACAAATAGACCATGGTCCTATCCACCCACACTGTTAACTATGTAGTACTATGAAGGATGCTTCAAAATATAAAACATAAAGTTATAATTATATACATTTATAATGGACAGATACATGGTGATTACAAAGCTCACTGAAACAGCAAGCGTAGTCTTCTGACTTTGATGTACTTTATTTTCATGAGATAATTCCTGGCTCAAAACTATGAAGTTGATCATCTTAAATTATTCATAAGATATGAATAAAAGTTGTATTCGTGCAGTTCAGGGTCAGCGCATGTTAACAAACATTACTGCAAATATGCCAGAATTAGCACAGAGGCTAGTTTTCATCTGTAGTCCCTGGCAAGGTGTGAAGTTGGCAACTTAGCCTTAGCCTAAAATAAAGAAACTGGGTTTAACTGGGAGGCTCTGAGTCGTGTAATTGACACAACATGATCCGCTAGAGAGAAAAGAGATCTTAATCTGAGTACAGACACACAAACCTGACAATAACCAAGTTCAATTCTGGCATATTATCGAGTAACTCATGGTTATCAATTCCAAGCGTTGATTAGGGACAGCTGACGTGACATGCCAGTGTTTTCTTTTTGACCAGCGAAAGTTGCTCAGTGATGACTAAAAATGAGAAACTTGCCAAACTGACAGGGTCAGAGCTGAGCAAAGCCGTCAAAAATCCGAGTCACTCACACCCGTGTGGCAAAATCTTTTTTTTACATTCTCACACACTAATTTTAACTTGCATATACAGTACAAGTGAAGCTTGTGCTCGCACTTCATCAATTGGATCATAAGCTCGCACTGTTGGCTGTTGTAAAGGAAATGAGCCCTGAAACATCAGCAGGCTGAGTCGGACAAACACACAGTGAAGAAAGGACCGGAAACTGATGGACTTTATTTAGGCCGCAGCCACATAAGCAAATGTTTTTTATGTGAGAGTGAGAGATGGAGAATAATGTATATAGGTATATATATAATAATAAAAAGGCATGAATTCATATTGTTTTTGCCGAAATGATTACGGTTTAGGGCATGAGGAACTTCTCAGGAAGTGAGAAATCAAAACTTAACAGAAAAAACGAAGTACAAACTGACTCCTACGCCTCAGTGAACAAACACTTTGTCCATAGATAAGTAGACTTTCTGATACTCATACTTTCTGTTCAATAAAGTTAATTTCTGTCTTTGCTTTTTTGTAAGTGTGTTGAAACCAACATTAACACTGCTTGAAAAACTACAGTCATGTTCATCCATTGGACCAAGATCTGATAAAGCCTTTAAACTTAATGGATACTCAAACTTCCAGACTAGACTTCTCAGATCATATTTCATCTTCTGACGATACTCAAAGTCGATAGCGGTGTGTATTGTTGTCTGCCACATTGTCGTTTTTGATTCTACCAAGTCAGAAGTCAAGCCTGATGTGCAAGTGGTTTTGAAAAGTACTGAATTGTTTTGTGACCAAAAAAAAAAATATGTTTTTTTTTACAGAATGAATCAACCCTCAACAGCTGATTGTCAATGGGATTTTCATTGTTAAAATTTTACCACAATGAAATGAGAATGCTGCTAGCAGCCCCAGTGAAAATGAGTTTAACACAGAAAAAAAAAATCAACGTGTGTTCGGAAACCAGAAAATTTGAAGTTCTGCTGAGACAATAAGAGTAGAATTTAAGCAAATGCCATTCCCAGACCATCTGTACAGTCCATCTTTCTTCACACTTGGTTTTAGCACTACCTTGCAGTGGCTAGCCACATCACCCACGTATGTCAGTAAACCAGCTATTGTTAGTGTCTCTCTCTATCTAATAAAGATTTAACACAATTTCATGTTAGAAAAATAATTGTGTGCTCAAGGGTCTCTTTATTCTTAGACTTGCTCAGTGGGAGCCACAGGGGGGCACTAGAAGCCCCATGTCAGCACTACAAAAAGTGTAATGTTCAAAAATATATCTAGTATGACCTTCACAGTTATATACTTGATATTTGGGGAACTGAACAGTTGCCGTTAGAATATATTTAAACTAAGATAAATACTATCTGAAAAAACAAATAATAAAATGGACCATGGCTAAGATACAAAATGCATATGTAAGGCAGCTTGATGATTCATAAACATGAATGCAGCTAAATCGCATTGAGTAAAACTTCACCACAGCACAGAAAAGGAGATACAGGGGAGAGACCTGACCTCGTCTGCAGAGTCTCTCAACTGCAGTTAGGCCACAAGGGAGCCCTATGGGCCTCTTTGTCATCTTCATATTATACTGTCTCTGCAAAGGAACCACTCTGTCATATTCTGCTTGTTGCCAAACACACAACCTGGAGAACTCTATGTGATGAGGAATAGAGTACCACTCGTCAATCTAAATTCTGGAGCAGGTGAGAGACGGAGCACAGTTTGCATGAAAATGGATGAAAGCACAGATGCAGCCATAGCTTTACCACTGTTGGTTTGGCAGTGAAGAGAAATACAGCATTTGGAGTAGACACTAGTTGGGAAAGGACAGTCACTGACTCACATATTGGACATTATTTATGAGATAATGAGGCAAATAACCACTGTAATGATAATCACTGCAAACTGAATGCAGTAGTAGTATGACTACTAGTATGAAAAAGAGATAGCAGTGTCTGTTCTTTGTCATAGTTACTGTATGTGCATGTTACGTGATTTTACTTAAAGGTATATAGATGATACTAAATAATAAATGTATTTTGAGTCCTTGCAAGAATTATGAATTTAATAAACCTGACACAATGAGGAGAAATCATGGAACTGTGACTTAACTGAAAAATGCTACCAAAATCAGATTGTGCTATACTATACAGAGTGGGTGAAGGCTACTGTGGGGCCCCAGTATACAGCATTTGACATGACATGTTGATGGTAAAACATTTTTGTCTTAACTTGTAAGGCGTTCTGCCCTCATGGAGAACCTGTGTATGAGAACATGTGAAAGTGTTGCTCGAGTGGAGTGAGGCAGAGGGAGTAATTATCATGCAGTCAATTTTGTGAGTAATTATAAAATTGTATTTTTACAGTCAGACACTTACTGTAATCTTCTGTGATTATAGCAGTTTTCATTTCCAATGCAATGTTTAGAAGTACAGAATTCATTTAATATTATCTGTGCCCAACTGTGTCCTTCTGTCAGTCAAATCTTTCAGGGTAACAAGTTAAACTGGCTTATTCTTTGCTACAGTACTTTGAGTTTTCTGAGGCATGAGACTAAACTGTAGTAAACAAGTCGTTAGGGACAGCTCCGGGCTGTGAAGCAAGCATTTCCTGAACAACACACACGTATAAAGCAATTGTCCTTCTGATAAGGTCCTATATTTTTAAAAGCCTCTCACAGTTATCACAAGATGTCCTTCTCTCCACTGTGCACACAATATCAGAGCTACAGCCTCACTTGTTGCACTCATGGCTCACGTTGCTGACTGACTCATTTCCTCAAAGATGCTTGACTGTTTACTGTATTTAGCACTACATTTTGCAGCAAATTGAAGCCACAAAAATTAGAAATATGGCATTTATGTTTGTTTCATGTATTAATTTGAGCAAAATTACAGTCTCCTCATCTCTCCACACAGCGTCATGTTTTCATCTGCCACTATATTTAGTATCCTCAGTGGAAAGGACGCTTGGGTGGACATTTGCGTCACATGCTTCATGTACGCAATGATTTACTCACTAAGTCTGTTTCCATTGCACTTTGCTGCATTTTGCTTTTCTTAATACTCCAACTTTTTTACCTCTGGCAAGTGTAACTGTGATATTTCAAGGTTTCTTTTGTCCATTCGGCTGTTTTTTTTTTTTTTTGTACAAATTGAAAATACACATACTTACTCCAAAATCCTACTGGTCCCCAAATCCCTGCCTACAAACGGATCAGTAAACAAGGCAGTCAGCATGGAACAACACTACATGCTGCAACACCACAACTGTCCAAGAAATGCAAGAAGCTGTCCGACTCCACCTGTCAATAAATCGCCAACTTCTTGACAGATGTGTAGCATGAGGTTGGGGAAACCTCAGGAATGCGTGCTCTCCCCACTACCTTCACTCTTCACCAGTGACTGCATCTCTGAGGAACCGCACAATGGTGGGCTGCATCAGAGGCTGAATTGGTCTGAGTAAGAATATTAATAAACTTTTCCTGATTTGGAAAATATGTTGCTGCCATGATGAAATGGCTTACATTTGGCTATGTGGTGGGAGAGCTATTTTTCGGGCACCCAACAGGGCTGTGAACCTATTATTTTTTTAGTTTTTCAGAACTAGAACGTGTTGAAAAGTTGTCCTTTGGCCGATTGTGGTGCCAAGACGCAAAGGAGAAAATTTGCTGTTTGGAGATCCACAGGAAACACTTTCAAGTATGCAAACACTGATATTTCTTCTAAAATCATTCCTTTTAAAAACACAAATCACTGAGGCATGCAGCCGTTCCATTGAAACTGACAGAACGCTTTGCTTCTTTCCGAGCTCTGCCTCATGAAGTAATATCACACTTGGGTTCATTGTAATGGGAATCCAATATGCACATTCACACATTTTCAGTTTTGTTTCCCCTGGGTAGAGCAGAACCAAAAAGAACAAATTGAATTCTCAGAAACAAAACGAAACCTGCCCAGAAGCAGTGAAAAACTAGTAGTACTTTGTGCCCATTTTACACAAGTAAGCATATGTGTATTGTGCATGAAGAGAGCTGAAAAGGTCAGATGGGGAGCTTGTTGTATTTGCAGTCTAATTATAAGATTGAATGATATGGTGAGATCTTGTTTAAGTGGGATCTATAATGGCATTGAAGTAGTAACAGTGTCAAAATTATGTTAGGATCATTAAAGCCGCCATAAGTGATTATTTGGATATTTACAGGGAGAAACAAGTTGTAGACAAAACATTGAGCTAATATGGCAAACTTGTTAGCAAACAAGTTATTTACACATCCTGCAGTTACGGCACATCTTTCTGGTTCCTGGATGAGTGAGCACGTCCAATATTCACTCCCCTCTTAGCTTTGTTTTTGGACTCTACCAACTGCAGCAGGAAGTCTCTGTTACATAAGCTGCTCATTGCTCCACTTCTTCACATCTACTGGCTAAATGTATCTGTCATGTACACATTGACAGATGTATTTTTTAAACATACTGTTTAGTCACTCCACATATGTCATAGTGTACTTTATAATGCGGACTTCCAGATTAACATCATTAGATACAGCATGATAGTTCAGATCAAAGGATTATATAAATACACTAATAGACACATTTTATACAGAATGTTATTGGTACTGACCAGGGATGTCAGCAGTTCACTTTTAATCGGTTAACCACCAAGAATATTTTTGTTAGACGCATCTGTGTATAGGTTAATTTGCATATACACACAAACACAAACCGCATCTCTTAGCCTGGGGCTAATAGCCACCTTAATATTGGGCTGAGTGCAGTGTGAGAAGCCCATAAGGTAAAAAAAAAAAAAAAAAATCAAGCGTAGTAAACAAAGCTCTTTTTCATCTTTTGTGATGGAACTCTTCAGTTTAGTTGTATTGCTAGCACTATGCTGCAGGACATTAAGTACAAGCACCTGGCTGCCATGTCTGAGGACAGCTCGCAGCCAAAGATCACGTTGCTGCTAGCAAGAAGCTGACTAGTGCTGTGGAGACATGGAGCTTCAATGGCCGTGTGTTGGCCTGCATCCATGAAAATGGCAAAAAAAAAAAAACATGTGCCACTTTTTTCTTAAAAATGAAGCAGTTAGTTACCAGTTAATGGGTGTCAGGCTATTGAAAGCAAAATTAACCAAAATGACATCCTTAATACTGACAACAACATTGTGGCATGTTCTCCTGCGATACTGGAGCAGAGCCATATCGTTCCTGTACTTTGAGGCTTTTCTGGCTTGGCAGCTGTTCTTCTGTGACAAATAAGTATTTTGCCAGCTTATGATGATTTACATTTGATTGATGGCACACCAGTACAGTTTCATTTTTTTCTTTTCAACATGAGAGAAATCTCGAGAAACACATAGTGAGCACCAATGAGCCTGAGCAGAGAGACTACAGACCACTGAGAAGGGAACAAATGGGCTATGGGGGTTTTTTACGTCGTGCTCTGAGGCCAGGGGTGATCACACTGGGCAAAATGTCTGTTTTCAAGACTATTGTGGTCCCACTGTGACATGAGAGGCTCATTACAGCCAAAAGCATCAGGGTGATGGTGTGAGCTGCAAGGTTTTGACACCACCATCCAATCTCAAATTGCCTCATTCTCCAGGGGAGAATCCTCAAGGCATACTGGTTCACGCATTGAAATACACACAGAGCCAAGCAGACAAACCCACAAAACAGACATCACACACTCAATTTAAACCTGAAAAACATCTTCATCTTGCTGTAAAATGGGCAGGGGATTTCTCTAGCTGTAGTGAGCAGAAGGCCTCCGTGATCCACAGATGGCTTAATGAACTGCAGGGCATTCACATGGCAATGGAGAAAGAAGGATGACACACACTGAGACACATGCTTTATCATACACTTGATCTCTACAGACTCTCACATAAAGTACAAAGAAGAAAAGGTCCACCCGGTGGAAAGTACAGTGCAAGAAGAGAATTAAAACTATTTTATTTTCTCATATGTATTGTATATAAATTAACATTCTTGAGTAGCAACTGCAGCAGCATTGTTATGAACAAATCTCAGACATCACAGACACAATTACAGACTATACTGTGATCAAAGAAATGTAAAATCAATAATTGCTTGCATTCATACATTTAAGATCATCTGAGAGCGCTCTGGATAGAGCATCACAGATTGCAGAATTGTACTGGAATTTATGAATGACCCAAATCTGCAGGTATGCTCTCCTGATTAGACCCTGATCAAAAACAACACACTAGGTTGGTAACTTGCTTACTTCTTACACTTGTAGTAGGGTAGTACATTAGCAACTACACTGCCGGATTGGCACTGATAGCCTTTAACGTTAGCTAACAATCTGACATGACCTTTCTGCCGGTCTGGACTTAGTGTCCAGAAGATGCTCTGTGCGTTCTGAAACTGAAACAGTCAATTTCTGACCAGCAGTTAAAATGATGCTCTAACCATTGCTTTCACTATTATATTTAATTTTCCCAATTCTGGAGGTTTATCTACTTAAAGTAAGTCACAAGCAGCTTAGCAGAGCTGATAAGAGCAGATACATCTTCACCAAAGACATCGTCTTCTGCAAGTTTTCCAAGTATGTCATGAATTAAAAGTCTTCAGAGGTTCACCGAACCCAAGGACCTGAGACCAGACCTGGGATCGGGTTTGGATCCACATTTTATATGGTCAGTTGGGCCCAGGTTTGTTCCCACTCTATTACTGCGGGTCGCAAGCCTGTTTCACATTATGTCTAATGCCCAAGTGGATCCAAGAAGACCAGGCCTCGATCAGACAGCGCTGATCATGATGGCTCTGTGTGTGTGCGTGTTGATGAGGGGTGGAAGGTGAAAAAAAAAAAACACAATAGACATTAGAAGCCTTGGCAACAAATAAGCAATTATACGTTCATTTATAGCTCAAAACAGTCAAACTTGTCTTTAACGTACTAGATGCAAAAAAAAAAAAAACTGCAAAGCTGACTCTAAACGAGTCGAGTTTGTCATCAGTCACATGACAGCAAGGATGGATTAAGCTTCACAGCCAGGCACAGGAGAGGAGGCTACGTTACATTAGGTAAGACACAAGTTATGTTTTGACACCTTGGAAATTAATGTCAACTTAATAATAGCAGTCAGCCTGTGAATTTATATGAATCTAAATTTGTCCCATATCAAATTTTTTTTGCAGGTGGCCCCATGGGTACCATGGGTACCTGCACCAGTGCAGGATTCTGAGAGTCAGCACCGACTCTAGTGAAGTGTGACCAGATTTCTTGTGTGTGAGAAAGTGGGAGAAAGAGTTGGGCCCCACCCCTCACACACGACAGGCTCCATGAGAGAAATCTCTCTTGTGCATCACAGACAAATGTCTTAACCTTGTTGGAAATTAGAAATGGAACTGATAAGATAAAAAGTGCAAGACAACATTTATGGAGCCTGAATAAAAAGGCAATCTTCGTAATTTCTCCAATACCCTGAGCAGAACCAGTAACGATTATGACTGACTGACATTTCCCTGACTGTTCGGTTGCACCTGTAGCATGGAATAAATGTCTAAAACACCTGTGTGGGTGTGCAGAGTTTTTTTACAGTATTTATTATTTCCTAAAAAGTTTTATTAAGCCATGCCAATCAAAACCAAGGAATGTTCATTCATTTGCATAAATAAATCAAAAATGTACTGTATATTAAAAAATCAATTTGCAATCACAGTAAATACATTTAAATGCTGTATTTCATTATTTGTTTTTTCCAGGTTTCAGGGAGCAATAGATTCACACTCCTGTGGCTTTCAAGAGACAAACTTAAATGCACATCTGAATTCTGTTCTGCTCTTTCACTCTCGCTCTCCTTATCTGTGTTCGCCTCTACTTCTCCACGGCTTTCACTCATTCAGCACTATCACTGACTATTGGATTCTCAAAGCACCTGTGGAGTAATTCTCCATCTCTCACTCACTTTCTCCTCCAATTTCCATCCTTCCCTCTCTGTTGCACTCATTCAGCGACTAACACATGGGATCACTCACTCACTCAGTAACAAACACATGATCAAGCACATGCACACAAACACACCTGGCCATTACAAATGGCTAATGATTCAAAAGGTCTAATGATTTGAGAGTAGCAGTGATGTTGTTTTAGTATCACTCTGTGGTTCATATCCCAGCAACACAAATCCCAGAGAACCAAGCTGAGCTTCTCTTTGCACACACAGACACACATACAAACTTAAATAAACAAACTGCCGAATTTCCCCAGCTGGGTATTAATAAAGTCTTATCTTTCTTGTCTTAAATGCAGCTAGAGACAAAGACAGGAGCGGACACAACTGTCCTGTTGTTATAAAATACATCACATCTTTACCTTTACACAGTCCCTCATCTCATCTGTGAGAACACTGGCTGGCAGCCATCTACCTCACAGTAATACTGCTCAAAAAATCACTTCCTCTGAGATTTTTATATCACAATACAGTATGTGTGCAATACAAAATAGCACTGGTTACTGAGACACAAATGAAAAGCCAGAAATGGATCTAGTATCTCCGATCGTGCATATCTCTGTCTCCCACACATCTCCCAGCTCAGACATCGCTGCCAAATATCACCCCACAGACTGGCTAAGTGTGATAGTCCATGAGCACCAGCTAGCAGCCAGCTTTAGTTATTCTGACCTTGATCCATAAACATCAGTGAAGTTCTACATTTCAAAAATAGAGTGGACGGGACCCCAGATCCATCAGATCCACATCACAGCGAAGTTTCATCATCGACACAATGACTGTGGACATATTTTTTCCTACTAGCCTGTCAGATGCTGCCAAAAGACATAAAGTATACATCAATTTTGAAGCATGACAAGCACCTCAGTACCCTGAAGCAGGTGCAGCAACCAGGCAAAAAGATGGGAATGGAGTGAAATAACAAAAAATAAAAAAAATGATAGAAAGACAGAGTCTCACTGACTGTGCAACTAGTTTCCAAAATAGTCTTAAATCTTAAAATGTAAGTTAATAAATGCTAACAGTTGTAGTGTGTCTTCAGGTTTATCATTCGCCGCCAGTCTTTCAGTTGTTGTTCTCAAACTACTACCACACTACAATACCACAAATGTGATTTTACACCATGCACAATAGCTTCAGTGGAGAAATTAGCCAAAGTCCTTGAAAGCCTCCCAGCTGCTGTTTGTTCTGTTTATATTTAATTCATGTTGCTTAATTACCCCGTAACAGGGCCACAACTTTTTCGAGCCATTGTTGCTTTAATGTTACATCGCATTTCACAATGTTGCTTTTTACCTTTATTTGATAGTGCAGCTGGAGAGAGAAGACACTAAAGGTGGAAGAGGGTGGCCTCTGTTATTTAGACAAGTGCATGTTTTCTAAATTGGATTGGATTAAAGAGCCCTAAAACAAACAGCTGCCTTTCAAAAGATGACTAACTTGCAAATGGTGCATATTTTTCCATAGGGCTACCTTGTCTTTGGTTTATACACTGTGTCAGTTATTTCATAGGTTGAATCACTGTTGCATGCTACAGTTATGCCTTTTTTTTTGTCCAATAAATAACGACTGGGTGCTGAGGGTTTTAAACAGACTGGCCCTATGGTCAATTTACCCATTATGTACAGGGAGCACTGACACCATAATCACCAATAGTCCTTGGCAGATAAC
Source organism: Chelmon rostratus (assembly GCF_017976325.1). Lineage (NCBI taxonomy): Eukaryota > Metazoa > Chordata > Actinopteri > Chaetodontiformes > Chaetodontidae > Chelmon > Chelmon rostratus. The sequence continues at coordinate 26,349,902 of NC_055662.1, read as the reverse complement.
ATGCTGTGGTGCTCCAGTCGGTGGCTACCACAGCTTACCTAGCGTTATCTCAAAAGTTAGAAAATGAGAACATGTAGTAGCTTTAGTTCTAAATGGTAGTCTGTTTATGTAGCAAAGTTTACAATACAGAGTATATGTATAAAAGAAACCCAGACATAAATATAGTGTTCTTTTCTGACTAGTGTACCTCGTTTCCAAGGTAACAGGTGATGGAAGACTGTGCAAAGCTATAACAACTGCACAAAAAAAAGCATCTTACTTTGGGTAATGCTTGGTGCCTTTTATCACACAAGATGCTTAATTGCTGACAAGAGGTACCACAGAGTGAATCATCTACTTACTACTAAACTGGTTAATTAACCAACAAGTTAGTCTTCCAACTTCCTCCACCCCATTTACTTCCTAATCTTTAACTGCTGCTTAACGCAGCCCCACTCCCTCTCTGCACCTAGGTCATTGATTAATCTTTGGGGGAACATGTAGAGGGGACCTTTGTATCCTCCAAACATCTTACCGGTGGCTGCTGAGAGTTGAGCACCCCCCTCTTGGTGGACCCCCCTCTGGAGCTGAGTCTCTTCCACGACTCTGAGAAACGCCCCCTGGTGGTGGGACGTCCAGGTCCAGATGTCCCGGACGCGACAGATGAATCATCCCGGGTGGAGAACGGACGGTCCCTGCGCAACTCCCTCCGCTCAGCCCACTTCTTCTTGGAAGCCATTGGTGTTGAAAATTTGGTCAAAGAGATGTGAGAGGCAGGGCAGCCACGCTGAGTCGAGGAGGCTGTTCTTCAATCAAACTCGTGCCACAGGTGGCATCCTCACTTCATTGTTAACTCTGACGACTACTGAACTGTCCTTATTCACTCAGTCGCCGTGTCTCCTCTCGGTCTTTAAGTCTAAAATTTCACTTCGAATGATGGTGCAAGAGAAATTTCCGAGTCCTTTCTGCCGGTTTCTTTTACTTTTTCCTCTCTTCTGATCTCTTGATCAAAAGGAGCGGGACAACAGATCTTCACCTGCTTGGCTGCACTCCTGTGCTCTTCTCCTCTTCCCTGTAGCCTTCCTTTGGGAGGGACGAGTGTCAGAGAGGAGAGGTGGCGAAGCAGAAGGTGCTGTCTGCACCCTGTTGCATGTGCTGTTACTGTGGCTCGGCCGTTGATGCTGTTTTCCCTCCTCCCAGAGAGAGAGAGAGCAAGAGAGAGAGAGACAGAGAGAGAGAGAGAATGGGAAACAAGGCTAGGGAAAGAGCGAGGGAAGGAGGGGTGGAGGAGGAGGAGGGTGCAGGGTACAATATTCAGATCCGGGTGAAAGGGGCTTCAGGATAGACAAAATAATAACTGGGAGCTCACAGAGTGGACCGAGAAACAACAGGAAAAAAAGAGCAAATGACAGCAAGACAGGTGGAGAGAGAAAAAAATCATAAGACAAGAAAGCGAAGAGACAAGCAAGAGTCTCTGGGTGTAGGGTTCTTGTTGAGTATTGAGCAGAGCTGCTTTGAGATGCACAGAGACAGAAACCCGGCTCAGTAAGTTACTCTCTCACTGTGGACACTGTGCTTCGAATACCCACAGCTACAAAACCTCCATCTCCTCCCTCTCCTCTGCCTCTTGTCCCCGAGCTTTCACTCACAATCTCGCTCTTTTCTGTGCGGGGTACACGTCTCCCCGTCCTCTTTCTCTTTGATGTACATGCTTCACAGTTCATGAGTTAAACCATCTGATCCTCAGTTTCTCTGTTGCAATTGAAGAATAAAGGACAATACCAAATAAAGCTGGCACTTGTGATCTTCGCCGCTTTTTCAGTCTCCTGCTGCATTTGCAGGTCATCTTCTCCTTTCGCTCTCAACTTCAAAGTCTTCAGCTGTGCTAAAAGGCATGCCATGCTGTGGAGTTGTGGAGTTGACAGAAAGTGAGCAAGTTCTTCAGAAAAAATAAATGCTGACAATCTAAAATGCTTCTGACTCTATTCTGGCCAAAGAAAATGAGAAAAAAAAATATTCTAGGACAATAAAATAAGATGAGAGAGAGATAGTGTGTGAGACAGTGGGATGAGACATGGAGGCAAGTAAGGAGAGGTGACAGTGTCTGAACACCAGGGACAGTGTTGTCGTCGCTCCCAGCAACCACTCACCACCTGGGAGCAGCTCCTGAATGTATTGAGTGTGTGTGTGTGTGTGTGTGTGTGTGTGTAGGTGGGTGGGTGTGTGTGTGAGAGAGAGAGATTGTATTACTGAGCATGTGAGAGACAGGGAAAGTGAAAAAGCAAGACAGATATTCCCTGAAGGATGAAAAGGAGGGAGATGGAGAGGCAGTGGGAGTAAAAACACAAAATCACAACTCTTGATCAAACATAGAACGACGCCACGTGGACTTTAAAGTTAGCCTTCAATGCTGTATTGAATCACTGATACAGGAATTAACCTTTCGTCAGTTGTAATGCATTATGTCAGAAAAGCTGAATTGTAATGGCAAAATACAAAGTGTTAGACTATGCTGTTAGTCAGACAAAGCAAGACATCTGAAGATGTCATCTTAGGCTCTAATTAATATAATCAAATATTCAGCCGATTTATCAATAAATAACAATGAAAATAATTATTTGCAGCTCAAGGGGACATTGCAAATTGTTACCTGGAGGACATGTGCCAATATTCCAGACGGTGGATAGACCACTTAAGTACAAGTTTGCATTATTACAGTTTCACTTTATCCAATAATCAATCACTTTTGACTGTTCAGTAAACTTTTATACTATCAATTAATACATTTTAATCTGTTCAGTTTGCTTTTTCATATACTGAAATAAACAATGTAAATAGCCAACAATAAATCTTAATTATGTATCTTTGTGAATTTAACTGATAAAACAGTGAAAGAAAAAAAGTATCTTAAGCTACACAACGCAATGAGTGCTCTCTTAGCAATAAGCTCACGTTAGAAATTAGCCACTTATTAACGGCTGTAACAGTTTTTAACTTAACATGTAAAGCTAGATATGTGTTTTATTCACCTGTATTACTTAATGTGGATAAAGACCTGGCTAATTTGCTGGACATTTTGGAAGAACAAGTTCAAGGAAATACTTTGTTTTATGGCTCTCAGCGACAGGATGTCAACAATATCGTTTTTTAACGCTGCGTTTTTAGCATCGCTAGCTAACATGGTAATGACTACCTACAGCAAAAGTTAGCTAACAGCTAAACAACAAAGTTATCATTAATTATAATGAACATATTGTAAGTACGTAAGTAAGTACGTTACTTTATTGTTTATTTAAAATTACCTGTACGTACGTGGGAGACCAACGACGACCAGTCAACAGTTCTATTTCCTGCCGGCACGTGCTCAGTAACTGCTGTGTGACACGGTGTCTTTTCAACCATGACCACTAGGAGGCGCCCCTTACCTAAAATATTTTAACCCCGCCTTACAAAACGTGAATGTTAATCCAGTAGTCACTATTATTTTAGTTCTGGTTTGGTCTCTACAAACCCCCTGATGCAGGTAGGATACTTTAGTTTAGATACTTTAGATACTTTTAGTTTAATCAGCACCTGGCACCATATTGAATAAATTGAAAACTGTAAATTTCTCTTTGGAGATTAATAAAGTATCTATCTATCAATCGGTCTATCTAATGTAAAAAAAAAAAACAGATTGATGTCCAGGTGTGCCAGCCATTTTATTGTTCATTAATAGAAAAATAAATTCTGAATCAGCTTCTTAAAATTCAAACTACAAAACATGATATGTGTTGTGTATGATATAGAAATGTGTGTTTTTATAGGGTATTTATGAATTGGAGTTGGCTGTGAGTATTGTGACTATAACAATGAAAGGTCTGAAACCTCCTTCAGTATAGTCCATCTTATGGTAACACACACATACATGCAAACACTTTGTTAGTACAGCTTTTTCAAAGTTTATGCAGAATTTGTTTGACACCAAGATGTGAACACACACAGGGACACAGGAGATAAGAATGATTTACACCATATTACTTTCAACTTAATGGATTCATAAGAAAAATGTGGACACAGAGTGAGAAATCCTGTGATAAAGAGTGAGAGACCATAAACTCTGAACAGCAGTCGGTGGGAAAAAGAGTTGTAGACTTCACCTAAGGAGCTTTCAGGAAATTTGACGTAGCATGTTTAAAGTTTGGACAAGTCTCAGTGTGCACTCGCTGACATCTGCTTTGCTCCTGTCTCCCAGTACCACCCCCTTTCTTTAACATCAAAGATCCACCTACACAGGGTCGTGCGGTTTCCATGGTTACTAACCCGAAAACTTAGATGTTGCATCATCAGTGCTTCATTATAATCCTCCCGTGTATCACCATGCGCACTCATGTACAATTTCACACAATTACATCCATGAAAACACACGTTCCCACACCACAGCAGACACACAACCAATCGTGTGCAGAAATATTCATGTTTCCTGGATCTTACAAATAAACACACACACATAGATGTGCACACTAACATCAAATCATCTTACAGGATCAGTTTCTGGTGACCTAAATTGCCTGAAATGTTTTCCTACAATTAGCAGTTGATCACACTGGGTCACACATTGCATGGATTTTATAAGAAACAACAAAAAATGATAAAGCAGCATACTGGATCCAGCAAATTATCATAAGAGGGTATATTGTTTATTTCCAGCTAGTGTGAGACGGGCATGGCCCAACACAGAGTAATTAAGTAAATTAAAAAAAAACAGCTACAGAGTAGCTCGCCTGATCAAAATATACCCGTTAATTCCAGGTCAACTGATCAAACAAAAAACTTTTTTTTGAGAGGTTTTTTAATTAGCTGTCTGATTAGTGGACTATTTTTCCCGGGGTTTTGTTGAGTGTCAAGCTCCGACTCTTAACAAGTTACAGACAAAGTGAAAGAAAAGAGCAAAGCATGCCCCTGCAAAATGAGCGGCCATTAGCTTGAGGAACAACAAAATACTTTTGCTCAGTTTCTGATCTGCAAAACAAATACAATACTTGTAAGACTTCCTTAACAAGACATAACTTTTTGATCTTGACGTTCATTGATGATCAGATGATCAGAGTGCATTTCTTTTCCAAAACCGTAAAGGAACATTTAAGAAAGGCTTTGATTTTTAACCCTGAAGTGCTGTATGTCACCACCACAGAGGAAACCTCATTAGAGGAAATTCTGTTCTCGTTTCATACATTAATTGAGCTTGTGGAACAAATTGCTGCTGAATTTTATCAAACGTTCATACATCCCGAGCTTAGGTTCTTCTCTAAATCTGAGCTTTGAAATCATTGCACATAAAGTCTTTTCCACAATATTTGTCAGCAACAAAAAATGCCACTTCTCTGACATTTGAAAGAAGCCAGGTTTGACTGAGAATGAACATCAGAGTGAGAAATCGTTGCTCTTGAAAATGTAAACACAACTGCGAGCCTCTCTGGTTTTAGCGTAAAATGCAGAAATTTCATACAGTGTTTGTAAATGTCCTGAAAAGAACTTGAAGTTTTTTAACGTCCCATTGACCTCACATGCGCTTAAACAAAATTCTGCATTGTAGTAAACTTTTTTCCCCTAATGTTGGCAGTTAATGATATGAGTAAACATCCTTCTGGAATTAATTAGCAGCAGTAAAGCAGCTGTTCACACAAATTTGCAGATGAGCTTTTGAAATCCTGGCAGGTCCTGATCAGCTTATATTGTGTATACAAATAAATCAGTGTAAATACAGTCAATACATGTGTAATTATTAACTCATCATGAAAACAGATTGTTTTTCTGATCCATCCTCTGTCTGTTTTGCTGGAGATCCTGAACAGGAAGTGTGTTTCCTACCTTAATCTCTGTGCACAGCGGGGTCAGAACTCTTCTAGTGTGAGATTTCCTCGTCATTTTCCTCTGAGGGACAAAATCAGAGACAGAGTGAGAGAGGAAAGTAAGAAAACATCTGTTGTGCTTCACAATGATATGAATGAAAGCTGTTCAGTTAATTACTTCATCTCTGTGCAACTGCTTTGTTTGCCCAGAGCTTCAAATAACACAACTAATTTTTACATTTTTAAATTTAAATTTGCAGTTTTCTGCCACAGATTAATTTTTTTTTTTCCAAACTGCAGTCGCTAAGTGTTGTCATGTACTTCTAACACAAAGGATCTGTTGATACCACAGCCTTCATACTGTAAGCTGATGCAACGTGGTGAAAACAGGCACACTGAATATGGCTGCATAAGACTATTCTTGGTAGCTTATTTACCCTGAGCTGACACATTTCTTTCATCACTGAACTCCTTTTACTGCTCGTTTTAAATGCAATAACTACATTTACCAGTGGCTTAAGGTCATAAAAATCTACATCATATGAAGTTAAACACTGTTGCAAACAATGTTTTCAAGGCTAAACTGAAGGTCTGTTTTGTTGGTCTGTAAGTTGCCAGCAGGATTTTATAATTCTCATCCTGAAGTTTGCCCAAGTATTTCTTCTCAAATTGTATTAGATGAAAAAACTTCACATGAGGATTAGCTCTCAAGACATTTTTGGTTCAGGTTTTATGAAAATATTCCAACCTCCACTGACTGAAAGTGTTACCAAGACGCTCCGATTACAGTTGCAAATTACAGAGAAAGATGACACAAGGAGGCAAACTGCAGAATGTGGGTTTAATGGTCACTGGCCACAAAGATCCAAAAAAAAAAAAAAAGAAAGAAAGAGGAACAAGAATCAAATAAAATGAGAAGATCTTTGGTATGTGAAGCTTTACTTCATCCTTGTTTGATTAAATCCAATTTTTATTCATTGCTATGGTACTGAAGATCTGATTACTGTTGCTATAAATCTCATTTCAAATCTTTACACTGACCGTGTATACGCATCAAGTGATTTAAATCGTAAATATGAAATTATTGATGTTCACTAAAGGGGAAAAACAGGAAAAAAAAGAGAGAAATTTACTTATATAGTAATTTGCATTTTGAAATTGGGTTCTAGAATATATTTTACTACAAAAATACTACTCGCTGTTCAGAGAGGGAGGCTTAACACTTGATGCATTCAGGAGCTGCAGCTAATAATCAGCAGTTTTAATGGCGGGAGGCAGGTGTGACAGCTTCAGCTCTCACCTGTCACCATCAACTTCTCCAGCTCATTACAGCCAGCTAGACTTGAGCACGCCGAGCTGTTCATTCCTTCAGAGTTTTTTTTTATCCATTCAGCTGTGAGTGCCATACTCCGAGTCTGGTGTGTGGCCACCTCACTCAGATGTGCAAATCAATGCAGGAAATTGGTGTAATGAATTCAGGACGGTCTTGTCCTTGTCTGTGATAAGTGGCTTTCCTCCAACTCTGCGTTTATCTTTTCATAATCAGACACCACCTCACCACCTTTTTTTCACTTTACTGCACATTTGTACAAAAGGAAAAGATCCCTAACCTTCTCTCATCCTCCCTTCTTCTCAAACCCTTTGAAAACCAAACAATATAGTATTTTCAGCAGTTTATCATTTTTATACCTGCAGAATCTGTTGGATATAAAAAGAAAGTTTAATCCAAAGAGTATGAAGCTGCTGTGTGATAATTAGCCTCTGTCCCGTCTCATATCCTAACACTAATTACTGCTTCCTCTCTGTGCGACAGAAAGGTTGGGGATGCATTTTTAAGCAGGCTGACGCCATCAATTATTCACACACAGCATCCACGGACAATATGTGTGTTTCTGTTTGCCAGAATTTGTGAATTTCTCTCCAGTGCGCCTGCTTTGTACATCAGGTACATACAGTATTTACAGATCATTAGCATCACTGGGCCAAAGAGAAAGAGATCTAAACAAACAACACTGCAGCTACATTATGCACTGCGTGAGTGATGGTTTGTGGCCACCCTGCAACAGAGGTCCAACCACAAAAATCAATAAACGTATCAAAAAAGACACGTGGTAAGATTAGAACCGTGGTCTGTGCTCTGTTGTTTGAACTTGTCTGCAGTGATTCAGCTGGGAAAGACTCAACTTGCTGTCGAGCTGTAATAGTAGATGAGCCAAAAGCAAATGCAGCCTCCTGTGGAGAGGTGTCACCAAAACTGTCCTTACTGCTGCTGAAACTCCTACACAACTCACAGGCTGTGTGACAACAGTCTAAATGACAGCCAGCAAACACAAGATATTCTTAATATGCTCACGAAACAACGCATTTGTAAATTTCACATGTGTTGGTGTGTGTGTGCGTGTGGGTTTCAGTGACTCACTAGTGCTGGCTTTCCATCCAAGGCACACATACACTAATGAGGGACAGCTCATCTGTGTCTGAACGACAGCCACGGACCGGCTTGGAGACAAGCCGCTAATCACTGAATCATGGAGAAGAGGCCAAAGCATGAGCGCGCTCACACGTAAAGCACGAACACACATAAATTCCCTCTGTGATGACTACCCTGATTGTCTTTTGCAACACAGAGCTAAAACTCAAAGAAAATTAAGATTCTAAGAGTCTTAAAAGCCCTCAGTTATCAGTATATGCTGTTTGCTGTAAGTCGAGGCTTTAAAGCCATGAAAGAGAACACTGAACATCACATATGACATGATGATCACTTTAATCTGCTCTCAAAGTCCACAGAAAAGCAAACTTAAACATTTAAGGGAAGACAAGAGTCAAAAGATGATCGCTTCAGTTAGAGGACAGAGAATCCCTCAAAGGCTTGTTCTGGAGAAATGTGCTAAATCCATGTTTTATCAGACTAACAGGGAGCAGCCTATTGTGGATGATTTATACATAGACAGCATATGGTTGCTTCAGTGTCCAACAGCCAACAGATGGAGGCGCAAAGCAAGAAAGAGAGGGAATATGGGGAGACGATTATCATTTATTTAGCACACCAGCAGCCGACCACTTCGCAGCATTGATCTGTTACCACGGCTTACATAATGCATTTTTTATCATCGCCCAATAAAAATTCAGCCCATGATCCCAGACAACAGCGAAACCCAAAGTAACACTTTTCTTATTTGCCAAATCGCTGTGCCCTCGTTTCTACTACTTTCTCTCAACTACGATTTCATCAAACTTTTTGCGCATGTGTGAAATCATCATCATCATTGTTGAGGTTTTTACACACTCAACCCAAACTTCATGTCCGAGACTCATTCAAAATGGCCGATGCCTTACCACTCTGAAGGCGTCCGAGGCTCCTCTGGAATCGCCTTCCTCTCGCCCTTACTTCACCTGAGACTGGAACTTCTGAATCCTCTTCTAAACAAAGGTTCCTTCTTTCCTTTTAAAAAAAATAAAACTTTGAACAGAAAGGTGCAAAGCTGAGCAATTTCACAACCAGATGAGGAAAGAGGAAAGAAGCCAGATGATTGGACGGAGAGAGGAATGGTGGCTGAGAGAAGATGGCTGGCTCCAGGAGTCAGGAGCCACAGGTGGGTGAGACGTCCCTCTGCTAGTGGAGGCGTGTTGGAGGACAGGGCATGACGCGTGTGCACGTGTGTGTGTGTTGTGAGAGAGAGAGACGATGTCAGTCTCTATTAAAACACATCTGTAGGTCCAGGAGAAACGCTGGGACGAGGACGAGGATCCAGATATTCCACAATCATCTCGCTTCAGGCTCAACAGCAAAACCAGCCAAACCTTCTTCCAGTTAAAACCATTACAGGCAATCTAAAACTCTTCGCCACGCTCTGATTGGCTTTGCTGATTTGCTTGTTTTGTCAAGCTGTGTCTGTGTTTGAGCCTGAAAAGTCAGAAAGAGGAAGAAGAGGAAAAGAGCTCTTCTTCTTGTGTTGCACCTCTACGCAAAACGTCTCTCATCTGGCAGCCGTGAAGATTGAATAAACGTCCAAGGTGACCAAAATGAAGCAATGGCGTCCCTTATTCCTCCAGTGACGCTCTCCTCCGCTCTTCCTCATTGGCTGATCAGTCCGCGCTTTGTTTCCTGTCATAAGCTGGCAAGGCCTTGTCTTTCAGCAGAGGTGAGGGAAAGAGAATGAAAACCGGGGTGTCGGGGAAGTCCTGTTCCTGCAGATCCGGCCGCTGCCTGGGCCTGATGAGCATCTGGCAGGTGGAACGTCATCAACAAAAGCACCTGAGTCACAGTTACTCTGCGGGTCTGCAGGGTGGGAGACTCAGTGTGTGTGTGTCACCCCCAGTGATCCAGACCCTTTGAGCATCTCCCCGGGGCAGGTTGCTAGGTGAGGCTGTTATGATGCCCACCCAAACCCCCCCCACACACACATGACCACACACACACACACACACACACACACACACACACAGACTGCACAGTTTGAGGGGAGGAGGGTTAATGATAGCAAATAAAGAAAAGTAAACAGCGGGTGGCTAACAAGTGCTAATTTAGCTCGGCGCTCCGCCATGAATTAATGAAGAGATCACTCGGATTCCACAGCAACAGAGGGGAGGAGTTGTCTTGTGGGACGAGGGTGAGGGGCCCCTGTCAAGCTGCCGATCGTTTTAGGGCCCTGAGATGCCTCTCTGTTGTCTGGAAACATGAGTATGACATACCGTCTCACTTGGCTCATCCATCCATCTCCTCTCCTCTTTTTATTTCACTATTCAAACCCTCGTTTGTATTTTTTTAAATCTCAGTTTTGCATTCTTTGCCTTTCTTTTCCATCCGTCCACATGCTCCACCCGCGCCTCCCTCCTCCTTCATTTTGCCCCTTCTCCCGTCATGGCCTGTCTGCGCCGACGCCGATGCCTCATTCATCTCCACACCGCTCCATCATGAAACTGCGCACACCTGCTGCACACCTGCTGTATACACAGACACGCACACACACAAAAACACAAGCCTCCTCAAGCTTTACATAAACCTTAAAACATGCGCAAATCAGAGAGGAGAGACAGGTCTAAGAAGAGCGTGTGAACAAGATGAAGCAATTAAGAGAGACGTTGTATCTTTCACAATAGGTCCACATAACAGCGACGCAATTAGCAATCAATTACCCAGCTGTGAGTAACAGTGGGTGGGTGGTTCTCTTCAACAAGCTGGTTATTAGAAATACTCAAAGAAGAGCCCAAATAACAGGAGACAATAACTGTGGAGAAGGAGCTGGAGGATGAGGAGGAGGACGATAGACAGGATGCACAGTGAAGTGAAGGAATGGAGGTGATGTGAAAAGATAAGGTGACCTAAAGTTGCACAACAAAGGATTAAGTGTTTTGCATTAGGTGGACAAGGCTTTTAACTTTAATGGGAGACAAAACCGTTTTCACCTGTGCAGATAATGACTGCCTTTTTAGCACTAAAACAGAGCAAGGGGGGGGCGGCAGGAGAAAACTTTCCTGAGCATTAGCAGAAACCCTCATATGTTTTTCTGTGCTGTGTCACAGGCTGCAAGACAGGCGGCAAAACACACACATTCAGCCGACAAGTCGATCGTATCAATGCGGCTTTAATAGATGTTTATATTGCAAAGGGTTTCATATGTGATTGAAGGGCAGGGGCATTATAGACCGAATGAAAAGGGTGCAAAAGTAGAAAATATTAAGGGCTTTCTCTTAGACTCACTTTAGAACACACAAAATCTATATCTAATCAGATAGTGTGGCTCATGGCACAGCTTTCCATCAATCCCCAATACAAAAAGTGTGCTGTCAGGTTATTAGTTGACACACTGAGATATTGCATTACACATTGAGCCAGTCAGTTGTCAAGGTTATCAGAGTAAGTAGGTTCCTGCTGGCTAACTGCATGTCTTTACTAAACACTGAGCGAGCGTCTCAGATGATTTACCCTGTGATCCCTCTGTGCTTGAGCCCAGGCCCTTGGGGGTTGACAGAAGTTGGTTTTTTAGCTCAGTTGCGATGTCAGATGTATCAGTGACAGCCTGGAGCAGCAGCTCTCAGCAGAGCAGCAGGCCTTGGCGTTTGGTCAGTCAGGGCAGAATCGAATCTGGTGCCCCTTCTCAAGGGAGCGATGATTACCTTGGACCGGTAACCACACTTCATGTCTCAACTTGATTCATCTCAACAGGCGATTGGTTTCACAGCAAAAATTAGCTTAGTTGGATATTGAGGATGGGAGCATCAGGCGTGATTGCTGCCATCATTACCATCGTTTTCGCAGTCACCGTGATGATTGCCAAACACTAATGGCCTCACATTTCCGTGAACATTTTGGTGGCCTCTTAAGTGCAGATTTAGTTCAAACCAATAAACATCAGCTGCAAAAAGCCTCCAGAAAACCCTCAGCTATCACACAGTGACTCCACTGAAAGCAACACATTCGAGTCTTAACAGCTTCCACAAGGTCTCTTTACAGCTCAACAGAATGAACATTACATTTAACAAAATGTTTGTCACACACATGGAACAATTTCATTTTCTCTGAATCACCCAATGACTCATGTGCACAAATCAGTTCAGAGACTCACTGAATTTGGAAGTTTGGCTTTAAAAATCCCACGCTGGGTTTTAGCATTTAAACATCTCACAGCCCCTTCAAGTCCCCAAACACAACACGTAGCCACATATTAATAGAGTGAATGATTAAAATACAGTATAAGCACTTTTGACAAAAAAAAAACTGCATCATAATCCTTTTTTTATTGCATTTCTCAGGGCCTGATTAGCCAGTATCGTGCTGTGTGGAAAGTACATGGCATATTTTCTGGTAATAGCTCTGACTGGCACAAGGCTATAACCGTCACACCCATACCTCTTCATCTACAGGTAGATAAGGTTAATTCACTGTCTAATGGGCTGGGGAACTGATGAACCATTTGATGTTAAAGGGTAATTGACTATGTCTGAGTAGTGTTGTGTGTGTGAGAGGAGATCAGGAGACTTTGTGTGTGTGTGTGTGTGTGTGTGTGTGTGTGTTGTGGAGGGAGTATCACTCTCAGAAGCACAGATGTGTCAACATGCTGTCAGAAAAGATTACAGACATCATTAAAATATCTGCTCTGTGACCTTAAAGCGATGCCACCCACCTCCGCACTGACTCATCACTGCATTCTGCTGCTGTTTGTGGTCAATTTGTATACTGCCTGGATTGCTATACGCACTCCTATGATGAATAATAATAACTTTATTTGTTTAGCACCTTTCATACAAGAAATGCAGCTCAAAGTGCAAACGCATGGCAATTACTGTACATGCATCAAAACAGGGACAAAAAATATAAGTAAAATAAGATGGAGAATAAAGCCCACCATAATAATGTTGGAAATAAGATAAAAATAAGGATGAAAATTGAACAAAGAGAACACATAAACATAAAGATAGAAAATAAAACCCACTTAATAAAAGTGTTTGTTTCGGCTGTTGCTGGAAACCTCCAATAAAGCAGCAGCAGACGATCACAGTGTTCTTGAGGGCAAATTGTATATGTATATAAGGAGGACCTTAAAATCAATTCTACATGTTACAGGAAGCCAGTGCAGAGCAACTAAAACTGGACTAATGTGCTCTCTCCTCTTGGTTCTGGTTAATAGCCGAGCTGCAGAGTTTTTGATCTGAGGCTTTCAGAGTGTTTTTGGCTTTTTTTCAGGAGGCCAGTAAATTGTACGTAACTGTAATCGAGTCAGCTTGAAATAAAGGCATGAACCAGTTTTCTGTATCTTTTTGATTTATAAATGGTCGCACTTGCCGTTCTCATGTGTTGTTTCTAAATCTAGGATAACACCAAGATTTGTAACCTCAGATTTAATCCAGGAAATTTATTTCCCCAGATTATTAAAAAGCATTTCTCTTTATTTTAGGGCCAAATAGTAGGATTTCAGTTGTGTCCTCATTTAACTTCAAGAAATTATTGCTCATCCATTTATTTATTGGCAAAAGACTACTGGAGTCTATAGCTGCAGCATCATTATGTTCAGCAGAGATCTGCAGAGCTATGGAAACATACATCGCTGTCTAATGATGTCACCAAGTGGCAGCATGTATGGTGAGAACAGTAAAGGACCGAGGCAGCTCCCTACAACCCCAAAACAGATGTCATGTTTCTCAGACACATGCTTCCTCCACCTGCTTTATCAACACTGCTGCACTGTTTGATTATGTAACGCTTTGTCTCATCTGGCCCTCGACAATGACTTTTAGAGTCGCAAGAACCTCTTCCTCAGGTGGTCTCGGGTGGTCCGCCACACCTTCCCTGTGTGACGACACCGGGCAGAGAGGGAACCGAGGCCGGACACGTATTCGAAAGCTCCCACTGACCCTGAACTGCACGTCTTTCTGTGACACTTTGCTGCTCTTACTGTGACATTAAGCAGACAGGAGATTTACATTACTCCTCAGGGCAGCAAGGACACCAGTAGAGGCGTTGTCATGGAAACGAACCCCCTACATGGCTGTCAGAATTGTTTAATTATTCAGGACCACCATCACTGAACATCAGCGGGGAATCAACTGGAACTGCTGAACCGACTGAATGGTGAGATTAAAAAATTATACAATGTGGTGAGTTGGGGAATCCAGATAAACTTACTCTGAACACACTAAACTGTTGAGCTATAAAGCTCCTGGGTGGACTCAGCTAATGAGTATTTGCTGCTCTGCACACACACTTAATTTCTATGCAAACATGCACATGCCCATACCAGTAATCCACTAATCTAATGCAGGCAGGAAGCTATTCTCGTATCAGCCTGTGCCTGTCTTTGATACGGGTGTTAATGGCGTTGAATAGAACTTTGCACAGGCATTTAAAAAGAAATGAGATAACTAACACGCTGTCTGTGCAAAAACAAAAGTAGGTCATTTAATCAACACTCAGTTAAGACCAGCTGTTTTGATGGGGGGGTTTTTCATGGTATCAAAAAAAAAAAACAAAAAAAAAAACCCAGCATGTTAAGATACAAATTATACCTCACAGTCAAAGTATGCATGCTAACCCCAGTTAAAGCTAGCTGGTAAGATAGCAACAGTTAGCCTTGGCTAGAGCTAAAGCTCTTTCTTCCAAGCTGTTTCTTGTGACTGAAATATATCATGATGATGGACAAACATGTTGCTTATTTAATTTGTTATCCCACATAAATAAGGTAGAAGCCAGTCATGGTGAATAAGTCCTGCTAAAACTAGCCTAGCTTAGCATAGTGGCATGAACGGCCATCTTTGGAGTGGTTAAGCTACTTCTAAATTAGGCTCCATACTTGACTGTTGAATGGTAAATTAATGGTTTAAATAATGATAAAATTTTTAAGTTTTGTTTTAAATAATTATAACGAGAATTTGAACAACATATTTTGTGTGTTGATACTGCGTTTTCCTCATATTCATCTTTTAGTTGTGGTCTAGGTCATTTTGTTGGTGATTTTTTGTTGTAAAATAATAAATCAGTCTAACAGACTTTAAATGAGCATCCCTTCCATGTGTTGCACAGTTTACACAGTCGACCTGAAAATGTTAAACCCTCATTATTTTCAACTTTCAGCTTTTCTGTGTTCATGTTCTCTGCCTTTGTTCGCCCAATTTGTCTCCTGTTTCTCTTTTTTCCCCACAATCTCTTGTTTGTCTTTTCATTTAACCTTTAGAAGAAGGGTTAAAAAGGGAAAATAAAACTGATGTAGCTGCCTGGCAGTGTTAAAAACTAGAAAAAACATTAAAAAGAGAAGACGCAGTAACTACTGACATGTTACAGTGTAGAGTATGTGTTGCTATAGCTATACCCTTTTCATGATAACAATGTACAGTATAGCGCTAAAGGCTACCGCCCACACTCAGCACACACAGGAGGCTGTACAGTGTCATATTTTTATCCTTGGCATTTCTCTAATTGTATTTGCACAGTTCAAACGCCTGAGTGTTACATAATTAAAACTCAGCTGTAAGGCTATGTTGCATCCATGTGACTCAGAAACATGATCATTACAGGATTCAAAAGGTTTTTCAATTATGTTGTGCAATGCAATAATGTCTCAGAGTGCCCGGGCCTACCTAAAACACCAGGTTCAACCAATGAGAGCAAAGAAGTGCAT
Organism: Chelmon rostratus; assembly: GCF_017976325.1. Classification (NCBI taxonomy): domain Eukaryota; kingdom Metazoa; phylum Chordata; class Actinopteri; order Chaetodontiformes; family Chaetodontidae; genus Chelmon; species Chelmon rostratus. The sequence continues at coordinate 26,333,980 of NC_055662.1, read as the reverse complement.
CCCATTTTTTCCTAATGGCAGATGCCCGGGTGTCAGAGGGAGCTGCTGTACTCGTGAGCATCATTTTGCCTACAAACTGTGTCACAACAATCTGTCCTCTCTCATTTCCAGAATGGTGTGAAGTGTGTGGGAGCACCCAGTCTTCATGGTCAGAGACCATTTTATGGACAAGTGAATTCACTATCTGAGCCATATGGTGGGCTGTGGTCTGTTAGGACTGCACAATATTTCTGTAGACAGGGAGTTTTTATATCATTTTCTTGCCAAGGATCTTCACACAGAATCGGTCTCACTAGGATATCAGCAGCAGCCGTATGCCAGGTGACTGGATGAGACAGGTCCCTGAATCTTTTAACTTTTATTTGTCCAATTACCCTGCAAATGTTAGTTTTAGCTTTCACTTTTTAGCTTCATCTCGTCCCTAATCCATAATTTATGCCTATAAGTAGCAAAAGCAATGCTCCATCTAATAGTTTTATGTGCTTGATAGAAGATGTTATCTTTGATCACCAGAGGCTCATTAAAACTTTACGATGTCCCTCTGGCCACTACGCTCTGTGTTGGCAACTGTTGTGGTGAAATAAGCAGTGATGGTTATTTTCAGACTACAGTTTGATGGTGATTTTGGTAGTGTACAAAAAGCTATCGTAGCTTTAGAACAGACAATTTTGATATTAATCCAGAAATATTCACAGTACTACAAACATCTTATACTTTTTTCATATACGCTGTCCCTTGGATACAATTTATTGTACTGACTTTGTTTCAGCATCTCAGATAGGATTGATAAATCATAATAGGTTAATTTCGTGTCATAACACATTTGAATGATAATAGAGCACATTTATAATGTACCACATGTATGGTAGACCTCTGCCCAATTTACTTTATGTCTCCATCACTTTTCAAATCAAACGCCCTTGTCAGATAAATGAAGGTGGATTTATGCAAAAGATGACTTTCAAAGTAAAAGGCAGGGATTCCTCAAAAATACCAGGCTGCCCCCAAGTGGTAAAGTTGTATAACGGACACATAACACATTGAATGTAGTCTTTTTTGCACTTTTCTAACCTACAATCCCGATTCAGAAAAAGTTGGGCTGCTGTGGTGTAAAACATAAATTAAACAGAATGTGATAACTTGCTAATCCTGTTGACTGGCTGAAAACAGCAGAAAGTCAATATATTTAATCTTTGACCTCATCGGCTTTGTTGATTTCTGTGAATATCTGCTTATTCTTAATTTGATGCAGCAACACGTTTCACCAAAGTTGGGACAGGAGCAACAAAAGACTGGGAAAACACCTGTCTGGAACATCCCACAGGTAAACAGGTTGATTGGTAACAGGTGATAGCATCATGATTGGGTATGAAAGGAGCATCCTGGAAAGGCTCAGTCGTTCACAAGTGAGGATGGAGCGAGGTTCACCACTTTGTGATCACATGACTGTATACAGGAGATTACAACATGGGCTCAGGAACACTTTGTAAAACCGTTGCAGGTAAACAGTTCATTTGCGAATGATTGCATGCATTCTGTTTTTATGTTTTACACAATGTCCCACCTTTTTGGAATTTGTGTCGTATAGCTCAGGAGTTGCCGGTCTCTTCTAGCTACTGCTGTAAGCAAATGATAAAATATGATTTTATCACAAAGCATAAATGTTTATTTGTAATAGGCAATTTCATAACAAATGCCGAGTTTCCGTGTTTTTCAAATGACAAAAAACAAAAACACAGTAAATACAAGCACTATTGACAACCTTGACATTTGTATTACATGTACAGTTTGAGTTATAACATTGAACACCATATTTACAAACCTCACTTCGATTAAAACATTAAGAACTCTCTGGTTGTGCATCTCAAAGCATCAATGAACAAAAGGCAAAGGTTGAATACATTTTTCTTTTGTTCTTTTGCTCTTTTTAACAGTATAGAGTGGTTAAAAGGCAACAAGGTAAATGTCCTCCAGAGGATCTCACATGGTCAGACACACACAGTCACACACACAGTCACACACACACACACACACAGTCACAGATAGGTATTAATCATTGCTCAGTGGGGGAGCCCTGCTCGCATCCAAACACCCTTTTTCTCAACATAAAGCCTCACACCTTACAGCTGGTATAGCATCTGTATGCATTTTGCTGCTCACTACAAGTCAGGGTACCACCTCTGTAAAGGAACCCTGTATTGTATTGAAACACGGTTTTGGCAATAACGCACATGAAAACATCATGAATGAGGCAGATAAAAGGTAAAACATTCAATTCGGTTTAAGCAACCAAAAAAAAGTAATATACGTCTGTGTATTTTTGTGCTGCACATGTGGCCAGCAATTGAGACACCATCACTGTGAAGAGATAAATAAAGATATGAGATACAAAGATCCAGTAAGTCCATGAAGGAATCCTTAAAAAGGTGCTTAAAGTCTTTAGTTGTACAGCTGCACGATGATCAGAGGAGGTTTTCCAGTCAAAGAATCAGGTGTTACAGACATCAACTAAAAAGCTAAAAGATGTGAGTGAGGATTGGTGGAAAGAGAGCATATATTAGTAACTTATTTAATATCATTTCTGTATGTTAGAAAAGCAAGACAGCCAGATTCTTTTTACTGCAAACTATCATATGTCTATATAACCATTTAAATATTAATATGAATATGGCTTGTTATGACTTTGTTTTGCATCAAATAATCCTAACAGCTAACACCGCTAATACACTGGCTCTGTTTTTATGCTATGTCAATTTCTGGCTTAATATCGCTGTTTAATTCTCAATTGCAATGGCATTTATTTTCATTATTTCCCTTTGACCTGAGCACATCTAATCCATCTCATTCATTGTCAATTCCAATCGAACACGGTCTCATTTCAGGGACAATGCAATTTATTTTCCTAATTTCCTCCTGGCCTGTGTGTATCAAATGCATCGTGTTCTGTTTTCAATCAATCCAATCCATTCTCTTCTCATTTACTTCATAATAAATAATAAGATTGGAAGGTAGATGTTAAAGGTTGCTTTGGGTTTGTTTTTTTCCACGATAAACAACTGAGATACTGTAAATCACTTTGGCTGATAAGGCAAGTTGTGTCTTTAAAGGAAAGTGCATTGACTCAAAGGCCCCAAGGCATACTTCCACATACACATGCACACACACAAAAATCACAAAAATACTCGTCCCGCTCATAATAAAATACCTTCTCTCCACAACATCTTTGCCATTGTTAATAAATTAAAGGTTCAGCAGTTCACATTCATCAGCTGGTTTGTGTGTGTTTGTGCATCTGTGTGCAAGAGTGTTTTGGGTAGTTAAGTTGTGTAGTTCACATTGGTCATTGTAGTCCCGTGGCTTTTTTGAGTAGCTCCAGATCTTTGCGCCTTTGAGCTGCAGGTGGCGTACAGCCATATGTCTCCAAACCCAGGGGCAAGTACCGCTCCTGAAGCCCCAGGAACTCATCCCCCTGCCCGGCTTGTAGCGAGACCCAAGGAGGAGGTGAAGAACCACCCTGGAAGCCCCAAAGTGCCAGACTCTCTGCCATGAGAGGTGCCAATAAGAGTGTATGAGAGTGAACCCCAAAATACAGTAACTAGACAGAGAAAGAAAGGGAAACAATTTCTAAGTGCGTTACTGACCTTTGCTGTGCAGCTCAGCAGCTTTGGCCATACCAAAGGAGACCAGATATGGTGCTACAGCAGCCAGGCCTTCTGGTTGACCTCGTGTTGCCATGAGAACTATTGACCTGTTGAGGAAACAAATATATACATGCTGCATATCTACGCTAAATAGGAAAGTGTGTTACAGACTGTGGTGGTGTGCGCAGTGGTATCTTATTTTCCCTGGCTCACCTCTGTGGTATTCCACTTTTTAGGTACTGTTCCATCTTGGCATCCATCTTGGCAAATGAGGTTTTCTTGGTGACTTTCCCAGAGCAGGCATCCACTGAGACCAGGAAATACCCAGGCTGAGAGAAGGGCATGGTCACCTCATTCACCTGCAGGTGACAGGAAAAAAACAGGTTAAATAAACGCTGATTCACACGATCAAGTCATACAGATAAGATCATGTGGGTTTGTATTTGTACTTGAAGCCTGGCATGCTCACAGTGATAAAGGAGCTGTTATCTCCTCTCTGCAGCTCTTTGCTGCAGAGAGACTTGACTTGTGTCTGGAGGTAGGAGGTCCACGGCTCGCTGGAAAACACAAGCTGAGACAGAAACACATGGGTGAGCAGTGGGGGCTTAAGCAGGTGAACAGAAGTGATGTTAAAAGCAGCAACACAAACCTGTTCGGCACCGCAGCCTTTGCAGGGCTGTGTGTTTAGAGCCGGCATAGGCACCACTGCTGAAGGTGTCTTGGAGTACTTGGGGTAGGCCTTGGCTGAGCAGTTACAGGTCTGTTTGGAAGACGTGGTGGCCATGACCTTCACTCTTTCGCAACCTTTTACCGAACAGTAGCTGTGACCGTCCCGACCATGCCGTGCCCGGAGGTAGAGCCACAACAAGCTGGGCGTGATGGGAGAACAGGAAGAGTTTAATAGACTTTAGGCACCTCAGAGAGGAAAAAAAGGGGTGAAATGATAAAACCAGTTGGAATTAAACTTAAGACATGTTTCAACCCATCAGCGTGAGAAGGCTGACTCATGTAGGTCAAAACTGAGAGGATTGGATTTTGCTCTCTCACCCAACAGTTCGGTCAAAGAAGTACTTCCTCTCCATCGGCCTCTTCTCCAGCTCTGCGAGAGATGACACAGTGCCGTAGTCTGTGAGGTCATCAAAGGTGTTGCTCTGTCTGTCGTTGATGTCGGCCATGATCTGAAATGTGGTGTCTGACGGGTAACAGAGTCCCACGAGCACCCAGTCATCTCTGAGTGGGAGGAAGAGAAAGAGAGAAACATTACACCACACGAGGCTTCCCCCAAGACCATTTAGAGCTGCTGAAGAATGTTATGACATGCTTCTTTGTTAATGAAAAAGCAGATGATGAAAAAGCTCAGAATAATTCTAATGTGATTATCTTATTGACAAGGTATCAAAAATATCTTGTCGTTGAATGGCTTTCGCAGAGGGATCAATATATCCTCATTTTCAGTATACTACAGAAATCCTCCCACTTGCAGCAGCCCCACTGGCAACTTGTTACTCACTTATCAAAGTTGATGAGAGACAGCACAACCTCTCTGGGCGCAGGTCCACTCCAGTGCAGAGTGTAGCTCTTGCTCATCATCAATATGGGCTGGTACTGCTGAGACAGCGCCCCCTGGCTGTTAATGCCCCTCAGTACCAGAGGAGCAGCAGGATATTCGTCTCTGCTGATGGATAAACTGAGGCTGGGGGCTCCCTGGGTCTGGATGTATACCTTAGGGAGTAGAGTAGAGATATACAAAGATCAGGAAGAGTGCAAATTTTCCATTAGAAGGACAGAACAGCAATGCCGAGGTGCGTAGACCCCTGACGTGCTGTACCTGAGAGTAGCGGCCGCTGCAGATCACTCCACTCCACTGGGACACGTTCACACAGCCGGGATGTTGGATCAGGTAATTGTCCGCTCTGCCGACGTAGGTGTCTCTGTAGCCGGTTACTGATCCGTCCACGTCGTGAAAGATGGAGTTTTTATCGCCGTCTAGGTCGTTCTCTTCAAACCACTGCCCGGGGCGACCGAAGAACGCCCGCAGACCCACCTGAGGATATTATTTGTAAAGGGTGTAGTAAATTATATACATTTTAGCGCTGTAATTTATAGTACTGATGCTTTACTTAAGTGCCACCTGATAAATGTTTTTTTTTGAGTGCTCTCTCCAATGCAGCTGTAGTAGCAGTAATTATTTTTCATCAACATAATGTACCTTTTCCATAATGATAATCTCTGTCCTCCTGGGAGAGAAACATAAAATCAAGCCTCGTATTTTATCTAAATTTGTCACAAACTAACGATTTTACAAGCACTGCACTGTGCTGAAGATGTCTCAAGTGAAGTCTTATCAATCCTAAATGTTTACTCACAGCTGTGAGAGGCATTGCTCTCTGATGGCTGGTTTTTACAGCTGAGCCTAATCTAAAAAGATTTTAGACTCCCCGTACAGATTTACTTTCATCTATTATCTTTCTAGCCAACCACTGTCTCCCTTTTTTTTTTTTTTGAGCGTGTTGGGAGCTACTTGCTTGTTGGGCATTAGATTTATGGGACTGGAAATGTTGATTGTGTACCTAGGATGAGTATAGCAATGAGATTATTGTTTATGGTATCATATTTGATGAACTGAAAATTGATAAAGAAATTTTGAAATTCAGCGTCACATTTAAGTAAAGGCAGTGCACTGTACTATACCACCACAAGAGGGCACCAGAGATCTATAATGGTTTTGAACAGCCTGACTCTCTTTTCCTGATTCCTGTCTTAACTAATGTTGAAACTCCACGAATCTGAGCTGAGTGGTAATCTAATCAATGTGACGGAGGTGAGGAACGAAAAGGAGCAAATGGTCAAAGGGGAAACAGTCAGACCCAGTGAACCAAGAGGATGGACACAAAGTGAGGTTGGGAGAAGTTAGAGAAAGGACTAAGGTAAGTAAAAAATCTGACAAAGAAGTGTATGCAACTACTGTGTTCTTAACAGCAGTGAATCTGCAGACAAGGAAAAACACCACGAAGCAACAGAGGAATGACGAGTGATAAAGAGGAAGGAAGAGAGATTTAAAGAGGAGCTGACTAAAATACAAGGTTGAAAACAGCCACTTAGAAGTATTGGACTGCTCCCTGTGGACAGCTCCATACTGACCGTCAGTCTCAGTGTTAATAGGTTTATGTATTGGTTTGTCTACGCAGCTCCACTATTAAACCAGCAACTGTATAGTGCGCTTACAGTATGAAGTCTTATCAACCCTCGGCATTTACTCACAGTGGAGTGGAAGCTGAGCTGGGACAGGTTGTTTCGTGGGGTGAGCTGCCAGGTGTTCTTCAGATTGAATCCCACTGCACTGGTGTAACGCTCCGGTGTGGGGATGAATCCACGAAATGTACTCTCTGTAAGCCGGACCGGACCATCATAGATCTGGAAACCTCGGATTGGGAACGTCCTGCAGTGGAGAGGGAGAAGGAAGAATACGTGATTATATCAAGACGACTGGAAGCAATAGATACAGGGGAGAGAATGCAGATGAGCTAAACAGAGTAAAGAGACTGTCATTCAAATGGGCGACCGCAGGTTTTCGTCATGGACTGGCTGAAACCCAAAACTTTCAGAGTTTCAGAGGAACATGTTATTGAAAACTCTAACACGCTTCAGCAAAGCCATGAGCTAACAAGGGAGAAAAACATGAAATGCCTCGAACATGACATGCTCCATAATTCTTGGTCATATGGGACTTCAGTTGATTTTACAATTCCAAGGGTTCCCCCAAAAATGACTCCAACTACATTAACATTGCTAATAAATGTTGACATAATGGTCTGTGTATGTAGCACAGTGATAAATGTTGCTTAAACATATGTTTGTAAAAAAAAAATTATAAGAAAAACAAACCACATGGTCTTTGTGAAGAGAATCATTGATCAAAATTAGACCTGCAAACAGTGTGTCACACAAATAAATGGAACCGCATATATGGTTAAGTTAGCAAGACTGATTTGATAATAATTCATATCTTCACCTTGTGCTTGGAAAGAATTACACATTTTTTTGTGCATCACTGTTTTATTCAGTTGGGGTTTTCATTATCTGTCCTCAGATGAGGATCTAAGGTTAAACAGCTGATTTCATTTTTTTTCATAATGTGGGTGTTGCAGAGTGATTGCAAAAGTCAAACAAATAAAAAATTAAACTTGGCAGGAGTAGGTAATTGCTATTTGTAAAACCTTACCGAATTGGTGTTTTAATTAAAGGATCAAATTATCCACCCATTTTAGTGGAACTATCTTCTCTCTGGCAAGAAAAAAAAAGTGTCCGCAGCTCTGGCAGTAAGTACGATGACAACAGACAAACTGACAGAGCCAGATGTCACAGTGCGGTCAGGAAGCCTGTAAAATGGCTATAAAGTTGTACACGGTGGTGACAGTGGTCACAAACTGACATAAAGCCTCGCTCTTGAAACTAAAAAAGGCAGTTATTTGCCAGTCCCTTGCTTATGTTGCTCCCCTCCTGTATAACAAACTCTGTAATGAGAGAGAAAGGAAAAACAGAGAACTGTAAGAAGGCCCAGAGAGGACATAAAACTCAAACCTCTGCTCTTATTAGGACTGTCCACTTACTCCAACATGGCATTACAGCATGCAGAGACTCCATAAATGTCCCCATAATGGAAGTCCAATTTAAGTGAAGCAGAAAGCTATTGGTGATATCTTTATACATTAATTTCAAATTTCAAAATGATAGAAAGAATAAAAACAAAGGAAGTAAAAGTGACATCTTGATGAAATTAATGGCAGCTCTGTGTCAGAGAAGCCTGAAATCTATAGTAATCAAGTGCTACAATGAGTAATCATTTTCCACAAAACCATGCAAGTGTTGCCACCACACCTTTCCATAAGCTGCCTAAAATATCACTGGAGGGAAGTCCGTCAAAACAGAACTTCCTTTCACAAGTCCACCTACTGCTAGAAGCAGCTGTAGCAGCCTCATCTGTCCATCTGTACAACTACTTGATTACCTCGCTGGCTCGCTCTTCCTTGTTTGTTTTTCCCAGCATATATTTCTTTGCCAACTCCTCCACCACCATCCCCTGCAATTCCTGAGAAAACAACTGTCTGATTTGGATTTTTCCCACAGTTCCTCACATATATTTCTCCTCCTTTCGTCAACTTATCACCCCCCCCTCACCTGTTTCTTGGCAGTGTCCTCATCTTTGCATCAGCTCCTCCCACGCCCCAGTATTTATTCTGTCCTCCATTGGTCCCTCTGTTTCGGCTTTCACCCACAAACAGAGACTGCTTCACCTCCTGGCTGGAGCCTTCATCTTTAGGGTAGCTGCCATCACTGGGGAATAAGGAGATAAGGGCATACGCTTATTGAAAATTTCATTCATGCTTGTTTCAGTGATGAAATGGGAAAAAAATACACTATGTTGAGAAAGAAAGGGATGCTCGTGACCACATAGAAGCTTTAAAGTATCAGCTGTTTGCTCAGTGTTTATCAGTCATGAGGGGTTCTTGGCAAGTTCACCAAATATGGGTGAATAAAGTCATGAGACTTTATGAGCATGAATGATTTAGATAAGTACACACCTGGCAAAGGATAATCCCACTCCATTGTCTGCAAAGCTGTTCAGAGAAAGAACAGAGATACGAGTCAGTCATAGTCAGTCTTACAAAATGTCAGTTAATGAAATAACCAAGGCTGAACATAAAGTTGGGACAAATGGTAAAAGTGAGCAAAAGTGCGCCTTGTAACAAACAGTGAGGTCATCACAGGGAGTTGTGGTGGGATCGCAACAGACTACCAGCGCAAACTGTCAGCATCACAGCCCTTTTTCTGACACCCTCATTTTTCATTAGAAACATCCTCAGTCATCAGTTCTCTTGAAGACGTAACATTCATCACATCAGAGCCGATGAGCGTCTCACCCAGAGCGCTGGATGACGATGTCACCTCCCCGTATCCACGCCCCTAAGTCGTTGTTCTTGAAGGAGATCAGAGTGTCGATGACGGCCGCCTCCCGAGGACGGCTGGGGTCGGCATTCTGGTGTGGTCGGAATCTGAAAAAACAAACATAAATACACGCACACATTTCTACTTTAATAATCGTTGTAATTTTCCATCGGCCTCATTCATTACCTCTCAAGCAGTCACCCTGACCACAATGTCAGACCTAATATTTTTCTGCACATGTGGTCTTTGTGGAGGTTAATGCACAAGGCAACACAAACACAGACGCACACTTACAAAAACATACGATACACTGAATCAATTTAACTTTTGGGGGGGTTATGAGTGACTCATGGACCTGATAGTCATAACGTCATCATACTATAAATCTGTGCAGACATAATTTATAACTCCACTCTACAAGCCTAAAGCTCCACTGTTGAACTCTAAAGGACGCAGGCTTTAATGCTCACTGCCTTCCACAATGCGCACCATTGCAGAAGAGGACAACGTGTCATTAAATTCAAAATGGTTTATCCCCTTTGGAAATGCTTAGAAAGTTTATGGTCATCTGGCTATTTGATTGGGAAATATCTTGTGTACAAGACCAAAAATGACTTATTCATAGTGTATTTCTTTTCAGCCTAAAGGTGGCGCTCAATTCAGGTCAGAGCTCACCTTCAGCACCAGTATCTATGCTCTGGATGTCATGAATATCCTCACATTTTATGGAAACCTGGCTGTTCTTTTTTAAAATACCTTGTCATGGATTCAAGTGTTGGCCAAGGGGAAATATCAAGCTGAATGTGGCGCAAGAAGAAAGGTCAGAAGGAATCTGTGGAACCATTAATGGCTAATGCTCTTTCTTACAATTATACAAAACAAATATCCCTCTCATTCACGTAAGGTTAATTTTTTGCGCACATTTTAACATTTAAAATGCTCCCCCTCGTACGTCTACACACAGACACACATACACACAGTCGCAGACACACACACACACACACACACACACACACACAGAGAGCTTGGCCAGCAGTCTCAGTGGACACGTAAGATTTTTTCCGTCTAGTTGAGGGCTGTATTTGGGTAAGGAGCTGCAGAGAGGAAACTCTATCTGTGAAGCCTTGTTTTCTCTGTCAACACAAACCTGACAGACCTTCCACTAAAATGCAGTAACGGAGTATAAGGCCATCCATCTATCCCAGTCATATACTACTGGATACAGCTATAAATAACTTAATTCACAAATACTTATTGACAGTGGCATTAAAAATACATTTGTAAACCACAAATACCTTCATATTTATATAGTGTAACTATACACTATGATGCATATGATCACCATAAACACTCTGATAGTGCACAGCTATACCATTTGTGCAGAAACATATAAGGCATACTTGTCAGGTAAAGTCAATACCCATTGATAAACACTCAACTACTCAAGATGTTCAACATTTATAAAAAAAAACCTCTTGCTCTTGGGAGTAATTCATATGTTTTTAAAAAAGACAGACTTTATACACTTCTAAAAACATTAAATGCTAAAGCACACACATACACACCTGGCACTGTTGTCTAGACACAGGTATTCCCGGGGGTCTACAACGCTAGCATTGGTGGTCTTCACTCCTTTGTCAATGAACAGTCCTGCCTAAGAAGATGAAAGTATGATTAGAGTCAAACGCCAGATTTTCTCTGGAACTATGGCGAGAGATCCGACATGGTCTATTTCTGTTGGACTGACTACTCGTGTAGTTTACAGTGTGGGACCAGAGGCAATAATAAATGTACTAAATTTAAATCCTGGCTGAACAGAGTTGTAGAGTCAATGTCAGACTTCAGGCTAAAGCAGAAATTAGGAAAAGTGGTGAACAGAATTCCTGTGAATAATTTATGATGTATATGCACATGTAATGTATATTTACACACACCATTTAATAAGGATTAGTTTTGTATGTTTAAAAAATGAATTGTCCGTCTGTGTGTGTGTCTTATGTACATGGAAACCTGTGCTCTGAGTTGGTCCCGTGGTATAAGCGAGGTATAGTCTGAAACCTCGGGGCTCCCTCCTCTATAAGAGAGGCTGCTGTGGTCACACCGAACAAAGAACTTACAGTTCACCTGCCCGACTTCTGTCACGACACAACAGAGCACTATTGTAGAGCCTGCTTGTGTGTGTGTGTGTGTGTATGTGTGTGTGTGTCCATGCCTCTTTTAGGCAAGAACCAAGTGAATAAGCAGAGAATTATATGCAATTCTTTTTTTACAAGTTATAAACACTGTATTTCTCCTGTCTCTATAAAAAACAGAAGCAGAAAGAGGCAACACCAAGAAGTGTGACACAGCCTGGTTTACTGTTCTGTTTACAGGGGAAAGCACACACTGAGCTGAGCCGACACGATAATAAAAAAGACTCTAAGATAAGCAACGCTGATTATACCTTAAAGTTGGAGTGTACACGGTTGTTATAAAAAATCCCCAGTGGAGTGAGCTCTGCCTTGGTCTCTGGTACCAGCCCATGAGAGTCTCCGGTGGATGAGCTGTGGAACACAAACCATATGCCAGCATCCTGGAACAGGAAGGAAGAGCAGAGAAATACGGTGAGACAAATTGTGTTCCATGTACGGCTGCTCAACAACAGGAATTTCATTATCTAGGCTTATACACACACACATCATCCATAGGTGGAGGGTTGAAGTAAAATCTAAAACCAATGAGCAGAGCTGGACAGGATGTTATACCATATGGGGGTCAAGCCCCACAGAAAGAATACACCAGGTGTAGGAGTTCATATGAGCTCCTCTTCTACTTTCTGACATTAGAGGTCTCACTATTTTAACAGACACTAAAGCCTTTAAATCCTGTTTTATCGATGGATCACTTTTTTATGAGCATGAAAATCTTTCATTTTCATTGTGCTGAGTTAAAAGGAACACTAAAGCTTCACATAATATACTACAGTTCATTTATCAATAAGGGGCTCTTCTTGTTGGTCGTTCACTTTTGTTTATCACTAGCTGTTTTCTTATATAACTCTCATGTTATTACCTGAGAACCAGCAGCTGCATTGCTGATGAGATTGTTGTTGGGGTTGGCGATCCAGAATGTTGAAACCGCCCTGGAAAAGACAGAGACACACAGTGTACACACACACACACACACACACACAGACATGCATGCACAAAAAAGATATTAAAAAGGCAGTACCTTGGCATAACAGAGACTATGACTAATAAGCAGAAGACAGAGATCAAAGAATCCTGTGATCTCCCACAATAATCCACCTCTCCAACATAAATCCTGGACAGGCACAGCTCTGCCAACACACACACACACACACACATATGCACACCCCTGGAAACAGGCCTTGCTGCTTCTCTCAAAGAGGGACTTTTCTTGTTCTTGCTACGACATAAAAACATCCCATGGAGAGCAGAGGTTGTTATTGCATGGATAAAACCATCCTCACAATATCTCTCGCACACACTATTACTAACTACGGTATCTCTTTCACATGGATATGGACCCTCTGTCTTCTCTCATGGTATGCCTGCACTATCTCGCCAGGCTTCCTGACACTAAGTAAAAGACCGCAGTGTCAGTGTGGGGGATTCAAAATTGGCACAAATGATTTGTGTTGATTTGGCCCCACTGTGTTTCAGAGGTAAGGTAGGGGCTACGGATTTCCCTCCCCAAATATCAGTCTACTTCAGAATCGAGATGTTGGCTTATTCACAGCTCTCAGGGCTTGGAAAGTGCCTCTACAGTGTCCGTGCTATTATCTGTCATTACAATTATGCTCAGTCTTATGCTTAACAAGATCCCAGGCTCTCTGAACTGCAGCTGTTGCTGGTGGATAGATTAGGCATTTCATATGAAAAGGATAAAAAATAAAGCTATCTAGAAGTAACCTCTTCCTCTTTGGTGCTATGAATGAATATTGACTCCAATGTGTAAACAATGGTGTTGAGAAAGTCTGCACTACCGATGTCACTACAACAACAGGATAAATCAAGTAAGTGAAAAACAAAATTTAAGTGTAATTTATTGATGTTCCTGAGATGATTATTTTACTCAGAGCAGTTATGACCATTAAATTTACTCTGATGAGTGTGCGAATGGTAAAGAACTGACTTTTACATGGGCACATTAATTACACCAATGATGTAACTGTGCAGTTTCATAATGTAAGAAAACACAAGCCCTTATCCAAAGTTCTTGACTTGCAGTGGTTGCTGAGCAATGCACAGTGACTATTCACGGACATGGTCTTGATGATGGTGCAGACACTCATGTTGTCTTTTATCAGTTTGCGCTGTACTCAGAACTCTGACCACCAGTCGTTATCCAAATCACCTACTTGCATTCTGTGCTGGGCGAGGGAGTGTAGCCCTTGTAGACTTTGTCCTTGATGCTGGTGCAGAGGGTCTCATTGCGGTCAGTGGGCAGCAGAGTCCCAGGTCGAGTGAGCAGGCCAAGGTTGTGGTAGAAAGTGTTACGCTGCTCGATCCCATCCTCAAGGAAGAAACAGTGGCCCAAGGTGTCATAGCCTAGAGTGTTCTTCACCTGGGTCAAGACAGAAGACCACGAGATATTAAAAAGAGCCAAGTGAGGATTTTTAGAGATTTTAGAGTTCTCAACAGGAGAGAAAAACAAATACAGCTTTATCTCCCATTCATGGCAATCTTTCACTTTCCGAGGAAAGGGTAGTTTACAACTAACCCTAAAAGATGCAGAAAAAATTCTTGTAAACAAGAGGGCTAAGACAACATTTGTCAGTTCATCTTGAAATCATCAACAACCCACAGGAAAATACAGTACGTTCCAACTGCTAGATGTGCCTGCCTCCTTAAATACTTAAAATTCCTGAAATGTCCTAATAAGACCATTTCTTTACTAAGCTTTCTGAAGCTCTACAGAGAATGACGGTATGAAGGGAACCTTCAAAGAAGATACACAACAAGGAAATATTCACATGGTCATTCTGTCAGAAGGGAAACAGGAAAAACAGCAGAGTCAAACAATGTTATCTAACACTTTGTAAATTCCATTTCCCCGATGCAGCTAGGAAGAATTCTTTCAATCCTACAGCCTCAAGTAAAAGTCAACCCATCACTGTTTGATGTCAAGAGGGAATATACCACACACCCACACACACACATTAAAAAGACATTGTGATTTTGCAGTTCTCAGAAATACCTGAGTGAACATGTCATATGATTAGCATTTTCCAGTAAGTATACAAAAACACTTAAACTTGTCCAAAGTAAGGGACTAATTATAAAGGACTAATTGTAAACTACTGGTCCTCTTTGCAAAGACACTTCTAGTCAGATCATTCTACAATGGAGAAAAATAATGGGGTTTGAAGAGAGAGATTTAGGAATAGAAGGCGAGGGAGAGGAGGAGGAGAAAGGAGGAAACAAGCCATTACAGTAATCCAGTGATAGAGGATGTAATTGATGAGTATTCAACAGCAAGCATCACATGGTACTTATTAGTGAGCACTCTCTCACACATCCTAGAAACATGCAGATGTTTTCATGCGCCTGCAGCTGTCTTTCCTTTGTCCTCACACACGTTACAGACTTGACTCATCACACACACTTTACTAACCAGCAAACCGTTGGTGGCGTGGATGGTGAGGCAGCGGGAGAAGGAGTGGTGTATGGAGAGTCCATCCACATAGGTGGGCTCCCTGTAGCCTCCCCTCTGGTCCACATCCCCACACATGTGGAACTGGAGGGGGTAGCGGCCTTTCTCGCCCTGCTGGCCCATGTTCTTCAGCTCCACGTGGGACAGATGCACTGATGAGAAGTTACCAAAGATCTGCCGGTGTGGGAGAGACAGACCAAGGAAAGGGCAAAGTGGAGGATAAGTCACAAAAGAGAGGGTGATTTCAAAATCAATCAAGCAGGAACAATGAGCTATTATATGCCGCTAAAGTAACTTACGCTGGCCTTGTGGAGGGTAACACAAGATTTATATTATGCCACAAAAGTAGGCTAACTGTCTACCCACTTTGGTCCAATTAAAGGTTTAGGTCTACAGTATAATTTTCTGTGTTTGTCTATGATCCCACTGCGATATGAACTAAAGCTCTGTTAGAATCATGCTCCAGTGATTCCTCTTGATGAATAAGAGACGTGAGTTATAGAAGCACGAATGAAAAATTAAACACACATAGGGATGCACACATGCAAAACACAAATGACCTGGGGAGCCAGTACAGTTAAGCACGAACGTCAACAAATAATCCAACACAAATCTGCTGTATAATTCTCCCTAGGAGGTCCTTTGTGGGTATGGCATAATACACAGTCTGGTTCCTGTTAAGAGGGTATTGGCCAATACCTCCAGCTAACTGTAGCTCAAACACACTCATACACATGCACACTTAGATAACAAACTACTTGTTATTATCTAAGCGTATTGTTATATTGTCTAAATTGTTTACACATTTTACACGATGCCTCAAGACAGACATACTTGCTGTATATACTTCACTGCGAAGACACATACGTGGGTGAGTCCATGCACGCACATACTGAGTATATAGAGTGCATATTGACAGGGAAGCCGAAAGCGTTACATTTATGTCTAGATGGGAGCAAGAAAATGGATCGAGGAAATATGCAAATATGAAGTTAGTGTGTGCTAAGTGTGTGATGGCTCTATTGCTGAGGTCTTTAACTTTGGGGGTGGGGAGTTCAATCATTTTCGAGGCAGATTGTGTAATACAAGTGAATGCCTTTTTGTTGAAGACAGTTCAAGTGGTAAAAAAAAAAAAACTATTGGAAAGTGTGTGTTTTTCACAAGTGTGGGGGGGCAGTTACATCGAACTTAAGGAATGTTATTGTGTATTTGCCACCAAATTGAATGAAATCGTACCATCATTAACCAAATTACAGGGAACTCATTGTCTTTATAGAGACTCATGCAGGTCAGGGAGGATAAGATGCTTCAGTTATTGGCCCTAATCTGTCTTTAGACATGAGAAGGACCCACTTTCTAATGTCTTCAGCATTTGTTCAGATTTATCAACTGTGTATTTTATGATGAGGAAGTGTCACATTCTTAAAAATAAAATCTTGACATGCAGAGGCAGAGAGGAGGGAAACAGAGAGAGAATAGGAGTGAGAGGTCTAATAGTGCTTTGCATAACAAACTGAACTGGGAACATGAATGACCACTCTCATTTAGGATGGCAAATACATAAAGAATGTACTAATGCTTTAGCTCTGCAGTACAGAAACAGTCATGCAGATAAGGACAGGCACAGTGACCTTTCATGAGAATGTAAAGTCACGCTGAAACATGCAGACAAATACAGCAGCAAATACATAAAGCACAGTTTAAACAAGGGCCTGTGCTATAAAGTCACACATGAGACACACCTTGATGTGGCCTCCATAGGTGTCGTGGCTGTAGAACTGGCACATGTTTCCATAGCAGGAATTTTCCATTTCTCCAGAGATGAGAATGTTTCTGGAGAGCAGAGCCACTTCAGCACGCATGTCGACTCCATCTACGATCTCTCCAACATGGTTATACTGAGGCCTCCCTGGGCAGAACAGACGGGTAGATGCTTGGTCACGCTACAATAGGTGAATAATTTAAGAAAAATCGGGTGACAGTTGAACAAAACCCTGAAAAGGTGCAAGTCATCACTTTGTATTGTTACAAATGTCAATCACTGCATCCCATCTCATCTAAAGAAAGCACAAATATAATTTTACTGAATAACATAACAACCCAATTTGGCTTCAAATTCGCATGGAACATTTCTCAGGCAACACAAGACATATTGAGACTCAAACCTTTTCACTAAAATATCAGCTTATTATAAAATGCTGAAACGAACAAGTAGTGGCAAAAACGGAACTACACCATTTTGTTTTGAAAGTTTCCAACCGTCAACCACAGGAAGTACGCCACACAGCACACACTCAACATAAACAACTACTACACACACCCAAAATCTAAACCACCAAATTAATAAGGCACGTAAAAGCAAAAGCAAACAAATTCATATGAAACACAAAATAACCAGCTCCTTGACGAAGTGCCCTTGCCAACAGTTTGCAGCTGCCAATGAGAAGGCACAGCAGAACTTCAGCTGCTCAGCCCTTCCTCAAGGCAGCAACACGAAAACTAAGCACGCATACATACACACACACACAAATGCTGACACACAAAAACACCCTTCTCTTCAGGAAGGGAGCTGGCCAGTGTTTGTTGACAACAGAGGAATGAGATCAGGAAACATGTCTGATAGAGACGTGGACACACAGACTTTTAAGGAACGACATTAGAGGAGCAGAAGAGGTTAGGAGCATGTGATCTAAATCCATACATCACTGTGGTTATAACCCATGTTACTGTTAATCTTTTCTATCAAAACATAAGCAGACAATCTCTTTTTAGCCTCCGCCAGTAATCTTACATCACCGTAACAGCTGAACAGGAAATTAGATCTCTCTGGACCTCTGGATTTGTAGCACTGCATCTGCTGATCACATTTATTGAATAAATCGAAGAATTCCTGGAAGATCTTCTATGTCGTCCTCTGCTGCTGGCACAATATCAGCAATAAGTCTTCTTATAAGCTTTCTAAAATTAAATAAGTCTGTACTGTACTTCCCACATGTTGTCCTTCCTTTTTCTTTCTGTCCTTTTCTTCATTTTACAGGAACTGTACAGCTGAACATGGAACCTGCAGTTCAAACTTGGAGTCAGAGTTCAAGCCAGGCACCAGAAAGGAGTGAGGCCCTGTTTTAGCCTGCAGCCGGGGCAACCAAACCCATTCTCTCAATGCACACACACCACTGTCTTCTCTCACCTTGAATCCTGACCTGCCTGCTGGTACAGTGAGAGCAGGGCAGCAAGGTGAACTCCTCAGCTTGGTGCATGGAATAATCTGTGCTGGCAACTACAATCTGATCCCCAGGTTGCCAGGTCTGCTGCACTTCATCCTGCAGGTTCAGCACTACCTGGTCAATAGCATCCACCTGGAAGCCTGAGATGGGGAAACCTGGAGGAGGACATAGTACTTCTTTAAAAAGAAACAGGAGGTATAAGAAAATAAAAC
The DNA here is from genome assembly GCF_017976325.1 of Chelmon rostratus. Lineage (NCBI taxonomy): Eukaryota > Metazoa > Chordata > Actinopteri > Chaetodontiformes > Chaetodontidae > Chelmon > Chelmon rostratus. The sequence goes on along the minus strand of NC_055662.1, from coordinate 26,315,299 downwards.
AGTACAGACCGGAATTCTGACACATTTCTATTATATTAAATGTACATGTATGGTACAACCTTAATATACTGCCAAAATTATGATAACCATGATTTTCAACATAGACAGCAAAACATTTCCTGGCTTTCGAACAGCTTAATAACCACTGAGATACTGATATACAAACACTAAGAATTCTGAATGAATGCCACAAATTAAATGTATATGTGTAACAGTTATTAATACTGTTCAGTTGTGGGAAATATCAACCAAAATTATTATGTTAAGAGAGTTAGATAACCCCAGGAAACGTTACCAGTTCACATTTTATGTTTCATAGAAAAAGTTAATCACTGTTGAAATGTATGTTACAAGGTGTGGGCATCCACAGTTGCAATAACAAAAGACAGCGGGTGTGCTAGTGCCTCACCATAACCACACACACACCGCCACATACAATTACATCCCTCTTAAAACCTGCCGTTTGTCATAAAGGCACGGTCACAAAAACAGTGACCCACAGTCACAGGAATGTCTTTCATGTTCAGATGATTGATCTGTAAAGCACTTGGCATGTGGTAAACCTTATCCCTCACCCCGTCACCATCATTCTAACTCGTTACCTCTTCAAAGCGAGAGAAACCTGCCCATTTCACCTGAACAACTTCCATGATACTGAGGCCTGTTGTTGGCCGATAACTATGTAACTGCTGCCAACACTGAACCACGCACTGTATGTTCTGCCGGTTTTGAAATTAATGCCATCATACGCAGCTTCTCACCATTCTTCCACTCGCTGTAGGCGGTGACAGAAAAGACCACTCCGTCCATGGTGGTGAAGTTACGTCTTGCCAGAGCTCTCCCCCCTGTGTTGTGGTTTTCATGTTCCCTAACGTCCTCTGTGCATGAAGCGTTTCCGCCACCTACCACCGAGACCAAAGCCCACGCCTGTCTGGAGAGACCAGAAGGATGGAGAGAGGAAAAGGTGAGGGATTCATTTTCAGACATTACAGTAGGTAGAAGTTCCAGGGCTTAGTTTTCCATAGACTTTCTTTGGATGATGAAAATGACTTTGAAGTGCAATTGAGAGGTGCTGCAAACTCAATGTCTACTCTCACACACACACACACACACGCACATGCGCATGCATGCACACAGACGTACACACAGATGCACAAATAACAGCAATTTAATCCTTTAAAGACTGACAGTACATGTGACCAATTCAATCATAGTGTTGCAATTTTAAGTCAAGTGCTATTAATGAGAATATCACGAAACACCAAACATGAGTCATTATTTGTGATAGGTGAGCCCAACCGACATGTTAAGCCACTGAAAGGTAATGGTAGCTGCAGTAGCAACAGCCAGCTGCAGAATTAGTGGACCAGTCTCAGCGTAGGAGATTTCCAGTGAAAATGTCAACATGACATTGAAATCAGGTTTATTTAACATCTTACAGATGTGACAGTTAATCATAGAAAGGGTGTGACCTGAACTGCATAATAAAGTTTCTCTCAGGCATCAGGGTCAGGATGTGTCAATCACACACACAAACCTCTTCCAGACCACAGATACCACAGATCATAATATACAGACACTTATGGGGTGTGTCTGAAGAAGAGATTAAACTAGTCACTTGTGTAATGCCTTGAAGGTAGAATGATGAGCCTGAAGGAGTACAGGAGGTGAGAGAAGAGCAGGGGACTGAATATCAGCGTGAATGTCATGTAATAATGAAAAGACTGTACGAGAGGTAGAAAAGCAAAGAAAGGATATCAGAGAAGTCGAGGGATTATTAAAATGAGGTGAGCGGATTTAAGGAAGGGTGGTCATATGGCTCAGGGGAATAATGGGTGTACCTGCCATGTCCAAAACTTCATTCAAATCCAACTTTTCACTTGTGCTCCAAGTCCTCCCTTCCTATCTGTTACACACTATCTTATAAAGCAGGAATGTCAAGAAAATTATTTTTAAATGAAATTACAATGATTAAATAAGAAGGAGAGGCTGAAATCATTTGAGCAGAGGAGCTTGAGGGTGTGGACCGCGAAAGGGATTGGGCGTGCTTGAGGGCGTATGACCTAAAACAAGACAGTACACTGGACATTCAGCCTTGGATGTTTCAAATGTCATACTCTTAGCTTCTCAAGAATGACGTTGGGCCTTTTTGTTGTCCAGCATTAGCAGACTTTTTGCCATTCATGGATATAATAATATTGAAAGACAATCGACCATTGTTCTAAAACATGGTATGACCTTTAAACAGTTTATCTGCACAAACTGACCCTGACCAATATGACCTTCTCAAACCATTTAACCACTCAGAGGCCTATTTTTAAAACTATGCAATCATGTCTGGCAGTTGTACATTCTGACAGACTAATGGAAAGTAATCTCAGTAGAAGTCTAGTTTTCCACTGAGGCATTGTTTGGCCTGTTCCACATACAGTAAACAGTCACCTTTTCGCTGAGCCTTCCAGCTCAATTTCATCAAGCACTATGACAGATCTGCAATAAAGCCCCTAACTTACTGCACATTTGAACACCATATAAAAGCAGCACAACACTCCATCTACACCTTTGAGAACTATAGGTGGATTAATAAAATCACACCATGACCAAAGCGAGTTCAGAATGCCACAATTTACCTACAAAGTCTCCCTGAATATTAGCTTCAGTCTGTGATGCTATCAACCCCAACACGTCTCTGTGTGTTGGTATCTGTCTCTGTTCATAATAATTGTTCCCATTCACTTAGTCACAAGCTAAACAAGTCTTCTTGTAGATGAAAGAGACCCTGAGCTGCATCACTGGGCACCCCGGTGATACACAAACAAACTCCATCTGGGGATCTATCCTGTTCTGCCTTCCAGCCCAGTGTGTGCCTTTCCGTGGGTTTTCCTGATGGGAAAAATCAAGGAAAGCCCTCTTTCTATCCTGAGGCTGATGATATGCTGTGTGAGTATACACTTTACAAATCAAACAGAGAGAATAAGAAAGAGTGGTTGTTTCAATGTTTCCTTACGCCACATCCTTGTTCATCAGTGTTTTAACAACCTCATTGTTTGACTGGGAGCAGCGAATGTGTGGAGGCCAGAGGTGAATTCACTAAGCGTCATAAGCGCGTGCTTGCGTGTGATGAGAGACAAAGATCAAAGACAGAGGGGTCATCAGGCATGAGGCAGTAGCCAACACATTCATGTATCTGTGACAGGAAGGATGGTTGACGCCTACATAAATTCAAAGGTGCTTGGGAAATGTGCTTGTTTGTTATTACTTTAAATCAAGCATATTTTGGAGATTACAAGGGGTCAAAGAGATTCATAAAACATGCCCTGGGGCCCCACAGGTATGCACTGTGTTTCAGCACTGATGCAAAACAATAAAATGTTGTAAAACAAGCACAATTGGTTTCCGTGAATGTTCTAGCTACATTCCCTGCTGTTTCTTCGCAACACGCCATTGCACATCATAAACTGATCTGCACTTCATCATTGCACTCAATCCTATAGGTCATGTGCCTTTACCACCCCACACTTAAAAAAAAAATCAGTCAGCCTAACATAGTGTGACTTTAATGAGACATTAAACTGCATGCTCTCTCATAAACGTGCACCATGAGTTCCCTCCTACCACAAGCAAATCCACAGAGAGCTAAGATAAAAATCCCCACTCCAATAAATGGTGAAAGCATCAGAAGAGAATGCGCACACATACAGACACACACACACACCTCTGAACATGTAGGGCTCCATTGTCTGATCCATTTAAACCACTGTGCTGTGGATCTGGGGGGGTCTGTTTGAAGACTCTGTGCTGCCTTGGCACCCACAGCCAGAGGTGAAATGTGACACTGGAGAATCTGGTGGAGCACTTGGCTTTTCAGCCAACCAAGGACCAAACCAGGCCAAGCTACAAATAACTTACAGTGAAATGCTGTAGTTAGACTTTCTACTGAAAGAAACACGTGTGCATACATGTGTTTGAGTGACAGTAATAGAGGATCTAATGTCATATAAAGGTAAAATCCTGTTCTCTCACTATGAGTGTAAAGAAAGCACTGGCCTACACCAACAGGATTAAACTCTATACCAAACCTCTAATACCTGTCCTTTTGAACACATCAGAAAGATGGGACATAAAATCCCCTGAATCGCCACATTTGCACAAATCCTGGAAACTCTCTGACCATAACCCCATTATCCGGTCTGGGCTTCCTTTTCTGGCAGAACACAAAAAAGCAGAAACACAGAGGAAACAGGAAGAGGAATAACTAGGAACATTTCAAGGGAACATCCCAAATGAAAAGAAAGGCACATGAAAGAGGACATTTTTCCAGGGAGGACGGACATGGAAAAAAATGCTGATATTGTCAGTCCAAGTAATGAGGCCTCAAAGGTGAGGGGTCTTACTTTAGTGGTCAAACAAAAACACATTAACCTTCTTTATCAGCTCCAGGAGACTAAGAGTAAACATAACACTCCCAAAGACTTGCAAAGACAACACACCATGGAGAACCAATACAAACTCTCCAAGAGCTGGCACATCCTGCAACACAGCTGAGACACGAACCCACTCAGGCACAGTTTCATTCACTTAAACAACAGACACACTCACCTGGGCAACAGCAAGAAACAATGCATGTGTATCTTCATTTGTATTTGATGTGAAAAACACATAAATAAGTTTGTATAACATTTTTCATATTCATATCAATTTACCTGTATTTGAGGTCATAGACAAAGCTGCTGCCGAGCTTCTCTTCAAAGGCCTTCTTGGTTTCATCCAGAAGACTTTTGACAGCTGAGTCTCCTACGGCCAGCGTGACGATTCGGCCCGCAGGCAGGGACCTCAGCAGCTGAGTGAGCCGTCGACTGTCATTACGAGAGTCATGTGTGTCGTAGCGCTCAGAGAACAGCACGGCAGCTGTGTCCTGATCTACCACGCGCAAGTTAATGCCTCGGCTGAAGTTCCGCTGAAAGGCATAACCCCCTGTGGCCAGACCGGAGGCCGGGATGCTTCGGGTCAGCAGAGACCAGGAAATTCTCTCAGTACCGTGTAGCTCCAGAGTCCCACCACCCATGACACCTATGAACTTGCGGCCCAGGCCGGGCACTTCAGGGATTGCCTTGCTGTCAGAGCGGCCTGCAAGTACGATAGTGGCACGAGATCGGTAGCGACATTTGGGAGCACCTATGTGAAGGGCTGCACCGTCTTCTATGAGGATGTGACTGGTTTTCAAGGTTATGTTTTTGGAGCCGTCAGCATTGTCTGCAAAAACTACCCGACCTGTAAAAAAGGCAGAGACAGGCAGAGTTCTTAGGTGCTTTATGTTAGATCCACACATCCATCAACGTTACGGCTCAAAGTGCTGCTTAACAAATCATGTAACTTCATTTGTTTACCTCCTGACTGGATGGTTAGAGACTGAAAGGTAGCTGAAGCATCCAATCTAAACAAATGCCCCCTCCTCACAACAACAGCCTTCTCTGGTTGGTGGCCTGGGTTCCAGCTACTGAGAGATGGGTTGTGGTCCGGACAATTCTCTGCAAACATTAGTAACAAATCAGAGAACGTCATACTTCTCATTAGACAAGGACATCCAAAAATATACACAGCTTGTATGTACAGCAGGAAACGAATGCAGCAAGTTGAGAAGTCTGTAATACTGACCATCTAACACATCTCCACTTGTGAGACTAAGTATAAGGATGAGGGTGAGGAGGAAAGCCCCAGTCGACACTCCAAAGCAGATAAATGTATTCTTTCTTTGCTGGAGGTTCTGAGCACGTTCCCTGCGCTGGTTCTCCTCTGATAGGTTGAAAGTGGCTCGTTGTGCCGGTGGGGGGCCGTGGGGTTTTATGGGTGGAGGTGGCGGAGCTTTGGCAGGTGGTGGCGAGCGAACTGGGGCCACCCGCCCAGGAACATAACCTGGAGACCTCTGGTGGTTGGCGTGGGGCGGAGCCACAAAGACCGGGAAGCGGCTGGGGCCATCACTCGTCGGCATGGTATACGTGTCTGCTACCTGGGAGGAGAAAAATCAGAAAAGGGGAAAAAAGAGACAAGATATGAAATAAATGAATAATGTGGATTCACTGAGAATGTGAGGAAGATTTTTACCTCCATTAAGGAGATTCAGTTTTCAATTTTTGTTTGTTTGTATGTCAGCAGAATTACAGCAAATTTACTGGCCTACTTTTCATGAAACTTGGTGGAAGGGTCTAGCATGGGCCATGGGAGCAGATCTGAATCACACAGCGGATACACAATGTGTTTTGCACTTTCATTAACAATGCGAGAAGATGTCGATTAGCTGTCAACTATGAAATTATTCAGCAACTATTTTGATAATCGATTTATCAGTTTGACTCATTTTTAAAGAAAAAAGTCAAAATTCTCTGCTTAAATGTGAGTATTTTCTGGTTGACTAATGGAGAAAATAAACAGATTAATCAACAGTGAAAATAAGTAGGAGTTGCAGCCATACACAAATGTATGTAAAGGATGTGGAATATTTCCAATTTCTAAGTACATAATAAATGCACAGCTCACTTGTATAGTGATTGTATTTGTTTGCAGATATAAAGAAAGCTTTGACAGAGGTCTGTGTTCTACGAGTGCCCTTCTACTTTCAGATAGATTTACTTTGCCACTGTCTGTCACATCCAATTTTGTATTAACTTAAAAAACTAAATGTTACTTTGAAAGGAGTCTTTGACTGTAGTCTTTTCAAAGTGTGATTGTTGCACTTGTTGTCAGCAATTATTTAAATCACACAGGTTAAAGCATTTTGTATTTTCTTGTAAAGACCACTAAATTGTAAGCACAATGGTAACATAAGTTGGTAAAGTAGTGAAAAGAAGTTTTAACGGATGAGACATGAAGAACTGATTAAAAAAAGAGGTCAGACAGAAAAAGTTAAGAAAAAGGAAGACACTAAATGAGCAAATAAAAGCAGTAGGAGGTGACGAAAGAAAAAGGGCTGATTCTGGAGAAAACAGGCAATAACTCTGGAGCATGTCGCTCGTGGACCTCCGAGTACAGATCCTGGGTGTTGGCCTTGAAAGTACTGCTAATCTATTATTCAAAAACAGTCAGCTTGTCCCCTGGATCGTTTGGCTCAGACAGAGTGACATTAGGCTGCTCTTGTCCGCAGTAACAAAGGAGATCGTGAATAATGGATCCAAACATTCCTGAGACTATGTTAACACAGCCAAAACAGATGGCACCAATTACAGTAGAGGAGGAGAGTGCCCAAGCTTGAGTCCGCGCTGCCGTTATTTCACACAAATGGTGAAGGTAGCACAAAGTGAACTTATGCCATCGACACACACACACACACACACACACACACACACACACACACACACACACACACACACACACACACACACAGAAAGGTCATATGGACACACACCTGCACACACAAACACATTGGGGTAAAGGAAATGACACCACAGAAAAAAAGGCTTCAGTGGCACTTTTCTTTAACACAAACACCCTGTACCACTGTAGCTTGTTACGACAGGTCTTCATCAAACAAAACATCAGCAAGTTTAAGCTTCACACATCAGATTCTGGCCGCAAGACATGATGAATGACCCAGTCTTTTTAAGAGGCTGTTAAAAGTTCAGAACTGCAACAACTGTCCAAGACAGGCTCACTCAAACCAAAGACACCCTGAAAGTGATGACTTTCTGTCTTTAAATCATCCGACAGTGGATCAGTGCTTCACACACTTACACAAATGCCTGGACACACACTCCCGTACCATCCCACAGACACACACACTGGACATTGTCTTGCCAAGCCAATTAGTCATCATTTTAGCCCGGAGCACAACAAACCTCTTCAACTCATAAACAAAGCAATGTACAATCAAGCACCCCTCAACAAGGGCTCAGTCATTCATGTGAGCGTTTCACCCACTCCACTTGAAGTATCCCATTACAGTGTGTCTGAACCAGTCTGCCTAAGACTCTAAACCTAAGCTGAAATGTCATGAAGACCGGCACGCTGATTACGCTGTCTTTTTCTCACGGTCTGTGCCCCGCTTTAGCCGACTCAGTGGGAGCCCTGTGATGGGGATGATCCTCCAGGCATCACTGTTTATAACCCTATCTCAGGCCAAGTTTTTATTCACATTCCTTGCCATAAAAGGGCCAGCCTGCTCCTGCTCCCCTGCTACTAACTGACCTGTCAGAGCATAAAGAGTGGTGGACTTCCTCACCTTTGGGCTATTCAACTTCTGGACAACACACCCATTACAAGGCTGCACTGCTTCTCATGGACCTCATGCTTTTCCTAACAACCTCATTCCCTCCCTCGCGCTCATATTTTCCTGATTTAAGAGCTACTGAATATCAAACAGATGTGGGGGATAGACCATCACACATTCCTCAGCTGTAAAATCTTTGCTTTGGATGTCCACACTGGCAGTGTGACAAACAGCAAGCCACGTGTTGACTATATTAGCTAACTCAAAACTGCAGCTGAGCCCAAACAGCCCTGTCACAACTCTCACCACTGGACCACCACACTTTAAGAGTAGCGACTGCGTTGGCCCAAATTGAGCAATATCGAGTGTGTTAAATGGAAGGGTTTCATTACTTATGATGATTTATGGACTTGTTTTGGCCAAGTGGACTTCTTCTACACCATAAAGGAACGCTAGCTAAAGTTACTGAATATTCAAATGGGTACTGGGTAGTCTGTTACCGACATATCACCACAGAAGAAGAACACAGAGGAAAGTATATGGCATACATCGCGCGGTAGGTTAAGTTGGCTGTTAATAATACAACAAGTTCGTTTGTTTTAACGTTACAGTGACTTTTCTCCTCTCTGGCAGTTAAAGGTACGGACGGGACACGTAACGTTAGCAACACACCGTATACAATTTTAAAAAACGTTAGCTTGGCCACACACACACACACACAAAAACTAACTGTCGCTCTTTACTAGCTTATTAGCTAACACTCATGCGAAGCCTTTTGACAAGAAAACACCCCCAAACTCAAAGCTTCACCCGGCGAATCCTCTATCACCCCCAGCAGTTGACAGACAGCCACGGTGTGAGCGGTCGGACCGACGGTGAGCTCGTACCGTCGGAGACTGTCCTGCTCCTCTCGCGCTCTGTCCATTCGCTCTCTGCCGAGCCGTTAAACAAGCTGACCCGGTGTCGGTGAGACGAATGATTGACTTCTCGCCCTCGCAAGTTTGCTTTCCGTGTCCCCTTTTATATACTTTTTCTTCACATGGTGTTTTTTCTGCTGATGGGCTGTCGTCCGTCCGTCGGTCAGCCCCCCGTCCCACCGAGAGGAAACCAGGCGCGGCTTGGAAGAGAGGAAGTGGTGGTGGGTTCAAGCGCTGTCGGAAAAATGCAGGCAGATGGGAGTGATACTGGTGTAATAGTAATAGTGGTATTATTATTGTTATTTTTATTATCAATGTTATTGTATCCACACTGTATATAGATATGTATATATGCATATATATATGCATAGTCTGGGGCAGCCGTGGCCTAGAGGTTGGGGGAGCGGAGGGTCGCCAGTTTGATTCCCCCCACCGGACTGGCAGAGAAACTTGGGTGTGGTGGAGTATTCACCCCCCCCCCCCCCCCCCCCCCTCCATTAGCCGGCTGGTGTGCCCTTGAGCAAGGCACTTAACCCCCCAATATGCTCCCCGGGCGCCTGATGCGGCAGCCCACTGTGTGTTCACTGCATGTTGCATGTGCATGTGTGTGTTTCAGTAAATCAGCGATGGGTGAAATGCAGAGACTAATTTCCCAGTTTGGGATTACTAGAGTGAATATAAAAAATATATACTGTACATAACCACTCACCTCATGTGTATAAAGTAAGCAGTAACATTACCCATTCAATATTTATTCCTATGCACTGTTTGTATTTGTTGAAAGAAACACTTGGCTTTGCGATAGACACTGCAAGTTGTTGGCCATTGTTGCTTTCGATATATATCTTGATATGCACACCACATCTTTTCACCCACGTTACAGTCTAATGTTTATTTTTGTCTGCTTCAGATTTGTTGTCCTTGTTTTAAAGCTGTATGTAAGTGTGTGTAAGTACAATGAGAGCCACTTAAATCAAATTCGTAGTTAAATTCCTTGCATGTATGCACATACTCAGCCAGCAAAGCTGAATCTGATTATTCTTGGTATTGGTCGATGGAAGGTACAGGATTTTTATAAATACTAAGGCTACGACTTTAAGTCCTCAAAACACATCTCTCCACCCCCAGAAAACGTTGATCAAACACCAAATAATAACACCAATAATGTAATGCAACAATAACTCTTCAGTTCTAGCTTTCCTAAATGTTTTTTTCCCCTGTGCTGTTTCAAAGGATCAAATTATTTAATTCATGACATGTAATGAGCTTATTCATAATTATTACATTATTATAATAAAAGTTTTTATTGGCCTTAAAGTAGTGATCGTGAGTAGATATAAAGAGTGTCAACTCATTTTCAAAATGTTTCTTTCGTTTTTTAATTGTAGAGTGTAACTCCTTCCAGGTTGCTAAAACACACATGCTGACAACGTGACCTCGGGGTCTTGGTAGCTACAGCCTTGGTGGAAATAGTCGTAGGAGTAGTAGTTGTCAGTAGAGGCAGTTGAATTGTTATAATCATTATCAGCATTTTTGTTATCAGTGGTAGTGGCTAGTATACAGTATAGCAGTGTTGTTATTTTACATAAATCAGTTGATGTCTATGGAGGGAGATCAGCATGACTGAATCATTAATATCATCCTACCAAAAGCTGCACATGAGATGTGGCGACTTTAGCGCAGGAGTCTGTTTGTGCTATTGTTAACGCAATATGTTTGTATAAAGCAAATGTTTATGGTACTGCACTTTGAGTTACAAATTGACAGTGATTTATCTCTGCTGCTGTGAACAATTCATACCCTGTCAACAAGCAAGAAAAAGCTGTGAAGTAGACAGTTAAGTGTGAAGGCACAGTGACAGATTCAGTATATTCCTGCACTTGCACACCTTTACTTCTAATACGGTGCCTGAAAGTGGGAAAGGCCCCTATCTTAAGACTTGATGAAGCTGGGGTTTCCGAGGAGTCATGAATGGGCCACCAAGGGCACTTGAGCAGCGTGAACTGAGGGGAGGGGCTTCAACCTCCGCCACACTGCCGCCTGCTGGTATGAAAGAGAAAATACTCTACTACCTCCCTCCCATGTTGGAGGCAGACAAGTGAGCAAAACAGTGAACAGAAGATTTCTCTTTATGTTCCAAATGATCAATTCCGAAATATTAAATACTGATAATGCCACAAATACAGAAAGAGATGGCTGTGTCAGAGAAATAGAGCAAAACTCATTTTCACTGCAGTCACACTGTAGGATTTCCTCCAACATCCTTTCCCATAACCTCTAATATTCCACTCGTCTCCTCATCCATATTCTGTTTCTGTCCCTGAGTCTAAGCAACACGGCTGACCTCTTGACCCAATGCAGTATCAGGTTGATGCTTTTGTCCTTCATTGGAGTCTCCTTTGAAATATCATCTCTCAATTTGACCCAGGGAAAGTGCCAAACTGTGTTTCAGGACACAACACACTGCAGAAAATTGTAATCTCTGCTATATTATCTAACAAATACAGTACAGTAAAATCACAATATACACCCTCAAGTATGACCTGTTTCTAAACCCACAAAGGTAATACTTGCAGGGCTGTTGATAATGTCTTCTTCCCTGTTACAGTCTCAACACAGAAATGCATTTTTACAGATTTGAAGATGCCTACATGACCAGAGAATTTCAAGTTTTGCAAAAGCAAGAGATCCCAAACACATGGTAACCCCTGGGAGATTGAAAATGCCTTGCTTGCGACAATCATCCTGACAGAGCGAGTGCAGAGTGTGTTGTCGACAGCTTGCTTTATTGTGGTGCAGCCATATCAAACCTCTGTCCACATCAGAAGCACTCTCTTGTCCTGAGAACATGAACTCACCCCCATCACAATCAGACCAAGTCTCTATCACCTCTGCAGGAAGTCTCCACTGTACCATCTTAATCACATGCAAGGGCATGCGATTACTTGTTGCCATGGTGTGAGGTGACATCTCTATAATACAGAACATACATGAAGCATAATTTTCCCCAAAAAATCAACAGTCACAATTTTGATTGTTTCTCAAATACCATTTTATTTTCTTCATCCATGTTAGAATTACTATGTTAATATTGTTATTACATATAAGTTCCTTTCGTATTGAAATATGCTGTACAAAATTAATCTAATCAAATCAGAGATGACATTAGTCAAAGTGACCAGTACAAAGGTCATCTGCAAAGCCAAAATGATGGCCTACCTTGGTCTAATAGTTGTCATATCAAGAGTTAGAGGAGTAAGAGTTGAGGGATGATGACAGAAGCTTGTAAAAGAAAAAAATGACAACATGTCCAGTACAAATATTATTTACAAAGTGAAAATGAAAGAAAGCATAACCTATAACTTCTTTGTAAGACAAATGAGTTGAGAAAAAGAAGTAGTTTTGATAACAGCGACCATCACCTGACAGTTACTAATCCTGATCTGGATCCTGGTCAGTCTGACAAACATCAGGCCATCTTTGCTTCCTCTCAACCTGTAAGTAATCAGACCTGAAGGTTTACAGTAGCACCCGTTGGCTTATTGGTTAATTGTCACTTACTGAGTGTATTTGACCCCTTTTGTGAACACAGGCTCAAGTGTTATACAGTTGTTAAAAATATTCTGTGTTTGTTATAGAGGCCAAACACATAAGAGAAACTAGCCATTCATGGCATGCGGTCGCACGTTGACCTCTGCTTTTCAGGGCTCTGACGGCGTCTTAACGGAGCCATCACCTGGCTAATGCTTTGTTTCGCCTCACTCAGCATTAAAGAGCAAATCAACAGACAACAATGGATCTAAAAAATACCGTGCAGACGTAAAGATGGAGTTAAGACAAAAACAAAACATTCTGTCCACGATGGAGGCCTTTCATGCTGAGCCACTGACGCTGACATAACCCACCGTCCCAGTGCACATGTTCAGAGTGAGCAGCCAAGGTTGGAGTCATCTTTCAGCTCAAATGCACTGCAGTAAATGCTTCTCAATAACTTAAAGTACAACATTTTCATTTTTTTTAAACAACTTCCTGAACTGAAAATGAGTCGACATCAGCTGTGTTAATAGCGCTCATCGTCCAGTCCGAGTTGGCATTAGTGGTATAAGTCTTAGAGCACAGACTGTTATCTGCTGTCACAGTAGTTACATTTTTATCATATATATATATAAAAAAAAGATACATCTAGAAAGATCAGATTCAGGTACATTAGATCTGTAATAACTACGTACATTATTCAACTTCAGACCCAAAGACAGAAAAAACACTGTCGACACTGGGTTTCATAATAGTTGCAATATCAAGGCCAAAACTTGTTATTCCCAAAGAGGGGTCAGATATTTTGTCCACAAAACTGTCCAGCATCTCATTTTTCTGAAAACATCAAGCTCACTGACTACAGCGGGGTGATACTGATCCTACAGCAACAACACTTCGAGGTAAACTCCAAAGTAAGAGCCGTGGAAACGTGTGAAAATGACCCACACTTCATTGGTCAATGATCTACAGCCCCAGCCGTTTAACTAGCTACACGAGCTGCTGACCGAGCCCCATCTGGCATCGTAATATTGTAACTGTAACATTAAATTGTACCATTTTAAGACTAAACAGAGAAGTAGAGACTGAACACAGCTAACAGAGCTTTGGAGAAGTGTCTAGATGTTGTTTGTACAAAGTACAGCGTTCTTTGTGAGTCTAAATCTCTGCAATATATTATACTAAACATTTGGCAACACTGGTACAGCTAACTAATTTGTCAGTTTGTACAGTTCTTCAGTGACAGCTGATACGTGCAAATATCATGTATAATATAAAAAAATATAATAAACAGGAATCCAAAAACAGAAATTCATGGTGACTGCAGTGTGTGGGACCAAACCTGACCTCAAAGTCAGGTGGAGTTCAGGCGGATTAGAGAGAGTCCGGTCCACTTCTGGTCCAGTTTTTGTAGTAGCAAGGCTGTTTCTCAGAACCTCAAAAGCCTCGAGGGCTGACCAGAGGTCTCCGTTAGGAACCGTGGGCCGTGTAAAAAGGCAGCGAAAATGTGACGCACACACACTCGTAAACTGCACGTACACTCCGTATGTTGTCTGTGCACATGTCTACTTCCGCTTTCATTCACGCACTTTCACAATGTGCAATTTTTAACATGATAAAAAGAAAATCTAAAAGCAAAAAAAAAAATGACGGGTACTTGTAAGTTCACAGCTGCAGCACGTGCAGTGGACGGTACTGACAGAGCTGCAAGGGGGAGAGGTGCTCGATAACGAGAGAAGACTGCCACCAAAACTTCAATAACGAAACAGACAAACATCACTTCTACCTGCATCACTTCACACAAAAAAAGAAAAAAAAAAAACGTTGCACCCCTTCCTCCATCATCCAGCCTCTCCTGCTTTCTTCTCTCCTTCCCTCTCCACCCTTTTTTTCCAGCTCCTCTACAAGTTGACCAGCTCATGTGCAACAAACTGCTTCAGTCTCTCCAGGTATTGTCCGTAGAGCTCCACGTCGTTGTGTCCGGCTCCCTCCACCCAGAGCGGCTCCACGGGGCGCTGACAGCGTTCATACAGCGCCAGGCCATGGGAAAAGTCGATGACCTCGTCCTCCGTACCGTGGATCACCAGCACTGGTGACGTTACCTTGGAAATCTTATCGATGCTTTGAGATAAGAAGATAAGAAGACAGAGTTAGGTGGGGATGGAAAATACAAACATGAAGAAAAACAGAAAAATGAGGTCTGGGTTGAGTTTTTGCAATCATTAACACCATAAAAAATGTACAATAAAGGTTGAGAATTCTTTAAAACAGAGAAACGCAGCAGCGCTAGTTTGCCAGCTGGCCACCAGAGGGAGCTACTGAGACGATTTCTAAGCACTGTGACTCATTAAGAAGAGAAACATCCTGAATTGATTTGACACATCTAAATTTGTAAGTCCATGTTTGCAAGCTTTGCTGCGTGTGGGTTTTCCTGATACACACACATTCATGCAATGCTGTTTCTAAACGCACTCGTGCTCGTCTTATTTGAGCGTCTGTGCGCCGTTCTGTGGATGTTTGTGATGAATTTAGACTGGCTTTCGCACATGCCATCTGTCCATACAGCGCGCTCACTTTGGGAAGGCGTCAAAGCAGTAGGTCTTCTTGGTGTCGGGGAAGGCCACTCTCATGCCAGACGTGAGCGGGGAGTGGAGGATGACCGCGGCGCTCTCATAGCGCGAAGCCAGGTCCACGGAGGGCACGGTGCCAATGCTCTGGCCGTACACAATCACATTCTCTGGCCGGATGCCATACCTGCGAGAAGGACACAGAATATCTGAATATTTTGCTGATGATGAACAGGATATTTACACTGCTAGTAGCCAGACATATTCGGCTAAATTTTGTGCACTCTACCAGACACTGGCAGGCCTCCAGTTAGGCCTTTTGTTAATTATGAAAAGCAGCTTGGCTGGCAAAGCACTGGATTCCAAAACACAACATTTGCATTTTCCACTGAGCAGTTAGTTTGATTAAAGTGCTTTTCATAGTAAAAGTGTAGCCTCACCATCACAATTCTCCACCTAAGGTCTGCTTTTAACGCATCACATAAATGCACTTGCACAGCCAATTAGCTTCCCATCGTACTCTCATTTCCCCCACATGCTGCCCCATAAGCAAACACACACCTGTGTGCTAGCTGAGACTTACTCATACTCTATTATCAGCTGAAACGTCACGCCACAGTGAGTCGGCGATTATACCGTCTCCTAAAACAAGCACACAAAGGTGGGAAACAGCCAGGGTTGAGTAGCTTTTCAAAGCAGCTGAGCGGAGAGGACCACCGCTGTGGTCTCGTGATTCAGAGGGGAGGGAGGGGGGGGGGGGGGGTAAGGGCAAAACGAGCAAAAAGAGACGCTGATACTGGGTGGAGGGTGAGGGAGAAACTGGGAGAGGGAGAGAGGGAGGGGGGAAATGGAAGGGAAGACATTCCACAGCTGATTATGGAGAACGTGACCCACTCTAGCAAGCAGGCAGTCAGCTGACAACCTGAAGCCTAGTGTGAGAACACTGCATCAGTGTCTCCGCTGCTGCACTGCTGGAGAGCATAGTAACCAGCCGCAACCAGCCTGACAAAATCTCGGCTCTACTCTATTATGAAAATTGGGAACACCAACATTACAGGCTTAACGCTGCAGCCACTGCTCTCCTGTAATACACAGAGAAGAACAAGACATGAACACCAGCGTCTGACACCACTCTACCCCGCTGTGATGGATTGTTATAATTAGGAACTCCACACAAGTCTAACACAACCACTGCAAAGAAGCGATCTGCATTAATGTCGTCCGACTGCTCTGAAAGGGTCAAGTGCAGGCTCATCCACTTCAGACAGCACATGGAAACTTACATAGACAGACACAGTCTCGTTTGCGGACATGTCATTAGCAGCAATACAGGAACTGTGTATCGTCGGTGTTTCAGCTGGCCTTCGTGGAGTATAAATAGGGGTGGAAATACTGGCACGGCACGGGCGCCGTGGTGCTAACAGCACCATTAACTCTCAAGGTTGGCTGACCATGATATACACAATTCATGCACCGAAAGCTTATCTGGACTATAAAACATCACATAGCTGTTTGAAACAAGAAGCGTCAACACTGAAAGTTTGCAGGAGGCCCACAAACGGCCTACAATCCCAACGGCGAGTTTCAAGCGAGAGTCTTTTTAATTTAAATTTAAGGTTCAGTGTAATTTGACCAAAACAATAACAGTGACAGAAAGAGAAAAAGTCAGAATTGACCATTTTTGGCAAAGCAAGATTTAGTAAAGTGATGTTTTTGTTGCAAGACAATGACATGTGAGACAGCAGATAATAACTGAGCTTGAGGGCAAGGTACTCCAAGTAAAACCCACTCTTCTGTCTTCCTTTCTGGACACAGTTCATTGCTCCTGACAGACAAGTAGCAGAAGATGTCAAGCAACCTGCGAGACGACTGCCACGCTGCTGATATAGGAATAGATGTCTAATATTAACTCCTCCCAGGAGGGATGAAAGAAAATGGCTTGGTACAAAGGGGATGTTTGGTTGCTTACATGTCTGGCTAATAACTGCTCACAGGCAGCGTCTGACCATAAGAAATTCTGAATGAGTGTTTAATTAGACCTCATAACTCTGTCATATTGCTGAGCGGTGGACGGCAATGCCTGTAGGTGTGTCATGTTGTCACAACAGTCTGGTATCGTTTACTGTTATGGATATTTTTTTTATTAGTGGAGCCTCCAAGTAGACTATTATCTGCTATCACAGTTTACTTATCCTTATCTCAGGCTGTTTAAGCTTATCTAGTCAGTGTTCTTTGCTGTATCAGACCACTAAAGCCTGACCAATCCTAAGACACATAAACACTCACCACATGGGTGTCGCTGCAATGTAAAGCTTATGCATGTTCAATACACAGAGGGTAGCTTGAAACCATCCGACAGCTTCGTCTTCAGGTGAAAGGAGATATGATGATAAAAACAGTGAGGTGATCCTCAAATCCAGCTCGGCCTGCTTTGTTTATGTCTTTACAGCACCACTGCCAAAGCAAGCTTGTTTTGTTCAAGGACACACATGACAACATAATGAATAACGCATTAAGGCTTGAACCTGTGACCTTCCAGTTACAACAAGGTCGCTCTAACCACTGACCCACGCTGCTATCTTGGCACTGTTAGACGGACTGCTGTGGCTCCTGCTCACACATTCAGGGTCGGCTGTGCAAAGAGGACGACAATCACAGCGCAGTTCTGCAGCTGCACTCGCGTTAAAACGGCACTATGACAGTCTTTGACCAACCCAGATCCCCCCCACCCCCGACCGGCACAACACTAGCCTACAATTTACTCCATTGCATTTCAGCTTGAATAGACCTCAACGAGTCATAGCCAGCCACGCTCCATGGTTACACCCCTCCCCCAGACCTTCATCAATTTAGTCTCCTGACACAAATCCAATCTATTATGCATCACATCCTCCCTCGTTCCCCTTTTCGGTCTCTCGCTCCCTCTTGGCTGCCCACCTCTTGCTCCCTGAAGACCAAAAATATTCTCATCCCATAGCAGTCACTATGACTAACAGATATTTTGGGATATCCTGAACATATGTACAGGCATTTTTAACAGATTAGAGCACCATCTGCACTACAGCAGGGGGATCCTGCACTGACGCGCACCAAGGATCTGTTATTACATTTAGCACCTTTTCACTGATTTCCTTGCATTGTATGCTTGTTTATTTAGAGATGTCTTGGGAAAAAAAAACAGATACTGTTCTGAGTGAATTAAAAATTAAGATATAGGGACAATAAGTATATAATTAGCAAGCACCTTCACTAAGCGTTGCTCCTGCTGTTCTGTGGTAAGGACAGTCAGGTGAGCGATCGCACTCCACCCGACTGACTTAACAAACACTGCAGCCTTTGTCTACAGGCCCCATCAGCCTAACCGCCACTGATATTTCAAGTAAAGAAGAGTAAATACTTCACAGACACGGTCGGTTGCCTCTCTATGTCCATGTTTGTGCTCACTGAGAACTTCTCACTGCTATTGAACATCTGAGAAGACGGATGGCGTTTTGACTTGGATCAATATAACATGATTGACCAGGAAGTGGGTTTTTCCTGTTTGTTTTCACTGGCCATAGTGTGGGAAGACCTCGGTCTGAAAGCTCATTGGAAATCGGTTGCTAGGCTACCGCTCAATATTAGACTAGCAGGATTGACTGCTGGCCCGCCTCCATCTCGGAGGGAAAAGAAAATGAAACAGTGTCATTCTGTAGTGCTTGGTCACTCGTTACTCAATACACCCCACGTTTTTCTCATGCACGATTTATTCTAATGTGGTGCAACAAAAAAGCACATCTGACATATTCCTCTGTTAGCATGTGTAATCCATAGTGTGATAACGAAGGCCGTGTTGAGTGTGTAAACCTACTGACTCATGCGATCACAGCGTCATGGGGGCCCCCCTTCCTGCTCAGGTGAAGGAGTGCCTCATCCACCTTGGCTGAACAAAAGAGCACAGGAGCAGCAGAGCAGTTTTGTGGTTAGCCTGTCAGCAGCGTGACAGGTGGCTGCCCTCTGTCACATGACTGCGGAGTAAAGCGAACGCAGCCCACGCGAGCGCGCCGACGCTCGAGAGAAGCTGAATTTGCTGACGGCTGAATCATAAGCAGAAAAGGATCTGGTGCGTTCAAAATGTCAAATAATCAGAAAAAGAAAGAGACATTGACACAGCGCAACAAGCAGAGAAAGTGAAGGAGACTGGAGAGCCGCTGTCTTCCTCGGCTTGTGCGTCTGATCTAACATGAGAGACGTGCGCCGGGGATGTATGCAGCCGACTAATGTGAGGCCATGCAGAGAGGCCTTTTGATGCAATACACACAATCCAGTTGATTCATGTTCAGCAGGGTCAAAAGGCTCCGTTGTACCCTCTCTCCATCACACAGACAGTCAATTACGAATCTGGCACAATCCTCAAACCATCAGACGCAGACAGCTGAGTCAAAAAGGCAGATAATATGAAACTAGGGGCCTCATTTGCACAAAGCTTTGAAGACTCTGCACTAAAAGGTTGTGCACGTAAAAAGGCAGAGAAATATGCAAAGCCATAAATACTCATAAAATGATGCATGATATCTCCGTCGTGTCTTAATGCTGTTAATAAATCCCTCTTAACTTCTAATTTAGTGCCTATGAATGAGACTTGAAGTTCCACGTTCTGATTCGAGTGATTAGCTAGCAATTAGCCCTGAATGGTTGTGAAGAATCCTTAAAAACTGCCATCATTTCATTGTCTTCGCAGTACAGGATTAATGTGAAACTGTAGTGTCTGATGAGCTGATATGCAGCCGGGGGGTTTGGAGGCCTTAGCAGAGTATCACCAACCAAGAAAGTTTGATGCATGGCGACATAATTAGCGAGTGTTGACAATCCTGATGGCAGGGGCTTTCACATAATATATACTGTGACTGAAGAGCTGCAGAGCTCTCACAGACAGAAAGAGGGACACCAACATGGCAATAAAGAAAGGACAAAGGTGTCCCAACCACACATTTTACATTGATGCTTGTCATTTGGTTAAGCCAAAAAAGGTATGCAAAATGGACATGAGGACTAAGGTACAGTCATATTTTAACTGTCTGTGTTTTGGTAAGAAAACATCCTGAGCAGAAGGTCTCCATCATGACAAATGCCTTGTGTGCCATGAAAGTAACATTATTACATGATGTTGCTGCCCTTTTTTTAAACCCTGTGACAGCCTGTCAGTCCACGTTAAACTTTATTTAGATTCTCTTGGGAAATCATTAAGGGCGGCCCTCGTGTATATTGATGCCGAGATTACACCATGGAAATACAATCAACAAACAACATCAGCTAAAACAGTTACAAGCAGGTAAATGACGTTTTTTTAGTATATTGCTATAGCCTGTAAGAGGTGTAAGAATACTTAGTTAGGTGACATTGCAAGAGATTCCATCAGTCTGCTGCACTAATACTAAACACATTCCTTCCACGATCAGTCCTGGCACGAGGTACCTGAAGAACCAGCCAGTCACTGGAGCTAAAAATGGGTTCCAATGTAACATAGATGTAATGTATGATGGTAATTTTCCGACCAAGGCTTCATAGATCTGCAGACAGCAATGATTACTGCGTCTCTCGGTGAGAGAAGACCAGTCGACCTTATGGCAGAGGATACAGTGGGGACTACTGTAGCTATAATAAACCTCAGAGCTGAGTGTTGAACAGATTCTAGGGGCCTGGTGTGGATGCAGCAGCTTGTCTGTAACTTCTATCCTCATAGTCCAGAACTGATAGGAAAGTCGATTCAACAATCCTCTTCCTACAAATCAAAAGAAAGCTGCTTTTATTTCTTATACAAACACAATCTTTTGGTGGGATTTACCAACAAGGTTCTTGATGTGGTATCTAAATGCAAATTTGTCGTCAAGCCAGATGCCAGATACTTCTGTTACTTCTGTAACCCTTTCAGTATTTAAACTATTCACAGTAGAGATATGCAAACAGTAGTAGTAGTCTGTAGGCTATGTTGATCTTCAGAAAACATGAATTTTGTTTTATCTGGGTTAAGTGTTATCTGAAGATCTACTTAGAGAATGGTGCAAAGCTGTTGCCGTTTCTCATGCCTAATTGAACAGAATCAGCAGAACAGTACGAAACAGTATCATCTGCATAAAGATGACTTTGACAACCATGCATGGGAGAGACAAATTCATTGATATAAATAGAGAACAGAACAGGGTCCTTGTTGTAGTCTTCATGAAGTGCATGGATTTGTTTAAAAGAGATATTCTAACATTAAGCATTGTTCTTGTCTCTGTCTGGATTTTTCCCAACACATCCCAAAGAGGAGCTCTCCATACGGGATCATTCAGAAATGCTTTGTTTTAAACTCTCTCGCTGGCATTCAGACTCACGACTTGGCTTTGGAGAGTGTTAGAATGTGTAATGATTTAGCCTCGCCAACACTTTGTTACTCATGCGGCAGTGACAAAACAGGGCCGCACAGCTGACATGACACTGTGGTTTTCAAATATCACATATTCTACAAAAGTGACATTAAACTTAACCAAGATGAGGACTAGCTTTTGTGTCTATTTCGCCTTTTGACATGGATGAGAAAACAAGCTAAAAATAAATATAACTCAGTGTCCTGCAGCACTTCTCTGTGGCTTACAGTACGTAACATTCACACACTTTACTCCCATCACAAAGAAACTGACTCTGAACTCTAAAACTTTTTAATACCTCAGTATGTCGTGACCTGTTCCTACGCCACAGCGTGTGTTGTACAGGCTACATAGCAACTTTCTGTGCACTATCAGAAGTGACAGACAGCTTAATTACAACTGTGTGATTGCATAACAACTCAACAACGTCATAACAACGTAGGGGAAAGAGCACGCAATCAGTCATCAAAAGACAGAACTCAGTCTAACTGTGCTGCGGGACTTAGAAACATGGGACTACAAGGCATGCAAGTTGAGGCTTCTTGAATATCAAGTTACGTCACTCTTCCTGTAAGCCTCTCATCTGATCATGAAGAGGTTTCTTCCCTGATTGACCTAGAAAGCCGTGTGATGCACGTCTGAGATACCGTATGATCAACAAACAGCTGATTTACTACTTGCACAGAAAGCAGTGCGCATGTTAAAGCTGCAACAACCCGGTGCCTTCAGTAACACTCGTCGGCAAAGAGCCACCTCATCTGATCAAAGTGTAAAAGTCAGCCTAAGCAAATTAGGCCGTGCCAGTGAGGACTTGGACTATGATCTCAGTGCTGTTATTCAAGGACAAATTTAGCTTATTCAGACTATCAGGTAATATTTTGCCCACTAGGGTCACATGTGATCACATGCAGGATGCACTGTGATCAAGATTCATCCCACATAAAAATACATATTAATGAAGCAATGCTTTTTAGACATCTATCTACCATTACAGTTATAGTATGAATTGATAAACTAGTTGTGTTGTACTGCAATAAAGGCATATGGCATAAGTGACAGAAATGATCTGTTATTGCGAAAGATTTCAACATCGACAACGGCTCTCCACAGACAGTGACGACAGAGCCCGGCTGCAGCAGCGAGCAGTAAGAAGTTCCGCCATGCAAACTTGTCTCAATTACATAACTGCGCTCACATACAAAAGGGGCAACAAACAGGTTTTGCATTATGACAAGAATTGCTGTTTGATATTTGGAGCATCTGCCTCAATCAGATTTAAAGAAATTTCAAAGATAATTTCTGTGCCAGTCACAAGTATGTGTGGGAGCAGGAGATTCCTTGGTGTACCAACAAATATACGTAATGAGCTGGAGAAAAAAGACTAAAATTTGGGGGAAAAAAACACAAGGAGCAGAACAACCCAGCAACAGACAGTACTCCTCTCTCTTTCAAGTCGCCTGGTGCTGTGTGTAGAAAGAAGAAAGGAAGAATGGGTTTCAGAAGACGTTTCTAATACTTCTTTTCTCTCCTTTCCTTTTGATCACATTCAACATTGTGACGAAAGCTTAAACCTGTCTGAAGATGTCTGTGTGGTGTTTGTGGCAATGAAGCCAATGAAACTTGAAAACATAAGTGACAAACAGGTTTCACACACACACAGACACACATACACACACACACAATGTGTGGCCACCAGAAAAGCAGGTTCTTCTTCTCAGCAGTGGCCTATTTCCTGTATGCAGAACCTTTATGATCAAGAGTTTCCTGTTTAACTTGCCAGCTTCCTTATTTAAAGGCCGTATTTACAGAGGACCACTCAGTATATTCTGTGAACTGGTAGGTGGAAAAGAAGAGCCAAGGGAGGTTCACAGCAATAGTCAGAGGCTAAGAGACTGTAACTTTTTGATGTCAGTGGCCCAACCAGTGTTATCCATCAGCACTTTGAGATCTCTGCAGTGCCAGCACCCTCATTTACCACAGAAAGTACACCCACATCAGCATTGACACAGGAGCAGCGCTCCACACTGGAAGCCTACTTTTTCTCTTCGTGCTTGATTTACACTGCCTGTTTCGTTTTCCTGAGCCAACGTTCCCCCATCTCCTCTCTTAGTCATTTGTTTGTCTTCCAGCAGGAAGTATACAAAAAAAACAACCAGGCCTGCTGCATGAACTTCTATTTCCCCCTCATCCACATAAACAAAAAGGCACAAATATGATGGACACATCACTTTCACGCACACACACACACAGTCCACCTCCACATCCTGTTCACTGTAAGAACAGGCATTGGACTGTGTGCTTCCTTGCTTATGCAGAGAAGGAACATCTGTTTGTATGTATGTGTATAGGGCTGCAACTAACAGATATTTTTTGTTTTTGATCAATCTGTGGCCTATTTCCTCTATTAAATACATTAATTCTCTATAAAATATCAGAAAAGTGTTAAAAATGTCTATCACAATTTCCCAAAACCTAAATTGTCATCTTGTGTCGGCCATTTTTGCTTGAAAAATAACCCAAGCGAATAATAGACGATCAAATGTAGGTGCCAATTAATTATGTGTGTGTTTGAGTGTCTGTGGGACCCCAATGGAGAGGCAAGAAACGTGACCCCTCTCCTGGCTAAGCAGCCGCAAAGACAAAAGAAGGAGATGACGAGAGGGTTAACATGACTGGAAGGAAGTGAGGGACATGGAGTTAAACAGAAAGACTGATGCACAATGCTCACATAGACTGGCCGCATATGTGTGAAGGGTCTGAAACTGAGAGAAGAGTCCTCGCTGCAGTAAGTGGTGATAGAGCATATGGGATTTTAAACAGACACCAATTATTTAGAACTTGTGATATTTATCCACAACAATGTCTTTTTTGTTGTCACTTAATTGAGAACTTTGAAAATGGGAAAAAAAAATAAGTTTCATTATCATTACAAAGCCATGATACGGATCAGTGATGACTTCATCAGCAAGAAGCACTGAATAAGCACATTTTATCAGCTGGAAAACCAGCGATACAGACTGCAAATCAGTGGAGGTCGAATATCGGCCAATAAATATCAGTCTATTCATAGCCTGCAGAGCAAAAAGATGCAGCAGAGCACCCACTCACACCTACATGTGGCTGGCCAACATAATCATAGAAAACATGCTCCTTATTATCGCCTACAAGAACATCATGTC
This sequence comes from Chelmon rostratus, assembly GCF_017976325.1. Taxonomy (NCBI): domain Eukaryota; kingdom Metazoa; phylum Chordata; class Actinopteri; order Chaetodontiformes; family Chaetodontidae; genus Chelmon; species Chelmon rostratus. Next base: position 26,290,513 of record NC_055662.1, on the reverse strand, counting down.
ATCTGTACTAGCCCATTCCTCGTCATCTCCACCCATGATTTTATCAGGCCCAATCTAACCGTCCCTCCACCCAGCTCCTTCTGTGGACTCGTCACATCTTCAACTCTCTTTGTTATGCCTTCATGTCTCTGTGATTTTCTCTATCAATCGACATACATCAGCCCACTTTCTTCAGATTTTATTTCAATAGCCTCCATTTACTTTGCTCCTTTTCCCCTAAACCAGACATTCACAGCATAAAAAAACCAAGGATGGTGGCCGTTGCTGTTATTCATGACATTATCTCTCACTGCCAATGCAAAGCTGTAAATGAAAATGCCACAATCACACCTATTACTACATTTTATATTATTGTCCTCAGCGTGTGCACAGATGACATCTTAATTTATGATTTGTGCAATATGAAGACTAGTTCTAATGTCATGCCCTGAACAGGAAAGTTTCTACATGCTTTTTTCCCTTATATTTATAACTGTGTTACATTACTTCCCTTTCCACTTGAGATCTGGGTTGTTACACCATTTACTGGAAACCAGTTAGAACCATTTCAGGCGCTCATCCACTTGTGAGAATTTGGTTCACACTCTAAAACTTAATGAGCCCACACTCACTGTTCTCTGAGTGTTAGTCAAGCCTTTAAGCATTTAGGTTGTATTTTGCAACCAGGATTCAGTTTACGGTCTGTGTGCTATTTAATTACTCTAATATCGATGCATTGATCACTACTAAGCAATTACTGCATCCTTCTCCCCAGGCTCTGCAAACATCTCTGTACAGGTTCTCCCATCTTCCCTCCATCCATCATCATTTCTCCTTACCGTGACCGGAGTGCCTGCCAGGCAGCGTCTACGTCAGCGTACAGGTTCTTCTCCGAGGGTTTCCCAGAACTGGCCCCGTAACCCGAGTAGTCATAGGAGAAGACGTTGCAGTTGATGCGTGAACCCAGGCCAATGTAGAAGCTGCTCATCTGGCCCAAGTCCACTGCGTTTCCATGGGAGAATAATAGTGTGTAGCGGGCGCTGGGCGAGCAGCGGACAAACATGCAGGCGATGCGGTTACCTCTCGAGGTGCGCGTCATGAAACACTCGATGGCGTCCTTCTCACGGGACGAGTACTGCCAGTCGGCGCGCTCGGACAGGTGCAGCGTCCATCGGCTGCCACTGTCGTCACACATGAGGCTGTAGGTGGGCTCTGGGGGCAGGAAGGCCAGCTTAGAGGCGATCTTGCTGGGGCACGGTGGACAGCAGAACAGGCAACATAGCTCGCTGAGGGATAAGTGGTTCATCCTCAAAACACTGTGACAAGGACAGGGAGGATGGTTAACATAGAAACAAATACATTTGAACAGTAGATTAAACACAAGAGCTGCCTTTGAGATAAATCTAACAAGAGCATCTGGGCTCTCTCAAAGAACTGAAACACTACTTTGTCAATGCACCTCCTGCAGATTGATCACAACTAAACAAACCATAAGAGCAAATCTGTGTCACAGAACGACTGAATGATGTTTTCTCCAAGAATAGAAAGACGTATCTTTGTGTGGACAAACAGGGGGTTTCCAGGACTGAGGGATATAACAAGGCTGCTTTCCTTTTTTTTAAATACAATACCAAGAAAAGCCCTGACCTTGATTGGCTCCATGACCACTCAGACAGTACTGAAGTAAAAGGCTTTCTTGTTTCGCCCTGCACCTGGATCCCCACCTAAGGCTACCTTTTAGATATTCCAGGTGCTTTTGAATCGCAGTGACCAGCACTAGAGACGGGGGGCTTTGTAATTTGACTCCACATAACCACACATGGCCTCTTGAACAGGTGAAGCAGATCGCCGGCTGGTTATGACAGTACGTTGTGGATTGTATTTCCAATTAAGGTGCTAGAAATAAGAAATTACACCTTGCTATTACAGCTTTGCAGTTACATCCTCACGTTTATGGAAGTGATAAAACACAATCACAGTTTTCTAACACTCTGCAACTGTTTTTTTTTTCTGGATATGTTGGCATGTTGCTAATTTCTTTAATTGCAGCTGCTTTAAGATTTGCAGGTCCTGGTTAGAGCAGCATCCCGGCAGCATAATGCGGTTTGATGCTCTTGGGATGCAACTTACTCCTTTAAAACCATGAATGATTTAGCACATAGCCAGCCAATACTGCCCACCTCCCATCTGACCCATACAATTCTACAGATTTTCAACGAGCCTCTTGGTGGCCTTCCTCGCCAGTATTCTTCTTGCAATTTCAATCAATTTTCTTAACTGCCTTTAGCAGAGTTACAGCTGCTCTTTTACAACCGCCCATATACTTTAGCTTGAGGGATATTCATTGCCTTGGAAATTTTCTCGTGCATCTTTCCCCTGATTGATATTTTTTCCTACCTTGTAACGGATTTGTTTGGAATGATCTTTTGTCTTCATGAGTTTTACCCAGCTGTTAGACTTTTTAGATATAGGTGTATTAAAGCTACAAATCCCTTCTTGATTACACACAGGTGACTTCAGTTCAACTTCATTACCTGGATGCCACTTATTTAAAGAACTGGCTGGGCCAGAGATGATCTAGGGTGAACACTTTTTATAGCTGCTTGTAATCAATGAATGATGCCTTTGCAGGATGCTGTGGCATCCAAAAGGAGCACGCAGCAACAAAATACATAGTGGAGGCTATTTGCTTCCCATATTCCCCAAAATAGTCCCTAATCTCCAGTCACGGAGACAGAATGGAGCCCCGCAGCGATTTACTGTAAAATGGTGGTGGAGGCATGCATGTGGTCAGAGAGATTATAATGATTCTGGGCTGGTTTGTGGAGGTTTAACATCCAGTGGCTGGACACACTTTAATGTCAGGTGTGATGGACCAGTTAGACAGCCACACTAGACATGCAAATGTGCGTGTGGTCCGTATTCACACAGACAGGAGAAATGATCACAGCATTACCTGGACGGCGGCTGGACGCTAGTTTGTTGTTCTTTCTATTTTGAGGTGACAGATTTGGCCAACGTCGCCGTGGTCAGGTGTTATCTTCGCACCAAACCAACTAATTTATCTTCTTCTCGACGCCAGGAGCTTGAGAAGGTTATCCTCGGCCGGATTATCCTCTGTTCCGTGTCCTATTTGTAAACGATGTCACTTCGCGTGTGTATATCCCTCTTGGCACCACAGCTGTGAGTTACTATTAGCTAGTCGCTTTCGTCCTCCCGGTCCTGACAACCTCCGAAACTGTCGTTCCTTTTTTCCTCCGCTCGGTTTTCTCAACATATGGTCCTGAATGACAACGAGATTGATTCATTCAAAACGTTCAAGTCTATACAGTTCAGCAGCGACATGGGTAAATTCGATAAAGGTCTCGAATTAACAAAATTCTCGTGACAAGTCCGTGGTGGTTTGTCAGACAGCTCACAGCCGTATCACTCGCCTCCGAAACATCACCACTTTCGTTATGAATATCGCTCTGCTTGTTATCTTAGCTCCTGAGGAAGGATACGGTGTGATTGACAGCTTCATGGACCAATAGCAAAGGGCTTCATGAAACCAACCCACCAATGGTGCAATGGGTGAAACTCTATGGGCGGTCCCTGGCGACGCGGCAGAGTCGTGAGCTAATGTTTTGACTGACGTTTAGAAGAGCCAATCGGAGATTACTATTGCTAAACACAATCCAATCAGCATCGACCGAGGTGTTTCTAACGTTCAAATAAGTGACGTAATTGAACCTTGACTCTTTTAATTCGCGTAATTATTAATATTTGTCAATTTAAATAAATGTTAGCACTTTTTAAATGCTTGGTCCAAGAAACAATTAGTTGTTTTAATTTAATTCAACCACTTTTGAAAAAAGTGTACGTTTCGTGATTTGACCCCAATGACGTTTCATGACGTGACCGTACTTCTTCCGGGTTAGGGCTCTCTCTGGCGTGGGTCTAGGGTTTGTGTGCCGACATAACATGTTTTGCTAAAAATTGTGAACTAAGATGAGTTCTCAGAAAGGTAATGTAACTCGGTCGCGAGGCCAGAAGCATCAAAACGCCACCGCCTTCAGAAACGACAAGTATGGAGCGACTGTACAAGTGAAGGTATGTAAATATGTGTGGAAGTTAGCTAGCGTGCAAGGCACCAAGGTTAGCTGAAGGCACTATAATGTTTTCAATCGCCGTCACGTTGTATATTGTTTTAAACTTTTGTTCAGTAGCCACCCTGAAACGATATTGTCGTGGCATTGTTTAGAAATATACATAAAAACAGAGTAGGATTAAGATTTTGTTGTTCAAGCAACCTCGTAAACCCGTTGCTTCGTCAAACCTATGTTAATGCATTATTATTATAACATTCCCACCATGTCTCTGCTTGTGTGATCTTTAATTGTAGAAGGCAAAATCAAAGATCCATGATGGGCTCTGCCAACACTGTAAGTCTGTCCTTGAGTGGAAAGTGAAGTACAACAAATACAAGTCACTAACACAAGCCCGAAAATGGTGAGTACACTTGAATACAACAGCAAATGTTAAGTTTGTCACAGAAAAGCATCTGCCCAGCTACAGCTGCTCATGGGTGCAGGCATCTCTGGTCTGATCTGTAAACCATAAACAAGCAAAATTGTTATGCATTAAAGGAGCCTCTGGCATTTTAAACCATACTGTTTAGGTGGATTTGTCTGCTTCATGCATGCTTGTAGCAAACCAGATGGCAAGTTAAGTGCAGGGCTACCAAACAGCAATTTGTTTTAGTGTTGCTGGGCTCACTGTGGGTCCAAAGGTCAACTGGCACTCAGGAAAACTCCTGATATCCTGCATATGTCCAGTCATCTCCTGTTAGAGTGAGTCAGACTCACTCCATCTTGGCAAGTGCGCAGTAACGTGTTTTGGATGTGTTATTTACGTTGTAATTATTGAGGGGGCAAAAGATGAGACTGCTTGTTGTAGTTGGTTCCAGTGTGATAACTGAAAACATTTGTGCCTGTGTGTTTTTTCTTCATTCAGTGTTAAGTGTGCTCAAAAGACTGTAAAGGACGCATATCACATCGTTTGTAAGCCCTGTTCTCTTCAGCTAGAGATCTGCTGCAAGTGTGGGAAGAAAGAGGACATCGTTATTTCGTGAGTGGGCCTTTATTTTTAGAGAGTGTGTTTGTTTGTGTGTGCAGCTTGGTACATACAAAGGTTTATGAAGAAGAAGAAGAAGACAAAGCACTTTATTAATCCCTCTTGGGGAAATTCAGTTTTTACACTCTGTTATCTTTTTTATTACGCATACTGTATAGATACACACAGAAGCACATATAGGACCTACTGTAAAGACATAGTCAGCGCACCAAGCAGCTATTGATGATTATATCTATTTGTGTTCTGCATTTACATAGAATATCAACTTTTCTGCTTACTATTTAGAAAATAACATCTGTTCAATGTAGCCAGTTTTATGTTTGTTTTTTTATCTTGCCCACATTTCATCAGTGACTCGGGAAGAGATCATGTAGCCTCACAATGCACATGAAATGACTGTAAGAAGTGTGGGACATGATTTTTTTTTATGTGGACGCAGGATCAAATGTTTTTATGTGGTCTATCTTTCTATTTTCCAACACTGTCAATCACATTCTGTGAATTCTACTGCACGTCTGCCATCTTGTGGACAGTGAGTTACATTACAACTGATCATGGAACTTGCTGAGTTCATTGACAGAGCAGCACGAATTGTTCACATTCAACATTTTGCATCAGTTTTTTCATATGTATCTTTTAATCTATTTCTTTGTTTGCATTATGACATGACAGAAGTTGACACAGCCTCATTGTGTTTTACTGTCACTGTGTAGAATAAACTCACAAGAGGACAAGACAGAGCAAGAGGAAGATGGCGAACAGAGAAAGAAAGGGCGTGGACAAGGCAAGAAGGACATTGGTGACTTGGACAGTGATGATGAGGACTTCAGTGATCCCGGAGATGATGATGATGATGAGGAAGAGGATTTCAGTAATGATTCAGAACCAAAGAAGGCACAGAACAGGTCTGATGTGCTTCCAGATGTATCCCGAGTCAAGGTTAAAGACTGAAGACAGACCATTCTTGTGCCAAATAGACTTTTTTTATATATCCAAAACAAGCTTTCTAATGAAAGTACAGTATGAGTTTAAGATGTGGCCAAACTTGAATTTACTAATTAACAAATGTTGCTGGTTTGAAGCACAACCTGTAAGACAAACTAATGGGAACACTGGACCATCTCATGAGAGAAAAGCTACCAGATGCTTGGAAGATTTCAGATGGTTGTGTGTCATTCTTTGTTATTGAGAGGGCCTTAAATATACTTTATATAAATATATATACTGTATATCTAAATGTACTGTAATAAAAACCTGAAGAGCTTATAGAGGCCCTGAAGTATCAGCAGCACTAAAAACAGAAGTACAGGCTTTGCCAGGATATCACAAACTGCTTTTGAAATATTGACGCTGTCATGCAGTTCCAACAATTTACACTCAGCTGCCACTTTATTACGTCCACCTGGCTAAAACAAGTGCAGTCTAATAAAACAGCCCTGCAATTAATCCGTCATGGTTCTAATGTTCAGTTTTTTTACAGAGGCGTTGATTGAACTGCATGATCATTTTGGAGGCTGAAGTTTGTGACGGTGTTGTATTGTGTTATAATAACAAGTGTTTCTAATATTATGGCCACTGTTTATGTCACTGAATGTAGACCAAATATTAGAAACACATTCCAGTATAACAAAGAAAATAAATTCTGTAGTTTATTTTAAGTGTTGAAATCTATCTAGACTATCTTCCCCTTTAGAATACAAATATAATAAACATATTGATAAATATTGATTTTCCTCAGAATGACTCAAGTTTATGAAAGGGAAGTTTGCACATTTTTGAAGTCGGTATTCCTCAACAACTGTCTTTTTTGCTTTTTATTTAAACTGGAAAGGTGAAAGAAAGTTTTGAAAACATTTAAATGCACAAACTTTGTAAGGATGCAGTATTTTCCACACAATATATTCAACATGCTATTTTGTACTCCATGGGGACAGTTGTGACGGTGGTGCCATTCACATCCAAACTTTTCAATAGAAAACCGCAACAGCTTTTCAACTCTCACCAAAATCTCTCAAAATAATTCCAACTTTCAACTCCACATTGTTCAGATTTCACACAAAAAAGCTGCAGCCAACTACAAGCAGACACAAGTATTTTTTTCCTCGTGTCTGTATTGAGAGACTTTACTGGAGGCTGCTATGAAGCTCTGCAGCCACTTAGTTCTCTGGCAGAAAATCATCACATGCATGGTGTAATTTTTCTGCATCAGTTGCAGCCTTTCACACTTCCCGTCACTGAATAACCTGCAGTTACACTGAAGGGTACTTTCATGCACGCTGGTGTCAGCTAAAGTGAGTGCGTGTTGTCATTCATCATGTGTGGTTGATATAATTAAAAGAATGTGGCAATATTTCAGACCTCACTTCCTCATTGGGAAGCGGGACGTCAGGACATATAGATGGATTAATCACAGCCTCATAGGATTCCTAATTATCACATGGCTTTGTTCTGCTCATACATGTGACCCGGAGTCTGTCACAACTAACGGGTTTCCTGAACTATCCGAGTAACTTCGCTGAGCCAAAATTATCCATGTGACATAATCAGTGTTCTCTTTAGACCAATGGAACAATAACAAGACACAGTGCTGGTAAAGTGTCATATTAATGGTGCACAGTGGTAGAAGAAGAATTCAGATCCTTTACTTCAGTAAAAGTATTAATACACCACACTGTGAAAATACTCCACTACAAGCAAAAGTCCTGCATTCAAAACCTTAAGTAAAAGTATAAGTACTATCAGCAAAATGTACTTAAAGTATGAAAAGTAGAAATACTCATTGTGCAGTAAAATGTTCCCTATCAGTGTTTAACTTTTTCTATACAGTAGAAAATATGATATGCTTGGATTAATATTACTGCAGCATTAATGTGTATGTTGCTTACTGCTAATTTTAGCTTCTTTATATACTGTTGGGTAGTTTATTTTGCGTTTATTCTATAAGATCAACATATGTTTGTCGCTGTTTGTAGTTCTGTGAGAAGTAAAAAGTCAACTTTTCATGAGAAAAACATCCAGTTTCCAGCTTTGAGAAAACGTATTTAACAGCTAATCCTTAAATAGTTTACTCATCCTAAAATGTAGGAGAATTTTCTCAAGCCATGAAGGAACATTTAATTCTTTGATTTAGCAAATACATTCACATTCAAAATCACAAAATCTGGAGATACATACATGGTTTTCACACAAATATGCTGGAGTAAAAGTACAATATGTTCCCTCTGAGATGTGGTGTGGAAGCATAAAAAAGAAAATACTCAAGTAAAGCACAAGTACCTCAGATTTGTACTGAAGTGCAGTACTTGAATAAATGCACTTAGTTCCCTTCCACCACTGCTGCAACATTAAGTAACAGTTCAAGTAAATTCATACCAACAATAAACCTACACTCGGTTACAAGATAAATAAGGCCAAATCAGTCTAATACAAGAGCCCTGCAATAAATTCAACCTTTATGAGGGCTGTGATGTTCAGTTTTTGTTGTGGTGCTGCTGAATTGCATCATGGAACATTGAGAGGCGTTTCCAATACTTTGCCAACCCTCACTGATATGCTGTACTCATTAAATTATCAGCCCTTATAGATCTTGTGACTATGCCATATGATGCTTCTGTATATTGTTGAACACACGGTCTAGACGTCAGTGTCTGCAATAATGAGCATCAAGTGTCACAGTCAGAGTTTGCCTTCATTATGATTTTCACTGCTGAGTGTGATGAGCGAGGCGTTGAGGACTTGGTTGGACATACTTGTGCATTTTGGAAAAAAACATGAGGCCCTTCAACATTGAGCAGAAGTGCATGCGTGCGTGCGTGCGTGCGTGCGTGCGTGCGTGCCTACGTGTGTATGCATGTTGTATGTTCTGTCCAGTTGTTGCCGTAGCATGTTTCTGCTCCATTATTACCAAGGTGCAGAAATTAAACCCTAACATTAACAAAAATATTTTCACTGTTATTACCATTATATCATGTCTTATTCTCCCTATCATCACTACGCTATTACCAATAACCACTCAATAATTACCTTCTTAATGAAAATGAACAAACACCATGACAACATATGTCAAAAATGGGTAAAGTGGAAGAAGCAGTTACCCAAGACATTACCCAAAGAGGGCACGCGCATGTATATATGCTGACTGGCAACCACTCTCAGGAAGAAATGTTCATATTATTTTGAGTACCCTCATGTATGTTTGGACATGGACCTGCTGCTGTCACTCTTCACAGACAGATGGTACAGAATGTCCTCTTACATGGCAACTATGTATAGCCTCTGCAGCTTACTTCCCAAAATGCAGTTTGATGAACCAGTGTGACCTCACAGGTCCATATAGATGAATAGATAGATCTGTTTCTCCGGGCCACTGACCCGCTCTCATCCTGCTCATGTGATATGTAAAATATACATCGTGTGTATGTATTATACATGAAACTACTAAAACTTTATGAGTGATTCCCAACATGTAGTTTTAAGATGAAGAAACTGTGTTGATCTGACAGACAGACACCCACGCGGACAGAGACATATTCACCATCTCTGCATCAGTGTAGGAGCCACACAGGTGTATTCAGGCTGTTTATTAATTGTATTAGCAGCTCACGCCTGATAATTGGTACATGGGCGTGGTTTGACATTACTTACCTGTTCACAAGTATGTGGCCATGGAGACACCTGGGCCAAGGGGGGGGCTTTCATATATTCTGCTGATCATCACGACACCTCTGGCTCTTGTTGTTCATATTTTAAAGTTTACGCGCATGTTACTGCATAGTGTTAATCTACTATTAACGTGCAGAGTTTATAATTGAGATCTGAGTTGCCACTTATCTGTGTACAGCTTTCATTAAACATTTCCAGTGATGTTCGGCGTTTACGCAGACTCACTATCAACGCTTTACTTGGACGCAACCCATCTTCCCCCTGATGCTTCACGGAGAATTAACAGTGTTGTCAGTCGGTGTTTAATTCGGCGTGCTTCTGATCCACCAGGCAGCCCGTATATAAAGAGAAATGTCCTTTTTTGAAACGGTTCGCCTCTCATTCCCACGGTTTTCTCCCACTAAATGTCGCAGTTAACCAACGGAGGCTGGTAGAAGTTGAGGCGATAATATCCTCCCAAAAAAAAATGACTTGATAAATAGTAGCCTATTTTACTTAAACTTCTTATTAAAACGACACTAAAATGCACCTCTCCCTACAGCACCCCAACTTACAGCCTGTTCCAACGTGTCTGGGTCACAGGGATCAGCTATTAAACGTGTTCAAAGGCGCTCGTGAGTGCTGCGCCTGCTTCATAACCATTAACATGTGGATTCAGCTGTAAAGCATAACAGATGGCAAACGTCGTCTGTGGCTGGCTCACTAAGTCTTGGGAACTCCATGACTTCTATATAACTTAGTGATCAGACAGACACCAAAACACACGTAGACACACACACCCCATCTTCTCATTGGCTGCTGATTTTCTTTGCGGTCAGGTGGAGTCGAGCGTCCTGATGCGTCTTGGTGATCAGAGGTCCCTGTGGACAAAAACCTCGTGCGCTGTTGCAGGTGTCTCACTGCTCGACTCCGCTGATCCGTCGAAGGGATGGCAGACTCTAACAGACGCACCACCGAAATCGCGCACGTCTATCGTGGAACTTTTTTCCACTCGACCCAGCAAACACCGCTGCAGATTTTGGAAGATGTGCTCCTGGGAGTAGACACAGAAGGGAAGGTTGGTCAGATTCTAAAATACCTGCAGCTTTTGGTCGGATTTAGAAGTATTAAAAATGTATTTACGATATACCAATTTCCTATTTATGATTTTTAAAACAAAAGCACAGACTCATGCGTCGGCATATGCGTTGCGTTTGGCTGTTACTAATGAAGTCATGAATATCTAATGTTAACAGGTCGAAGGTCAAGGGTAGTTACCCCGCAGCGCGAAAAGATTAATTTAGGACTCTTTGGTATAAAAGACGTGAATTCATACGGATAATATGTTACACAAAGCCTTAATTGTCTCCTACAGTGAGCTGTTGCCGAGCAACTTTAACAATTTGTCCCACACGAAGGTCTCACAGACAAAAAGTTTGATGACAGTCTGAAGAAGCCTCTTTAAATACAAGTGGGATTAAAATTCAACAGCCTTAAACCATAGTGAGAAAAAAAACAACCTCCCTTTTATTATACATTTATTAAGGAGGTGGATGAAGCAGAGGTATGGCAAGAACTGTGCACAGGTAGGCACAAAGGGAGCTGTTTACACAATCTCACAGGGAATGCATTTTGTTGATGACCACACTTTCTTGCACCTGTCCTGAGCACAAAAAAATATGTGCACATGATTGTCCTCTTGTAGCTCTTATTTGATGTCCACTCTGCCATCAGATTGCTTTCATTGGGAAAGGCGTGGAGCAAGACAGACTGTCTCAGAGCTATGGATTCAGCCTGTCTGAAGTCACTCAACTGGCCCCACAGTAAGATGAATATATACATGTATCACTGAATGTACTGAATTTCACAACAGTAAATGACTTCAGTTAGTCAGAGAGTAACACTGTGTTTCTATGTATTAATTCAATCATTTTAGTGTAAAACATGAGCATGCATCATTGCACAATTTCTTGCATAGGCCATAAAAACAGTACTGTATGTTTGAACCATTTTCATGGCTTGCTGCACTGCAGTGAGTTCTTCATGCCGGGAATGGTGGACACCCACATCCATGCATCCCAGTACAGCTACGCGGGCACAGCCCTGGACATGCCCTTACTGCAGTGGCTCAGTACTTACACCTTTCCTGTGGAGGCATGTTTCAAGGACTTAGAGTTCGCCCACAGGGTCTACACTCAAGTAGTGGTGAGTTTGAAATAATAATGATAACAAAATAATAATAAAATCTCTCTAGCTGCTGTGCATACGTCACATGTTGTGCCTTGTGGATTAAATACGTTGTTTTTGTGACACAGTACAAGTGCAACAGGTTTCATGTGTTTACCTGAAATCCCCTCTGCTGTCACACAGCCTATGATTTAAGAAGGGTGTGAACAGTTTAGTGGCTTAACAGCGTATAGAAATGAGTAAAAAATGTTGTCTTAATCCTGTAATGTGATCCTTGTGCTTTACAGAAAAGGACCCTGAGAAACGGAACAACCACTGCATGTTACTTTGCTACCATACATACAGATGCCTCTCTCCTGCTGGGAAAGATTGCAAGTAAGATGTCCTAAACACACCCACACCCACACACACATATGCATTTGACCTATTTTTTTATTTTTAAGCACTGGCCCTCTACAGTGTTTTTTATTTAATATGGACTATGGATTGGGAAGTCAGAAACCGAAGTGTGTCCTGGTGGGAGATATTTTAGGTCAAGTAAGTACAAGAGTTTTATAGACCAAAATACTGTAAAATATCCAGCCCACAATTCACAATTTACAGCCACGTTATATTCATGCTGATGAGGTGCATAAAGACAGAGCCGATACGTTGGCACCGTCCTGACTGACGTATTCAGGCTGTATAATCACGGCTATGGGCAGAGCAGTGGCTCAAATGTGACAATGCTTCCAAATGCCTCCTGTGAGTCTGGTGAGGAATACAATCTAATCCACCAGATTAAGCCAAGTAATTGAAATGTGTAACTTTCATGACAGCTAAATTGAAGGCAGAAGGTTCCTGTTTTCCTTCGCACTCTCAGATGAGTTAGAAACAAACTTATTTGTTCACCTCTGTGCACAGCTCTTATCATCTTGGAGTCACGTTATGCAATCCTGAACACACACACATAAATGTGTAATGATTCAACCATATTGAATTGAGCACTGGCAGCTTTGCGTAGTCGTTTTGCGTTATCACGGTTGTTGAACCTACACCTTTGCCCTGTTCAGGGCAGCTGTTCCATTTGTAGAAAAGTTATTCAATGTAAGTGTATGTGTGTGCACGTGCATGTTTGAGTATTTCCAACACTAATTCTTCATTCTTTCTTGCGTCTGTTGAATTTCTTAGTTAATTCATGTAGTGTTAAGTGTTATATAAAGTATAAAAGACATATATGCATGCAGAATCCGGTGTGATGTATTTTCTCATGCAAGAATCTAATAAAGTCCAAAGTTCAAGGTCACGTGGAAAATGATATAGACGCATGTTTTCTGCCTGATTTGACAGGAAATGTTTGGTCACAGCAGCTCAAAGCTCTCTCACAGTCCTTGAATGCCTGATCATATCTTTTAACACGTGTTGAAACAGACCCTTGTTGCTGTACAGCGGTGGAGGAAGTATTGTGATCCTTTACCGAAATGAAAGTAAAACCACACTGTGAAACAAGTAAAAGTCCTCTATTCAAAGCCTGACTGACGTAAAAGTGGGTACGGATTCTCAGCAAAATCTCGGAAATATTCCTCACTCTGCAGGAAAATGGTCCCCATCAGTGTTTTATTTTTATAAGTGATGTTTCTGGATTAATATCACTGCTGCATTAAGGTGTGTGTTTTGTTTTACCGCTGTGATTGTTCAAGGTTCAGCTAATTTTAAATGCTTTATTTACTGTTGGGCAGGTTCTGCTTCATGACAATTAATTTTCCGGAGTTTATTTATCTAAAGTGCATGATGGCATGCTAGCAGGACTTAACTGCTGTGGAACAAAGACATCCAGCTGTTTTACATGCTGCACGACATTCATTCTGAACTTCTGTTGGCAGCTCAAAGGTCCTCCCAAAACTGCTCCACAGCAGCTCGACAAGCCTGGTGAAGGAGGTCATTAAAGCCTCACTGTGTGCCAATTCATTAGTTCATCTGGCAATTTAATTAAATGAGAGTTTGATTAAGGTTGTGCCCAAATAAAGCACAATATGAACTGAATTAATATTGGCCTTATGGCCATTTCCACCATTACTAAGTCCTCTGCTGATGGTGTTATGCTTGCACATCCACCTCCACACAGGTGTCTTCACCTCTTGTCTGATTAGACCTTGTGCTTGATTTACGTCTTGCTCTCCTGTTCGTTTTGTTGCACTTTTTAAAGCAGGACACCTTCCACCTCTACATCAGCTCCACCTTCAGCCTGAGCAGAGGTCAAATCAGCCACTGAAAACACCTGTTTGCTGATGTACAGTTCTTATTTCTAGCTAAGGAAACACTTGTATGAAACACTCATTTCTATCTCAGACACCTTGTTTGAGAAAAAGAGAAACAGATTTAAGGGATTTTAGTGTTCTTTTTATTCTTGTTACTCAGTAATCCTTTTTTTTCTTGAAGATGGCTTTGGGCAGCGTGCATTGGTGGGCAAGGTGTGCATGGACAGAAACAATTCTGCGAGAGATTACAGTGAGACCAATCAGGAATCCCAAGAGGAGACTTGCCGGTAGGTATCAGCTGGCTCTGATTGTACAGTTGATTCGGGAAATCAAGTTGAAGTCAACTGTATTTCAAACTGCGTCAAACAGGATATGAGGCGTATGTGTGTAACATTGGTAATCATTCAACAGTATAATGCTGGAAATTCTACTTGAAGAGGAGCAGGCGGATTGTTGAATAACTTTTCGATCAAGAAAAAAATTCCCAAGGCAACAACTTTAGTCACACTGAATGTGTCCAGTGTGTGTCGGAGAGGAGGCAGTTTTCAGTTTTAACACTTAAAGCTACGACATCTGACACAGGACACGTAACAGATACCAACAGATATACTGTATTGTCATGATGTGTGAGTGTAATCCCTGTGGATGAATATCTGCGTAGGAATGCAGACACTGTGTGTTGAAGATGTTGGTATCAGAAGAGTTCTGGTTTCTGTTTGTAGTTCGAGTGTTATCGACCAGTCACGTTTAAGCGGGCTTTGGTTGCATGCAGGTAAATAGTCTGTGAGGAGGGCAAAAGAGAACACATTGGTTGAAATGCAGTCTCAGAACCCAGAACCCCAGCCCTGCCTGAAACATTGGCTGTTGCCCCCAGAGGCTAAATTATCTTCAGATAATAGCCGATAGCTTCTAAACTGAGCGAGGAAAGCGTCTGCATAACTCTGTATATCCAAAGACAGTCATTTTTTCCACAATAATACAGCAAGAATGCCTTAACTTAAGTTCCCTCGGTGTGTTTGATACTTCCAATAGGTGTAACCTTTGAAATACACATCACAGAGAGTGTGCATCTGATTCTGAAGTGACAATTGCATCAAAACCTCTGTTCTTGTTGATAAAATGAGGCCCCAGAATGACTCACGATTTATGTTTTGTCCCCGCCAGGTTCATTGCAGAGCTCTTGAGCAAAAAGGTGAGATTCCTTAATACAATAAACAATTCAAGGGTCTGCATTTCATCCGAGATTTTCCTCCAATCCTTTTCTCCTTTTTTTTTTCCCGGTAGTACCCTCTCGTGAAGCCGGTGGTGACCCCCCGCTTCGCTCCAACCTGCACAGGAGCCTTGCTAGGACAGCTGGGAGCAATTGCTAAGAATAACAACCTGCACATTCAGGTGAGCTCACTGTGGCAACAGAACCAGGCTATGTCCACAGGGGACTGTTGTCATAGAGACTGTTTAGACTTGGCCCTGTGGGGTTTTTGAGCAAAAAAATAAACACACACACACACACATGCACGCAATTTTCAAAGGCAGACACAAACAGGGAAGAATGAAAAACAAGTACAGGAGAGTAGCATTAGTAGTATTTAATTTGACATTAGCTATCCTTTCATTGCCCTGCCACACCTCAGGTTCTCCATCCAGGTAACTGCTGCTTTAACTCAGTCTAATGTCTGACGCGTGTGTGTTTATTTCCAGAGTCATATCAGTGAAAACATCGAGGAAATGAAGCTTGTAAAGAAGCTGTTCCCTGAATCCGAGTCTTACACAGACGTCTATTACAAACACAACCTGCTTACTGACAAGGTGAGGACGCAGTCACACACACAGGAAGTTCTGCCGTTCGTAGATTTAAGTGCTGAGCGTGGTTGATCTCATTCACAGACGGTGATGGCCCACGGCTGCTACCTCAGTGATGAAGAGTTGGCTCTGTTCAGAGAGACAGGAGCATCTTTGTCTCACTGTCCCAATTCAAACATATCGTAAGTCTCTCATAGTTTCTCAGGCTGAAACACAGATTTTACAGTAAAATGGCACATGAGGAACACAGTATATAACACAGCTTTGAAAATGCCTGAATGTACACATATGCAAAAGATCAAACTTCATTGATCCATGTGCTGAAAATAGGTTGTCACAGCAAAATGTTATAAATAGTCCTGAATCTATCACTTGACAGAAAGGTAATGCAGTGCAATTTCATTGTATTTGTCACCTCTCTCTCTCCACCTGCTCAGGTTGTGCAGTGGATTGTTGAACGTCCGCAACGTCCTCAATCACAAAGTGAAGCTGGGCCTGGGAACAGGTGGGATGAGAGCAGCCCTCAGCACATTTTCACTACAAAAATTAGCAGAAATCTGAAAATTTTAACCAGACGTGGTACTTTTTCACACCCATGTCATGTTAGCGAGTGCTTGTGTCTGCATGCTTGTATTCATTTGACCCGTCCGGTCTGTGTTCGTGGTGCCGTGTCAGACGTGGCGGGCGGCTACTCGGCCTCGATGCTGGATGCTGTGAGGAGAGCTCTGGACTCGTCCAAGGTCTTGACCATCCAGGACCCTGAACACGACACGCTCACTTTTGAGGAGGTGTTCAGACTGGCCACGCTGGGAGGCAGCCAAGGTAAGACGCACACACCTCAGCTGTCGCTCCGAAACAGAGGTCGCATTGTGTAGAAGTTCCATTAAAACATCAGGTGTTTTGTCTCTTTGTCAGCGTTATTCTCCACTAACAGTCGTTTTTCATGCTGAAGTGCTTTTCCCCACTCTAAGTTGTTCTCTATCAGAGCGCTGCAGCATAAACTCCTGATTCAGGGAACTAATAGCTATGGGAAGATATTTTTAATTCTGACTGATTGCAATTTCACAGGAGGGTAGAGAACACAACAGCTTCTTTTGTGGTGCTTTTTGTCTGCAGCCTTGTCCCTGGATGACCAAACAGGGAACTTTGAAGTGGGAAAAGACTTTGATGCCCTGCGGGTGAATGTTGCAGCTCCCGGTGGACCCATTGACCTGATCCAGGATGAAAAACCAAAGGTCAGACATGGAGCAGTGTTTTAATCTATTCACTCACAATTACACACAAATTAACAAAAGCAAACATTTTATATTAGTGGAACTCTAATTTGTAGTTGCTTCAATTTTAGGCTCTTTTGGAAAAGTTCTTGAATTTGGGTAAGTGTCAGTTTCACTGTATCTGTGCACATTTTTAGACTCTATTGTACGTCTCCCAGTTTGCTTCAAGTTTGTCTCCGTTACCCCTTCTTTGACAGGTGATGATCGTAACATAGTAGAGGTGTTTGTTGCTGGGAGGAAGGTGGTACCATTCACAGAGCCAACACCAGAGTAAACGCCTCAGTCCTCCACACACCTTCACTCGTCTCGTGGCCCGAAGCCCTCTGGGAAAGTCAGCTTGAAGAAGGTTCCTCTCCAGGCATCGATCAAACACCTAAAAACTCATCTCATTTCATTTAGAAGCTTCATTCCATGGAAAAAAACTCCCTTCATGTCTTATACTGGCTTATACTTGACCCTACATCCCTGTTTGTGAGACTGTCATTGTCCACTGCAGTTCCGAGGTGGAAATGCTCATACTCTGCGCTGACTTGATTTTAGTTGGAGGGGGTCTTTAGCTACTCAAACTGATGTATATCTGGGAGAAAAAATATGTGCGTCACAACACTGATCAGCTGGAAACGCCCTGTTGTTGCACAGTCTTTGATGCTAAAACAAACTACATGGAAGTGAATTATCACCAGAAACATTTCATTGTGAAATCCAATGGATGTAACAGATGACGTGCTATTAATGATGTTCAGTGAGGGCCATGCATGACTGATCAGATGAATCAATCTGTTCCGTAAGTCTTAAGAGGTGATTACTGGGCTTCAGAACAGGAAATAAGGAGCATATCAAATGCTGTGAACAATGTAGTTCTGTGTACTAAAACATATTCATGCATCAGCGTGAGCAGGAGATAATGACATGTTAATACAGGACTTTGTGTTGGTGACGTGGAGCTGCTGGGTGCTCAGTGGAGGTGAACTGAGTGCAGCTTGATGATCTCATTTTCATGCCGCTGTAGCAAGTAAATGCTTAACGATCAGACGACTGGACTGAACACTCCACTCAGGTGTTTTTAAATGACAGAGGATGATTATATTATAGTTATAATGTCCTCTTGACTTCGACTCATTCAGTTTTTTTGCACAGTCTCATGGAACAAAACTAGAAAATTACCATTCCAGTTACAGGACTGTTCTCTGTATAAACCCAAATTAGATTTTGACATTGTTTCTTAATGTTTCACTGTGCTGGCACAAATTCCACATCCTGATTTGAGTGGAAAGAGAAAGTGTTCTTAACCTCAGGTCTTATTGTCACAATCAGTTACCTCACATGGTTTTACTGCTGAGATTGTTGGTTTTAAGATTGGCCCTATATGTAGTATATATTTCTATTAGCATTACAAACTGACTTATGAATGTTAGGACATTGCTGAATATGTGCTTGTCTTGATAAATTTGAATGTGTTTAAGACAAGTTAACTTTTTTACTGAAATATAGCCAGTATATATGTTAAAGATACTCTTTGAACTATCATGTGTCACATCACGGGAGCTTGAAATAAAGTATACCAAAAAGTCTGCTATGATTTTTTTTTTGTTGTTGTTTTTCTCTGATGTGCAGTTCAAAATACAACCCACTACTAATCAAAGATCATAACCCAGGGCGAAGGTTATGGATTTACTAAAAGCCCCACGAGCCTTCAAGGCCACTAACAGACAAGTCTGCGTCTTTAAGAGATCTTCACCATCTGGGCCAGACAGCTAAGAAGGTGAGATGGCTATTGTCATGTCCCACTGACAGCAAGACCTCAGCTCCACTTCAAGTCCACCAGCACTGCAAATGTGGAGCCACGCTACCAGTCGCAGCCACTAGAGGGAGCCACTGCAGTTCAAAAGTCAGGTATGTCGTCACTTCTGTCTTATATTCTCGGTTACCCAAAGAAAGAAAAGAAAAAGAAGTAACTAGGATTTTATGTTGATTGTATGTTGGCACAGTGGTCTCAATAGGGCACACATCCATTTCTTTGAAAAGTGAAAGTAGCCCTTATCCAGTTTATGTATGGAATTGCATGTTTCCCTGGTAACCGAGTCTGTTATTTTATTTTTTTGTTTTGTTTTCGTTAAAACATACCAAAGGGTTCATTGATACCAGCGGAGGCAGGTGAGAAATTGTGTATTTGTCATTTAATTTACGCAACTTTCAAGTTTTAGGGAATCACAGATCATTTGGTTTCAGTTTTAGTTTCAGTCATTTTCTATCTTTACTTTGCTTATAGCGTTAGAATCTGCATTATGACACATTAAGCCTTCAAAGTGCTAACGGTTCATTGAATAGCCTCCTTTATGTGGATGTGAAACGGTTATTTCACTGCACGTCGGCCTTAAATGTAACTAAGTTTCATAGATTTTGTGTTTTTTGCCCTAAATTGTGTGTGGAAGGAAGACATTACCTCCTCGGGCCGTGCACCACCGCTTCAGCAATCAGACTGTCAGTGAGTATACACCGCTTATGGGTGCCTGGTTTAGGACTGAGACAGACCACAGTCGGGGTTCAAGGCTGTAACTTGACTAATTGGCAACCGGCCGAATATGCCGAAAAGGAAGTTGTGCCTGAGCGAGTAAACTGAGGGCTGACCTTCCCCTTTAAACAGTCAGGAAGTGTTGCTGTTAATCTCAGTACTGTAGAGCAAAGGTGGATATACATTTCTTTAGTTTTACGCCCCTGTTTTCTTTCTTCTTGGACGTAAACATCTAATTACTTTGACTGGTAGGTCTCAACAGAGATTCTTCTTCTTCGGGATATCACAGTGTACACATTAATATGTCCCTCTGTTTCGGTCCATTTCTCTCTATCCGGCT
Source organism: Chelmon rostratus (assembly GCF_017976325.1). Taxonomy (NCBI): domain Eukaryota; kingdom Metazoa; phylum Chordata; class Actinopteri; order Chaetodontiformes; family Chaetodontidae; genus Chelmon; species Chelmon rostratus. The sequence goes on along the minus strand of NC_055662.1, from coordinate 26,270,428 downwards.
GAGCATATCCAAGTGGAATTACACAGTATTTACTCACAACTTACTTACGAATTAAATTAAAACAATAAAAACAGTAACACTCAAATAAGATTTACTAATTGATCATATTTGAGCGATTGTTCTCTATGAGAGGCAGAAACTTAGGATTTATGTGGGCTCCTTTTCTGTTTCCTTCACAAGTATATTTTGTACTCACACTTTGTCTTTGATCATTTTTTGTCACATTTTTGATAAAGATGACAAGAACTGATAACAGCACATAAATAACACAATATTTGTAATATTCCACACCAGTGATTCCCAAACTTTCCCCTTTAAAACAAAGCAACGCCTAGTTTTGAACCCTCCTCACTGGTTGCATATGACTGCCAACATGTTCAACCTGAAAGTGATTATTTTACTAACTTTATATTTAGAGCTTTATGAAGTGAGAATAATTTCGCAATTAGAAGCAAATATATATAGATTTTTTTGTTATCAGAAATAAATTTTTTCTCTTTTCATCCTGGCCCCTCCATCACGTAGACAAAGCATCCACCTCAACACTGAAACCAGCCACTGCTGTCCAGCAATGCCTCTGTTTCGGGGTTTGGTTGAACATGTGGCGAGGGCTCAAGCCGACCAGAGGAGGAGGAGGAGGAGGATGGAGAACGTGGAGTGGATGGGGAGCTGTGGGAAGACAGATGAAGATGGCTCCGTCCTCTCGCTGACACGGTTGTGTCTGCTGAACCTTGCTGACAACATGAAGGAAGTGTGGGTGAAAGACTACGCGGACAACTACCTGGATCACTATTTCTTCAGACACATCATGGGGCCTTTCAACTTACTGCGTGAGTTTGTGAGGGCTTATAAGAGAGAACGAGCACATGTTTTGTCCCTCTCTTACAGGTAACATGTCCATTAACCATGTTGTCCGTCTCTCTGTCCACCTTTTATTCTCCTGATAGCGGGCGACCTCGTGGAGGAGCTGACGTTGCTGCTCTGCGCCAGAAAGGAGTTGTCCCGAGCAGCCCTTCACCTCCTGCTGGTCCCCCAACTCCGTGGCCTGTCTCTGCAAAAGTGTCCCATTCTGGTCACCTCCACCCTCTGTCCCCACATTACTGCACGTTGTCAGGTGAAAACCAGTCTCCATGTCTCTGTCCTCATTAGCTACTGATTGCAAATGAGAGGTTTTGTACTGGAGGAGTTTTTAGCTGTTGGATGTGTGAACAGAAATATGAAGGACATTTCCACAATGTTACTCTTCTTTATCTCTTTCCTTTGTCAGAAGCATGCTTATGGAGAAAATGAGTCAGTGATGAAGACTTTTTTATTAGTATATTTCATGAACAGCACATGAGCTCCTTCAGATTTTAAACACTTAGCATATGCCTATGTATGTAGTCAGTATTTTTAGGGTTTAAAAAGAACAGATGTTAAAAATCACAGCTCCCACAATAAGAAAAAAAACAAGTGGTTCCCAGCTTGGGTTAGATTAGACACATTTTTTTTGCTCTTTACATGCGCACATATTGTGTGGGGCCTATAATTCCGTAATGTCTAAACATTTCCTCCTTGCTGTCTCAGGCTCTGTGGCGTCTGGACCTATCTGGAGTCCAGCAGCTGCCTTCAAAGGTCCTGTGTGAAACCCTCTGCTGTCTTTCTGCCCTGCGCTCGCTCTGCCTGGCTGGGACACCTTGTGACAGATGTGTCATTGGGACGATTGCCCTCCACTGTCGTTTGCTGCGCCATCTGGACGTATCCCACTGTCGTTTCCTCTCTCCTGCTGCACTACTTCCTCTTGGAAGTGGGGCGGCCCTTTCATCCTCTGGCTGTCCGTCTAAGTCATCTTTTCGCTGCACCTCTACATCCCAATCTTTCATTTCCCCTTCTTGCTCTGCACCTCTGTCTCCTCTGCCCCTCAGCAGTCTCCTGGCTCTGGATATTGGCTCTGAGGTACAAGAGGGAGACTCTGTGGCGGTGGCAGCCTTCCTCCTCCTCTCCCTGCCCTGCCTGGAGAGAGTGGCCATGGAGGGCCTCACACAAGCCTGTTGTCTCATCCAGCGCAGAGAGTTTGACCAGACAGATAAGTTCACTGACAGAGAAGGAGTTCCTAGGCTGGGGGTGATGTGGGCGGATTGGAGGCACAGACAGGGCAAGGACAGTTGGAGGGAAAAGAGAGAAGGAGCAGCAGCAGATGAAGAAAATGAGGATGAGGAGAGGACGTTGTGTGATGGGTATGGTAGTGAGAGTGAAGAAGATGCACGTAGAGGTGAAGAGCAAGGCTGCTGTCAGGACCAAGCACAGGAACAAAGGAGAGGAAGAGTTTTGTCTCAGTCAGGTGATGAACACCTGATCCTGCGCCTGAAGGACGTCAAGAGTTTATCATGTGACTCTCTGGACAGTTTAAGCCATTTATGTCCAAACATCTACTCAATATCTGTGAACGCTGATGATTGTGAAGATGCCAGAGAAGGTCGCCAGGGGTCTCTGTTAGCCGCAGGCCTCCAGGCGTGGTCAGGCCAGCTGCGGAGCCTCTCCGTACACTACTCAGGCCCCCTGGTGGACCTCCTTCCCGCCTTGCAAGTAGCAGGCTCGTCCTTGCTCTCTCTCACCCTGGAGGGGGTGAAAACCAGCCCTCACACTCCTCTACTGGAGGTCATCAGGGCATGTCCCAAACTCAGAGACCTGCTCATCTCTGCTGAGCCTCCCACCACGCCACAGGAAGAGGAAGATGAGGAGGATCAGCGGGACAATTGGGATCTTCCACGGCTGCCTAACCTCTGCTCTCTTGCACTCAGGTAAAGCTGCTGCTCAGGTACACTGGTTAGTATGCTGGGATCTATTGACCCTTGTTTGACACAGTTATAATGTACCTTGCAAGGGAACTAATGATGTTTCTCATAGACCTAATACATATCTTAAAGCTAAAGTTGGAAAAATATTTTATAAGCTTTTTGTTTATATTTGTTGAAATTCTTACACCCAAACAGCAAAGTCATTTTTATCATGGCTGTCTTTATTTAATTGAACTAATCTGCTAATATACTTTTCTTAGGCTCTTAGATGTTATTTCAAGGCTTGTAGGGAGTTTTTTTGGGCCTGCTTCCTGGCTCACCATTATAATGGTATATCAGCAGCCTAAGTAAAGTATTGCTAAAAACAAGCTACCATATGTGGTGACAGTAAGTGGCAGCAAGGACTCAGCTTAACAGTTCCAGTACTGGACAGTCATAATTTGTTGTGCCTTGTTATACATATGCTTTGTGTCTTTCTTCTGTCTGAAGATTCTCCTACGAGCACAGCCTAATGAAGCCTGTCATGTCCTGGATGTCCCTGAAGAAGGTGCTCAAGAGTCTCCTGACTGGTTCTCCTTTGCTGGAGAAGCTGTCACTGGTCTCCCTGCCATGCCCTCTGAACTGCGTTTTACAGGATGTACTGCGCAGAGTGGCCCCAGACCTGCATCTCTCTGCAGATTCCACAGGCTTACCTCCCCTGCCACTTGGACGGGTGCGTTACATTGACCTGCCGCGGACGGATGTGAAGATGATAACGGTGAAAAGTATAATGCAACGGAGCAAGAGACTCAAGTGTGTAGATGTGAGTTGTTGCTGGAAAATCAGTCAGCTTCAGCTTGAGTTGTTGGCCTTAGAGAGGATCAGTAACGCTCAAGTTATCCGGTTGTAGTGAAGAGATGGACGACCTCCAATACAGGAGTAACACACTCCCACGACAGCATCAAAAATGCTTTAAATCACTCAAATAAAAATACGCTGCACAATTTTACAGTGATTGCATCAGTATCTACAACTCTATCACTTCTGTTATTTTTGTAACTACAGTAAATTCCTACAGACACAGATTGATTGATTGTACTACCTCTTACAGATTACCGTGCGGCTCTCTACAGTGCCTTGAATGAACTGCAAACTGTGTCTGTATGGTGTTTTTGATAAATCTTTTTATCTTGTTTTTCTGATGGCAACATTAAACATATGCACGAGGAACACCGTAGCGCGTATTATATCCTTTTACTGACCATCAGTATAAAATCACATAAGAAATATGTCTGCAGATTTCAAATTTTTCACAGTTTCACATTTCAAGGCTAATATAGACTGAACGTGTGTACCAAGATTGCTCCATCTTTAAATGCCATTGCAGCAGTTTGCACACCAGACTGAATGAAACTGAGTCTAAGGCAATTCAAATGTGCTTCATTGGCATGATTAGTAATGCCAAAGCATATTACAGAAGGTGAAAAGAAAAGAGAAAAAAACAACAAATGGCTTGCACATGTGAAACTACACTACACACTGTCATTATACCATAGTATACTACTATTTAGGAAAAAAGAATTGGAAACACATGATTAAAAATATATATGTTAAGAGAGAATGTGTGTGTATATACATATATAAAGAAAGAAATGGATGTGTGTGTGTGTGTGTGTGTGTGTGTGTGTGTGTGTGTGTGTGTGTGTGTGTGTATGATTAAATAAGTGAGTAATGGTAACAAAACAATACAACAAAAAATGCACTACAGCAGTTTACTTACTGTTGTTACCTCTTTTTTTTCCTCGTTCCACATTCTAGCAACTAGGTGGGAGTAATGCAACTTCATCCTGGTTGCAACCCACTATTAGTGGAGAAGAAGAAGAATGATGTTAGGCGGGTTTACTTATTTTGCTGATTACTATCCGGCCAACGCGGACATGAAAATCAAACACACCGTGGTCAGGACGTCATCACGTCACTCACCGGAGACCTGCCACATACTCGCTCAACATTAGCCAGCGGTTAGCATCTGGCTGCTCAGAAATGTGAATTTTTCGGGAGAAAGGAGGACTTTGACCTTTTTGTTAGTAAGTATGAAATCATCTAAAGACCGCGAACATGTAACTTTGGCGTGTTGACGCTGACGGTTAGTACAAATATGTCAAATTCAAGTCTTTTAGCTCGCTGCTACAGTCAAACACGGTGACGATAGACACCTCACAGACGTCTGAAAACACTCACGTTCGCTAACGTTACCTGCTTTGTCTTTAATGATAGTGTTTCTCTGTGTCCTTCCAGTTTGACTCATTCCTGTTTACAGTTTCATTACGTTGAAGTTGCCCATTACGGGATCGATATATCCCAACGAAGCGACAACACACCGTCATGTTCACTAGTCAGAGCACTTGGTCTGACGTTAGGCCTTTCACATACCAGGGCTCAGAAGTTCACTTACAGACGCATTATTAACATTATATGTCGCATAATGTTAAATTTACGACATTTTCTTCTTAAAAGGTCATGTTGACAAGTAAAGAAAACGGGACGGAGCCTCGGAACAAGCCCAATCTCCCTCCTTCAGCTGTCTTATTCTTGATTTGAAGTAAACCACTAAGTAGAAGACAATCTGCATCATGGGAAGGTTGGTTTTCTCTCATTTGTGGGCATGTAGGTTTGTTTGTGAACTCACAGCTGTTGAAATGTCCATCGCTGTGTTTAGACCCTATAAATAACAACATGAGATGAAATATCTGTGACATACTGAGCTCTGCTTTCTTTTATCTGTCAGGATCAGCTTTTCGTGCCTTTTCCCAGCCTCGTGGCATTTCAGCCTGTCATCCCAGGTTCTTCCTCGGCTCCTGATACCTTCCCTCAGACAGCTGCTCTTCATCGGCGTAGTGCTCTGCCTCATAGGACTGCTCTACCTGCTGCTCGTCGCTGGAAAGGGGCACGCCAGCTGGATCAGAAAGGAAAATCACTTCCACAGGTGAAATACCCGGCCAAGTGCTTATCCCATCATGAACACGGACGATGGTATCTTAACATCTTAACATCGTTCTTTGTTGTCCAAAAGGCACTTGGCGAGGGTGACTGATGTGGATGCAACAGATACAAGCAACCCCAACCTGAACTATGGCCTGGTGGTGGACTGTGGCAGCAGTGGCTCCAGGGTATTTGTGTACTGCTGGCCCCGGCACAACGGTAACCCACATGAGTTGCTGGACATTCAGCAAATGAGAGATCAACACCGCAAGCCTGTGGTTATGAAGATCAAACCAGGTAAGATAAGCAGTGCTTGGCCTGTCCTTAATCAAAACAGGTCATTAAATAGTACAAACATTGTAAGATAGCTTGATATTTACAATATTTTCTGTCTAATGTTTGTACTTGTAGGTATCTCTGAATTGGCCAAAACACCTGAGAAAGCCAGTGATTATATCCATCCGCTGCTGAGCTTTGCAGCACAGCACATTCCCAAAAATAAGCACCAAGAAACACCCTTGTACATCCTGTGTACAGCTGGAATGAGAATCCTTCCTGAAAGGTACAGTCGCACTTAATGTGCATTATCTTATCATATAAACTACTTCCAGAAGCCCCAGATGTAAGCACACCTGCAAGGACCGTCCAGACTGCAGATTTAAACAGCACCTGAAAGTGGAAAGTGAATAGCATCAGAGTTTCTCATGCCATACATGTAATGATGACGTTTCTGTGATTGTTTAATCTCAGTCAACAAGAGGCACTTCTTGAGGATCTGCGAACAGACATCCCAGTCCACTTCAACTTCCTCTTTTCTGATTCCCATGTGGAAGTGATTTCTGGAAAACAGGAAGGTAAGTAAATGTCTTTATTTTTAACACAATAGTTTTGATTCATCACTTCATGAAGATTTTGTCACACTTAAATGTCGTAACTGATAAGTTAATATTCATTTCTCAAATGAGGGGGTTTTCCATTCTCCACTGTATTGTAGAACCTGATCTTAAAGTGTGAAGATGCTGGTAAAAGGTTGTATATTAACTTTACAATTTGTCATCATTGGCTTTAGGCGTCTATGCATGGATTGGAATCAACTTTGTCCTTGGAAGGTTTAACCATGTGCACAATGGTAAGTACTCAAGTGTGCCATTTTTAAAGTTCTCTTTGTTTTTTTGCCATTAAATCACAGATGTAACCAATCTGCATTAAAAAAATGTCACCCCTCTGCCGTCAATCTTTTAAGATGGGGAAGCTGTAGTGGAGGTACATGTCCCAGGCAGCGATCAGCAGGAGGCGCTGGTGAGGAAAAGGACTGCCGGTGTCCTGGACATGGGTGGCGTCTCCACACAGATCGCATACGAAGTGCCCAAAACTGTAAGCTTTGCTTCTCCACAGCAGGTTATTATCCACAACCAATTCTGTTTTTGTGCTGTCTTTGGTTTTTGTCACTCACCCTTTGTTCTTCTCCCTCCTTCCAACCTCTGTCATTCCCTGGTTAAAACCTATGCACCATTTTTGTCCCGTGGAGATGGTCTGCTCTCCATTCATCACTGTTGAAGGCACACTGTAAGCCTGCTGCATGACTCCATAGCAGGATTTTTGGACTCAGAACTTTAGATCATTTATGCAGAGACTGCCAAATGCAATAGAAGTTGTCCATGTAAATTATTTTTTGTTTGTGTTGTAGTGATTCATGTCCAGTAGCAGGTTTGGCCTGCGCTACTTCTCCCTTTTTCATTGTTTTTTTCTTTATACCACATAACGTTTAATTGAATTTTCATCCTCTTAGACAGTTTCAGCTTCTGCTCTTTAATGTGTTGTGATACATTAAACTAGACATGTTAAACACATAAGGGGTATGCATGGGTACAGTATTTTACGCAGGTGTCATCATTCCCAGGCTGATATTTTGTTTGTTCCCTAGGAGGAAGTTGCCAAGAACTTACTGGCCGAGTTCAACTTGGGTTGTGACGCACATCGCACAGAGCATGTTTATCGTGTTTATGTGTCCACCTTCCTGGGTTTTGGAGGAAATGCAGCACGCCAAAGATACGAGGAGAGCCTCATCAGAAACACTGCCACTCGAAACAAGTGAGATCCGCAGTCAGACAATTGCGTGATTGAAGTTTTCATTTTTGCACTTTGTACTTACACTGTATCACCGATTGCTCCAGGCTCTTAGATCAGCATACTGGCGAGACAGCGGAGTCTCCCCTCCTCGACCCTTGTCTCCCCGCAGACCTGCAGGATGAGATCGGCCCGGCTTCGCAGAAGCTCCATCTGCGAGGCACAGGAGACTTTGACCAGTGCAGACAGATTCTCCAGCCGTTCCTGAACCGCACCAATGAGACCCAAACCTCCCTCAGTGGCATCTACCAGCCAGCCATCGACTACAGCAACAGTCAGTTCTACGGCTTCTCCGAGTTCTACTACTGCACGGAGGATGTGCTGCGCATGGGCGGCGATTATAACGCTTCCAAATACGCCCGGGCTGCCAAGGTGAGTGCTAGATAGAAATCTACATCTACTCTCATGAAGGCAGAAACCCCCTCAATAAGTCACTTATTACTCCCGGTATTTGTCCAAGCTTTATCTTACTTGCTGCGGAAAGCACCCTTCTATTTAAGCGCAGTTAAAATTTGAATAGCTAATCATCACACCACCACTGGCTGTTTCACTCTTTCACACCAATAGGAATTTTAAGACCACCACTCTCTATGTTTAACAGGGTTGTTTGTTTACTTACATTGATGTAAATGGCAGCTATAGTATTTAATTTTGGATCGTTATAGATTATAGATCGTTATAAGCATTTTTTCACAACCAGTTCATACAACATTCTGTTAATATTGTCATGAATTTGCCAAACTTTATATATGGGATCAACAGAGATTTGCTTTTATTGATGTCTTATCAGTGCAAACATTCCTAATATTACAATTTAACATTCACAGAGTTACTGTTCCACCCAGTGGAAGACTCTGAGGGAGCGCTTTGACTCCGGCTTGTATGCCTCACATGCTGATCTTCACAGACTGAAGTAAGTCACTAAGGATCGTTAAGCAGCTTCTCAAAATCGACTAACCAGTTGGCCGCATTCCAAATAAGATGCCGGCTAAGTCTTGACAAGAATGTTTGTGAATGGCTTCATGTTTACGTCTGCAGGTACCAGTGTTTTAAATCAGCGTGGATGTATGAAGTATTGCACTCAGGTTTCTCTTTCCCGGCCAATTATAAAAACCTGAAGACTGCACTGCTGGTCTATGATAAAGAGGTCCAGTGGACTCTCGGAGCTATTCTTTACAGAACGCGGTTTCTGCCTTTGAGGTAAGAGATTTACTCTCACGCTTTCACCAATCTTAATCACTTTACTAATAAAGCTTTCAGTAATGTTAATCAGAGAAAATGATCGTCTTAAATGTTGTCAATATAAGTGGAGGCATGATTGATTAATCCTCACAGCTTTCTTTGACAGCAGCATACTCCTATTTTGAATATGAGTGGAAAGTTGAAACAATGCTGAGCACATAGGATTGGCTGCTAATGGGCGTAGCACGCCGCATTTTTACTGCATTTTTCAGCAGGAGGGAAATTAACATGAGGAATGTCCTAACTGTGAAATGAAGTCTGTAAAAGCCTCTAAGAAAGAGCAAATTATACATGAACAGCAAAAGAACTTAAACTAATTAAAACTGGTATCTTTCAATCACAAGATCTTAATGATTAATTAATGGATTACAAAAAAGCTATTCCTATCTGAAAATAAGTTCACCTGTGATGTAAACCTTAAAAAAAGAGTTCATCCTGATCCTTTGTGTAACACGTCAGTTTGGCAGGTTTGAGCCTGAGGACATGTTGCTCAGACAAGAAATTCCCCCTTTCTGCTCTGTAGACATGTAAAGCAAGCTTCCCAGATCTGAATACCAGGATTCTTGTTGGCTCATCTGTTTAATCAAACTTCCTTAGGTCCTGACATGTAATAAACAGGGCCCTGGGTGGCATTTATGTATGCACGTCACCTCTGTTCAAAGTCTGTCTAATATGTTTGCAGTTTTTTATGGAAATGTATTTGTTTCCTTTGCCTCTTCCAGGGACATCCAGCAGGAAAGTCTGAAAGGAGTGCACTCTCACTGGCGGCACAGCTTCTCCTTTGTCAACAACCACTACTTATTCCTGGCTTGTTTCTTCATTGTCTTGTTGTCTATCATGCTGTACTTGCTGCGACTCCGCCGCATCCATCGGCGCACAGCCCAGCGCTGCACCCCCTCCTCTGTGCCGTGGTTGGAACAGGGCCTTCGCTCACCCACACTCCCTATCAACCTCTAAATTTGGTAGAGCATAACGTCTGGACAGCATGTCTGACTTTCCGAAACCCATCTCACTCCATTTCTCTCTGAGGCTCGTGTGCTTGTTCAGAGAGCTTTCGAAAGGCTGCTACCCTGAAAACGAGGCTGCTCCCTGCGACCAGTCGAACCAGAGATGGTCACGAGAATTGGACAAATGAGGAAGATCTTATACAGTTACGAAGGCTTATCTGAGCCCGTGAAAATGTTAAAATGGAAACTTCTTTTAGAATTTGTGTTCTTGCCTGCCACGTACTCCATCATCAAAATCAAACGGCAACTGCCTCCATGTGTCTTCTGTTTTATTTCTAAAAAAAAAAAAAAAAGACAAACACTGCGGTACTTTACTTGCTAGCTAATCTTCCATACCCCAATAAATATATAGTCTATACTTTGAATTTTCCCAAGGTCGACAGATATAGCATGGTGAAAATGTATTGGGCATTTGCCTTTCTTTATGCCTTTTTTATGTGTGTGGTCACATCTTTTTTTGTTTTTATAGTTGTTCAATGGTACAAGCACTCAGCGTTTCCACAGAAACCTCAAATGCAATACGATTTCTAACTAGTGGAAGGAGCACTTTGTAATGCAGTCGAGATGCTTTTCCCAGCTGGAATGGTCCTTTGGGTTTTTTTTTTTTTTTGTTTGTTTGTGTGTGTGTCTTTCCCAAATTGTTCTGCCTCAACAAGACAAGTAGCCTTTAATGGCTATACTAGTGCAATACATGTCTTGTCACTGTTGGGGAGACTCCCTAGAACACGTCTGCTCTTTTGTTGAGAGTATCGGTCTCTCCCGAAGCCCTGCTGAAATTCTTGTGTCGGGTCATCTGACTTTTAAGTGGGTTACCGCTGCATATATTTACGTTGGGCTTCATTTTCAGAAGCCGTCATATCACTGCTGTGAGGGGATTGTAAATGAGAGCACATGCCCCATTATTTATATGAAAATGGTCTCGTGAAATGTTTGCACAGATGAATGCAAAATAAATGTCACATTGCAATTCAGTAATAAAGGTTTTATGGTATACTTTGTCTGGCTGTTTATTTCATGAGGAGGAGATCAGACGTCCGTGCATAGCCTGTGAAATTGGTGTTTTAAAAGTACCGTATAATATAAACACCAACCTCCGTGTCACTGAAGAGGCAACAGTATATCCCAGCTTACGGCACTTTTTGTGGATTTGAGTTTCAGCGCTGCATAAGAGCATCAATCAATTGTGATAATCTGCATGGAGCCACTAATGCCGCCACAACAGGTTCTCCAGACAGCTTGATGGTGTGTTATAACTGTGCAGAGGCATTCTGAGATGATCGCTGTTAAACCACAGCCTGCCCTTGTTTTTGTTGCTGGTGATGGAAATGGGACAATTATTTAAACAGAACATGTGAAGGTCATCAGCTGCGGAAAAAAAAACGAACGCTGCTGCTGAATTTGAACGACTCAATGTCTTCCTCTTGGCTCCTCAAAGTGAGAAATGAGATTGAGAATGACAGAAATGCAGCAAACAGCGATTAAGGGGTCATTCCGGTTCCCAGTCATCCGGCACTTCAAGTTCTCTGTGTGAGAGAAGTGTTAATACTTGATGCCCTCGGCATGTGGGACACACTACACCATCCTGTGTTGTCTGTGCCAGGTGCCATTAGTGACCTTCATTACTGCAGCTTCCACAATAAAAGAACTTTGGTCCATTATAAATCAGTATGTTGTGGCACTTACAGATTGGAGCTTGAATGGGAGGATATTTTTATTGTAAACATATTCACAGTTCTTATAATACAAAGCGATTGGTTAATTCTAGACTGATTACATGGTCTAATTAAAGGTCATACTGCACATACTGAGCCTAAGAATTAACAATTTAAATCTGTCAAATTATGCATCAGAAAGTGATGGTCTCTATACTTCTTCACCATTTAAAGGTGGAGGTAGCCAGTCCTGCTGTTCTGGCTGCAGGCACAGGTGTGAAAACCAGCCACAACAACATTGTTTGAACAACTGGCTCTTAAATATGCAAGCTCCTATAATGCTGAGTCACTGATATGTCACACTACTTTGCAGACACACCCGCACTGGCGCTGCAGTGCGCTTTGTGCATAGAGCTTATGTTTCAGCCAATGGTGAGTGACACAGAATAGCTAATTGATCAAGACCAACTCAGATAATTAATATGGTGTTTCTGACTTTTGTATCATAGTAAAATTTACAAATCAAATATTTTAATGGATATACATAAATGTTCAGATCTCTCTAGTGTGAAATGGGGAGTGGATTGACAGAGAACCACTGAATCTTCAGTATGTTTAGTAGAATCAGGTGAGATCCTAAACACAATCTGGCATCCAGTTGGATAACAAGGTGAAATTTAAACTTCTGGCCTGCAACAGGAGACAGGATGACACAGCCAAAAAAACAAATGATGAATTATTAAGAATAAAAGATGCAATGAGGAAAAAAAAATGTTCAAGCATTCTTTTAGCCTCATTACGATGATTGGTCTCTAACAGGCTCCTTGGACTAATTTAATTGAATAGGTAATTAATCTGAACCTGTATGGTCGCTTCATCTCATGTACACGTCCACACGTCATGTCCTTTTTCTTCGTAAATGTCATTTAGAAAGAAAGATCATGCATTGCAGTGCCAGATGAATCCCTTTGGTATCTTAAATTAATTCAGTCTATAGTCTAAGCGCTGGTCCCTGGAACAGTTTACCAGTACAGTAATGATTTTCCATGTATTTGAAACTTAATATGGTTCTATATTGCACAAAACGTCAAGATCATAAGCAAAAACAATAAAAAATACTATATAATCTCGCATTGTGGAAATAAACTCTACAGCATTACAGTTCAGAAGGAATTATTATTTTTGCTCCTTCACATGTATTTCACAGCTTTAAGTTTTTACACAAAAAATTAGATGATCGGGTAAAAAATATGATGTTGACATGTTAATGCATCCGTAAAAATAATCCCATATGTTATCAACGTGATTTAACGTATAAGTAATTTTAAAAAATGCTGTTAATTTTTTTTGTACGCTTACTTGGATAAAACTTTGAGGGACTTTTATTTGAGAAATTCATACCATAATAGATTTTTGCGCTTTTGCCTAAATAACGTAAGGTCCTGAATATTTCTTCCACCACTGGCTGACATAATCGCTGCCATAAATTGCACATATGCCCTCATGAAAAGAAGTACGATTTCTCTGCATTATTAATGAACAGATGCTTCCTGATAGGAAGACCAGACCTCTTATCTGTTATCAAGCAGAGGCGTGCGACTGCACTTTCGTCAAACCCATTCAAAAACTCTCAGAGAGACGCACACATTTCAGGGATGCATAGCAGGGCAGTGAAGTGTCAGAGGACTCTACCACGGAAACTTTCCATTGGCCGCCTAGAGGAAGAGCCCGCCCGATTGTTTAGGACCTGAAAAATGATTGGTCCACATCCACCTGAGCCACGCCTCCAGCTGCTGACGCCACACGGGCGCTGGAACTCCACTAAGTAGCGATGGTGTTGTGGTTGTCCATGCCGCCGACACCTCCGTGAGTGTTGTCTTGCACAGAACACCAACTGGGAGAGCTCACCACGCATGGAGTTGAGCTCGGACCGTGCGGTGGCAACACTGGAGATGTCGCAGATCAAAAGCAAAGACGATGAGCCTTTTGACGGTGACGGTGACTACGAGAGCTTGCCACCTCATGTCTCAGTGACGACCCACATGACAGCAGGAGCCGTGGCTGGCATACTGGAGCACACGGTGATGTACCCCGTGGACTCTGTCAAGGTAACGTACACAGAGGCAGCAAATCACACTTGTTTTGCCACTTCTGCTCATTCACTAACTAGCTACAAACCGCTGCTAACAGTACAAACAGCTCGCTGTGGGTTGCTAACCAGCATTAGCTGTAAAATGTCAAGCTTCACATCCTTAGTTAGCCTCAGTGTTAGCTAATTTAAGCACGGCGGCTTGCGTCCAGTAGTGAACAGACTAGTTAAGCATGCTAGCATAAATTAAACCGTAATAACGGTACCATATGTTAGCTAAACCTAGCAGCAAGTTGTGACTATTTTTCGCTGCTTTCTCGGCATAAACATTAACTTTGCTAACATAGCAAGCTGACTGAACACTCGGTGTAACTTAAATTTACCAAAGACACATTTTTAGCAAGGTTAAGTTTAAAAGTTATCGTAGTTTGTAATCGCGAGCTGTTTTACTGTGTGTAAGACCGTTTCAATGCTATCCCAGGGTTTTTCTCACTCACAGGGTTTTTTTTTCCCATACAGTGACTCGAAATAAGTGATCCATTCTTGTCCTGTAGTACAGGTGAAGGTCAAGTACCTGGCTTAACTATAAAATATGTCAAACTGCCTTGATTTTTAAAATTGGACATGTTGGGACAACTTTAATAAAGTTAAAGTGTAAAAAATGTTGCTAATCTCTGTAGTGCAGCTGCACAAAAGTAGCCGTGGCCACAAAAGTATGGTTTTGTGGATACTTGTTGGGATATTAGTTTCTATAGAACACCATTACATCAAATGTCCAGGATTACAGGGTTAAGTCAGCATTGTATTTACATAATCTCTGTCTTTTCACTAATATGATCAATTGTTTATGTTATTAATTATATGTAACTATTGTAATCCATCACAGTAAGTACCAGTGCAACAGAATGTGATTAGCATCTTACCAGATACTACAAACATAAGCCATCAATAAATATAAAATCTAACTCAATTTATTTTTTATATTATATTTATATCATATATAATATATGATAATCTATAGTATAGTACATATCTGTATACTAATCTGACTACAGTTGCACTCACATGACTGACATGTACAAGATCTTTATTGTCACTGAGCATGACATGTCAATGAAATGTTGACTTGAACTTGTTGGAAAAGAGTTACGTCAAGCTGCAAAAACACACCCCTGCCCAAGTGTATTTTTTAGCTTGTTGTGACATTAGTTTGTTAGTTTAACACCATTCATGCATTCATTATTAAGGCTCAAGTTACTGTCGCTGCCACAGAGGAAGAGACATGTAGATTTTAAACTGTTGAACCAGCGCTGGTAATACAAACGCTGCAGGGATCGCATGCGTTTGCAAACAGAGAAACCCCCTCCTCACTTCAGAATTTTGTATGACTTGCATTTAGCTTATTGAGAAACAAATTTGTTTAGTCATGAGTGCCATCCTGGAGTTAAAACCTATGTTGAGTAACTAAGTGACACTGTTTGCCAGTTTTGAGCTTGTTAAAATTGGCTTGTGTCTGCACAGCAAATTGTTAAGAGTTTGTTTGATTGTGAACTTTGCCCCTTGCAATCCTCCCCTTCTGCTCAGCCTTTGTTTTATAACAATGTGGTGTTGTTTCACCGTGCTGCTCTACCATAATGATAATCTTAACGTGGCACAGACAACTTCATTAACATACTGCAAGAAAAAAAAAATGTCATTATATCCTCTTTGCTTCAGTGTCATAGCCTTGACGTCTTTCCAAATTAACCCATGGGCCATTTATTACACAAAACACTGTTGCCATTTCCTCTCGAGGTTTCACAAGCACCTTCCAGCTGTAGATGTGGTTCCCATTCAGTTTGAGCAGTGTGTGTCTGGAGTTGACAAAGAATTTTGAAATTGATCTAAACTGATGAAAGAAGCAGCGGTGGTTCATATTTTGCCCTGTTAAATTTTGACAGCTGCAGTGTACAGCACGGGAAAAACAGAATCTAAATTAGGAGTCTGTGTTTGATGAAGTAATGGATTGCTGACTCACATCTAGATTGAGATGAGTTTAGCTGAATGTTTTTAAATAAGACTTGCTATATTATACAGTGTTAACATCAATCCGCTGACCCTGTCGACGTACTGTACGCTTTAACCTCCCAGTAAAGAACAAGACACATCTAAGACTCGGGGAGTTGCCTGTGTTAAGGCTAGGAGGGGGACCTTATCGGTGTTGCGCACATTTGGAATCAGCCTCACGCAGTAAAGGGTGTGTGTATGCAATTGTTCTTCTGCAGTGTTGATTAGTAAACTGCCACAGAGTCAGGATTGCCAAACGCTGAATTGCTGCTTTTAAATGACAAAGATGTGGAACAATGTAATGTAGAATTTGGGAGTGCTGTATGCCTAAATGTTACCCTCATTTTGGCCGTGATGTTAACAACATCTTTATGCGGACAGCGCACATGTTTGATTGAGTGCTGTTATTAGCTGTAATGAGTACTGTAAAAAATGTGCAAATGTTTATTTGCAAATAAATCATAAATTAACCCAACAGATTCAGTTTAGAACCTAGTGATTATCTAATCTAAGATGATAATGAATAATGAATTTCTGATAAAGTCTGATAATGATATTTGGTTGAAGTGTGCACTTGTCATTGTCTCTGGTGTTCAGTTTTTAGTGCAATGTGCCACAAGCCTGCTGGATGTGAATGTGTCCAACCTTTGCATCCTGTCTTAGACCTACAAGTGTTGTTGGTTTTCTGTAGCCAACTTTGACATGTTTAACCTTTACTATAACTTAACCATCTATTCATTTCCATATTTTTTTTCTTTGAGTTTTAGCTTTTGGATACTGAAGACATACATATGTTGGATCTTAAGTGCTCGAGGTGTCTTTTATCATTATGCTTTCAGAAAGTTATCACTAAAAGTCATAGGATAAGGCTTGAACTGTCCTGAGTTGCTTTGTATTATGCATTTCACCCTTCAGATTATGTCTAGAGCAAACTGACATTCTAGTAGATACGTTTTATCCATCAATTGGCCTTAATATTAAAATAATCTACATTTGAGTGTGATTTATAGTGCATCAATTTAGACACAACCTTAAAATGTAAACTGTGCTACCAAGTTCTGTGTGCCCCAAATTCCCAAATCTGTATCAAACGGAAATGTAATTGATATTTTATTGTTGAGCCAGAGGAAGGAAACACATGGGAACATGCTGAGGAAGATAGACAGCCCCAGATCGCTTCACAAATAAAAACATGCTTTGTGGTGTCCAGATAACTTGGCATGGTGGAGTAAAACAAAGAGCTGCCACAGCCTCCCACTGCAGCCTTGGGAGAGACGCACATCACTGCTGCCAAGTACACTTACTGTCAGGACAATGTGACAGCCTTACAGGGAACAGTGTGTCAAGAAATCGTGATTTGGCCAACACCAGGTGTCCACTTTAAAACCACTCAGAGTCAGAGTTTAAATATATATCTTTGTTTTTTCAGACAAGGATGCAGAGCTTGCAGCCAGACCCAAATGCACAGTACAGGGGTGTGTATGAGGCTCTGAAAAGGATCATCCGGACAGAGGGGATCTTCAGACCGCTGAGAGGCCTCAACATCACCATGATTGGTGCGGGACCCGCCCATGCGCTCTACTTCGCCTGCTATGAACGGGTCAAACGCTCACTAAGTGACGTCATTCAGAGTGGAGGCAACAGCCACTTAGCCAATGGTAAAACAAGTTCCCACATCTCGACACAAATCACTTGATTGTCACACTGACTGCTTTCACACTGGGCCAGGCAACATGGCCTGGAGGAGTGTAGTAGGGATAAGACATTTTAATGCCATATCCTGTTTACAATGGGAAGGATAAAGCCATATTCCAAACATTAAAAATCCAAACAGGCTCTCTGGGATAAGTCAATACAAACCAGTGTTTTTTAGCATGTAAACATTTAGTAAAAAAAAAAATAATAATAATTCACCCTGACTCAACTAAAATATAAAATCCGATCTGTAACAACTTAATTAGATGTTAGAATTCTTGTACACACTTATCAAAATGTGTTTATGTTTTAACAGGTATGGCAGGTAGTGTGGCCACTGTCCTCCACGATGCCGTCATGAACCCAGCTGAAGGTGAGAAAAGAACAAAACCAAAAATGAATTGATGCTGCTACCAAGTGTTAGCTCTTTGTTCAATTCCTGATATGCTCCATTGTTTAAGCTAAAAATGAAAAACACAGAGAGTGGAGGTCGATCACAGACTAATGCGTTGTTGGTTTTGGTCTTTTTATCGGATTTATTGACATTAACAAAAATATAAAATAATCCCAGCTGGAGCCAGTTAGCGCTCAGTTCAATAAATAGGAACCGTTTTTTTGTCTGGTTAATAGTTTTGGCCTGCTGAGGCAGCTTGTTGCTTTAGTGGTTACTTGTGGTTCTGTATGTTACTGTTTGTTTATTTATTATTGGAATTGGTGCATTAGCCGTGGTGCAGGACCACCGTGTTGTCTTAGCATCTACACCTTACTTCCCACTAGGTGATGATGGTAAAATATATTTTGTGCTTTTTAAATCAAGCTTACTTTGTATAAGACATTGTAAAACTAGTATTAAAGCTGTGTTGTTTATTTCATGAAGTGTAAAACAGTAGATACCAGTAGGGCAGCAGCTAATGAATATTTTAATTGTTCATTTATCTGCAGATTATTTTTGTGATTAATCGATTAGTTGTTTGGTCTATAAAATGTCAGAAAATGGTGAAATCAATCCTTCTATCAGTGTTTCCCAAAGCCTAAGATGACATCCTCAGATGTTTTGACTACAGCCCAAAGATAACCAGTTTACTGTCGCAGAGGAGTAAAGAAATTAGAAAATATTTACATTTAATAAGATGGAATCAGAGGATTTTGACCTTTTTTACTTTAAAATGACTCAAACAGTTTAATCAATTAGCTAAATAGTCGGCGATTAGTTGTCGACTACTCTTTGATTACTCGTTGCAGCTCTAGATATCAACACGGTTCTTGAACTGTACTGTTCAGCACAGTATAATTGATGAAATGATTGATTTGGTTGTAGCCTTTCAATCAGATAAACCATGGTGTCGTTCAAAAAGCCTTAAGTTTTGTTCTGTCATCAAGTCTAATGATCATTATTAATACCTGTCTGGTTCACTAGTTAACACAATAGAAACTAATTAAAATGTAAAGATACTTGTCATTTTCTAATACAGCACTTGGTTTTCGGCCTTTTAAAATCCTATCTTTGCCATTTTATTTGAGATTTTTGTTAAGAACGCAGATAAAACGTATGTGATTAAACATGCTAACGTGGTTCCTTGTTTCCCTCCGTGGCTCAGTGATAAAGCAGAGGATGCAAATGTACAACTCGCCATATCGAGGACTTTGGGACTGTGTTCAAACAGTAACGCGCACTGAGGGTATAGGAGCCTTCTACCGCAGCTACAGCACACAGCTGACCATGAACATCCCTTTCCAGGCCGTTCACTTCATCACCTACGAGCTGATGCAGGAACAGTTAAACCCCCACAGACATTACCACCCCGGCACCCACATAGTGTCGGGAGCAGCAGCGGGAGCTGTTTCCGCAGCGATAACCACTCCACTTGACGTTTGTAAAACTCTGCTCAACACGCAAGAGAATGTAGCACTCAACTCCATGAACATCAGCGGCCACTTAACAGGAATGGCTAACGCCTTCAGGACAGTGTACCGGCTCGGTGGGCTGGCGGCCTTCTTCAAAGGGGTCCAAGCTCGGGTTATATACCAGATGCCCTCCACTGCCATTGCCTGGTCAGTGTACGAGTTCTTCAAGTACTTCCTGACAAAGCAGCAGCAGGAATCAGAGGCAGGTCCTGGACAGATGTAATGGAAAGTGTGCTCGAGCGAACCACGCCTAGACTGGAATCGATGAATGAAGGCTGCAACCTGAAGCTGCTCGCCGTGCGCTGTGTGAGGAAATAACTTCGGTTATTGTCTCACAAGGCAGTCGTGCAGGTGGAGGAGCGGCAGAGCATGGCACTCCTTATTGTTCATTTACCTAAGTCTGTGTTTTTACAAGTTAAGATGATGTTGCACAACCGGAATATGCAACAGAGATGACTCGGAGATTCTTCAAAGGACAGATTCACGTAGAAGAGTTGAATGGTCATCTTCCTCCTCCTCCTCCTCCTCCTCCTCCTCCTCCTCCTCCTCCTCCTCCTCCTCCACCTCCTCCACACACACTTCAACCACAACTCTCCAAACTCTCCTTTCTACAAGTGGTGAGAGTATAAATAAGTTGTCTTGAATGATGTTTATAGTTATTAATATTGGAACTTTTTATTTATTTTGTTAGCTTTCCGAGGCTTGTATTTTATGGATACGGAAGAAACACAATGCTGTTTGTTTTTTATTTCGTTGTGTATTTATAAAAAACCATCACAGCACATTCCTTATTTTCACTCCACGGCGAACGCAACAATTGTGCTTTCCAAGTGCCTCCTAAATATTAAATGCTGCTTCACATTTTCTTCTCTTTGGCCCTCTGGTTTTTGACAGAGTAAATCCACATTTTATTTTGTTCCACGTTCTAGCAAAGTACTATTTTGTGATAAGATAAAATCTTATAGTGGCTCTTTATGTCAAAACTTTTTTCAATAATCTCTGCACCAAATGGTCAAGTTGCAGCAATTTTTTTTTTTTTTGTTGCAGTTTTTTTGCTTTAAGTGCAAAATACTGTGTTTTTCCTGCCCTGAGAGACCCTCTTTCCCCCTCAGTATCGAGGTGTGCAGGCTGTAATGGTCCAGTTATTTACCTTGTTAAAGCGCAGCACTACTTTGTTCCTGAATCATGCACAATTATAGTCTAATTTAAATAATCCCACCTGTTGCAGAAAGAAGGCAGCTTGTTTATGTGTACATGAACGTGTACATGAAACATGAATATTTATTTTGAAGGTATTTGTGAGAAACGTCATTATGCAGGTCCAAAGATGGATCAGAAGGCTGTTACTTGAGATGATGGCCATATCGCAACCTTCATGTGTGTTTGTTCTGGTGTGAAGTTTAACGTTTGAGTGGCCTGTTTTTTTTTATGTGTGTCAAACTGATCTTGAACCTAAAGGTTGTAGATTGTGTCTATGAGATATTTCAGAGTGTGAGTTTGGCTGAGACTTCAGGTGCAGACTTTCTTTGATGCAAAAGGTAACATAGTTCTGTTTTGAAACTGACCAGTGATCTCGGTCGCTCTTTGTTTCCACGAGACCAGAAAAAGCCTGATAAAAGCAGCTGCTAAGCAGGCAATGTTATTTCTTTTATTTTCACTCGTCCTGTTGTACTTACACGTTTCCTGTGTGCTCACTGCTCCTTCCAGCCTCTTGACTATTTTCCATTCAGTAGTCAAGACATTCCTGCAGATATTGATGTAATCCAGCAAGAAGCCAGATTTATTTGTTTTTAATTATGGAGTTTTTTTCCCCTTTGGTACAGTTCAGAGAGTTCGTTGGATTCAAGTGGTCTCACAGACCCTTTAGCAACAGATTCATTCTGCTTATACAGTAAAATAATTGTTAGTATACCAAAGACATACGTTATATTCTATGCATTACTTTTAACCTGTAATTATGATGCTCTTAGCTTGCCTGCTGTGAAATGAATTGTGATTTTTTTGCCCCATAGCTTTCATTAGTTAATTTGCCTAATCACTTGAATTCTTCAGTATGTCTCATTTAGATCTACAGGCTTCTTGTCTGTACGTCTTTGGAACTCTGGTGTCAGAAAAGTCGTTCATTTACTTTTACAAAAACATCCATTGAGTCCTAAAGTACTTGAGCAAAAGCAGTTAAAAGTGGAAATTGTATATTACTATGAATATTCTGGAAAATGTCATTGTAATCTATATTTTATTTACTGATCAGTTGGTTCAAACTATATAAGATAGTTATTTTGAATGCAATATGGATTTAACATGAATGGATACAATGTTTTGTCAGCTTGAATATAAATTAGCACAGATTCACGCGGATGTGTTGTTCTGATGTAAATCTAATCAGTGAGGTTCGCCTGTCGCCCACATTGTGTTAGCGTCTTCTGTGGGATCCACAGACCAAACTCCACTCCTCTGATTGTAAATGAATCATATGATTTAAGGTACAGACACACTGAATCCGACTTGAACGCACCAGATCACCGAAACATGCACCACTGAAAGCTCCAGCTGGAGAAAGCCGCGTGCTGCGTCTTGCAATGCCGTATCCACCATTCAAGGATCGGTCGACTCAACATCTTTCAGCGGATCCAGTGTGTCTGAACCGTGACAAAAGCGAAATGAAGACAGTCGCGATAGTGTTTGATTTATTGCATTATAACACTGCTTGCCCTCCACCATCATAACTGTGATGTGTCGATTCATAATAGTGAATCATAACTCCCGAACTGTGTACTCTGAACTTTTAATGTGTCAAAGTAGTGTTTCTAATAGATGCTTACATTTTAAAGGAGACAGGAGAGCTGATATTCCATGTGGGTATTTCCACGATGTAAATATTTTTATGCTAGTTACGCACAAATGAATGAAATGGGAGTTGGGATGATTTCTGTTGTTGAGTGCCATCTCCAGAACAGGAAAGCTTGGAAATTCGACCATGCAAATATGAAATGATTGTGATGCTGCTGCTACAGTATGTAACACTGGAGCTGAAATAAACATGCAAGTGAGGAATGCTGTGTTTTATTTTTGTTGCTCTAAATCAATATTTGCCTTGAGACTCTGTGTCCTGTCTGGGTCAGTCTTTTAGATGTTGGGGAAGATGCTTGTTTGTTTTTATTCTCTTAGCATTGAAATACAACCACCAGGAGTTTTAGGATACAAGTTAGTAAGATAACAGGGCTTTAGTTTGAAATTACCCACTTTCCACTGAATTTATGTAATAGATTTTTATTATAATGGAATGACAGTTGGGATCTGTGCCACCAATTTCAAAAGCCTTGGGGAAAATTAACATGAATGATCCATGTTCATATTGAACACACCTTTTGAAGTAGAATAAAACATTTTTCCATTGTCATTGTCCCTGATATGCCACAGAATACACCATTAACTCTAATGGGGGGTGTTTTTTGGCATGAAGTGGGTCAGATACAAACTGTCCACACCAACATGTGGATTGTCCAGAGTTACAGTACTGGTACACCAAGAGAAAATGTCATTTTTCATTGCTGTGAGCACCACAAGCCAAAATCCCCTCCCCTCAGCTGTACTGGGGTGGAGGCAGACATGAAAGAGACCAGTATCTCAAAACCAAAGCTACCTGCATGGCTAAATACCAGCAACATGAGGTGAGAAAGCGCATCTGGTTGAAATTTGTGTGAACCGGCCCTTTAAAGTATGTATCCTGTAGGAGTTACACAGTTCCAGTAGAGGGCGGTATAGCCTCATTAAAAGGGTTTTCATCACAGAGACATGGCAGTCAATCATCAGAGATGATGCTGACATGCACTGACACTGTTTGAATCCGCTATTTAATGCTCAGGTACGTGATGACGTCACAGTGTCCTGAGAAACGTTTCCAGCCTTCGTGCTGTGTTTGAAGAACCACTTACAAGCTTTGAACTTGGATTTAAAATAACTTTGCCAACACCGATAATTCAGAGAGGGAGAAAATAAACATTAGGAATATTTATTACGGATCAAATGTAGCTTTTTAAGTGACTATATTGATTTTCTGCTGCAGTGTAGCAGTCTCCTGTTTCTCCATCTACATGTCATTGAGATTTAGTGATGAAAATCAATGAATTAATAAATCACTTTTACGCAGATTCACCTCACAGTTCCCTCATATACTGTATCCTTTTTTTTTTACTGTGAACTAAATAACACCTCACATTACATGGACAAAGTCTGCACAGCATATCAACTCTAACTGTGGACTTAGAGGGCTGAATCAAGGACAACTAGACTTGCAAATAGGTAAATGTGTGGACAATATGCCATATACAATATGGGAGTGGTCACACAACACTTCACACATCTCCATTGCATGTAAAGAACAGGACTAGATGCATACATTCTTCAGTTTCTGCATGCAATCATTGACCTCATACAGCTTTCTGTGCAGCAATTATAAAGTTTTGTTCCAGAGCTTTATTTATTCTACTGTTTATATAAAGATAAATGCTGTGTATTAAATGTGTGTCCTGCACACAATACAGTACGTAACAACAGAAAAACTAGACTGATCTGATTCTGCGTTGAGATGCTAACAGCGCGGAGCTTTATTCCAAACCAACGTGCCTCCGGACACGTACACTTGTGCTGTAACGTCGTTGTGCCTGACGTGTTTAGCTTTCGCCCTCGTCCACGAGCAGGTTGTTTATCTGAAACTCACAATGAACGCCCCCCCTCAGCCCATGTCCTCTGTCACTTTAATCTGCAGTAAACTGTCCCACTACTTTATATCTTTATCCCACAGATAAGAGCACTGGAAACTTACTCTTCTTTCTCTGTCTGCTTGTCTTTCTCTGATTCTCTCTCTCACACACACACACACACACTGGTGGCAGCCACACAATCAATGTTAACCATCGGGCGAATTGGATGCAGCAGTGTATCTGCTGATGGGAGAAGAAAGGCCGCTGCTCTACTGGTACCGTAACATGAGGGATCCAGTTACACTACCCGAGGAAGTTTATGAGTGTTCACATGTGAACAGATCAGGGCTGTTTTAAACCTCCTTATCAACTCCAACAAGTTTGTCAGACAGTCACGGCATATTGGAGCACTGACAAAGGCTGCCTTTGTGGTCGGGGTTTGGTTCTCTCCCCATCTGTTATGAAGATCTGCTTATTTTTCAAAGCATCATTGGCCACCTTGAAGAGCACGACGACGGCCCGACGACCACACCGCTCACTGCAGCTCACAATCAGATCCCTAAACACACAGACGAGGAAGATAAACTCCTCAGACCTCACATTTTACCTGCTTTATTTCAATATGTCAGAAAATGTGGCCGTGTGATGGCAAAAACTATGATCCAAACATAAAGAGGAGGAGATAAGACGCTGTTGTTGTGAACTCCTCCTCGCTGCTTTTCATCGTTCACTCGCCAAATCCAGTTGATCCAGGTGGTGCAGAGACAGATTTAGAGTCACCCCCCAGTGCCTGAAGAAGCAAAGAGAAGGAAACAGACAAGAGGATGTTGTTGTTAAGTCTTCTGTGTTTGTGAATCAATGTACCGTGTCTCTCTGAGCCTTCGGAAGTGCAGGCATTACAATGGCAAGTGCGGAAAATAATACTTCTTCTAACCTTCAGCTTCGTCCTTCAACGAGCTCCTTTATCTGATGAGCGTGTTCGTATACGGCCTGAGACTGTCAGATATTCAGTGCCGTCAAAACAGATGCTATCGGCCCTCTTCATGTCTAATTACCTGTTTACTCCAAGGGCCGAGAATGAATGGCGCTGTTGATAAGAGCTCACTTTAGTTTAAGGAAATCGTTGAGATTTAAGATTCACATTTGATTACATTTGTCCCAGCTTTTACATTCTAAGCTTTAAGACAGTGTGTGCAACTTTCTCTGTGTTTTATAAGTTGATATTTCAAAGTATTTATAACTAAAGTGATGCTTGTTTGAAACATTTAAAAAGTTTGAGGAATGATATTATTATAGACAAACAATATATTTCTCAGTAAGCTGTATAAAATATATGTTTATTCTAATCTTTTGACACCTGTTGCCCACAAGTAAAAGACATATAAGTTTAATCTTTTGACACTTGTTGCCCACAGGTAAAAGTCAGACAGGTTGCTGGCGTGCGAGCTCTCAAGTCCGCCTCTATCAACTCCATCGGTCCTCTGCTCACACTTTGGTTATGGTGCTACAAACTTAACCTTCTTAAATTTGTAAAGCCCTAAATCCTGCATGCCATCTTATCAGCACTGTAAGGCACCCAGCCTGCCAGCCTGCATGACGCTACTTCTTAGGCCACATTGCTGGTATTCAGCTTTTATATAAATAGTTCAGTTGCTCCTGATTTCCTTGAATTATTTTCTCCAAATACACTCAAGATACTTTGAAGGAGAGAAATGTAGATCTAGAACGCTTCACATGTAAAATGTGAGTTTAAAAAAAAACTCATTTTCTACAGGATCCAAGGAACCTACAACTAAATTTAAATATCCATAGATTTTACACTTTAAAATGATGTCAGTTTATTTTAATGCAAACGTTATAATATAACACAATGGGATACATCTCTGGCACTGAACTGATGCAGTGGTTTTCATTCACACTAAATACGAAGGCAGGTGTAGTCATGCTACAGGTCTTTAAATCTGATGCACACTGTGTCCTTTCTCCTTGCTCAGAAAGTGGAGACTCAAACAGAAGTGGCCTATATTATCTGTTATTTATTTATTGGATGCTGAACATGGTAACGCTGCGTGAATGCTCATGTCAGCAGTTACAGTGACAATCACCCTCCACCGCACCTGAAGCTTCAGCCTCGTGATGAAGGAGGCAGTGACCTCGCCTGTGAAGGTCAGCATAGGTCCTGTGCAGGAGGCCACGTGAGAACAAAAGGAGATGCCTTTTATATTCAAAGCATGAAGAATATCAGTACGCTTGAAGATAACACGCTGCCTTCCGTATCTACCTGTGTGATGCCCTGGACGCACTCTGTCGTACACCTGCAGGCGGTTGAAAGATGCCCTTTAAGCTAAAGGCTAGATGCAGCTGCCGTGGGACCAGATGACACAGATAGCTTCAAAGTCACAAGATGAGCCATGGTGGCAGAAAACCAGCTGATACTTAGAAATGTTGAATTATAAAGATTTTAGCATAAAGGCTGCATTATATGTAGAAATATCCTCGTAACTTGATTGCATTGAAAAGTTGCAGTGCATTTAAAACTTTGTTCAGCATCACTTTTTAATTTCTAAAACTAGAGACGTTCTTTTATCTTCCACTGAAAACGTTATGACCACTGTTTGATCACATTAGCTTATCGTTGCAGCTCGTTTGAAGTGGCGTACACTGGACTGTTGTCTACGACTTTATAGTTAGCTATATGAAAAAATGTAGCTCTACATGTGATTTTCTGTCACATTTTTGATTATGTTTGACAGCGGTATGATTTTAAATAGTTCTGACAGGCTCTAATGAAGTTTTGAATAAAATCTATTTAATTTAGAGACACTATTGTTTATGTAATTCATAGATTTTGTGATATTTTCCTGAAAGAATCAGCCAGCCGCTGAGCCTTTTATTACAGCTTTAGATGGCATTCCAATCTCTCATTGCCAGCATCTTCTCTTACCCTCTGTCTGTCCCACAGCGGTTAACAAACAGGTTCTGTTACTATAATGGTCACATTCATGAGCCTCAAGCGAAACTGATTGAACCTGAGACAACATGTGCCTTTGATTTAAAAAGTGATGTACTTTAACCAGATTTCTGATCATCTGGAGGTTATGACTTTGAAGTGGTTGTTCTCATGTGTGAAGTACCGTCTACTTGCTGTATATTTCTATGTTCCTTTATGCATTGTTTATCTCTATTGTATCCTGTTACTTTTCACTGCTTCAGCTATCCATGTTTCTCACGTGGGTCACAATTTGCTTGAAACGTTCACAACGTCTAACAATGTTAATCTCTTTTTTTTTTTAGTTATTTTAAGCATTTTTTTTTTAAGAAAACGTCTTTGATAATAAATTGCAGTTTCTTAGTGGAGTACAGGAGCTTTCCTCATGACGTCACCTCTAGAGAGTTGCAGTTTATCTCCATCTTTTCATCGGGTCAGGGCTCTTTAAAGGAATCAGATCTCATTCTTTGGCCCTCATTTACAATATCGCCCCCATCTCTGTCTCGTCTTATCTGCTCAAGCAGTTTTACTGTATTATCAGAGTTTAACTCCACACAGATATCTTCAGTGTCTCCAATATAAAACACTCAAAGTGTCAGTATTAGGGTGTCACTCTTATAGCTTATAACTAAGGTGCTGTGTTCCCCCAAACTTCAACACAGAGCTTTAAGGGAAAGTATCAGCATTAATTTAACGATAATTAACTGACTTCAGTGAGCAGCTGTTTCATTGTGCAAACCCACATCATGTCCAGACGTCATGGTTTTGCATCACATCATTTTTCTCAAAGCATGAAAAAACTGTGCAACGTGTTTATGAACAAAATCCTTTTAGATGGCAAACTGGTAACACATGGGTTCAAAATCAGCGTCAAACAACAAAGAATCAACTTTGATAGTGAACACGGAGCCTAAATATCAGGAATATTGAAGATATATAAATCACAGCTTCACACATCATTTCAGTTTCACCATAGTGTTGCCCCCCAGGGGCCACTGTAGTCCCACAGGTAGGGTCTGTACTGATAAGCTCTGCAGAAG
Source organism: Chelmon rostratus (assembly GCF_017976325.1). Lineage (NCBI taxonomy): Eukaryota > Metazoa > Chordata > Actinopteri > Chaetodontiformes > Chaetodontidae > Chelmon > Chelmon rostratus. Next base: position 26,242,195 of record NC_055662.1, on the reverse strand, counting down.
GAGGCGATTAGTGACGATCGGACCACATCTTCTCTCAGGCTCAGTGCCTCTGCTTTGTACACGTCCTTGCAGAACTCTGACGTCTGCTGCTTCCGTTTTGTCTTGTACCTCCGGTTCTGAAACCAGATTTTCACTTGGGTCTCGGTGAGTCTTAAGCTGCTGGCCAGGTGAGCCCTCTCTGGGGCCGACAGGTATTTCTGGTGGTTAAATTTCTTCTCCAGTTCAAGCACTTGGAGGTGTGTAAACGCAGCTCTGGAGCGCTTCTGTTTCCCCGTGGAGGAAAAACTGCTGGATTCTGACATGCTGGGACAGGATTTGTCCAGAGACCCTGTGGAGTACAGATCGGCTCATTACTCTGTAACAGTCAGTGCGGAGGTGGTTCAAAAAGAGCTTCTTCATCATTATTAGGTAAGAAAAAACAACTGCTATGAATAAAAATTACTCTTTGAGAAACATTTTTTACCTTTAAAACTAAGATGGTAAATCACAGTCCTACAACACGTCATGATGCAGACATTATTTATCTCCCACATTCGTGCTATTGAAAGCGTGCAGGAGCTCACCTGTCTGCACTCCAAACGCCGTCTGCTGAGGGCAGAGCTGCTCTGAAAACACTTCAGATTCATCTTCCCACTGCGAGCATCTCTCCATCTTCTGCGAACAGCATTTGCTGTTAAATCTCGTGCCATCCTTGATGGAGAGGATGTCCTCTATGAGGAAGGAAGTCAGAGGCTTGACCGCGTCAGACATTTCCATCCAGTAATCCACAAATCGGAGGCCTCTCAGTGCCAGAGGGCTGCAGAAGTAGTTGAAGTGTCTCGTCACACACTCGCACGGCCTGAATTTATACGGGAGCAGGGGCGGGTTTACTGCGAGGGAGGCGGACCAAGTGCATCACTCTGCTGCTACCTTCAGGAACTTTCATTTGTTGGCCTCTTCAGAGCAACTTGATGGCAATTTAGAGATCAAACAATAATAACGTCTTATCAAAAAGAAGGATTGTACTTTCTCATATAACTATTTTAACAATTTTCATATTTTTTTTTAATCATGCCCATGAATAAAAGCACATTTGCTGTAAAATACAGAATTTATAGAATATATGTACATTATGTCATAAATGATAACAGTTCCTTTTTGAACAGATTTAGATAACAAATCCTCCTCTCATGAAGGTTATCATGTTCAGTTCTTGCTAAAACTACTCTGGAGACGTGTTGACTCAAATTTAGGGTCTTATTGGAGGCTGTAGTTTGTGACAAGACATATAGTAATTATTCATGACTGTATATTGCATTATACAGAGTAATATTTAGTTAGTTCTTTATATAACTGAGATGGAGAAAACATTAGAAACTCCTTTCTGTACAATGATGATTGTATTTATACTATTTGTTTTGCATTTTCTAGTTTAATCCCGTATTTAGTACACTGCATGATTTACTCCAACAACATCTAAACGAACTTTATGATATTTAAGATTAGGTAATAGACTACTATCACATGGGTAAACAGTGTATGAGGTGGAATCTACAGTGGATAATCTCTCTCAGTGGAGAACTACATCAGCTCAGTGGAGTAACCCGGTTGTCTGCAGGGAGACGGCATCAGGAGGGAGGGAGGAGGGGGGTCAGAGTGGGTGGTCAACCTACTGGAGCACTAATGACTTGGACACATTTAGGCCGGCTCCTGAATGGACACAGTCGTTGCTCGCCGGCTGTTTATTTGTTGTTCTCCGTGACTCGGCCTGACTTTCTCCAGAGGATGGGGCGTTTATTAGCAGTGTCTGTGCTCCTCTGGGAGTTCGTGCTTCATTTGGAAATGCATGAACGCAGGTATGATAAACACCATCCTCTCCGTGGCCCCTGGCCCTGCTGACTCCTCCAGCTTCCTTGGCACCAGCCACACACCGAGAAGTCACCAACACCGCAGTGTCGTACAGATGAGTGCTTGCTTTCACTTGATGAAAGTGCAGCAATTATATTTCCATTAATGTTAAGTGCTGTGTGCTTTACATGCAATACGTGTATGTATTTAAAGCCGTACTGACTCCTGTGTTGTGATCACTTATAAAAGCCATCTGTTTCAAATCTACAGAGGTTCCTCTTTAGCATTAGCTGCTGTCTCGTCAACAGGGTATTAAGATCATCAGTATGATATGTTTCACCTTGAATTCTTTGTCTGTGACCGTCTGTCTGCAAAAGCATGTTTAAGTGTAAGCACAAAAAGCTTTTATCCTTCCGTCTAGACACAGCTCTTACACTTTTTTAATCCCCTTTTGTGTATTTTTGGATAATACAGTACTGAATATGGAATTAAATGTAAAAAGGGAAAGAGAAAAATGGAAGAAAATGGAACTTTCTGAATCCACTGGAAATTCAGAGGTTTATTTCAAGCGTTGATCACTTCAAAAATACATCGAACAAATGTTTAATTGTCAAGGAAACACATGTACTCATTTCAATGACAAGAGCGGAAACAAAGCCTGCAGCCTTTTTAAGACTCTGCCATCCATGCTGTCATCCTCTACCCTTATTCTGAGACAATCCACATGATTGCTCTCAGTCGAAAACACTGACGTTTCCTCTCTATCTATTGTGTCCTGAGCGTTCAGTGCACAGATATTCGGCCGCATAGTTCTGCATCAGACGTGACACAGTCGAACCTCTGACCTTTCAGCCAGGGAAGGCATTTGTCTTCCACAGTCCCTGCTCTGCGGTGACGATGTTTTCTTTGAGCCGCCGAAAGTTGTTGTGCCATCAATCTTCCGTCGTTTTCCTGCTATTTCTTTGTCTGAGATGACGAGACGTGAGACTTTGTTGCAACTGTAGATTTGTATCATCTCTGTTGTCATATACTGTAGCCTACACCTGTGTTATTGCACAAGTTTTTCACTCCTGTGTGTCGTCTGACAAAACAGATATGTCATCGGTTTGGACGGGTCAGTTTGAGGTTTGCAGACAAACCTCTAATCATGACAAAATCAGTCTTCCTTCCTTCTAAATATTTTGCTTTTTTCTTCAAAGCAGGTTGAACTTAGAAACACTCTCCCATCCACTCCTACACCAGTGACACTTCCTTGTTGACAGCATTAATCTGAAAACTTGTGAAGAAAACCTGTACAGTTGCTGGTTATTTCTCATTAACTTCTGGATTACAGTAATCTAATGAATGCTGGTTTAACATATTTGGTGTTTTAGATGATAACAAGATGCAACCTATTTTTGTGATGTCACTTATATGACTTTTTCGCCACGTGACAAACGTGCACTTGAAATGTCTTCCACTAGAGGGCGCTTTACAGCCTCGCATCAAATCCTCACAGAGTAACAAAGCCAGCAGCCACTTCAAACTACAGCAACAGCCTCACAATGAGCCATTTAACAAAGGATTAGTTTGAAGCGAGTCTGATTATGCATCGTCAATTGTTATCTAGCTACACGATTTAGCTGTTACAGCAGGGCGGATCCTGAGTTTGTGAATCATCTCATAAACACCAGATTATCAGACTGGCTTCATGACATAGTCAGAGACATGTCTGCCGTCCTAAAGCTGACGTAGCTGCAGCATGAGTTAGAGCCGTTGTTGAGTAAACCATAATGGGTCTTTCACTGATGGCCAGAATCACGTCATCCGCTATTTAAACTGACCCTCATCACAACAGTGTAATCAAGCATCTTTATTTTGGGATTCTGCATTCATTCATACATATCTCTATCACATCTCTCACACACACAAACACACGCACGCACGCATGCACGCACGCATGCACGCACACACACACACACTGGTTATTACATCTCTCTCAGCCAACTTTCAGCAGCTTACTTGCCCACATGTGCATCTGCACATGACTCTGTCTGATTAAATGCATCACAAATCACTCAATAAAACACAGCTTCTCCTCTTTTTCCACCAAAAATTGATCTGACAAGTGAAAGCATGAAAGTGAACTGGAAGAATTTGTTTAATTCTTTACCATTTACATTACATCTATGTTAAAATCTCTGCGCTGGCTACCTGTCTGCTGCAGAACTGATTTTAAAATCCTTTCACTGGTTTAGAAAGCTCTTAATGGTCTTGGTCCAACATGCAGGATTTTTCAGACTGATGTTTGGCCTATGAACCCTCAGGTCCCTTCTGGTGGTGGTCTGTGGTCCACATTTAACAGCCGTCCTGAAGACCTGAGGCCAGCTGAGAGTTTTGCTAAGTAATTTGTGTATGTATTTTATTTATGACTGCCTGTCTTCAATTCCTGTTTTACTGATTGGCTTGTGTGTGGATGGGAGGGGGGTTGTTGTTTAAAGTGCCAAAAAAATAAAGTCTGATATTGCTTTCTGTCCTCTCTCCACATTTTAATGTTATCAGTTTAAGGTATTTCTCACTTCATGCATAAACAAGCATTAAAGCCACTTTGCACAACACACCCACCATTAACATAACTGCTGTAGAGTCTCCTCTCTCTCTCTCTCTCTCTCTCTCTCTCTCTCTCTCTCTCACACACACACACACACACACGCACACGCACGCACGCACGCACACACACACACACACACACACACACACACACACACACATTATCTGATCTCCTGAAGTGTCTCCGGTCTCCGCTCTGTCTGCAGCGTCATCCTTATCTGTGCAGAGATGCTCCTTCAGCTCCTCTCTCTCCTCCCGGAGGTGTTTCTCCTCAGTGTCCATTAAAAAGTGACAAACGTTTTTTTTTTTTTTTTTTTATGCTCACTTCAGTCAATTATCATTTGAACGCAGGAGCACGTGCACCAGAAGCCGCACAGGGTCGATGGATCTGTTATAATTTTTAACTTAATCCATGAACAAAGTTTTTTAACCATGTTTTATGAGCTTTTGATGGGATATTTTAATTCCCATCACAAGTTGACATGCAATCTATCACTTTTAGGTGTTTTATTATAAATGTAAGAACCAATCAACAGCTTTGACTGAATCAAACTGAGAAGTATTTGTTTTGTAGTGCAAGTGACTTCAGTCCTCTCTGAGGAGAGTGACAGGTCGGACTGGAAATGCTTCCCGTTTGATTGAAAGTTTGAAAAAGTTAAAGAGCCACTCTGTCTGCGGGTTTGTTTACCAAGCAAAGCTCCGGGACGGGACAAGCTCTCCGGCCTTATCAGCGGATTTGTGAATGGGACAATAATGAGCTCAGTTTGATAGAGCAGCCCTGACAGGTCAGATGTCACTTCATCCATTAGCTGTTTGATGGCTCTCTTTGATAAAGTGCGCGGAGGACAGCTCGAGAACCAGTTACCAAAGGTTTCTAATCAGGTGCGCTGGTTTTAATGGGATGCTAAGAGGAACATTACACATTTGGACTGGGAGTGATGGATCGATACTTTTTGTCACATTTGATACAGAGTTTATACATAAAAGACCTTGAAGAGATTTGTTTTAAACGTTGGTGTTTGTAACAGTGGATGAAAGAGTATAGATTTGTTTAAAAGCGCATAAATAAAAATGGAATTACAGAAAGAAAATAAGAGCAGGATTAAATCTAATTAACGTATTTTGTAGATTAGTTGAATAACATAAACTTTTTTTCTTAAATTCAGAATTTTTAAGAATTTAAAGTGTGAAATATTTAAAGAAAATTCCAAATGGATAATAACGAATCTACAATTCAGTGTCTTTTATCCAATCAGCTGATTTTTAATTTGACAGTAGAAAACAGATACAAATCCACACCTAATATACATTAAAAAATCTTGACATGCTACTTTACAGATTATTTGTATTGGTTTAATCACCAGCCTCTCACACCCTGTAATGACGCCTGGAAGTGTCCGTGGCTGAAGGGCCCCTCGCTGCTCCCTGTTAGCTCGGCCAGCTGGTGAGTGCTGGCTGAAGGAGGCGCACTGTGGTAGCTGCAGCCATACGCGCCGCTGTTTGCATATCCAAACACGGGATTATAATGTCCAAGAGTCACATTATAAGATGCTGAATGTGTGCCCGCGCTGCACAGCTTCCCGTCCCGCACCAGCACCGGCACCGCCACCCTCCTCGGTGCAGCCGGGTACCCCGCCAGCTCCAGAGACTTGTCCTGCCTTTGGCGCTTGCATTTGTACCTCCTGTTCTGAAACCAGATTTTGACCTGCGTGGAGGTGAGTTTGAGCATGTGGGCCAGGTGTTCCCTCTCCGGGGCGGACAGGTAGCGCTGCTGTCTGAAGCGCCTCTCCAGCTCCGACACCTGGGACTGGGAGAAGAGGACCCGGGGCTTCCTGCGCTGCCTGGGTCTGCTTTTTGAGTCTTTGTCACAGTCAGGTGAACTGTCGAGTCCGCTTATCTCTGCACATCAGAGGAGAAAACAGTCAAATAAAGGCAAACTCTGTAAAACCGACTGAATTTTCAACCTGTGAACTATTCGACTTCCAAAAACTACAGCTTACATTATGCACATTTAAATCAAACATGTGAAATATTTAACAATATCTTATTTTTCTGAAGTAAAACTATAAATCTGCTGATACATTTTCTTAAATCTTAAATCTGAAATATTTCACTTAAAAAAACATATCATGTCTGCTGTATATTTTATATTCATGTATTTTCGCTTTAACATTAAAAAGAAAAATACCATTATTATACTTCTGCCACTTGCTTGAAAGAATAAAATTTAGTAAAATAAATAAAACAACAAAGACAGGTTGAATAAAATCGCTTGAGCTGGAAATTAACTTGAATAATTTCATGTTTTAAAGACGACACAGTTCAAAACTTCAGCAAAATCAGAACAGATAACAGTGAATAATTTGCCACAGGTTCCATCAGTTACAAATGAATATTATAGTTAATAAAAAAAAATTATAAATTGTTGCCATTTTCTCTGTGCACCTGATTGTAATAATTGACTGAATAATGATAATGAAAATTGATCCCTGCGGTCAGCTGATCACTTTTGGATGTTTGGTGGTAAAACACTGCAAATACATCGACTTTCTCGTGTATTTGTGCTTATTGGTGAGCAATTCCTCATGATATTTTTTTTCTTTTGGTTTTGGTGGGCCATGTTTAATCCCTTCTGTCACGCACCTAAGGCCACGTTCCGTCGGCCTAAACCTAACCACAAGCACAGAGCGCACACCCGGACCTGACTGTTGATCGTGTTTCCATCGTCTCACCGTGTTCATTCATCTCCTCTTCTGCTGCAGAGTTGTGAATATCCAGATTCTCCTGCATCCTAGGGACGCACGGCTCAGGCTGGCACTCATAAATGTGCCTGCTCCGGGACGCACCGTGCACGTCCTGAAACTGCATCGGAACAACTTGATCGGTGATCAAGAATTCATTTTCAAAGTGGTGCTCCAGCTTCAAAATATCCTTCACTGAAAAGGGCGTCGTGGTGGCTGAACTGGGATGCATCCCCAACATTCTGAGTTGGCTGAAAAATGATTTGGATCCTTTTTACGCGCTGTTCTCGAGCCGCTGGTGATGCTGCCGGACGTGTCTCTTCGCTGACTGATGACTGAAGGCCTGTGGAGATTTGAATCAGTTAAGTGTCCAGCCAAAGAGCGAGATCTATCTGTCACCCCTCTCCAGAACGCTGGCCAACACCCAGGCTGCGCGCACAGCTCCCTTCCTTCTCACCTTACACAGGAACACCTCACATCTCACCCACCCTGCTCACCGTGCCTCTAATTAAGAGGGTTCATTAAGAAATGAGACTGGCCTGAGTTTTAAACTGCAGCATTGCCTCCTTTAAAAATGAGTTCTAAACTTTTGGGAAAAAAAATAATGATTTGGGGTTTGTTTTTAGTAATCATGAAATAAATGTTCGATTAAACTTTATTCCTTTTCCACTTTTTCGTGGATTTCCAAACATACTGCCTGCAGGAAAAAAATGTCGGAAAAAGTGAAACTCTGCCTGACTAATGAACCCGTTTTAAACGCGGCTAATTTATTCAGCATACCCCAAACCACGCTTCTGGTCAGCCAAGTAAAGCCACTTAATCAGCCTGCAGGTCCTCGGGGGTTGAGTGATCTTAGGTGATGTTGACCAGCCTTACCATCAACATTGTTTTCCTGCCGCGTTATTAGTGTTCTCAGGCCACAACAAACAGTAACATTATACCTGATGTTGTGGAAGTGGAGAGGCGGCGGCGCCAGCCTGCGATGCTTGACTGAGGCCGAGACGCGCGTCCACACAGACAGGAACAAGGACAGACACGGCCTGTCCCAGTGCAGGACGCAGGGAGGTAGATGGAGGCCTCTTATAGCTCTCAGCATTGATTGAGATTGTTGATAGGTCCTTTATGTTGGACAGCTGGAGTAATAACAGATGGTAAAAAAAATAGTAAGGCTACAAAACACAGACTTACTCCAAGCAGATCTAATGCATGCATTGTGTCACGAGTCCTGTTTCTCATTATTTAGAAGTAAGTATAAATTTAGTTGATAAAATTAACACTTTAATGGATCATTAATCAATGGATGCTAACTGTATGTGCACATGTACAGCTCAGTGACTTATTTTTTACATAACTACAGTAGTGAAGTACTGATTGTTGACAATAAAAAGGAACTTTTTCTTCTTTTTCTTCTTCTTCTTCTTCTTCTTCTTCTTCTTCTTCTTCTTCTTCTGGTTTGTGTGGACCCCAGGCGTGCTGTCCAAAACAAGATCAACTTCACTGCTACTGTATGCCCTCAGATGCTGCTGGAACTGCACCTGTGGTTTCACTGACACCAGTAAACCCAGTTCATGCATCCTGTAGAAGTCAGCTAAAGACCACTTAAAGTCCTTGTTTCTGAGGTTTAACTTAAACATGCTGCAGACGTGGTCTAACAGAGGTTTATGGCCTTGAGTGAAGTGTTAGGTAAGATTTACACGTCAAATCTTTCACTATATATGACCATTAAGATCTTTTTTCTGAAGCCACAATGCCCCCTGAGGGTCTGAGGCTCATGGAGTTTTCCCAGTTGGTCAGGTTTTCGCAAACTACAGTATTTAAATATATGAAGTATTTTAATCCAAAATCACATTCACAGCTGCAGACCGGTTAATCTGCATGGGAGCAAAGGGTTTAAACTCTACAGACCTTCTTACCATATGTAGCATGTGCTGAGCACTGTATTGTCTCTGTATAGTGACCTGATGCAGGATGGTCATAACATGCACAACATCCAGGACCTCATTAATGCCCATATTAGGTACAACAGCATAAAGGAAATTGTATACCTTTTTGCAAAGTAGAAGCTCTTGAATCACCAAGTGAAGACACGTTTTCATCAAGATATTCTCTGAATAACAACAAGAAAAAAGTGATGACAGCAGTGAGTAGCCAGAGCAGTCCAACCAGGGTCGCAGTTTGTCAAAATGACTGTCAGACTGCAAGTAGGAGAGTGAGCAGAAGAACAAGTAACTGATACAGCAAGCGAAAAACCAAGCAGCTGACCAGTCTGACCACAGCTGGTATGTAGCTTATTAATTACTGTGGCTGCTGCTGCTCGGGTCACGTCAAAAACAGAGAGCATGTTGACAATTTGTGCTCCGGCCATGGTAACCACACTCCAAATGACTGTTTGGGCTGTGGTGGAAATAGTTGATTTTCCTGCTAGTGCAAGGCTAGAAACAAGGAATACACCTGCTCCTGCCGTGGCAAACACAGCACTGATGCCTGCTTCCACCATGCACAAACAACTGCTGTTCCAGTTATCGGCTTAAAAGCAGCAGCAAGTCTGCACGTCTACCGGTAACCGTTCCAAAAAGCCAATAAACCAGCAGCCATGACTGTTGAGCAGCTGATGGCACCTTCTGTTGTCATCACGGCAACAGCTGCTTTAGCTGTAGAAAAAGCAACAGCAATGCCTGCTCTCATCAAGGTGTGAGCTGTGCAAGCTGCTGGCCTCCGCCTGTCCACAGCAGCAGCACTTCCTGACCTGTGGGGACGCCCAGGTGACAACTCTGGCCTCGAAAACTCAAACCTCTGCAGCGATAAGTCTCACGTCTAGCCGATGAAGACCTTGCTTGGTCCGAGGGATGAAGAAAAGAATTCCTCCTCTTCTCAAACGTTGAGCTCCTCACAACCTCCTCGACAACAATGGACATTGACTTCATAAAATTTAACAGCTGCAAGTCCTTCAAAGTCCTTGCAGTGATGAATCTCAAGACCAGCAGGCCCGAGGAGACTCCTCATCATGATGAAGAACAAACCTCTCTGCTGAAACTGCACCTTTTAACATTCAGCCTCAACAAAGGTGCTGAGGTTGCCACTTTAACTCTAAACTCTCCTGATGAATGCAATCCAACTGAGCAACGTGGTGGTGTTTGCTGAAACGAACGACTGGGTGGAGCAGTTAGTTGTGGTGTAAATAGGTTTGTGTTGTGATGATGAAGAGGATTCAACATTCTAACAGACAAGAGAGGGTGAAGAGAATAACGTACAACACCAACTACATAGGTCATAACGCTGTTTCTGTGTTCTGGCTAATTTGTTAGCATATAGATTATAGGCAGGCAATCAGTGGTTCTCAAACTTTTCCTGACATGACCCCCCTCAGAAGCCGAAAAAGCTGATACCTCCCACCCAACAATTCTGTCCATCAATAACAATATTTTCCATCTCAGGAACTTTCTCCAGGGAACTTTCCACTGCAAGGACCAGGGTCTACATTCAGTTCCTGGACATAATTCTACCCCTCTTAAAAGTCCCTGGTCAGGGAAACTTTCCAAAAGTACAGGAACTCTGGGGGGTGGGGCTCACAGCTCTGAATATTTCTGATTGGTTGAATACTTCCGGCATTTTATTGCAGCTACCATTTAAAAAAATCTGCAACTACGAACCAGTTTGTTTTTTATTCATTGTGCTTCAACACGTCAACATGGAGTTACAGAAAAATGTCATGTGCAACAGTGATGGTGTTTAAACAGCGTCACATTTCTATATGTCAGTGGATTCATTTGCATTATATTCTCAGGTTTTAGACCACAGTGGAAACACAGACGACGGGCTGAAGGAACCTTTTAGTTCCTTGAAAAGTAGTTCCTGAGACTAAAAGTTACAGGTACTTTTGTTGGAAATGTTGCTAATGATAGCTAACAAAAAAGGATCCAAGTTGAATTTTAGTGGAATAAAAGTCAGCAAACTCTGGTTTGTTTATTTTCCTGACATAAATCATATTAATTTAACTTAGCTTCACTCCATGTTTTACCCCTGGTCATCCACACCCCCTGTGAGGTGGCTCTATGCCCCCCAGAGGGGCCCCCACCCAAGTTTGAGAACTATAGATCATGAAGTGTTAACTACTGTAATCACATAAACTCATGCTGATCATTTCCTTATAGAGCAACATACATTTCTGACACATTCTGCACTGATTAATCAATTAAATCCTTTGTATTATGTTGGCTTATGTGGCCATTCCCCTTTCCTCAATGCAAACTGTGATTTTGAACGATATAACTGGCTTGATTTCAGATAATTGGTGTAATATATAGCCTATAATTAAGTTAAATTCCATCATAATGAAGTTAAAAACCTACCATAAGCATAACGGTTTAACCCATTTAACCCATGTAGTTACACAATAAAGTAATTGTTCTTTACTTGGTAATAGCGAAGGGAAAATTAGGTGAGATATAAAATATTTAAGCATGGATATTCAGAGTTTTTACCCATGCTTGGACGGGTATGGGAGGCTTACTATCAGCTATGGCCCATCATTCTTGAAACTCAATTTTCACTTGTTTAGGAAAGACTTACACTGAAATATGTGGTCTTTAGTGTCTGTATCCACTTTGTGATGCTGCTTTGGCTGCTTTCTGAACCTGCTAGCTCAGTTTTGTCTTAAATAATGGTTAAACAATACAATACTCAGGCTCTCAACAGTGATATTCGTGAAACAAGCACGCCTCATACGGACATAAAGGAAACCTGAACTTCAGAAGCAGAGGTGAGGAGAAAAACTCAAATGTGAATTGTTTGACACCTCAGGGTGTCCAGTTTGATGGGTAAATTACTTAATCACTGCAGCAGTGTTCTCCGAGGGCTCCGAGCAATGCTCTCTTTGGGTTTCTGTGACTCCTGTGCCTTCAAATCAAAGCCTTTCCTATTGATTCCGCCATTTGTCCCCTCACTGTAACATAAGAAGCTCTCTAAGTACAGTTTACCACAAAATACCCCTAATTCATCATACAGCAAAATAGGAGGCTGATAGCAGCTGAAAGAGGAGATAGAGTTGTCTTGCACTGAGTGAAACTGAACCCAGCCTTCCTATGGCCAACATGCAACTAAAGATACTCATCAAAATGTTGTGTGACATTTCAGCAGTCATGAGATACGGGATCATTTTATTATATTGTCCCCAGTATTGCATTGTGGTTTATGCAGAGACTCTGAAGCTGAAAGGTGCTGACGTAGGCAGCAAGGGAGGACCTTCAGGTTTACTCCAAAACCACCAGCATGCTGAAATGTTCAGGATGAGGACAACATGATGACAGCTCTGTTGCTGATGCTGACCGTTGACCTCCTGGAAAATCAAAAAGAGCTTAAGGATGTGCTCACAGAACCTGAATATAGTGCTCATTACAGGTCTCATTGTGGTAATTAAGCTGGTTTTTATTGGCTTGTTCTACTTTCAGAGTGGATTTTACATATTTTTGGAGCAACAACAGGGTAGTGTGCTGCTTTCCTGCGGCTGATTTAAATTCCCACTTTTTGCATTACTGCTTGTTGAAGGGTTATGGTGAGCCTTGATGTAGGTAAACATATTTTGCCTGTTGTTATACACTTCTTAATTCACACACCTGTGGCAGTGATTACAGTGACATCCTGCCTAAGCCATTATTGCCTTTCTTATTCATGTCTACCTTGGGCTTGCAAAATTATAAATGAGAAGACGCAACAGATGGATTCACAGAGAATAAAGACAATAATAACGATAAAATTATTGAAATAACCATTTAAATTTGATCTTGCAGACTGCTGCACTAAGGTGGCAAAAGCGTGGAGTGCTTGCAGATTTATTTTTTCTTATGAAATTACAAATGTTAAGATGAAGCTGCGTGTGCTTGTGTGAGGAAAGAAACTGGTGTAACCAGTTTCAGCCACTAGATGTCTCTGCCACACTGTGTGAAATCCAAAGGCTTCACTAACGGGATGAATTTGTCCACGGTTAATGATCAATAGCTGAGAGAATATCGTTCATCTAATGTCCTTCTGTGTTCTGCAGAGTGCTGTTGAATTTGCACTCTATGATCAGTTCACAGACTGTAGGACACACTGGTGTGACTGCAAATTTGATTCCAATTTCCATTTGATTTACAACAAATTCATCGTCTCTTTAAGACTGGAAGCTTCTTTTCAGACCAACAGAAAAGCAAGTACATATATAAAGATATTATCTCTTCAGTTGTCTTTTCCTTGACACTTTCTCTTGAGATCCTGCATGCAAGGTTCTGAGCTGTGGCCCACTCCTGTGTCCTCACGGTCTGTAAGCATGTAGCATTCCCTCCATTTCATACAGAAAGGTTAGGTCATAGTGTAGTTGGCACTATGGAGAACCAGAAATGATCTCTGCTCAGCATTGTGAGGAACATAACTTCAAATGTTCAATGTGCAGTTGGAGAGCTGTTAAAATAGTCAGGTGCCGCAAGAGAAAGCAACATTTGAGAGCATTCAAGAGCATTTCAGCTGCACTAGTGAAGCAACTGAATATGATGCTCAATTGGCTCCATCAATTTGATTGGCTAAGGCAGGTGTTGGGTGCACAAATAGCATAGTTTTGTGCCAATTGAAAGAAAATGGATGGTGACAAAATGCAGTAAAGCTATTACTTGCTATTTATCTATCTTTCTATATTTTCCACTGTGCAGCCGGAGTAATTGTTTATCTTTAATGAATTCAGCATATCCAGAACCAAAAACTGCATTGCATTTGATTCCAGGACAAATCTAGAGATGCTTTGGCAGAAATGAAAAATGCTCTGTTTCATCTCTTTCCCCTGCCACTCCAGCGCTTTCTTCAGTAAAATTTGATCTAATTTTCTTTCCCGTCCTTGGGTATTTCCCCACAGAAATGAAGGGATAGTGATTGCTGGGTAAGATTGGAGTGGATCTAATCTTCCACTGCTCTCAGTCATACTCGATTTCACTGCACATCTAATTTGTCACACTGCTGATGAATATGCCACAAGTTTCATGGGAAAGAGAAGGACATAATGAATATAAAACACACTGGGAGAGGGGAGAGGCAATTGCCGTACCGCACTAACCACATTGCATTGTTCATTTGTCCCATCAAATTGCTGACACTATGCATGCACTATGGATACATTGCTTTTCTCCCTCAGAATTGATCAAGAGGTTAAAACAATGACAAACACCAGTGGGTTTGTTGCTTGCCTGCAGCTTGCAGGCAGAAGCTCCGTGCTCATTAATGATCATTGACTACAGGGTTTGTTGGAGGAGAAGCCTTTAACGCTGTGCACCCCAGCATGCTTGTAAAAAATGCACACGTGCATTGCCCATATTCAAGTGACATTGTGAGCATTGCACACTGATGAATTTTACAGATGTGCATGTGCAGAAGATTTCCACAAATTGTTTCAAGGCATAAGACGCCATAACGTTGCATCTGAGGGCTGAAATGGAGCACGGCTCCTTTGCCAACCTTAAAAAGCATTAACATCAAATTAAAAAAAAACACAAGCAGATGGTATGAATTGCATCTGCATAATTATATTCTAATTTCTCCATTATTCATTATTACTCTGGTTGTGATTGTCAGGGTGGTGATACACTCGGCAGCAGTCCAAGCAACAGGCAACAAAGTGAATAGACAGGGTCAAAAATCTGTTCAAATGTTTCCTGGCAACAAGATGTTTCTCTGTGTTGAAAGCAGTAATTCCATCCCAACTGCTTTTAAAAGTTGCCCACTACATAACTGCTGATGTAACTGGGCAAAAAGCCTGAGTGAGAGACAGATTTTCAAACTGACCATATGGAAAAATTCAAAAGCAATTTGCACTGTCCATCATGCTTGTGCTAAATTCATTGATGAGTTGAGAGTGAATGTCTCTTTAAAGGAGGAGATGATAGAATCTGTGTGCAGAGCTGCTGCATCACCTATCCATGAGACTGGAGAGCGGCTGATGAGAAAGCCCTTCAGGACTCTTCTCTAAATAGGCATGAAATTATATCTCCCTCTGACTGAGATTAGCGTCCATGGAGCCTCTTGCGTTCTGCCCCCTCTTTTCCTCAGGCTCTCCAACCAAACAGGCACTTTGCAGTTTCAGCTCGTTTGTGCTCAAGTTTAAGAAAGTTCATTTTCATCAGGAGGTGCTCTCTGTGTCCCTCATCCTCCTTCGTGGGTCCTGCACGATTTGTCACATATACTGAAGGGATGTGGTAAACCATAGCAATGTTATGTGCTGATGATTTCTGTTTAATAGAGCAGCCACTTTATCATTCACTGGAAAGTATTTGATCCACTGTTAGTTTCAGGGTACACAATACATTGTACAGAACCCCCCCCCCACACACACACACCCCCCAAAGAAACTGATACATAAAAAAATCTTTATGGAAAGCTTAATTATAGATTTGAATTCACATGTGGCTCACAGGCTCACAGGCTCAGTCACACTGAAGTAAAGTCACAGTCTGAGGAGGGAAACGAAGAAACCACTCTAATGTCACCAAGTGGAAAATCATAAACCTTCAGAACAAAGGAAGTCCCTATACTGAACAGTCTGAAACTCTATAGGGTATAGGGACCAAATGGGAGCAAAACCGAGAGCTATGTGTAGAGTCAAAGGGGTTGTTCATAGTGATGAACCCACAGAGAATTATCACCAGCACTTCCCTCAGCCCTGTGCAGCTTTATGGCTTCGTGCAGCTCATTGTTTTGGTTTTCTGGCCAGCGGCTTTACTCTTTTGGCTCGCCCTAGAATCCCAGTGCACACGACCTCTCCTGCACCGAACTGCAGACAGGCAAAGTTAGCAACCAGCTGGTGAACACAGTGCAGCATTTAGCAGCTAAAGAGGAAATATGTCTTCTCAGGAGTTCGTGGAGACTTAAGATGGAGCTAAAAGAATATCAGACTTGCACTCATGCAGCGGACAAAAAGACTCCAAATGAATGCTAATGGTGCTCCATATCTGTTGGATGTGCCATTAATAAGTGTCCCACATTAAATGAATTTTGTTTTGGTTTTGTATTCCTAGCTTGTTTCCACTTTCTCCAAGTGACCAGAAAATCAGTAATTGCAGGTTTAATATGTCAGTGCTCTGCCTACTTTTTCACCACCACACCTGCAGCCATACTGCTCACCTGAAAGCTAAGGTTTGCAGGGTTCGCTGCAGCTACTGCTCGTACAGAGAGCCAAGCCTCGACCCCACCATACCCTGCAGGCTCTGAGTCTATATTCGGCTCAGGGGGAAGTTATTGTCACTCCCCAATCCCTGCTGATCTGAGTTTGATGTTTCTTTGTGGGGAGTGACGAGATCAGAGCCTAGATGCCAAATATCGCTTGGCTGTCTGTAGTTTGCTTTGATTACCTGTTATATTGCTCGATTAGAATAATTTCAACCTTCTCTCCATCTTTTTCTTGAGTTGCATAACAGGTCTGAGAGCTGAAGCTGCAACAGATCGATGCAGCTCTTTAAAAGCCGGTGCCAAGTGTTTGGGATGATGGCAGCCCGAGCCTGTTTCTATTTTTCATGTTGCTGAGGAAATTAGAAATGCTAATAGCCCTGGATATTATCATGGTGTCATGGGTGACACATTTATTGCAGACTTTGCGGTCTGGTGGAAGGGGCGGGGATGAAGGGAATCAGCGATCCAGAAAATGCAGCAGAAGTGCTTTAGAAAACAAACTCCATGTCTTGGTCACACAACATTTGACACTTTCACAAATAACCGGGAGGTCATGGCAGTTTGCTTGGTCTATCTTGATGTGTTTCGCGGTTTTTGAGGAGACCCATGAACGTGTTCCCAGACATCTTTTAGAGGGAGTTGTATTTGTGCTGCCATTGCTGTGAACCATACAGCCAGAACACATTTCTCTAAGCTTATCTAACCGGCAGGGGAAGGGGGAACTTTACTCACTTTTCATCAGCTTCATCCATCAAACAACACATTTTGGGGTTTGCTGCTACAAAAACCAAACTTAAAGCGCTTTTCTGAGTGTTTTAGAGCACTTGGCGGAGAGCAGAGGCCTAAAGGACATTTTAAATTGGTAGATGTTGGTGCATCTATGCAAGTGATGATGGATCCAAAAACACGAAACAAGAGCAAAGAAACATATTTCATACCATATGCCAGATATGATAAATATTTTATTTCTGATCAGCAAAAGACACACAATTGATGCATTTGTATCTTTCGTGACTTTTCAGTACAGAGGAAAAACCCAAACATATACACAGTATGGGTATATATGTATATGGGTATATTTTAAAGTGCAAGTGATTCACAAGGGTCAATCATGCGTTACATAGCATCAGGAACTTCAGTAATCTCCTTAAATCCTCGATAACTTTTTGACTCTGATAGTAAAATAACTGTCACTTATATATGAATACAAAATAAACTTTACTAGTCACTGAAGCTTTTTGATTTTGTTTAAGCACAACATTTATCAACCTATTTCAAGTCTTGAGAGGAAAGAGTACCATGAAGTGCCAGAAGTGAGGGAGTCTTTAGTCTCTAGTGTCGACAGGAGAAACACCATGGGTCGATTTAATAATGCTCCAGTACCACCATAAGCACCCTATGCTTGAATTAAAAAAAAAATAAAACAAAAAGCAAGCGAACTTAAACTTTTCTTTGTTTTCCCAAACAGCCTTCATGGGTCACCAAACTTGGGCATGTCCTCGTCGAAACAGACATTCAGTATACAGGTACATTCTCTGAAATTACCACTACATTTGACTTGGTGAGGAAACAGTCAATTTGCCCTTGCCAAATATGTTTGACACAAGGAATGTTCGTAGAAAATAAATATGAAGACACGGATAGACGTTAAGATGCTTAAACGTGAATGTGGACTGATGCTGAGCTCACTGTGTGTTGACAGAGCAGAGCGGCCACAGTGGAGGGGCATCTGGACAGCATCATACAGGGAAGTAACAGTTTAGCAGCAGCTGTTGGATTTTGGATTTACCCATGGACAACAAAGATACGGACATATGTATCAATAGTACATGAAGAAGCCCTGACCCTTCAGGATGCGATATATTCAAACTGATTTCCATTCACTGGGTAAATAAAACATGTCTCAATTGCACATGTGCTGAATGTTTCAATGCCCTTTATAGTGGTTAAGATGCAAAGTGCATATTTAACATAAAATAGTAAGCTAGGATATATTACAGTGTGACTATAGCTCTTAACTTCCCAAGTGATTCCTTCAGAACTGCTGTCCTTTCGCACCAAATGACACAACAGAAACGATCATATTCACAAAACAAAAAAGAAACACCAGTTTACAAAAACCACAGGAACAGAAAGCAATACAGAGGAGCAACGCCATCACACTGTGAGTGTGAGAGCATACATGCTGCTGCTTTATTCACACAGCATCAGCTGGCACTCAATGAAATAAAGGTCAATTTCTGTGTTGCTGTGAATCCTTTGTATGTGAGATTATTGCATAGTTTTGAATTCTTAACATAGCTATTAAATTGACACTGACATCTGTTTTTCTGGTCTGTGCTTCGCTCTTATCAGTACAGGACAATATATAAATTCACTTTTTTTCAAACAGGACTGGGTTCAGTTCCTTTCATGAAGTCAAAGTGGAAAGTATAATGGCAATCAAAACCAGGGAGGCAGAACCTTGTCGCTCAGTAATTCTCTATAATTTTGTCATAAAGCAGTTTTTAAGATGACTGATTTGCGAGGTTTGAGTTTGCAAAGAAGGATATTTAACTGCTTTAACTGCTTCACAGTGAACTGAACCCAGCCCTGACTCCATGTTAATCTCTATATTGCATTTTTAATGTGCACAAACATTTGCAATTTACTCCCAAACAGAAACTAACTCAAGCCATTGATTATCTCATTGAAGGTAATGGTGGCAAACCACCATCTATCTCCCAGGTATACACGAAACAAACACCAGCATGAAGAGTGTGCTCAGTGACCGTGGCTCTGCACTAATCTACCGATCCGGAATGATTGTCTCGATCTCTGAAGGCCATGAAACAAACAGTCTTCTCTGCAAAAACGTTCAGATTCCACATGTTGGTTCTCAAAGGAAATCTTAATGAGGTGAAGTGTTTTTTGCTACACTGATGTACAGTTACATTTTCTCCTAATATACAAAAACATGAGCTTCTGATCCACTGAGAACAACACATTGGTTTCTCACTTTGACTTTTGCTGACTGAAAATAAGTGTATGAAAGTTCAAGACCTCCAGAAAGTGGATTCTGTCCAGTTTCTCCCCTCAGTGTCATTATGTAACAAAGATACTGTTTGGTCTCTTTAATGGTGCAACATGTAAGAATTGGCCACCTGTCGAAGGTCATCCGAAATAAACAGGGGGCAGTATATCACCAGACTAACTGCTGCTCACTGGACTGTGGCTGCAGCGACTAGCCTCCATTAGCTAGTTAGCTCAGCTAGTTGTGCAGCTCGTGGCCCTATTGGCTGACTGAGTCGGGCCAGAAAACTGCTGTTTCTTCACATTCTGTTGATAATTTAGTTAATTTTGTCAAGTTCAAATTCTTCCATATTGCACCTTTAACTTATTCGGTTACTTCTAGGTTGGAGCACTGCCATCCTGGAGCGCATCGCTCTCTTAAAGATTCTGAAAACATGTTTTCTTAGTCAGCTTCTAGCTACAAGTGTTGTGGTCCTACATGGACAGACTGCATTCTGCCAGAGTTTGAACAGTTTTGGTTATTTTGCATGAGAGATTTCTGTCTGTGCTACGATATGGGAAAGGAGCGTAATTCCAAGCACCAATCAGGACGTCTGAATCAGAATCAGGTGACGATTGCAGGATTTGTTTGCTTACAGTCTCTATAATGTTATGAAACCGCAGCCACACAGTCCCGATTCAGCAGGTTATCAGAGCTCTTGTTTGGTGAAACGATAAAAGGACTTTGATATGCGATTAACTTTGATATTTGCTTATTTAGTTAATATTTAATGTTATAGGAAAAAACAAGTTTTCAGGGGCTTTAAAGGAACATTGTGACCGGGGGCTAAAGCAGACACAGATACGATAGGATGCACTCCCATGATGCATGTCATCACTTCTCTTTCCTATCTCTCTCTCTCTACTGTTTAATATCAGAATCAACAAAAAAATACATTAAAAATAAATAATAACAGGAAGGAAATGCTAGGGATGAAGATGATTGCTGACAATAGCCATGATCAGAGTTTATCTATATCTAACCAACTTATGGAAACTTGAGGAAAATGCATTTCAGCCTATGTGAGGAGAAGCTCTGCAAACTAGGGCAGAACCATGAAAGAATTCCCTATGAGGATACTTGATGCTGGTGTTTGTTTTACTGTGATTATACCTGGTCAGTATTCATTAATATGCACAAACCCCCAGCACTGCACAAGCGCACCTAGCAGCTGCAATGACGACCTTTCTTTAAACCAGAACGCATGTCAAAATGAAGCTATCGATTTGTTGCGGTCCCTTGTAACACCCATTAAGTAGATCACCTGACGTGAATGACCAACCTTGTTCCCCTATGGCCAGCACAGAGTCATGACATGGGTCCCATTCAGTCACCGGAGTGTCAGCTCACTTTTTTTTTTCTTTTTCTTCTTTTTTTTTGGCATAGAGCTCATGTTCAAATAGGAGCCATGACTGAACTGTTTGTTAAATCTGTAAAGTAATTAAAACTACAATAATGCATTAAAATAAAAAAAAACATTAAATAATATAGTAGGAAAATAAATATCATTCCAACAAGGCTTTTTTTAAATAGTCACTCTCAATCTCGACACTGGAAGCCAGTGTGTATGTCACGTTATTCACCTCAGAGAATGATGATCATCAGTCCAAGAAGATGGCTGCTCTCAGTCTCATCGGTGAACGCGCTAATCAGCTACTGCACATACACGACTGCTTCACGCTCACTTAAGAACATGGATACAGATTCCACTAAACATGGTCCCACATACACTGCAGAGCTCAACAGTCATGTGCATTACAAGTGTCTGGATACAAGATATGCAAAATGGACTTTTTCTGGTAGCTAGACTTGGCCGTGACCTGGACGATCCTTACGTGCAGGATGGTGATTTGACACACGTGACCGTGGCTACATCTGCCATCAGAAGAAAAAAACAAAAAACAATTGTAAGTGCTATAGCTATACACTATTTTGGTATTTCATGAATAGCATTCAGGGCAGTTTGTAGTTTTTTTGGTCAGTTTAAGGTAACCTCTCAAAGGTTATGAAACCTCTGCAGACCTCACTCCGTATGAGCGCTCTCCTTTAGAGGGCTAGCTATGGCTGTCTCAGATAACTTAGTGTACAGTACATTTAACTGTTGTGTTAGTGTCAGAAAATAGATGTGTCACTCATTTCCACATGCTCACAATTTGACTGGTCTAAATACATCTATCAATAATTTCCCATTCCTTTCAATGAACTAATAATAATCCAACTCCTGATTTCTATTCATGAACAAATGTCTGGATTATGTGAATGCTGTCTTTTAAAAGAGGGATTTGTGCTCTAGAGGCGTGAACCACTATGGCTGTTCTTTTTTTGTTTGTTTGTTTGTTTGTTTCTTTTTGTTTTTTTGCTTGGCATCAAAAGACATCTTAAGGATTCAGCTCTGCTGGAGGAGGTGAAGAGGAGTGAGCAGGACCATGTTGCACAGATGCAACGAGCCACATGTTCAACACTAACTGTGAGCGGACACGTTTGAAAACAGTCGATGGGAGGGGGGTTCTCTCAAGCCTAAAGTGTAGGATATACAATATAACAACAATCAAACTCTGATATCGACTCTATGGGCTTTCCGGCATTCCCTAGAGGTGCATATTTCTGCAACTTCCAGTCTAGCGGAGGAATGTATTTTATCACCCCTAGGGAATAGAGGAGCTTTCATGATATTTTGAGGAGTGTGTGGAGTTTCTGAATCTGAGTGGAAGTTAGGAGCTGTCACTGGCAGAGCGCTTTTTGCCAAAATGACTGGCAGAGTCTCTGTTTCGCAGATTAGGCTGGATCTTGTACATATGGGGACCCATGGACCAGCGCCAGCTCCCACGGCCCTCCACTCCAGTTGGGATGGCGGCAGCTGCAGCCACAGCAGTGGATGGGCAGGGCTTGTTCTGCAGCAGCTGAATAAGCATGGTCATCTCTGGGCCCAGCCGCGACACCATGCTGGTCCTAACGCGGTCCACCGTGTCCTCATCGCAGTCCATCAGGCTCTGTAGCAGCTTACCATAAAACCTAGGACAACAAAACAAAGCGTCACACAATGTCATTTTAAGAGCTCAAAGCCCAAGATGACAAAAAATGTACAACACGGCCACAAAGTATTCCTGTTGCAACAGTTCAGTTCTTCATAGGTATTTCTATGGTTTCTAGTCTGATGTCACCCCCTCTCCACCCTCCTAGACCCTTCGTATCCACTTTCAAACTGCAATCCAACATTAATTACAACAACAATAGGAAGAGAAACATGCAAACCTGATATTCCTGTTTCATTTTCATTCATTGTACGAAAGAATGTATGAAGCAGATGGTAACCAAAGCATGGAAATCAATACAAATTTAGCCATCTGCTGTGCTGCATTAATCAGGGTCAAGGGGGTATTTGAAACATGCCAGGCATGTATATTTGTATTTTCTGGAATGATTCAAACACATGTCAGGAGCTCGCAGTCTTTTACAATGAACAGCAGTCGGATTGTCCTTTACTGGAGACATAAACCCTTCTTTTTAAATGTACTATGTGGTCAAATAGTTTGTTGAACATCACAAGCTTCAAACTCTGAATGACTATTATTTTTTTTAGGATACCACCTAATGAGACATGTACAAAGTGTACTACGATCAGCACACCATAACCCAGAACAGCTTGTTTTTGTAAAGCACATACAGGAGAGGAAGAGCTCACCTATTGGGGAAGTGACTTGGTAGCTGTGCCACTTCACCAATAGCATCTGGATTCGATCGGGCGACAGTGCAGATATCCAGCTTGCTGTAACACTCCTCTTGGACTTCAGATATCATTCTTTGGAAGGTGGAGCAGCGGCGGATAGTGGGGAATGCCTTCGAGGTGATGCCATTGGCAATGCACTTAAGGCTCTCCTTCACAAATGCTTTACCCTGTAAAAAACAGCAGTGCTTCACACATTCTTGCCCTGACAGTTACACCCACATAATCCTACATGGCTCGTGTGCATGTAGAAACAGAGAGAAAGGCATACTGTGTGCAGTCTTTGTGAAGTGAATCAAAGTGTGTACCTGAGTGTCAAATTTAGCAGCACTGTATAGGAAGGACTTGCAGATGTCATGCATGCCATCTGTGTCACAAGTTGAGTTTTCCAGGCAGGCGAAGGCTCCGCAGCCAACTTGGAGGGCACTGTTGAGACAGCGTGCCACATCTGCTGTGGGCACAGAGAATGGACCATCAGCAGGGGAGCCAACAGTGGGTTCACTGGGAATCACTGCACACTCACTGAGCTCATTGCACAAGGGTTGCCAGGGTTTCAGCTAAAAAATGCGGCGAACAAAAGAGAATTTTCATACTTTGGTGATTCACAAAAGACATACAGTCACTCGGGGCAAACAGTGACTTGACTGGAGATTGGACACCTTACAACTCGGAGAGTCTCAGACACTATTTGGCACAACCGCACTTTTCTCTTGGCAGGGACCTATATTCCACTGTTTGGTTCTTTTCAGCAGAGCTTGGATGAACAGCACCAGAAATACCAAAGAGTTTCCTGAAAATTGTTGGCATGCCTGTCGACACACACAAACATACACTTGTACCGCTGGCACACACACACACACACACACACACAAATGTACACTGTCACCAGACTCTGTCTTCAATTTTTACACAAGCTGTAATTGTCAAGCTGAATTGGAGCACCCTGCTTCCAAACCACTTTAATATTCTTAACTGTTAACTACGAACATGTCACAGTCCTGTTAAAAACCCAGAACTGATCCCATGAACATCTACATAATGAAGAACACATTCAGAGAATGCTGCCATATTTATTTCAGGAGTGCCACATGACTGTAATAGTCATTAGGCTGATTAACCCACGAGTAACCCTGATCCCTATCTATCTTTGCAAAACCTATGAAGCAGCTACCCTGCAGCAGTCCGTCAGTCCATTTTCCAAAAACTGATCTAGCCCATAAGGAGCACAGCTCTAAGTCCATGCAACCGACTTGAAATTTTACACCAAGACAGAGCTATAAAACATAATCTGTAAATCAGTGTATCCAGATAGTTGGCTTTCCTTCTTCTTCCTCCAAGAATCCACAGTGATGGCAAGCAGCCTAACTCAAATCCTTTGTAATAACCATTAAGAAATGTCACCGCAGAGCCTAAGCCTACTTGGCAGACTTCGAATCTGGGGCCCCATGTTGACCTGCACAGTCAGATGAAGTCTGCCGGCCACCAGGGACCAGAGATTGTTCTCAAAATACAGAGAGTGAGCTGCAAATCTTATGATGATGAAGCAATTCCTGCAGAAGCGAATCAGCATCCCTGTTACCCACTGCCTTTTATCGCTGGGCTGTACCTTTGTGTTAAAAAGGTAAAGTCCACATTTGAATGAAGCCATGCAGGTTTTATGCTTTGCACTGTCATTTCTTGATGGTTATGATGAGGGATTTTGACTCAGGCCTTTCTTTTCTCTGACGGATAAAAAATGTCAACTAATAGGGTTGCATGTATTTGTCCAAAATGCACAGCCTCAGTGACAAACAGTGCAGCTTGTCTCATGCACACTGACAAGAAAATAAAATGGTGTAGGCTACTTCTTTTTCTGACTTCAAGGCTACACATGAAGGCTACACGGGAAGCTTTATGTTTCATGCGCTGCAAACCCCCTCAAGTCCACTATAACGCTGAAGAGTGGAACCTATGCAGAAGGCAAAGCCACGAGAGAGAGACTATCAGCATGACACAGCCTGCACTCTCAGGTGTCAGCACCAAGCTCCGTGCTCATCTGTTGCCGGCAGGACACCGGCAAAAACCACAGCGTTAATCCCGCAGCCTTCTCCATGAATCAACGCGCTCGTTTAGACAGAAAAGGCTGCATAGGCCAAAAAGAAAAAAAGGGGGTGGAAAAAAAGAAAGAAAGACAGACATTATGATAAAAGAAACCTCCTCATAGTAAGCGAGCAAAGGTAAGGCTGTGCATTGTGGACATGGTGTGTAAAAAGCAAGCAGTGCACTCTGAGATATGCAGATGGAAGCAGCGTGTTACTTACAAGGGCTATTGGCAGAAAAGCGTGCTCTCCTGGGCGAATAAGACTCGTTTTGATCCAGTTCATATGCAGATGCGTTCAGCACCATCAGGAGAAAAAGTCCGGTCCTCAAAGGCATCGTCCTCTCAACACAGATTATACAACTAAATGTAAAGAGACGCCTCCTGCTTTCTGTGTAATTCATAAGAATAACGCTCCAAAAGCTTCTGCAGCGCCGCAAACACAACAGATGTAGGCGATTACAAGTAAGCTGCCTGCTATTTCTTTACATTGGACTCCTCACTATCCTTTTGACTTGCATGACAGATAGAACCGATGTCAAGTCTGCATGGGTTTATATGGGAGCGCTGAACATTACGAGTTCTGCGTTTGGACCAATCAGAGCGCAGGATTCAAGACCGTGGTCCTGGTCTTTCCACTACTAATTGATAAAATCATTTAACAGCGGCCAGCACTGTGGATCTTACAGCTCACACAGAAGAATTTAAGCATTATTTCTTATAATGACCCCGAGAAAGAAAAATAAATCCATCTATTTTTATTTCATGCAGACTTTTTACATCAGACTGTTTCCATTGATATTATTTCACCTGTCATTTTAGTTTAATCATTACTGACGCAGACTTATTCACTTCACCACTATGGCCGCTAATTATGAGGTGAATTACACACACATCAACAGCTAGGCTCTAATTTATGAAATAGATTGGTTTATGGATCAGTTTTCTTATAATATAAATAATTTATGGGAGATGTGCGCTTTCTTTTTCTTACTGTCCATATTGTAAACATGCTGCAAACCTTGTTTGCTGACCCACAGTGTATGCAGGCTAACATGGAAGCATACATGATGGGTAAAGGAGGGTAAGAACATCATTTGTTAATTTTGCCTGAAGGGTACAGAGTCTGACTTTTTGGGAGTGTAGGGGATGGTCTTTTATCCATTTATTTTATTTTGTTTTCTTTATTTCATGCATCCCTTCTTAGATTTCTTCAAATTTATTGGAAATAGTTGGTGAGCTTTGTCGATGGTTACGATAATGGTCCAGTCTTTGCATCAGAGCTTTATTTTCCAACACTGGTAGCTGTTGGACAGGTGCTGCGTTTAGAGAAACAGAACTCATGAGGGTCTTTATATTTACTACAACTGTCACTTCCTGCCTATTAACACAAATATAAATGTGTTACATAAAGTTAGTCAATAATATAATCCATAATATAAAGTTTAGCATGAAATGTTGCTATCTTGTTTCCCCAGGTTGTTGACATTTGGAATGGCACATTTGGAAGTTACAGTTAAAATTTACTCTTACATGTTTGTATTTTACCAATGTAATCAGATAATTAAAGGTGTAATGCATAAGAACTGAACACCTGTCGAAGGTCCCTCCAAACAGACAGGGGGCAGCATATCACCAGAGTAACCCCTAACTGCTGCTCACTGCACTCTTTCCTGTAGTTATCTGTAGCTACTAGCTGCTGTTAGCTCAGTTAGCCGTGCAGCTAGCGGTCCTGCTTTGATGACAGGACTCTGACTCCGGATGATGAAGACATGGCGGGCCGGGACAGGAGAGGTGTGAGAGAAACGAGATGAAGGTTGGGCATCAGCTGCATGTAGAGCTGCGATATTTTCACATCTAACTCGGTGAATTAAGGGTTTATTTCCACCAAACTCCAATTGTTGATTATTTTTCTGTTTGTTAAAGAAAATAGGTGTAAGACTATTTCCTTCCTTTTTGTCTTGTGATTTTATTTTGTTATTTTTTTTTGACTAAAAATCTAAAAGAACTTGTGAAATGTAGCAAACTCCACTTTGCATTCATCTCCCAGCGAGAGGCATGAGCTGCACTATTGCCTCTTGTGGTACAAATTGGTACTACAAGACAGGAAGGCACCTCAGCTGGCTGGTTAGCATGCTAACTTCAGTGGACATCTCTGCAACACAATACATAGATGCTTTTAATGTACCTTCAGAATGAATACTTAACATTTTGTTCATAGTGTTTATTCATTTTTTGAATATTTATACTAAAACTGCTGCCAAACCTCACACATTGCATCTTTAATTCACACTTTTTCCTCAATCTGAACACACACACAGACACGCACACACATTTTATCATATGTTCTTCCAAACTGGAGCTTCGTTTATACGTTTTGATTTGTACTTACATACACATATTCATATACTGTGAAAATCAGTATTCCATAAAGTGTGTTAGTGTTTAGGGTGACATACACTATTTACATTTTATGTTTTACCTCTTTTAGTTATCAGTTATTTTGATCAAGAGAAAATTATTAACGCTGAGGAGGGCCTTGTTTTTTTCTTCTCCTCACCCCAAAAAATGTTTCCACGCTTCCCTCACGTCAACAAATCCAAAGCCCATTTCCACACTAATAGACCAAAGCCTATTTGACTTGAACGCCTTTGTCCAAATATCAACCCAGAATATTCAAATGACGCGTTTTTTTTTATCACTCTGGCATTTTCCTGACCCGTGCTCGACGATGACATCATTGTTGCTTTAACTTAAGGGAATACTTAACATGGAGATAAACTACCTGCGCTGTTGACGTGAAGTGTGGATAATGATTGCTGTTGACCTAATTCTCCATTCTCTTCTTCTCAAGTCAGTGAAATGTTGGCTCAGAGGCCGCTAACTTGCAGCTGCACGTGCCGGCATACAGAGGATGATGTGTGGGACTCTAAGCTATCATTAATCATGGAGGCCTCACGCCTCTTCACCCAGAGCAATGCTTGACTATTGCAGACAGTATCGCATCTTAAGAATGTGGAATAAAAGGAAATGTTTAGCGGCTATCTGCAAATCTTTGTTTGACTTCGATGTATAAACTTCTTTATTTTCAGAAATGGCTTTTTAAATATTGAGCTACACCGGATCGAGCGAACAGACAAAACTTCTCCAGGCTTGTAAAATGATTCATGCTTGTCCTCCTGCCAAAAGATATACACGTTCATTACAGGTGTCAATGCGTGCCAAGCACAAATCACCCCATTAGTTTTCCCATTAGTAAAAGATTTATGATATTTTTCTTGCATGTTATGTCAAGTCACTTTTCTGTGAGCAGAAAAGCCTCTTTGTGTCTCTCCTCTGTGTTCTGGTTGTCTTTGGCAATCATTGTGCTGTAACCCTAATTTCTCCCAGAGGGTTGTCAGTTGGGCGTGATGTCAAGCTGTTGGCACCTTATCTCTGCTGGGGAATCCAAATATGGCCCCCTGCCAGCTGCACCAACAGCCTTTGTCATGGAAAGATAATATGAACGTAACAACCTAATGAATGAGCCATCATCTCCTGTCACAATCAATCATTATCAACACCCCAGTCCTTGAAGGCCATAAGTTACATGCCAGACATGTGATTTTTGAGAATTTGGACAGTTCAAACTCGGTTTGTACACTGAAGCAACCACAGAACTGAGGTCTGTGATCTTGCTGTCCTTTGGTGGCACTATTTAGACAGTCTTAGTCTTTTTTTTGTCCATATTTCCAATGGCAAATTTAACTGTCCAACACAATTCTTTACTTTTAGCATCTCTTTCTGCTACAGCAGAGGAGTTTCCAGAGTGATGACTGGTTCTCCTCCCTGCAAATTAGGTGAGGAAAACAGTATGTCAAAGACCAGCCGGCTTGCTTATTGGTTATGTCAGCACTCCCAAAAAACCCAAAGAAAACAACAATCTGAACAATGTAAGATTTGAGTCAGATGTTGAGCTCATATTCATGCTTTCCATGAATATGTTGCCGCTCTTGCATTTATTGCTTCCCTATGCTTTTTCTCTCAGGTGGGTGGGGGTTCGGCGTGTCTCAGCTGAAACCGAAGACGTGAACTGAGAGTTTATTCATGAGTTTGGAAGTTGGTCTCGTCCTTGTTGGCACATCACTGCAGACTCTTCCTTTCTGGAGCGTAGCCACACCACAAACACATTCGAGAAGACCACTTCTGCGTCCTCTGGGGGAAAGGATAATGAATTCCTTTGTCAGGTAGAAGAAGGTGATTCAACTTGTTTTCTGAAATATAACAGACAACATTGGCACGGTGATGGAGACAGAGGGCAGAGTTCACTGAAAGGACAAATCTGTTACAGAGAATGAACATACAGTAAAAAGGAAAAAAAAAACGGCCTGCTGCAGCGTGAGAGTTTTGCATTCATTTACATTGAGGTGGATGAGCTGATTCTCTGATTAAAGGTCACTTTGCATGTAAGTTGAATTTTGCCCTAAGCTTATTGCTGTTTGCCTGACAGCAGCTTCCTCTATAATTATAAGATTATGAGATTGTTCATTATGAGCAAGAGATTTGAAATTAGTGTAATAAATGGGAGGTTCAACTTTTATCAAGCACAAGCAAATTAATCACAAATATTGCTAATGTCTGGCTACAGCTTTTTAACGAGTTTATATAATGAGTTATGTAAAAGCACTTGCAAGGTGTCACCTGAAGGACAGTGTTAGTCTACCTGTGACCACAAGAGGGACTTTTGTGAGATGTCAGTGACTTAGATGAGCTGTTACTGTGCAGCATCACCTTCGCACTGTTTCTGAGGGGATGGAGGGGAAAGCTTATGACCTGATATGAGAAGTGGTGCCAGGTCAATCACATGTAAAACCAGTCAATGTTGGTTGCACTGTGTTTGCACCTACATTTAGAATGTTCTGTGTGTGTTTTGGTGTGTGTGATGTTTGGTTAGGAGGATGATGTGTCTTGCTTTCTAGTGGCAGATGCTTGTGGTGTTCACATGACGAAGAACACTTAATTTTGAGGAAGTATTTTGAGCAGGAGGTTGGCTGTGGGCAGCAGCTCTGCACAGGAACGACAGACAGACTCAGGATCTGTCTATTAAGACACCCAGCGGTGCCATCAGAAAACTGAGGGACAAGAGAGACAAGTCACTTCCAGCTATAAAGCTCCCAGGATGCTGAGAAATTTGGCTAATTATAAAAAAATGTTAAAAAGCCTTTAAAGCTGCTTCCATAAATCAAATCATCCTGCCCGGTGCTGTTGCGACCACAGTCCTAATCTGTAATGTTCGAGGAAAGTCTACTGAAGCACCAGAAGATTTGGTTTCTGTGGGCACGCTGAACAGCTAAACCCATTTACCAATGTAAGTGGTTTTTACCACTCAGAAAAGCTGAAATTAGCAGACACACTGTGCACAGAGCTCTCATTTTATTGTGGCCCTGTGGAATTCACAATTCTTAGAAAAAGTGTAATTTTGACTGACAAAATACTCATTGTCACATCACCAGAAAGGGGGATGTAATGTTTTATTTTTGTAGGAGCGTTAAATTCATTTCTTCCTCAGAATCGGTAGTAGTAATGGATGGTGTTTTTCCTCAAACAGATGTCTGCATGACTTGAACATAACGCAAAAACTCAGGGGATCTGCATTCCTGGACGTGTATCCAATACGAATAGCATAGCAGGGCTATACATCTGGAGGCTGGAATGAAAACACACTGCAGCTCTGCAGCATGAAGCATGAGGGCCAAAACATGACGTTGAAGCAGAGTTAGTCGCTACAAACGCTGGTGTGAGTCAATGCTCTGCAAAGGGAATATTTTTTTCAGTGCAAAGGTAAATTGAAGAGAAAATATGAAACAACCTTACACCTATTACTGTCTTCATCTGCACTCAGGCTTGATGTGACACTGACATACAGAGAACATTGTCTTCTAGTCAGGTGTGAGAACTAGATGTTAAGGTTGGTGGGAAAGCCCATGCTTCTTTACCGCCTTTTTTTCAGTTCTGCTTGCACCAATCCTCAAAAATTCAACACTGGATTTATATGTTTGCCTGAACTCTATACAGGCCTGCTGTACTGGAAGTGATTCCACATAATTACAGACATTAATAGCAAATTAGAAAAAGGTTGTATTCATGTTAAACACATGTGAAGCACAGACACTTAGTGTTAAAGCTCAAACAACAATTTACAATGAAAAATCCACTTTATTCGTATCACATGGAGGCGCCCTGTGGAAGTTTGTATACTTTTGCACCAGTTTTACAGACAAATTTTGCTTCGTAAAGCTGCTCCTGGTAAAGAACAAGAGCAACACATTTAGTTCAGTCATTCAAAGAGTGAAGCGCTGGAGCTGGGCGCTCACTTGGTGCTCAAGTTTGCAGCTGAAGGGATGAAAAAGGGTTGTTTTTTTTTAGCAGGCAAAGATTTTAGTGGAAGTCAAGATAATAAATAACTAGATAGCAACCTGATCATGAATAAAAACATTACAGATTAAATAAATATTAATAAAATTAACACTGGTGTTCTTGTTTTTCTCAGGTCATCAGTGTTATCACACTGAATTTTTGAATGATACATTTTCATCCATATTTTCAACACATGCTTCTGGTTACATCAGGGAGTGCTATTTTGTGATTCTTATCCAACTCCTGGATTGATGTTTCCTTTAGAGTTCATCTATTCAGCATGTCTGTCCATCATCAGCGAGACGTAATGTTTTGTAGTCACATACAAGCATCTGTGCTGCCGAAGTGTCCTTGAGCAATATACTCAGCTCGCAGCTCCATCTGTGCTCTTCTGTAGCCGCTCCTGCACTTTACCTCCGTGTAAGACAACTGAAATGACTAATTTCTCCTCGGGGAATTAAAAGGATGTTGCTCACCCATATCAGGAGCCCAAAGACATTTTACAAGGACAAAAAAAAGTGTGGTTTTGGTATTGTGTGTGCTTGTTGTGTGTGTGTCTCACTCCAGTTTTCTGCTGCAAGCAGCTCATTGTGATTGGAAACATTTTAAATGGGAATGCTTTTGAAGTAAGATGGTGGAAATAAGTATTGTCTACTTGCGTGAGGCATGCCGTTGAAAATATATTTGAAATGCATTAATTTATCAGACCCACGCTATTTCCCAAAGGGCAGAGTCGTTCACTGAACACTGAACACTGAACTCAGAACTCGCTGACTGCACAGCATCATTCCCAGAGCTTCATCATTTCTGATCAAGCCGTGCCGCTTTTTTGCATTTGTTGTTGGAAACACCTGCAGTCTGGTTGGATTTTTGTGGTGGTAGTGATAACCTGTGGTGCACAGGAGTGTTTCCAACAGCAGCAACAGTGATTTGGAGTTTGCAATATCCACCATACAACCCCAATTCTATAAAAGTTTGGACGTTATGATAGCTTGCTGATCCGTTTTGGCATAAACTCAACTGAAAACAGCACAAAGACAATATATTTAACGTTTGACCTCATCAGCTTCATTGGTTTTTATAAATATCTGCCTGTTCTGAATTTGAAGCAGCAACATATTTCATACAAGTTGTGACAGGAGCAAGAAAAGACTGAGAAAGTTGTGGAACGCTCCAAAAACACCTGTTTGGATCATTCCACAGGTAAACAGGTTGATTGGTAAGAGGTGATAGCATCATTATTGGGTATGAAAGGAGCATCCTGGAAAGGCACAGTCGTTCACAAGCGAGGATGGAGCGAGGTTCACCACTTTGTGAACACATGACTGTTAAAGGATTTTACTACATGGGCTCAGGAACACTTCGTAAAGCCGTTGTCAGTAAACACAACTAACTGCAAATGATTGCATTCTGCTTTTATTCACTCAGCGTCCCAACTGTGTTGGAATCTGTGTTGCAGATACAGAAGGCTGACGTGTTTAGATACTCTGACTTCATCATCTGAGGATGTAAGGAAACTTATAGGATCACAGTGCTATAGAGACAGTACAGATGTGTCTGGCAAGTGATCTCTGGAATGTGCACTTCAAGTGCCCAATGAAATATGAAAACCACATTTTGATATTTGCAACTTTTTCAATGATTTATTCTTTGTGTCAGACCTTTTAAATCTAATGTCATGGCTCCTCAGTTGAACATCTAATGCTTGTGGATCAGTCCAATGTTTACATGCCAAAGTGTCTGTAGCAGCCAAAAAGATCTGACCAAGAATTGTGCAGGATGATATTCAAGCACCAGAGTTACAGGGTGGCTTCTTTTGCTTGTACACAGCCTTATAAAGCTATAAGTAAGTTACATTATAGCTTTGTCATTAAATTTTCTGACACTAACATGAACTGGAAGAATAAGGCAATAGACTTAATGGAGCACTTCAATAAATGCCAACACATTAACTTTTTCCTCTTATGGATTTTAGATAATTAGTGATATTCCCTTTTACATTCCACTGCCCAATTGAGGCATTTATGCTTCAAACACCGACATACTCACACACACACGCACGCACGCACGCACGCACACTCCAAGCAAAATCAGAGTGCCTGTACCTTAGAAGGAGTCCGTCTGTATGCAGCATGCAGTAGTACCTAGGCTATGTTCCCTTCACCCAGCCATCTGGTTTCAGTTCAGACCCATCTGGATCTGTCTCCAGCTCAGGCATCTCAGGAATACATTTTGGAGGGGTGCCCACATCCGTTCACACAGACAAGTGTTTTCAATTACTCAATTTTAAATGTCTCTAAAACACAAGTGATTGGGCCTTTTTTTTTTTTTTTAAGGCGGCAGTGGTGGTAAACACTACTTTAAAAGAGCTGCTTCAAAGGGAGATGGCTGACCAGCGCTTAAGACGTCGACTGAGTTACACCTTGATGACTGGCAGGAGCATGTCACCGCTCAACACTGCAAGCCGAAGCACAACCGCGGCCCACAGACTCCAGGATCACAACACATACTTGTTTGCTGATTTCAGAGCTACCGCAAATATCCTCTCAGCCAACATGAAGCAACCAGGGAGGCGAGAAGAGAACCATGCAAAGAGCTCATCTCATATTGTGACTGACAGGATGATCCCACAAGCTCCCACAACAAAAGGCATGAGCTAGCTTTATGTGTAGTTGAGGTTTGTATCATGGAAAACAGAAGAGAGTTTAGGTTTATACTGTAGCAATTTATCTAATTTATACAGGCCCTGGGCTCACATTAGTCAGTATTGATGAATTTCTGATGCATGTTACCCATTTCATAATCATAATTTATGGCCATTGCGTATTTGAGTCTGCTGCATTCGTACAAATCAGAAATTGGATAAGATGTGTTTTGGATTATTCTTCTTGTAGTTTAAAGTATTTTGTGCAATTTTCCTGACATTTGTGTCAGAACAGAATTGCAACAAATAAGCTAACATCCAGAGATCAGCTTGTGTGCATCTTAGCCTGCTGCATTGTCTGTCGCTAACAAAGAACTTTCCCATTTCTGTGTGTGTGTGTGTGTGTTTGTCACATCCTCATACATTAATCCATCCTGATGAATTCTGCTGTGTCAGAGTGATGCTTGTACCTGAATCTATTTTAAATTGTGACCAACAGCACATTTTAATGACTTCTATGACTAAACCAGTGGAGACCTTCCTCAGGATGCCCATGGGCATGTACTCATGCAGCTACAGTATTTCACATGGCTGTGCGATAAGGGCTATAGTGTAGCACTTATACATTGTCACAGGCAGTGGCAGTTAATCCAAAGGAAATACTGCCCCTTTTTCAATTTGCATGCTAATACCATTGCAGATTTAATCTGATATGAGCTGCACAGTGGTAGCCCTCATATAAGTTCCCCATCAGGCATCCAGTCCTGCAGCAGCTCCCTATTCTTTGTCAAATGTTGTAAAGCCTCCTTCAGATTGACAATAGCACTGCGTCAAAAATGTAGCCTCCTCATTAATTTCAATGAAATTACTGCATTGTCATAGAGAGGGGCCTGCAAAAAAAAAAAGAAAGGAGAGAAAAAGAGTAGTCCAGGGGAGGAAAAAAAGCTGATTCTGGCTCAACTTTTGCAAGCACAGTGCGATGTCATCCAGCAATGCACTTTGTTGGCCAATCAAACATAAACAAAGCATTTTAAAATAAATATGGCTCTTTTTAAAACAAGTCTACAGCCATGCTAGCAGCTCTGTGAGGCTGTATTTACAACCCCAATTCCAATAAAGTTGGGACGCTGTGTAAAGCACAAATAAAACTGAATGTGATAACTTGCTAATCCTTTTTGACATACACTCAACTGAAAACAGCACAAAGTCAATATATTTAATCTTTGACCTCATCAGCCTCATTGATTTTTGTAAATATCTGCTTATTCTGAATTTGATGCAGCAACACTTTGCAAACAAGTTGGGACAAGAGCAACAACAGACTGGGAAAACACCTGTTTGGAACACTGCACAGGTAAACAGGTCGATTGGTAACAGGTGATAGTATCATTGGGTATGAAAGGAGCATCCTGGAAAGGCTCAGTGGTTTACAAGCGAGGATGGAGCGAGGTTCACCACTTTGTGAACACATGATTGGATAAAGGAGATTATGACATGGACTTCGTAAAACCATTGTCATTAAACACATTTCACATTGTGTAAGTGATTGCATTCTGCTTTTATTATCTTTTATGCAAAGTCCCAACTTTTTTGGAATCAGGGTTATTGGCACAATGGTGCTTTGAGCTAAATGCTAACATTTGCCTTCATACTCACGAAGACAATGCTAAAATGCTGATCTTAAGAAGGAGTAATGTTTACCATGTTCACTATCTTAGTTTAGCATGTTAGCATGCTAACATTTGCAAATTAGTAAATATGAAGTACAGCTGAGGCTGATGGGAATGTCAAGAGATTTGCACGTATTTCGTCATAAACAAGCTAAATCACATTTTTGGCCTTATGATGGTGGTGGAGGAAAACAAGGGATCATCCAAGTTATTACAATTCTTTATCAAATGGCATGGCAATCCATCCAATAGTTCTTAAGTCTATTGGATGGATTGCCATGCCATCTATGTCAACCTCATGTCATCATATGGGAATCATGAACTTTCATAGCAGTGCATTCGATAGCCATATAATACATTATAGTCTGGACCAAAGTGGGCCAACTGAACGCAGGTCGTCTAGCAGCACTTCCCTCTATTCCGAAAGTGTTTCCAGATGCCTCAAAGACTCTTCCAACCATCCAGATGGTTAATTTATCTATATTAGTGTTATTTTCTATTATTTTCTATTTCAATCATCTAACTTATGGTATACTCTGTACTGAGAATGAAATATGAGCATTAATTGAATCCAGCACTCATACATATACACACGTGCTGTCCATACATCAATCATCCAACAGCTAATTTCCAAAGTGTAGCTGTAGCGTTGCTTTATTGCATCAAGCCTCATGTTCTATAATGGATCGACGTCTGCGTATGCATGGGTGTTTTTGCTTACAGTGTGTCCTCTGTGGTTAAATTGATTTCCATTAAGAGCCAGTGGCCTGTCAGGTGGGTGTTACTACCTGCTGGACATTTCTGCACCCCCAACTGGGTCAGCTGCAGGATCGTGAGTCGGGTCCACCGCTAACTGATGTTTCGCTCCTTTAACCCCATTACATCTCCTGGAGGCACAGCAGTGGCAGGGACGTCTCCCCACCACCTCCTGCAGCCGCCCTACTTGTTTGATGGACCCCACTTCCTGTGCTTCCTCCTCAGCTATAGCCAAAAGCTGTCCCTCCATGCTCCCTCAGTGAGGTCTTTAGTTACATCTGCAGAGCATATCATTAAGAACCAACAGTTTAGTGGGAAAAAAGATAAGACAAAGTTAATGCGTGAGTTTGAAAGTTAAGGAAATTCATTGTGGAGCTCTTGTGGTCTGCTTGAGTTTGAGTATGTCAGTGTGTGTGTGTGCGTGTGTGTGTGTGCTGCTGAAAAAGTAAATAAAGTCTTAAAAATCCACACATGCACCAACAAGCCATAATTCTCACCATTACACTAATTCCCATGTTGTTAAATGTGTTTTATATACAGCTTTTATTCTAATGACCAGAACTGAACAGAGCTTGAAATCTGGAGCATCACTGTGGTTTTGATTTATGATGCCGGAGTGTTTCTCAATGGTCTTGCGGTATTCATCACATCTATGCGTAATCCCTAATCAGGGTTATGTACATAGCACTCCATCAAGAGCCCTTCAACATCGCTCAGAGAATGTTGACTTGGTAATTGAATTTGAGCGTAGCTTATGATGGGAACATAAGCCAGATGCCAGGATGTTTATGGCGTTGTTGCTTTGTGGGCAGCAGTGTACACAACCTCTGTCTCTCGCTGCAGCCAAATTTTCCATGCCCAGTGCATCCTTATGGTCAAAAACATCTTGAGTAATGTATAGTAATGAACTTGGTGTTAGCGGTGATATGCATCATGTACATTCATTACTGCCCGGAGTCAGAAGCTGGCAAAGAAAACGTGATTGATTACTGCTGTAGCTCAAACGTGTTATCTTCTGCAGACAAATTAAAGGGAGAAAAATCTGAATAAATGAGAGGAGAAATATAATGAATGCAGATGACTCCCTGCAGGGCATGAGGGTCACTGACTAGTTTGGTGAGTATGAAAAAGATGCAAATCATCATCATCAAAACACCAAAAGAGGGAATTTGTTTTGGAAGAATGGTGTTTTGTGGAGTTACAGTTTTGTACAAACTGTGCCAAACCACGCCAGAGCTGCTCTGGAGGCTCCTGGATGTCCAGCACCTCTCAAGAAACTTTGTGTGAAGCCCTTTATTTCTAGGAATTATGTACATACTGTCACAATGTATGTCCAGTACCGACGTTCAGTGTCAGTGCAGGAAGTAGCGTCCTTTATGTAGGCAGAAAGTGAGCGTGTTGGCTGGTGGAGTTTGCATGCGCTTTCCCTAATCTTAACCATATTGTGGTTTCCAAGTGCAGATACTGTAGAAAGCATGAATTGTAAGAACATTGGACATAAAAATGTGCTTCCTCAAAAATGTAACTGCACATAGGGGGAAGGGCAAAAGCTGTGACTGTCTGCTTGTTTTTCGTGTCGATGTAAATAACGTCAAGGAAGCAGCAACCTTCTTCTTTTCAGAAACACTCACGTAGCCGAGCATTCTCCACTGCAAACCGTCTGCTCGCTGCACTCACTGCTCTCTCTCACAGTGATTAAATGAAAGTAAAGCACTTGCATGGAGGTAGTCTCCTACTCAGTAATAGACAGGGTGAAATAGAACTTACCTGGATGTAACTCTAGTGTATGTAGCCTGAATCAAAAATCATAATACAAAACAATTCAAATAATTTTAGTTTGATACAAAATAATGCATGCAGCCTACTGTGGAAAGTACTATCAAGTGTATGCAACCACCACGACAACCACAAATCAAACCAACATCACTACGGAGTACAAACATTACATGTAATGAGACGGTGGCGAGTGAGAGCCTGCAGTGATCAGGACAGCATAAGCAAAAATAAAACAATCAACACAACCAAACTTTCAACAAACAGGCACAAACGAGCTGGACACAGAACATAAGGAATATGCGGTTCCAAAACCAGCATATACCAGTCCTGCACCCACGTGAAGGGACTCTGCAGCCACCTCTGCACCCAGTTGTTTTTCATCAACTGCTGCCTTTATCAATTCATTTTCATTGTTCTGTTTATGTGTCTGAATTGCTTGAGCTAAATGTGTGGGTTTCACTTTCCCAATGCTCAATTAATATTGATTACATAACACGTTTTGGATTATGCAAAGTGCTTATGAGAGGAGAATTTGATAGCAACAATGCTCGTAATTACAAAAGGGCAATTATTCACTCAACGGCAACATAAACTACTTGTATACACTGCCACAGTGATCTGGGCCTGTACAGCACAGCCTTGACTTGCGCTCGAAGCAAAAAGAAAAGCAAGAAGCATCTTACCAAGCCAAAGCCCACTAGTTTCATGGCAGACACCCTAACCACACAACCACCGCGATGGATAATGGAGAAAGCAATGGGATTTGTAGTAAAAGCGCTGTGCATCCTCACTGAAACACAGCCTCCATGTCTTCCAGAGCTTCGGCAGCTTGGCCGAGTGCTGTGAGTGAACGCAGATGGGAGAGATGCCCAGCAGTGGAAAACGGGGAATAAACTAGCTTAATGAAAGCATCATGGCACAGTGAAAAGCCAGTCTAAGCCATCAGTGAGAATGCCCCGGGGGTAGGAAGATGGGCTGGTGTGCGTGCTGGGGGCTGGAAGCTTGCCTAGATCCAGGAGCTCTGTTGGCCCTCTGTGGGCTCATGGCAGTCCACTCCCTCACCATACAGCCCCTCCTGGGAGCAGTCAGAAAGCTGATACGCCGTGTTACAGGTTAGGCCCTGAGGTACTAAGTACCATATCAGGAAAATTAGATGCTTAGTTGAGAATGGCAGCGGCCCAAGCTTGTCTTTTATGGATTGAGTTGCATCTGCATTCAATGTCCTTGACAGAGTCGGGAGAAAAAGACTGAAGACTCGTGTTTTGTTTTGTGTTACAGAGCAGACACAGCAGTTGTGTTTTTCTCGAGCTGCATGACTGATGTTCGGCATCAGCTGTTCAGTCCAGAATTTCAGCTAACCGATATATTTCCCAGCTGCTCAAGGTTGCGTGCAACTGTTACCTGATATCGATTTTCTGTTTATTTCAAAGGAAATGCCTCCAAGCATTTGTTGTTATTTACGAGTCTCGAGTTGGATGTTTTACTGTCACCTTTGGTAGCAGCTGGGTGCCTCGTCTCATGAGCAACACGTAAACTTCTGGCTTGAGTCATTTGTCTGTTTTGAAAACAGTTCACAGTTTGTACAAATGTAAGAGACCTTTATGTCATTTTATGTATGATATTTGACAGAAAAAGTGACGCCTGCTAACCCAGCCCAACACTTTCTCTTCAGAATGCTCATCAACATTTTCCTCCAACAAAAATCACATTTAGTCATCCCTGTGTTTCTATTATTTAAGGGCAGAAAAAGGTCTCAAATCATCTTTTTTATTCTATTTTTGTCTCAACAGGGGGGCTACAGGACCTGGGCGGACAGAGTGTTGTCTTGGCGTTGAAGGTTCAGGACCACTGCAGCATCAAACCCGACCAAAGTGACATTTGCAGGTATGTTTGCATGCTGTTTAATGTGCTGCAGCTGAGCAGGTAATTTGTGCACCTTTCCACAGTGAATATTTGTCTCAAACTCATGCAAAACCTAGATAACTAGAAAATATAAATTTCTCTCTTTTAGCCTCTGATTTCTTTTCTCAAAGAAGAATGCAGGACAAGTGATTTACAGATCAGATGTGGATGCAGTTGCAAGCAAACAAAAAATTAAACTAATTTCAGTTGGACTTTAAGGGTTATATAATTTTCATTCACTGTCTTTTATAAAGATTTTATTCAGTGGAAAAGGAAAATGATCTAACATCTATTAATCCCCATCAAAAGCCTTTTAATTTAGCATGCTTGGTTAAAATGATTTTTTATCTTTATCTCATCGACTTTCATTCCTGAGTCTATAAATAAAATCTTTCAATAGAGGCCATTTTTCTCTCTCTTCTCCAAGGCTCTGGTGTACAATGCCACCTATTGTTGCTTGCTGATGTCTCACCAACTTACCTCATCATCCGTTTATGTGCAGGTATTTTATTTTTCTAACGTATGCTTTCACTCACTCTGTGCACACCATAAAGTATGAGTCTGAGGTGATCCCATTTATGTAAGATTCATACAAGTGAGATTTCTACTTCACATGGCACAGATGAAGGTTTTGCTGCATCATGATAGGTGATATGGGTGGACGGATTCTTATTCAGTGTCTGATTTTACGGCTCGGGGAGGGACAGTTTTGCATTGTCTGAAAGGCCAACAGCGAAAGCAACGTTCAACAAAACATCTGTTAATCGTTATTGTCATATGGGAAGAAGATATTATGAAACTGTCCTCTTGTAAATGAGTGAAGAGAGTTGAGAGATTAATCCAAAAAGGTGCAGGATGAATCCCTGCAGGAGCCAGACAGTGCTTTTTCTTTGTAAATCCATCCATATAAGCCAAGTCAGCTAAAAGTCTGAAATGTAATGGCTGCTGTCTGTGGACAGTATGAGGAGTTTTCCTCAGTATATTCACTGTCATGTCCACTGACAGAAGCGCTATTAACAACTTCCAAATATATCCTCCTGCATTTTCCACTGATCCATCAAGAACTGCATCAAACTGTGAGAGGCAGGGAAGTGCAAACAAGACAAGGCCGGGTCGCCGCCTCTCCTCTTTGTCTCTGTTAGCAGGAGGGCGGATATTAATCCACAAATAGGAGATAAGGCAGATAAATTAAAAGGTGACAGAAAGAGAAAAGATACATCCAGGAAAGACAGTTATTTTTTCTCTTGTCACTCACCTCTACCAAAACAATTACTCTTAAACGAGATTAAAATCCATTGTTGAAGTGGTGGAATATTTTCCCAGGCGTCAAAATGAAGCATCTTCTCCACACATTACTCCATGCGTGCTGATAAAAGTTGTTTAAGCACATATCGTTGCTGCATCTGGAGTCAGTTGAGATGGACTTAAAGTGCTGTACAGTGGAACAAGTACCACACCGAGGTTCTATTATTTTATAAAGCTGATGTAAGCATGTTAGCAAAAGTCACCTATCTACACATCCAGCAATCAGGAGGAACATTAGCATTCATGTGAACATGTATTTTTATCTACCTGAACAATGTTCAATAT
Organism: Chelmon rostratus; assembly: GCF_017976325.1. Classification (NCBI taxonomy): domain Eukaryota; kingdom Metazoa; phylum Chordata; class Actinopteri; order Chaetodontiformes; family Chaetodontidae; genus Chelmon; species Chelmon rostratus. Next base: position 26,200,268 of record NC_055662.1, on the reverse strand, counting down.
CAGCTCACTTTTCAGCTCTGTTTTGGTCTCCACCAACTCCTGAGAAAATATCTGGCTGTTTGTTGAGGTACAAGATCTGCTGCATGTTAGCATGCATGTTAGCACGTAGAAATATATTTAAGAAATCATTTGTTTAGAAAGGATCTCTTTAACATATTGTAGGTTCATGTTCTAATGTCTAAGAATTCAAACTGTATGGATCAAAGGCTTTGGAAATCCTCATATATATATTTTATAATTTCCTGTTTTATTTGCACGATATCCATTAGATTCAAGATTCAAGATTCTTTATTGTCATTGAGCATGACATGTCAATGAAATTTTCATTGCAACCCCCATGTTAGAAACAAGATAATAAGAAAGATAAGAAAGATTAGAAAGAATAAAATTAAGATAACTACAATAAAATAAACCAACGTGCAATAAAAATATTCGCAAATGCAATTAAAATATACCAGAATGAAAATATACTAAGGCAATAAAATATACTAAACAATAAACAATAAAATATGCCAGTGAAATGTGCCAAAGAATAAGATATATCAGTGAAATGTACCAACAGAATAAAATATACCAGTGGAATGTACTGACAGCAGCTGAAGTATACTAAAATGTATATAAACAGTAAACAATAAAATATGCCAATGAAATTAAATGTGCCAATATACTAAAATGTATATAATTTAGTTAAGTATGTGTGTGTACTTAAAAGTTAAGTACACAGAAGGTGCAGGTGGAGGTGGTGGTGTAGGTGTAAAAGTGTTAGAGTTAGAGTTGTAATGACAATTGCACCAGTCTGCACTGCTGCAGCTAGCTGCTTCCTCTGTTTGATGTTGCTGTAAAGTGCATTGGGTTCATCAGAGCTTTGATGAGACTGAACCAAAGCAGTGATGCTGCTAATGCTAAAAGCTCTGTAGGTTCTCCGTCAGTTCGTAACTATGAGCTTTTGTCTCCCTCAGCAGGAATTGAAACAATCAGCCAACTGTCTTGTTGTGATGTCGGCTCTTCTGCTACCTGTAGCAACTTTCTCTGAGATGTTTATATATATATTTGGAGAAACGTGCAGCAGGAAAATGCTGCACATGTTCACCATCTAAGTCAAGAGCATTAGCATGTTAGCATTTGCTAATTACCCCTTAACACAAAATACAACTGAGGCTGATGGCAATGTTTTGCAGGTATTTGGTCATAAAATAAAAGTATTAAACAAATAAAATTTGTTTTGATGGCGCTAGATGAATGAATGCATGTACCAAATTTCACAATCCCTCCAACAGCTGTCCCAAGTGTTGGAGCAACAGACTTTGCATCCTTAGAGCCGGAGGTGTATTTATTAGTGGAGCTTTCAGTGTTTAGATCAACATGCAGGATCTTGTGTTGAATGGTGAAAGGAAATAAAGCACATACAGTCATAATTAGTGAACGCTTCATTGTTTAGAGATTTATCATCTTTCTGTCGGACATGTCGTGTCCAGCAGACGTGCTCCATCGTGAGTTAAAACGAGAGTCCACTGGCTTTGGCACACATTCACAACATCTTTCAGTCGTTTCATTAGACCTGTTTTGGAAAGTTTTAGACCAGTTTACTCCTCACTGTCCACAATCATTAGATTTAGAAGAAAGGGGACAAGAAAGTCTTGCTGAAGGTATTTTCTTGCGTGGCTGGTGTATATGTGTGAGTCAAAGGGAAAGTAAATGAGTGCTGTTTTTATGACTCCTTCTCTGTAGCACTTTGGTCCCGTGGGTTTATATAACTTTGGAGTATAAACCACATCGAACGTTCACAGTGAGTGGGACGAATAACGAAAACAAGACGGATCCTTGTAACCTTTCATGTGAGCATTCTTGGCGAATCCGTGTTCGCTATCCTGAGACAATTTAAATTTCAGCTGCCAGTCTTGAGAGGGCTGGAGCTATGATGCACACAGATTGCTCAGGAGCACGTGGGTAGTGCTATCTTCAATGTAGTGTAATATTCCTGATCATACTTTTTGTAGGGTTAGGTGTGTTAGAGGCAGGTGTGTGTCCTGTCTTTGCTCCTACATACCTAACGTGTCCAGAAAGGGTCTTAACTCGGACCAAACTTTAAGTGCATTCAAAATCCTGGGTTAATTATTAGAGTTCAACAGACTCCGGCAGTAACGTTCATGGCGCTCTCTCCTGGTATTTGTTAGCGAGTGTGTTTGCATTCTTGTCTAGGATGACAGATAAACCAGCTTTGCTTGCATGGACAGCAGAATTGAAGAATGGCTTTGTGCACAGTGGGGAATGTGTAAACCACAGTGTCTGCAAATGTCCTCACTGGACCCCGGTGAGGTCCCTGCAGTTTCAAGATGTAATGGTTTACATACACAGCTGGCAGCGCGGCGGGCCATCATTCATAGTTATATTTGATTTGAGGCAAGTATATTTTCTTCATGTTATTTATACATGACTGTTTTTGCTTGGAGGCTTTGGTATTTATGGTATAATGATAATAATCTCTTTGCGTTTCTTTCAGATTTTTGACTGACAGCACGCGTTTTTACCACCATACTAAATATCAGGACTGTCCAACATTTATACTTTCACTGCAGCTTATAGTAGACAAGACTGGAAATAAACACATTTTGATTTTTCCGCACTTTTATTAAGGCTCACCATGCTGCATGTGGGACACGTCCGGCACAAATTTTGGTCAGGAGAACATTATCCCACATTATTTTTGCTGATGAAACAATTATCATGTAAGTGAGCAAACAGATTTTACAGCCATCATAAATCTGATTCCTCATTTTCAGCAGTGCGAGGGTTAATAGAGATTTTATAATATGTTATCCGATGTCACATAAGATGAATACCAGAAAAAAAAAAAGCAGACTGAGACTGTCTGAAGAGAATATTCATCCATGTCTATTTTTGTTTGTCTCTTTTGAAATGCTGTGAAAAAAGACCTTGTAGAGGCAAATGTGAAAGTATTTAATTCAAATAGCATATAATAAGCTTTTGATTAGTAGCCCAGGCGAATTAGTGGTGCAGTTGTTTCAGTTTGGCCCTCTCTTTAGTGGTTGTAACTCTGTTGAATCAACCCAGGAAGGGAAAAGAGAATTTTAACATGAGGTCCCACAAAACTTTGCGAATTACCCTCCTGATGTTCAAACTACTGGTAAAAGATTTCATGATACTGTTGTCTAAAAACCTTATTCTTCAGACAAACACTTATATTCTGTGTCAAACAGCATAATACAGGTATAAAATGAAGTCAAGCAACATAAGAAGTTAAGTTTGTTTTTTGTGAATTTAAAAGAAGAGCAGTTTTTCCTCCTCTTTTCCACCTCTTTTTCGCTCCTCTCTGCCCTGACTGGGGAGGAGACATGATAATTCAAAGGAGGCTTAACTGAAAACTGCACGATCTAGAGACGTCGGTTTTATGTGGAAAAGGAGAGGTGCGCACTAACTAACACGTCCAACAACACTGGCGGTGACTTTGTTGGGGGCGAATATTTTCCATTAAGAAATTCATGAGCTTGTAAACAGCTCAGGTCCTGGGAAGCATGGTTACGTCTGGGATGATAACCAGCCTGTTTGGAGAAATACTACTGCTCATTTTGTTTTCACTGACATACCCTTTTCTGTTTTTCTGCACAAGAATAGCTCCCGGCTCACTTTGCAATAAGCCCGACACTAATCCTGTAGGAAACTCTGTAGAGGCTCCTGGCCTCTACCTCCGCTCCAACATTTTTACATCTTTTTGAAACCTTTTCTCAGTAGATTATAGATTAAGTGAGTGCTACTCTGTGTGTGTTCACGGCGGCTTTTCTTTCAGTGCTTGGCAGCCTCTGCCTGCGTGTCAGCATGCAGGTGCACACAGAGCGGCTCTGGTGAAGATGAGTCAGTACAAAGTCACTTAGCAGCTTTATAGGGGATGTTTGTAAACTTTAAAGGGCCACCTGTGAGCAGCCATAAAGCTGCCATTGTGCCAACCCTGTGTGTGCTGAGTCACATCATTTTGCCATGCTGTGCAGATTTCTCATGTCTCCTTCTTTGTGGTGACACTGCTCACTGCGACTGATGCAAACAGTGAAAAATCCCCTTGTCTATGGGTGACGTCTTCCGGACTTGCACGCAATAGACTTTAAATTTGAGACATAAAATGAGCCTGACAGAATTTGATTCAGGTGGAGAACAATTACCAAGGTCAGCGCTAATTAAAAATACAACTTAAAGAAGCAAAGGGGCAGGCATTAAATAAAGCAAATTAACAAGAAAATAGTCGCCCATTAAAAAGCCTAAATCAGACTTACCATGTCTTCATGCTTATAGTCTGCGCTGAAAGTGATTACTAACAAATGTCATGTTGGCCCAGTAGAAATATAGCTCTATAAAGCATGATAATACAAGGCCATATTCTGGAACCAAAACAAGTCTGCGTTACAGAGTAATTACTTATTCTAGTGGATATTTTTTATACTATATTTTATTTCTTTTTTTATACCTTTAATTGGGTGCAAAAGTCTGGCATTCATTTTGTGTTCCCCCATCGCCATATGTGGTGCCAGAGGTTTTCAAGTTAACCTTCCTGGAACGTATTGGTTATTTTGCTAAATATGAGGCCTGCTGTTTCTCACTTTAGTACCTCTCATACACTTTATTTGTGTTCTGTGGAAAGTCTGGGCTTTTATGATGGAGAATAAAGATGATTTCTGCAAAAAAATAAAAAAAAATACAATAAATCCAATGGCAGAAGAAGAAGGAGAAATAACAGCAAACATGTAGGTGAGGAAAATAAAGCGTAGCAGCAGCACACCCTTCCTTATGAAACAGTCAGCGTGTCAATTATGTGTGAAAGAGGCTTAAATGACGTAGTATTGCATTGTTATGTTTGAGAGCATTGCTGATAAATGTACCAAGAAGCTGTGAACGACTGCCCTCTCAGCACTCAGCAACATTAACAGCAATTATTCACATCTTGAACGGGAAGCTGGACCAGCTTCCTGTTCACTTGACTTCATTTCCTCCTGTTGCTGTTACTGTATTGTTTACCCTGTGCTTCTTCCTCTTCGCATCTATCCATCATGAACGCTTCAAACGACTTGCCCTTCTTTCGTCTTGCACACTGAAGTTGGTTCCCATGCGTTTGCAGAGTGGTTCAATCCTCACTTGCTCATACTGGGACTCATCAGCATCCCAGAGACTCTTTCTCCAGTCTTCCCAGGATGCACAGCTGCTTTTCTGCGCTCCACTAGCTGGAAAGTCTATTTCTGTGCAGATAATATTAGCTACATCCCCTGTTTACTCAATGCTGAAAACCGAACCATTGTATGTGGAGCAGTCAGGGTCTCTGGTGGCTCAGAGTCATGGTTACAGGCAGAAGGGTGTAGGATTCCCTCAAAGATGACGGATAACACAGATCTACCTGCACCGTGGCTCGATGGGTGTAACTGCAGAGGAGGAATGAGATGACATTGTTACGTCCTCTAAAATGCTCAAAACTAACAAATCAAGGCTTTTGCTATACTGACCATCTTATTGGCTGAGCATGCAGTTCAGGGATCAGCTGCAAGACTGCACAACTCTTAGAAAAATAGTCTCAGAATTGGTTTTGAGGTTTTGTAATGACTGAGAAGCATGTCAGTAGGTTTTTGAATTTAAACATGTTTGCATTGCACAAAGTTTCAAGTCAAGCTAGTTGTTACTTACTCCCTCCCTGGTAACCACTCAGCATTTGTGTACCTTAATTGTAAACTGTTACTCACTATTTGCTGAGTCCTGAATGCTGAAATAAACAGCTCTACTTTGCCGCATTTAGTTCCAAACCACCAGCAAACAGCAACTTAAGAGCAGCATTTTTTTTCCTGTAAAAAGTCGTGTAAAAAAATAATATAATGTAAATGTTAAATTTCATTATAAAACATGAATCCAAAATCCACATTAATTCTATATCCCAAGTCCTCAAGGGTCTGCATAAACTGTCCGCATCTTAAATTCACATCTGAATCCAACATGTTTAGGACAGTTAAAGGCCAGATAAAGTCCAAAAACAGCTGCAGACAGCACAGATACACACTGACGTTGGTGCATACAGTCTAAGTGGTCGTCGCAAACGTGGACATATAACAAGATTTAAGTCACTCGGACCCTCGCTGCCACACTGAGCCAGAAAGTCACATTTTTAACAAAGGACCGTGCTAACATGCTAACTCTACAAGGCAGTACACTTAACTTCAGACTGTTAAATGTCCAAGTCCAGTGATTCAGCTGCAGGGGCTGGCTCAGTTGTTCATGGCAGCAGCAACAAACTCACATTATCAGTAAGTTACATCTCCATCAAACTCACTCTGTGGCAGCGGGTAGGTGTCAGGTTTTTTAAAAAGGGGTTTGGAGTGGTAATGTGGCAACGTGGAGCTGTTAATTTGAGCATCCACCACTTTACAGCTGGCGCCTCATATAAAGAAAGTGTGGAAGTGACACAGTTTGGAGCTGACTTTATCGTACTCAAGCGCTGCTTCCAAGAAAACTACAATGAGTTATTTGTAAAGTGGGAAATATCCTTCCCTGTTGCTGCTTTGTGACTCAACATGAATGAGGTGGAAGCGGTACAAGGCAACAGGGAACGGTGCTTTCCTCTGGGTTATGAGTGCAAAACTGGTGTGTGTTCTTGTTGAGTCACAGATCCGTTTCCAAACCAAACTGGAGCGAGGCCACGTTGCATCTTAAAACTGCTGCACAGATGAGAGTCAAAGGCTCACTCTGGCCCACCTTGCAGCTGTGTATCACCTCGATTTCAGGATCAGCTCTGGATCAGTGCTTCCAGTCTCAAGAAGTCAAACCAGCAACCTTTCATTAACCTGGCAGACGCTAGCTGGAGATTGCTGCCCCACCACCTTCCGTGCACTGAACATCAACAACATCCTTTGTGATAGCTGAGGAACTGATTGCTTTCCTTGGCATCTTGTCATACGCAGGGAGATATTTTTAGGCCGTCCTGTATGAATTAGCCAGTGTTCAGTGTTCTCTCTGTGGGGCAGTTCAGATCTACCTGATTCAAGGCTTGCTATTAGCCCTTCTAATAAAGGCCAGATTGTGGGAAAACTGGTAGTTAATGTGACCCGGCTGTGGCTTGCTGACAGACGTTCCCACCAGCGGTGTAGGACAGAGGCTGCTCCATTTTCCTATCCACAGGAAAAATGCTATCAGCTCCCTCAGTGCTGCAGACTCTTTACTTGCATTATTTTCCCTTGAGAGATTTAATAGCCTTCTATCTTACTCTTGACATCAGCTGCGAGATTCAATGACTCCATTTTCAGTATGAGTCCATTCACTGCTTCTGTGGCAGAAGAGCAAACTCAGCTCTTCAGCCGCGGATACAAAAAGCCAGTCATAAAGTGACTGTGACAAACGAGAACAGTGTTTTATCATGCAGATTATCTCCAAGGTCTCAGGTTTTTACAGACCTATACACCCTCGGTTCGTGTCAAGGTTTCCAGCATCCATTCCACCTCCCCTGCAGAGATTTCGACTTGTATTTTCAGTTAAATCATCACATGTAATCTGATTGTGTAAGGATGGAGGATCGTTGCAGGAAAAACACGGTCCATCACGTCATCCTCAAAAACTTAATCATCAGCCCAGACCTCTTTCTTGTACATGTTGGGACTCGTTTGAACTGTATGTACCTGGACTGGCTCCTTGGGGTCTGGGTTTTATCTCACACATGTATTGTCTGATGTTCTCATAGCTCGCATTAGGCAGAAAATACTGTAGTGAAAATTATACACAGTATGGGAGGAGAGCAGGAGATACCTGCTTTTCAGTGCTCAGTGGATTCCCTTTCTCACAGTGTGAAATACAAACTATATATTGCATGTATTTGTTATCACTTTTAAATATTGACTGCAACTGTGTGAGCGTGCAGACTCACAGAGTGTTTTCACGTCTTTTAACTTTACTGTCATGAATCACTTTCAGCCCCAGCAGGCAGCTGTTTTCAGGAGATGGAGGAAACCAAAACTGAGAAAAAAGAAGTGTGTGTATTGGACTCCAATGTGACTACATGTCTGTTGGATGTGTGAATTGTCGAGTGTTTGCCCACACATTTGCCACAAAAAATTTATATGGTAGTCATATTGTCAAAAAACTGCTCTAAATATTGTAAGAAATAGGACTGTTGGGGCTAAAACCACTGCGACAAAGATCCAAAGGTGGCTTTTGTTTGATCCGAAGGACAACATGATATCCTGACTGCAACCATAAATATCTAATTAATGATCACCAAAGCAAATGTAACTGAAATATGCTCAATTTTGTGTTTTGTTTTATTGCGTTGACCACAAGAGGGAAGAAAATCATTCAAATTAAATGCTGTTTTAAGGTTTTACTGTAGTTGTGTTGTCTGATTTATATATGCATTTTTTAATGAACAGTCTAACCAATCAGTATTACACCTTCATATTCTTCTAACTTATCATAAAAGCCAGTTGAAAGTCTCTTCTCTCAGGGTTGTCATGAGGCTTTGTGGGACATCAAACTGATGCAGAAGTTGGCAAAGGAAGCTGAGATTAGTGTTCTGATAACGAAAAAATACTTGAAACCAGTTGCATGATTTCCATTGCTTTTAATGAATTTTATGCCGCTCTGTGCAGCACCACACTTCACCTCAAACCCCAGATCCTTTCCACCTAAATCATATTACAAAGCCTGTAATTGGCATCCAGCGTTGCACCCTAAAACTTCAGACACAACAGGAGCATGGTGGGACATGCCTGTCTCCGTGGTTCTCTGTTAATGGAACAAGCTTGTCTGCATGAGACCTTTTAATTCAAGTTGCTGTGTGATAATTTCTTCTGGGGCCGCTTGGTGCCAGGCCAGCAGGTGAGGACTACACAGCCAGAGCATCCTGCCCCATTATCCACCGAGGACCTCGACTCTGGTTCCCACAACATTTTCTTTTAAAATTTGGCTCATTTCTCAGAACACACAGGTAGCATGGATTTCATTTGTTTTTGTCAAGCGACATTTTTCTTTCCTTTATTTTCATAGAGAAAGTCTGGTTGTGATTTTTGTCGAAATCCTGAGGAACTGGATAAAACAGGATAAAATGGTTGCTTGTGCTTTCAATTTTGATCTAAGGAAAAGAAGCAAAACTGTGTGGCTTTGGTGTATTTTATTTATCATAATCCTATAAAATCGTCACGTTCTTAAAGATGAATTTTGCTGCACTTCTGCAGCAGATGCAGAAGACGAACAGCGACGTAACAAAGGTTGTCAGCCGGAATCAAACTCACCACTGTGCTGGTACACGGTACAGTATGTGCTGAACCAAGAGGGAGGCAAAAAGTCACTGAACCTCATAAACATCACTCAGCATACTGCTACAGTGCTGACACTCTTTAGTGGAGCTGAGGCACAAGCATTCCTCACAGCGGGACAATGTGCTCGAGGATAATCAGCTCAATAAAAGTACATCTGCCTTTCTCTCTGCTGTATACTGGGACTGCGCAGGGACACGGTGTCCTGTTGTTTTTTTGTACTTCGCTCCTCTTGACAAATAATTTCATGCTAGAGGACGAACATTAATCTGACCCTCTGTACGTGAGGCTTTTCTCCTGGGATGCTGTCCAGGGCTGGGTTTATTGGAGGGGAAAGCCAAGTGGATTTCAGAGGTTTGGAAGAAATTATGTTTGTTGTCCTGCACAGCTTTGTCTCGTTAATGTCTGAAAAAGTATTTTATTGATGAGCCTTTAGCTTGTTCAAGCAGTCCTGTATTAATTTTCAAGACATAATTTAATTAAGACATTTATTTAATTTAATTGAGACAGTTTAATTGAGTTGTCTTGTGGCCTTCATCAGCAGATGAAGACGGATTAAAGTCTTCCTCTTTGTATGTTTTATGATATTAAAAGCAACTGAGTGCTGCTCAGGTGTCCCTCTGGTGCTCCTCAGCTTAAAGATGCTGCTGGTTCAGCATTGCTGAAGAAGCTTGAGGCATTTAAGATGGAGGTGATTTAAAATATATTTCAGCTGTTCCAGTGACTCACATTTTGAATGTAAATCACCTGATAATCACAGAGCCATCTCCATGACAACTGAGCAAACTTCACCCATTGATAAGGGCAATAAGTGGACCCTGTGCAGGGAATTGTGTTGTCAAACTGCTATTGATCGCTAAATCAATAATGAGCCTTTAAGCTCAAAACACAAACATCAGTATAATATCATTTTCAGCTTTTAGTCGTTCACTGTTATGTTTCACTGCTACATTTCCTGAAGTAATCACCATCATCAGGCTTAATCAGGCAACTAGGCACAGGGTGGAGACATCAAGTAGTTGGTTTAGTTCTAATTTAATCAATAAGAGACTAAATGAAACCAGGCTTGTCTCTGATAGGCCAGGCTCTGATGTTTTCTAATTGGGATTTTTCCTTTTTCTACTCTTGGGTCGTGGTCATTGTTGAACTGGGCTGGAGAGGAAGGGGAGGGCCTAGCAGTCTCTTCCTCTTTGTGTGAGACCAGACGCTGTCGGCTGTGAGGGTGGGGGAGCGCAGATTCATCCGTGGGGGAAGCGTTTATTAATAATAGCCCACCTTGAAATATTGTTGTATTGTTTAAATGTTTGCTATGTTTCAACTGTTTGTTGTGTTACTTTCAGGTTGCAGTGGGGATTTCCCCCCTCTGGTTTACCCCATGCAGTGGTTTAGTCCAATTAGGGTATGGCCAGGGAGGGGGGTATATAAAGCCACTTAGGAATTGACCGTGGGAGAGTTGTTGTTGGTAGCAGCTTGCTGTGAGCTTGTGGTATTTCACGTATTTATTTATTTTTAGCTTATTTTCTCCTTGTTAATTTTCCTGGGACTTTTGTTTTTCTCCTCTGTTTCATTGTCGTTTTTGCTTAATAAAACACTGCATTTTTTGCATGGACTTCTGCCTGCCAAGCCATTCTTCAACTCAGCAGTGTTTTTACTCACCTCCAGTGCCAGACAACTACACTAAAATCCCTCATCTATGTAGATTTACTACCAGCAATGCTACTCACAGGTTACATCACAGTAATTTTATGTTACTACAGTAATCTTGAATATTTGGATGTGTTAAACAGGTCACCGGGAACTGCAGTGTTACCACAGTCTGTTCAGGGTAATTACTTTTTATGGACCTCTCTTGCTTAGAGACTGGTGTTGAAAAGTGAAGATTCGGCCCCTGCTGTGAGGGATTTACTTCCTGTGTGTGTGTGTGTGTGTGTGTCTGTATGCATGTGCGTGCCAAAAAACACTCTTCACCCTTCACTTTCATGTCTGTTGCTGCTTGCACAGCTGATTTCAATATACGTCTCGGAATAAGGAAGGGAGGAAATGCCAAACGCTGCAATTTGTCAACTAATTTTTACAGTCAAGTCATTTTAAAGTTATTGAATTAGCTTTGGCCAGACACACTGTCTTGACACAGAAGAGAATCATTTCACTGAATTATTTTTGGAGAAAGGTTTCATTTAGTGGAGAGTAATAACCATCAGCGTGCAACGCTGCAGACGATGGGAGGAAGAGTGAAAATGGTGCATGGAGACACTGTGAACATGGGAAGCCAGAATGAAACTCCTGGAAGTTACTGACATACAGATGAGTAAGAATGAGTAAGAATGAAAACAAATGTTGAAAAAAAGCTTGAGCGAGTGCACAAGGCAGCCAAGGTGCAACCTGATTCCTGAACAATTGTAGGGCAATTTATTTAAGTAAACATTTTTTTACAAGGATGTGTGACTAGTCAGGCAGCTGAGGCTGAAATGGTTGAATCTGTGCCGCCCCGAACAATTTTTTCTCTCTAACAGACTTCGTTCACTGTGGTCAGCTCTGCATATAATGGCTAATATAAATATCTGAGCACAAAGACCCACTCAGAGTATGTAAAACAAGCTCAGTTATTTGATTATATAGCAGCAAACTTGATTATATAATTACACAACAGAAATGAGAAAGAACTTTTTGCTCTACTACTGTATATTTGCTCTCCGCAGTAGTAATCCAGATGACACCACATGAGAGGTTCCCAGAGCAGCAGCAATATTTTTGGGGTTTCCTGATTTTTGCAGTGAAAAATATTTTAGTTCTCAGAAACTAATTTTATCCATGAAAATACTGAACAAGTACATTTGGCAAGCATCTATTTATATGTTTTGCATTAAGCCCACTGCGGAAACTAACAATACTGGCTTCCCCAATTTTGTAAATTACATGGCAGAAAGTAAAAGGTCTTGAACTAAATTTGGTTGTTTTTGGCTTAGGTGAACATGTTTTGGCAGAACAAATTGTAATAGTTTGTTTTATGAATACAGTTTTTCAGGACACGGTGCCTTGGGAGCAGAGACGAGCAAAGTAAGCTCGCGCTGTGTGGGCAGCACAGCGCTGACCTCCGGATGGGACAAAAGGTCTTACATGAACCAGCATGAAGCCTTTCAGTCCAGCTATTTATCGACTGGGATGTTAATCAGCTAATATTTCTGTTTAGTTCATTGTTAGATATTGTCCTCACACAGTTCGCACATGAAATAATATCTAGAGTGATGTTAGTTTCCAAGACAACCAAACCAGATCATTGCTTTTTAGCCACGAATGATGATGATGATGATGTCTGTCGGCTGGTCCAGAACTTTGGTCTAGACTGAAAAATCTCAACAGCTACTTGATAGATTGCCATTAAATTTGGTATTAAAATTGATGTCCTCCTCAGGGAGAATTGGAATGTCTTTGGAGCTTTGTTGATACCTCAATTTTCCTCTGGTGCCATCATCAGGTCAAAACTTCAGTTCTTTTGTTTAGGACCAAATCCCTGCAAAAATAATGACAGCTCCATTAGCCTCAGCTGTAATTTGTCTTTGGTGCTAACATGCTGATAGGCCAACACAGTGAACAGGCATAATACCTGCTAAACATAAGCATGTTAACATACTGATATGCATTTTCAATAGTCTCCATCCATAAAGGGACAGCCATTCCCAAAGCACAAATTAATGAAATAATCAACAGCAGAAAACATTACTTTGAAACAAGCCTGTAAAAAACATCAGTTTAATGTGATGCTGCAAAGAAGAGACATACTTGGACAGCCTCAGCCTCCCGACTAAATGTTTCCAACGCTGCGTTTTAGAGCAGCCAACCAGAAGCTTTTCAAGGACACCAGACTACAGTTTTTCTGACAGGGGGGTTAAACAGGTCCTACAGCATGTGTTGCCACTAAAGCCTTCTTAATGCCTGTAAAGTGATCATGCGTGACAGAACGGATATGGTTTCCTTCAGTCATAAAATCTAGGCAAACAAAGCAGCGTCTCTGGGATGCTAGCAGTCTTTGGCCTTCTTGAAGTGTTGCGAGCATGAACACTGACGATGAAAGATGTCTGCCACAACTATTATTACTGTCATTCTCTGAAGATCTGACCTTTGATCTCGAGTTATCCTGTCCTCCGCTTTGACCAGTTTGATATTCTTTAGCTGACAGAAGAGATCTGTTCATATTTCTTCCTGTCCATGTTAGATCAGTGCAGCGCCTCACGTCAGTGGTCTTCCCAGGCCTGTAAGTTGCACCTGACCGCTCCTCCCATCTGCCTGACCCCGTCTGTCTCCAGCTTGTCCCCTGGTCCGAGCAGCCCACCCTCTGCCTGCCTCGGCTCTGCATGCGAACAAGTCCGGATCTCGCCTGGGAGGAAGTGGAATGTTTTTACTGGGAAGTTTGGGATTAGACGACCATTGCAGGATTTTCATTCCATCTCTCGGTAGCTGCACTCCAAAGGAAGCCCCCCCTTTTTTTCTTACATAAGTAAGCCATCGCCAATGTGGATTAATGAGCTTTATCCCATGCAGAAAAAGCAAACTAGACTGTGTGTCCAAAACTTGCAGTACAGAGTGTCCATGACTGAACTGCAGCAGAGTCTGGGAATAAAGACTCTCCTCTCTCTGCTGCCCATTGATTAACTGCCATAAAACAATTTTGTAGTGAATTATAGCACTTATTTTTTCACTGCTTGGAAGCCTTTGGTAGTCAGTGAAATCTGATCTGCCCGTGTTTGTCCTTTTTACACTGTATAACCATAAAATAGATCAATTCTGTTTCAGATCTGGCATGTCACTCAACCTGTGGCAAAACTGGAGTCTGTGTTGGACGTGTTAACATCCCAGTGCAGATATCATCTCCAGCTCCTGAGGTTATTGGTATTATCTTCGAACCCCTACTGTGTAATCTACCCCTGAGCTCATTCACTGCCTCCTTATCATGCAGCGTGTCTCTGTATTTAGCATGGAACACGTGAGTGTGTGACAGGGAGAGATGGACGCTTCTTTTCCATGCAGGAGACCCCCGGGGAACTTCCTGTATTTTCGTAACCCGGATGAGAAGCTGTTGATAACATGAGTGTGTGGGCGCCAGCGGGGAAGGTGACATTAGCGACAACTCAGAGGAAGAGGAAGTCAATCAGCGCAGCAAGAGGGAGGAGGACAATGGCTGTGTGGCATGAGAGGAAAGCCAAGTGGGGAAAGTGGGAGTAAACACACACACGAGGTATCTCTGTCTGCAGGTCAGGGGGAATGAGGTGCTGCGTCCACACGTGCATGCATGCATTCTCATTTGGGCATGGCGTGTGTCCGTGCACTTAAGTGCATTTGCATGTGTGTGTGTGTCTGTGCGCACGCATGTGTGGGAGTGTGTGTGTGTGTGTGTGTGTGTGTGTGTGGGATCGCACAGCTGTCTGTTTCGCACCTGGCTGGGCCAGTAGTGAGTCAGCAGTGGTGAGAGGTTGAGCTGTATTCCCTGTCACACAGCTCAAAGTTGTGTTAACCTTTAAGACAAAAGGCTGTGACGTGTGTGGGCTTCTGCTGATCCTGTGAGGAAAGCCATCTGAATGTCACGTATTCTTCTAGCTGCCATCAAAATCTGATTTAAAATGTGTGGTTGAGGTCTCTGAGGAAACCATTCAGCAAGTCTAACTGAATTGTAAGGGCATGTTGGTCACGGTGAGTCCTCCTGCAAAGTGTTGCTCTGAGTTTTCTCAAGTTTTCTCATTTTTGCTCAGACTACAGTTCAGTTCAAGACAGCCACATCACACAGGGCATTTCAGGGTACATACCTGTCTGAAATTTGCATTAATGAGAGTAATTGCTGCAGGACATGCGGCTAAAAATCTAAAATCAAACTGTATAGGAACAAATAACAAACGCTGAAATAATTATGAGTGAGAATCATACTTATCTGTCTCTTCTAACTTAATTTTAACTTCTCTCTTCACCACTTTACAAGCTTTAAGCAAACTAAGACTGACAGTGTAAAAAAATCTGTCGTTCTCCACAGATTTTGATTATGTCGTTAAAATATCTATCGCCCTTTAATTCACAGCATGAAGCAGGTCACTGTAGTTACAGTCTGTGGTGGCCACATTTCTTTGTTTCATTAACCTTGTCAAAGCATGTTTCACAGTACACATGAAAGAGAAAAACACATGAGTTTTCAGAGTTCTATTCATTTAAAATAGGCCAAAACATGAGGGAAATGGGTACAGGTCAATAAGCTGGTTGTGCTGGAGGTCACTACGGTCCAAGTGTCTTGCAGGACAGTTTTTGAACACAGACAAAAGAACCACGCTAAAGTGTTCAGAGACACAGAGAAGCCCAAAGAGGAGGGAATGACATTCTCAGACAACTTTTATTTAGTCAATTAAGCTGACATTTTCTAGCCAAAACTTCCCAAAGCTTCCTTCAGGAATGGAAATGTTGATCAGTCGGTTGGTTCATTTTGGTCCAAGCTGAAACTGCTACAAAACTATTGAATGAATCAACAAGATATTTTATACTGAAATCTGTTGTCCTCTGATAACAGGAAGGCTTCAATGATCTTCTGGCTCACAATGGTTCGCATCTGTGATTTTTATTGTCTTGATAACTGTTGGTTTAGAGATTCAGGACTCAGGATGAATTGTGATCAATTTTCCATTTCGTGCTTTCATCAGGTTAAAATCTCAATTTGTCCAATACTTTGATTGATGACCTGTAAAACTAATGACATTCCCGCCGTCCTCACCCGGGCTTTGTGTCAATTAGCAAATGTTATCATGCCAGCGTGCTAAACTAAGATGGTGAAGATGGTGCACATTATACTTGCTAAAAATGCTAACATTTAGCTCAAAGCACGACTGTGTTTAAGTACAGAGCCACTAGCACAGCTGTGGGCTCAGAAAGCGTCACAGGTGACTCATCAAAACGGGCACAGCAGAGTCATTTGAACAAACACGTGCCCTCCTACCTTTATCCAGCTGAACGCTATAACTCACAGGGCTGCAAGGATGGAACATAATTATCCATCAGTTGCAGAGCCGGATATCTATGACGTACAGCTCAGCATGATGCAGTATCTTGATCACCAAAATGTCACAAGTTTTCCCTGGAAGAACAAAGGCTGCAGTGTGACGTGTGCTTTCCTGTCAAGCCAGTGACATCATCTGTGCTGGATCATCAGCACTGGCAACAACTGTAATTCTACACCTGAAAAAGCAGCCTTTCAAGCTGGCTGTGACAGCTTCTTTTCATTTTTCATGTGGGCACGCCGTTTCAGTCGAGTCACAGGGGAGGAAGCGATAAAGTTACTGTGAGATGACTGCATCAAAAGCCCTTAACCTGCTCTAACAGACCGCACAAGTGATGCAACAAAGAGGTGCTGGGGTTAAAAAAAAAAGATTTGAAAGACCGGGTGGGTGAAAGATGAGATTGATGTCTTGTTTAACGGCGACTAGTAGGCCGGAAAGTGAAGCCTGGAAAGCCACAACACAGAGAATGTCGGCCACGTTTGCTTGTGTTTAGAGGGGCTTCTATGGAAACCGTCCAAATGGAGGTACTATAGAAAGGATGATTCACCGGTCTGGAGGTGATCATGGCATTAGGAGAGTAGTTAGGAACACTATAGGTAGAGAAAGCCTGCCTCTGGGGTGGACTGTCACACATTTCTTTAAATTCTTTTACTCAGACCACTAATTGGATATCCCGTGGGGGTGATGACAGACGATTGTTAGGATATATAGAGCTCAAACTTAACTGAGGGTGTGTCCAAACTGATCAGAAACTGAATCACGATGACGTGTCTGACCTGTGGCTGTGGTTGATAAAGCTGGTGAAGTCCAGATGAGTAGAAAGTGGTCAAACGCCCAGAGTCACCTACTGTACTGCGCAGCCCATAATTCCCAGCTACGCCCGCCATGTGCACGCCAAAGACAATCAATCCCGAGCTGCTGCCGCGGGGTGAGAAAAGGTCCTGGCTTTGCTTGGCTTGAGGTAAGCAGCAGCATCATAAATTCAATTTTGAAATAACAGAATCCAGGATATCCTGTGGTTAACCACCAAGGCAAGATATCCGATTGTCTAACCAACGCCTGTAATCCTGTCGGCTCTGATAGATGGAATATGGATGTTTGAGTCGATTTCATGAAAACAAGAGTGACTCCAGATGCCCTCTGCCCTGAGGAAAATCACTGATTTAGCCTTCTGAGTTGATTCTTTGCTCGGCAAGTTTGTTTTTAGTTGATTACTTTGGCACATTTATGCCAGCATATTAGTATATAATGATAAAAACTGACCCCTTACACAGTTTATTTTGTAATACATATCACAGCATTGTCATTACAACACAAATTATTCTTAAGTGGGTGTGTGCATGGATGTGTGTGCGTGTGTGTCATGTCCCACACTGAAATCAGCCACTGTTGTGACACGAGGTGAAACTTCAGTGGCCGTGCAGGCCCAGCCCCGACAACACAATGAAGACATCCTTAGCGATGACCTGTGTTTACAGCCAGGTTGTCAGGGAGTCCTCCACACTCAGGCAATAAGGAAGAGTATTATTTGCTTTGGCTGTAGAAAAAGGTTCTAATCAGATCTCTGTGACATGTGAACACACTGTCCTCCTCACCACCCATCTCCATCCCTGCGTATTTTCTGTTCACCTTTCGCCTCCTCACCTCAGGTCCTTTTTTTACTGACAGGTTGTGAAACATGTGTGAGTGCACGGTGACTGAAAGCATGAATGACCAAAAGTCCAATGATTGCTCAGTTATACACTTTTAATGCATTTACTGTACATCGATCAGAATACAGTGAGTTAAAACTGTGTAGTGCTTTTGTCTCTCATTTGCTTTTCCTTTGTCGTCCCTGCTACTCCAGTGTAGAAATACTGTTACAAGTCAAAGTTTTGCATTCAAAATTTAAGTACAGAATAAAAGTTCAAGGTTCAAGGTTCAAGGAGTCTTTATTGTCCCCGTGGGGCAAATTACTCTACAGCCAGCAGTAACAAAACAGTCAACAATCACAGGACAACAACATATTGCAAAGTACAGAAGCACTTGCATCAAAATATACTTAAAATACCACAAGTAAAAATAATCATTGCACAAAATGATGATCATCCTCATATTAATGCATTGTAATCATTGATTCATTAATGTTTTCATCACTTTAATGTTGCAGCTAGTAAAAATGGAGCTCATTTTAATGACTCTGTACACCTTAATCAATATTAATATAGCATCATTTATTTGCTAATTATATTCAGTTTTTATCATCTGAATCTGCAAAGTAATTTTTAAAAAAAATAATTTAGTGGGGTAAAATATAGCAGAGTAGTAGCAGAGAATGGAAATACTCAAAGTACAAGTGCCTCAAAACTGTACTTAAGCACAATACTTAAGCGAATGCACTTAGTTACTTTCCACAACTGCCTTCTGCCCTGCATGTGAAAAGAAAGAGGTTGACGGATGAAGTATATTGCTCAGGTTGGAGGGAATTGTCATGTCTAATTGCCACATTGGCCTTCTTATCTGATCTTGCAAGGCTGCTATTGTAATAAAACACCAGAGGAGATGAGCCAGGAAAGGTGAAGATTACACAGTGTGAGCCATTCATGGCACAATCCATCCCTTCATTGCTCTGGGTTTTCCACACTCTCGGTCCAGGAAGTACAGTATAGTGGGGCATGTGAGGGCTGGATGTGGGCTGGAGGAGGACGGCAGGAGTGCTGAGGTAACCACTCTGATAAGTGATGCATCTCTGCACTGCATTGTGCATTGTGCTTCGATATGACAACCCCATTGTGAGGACGCACTGTGGAGTAAAAACGCAACAAAGGCTGATTATTTTGTGAGAGGGAAAGGTCAGGTTCCAGCCTGCCGATGCTTTAGTGTGTCAGGAGGATTTTTGCGAGTGTGGATTTCACACTTCTTCAAATGACTACTATTAATAATGAATAATACATTGTTACATGAGGGCAGTTTTGTTTGTGGTGAGGCTAAATCAGTGGCCTGCATGCCTCTGGTGCTCTCAGTTATTGCTGACTGTTTTAGCTTTTTACGGGCAAACCCTGTGAAACCTTTGGTGTGGATTATAATGCTGCCCTTTAGTGCCCTGCCATGGTTTCATTAAGTATTGCAGTATTTAAGTTTCAAATTTCATTCAAAATTTCATTCTCAAATGAGCATCTTTTGACAGCAGAAAACATCCCTCAGGTTGTATTTTTGCTTTAAAACCAGTTCCAGTAACCTCGGTGGGTGATGAAACTGAAAAATACAACAGCTAAGTGTTCAAGTTGCAGAAGACTAAACCATCTTTGTTATGTCTAAACTATTTGATCTGAATCTCAAATACACTTTCACAAAAAGTGTTTAGTAATGACTTGAGCTGTCTAATGTCCAAATGTCCTGTAGATACGTGGGTCTGGAGCACATATCTGACGAATTTTTTGCATTCCTGTTCAGATTAAAGAAGGAATTAATAATAATAATAACAGAATGAAAGTAATGGTTTGAATTTTGGTTTGGACTGAATGATGGGTATCACTCATGTCTATTCAGCTGAGGTTTGTTTACAGACGCAACAAAGCTACATGTAAGACAAGCGATGGAGGCCTCTCACTCGCATCCTTTGAGAGACATATAAAGTAGAGTGCAGTGTGACAGTCTGCATCAGTTGTGGGGCTTCATTTCTTTGCTTGCCTCAGGCAGTAAGGCATCTTTTGTTTGGTCCCTCACAGTTTTAAGGAAGCTCATGATGCCGGAGCCGCCGGTGCCCCTCTCCTCTAATGCTGCGGGTGCTCTGCTGATCAGCTCCGGCTCTGGTTCCTGACTCTGGTTACGAAGTTGTCGGGCACGGGCGGCGGGTACAGTGATGAAGCGGCTAACAATGTTGATGTGGTAGCTGCGTAATGCCAGCAGCCTTGTAACACAGAGCTGGAAGGCCTGGTTGAGTCGCTCGCTGCTCTGCTGCTGGACGAATCTCTTCAGAGAGGGTTGCAATGAGATGTCCTGGATCAGTTGCTTGTGTGCAGGCAGCATGTAGTCCCTCATGCGGGTTAGAAAGGCACCTACATAAGGGTATCATGTCAATGAGTTCCCTCATTCCTCTCTGGCACATTTGTAATCAATCAAAGGGAGAAAAATAAGCCACCTTACCACTTTTTCCTTCATGTTTGACTCCAAAAAGTTCATCGAAGCAGTGCAGCAGGCTGCTCTGTGCAGCGCTCCCACCTGAATACTCCATGGGTTCTTTCTGGACCCCTTCATATACCAGCCCGTTTGGCATACAGGGGTTGTCTTTCCACCTGTGCATGTATGCATGGACACAAACACACACACAACGATTTCAAAAACATGTTTCACTTCACAAATAAATGACCAATAAGTCAAATAAAAACAAAGAGAGAGTTCTGTACCCAGACAGGTGGATCCTAATGACGCCATAGAAGACGGAAGGCTCCACGTACACTAAAGAGGAATCACATTCATCAAAATCCTTGTTGATAGGGAAATGTGAATACTTTAAAGTTATGTGTGAGTGATTACCATGCATCAGTTTGAGTGCATCTATCATGTCCTGTATAGACTGGCTGATGTCCTCCAGGGCTCTGGTCACAGCCTCAGTGTCACCACTACGGACGCCATTGATCACCGTGGCGATGTTCTGCAACACAGGTCCAGTTACAAAGGCTTTTCTGAAATGTCCACAATTTAATTGATTTTCAGTCAAAAACTAAAATTGAATCAATCCTTGCATTGTTATCGTCACATGTGCATATTTTATGAATTGACTTTTTTTTGTATATATATCTTCACCCTCAGTGCAGGGACTGCTGCCAGCTCCACCAGCAGAGTAACTATAAAGAAACCTCGGACACTGTCTCCACCTGGGAGACTGACGAGCAGCTCCAGGTTCCTGAATGACACAAGTAAATCAATAACCTTTGTGTACATCAGAAAATTATGGTACATTATGTGTAGAGGACCAGAACGCTAGTGAAAATGCACTTACTCCATGTCAAAAGGTCTGCCATAAAGGTGAACATGGAAAAGAAAGAGAACAGATTTATACCTGACACTTGTTTAGGAGGCAACCAAACCACATGCAGGAGAAAGCTGGCCTTACCCCTCTGGATCCTTCTTCCTCCAGTTAGCTAGAGCTGCATCTGCATGGGTGAGGATTGGAGGAAGTCCTAAACGTTGTGACACCTCCCAGAACGGGACAGCCAGGTTACGTGGCAATATCTTAGAGGAAGATTATTGAAGATGGAAAGCCCTTCATATAAACTGAGTAGACTGTAGAGAAACTGACATCAGGGAAAAGTCAGTATAACATAAATTAAAACTGAATGACAGAGATACCTCGACTGTGTTATTCTCTCCCTCCTGCCAGGTGTAGCCCATGGTCATCATGCTGAGGACCAGGTGGGCCAGCCGTAACTCCCGGTGTTTCTGCAGAAACTGGCTGCTCAGCAGCGGCATCTGGACAGAGAGAGTGTCAACACTGAACCATGGCTCCATAAACACAGTGAATTGTCTTTGGCAGTTTATTGTCCACGCTGACCTTGTTAATATGGGAGCGCAACTCATGAGACTGCACAAGTTCTGGGACTCGCAGGGCAATATCCATCCATGGCTGGTAGTAAGGTGGAAGCTCTTCCTTTGAAAGCAAAGTAGAAGCAGCGTGTGCATCATTAAAAAATGTTGATCATCATGGCAAATGGAAATTAAACAGCTCATCTGTGCACTACAGATATGAAGGTGCGACATGATGGAACAGTCTGAGACCTGTTCATTTTTACTTTGAAGAGCTGTTACCTCGTTTTTATTTCATTGTTGTATGTTGCTACATGCACAGTAACCTTGGACTTGGCAGAGCGTTTAAACAAAATGTGTAAAAACACACAACTGTAGGAATAAAGTTCATTGCACAAACCAAACAGGAACAAAGCCATATTTTAGCTTCCCGCAATCAATTGGTCTCAATCAATACCACTGGTTACAAGTTCAGTTTTATAACTGCTAAACTATGAGTACATTTTTCACATGTACTGCACATGTAAGACTTCACTTCACTTGAATTCATGTTTATAATACATTTCAAAGACTGAGGATTCCTGAAAACCAGATAATTCATTCGGACTGCCAGTGGTACAGTATGTATAAGGTAAAATGTAAAATGTAAAAAGCGTTCCACCCACCAGAGGATCGGGGAGGATGAAGCCGAGCTCCTCAGAGACATGGTAAGCGTCCAGAGAGAAAAGAGATTTGGATTCTGATCCTGATTCAGCGGCAGCCATTGTGAATATGACAGAAGCCCAGCGATGATTCTCTGACTATCTGAGCGGTCGGTCAAGAGACCCCAGAGTGTCTGGACTCCGGCACAGAGTTCACTTTAAAGCTGTTGTCAACAACGATTGCTTACACAACATCTATCAGTCACTTTCGGCTATTGTGCAATTCCAAGAAAAGTGTCGCAAATCAGTACCTACATGCTTCACTTTGTGAATCATTAAGTTCTCCAGGGTCTCAACAGTTATAAAGTCTCTTATTTCACCACTTTTTCAGTTTATCAGGCAGTTATGAATGTGTAAAATGCTGAATTTATAAATAATGGCACTCAATCAATGTTAAACTGCTTTTGCAGAGGTGAAAAGCAGTAACAGTAATGCAGGCAACACAAGTCAGTGAAAAGTGGCTGAAAGACCAAAACGTTAAAAAATAACTTGAATCCTAAGAGCAAGTAAAAGAGAAATATCAAAGGTTATCCCTACCTACAAAACCAGTCTTACTCCATGTCCTCCCCTGTCCACATACTGACACCAAAAACAGGGCTTCACTTATGCCTTCTTTTTACTTCACTTTTTATCTGCGTGATTCACTGACAACACAAAGCTACATGTATGTTTTCATATCATCATATAATATTTGTTGCAGTTCAGTGCATTACCTCAGTTTCTGTAGATTTTTATTTTGGGAAATGTTCCAGCCTCTGCTCTGTCTGTTAATGTTGTGGCTCAGTATTACCGAGGATTACAGAAAGTAAGACTGTCAGCCTCACCTGGTGGAGCAGACTGAACATTGCAGGTGTTACAGTAAAACAGGCTGTACACAAAAGTGAAGAGGGGAATCAGCATAACTCAATGCCAAAAGTGCATTTTACTGTGTGTGCTCACTTAGGCAATTAATTCAATCAAATAGGAATGTAAAAGGATGTAAATCTACAGGATGATGCTTGTGTTAAGTTGAGATATTTCTTTCAAAGTAGCTTTGGCGCTGATGCTTCCTCAAAGTTGGGAGTCTGAAGGTCAACTTTAATATGATCCTCTTGGTCCTGGAACAAAGTTAAGATTACAAACACTGGATCGTGAATGCCGTCATTCAGAGTGACGCAGTGACAGAAGTAAAAGATAAACCAGCTTTTGAGAATGTGGTATGGTGCACATTTAAACTATAATCTAAACTGCATTGTCTGAGGCTGTGAGGACAGAGTTACTGAGTCGAACTAGACTGGAAATAATCTCTCTTTAACAAAAAACTCCTTATTTATTTACCGACCAAACATGACAATCGGCCTTGGGTTATCACAGCACTAACTACATTGTTTTAAAGTGGGAAACAGCAACTGCACTGATCTCAGTAACCTGCTCAGTAATTGTAAAGTGGCATCGACAGAATTATTTTCAGGTTTGCTAAACATATTTTTAGTATTGAGAGTCACAGGTCCGCCTGAATTACCATGTTGGTCTTACATATGGACTAAAAAGGCTGCGTTATTAACCAGAACAGTGGTATGAGATCATGGTCATAAGCAAGAAACAAGGTTTAATCTTAAAAAAGAGGCTGTTACTGCCTTCTGATACTGTGATTTGCTGAGGAAAAGGATCCGGTTATGAATGTTGTAAATTTCATGGAAGATATTTGAATCTATAGATAAAATGCTGCAGTAGATAAAATGCTTCAATGAGCATCACAACCTGGAACATGGAGCTTAAAAGGCTCAGGCATTTACCAGATAGGCAGGGTCTGACAGAGAGGTGCTATGGGTTGCATGAGGAGCAGTAAAGGATTGATTATCTCTGGCGCTTGAGATAAGATATCTTGGCTGCAAATTTTCACCAGTCCTGCAAAAAAAGAGCAACAAAAACTCAAAACTTTACAATTAAAAATAAACTTGTCCATATAATTTCAGATTTATTTTTGGAATACTTTCCTGCAGACGCAGTCAGTCAGTCTGTTGAATGGCAGCTAAAGTGCTTGACTGATACTGACACATCAGAGGATCATATGCGCAGTCATAATGCAGTTTAAAAGAGCCAAAGGAGTTAATTTAGTACCAGGGAACAGTAGATCATTTATATAAAGCTCCACAGCTATGATGACTCATGCCTTTTTTCCTTTTTAACGGGCTCTTGAATGATACAATGATACATGGATCCAAACAAACAGCTCTGTTATTTGTGTGCCAGCCATCTCCTTGTTTACTGAATTTGTGTCATGCATCTACCATACCTGCAACCATACTGTGTACATGTATAGTATATAAGCCATACACTGTATACATACACACATGCACAAATCAGTCACTGCTAGATGAGTCCCTCCTGTCCTAAAGTGAAGTAGACCCAACCAGAAGTCTGTAGTGTGTAACACTGTGCACGCTTTATTTAACCCAGCCAGTATTTTATCACGCTCACAACATAAACATAGTGTGAACTGTGCAAAGTGCAATCCAGGTCCTTTTAAAGGAGAGGTTAAAAACATGTGCTGGTCTGGAGGCCAGTCTATCTGAGCTGCTAAGGAGCTGTGGAATGAGATTTGTGCGACTTTAAAGTGGATCAGTGTTTTGTAATGAATGGCTTTTTTTTTTTTTCCTCGTCGGTGCGCCTGCCTATTATTAGCTACGGAGGCCTTACAGTAAGTGGAGGTGGTTCCATGACGGGCAGAGCTGCAGCTCTGCAGCGCACCGACAGACTCCAGGTCAGCGTTCGCATTTTTGGCAAAGCGATCGGACTTAACGTCGTGATCCAGCGGACCTCTCCCGACACATCTGCGCTCTGTTTCAAAGCCTCGGTCACCTTACCTCGAAGATGAAGTTAAACGCGAGCCGCCGTCAGGTGCAAGCCGCATCCGATGGAGCCCTGCTTTTTGTCTCGTCCGTCGAC
This sequence comes from Chelmon rostratus, assembly GCF_017976325.1. Lineage (NCBI taxonomy): Eukaryota > Metazoa > Chordata > Actinopteri > Chaetodontiformes > Chaetodontidae > Chelmon > Chelmon rostratus. The sequence continues at coordinate 26,174,819 of NC_055662.1, read as the reverse complement.
CAACTCCATGCAGCGCTTCCTTATGTTGCGGTAAAGGCATCTTTCATGCAGTGATATAAAAACTGGTTTTAATCTTAAAATCGCGGTTGTTGGAACGCGGAGCGAGGAAAGCGGGTTGGAGAGTCGGTGGCGGGGTGTTACATAACGTGTAATGCAGCAGAGCCTCATGACTAGTGTCTCGGTGGTGGAGGGACTGTTCGGTCCTTCGGTAGGATATACACAATTTATCATCTTTGTTGTGGATGATGACTGAGGCTGCGAGCTTATTTTCATGGTGATTTGTGTCGGCGGATGGTCTGGTGGCGCAATTTGGCTTCATCACAACATCTGACCATATGAAAAAAAAATGATTAATTAATTCGGGAGTTGCGCAGTGTGGAGTGTAACAGGAAAGGGATATGAATGAGCAATATTAGAGGCGGTGTATCTCTACAGTGTCATGCAGGCCCAGCCTAAGGTCACGCTGTCAGACGTGTTTGTGCATTTGACTTAATGGAGTTGAGACCGAGCCTATAGGGATGCAGATTGTGCAGTCAATGAAAGGCTGATTTCATGAATGACTGCAAACGGCAGGTGACCGCTCGGATAAAAAAAACATCATAGTAGTCCGTACTAGTAATCTGTAGAGCGGCTGCACATCCAAAATCTAACTCTTGCTATAAGAGGTAAATGCTGTTTTCTGATCGCAGCACGTCATCCTCCACTATCAGAAATGTGGTCCAGGTGCAGGTCGCAGCTTAAGTGATGCTGGAGGAAGGGAGGCAGTTATTTCCTTACAGCAGGAATGAGGAGTATCTGACCTCTTTCATGAGACTTTTGCTTTATCTTACAGTCTGAATATGACCCTTAAAAAAGGTTGTGATTCTCAGTGCAGTAACTCTGCCGAGGGGGATAGATGCTGGGGCAAAGCTGGTCCAGTGTCCTGAGGTGGCACATGTTAGGAGTAAAAATGCAGCTGGACTGCACCAGCATGACAGTAGCCTGTTGGCATTTGAATCTGCTGCTGATGTTTTTGCTGATTAAGAAAAGACACATCGGCGTAACAGATTGCCTGATATCGGCTGTGACATGCAGGCTACAGTTCCCTTGGAAACCGGTCGGGCTACCTTATTCATCAGCCACCATTTTCAACAGATAGAAATAGTCTGTTTACCTATTCCCTCCATTTCATTTAATCAGGGGTTATTTGAGGATGTCACATTTCTTGTGCTCATTTTTATGAATTAGGGCTCCGATGATTGATGCTTTAAGATAAGGTTGTTTGGATTGTAATGCAGGAACCATAAATAGAGAAAAGTATTTTAGGCTGGATATGACTATATCAGCCTTAATTAACAAACTAAGCAGTTTAATCTGGAAAAAAATAGTTTTTGTTTAATTGTGGCTATTATTTTGCAGTACTGGGCGTGTTGTAAAGTCTATGGCTCCCTCCCAAAACACCCCCCCTTTTTGCTTGCTTGTCCCTTTAAATTTTGTTCTATATCAGGAACAAGGACAGGGAACTTGTGAATGGGCACGGGGAAGTCACGAGACCATCCATTGATAGCTCTGCAGGCAGAACAAGCAGTGCAGATGAGGAGCAGTCAGTGTCTAATATCCATATTGATCCATGTGCCTGTACTGTTCAGGACAATAGTTCAGGATTTCAGGCGCTGATGCAGCTTTCTGTGCTTCTTCGTGCTTGGACAGGTCCCAGTTGACAGATTCTGATATGGACTATGAGAGGCCAAACGTCGAAACTATCAAGTGTGTGGTGGTGGGAGACAATGCCGTTGGAAAGACCCGCCTTATCTGCGCCCGGGCCTGCAATGCCACACTGACTCAGTACCAATTACTCGCTACACATGTGCCCACAGTCTGGGCTATTGACCAGTACAGGGTGTGCCAGGAGGTGAGTCTGCAAGCTCATGATGTTTTACCTGCATGTTTTTAAAATGTGAATGTGTTTTTGAGGATTTCAATCTAAATCTACGCATGAATAAAACACTAATCACACGAAATGTGCCTCATCAGTGAGTTATAGAAACTGATGGTTGCACATCTGTGAATGTGTCATCTTTTATTAGGTACTAGAGCGCTCCAGAGATGTCGTGGATGACGTCAGTGTGTCCCTTCGCCTTTGGGACACTTTTGGAGACCATCACAAGGACCGGCGTTTTGCATACGGCAGGTGAGATGTTGTAAAATTCAGTGTTAGTCTTCCAGTGCTTGTTCTGATGCTGCCTGAGCTGAGAGAGTTTGTCCTGCGCCTCCCTTCAGGTCTGATGTGGTGGTGCTGTGCTTCTCTATCGCCAACCCCAACTCTCTTTACCATGTGAAGACCATGTGGTACCCTGAGATCAAGCACTTCTGCCCCCGTGCTCCTGTCATCCTGGTGGGCTGTCAGCTGGACCTGCGATATGCAGACCTGGAGGCAGTGAACAGGGCACGGAGGCCTTTGGCTAGGTAGTGGGACTTATGTTTGAACACAAGAATTTTTAACTGAGGGTCAGAGATTGTTTGAGATTTGTTTTGATATACTCTTTCTAGTGCCAGAATTGTCTGTGATGTATTCTCTTGTGTTTCAGACCCATTAAATCCAATGAGATCCTTCCTCCAGAGAGAGGCCGGGAGGTGGCCAAAGAGTTGGGAGTGCCATATTATGAAACCAGTGTTGTTGCTCAATTTGGAGTCAAGGACGTCTTTGATAATGCTATCCGAGCTGCACTCATCTCACGCCGCCACCTGCAGTTTTGGAAATCTCACCTCAGAAATGTGCAGCGGCCTCTCCTTCAGGCGCCCTTCCTGCCACCAAAACCTCCCCCACCTATAATCACTGTGCCTCCTCCCCCAACCACCACAGAGGAGCATCCGGTCGGGCTTCTGGAGGACCCACACTGTGCTGACGTCATCCTGGTCCTGCAGGAGCGGCAGAAAATCTTTGCACACAAGATATACTTAGCGACATCCTCTTCAAAGTTCTACGACCTCTTTATCATGGACACACAAACTGAGGAGACTGAAAGGCCCGCTCGTGGTCCCCTCTCCGGTCGAGAGCTGCTGATGCGTGCTGCTAGCTTTGATGTTTGCGAGAGCAGCGATGACGGAGACAGGGCCAACCTGAGGGCCTGCACTAGCGATGGGACCCTGAAAGACTCCGAGGGCGCCAGACGGGGCAGAATGCTCTCCTCGTGGAGCCGAGCTTTCGTCAGCATCCAGGAGGAGCTGGTGGATGACCCTGTAACATACAGCCCCAGGCCCATGACCGTAGTGCACATGGACCAGTCCATGCAGCTCGGCCCTTTTCGAGCTGTGCTTCGCTACCTGTACACAGGTCAGCTAGACGAGAATGAGAAAGAGCTGATGCACATTGCACACATTGCTGAGCTGCTGGAGGTCTTTGACCTGCGGATGATGGTGGCAAACATACTGAACAATGAAGCCTTCATGAACCAAGAAATCACCAAAGCCTTCCATGTACGGCGCACAAACAGAGTCAAAGAGTGCTTGGCCAAAGGCACCTTTTCTGGTGAGTGGAAATCGTTAATCCATGTTTGTTCATGTGTTCTTCACATAGAGCGGATGCAGGTGGAAGTGAGCTGTTATCAGTGTCTCACCTTTGTGTTGCAGATGTAGTATTCAAGCTAGACGATGGGACGATCATGGCCCACAAGCCTTTACTCATCTCTAGTTGTGACTGGATGGCAGCTATGTTTGGTGGGCCTTTTGTGGAGAGCTGCACCAAAGAGGTAAGTTAACCTGCATCAGTGGCTGTAAAATCAAACCAGCAGAGCTCAAGTTCAGACCTGAGTCAGCACTGGGTAAAGCATTTATTCTAAGTTGTTCATATTTTCAGTGGCATTCTCATTGCCAGTCGATTAAAGCGAAACCATTTAAAATTTAATTACTTTATAATAATATATTATTTTAATTATAATATAATTAAAGTACAATAGCGCAGCAAAAGATCAATAGGTGTACTGACCCAGGCTGAGCACCAATAAACTATGTCGTCTGTGCACAAAATATAATTTAATCAGAGAATTTCAAGTCGTTTCTATTGTAATTACACAAGCTTCTGTGGTCCAAACGTACTGTAGTCATGTGAGCTCAACTACTTTGTTTTTCTATTGTAGCAGAAAATAATACTACAAAGATGATGATGAATAAATACATCTGCAGGTAGTTTGAGATTTTACTTTCACTTCAAACGATGGAAAATCATTCGGCCCTTCAAAGCTATTTTTAGATGTGCAGACCAAACCAAAGCAGAACTGACAAGTAAAGAAATATTGTTATTTCCATTACATCATATGAATACAGAAATGAAAATTTCCTCTTGCTTTAGGTCTTGCTAGTAAATCCAAAACAAGAATAAAGTCAGCAAAGTGCTTAGGCCCCGAAGTCATGACTGTGTCACGTGTTCCTGTTTGTAAGGTGCTGTTTCCCAACACAACTCGCAGCTGTATGAGGGCTGTGCTAGAATATCTGTATACGGGGCGGTTTTGTTCCCGGCCTGACCTGGATGCAATGGAGCTTATTGTGCTTGCCAATCGTCTTTGCCTCCCCCACCTGGTTGCACTTACAGGTATTACATTTGGCACATTTATTAAACCACAGGATTGTATTACATAAACGGTTGTGCATGATTCCAAGTTAATTTCTGTGGTCACTTGCTTCTGTGTTCCTTTCAGAGCTCTACACAGTGACAGTATTGACAGAGGCAGCGATGATGGGGGCTGACATTGATGGAGATGTGCTGGTGTACTTGGATATGGCCCAGGTAGGTTGACCTGACAGTCATCACTTAACAGGGACGGCACTTAAAGCTTTTATATAATGCTTTGGCAAATTGGATTTTTATTAATGAGGGCATTTCTCAGGGAAAACCGCTCTGCAGGCTGAAATAATCTTTACACCTAGTAGGTGGAGCCAGAGAAACAGTTTCTCAGAGTGCAAGTCAGCTGTTTGGCAAAATGAAAGGCATCTTCGGGGCAGTGGGCATTTAGGACATGGGAGTGTCAGCGTGCAGGCTCAGCACTTAAGTTCATCTCATCATTCAGGCTCAGATGTGCTTCTGCTTCAGCTGTATTTTTGCTTCGGCTCAAGTTCATCAGCGTCATATGCGAAGATGGATCACATGTTCATGTTGTGGCAGTTTGATTAACTACTGCTTGCTTCAGTAATATGCACCACTAAAGGGCAAAATGGAAATATAAATTGAAGTGGAAGGGGTGTTTCATGCAATTCTTACCTAATCTTGAGGCCCAGTCTTATAGAGGAGACGCATGTTAGGAGCAACCTGAGGGTTAATACAGCCCTGGTCATATGTCACTTCTTTGTCGAGCTCAAGTATACTCTATCACCTTCAGCTGCACTTCCTCAGTTGCTATTCCAATGCTAGCATGCTAAAATTAGCCTGTTAATTCTATATGATAATGTTAGTGTTAAGCTTTAAGTATAATTGAGGACAGCTGATGAGCAACAACTTAACTCTCAAACTCTCAGAAAATACATATAAAGCAAAAGCCAGGCCGAGCAGAGCAGATGTAAACATGACGATAAACCTGCTGCACTGCTGTCACATATGAATAAAAGACCATGTTTCATTCATGTATTAATGACCATGGCTTTTTAGTTTAGATTTAGCTTAAATAATGACAACAACGACAATGCTTGTCATGTGCAAAAACGCTATAGCATTATGGCTTTTATGTTGACAGTTCCACGGTGCCCAGCAGCTCACTGGCTGGTGTCTTCACCACATCTGCACCAACTACAACAGTGTTTGCCGCAAGTTTCCCCGAGACATGAAGGCCAAGTCTACAGGTAACACACGTCTGATCTGGTGGCAGTTGTTTTGTGTTTGTGTGACCATTTGGATCATGACAGCATCAAATGAAGATGTTTAATGGGCTTTAAGGAAAATTGGCCAATTTAAATAAAATCTGTGAAAGCAGACTAAGCTCAGTGGACCTAGCCCACGTCAGTAAGAGTTCTATTAAGTTTTTAGCACTTCAGAAGCAAAATAGTTATTCAGTATATAGTCAAGAACACCTAAAAATGAATCATCATTGCCCACACTGTACTGGTTTGATCAATAATCCACAAAGACGATTGTATCATCTGGTTTTTACATTGCACTGTTATCTAAAATTGTCCATCACTGTACTATGTAGCCAGTTTATAGTGCTGCAAACTCAGTAATTACAGTAAGCCAATACAAAAGCTTCTTAACTCAGTTTTTCCTAGTAAAGTAAACTGGATAACATTTTTTGCTTTAACATATCATTATGAAATAATGTTGATTGTACAGTGTAATAGCTGTAGAATAATGACACACATCAGCATTTAAATCGGTTTCCTGTAAGCCTCGATTTCAGTGTGCAGCTCTGTCTGGTGCGATCTCCTGGGAAATGAAGGCTGACTGGTGACCCAGTCAGGCTGGCACCATTTCCATCTGCTTTCATGTCTCCATTATAGACTAAATGAATGAATGAACTCACACTGTTCTCCTAATGTTTTCTACTACGCCCTACTCCTCCATCCCAACGCCAAGCCCTGCTGTATTCAAACTATGTTATTACTCCATATAAAATTGTGACAATTTCACTTTACCTCTGCAATACTGTATGTCATGTGTTGTTGGTTATTGCTATTTGCTTATTTTTGCCAACTATAATACCACTTGGAAATGTAAGGGGAGAAAGTGGAAAAGTTGTTTGTTTCCACTTTTTTCTCAACAGTTTATGCAGTATATAAGATTTACTCTGTATTGCTAGCACAATTGTCATTGTGAAAAAAATGTGCAAATGGAGAAAATAATCCAACGTAGCATTTTGCAATTCCTAAAACAGTTTATTCTGATGCAGAGAACCAAGAGTACTTTGAAAAACATCGCTGGCCACCTGTGTGGTACCTGAAAGAGGACGACCACTACCAAAGAGCACGCAAAGAGCGCGACAAGGAGGACTACCTGTACCAGCGACGGCAATGTAAACGCAAGTGGCTCTTCTGGAACCTTCCTTCCTCCCCTAACTCAAACTCTCCCTCTTCTGGCTCGTCCGCTGTCATCTGATCAAGTGGTAAGGCCAGGTCCACTCTGGAGTGAAGAACATCAGTGTGGATGCGAGTTGTAAAAGATACAATTAGAAGATAAGCACTGCTGGCTTGGTACGCCCCAATTATTCAGGCACACAGTTTCTCCTCCGGTTTGTTTGCCTCTGCAGTCGAACGGCGCGCCTCCAGGTTTGCAAGGTCAGCTCAATCTGGCAGATAAAATAATGAGTTTTGTTCCTTAGATTTTTAGCTTGGTGTACTCAAACCTCAGTGATAAGAACCTCACTGACAAATGGCACAGTGTAACTGGCGCAAATAACAACTCATATTGATTGTTATATGTTCCACTTAGTTTTACATTTTAAAAATAGAACTCTGCTGGCACAGAATTTTCCACATATGATCATAATTATCATCAATTAACCTGAACTGATAACCAAGTGCTGCTTATCAGCTGCAACAACCAGCAATTCAACACAGAACTTCTCAGTCTCAGAGATATAACACTTTGCCCTTAAGTGTTTGTACAATCTACCAAACTATGTGTACAGTATGATCTCATCAACAGGATGTAACAGTGATATAGCCTGCCAGGAATCAGTTACTGAAGACATTCACGCTAACCATGCTGATTTTGATCGTTCACGCAAAGCTAAAAATACCGGAAAGTTCCACTTCTGTTTGTTTTTGTTCAGTCATTCTATTTATGAATGTTTGTGTGCGGCTTGCACAGTTAAAAGTGATGTGAGTCCGGCCACACTCAGCAATTTACGTATTGTGATCATGTGATTTGTGGCCTCTTGTCACAAAAGGGCTTTAGTTTACACGAATGCATTCAGTGTCCTGAGACACAAGAGATCCCAAATCAAGGAAAATAAATATATTTTCTGTAAAAATGCCAGCAAAAACAAACCAGATCAATATTATTTCCAATGTGTTGCTAGATGAGGCTTGTTAGCACACTTTCCCTGAAAAATTCCTTCAGGTTTGCATTGAATGGTTCCATCAGCTTGATCACTGTCCAACAACACATGATGCATCTCAGAGCCAACAGCAACATTTCCAGAGCTGAAGTGACTACATGTACATTAGCATCCCTCTCTGATGGTGTGTTTGATGCAGCTGTCACCGGTGGGGATTGGCCTTTAGAAATGTATCTTAGTTGATCAGAGGATGCCCCCTGACTGTCTGCAGTTGGCTGTGTAAGACTTGTACATGCAGGAGGCTTCCTCGTGCCTGGTTGAAGTCATCCATACTCTTCTACACACCTTGAGCACTTTCCGGACTCTCCTCCACAGAGACATACACAAGAACCTCCAGCTGCAGCATCCTGGTAAATGGTACTAAAGACAGTGTGGTGTCACGAGACGCTGCAGCAAATGTAAAGAAAGGAACTGGGGTGGATACAAGACCATGATGTTTAAAGAAACATTGTGAAGAGGTTTAGATCAAATCATTTCTCTTGATTTGTGTTGCATACCTCACAGTATATGTTCAAGATTGTCATCTACTGTTGTACTTGATTGTAGGTTGGACTTATAAGCATGGTGCTCAGTGAAGATGGGTAGTATTGTAAATTGTACAGATTATCAGATGAACTGCAAGTAACTTGCATCACTCTAATGTGCAGTTACCTAATATTGTGCACTGCAGGCAGTGAGCAGAATCATACAGTATTACTGAGTAATACATATACTGAATATAGACTTGACTTATCTGACTTGCATTTAGTTACTGTGCAGCTACAAACTGTTGTTGAAAATAACTGAATACTCATTGTGCTGACCTCCAGTTACATCTACTATATACTGTAGTATAAATGCAAATTACAGGCAGTTCAAATGAACCGTGGACTAATATTAGAATAGGATTAAAGTGCAAAGTAGACACATGTTTATATAAATGACATTAAAGACTGCATCCAAAAAAACACGCCATTGTTATCAAAAAAAGTAAATTCTGATTGCAGCATTTGCTTTTGCAGCATATGTTAAAGAACGGCTTGCTTTAATCCTGCATATGATTGGTTCTACTTTTCCATACGGTTTTTGACGAGGCAGATATTTAGAGCCCCACAAAGTGGTCAATTCAGTGACAAAACCAATGTCTTGCTTGCATTAACTCATGACTTAATAACTACACTGCATGAACAGGGCTCGCTGAAATAGATGAAGTTCATTCATTGTCATTTAAAGTGTAAGATATAGATTAGTAGTGGTACTGGTGCTCTAAGCAGTAGCTTTAAATTGTTCTCAATTACATTACCCTTTGTCTGTTACTAAGTAAACATAAGAACTGTCATTTTGAATATCTTAATTGATCAAATATTTTGGTACACGTGGTCAGACATTAGACCGAAGGATGGGCTTTCAGGAGTATTTGCTCTTTTAGAGTCATCTTTATCCTAATTCTGAATGTTTGAATTTATTAGATCTGAATAATAAATAAATATGTCCAGTTTTCACCCAAAATGCAGTTTATTATAATAGTTTAACAGCAGGAGGGTCAGTATTGTTCTATTTTGCCTTGGTGGTGTGATTGATAAATTTCATACACGTGCATTTCATTGCTCAGTACATTTCATTTATCAATGAATCTTCTGCTGATGTTTTGCATCAACAACACCTCATGCCTTAATGTACAGTGTAGTGTATGGTATCGAATGTAAAGTAGTTTTACTGTGGTTACTTGTTTGTTTGCTATATGTTCAGTTACCATGGTGCTCTCTAGGTTGTGTGTTTGTTCGTAAATGTACATAATCCATCACTTGGATGTAAAGCAGTCGACTTATGATTCGGGGAGTTCGGTGTGTGTTTTATGTTCTTTTAAAGCCGTAAACACAAAACTAATTAAGACTATGAAGGCCACACTAGACTAACATAATGACAAACCATCAATTCGTGACATTAACCATGAAATGAATGCAGGGATTTCAAATTTGTCTCATTATTTTAAAGTTGCTTTATGCTGATGAGCTCCAATTTTGGAGTCTGCATAATAAAAAAAAATGCTGAAACATTGCAGCCATTGGAAATTGTATTGTAACTCTAACATGTAAATAGTAATTGTGTGATGACTTGCAATTCAAACTTGGCATAGCAATTGATACAAGCTATTGCATAGTTTAACATAGATAACACTGTTTTTGTACTATGCATACTGAAATGTCTGACTTTGAAACTACAAACTTGCACTGCTTTGTAGCACCAGGTTCAATTCAAACTGCATCAGAGGGTATAGCAACATCATTAGATACTAGACAACATCAGGTTGAAAAAAAAAAAGACAAAAACAAAAAAACAGATTAGATCATAAATTACAAAGAAGTTGTCACTGGGCCCTTTTCCATATGTTTGGGTGCTAATATCACCGCTGCAGAGAAGCACAAACCAAAGGGAGCTTTAGCAGCACCAGGAATATATATGCTGCACAATCACTACTGCATAGTTTAAGAGGCCTTGTTCAGATATGGTTGAAAATTAAATAAAAAAAAACATAATAAATTGAAAGAAAAAAACTTGAATGTTTTCTCAGTGTTCAAAGCCTGGATGACATTTTCCTTAGTCATCGGGTACTTTTGTTCTCAAGAGCTGTTTTTATTGTTTGGGAGCTGTAAATCTGAAATTCTGTAGCATGTGTTCTTGGAAATGTGTAAATAATATTTACTAAATAAAAAAAGGAGTACAGTTTGGGTATGGCGCCAGTCTCAGTTGTGGTGTGTCATATGAAACTTTTGCAGCCTCATAGGTCAGAAGGACGGTGCCGTGCGCAGAGGCGGCAGCAACATCCGCGACCTGAGCCGGGAGAAGAAGAAGAAGAAACCTGCCTCGAAATAGAAGTGAACAACTCCAGAGATGGTAACTTTAATCACAAATGAATTCAGCTTCCCTTTAAAGACTGCAATTACTGAGTACAGTGATATTTAAAGTTTGTTCTCTGTCTCAGCAGACACCTGATATATTATACCGTGTCGACGTGTAACGTTAGCCTCAAGTTTGATACACTGCATAAATATAAACTAGCTAAAACACGTCAAAACTAGCTTCGCGCTAATGTGGGCATTTTACTGCAAACTAAACTAAACTTGCCCTCACGACGCGAGAGTCATTTTAACGTAAGTATAGATACGTTTGTTATCCGGACATAAGTGAAAGTAAAGCCTGGTGTATCTGTCCTGTGGCAGGATGTAGCCAAATGAAGCTAATAAGTTTAAATATAGCAACCATTTCTTGCAGCGTGGCGCGTGCCCCCTCCAGTTTTAGCAGTCAACGCGCGTGACGCACGTTTAAATGCTGAAATACATCCATGACATTGACTTTAATGAGAAGTACTAATTGTGACAAGTGTTGTTACGTAATGTAGGATGCATCAGTGCTGCTGATGTGTCAAAACAAACAATGGCTGGCCAAGACCGAGCAGCAGGTGAAAGAGAATTTAGACATTAAAGGAGAAATACCTAAAATCTTCAGGATGAAGCCTCTGAGGTGTGCAGACTTCATGTGGTATTATACTAAATGTCATTAAGTTTAAAATTGTTCAAATGTTTCATTTTATTTTACTTTTATTTATAATTTTCTCTACTTTCTTTACAGCAAACTAATTGTTCTCTCTTGCTCTGGGAAGTTGCCTCTAGCACAGGCATCTCAAACCGGTTCCATAAAGGGCGCGTGGCTGCAGGTTTTCATTCCAACCCAGGAGGAGCACATCAGGCCAACCAATCAACATCAAGGGATCACTTAGTTATCAGCTGAAGACTGAGATCAGCTGATTAATTGATTCCAGCCTGGTGTGTTCCTCCTTGGTTGGAATGAAAACTTGCAGCCACGCGGCCCTTTATGGAACCGGTTTGAGATGCCTGCTCTAGCATTTTAAACTATATTGACAATAAAAAAAACATTAAGTGTTAGTTGCTGGCCCACATTAAAGCTGTAAGTTAGAAATGCTTGAGTTACAGTCACTTTTCCACCACTTTTTTATGTACTGTTTAAGCGCTGTACTTCTTGACAGATGAATGACATGCAACATGAACTGCTGCTGAGCTTTCATTTATTAGAAATGACAAGTGGTCAATATGAACAGGTCTCCTTTGACCTTGACTGCCAGGACATAATTGGCTGTATTTCAGTCAGACTGTATTACTTGGTAAAAGAGCAATACTATTTCAATCTAACAGGCTTAGAAATAGAACATTTCCTGAATAAAACCAGTTTTTCTGTTGTTCTGCAGACTATGCCGGCACAGTTTCTGGTGTTATGTGTTTGTATTTTGGGGTTTTTCCATGTGGAAGGAACAACAAACACCCTGAGCTCTCAGGATTCTTCTTTCTGTCAGTAAGTATCCCATAACACCTCACAGAGCTGGGATCATAGTGTACTTGCAATGACAATTAAACAATGCACAAAACGTGGAAAAGACAGAAGAATCTGAACTGATGCTTAATTTGCTCTCTCAGTGTTGTACTTAGCACTTTTTGCTTATGGCAGTATTGGAACCTTTTTAAGTCATGTTTTTTTCAGGATGTGAGCCTATTCACTTTTTCTCTCAATGCAGAATGTAATACAAAATTGTGTAGAGTGAATATCATCTTTTATCTCTCTTCAATAAAGTGGTGGACTAGAGGTGATATATCCAGGACTGGACATTGACAAATGCCTCATAATTCCAAAGGAGCTGAAACTCAGAGAAAAGATCAGCACAGTTTGGAAGACCCCGCAGATTTACTTCTCTGGAGCACACAAGGTAAGAGGTGTGTGTGTGTGCGCGTATGCGTGCGTGTGCTTGTGTGTGTATGTGTTTTGTGGATTTGTTGGAACATTGTGCACATTTTACTGTGTGTGTGAAATGTCTTTGTGTAGTCTGTGCTATTTGGCAAACATGCACACCCTCATTTGTAACACTAGAGTGCAGTAATAGATAAGACAAGCTGCCTCTACGTCGGCAGAACAGAATTTAAGTTATTTTGATAAGAAGCAAAAGTTTCACAACATTTTGAAGAAATTCCTGAAATAAAAATTCAGTCATATTTAAAAAATTATGACTGTTCTCCAGCTTTGACCTTCTATGCTACCTTGTCTGATCTACATTGCCTGTACTGATACCTGATATGCTGTAGTACTCTTTGTCACCAGGGGATGGTGCTAGCACATCATACTTGTAAGCCATTGAGTGAACAATTGTGTTAACCCAAGGTAATGTCCTGTCTACAGTTTATACTATTCAGAATGTCATATAACATAAAATGTTTGGTAGGTAATACTGCCATTGACGTCCCTAATTCAGTCTTATTTTGACGGGTAAATGCTCTAATCTGTTTCATCCTTGTGATGCTACAATGAAGAAATCCCCAACATCAGTCAGGTGTCATCACAGTTAAATTGAATTTCAGCAGACAGCACACGAAACTGTGTGTGCATTAGAGGATGAGTGTAAGAACCAGTATTTTTTAATGGTAACTCGTGTTTAATAATAAAAAAAAAAACGTTTAGGTAGGTAGGTTTGGGTGACCCTAAGAGTGAAATCGATTACTAAATGTAAATCATTTATGTGAAGGATTCGGCTAATTGAAAAAACTAATTGAAAATAATACAGTAAAACTACAGTTTGAAGTTTGTGTGTCGTGTTGTGATATTAGACACATTCATACTGTGCTTGTGTTAAACATGATTTAAAATATATAAAAATGCAGTGCTGATGATAAAACAAAGAATGACATTAATGTTCCCTCCCTTAAATAACTTTTACAGCGCAGAAACTGAAGAGAAAAACAAGTTTTGAAAATAGGTCGACGGTACATGAAGTAGGGCTTAAATGACGTGTTCCATGTTCCTCTTAAAATATTTCCTCTTGTCATGCCAGATAGAAAATCATCACAAAGATTTATTCAGATGATCCGTGTAGTATTCCTTTATTTATATGTGTATTTTGAAGTGGGTCGTGTTCAGTGTGGTTTTCTTGTTGAGCGACAAATTGAGAGAGATGCAGTTCCATATCCACAGAACCCCTGCTGAAGTTGACAATGAAATTACATCAAGCGCACACCAAATCCTATATCTGTAAATTGAAAACTTAAATTGAACGCCACCTCGATTTAGGAGGTAGTTTATGAATTCCACAGCTAAGCAGTCTAGCTTGAACATGATCTATTGCCCTTCTCTTGCCCAAACTCCATTTGATCTATGGTCGTATTATCTATAATGCTGTCTTACATGATTCTCTTTTATTGCCAGAATCAGTGTCAGACAGCAAAACAGATTACATGTTGGATTAAATCAATACAAACTTTATTTACTGGGCTTTGAAATGTAATTCTCCATTTCTCTTGACACTTAAGTAAACATGCACTATTGAAGGATCAGATTGTTGCCTGTGGTTCTCTGGTTGGTCTGCTGGTCCACCACGCTTTCTGTCACCGTGCCATGCTGCCAGCACTGCTGCTATTCTCTGCCACTCAGCCCTTGTACCCAGTAGTAGGAATACAGAATGGTGGCCGCTCTTGCTCAAATCCACCCACAGTAACACCCACTTCATTACTGGGACGGGATGCATGCCTGCTGAGTAATTGTAATGGAGCGCAATGGGCAGTAGTCCCATAAACCCGCCTCTAAATAGGTGCTCATAACCAAAAACAAAGCAAAGGGCCACAGAAACTGCAGATTTCTGTGTTCAAACTTCAGAGCAGCGATTCACCACTTGAACTTATGTGTTAGCAAAACCTGGCATGTGTGTTGATGGAGCATTTTTAGAAATCCTAATTACATTCAGAAGCCTCAAAAGCATCTACGGTTCGAAGAAAGTGGGATATGTATTGGCTAATGGGACTAAACTAGAACAATGTGACTTGGTTACAATTTCATAAATAAAGTTAGTGCAAAGTGATAATAAGGATTGGAAATTGAACAGACCTGACAATATTCTTTGATGGGATCATGTTTAGAAATTGTTGTAGTAAGTGTGAAGTACAGATTGCTGAAGGTCGGCATGTAAGTTTTAAAATACACAGACTTAGTTTTATGAATAAATTAACCTTTGAAGTCTACAAATAAAAACAGTAGAAAATGAAACTGTCATCTGATTCATTTCCTGTTACGGATTTCAAATGCTGTACCATGATTGTACAATATATCGAAAGAAACGTTTTGCGCTGAAGGATGAAGTTGGTGATTCAAGGAGAATGCACATTATGAGTCCGATTAGAATTTGGTTACAGTAAATGTTCAACAACACCAAGTAAATGGGTTATACCCATGCAGAGCTAAAAATGATCACTATCATTTGTTGAAATGAGACTTATAGTTTTTTTGAACTGCAGTTGTAATATACAAAATTATTGATAATAAAAATTACAGAGGACATGATTAGTGTCTTAAATTAAGGTTAATACTTTTAATAGTTTAAGGACTTTGGTTGGGACAGGAGCAACAAAAGACTGGAAAAGTTGCTCCAAAAACACCTGTTTGGAACATTTCACAGGTAAACAGGTTGATTGGTAACAGGTGATGATATTATGAAAGAGGCATCCTGGAAAGGCTCAGTCATTCACAAGCAAGGATGGAGCGAGGTTCACCACTTTGTGAACACATGATTGTATAAAGGATGTTGCTACATGGGCTCAGGAACACTAAAATCGTCAGTAAACACAGTTCATGTGTTTTTATTCATGTTTTACTCAGAGTCCTTTTTTTTGGAATCCGGGTTGTAGTAGGAACCAGAAGTATCTGTTAACTTCAGCGATATCAAGAATAATTGTCAAACAATCAAAATGTCAGACAAAACACTAATATGTTAACTCAAAAGTGGCCTGTTTGTATAAACCAAACCACTGAAGAGATGTTATGTTTGACACATGTACTGTTCAAATGACTCCTGACACAGCCAGGTAACAATGGTCCCAGTCAGAATTTGATGTCTGGAAGTTGGACTTGGATTAGGAAAGTAGCTCAGATGCTCAGCAGTGCCAATGTAAAGCTGTCATCTGTCTGTCAGCTGTCCTGGTTTTCCAAACCAACTCTTATATTTGATATTTACTGACACCTGGCAGCATAAAGTGTCTTTGAAGACACCAAGCCAAGCTGTAATTGAAAGATTCAACTTTTAAAATCATCTTATTGTGTTCTTAAAATGGGGCCTCAGAGGTCAAGAAGTCAGCTCACTCTTGAATTATATTAATAAAAAATGTTTGGCACTGATCATCGTAAAATTTCACTTTTGGAAAAATCCTGATACCTGCACAAAAGATCTTTTTGCACAGACTGCAACAGCATTACTGTGTTAATTATTAGTTGTTTAGTAAAGATGCAGATGCAGTTTCAAAATATCAAAAGGATGTATCAACCCCTTGTCCTGTATAAAATCTAGACTCTCAGGGTCTTAGTTCAACATTATCTGCTTTAAATGCCAAAATGCTTTTAGGAATTTTGTTTTCATTTTTTCTTGTTGATAGAGGCTCTTTGGAAAACCAGCGAACTTGGCCAAAGGAAAGAAAGCCTGTCAGATAAAGCTTTGCCTGCAGAAAAGAATAAAAGAAGAGTGAAAATTAAGACAACTCCCAAAACAACCAAAGACCCCTGAACTAGTAAGGATTAAAAAGATGTGTATATATTTGGATACATGGCAGTTCATTCAGGTGTGCTTTTGGCACTTGCAGCCCAAGAATGTTTAAGTTTCCATCTTCCTAAACCATCATAAGCTTCATGTTTAATTGGGCTTTTAATGCATTTTGTGAGCAATATGCATGTAATGCATACAGAGTAATTTGACAATACAGTTGTGCAGATGCATATATATATATATATATATATATATATATATGCATATGTATCTATCACTAATGCCTGTATTGCTCCTGGATAAAATTCCCTTTTCCCATGACATGAGTGCACATTTATCCAAATTAAGCCACCTCAATGAAAAGTGATGCCCCTAGTATTTTTCAATTAATTATCTTATTAACTTATTTATTGTAGAGGGCAGAGAGTTGGGTCTCATGTGCATCCATGAGAGTATTCTTCTGTTTGATTTCTCAGCTGAGATCACTGAGATTAATCCACGCTACATATTATTTAAAATAATTATCTCTCGTTTTCCTCGATGTAGTCGGCGTAAACAATGCAGGCCACAGAAGCTGTCTTAACCTCATAGTTATTCCAAAAGTGGAGACAGTTTTGGAGTTGTTGTTTTTTTTTTCAGTAAGGACCATAGCCACAGGGCACATTCTTAGACATGGGGGATTTCAAAGCCTTGTTTTTGGGTAGACATTTCTTGCATCTGGTGGATGGAATGAGGGTTTAAACCATTACTGCGATTAGAGCTGCCTCACTATGATCTCTTGAGCTTGCTTACTGCTGCTAATAGCTGTTACCTCTCTATTTCCCTCTATCTTTTTCTTTTTCGCTTTCTCTCTCTCTGTGAATGATTTTTATGCTTTGCTAAAACATGTGGGGGCGTTGAGAGAGGATTTAAATGCAACGATCCCCCTCCTCTTTTTTTTTGGTGAATCTCAGCGTTCTTTTCTGCAAGCCTCTGATGACGACAGGGCAGCTTTAAGCCTGGCAGTGCCCACGGCAGGCTGCCGTCTCAGCGCTGCCCACTCTCCTCTGTGTTGGCATGCTGGAGAAAGCGAGGGTGGGGTTCCTCTTTAGCAGACCCTGTCATTCCTAGGAAAGCCTACATGTCCACCCATGCAGGATTCCTGATAGGTCTTCATGTTGGGAATGTGAGAGCACAGATAGGTAGGGATTTTTTTTTTCCAATAGGCGACGGCCTCCATGTAGCGAAGATGAAGAGACAAGGCACTTCCTTGAGCCTTCATGTGACAGCAAGGGTCAACAAGTGAAACATGTTCTGTAATATCCATCTAATTGCATATTCAGTGTCATCAGGTGGGTGTTTTTGGCTCTGCTGGATTAAATAAGCGTGTTTGGCCGAGATTCAGGGAGTTTATTTCCTTAGCTAATGTTCCCCTTTGTCATTATAACACCCTGTTAAGCTGACCCGTGTCCCGCTCCATTCAGTCATTGCCCATTACTACACAACATATATGATTCATGCGAGCTTCTGAAGAGGAAAGAATTACAACCTTCTGCTACCAGGAGCCCTGGATTGATTATGCATATTCAGTGGAATGAAGAGAGGCAATAAACCTCCTAAGCCACCTTTCCACACAGACGACGAATAATTTGCACCTTGTGAAGCATGTGTGTGGCATGCAGACCACTACAGGTGCACAAGTGCTCTTACAGGCTGGTCTGCCACAAGGTTTCAGATTTGCCCTCAGTTGGCAGGACTGAAGGATATGTGCAAATGTCTCTCATGCATAAGTGAGATTGCACCTGACACATTTATGTCTCATAACCAGTATTTATATATTTTCTTTTTTCTCACACCTCATTTTCCTGTTTCCTTTTTCCCTCCACTCACCCATGCCTTCACTTGTATACTGACAACCTATTTTGTTTTTTGAAGCTACCCTTTTGTACCCTCTTGTTGCAATAGCATGGTATTCCTTCACCTTACATTTGGTCTAAGAGCGTAGGCAGCAATACTTTTACTCTGTGCCTATGAGTAAAATATGATTTCAATTACCGTGAAAATGTATTGTATTATCAATGGGAGGATAAGAACAGATTAAGGAAGCTCTGGGATGCTCTTACAGATGACAATGGTCAGGTTTCTATGCAAGCAGCGGTATTGAAGAAAATGATACATTTTCACCGTTTCACAAAAGCTCTGTGAAAAGGAGGTGGTTCAACATGTAAAGCCTACTCAACCGACCCTGATATGTTTAAGCTGAGGTTATTTGCTTTAATATATAGAAGCTGTTCTAGTACCGATAGAGGGGTCAACTTTTTTTACATAGCAAACTGAAGAAATAAATATGCAGCTATTCATTATTTCCAAGAAAATGTGCACAAGTTAATTTCCACGTTAGAATCATGTGCAAATTTCCCACCTGGTACTACACATGGCAATTATGAAATTCATTAATTAGATCTAAATTTGCAAAGAGGCTTCAGCACAGAGGCAATAGCAAAGACTTAGAGAAGAAACGGGTCTTTAATAAAAATACCGCCTGAACCTGTGCCTCCTGATTATAATTCAGTATTCACACAGAAATTCTATCTTGTCAGTTCATATACATTGACGGCAAGTTCTGTTCAAACAGAGATTCATAATCTGCATGGGTAGTGCATCTGCTGCTGTGGATACTTAGACAAACATACAAGATTAAATTTCTATTTATATGAGCCACAGAAACCTAACATTTACCAGGGAATCATTGTAAGATCTGGAGCCGACTCGGTCGCACTTTGGCACAGTAAGAAACTTGTACCTTTTATTAATGTGATCTGTCCAGTGGGGAGATGTCTGCAGCCTCATGATCCCAAAAATATCATCTTGAAAAAATATTGAGCTGCTTTGTGCTTTTTTCATTTTGCCTTCTTGTGTTGAGTGTTGTATGATCTCAGGAAATCTCTGGGCCTTCCATCTCTTGATGTCAAGTTTTTTTTTTTACAAGCTTCTTCCTTTGTGATCAAGTTCAGGACAGATATTGAAATATAAACTTCCATTTAGATTGTTAGCTGTGTAGTAATTTAAATGAAATAAAAAGTGTTTTAATGTAGACACTCCTCAGGACTTTACAGATAGGATTACTGTGGCGCTTATGTTTGAAACGGAGGTAATTGACTTTTTTTCTTTGACAGCCTCTTTTCTTTTAGAACTAAGTAATCACAAAGTTAAAAGTGATCACGTGAAGTTTACTTAAGACCCAGATGCTTGGCTTAGTGGCATTTTGCCCAAAATGTTTTGTGCTTCTCATTTGTGGTCAGGCACAGGGTTTAGTTACAGTTGTGTCCCAATCCTCTGATTCACCTTCTTTAGGAACAGCTTCAGGGCTGCTCACAATGCTTAACTCTCCATAATGCCATCCCCTTCATCTCCCCAGTGGTCTTATTGTCTTAACTCTGGATGGAGAGACAGTGTTAAGAAAAACAGGTTAATACACGTTTGGCACACTGAAAGTAAAGTATCTTTTCAAAGATGCACTCTATTCAAGTTTTTCTTTGGAGAATGTTTTTCCATCAGATTATTCCATTTTCTCGCAACTTGTTTAGTTCCGTCGTCGGCCTGTTTTTTTGTTTGTTTGCTTGTTTTTTTTATTGTTTTTTAAGATATATTACCATTATAAGGCTGTCGCTAATGGTAGCGGCAATCAGGGGTCCATTGATGTGTTGATTGATCTGAGAACAGGGGATGATAAAACTGCCTTCCTTGTCATTTTCCTGATCCTGTAGTTTGGAAGCAGAGAAAATGTTATGCAAATGATTTGTTAATCCCTTTACATTATTTGTTCCATTTCTCCCTTTCGTTTTCACACTCAATTTCTAGCACAGCGAGCTGACAGGCGGACACCCTCAGATTGCTAATTCTTAAGATAGAAAAAAAAGTCAGCCATCCATTTTGTATTTAGAATATACTTGCTTCAATTAATTAATTTGACTTGAACGATTTACCTGAAAAATGCACAGAGATCCTGAAAGCCCTTCAAGTACTTCACTTTAGATACCTTCAACTTTAACCTCTTCCTCTTCTTCTTTGTTTACGAGTCTTAAGTCTAAGCCGAGAGAGCAGTGGCACATGTGACCAGTGTTTTTTTCTATAGTTTTGTTGTCCCAAAGGTTGGTGTTAAAAATAATAAGAAAGAGGTGGGATGGTCTTAGATTCAAGAAGCTTAAAATGCAAAATCTCAAATAAGCCCAATTTTCCCTAGCCAATCGCGTTGCATTTTGGTGGGTTTGTGTTGATCGTCTCAACTGACTCACATCCCGCCCCTCCCCAAATAAAAACACTACAGATTTACGTGGCTTTTCAAAAAATGTATCTAGACATTTATCCAGCTTAATCTTCTTAACATATTAAAGTGATTTGCTTTACCCTGAAGTGGCTGAAGCTGCGAGCTCACCGCCCCTCATGGCACTAAGACCTGAGAGGCATTGTGGACATCTTTCCGCTCTTGAATAAGAGAAAGGTGGGCAGAAGTCAACCTGCTTCTCAGCTGTGGAGCTGTGGCTGTCCCCGCTGTGCGTCCATTTTATTTTTTTTGTTCTGTTATTAGTCCAACTGTTGCACTCAGTCAGTGTTCTTAGGCACATGGCTCTGCCAGAACTGCCCACACTGTGGTGTGGAGGTTTGGAGCTCTCAGCTTTTGAGCTGAACTGAAAGAGCTCTCTCACAGAGTAGGTGTTGGCAGGATGCTTTGTTTCTTTCTGTGAATGTCATGAGAGGTATGGATAATGAGAAAACTGAAGCACAGTGATGGCATGATTTATCTGGGTGCCAACTTTATGCCTGACTGCAGATTTGGGCATTTTCAGATAGACGATGTGCTTAACCTTTTCTTCAGTCGCGACACAAATCTGAGAATCAGTAGTGACGGTTACAATGTGTTTTTCCTTAAAACACCACTTCAAAGGCCGGGCAGCTGAAAGGTCTTGGTCAAACTCAAGTACTGCTAATGTCCTTATTTGGCATAATGCTCTATGGATGTGCTTTAGGGCATTAGCCTTGCCAGATCACATCAGTAGAACTGTAAATTTAAACTTGGAGATATTCATTGTAGCTGAAGCCTGAGTCCATTTATTGTCTTCGTGGTATTTAGCTTCATGTCTGTCAAAGTTAAATCAGACATGATGGGGTCAAAGTAAATGTGGCCATGCTACAAGCATCATTTATTTTATTTGGATAAAAGCTTAAAGAGTTGCCTAAAATATAAAGGCATTTCAAAAACAATCTTAAAAAATATTCTTGTTTTATTTCATGAATACATATCTTTTTTATGATAAACAGAGAAGAGGTTTGGGGGAAGGATTATTTTATCATTTACCAAATTAAGGCAGTCAAAGCAAAAGCAATGTACCACTTTTGTCAAGGATGTCAGTACTTCAGTTTGACCACAAAACTTTTAAAAGTCTGTAGTATTTAGAGAATATTCAAGTTCATCTTCAATGTGCTGTGTGCATTGCTTTGGTTTAGTTTTCTTGTGTTACATAATGCCATAATGACTTCTGTAGCTTACTAATGCTGCTGTTCATAGCAGGTTTTCGTACTTTTTCACCATCTTTGGCTCGATTACTGCTTAAATGTTTTTTTTTAATCTTTAAAAGAGATATATTTGTTATTTATGCTTGAAAAATTACTTAAATTATAATAAATCGGATAATCAATTGATTGTTTCGGACTCTTCAGTTATGTTTTTCTGGCTTCATTTACAGTGTTCTATCCCAGATCTGTCATGGGTCAGCCAGAACAGAGGGTGGCAGCAGGTAGTGGGGCTGACCAGCAGCACAGAGAGTGGAGAAGAAGTCTGCATGACACCAGAACCCGATCTTGTTAAGCACTGAATTTGTAGCCCTAGTTTTTGTTGCTCAGTGCTTGTTTTTTATTCTGCTAGGTGACACTGTCTCATTCTATTCACAGGTACTCTCTAGCCTTTTTAGTTTTTATAGCCTTGCCACTGTTTATTTTGTTCCTGAGAGGTTTACTTAATTTCTATTACTGCCTCGAAACCTTTTCAGGTAAAGACCTTGTGATGTCTTCTGTCTCCCACATTCAGTCCAACTTCTTCTTTTGAGTAAAACAAACATTACAACAAAAACAAGCCAATCATGAGAAAATATGTGAAGCGGTTGCCAATCAAGGAGCCATGCTTGGGATGCGCCATGCCTTTCCGGAAATGGCTGCAGTTTTAGAGACTTTAAGACCATTTCAGAGACGCACCTGCAGTCCATCCTCCTGGAGACCCAACACCATTGTGGCTAATTGCTCCTCTTCCACCTGGAACCAGTCCTAGGTTTCACAAACCCATGATTCCAGCTACCCAATGGTACACTAGCAATCCAGGCCTGTGTGGAGGTTTTTAGTGTTCTTTAGTTACTACTACAGCCATTACATTTGACAACTGAGCAAGCCAAGGTAGTGTATGTAATTTAACTGCTGTCGGGCAAAGCTCTGACTTGGGCTACTGCTCAATGGAAACAGCAAGTTTTTTCCTTTTTTCTGCAGAGATTAAGAATGTTTTCAAGCATGCTTTTGCTAGACGATGTGCACCTAGGTGGCTTTTTGCTTTGTCTCAAGGGAATTGTACAGCTGCTGAATATGCTCTAGAGTTTTGCGCTCTAGCTTCGGAGACCCATGGGAATAGTGATGCCCTGTCTGTGGCCTTTCACCATGGCATGGCTGATAGGGTGAAGAATGAGTTGGTGTGCATGGATCATTTCCCCAAAATGATCTGAAGTCACTTGTGTGACTGGCTATCCAAATCGACAACAGGATTCAAGACCAGAGCAGCGAGCAGAGACTTCAGAGTTCAGCACCAAGAGGCTCCTTACCCGAATTACCACCTCCGAATGAGGAGCCTATGAAACTTGGTAGCATCAGGCTTTCCCAGAGTGAGAGAGATTGCTGCATGCAACAGGGAGGATACCTCTATTGTGGAGAGGAGGGACACTTCCGTTCTCAGTGTTCTGAGTTGTTGGGAAACACCAGTTGTCACCAGAGGATGGGGTGACACTGAGTCTGTCTATTCCCCTAACCAAGTGTTTCACAAAGCTGAGAGCTCAGGCTGTTGATGGCCTGTTGGCTCAGGTGCAGTCAGGTTTCTTACCTTTAACCATGCAAGAGAGTCACCAAGAATACATTACCCTCTTCATTCTCTCTTGAATCCTTTCAGTCATGGCTACCCATGGTTATCTCTCCACAGTCCTCAGTTTTCTTGGGCTACAGCTTCTCTCCTCTCCTTGGGTGACTTATGCTTTGTTGTTATCCCTCTGAGCTCTCCAGGTTACGTCCAGAATACCATCACCTGCGCAAGGTCTTTGACAAGCAGAGAGCTACCATTCTGCAGCCACAAGGGCTTTTGTACTGTGTCCTCAACTTCTTCCCTGGAGACCTGCCACCAAAAGAGAAATTGTTCTCCTTCTTTAAGACAGAGTCCACAGCCATAGAGGCTTACATAGATCTGGGTTTTTCTTCAGGGAAAAAAAAGGACTGGGCACAGTGTCCCCACATTAATCATTATTAATCATTATGGCCTCAACAAGGTTGCATTCAAGAACATATACCCTTTACCTCTTATTTCCATAAAGCCACAGTGTTCGCTAATCTGGATTTGCACAATTTTGTATAATACCAACATCTCCAGTGGTCATTGAGTATCTGGTCATGCCTTTCAGGTTGGCAAATGCTCAGCTGTCTTTCAAGGCTTTGTTAATAATATTCTCAGGGATATATGTTGCAGATTTCTGCTTGTCTACCTGGATGACATTTCAAGGAATTCAAAGAATCTTGAGAAACATGTGCAACATTTGCAACTGATGCATCATCTTGCAGTGAAGCGGGACAAATGTGACTTCCACACCACCAGTGTGTCTTTCTGGGCATCATCTTCTCTTCAAGCATTCAGATGGATTCAGGCAAGTAAAGGCAGTGTATGGGGTGGCCTCAACCTACCACACTAAATGTGCAACGTTTTTTGAGGTTCACCAATTTTAATTGCTAATTCCTGCAAAATTTTAGATCTGTTGCAGCACCCGTTACAGCTTTGACTCAGGGTTTCCTAAGGAACCTACAATGGACTCCAGAGGCCCAGAAAGTATTTGACCATCTCTAAAGTAAATTGTCATCAGCACCAATCCTGGTCCACCCTGACACTGACCGCTCCTTTGTCGTTGAGATGGACGCTCCTGATCTGGCAGTGGGAACCGTCTGTCTCAGGTATCAGAGAAGGACAACCGTTTGCACCTTGCATTTTATGCAGGAAAATCCCTTCAGAGAGGAATTACAATGTTGCTATCCAGGCTTTGCAGGCCCTAAAGCTGCCATTGGAGGAGTGTAGACACTGGCTGGAGGGCACTACCTAGCCAACTGCTATCTTGACATACAACAAGAACCTTGTCTTCATCAGGGAGGCCAAGCGACTGAACTCACTTCAAGTGAGGTGGAACTTGTTTTCAGCCACTTTCACTTAACTCTGTCCTACCAGCCTGGTTCTAAGAATCAGAAAGCTGATGCTTTCTCTCAGTATGATAGTCTTCCATAAGACTATCACTTCTCTGGCCCCTTCAGGATTCCCTAACACATCTATCTGGTAACCTACAGGCTTGCACTGGCAATGGCAATGTAGGTTTGTCCAAATTTTCAGGTTTCCTCGCTGAAACCTGTGCATTATTGCCCTCCGTCCCCTTCCTCTCCTCCTGAACCATTGTTACCGGGTTCAGCAGCTCTTGGACTGTCTGGCCTCCGATACTTGGTCCAGCACAAGACGTTATAATTTTGACTAACACCTTTTTGTCTCCTGCATATGGATCCAACTTCTTTATTAGTGAAATGAACGTTAAAAAGATTCAAAAGAATGCAAGGTTTTGTCCTCTGACTTAACAATGTTGTTTTACTCTGAAATAATTAAACTAGATGACAATATACGTTACGCACAATAATAGTAAAAAAAAATGTCATTTTAAATGTTTCTCGATACACAGAAGAAAGAGTTTAAGTCTACCTTTGCATCACTGAATTACCACAGTTTATTATCTGTAATGTCCCAAACCTTAGAAGATAATGACATAATTTGCTCTGCATCAAAAAGTCTGCATAACGTACAAATATAGTTCACAAGAAATGTTTCTGCTGCAAAGTACAGAATATAATTTTAATAGATTTTTGATTGAAATCATTGTAACACTAACAGTTAACCTGCTAAAGAGTGACAACACACAGTGATTACTTACTCCTGCAGAGAACATATATCACCGTCTTATATGTGTTGTACCATAATGATTTAACTATAATGTGTTTCTGTAAATGTGTTCACTTATTAGGCTACCTCATGAAATGAAATGAAATGTAGTGTTTTGCTCTATCCCTTCCCTTGTTCGGACTGGCAGGTACTTGACCTCTCGTACTTTGACTGAATGTCTGACAGGTGTTAAAATCATGCACTGAGGCTGTCCATACAAAATGTTGTTGAACGTAGCACAGCTCCACACAGACGAGCACTTCAAACAAACTATGAGTGGTTGCTTCTCTTCATATCACAGAGAATAGGAGAAATTGATTGGAACTGGGAGGCTTAGGACTGGATTTTCCTCAACCATAATATTTTTTCTTTAACAACTGCAGCTTAAATTTAGATTTTTTTCTGGCTTTGTTTTTTATTTCTTTGTCCAAATCCTATCGAGTGGTGCTTCAGGTTTTTCCTTGAGTAAAAAGTTGATATTGTTGTGGGGAGGGAGAAAGGACTTTTTTCATGTGTGCAGGAATGTAGATTTCTTCCCCCCGTGAAATCCTAATTGTGCCTTGGAGGGCTGGTAGGGTATCTCTGCTCGGCTCAGCTCAACAGGATTTGTGTCTGTGTATGTTAGAGTATGTCTCTTAGCTTGAATGCGGATATAACCCTTTCATTGCACAAGCTGCTGATTTTTCATTTTTGCCGATAGGCTGATCCTGTGCATCCATAGCTTTTTGTGGAAGACATTGAAAGTTTTTGTTTTTGAAGCTTCCATATTTAATGTTTTTCTCCTTAAATATTTGATATTTGTTACGAGCTAATGCAGATAACATGTTGACCTCTTTCTGTGGATCAGCTGTATTTGAAAATTAAGCTCTTGAGACCAGGTCTTGTCAATAGTGTATGGTCAGATTCAGAATGTATCTCAGGTCAAAACTACGTCTGTCCCATATGCTTCTTGAATTATTGCTGTGCATTTATCTATGCAAATCCAGGATAAGATCCTATCTGCCTGCAGCGACATATCCCCCTGGATTTGGTCTACGTGAGTTAGGCAGGTTATGGTTGACAGTCAAAAAGGAATTGCAACAACATATATGCGAAGATTATTGCTGTAGTCATTAATTGTTGCTTGAAAGGGGATTAGGATTAGCAGTCCTATAGAACACTCTAGCACCTGTCCTTCCTCATATCTAACAATGTGACTTCAGTTTTCCTTATTTCAGTATCAGTTCAAGTTGGCAAAATAAAAAAGGCTGATTTATTCAAATGAATCATCAACGCTGGAAATGATTCAATATGTGCCACATTCAGATGGGTGATATATTATTCCCTTGGGGAGAGGCAAAGATGGAGCTGTGGAGCTGTTTCATTTGTGCTGTCTTTATCAGTGTGTCAGGCAGAGAGGCTGAGCTTGTTCTCTATGAATGGACGAGCCCTTGAACCATAAACCTGTACCTCCTCTGATAACAGTTTTTGCATTGTGATATAAGTGCCATTCTCTGTGATGTCCTCTCTGACAGCGCTAAATATATCAACATACACAAAATGATCTGTCAGATGAATTATTTTATTTCAACCAGTTCTCCAAAACTAAGGATTTTCGGTGCTGCATGCGCAGTGTGTGTTTTTGAAGACATATTGTGGATTTTGTAAAGGATTCAAAGCAAAGCACAGTATTGTGGCTGCATTTCACCGAGCTTTGCTATTCATGCTCTTAATGTTTTACCCGTAGCTGAACATTTTTACTGTACGTCGTTTTTGTCTTCCATACCATTTGATGTATTTCGTTTAATGCTATTTCTGCTGGTGGGACCTCTGACTGCTCTGACGTCTGAGATTGCCACATCTTCTAAGGTGATAAGAATGCTCCCTGAATTACTCAGAGCCCGTGTGATGACATGGCCCTGATTGTCAGACGGGTGGGCTGGTGACACTGGAACACAGACGGTGCTTGTCTGTTTGAAATATTCTGTTTCAAGCTTCCAAGCCCTGGGCAGTCCTCTCTCCCAGTCTCCCAACACCCAGCATCGCCCACTGAAACAAGACTCTTCCATACTGGAAAATCTGGCCCTGTCAACTGGCAGTCTTGACTAGGTTCAGCCCACACGCCAAGCACCCCCCACCACCACTTCCACCCCTTAATAGGCACTAGAGTTTGCCACCCCATGTAGATGCCTTTTGGTCGCCATCCATGGATGGCGTCAATAGCATCTTCCTACACAACAGTGACTGAACGGAGGGCACAAGAAAATGTGGGAATAATTTACACTTTCTCACTGTACTACCATCAGAAACCATAATTAATCATGATAGAAAAAATGTGGAAGCCATCTTGGCTGGTGAAACACACAGTGCCTGTGAACAGGCCTGACACCTTTAACAGCTCTGATGGCCAAATAGGAATGGGTGTCAGAGTGCTTACAACTAAGCTCCCTTCATGGCAGCATGTATCCCGTCATCTTCAGAATTGTGTCGGCTGCTTGATGATTCTAAGTGTTGTAAGCCTTTCGTATATTTCGTTTAAACAATGTCTTTAGTCCTTAAAAAGGTGTCAGTAAGTCTCAAAATAGATGCAACAATAGCAGTTATTCTCCTATTAAAATAAACAAGACTGATCATTTTGCTCAAGCTATCACCCTTCTCATTCCAAATAAGAAAATGGAACAGTTGGTTTCCATAAGAACGAAATAGCTGCCAAAATAAAATCTGATGGCCCAGATAAAATTAAATTTTTAGAACACATGTTAAATATGATCTTCATCGCGCCCCAGTAGCTCACCTGGTAGAGGACGTACCAAGTACCAGGTTCAATTCCAGCCTGAGGCCCTTTGCTGCATGTCATCCACTCTGTTTCTCCTGCCTTTCTGGTCTTTCTCCAGCTGTCACTATCACAAAAATAAAGGGGAAATACAAAAACAAACAAACATATATACATATGTGAATATATAAACACACATATATATATATGAGCTTTTGCAACTTTGAAATTTCATGTCATGCCCCGTGTAAATCTGCTGTTTTCAGTTGCACATATAGTACAATAACAAAACATCCTCTAATCCCAGTAGATCTTTATTGCTTTCCTGTCTTTTTCTCCAAATTCCCCGTAGTACTTTTAGAATCAAAATAGTTGATTTAGATTCCCAAATCCCGGTGAAGTAATTAGAATGTGCTCACCATTAGCTTTTATAGGCTGCACTTGGTGGTAAAATAGCAGATCTATGTTTTTCAGTGTGTGACATGCTTGACAGACTAATTATGGATATGAGTCCAGTGCTGTAATTTGCCCTGTTTGACTGTGTTGTGTTCTCAGCAGCCAAACTACATGACAAAAATATTTCTCTCTTGCCTCATTTAGCACGGGCTGGATCTGAGGCTCATATCCCAGCGCCTGGCTGCATGTTACTTCAGAGTACCTGTTAGTGGTAGTTACTGTGTTTGAGCATGTGCATTTGCAGAAATGCTTTCATGGCAGTGAGTAGGTGTATGTGTGTAAAGCCACAACTAGAAAGTGTTGAAAGCCTCAGCTAGCAAGATCGCATCCAGGGTGACTAATAAGCTTAACATGAGCACGGCTGTGTTCGCAAGCATGGTGCAGTGAAAGAAGTCTTCAATGTTGAGAGAAATGCAGAAATGGTTCCCTAGGCTGCTACTAATTCCTTCACCCCCCTCAAGCTTCAATCAGACTGTGAACCATCTTACTGTTAGCTATGGCTTCATGGCAGTTCCAAACTGCAATATGAAAGTGCAAGGCTTTATAAACAGAGTTCAGGACAGACTGCATTCAGACGTTTTATCAGTTTATCAGAGAGCTGTTTATTTGTGATCTTAGAGGCCAAGTGAATGCATTTGTCAGAAAATGGCTACTGGCAGAGAACATTTATATGGAGTGTGCAGACTCTATAGGCTATATATAATATTGTCTGGTCTCATCTTACCTTCTGTCATGTGTTAATTTGATTAAAATGTAGCATTGTAATACATATTTTTATGTTTAAACAGAAAAAGTGTTAATGTGATTATGTAATTATGTAAACTTGTGTTTCATATTCCGCTGTGTTTCCTCTTGAACCGCTGCCTCCTCATGCTGTAGCTCACTCCTGTGTTTGGCTACCCAGCGGGGATCTAGTAGCTGTGTTGTCTTTAGGCCTAGACTATGCATTTCTATCCACATGTGACTTTCCTTTGACCATGTGGCTCCTCGAAGTGTGGATTTATAAGCCACTTCACACTCCACTCCTGTGTGGGAGGGAGGCTGAGTTAAAAATAGGCAGGTTTGGAGGTAGTGAGCAGCCCGCACTGTGTGCGGCGCTTAAGAACACACTGAGGAGTATTGGCATTCTCTTTGCATATCATTTATATGTGTCAGTAATCAATCTGAATGTTAAACCAGTAACTGTAGTACCCCAAATCATCTTATTTAATAGTCTCAGAAGCATCAGTACTGCTCAAATTGCACCAAAGTGGCAAGAAGTGCTAAGATTGTGTGTTACGGAATTTAATAATAAATGGTACTGTGCTCTCTGCTGATCTACAACATCGAAGACATTAAGTGGCTTCAACTACGAAATACCACCTTATGTGCATGTCTTTGGAATATACAGTCTGCATCCATAACATCTTCCTTTCCTTAATATTCTATCGTAAAGGTGCTCTCCTGAAGTTTAGTGTTGCACTTTTGATAAGACTGGGGACCTTACAAGAGACTGATAAAATAAAGAGAGAGGAGGCTGAAATATCCTGACTTTTAGTCCCAAAACAACTCCAGAAGTTCCATTGTTGTGGTACTGATTTGTTTTGTCAAATGGCACTTTTGTTAAGTTTAGGTTTTGAAATGTTTCAGTGAAATGTTATGGAAGGATCCAAGTCACAGTTTTTTTTTAATATTTAACTAAGACTTTTAACTTTCCCTTAATCTAACCAAGTGCTTTGTGCAACTACGTAATCATAACCTTAAACCCTTACATTTTCTGACCACTATCAGTGCTATGGAGCGGTGTTTCTACGAGCGGGTCCCTGTTTTGTTTTTATTGTGCATGGGACCTTTTTATCAGTAGAGGAGTAAGGTACTGTTTGTCAGTATTCCCCAAAATTCACAGCGTTTTCCTCTCCCAGTTCCTCTGTGGCAGATTGCCGATCTGCCCTTTATGATTTTCTAATGCTGCTTGGAGTGAGGAACAATGAGGTTTCAAAGCTTCTGCAGATGAGAGGTGGGGGGCAGCTGTTATTAATGACAACGAGGACCTTCTCACCTGTAAGGTCGGTGACCTCTAGGTGAGTGCCATAGCCCCCTTCTGTCTCCATCTCATCTTTGGGTCTGCGGCCCCCCACTCTCTGGTCAGGATTCAATTACTGCTGCCTGGCTGACCCTTGACCTCCCCTCCACCAGGATGAACCTCCTTATCTGACCCCACCAGTGGTACCACTGTTAACCTCCATCACTCGCTCTTCTGCCTCTCTACTTGCTTTATCCTCCATATAATGTCCACACATCTGTCCTGTGAATTCACGTGATACTAGATTATGTATTCATCTTAATTTTAAATCTTTTTTGACACTATTTGGATGCAACAATAGTAAATCGAGAGAAATTAGATTATTTTTTTTCATCATCTGAAAAAATTACTTCCACAGCTGTGGTTTAGAGTTTTTATTTTTCTGTATTTATAGATCGATCTTTCAACCTTGCTCTAAGCCGCAGTCGATGGTTGTTAAGCCATCGCCGTCTCTTAATCACAACACAGATACCTGTTAATTACTGAACGAGTTCAAGTGTTTTTGCTACTTAAACATGGATTTGAGATCGGTGCGTTGCTTTGCCCCGGGTCGAGCGGTGAGCACAGTTGACCATTTAATGAATCATTGTGCGTTCTGCGCACAGAGGTTGAAGGAGATGAAGAACTGGGAGGATAAAGCAATGGGTATATTAATAGGCAGCTGCACGGATGACACTGTTTGGGTATTGGGTCAGGGATAAAGCATGAACTTGTAAACTCACAGTGGGGCCTCTCCCTCCCTCCCCCCCTCCCTCTTGCTAACTCACTCTCGCCCTTCGTGGTGTCATCAGTTAGCAGAGCTGGGCTCGATAGCCCAGGCAGCTCTACGAGAGCAGCGATTAGACATCTCTCTGATTCTCATCCCCAGCAGAGTTCACTCAAAGGTAAGCCAGTAGTTTACATCCTCAGAGACACTCGTCTTCCTCTGCCTTTGTTCTTCACCGTCTTCTGTTTTGCAAACACTGTATCTTCGATGCTATTGGCATGGAGTGGGAGTTTCATGTCATCACTTGAAAATACAACAATATAAAATGTATTTTAAAAAGATACATCTGCATTTCTATGATATATAATCATGCAGAGCTATTGAGTTCATGTATTTAGTAAATGACTCCCCCACTCAGTCTCCATAGGTGCCACTGAAGAGAGCACCTCCCTATTTCCTCTCCACCACTGACCAGCAGCCGTGACAGGGGCGCCCAGCCGGCTGCAGGGTTTATTCCAGCCGCCTGGCGTCTGAGGTGTGGTCCCAGTGGGCCGTTTTGCTGTGATCACAGCAGGCAGTGGGAGGTTAATCCCAAGAGAACGCAGGCTCAATCTCCCCCCACCTCCAGCCTACACCCAGGAGCCTCACATCCCCTCCTGTTTAATGGCCTGATGCAGCTCTGCGGTCTGTGGTCAACACCTACCCAGATTTCACTTCTGCTCTGTGCCCTGAGATTTTTAGGACATTTTAATATCCTGTATTACAGAGAATACCAGACAGGGCAGATGATTTTTTATTTCTTTTACAATAATCTAAATGAATTAGACACATGAGATTAAACAAAGGAACTGTAAAGCAATTTGAAGTCCTTACCAATAGCTTTGTGTGTCCTCCAAAATACATTAACTGTCATCAGTGACAGATTTGATTGGCTACTGTGTAAAAGCAAATCTAAATTTCAAATTATCATCAAGGCTCAAATGCTAAGTTTCCTCATTAGTGTTACTGATTTCTACTAATAACACATTTTTGGAAAACGTGTGCCTTCCAGTAACCAGCTACCAGAATTAGCCCCGTTAAAACATGTTTTGATATACATTTAGTTTGTTCGAGCCCTGATAAATTATTTCAGATGGCGGAATATGCATCTGTTTTTCCCTGGAGTCTTTCACACATATCTGTGTGTAATTAATGTGGATTTTGACAGATGGAGAAAAAATGTCCTTGTAAGAGAGAAGGGTACATGCCACAATGTGTGAAGTGCAACCATGGAGGGAGCCTCTTGTATTATTTGCTGCCCGTGCCAGCTGGACCAACCAGATTCTTACAGGTAGAAATTCGAGCACTAAATATGTGCAGAAATCATTAAAATTCAGTGCCCACCATAAGTAGGCCATGTTATTTGTTGTTACAGTTGGAAACGAATGTGAAATGCTCTTAATGTTGTTCTAAATTTGGCTGTGGGAAAATTAAGCTCGTCCTATACAGTGTATCTCTATCCATGGTAACTTTCGTGAAATATCCAATAAAGTGCAATTCCTTTCAGTGATAATTGTGACTGGAGGTCATTTTTAATTTAAATGCTTCAAATTGCCTTTTCCTCTGTGTGTGTGTGCAAGCGTGCGCGTGTGTGTGTGCGTGCTGTTGTTGTTATTTCTGAATGCATCAGGGTCTGACTTAAATATTAGTGTAACTACATTATCACAGTGTCTTTGCCTGGTAGCAAACATGTACAAATGAGGATTACAACTCTTCAGAAGGCAACAGGTCATGGTTGGTAAGCTGCCCGGGGGGGGTCACTGATATAGAGTCACTTTTGACAGGCTGTGGAGGAGGCTCTATTGTTGCTGGTGTGTCTGGATGTTACCTGCAGGCACTATCACTGAGACTACAGTATTATCCTATTATTAGGCTTAGTTGTTTACGCTTATTACTGCTTGTCAGGTAGGCAGAGAATCCTTCTGAAAATGAGCATCTGCAGAAAAATACATGACTACCTCTTTATCTCATTCAAGTACATCGGCTTACGATAATTTTCAGAGGCCTTTTAAGAATGTCTTGATAGGACCCAACAAACAGAAATTTAAGGTTTATGTTTACATGCGAGCATTTGATTTGATATGAAGCTGCACCACAGACAGCGTTGTTTGGCAGTCAGTGTAAGGATGTAAGAAACGCTGCATCTGTTTTATATGTATTAAAGCTGATATCATTATGGTTTTGCTTCACTTGAAAGTACATATACAGTAAGAGGACATCGTGGATTGAAACAGCCTCGATTAATGTCTCTGTTTGTAGAGGAAGTGAACAAAATAAAAAAAGCCCATCATATGGTCTGGCAGATTTTGGGCACAGGACCAGGGATGACAAATGTGCTCTCGCAATAATTCAATCTGCTCTCATAATTCTCTAACTTTTAGGGACAGACAGAATGAAAAATTTTCCGGCAGTTAAGCCGCCAAGTCAGCGTCCAATAACTGTGATCAAGTGTTAGTTAGGATGCTTTTTCTCTCACTTTATCTATTGACAGATTGAGGGGTACAAAGATACTGGGTAAGTGGCACAAAGTTACTGTGAATATGTTAACGAGAGGATTTGGTATCGAATCCAAAATGTTGTCATTTTATTGATGTCACAGTAACGATTTTAAGTTTAAGGAATAACAGTGACAGAGCTGTACTTTTGCTGTGTGTGTGTGTGTGTGTGTGTGTGTGTGCTGCAGTTGGTGATTAGCATTGCTGCAGAACATATTCTTACGTGTCTTTTTATAACTGTTTTATTTCATGCTATTTATAACAATATTGTCTCATGTCGTTTTAGCCTTGACAGCTGAAGTAAGACTGTGTTAAGATTATGTGTCAAGCCAACAAAAGGCAAATGCAACCTTCTGGTATGAACTGGGTTTTTTCAGCTTTGTGCAGTCAACCAATCAAGTGGCTATGTCATACACAAAACCACACATTTTATGACGAGAATAACATTCACACTTTGCAGCTTTTGTATGTACAGTAAGTTAAAGCCAAAAAGTAAAGTGAAGCATCTGTTTTTAAGTATTTAAACTAAGTATTGTGAGCTGCAGAGATGGCTGTCAAGCCTTGGGCACTGTGATGCACAAACAGCTCATGGCTGCATTTAGAAAGCGAAAGGGATCAGGTTCCGCTGTTACTGAAACTGCCTCTGGGCCAATCACAGTGTGTGTGGTACTGTAGTAAAGCTCTTGTATTAAAAGTAATAATACGTGAATCTCCCTGTGTTTACAGAAAAAGATGTACGTTCTTGTCATGGTTGATCCTGATGCTCCAAGCCGTATCAAACCAACATCTGCTTACTGGAGACACTGGCTGGTCGTGGACATACAGGTACAGTAAGTCCACAGTAACCTCTGCTCTCACTTAGAAGCAGCCCAGTGTGTTTCGGTGATGGCGACACGGACAGCATTTGTTATTGGATTAGGAACTCATATGGTGCAAATTTATGAAGTAGTGTTTCTTTTTTTTTTTTTCGTGAAAATTGTGCATTTTCATAATCTCAGGGTCTCACTTGGCATGTCTTGTGTTTACATCTGCACTGGGGCCGATCGCTAGGCTGAAAAATTATGAATGGTTTTTAAGCCTAACTTGGTGAAAAAAGGGATGCCAAGTTCAAAAAATGTTAATTTTTCATATCATGTATCTTGTGCAATAAATGCCTGTGACAAAAGTGTGGGAGTAAGTCTTTCTAAATGGCTGTGAAAGTTTGCAAGGCCCTGTCAGCAGCAATTTCCCTCCGCTGCAGAGAGCCTGGGACGTGTCAATGCAGGCGTGTGAGACTGAGATTGAGGAGAGCAGCATGCGAGGCGCACACTCTTTCTCCCATAGAGCTCCAGTCCCTCAGCTCCCCCTCCAGTGGAGAGATCTTGGCAGAGTGTCCTCCCTTCATCTGTTCCCCCAGGCAGAGCAGCTCCCCCAATGATCCACACTTCTCCATATTTTACACCCCCGAAATGGGCACGGCTCCGATCCCCTTATTTCTCTTCATATTTCACTCCTTTTTATCCGTTCGTTTGTGTGTTTTCACAGTCTTGCATTCTAACGCCAAATGCGTGTTGAGTTGTTGATTGCCTCAAATATTTGGAGGTTTGCAGACATTTTATAATCCCGCGGGAACTGGGAGATCAACCCAGTAGATTAAGACTAGTGGTCTGAAAAACAACCACACAAAGACGCTTCAGCAATGTATCACTGCTCCTGTTTCATTTTATGAGGCGTACTCGTACACTCAAGTTAATGCCACATTGATTCGAAGATCCAAATGTGATGTATCTGGGATATATATTTTAGTCAGTCTTTCAATGGGTAGAAATTCAGAATGTTGTGATTCAGCTCCTCTGTGCTGCGCTTTAGAGATGATTTATGCAACCAGCGCCTGTAAGAATGTTTACCTCATATCACTCACATACATCACTGATATACAAAAAAAACAAGTAATTTCCACTTTATAAAATTATATTAGGCATCACCTTTGCTTTTATTTTTAAGCCCATAAAGTCTGTCTGGCCGTGTGACCAGCTGTGAATAAACAAATGTCTTTCAAGTGCTCAGACAGACCACATTCTCTCCAGCAATTCAATTTCCTGTCACTTGTGTGGGTGTTGACCTGCGTTGCCCATGTAGGGATTGGCCAATGCGACGGGATGCTTTTCTGATTGTGACTGGTGGTTGGTCAGAAGGGTTAATGAGCCTTTTGAGTGATGCCAACCCGTAGTGGGAGGTGTTTAATTGACCAGGGTGGCTAGGTGACATCACACAACCTTTGTTTTTTCAAGTGTTGATGTGCATGTGTTGGATTTTGTTACAGAGTCGTTGTGATTTTGACAGCAAAGTAGGCCAATTTATGAATTAATGCACTTATATATATATATATAACTCAGCCAAAAAGATTAAACTATGGTGGAAATATGATTGTGAAGTGCTCCATTTGTTCTCTGTCATTTTATTTCATCTGTATATAAGGTAAAGAGAGTGAAGTACTGTACAATAGCATGTCTGGCATTTAAATCAGTCTTTCTGGCAATGTGTTTGATGGTAGATTGTTTTGTAAAGCAAAGTAGTTTCTTTAGCTGAAGTCAGAGGTCATGCTTTCAAATGTCAAATGGATCAGTGTTTTTATCCTCACTCGTCAAACAGTACGAGCTGCAGCAGCCATATTCTTTTCATATATATTCATTAGTCCAAGGTCATGCAGTCTTGCCCTAGTTTGTAGATGTTTCCATAATTAGTGTGTATTCTTTATCCATAGCCACAGCTATGAAGGTAAAAGATTTCCCTTAATTCAGCTGAGAGTGAAGTGAGGTCAGGCTGGACTGAGCAACACGGCACCATAGATTTACACTGATTGTTCAGGCGAGGTCTCATTAGAGATGCAATGCTAGCAGAACAAGGACACACCAGACTACCCCGTGCATTGTAGACTCATCGCTCACCTTGCTTTGAGCTGCATAATGTAGCGAGCTCTTCACTTGTCAAAACACGTGCTGAGGATCTCCTCACTGTGTGTCAGCCACGCCAAAACCCTCTTGAACCACAGAGAGAGGTGTTTGAGAGCCTGATATTTGTACAGTGCAGTGCCTCGCATACATGCAGCATTCATCTGCAGCTGCAGTGTGTTGCCTTATTTGAAGCAGAATTTAGCATTAGCTATATATTATATAAATATGTATAAACAGGAGGTTTAATGGTCTTCCTGAGGAGAAAAGGCTGTCTTACACTTGCTACGTTTCTCTAAAATGTCTTTAATTTCTGATGACTTCTTCTGGATGGATGAGTAAAAAAACTTGTTTGCATATTTTGTGTTATATCGAATAAGTTGAATGACAGAGAGCAGAAACTAGAGAAAAAGTTAAAATAGAAAGTTTCCAGGCTGTATAGGATGTAATGCTGTCAATTTATGTATTGACTGATTACTTTGCAGCAAAAATAATTTTTTGCATTGGACAGTAACAGAAGAGATATGTGGCTTCAGGTCATCCGCAGAGGGTGAAAATGGCAAACTGTGGGGCCCAGCCAGTCAATACGTGTATGTCTGTGGCAAACGCTTCATCACAGGTTAGATGATGTCACTGAGTAAGTGACATGTGCACTGATTGTCCCTGTAGACTGAACTAAATCAGAAAAGAGCCTCAGTGATGGTGTAACTAAAGTTTTTACTGTGAGAAATATGGCCCTACCATAATATACCTGTTTTTTGAATGGAGTTTGGTTTACCAGTCTGACCACATCAAAGACCACTGGGAGCAGAGGGTATTTTAATGTTAATAATTCACATACATTGAACTGACCTACTTTCTAGCTTACAGTAACATCACATTGGGCAAACTAACAAAGCAAATAAATACATTTCCTGGAGATTCAGTAAATAGTGTATGTCAGGTTCATCTACTTTGATGGAGGCAGACTGAATGGACACTCACATTTCTTGCCTAACATTTGGGCTCTTAGCAGTTAAAAAGCAGTACGGTATTCTTATTTTATGCAGTTAAATTGGCAGCAACCTCAGAATTTGCATTTTCCACTATTCAACAGGCGGTGGGTCATGACGCAAGGACAAAGTACTCGTATGTGCTGCTCTCATGTATTTCTCCATCAACATTTAACTGGACTGGGTTTTTTTGGTTTGTTTGTTTTTTAGCTGTTTTTTTTTTTTTTTTCTTTTCTTTTCTTTTTTCTGTGGCATAAAAATAATTATGTTTGAACAAATGTCAACAAGTCAGACTTTATCGTTAACATTTTGGCTTTGAAAGCAAGAAATATTTCACTACTGCAACTGTATTTTTTTTGCTGTCTTATAACTTCATGGGTGCTGGGTGCTTGTATGTGCATGGTGCAGGAAATAGCAAAACTAACTTACTACATGTGTACTTTTAGTTCATCCACGTAAGCATCAACACACGTTCATAAATATGCAGAATAACCGCCCAAGTAGCTGTGTAAGACAATCATATTTTAATTTTCATGTCAGGTGTCAAATCTTTTATTTAACTGACTGTATCATTTATCACATCATTACTTTTGACTGCCAAGAACAATTTACTCCAGCAGTCAAGTGAAAGCTGTGTGCCTGGGTATCTCGTCTTCTCCCACCAGCTGTCCAGTTTCTTTTAGGACTCACATTATTAGATGCTGTATGTGCATTTTCATCGCAACTGCCCATTTTCAATGACCCCCCGAGCTACAGAATCCGTAATTTAGAATCTTCTGCAACACTCTCTGTGTTTTACATCAATTATGGACAATTACCAAAATAACCATCAACAGATTGTTGTCTAGCTCTCGAAGTCGAATTCCAGATTGCGAGCCTCTCCCTCCCTCTCTCTGCTCTCCCAGAGTCTAAATCAATGCAGATGTTCCGGTATGGTCTCGCAGCGATAATTACTGTAACAAGCAAATCATTAGTATGTGAATAGAGGCAGCTTATATAAATACAGCACTGGGTGTTACTTTTACTTGTTAATACTTATTCTCTCATTATAGTTTTGGCGGTTTGTGAGTCA
This sequence comes from Chelmon rostratus, assembly GCF_017976325.1. Taxonomy (NCBI): domain Eukaryota; kingdom Metazoa; phylum Chordata; class Actinopteri; order Chaetodontiformes; family Chaetodontidae; genus Chelmon; species Chelmon rostratus. Next base: position 26,135,487 of record NC_055662.1, on the reverse strand, counting down.
ACATGATGCAATATGAACTTGCAAAAGAGTGCTACAGTTAAAGCTCGTCCCTACTCTGAGAAAAGCCAAGGTGTTCATTATCGCTGTAAAATCCCATTTAAACAGCAATACATAGCCTTAGGTTTTTATAGATTTTTTTCTTACTTTTTATAATGTAGCTATGAAGTTTCTCTGCTGCGGGTCTGTCTTCATGAAAGGTGGTTGTAGTCTGAAATACTTAACTTTTTTCTGTACTAATGTGCAGAAAAGTTCATCTACGAATAATTATTGGATTTTCTGTGTCAAATTCAATTTTTTTGTACGATGATTCTAATCAATTGTGCAAGTACTATATATATATATATATATATATATATATATATATATATTCTCAAGAAATCAGTTTTTATTTAAATAGCAGTTTTCTTATCAACAAGCTACATGAGATTCATGACCCATCGTGATCTGTTCCAGCTGTGGTCATTCAGTGTTCTGTTAGGTCAGTATAGTTCTTTCCAGATTTCCAGATTGACTTCAATAAGGTCTTTGGATTGGAAGCCATCATATGTTTGTTAACTTCCTCTCCCTGGATAATTGAAAGCCAGTTGGACAGTTCAGCACATAGCGTGCTGTGCTCATTATTATGGTGCTCGAGGGATATGAATGCTTTAGCATCCATCTCTTTTGTAGCAGCTCCCAAAGGTGGACAGAGCCTGTGTTCACTGCTGGTCAGGCAAATACAAACAGTGAAGTATTGTGACTGTATCAGACCAGCTGGCTTTGTGTTTGTGAATTCTGCGGCCTGCAGAGATCGTCTGCTCCACACCTCAAGATGTCCTTTATCTGCACACTATTAGGCGTGTTAAATCCTTTCTGCATTTCATTCAAAAAGGATGATACTGGTGCTATTTTGTCACTTTATCAGCCGCTCACCTCAACAGGCTAAAACCCCAAACGTAGTTATGTGTAGCTTTGTTTAAGTTGTGTGTCAAGCTGTATAAGGATATGGCTCTTTTATTTGCATTTCATATGTTTGAGAACAACAGTTCATGTCACAGAGGAAAAGCTATACAACATTGTGGTTACACAGGCAGTACTTGCAAATATGATAAATTAGTTTGGGTCTTTTTTTATTATAACGCTAATAAAATGATGGAAGAACATTTCTGCAAACACACTGAGTGACAACAATATACTGTCTGTCTTTATTTTGAGTTGCAGTCGATGTCACCTTTCGTAAAAACAGTCTCAGTCACCAATCATTAGTATCTGAGCAGCAGCAAATGATAGTACTGAGTGTTGAAATTACGTTTTTAACCTCTGCAATAGCCTCAGAGTTTGTTTTAGCAAAATACCGATCCAATATTGCAAATAAACATACATAATTGCATTGTTCTTTATCCTGTAATTATCCCTACTGTGGCATGTTATGATTTTAAGCGTTTATTTTTGACAGACAGCTGCCCCCATATGGAAGCCAAAAACAATTTCCCAAAGGCCAGGCGAACCATAGCTAGCTTCATTGTGAGAACAAAGAACCATTGGTATTATTCATAATTAAACTCTTATTGTGTGCTGTGCTGAATATTTCCATTCTTCTGCGTCTCTCCTGCTCACTCTCGTTTCCCCTCTCGGTACTTTGCACCTCGTGCTGGGAACATCTGTCTGGCGTCAGAGTGGAGCCTGGCTGTGCAGATTGGAGCAGGTAGAGGAGCACATTGTAGCCCAGCTAATGATGAGAGTGTCTGCCCTCTCTCTTGGAGGAGACGCAAGCTGCTGCTTCACGCTCGCTCACTCCACTCATACGCCCAGGGAAACAGATTTCCAAACATATGCAGTATGTTTTTAATCCAGTTGAGCACTTCATTTCCCAGCAAACACAAATAACCTTACGGGACATCCATATCTTATGATAAGGGGGTGGGCGCAAAGGAATTGAACAATTTTCCTTTTTAATGTGATTTTTTTTTTTCCCTCCAAAGTTGCTAAACATGCTCATAACCCAGGTTAACAGTTTGCTTGTTTATGGTTTCACAAACTTTTACACAGAAATGCCTCCTGGCTCCAAGTCATATGAAGCAACTTTATCCAATCTAAACTCCACTCGGTGCACCTGTTGTCATCCTTTGTTCAAACCTAAACTGACAGCATAAACACATGTTCTTTGTGTGAAGTGCCTTAAAGAATTTGAACAGATTGTTGTCGATAATATATATGTGCGAAGTAAGTAAACTAAGCACCTGTTTACTGTAGATGATTAAGAGTTATGCTGCAATTTAAAGAATTTATTTAGGCTGTAGGAGAGAACTCAGAGAACTATGTTGTATTTCTTATTGTATATTTTGTGTTGCGGCTTGAATAAGCTCGACCCTGATAAAGTTTACATGCAGGTCATTCATCTTTTTTCATAACTATCCGAAACCTCCCTTGGTACAAGTCAACAATAGCCCTTAACATGGAGGCCCAGCTGGAGGTGCTTAACATTTAGAGCGGTGCTCATCCTGCTGTCAGCTACAGCCAGACAAATGTCAGAGGTGGTACTACATGGAGTTCAGCTTTTGGAAGTCATTCCCTCACTAAACCTCATCAGACTCTCCTCACAGCCTCTCAGCCAGATTAGGATGTTAGTGTTTGTTAGTTTGGCTTTTTTTTTTTAGCTTTAGCTTGGCTTTTATACACATATATATATATATATATATATATATTTTTTTTTTTTTTTTTTTTGGTTGCAGACTTGAATCGTGTGTGTCTGTATGTTTTTGCAGCGTGGATTTGTGTGAAAGAGTTTAAAAGAGGCTAATAGAACATGAACCAGTGACCTGCGGGACATGGCCACTTCATACCTGTCACTGTGGCTATTTCCCTATCGCTCTGCTACACCTGGACCCCCCCCCCCAAAAAAAAAAAAACAACAGTCTGTAATAATACTATTGATCTTATCTTACTTGCAGTTTATTAACAAACAGGTTCTTCTTCAGTGTGGGCTGCTGCTCTCACTGTTCTCCGCCACCTAAAGGGAGAATTACATAAGAATCCTCCGCTCAATTGTCAGCTCCATCCCCCGTCCACATACAACAAATACACACACACATAGACACACACACACATAGACACGCAGTACTGTAGCTGATAACCTAGCAAGCCTCTTGCCATCTCTATAACAACTGACCTCCCTGCTTTGGTTGCCGTGGTGAGATGATTGAGGAGGTTTCACTGCATGAAGAACGTGAGCTGCTATGGTTTCCTATCAGAAGCCGTGAATGCTGTTTGGGCAGCGAGGGAATAACCATCCATAAATTAGACTTTTTCACATGGTGTCTCTTTCTAGGAAAACCAAATTCCTGAGAAAGAAATTTGTACTACATTTTTCAATATTTAAGGACGTAGGCCTACTGTGTGTCAGTGTGCTACGTTCATTTTCACCCTGCGCGCTGTCCTGGATGTATCACGATTACTCTCCAAGAAAACAAGGACAACCTGGAAAGCCCTTTTTGATCCAGTCTGTCACACTATAGCCTAGCAGGGGAAAAAAAAAGAACAGATTGGACCTTCTCCACGCAAATGCAGTTTAAAAACCAGTAGCTCTGCACACATAAAGGCGCTTCTTTTAATATGTGCCCCCTTTCTTCACACCCACGACCATTGTGTATAAAATCCTGTTTTTCCTGAAAAGATTTCTAGTCGCAGCCGCAGACAATGTTCCCCCACACAAGCTGTCGTCTTTGTCATACCCCCCCCCCCTTCCACTTCAGTCAGTAAAGCAGGATCTCTGGCAGTCGGCCCCGCGTGCGAATTCATGTGTTTCAGGGTACAGGTGGGGGGCTTGCCGGAGTCTGCCTACCTGTTCCCCTGCAAACTGGTCAATTTTGACAGACGTGGATGGAACCGGCTTGGAAACCAGAAGGGGGGAGAGAGGGGCGGGTAAATGAACAAATGTCAGGGTTAGTGGGGGGTTGCTGAGGCCGTGGCTATGGGAAATGCTTCCTCTCAGGGGTGTCTCCTGATAGGGTACGGTGAAGGGGAGTGAGGCATGCTGATAAAAACAACTCACTAACAATTATGCTCACCTAAAATAGCCCTTACTTAAGTATATAGCATGCTTGCCAGTTAATTGTACACAAAAACAAAGACTTCACAAAAGACCTCCTGCAGCCAATGTATTTTCTTGTATTTTGGCATGATAATTAAGTGTGACAGCTATGAATGCAAAGTTGGCAGATATTATAGTGGCCTGTCTAAGTCTACATACTGATTATGATTGTATTCCAAAAGTTATACTAAACTATAAAATTAGAAAGCTGCAGTATAGTGCGAAGAACTATATTGTATAATGAACAAATAATTAGAATTGGTACAAGAGGAATTGTGTGTAATAAAATTAATTGCACTCATATGTCAGAAACAGAATCTCCCATGATTTTATAAATAAAATGTAAACTCTATCCATCAGCTTACCACAGCTTGGTGATGGAGGTTTGACAGTTATCTGTCGATGACTATAGATAGAAATTGGAGAACAGAGCTCTGCTTTATGAATATTAAATAATTGCTCCTATTTTTGTGAGTATTTTTGAGTACTTGACAATTACAAAAATTGTCCATTCTGTGCAGATTATAGCCCATGTGTGTTCCTAACCAAGCAACTGACTGCATGGGATTTAATGACAGCGTTCCTAATATGCTCAGAGGATAATGCTTTTCATAATGGCAAGCGAAAAGCCACCATCAATACAATGTGCTCAGTAGAAGCCAATATTTTATCCGTGTTACACTTGAATAATTTGTGTACGATTGCTGCATTTCCTCTGAATTGTTCTCTGGATTTGTTCAACTTGTTCTTATTGATATGCTGTAGGACTAACAACCATAAAATCTACTAAGACCTCTGATCTGTACTATTGACCATTATCATAGCCAAGAGGTTTGTTACAATGTGGTATTTTTATGCTACAGTTGGTGAGAAACCTGTTTACATTCCAGGGTGCTGTATAGTTCACTTCTCTCCGCAGCTCAGTCGGATTCCAAAGCACTGTATAGATTTCTTTCAGCTGATGAAATTAAAAAGACAGCAGTGTGTGTGTGGTGTGCCTTCCAGCAACGCGATTTGCCTGTGAGTTCACGATACGGGTTGAGAGGGGAGTTCCTTTGGGGGGGATTAAATAGCTCCCTCTCTTCCTTCCCTCCTCCCCTGCCCTCCATACTTGCAGAACACAAACAGCTTGCAGGGCTGTACAGTACTTGTACAACATGTTTGCCACAGTGCTGCTCACAGGTAACAATAAGCCAAGGTCAAAGGTTAAGAGGGATTGTGGAGCTCGGATTCTTGTGTGTTCCTCTGGCAAACATTGTGCACACAGGCACAGGAAACAGTGCCCAAAGTATCGCTGGGAGACAGACAGAGTGAGAGACAGAGAGAGCGAGTTGGCTCGGAAGAAAGGGGGTATCAAAACGAACAAGACCAGGGTCGGTTTCATAAAGATATGTTGGACTGGTCTATAAGGTTAAGACGGTCTGCTTTTTGCTCGTAGACTAGTCTCATACCAGTTAGGCAGCTGAACAACAATAAAGACAGATATATTAAGCTTAAAAAGAGCTGTAACAATAACACCTGCTGACATCCTGAGACTGACATGTCAGCACTGGTGGTTTGTTCAAACCATTTAAATTAGCTTGTGTTTATGTGACCGCCTTAAGTGAGGCCAAAAACAGTATGGAAGCCGGTTGAATTTGACCAGTGTTCATTTAGGTGAGGTTAAGTTGGCGAAGGTGTCTTTTAATCGTGAAAGCAATCTTTCCCGAGTTTTCTCATCTGTTAGTAAGAGTTAATTAAAATCAGGGGTGCAAACACTATTCAGATGTTTTGCTTAAGCAGAAATACCACAATGTGAAAATACTCCATTATATTGAAAATATTGCTGATGTAAAAAGTATTAAAGCGTAATTAGCCTTAAAATAAGTGTCAAAAGGAATTTATTGTGCAGCGGGATGGCCCGCTTTCACACTTCTATTATGTCAATGAGGACCCCAGGAAGACTAGCAACCACTTTATGGAAGCTGATTGGGTAAAATTTGATTATTATATTAAAGATATTACTACAGGTGCATGCACATGTGCAGAGGAAGCATTTCAGTGTTCTACATGGTCAGGTTGGAGTTAATTTTAACAACTCCATATACTGCAGATTAATCTGAAATGTATAATATTTGATAAACTGATCATATGTTTTATACAGAAAAATCTGATTCTGAAAAGTAACTGGTAACAATAGCTAAAAAATAAATGTGGTGGCGTAGAAGTATTAAGTATCAGGAACTGAAAATATTCAAGATACATGTACTGTAAGTACCCTACATGAGTAAATGTACTTAGTTACATTTCATACCCATTCCATACCTACCTAAAGTTATCCACCTCTCAACCACAAGGACAGCAGAGCAGAAAACTGATATGAAACAAATGTTGATATGAATGTTTCACGGTCGAGTAACCATCAGTGGCTACATTTACATGCGCAAAAGATTCTGGTTTTTGCTCCGATGTTTACCATGCTGTTGAAAATTAGTATTCCACTAGTATTCCCATTTACATGCAGCCATGCATCCTGCAATTAATGTAATGATGTACTTGAAAAGGTCAGCGTAACAATATTTGCGCATAGCCAAAACCTGCTGATATCCAAGTCCATCAGAATGTTTAAAAGGTGCGTTACTCCCTCTGACCACAAACATGGGCTTTTCTTTTACACATGCATCTCCACGCCAGCCTTGCAAACTGTTGGCTAACTAGCTGACCACAAATGAACAAGACACCGCGTGTCGCAAAACTGCGGTAAAAACCCAAATTGAGACACGTATTCTGAATGCGTTGTGAAGAAAGAATGCTTCAAAAACTCCAAAGGTATCAGCACATTCCACATGCATTCATTGGAAAATGCTCCTTTTGGAATAAAACCTAATTCAGAATCTCCAAACAGAATATGCTGTTTACATGACCTGTATTTAATTTAGAATACTCACATCGGAAAAATAGTGGAAAACGAGCGTGCATGTAGACATACTTAATGTCACAGGCTGACGAGATAAAGAGTTGGTGAAGGTGATTGGAAATTGATTTAAAATGTCCTCTTAATTGTAAGATTTCCTTAACTGAAGAGTTAATTCACCCATGTACTGAAAGATCGTCGAGAACTCCACAGTTTTAATAACTGATGAACTTGGAATTGTGTCTGATCTTTGACGGCTGGTGAGATTTAAGCCATAGTGAAAGTCTATCTTTGTGAAACCAGATCCCTTCCTCCATCGGCCTCTTTGAATGGGAAGGAGATTATCCATTTAATCTCTTAATCATGTGCACTGTATACATAGTTGGGCCTGTGCCTAAAACCTCTGTCCTGATCAGATGTATCAAAGCCACCTTTTGCAATGATTCCCTCTAACCCACAGACTAATTCAGGTTAGCGCTGACACTGTTACACATGTTCCTCTCCAGCTGTCAGTGTATTATACCCTAGGTGCCCTGTTAAAATGAAACCCAGACCAATGGTGCATAAAATCGAATGTGGAAATATGTAGATTTTAAAGTACAGCTTTTTAAAATCCCTCAATCCCACAAATGTATTCAGAATAAAGGCAGATGTTTCGTAACATCAGGTTACTGTACATTTTTCACAGTATATGTTCCCCAAAAGTAGGAATTAATAATGAAGATGCTTTTTGGCCTGAAATTGCTATTCAAACAATTATGTACTTAGTTTCTTCCAACAAATGCATTCCACATTATTGTTTTGCCTCATAGCAAAGCACCCAAAAGACTAAAACCTTTCATTTCAGCAAAGGCCGCTATTGGTCACCGTCAATAAAAGCATAAAAGCATTTATTTCCCACGTTTGTCAAATTAACAGCATACTCCATCTCCCATAGGACTTGTAAGGTTCATTAACCTTTCTGTGAAGTGGGACAGGTTTCCAGCAGTTACCATAACCTCTGTCTCGCTCCTGCCTCAATTATAATAGAAGAATTAAACATCCAGTGATTCAAAACAGTAATGCTGCCTCTTAAATCCCTTTGTACCAGCTCTCGGTTGTTAATGACTAAAGACACTGAATGAACTATAGAGTTATCAACAGATATAACCGCGGACAGAAGCATATCAAATGGCTACTCTTAACAGCAGGGATTACTGACTGTGCATGTGCAGTTTTTGTTTGATGACCATATTTTACTGTTTGTAAAATTATTATTCAGTTTTTAAATGCTAGCTTCTCTTTGTTTTCTACAAATTGCACAATATTAGATTAACGCTACATAAAACAGCTATTATTGAATTGGAAAACGTGTGTGGAAACACTTGTGGCTGTTTATTCATCATTGCTAATTGCAGGATATGCCACCAAAATGTTCACATCTACTTGCGCCGTGGCCGCCGTCCCTCCAAAGTCAAAAGAATAGACTGACCTTGAACTAATTAAGTGGTCAATTACACGCCTGTTGATCTCTTTTAATTTCCTAATAATTACATTAATTGTGTGGGCAAAGAGTTCGTTCTCTTGTCCACCTACTCCTACTCCTCCTTCATCCTCCACCTCTTCCTCGCACTTCTTTTTCTCCTCCTCCTCCATGCCCATGCCCACAAGGTTTCCATACTCATTTATTTTGTGTCACCGTTCACACTTCAAAAACTATTTTAATTCTATGCCATTGACTGTTTTAATAAGCTTAATCTTCTTCTCTCCCACCCCCTTATCCATCTCCCCCTTTCTCTCATGTATTAATCAAAATCCAGCACGTGCCTGGATGTATTTGTTGGCATACAGCTCTATTATACCTATCAATGTACTCTCTCCATGGATTTATGGTCTTACCGCCGGAAAACCGCTGTAGCCATGGAGCAGTGAGGCCTCATGTTTGTGTGTGCGTGTTTTCTGATGCTACTTGTAGGCAAGCTCAGGCTGGGATTTTCCAGTGCCACCCCCGTCAGTGGGAAGCCCTATATGGGGACATGTCAGCGCCTTGTTTGCTTGTTGTGCTGATGAAGCTGGGGGTGGGGCGAGTGGGCAGCCTTGTTCAGGTTCCAGGATTCCCTTGAAATGAGTCAGCCAGCCCCCACTCAAACTGGCTGTTACCTTGGGAACTCAGGCTTGGGCTTCCCTCAACAGTAGTTAAGTACAGACTCATCAGCACCCATACTCACGAACACACACACAGGAGCTGTAAGGGCTCGGAAGCAGCGCCCAGGTTGGATGAAATTACCTCATTAGAAGAGTCTCACTTTGGCCTGTACTCTGCCCTGTTAGGCCCAATCTGCTCCATGAGAATCAGATGACCAACCCAACACGGCGTCTTTGTTCAGGCGAATTTGTAATGTATGCAAATTAAGACTGAATAGATGAGCATGTTAATGAGTTTGGGTGGCTAGTCTCCTAAGTCAGTGATTTGAGTAATAGTATGCTTCCCTGCTAATGAGCAGGGCCAATGTCGTGTAGGTTTGGTACATCACAGTGTGTCGGGTGGTGTCAGTGATGTCTGGAGTTCACTTAATAACTGGACTGTTTATGTTTCCAACTCAGTTCATTACCAAAGCCAAATGAGTTTCTTTACTAAAGCCATTAGCTATTGTTAAGTGGGTTAATTTGTGGATGCACTGAAGCAGATCGTGGGTGACTCCCCCACTGGCTTTCACCCTGTCCTGCTGAGGCCAATCCATCCCGCTAGGCTGATCACCATTAGGTTGCTCTACCACCAGTCGCCCCAGACTCAAGCCCATTAGACTCACACAGACGCATTTACCATTACTGGAGACACCAGAGAAAATGATTGTTAGTGTTGTGTTTTTTTTAATAGGGGTCATTAATATCAGGTTTATTAAAATGTAGCTGTTTATGTCGGTGATTACAAAAATTACTTGAAAAAAAATGGAATTTAACCAATACAGTGTTATTTATTTCATGTGTTAACTCCATTTGATTTATTGGTGTGCTCACTTTTGTTTTGATGAGGGGTGGGAGTAACTACAACTACATCACTGCTTGTACTTTGCAAAACATGAATAAAAAAAGTAAAACATACCTTGCACATGCTCTAACTGCCACTCACCTCTACCAACTGCTCAACCAAGAAGTAAGGCTGGCATTACTCCCAGTTCATGCAGCACTGGGCTTTGCCAAGCTCTGTTTGTATGCCGTCTTGTTCTATCTGAGGAGAAGAAGATTCTGACCTGCACAGGCCACACACACCAGCTTCTGAAGGAGGGCTTCCAGTAGAGGAATATAGAGTAGCTTGAGTGTGCGGTGCAGTTGAAAAGGTGAAGCCATCTGTTAGCTGCCCTTCTTCAGCACCTGGTTCAGTCTCTCCACACTCCACAGTTATAGAGCCATATTTATAGGTTAGATGCCCCTTTCTTCAGTGAATTTCACAGAGATGAACTGTGGGCCATTGTCTATGGCAATATAAACTATCGAGCAAAGAGCAACTCTTGGAAGTAGAGCGTCTCTATAGACGAGATGAGTTCTAGATGGTTTGTCACACCATAGAGCTCCCTGTACATGTGACCTCAGATGTGCTTTGAGGTCCTGGCTGGTGGGAACGTGGTTCCTCACGACGGCCTCGTCATGTTTATACCATACCAGAACCAAGTTTTATGATGCCTGTGTGATCCTCGTCAGCCTAGACTATGCATGCATCCATAGTTGGCATCGATAGTGCAGATCAGCTATGCAGATTTAACTCCAGTCGCTGGACACCTGAACCTGACAGAAGTTGACCAGCTCTTGTGAGGTCTTTGAGGGTCACCTTGCAAAGATAGACCAAAGCTGGGAGAGAACAGGGTCTTGCTCAAAGACCAGTTGCAAGTGGTGGAGAGGAAGAGTAACTTTCAAGTGTAGAGAAGAGCATCTATATGGTGTCTAAGCTGATTGTGTCCAGGCCTGATTTTGTGGATGAATGAGGACTGACTGGCTGACTGGCTTTTGTCTGTAAATTGTTCCGTGCAGTGTTAGTAAACTCAAACGTCCGGTGATCCCACTGGTATCGTTTCACTCATTACCAGAGAATCTCGGTCATTTTGAATTGAGGAGTGGCAGATTTTAATCTGAAACCTTTCATTTCTAGCTACCTTGAGATAACTAAGTACCCGAGTTGAGCAATCATGTGAATTCTCTCTTCCACTTTGGGGAAAAAAACTGCTTAACCTGTAAACGGTGAGGTTCCTTGTGAGACACAGACTTTTAATTCACAATCACCCTGCAAATGAATGGGCTGATTACTGAGGCGAAGATGAGGAGGCAGTCATAAGCACTTGGCTTGAGTGGAATAGGCGGGAGGGGGAGGGGAGGGGTGGCTGTGGCGGTACAAGTCCAGCCTCAGAAATAGAGCTGTGAACACCATCTGTCATGCTCTCTCTCCCCGTCTGTTAGCCTGACTGCAAGTAAAAGGGAGAATGCTGCTCTCAGAACTGCATTAGAAGGACGTGGGTGCTGATTGTCGTAGGTGTGGGTTTACAGGGTGTGCAAGGGAGGGGGAGGGAAGCGGTGGATATACAAGGAGGTGCATGAGTAACCGACAAAGGGAAGCACTCACCCACACAGAGAAGGAGAAGGGTTGTTGGGCAAGTGGGTATTCCTGGTGAAACCGCACCCCTGCACCCACCCACCACCTCCTCACGGACTCCTACCTATTGGGTCTTCCTAGCGGAAGTTATGTAGACACATTATACAAACACACTGCTCATCTTCTCTTCTAAGTCCTGGGGGAGTTAACAGTTCGTGTGTAACAGTGAGCTTAATTTCAAATGTTTAGCAACTTTACCCTGGTGATACCTGTAGCACCTGTTTTAGTTTTAGCCACTTTCAGAGCCACAGGAGAGGCACTGATGTGCCATCAGTAGTCATTTTCAGGGATGTCATGATGAATTATCTTGCTATCAACTCTAAACTAGTTCAGATTCATCGTGTGGCTCATGATAAATTAGTTGGTCTGGATCGGCCTTGCTTGTGCTTCACTTGGAACAGAGAGCCAGAATTGTTGCGCTGAATATTGGTGGTTGGAGCATCAGGCTATTACGTGACCCACAGAAAAAGCTCTGCTGCGTTGCTTTTTCCAGATTTTTCAGAATTATTCATTGCTCATAACGTGTAGGCTGTTCGGGATCCTTTCTGCTTTTGTCTGAGTCAGAGTGTGAAATGGAGTCAGTAAAACACGAAGGCAAGCTGGGCCACGATGAACAACAGGGAGAGGCAGGATGAAGTGTCCGTAACACCACAGCTGGACTAATTTTAGTTACATCTGGTGTCTAAAGACGTAACTGACTCTTACATTTGGATAGAAAATGAAGACATCTTGATGGAAAATTAAATTGTGGCAACTTTTTAAACTCACTGAAAGTCACCAATAACTAGTTGCTTATTAGCATACATATTAGTAGCATACTGGCTGTTTATTAGACATTATTATTATAGACATAGGGTTATTAAGGATTAGTGGTATTACATTAAGATATGAACACTAGTTCATATACAACTTCCTTCCTTACTATCAATAAGCAGTAATTAGAAGGTTATTCAGGAAAAACCCATGGTCATGCAGAATAAGGCATTTATAAGTACTTTATAATGACTAATAAAGAGCCAATGTGCTACTAATATGCATGCTGATAAGACAATAGTTAATGGTGAATATGTGCACATTGTTAAGTGTTAATAAATTGTTTTTTGGATGACATATTTAATCAGTTCATCATATGTTAATTTATAGATTTAAATCCACAATGCAGTTTCCCATGATAGCCCTCCACAGGCAGATCAGATATCAGGGTCAGCTGTACAACAGCTTGTAGTGACTCTGTCTTTTTCATGGGCCATTCACCAGGCCACATGGTTCCTATTACTGAGTCATGAACTCAGGCCCTCCATTTGAAGGGTGGTGTCCCTACTCACTGCACCCCCTGCTGCCACAAATACATCAGTGGATGTCTGGACGGTCTCCAGCAGTGTCAACTCAGTACAGCGAATATTTAGCTGATCGATGGTTCCCGTAACTAGATTAACAACTGTGGTGACGTTTTCTAGACAACTCATTGCTTCAGTAAGTTTTAATTACAGTCAACCAACCATAAATGTGACACTGCCAGATATTCCACGTTTATTGTTCGTATTTATTTTTCAATTTGATATGTAAGAGTAAAATAACAACTGAGACAAAGCACAAGTCCAGGCCTCCCCTTGTTCAGGAGCCATTATTTCTTTCCCACTGCTGTTTGTTGCTCACTGGTTCTTCGTCTGTTACATCAGAAATAAAGCTTTCCACTTGAAAGCTCGACGCACCTTCATGCCTCAGAGTATGTTGTTCTTTTCTGCTAAGTATGTAAAATAGTAAACAGCCATTTTGAGCTTTCAGTTTTTATCTCTCTATCACTTTCAGCCTCTCCCACACTGCTCAGTGTGTGATTCACCATCACAGCTACAAGAATGGGTATTCCCCTAGTGCGAGGATGCAAAGCGTAGTCACATTTTGTTCGACTTAATAACTCTCACATCACCTCACTGCAGGTAATTTATGAAAGAAGGCTTGTCCTTCAACTAAATAAACAGGACTGAATATAGTATTACTTTATGGTAACTATAGATTAAATGACTGGCATATTTAAGTGCTGTCAGATGATCACCAAACCTCCATTCTGTTATCATGCAAGTGGTACAAATATGCATATATATAAATCAATAAATAGGTAATTATATATGTGTGCCGAGCAGTCAAAATATACTATATGACCACAGCATTAGGTGGTAAAGCTCTATTGAATATTGAAAGGATGATGTTTGATACTTATGAACATGTGAATCCAAAACGTAGCACGCCTAGATGAGAAAATATTTAGAAACACTCGTGGTGTGTTCCTTGGTAACTGCATAGTTAATGAAGCAGTTCCTGGTCCTCTCTTTTCGACTTTCAGCTGTTAAAATGACATAACTTGCAAATTTCCATCAATTGAAACACTGACACAGGAGCCGTGAGTACTCTGTTGGACTCCCGTGGTAAAGATGCACATTTTGAATGCTCTGCTGCAGATTAAACAGATTGCTCATGGAGACAACCAGTGACTGCTGGATCTGTATGTTAAGGTTTATAATGACAAAGCTGTGCAGTATGGCCTTGGTTGAGTATTGTGTGTAAACACGCAATTACATCTGTCCAAGCTACTGCTTTCTCTGACGACCGCCTAATGTGATGTGACTTTTATCCCCAGCTTGAAGCCAGCACAGATAAACCAAAAATAAAACTGTTTGCAGTTGGTCAGTATTGTGCTGCAAAAGAGTTGCACCATTTATTCTTACTGTTTACGTTTGATATTTAGTAAAATTGATGTATAATGTTTGTTCAGCATAGTATTACACACATGCAGTATGTAAGAAGTAACAAGAAACCAGCACATTTGCTGCACATCAGATTTTCATCCAAACCCTTTATTATGGTTTTATTACATAGTCACAAATACTACATTACATTTAGATAGTTCTCCTTAGTGTATGCTGTTCATACTGTTCTTGCTTTTACTGGGGAGCTTTGCAGCATCTGAGGTGTGGAGTCTCAACGCTTTTGACTTTTCTAACCCTGATCTCAGAGTATCATCATGGCTGAGGCTATCATTGATCCAAGATTAACTTCATCAATGCACTGTGTGGCTTTTGATTCCTCCTTACAAAGCTGTAATGGATTTACTATATGAGAAACTTTCTCCAAGCTCCAGTCTGACTTCTTTCACTGCTCATGTCACCTGGCAGCTGTTTGGAGGCGACTGTGGTACATCGTGCCGATTAAAATGTTACGTCTCTATAGTCGCAAGCACATAGGGTTAGGGTCTGCCAGACTGACCCAGATACACTTTGTAATGATTCATTCATTATTATAACATGTAATTTATATTGTGCTCTTTCAGTAAAACCATGCAGCAGTCATAACATTATCATCCATGCAATTATGACAGATTTGTGTAGGTTCTTTTTTATTACCTCATTGTTTGAGCTTTGTAATCATATTATATAAAATATCTACTTCATAACATCATGATTCCCAAATATTGCTCGGGTGGGGTTATTGGTCATCCAACAGGGTAGAGCTTCATTTGGTGAATTTAATTTAGTCAAACTACAGTGAATTCCAACATATCAAGTAACACTTGACTTACTGGAGTCATCATTTCAGTTTCATTTCTGCATTTTATTTTGCCCACAGATCTAAACCATTCAACGCAACTTTTATTACAAACTTTTCATGTGTATTTCTATTGATATAAAATGCAGCAGAAATACCATGATACACATATTAAAGCCCATGCTTTAAGCTTAACCTTTCTTAATACACACAATTAACACAGCGAGCGGCTGTCAATCATTTAGCGGTCAGAACTTTTCACGCTCTGTGCCCTGCCCCCACAGCAGGGTCCCGGAGGGAGGCCGCCCACCATGTGAGAATGTCCTGTAGATTAGTGTGAGCAAGTCCGTCACTCCCCACTGAGCATCAGGAGTCAGCGACCTCAACACTGCCCTGCCCTGTCACAACTACTGCGATGCCAGCTCTGGAACAGATAAACCAGTGTCACAGCATAACTGAATATATTTAAGACTTTGATATCCTGTGAAAATTAATATGTTTTTCTGTGCAAGTTCTATATATTATTGACTGTCTTTTATTGTTTGGCTGAATTTTCAATATTGCATTCATTTGCTGTTGTTTTTACTCTACGTATTATAATGAAATTAAAAGGGCAGAGGGTGCCATGGAGAGTGAGCGAGAACCGAGCATTAAGATGTGGGAAAATGTTGCACGCTCAAATGTTGACTACCTGTTGCTATGGCAATGGGTTTGGATCCTGCAGGCTGCAGGACTCTTGCTATTTCTAAATAAAGCTTTTTTTCTCACTGATCAGTGGATGAAGATACTCACAGTTGAAACTAATCTTCTGAATTTTACCAGTCTGTGTAAACACTGATGCTCTGCTCACTAATACTTACTGCTAAACCTCCTGAACAGCAGTTACAGGATTATAGATGAGATGATGCACAACAGAGGACACATGCTTTGCTCCCGCTACATGTTTTTACCGAAAGAGTAAAACATAAACTATATATTTATCTGAAGAAATGAATCACTACAAAGTGTATCTCAGTCATTCTGGCAGACACAGTATGTGCTTATGACTATGGAGATTTAACATTTTAATTGGTATCGGCCACCTCCAATCAGCTGCCAGGTGACAAGAGCAGTCAAAAAAAGTCAGACTGTGAACAGCTTCCTGTTCTTTTGGTTCCACATATGACTAGAAAGCAAACAAAATCTTTCCATTCCCTTGTAAACGAAACATTAATGCTGCAGTTATTCGATTTCTGGAATAGGAAGATCAAGTGCTCTTTCCGACAGCGGGACGCTTTGTCACCTTTTAAAAAAATATCAGAACTGCTGAGTGCAAAATGTGTTTGCACTATTCCCAAGATGTACAAAATACCATTGTTTGTTCTTGTCTCACTCCCCTTCCTGTCCACATCCATAAAGATAAATGTGGAGTAATGTTTCTATATGGCTGTGAACTGTTTTGTTTGGTTCTAACATCAGAAATTTCTGCTTTAGGAGCAAAGGAGATGAGAAAAAAAAGCCCCTTGTCCTGCCTGTCTTTTGTCCTTACATGCTGTCTAGTGACACAGTACCTTTGTCACCCTGTGGGGGGAGCCTGTGTGTGTAGAAAAGAGGATAGAAATAGGTGCTGAGACCAGAGATTTGATGCCTGTGATGGGGACTTCCATGCTTACCTCAAGTGGGTTTTGGGCCATTTCACAGACAACATATTTAGTCCTTTTTCCTCCCACTCAAGGATGCAGCCGTCTTGCAGTAAGCAGCCAAGTCTATTAAACAAACATTCCTGTGTGCAATTTGCAGTGCGAGGTGCCTGACTGTGTGCTTCCTGGGGATGAGGGAGTTTAACCTGACAAATATACAGTAGAAAACTCTCATGAAAAATATCTGCGCTTCACATTTGGTTACATGATGTCTGTTTCTAGGCAACAGGAAGTTAATATACAATTAATAATATGGGAAATTGCGACTTGAAATCCACTCAGTGGTTGAATTTGCTTAGGAAGTGTCACTTCTCTGGGAATTTTATCTTGTCTTCAGATATTAATATGACGGATCTTTTAGATATTTAAATGTGACATATTTTAACCAACAGTTTTAATGTAGTGAATCTTCCTGTAAGGTCGGATTTTTAAAATTATTACTGACAAACGATGGTCTTGATCTTCACTTAAGACTCAATGTGCATTGGATCTATGAATGCTACAATCACTTGCTATCACAATATATGTCTGATTAGACTATAACAAAATTGGCTCTGAATAGAATTGGCTTGGGAAGTGCATAGCGTCTCCAGCCTCTCTGGTTGGTACAGTGGGTGCTAATTCAAGGACTGACCACTGAGCTAAGCAAATACTTGGCTGTGACAGCACAAAACTAAGGAAGAGTGGCATTATGTTAGTGTTGTAGGAAGCAATGTAATGGCCCACTGTACTGTCTTTCTTGTCAAATTGTTTGTTAAATTGTTGTTTCAGATTTAAATCTCCCAAACGACTTTGCCTGACTGACTCTGTGTTTGAATCACCAGGGCAATGCACTTAAGAAAGGACACATACAAGGGACGACCCTCACTGGTAAGTATGGTTTTCTACCATTCCTTTTGTAACTGAAGTTACTTCACTCATCATCTTGGTTTAATTTAATTACTTAAGTTTATCTCATCTATGTTGTGTAAGGTTTACAATGTACTGTGGTAAATTATGTATTTCTAGTTGGAACAATTCCACTATATTATTCTGGATTTAACAGCAATTTAACTTAAACTTGCAGTGTGCAACTTTTGTGTCCCCCTTCTGGCAGTGAGAGTTATCACAGAAACACTGTTGACGTGCTTATAGGCACCGCCTCATCCCATGATGTTAAAAACGTCACACTCTTTATTATTGTGTAATATTTAAGTTGAGAGTCAGATGTGAACCCAGAGAGAGTTAAGTTGGGTGTGTTCGCTGTCTTGCAGTGTTCTTCACGTTGGTTTTGTTAGCGACTTGATGCTAATCAAAGTTACACAACTTTGCCAAGCAAAGGAATTACTGTTTTTGTGTGTTATGTGTATCTTGATTGCATGTCTATGAAGTAAATATACACACATACTGGCGACGATCATGGAGCAGAAGGAGCTTCATGTAACAACAAAGCCAGCTGAGCATACTTTACACTACAATGTTCCACAGAAAGCAGCTTGAAAATGAGGCACAATTTCTCTTGTACAATCTGACTTTCCCTCAGTTTTACAGACTGCGACATTGCTCTGGCACGTGGGCCTGCAATTGAAGCTAGCCACATTAGTTGTGCAACATGCTAACCTGCAAAATGAACAATAGAACATGAATAATGGCAAAACATACAGTGCAGCTTCCAAATTTGAACTTGGATCATGCACAGTTAATATCAAGCTTCAGTTTTGAATCCTGTTTTGTACTGTCCCTCGTTGAGAAAGAGTTTTCCAACTGTTGTGGGCACGTTTCCATCAAAAATACATTTAACCCACTGGGTCTCCACATCCTCAGATGATGGGAACACATGAAGATTGGATGAAGCCTGCAGTAGCTATGAAATAACAATGGCGGACAGTGAGGTAGAGTCACTAGGTATTACGTGGGCGTGGATGGACACCTAGCTGGAGGTGTTGCTATGCTAAACAAGCCCCATGGGAGGTCACATGGAGAGGCAAAGCGGACTGACTTTTTGGAACACACAGTTCCTGACAGATGGAGCAAGAAAAAAGGGAGAGGATGCTCTTCTCTATTATTCTGTGGGTCTCTAGACACACCGGGGACACGCATTTATGTTGAAAAGACACGAAAAAGTTAATCCAAAGAAAAACAGCCCAGAGTGACTGAAGAATGCTAATTCAGGGTTACAGTTTTATGGATGTACAGCTCCCACTGGTTTATTGTACCCTAAAAAAAAATCCACATGCATGAAGAGCTTTTTGGGTCACTTAGAAACCTTTTACAATGAAAAGAATTGGGATTTAGCCCGGAGTTAGATTGTAGTTGCTTCACTGTGATGATCATATACGCCATGTGATATTGCTATGTGATATCAGCACTCCTTATTCAGATTCTTTGTTTGTCCATGCAGAATACGCTCCACCAACACCACCACAGAAGTCTGGGTTTCACCGCTACCAGTTCATGTTGTTTGAGCAGCTTCCAAATGCACCAGTGTCACTCACCGTGCAGGAGAGGTCGTCCCGCGGTAATGACTCCACAACACTGTTGGCCACTGCAGTATCATCTATCATATACAACACTGATCAACACAACTGCCAGCAGTTGTTGAATCAGCAATAGAAAGATTACACCAAGGCATTAAAACTCGAGGCCCAAACATTTCCTCTCAAATTAACCACATGATAGGTTTTTGTGGATGTAGGTTTTGTGTTTTAGGAACCTTTATAGGCTACGGCAGTTATTTTTTTAAGCATTAGCGAGTAGATTAGTCTATTTCCTGGCATACAGTAGTAAGTTGTGTCATTTTACAACATTAGATTGATTTAGGCATTGCATCATTTGTTTGAGTGGGCTTAATCCTTTATTTAGGGTGAAATGTTTGCATATTAGGTTTCAACAAATGTATCCGCGACACTACTGGAGCTGCTATTATTAGTGATTTGATTTATTATATAATGTCCCAATCTAACCCTCTTTAAGCCCAGGTTTTGGTCTGTGGCTGCGTTTCATCTGGACGCAAATCATTACGCATAATCCACAAACAATTATGAGCATTTAACGGAAGCATTTGTTGTTGCTTTAGAAAGATCTTTTACTCCAAGTGCTTGAACTTAAAAAGGGAAATGTTAATGAGGTTAGTGAGTAAGTCTGCTGCAGTGTTAATGCCTGCAGGGTCAACATCGAGTATTGCTGGCTCCCACACACACCTGCACGAGTCTGCCTGACCACGTCTTGTTAACCTCAGCCAAACATGAAACCCTTATCAACCGTGGCTGTGCACATGTACAGTGTAGATTTCCTCATAACCTTGATTTCTGCTCATGTTATCACCAGATCATTTTCTTCGTTTGCCTCTGAAAAGACAGCCGTGTTTGTCTTGCAGAAAGCAGAGTTATTGTTTTGTTTATGCTTTGGGTTTTCTGACTTTTCCTCCCCCTGAAGAAAAGTCTCTTGAAGGTGGGCAACTGCACTTGGATGTACAGTACGGTACCTCACAGGAGGCGTGCCCGTCTGTCTGTTCTACTCGGGTCACAGCCGGTGATTTGAGGGGAGATCAGGGCGGTTTGAGACTTCAAGCGCTGCGGCCGTGAATGAGTGGAGCTGCCAGTCTTTGCTGTTTGAAGTTTTGACAGCTATGTCAGCAAACAATCCAGGCACATTAGGCTGAGGTCTGTTTGATGTTGAAACCTCTGGAAAAAGAAATGTCAAAAGAGATGTACTTTGGAGTATTTTATGTATTCAGACTCACATACGGGGAGGTTGAGATGAACGCTTATCGCATTGTTTGGATATTCACTGTGTCAGAACTGGTTAAGCTGAAGAAAATAATAGCATGAATAATAGCCTGCTATTTAGAATATTTGAATATATTTTTTGTGCAAAATAAACTGGAGCGCACTCATTTTCTACTTCCAGATCCGATTCAGTAGTTGCCCCCACATTATGAAGCGATTGAACTGAGTGGATCCACCCATCCTTAATCTACTGGATGAGTTTAACTCCCGCTGTTGTACTTCCTCTCTCCTGCAAACTGTTCTCGATATTCAAGGGAAATTAAATTAAGAAATTCACTCTTGGATAATCAAATGTTTCATTTGATGGGTCAATTCTGGAGAGGATAACTGCCCTTGTAAAGAGGGTAATGGAAATAGACTCTGCGTGACATATTAAGAATGAAAGCCCGGTCATGGTTTATGAATAGAAAAATACTTGATTTTCACAGTTATTAATGGTTTGGCTGAATTCAGTGGTGTACCTGCTGTATTATTATCGGCCTCTGCTTGGCCATGATGAGCACGATATTCCCGCACAGACAAGAGGAACGGAGGGAATCCCATGTCTCCCCACCTCCTCCGTTAAGTATGTTCACTTATTAGCGTCTGTCCTCCCTCCATGTGGTATGACACAGAGAGCATTTTTCATAGTCCATGACATTAATTGATGTGATTTGTTAAGGGAGAGCATTTAGTCGTGGGTGGGAGACTCCTAATGATCATTTTCCACTTCCAGTAGCGCAGTCGTTGACTCAATTTTATCTCAAATTTGTTGTCTTTTTTCTTTTCATCTCTGACCATCAGTTGAGTAGTAACGGGGGTGAACAATGAGAGGTGGAGCAGGGCTGTTGTGAGGAACCGTGGGAGTCTGCTGTGCCTCCTGTGTTAAGGTTATGAATGCGGGTCAGTGAACTGATGGAGACAGCTGGTTTGTTACGCGAGGAACTACAGGGGGGCTGCGCTCTTGGCACCGGGCACAGGGGCGTGATCGTAGGGAATCCCCTTCGCTCTGGCTCAGGAAGGCTGTCCCTGACTGGAGGCTGCCCCTGTGCCAGGGTGGGGGGCAAGCGTGGGCACACAGGCCCTCGTGATACTTGTTAGCCACTTGGCAAGCCCTCAATATGTCCTGCTACTGTTTAGTGCCACCGAGTCAGTTTGTCAAGGGAAACAGTGTTACAAGGCCGGGGAGGGGGACGCCGAGGCCTTGACAGAGGCTATCTGGTGTTGTTTCAGCTTACATGGTAGTTTGCACATCCACCGTTCACACATCCAGCCCCCTGTGTCAGGACTCGGACCTCAACAGACGCGTTAGATTGATCAGAAACAAAAACCGAGGGAAAAGTTGAAAATTAAAAATTGATCAGCTCTTGTAATTTTCCCTCCCATTTTTTCGTGGTAAATTACAAGGGAGAGGATGTACGTGACGACCGTGTTGCGTGAATGAATGGATCACAGCGGAGTTAGCTGCTGGATGGTGCACGTTGCTCATCTTGCCTCCTAGAACCCCGACTGCCAGCTCAGCACACTCCACAGTAATTGAAGCCATTTGCAATGTTGCAGTGTGGTAATGGGCAGATCCATGTCTACCACCCACCCACAGCCTCTACCATTAATCAGAGCTGCGTGGAGTCAAGAGAGCCAGGATTTGGTTGCTACAGCAGGCCTGAGTTTCAGCCAGGAGTCGGCTGCCTTAAAGGAACACTTTGACGTTTTAAATTTTTGGCTGGTTGTGTTTTGTTTTTTGTTTTTTTTTAACAGACGCTTGTCAGATTCAGGGTAAAAGTTTCTAGATTTTTCCTCAACTCTCCTCATCCATAAATAGCTCCTTGGTATTAATTATTTCCTGGAATTAATAGTCAAAGTAGAGCAGAAAAAATAATCAATTAGTCGATCCACAGGAAAATGGCCAATTAATCATTCTTCAATCGTCTTTTAAGCAAAAATTTCAAATATTCCTTAATTCCAGCTTCTCAAATCCTTTGAGATTCTTGATTTACTGCTTTTCTTTGTCATATGTGACAGTAAACTGAATATTGTTTTGGTTTTGGACTGTTGGGACAAATGAAGCATGGAATATTATAATGTTTTTTGTGATGTGCATTTTCACTGTTTTCTCGCAATTTATAGACCAGTTGGCTAATCAGTTAATCAAGAAAATAATCACAGGTTAGTCAATGATGGAAATGATAGTTAGTTACCGCAAGAGCTGAAATGGTTCATTGATTAATCAATTAGTTGATTGAGAAAAAAAACTAATGAGCAACTATTCTAATAGTTGATTGTTTGGGTCATTTATTGAGCCAAATGGCAATTGAAGGACAAAAGCAAAGCATTTTTCCTGTAACTTGACTGGTGAAGAATATTAACCAAATTGAATCCAACATGTGGCTCATCCCCCAGAGACTGAATATGGAGTCCCCGGCAAGGCGACAGCATTCGTTAACAATGGCAGCTGCTGTAATGGCGGCATGCTGTGAGCTGAAATCGCCTGCCAGATAGTGTGACACCGATCCTCGACCCAGGTCATCTGCCCTGTTGAAGCATCTCTGAGCAGGAGGGGACAGTTCTGTGTCTGACCCCTGGCCTCTGACAAGCACAAAGAAATTTCTCCTCATGATATTAACATTGCATTATTATGACTATGAATTTAACATGATAAATCTCAGCGAAGCTCTTACCCTGATATGGCTCCTCTTACTCTACAGCGATGAACAGGATCACTTGGTTTTGAGTATTTTTGAGAGACTATAAGAGGTTTAACAGGGACACCGCCCACACCACTAAATGTAGCAGTTCTGTGTCACCTCACAGCAGTCCTGATTTTCCTGCCATACCCAGACGGAGATGCAAGGTGGAAACAAAAGGGAAGGCAGGAAGACTTTAACATCGCCCTCAGGTCCCACACTATCTGTCCTTTCCATGAGCAGGCAGATGGGAGAGGTGGAAACACGTCTCTGCTCTACAAACAGACACCAGCCTATTTTAAGGTCACTTGTAAGTCTAGGCATTTGCAGGGTACCAGCCAGCGTGATAGCACCAGATATTGTGAATTCGCCTCATTTTGGATTGCGCCCAATGATTGCACAGCTTTAGACAGGATTATGTGTGTAAAGCCTTACAAGCAGCGCCTGGTTTTGACTCTCCGTCTGATCGTTAGTCTACAATAAAATGATCTTCAGTGTGACATTCTCCGTTAGAGGAAATGTTGCCTAATACCACTGTGAGGCAGGTTCTTCCTATGAAAAGGGAAAGAGAAAGTTTGACTTATTAATGCATGACAGTCATGAGAGTGAAATCTGCCACATGACTCGTGAAGTATATCTCTATATTTAGTGTAAAGTTTGTTCCCCCAGCTGCCTCACCCCTCAGCTAAGTACTACCTCTAAGGGGTGAGGGACCTTGTTCTGGACATGCAGGGGAGTTTGGGGATCTGCAGAGGCGGTGCATTATCTCCCACTGAAGCACAGGCCAGAGGGGCCACTGGGGCCATGCCCTACCACACAGATAGGTCACTTGACTCCATTGCCCTCACTTGATTATTGGAGCCCTTTCTGCAGGCAGTCCTCATTCACAGAGCAGACCTGGCAAGATTCAGGTACTCATCTGCTCGTCTTCCGGTTATTATTCATCATCTTCCCCAGCTGAGCTCAGAACATGACCTTACCTCATGGCAAACCCTGGACACACTGAGGTGTCAGTCGCATAAACTAAACATGGAGAGAGGATCTGCAAGGGTCATTTTGTGTGAAACCTTCCAATTTGAACATGTGTGAATAAATACTCTAAGATTTGATTAGAGTTAAAGACCATAGAGTCTAAAAAGCCTGAAAAATTACAGCCTTGAATAAGACATTTTGTCTGAAATGCAAATGAATCCTTCTGATTTGTTATTGCATTGATGGAAGGTGAGTGCACTTGATGTGCTTGGCAGCGGCAGAGTGTCTTTCTTCTCCCAGTTCTCCTCCACGATGACGGAGGATACAAAATGTGGCTCCCTGATGGTGAAAACAGACACAGCGAAGGCCTATAAAGCATCTGCAGCCAGAGGTGAAAAGCAGTAATGTTTCTATCCTTCCAGAGTCAGACTCGAACCCTAACTGTGAGACCATTCTCTCTACAGATTTGGACCATTTCAATAGTTGGCTTTCTTTTCAAAAGATTAACTTTCCTCCCCTATTCTTGAGCATCTGTTAATGTAATTAGTCCACATACGGAAATACCAGAATGTCAGCGATTCCCTGGATTACGGAGCATGGTATTGTCTTATGTACACCCAAACATTCTCTCTAGAATCTGTTGAAGTTTGCAAGTTTAAAGCACGCAGGGTTTTGTTGCCTTGGAATGATAATTGTGAATTTGTCTCTCTTGTTTTTTTGTTTTTTTGTTTTTTGTTTTTTTTTGTAAAGGGAGGGGAAGCTGCAGGGAATCAGCGGTTGTCAAAATCGAAGAAGTGATATTGTCATACCAGCCGGATGGCCGTCTGGTGTTTGTTTAAAAGGGGAGGGAAGAAAAAAAAAAACAGTCCAGGCGATTGAATCATATCTTCTTGCCAATACGTCCTTGCGTTCCCACCTCCATCATTACAGCAACATGTTTTATTTTCAGCAGTGCTGTTCTCAGTGACTCACATCCCAGAGCCATGTGCTGCTCAGTTAGGCCTCAGATCCCTTAAACATGGACTGAGCGGTCATGAGAAATACTCGTGTAATGCACCAGAGATTGCACTCAGACTGTGCTAAAATTATGTAGGATATTGTTAGCATAAACACATATCATGTAATAAACCTGTGAGATTTAAATGCTTTACGTTGTTTGGATCTATCTGCAAAACATGTCATGCATCAGACAGAAAACAAACCTGGGTTTTAAGTTCAGTTCATTCCTTTACAAATATCTCAAAATAGTGATAAATGTCTGTCTGTATGTGTTGTCCTGCTCCCACAGGAAAATGGGATCTTGAGGCCTTCATCACAAGATTTCATCTGGGAGAACCTGTGGCCGCTCTCCAGTTTCTCACCCAAAACTACAAAAACTGAAGATGCTCAGAAGCCTGAAAGGTGTTCTGGAAGAAGACTCCGTCAGTGCATTGATAGAAAATAAGACTTTCCCTGAATTAAGCAGCATCCATTCTTCAAAGCTTGCCACAGGTCAGCCCTCTCTGCCTCTATCTTATCATTGAGTTAGATAGAGATTTCCTCTTTGTGTTACACCAGCTGCTGGGTTTTGATGTTGCCCCGTATCTCTGTCACGTGGTCTGGGGCGAAGGATTTGGGAGATAGATTTTGACCTCACTGGGGATTTCTTATTAGTTTCCGAACGCTGTCGGCAAGAGAAGGAAGACGGCCTGATATCACAACTCAGTGTGGAAAGAGTTGATTCTAATTCAGGGGCGGAAACACGTCAGGGCCAAAAAAAGGAAGTGGGAGGTGAAACCGAGACCGCAACACAGCCGGATGCCGCAGTGGAACTTGAACCAAAATACTCTACAGAGTGACAGGGCAGGGGGAGGGGCTGCAGGGCCTGTGCTGTATTGGGTGAAGGGAAGTTGCTGTAATTGTTTATCATATTTCCATTGACCACTCTCACCCCAGTTGGAAACATTGAGCGTCTTTCAGGTCCTTGATTGATCTTTTTTTCTGAAGTGAAAGCTGCTCTAACACATGCTGAAATGTCCTTGAATGTAACTTTGGGACGATGAACCCGTTTTGAACTTCGGACAGTTGCGTAAGAGGCCCACCTGGCAGGTCTGTAGAGGATAGTGTGGATAAACTTTTCAACCCTTTCACGAGGAGATACTTTTCAGACTTCATGAGTCTTTGTAGAGGGTGGGTCAGAGTACCCCCTATGAGGAATATTGGTTTCTAACCAGCAACTCTCCTCTGGGAAGGGTTTGTATCAATACCCCAGATGTCTGAAAAAGGCTGGATTTACATCAGGGACTTTGATGTTCTAATGATCAATCTTTAGTTGGTGGTTTCATTGACCCTAATTTGGTGTCTCATCAGTGGGCTAGGCGGGAGTAGGTAACGGAGGTTTTTGTTCCTTTGGTGGTTAAGCCAGCCTTGGTAAACCCCTATGTGCCCTCTCGATGAACTCTCTGAGATCATTGATCAAATTGTCCTGCATCTGCTTTGTTTGCTTCCCCGACTTAGCAGTCAAAGCCGCCGCGTCCACAAACAAAACAACCAAAGCGATGCACATGAACACACTGTTAGACAGACAGTCCGTTGCTTTTGAACAAATGTTAAGTATCCGTCAGTTGGAATATCGCTCTTGACCTTGATTTACCCATCTTATTTGACTTATTAAATCACATTTTTAACAATTGGCAAGTGGAGTGTAATTCCACACTCATTGTGAAGCATGCCAAGTGGGAGAGCATTCTTCCAAAAAACCACCTACTTGAATCCATCAGTGCACCATTGAAATGCCAAGATTTGTACTTCCAAATACACTGTGCATTTTTTTTCTCTCCTTTATATCTTGGAGATATTCTGCCAAAACAGCTGGGTTTTGCCACTCAGCTTCCTTGAATGTGTTTATTTTTACTCCAAATGTCAGGAGAGTTGAAATATTCTGATTAAGAAAAACTGACAGCTGTAGTTCAACGCTGCACAGTATATTGCCTTCTGTGAAAAAAAATAACTTCTCACATCCCCTGATGATATGGGAAAGGCATTTAATATGTTCTTAATGTATTCAAACTTACATTAATTAAAAGGAATTTGTATAATCAATTCAATTGCCTAACAGGCGCTAAGTGATCTAATATGCATATGATGACTTGAGTCTCCTTTCTCCTTTGCTATCTGCTGCTGAAGACGTGCAGGAGACGTACTTCACTGCAGAATGTTTGCAGTTCATCGCTGGTTGTGAGCAGCGGTGAAATGTGTGACATCTGTTCGATGCATGTCAACAGTATGGGCTGTCCACTTTGC
The DNA here is from genome assembly GCF_017976325.1 of Chelmon rostratus. Classification (NCBI taxonomy): domain Eukaryota; kingdom Metazoa; phylum Chordata; class Actinopteri; order Chaetodontiformes; family Chaetodontidae; genus Chelmon; species Chelmon rostratus. The sequence goes on along the minus strand of NC_055662.1, from coordinate 26,108,001 downwards.
AGCATTAATTTTCTGTATGTTTGACCCCGGCAGACTGGTATTGTTCTGCACATCTGACCGCAGAGATTCAGCGTTATTTAGAGCACCTGGAGACTTGAATCCTGCCTCTGAAGAAAATCCACACGAATATCTTTATTTTTAGGCTCTATTAAACGCCTACAACTGTTTGACCTCGAAAAGGTGCAGTTTTTCCAAGGTGCCTACGCTGGCCTTGTGACTTAAATAACGTTTAATCTCCTCTGTTAACTGATAAGTGAAACTCTGCACATATGCAGAACATGGCAGTGGCTGGGTACAAGCTTAATGATGTTCAGTTTGAACTTAATTGTAAAGAATGCCGTAATTGTAATCAGGTGATTACATGTAACCATTACACTTTTATAGTCAAACATGTTGTCATGTGAAAAGCATGCTTAACTTCATTTAAAGGAGCGTCATTACTGTGTACTGTAATTCAATTTGTTGCAGGTAAGCTTAAATAAAATGCTGGTAGTGCTTGAAAAACTCATCATTTTGTCTGTTTGGGATCATTTACGTATGAGAGCATCGTTATGTGGAGATTGATCAGCCTGATTGGAAGATATTTCTCAGTCTACACGATTATAATAACAATAAAGGCAGTAGCTCTAAAAGGGTATGTAAAATGTAGAATGCAAAGTTACTGTTGGTATATTTGACATCATTTTATTTTTCCAGCTCTTGAGCTAACAGCAGGGAACAGCAATTTCAGCCTTCCTCATGAAGCTTGGAAAAACAAAACTAATTTGACTATATATCCGTGGTGCCTGGTTAGTTTTCCACTGTGCTTTAAAATGAGCCTGTGCTTCCATGGAATCCCTGTATGCAAAGGAGCCAGGACGCTGCAGTCAAAGAGATCCAACGCCGCAACCTGTCGACAGACGCTGCAGGCCCGCCCCACGTGACCCAGCTCACAGTCGAGGAAATAAGTCCCCAACAGGTAGGTGTTCCAACTGGGCTGGCCAACTTTCCAACCACAGAACCACACAAACGCCTCCCCCGAGGACAGACAACGCGGTACAGTAAGTCCTCAAGCTCACCTGAGCAGATTCTCTCAGTGCTTTGCATCCAAGAACACGACGGTTGAGGCACCCTTTTTCCACGGATTTCTCCCACTGCACTGATCAACCTGGGGTAGAGGTTATGGGGTAGACAAAATAACAGGAACAACAGAAAGTATAACACAATTGGACACAATAAATACTTCCTTTTATAGGCTTGTAACAGTCAATGTTGATACTGTAGTTTATGAGGCCGTAGGTCATGGCGTTGTTCTGCTTTACATTATCAGGCTTTTCTGTTCTTTAGTCCAGACCAAGTATATCTAATACTTTCCTGGGTTTGTTTAATTATGTATGGTAGATGGTTCAGAAATACATTCATATGTTAATGTGACCACTCTCCAGAGTTGATGTATTTGTTAATTCAGTTCTGGAGGTATGTTGCCATTTAACACTGTGATATTTGTTTCTGGAGAGTTTGCTTGATAGAAATCAAACTTTGGATAAGCTGTCCAGAACTACTGTGTCCCATCCAAAGTAGAAATTTAATCTGAGTTTCCAACTTTTATGCAGGAACAGCTCAAACACAAATGGCAGTCCTGACTTGTGGTGCCTTTTGACCTGGACCGGTATGTGATGCAGAGAGCCAGTTCACACAGTGAGTCAGTATGAGGCAGATGATGAAGTCAACTCTGAAAAGCTATCTTTGGTCTGACACAAGAGTCCATCAGGATTATTGTTCATTTTGCTGATTGGAGGTAAGAGACTGGGGCCAAGACACCCTGAGAGGACCCTGCTGTGCCACACACACACACACACACACACACACACATGCACGGAGGACTCGCCTGTGGGAATGAGACACACAAGATCACTGGCTGCTCTGTTTGTGTAAACCCCCTAAACACAGAGCATGATTCAGACTAATTCTCCCACACACTCTGTTTACACTTCTGGTTCATTGAGGTACTATTAATTTCTCAGGTCTGAATATTCAAGCACTGACATTTCATTCAATATTTTCTGTGAATTTTGCAAAGGCCTGTGTGTTTTATAGTGTCGCAGCTACAGTAGAAAATATATGAAGTTCATTCCAAAACCGAGCAGATCTTCACTAAACTATTAACCCGGAGTGCAAAAGCTATAAACTCTGATGTGATAGTGATCCGCGTGAATTAGTGAATGACACCGCAGTAGCCTAATTTGTAGATTTTTTTTAAAATAATAATCATAAGGGGATGTTTCTGAAATATGAGGAAACCGGTGTCGGTATTTTTTCACCAGCTGACAAACTGGTGAAAAGCGAGCCATGACGCTTTGTCCACTGACATCTCTTTGAACGTCTGCGGCTTCCGATCACTTTTCCACTACTACTTCACCCGGAACTCACATGTCCAAATACAGACACGCAGGGGCGGGGCCGGACACTGCCTTATTTGGAGTTTCCACTTAAGCGGTCACTTGGGCTCCAAGTCAAAGCAAGCCTGTGTGGATTTACGAAGCGCATGCAATATTTACAAGCGATTAACTCCGTCATTTACTGCCTTTGTAAGTGTTGCTGCATGAAAACTGCTTTTGAACCAGTGTTCTGCAATACAGGGCGACACAAGGTGAGTGCATGTTCACCAAAAGCACTCAGACTCTCTAAAGTCATTTTTCTAGCTGAGCTTATTTGGATAAAAAGTAGCTTGGGAGTAAAACCAAAAAAGAAAACATCTTCCAATGTTTGGTGAGTACTGGTAGAATATTAACACAAAATCTGCAGACCTCTCTGTCACACACACACTCAAGTACACACACACAGCTGCATAGAAAGCTCCTGTGCCTGATCGTCCACGATGAATATCATAATGTGTGACAATAAAAGACGGGAGATAACGTCCTGTTTTCCACCAGGACAGGAGCAGACCCGTCGGCTCATCCCGTACAAGGACGCGGCTGGAGGTGACATGTCGGTTTTGTTAACTTTCTTTCTATCTTTCTATCTGTCGGAGCCTTTTTGCCTCCACTGTAGTTTCCACCGACTGACGCGCGGAGAGCCTGGCGCTGGGTGCTCTGTCCATATATGGTCATCTACGTCACGCGAATGTTCCATCCCCCTATTTAATACAGGCAAACTGGAGTCCCCTATCCAGCTCCAATAGAGCAAGTAGAGCCGCTCTTGTGCAACCAACACCACCACCTCCTCCATTGATTCACAGACTTCAAATTCCCCCACAAGCAGCCCATCAGCTTCCACAGTGATCAGATTAATAACAACAATAGCCTGTGATCACACGGGGGGAGATAACCAGCGCTGCTCGTCCTCCGCGGGATACTTGGATAGCTACAGCAACAGGATCCATCCCTGCTCCTCTCTCCTTTTTTCCACGCCTGATCCACACCTGTTTTTCACTTTGAGAAAACCCGCTGATTTTTTTGTGTGTATTTGTGGATACCTGCGCGTTGTCCTTTATAAATGTCGGACTGAATATAACTGCTATGACAGGGAAACTAGCGGAGAAGCTCCCTCTTACCATGAGCAGTTTAATAAACACGATCCCTGACAGTCTCTACCCAGAAGAGGACATCCCGACGTCTATGAATATTTTCACCAATACGGAATCTATTAACCACTATTCGCAGATGAACACAGGTAAGATTTTCAGCTACTTTTCCGTGTGTGTTTTGATCAAAGTGGTTCAAACTGCGATGTGCGCGAACGGCAACAGTTGTCTTGGCGCTCGGAGCACCTGTTTGCGCTCTGGCTGTTGCGCACAAAGGCAGATTCTCGTGCCTGATACTTTTTCGGGGTCAGGTGTAACACTGGCCACTGTGAATCAGACGCACCTTTTCAATGACTGACTTTCACTTCGGCTGTGTGATTATTTTTCCCACTCTTCTTCGCTCCCCTGCCCGTCGCCGAAATGTCAGGATTTCAGACGTAACGTGAAAAAAAGGCAACTGGACTCCTATCAAAACTTTTTGATTTTTTAAATCATCGGCTAATATATTAGATTTAAGCAAATGTTGCGTATTTATAGCGGTTTTAATTCTCCAAAGCTGACGCGTGTTTGAGGAAACGTGTTATGAACGGCTGTGGGGAAAAAAGGCTGTTTTACGCAAAGTCCGCTGAAAACGCAACTGATAGAAACTGAAATCTGTAGATTTTGAGAAAACGTGTCCAGTTAATGTGGTCACACTACAAATGCCGCAGATTTATTAATCTCATATCCACCCGCAAAGATGGGCCAACTACTTTAGACAATGATTTTCATTCACAACTCTATTAACATGTCACAGATTGGATTTTGGAAGGCGTGTGTGGCCGCTTTTCCCAATATGAAGCATATTTGGACGCCAGGCCCCTGAACCATCTTATATTCGCTAAATTGCGAGGCCGGATGTATGGGTTGATTTATTGCCTGGTCCAGATGAATGTACATTTCGGGTTAATTCAGACGCCTGCAGAAAGGTGGCTCGTTGCTTCGGCTCAGTGTTGGCATTAAATCAATCTCTAATTGTGGAGGCTCACCTTCTGAGGTGATGGGTCAATGCTGCGCGAAATACACCAAATCTTTAGTTTCCTCGTGTGACCGAGAAGACCAGCATATGATGCAGTGACCACAATTTACATTTTCCCTGTCCCACTTTGTGCATGAATCCTTTAAGTCTTTTTGTTCACGAATTAAAACAACACGTCAGTTTGAATTTAACCTGGAATATGCCCCCTTATTTATCAAAGAAGTGTGCGGTAATTAATTATCCCTGCGCCAGCTCTTAGAAATAGAGTACTTCATTTTTTTTTTATCAGTGAATTAAATACACATGTAAGCGACTCTAAGTTCATAACATACACGTGACATATTACATTTTTCTATTAACACGGCAGTAAAATGCATTTTATGTGACCTCTGACAGGAGATATTTAAACACATTGAATGAATCTGAATAGAAAAAAGATGCTGCAGAGTGCAGGTAATTATGCCAGCTCTTGGTGAAATTCACGTTGTAAACTCTAATATATATAGATATTATATTAGTGTAGCGTGTATGTGTATTTTTGGGCAAACTGCAATAATACATTTTTAAAGCACCATGCTGTGACTTCACAGGTGGAGCAGGTGTGTGCTCTGCTCTTCAGTACTGACCTGTAAGAAAACAGTGGTGACTTTATTTCATGCCCCTCATTCTGTTAAAAATCCCACTGCTCAAATTACCTCCAGAGGACTAAAAATTTAGATAAAACAAATTGCTATCAACTTTTCTAAATGTCACACCCTCCCCTCTCCATCCCCACCACCACCCCCCCAAAAAAAGACAATTAAAAAAAATGCCACATGTGTCATTGTTCCTATGTGCCTCATGTGCTGAATGGTGTTGTGCAATATACGTAATTTGGCTTTGTTTGGTTTATTATGATTTGCCTTTAGCCAAATTCCAGCAGGCTGTAATTACTGGGAGTGAGTATATAAGCAACCCTGTGTATGATTCCCTGCAAATGAAGAGAGACGTCTGTTTTAACTGCAGTTGGAGAAAGAATTCTTTTCAAATGTCACACATTAAGTCTTCAGAGCGTGATCAGGACGTGAACGTATCCCCATCAAGCACATCTGCATCTGATGTTTTTATGGCATCTTTGGGATAAGTTAAACGTGTGTGCGAGCGTGTGTGCGTATTCAGCGTGAAGCGGAAGATTCTGCACAATCGAAATATGAAGGAAATTTGAGAAAATGTCGTTGAGCTCACTAATGCACAGATTAAATAGGAAACATTGGAAAATTTTGCCCCCATTATGTGCAGATGTTCTTTGGTGCAAATGTGTTTTGAATCCTTGAGCGTGATAGATGTGGCGTCTGCCTCATAATCCTCCCTGCTGTAAAGAAATCAGATCTTGCCATTCAGTTTGGCTGTCCTCCTGAGGGACACAATGACTGGATCAAAGGGGGTGTTTAGGTCTTGATTTATGAGAGCTTGTGGGATCTGAGAGAGAGAGACACACCACTGTCTCACATGCAGCAGTCACTCACTTAACTTACAGGTCTGACAGCGCTCACATTTCTTTATGAACTGTATAGCACTCTTTTATTTTTGATCTCTTGTTGGCACACCATTACAGAGATATGCAGAAAAGCTGAATTTTGGACAAACTAAGGACCATCACTTCAAGTTCATTCAGCTTGACAAAGTGAATTTTCTAGACTTTTTTCACACCTTGTGCCACAGTATCACTTTTAGAGGATTTTTCTCCCAACTGATTGCATTTCACATTCATGTCTGAGCAGCCACGTGGATGATTTGTTCATGAGATCTGTTTTTTATTTGCTTTTATCTAGATAATATCATGGATCTGGGCATGGGAAGCGAGAAAGCAGCCGGAGAGATTCAGTATGGATCCAGCTTCCAGTCCAACCGCAGCGGGCAGACTGTCACCTATCTGGGGAAGTTTGCCTTTGACACTCCTCCGTCAGGTGGCATTGGTGGCTCTGGCTGGTGCTCTGATAACAATATCATCAGTCTTGTCAGTGCAGGGATCCTGGGCGTTTCTCCATCACCCGGCACGGTAACAACACAGACATCATCCTCCGCAGCCAGCATGGGCGGACAGACGTCAGATATGGAGCAGGTATATGGTCCGCCACTGCCTGCCTATTCCACCTGCAGCGACCTGTACCAGGACCAGGTCTCCTTCCACCACAGCCCTGCCACCAGCACAGCCCTAGCCTACCCTGGCAATGACTATCACTCCACATCCAAAGCCTCCATGGATGGCAGCCTTTTCTCCATGATTCCTGACTACAACCTTTTCCATCATCAGGGGGAGGTTGGCGTGATGGAGCACAAGCCCTTCCAGACCATGGACCCCATCCGAGTCAACCCTCCGCCCATCACACCCTTGGAGACCATCAGAGCGTTCAAAGACAAGCAGCAGATTCACCCAGGTTTCATCGGCGGGCAGCAGCACCCTCCTCAGCACCACCCACCGCCACAGACTCTTACCCTCAAACCCATCCGACCACGGAAGTACCCCAACCGTCCCAGCAAAACCCCCGTCCACGAACGGCCGCACGCCTGTCCGGCAGAGAACTGTGACAGACGCTTCTCGCGCTCAGACGAGCTCACACGTCACCTTCGCATCCACACAGGTCACAAACCCTTCCAGTGCCGAATATGCATGCGCTCCTTCAGCCGGAGCGACCACCTGACCACGCACATCCGCACGCACACGGGCGAGAAACCCTTCTCCTGTGAGTTCTGTGGACGCAAGTTTGCCAGAAGTGACGAGCGAAAGAGACACGCAAAGGTTCACCTGAAACAGAAGGACAAGAAGCCAGCTGACAAGAGCAGTGGGGCAGCTGGGAGCCACAGCTCGCCACCCAGCTCCTGTGGGGGGCCGACAGTGGGAACGTCATGACCGTCACTACGTGCACTTGGACTGGACCCTCACCATGCCCCATAAAGAGACTTAGGAAGAAGGGATCACGTCCACTATGACATAAATAGGTGACTCTTTTCCTCTCTTTTACATCCCACCGCTCTTTTCAGTTCCTTCTATTTTGAGATGGATGCCTTTAGTTTAAGTGAGAGGGGAAAGGCTGCTACGCCCTTCCCTTCCAACTAACTCAGAGCCTCAGCTACTGTAACACAGTGCCAACACAAAGAAGGGCACCATGGCACATTCTGTCCAAAAGGCCACTGTGTATCTATAGGTTTTGGGGTGGATACACTTTTGTAAATTTTACTGAGAATTTCTAAATTGGAAGGAAGCCAGAATCCATCACAGGAGTCAAAACAGACAAAATTACAATGGAGCTTAGTTGAAGGGTGAGTTGTCTGGGAGGTATGCATTAATTTTATTAGGCTGTTTAAAAGTGCAATTGGTTATATTTGTGTATTGTCATGGATACCTTATTAGTGGCACTTGACTGTCTTTTTGTTGTTGTTTTTTTTTAGTTGAAGTGTCGTGTTTTTATTTTCTATTTGAATGTTGTTTTCTCAAAAGAATGTGCCAAATGTATTGTGGTGATACAGCCAACCTTGTTCTTATTATCGTGCCTGACATTTGCCAAACATAAAAGTGACATCAGCTTAGCACACATGTTGACTTAAAAGAGAGATCAGATTCAAACAACGTATCTCGGATTTAGATTTATCTGCACAATTCGGTTAAATCTAGATAATGACTGAATGGGTCACACAAAGCAAACAGTGTTGTGTCCTGTAACCTGTACTTAGAAAACAAACATGCCTGCAGCAATCAATGCCTTTGCCAATACTTATTTATTTGTAGTCACTGAGAGACACTGTGTATTTCTGTTGCCTTTTTATATGGTGGCTTTATGTGGTGTTACCAGATATAATTTCAGTTGCTTTTTTGGAAAAGCTCACCAATACTGTTCATTTTTTCAGTTTTCTTGAGTTCTGCAATTATATGCAATATATTCATGACATATGCCACCAACCCGTAAATCAAATTAACTAAGAGCACAGTTAGACAGACTGAACGACTTAAATAAACGACACTGGGTTGCAAAACCAGCAGTACATGAACGCAGAGATGAATAAGGATTCACAATGTAAAAAGACTAAACTTCTTGGTTTAAGTCGCCAAAAGACGAGCAGCATTTGGGAAGAGAAAAATTAAAGTGTCCAAATCCATGTTTACATCTTTTCTAATACAGCGAGACTGAGACTGAGTTGTAAACTAAGGAGTTGTTGTTTTTGTACAGTATACAAACATGTATGCAGGTAGCTACAGTAGAAGTTTCACTTTTGTACTCAAATGTCAAATGCACCATAACTCAGTATTAAATTGTGCATATATGTGCATGCCTTCATGCACACTATGTAAATACAAATGTCTGCATAAACAAGAACTTTCAATTGACTGAATGCTTGTGCGGAATGTGTCTTAAAGCTTTTAGTAATGTAGTTATAATACAGAATATTTTGTTGTCATAGGTCATTGCAAAAAATTTTTGGAGCACTACAGTAGTGCCAAATATGGTGTTATCTTCCATAAAAGAAAAAAGAATAATAGCATTTGCACCATCTGTACGCTTTAAAGTGGTAACTGGTTTAAGGAAGCACTAATGTGTTCTCTGAATAAACAGCAAGATTTTTTTTTTACATTTTGTGAATCTCCATTATAGTCGCAATCAGTTATTTCAATTAACGCATCTTCCCTCATTGTATAGGAGACACTGGTTGTTCTCGGAGAATAAATGATTGGAGCCTTTCTTAAACAAAATAATTTCCAGGGCAATGCCAATATTTTTCACACGTGGTTCTTTATTGATCTTTGTCCTGATGGAAGGAAATACCTCTTGTATTATACATTGAAACATTTTGTGTAGGCTAATCTCGTCCCTTAGCTTCTATGGGATTTTTAAAGTGTGTTATGATGATATTGACAGAAGCACAGCTATGACCACATTTGATCAAACTTTTTTTTTAAACTTATCTCTGTGAGGGGTTACTTTTTTCATCAGCTACTATGAATTTATTACACCTTTGGCCAAAAACCAATGAAAAATTGTGAATTTTGAAAAACTTAAATGAATAATGCTGAAAATCATGAGGTATTTACTTCTGTCAAGGCTTGTATAAAACCCATATGTCAAAAATATTGGTGCTGGTTTTAGCAAACAAATCATTCACATTTATTCCATTGCTGTTGCTGTATCGTTTGAGGAGTAACAGCCTTGTCCATGTGCTACGATGATTTTATTTTAAGTTTATAGCTCAAATACCAGAGAAACTTCTCCTTCTTTTAAAAGAAGCATTCTTTCTCTCCGTCCACTTTGACTGACAGTATTTCTGCTTATTGGCTGTGCTCTCTGACTATTAAGGAGTGTAGGCTGTATGCGAGGAAGGAAATTTATATAAACATTGTTATCAGCTGGAAAAAAATATACTGGTCAGTAGACGCGGCAATCAGACTTAAAGAGAATATCGACCGACAAATGCTAAGGCCAAAGGAAAGGTTTAGAAAAGCAGAGCCACAGAGATCACAGTGCATACAGAAATGAGCTTCCAAGGCCATGCTTTCCCTTTCCTGTAACAACCAGTTTTCACTGCTGAGCTTCCTGGCAAGTGTCCACTTATTTTCCAATTAATTTGGCCTCAGAGAGTCTTTTCTCAGCTCATCTACATGGTTAAATGAACAGACCTCCCTGCACTTTTTCAAATAGTCTAAAAAGTTTACACGCCCCGTAACATCTAACTGTAAATCAATAGTTTTGCATCATAAAAAATGTGTTACTTTATTGCATGGATGGTCATCGACAAATGGAACTTTTCTGAGCTCATCCCCATCGAATGCAACTGAAATCAAATCACAGCTTAACAAACTTCAAGAACTTTAAGATTCAACTCTTCACACTTTGCATTACGCAACTTTCCTAATCTCTGATCCCAGATAATTAGCTTTATAATAGCAGAGACTGAAACATTAGATCGGGATTTGCCAGGTTAAATCTTGCAATGAGTAATGGCCTCTAACGTAAACATCATGTAGCAGACATCCTCATGGAGTCAGCACAAAAGAGTATATATATAGCACATGAGGTGATAGGATATACAAAATGTTTATCTTAAATGTTGACCTAGAATAACTTGATGTTAAACACTGATCATTATAGGCTCCTTTTGAATTTATTTGACTAAAATATGCTCTTGTGTGCTCTTGATTTAACACTTTGCTGGCGAGAATGGATGTTTTTAATTATAACATATAGAATGTGGCTTCCTCTAAGAGAAAACTGTGTTCATGTCGCTTTGTGTTGAGGAATGATGCAGAGTGAGGCGGAGACTACTCCAAACTATTTCCACATCTAAATGAAGCCATGTAATTACAACTTTGCAAACTCAGTATTTCATCAGTTATCATCTCACTGTCGCTGTCACTTTTGTTTTGTGACACTTTTGTAATGGACAGATATATTTTGTAAAATTTATATGATCCCCTCCATCCCACTTCCGCAATATAGTTTAGTGGTTGAACAACAATACAGGCTGCACCATGTTCTTCTGAACAATAATCCTGTGTAATGTGTGAATGTTATAGATATACTGTATGTCAATGATATGTTAAACAACCTCAGAAACAACCCCCTCTTAATAGTGCTTCTCCAAGAATAATTTATTTTAGGTTTTTTTTATGTTCTATTGTCTAAAAGTGGGTGGTTGAACGCTCTGAAATTGGAATTTGCCTCATCCTCGTTCTCTGCTCCATGTTGGATCTGAGCCAACATCAGCAGCCATCTTTGTGCCAAACTGGGTTGCAGGGTTGGCTGATCAAAAACAATATGTGATGAGAACTCCACAGGAGCAACAAATCATAAATGTGACCTCAGTCCGCTTGCAGTTGAAGGCAGCCTTGTGCTAATGTTTGTGTTTAACTGTTTGATTTAGTCTCCGTGAAGTTGGCCTTGGGCAAGGCAATAGGCTTGGGCTCATTCGTGACGATTACTAATTACAGGATTTTTTAAAAAAATACTCACGTTTGAAGAGATTTCAATAATGTGTAGATATTATAGGTTACTCATGTCATCTTATGGACTAAAGGGTGGCTTCAGGGATTTTGTGGTCTTCAACAGTGACACTATGGTGTTCAGATGGAGTCGATACTCACTGTTTTCTGTTGTGTTGTGTTTCCTTTTCATTACAGTATATCCTCATGTTTGCATGTGCACGGAAATGTTCCAAAGTGCTACCCTCAGATGCTGCGGGTGGTGCTCATTTCTTTATTATGCATGAAAATACAAGTCACATTGGGTGAAATGGGATAAACCCAACAACAATTCAAGACAGACAATTGAAAACACACACTGGGATAACTGTTCTGTTGGCTTTTTTTTTCTTTTTTTCTTTTTTAAGAAAACAAGGGGTCTTGTTTAAAATGTTGTGGATGTCTTTAGCCTATTTCATGTTTTTATTACCTTATAATAAGGTCCTTTTATGATGAGCTGAATATTGAAATGAATTTTACTATATCCTTGTGATGGGGAGATGTGCTCCCCTGTTTACCTGGCACTTCAGTTTGTTGTAATGCAATTGTTTTGTTATTTCTATGTAAGTACTTGAATAAAGAAAAATATCACTTGCCCTCAGTTTACTTGGCTCCTTACGTTCACGCGCACACATGCACTCCAGCGCGTGAACCCACCACACGTACACGCGCATGGCATTTAACTTGATGAATATACCTGCATTACATGCACTAATTACTTAAAAACGTGTTGTATTTGGCCGTAGTGTATTATTCGGTTAACACATTATAGCGTTTTTTTCCGATTTCCTTGTTTTTGTCGAAAAAACTTCCTCAGAGGAAACACAAGCGGCTTCGCTCCGGACTTCCTGTTTAATGCTCGGCTGCTGACTGGTAGAAAGGGATGAGGTCCTCGGAAGATAATAAAACTACCCAATGAAACCGGAGTAAAAGTTCTCTCAAAATGAGCTGGTATGTATTTCGGCTAAATCATTAATTTGTTGTATTAGATTCAAAGTATAACTCGGAAAGGATACATTAATAGTGATTAAGGACAGATGGTTAGTCGACCGGGCTCCGGCTATTTCCTGGATGCGCTACATAAACAGTAATGTTACAGTTGAGCAGGAGTTAGCGCTAGCTTGGTAAACTCACGGCTCACGAATAAAACCTCTCCGTGAGACTTTTCCAACAGTTCATGGGTTTCTAGCTGTGTCACATCTGGTAAACAGTTGCTAGCAAAGCGGTAGTTGTTACAAATAATCAACTTCGATCCAAGGGTGTTTGATAAAGTCGAGTAATTAACGTTAGCTAACTTGTACAGTATCTAACGTTAGTTAACGCTAGTTTGGTAGCTGAAACATAGACCTACAAAATATAATTTACCAACGCTGCTATCTGAAGTTATAAAGGCTTATTTATACTGTTGAAGTAAACCTATGTTGTACCTTTAGCATAACATGGAAACCAGATGTAGCATGGAGTTAGGTCAAGAGGGTCATCACTGAAGCCATTTAAAGGGATTTGATGATCAGTTGACAGACGGCAACTCTTGCTAGCTAAGTTAGCATTAGCATTTCGACATGTCGGTTAGGTCACTTCAAAATCATTGAGGATTTTTTCCTAGTTTTTGTACTCCTGTGTACACATCATAGTGTTTTGACGATGTTGTGTAGTTTGCCATCTGTGTGTGCCGCTTCGAGTAGTGACGAATTGAGTATTTCCTTGGAAGTAGGTGGGTAGGTCAGTGTGTTGATACCCCTTACATGTTTACTGTTACTAACAAAGCTGTGGGTTCCATCAGGTTTTTGCAAGCGTCTAGGACAGCCATATATTCAGATGTTTCTAGAAATATAACACAAGTTTGTTAGTTGTTGGGTGGGCTTTTTGGCACGGAACACGTTTAGGAACATTTGCCTTGAGTCTGGAGTTAGCTTTTGCAAGCAAGAGTAGTCTCTGACAGCTAAGCACAGTTTATTGTCAGGTTTTAGGGCCACAGATGACACAGTTGTATCTGCATTGGCTTGTATTTTATTGGAAGCATCTCTATCATTTGTCAGTATAGCCCCACACCAGGAATAATTTCAGTAAGCTGACACAATTAGTCGATTAATCAATTTGTCGGTTAACCAAAAATCATTTGGCAACCATTTTAGTGACCAGTTATCCTTTTCAAAGCAAAACACTTTCTGCCAAACACTTTCTGATTTCATCTTCTCAAATGCGAAAAATTTGTGGCATTTCTTTGCCTTATGTGATAATGAAATTAATGTCTTTTCAGTTTGGGACTGTTGGTTGGCCAGCGCAATCCATTTCAGAATGTTACCTTTTGTTGTGATGCACAGTTTGCACCTTTTTCCATGAAGATTAATTGAGAAAATAAATGGCAGATTAATCAGTAATGAAAATTCTGGTCGGTTTCAACCCTCATCAGCGAGTAATATGATAATGACCATCTTATCATGCAATCATCATAATTGTCATTTATTTCTTATTACATAATATATAAATGTATACTTTTAAGCCAAATTCTGTCACTCTGAAGATTTGCAAGTTTTTAGTCCTTGTAGTGCGTTGCAATTTTCTATGGAGCCACAGATGATTATGGAATTAAGTTCAATGAATGAAGAGAGGTGGTGTGAACAGTTGGTCTTATGACATAGTCTGCATGGATGATCTGCACAAATATTAGCTGATTCTGCAAGTCCTGTAATCAGAGGCCTTCCATCCAGCTGGTGATCTCCCTGAGAAAGTAAACAACAGCACACAGGGCTATGCTATCATTTTCAGCCAAATGGCAACAAGAAAAAAATGTTCGACCACAACAGAATATGTTTTAAATATAGTTTTGATTCTTGACTCTTCTCTGAGACAAGTTTCTTTAGATAGTCTCTCTATAAGATACACAATGAATCAATGGGCTTTAAAGGCCCACATCAGCCCTGGTTCCGGACCCAACCCAAGTTCTCTTAGGAGACGAGGAACAACTCCTCAAAATCTTTGCTTATAAGAAAGAGTTCACTCAAAGGTGTCTGAGAGTTTAATTATCATTGGCTCCATCGTGGTTTCTCATTTGTAGAAATAGCAAGAGTCATGTTTTATTCATAGGGAAATGTAGAGGGAAAAGTCAACCACATATACATCCACATGTACTGTATTACGAGTATTGCAAGTTCTTCTCTTTTTTCTTTGGGGGGGCATGTTTCATTCACTGTCATAGCCCACTTCGGTTTGCTTAGGTACTGAGGGATCTTAGAAAATCAAAATGTTTGTAATCGCCATGGTGTTGGGGCTATTTAAGCAATTAATCTGTTTGAAGAAATGAAAAGTTTGCAGCCCATTAACATCCACAACGGTTGAATGCTATCTTGTTCTTTTGACAACATGTTTTGAATTTCATTATTTCACTCAGGACTCAGCAATGACTATAATGAATTTTTTACAAGTATGGGAAGATTTGTCATTGCTGTCCTCGATTGTGTGCTGCTGTTTCGGAGTTTAGAACGAGATCTGAATAAATCCAGTGCTCCTGTCTCACAATTCATGAATGCAGCTCAAGAGGAAATGGGGAGATAACAAACTTATTATCAAAAACTCTTTCAGTTTATCTGTGGAATATTTGTACATTTGCTCACTTTATAATACGTTCAACATTCTAAGTGTCATTTTCAGGGAAGACACTAACCGAGTAAGCAAGACAGCGTCACTCGGTTCAGTCAGACAGTCAATCGCTGGCAAGCTACGCTTCTACCAGCACGCACCACCAAATACAAGGTCAAGAGTGGGGTGTTCGACCAATGAAAAGAGTCCTTTATGAGCTCTGCTGACTGATGCATTCCAGTAGGGCTTGCACACTTGCTTCTATGACGTGAGAGATTTGACTTTGGGGTCATCACCAGAACAATCCCACTTCCCAACATCTTCAACTAGCCCTCTGTGCTCTATGGAATATCCAAGGTTGAATGATGCACTATCCCTCTAATGGCGTACACATTTGCAGTTTTTGTGAAAAGCCATTGGCTCTTCCAGTCGATGCATAATGTGTCCCGGATAGAGAAGACTGTTATGTCTTTGTTCTTGCCTACGTGCTTACTTGATGGCAGTGACGTGTAGCCTATTACAGCAAAGATCAGATAGCTCTGTAAATGCAAGTTGACCAGCTTGCTGATAATGACAGCAAATGTGTAACAGCATTTTTGTTTTTTTATGAATCTGAGCCTGAAAATGGTCACTGACCAAAAAGCACCAATAACCTCTCATGTTACTGTGGTTCTCTAAAAACCCCATTCCCTAAAACTATCCTGTTTCCAAATTGTAAATACGATATATATATTTTACTTCAGTGAGTAAATTGGATTAAAGTACTGTAACATGCAAATGCTATGACTGTACATTATATTTATCAAAGTATTTAGCATAGCATAAACACAATAACAAAGCAGCATTCAGCTGAACTACCCATGCCTGGCATCACTAGGCTTACATTTGTTTTCAGAAAAATTTGGACTTCAGCTGGTGTAACACACAAGTTTTCTGTCTTCAGCTGTCTTGTGGCCGGGCCTCTGCCATGTCAGAAGCTGGGTTCACAGGACCCGACTTACCAATGTTTCTAAATGTGACAGCCCCTACAGAAATATTGCTGTGTGAAGAAACATTAGAAATGATTCTCACAGTGACTACCATCCTCCCTCTTCTCATTCTCTCCCTCTGGTTGCCTGCTACATTTTCCCTCTCCCTCCCCGAAGCACACTTCACTCTCTGCGTTTGCCAGTTCTCATGAGCAGTTGAAGAGAGTGACCACTTTCCTTTGGCTCCATGTAGAATCTATAATACTCTGAATTTATAAAATTAAGGACGTGCTTTTGTTTTTTTTCCCCCAACCAAATATATCCTTTCATACATTAAAGGGAAAATCCACCTTAATACAGTTACACTTGGACGGACTCTCTTGATGTCATTGAGAAATAAATCCTGTCATGGTCAGCTCTGCCAGGATGTAGCAAAAGAGAACATTGAAAGGAAACATTTAAATATATGTTTCATGGTGCATTGATGGCTGTTTGGAACGCTGTAATGTTTACACTTAACTCTTCCATTGGGTTTGTGCTATGGATGTCATGATTTTCTCCTGGACACACCCACCAAATGGAAGCAAGTATCGACGTTATTGCCAAACATTGCACAATGTTGGTAGAAAACCGACCAACCAGAAAAATACTGAAAAATAACTATTGCAAAATTCCTTTGAGTGTACCACTAATGCACTCCATTTAAAAGAAAAAGTAAAACACCAAATCAACAAAGTGACAGTATACTTGTCAATTTTCTTTGAATACAACCACACTGGCTGTGCTTTAGCACTGCGCCTCCACTGTGTGTCCTCTTTTCACTCACGAATCGTGTGATGTTCCCTTAAATTTCAGTTATACCATTGTTAATTGTTAAAATGGACACGCACCGCTGTTGTACATATTTGTGAGTTAAGCTTTATTTATTCAGGAAGTCTCATTGGCATCAAGATGTCTTTTACAAGATAGACCTGAGACAAATTTCATACATCATAATAATACAATTCAGTCACACACAGACACACTAATTAAAACAATCACAATACTATTAGCAAGGAAAACTTTAATGTCCCTCAGAGGATTGAGTGTCTTCAATTTGTTTTTGTGGCTCATTCCAATAGCAAGATGCATGGTAACCTATTAGTATAAAAGCCATTAGTATATACGAGTCACTTGTGTAGCTGTGCGTAGTTGAAGTTTCTTGCACAATTGAGGACTCATCTTTTATACACACTGGAAAATTATGTGGGTAAAGCTCTTAAAAATCATGAGGGCAAATGCCAAACAAAGGAATATACTGCATTAGCATGAGGGACAGTCAGTCATCAGAAGAAGGTGCTTAACCATACTGACTGAAAGAGTTAATGGGATATGTACTCAAGGGAGGCAAGTTATAAACTATTGTTGATAGGTTGGTACGTGTCTGACCAGGCTGAATTGATTCTCAGGTGGTTGTTTCCAGACTTAAGTCTCATGGTGAAAGCTGGTGTAAGATGTAGTCTGCCTGTGTGAGGCTGATTCCCCTTATTGTAGCTGTGGGACTGACTGACCTCCAGCCTAACTTCACATTCAAAGAACTCCGTTAAACTATGCCGCTGTTGTATTTTGGAAAAGGAACGCCACATATGTATGTGTCGTTCCCAATGTGACGCTACAGTGTACCGATCAGATAATCAGAGAAAGGTGAGGCACATAAGATGGTGGTGAGTAATTTCTGTGGTTATTTTCCGAGTTGGCTCACCCAGATGACGACACAATGGGTGAAACTACTTTCTTGAGCCAAAAGCAACAAAACGTTTTTAGGCATCAGTAATCTGTTCGGATTTTAATGAATAAAGGATTAATCCTAAACTTCAGCTAAGATAAGGTCATAACACGTGGTACCTGCTACAACCTAGAACACACCATCAACACAGAGCCAGCAAATAAAAGGAAATCTTGATACCTGAGCCACTAGTGAAACCTGTTTTTATATTTTTTTTTACTAGATTAATCCTGCTGTTATTTGACCATGTTGAGTTTTGTGATTGAGCTGTCATCAAAAGGATCTTCCCCACACATCTGTAGCATTCCCTGGTTGCACAACGAGGCCCTACATCACACCCTCACTTTTCCATCTCATTAGTCTACACACCTTTCCTTTGACGCAGCTGCTGCCTCACCCTGCCTGTCAGCAGCAACCGTCCATCATATAGCTTAGATTTCAGGCTATTAGTGCCACATCAATGACAACCTACAGCCGAGCACATTGGCAAGGCAGAGTGTTCTGTCTCATGGATTCCCAAAGCACTGTGATGCTCGGCAGCAACTTATTAAGGCAAAGGGAAGGTTTTGAAAAGAGGATAAAAGATTGTGTTTTAACTAAGAAGGAACAGGTTTCTTTTTCTTTTCCCAAAACTATAGTCAGGATGTCAGTGTGTTTTTCTTTCAAGAGTGAAGAAAAGTTTGTATTTCATTCTGAAAATTACATGCAGCTACTGCAGTTACACTAAACCCCATGATGTTTTGTTTTTTTTTTTGATTGATTTGTAGCACTGGTCTCAAGTTTTCTTTGAAAAAGTCATTGTCCAGGCTGAACACTCCCAATATATTAGGATATCTATTTTTTTGATATACATTAAAGCATGTGCATCTGTGTTTGATTGTCAGTCACACTGAGAAGAGGCTACAACCACTTCTGTTTAGTGATATCCGCCTGCAATGGGAGCCAGATGTGTTTAGTGTTGACATGAACTTGATGTCCACGGCTTTAACTGCACACTCCAGAGAAGCAGGAATTAACAGCTTCAGATTGTCTGTGTCTGAAGGAGGCGCTTGTTCACCTTTAAACCTGCACCAGCCTGTAGTAAACCATCATGCACCTGATGACAATCGAAGCAATCATTAATGGTTTTCCAGTTGCTTATGTCTGTCACCTGTTATTTCCTTTTGTGTGATTGCAGGATTCCCTTCAAGATTGGACAACCAAAGAAGCAGATTGTCTCTAAAACAGTAAGTCACCCACTAGAACAGTGGGAAGTTGACTCAATTCAGTCATTATTCAAAAGAGTTTAGTGTATAAAATTCAATCAAGTCCACGTAAATGAATACATAAAAGCTTACTTTAAGGCAGGGGTTGTAAAAAAGTGATTTTGTGAATGTTTAGTTGTAGTTGTTAACCTTTAGAAATGGTATACACAACATGACTAGTAGTCTAAATAATGTCATCAGAGTGCCTCACCCAAAAGACTGATTAGATGCCAATTTGTCTGAGCCATGCAAGGGGGCAGAGGTGGTTACCTTGAAGTGACAGTCAGTGGGTGTTCTCCTTGCTGGAGAAAACCACTTCCAGTGTAATGGGTCTGTGGCCCAGCAGTCACTGTCAGACTAGGTTTCCAGCTTCCTGTGCCATCCTAGGCAAAAACCAGGGAGTGGGTTAGAGTCAGCCCAGTTAGATGATCCACTAGCGACAAAGTGTCAGCTGCCATCCTCGTTGTTTTGGCCACTGTGTTTAAATCCAGAAGCCCACAGAACCACAAGACAGGAACCCATGCTGCCTCTGTAACCTGCTTGGCATAGTTTAGAGACATGGTTGGCCAACCAGTCTAAGCTAATGTTGACCCTGGGAACTTGATGTATTTTAAAGTATATTACCTGGATTTCCACTGGAACCCAGTGGAGTTACAGTTCCTTAGATGTGATCTATGCCACCCGAAAAGTCCCTGTTCCTGTCAAATCACATGGCAGGACTTGAACCATGGTTAAGTGATAACACAAGCCTTCAGACTGCAATAACTCATGTCATCATTCAGGCTACAAAGAAGTTAACTACTCAGAATTTTGTCCCCAAACACATTTTGAATAATCGTCACAGAATTTGACATGAAATGTGCTCTTTTATAGGTTGAAAGAGACTTCGAGCGAGAATATGACAAGCTCCAAAAGTAAGTTTACACTTTGAAGGTCTATATTAATGTACACAGTCAAAGTGCTTTTTCTCTATTTGTGAGTATTGTACAGTGAGTTTGAGGTCCATGCATGTGTGTGAAATTGCTGTCCCTTTTTGCCTTCACTTCAGTGAAAAGTGATTTCTCCTGCACCATATCAGTGTGTCCACATAACAGATTTTATTTTCATGGAAGTCCTGTTCAATTTCTTAGACCTTGTCATCAGTCAGAGATGTTCTTTTGCCAACATAAAAAAAATCATAGTTTAAATTTATCTGTAAAAATAAGCATATTGAATAAACTGTCATTGTCAGCTTTTTAATTATCAACTTATATATGAATAAAGTGTGTCTTTAAGGAAAAGTTAAACTACAGCATGTAATGTATGCATAATACATAATGGATGTGTATCTACCAGCCTGCTGCTCAAGTCCAGTGTGGGGTGTATGAGGCAACTCCCCATTTTATTCTATTGTTAGTTTTTGTAATATTGACAATAACAACTGAAGGTGTTCTACTCATATAAGTGTGTGTTTTATTTATTGTAAAATATATATCAGTTAGTGTGCAGTCCTCAGTTATAGAAGTATAAAGTAAGACATATGTCCCAGCCACAATGTAATGATGTAATGTTGGAAATCTGAAAACAACACACTGATCTTTTCACAGATTTATGTATGTTGGTCCAAAATTAGTAGTTGTAGTGTGTTATACAATTATTGTGTAATTTTACTTAACATGTAGGTATTTTGGTTTTACATGTTTACAGAGCACTCTGGGAAGCTAGCACTAAACATGCGCCTCAATGTACATACAGTTTCTTTGTCCCGCACTATTTGCCAATCTCTGCTGTGTTTGGTCTCTTTTTTTTTTCTCAACACTGAACTGTGAAAGGACCCACGTTTGAGCTATGGTGGAGTCTGAAATTAGAAGTTGTGAAAGAGAGCTTACTTTCTGTTAGATATTTCCCTGAACCTATGATGAACCTAGATTCAAGCGACAAGTCATAATGTTTTGTAGGGTTAGGTGATGTGACGGTATCAACTGGGTGGGCGAAAGCAGAAATGTGTGCACCAGTAGAGATCTGGTATTACCATTTCCACTGCAGGAGCTATTCATTAGTGTCTATGCTATATATTCGGGGCAGGCTGCGTAGTAAATGAGGGTTGGATTCTTGCCTGATCTTGCAATTCTGGAAAGCTGGAGACCCAGTCTAACCTGAGAGTGATGGTTGGTGGCGGGAATGCACCTCTAAGCTGGTTTGCAGACTACTGCAAAGATGACACTGACAAGAAAACATGGAGGAGAAGAGTAAAATTTAATACAGAGCAGGAGGCATTCTGACCAATCCAAGATGAGGGAGAAGAAGCTATTG
Source organism: Chelmon rostratus (assembly GCF_017976325.1). NCBI lineage: Eukaryota > Metazoa > Chordata > Actinopteri > Chaetodontiformes > Chaetodontidae > Chelmon > Chelmon rostratus. Next base: position 26,086,642 of record NC_055662.1, on the reverse strand, counting down.
CTAAAAAAGTGTGAGTTCTGTTGTGTGGAAATGGTGCAGTTATTTTACATTTTTAAACTGTTTATGTGATTTAAAATTCTTCATACCATGATAGAAGACTTTGGGCATATAGCTGAGCCCTCATCTTATGCCATTTCCTGTAAATGCATCATTAGTGTTTATACATTAAGAAAAAAGTTTAAATGTATTTCATTAATTTGTGTATGTAGCCATTGTAATAGAATATATAAAAAACTAAAACGTTAATTTTAAAACTGTTGACAGATATTATTTGATATCTACTTCAAAGTAGTAGCATGATGTTAGTGTTTCTATGAAACAAAGGAGAGCTTCAGAGCATATAAGCACCCAAGACCAGAGAGTTCAGTACATCCGGGCCTTCTCTCAGTGTGAGGCTGAGGTTAGAGAAACTCCCTGAGGGCCCCGCACAGTGAGTGGGAGCACCATTTTCCTCTCAGGTTTTGTTGAGTAGGAGGGCCCATTATCAGGAAGGTGTGGTGCCAATAGACCTTATAGATGAGTCAGAGCAGCAGGCATGTACAGACATTCAGGTTCTCCACCCTAGAGATCCATATCAACACATTGTGGTGCATCTGTGACCTAAATATACTTTGTAGGCTTCACCATGGTTCCTGTTTGTGCATTCTGTCCACCTGACAAAAGATCATTTTGGTGTTATTAGACCTGTGATTTTGTTGGATTGAAAATATTGATTTGAAATAAATGTAGACAGCTCAATATTTGAGTTATAAAAAATGTCACACACACACACATATATATGTATACATGCATTTTTTACATTTTTACATAAGGGCATAACACACATTAACATTTTGGATGACCCTTAAATTTGCTCTTAAATAATTGTAACCAAAATACGAAGTAAGAACATTGTACATCTGGAAAATTGTTAATGTTGTCACTTGTATCACATACACATGACATGTACACCGATGTCATATATAGTATATCCGCTTTTAGTAAATATCAATCAATCTATTGGCCCGGGTTATTAATCTTTCAAGCTCTAAACTGGGCACGCACGCACGCACGCACGCACGCACACACACAAACACAAACACAAACACACACACACACACACAAACCATGCAGTAAACACAGGACGGGCTCTCTTCATTTTCTTAATGACCATCACTTTATTTAACTTTTGGGGGTCTCACCTTTTTAAGATGGACATTTTGGGAAAAATGTGGGAAAATTACATTTGGCATGAATTCTACTTGATGCAGGTTGAATTTCTAGTGTAAATACTACAGTGGATGGATTTAATCAACTGAAACTAGACAACCCTAGTTGGTCAATAGATTTACACAATTTCTGGTATAATTATTTGGTTTTAGCACTGATTTACATGGAAGTACAGTGCCTGACCTGGTTCTTGTGTGAATGACAATAACCAGGTATTTACCCAAAAGGTGTGAAACATGTTTGAGTGCTTGCTCTTTTTCTAGTGTCATATAAAGGGTTTGTGTGTGAAAGTCATATAAAATGTGGGAGTGTCTATCCAATTTTCAATTGGCGATGTGGCTAGATGATTGTGACTGCACAGGCCCAACGTTGGGGCACTGGAGCTAGGAGCAGCAGCTGTTCCACTAGGCCGCTCTATTAGCACCTTTTGGAAAGACACTCCTGGTTCACCTGGCACTCATCCAGCATCTCTCACTGTCAGTGCTGACAGAGTAAGGAAGACGCAACAACATTGTGCAACACATTTTAAAGTAGGAAGTACTATCTGGAACATGAGTTCTACATGCACAAACAGGCATTGGACTCATAGAATGCTAGTTTGTTTACATAGTCAGATCCTTTACCCACTATCCCACAACCCAATCTCCATGATTGGCAGGGTTTTCCTGTTAAACTGTTATTTTTCTCATTTCATGTTTGTCTCCTTTTATTACTCTCAAGTGTTAACTATGTCAGCCAAGAAACAAGACTATTTTAGTTTTAGTTGGTTTTACATGATGCCCTCCATTGACTCGACTGACATTCAGATTCACCTTCAGAACAAAGTCTAGTTAAGTTGTAGGAATTCGAAACTCTTTCTACTTGCTGCAGTCACCAAGATGTAAATGATGAAACTGACTTACATTTCCAGATGTTTTTAACAATGTCAGAAGCAATTTTCTAGTTGCAGGTATGACTAAAAACAGAACTGTAACATAATACATACACAGTGACCTGAACTCTTCACAGCACATTAATGTCTCTGGTCTACATGCATGCTGAAAATGTATTTACTGGGCAACCTATGTTATGGAAACAGGAAGAGATCTTCTAGTTATTAGATCGATATTGACTAAATCCTGCCTGAATTATTGCTAATAATGACTATAATGTGAGAAGCATTTGGTGCAATTAGAAATGTCTATTTCTAAGTATCTGGAAAGTAAGTGTATTTTGATGACTTTAGAGGATGGCTGATGGCTTATGAGACCCAGTTACATCTAATTGGTGAGAGAAAACAAGAAGTTACTGTGGAGATTGTTCTGACAGAATGTTTTTTTTCCTGTGGTGTGAACAATAAGGGATGAAGTTACATCATTTACTGCAAATGACATTTTTGGAACAACCTCCATCTGGTATGTGGCGATTGAGTGCAAAATCCTAAAACATGTCAAGACAAACAAAAGCATGGAGAGGACAAGTTATGATAGAAAATAATTAATGGTTTTTAGTTAGCCGTAGATTCTACATCTTCAGAGTTTACTAGCCCTTTGTCAGGGCAACAAACAAATTAATAAATTAAATTGCAGTCACAGATCACAACCTGAAATCAAAGCTGTTACATAGCCCTGATTCAATGTGATCATTTGCTAATTTGCTTTTGACATATAATCGAATGAAACAGTACAAAGACAATACATTTGTTTTCTATCATCTATTTAATTGATTCTTGTAAATATATGCTTACTATGTGTGGAAGTTGGAATAAGTTGTGGAATGCTCCACAAACACCTGTTTGGAACATTCCACAGGTAAACAGGTTCATTGGTACCAGGTGATCGTGTCATGATGGGTTTGAAAGGGGCATCCTCGAAAGACTCAGTCATTCCCAAGCAAGGATGGAGCGAGCGATGATTGTATGAAGGATGTTACTTCACAGGAACAGAAACACTTCATGAGACTGTTGTTGGTAAACACAGTTCATTTACAAAAGATGGTCGTCTGTTTTTTTTTTTTTTTTTTTCATTTTCCACAGCAGCCCAACCTTTTTGGAATCTGGGTTGTAATACAAACGCAGTGTGATATGGAATAATTCCACAAAACATTTGGTTGTTGACAGTCACCCAGAACTCACATGCATGTTTTGTGACAAAATCTAAAAGCCTTTGATGTGATTGTACAGTGTGCAAATTTAGAAGTTCAGAAAATACTGTATTTACGTTTTTGGCTTCAATCGCTTTGAATTGAACACTTCCTTTATTCTCCTGTCCCTTTCTGAAATGGAGCTGTATGAGCTAACTCTTGTGTTTTTGTGGACATATTAAATGAATAATGATAATAATAATGATAAATAAAAATCATTTTGGTGCATTATTCCTTTGAAGCCCTTCTCCTTTAGTTTAACCGTTCAGTCATCAGAGCCAGTAGAGAACATTGATGCACCTGTGGGTATGCTTGAGTAACCCAGCATTTGTTTATATCCCAGCAGTTGGATTGTGTATTTTGGACGCAACTGAACTGATTTTTGTTTTGCACAGCCATATGTGTTAGCAGTGCCTTTAAATCTTGTGGCCATAGTGCCCCACCAGAAATCCTATGGGATTACACAGCTATTGTCTTCCTAGTTAATATAATCCCTTAAAGCAAAGATGGAAATGAAACCCCACCACGTTCCCTTTTTCATCAAACCAGGAGAAGTGATATGACAGCAGTCTCAGGGGAGATTCTAAACCCCTCGTTTGCCTTAATTGATATAATGAATGGCATGTGTTTTCAGCCTCCATAGTCTGGTAATTGCCATTTTTAACACCCATCAATGGAGTATGTGCAGTGGAATGATTGAAGACATTAATGCTTTTGAGCGCAAATGTAGTTGACAGTAACAAGAAGGATTCCCTGTATTATTAATTAGCTAACGGATGTTATAATATTTTATGTGGAATCAATGAAATGTGTAATTCCTTCTTGAACCATGTTTTTTTTTTTTATGTACTAATCTCCTTTTTTGTTTCTGATGTTTTCTTTGTCCATGTCATCACATCTGGAGTGGATGGAATAGGTTTTGAATTATATGTATATAGATTAATTATTTAGATTAAATGTGGAGATGGTGCACTTTCATTATTTTTGTCACTTTTGTCATTTTTTCTTGTTCTGTTCTGTTCCATTTCAGCCCATTGTTCTCAGTATAACTGATGTGTTACGGTATTACTAGACCAGAAGCTGGCTGATAATCATTCTTCTTGTTGTCTTACAGGCTGGAGGATCAGACGAAAAAGCTTCACAAGGACATGAAGAAAAGCACCGAGGCTGATTTAGGTGTGTTCTGCCAACAACCTGTGTGTTCCCGCCGAGTGTGCCATTGATCTCCACTTGTTCGCCAGCATACTTGATGTTGCCTGGCAGGTTTTTCAGGGCTAGAAAGACGTTTGGTTGTCTTGGTTTGTTTGGTGGTGCGTCAGCTCTCTGAACGACTCGACAAATGAGACGAGATAGTGCAGGCCTTCGCCTTCATCTTATATGGGTTTTTTTAGGCTGTTATAGTGTGTGTTTTGGATTCATGAGTGCATGTTTTTATGCAGTGTTCAGTTAGGGCTCGATTTGTCTACCACTCTGCCTTCATTTATTCATGCATTTGTCGACCACAGAGACCATGTTTACTCTACTTTTTATGTGCTTATTTGTTGGTTTTGGAGTTGTGTATTTGGGAAGCAGCAGTAGACATGGCCTGTGGTAAGTAGTCAGTTGTGGGGGTGGAGGAGCGGGTACGGATGGAGGAGTGAGAGGCTTCTTCATTTCCTCTCCTTTGTGCTCTGGAATATGGATGTCTGCATCATCAAAGTGTCATAGCTGTCAGGCCCTCATTATCGTTAATGGATTCCATCTGTTGCACAGGTCCCGTCTCCACCAACTGTTACTAAACAAAGAACTGGACCTACTCTGCATGTCAGCACTGCATTTAATACACTGCCTTCAATATCGACCATCATTTATCAAGTCAAGGGTGGTGATAAGCAGAGCTCTATTGAACTCACTGCCAATTAGCCGTAGAGGGACGATAATATCTTTTAAGGGCTGCTTCGGTTCACTATTTCAATTAGACTAAGCAACATCAGGCAAAGAACGTGGCTGGGATAACCGTGCTTTTCTTACTGACAAACTGCTCACCTCATTCCAGCCCCAGGTCATTGCAAGGGACTTCACTTATTTGCACACTAATAATACAAATAATTAAATCACTACCCTCACCGCCACCCTATAATCAACATGTCTCTCAGTCATATGAGACAAGGTCACATCAAACAATTTGTTACTTGTCAAATGGAGAGAGATGCAGAAACGCCACAGCATAATAATTGATTGCTTGAAAATTGTTCTTGAGAGAATCCTTAGGGAGTGTGAAAAGACTGTTCCAGATCTCCATGAAGCCCATTTTCACCACAGCCTCTCCTGTCAGCCCGTGTCCCCCCAGTGAAGCTCATTTATTTTGACTATGAAGCCATAATCTGATATGTGCTCTGTGTCTAAACAAAGTGGCATGAGTGCAGATTAACAGTAATTGGTGCTGTCAGTGTAGAAACATTGCAAAGATTCTTGGTGCTCTAGTGAATATTCAACACGGCAGCCAGCCCCACCAACCCCTCAGCACTGTGCCATTCTACTTTTGCTCTTTGCTCACTTTTGAAGACCCTACCACATACAAACACATACACTGATGAAACGCTTTAAGCCTTTGTGTAATCCACAAAAATTGCCCTTTTGATTTAGGAAAAATTAAAATAAATCTGGTAGAATATGTAGATGAGGACATTTTCAGTAACCATTTAAATGGGCTATAATCTACATGATTGTCTTATTGTTATTTTTTCTCACGATTATTAAACAAACCTCTTATGTATCTTCTTTGTATGTGTCTCCGTCAGCCATGTCCAAGGCCGCAGTGAAGATCTCTGCAGACCTGCTGAGTAACCCGCTGTGTGAGCAGGACCAGGCCTTCCTGGAGTCCATAACCGCTTTAGATACAGCCATGAGAAGGATGGACTCCTTCAACCAGGAAAAGGTCAGACTCAATCCCACGGTCTTTCGCACTGTAAATTTTTAGTGTGTGCCTCACTCTTTTTCTGTCTTTCTGTGCTTTGTTTTCTTGGCACTTGCCATTGGCGCTGATAGCATCAGATTGGTATCGGGGGAAATGTCTTTCCTCAGACATACAAAGTAGGAAACTAGATGAGTTTTTGTTGAAAATGCATGTTTTCATATTTGTCAATATTGTGCAGCCTGTGGACTAAAAACTATCCGTATGTCTTTCCTTCTGCTGTTTTTGAAAAGCATCTGTGGCATCATCCTCTATAAGCTCAAGCTACTGGTTATCAGCTGTGAAAATTGATGCATTTGTGACTCACTGGTGTCTAAAATAACTCGTACAATGGAAAGGCCTTTTCTCAACAGGAAAATATGCCCTACCACAAAACAGAACTAACTCGCAGCATGTGCAGTGAAAAAGTCTATTGTATTGCTTGCATTCCTTATTGAAACAAACATTTGCCTTCAGTTCAACATTCTCCTTCATGGAGAAAAGCATTGAATCATCTTAATAATACTCAACACTTAAACTTCTTAAATCCCTCCTGCAGATAGTCCAACAGGTTGACCCAAACTCACATTAGCTTCCATAGAGCTACTCCGTTAGTGTGGCTTAAATATGGTCCATCACTTCCTTCACCCACGTTTCCTCTCTTGTTGCACATATATGTATTGCAACATTTAGAGAATTTGTTGATTTGGAGTGCGTTCCTTGTAATCTTTGTGCTTTTCACCCATGTATGTTTTGTCCTAAGGGGCAACCGTAGATAGGCAGACATTTCTCCCCAGAACTGAAAGCAGTACAGCATACTCTTGCCTTGCTCTCTCACAGCTGTGAAGATCTCTTCTTTGGCTGTCAGGCCTCTTCAGATTATTTGCCGCTTGCACTTCAGGTTTTTGATTAGAATCATTGCCAAAGGTAGTTATAATGTGAATCATAGTGGCACCGCATGTGTGCATCCTCAAGGCACTACACTGTGAAGGGTAGACTTTTAAAGAGGAAAAAACACAGGAGAACACAGGAGATCACACTAAGGCATATACCGATTGACTTTTTTCCATCTGTGTTTTCTTGACTCATTGCCCTGCTGTTAGGTGTACTGTGCTTTTCACATTTGTTGCCTTCAAAATATTCCCCTTTCTTTTCACATTTAGCTGTGTACCAGAATGATTTCATAACTTTTTCCGCAACAATGATCAAACAATGTGGAGAAAAATGAATACCTTTCTAAAAAGTGCATCATATTTTTTTATTCCATGCTTGAATTGTAGTGTAGTGTCTCGGGAGTAGCACACCATCTGGATTTGTATATTTGGGGTAGAATGGACATGATTTATATTTTCTGTGACATCTCATGAACTGGACTCAGTTTCCACAGAAAATCAAACCATAACCGTTTCCCATAGATATGTGAGTGAAGCAGTGGCCATGCTTCAACCCAAACTCTCAGAGGAATGTTTTGAATTCTTCTTTACATTAAAACCAATTGAATCAAATGATATGTATTGATCATCTAAGTAGCCAGCATGAGTCGGTTAATACGTCTCATCAGTTGATTAAGAGTTTGATATTTTCAGAGAAATGTCATGTCAAGAACCTTCTTTCTTCTGTCACAAAAAGGAACTGAAATGTCACAAGGACAAGGAGGAAAATGATTGTATTGAATATATAATATGGTAAGTGTGTAAGGTGGGGTTAAAGCAACTACACTATAGCAGTCACTTTTGTTTCTTTTTTTCCTTCTTCAGCTTTAACATACCAGTCTTTCAGACTGGCTTTGCTCACAGCTCATCAAATTTTACAGGAGCAATTTTGAGTGACTAGACAAAGTAGAATGTGGGTTGGACGGAGCGTGTGGGTTTGTGACCCGGGGTGCGTATGTTCCAGGACTTGGCTTGGTCGAGAGCCCAGGAGATCACTCCTGCCAGTTTGACTGTTTTCAGTATAGAGTAACTTCTACATTCTTCTGATTTTATAGAATATCAAATTTGCTTCTTTTTTCATTTTCACTGTCTACCACTTTGGAACTGAAGACTTTTCATCAGTGATGCCATGCACACTTCTCTGTCCATAGGGATGTTGGGTACTCTTAATCTACCTCTTTCTTTCCACCTCATTTGAAGACCAAAGTTTGGAGATTGACTCTTCCAGCATCAAAGTCTCCCTGGTAACCTTTGCTCCCTGCCTTAAATTGTAACCTGGGAGGTCAGGCCATTACTGGATCCTGCTTCAGCTCTCCTCAACACCCTCATCAGCTCTCATTTTAATGTAATTTTGCATTTTTACATTTTAAGCAGTTTCTATTAGCAGAAGGCGCAGCTTGCCTTTAACATGTATAATTGTGATTCTGTTTTCTCGTGTGTAGTTTCCTTGTTTGGCTGGGTGACTGGGATGTGTTTGACAGTGATTCAGCTAGGCAGCACAGTATTTCACTTGTGCAGGACAGCAGTCACCAGCTGTATTGACGTGGTTGTATTTTTTTTTTAACACACTTTCATCCAGAGTAGATTTTGACAGCTAGGTCACACCTGATTTTCTCTGCACTTCTTTCAGTCTTACTAAATAAAAATCCTCGCCTTAACACGATGTTCAGTTCCAGCTTTGGGCAGGGCTGCGTGGCTCCTTTTGTAGAGTGGCTAAAAGTGAGCTAAAGGCAAAATAGTGATTGTGAACACTTTTTGGTCAGTCTGCTATGTGGAATATCACCTCAGGTTTGCTAGGTGTTTAAAATCCAGCACAGCTCACTCGAACACTGCTTCTCCCTTCAAGCTGACTGTTGATTCTGACGGCACCAACAGCAAACCCTATTGCTCCAGCAAAACAGACACAAAAGCATCCACCCTTTGCTCTTCTCCGTGTTGAGACGAGATGTTCTGCCGCAGGGCCTGCAAGTGAGAGAGCCAGCAGATAAAACGTGCAGCGATAATGAAGGCAGCAGTGGCCCAGGTCTGTGTGTTTATTTCTGGGGCTGAGGAGGGCGCACAGCCCCGCCGGCACACTGCTGCCGAAGCTGAGCCCCAGTGTAGATGGCGGCAGCGCAGTAGAGGATGCTCCGTTTGGAGGGATATTGATTTCCTCTGCGATCTGTGTGTATTTTTGGGAGGCCTGTGTGCCAGGATGGCCTCTGCCCCGTGACTCACTGATGGAGACTACTGCTTGAGCGTCGGCCTCAGGCTCTGCGAGGCCTCCAAGGAATAGCTCTGCCCCCCCCTCTCTGTGGGAAGGGGCAGAGGGTAGAGGGCACCAGCATGCTTAAGCAAATCTGCCGCTGTTGTTCTCCCTCCTCGCTGCATGCTCTCACCTTAGAAGCAGCGGCGCAGCTCAAGTCGGGGAGGGGGGGATGGTGTGAATATGTAAAACAAAGAAAATGTGAATTCCCATGTACTTATTTGTTATTGGTTCTCTGTTTTCCCTCAAACCACAATCAACCATTTTGTACTTGGAAATCTGCCGGTGTGAAGCAGTGAGTGTTGCTGTATGTTCTCATAGATGGTCAGGGCATTTTTACAAAGCACAGCTGCGATCTTGCTGCCTTGTTGTTGTGTGATTGACTGTCCTTCCAATAGCGAGTGAACATATGATTAGTGGAGCTGCTCACTGTTCTCATGCAGCTGTCACTTCACATCTCGCTGCTTTAAGATTCTCCTTCACTGTTCTTACCATTTACTCTTCACTTGACTCCATTGCCTGGTTAACTTGGCATCCTGTCATGCTCGAAGATGCAGCCGTAACAGTCATTTTGAATCTGCAATGTAAATGACGCTGGAAACTTTATTAATTGTGTGCCAACTTCTGTCGATGAGACTTGGTGCCGGGGCTGGAGGCCTCAAGATGAGATGTTCGTTTACTTCCATTTAACACCCCCCTTCCCCTCCTTCCCTCCCCTGTCGGTTCTGGCAACCAGAAGGAGAATGCAGGAAAATATAAACTGTTATTGTTAAAATGTTTGTTTGCAAAGAACTTTCATCTTGTAAGGCAGCCCACCCTCCACAGGATTTGAAATCAGTTGGGCTTTGCTTTCATGTCCGTCCCCTGACAGTTCCATCCTTTTGTATTGCAAGCTCAATGAATATTCAGGGTTTTCTCCTCAGGGCTTGTGTACAATAAAAGAGTCAACGTCACGAAAGTTTCTTTGCGAGCCCCCCCACCCCTTTCTTGAGTATTCTGTATGAAATATACACAATGTTGGTGTTTGTGCAGTGGCATTACTTAGCAGCTAATGAACGAGAGATGTAGAAGCTATTTTGTTCTGATTTCAGTTTTGATGTAACACAATTTGACAATGAATAACAATTTGTCATGTCACTTCCCTTGATGTAGTGGTGCTTATTGCTGACATTAACATGTTCTTTTTATTACAGGTCAACCAGATCCAGAAGACCGTTATTGACCCTCTGAAAAAGTAAGTGCTCATCTTGATTTCTTGTACTTTCTTTGTTACTGCTGTATTTTAAGGGTTGGCCTTAAATGTCTGTTTATACCAGACCAGGGTCAAATAGTTGTTGCTGATAAGTTTAGCATTTGTTTGGAGTAGCAAAGTGGCGGAGTTTTCCACATAAGGCCATACAGTGAATTTAAATGCATTACAAAGTCACGATAAAGTACTGTAAAGGCAGTATAGTTCAGTTTTCAGTTCATTTAATGTTCCTGATGTGTTAAATCCATATGACACTCTGGGCAGATGAAGTCCGGTGCCCTGTAACGTTTTTATTATTTGGCCCGCACTGGTAGTGCAGGACCACAGGAAGGCCTGCAGTGTAGTAATACAGATTGTAAAACTGAACTCGGGAGTGAGTGGTGCTGCTGTGGTGGTAGTGTGTCTGGAAGAAAGTTTATTTGGTTTTCATTCCTAATACTCGCCCCCATTTGAGCCGGCTGTGAGTGCTATTCCATTCCTTAAGCCTCACTTTTTCAAACACACACGCACACACACACACATACTGAGCACACATGCAAAACAGAGGTACTGAAGGGAGTGGTTGGACTATCCCACCCGTCTTCCGGAGCGCTTGTTAAGGTTTGCTTCCTCCTCTTGGCTCCTCCCAAGAGATTCAACATGCTGTGTAAGAGAGCATGTGCAAATGTTTCTATTGGTAGTTTATGTTGGGGCTCATAAGACTGTTAGTTCATTTTTCAAAACAACCAATGTGAAGAGATTCCTCCATAAAACATGAATAGTATGGGTCAGACTTTGTGTGTGTGCAAGCTTGTTTGTGTGTGCGTGTGCATGTGCATGCATGCATGCGTGCGTGTTAAACCCTTTCTTCCTCGTGCGCTCTGGTGGCGGAGCAATGACAGGATGGAATGGTTCTAATTTCCTCTTCCTGGTGGGCGGCAGGCGGACGTGTGGGCAGGCTCAGAATATGGCAAAGGGCCCAGCTTCCTGGGCCCAGAGCCGTGGATTGGTTGAGGAGGAGAACTGTCTCAGGACAGTGCACACACTCACACAAACATACACACACACACACACAAACACCAACCCAGACTTTGGAGGGGGCGCTTTCTTACAAAGACGGTATTTTAGACCATAAAGTTAGGTATTTACATGATTCTGAAATAGAGCAGAGGAAGTAAGTTCATAAACGAGTTTTGAAGCAAAGCTAAACTGACCTCTTCATTAACTTTTTCCTTGCTTGAAATCTCAGCACTATTAGTTATTAGTTTCTCAAAGTGTCCTCTATAGAAAACTGAGACACAAAAGCTACTATACTTTAAAGCTTCCATTAAGATTCCATTAGTCCATCACTAATGAATATTTGTCATTGTCTACTTAATCTTGAAATACTCGTGGTGATCTTGTGTCATCATAAAGAGAATTAGAGAAGAGTTGAAAAGGAGAACGTTAATGTTAATGGAAGACCTTGAATGGGTTGTGCGTGTGTGAGTATGTGCATGTGTGTCAGGTACATGCTTGTGTCTATGTGTGATTGCTGTTTCAAATTTTGGCATCCATCCTTAATACTTGGTGTGGTAAAATGTACAGTAAACAAACAAAAAAGAGGCAGCCCCCACCCCAGCCACCCCTCCATCCCAGCGCCGCGTCTGCTTCTCTCTGAGGCCCAGACATGGATTTCATCCACTCAGCGGGGTCACTGAGTGACATCACTGTGTGTATGTGAGGGAGGGGAGTGCGTGGGCATTGAGGCATTTGTGTTATCTCGGCCTCCTAACCTAGCCCTTTCTGCTCCGTTGCTCTTTTGGGTGAGACAGAAGTCAGGTCTGTTTTGAGACCTCTGCCCCGGGTTGAGCACTGACTGGACAAACCACATCCACTCCTCTCAATCAGAGGAAGACTCTGCCCCTGGAGCAGGTTGTGAGGCTCCGAGCTGACGGGACTATTTGGCCTTAGCTGTGAGGTTGATGTGGGGGGGATTCATTTGATCTCATTTTTTTCTTTAATTATTTCAATCGAAGTTTAATTTTTTTGTGCCCAGGATGTTCGCTATGAAGCTATCTGTCTTTTTTTTTTCCTTCTTATCTCTTGTATCATGGATCAAGGCTGTGTGAGTTGTCTGAGTTTTGATCAACAAAACACAAGGCAAGTTGCAGCAGATCAAACTCTCCGTGTTGTACGTCACGCACGCATACGTTCCCATGGCCCACTGCTCTTAAGCCATTTACACAATAGGTGTTACTCACTTTACATTCAGAGTAAGCATATTTTAACAAAACTTGCCACGTGATGTAACTTTGTCTGACACTCTTAAGTCTTCATCTAAGACCGTGACACATGGGAGGTGGTAATTTGCACATAAACAATTCCCTTTCCCATATTTTTAGTGGTTTGCTGTGTGTTTTTTGCAGTAGTGAGTTATGTGATGGTGATAGTCAGGAGGGACAGCCAGCCTGCTAGACTGAGGGTGTCTAGACCAGACTTGGGCTTGGCCGATGGGTCAGACTGGCCTGTCTGTGGATTGGCAGCTGCTCATAAACACACTCTCTGGTCCAGATGCTATTTCCATCCAGCCTCTTCACCACACCCTGACCTGTCACATGGACAGTGGTGTGCCCTTGGCCCCCGTGCAGCCCTCAACCAGCGTAAGACCTCATTCAGGCAAGATTGACCGCAAATGCAGACCCAGCCGGCTGACCGGTAGTTGTCCAGCCGAGGCCAGGACATCGAGGGAAAAGTCCAGTCCTGTGCCTGGACAGTTTTAGACCAAACGATGATTACAAAGTATGTATAGTCACCTTCAGCCAGGGCCACTGCTGCCTATTCTTGTGTGGCAGCCTTTGACACAGCTGAGTCACGATAACTTCTGGACACAGAGCCCTGAATGTTCCAGTGCGACAACAACATCCAGCATGGAAAGGACAGGAATGGGTTAATAAGCAGTTGGCTTTGTGTCTAGCTCTTCCTCCTCCTTCAGTGCCAGGAGAGCAGTGGCCCTTCAGTCTCTCAGTGTGCTGAAACATAGTAGTTGCTGTCAGTGTTGTCCCACTTAAGAGCACAAACAGCAGGCCATTGTTGTGTGTCATGAGGAAATTGCACCATGCTGTCAGGTGAAGTGTGCTGGTGAGAATGCGATCAGCCTGAAAGCGGGTTTGCTGTTGCGTTGTCATCAGCCAATAGGATCGTTTTGGAGAGCAGTCATGCCTAGAGGGCAGTTACATAATCCCTTGGCACTTCAAGTATGTGTACACTGGAACAGATAGTAGACTTGAGGATCGGCAGCCACCCCTGCCATAAACTGGGCCAAAGTGGTATTTTATAAATAGCGGTAGAGCGTGGGCCGCGGGGCTGGGCTGAGCTGAGCTCCGTGATGTCACTCAAACGCTACAAGACCACTCCTTGCTTAACTTCCTGTAGTAAACAATCCCTGCTTGTCTGAGACTAAGCCCCAGTTCGAATCACTTTCTACTCCCCCCCTCCTGCCCTCTGGTAAGGTGCACAGGCAGACGTAACTGTAATCTAGGATTTCACAATCAATCCACAGGTTTTCCGTGGTTCCCTCGTCTGCTGCGCAGAGCAGGGCAAGGGTTGGCATGGAGAGGAACATAAATCACGAAGCCCACACATTTTGTGGCCAATAACACTATGGGCGGAGGCGCACATAATAAACTATTGTAGTAGTGTTCCTACACAGTTGATGAAATGCCTTAAATGAGTCATTCAAAAAAGCTATATCTCACTCTTCATTACGATTGTTTTTTTTTATTACTGACTCACATGTAGCGGACACCTGGATGAACAATCTTGTGACGTGCGTTTTAAAACCACTGTCACTAGTTTGTGTTTACATAATAGAAAGATCAATTTGTTTTTTAATGGTTATGGGGTTTAGTTTGCTTTGCTATTGTGAATGACTGCTGCTTTATATAAGAGCTCATGCTGCTGTCTTTTTTCCCCTTCACATTTGTAGTATATCCTTCATCTTTTAAAACTGAGAATGAAGCACAACTACCTCATTTTAAAGAAATACCTAATGTTGGACCTTTATAGGGTACTGTATGTTAAGTTTGGATTTTTTTCTGCCATTCAGGTGTATTAACTTTAGTTTTTTTCTAAATATTATTGGGTTGAATATTTCCTGTATACAGTAGTCCTGCTTCCCATTAAAAGCAGCCACAAAACCAGTGCAACAAGTCCCAGGATGAAGCTCAGACTCCTGTTGCTAAGTTACAGATGAGTGTTTTCCTATTTTTAGTGCTGAAGACTAGGATTCTCGTTGCAAGAATATATTTTCATTTGGAATATGATAATTGTCACAAAATGAATTGTTTCATGCCATTTTGAACTACAGTAATTAGATAATAGATGAGAGGAAGCTTAATGCAGATCTGTCCTCTGGGGTTTGAGAGTACCTCTACAATAAGATGTTGAGAAGAGGGATTTTATTAATTCATAATGACTTTTATTCAGATAGGATGCAATGCTAAATGCATATCTACAAATTTCATAGAGCAAGAAATGCTGTTTTAATGAATTCAGGAACTTGAGTTTCTCCCAGAAAATTCTGTGATAGTTTTTTCCCCCTAGTACTATAATGGAGGGGTGTGCCATATCATATTGTTCACAGCGTGTTTTTTTTTTTTTCAATAAAAAAAAGGAAAATCGTGCCGTGGTAATGGCAGTATTGTGACTTGTTGACGTAATGGGGTCGTATCGTTACACACAGCAATAACACGCATGGCTGACAGCAAAAGTAACATCAGTATCTGCTTCACAGTGAAGGAGTTAGTTCCAAAAAAGGGAGCGACTTTAGTAGTGAGGAAGTGCATTGTTTACAAAAGATTAAATGTCCAGCAAACCACAGTAGTATGTTAGAAGTGCAAGAAGGCTATAACAACAAAAAGGGGCAATGCAGCACTTATTTTAGCTCAACAGCTATTATGAGTTCTAAACCAAAGGCTATATTTCTGTATTCTGTCATATCAAGAATATACAGTTATTGCAGAAATACCCTGAAATATCATGATTTTATTTTGAGGCCATATCGCCCACTCCTACCGTGGTGTGAGTGTCAGTGCATTTTTTGTTTACATGCATGGTTGTGTGTGTTTTGTTTGGTGTCCTGTTGGCTGTGTCAGAGATGTCTAAGGTTGTCTGTGTGCTGGTTTGTTGCAGATACAGCGGCGTCTTCCCCAGCCTCAACATGGCAGTGAAACGCCGGGAACAAGCGCTGCAGGACTACAAACGGTTGCAATCCAAAGTGGAAAAGTATGAAGAAAAAGAAAAAACTGGGCCCGTTATGGTCAAACTACATCAGGTACTGTGAGTTTAAAGCCTGCATCGCTGCACGTGTCGGTCCACTCCAATGCTCCCTCTATCTGCAGGGTTAGAGTTCACTTGCTCTTACATATTGCACGTATTGTGAATAGAGCTCAATAAGTGGAAAAAGACACAAATGCTGACTGGATATGAACAAAAATAGTTGAGCACATGCATACTGTACATGTGCGCTCCTTCACCCACGCAAGCTACCAGGCTCTCAAGTAGTGCCTTTTCAAAAAGGCACTGCTGCACATCTACAGGCACGTAATTGAGAATTGTAGACACACACATACACACTATGAGGCCACTACAGAAGCGCACACATTCACAGATAGCGCTGCAGTGTTGCCTATGCTATTGCCTCTAACACATCCTCGCATGGCGAGCCACCCACACACATTGAGAAAAGCACTGTCAGGGGAACAAAGCCTTGAAGAGGCCCCTACATCCCTGCCCTTTGAATCCCCGTGCACTTAAAGAAAGGATCCTGACAAAACGCTCGTATGCCATTTCAACCGGCATGTCTAAAGAAAACTAACTAATGATCATACCATAATGCAGCAGATAAACAATATGTTGTAGTTTGAATATAGCAACTCCCCCCTTCTCTTTTAATAATAATTCTCACCCTCTCACACATATTCATTGTGCATTCCATAACTCCATGCCTACAGTAGACTACCCACTAATACATTCACACACAGATCAGTGGTGCTGGAGTCCACTCACAGCCAAGTCTGCCCACATTACCCACTCCTCCTCACTGTGGTCGTGATTACAGCCTTTTTTTCTTTTTTTTTCTTTTTTTTTTTTTGCACTGCTTCTCCGTGGGAATTAGGCAAATATCTTTCTGAACAATAAGAAAGGACACTAAAGATGGCTCTGGTGCTAAAATACATAAAACTAACTTGTTTGTCTTTGCGGGGATTCGTTTCTCCCGTAAGCTGCGACTCTTTGCTACAGTTTCTGTGGAAGAATGTGTTAAATTATGTGTAAATTATAACATGAGCTCACATGGTGAAATGAGGGGATGTTATGTAAAGCCAGAGCTGATAGTGACCGCTGGTGACCCGTTCTTTTGTTTCCTCTCTCCCCTCCACACCCCAGGCCAGAGAGGAGCTCCGACCGGTCAGGGAAGACTTCGAGGCCAAGAACAAGCAGCTGCTGGACGAGATGCCCAAATTCTACCACAGCCGCATCGACTACTTCCAGCCCAGCTTTGAGGCTCTCATCAGGGCGCAGGTTAGTGATCCCCCCCTAGAGATGCACACACAATGAGGCGCTCACGCATGCACGCACACACCCACCCCACAGTGTGCTGTTACGCCCTCTGAGTGTTGGTTAAACAGTGGATAAAGTGTCTGATGGAAGGGAGTGTATAATCCTGGCAGTCTGTCTCCCTCCACGCAGTCCTAATGTGATTAACCCCCAGTGACGGCCCACACTACTGTGTTTAGCTCAGGAAGGCCTCATCTGTCTGGCTCCACTGCAGCCCTGCAAGTCATCCTCTAACCTGACGCTTCTCTTTAAGCAGCTGGGCGTCTCAAGTTAGCGCCACCATGTCCCCCTCCCCCACCCCAGACCTGCTTGGCCATGTCATTTCCTCTTTGGGACAATCACTGGCACACTCCTAATTAGTAAACTAGATTATCCTAGACCTAATGACAATTATGGAGTTATATGATGTACTTTGAAGTTAAAATTAGCGCACTGATCAATCAGCTGTAGCTGTCATTAAATATTCCATCCAATCTGAGCTCAGGTCTTTTCTCTTTTAAGTTTCAATCTCATTTTTACCTTTTTACCTGGCTTTGTACGGTGCCAGAGATCTTTATTAGTCACACTGCATGCTATTTCATTCTGTCTACATTATCTTAATTCATGTAGCTCACGCACATGAATGAGCATTTACACATGTTGACATACACACAGCCACACGTGGGTGGCCGGAGGACCAGTGGACCTCATCCCCTGCCTTTGTTGCATGTGCTTGGTTTCATCCTCCACTCCCTTCTCTCCCAGCCGCTGTTGCTGCTCAGCTCCCAGCGGCAGCAGGAAAAGGCACAAAGGCTGCCTTTGTTGTGAGCCTTCAGCTCCACTACCGCGAGTCCTGTCCAGCGGCTGTCAGTGGGACACTTGGCCTGACCTGTCCACCTGTACAGATGTTGAAGAATTGAGACATTGTCTTGATTTCCCTTTTCTCAGTGTTGCATTCTCTGCTGCATGTGTTCATTGTAAAAATTTTTTTACAATGAACAAAAAAAAACAAACAGAAAAAAACCCCAAACGCTTAAAAGATTACTTTCTTTGTCCCTCCTTCAGTTGATTTTCTTTGTTTCCTGAAACAGTGGCCACGCATTGTTAAGGATGCAACTTAAATTATTCATTATTTTGGTAGGCTAAGAGGTCAAAGTGTAACCTCTCTGTATAAATATTAAGCAGCTGGGACTATGGTATCTTATGCCCAGACAGAAGTCATGTAAATTAAAGCTCTATTTACCCAAAGGCTCCTTTTTTGTATTGTAGGTGGCCACAGTTGTGTGAGGCTGCGTTTACTCCTCGCGGTGACTCGACTAATTGTAATAGTAGCGTGTCTTTGCAGCAGAGGGCACCCAGACACTGATCTGGTGTACATTATCATCATTGGTCATATGGACATTTCCGATGGACCTTTCAACAAGCCACTTTTGGGAAAAGAAATATCCGCTTTACCCCCACAAACAGCAGTAACCCGATACTTATGGCCCACTCATGTGGTTTAGGTGGCAAATATTGGTATAAACATACAAAGGTCTTTCAGACTGAGCACTTAAAAAGGATTGTACAATGTGGTTTAAACTTGACTTTTTTTTTCTATTGGCTGACAGTGTCAAATCTGCTCATGACATACTGAGACAAATGTTACTTCTATATGAGATGCAGGATTCTCAGTTCATTTCCAACTTGACCTTATTCTGTGGTGACCCTTAGCGAATCAGTGAGAATCTCTCCCACCGGTATCTTGGTTGGTCTCGCTGTTTCGGCCTACAATAGGACACACGTGCAATTTAAGAGAAACCAACGATGCCCCCTTAAGAGCAAGGTATCGTATGTATCGCTGCATGAATAAATATTGAGATGTGTGTGTGTGTGTGTGGGTTTCAAGGGGTTGTATTTCCCAGTACTTTCATTCTCTGCCTACTCTTCTGGAGTCTTGTAATGTGATTAAAGTCTATTAATCATCAAAGCAACTCTCTAGGGAGCCTGACTCATGAACTAAGGGGAAGAAGCAGGGGTGGGAAGTGTCAAGAAAGCTTTCAGTGAACACTCTCTATCTCTTGTTCAGATTGGGAGAGAAAAGCAGGGTCACTACCCAGTGAAGTGCTGGGTTTTTGGGGCTTTGTCTGAGTTGTTTGATATCTGTGGGCTCCCTCTTCTCCTCTCGAATCACCTCTCATTAGCGAGGTTGAAGAGGTATGAGACCAGCAGCTTCCGACTAGTGTCAGTAAAAGCAAGGTTAGATTGTGCCAGTGGAGCAGAGTTTGGATACGAGTTTTTCCTGAGAGGCATCAAAGGAAAGGTCTGCGGATTTGACCCTGTCGCATCTTCATCAGAGGACAGACAGGACTATCTTTTTCACTCATCACAGGCTAAGTCTTTTCCTCTCTCCCTCCTGGCCCCCAGGTGGTCTATTTCACAGAAATGTACAAGATCTTCAGCGAGTTAACAGACCAGATCGACCAGGCGGGGTTGACTGATGAGCAGAGGGAGAGGGAGACCGAGGCCAAGCTCAGCGAGTTGCGTGCTCTGTCCATTGTCGCCGACGACTGAAGGAGGAAAGCCGAAATCCGGGAAGGGCTCCTTTCACGCCTCTCTGAATGGATTGCACTCTTTTCGGGCTCCTGCGTGCAGTTCAGACGGACAGCAGTGGCCTTAACCTGATTATCAGCTTGTTTCCTCGCGGCCTCATCAACCCCCATTCCTCTCGCACTGCACTCCCATGTCTCATTCTCAGACTCGCTGCATCTCAAAGCAGCCGAAATGCCACATTAACTAAGCCATCAGCCAAGTGCAACATTATAAGCCAATATGTTGTTTTTGTTTTGTTTTTTTAGTAACGGAATGAAACCGTTCTCGTCTGAACTAATTAACAGGGTTACACTTCTTGGTTTCAGAGATGTCTATAAGCATTTGTTGCTAAAGTAGGAAATGAGCAAGGAAATGTTTTATTAGTCACATCTGCTTTGTTACCAACAATCTGTGAAACATAGTTTTTATTACCCAACTTTGAAATTACAAACACTACAGACTGAATGTTATTTAACATACTGCAGGTTATCGGCAAGAAAATGTATTTCTGTATTTTGGCCTTTGCTGGTTATTTCCCAGTTTAGCTCTGTGCCATGTTGTGTGAGGGCTTTTTATTGGGGTCCGCAGGATGATATCAGTAACATCACCTGTGCATAATGTGCCTACGTTGTCCTGACTGTGGATGTAACACGAAAGCTAACTTGTGTGAAGTGAGATTGTGCCTTTGCAGCGGCGTTGAAAGGTCGACCACTGAGGCGACGGAGAGATCGAGCCACCGCTGAGGTCCAACCGCTGTGCAAAACAAAGGCTGGTGCTCCCTCTAGTGGAAAATACTGATCACGACCACAATATCCTTTTATTCACACCATCCATCATTTGTTCTGTTGTGTTGCAGTTTGTCTGTTAGCTAAGAGGCTCACACATTGTTGGCACTCTAGAGACAGTCTTCTCTCTGTACCCTCTACACCAGGGTTGGAAGCCAGCTCCTTTCTGGTTGTCCTAAACTTTGGACCAAATTATACTGTCATTGCACTCCTTTGTTTCCACCTTTATCGGGTTCTGCCTCAGTATGATTAACATGCTGTGGTTAATGGGGCTATATGGTAATGTACACACACTGATTGCTCTCATATCATGTTAATGGCTTTTTGAGCTGTCATACGAAGAAGTTGATTATTTATTCTTTGACCGACGTTTTAATTTTGAAATAATTGAGGCAAATGCTTTGTCGATTGTGTTTGTGTTCTGCAACGCAGACTGTTTGAGTTACACGTGAATAACTGTATTAATGAAGGTGTTTTTCTAAATAATGAAGAGTTAAGTTGTAGTAGTGGTTTACTCTTTTTTTTAACACATCTAAGTGAGTACTTTAACATTAGAGTTGGTTTTATTTAGGTTTTTAAATGTATTAATATCACAATCTGTTATATGACAACATCAGCTGTCATCTCAATTTGATAATCAATCATGAAATAAATGAACTGTGAGAATGGCAACCATGTCTACAATCTGCGTTAACCAATTACGATTATGTCGCTGATGAGTTTCATATTTCTCCATGTCACCGTAGGAGTTGTGAGGTTTTATTCTGTCAGGAGGAAAAGTGTTGCAGAATTTACTCACACAGAAGAGTTACTATCAATTACTAATCTTTATTTCTGTTCAGTTTTACTTTACTGGAATTAGTCAGTAGTGTCCGGTCAACAAATCTCAATATAAGCAGTATTTACAGTTCAGCCATTATTTTTCTTTACAAATCATTGCTGGTTGAAGCCCTCGTTAGTGTTAATGGTTTAGCTTCAGGTGAATGATTACAACCCTGACTCCAGAATAGTTGGGACGCTGTGTAAAACAAAAATAAAACCGAATGTGATCATCCTTTTTACACATACTCAACTGAAAACAGCACAAAGACAATATATTTAATGTTTGACCTCATCAGCTTCATCGATTTTTGTAAATATCTGCTTATTCTGAATTTGATGCAGCAACACGCTTCAAACAAGTTGGGACAGGAGCAACTAAAGACTGGGAAAGATGTAGAACGCTCCAAAAACACCTGTTTGGATCATTCCACAGGTAAACAGGTTGATTGGTAACAGGTGATAGCATCATGATTGGGTATGAAAGGAGCATCCTGGAAAGGCTCAGTGGTTCACAGCGAGGATGGAGCGAGGTTCACCACTTTGTGAACACATGATTGGATAAAGGAGACTAACACATGGACTCAGGAACTTCATAAAGTCACAGTTCAGTTACAAATGATCTCATTGTGTTTTTATCTAGGCTTTACACAGTCCCAACTTTTCCTGGAATCGATTGTACATGCTCACACTGAACCAATTAGAAAAATGCACGACTGTCGAGCTAAGATCGAGGATGTTCATGAAAAGCTGATGTCATGGCGAGAAAAGGGCCCAACTGTAAAATACAAATCTACAGTTAATGCAAGTTCTACGAGTAACAACGCCCCAAGTACGTGCAACAGAGTCCCTTTTAAAATCCTCGCACGGGAGAAGAACAGAGCAGGAAATTTAACATCTAACTTTACGTCTCTGCAGGTCGTTTCCTAATAGCTTCTGTGATTTTATCTCTACGACTAAACAATAATTTATTTAGCTCTGAATTAGTGAAGGACCATAGTGAGACTGTGGGGAGGAAAAATGGTTCGGTCTTATTTTTCATGTGAAGAGTTAAAACGTTACACGTGCAAGAGGTGGGCGTAAAACTTCTTTGAAGCAAAATATGAATATTCCATCACTGTATGTTTTAGATAAGGC
Organism: Chelmon rostratus; assembly: GCF_017976325.1. Lineage (NCBI taxonomy): Eukaryota > Metazoa > Chordata > Actinopteri > Chaetodontiformes > Chaetodontidae > Chelmon > Chelmon rostratus. The sequence goes on along the minus strand of NC_055662.1, from coordinate 26,064,087 downwards.
ACTGTTGGACGTATTGTTTTTCTTCCAGGTCCCTGCCTCATTTCCCTTAATGGACACCAGTAACCCTCAGGCGAGCTACCGAGTGGAGTCCTTTAAATGGCCGTCTTGCTGTACATGCTCGATATTTGCTCTTGAAAGACTCTGCGGATGTCGGCGCGTCTACTTTTCAGCGTGGGGGTGAGGAGGCCGTTGGCGATACTGAACGTTTCTGGATGCAGGTGGATGTCCTTCACCTGAGCGGAGAGAAAGGTAAAAAGTCACTACAGGTTTGTGGCTCGCAAATATGAACCAAGACCAATCAGCAGCGTCTTTCTCGCCTGTTCAAAGGACTTCAGCCCTGCTTTCTTCCCCTCTGCGGTCATGTCCTCTAGTACTGCCTTCTTTACATCCTGTTGGAAGACCGATCACTCAGTCAGCTGTGTTGGAATGTATACAGTCATGTAAAGTGGTGAACGTTAAGAAATTTGGGGTTACATGACATACAGGATTCTGGCACAGCTCTTCATGGGATCCCACAAACCCCCGCTCTTTCGCCCAGTCAACAAACACCTCAGGGTCAGGTACGACTACGCCTATGAGATAAGACTGGGGACAAGAAATACAAGCAAAAAAAAACAAAGCTTAACTCGCACTACGGCAAGAGTTTTCAGTGGAGATCAACTGAATCCTGATCACATCCTACCTGTAAACTATCTCCGTGCACAAACACCTGAAGCACAGAATAGCAACGCATGTAGACATTTTCTATCTTCTCCGGAGCGATGTACTCTCCCTGGGACAACTTGAAGATGTGCTTCTTCCTGTCAATGATGCGTAGTGTCCCATTCTGGCAGAGGTAAACACACATTTGGTCACTTCGGAGACAAGAAGATGATAGATCTCGCCTACAGGCTGATTACTGTGTCTAATCTTACTGGAAGCCACTGGCCCACGTCGCCACTGTGCAGCCAGCCGTCGCTGTCCAGAGCTTCAGATGTCCTTTCTGGGTCCCTCAGGTAGCCTCTGAACACACTGGGGCCACGAATGCAGATCTAATAGGACAGAGCCATGAGAAGTGTCAGCAGGGACCAGACTATCCGGTAATACGTAGCATGATCGCATCTCAAGACGAGCCCACCTCTCCATCTCCGTTTTTAGCATAGTAGTTCATGTCAGGGATGTCGACCAGCTTCACCATGGCACAGGGCAAAGGAGCACCAACGTGACCTGACAGAGACACATCCACATACCTGCTGAGCACACGATTAACCAGCACGGGCACAAAGGTGGAAGAAGTCCAGAGAAGACAGCAGAGAACCTGACGGGGTCATACCTGCGCTCCAGTCTCCCGGCATCGAGAAAGTGCAGCCCGCGGTGCACTCTGTCTGGCCGTAACCCTCAAAGATCAGGCAGCCCAGAGTGGCTCTGAGGAAGGACAGCACCGCGGGGGAGATGGGTGCCGAAGCAGTCAGGGCGAACCGCAGGTTCCCGCCTAAACTGGCCTGAAACACACACACACACACACACACACACACACAGTATTTCTGTAAAAAAAGAAATAGTTCAAACACAATCATACTGTGGGTAAAACCGAAGTTCCATTTTAACAGCATTTCCAACCTAGACCATATTTTCCCATCTGCACCGACCGCACCGAGCCAAAATCTTTCAGCTCTTGCTCGTCTGTGTGCCTGCTTCTCCAATACCCTCCCACAGGACCAATATGCTCTGGGTGATTTTGGCATTGATTGCTGGAATAGTGCTTCTCTTGTAAAGTTTGGATACAATTTTATTGACTATTTGCAGGGCTGCTGGTCTACATGTGCAACTGTATTAAGTGCTGCAAAAATATAAATAGTGACGACTGTGGAGTCCTGGATGTTAATTTAAACACAAGATACTTGTGCTCAAAAAGAGGATTCATTCTCAGTGAAGAACCTTGGAGCTCTAATCTGCCTCTATACATGCCAAAGAGCAGTGATTCCTAACACGTCTCTGGGGGTCATCAGGTGGAAACCTCCCTTCAACAGTGTTTCGCCTACTTAGTCCCACGACACCTCCAGGAGGTTAGGCAGTGAACTCTGGCGTCCCAGAGTCACCCCCCCTAGTGCCAGTTCACACTGCTCCTACACAATCCAAACAGCACCGCTGTGAAAATATGTTATTTAAGACCGAAATCCAGCGTGTGGTCAAAGTTTGTTCGGTCTTCACTGGAGACCTACAGGAGCAACACGGGAAAGTACGACCAGGTGGAAATAAGCAACCGACCTGAATCCTGTTGAACACCAGCTTGTCCCACAGGCTGTTGTTGCGTACGACGCCGCTGCTGAGCTCCGCCTGCTTCCTCCTCACGGCGTAGTGAAGCAAAGCCCGCCGCAACGGAGAGCTCACAGAACCCAGGATCTTTACGGAAACCAGCCAGAACGTGCAAAAACAGAAACAAGCTTTAAAATATGAGCGAGAAGCACGGCGGCCTTCGGCAGTAAGTGCTAGACGCCGGCGGTAAATGACAAGATCTGAAAATATTTACTGACCTTGTCATAGATGCGGTTGAGTAAACGAGGCACAACAGGAAAGAAGGTAGGTTTGAGAGTTTTAATGTCATCCATGAGGAGAGAAATGTCGCCTTGGTAGAAACCAACTCTGGCCCCATGGCAGAACATAGAGACCTGTGACAGAAATGGACTTTCATTTAGAGTTCACACACAAACACTGCAACAAAAAAGAAGCCTGAGAAGAGGATCAACCACCTGAATCATCCTCTCAAACATGTGGGCAAGCGGCAGGTACGAGATCGACACATCCTCTTGCCGGATCACAAACGAACCCTGAGAGAGAAGGATGAGGAACAAAATGAGCAAAGCACAGGGGAGAGATAAAGCTCAGGCAGCAGCATACGGTGAAGCCTCGCAGGCAATCAAACACGCTGTATGGCTTTTTCAACAGCAGTTAGATAGCAGAATCTTTATACAGGGGCAATTAGTTAAAGTACCTCGCAGCGACGGGGGCAATCAAACAGCCAATTAATCATACCATTACACACAGCGGGGAGAGGGACAGTTTTGAGATACAGACACACAAGCAGATGAGACGTGATGGTAGCTGTGAGGCTGTTCTCAATTAGACAAGGAGGTGGAAGTGTAGACAGACCTCCAGGATCTTAATGACAGAGGAAGTGTTGGAGGCGATGTTGCCGTGGGTGATCATGGCTCCCTTGGGCTTCCCTGGATAAATAAACAAGACATTATTGCAGTGCCCTGCGCAGCAAAGGAAACTACAGCGGTGCCATGAAGAGGGGTTGTTAGTGGGCACTGAAGGACACTTCTCTAATGATGTGAGTGAAGGATAATTATGCAGAGTCCAATGAAATCAGACGCTACCTGTGGTTCCACTGGTGAAGCAAACCACGGCCAGATCCTGAGGCTGGGGCGGCTACAGCAGGCAGCAATAAAATAAGAGAATAAGGCTTCCTCCACTCTTAATTTAAGCCATGTTTACAAGTGAGTGTTAATGATATCTTATGAGACCGGAGAGACTATAAAACTGTCATCCTGGCACTTAGAGGGGGATTAGCTATTTACTGGTACCAGTTTGATGCGGTGATGTAGCAGCTGAGAGACGATAAACTCACCACAGGATCTTTGAGGTTCTGCCTTCCCAGGTCCTAAGATGTGGACAAAGGGGAGTCATGCATATCAATTTACATATCACCACGAATGAGCAAATGAAAGGGGATCATCTCAAATGAGTCTGCATTATGGGGACCGAGTACTTCCACCCCGCTCACCATGAGCTGCTCCAGTTTCAAAACCTCCACCTCGCAGTTCTTCGCCCTCTCCACAAAGGCGTCGCTGAAATCGTTAAAGAGAACCAGGCAGGAGAGCGTCGGAGTCTCGCCTTTCTCCTTGTTCTCCAACAAAGACGCTGCTTTCTCCTCCCGGTCGCAGATCACCAGAGAGATCTCCGCTGGGAGCCCACCACGACACACAGATCAACTTCACTGAGCCCATGCGGGAAAACTCATGCATCCATCACTTTTACTATTACTACATTAGAAACATCTACTGTGTAAAAATGAAGCATGTAAAAAGTACTAAATACTATGCACACCAACCAAAATGGTAGCTAAATAAATAGTACCTTGTTGTAACTCCTGTGCTTTTACACAGACATTAAAAAAATGTAATTTTAAAATCAAAACCAAATTCAACAATTCAACATTTCTCCGCAGTTTTGTAGTCACATGACTGCACTTTGGGCCCAAACATCTCACCAGTATTATACTTTTTTTACTCTACTACAGTAATCTGACAGCTGGAGTTAACCATGAATTTGCAGAATTGCATCAAAAACATAAAATAAGCTTATAAAATACAACATTGCATTAAAGATTTAACCAGCTATTTGAATTTAAGTACATTTAACTGATAATACTTGAGTAGAAAGCAGGACTTTTACTAGTAATGAAGTACTTTCACATATATTACTTTTACTGAAGCAAAGGGTTTGTGTACCACTGCTGTTTCCAACATGATGCATTCCTAATAATGTCTTTAAATATTCTTTTAGATTTTATATTTTCCTTATTGGAGTTGCAAATATGCACACAGTTTGCATGAGTCTCAGTCTCTAAAACAATATTCTGGGAGTTTTATTTGATAAGTGAGGCAGCCAATAATATATTTAGTGGTGAACTCTTTAAATAACAATGAAATCTCATTAACAGTGTTTTTGCTACATCTGCATGCAGGCTTTCTCACCCAGGTTGAGTATGTGGACCATGGCCTCCAGCCCCAGTGTGTCATACAGAGGAACCACTGCCATGGAGTAGGTGTAGCATGCCAGCTCTGAGATGATCCACTGCCACCAGCAGAGGGAGACAAAGCAGCACCGTTAGACTAACCTCCAGTCCTCACACACTGCTGAGAACTTGTTGAGTCTGGTATCTGAACATCAGGGAGTTACACGACATGCATTTCATATTTACCAACAAAACAACATTAAAAAAAAAAACAGGGCTCAGCATGTAGATTGGTCTGATGAGAGGTTACGAGCTCTGATGGAGCAGAAAATTATCTTTCACTTTCAGGCTACACAGGAATGACAAAAATGGCTTTGCCTGACGGGTATATTAAAAAATGAGTCTGGGAGCAGACATGCTCCAATATTAACAGCCCTGGAGACCCACATCCACCAGCGGCACTCAGCTCTCAATATGAATGAAGGCAAACACACTTTCTGGGCAGATACAGACAAATACAGGCTTCAATATTCAAAATTCATAGAAAAATCTGATCCTGGGCTCCAGGGACTGTGGAGACGTGTGCATGAGAATATGTCAAGTTGAAACCAGGTAAACTGAGGGGCTGTTTAGTGGTTTAAGGGTCAGCAGTCTTGATAATGTCTGTAAAATGATCTATCCGCAGGGTGGGAACGAGTTCATACCTCTGGTCTGTTTTGTGCAAAGATCCCAACAAACTGCTTCGGGTTCGGCCGGCAGCCTTTGGCCAGCAGCCCGGAGCCGAGGACCTGCGCCCTCTCCGCCACCTGAGGAGTTGGAGACGTTCAGTCAACAACGAGCAAAGAGTGGCAGACGACACAGACGACTGGAGGGGGAAATACTAAAGCGTGTCAGACCTCGGTGTAGGAGATCCACTGGTAGGGCTGCCCCGGCTTTCTGAAGCCGAGACACGAGCCGTTTCCTGAGGGACACGAGACAGCGGCGTCAGGTCCGTTCAAACACAGCAAGATTTATAGAAAATAGCAACTTAGACAGAGAGCACTGTATCCATCATAATAGGACATTTCTGTCATGAGAACTGAATGTAACAACCCAGATTCCAGAAAAGTTGGGACGCCATGTAAAACATAAATTCAACAGAATCCTTTTTGACATAAACTCAACTAAAAAACTCAACTACTTACTGTTTTACCTCATCGTCTTCATCGATTTTTGGAAATACATGCTTATTCTGAACTTGGTAAACACAGCTCGTTTGCAGATGATGGCATTCTGTTGTTGTTTTGCACAGCGTCACAACTTTTTGAATCTCTCTGCTTCAAATGAACCAATCAATCAAAAAACATATGCGTTGAAAAAAGTATAGTAGTTAATTTAAGCACAAGATACTTGTGCTCAAAAAGAGGATTCATTCTCAGTGAAGAACCTTGGAGCTCTAATCTGCCTCTATACCTGTCAAAGAGCAGTGATTCCTAACACGTCTCTGGGGGTCATCATGTGGATACCTCCCTTCAACAGTGTTTCGCCTACTTAGTCCCACGACACCTCCAGGAGGCTAGGTGGTGAACTCCGGCGTCCCAGAGTCACCCCCCCGAGTGCCAGTTCACACTGCTCCTACACAATCCAAACAGCACTGCCACGTTCAACTGACCCAGAGATGCTCCAGGTAGTGGCCAGTACCGATGCTACCATTTAACTATTGCTAATGCTAGTGCTAACCGCTAATCCGATGCTACCATTTAGCTAATGTTAAGTGCTAACCGCTACCTGCTAAGAGGAACAGAAGAAGACAATAAAGCTAGATTCACCTATACTGTTAATGTTAACTACTAGCTGCCAATACTAACTGCTAAGATACTATCATACTACCGCATATATATATATGTATGTATATAGTATATGTTGAATGTCAAAGTGATGGTGAAGATTTTAAATGACTTTATCAACAGCTACAAACAAGCACAGACAGCACTGCTCCTGTTCCAGTGGATTACACTGTGATAACTAATCGTAGCACATTACACCACAGTTGACTAAATGAATGCTATAAATCTAATGCTAACAATGGTAACTAATTATGATCATAATATTACATCACTTAAGGGTATCAATTAATTACTTTGGGTTGTTGAGTTATTCATTTTGTTTTGACTTCGGTTCAGTTCAATGAGTTTATGCATCTGTTTTCATGCTTATTTAATTATGAGCATTATTGACTTGGCTGTTCTGAGTTTTTGTGTTATTGATTTGGAGTTTGATGGCCTTTCAGAAGACTACAGGGCAGTTATGTTTCTCTCTATCAATCAATCATTATGCTCTTCTCTGACACGATTACACAATAAAAATTAGGTTAAAGGTCAATGAACTGGATCGTCTCCCTTGTCTCCACCTGAGATCCTCAGGCCTCTCTGGAACATGTCGTAGGCCGTCCTGGTGTCGTCGTAGTAAAACTCCAGCAGTGAGTCATCTTTAAGGAGAGCCGATCGCCTGCAGCTGGGATCTCCCTACAACAAACAAGCCCATCAAACACCTCAGTGCACTCCTACGCTAATGCCATTCATGCAAGTTCAAACATCACGAGGGCAGCTCACATTCACAGCTACAGACTGGGCTTGTAGATCACAGGGGGGACGCATGGGTCGAGGACGGGTCACCAGCCAGTACGCAGTGAGAGACGCCAGGGCTCCTAAACCCAGCAGAGAGGAGGGTGACAGAGACAGGGAAGACAGGGAGAAGGAGGACAGAGGCAGGGACGGCAGAAGGCTCCAGAAGTCCTCTGATTCAGACCCTTTGAGTCCAGCGCTGGAGCGAAGTGACCGTAACCACTCCTGGAAATGCATGGCTGAGAGGGGAGGACAGGAAAAAAGAAAAAAAGGCAGTGTGAAACTGGAGGAAGTTATGATGCATTTACACCACAAAAGCTTCATTGTGCTGCAGTCTGGAAAGTGCAGCATCTCCTGCAGAGGGCAGCACCCAGTAAACATGCAGCAGATTCAATCAGGCTGACGGATTATTAAACATCCTGCTTCAGTCTTTTTATATGCTTTCTTATTACCAAAAATATGTTATATTGTCACATGTACCATGATACATGGCACAGTGAAGCTGTCAGGGTGCCGGAACAAGTCAAACAATTAGCTTCATCTTTATTCTATTCATCTAACAATGAAATATAAGAGAATATAGATAAATCAAATGTAATAGAAATATATAAAAGAGTAGACATGAGCGGTGTAACAACGAACAATAGTAGTGTGTTTCAGGAAAATTAAACAATATAACAAGTGCATGATCTTTGCAACATTCGGTACTTTGCTCGCCGTCTTTGCTTTTTTCCGTCAACCTTTTTCTTTTTTCTTTTTTGCTGTGATGCACTTTGTAACAACGTTGAACAACAGCAGCAGTATTGACAGTGACAGATTCTTACATCAGAGAATGCAACTGATAATTATAGTCATTAACCATCAATCTATTGATTAGAGCCAATACACTGGTTGATATCAGCGTACTGCATCATCATATGTCGACCAGCAGGTGACAAGAAGCTGCAGTGCAGAAATGTAAACTGGGTTTGGTCTGAATGTATCTTGGTAACAATTTAAAAAACTAAACTGATATATACTAATAATATCGATATTAGTATCAGCCTCAAAAACCCCTGGATCTGTTGAGCTTCATTACTGATTAATATTCTCTGTTTTTTTTTTCGTTTAGCGAAGGACAACACACATTCATGAACATTTCTGTGAATGTGCCAGTGTTAGCCAGCTGGCTAATTTTCATCTGCAGTGCTTTGGCAAAATGCTTGGAAAGCTATGAAGTCACAAAACTGATTGTTTGCAAACAGAGAAAAATTGATATTTTTTTTGCTTGCAGAAGGACTTAAGTGGTTGTTGAGATTAAAGTGATCAAGCAACAGCAACACTTTCACCAGTGAAAAATATATTTATCAGTAAATTCCACTAATTCCAAGAAGCAGCAGTTCAGTGCATTTTAAGGAGGAACGCAATGAAGGAACTAACCAACAACATGTTATTCAACTGCACACTGAAATTCAGGATTTTCTAGACACTAAAATAACCGATCATATTCCCAAAGGATCATAATTGAACATTTGCACTCGCACAACAGTCGGACTCAAACTGGACAGAAGCGGAGAGACTTCTTCTCAAAGGTGCTGCTTTACATCCTGCTCCAGAGGCAGGAGCTGGTCTACACTTCCTGTCTCCTAAGAGGGCGCAGTCATAAGTCAGTCGTGTATTTCTCACATTATTACCGGAAACAAGCTTTAGCTGGATAGACAAGCGCTGCAAAACGATCACCTGCTACCAATGACCCCGTTTACCTGTGGAATGTTCCAAACAGGTGTTTGTGGAGCGTTCCACAACCTTCCCAGCCTTCAGTTGCTCCTGTCCCAACTTGTTTGAAACTCTCATCTAGATTTCTGCAGAGTATCTAAGGGAGAAAATAAACCACCCCAGACGCAAACAGCGAGAAACAAGAGGTCGTGATGTGGAGGAAAAGGTGACTGATAAGATGGAGCGTGCTGATGCTGCAGTGCTGGTGGAGGAACGCGAGTCCTCCACCAGGTGAGATCAGTATGTTGCTAATGAATATCTAGTGGAATATCATGACCGTGGACGGAAACAGACGTAAGAAAAGCTCAACTAGGCGCCGTTGAGGGTTCCAGAAAAGCGAAGAAATCTGATGTGTGATTGGCCTTTTCTTGCTTGTTGACCAATGATGCATTTGCAGCGATGTTCCAGGCGGTCACTGGAATCACACCCTGTGGTGCAAAATGACTTCTGCGTCCAAGTTATTCACCGGCTCCATCTCTGACAAGGAGTCGACGAGGCAGTCGGAAATTTTGGAGGTACTGGAGCCGCGGGATGAAATCGTGGCGGACGAGCGCTTCCTCCCTGCGAAGCTATTTGAGGATGTCGGTGCCAAATTGATCCTCACACCTTCCAAGCGCCAAAGCCAGTTCAGCAGAGAGGAAACTGAGACGACCCGGGCTCACTGAACGAGCATTTAGGCGGATAAAGGAGTACCACATTTGGGATTCGCCAGTTCCCCTCACCATGGCAGGAAGAGTCAATCAGATGTGGTGCTGCTGCAGGATCCTCTAGATCTCAAAGGTGAGGTCAAATACTGGGTAGAGTGAGCACGCTGGCAGCCTTCTTTACTCACTACTGGTGCAGACAGTAACATCATCCTCCTCAACGGTCAACAGCATCAGACACCTCCTCTCATCACCAGTCAACAACAGCAGGCAGAGACTCCCAAAGACGTTCGAGTAAATAAAAAATACTCGCCTCATCCTCCTTTTCCAGGCGTGTAGGAGAACCCACTGTGCCAAAAAACTAGCCTGTTCTGAGCGACTGTAGAAACATGGCGACTCTGTGGATGAAGACCTGCTCTCTCTGTGGATGTAAGGAGCTCATTCTAATGTGACTGACTGAGTGATTACACACTAATGAAAACATAACTGTGAATATTATATTACACTTCTGCCAACAGTTCCCCCCAAATCCTTTAACAGCAACGACGCACCATTTAATGTTCTCTATTCACGTCTTCGCTCGAGCTGATGAGGCTCCTCAAAGCGTCGCCGCTGGCCCTAATGATCGGTCTCCCCGCAACATTTGAGACTCGCGCTTGTGCAAACACAAACACATAGTTGACAAGAGAAGCCTTTTATTTAAGCCTCCTTTGAAGATCATCTTGAGCTGCAGCGAACTAGAAATTAGTTCACACGTTAGCTAGCAAAACAGCTCAAAAAAAGAATTTCTATCCTTTGTCCAGGATCCTTTTTCACATCTCGTCGAAATCTGTCACACAACATCTGCAAATGTGTTTTCTGGCAGAGAAAATATTCTGTTCAGGCTCCGAAGTTCTCTAATTCCAGTCTCTGCCGCCACGTTCCAGGATGAGAACATGCTAACTGTTCCTGATTAGTATGGTTAATTGGTTAACCTCCTTCCTACACCAGCTTTGTTGCTCATCATCTCATCGTTCTTTTACTGGTAGCCCACTTGCAGACATGACTCAATTTACAAAATTATGTAATTAACATACTTAATTTAACTCAAATCATGATCTTTTCTTCAGGTTTTAGGCCTAAATCTGAACAAACTGTGACTGTTACACATCAGGTCACAACATTAACTATAAACGTACTATTCTTAGCGTGTTCTGAGAAACAGGCCCACCTCTCTGTCCAGGTGAGTTATGCTAACACTGTTTAATCCAGCCTCGAGTCTCGAGATGAGGAGCGGGCTTGTTTCTTCCACTCCGCACCCTCACATTTTTTTCATTTTCAAACTTACAGCAGGAAGTGACATCACTTGAAGCAACCTATCAGATTTTGCGTAGCTTCTTCTAGAGCCGCAAAAACCTTCATGCAAGTTTTTTCTCACATGCAGCAGAGCTCCTGGAGACCCGTGAACAGACTTTTATGTGTCACATTAGTGGACTTCCACCCCGCCGCCCACCACAGTAAACAAACAACAAAACAACAACCTAAAAGCAACAAAACCTAAAAGAAGCGCTGAAAAACATCCTTCCGCGTCCGAAACTGTTAAACACCAGGCTGAGGAGTCTGGTTAAAAGGCCAAACCACACTGGGCCACAGGCTTGGCACCGCACAGAGAGAGAGGGGGAGAAGAAAGGGCCTGAGCTGCAAGAGGGGTGAGGGGGGAGGGAGGGGGGGTGGGGGGTGGGGGAGTGGAGAGACACCAGGAAGTAATAACGATTGGCTTAACAGAAACAGGCACCGGGGTTACTCTCAGTCATGTTGTGCCACCCTTTCATTCAACAGGGAGGGAGCGACGGACTCGGGGTGCGTACAGTAGCGGTAGGGGGAGGGGGAGGGCCGGCTAAGTCCTCCCCCATGACTCTCTGCCAGAGGCTTTATTGTTCATATCAAAACTGAATGAAGCAGGGAGGCAACTTGAGAACAATCCATAACCTCGAAATGAAGTGAAAAGCCACACGTCCCCTTAAAAAAAACCAAACCGCTTCATCTTCCACCCAGCAAGGAATTCACCTCACTGAATAAATCTGTGCTTTCCCACATGCACTCCCCTCCCCGAACACCCCTCAACCTCTCACCCACTTTCTCCCCCAGTGCCCAATAGGAAAGGGGATAAAGAGTGATATCATACCCCTCCCTCCTCTTTAACCGGGCCGCTCCTGCGCTGCTTCCCTTCCCTTCGCGGGCAGAGCCATGCCGCGCTCGTCCTCCGAGGACGCATAATCTACTTTAAGCATCACTTTATCTGAATTAAACTCAGCTGCCACTTTACACCTGCTGGGGCAACACAGCGGCTGGCGATCCCCTCGAGTCCTTTCAAGAGACGAATAAATGAAAAACAAAAAGGGCTTTATGAAATGTTACACATCAAAAAAAAAAGAGAGCTTCCTGCAGCCTCTTTCTGCCTCTCCCCATCGCTCCCTCCTCACTCCCATTCATAATGGCTATTGTCACAGCCCAGACAGGGACCATTGTGCTCCCAGCTTTTACTCCCTGGAAGACGGAAGACAAAAGAAACGGCACACACATGTGAAAACACACTGAAGGAGAACGTATGTGCCCGTCCCTGCTGGAGGAGGACAACCTGAAGGCTTGAATTTACATGCAGAGGGCTGATTGCACAGCAGGGCACACATGGGGGCGTTTAACCCATAATAGCGGATTAAAAGTAAGTTGATGATGATGTTTGAACCGGCGAACACAGTTACGTAAAAGTGGAAAGAAAGTGACACACGGAATTGGCGTGAAGGCGCAGAGTGCAGGTTCAGAGAGAGGCGCGAGGCGGGTAACAGACAGCCTGAGGCGCTCTGCATGTCTGTGCTCATTTACTCCTGCTGACAAGCAGAGACAGAGCTGAGAGCGCAGGAGATATTCAGAGCTACAGCGCGCTGGGTGACAAAAACAAGAGAGCAACGCCAGGGAGCAGAAACCAAAAACTGGCTCTGGAGAAATCTGGCATCTAATCAACTAATTCGAACTTAACGAAACTGTCAAACGTTATTTGTGCACCAATCAGCCTCATGTCGCCTCACGTGTTTGTTCTTTTCTACGTTTCCTTTTTATTCTTGCTGTCTGTAACAATGAAATGACCCCACAGAGGGATCAATTAAGTTTATCTTATCTTATCTTAAAGTGAGCTGCACATGAAAATTTTAACAGTGATAACAGTAAAAAAAGAAAAAAAACTACCTCATCTTAATTCAAATCAGGGCTTAAAGGAGGAGGAGTGTTTCCTGGGTTTCTGGTATGTTCGTAAATGTAAAAGGTAGCTTCACCATGGGTGTTTGCTGTGATTTTTGTCCAATAAGAAGCAGAATGTCAGTCATCAGGAATGTATGTTTGCAACCATCAGCACAGTCCGGTAAAGGCTGCTTGTACAAACACATTAACAGGAGCCAGGGCAGAGAAACGTTCCTGTCTTTGTCCTTGTAAATTATTTTGCAGACTTTTTAGTCGAGCCTGAAAGCAGACAGAAATGTCTGACCTTGATGATGTTCTTTCAGAGTGTTTTTAGTCATTTTGCTGTTAAATTTAAAATATGGATTTGGTCTGCCAGCAGAGCCAGAATTCAATAATATCCTTGCCTCGGAGCAGAATTACTGCATAGAATCGGCCCCCGAATTACATGAGGAGTGATAAGAGGGTCTGTACAGTAGCCCACAGAGCTTCTGTGGTGATGAGAGCAGTGCTGGGGAATGCTTCCCCCTGACCCAGAAAACTACAGGAGGTGGCAGCACGAGGAGGGGGAGGTTTTTATGGGAGAGAGAGAGAGGCGACAGCATTTTGTACCCACACCAGCACCACCACCAGCAGCAGCAATGAACCCTGCACTCTCTCCATGTGCCCAGAGAAGTGAATGGTCTGATGGAGGGGAGATGAGGTGAGAGTTACGGGGAGGTGGGGGGGACACGTGAGGCTGACCGGGGCAGAACGAGCGAGAGAGAAAGAATGAAACTCACGGGTGTTTTCCGGCTGTGATTCCCAAACGAAGCGTGAAGAACACAGACACACACTCTTGGTCACAATGAAGCGTTTCTTGTTGAGGTGGAGGGAGAATAAATGAGGGCGATCGGGCGCCCTGCACGTAGAAAACACCTCCACTTCCCTCAAGACGGCCGCGAGTCTCCCGCAGGGCTGCAACTAACGACTACCTGTCGATTACACTGTCAGGAAATGGTGAAAAACATTGATCAGTGTCTCCTCAAATGTCTTGTTTTGTCCACAACCTGATCACAGAGGAGTGAAGAAACCAGAAAACATTCACATTTAAGAAGCTGAAATCAGAGAATTTTTCTTAAAGAATTACTCAAACGGACTAATCGATGATGAAAATAGCTGTCGATTAATCTATTAATCACTGCAGCTCTACTCCCCCGTGTCCCCAGAGACAATGCAACATTTGTGCAGTCTTTCCTCCAGACTGGAGTTTCATTTCATTTATCTCAGCAGCAGCAGGTTCAGCCATCACTGTACAAGTGTAAAGTTCCACAGTGAGATGGTCTGACACCACGTCTCGCCGGTCACCTCTGAATCAGTGATTGTTTCTGTGCGGCAGAGCAGATCATCCAGCCAAACCTCAAACGCTCCAAGAGAGAGGATGCTAGAGCGCTGGCATCTGGCAGTGTGGACAACTTCAAACATGTTGCATGGCCCAGAATATGCAGTCATGCAGGTGAAGGAAGTTTCAGCACACACTGAACCGAAGCAGGCACAAGACGAGGACATGGACACCGGAGTGGGATTTGACAAAGAATGTAGAAAAGCTCCAGTTCAGGGCTGAAACACTCTCCAGCCATAATTATCCTCAGCTTGGAGCAGGGACAAAATACCACAGCACTGTGATTAAGTTGACAGCCAGACATGAGTGTACCTCAGCTCCTTTAAAGAATTTGGAAACACGCTGCCAAAAATACCCACAAAACGTCCAGATCTCTGCATTTTAAAGCCCTTCTACAGACACTACAGCACCATGAGGCTGGTTTAATTCAAAGCTTCAGCTGAATGAAGGCACAATGCACAACAACTATCTCATTTAGTGGAGGCATGATTGTTCGGAATCGCCTCATTAAACGTTATCTCAGTGCAGCAGTATACAGATCTGTGTCGTTGCGGGGCCTGCAGCTCGTCGCCGGATCATTTAAAGGCCAACGTGGATTCTTTCAGGCTTCATGCAGTTTGTTCACAGGTTGATTCATCTTCTCGGAGCCCCGCAGACCTCAGCAGCCCCTCAGCCCGGCAGCCTGGAGGCTCAGCGGGCTGCAGCCAAACTTTTTACATTCAGAGCGGAATCTGAGTTCAGAGCGAAGTTCACTTATGTTTCTGTGATCGAGCTGAAAACGACTGGAAACAAACCAGATACAACAAACAAACATACCAACAAACAAACAAACAAAGAACAGACAGGACTTACTGAACGCAGGCCTCCTGTGTCTCCTCAGATTGGGCTCCAAAGTCACCACTTCAGCAGCAGACCCATCGAAATCCGGCCACAAGTCAAGCTGTAGACAATAGACGTTCACTTCCGGTAGAAGCCTTCAAAATAAAACCTATCCCGCTATGTAAAGTTCACCAGGACAGTTTATTTAAAGCGAATAATTACGTTTACGACTACTTGACATGTGATATTTCAACATTATGGCAAAACTAAACATAAGAAGGAAATGTAATATATTTACCACATGTCGGCAATGACGATGCTTTAACACATTGAATTAAGAATTTAATTACTTAAAAAAGCAAAAAAACGAATTATTAATGGGGAAAATATGTCATTTTTCCTCCTGTTTTGGCATTTACTCTTCTCCATTTGTCATTTACTATTAAATTCCACATTTAGCATTAGTTTTAGCTGTCAGTAACGCATCCTGCATCAAGTCACTCCACATTTCTTCAGTGTGGCCACTGGCCATTCTACTCTTCTCAACAGGATGGCGTTTTAGCACTTTACAATTTAATTCACGTACTTTATTTTGAAGTTTGAATCACACCTTTTCCTGTACTCATCTTGCTATGTCTCTGTGACTTGACCCGTTTCTGCAAAACTCTGACGTCACTTCTTAACCATAGTCATGCACTTTGGGGAGAGATCAATTAATGACGGAATTGTACGAGCACCAAAAAAAAAAACAAAAAACAAACAAACATGAATCTCACGATGAGTTTGCAGATTTAAGGGAAGAAGAAAAGACGACTTGATGCAGCCTGTTTGTTTATTGACTTCCATTCAGCAGCAGAGACATCACTGAACTCTTATGATTACAAATCTAAAGAGATTTTACATCAAAAACAGTCTGAGCTCCACACAGCAGGCAGCACGGTTCATTAGTCAAACAACAGCTGCGGTTACTGATACTGTGGAAAATATTTTTCTGTCTGAAAATATAATTAATTCTTGATGGCAGTTAAGACTGAGGGCAGTGAATTATTGATGAGGACGAAACCTGGAAGTGATGAAGTGTTTGACAGGTTTTTGTTTTTCTGTTTCACAGCTGCTTCGTCAGAAGTCGTCCCAGTTTGTGCACAGCTCCACGGAGCCCTCGGTGTATTGATCACACGAGCTGCTGTCCAAAGGATGCTTAACCTGCAAGACAAAGAAAAAGTAGATCTGCTCACTGCAACAAGAGTCATCGCAAAACAACAAGTCACGAGCCACCTGAACGCGTCTTACTTTGGGAATAACCGGAGGGGTCAATGTGCCTTTACAGAGTCCGTCCCAGTCGAAACCTTCAAACCATCTGAATGAAAACAGAGCATCGCATCCTGTAAAACCACGTTTTCTTGCACAGGCCTCAGTATTTTTCTCCAGTGTAATAAATCTGTCGTCTCACTTGTGCTTCTGAATGTCCTTGGCCCCGTTTCTCTGACTGCCCAGTCTCTCAGAGGGATTGCTCCTTGGTGATGGAAAGCAAACAGGAATATACAAATAAATGAAATATGAATTAATAATCAGCTTCTGTCATTCAAGAGGTGGTGGCAGAGCGCAGGTCGCGTCCAATACACCTGCACCATTTCTTAATCTGCCCCTATCTGTCTGTGAGTGCAGTGGCGGGTGGATGAAGGATGTTTTTTATTTCAGAGGAAGCAACACCTGCACAGTTTCTTTATGAGACTGGAGGCACTTTTGCTGATGGTTTTTGGGAAGTCGATCTGATCGATGCCCCGAATGGTCGCAGTGAGAACCTTCATGGGGTCAGGGCCGCTGAACGGCAGCCTGGAGAAAAAAACATGAGCCTGTCACCATCACATCAGCCAACACAAGTGAAGAAACTAGCTTAAAAAGTAAAAACTTACCTATCACTCAGAAGCTCAAACACAAAGACGCCCAGTGACCAGAGGTCTGCAGATACATTGTGGCCTTTGTTTAAGATGATTTCAGGTGCCATGTAGCCCAGCGTGCCGCAGAAAGTCCAGGTTTTCTTCCCCACTTCAAGCCTCTTCAGGCATCTGGAGCCAATCTACAAAAGGCAGATATCAGTACAATTCAACAGACTACTCTAAATGTGGATTCAAGTTTGGAACAGATTGTAGTACCAGTTTGGCGTAACCGCGCTCATCCAGAACCACATTTTCAGGGGTGACGTCTCTGTAGACGACACCTCGGCGGTGAAGAAAGGTCAAGGCCTCGATAACACAAGCTGTGTAGAACCTGGTGCTGCATTCGTCCAAGAATCCTCTGAAACGGGGTGGAGAAGTGCTGATTTAAGCATCACAGTGAGCAAAACACATGTGTGATGTAGACAGATGTAAGACATCAAACCCCGGCCACTGTTAAAATTGCACTGTGATGAAAGCCGGGCTAAAAACACAGTGGAGGGACTATAAATATTGTATCAGTACAATGAGAAAAGGGGCCTTGCATCTTAATTTTCTTTAGTCCAAAAATTCTTACTTATCTTTGAGTAGACTACAGAGATCCCCACCGAGACCAGCTTCTGTCAAAATGTACAGGCACTCTGCATCTCTGAAGGTTTTATGCAGCCTGTGATGGATAAAAATACAGCAGAATGTTGAAAATATGTGTTAATCAAAGCGATCCTGATTAGAATACTGCTGAAGAACAGACACCTGACTATGAATGGACAGCGAGTCTCCGTTAGGATACGCCCTTCTCTCAGGATGTGCTCTCTTTGACCGTTGTTGAGGATCAGCTTCTTTTTAAGGACCCTCATGGCAAAGAGACACCTGATGTTGCTCTTTAATTGCACCTGAGAGAGGTGGAAAGCAATAGATTACATTATAGAAACATGGAATCTCGACCTGTGCCAACGTGTGTGAGCTGCTGTAAGATCACCCCTCACCAGGTCTACGTGACCAAACTCTCCAACTGCTAGAGTGCAATTAATCTGGAAATCACTCAAGGTGGCCGATGAGAGGAGGTCAGGATCTTTGTCTGGGCTGGACAGGACACCAGAGGTGAGCTTATACAGCGCCTTCTTTTCTATAAGGGCAAATAACATGTAAATATTGTAGAGAATAGTGTTGAAATGCTCCTCACTCGCTTTCAGATTCATGGCTTTGCTGCACCTCGTGAGAGCAGTCAAATACAAACCCACCGATGACGTCTTTGAAGGTCCTGAAACACAGAAACACGTGAATATTCTCCAAATCTCTGCATAAGCACATCAATTTCTGATTTAACGCGGTTACATTTTCTATGCAGTGATTTTTATTAACACAAAATACTCCCCACTTACTCCCTGTCTATCACCAAGCACGTAGCTTCACCAGCAGCAATCACATTCGCAGTCCGAACATCCTCTCTAAAGACAGAGAAAATGTCAAATCACAAAATTAGAATACGGAAAAAGACTGACATCAAGCTGCACAACTGACTCTTTTAACCATTTTCATAAAAGCTTCCTCCTCACCCCCACAGGGCTTTTTCTCCAAACCATTGTCTCTCAGACAGCTTGGAGAGGACGACGTGCTCCTCGTGGCCCGGCTTCTTTTCTGTCACCTTCACCTGGAAAATCCAAACGAGAGAGAGGTAATGAAAGAGCGGTAGCCGCGGAGAGCAATGTGGAGAAGAGCCAGAGTCAATTATCACCATCATAGTGCAATTTCTAAAACTGCGCTGACATTTTGTCCTCCACAATCTAAAAACCTTTTTCTCTGAAAGCCTCATTTCATCTGTGCAGCGGGCAGAGAGCATAAAACTTTACCTGGCCTTTGCTAATGATATAAAAGGTGTCTCCTGTGGCCCCTTGTCGAATGATGTAGTCACCTTCGGCGTAGCGTGTCTGCGGAACATAAATGGCAGAGCAAAGAGACGATGAAAAGAGAGAAGGCGCAGACGAGGCCTGGTAACAATGAGGGATTAGCTCTGATTCTAGCTCACTGATGCAACACAAGGAAAGCTGGAAATAGAAAATACAGAGGCACCGCTTGTAAACAATCATGTTTACACACGTTCTGTCTCTAATGATGGGCACACAATACTGTGCTTCAGATTTGAGCTAATTAATGTGTACCTCCTCCATGAGATCAGACATTTTCATGACGGCGTCCTCTGGCAGAGACTGCAGGAAGGGAATGCTGCAGACACACAGGTACAAAGAAAGCACATCACCCACAGTGAAGGGGCTGACTTGATGTTTGCACAGTTTCTGGGTGCCTAAGCATGTTTAGAAACATATCACAAGAATGCTGAGATTTTGTGTTAAATGCACCATTGTGGCGACTGATAAACAAGACGACCCTGGTGATACTGTGTGGAAGGCGTTGGGGCCCGCTCCACGTCTGATCAAGTGCATCGGTCCGGTGTTCACCTGCTAAGCAGCTCCATCGAATGAGAAAGGCTGCTGAGACCACTCTGCATAAGTGTGGCCTGGTAGCTCTTGCGGTCAATAACCCACAGCTTGCTGTCCGTTTGTGCTGCGGATCAAAAGACAGAGGCAGAGGAGAAGATGAAGGCTGCGTCAGTGTCACTGGAGCTCAGGTGGAAACACAATCAAGAGGCGAGTATTGGAACAGCTCCTAAATAAAGGTGCAGTTTGTGATGGGCGTGCAATGCAGGATCAGCTTACAGCCTGAAGAGCAGACAGTAAGCACTCGATTACAAACGCTCATCATGTAGACAGAAAAGACACGTAAGTGCTTATTTTCCTTACAGAGGGGGACTTTTAATATAGAGCTAATCTGATTTCCTTACACTCTTTCTTTATAATAGAGCTTGAAAGTGGCTGTTGGAAATGAAAAATGACCCATCAGGTTGGCTAACCGAGGCTTCCTGCAAATGGAGGATGACAGTCTAATTAGATCCACTATCTGATAATATGGTGCAGCCCTGATATCTCAATTCCGCCATTACAGTTTTCACTTGGAACAAGCAGTGCATGTTTTTAATTTGGTAAAATTAAGTGAAACATTGCTCTCAAAGGAGGATTATCGGACGATATATCATTTGCCCCCCTGAACGTCCGTGACGTGACAATGATGCCTTGCTTTCGCCTGCACCTGAAGGCACCACATGAGCACAAACCTTATTGATGGTCTCAGATGGCATCAGCGAAAAAAAAAGTCATTTCAGGTCAGGACAGAGATAAGAACAGATCCAAGAGCAGGGCTGACAGAAATGGACATGGAACAAAGGGCAGCAGGCTGCCGGCATGAGCCGAGCATCGTTACCAGAGAGCAGACATGTAGTAAATTGGAAAGGCTGCCGGTCGCAAGATAAAGAAAAAAAGAAAGCAGCAAAAAAAGAGGGGGTGGGATGATTAGGGACCAAACAAGGCAAATAAACAGTTTTTTTTTTTCAATTTCCACAGCCTATTTATTTGTGAAAGCAGGTCAGATGCGCAGGGTGATGGCTGAGGAAGTTTTCCCACAAGACCCCGATCAGATGCTGAAATGACAGTGCTATTTCCTAAAGAACATCACCAAGTGTTTACACCAGAAAGGCATACGTGTTAGATTCCAACCATGGAAACTGTGAATTGAATGCGAGATGGTTTCAGAAAATGCCATCCGTAAAAATTCAGCTAATGCATGTTGGATTGCAGGGAGGAGACGAGGCAGGCAGACAGCAGGGCGATGCAGTGAAGAAGAAAATGTTTTAAATTCCTCACATCTCTGAGAAAAACCTTTGAAGTTGTGGTGTTGTTTAAGATCTCAAAAGGTCTTTGATTTTAAATTCAACAGACGTCTTCTGTCTCAGACCACAGCCAGAAATCTGCCTGCTTGTGATAATCTCTTAAACAAGAATTATTTATATTGCCACCAAATCCAAGTTAATTACACTGAAACTCCACCCGTGTTTCAGCGGGACTGATCTCCAGTGATATCTGCGTGCACATTTAAAACCGAGAAGCCGGCACAATGCTGTGATACCTGTGACAGAGTAGGTGTGGGTGCAGTTGTAGAGGAGAGCCAGCTCTCCAACCACGTCTTCTGGCTCGATCGTGAGAAGCTTCAGCCCGTCTTTTGTCACCTCCAGCCTCCCTTCTGTTCACAAACAAACAGCCAGTGAGGAAATACAGCACGCACATAATAAGCACAGCTGTGATGTGAGTGTGTTTTGGTGTCGGGAAATGTAGGTACTCTGTCAAGGACCTTCGGATGCCCGAGACGTACTGTACAAACAACAGATCCACAATCATCCCTGAGCCAAACAAGGCCGCCACCTCTCGCCGGCTGGGATGACAGGAGGAAAAATGGGTAGCAGCCACTCTCCATTAGCTGTCCCATTAGAAAAAGATTCCAGAGGACAATCAAGCACTGATGAGCTGTCTTTTGTATCAAGCTGACATTTCAACAACAAAACACCAGCGTGGGTCACTTGATACTCCCCACAGTGCCTCCTCTTCTCCTGCTCAAACATGCAGTCCTCACATCACTGTGTTTGAGAGCAGCGTCACATCGCTATCCAATGAATTACGAGCCAGCGGTGAGGAAATTGATATACAAAGATATGATAAACCTAATCATTTCATCAGGCTGTTCTTGAGCACCTGTCATCTCAAGGAAACATTAATAAGTATCCTCAAGCATGATTAATGCCAGCGATTGTAAGAAGTAAACGATTTACCTTCCAAAACGTAAGCCTGAGCACCGCTGGTCCCCTCCTGAATGACATAGCAGCCTTGATTGATGGGGGTGGGGTACATACAGGCTGTGACGGCTCTGATTTCTCCTTCGTCAAGGTTCTTCAACAAGTCATTTTTCAGAAACGCTGCCTGAATCAGCCTCTGAGACCTGAGGGCATGAAGGCAGGATGCTGATATAACATTTAAGGCCAAGTTATTAAATGTCTTGAATGCAGTGTCGCATGCTGTGTCTGAAATTGATTGGAAATATTTACTGATTGTGAGTCATGCTGAAAGCACTCAGTGAGCCTTGAACATTTGAGAGACAGATGTTTCAGTTAGAGCAGATAGGAATACTGTGTGCTCTTACTCCTGGCTTTTGTCACAGCTTCTCTGTGAAACCAAGGCCAGAGTCACCGGGTCCAGGGTGAAGGGCTCAGAAATGACTGTTTGCCTAACACTTCTCTGCTTGTCGTCAATTTGAGCTGAGCATGCTAGAGGAGAAACACACACTGCAATAAGTCAGATTATATGTGTAGATACTTTAGCATATTATGTAAAAAAGCAGCGGGTTCAGTACCTGCGCTGGCTGCAGAGGGTCCTGGGAGGGACACAGTGGCTCTGTAGCGATCCAGTTCTTCCTGTAGTCTCCGAATGAGTTCATCCTTTGTGTCCAACTCCAGCTCTAACTCATCTATTAGGGTGTCCCTCTGGCGAAGCTCCTCAATCTTAAGTTGCAGGGCAAACTGGAGGTCCCGGAGGGTACCCATCACCTGCAAACATCAGGTGACGTAACAGGAAAATCTCTACACACAAACATGTGCAGCCATTTTTTCCACCAAATACCCCTCAGTTTAGAGAAGCAGAAGTGACCTTAGATCATTATTGAACCACAGCAGTGCAACTGGGCTCTAAATATTACGTTTTTCTTTGGGCACTCTGTGGTTGGACTGAATAGGTTTAAGCTGCGATTTGTCAGTCCATAATACGTTCAGCTAATATTCTGGGATCCAATTCCAACAGTGCTAATCCTAGACTAACCTTCCATTTCCATTCTGAAGTTCTGAGGATAGCTTTGCTAAAGCAACACGCTCATTAATTCCAGCTCGTTATAGACATATTTGAGCACTTGACACAAAAACAGGAGCCGGTTCCTGTTTGAATTTGCACAGATTTTGATGCTAAGCTCCCAGCTTCTTCTACTAATGATGGCTGATTTCTTATATTCTAATTCAACCGTTGCTCACAAGTATCTTTGTCTCTTTCTGCCCTTTTCAGTCTGGTTGAACCATTGTACAGCATTTTTGCAAACCTGTCATACACAATTACATCTATTTGTAGGGGACTTTCTACAACCTAAATGCATGAAAGACCAGAAATATAGAGTAATCCTCTCAGTCATCTGACTGTGCTGAATCAAGCCTTTGTGGCAGGCGACTCCAAACTTACATAGAGTCGGTCCAGCTACACTACATGTACAATTTCTAATTTATTTAACTCAAAGCTTTGCAGCCGTTCTCCAATTCATCTGTATCTTTTCCTGTCACTACCTATATTAATATCATTGATATTAATAATATAAATGGGTAATCAATAAGGTATAATGACTTCTACTTGGACTAGAGCATGCACGAGTTTGCTGTGTGCCTCTTATGCATATCTCCATAAGTGCTTGACACAGATAGATAGATAGATAGATAGATAGATAGATAGATAGATAGATAGATAGATGTTTGATGACATTCCTTGAGAGGCTGAATCTGAAAAAAACATGGTCGGTTAAAATCCAGTGACACAGCTTCCCATGCAATAGAAACGAGGACCAAATATCTTTCTTTGCTCTATGCGGTTGCAGTACTTCTTGCAGTTCTTGGTTTCCAGTGGTAGCATACATGTACAAATGCACTATAGATACAACATGCTTATGCAGCCCGTGTATTTGTCTATTTTATCTTTCACCCTAATGGTAAAACTGATTAAAAATGCATTAATTCAAGGAAACTTGGCAAAGATATGATAGAAAAAGAACAAGAAAGTAGTGGTGTCACAGTAATGCCGAAGAGATAGACCACTACAGATTAAGAAAAGGTTGTTATGCACTCTTTATTAAGTCACACACACTTTGTGTCCCTGCAAGAATGAAATATAGATTTTTTTCATATTGGGTCACAAGCCTGCCTGGAGCCACATGCACCGTAAATAGCCTCTGTAATAAATTAATGAGTTGGTAAAATGTGACAGCGGCATTTTATGTTTCTAATAGACTGTTTGTAAACACAGATGCATGCTCTGTCCTGCAAAATATAACCTTGTGCTGTATTTAACATCACACACCCACAAAGATCACTTACCACATGCAGCCGGCTGGCGCCGCGAAAGTCGTCCTCACTTGTCCTGAATAGGTTTGTCCGTGTTTGGCAGCAGACGGTCCATTCGACAGGTGCAGATCTCCTCTATAACCGCCCAAGTGAAAGATGCTCCTCTCCTGCTCGGGGCTGGCCAGGGCTGGGCACAGACAGCAGGCAATCACATGACCAAGACAGCGGAGACCATCCGGGAGGCTGTAATGAGAAATGCATGGACTGGATCCCAATTGGGTCAGAGGGTCTTTGGGGTATTTCAGAGCCCTGGGGATAGGTGGGTCTCCGGCGAACTGAGCAGTGAACATCAATCATTTTATTCCCCAGATATTGGCACATGTGAAAGAGACTAAAGGCTGGCTGTGAGCACTGATCAGAGGTTTTACTCTCCTTCCATTGTGTCTGTACCAGGGCCGTATGCAGGGTTTTAGAAATACTGAGACACTGAACAAATGTTGATTTCCCTGATCTAAATATGTGCTTTTTCTCAGTCTCGCCTCTCCCTTTGTGTCTCCGTGCTTTCCATAACCTGCCCCCTCTCTCTCACTTCCTCTTGTGCCTCTGCCTTCAACATAGCATTTTTTCTGCTCATTCCTCTCTCCATCCTCTACTCCTGCTTCTCTCTCCCCCTCTGTATTCACTGCCTGTCCCTTTCTCTGTGATTCATCACTCGACTCTCTTGCCAAAGTGTATTAAAAATAATTTAGTAAAATCATATACACCTTCTATGTGCTTTAGATTGCATCATTTTGGATTTGAGATAGAAATGTGTCTTAATACAGAAGCAAAGCAAAATGTGTATTATGCAATAATATATTATGCTAGGCATTTGTGTTGTTGTTAAATTAAGCCATTAGGTTCACTGTAATTACCAAGCAACGTATCTCTGAGGTAATTATATTGATTGAATTGGATCAGGTCAGTTTTTGTTTGTTGTGTGTTGAACAGCGCAGGGACACAATGCCAATCCTATCCTGGGCCCATCCTGGGCCATACCTGCTCTTCCTCTCTCATCTTCATCACCTTCTCTGTTTCTCTTTCTCTCAGCCTCCTCCTCTTGTCCTGTATCTCTTCCCATCCCGAAGCTGAGCTTTGATTGGTGGAATCTTTTCATTTTTGTCTGTCTCAGTGAACAAAGTAAACACAGGGTCAGTCGATATTGATGTGTAAATGTTACCGGCCTCCGCTGGGACAGTCTTGCATTGAAAATAAAAATATGTTGGGATGACTCCTTTCAACATGAACTTCAACCCTTTACACAAACTTAGTTGAAAGAAAAGCAACTCTGTGGGCCAGCAATTTTATTAGGGTGGCCATGGACCCAAGCAAAGACATAAACAGACAGCTTCCGTCCATTTTATTTAGGCCACTAATTTAGAGGCACTAATTGCTTGACTGAAACAACAACTCACACTGTAGGTTTAGTAATCTATTTAATTAGTAATTCCTAGATAGTAATTACTGTATATGTTTTCAAAGGTTGCTCTTTAAATGCCAGGATAGGATACCCAGAGTCTTCGTTATCCTTCATCTTCACTTTTAACATTTAATTAAGGTCTGATTATCTTGAGAGGAGTCGAAATCCTTTTCTTTCTTCTGTTGGATGAATTATCCTCCACAGTCGCCATCAGCAGCTATGTGGCACTCCAGCCAGCAAGTGGCAGTAGCGGCACCTGAGAGCTGCAGCCGCCGCAGCCGAGGGAGAAGAAGATGGGCCGTTGACAAGAGAAGAAGCCCTGTGGCTATCTTGAGCTAGCAAAGTAACGTTACTTGGGCATATTTGGTTACTTAATATTTGAAGGTGTTGTTGTGTGGCTGTGTTTTTCTCTCGCCATCTTCGAAAATGATCCTTACAGTGAAACCGCTTCAAGGAAAAGAATGTAGTGTACAGGTAAGTTAAGCACCGCCGAGCTAGCTAACTGCTAATTGCTATCCCTATGACGCTAGCTTAATTCGCAATAATAGATAGCCTTTGTAGAAAAACTAGCTAGCCGGTTAGCCGACAGCGGTAGTCCTGTCACATGCTTAGCTGGCGTTTGCTATGAATGAAGCAACCACCCATGATGCCTTAGTCTAAAATGGGTTGGGTAGGCTGAGAAAAAATCCGCACAGTGTAGCCTAAACGGAACTGTCGTACAGCCGCACATCGGTCTGTGGTCAGTCGACGTTAACGTTACTCTAGCTAGCTTGCCAAATCTTTGAGAGAGACACAGTAACGGTAACTGTAACGCTAACAGGCTCGCTCCTGTTACTACTCTACGTTGCCACTGTCGAGCATGGGGAGTGGGAGCTCCATAAGTCCTTATTTGATGGTTTGTGTAGGAAAGGGACGTCACTAGGCAAGAAAGACAGGAAATAGAAAGCAGTATCTAGTGAAAATGGGGTTTGTTAGGTCAACACAGCAGTATAACTTACGTAGTAACTTAAAGGTCCCACTCTCATCGACATGTGACGTTATTTGTCACTGCGAGTTAGTCCAAGCCCCAGTTTGTGCCTCTCATGTTTCAAAATGATAACATTACTGTATGGGGCACAAATTGGAGCTGTACTAGACCGCATGTGTTGAAACACCGACAGCCCACTGAATAAAGGAGAATATGAAACTCATCAGCATTTTATGTCAGTGCAAGAACCGTTATATTATTTTTAATATGATCAGAATGCTCCTGTAGTAGTCTGAGGTTTTGTGTGTAGTTAATTTAAAAAAGGAACATTGATGCCTTCAGGCAATCTGAAGCATTTTATGATGTGTGCATCAAATGGGGAAATATCTCACGTACTGGACCCAATTGTGTATCCAGCAGAAGAGAAGTGACTCTAAATCCTATTATTTCCAACTATGTCAGTGATAAAGACCATGCAGTGTTTCTCCTAGCTCTGCTCTGTAAGTTAAAAATGACCTGCTCACACTCTAACATCTGTTATCAGCTATGCCTGCAGTGCTTAGGAGAAATGCTACCACTCTAGGGCAGTGGCTGTTTTTCTGAAAGAGTGCTTAAGATGCCATTTGCCAAGACAGAGGTGCACTTGTCACTTGTGCATAAGATTTCCCCATTAACAGTTGATTTTATGTAAAGCTGATGCAAAGTAAGGTTTTAAGATTAGCTACGCTATCCCGCAGTTTGAATAATCTTCATTTAAATAGAAAGAGAGAGAGTTAGTCAAATTTTACCAAACAGTGTGACTATGTCATCATGTTGTTGATCTTACAGGTGACAGAAGATGAGAAGGTCTCCACAGTGAAGGAACTTGTGTCTGAACGTCTCAACATACCAGCAAACCAGCAGCGGTTGCTCTATAAAGGGAAAGCGCTTGCAGGTAGATTTTCCAACAGTCAAGTGTTTCATAACCTTTGTGCAAACTATAATTGCTTGATCCACCAATCTATTTTGCACATGAATCAAACGTTTACATTTTTGATGATTGCACTATATTACTTTCCTCAGATGAGCACAGGCTGAGTGATTACTCCATTGGGCCTGAGGCTAAATTGAATCTGGTTATCCGTCCAGTCGGGGAGAGGACTGGAGCGTCAGGGATGGTGGCCAGCAGCAGCAGCAGCAGCAGCAGTAGTAGCAGCAGCAGCAGCACACAGGGAAGAGTGTGGCAGACTGTGTCTACTATCCTTGCTAGACATTTTAGTCCAGCAGATGCAGCAAAAGTCCATGAACAGCTTATTAAGGTATTTCACAGCATCATGGTTGCTGCCATGCATTGTAATCTAAAATCAAGTAATCACATTTTTGCTAATCCATTTGACGTGTGGATATTTACAGTTTCTAAATTGTTAAATGAAATATCTTGGAGTTTTGCTACCAGTGAAGGCTCAACATATTAAGAAAGACAGCATTTTTTCAAATGACATCTGATCTTCTGTTCTGTTTGTATTAATTTAAATTTAGAGTCTGGGCTCTCTAAAGTCTGAACACATCTTAAAAGGCTAAGTCACATCCAAATATGGCCAAGAAATGCAGCCTTCTTTTGCCCAAATATGGAAGACACAACCAGTCTCTGCTATGAAAGTCAAATTTTATTTATATAGCCTAAAATCACAAATCACGGTTTGCCCCATGGGGCTTTACAAACAGCATACAGCACCCTCTGTCCTTACACCCTTGAATCAGGTAAGGAATAAGCCAGAGCCACATAACCTCAACCATCGAGACCTGGAAGAAGGACAGGGCACACAACACAGAAGTACAGCATTCACACAGAGAGGAGCAACAGACAGAGGGAGAGACATGATAACATGCAAATTAGAGAGAGAGGAGGGAAGACAAGAGGCTGAATCTCCAGGGGGACGATGATCCCGATCCAAACATCTGGATGAGGCACCAACAGCCAGGAGAGAGAGAGGCTCCGGGACAGCAGATGGTCCAGCAGAGAGGAGCCTGAGTGAAAAGAGACAAGGAGGAGAAAACTAGAGAGAGAGAATCTACAGTGTAGAGTCAACTCATAAAATTGGGAGGTGATTGTATCATTTTTACCAGGTATTTTAATTCAGGTGCTCAACTAAATTTGTCCTGATTTGACACTAGTTCAGTTTGGTCGTTTCATGGCAACTTTTGATAAACAAGGAAATCTTTAATCTTTAACAGGTTTGTTAAAACCCCACCTCGCTAATGCATCATTAGATTTGCTCTATTATAGACTAGACTGTCTCATCTGAAAAGGAGATGTGGACTGGAGGATCTGGCTCCTAAATTAGTACATAGCCTATTGCAGACTTGGTTGGCTGGTTAACGTCATTTTAGGGTTAGGGTTAGGTGACTAAGACGAAACAAGCTACTTGTTTAGAAAAGAGAAGACATTCAAGAGTCATCCATCCTATCCTGTGCTTCATTAAAGACCCCCCCACACACACGTGGTTCAAATAAATTCAGCATAATATTTTAACTTTGTGTCTCTAAGTATTTTCTGTTCTGTTTTTCTTTAAGGACTATGAACGTTCACTTCGACAACTTAGTCTTGATGACATAGAGCGCTTGGCTGGAAGGCTTCTTCACCCTGATGGTGAGGCCATGGACACCTCATACATGGACTAAGATTGCCTAACAGGAAGTTGCTTATTGTGATTGTCTTTTGAGAGAGGTGCTTGGAGGTGCATACAGTGTTTAGAATGTGAGCCATGCAAAATACAGTATGAGTTTTCTTGCAGAGGGCCCCAGCTGTGTGCCTAATCAGTGGCTGAGTGAACACAGATAGCACTGACTCTTGATTATCGCAGCAATAGGGCTTTCTTATCCATGACCAAAGGACTTGGATAAGAAAACTTCGCCTCTTTTGAATTGGTCCTCGTCATTGATGTTGCAGTCATGACACAAGACCTGATCACATAATATTTGAATACAAAGGAATCCATTTATGCTGGTGGTTTCACATGATCTCTGGCTGCTACAACTCCCAGCAGGACACTACCTTCTATTTGTTAGTAATGTCTTTGTGGGATGATCGCTGGGTGTTAACCATCTGTGAGAAGGTAATACATGTTTTATTCCGTAACTAACTGATGTTCATTGTATGATTTGTAAATATCATGTTTATATATACAGACATTAAAACAGTAAAAAGAAGAAAAAGACTAGTGTTAATGTTTCTTGTGTTGTGTGCTGATATTTTATGTGAAATTCTAAAGCCTAAAACTACGCAATGAAGGTTGACTGGACTAATGTTAAATAATATTAAGCAAAATAAAATGTGGAAGTGGTTCAATATGAAAATGAAATGGGAAGAAGACTTTACAGGCTGGGAGCAAACAGTGCCCCTATTTCGTGTCGACCAATCAGATTACGGTAACGGCCATGACTCATGTTGTATGACCAATCAGATTCATGACGAGTAATACGGGTACCGCCTGTGTAGTAACTGACGGCTATTTTCTTTAGCTGCTAATTTTGAAAGACAGTTTAGACAAAATGCAGCATTTTTGACACTCACCTTTCCCCCCTACGAACTGTGAAGGATAAACAAATTGGATAAGGAGGGATAATATTTGTTGAACATCGGTAAGATCACAATAGAACATAGGTTGTTCCGGCGGCTAAGCTAGCTTTAGCACAAAGCTAGCACATCTCTCTCACTTCCTGCATTTACTAATTAGCTTTAGCTAGCTGACATTAGCTGATAATACCGAGCCTTTCGGCTTGTGCTGCTACATCATTTGTTGCCATGTAACTTAGATATTAGGTCAGCGACGTGATTGATAACTAATAGCCGGTTTCCAACTTGAAATCCTACTTGAGTGTGTGATCCGGGAGGATTCGGCACAGTGTTGCGCTGATGCTCGGGGGTAACACCCCTCTCCTCAGCACCACCTTTCCC
This sequence comes from Chelmon rostratus, assembly GCF_017976325.1. Classification (NCBI taxonomy): domain Eukaryota; kingdom Metazoa; phylum Chordata; class Actinopteri; order Chaetodontiformes; family Chaetodontidae; genus Chelmon; species Chelmon rostratus. Next base: position 26,033,628 of record NC_055662.1, on the reverse strand, counting down.
TGTGGCAAAGCAACGTTACTGTCTTCACGGGAAATTCATTCATTTTTTTTTATATTTGCCAGCCGCACTCGCAATAATTAAACACGGTGTTTTTGTCTTCCTTGCTCAGAGTAAATTGCAGTCATCTTCAGTCTCATTGAGCTTTTGGAAATAGCAGTTTCTTAGCGTTAGTTATTCAAGTATCAGTATGTTTTAACAGCATCTGACTTGCTTTGCTGTACTTGCTTTCTGTCCATTCATGTTTTTTTCTGTTTTGCCAATTTAGTAGGTGTGTCCTGGAAGGATGGAGACTCTAATCCCCACCATTAACCGGCTGCAGGAGGTCTTTCTCACAGTGGGTGCAGAGATCATACAGCTGCCTCAGATTGTCGTTGTTGGATCTCAGGTCAGCCAGGAACACATACACATACACATTAAAAGCTTAATTATTAGCTTAACCATTATCTGTAACCATTCCCCGATCTACACTGCTGTTACTAAAATTGTTTGGTTTCTGATTTGAGTTTTTAATTTGAACAGAAATTGTATTTTAATATTTTTTAATGCATTTTTTGATGTGTCTGCAATGCACACTGATAGGATCTGAATATATCCGAGCAGCTTGAAACATTGCTGAATTGGTTTCCTAATGTGCCGTAACAGAGCAGTGGAAAGAGCTCTGTGTTGGAGAGCCTGGTTGGACGGGATTTCTTGCCTCGTGGCTCAGGAATAGTCACAAGAAGACCTCTCGTGTTGCAGCTTATTAATGTTGCCCCTCTGCAGGACAGACTGAAGATCGAGAGTGGTACCTACACATTTATTTCTATTTTTCACAGGAGGGAAGTTGTTTTGATTATACCTGAAAAATGCACACACATCAAGTTTTGTCACAAGTAAGGATAAACTGAATATCAGCATATTAAAAGTAGGACAGCAGGTTTGTTGTTTCTGTCTAGGCATGGGGTCTGCCTGATGTAGTTTTTGTGATTAGCACTTAGGCATGGCACTTTCTTTCACTGTCTGAACTGCAAGCTACTTCTTGTAGAGCCGTGGTCTTTCTGTGCTAACATGTAGTCTTTCTTCCTCTTCTTATTCACCACTTTTTCAGGTAATGGGGTAAAACAAAATGCCCAAAACAGCTACCCAGGTCTCTGTATATTTGCTCTGCTTGCACTTGCCTTCGTTTAGCCTCGTCATTTCTCTTGTGAGCTCTCTCATACATTTTTTTTCCCTTTCTGATCTTCATCTACCTGTCAAGCATGATTTAAGTCCATTTGTAATTTTATTTCAGTTTTCATCATTTCTCCCCAAACTTTAAATTTAACTGGAGATATCTCTGTGAAATGACTTGCACTCACTCTTCTATGGTTTGCTCAGGTGTCAAAGCTGAAGAGTGGGGTACATTCCTGCACTGCAAGAACCAGGTACATTTGTCTGAAAGATTCAAATAATGTGGATGTTGCCTTTGTCCTGTATCCTGTGCTAAGTTTAGCTGATGCATCATCCTCTCACCTTTTCGACAGATCTTCACAGATTTTCAGGAAATTCGTCGGGAAATTGAAGCAGAGACTGAACGCAGTTCTGGGGATAACAAGGTGAAAAGAAAGCATTAATGTTTACTCAGAGATGCCTTTAATGTTACTCTTTACACTGCATTCATGACATTTCTTTCCTTTTTTCATATCCTTCAGGGAATCGGTGCAGAGCCCATATATTTGAAGATTTTCTCCCCCAAAGTCCTTAATCTCACCCTGGTTGATTTACCTGGAATTACTAAGGTAAACTCAGCCACTTGACAGGGATGTTGATTTTGTTTCATGTGTACAAACATAATGGCACTAGATTATGATTAATGCTGATTGCTCTTCATATCTGCAATCATCACAGATTCACAGCAGCACCCCATCTGTGCTGTGCTTACACTAACGCTGGCTGCTCATTGTTGTTGCCTCAGGTTCCTGTTGGGGACCAGCCAGAGGACATTGAGGCTCAAGTACAAGAGATGATCTTGTCCTTCATCTCCAATCCAAACTCCCTCATCCTCGCAGTGTCCCCTGCCAACTCTGACTTGGCCACCTCTGATGCACTGAAATTGGCTCGTGAGGTTGATCCAGATGGTAGGACATTTTGTACACAGGCGCCTCTTCTCCTCAGATTTAATTTTCATTTTCTCTCCTCTCCATCAGTGCTTATTACATAACATGCTTCAAGTAGAAATGCATTTTAAATTATTAAATGTGCATGAGGAATTGAAGTCATTTTAGGCTATTGGACCTGCCAGTCTGTACTGCTAACAGCATCCTGACAGTTAACAGTTGCATAGAAAATAGTTGTTGCTCTCATGATGCACTCTACAGACTAGATTGATAGATGATGATAGTCTGCCTGTAGTAATTGTCTGGGAGGTTGGCAGTGTGGCCCTAAAATACCTAATGTACACTTTGATAGTGTGCCAGTTGGAATGTCTGTATCTTGGCTCAAATGTCTCCCTGCTGGCCTCAATCTTGTCCCACCAGAGACCTGTTTCCTTATTTTCTTCCATAATGTCGAACTGTGTGCTTCCTTCTTGTCTTTCTCAATATGTGTGATGAAAAACAAAATTGAACTATCCTTAAAAATGTATTCAAAGGTCTCTGTGTTTGTGTGCATGTCAGGTCGTCGAACTCTTCTGGTGGTCAGCAAGCTGGACCTGATGGATGCCGGGACTGATGCTCTGGAGGTCCTTCTGGGTCGAGTCATTCCAGTCAGACTTGGGATTATTGGAGTGGTGAACAGGTTTGCAGTAAAAAATTGTTGATTACATTTTTTGCTATGTAATGTTTTTTTAGCTTCACAGTACAGCAGGATGGCAATTTGTTCGTATCCCAATCACCTGACTACATTCCCTGTGTCTCCCTAATTGGTGATCCACCTAGGAGCCAGCATGACATCAATACCCAAAAGAGCCTGGAGGACTCAATGAGGGATGAGCAGGCTTTCCTCCAGCGCCACTACCCGTCGCTCGCCTCACGTGCCGGCTCACGCTATCTGGCTAAAACTCTCAGCAGGCTGCTCATGCACCACATCCGGGACTGCCTGCCAGACCTCAAAACCCGAGTGACCGTGCTGAGTTCCCAGTACCAGACACGGCTCAACAGCTATGGCCAGCCAGTAGAAGACCACAGTGCCACCCTGCTGCAGATTGTCACCAAGTTTGCCAGCGATTACTGCAACACCATCGAGGGAACAGCCAGATACATCCAGACCTCAGAGCTGTGAGTCTGACCTCTCTACAGCAGCAGGATCGTTATTGAATAGCAAATGCTTTGATGATGAAAGCAGCCATTTCTCATGTTTTAGTCTGTGTCAATTTCTTCTCATCTCATTTAGTACTTTTGTTGCACAACTCAGCATTTTATTTACATTTGTTCCCATTTTATGCCATGAGGGTAATGTCTTCGGGGGCATGTTAATTTTAAATTGAAGTGGTATCAGCATCTTCTGTTGGCACCTTCATCTCTACGGCTCTCTTACCACAAGGCAATTAATTCATGTAAATATGTAGCGAGCAACTATTGACCTTTTTTGGTTGACTGCATTCAATTTTGGCGCGATTAACTTTGCTGACACACAGCAATGAGAAACCGCGTAGGTGTCACAGCTCAACCCGTCTCTTCTACAGATGCGGGGGCGCTCGGATCTGTTACATATTCCATGAGACCTTCGGCCGCACTTTGCAGTCCATCGACCCCCTGGGAGGACTGACCGAGCTTGATATCCTCACTGCCATCCGCAATGCTACGGTGAGCCTCTCCTGATTCTATTTGTGTAATTTGTTTAATCCAAATTCAAGTCAAGTTCTCTCATTTGGCAGAATAGCAGGTAAATAATAGAATTTGTGTTTTTATGTGTTTGTGATGTGCCCTGCAGGGTCCGCGGCCGGCGCTTTTTGTGCCCGAGGTCTCCTTTGAGTTGTTGGTGAAGCGGCAAATTAAGAGGCTGGAGGAGCCCAGTCTGCGCTGTGTAGAGCTTGTTCATGAAGAGCTGCAGAGGATCATCCAGCACTGCTCCTCCTTTAGCACACAGGTTAGCCAACAGATGTTGATTAGCATTGATTAGCATTAGCATTAATTATAAAAACACAATGTTAATGAAATATGTCTTTGTGTTTGCAAGGAGCTTCTGCGATTCCCCAAACTGCACGATTCCATCGTGGAAGTGGTGACTGGATTACTGAGAAAGCGCTTGCCGATTACTAATGAAATGGTAATCCACAGCTTAGCTAAGATGATCTTTCATGCTAATTATAATGACTAACAGCAAAGTCCTGTTAACTTCCTGAGGTATTTTCGTCTGCCTTTTTCTTTTAGGTACACAATTTAGTAGCAATAGAGCTCGCCTACATCAACACCAAACATCCAGACTTTACAGATGCTGCGCAGGTCTCAGCATCTGTCAACAGTCAGCAGGTAGTTATTTGTCCCTTACAGCAGATACTAACATTTATCATTTATTCTGCTGGGTAAACAGCAGAAGATGTCTTCTACAGCCTTAACCATTATGTTTCACATCCAAACAGTACAGCCCCATTCAAAGTTTAGTGGAATTCCAGCTCAGCCAAAATTGCTTTGACCCTCTGACTTCCTCGGATTTCTTGCTGTCAGGCAGAGGCCCTTGATGGAGGGAAGCGCTGGAAGAACGAGAAGGTTGCAGAAGAGAAATCCCCGGCTGCAAACTTTGGCAGCCCCAGCAAAGGCCAGGCCATTAACCTCCTCGACACAGTGAGTGGTGGGATTAGCAGGAGGACAAACCACTTAGTGGTGAATACATTGCAGACCGTCAACATTTTACTTTGCCCCTCTTTGCCAGGCGGTGCCCATTTCCCGCAAGCTGAGTTCGAGGGAGCAGAGGGACTGTGAGGTCATTCAGCGCCTCATCAAGTGCTACTTCCTCATTGTCAGAAAAAGCATCCAGGACAGGTTCGGCTGGAACAAGTCCAGAGCACCTGGGGGGCCCGCACTCTCCCCTGTTTCCCCTTCTTTTTCTATTGCTGAGCTCAGTTGTTATTAATGCTGATTTTCTAACTTTGTCTCGGGGCTGTGTGTTGCAGTGTGCCCAAGACAGTGATGCACTTCCTGGTGAACTTTGTGAAAGAGCATCTGCAGAGTGAGCTGGTGGGTCAGCTTTACAAACAGCCTCTGCTGCAGGAGCTGCTCATTGAGTCGCAGGACACGGCACAGCAGCGGACAGAAGTTGCTCAGATGCTTGAGGTAAATTGGCTGGTGCTTTTGTTCTCTGAATAGGTTCTGAGCATGAAGAAAAGCAAGTCCTTTCTTTTTCTTTCATCTACTACTTTAAGGCCTCTGATTTAACAGCCCTCTTTTTTCCCCCCTACTCAGGCACTCAAAAAAGCTAATAACATCATCTCTGAGATCCGGGAGACTCATCTGTGGTAGCCAGAGGAAACGAACAATTCCCTTGTCATAGGACAGCTTTGAGAGTGTGAGAGTGTGAGTTTACAGCACAGAGACAGACTGTGTGTGTTTGTGTATGTGTGGCAGCACCACTGTTTTCTCATGGACCAATGACCATAGCACATTTAGATCTACTCTTTCCCGTCAGATGTCACCCTGACCAATGCACCAGGGCTGTTGCTTTTCACTGTGAACGTTGTGTAGTGACGGAAATTAGTTAAAACACTCAGGCCGAAAGTGTTATTGCAAAGTGGCAATAAGCAAGACAGAGCCGTGAACAAAATCTTTTTGTGACAAAATGTTTGTTGGGTCATTAAATTGTTGCTGTAAATGTAAAATGTAAGTTATATGTGAGGTATTTAAGTTGTTCTCCAGGGCGTTTTTTTTTTTATCAAAATGTGTTCACACTGTACAATTTACAAATACTGGGCTTCCTCTGAGCCCCTTTAGCAGGTGCTAAAATTATGTGAGATTAGATGTGTTCCAACTGTAATCCCCTTTGTTGGGGCACTCACTAGACATTGAAATGAAGTCAAAATCCAGCTCAATCAATTCCGACTGCAGTGCAACACTAAAGACAGACCACAGTCATTTGCAGAAATTACAGGATGAATGCACATTGTTTTTCCAGCTCAGTCGTGCAAATCAATATCAGGTTTATTTTGCAGTCGCACATTCAAATATCAGCACATTTTAAGGTTTCCACATAGAGTTGGACAGCTATAGTATGTAGTGTCTGTATACTATAGTATTGAGAAAACAGAAATAAATTAAACCTATAGGAATAGGCAGGAGAATCTGTAATAAGGTTGGGGTACTGCATCATTTGTTAGACTTTAGATCCAGATGGTATGAGTGTAATGTTCTGTATCTTCTCTTCATTTCCTGGAACCAATTGTTCACTCTTTTCCACTGTTAATGGTACAGAGAGATAAGATAGATAGATCCCCGTCATTGTCCTTGTCCATTAGTGAGGATACTGCCCCAAGTTTAAGACACTTTGTGTGCAGATACTTCCTTCATGCAGGCTGTTCCCAACTGTGAACATAGGTACATCTGAAGTTAGCCAGGGATATTTGCTGCTGTGCCAATAATCATTTAATTGTGTAATATTGCATGCTGTGAAAAATTATTCATCTTTTTTCACCTGACTTCTTCTTGCTCAGGCAGATTCCTCAGAAATTTCCCCATAGCCAAAACAAATAGCATATCCTAAAAATTAGGCTTTTTAAGGGAGATCTGCCTTTAACGGGACCATCACACATTAACTCTTCTGACTTTAGGGAGCAAACACAACCTCCTGCCAGTCTGTGTCCGAAAACCCAGTCTGCGTTTGCATGTGTGTGCTCAGTATGCATGTGTGTATGTATGAATGGCTGATTTATGTATATTTTGTATTATTTAAATGTATATTATTATTAATATGTGTCAACTGCCTCTGAGTTCTTGCCTGCCAATATTTGTGATACATGTTTACTGAATGAAGTCTGCTGAGATCGGAGGGACTCATTAAACCCGAGCAAAGGACACTGTGTGGGTGTTATTGACGACATGCAGTTATGACCATTGATCAGTTTTCATAAATGTGGTCGTCTGCCACAGTGCCGCAGCGATTGATGTGATTAGACTCACACTGCTTCACTTTATTGATCTGAAGTGACTGAAAAAGTGTGTTTGGTCAGATGGGTCTGTCACAGCCGCATCAACAGGATGGAGACAAAGTGTCCTGAAGGGTGGCTACACACACACACACACACACACACACACACACTCACAAGTGAGCAGCAGACTCCAAACCTGTTTTCCTCTGGTTTGACTCCACACTGCACCAGCTGCTGTGCAAAGAGCCACAGAGGGTGAAACTTCTCTTCAGAGTTATCCGCTCCCATTTGGATGATGGATTATTACCTTTTCTTGTGAAGGCAATCCAAGTTAAACCTGCGCTGAGGTGGAGAAGCGAGCTGATGGATGGGCTGGATGTGGCAGAAAGAGAGGAGAGCTGGTCATTAATGTTAGATGAGAGTGAGCGAGGCCAGGAGGAAGCATTTTATGGCACGACAAGGCGATTAGATGAGTCAAATCAGTGCTGGATTTACAAACACCAGTGTTGGTGGTGCACACAGCAATCAGGTGGCATCTCCAGCAGAGAGCCAGATTGCAGAGCTTCATGTCATCCGGTGTGAGAGCACCGTGGTCGATAAGGAAACTGAACCACAAGATAATAAACTCCTACTTCAGGTGATTATTTTAAATTGCCTGTACTTTGTCTCCTACTGTAGCCAGTTATTCTGATCACCCCCTCCTAACACACCCCCACCTCCCCACCAACTGAGACTAGAATAGACCATACCAACTCTGACAGAAATGGAGGGGGCTCTGCTGGAATATCCCGAGCGCTGCATCAATTTTTGCGCACACAAAACGGGCTGAGTTGAAGTGAAGCCAGCCCGAAGCGCACGCTGATTCGTTTCCAAAATCCCTCCAGGCTGTGCTGCCGCCCAGCAGCGCTGCACAGAGGTCTCTGCGCCGCATCCCCCCCTCGCCTCTCCTCCGCTGGTGAGCCGGTCAGCAGAGCAGGCTGAACAAAGCCATGGGAGAGAGAGGAGCTTCTGGGAAGAAATGTCTCTCACTGACTCTGTCGCCTGGACAACCGGGTAAGAGAGGAGGGGAGGGCGCAGGAGAGAGAGAAAGGACCGGGGAGCATAGAAGGAGAAGAAAACAACACATTATTAACTGCTGACATTAGAGGATTCCTTCAGAGTGCGTGGGGAGGGGGGGTGGATTTTTGTCTGTCATTCTCCTGTGAGGGTTCCTTTAGTGTCTCTCTCTCTCTTGTTGAGTTATTAACTATGACAATAAAGCAGTAAATCATATTTTCTCCCTCCACACCAGAGCATGGAGGGGATGAAACTGCAGAGCACAAGTTGAGCACACTACATGTGGACCCAGTAGGCCTGGTCGCACCACCTGTAATTCTCGTCTCACCAGCCTCAGGTAAGAGTCTCCTCGGTGTTGCATTTGCGTGCTTCTGTTTTTGCCTGATTTACTGATGAGCAGATTAATTACCGGGGATGGGGGGCAGTAATCTGTGCAGTTATCTGGAGGATGACAGAGAAAGTCATCAAATCAATAAAAGCTCATCCTGACTGCTTGCACGCAGCATGGAGTGCAAGCATTGTTCATCAGAGTAACTCCGAAGCAGGTAACTTTTTGGGAAATCGGCTCCATTGCGCGTTTGGATATGCCTTGTTTATATGCTGCCATCCCTGTACTATGTGGCTCATGCATTCCGTATTATTCAGGAGAGTGAGAGAAACTGCACGCTCCAGCCCCTGGATGCTTCACGCACCGTGCACAGAGCTTTTGCTCTCCCTTCAGTGCGAGCATGAATTCGCCGACAATAAGAAAATGAGCACCGCTGTTAGGTGCAAATACATCCCGAGAGTTTGCCTCGACTCCGGATTCACTGTGCGTAAAGAACAGGAGGCACGTCCGCTTCAAACACACTGCTGAGCACTCATGCATAAGGAATATATTCAGAGAGCACCAGTGCTGAAATCAATGCTCCTTTAAATGAGAGGCTGAGTTTACACCAGGATGAACGTGTGTGGGGCAGGAGGCAGCTTGTGATATCCATACAGGATGAGATGGAGAGGAGATAAACTGAAGGGGTTATTTTTAGCCGCTGTCAGTAATGAAGGTTACAAATCTCTCACCTTTGTGGACAAGATAGAGACATGGAGAAGAAGCAGACAGATTGAAGGGAGGAAAAGGGCAGGAGGGTGAGGGATGGCGAGCCAAAGGAGGGAGGAGGGAGATGATTATAGGTGATGGTTCAGGCTCACAGCAGGCTGGGATTGCTCCGAGCTGCCACCTCACCTACCAGACGCAATCCAGAGACGAAGCGAAGGGTGGAAATGCTGACACTCAGCTTATCCACATCTTTATTGGAGAAAACATGCATAGTCAAGTGGAGCTTATGGCTCATCCCCCTCTTTCTGCTCACAACTCGCTGAACACGACACACGAGACAGCCCAAATACAGCTCTGTGCTGCACAACACAGTCCATCAGATACAGCTGCTGTACTCAAAAGAGCAGACAGGTACAACGTGGCCACCTGGGCAGCAGTTGTTTAAAAAAATTCAATAAAAAAGCTGCAAAGAAACTTCAAAATTTAGTTTTTTTTTTTGTGAGGGAAGGCAAGTTTATCCGATAGAACAGTCACGCAGCATACAAAATCCAAGAGCAGGTTCATCTTTCAGGTGATAAATACAAGATTTCATACCTCAAAAGCTGCAAGTAGATGTTCATTTCAGGCCTCAGTGCATTTATCTGTCTCAATTTTGAGTCTGAAACTCCACCACAGACAAAGAAACAGCCTCGCGATTAAGAACGTCACAGCTCCAATATAGGCCGAGCCATAAGGGAGACAGCTTTTATTCCAATAAATGCAGAAAGCAGGATGCCAAATTACGCTCTGTTTTTAATCCACACCTGCATGGGGTTTAAATCAACTGTGCTCTCCTAATCTTGAATGAACAATTCTGGGAGCTTGTAAACACATTAGTTATACCAGGCTCTGCACTGCTCGCAGTGCTTTGCAGCTGTACACCGCTCATAATCATTGTACATGAGGTGCAATGTTCTCGGATGCGGAGACACGTCAGACTCATCAAGAGGGGAGAAAGGATGCGTCCCTGAGGCCGTGCATCACTAGTTATCTTTGCTCCACTGTACCTGCATGCTGTCTGTCTCAGGGTGCACGGCAGTAGGCGATAGAAGGCTGGCACAGAGCACAAAGCTCAGCCTCGCTGTCTAATAAGCACTTGGTCTGCCTATCAGTCTGTAATGAGTTCCTCAGACTGTCAGACTTTGACATCTGCATCACTAATCAGCCTGTTCTGATGTTGAAACGGACACAGAAATGGAGCTGTGGAGATGTGCCGACAGTCCTCTCATTATGATCTTTTTCTCCGTGAATATTAAACAGCAGAAAAGGACAATTTCTTTTCACAGATTTCTGAGGTGCCGGTCGTCTGTTTGAAGGGTGACGGCTGTGGTGTGTGTTCGCGTCTCTGTGTGTGTGTGTGTGTGTGTTTGCGTCTGTGTGTGTGTGTGTGTGTGTCTTCAGTCATTCCCTGAGCTTTTCTTTCCCCCTTTTTCCTCCATTCCACTCCACTCATCGTATTTCTCTGCGCGCCTCCCCTCATCTTGTGTTGATGAGAGCACCCTCATCAAAACAAGCTGGAGAGGCAGAGATGGAATGTAACAGGATTACAGTAATCTAATTAGCAAAATTAGCAGCTGCATTCCATTTCATTTACTATAAATGCACGATTATATCTCACACATTTCTGTGAGAGATTGGTCACATAATTTGTCATATTACTTGGACAGATTGCATTAAGGCATGACAGAAAACAACATAAAAGTGCTCATTTTGAAATAACAGCCTATGATGGGCGCAGATAACCAGTAATACTGTTCCAAATTTACAGCCTGCAAATTGGAACAAATTATTTCCCTCAGTATTATAGAGATTTAAGGCACTGTAATCCTAAAGTAACTGAAAATAATTAGATGATTTTGTTGAGATTGCATATTTCTTTCTCTGTTTTCACACTGAAACTAAAACTTTCCCAACACCATTAATGAATTTGTCCTCTAAAAGAGGAGGACGTGGATGTTCACACTGCGTGGGCAGATGCTGGTCCGCTGCTCTCCCATTAAAAGGTGCACTGGTGCCCTTGTCCCTGCAGTAAGATGACATGGTGATTAATAAAAGGAAGTGTTGCGCAGATTTAAAAAATGGCCCAAAATAGGCCTTTTTTTTCCCACAGAGCATTTTTGTCATCAACTCAACAGGCTTTCTTATCTCTTCCATAAAAAGAAAAATCCAGCATAAAACATCATTTGCATATGTAAGTCCTGTGGACATTTGCGAACATTAAAAACTATCAGGGAGTGAGAAACTACAGAGCTAAGGCTGATAATGATGAGGCCATGAAACACATCTATTATCAGTGAACTGGAGAGTGAACACTGTGACCGAACACATGGTGATTTTCTGCAGCAGGCGGGAGCACATTTTCTTCTTTAGCACGACCATGAAATAAAGTTTGTTCAGATGTAAGAGCACAAACCAAAATCTCATAAATCAGCACACCTCCAGTTCATTTGTAGCTCCAGGGTTTGTCTCTCAAGAAATGTTTCTTTTTACAAATATCGATTTAAATGGTATAATTTGTAAATTGCTCATTTTTTTGATGGATTTTCCCTTCAGCCGCAGAGCTGAGCGCAGCTATCTTTTACACATAATCAAAATTCACCGTCTTACCTGGCTGACCTTAAAGCACAGTTCTAAAGAGAATAGATAAATTGCTGCAGTTAGCGGGCTCACTGCCACCTGAATGCAAACCGGCTGCAGTGGCTTGTGTGTAGAGGAGGGCAAAAAGTGGCACCTATTGACACTATTAGTCAAAGGCTGCCCATCACAAGAGATAAACCCTCTCTTACTTCACGACTTCGTCTAGTATCCCTCTCGCTCTCCTTGTCAGTAATTAGACAAGTGAGATGATTTAATTTGCTGCAGAGTGGACACAGCTACGTTGGCTGCTGATACGTAGAAAGCCACCAGCAGACTCTCTCCGGGTGACAATGGCTCGACAGAGAGAAGAATTAATCACGGCTTTAGCCTGTCTCACCCCCGAGCTCTTGTGATCAGCATCTTAAAGCGGGACTCAGCCAACCATTTTCGCTTATAAGCCCTTGAGAAAAAAAGGTCTCCCCTCGTCAGTTTTCTCCATGTGAGCTGCCAATGGAGGGCCCTCGCTGACAGCTGCTCGAGGACAGACTTAATTCTCACGTCCTTGCTCACTGAGCGCAGCTGGAAGTTGCCTTGTCCTTCATTTTGTCTGATGCTTGTTCACCTGCCTGAGGAGAGGAAGGGGTGGTGCCGAAAGGGAGCCGTGATCAGGTGCTGTTATGTGTCTTTGACAGGTGCCAGCATGGATGAGGATGAGCCGCTGCTGTTTCAGGCCAGCTGGGGAGAGGAGGGTGATGAGGAGAGGCAGGAGGAAGAGGATGGAGGAGCACAGGCAGCAGGGCAGAGCTGCTTGTCTGGGGGGGCTGGAGTGTGTGGGCTGTGGAGGGCAGTGGCGTGGGTGTACACGCAGCCCTGTGCCAGTGGAGTGGTTTTAGGGGTAGTTGTCCTGCTACCGTGTGCCCTGTTTGCCTACATGCTCCTCTACTGCCCTCCTCTGGACATAGACCTCTCCTACAGTGCCTTTGAGGTTCACAGCCACTTCTCTGCCGAGCGCTTCGACGCCCTCGCCATCGCCGTGAAGACTCAGCTGGGGTCCTGGGACAGACGTAGGCGAGACTTAGATAACAGCGAGTCTGAGGCCCTGCTGGAGCTTTTGCTGGAGAAGCTGGGCGGACAGGGAGTGTTTAACAGGACAGATAATGAGGGCATAAGGTCGTCCACTGCTCAAAACGAGCCTTTAAATGCACCAGATGATCAGAGGAGAGGAGCTGCAGCAGGCAGAGATAAAAGGACAGTGCCAGATTTGGATCGGGGGCAGCCGGGGGAGCACAAGAACTCAGATCACAGAGCAGAGGAGCACGGCGAGAGATCGTGGGACGGAAATTCGACTTTGCCGCTCATTAGGAGGCGCAGGTTTGCCCCCAATTACTACTTGCAGAGCCAGGCTCTGTGGAGGATCGAGCTTGTGTTCGTTGCTCAAGGGGCGGGCGACCGCAACATCTTCACCCCAGAACGTCTGCAGACGATTCACCACGTGGAGCACCTGCTCATGCAGCACCCGCAGTTCCATCAGTTCTGCTGGAAGCCTCTGGAGATGTTGAGGGATCTACCGCTGGGGCCTTCCTACTGCTCCCCACCCAGCTCGCTCCTGTCCTACCTCTACCCCAGTGAGAGGGGAGGGAAGATATACTATGACGGCATGGGCCCGGATCTTGCTGATATTCAAGGTGAGTCCACAGTGAAGAAAGTGGGGGAAAGCGACTTTCAAGCATAAAAGAATGCCTGTGAGAGCCGTCCTAACTGTGCTGATTTTCCGTGTATGTATTCCCAGGTTCTCTGAGTCTGGCCATCACCCACCCACAGTTCTACTGGTACGTGGATGAGAGTCTGTCCCCTGAGCATCTCTCCTCCTCTCTCTTACGCAGTGAGATCCACTTCGGCGCTCCTCTTCCTTCCTACTACTCCCTGCAGGACCGAGCTGACGAGCAAAGATCTCGCTTCAAAAACTTTGTGGTTCAGTATGCAGACATCCTGGCTAAGCAATCTACCAGGTCAGGAGAAAAGTGCTGCAGAGTTAGTCTTTTATTTCAGTGACTGCAGTTGGAATTTGATGCTATTTTCTGTCTGCTTCCCTCATGCCAGCCAGGTGAAGGTGCTGTATGGGGGGACAGAGCTGTTTGATGACGAGGTGAGACACACCTTCCACAACGACATGATGCTGGCTGTCATCAGTGGAGCCTGCATCACTGTGCTCGTCTATGTCCTTACCTCCTTTTCTGGTACAGTACGACCTGTTCCTTATTCCACCTGCATATCATAGACACATCTCAATGTCTGAACTGTGAAAGTCAGGTATTTGGCAGCATATGAATGTTTTTTCTTGTCTCTCTGCAGTGTTTCTGACTTTCTTTGGACTTGCAAGCATCGGACTGAGCTGCTTGATGGCTCTATTCTTATACCATGTTGTCTTTGGTGTGAGGTACCTGGGAATTCTCAATGGAGTTGCAGCCTTTGTTATTATTGGCATTGGTAAGGGGGAAGAAATTCACCAATATTTTGACATTTTGGGAAATACGCCTGTTTGTTGCCTTGCTGAGTTACATGAGAAGATCCATACCACACGTGCATGTTGAATATGATGCTAGATCTAGCAGATGGTTCACTTAGCTTAGCATAAAGACTGGAAACAGGGGAAACAGCTAGCGTGGCTCTGTGACAATTCCACATTCCAACATCTCTAAAGCTCACAAATTAACACGAGACATTTCATGTGTTGAAAACGTACAAGAACATTGAGATTTGTGCTATTTCCTGGTGAGAACACTTGCTTCCTGATGTCTGTGAGGCAGCCAGCAGAGACAGGAAGTTACAGCACCAGGCACAGAAACGGCCCAGAACATATACCCCCGAAAAGCAACGTCATCCAGCAGCTGTTAACTAAGATAAGACTGCAAGCAGACGATTCGTATTTCAGTCTTCTCACCTAACGCTTACCAACAAACCAAATAAGTGTATGTTCCAAAATGTCAAACTATTCCTTTAAAGCTTGAAAAAGCACCCTTTTCCAGTACGTTTAGCGTAATATTTCTGTTCTCTCACTGTTGCTCAGGGGTGGATGATGTATTTGTGTTCATCAGCACCTTCAGACAGGCTTCTTATCTGCGTCAGCCGCAGCAGCGAATGATCTACACAATTAAAACAGCTGGCCGAGCTACTTTCCTCACCTCCTTCACCACTGCAGCCGCCTATGCCGCTAACACCTTCTCCCAGGTAATCGCAGAGGAGAAATGTGCCCGTTAATAGGATCTGCACAGGAAGTGTAAATGACTCCCCTGCTATGGATGAATAGAAGTGCCTCTCTCAGCAGACAGGCGTTTTTATGCGATAAGCACAAATTGAATGTTTCAAGGTCCTTTACACTGCGCCTCCTTTTACTGACACTTAGATCCCAGCCGTGCATGACTTCGGCCTATTCATGGCCCTCATTGTCAGCTGCTGCTGGCTTTGGGTATCCGTGCTGATGCCAGCCGCCCTGTGTGTCTGGACTGAGTGTGTGGAGCCTCAGGAACATGTCTGGTTGAATTGGTGAGGCGTTACTTCCTTACTTTTATGTGTGATGTTATTTGTGCATGCTGTGCGACACCGCAGGCGAGATGTAATCCCTTCAGCTGTCTCTTTCCCTAAACTTCCTCCTCCCTCCGTAGCTGGAAGCTGTTTTCGGGCCTGTCAGCGAGCCACGGCCCTTTGTCAGATGAGGACGATGATGTGGCACTTCTGTCAGTGGAGATGGAGCCAGGTGAGATTATTATCTCCCGAGAATTGAATGAATGATGGGGGGGAAGAATGGGAAAAGGGAACGAGCCCAGGCTGTGAAACGCTGCTGTCCAGGCACCACTAAGCCCCGGTCTTTGTCTCCGCCAGGTTCCTGTGACACAGACGGCGATGCAGCCATTCTTTCCCTGTCAGTGGAGACACCTCTGTCCCCTCCAGGGCAGCGGCATGTGGGTGTGGTGAGCACAAAGCTCCAATGGGCCCTGAAGCACTTAGTGGCAGAGCCAGCAGTGGAGCAACGAAAAGCCGTTCTAGGTGAGATTCGATATAAACTCAGAGAAGTATTTTGACGTGGCTAAAATCAATTTATACTCAAGAAAACGTCTACATTTTGGCTCTTGCGGATATTATCTGCCAAGCTTTTGATCTATGTTTTCGACATGAGAGTAGCCTCCAGCTCAGACTGTTGAAGAGATGCTGTAATCTGTGTGGCCTGAGGGGATATAGTCTGTCAGAGGAAGAGCAAGTGCCTATCATGAAGTATTCATCCTCCCCCTTTTCAGGACTGACTGTAATTGATCCTTGCTGCCGAGCCGCTCTATCTGCTCCATCAGGCCCTCCTCTCTGTCATTGTTTATCATTGTCTTCCTGTCGGCCCAGGCGTCTTCCTCCTGGTTCTGCTCCTATCTGCCGGCTGCTGCTGTCTCCTGAGGCCGGCCACTCACGCCCCCCTTCTTTTCCGCCGCGACACCAACCTCCAGACTCTGCTGGCTCTGAGGAGCAACCTGAGCGGACAAGGCATCTCCTGCCCTATGTGCTCAGGTGAGGCTGCGGCCGCGATGGAGACACGCTCGCCAGATAACCTCTGAGATCCAAAAGCAAATACCTGAATTGCACGTCGTGTCCTGCAGGTGTGTTCATGGAAAAGCCGCACCCTTTGTACGCCCACACTTCCTCTTCGGCTTTCAAGTTTTCTGCACATCAGCAGACCCCGAGCACAACGACCTCCGCTCCTCGGAGCTCAGCAAAACAACATTCAAGCATCAGCCCAGCCGGTAGAACATTCAGCACGTACAAATCCTCTTCCTCCTTCCTTAAAACCTGTTCCACTGTTTTGAAGTGTTGCATTTTGTGCTGCTTTTTTAGGCTCTTTACTCACAGTGTTCATATCAAAGCTGGACCTCGGAGCCTCTACAACCATTTACCGCTTCTCCCTGAACACCAGCACTCCCTCCCCATGGAAACTGTGCAGCACAGAGCATGAAGAGCTGCCGTCATTTCAGGTTAGAGAGCAAAAAACTTGATGCTTTTCTATAATTAGTTGTAATGTTTCATCTCCCAGCTGTAATAGCGCCTCTACAGCGGCTTGTAACTAATTTTGTTTTATCTGAATAGGCTTATAATCAGCCCCGCAGCAATTACACCACCAGAATGACAGTGTGTGTTTCCCATGTGTACCACCCGTACCCCAGCTGGATGATCACATCCACCTCATGTGACCCCCGTCATGGCTGGGCGCCAGAGTTTTCCTTTTATGCAGCATCGTCTCCGCAACAGCACAGCAGGTGAAAACACAAAAGGGGAAGTTCAAAGTTAGATGAGTTAGACTGCCGTGTTGTTTTCGAGGACAATCTGTCATTTCAGCTCTGCTTTCTCCCCTTAGGAGGCTGTACTTCGCCCAGCGCCGCCTGAGGCCTCATCCCAGCCGAGTGTGTGTCAACCCTCCCGGCTGTGGCGTCAGTTCTGGGCCTGATGGACCCACACAGGGAACCTTTTATACTCCTCTCCCCAGTGGTGAGCAAGCTGGTGTCACAGTGTCAGAAAGCACCATTATCATAAAGACATCGTGTTAGCCCATCAGGAAAACTATTTCCGCACTGCATGTGTCACACTGCTGAAATGTCTTTTTTATCTCCTTTATTGCCATTGAGGCTTAAGAATAGAGAAAATGAAGCG
This sequence comes from Chelmon rostratus, assembly GCF_017976325.1. Classification (NCBI taxonomy): domain Eukaryota; kingdom Metazoa; phylum Chordata; class Actinopteri; order Chaetodontiformes; family Chaetodontidae; genus Chelmon; species Chelmon rostratus. Next base: position 26,016,202 of record NC_055662.1, on the reverse strand, counting down.
ATATGACACTTCAAATGTAGTTTGTTAAAGTGGCCACTGGAGGATTTCCAACAGTACTCCACTTCTACACACACCTTTCCACTGTATAAATAAATGCCGTTTAGAGATTTTTCTCTGATTCTGTTGTCAAAGATACTTCATCTGCCGTCAAAATGAAACCATCCAAAACGCTTGGCTTCAACCCATGCAGTGGCGGAGCGTGCGGCCACCCAGCGGTGCGACCTCTCGTCGACACCGGGGCGATGGTTTTTGTCGTGTTTGGCATCCTGGGAGTCAACCGAACCGAGCGCAGGGACAACCATGTTATTGGAGATATGGTGAGGGTCACACCGTTGTCGGTGTATCTGAGTAATGAGCAGAAAAAAAGCAGAGCCAGATTTGTAAACGATATTTCCGTGCGGTTGACGTGCTGTTTAATTCTCTCCAAAGGGCAGCATTATATTGGATCCAGACTTTGATATTTTCCAGGAAATGGGACGTCTTTGCAAGATCTGTAAAGCGATCAGTGCAAACAAGCAGCTTGTGAAGCCAGGAGGAGCACAGTGTCTGCCTTCAGGTAACACCCAAATCTCTTATTTTATCATAAAAACATAATATTAATCCTCCCAGGGCTGAGAGTCATCAGCAGTCTGCTGATGAATTGATTAGTTAATTGGCCAACAACAGCAAAAAAAATGATTGATTCCATCTTTAAAGACATTTTTTAAACAAAAGAGCCAACAATACACTGGTTCCAACATTTGCTGGTGTTCTTATTCCTCTTTAATAGCTAATTGATTATTTTGGCCGTTTTGGACTGTTTGTGGAACAAAACATATATCTGAAGATGCTAACATGGGTTCTGGGAAATTGTGATGGACAATTTTTTACTATTTTCTTACATTTTTAAATGAAATAATTAATCAAGAGATCAAGGAAATAATCAGCAGATTAATGAAAATAATCAGTAGTTTCAGCCTTAAAACCTTATTTTTATAGCAGGAAACTGTGATGTAAAGTGCTTAACAACAAAAAGAAGGAATGTGACATAAAATTCATATAAAATAATCGTATATAGAGAACTGAAAGCCTGTAAAAGCTGCTGTCGTTTCCTCTGTTCTCTTCAGGCAATAAACTGTCGTCTATTCTGCCTCTGCTCCATCCTGAGTGTCACTCTCTCCCTGAACCAAACCTGCTCCCGGGGCAGCTCTCCCACGGAGCGGTGGGGATGCACGGAGGCAAGGTCCGCTGGCTGTCCATGGCCTTTGAGTCCGTAAGTCCCTTCATCTTTCAGCTTTTCATCTCCCTGCATCACAGAGCAGCACATTTCCACTTCACTTCCAGCTGTCGCAGTGTCTAACGCTCTCTACCTCTCTGCTCCCAAGACCACGTACAAGGGGAAATCCTCCTTTCAGACCTATTCCGACTTCCTTCAGTGGGAGAACTTCATCCAGGAGCAGCTCGCCTCCCTCCCGCAGTCCTCTGCTCTGCAGCGGGGTTTCCAGACCTGCGAGCACTGGAAGCAGATCTTCATGGAAATCATAGGCAAGTGAAAGGTGGCTTTTATTTTCTGCAAACTGAAGAGGGCTTAATCGTCAGGAGTAAGTGAGAGCAGCAGCGTGTGGAAATCTGATAATGCACTGCTCTCTGATCTGTTTGTAGGTGTGGAGAGTGCCCTCTGGAGTCTGCTGCTGTCTCTGGCCATCTGTGTGGCAGCTGTGTCTGTGTTTACTGCACATCCTCTGCTGCTGCTGCCAGTACTCATAACCATTCTAGGTAAGGGATGAAGTTGCATATTTGGTAGCAGAATCGAATATTCAGGCCTGATTCTGAGCTCTTGGCCCTCGACAGGCGTGATCTGTGTGGTGCTGGCGGTCATGTACTGGCTGGGCTGGGAGATGGGAGCAGTGGAGGCGATTTCTCTGTCTATACTTGTGGGATCATCTGTGGATTACTGTCTGCACCTGGTGGAGGGATACCTGCTGGCTGGGGCGTCCACACCCTCTACGCCTGGTCATAACTCGGTATGGGAGTTCCACTGTAGCGATTATGAGCAATCTGAAAAACTTTCACAGCATGTCTTCTCTTTACACACACGCTAAAACAGGCTAATGACTAAGATTTCGCATTTAATAAGGCGAGAAGCTCCCTGAAGGCTCATGAATCAAGACAAGCTCTCCTCTTATTAAACCGTGTTGTGTGTGCAGGAGCCTCCGGCCGAGAGGCAGAGGCGGACCCTGGAGGCGGTGAACCATGTGGGCGTTGCCATAGTGTCCAGTGCCGTCACCACGGTGATCTCCACAGTCCCCCTCTTCTTCTGCGTCATTGTGCCTTTTGCCAAATTTGGCCAGATAGTGGCGATTAACACCGCCATCTCCATTTTGTTCACCCTGACGGTGACTGTGGCCATGCTGGCGTGCATGGCCCCCGCCCGCTTCAGCAGACCCCCCGGCGCCGTGCTGAAGGCCAGCCTGGCCGTGATGGCGGCTGCAGGCTTGGGAGCGACAGCGTGCTGGGTGGGAGGACAGCTGGGAGCGTTGGCCTGGCAGCCAGTCAGCACGTAAACACAAGTGTTGGCCAACTCGCGCTGATGTCAGGCAGAGGAGTTCCTCTGTATGCAAAACTGTAAGCACTGTACGTCCCTCCATGTTCAGGAGGAATATCAGATCAGTGAGTGATCTAATACTTTACAGCACAAAGATGTCAGAATCTATTCCATTATTAGAAGCTGTTTCTCATCACAAATCCATTTTATTTCACTCGTATTGATCAGTGGATTGTACGTACCTCTGCTAACATGTAGTGTAAACGACTGTGACTCACAGTGGCGCGTTGACCTTTCTGGGTTGACGCGATGATTCAGCTGAGGTATTGCTTGTTTGATCCCATATCGCCCTAGATATCGCCTAGAGGTGGAGATGGTTTGAGTAGCTGTTGGGAAACACTGGCTGAGTCACAGTTTTCATCAGTGTAACTTATTGAGTTGTGAAGAGCCACTGACTGTTCTGTGAACCGCTGTTGTGAACACCGTCAGCGCGCCGCGCTCTGACGTCCATGAAGATTCGTGTTACTGACTCACGGCCATGTTGTGAAACATCCCCTTTCTGTTCTCTTAGTTGTGCACTGAATGTGTTTTCAGCCACGTTTGTAACAAAGGTTATGATGTCCTGATGTGGCTGGATTAAAAGTTGTACTAGTCAAATTAATCTGTGCACATTTTTGTTAAATGTAAGTGTTTCTGTATGCTGTTCTCACACAGTCTGAACTGACCTGATGCTGCCAGCAAACGTGTTACCACAAGATATTAGTGGTGGAGGGAATAATCAGGGTCTCTACTGTACAAATACCACACCATGAAAATACTCCACTATAAGCATAAGTCCTGCATCCAAAACCTTAAATAAGTGAAAGTATTATCAGATAAATCTCAAGTGAAAGTACTTTTTGTGCAGTAAACTAGTCCCTGTCAGTATTTTACTATTATATCTCATGTTTTTGGTTTAATATTACTGCAGTGTTCATGTGTAGATGTTTGGGTTGAGATAATTAAACTACTTCACACAGGTAGTTTAATCTGCATCAATGCGTCATATTCTATAAAAAGAACTACTTTTTTGGGGTTCGGTGCCTTGCTCAAGGGCATCTTGGTAGTGGCAAGGAGGTGAACTGGCACCTCTCAAGACACCACACTCTGTACCGACTGATTTGTGCTGAACTTTACTCCAAGAGTGTTTTTAAAATGATTTTATTTATCTTAAGAAGCAGGAGAGTGTTCTCATCCCATACAGGAACATTTTTATCAAAGTTTATCAAAATCAACACATTTGGAGATACGTGGTTTTCACTGGACAGGAAGAGGATGAAGAATTTTCCATCTGAAAAGTAACTAAAGATGTCAGACTGATGTAGTGGAGTGGAACTATAAAGTTGCATAAAAATTTAAATACTCAAAGTACTTCAGGTTTGGATTTAAGTGCAGTACTTGAGTAAATGTACCGCTTAGCAAAATATCGTCCTCTTTTCTGACCCTTTCATGTTTATACCGTAGACCTCAAACTGCTGCAAGGTCTCTATTTTTGTCATCAGCACAAATTGAAGGAGACCTCTTGTCGGGCCCTCAGGTGTTCCCCCCACTCGACGGCACTCACCGGAACCAGCTCTCACACACTTCAGAGCAGCTCTCCTGCACCCATCAGCGGCTCCCCTCCGCCCCGCAGAGAAGGTGAGGGCCATTTGTCAAACCACACAACACAATAACAGTCAGGGAGAGGGACTGACTCAATCGAGCAGTATATTTCTGTTTTGTGCGTGTGCGTTATTTGTGAATGTCGAATAAAACAGGTGCAGACAGCCTCGGGTCTTTTCTTTGGTGAGAGCTCAGCGCTGCTTTTCTTCTGCATTGTTATGTAACGGAGCAGCGGAGCAGGATGAAGACCTGTCACGCTTTGTCACACATACTGGGAGAGCTACGGTGGAAAGCCTGGCTGCCATTAATCATTCATATGAAGCGGCTCAGATTTTACATTGAATTGCAGCTCATCAATGTTTCATATGCTACTAAAACAAAGGAAGTTGTTCTGCTCGCCGCGATGGAAGCGGACGATGTAAACAAATATCTGAGTTAAAGCAGGAAAACCTTTTGTTCCGGAGAGTCTTGTTTTATTTGACTGAGTAAATTTATTGTGTTGCAGTGGAAAAAAAAACAGTGTCGCCAGCTGTCTGTACGTCTCCACGGTCAGTTTGAATGTCAGTGGTCTGTTTGCATTTGTTTATACGTGGAAGTGATTCATTTTGTTTTTCCACAGGAGCACTTCTTGTATGGAGATCTCATTTTCTTGCAACACATACGTGCAGCTGGTGTATAAAGACATTATTTTTAAAGGGTATGATATTTCCTGATCTAGAGAAATACAGCCTGCTCTTACTGAAGCAAAGCCACTCTGTTCCTTTCAATGCAGTTTCTACATTCATATATTTTTGTTAATTCCTCTAGATTTAAATTTAGTTCACCGTTTTTACTCTTGAGTACAATGAGAAAGGACACATTTCAATGTGATACAGACAAGCGTAGTAAAGGTTACGCACATCCAAAATATGCTGAATAATGTAAATGATACTCATCTTAGATAATTTAAGATTTGGACAAAGAAACCATACTTTTAAGTAAAAAGGTAGTGTACCTCCACCTTTGAGGAATCTCTATCATTCATTCATCCTCTTTAAACTCTGCAGTCTGGTTGCATCTGCATGCATTTTGCAGGCCTTTTTTGTTGGGTCAAGTCAAGTGATGGCCAATGACAGTGGTGCCAGTCTGGCAGTTTTCTGTGCAACAACGCTGCTCTGCTCATGTTTTTCTAAAACAGCACAACAGTAATGGAATAATTGAGGGAGAGTGAGGTTACATGTAGGGGGATTAATATTTAGCAAGGTCGGAAAGGAAATGCTGACAAGCTGCTTCTATAAATAGTGCATCAATGATGAGATGAATAAGGGATATTTATATTTGGTTTTGTTGTTTTCTTTGCTACGTTTCAGAAAAATCCACGGAAAGTTACTTCAAACACAGACCGGTGTAGCGTTTAAGTCCTCAGTTCTGGATTACTCCTACTCACATGTCCTGGACTGCACTCAACCAGCAGCTCAGTCAGTGCAGGATGTGGTTGCACTGAAATGGCACAAAGCAGGTTTGCAGTTATCAGTTAATACTGTGGACAAAGGTGGGACATCAGACAGGTGTGTCAGACTGCTGCAATGTCACATCTTTCTCAGTGTTGAGCGAGAAATAAATGGAGAAAAGGAACGAGTGAGCAACATAGTATATTCAACATAGACCAATGGCTACACATTAGAAGGCAATTATAGGGCTAATTTCAACAGTACCTTTCCACCTTTACATTATATATGTAATTACTATAACAATAAATACCCAGGCTCATTTGGTTCTTGAGAAATACTTCATTGTACCAAGAAAAGGCATTTTCTCTGCAGAGAAATTATTTTACATCAGAACTGTAAATCAACACTGAAACATAAGTCATTGCCCCCGGTCACAGGGCACACACAATGTTCAAGTATGCCCGAGGAACTAAATGGAGCAATTTCAAACAAAAAGAAAAACAAAAAGAATGAGAGATAAAATGCATTTAAAAATAAGTGAACTGGCATCGCATTTCACAAAAACTCATAAGCTCATGATTTTGGAACAATTCACTGTAAAGTGCTAACTGGTTCGAGTTGAGAAAAGCACATGTTCCCTTTGAAAGATCATACACATTACTTTATACATGGAGGTACAGTAAATGCCAGTCATCAGGCAAGCAATTACCAACCAGAAGACATGGACCACAATTCATTTATTAGTCCTTTAATAAGATAACTGCTTCCTTAATTTCCTTGTTAATGGTAACAACGAGAATCTTGCCACTGGTTGCCAGGACAATGCCAATTACAAATGCTGGTGTTGTCACTGTACAGTTTTCTTTCTTTCCTTGTAATTACATGCAATTGACTGACATACAGTATCAAAATCTCAAGTCAAGTCCGTCTAATCCTCTTACAGATAGGAATCCTTGAACCAAAGGGACGAGAGTGTGAGGAGAGGAGAGCAAATATCGAGGAGTGCAGGAGACCTTCCCATACTCCTCCTCCTCTTCCTCTCCTCTCCCTGGATGTGGTGGGCTGGCCCGACAAAAGCAGGGATCTATCCAGCTGATGCCTGCCTTCCTACAGGTCCTGAGAATCCACTGTTTTCCTTTGTGCCTCTCATTAGGAGGCATGTTTTTTTTTTTTTAAAAAAAAAGAAAGAAACCAAAAAATATCTGGCGGGGACTGGGTCAATAAATTTTCCCCTACTGTCCGGCTAAAGTGGACGTTCATCCTCCCACCCCAATCCTAACCATAAAAAGGTAAAAACAAGGTGTACTGCAGAATGGCTTTACTCCTCACAGTCTGTGGGGGGAGCTAGAGCCCCTAGGAGCTGAGGTGCGGTTGGTGGTCTTGCGGCTGTTCTGTCGTGTCTGATTCATCTTGGTGGCCGAAGGTTTCCGAGCGTCAGGCTGGCGCCTCCCCTGGGGGCCCCTCCGTTTGCCCCTTTGCCCTGCACGGCCCCTTCCGGCCCCCGCTGGTCACTTGCGTGAGTGCAGTGTGTCCTGGAACTTGGTGCTGGTGTAGCGGACGTGAAATCCTTTCTTGTTGATTGTGTCGTCAGAGCGGAACTTGATCACAATTGAGTCACCGGCCGAGTAGATCTCCTCTGGAGGCTGTCAGGAGGGACAAAGCAACAGATTCATTTGTGTCGCCGCTTTCTGGTTCTTTGACTGCACTTCAATTAAAACTAAAGACTTCTCGCATGCTGAAACTCCAGTCAAATCGCTGACCATGACGAATGGCTTCTGACTGCAGAGAACCGCTAGTTCTCTAACAGCCAGAGGCCACGTAAGGGTCCAGGACTAGGACTGGCCCTTTCCAGCTTTGTTCTGATTACGGCTTTGGCTGCTATTGAAGTGAGGATAAAATATACTCTGATGATTAGTTCCAGGTGCACCACTCCACAGACCTCATTTCTTCCCTGAGCAAAACCATATACTGCACAGCACTCCATATATTCCTACTGTCTGTGGGTACAAAGGCGTCCAAACTGCTGCCAATGAAACAGAGGGGGAGTTAACCGCTTTCTGTGAGCACACAAGGTATGCAACACTTGACCCGGCTGTTTGTCAGAATCGTGGTGTCGCTTGAATATTAATTCAGAACATCATCCTGAAAAATAATTAGTTGGTGGAGGCAGCTGCGCTCTGGCTACGACAAAAGAAGCGCTGCGATGTCTTGTGCAACCAACTGTAAAACACAGACTGTTGATTAAAGCTGCCGTTCATAACATGAATAATATATCTGCACTCGCCCAGGAGTCCTGGTTTATTGGGAAAGGGATTTGAAACACAAGAGGAAGGTGGACTACAGTTTTTATCGTACACCCAGCGATACGTAGTCTACGATTTAACTGAGAGAAGCCCTTGGGCTAAAAGTAAGCCTCCCTGCACTATAATGAGTTTTCACCCTACTTTGGACTGAAGTGTGTCAGTTTATTTTGACCTGTTTTATAAAAGGAAACTTGATTGAGGAGCCGCTCCCCGAGGGTTCTGGGGGTGTTATGTCCCCTCCAGCAAACGATTCGCAGGAACGGGCGTGAGTAGAAGGCCAGAGCTTATTATTGAAGTGTGTAAATGAGATCAAGCTGTTCTCTGACCTCAGGAAACTTGTGTTTCTATTCCCTGTCGGCCTCATTGTTCCAGACTCCGGCTGCAGCCTCAGCATTGGCTGATTAATTTGCAGTTACAACCCGGTGCCAGAGACTCCAGTAGGCTATCGGCACCCGGGGAGTGATGACTTGTGTCGGCCTACAACCGCCTCCACAGCAACACCCCCAAACCCAGAGAAACACGCCGACTTTAGCAAAGTGATTAAGGCCAGAGTATGGAATCAAAGCCCCAGGGTAGTTCACAATGTCACCCTTTTACAAACTGCTGGCAAAGGTTACTCAACAGCAGCGCTAATTCCCAAACAGTTGTCTGAACGCAGCCAGTTGTATTTGTCAAAGAAACGACGTTCGGAGAGCAGCGGCTGTTCTCACCCCTGAGCCACAGTAACGCCCCAGCCGTGGAGACTTGGTGTCGGCTCCGTCGAAGAGCTCCATGTAGTCGTAGCCGCAGTCCGCTTCCTCCTCGATCTCAAAGGTCTGGAAGATGAGCTCCACGCCGTAGCCTTTCTCCGCCGAGATCACCCACTGACAGTCGGAGGCTCCGGGGTAGTTGTTGTCCCCGAACTGCGCGTGTGAGAACAGGTCCTTGGTTTTGACCTCGGCCTTCAGGCGGCCGCCACACTCTGCGAACAGAAAAGTGGAGTTGGACATCTTGCAGGCTGCTGATAAGCTACAAGCACAGCTGCTGTGGTCACTGGCTCATTTGCGGTTTTGCAGTCATCCAGATACAAAAGGAGGCTTAAACAAAGCTCTGTTGTTAAATATGAGTCATAATCATTCTCAGACAGGGTGGTGAATTGTGACCTAAACAAAATCCTGTATGTAATACATCTAAAAACCTTTGTAAAGCTTATGAGTAACTGACCTAAATTTAACTTGATGACCCAAAAACATGAAGATTTAGAGGTTTTACCGGAATCCCCCTTCGCTGGCGTTGTGTTTTTTTCCACGGCAGGACCGCGTCTATGCTTACCTGCAGTATGGGACGCCTCGAATCCTTTCTTCTGCACAGAGTTGTCAGAGAAGAAGCGAATGAACAGCTTGTTGCCGCTGGACGTGATGGGTGGAGGCTTCTTGGTGCCACAGAAGCGACCCAGGCTGGGAGCTTTTCCGTCACGCCCGTCGTAAAGCTCAATGTGGTCATAAGCGCACTCCAGGTGGGCCTCCATGTCGATCTCATTGAAGGCCTGCGCCAAAACAAGTTGAGTGTGTGTGAAGAAGTGGGTTATAAATAGAAATTTACCAGATCAAAGTGTTTAAAGCTTCTTTTTAATCCAGTGGCACTATCCTGACAGTGACGTGTGTTATTTCTAGAGGGTTTTTTTTTTTTTTTTTGCATTGTTATTTGGAAACAGCTTTGACATTTAACTGTTCCTGATTTTCTTTCTGCTAACTTTAAAAATAATCCACTGCATGTCAGCGAGACAGTAGACAGAAATGCAGATAATAACAGAAGGGGGAGCCACACATCATCGTTAGCAATGGCATAACAGCTTCTGACATCAGCACAGTAAACACAGATGTCCTCAGTGGATTTAGCGATTCAATTACACAACGAGCCACAAACAAATAACTGACGTGATTGACAAGCGAAATTATACAGCAGGAGGAAGTGACACATACGATTTTGATGCGGTGGCCCGGAGTGGTGGTGAGTGCCCAGGTGCACGCCTTCTTGCTGGGGTATTTATCCGGCCAATTGGGGCTGGTGATGGTGCCGCTCACACTATTCACAGTGTGATCACAGCCAGCTGTAAAAAGACATCACTGAGTCAACACGGACCTCTGTTTCTGACACGAGTAAGCATGTGCTCGGTGACCCTAATAGCTGCTCTGATCGCACAAAAAATAAGCCAGGAACAAGAAGGAATGTGCAAGAGACAAGGGATGAAATACCTTCTTTACAGTCGTGTTTGTTCTCATGCAGCACGAAGCCGCTCCTGCACTGACAGCTGTAGCTCCCAAACGTGTTGACACACTCATGTTGACAGCCACCGTTCTCCTTGGAGCACTCATCTTTGTCTGAGGAAGCACAGAGGACCCGACCTTGGTGAGCGTCCCCCATCAGGACTGACAGATAGCAGCTCAGACCGACCGAATGAAAAGACTTGTGATGCTGTGCGCAGCGCTGCCAGAGGACTCACCTGAGAAGAACTGCGCTTTAAAGCCCTTCTTGGACACTGTATTGTCTGATTTGAACTCAATGCGCATGTTGTTGTACTGGGAGGTGATAGCTTCTGGTTTCTCTGCCCCGCAGAACTTCCCATGTAGCCTCGAGTCAGCCGACAGGCCACTGCGCACCTCCACGTAGTCGTACTTGCAAACCTGAGCAGAGAAACAGAACGTGTGAAGAGGCGGCGACATTTTATTTGCTTTTAATTTTGAGACACAAGGAGCAGAGGAAGGCTTTGTTAGCTATGAAGGTGTGCGAGAGAGTGAATACAGAACAAACCCACCCCGTGCCGATTCATAATAACCCTAGTGCTCACGTCATTGCCCTCAGTCTCGAAGACGTCAAAGAGCAGAGTGATGCGGTACTGGGTGGGAGCGACCAGCTGCCAGATGCAGTTCTTGTTTGGGGGGTACTCTCTGGGCCAGCCGGGGCTGGTGATTGACCCATTCAGCTTGGTGATGAAGCCTCCGCAGGCAGCTGGACAGAAAACACAACACGGAGATGAGATGAGGACAAATCGGTAGCTGTATGTTTCAGCAGGACGTGTTCCAGGTGTCCGGCTACAAACCCCACAGTTAAAATGAAAGCCCTCTGAAATATCCTGTCTGTGTCCTGAATAAACCTGATTACTGCCTGTGGGGACTCTGGGAGCTTTGTATCAGTTACGCAATACACAACATGGTACAACAACTGGTGTTACCCATTCCCTCACTTGCCTATTTTTAGCTAAAATTATGTGTTGTGTTGATCCTTAACAACTACAATGGATGTGTTGATACGTGTTTTCTCAAGTTATTGAATGTGGACACTGGAGAAATGCTGGAATGATAAAATTTACAATACTTAGATATTTTTTATGTGCAATAAACACGTAAAGAAGCAGGTTTTTTTTCCAGAGAATGTACATTTAAAATACTTCATTCTTTGTCATTTTAATATGCAATATTTTTACTATTTTGACAGCTGATTGTAATGTTGGTGTGAGAATGCTGCAAAGATGCAAGTGCTCTGTGAGTGCACAGTACTTGTTGCACTGCATCATTTTTATTGCACATGCGACACATTAATGACAGAGCTGTATTTCTGTTCAGGCTGCATTATTTCACTTCAATTAGCTTGTCTTAATTTTTATGGCTCTATATTTTCCATAGAAGCTAAAAAAGTGGAGTAAGAGCGGAGTGGTCAACCAGATATTGTACAGCTCGCATACTAGTAGTTAGGTCTTAAACAACAACATATAATTTGAGATAAAAATAATACTTGCATTGTTGTGACTCAAATCTTTAAAAAGGTAGTGTCCGCTCAGCACAAGCATCACTGCTGGCATGTTTTCTGGCTTTTAGGGATGACTATACTTATTGTATTTGGGTGGCTAACTGTGTGAAGTGCTTTAGCATGTAAATTACATGTTGAGCAGGGCTGGTGACTTTTTTCCCTGTACTTACCCTCACAGCTGCGCTTGTCAGCAGCCAGCTCATAGCCTGGGTCACAGGCACACTTGTAGCTGCCTAGCGTGTTGACACAGCGTTGCTCACAGCGACCGTTGTCCGGCTTGGAGCACTCATCCATCTCTGAAAACACAAAGATATGTTAGGACCCTGTTAGCCGGCCCCCTGGCTTACAAGAGAAACCCTCCAAAACAACAGCAGAGCCAGGCAAAGAGGGTCGCACAGAACCAGACGGTTCAAGTGAAAAGAAAATATCTGAAATAGACGTAAACAGCTATAATATTTAAAAGATGATGGCAGGGTGCGGTCGGAGTTTACAACCCTTAACCTCTGACCTTTGAAGAAGTTGGCAGCAAAGCCGGCCTTGTTGACAGAGCCATCTGAAACAAATTTCATCCACAGCTGGTTGGAGCTGGTTTTGATGTCATCTGGTTTGTCGTAGCCACAGAAGCGGCCCAGCAGGGGGCTGTTTTCAGAGTTTCCATCGCGCACCTCCAGGTAGTCGTAGGCACAACTGTCATGTCTCTCAATCTGAGGAAGGTTAGAGGGTTTGACGTTCAGCCAAATCTCCAAATCAGTCATCAAATCCACGAAATCTGAATTACAAAGGACTGGTGTCTTACCTCAAAAGACTGGAAGGTCAGGCCTACGTGGTAGCCCTGAGCTACAGTGATCTTCCACACACACACTTTGTTGGGCCTGTAGTCATCGGGGTAGTTGGGGGACTGGATCTGGCCGTTGTCCTTCTTCACCTCGCCACCACATATGGCTGCATGTGACAGTAAAAACAATAAAAACAATACTGAGCTCCCTTGATAGCAATATCATCAGCACATGCCTCTGTGAAAAAAAAGAAAAGAAAAAAAAAAAACGTGTGCTCACTGTTCTGATTTACGCAATGTGGATTAACTGAAATGCCTCCGCCACCGGCTCACACACACACACACACACACACACACACACACACACACACACACACACACACACACACACACACACACACACACACACACACACACACACACACACACACCATTCCTTTGCACGGTCTGGAAACAATGGAGCCGAATGTGAAGGCCGGCCAAAGTCTGATTAATGCAGCGTAAAGTGCCTGACACATCAGCAGTAGGGGAGCCAAAAACTGTGGATATTACTGCGGCTCCTAGGCACATTGTTGGATGTGTGACTGGCCATGCGTTCAGTCAGCTGAACGACGTGCTGGAATGGGGTTCAGGGAGGTCGGGGAATGGGTGCTTACCCTCGTAAACAGCGGAGAAGCCTTTTCCCACCCAGTTACTGCTGCTGCGGAACTCAATCCACAGTCGGCTGTCGGTGGAGATGATTGGCTCAGGCAGCTTATCACCACAGAAACGACCTGGGTGAAGACACACGCGCACACACACCAAGATTTGATCGTCAGTACACCTGCGATAGCTCTGAAATACACGGCTCATCATAGAAATGAGGAAGACGGTGAGAGGATGAGAGAGGAAAAAAGAGACAGCATTCAAAAAACAAAAATAGACAAGAGCCACAGTTACAATTAAAGCTGCAGTCAGCAACAACTGACCCACTCGACACGTCACGGCATCGAACATCATGAGCCTGAAGCTCTCTGCTCGCACATATTTATACACTGTTGTAGGTACTGGAAATTTATCACAAGTTGCAGGATTTTCCGCCAATGAATCAGACTTTCACTTTCTCCAGCACTGGCTCAGCGCTAAAACCAAGTGCGGAGATACTTCTGGCTGTGAAGACTCGGCTTTCAGCATCTGAAGGGACGTTCATGCGCATCTGCGTTTGTAGAACAGCCAACAGGAACTCGAAATGACCTGAGATAGGCCAAAGTGTGTCATCAGATTTTCTAAAGAAAACTGAAAACGGAGCCAAAAGGAGGTGCAGAAGTCTACTTTTCTCTCAGACCCGTTGAATTACGATATGCTGAAAGGTCATTATGGAATTTTTGCCAAATTACAACAAAACTAAACTGCCTAACACAGCTTTAACATCTTTGTTTCAGCATTTAATGTGTGGTTATTCCAGTTAAGTAGGTCCAAGGTATGACTATCTGAAACTATGACTTTATACCTCTGCCACACACTAAAATATTGCCTTTACTCTATGTTTTATAGATAAAAAATGTACATATTTTATATATATTTAAACACATGTAAAATCTGTGTTTAGATGTTACTACAGTGAGTCTCAGACTCATTTTTTGAGTTCTTTTATGATAGTAAACTGACTATGTTTGAGTTTTGGAGTATGTGTTGCAGCCATTATGTTTGTATGTATGTATTCAGATTCGAAAACTTTATTGATCACTGCAGGGAAATTGCTTTGTTGCAGTACAAAGTAAAAAAAGCGGAAAGAAAACATTGCAAAGTTATAAACGACTCTAAAGGTGACAACTATAATACTATTAATAATAGTAAAAATGTGCAAATGTGTATGTGCCATGGGTAAATGCAAATGGTAAGTAAAATAATGTGTATGTGCGGAAGGATTATTTGTTTATTTCTTGTCAATCTTTCTGGGTGGTGTATGAGTGTATGAAGGTATATAAGTACTGTATATAGCTCATCAGGACAGGTGGAGCTGACTGGGATTGGGATGAGCACGAAGTTTTTGACCGTGTAGTCATGCACACGCTGTTGTTTCTTGCATTATTATAATAAACAGTCTTGCGAGTCACAGAAGTCGTCTGTGTAGAGCGCACTCTCAAACGTCCAGTCTTGCCCGTCTTGTCACTCAGTGGCTTGGAGTCGTAATAATCATCACACGTCAGATTAATCTATAATTAAATTAATCGTTAGTTGAAACTGACCTTTGAGCGGCGCCTTCCTCCAGTATCCATCTCGGATTTCCACGTGGTCGTACCAACACAAGTGACTCCTGTACAGATCCATGGAGGTGAAGTTGAGAATGATCTTTAAAAAAAAAAAAAAAGATTGTGATTACTGACACGGTTCGGGCCAAAGGTCACACACCGCTAACGCTTGGATAAATAATAATTAACAGACGCCGCATCAGTGTAAAAACAGCCAGTTAAGCTCGTTTTAATGCATCTCAAAGCTGAACTCGTCTCTTCCCATCTGTTCATACCTTTTCCCCTGGTGTGACTGATATTCTCCAGATGCAGTGCATGTAGGCCGAGTACCCATTGGGGAAGCCAGGAGAGGAGAAGTTGCCGCTGCTGTCCTGCAGACTGTCCCCGCATCCTGTTCACAGAAACAAACAGACACAGACCTGAGCTGTGAGCACGATGCTCTGCCAATTAGTTTCTGCCTGAAAACACCTAAGCCACTAAATTCATGCAACACAGACATCGGCTCTGAAGATAATCCCCTGAAACCTCGCTGCACAGACAGATGCTTGATGCTGGAATTATAACATCGAATGTGAAGTAAAGGGCAGCTCTTTTATGTTCAAAGGCACATCTGCTGATAATATTCACCCACAACCCTGCGCCTCACCCCCTCCCCTCCCCTCCCCTCCCCCAGCTACTCCAGATGATGATCACACAAAGGAATAGAGAGTGTGAGACACTTTCTCTGAGCGTCCTCTGAAAATAAACCTGGCCCACTATAAATAACCCGGCTCTCTGGAGGATGTGATGCATTATGTACGTGTTGCCAGTGAAAAACCACCCTTAGTTTGACTGGCAAAAGTGTGCAAGTGTGCGAGGGCTGATTCCAAACAGCACACAGGACAGAGGGAGGCTCATGCCAAGTGGGGGAAAGATGTGTTTAATTAAGACAGAGAGGAAACGGTAGAGTAGATCTCCACTTGTCCATCCTCGGTACTGTGTATGCATTCATTATTACCTCTGTGTTATCTTTACCTTGGGCTGCTTTTAGCAGGAGCAAGGAAAACATCTCCCTCGACTGTTTGAGTTCACTGCTTCCCTCGAGGTTTGTGAGTAAGCAATAAAAACGAGCAGCCCTGAGCCACGAGCTGTGTGTAATAATGCTTGGCAGAGGGTTGCCAATACTAAACCGTTAACAATCACTGGGGTACACACCAGGGATGACAAACACTTGCAGGAATGCTGCATGAATGGGAGATCCGTGGCTCTTTAAGGATTTTTTTTTCCAAGAACATGTGGAGACTCGCTACCTCATCCCCCACAATGTGCGTCACATCACCCAGCCTATTTCTTCCTCACGAGACAGATTGTCGGGAAGACGCACATATAGATTCGTTTAAAACTTCCAGCTCCACGCTGAAACCCCACCAGCTGGTCCAGCTCTGGTGACCGTAGCTATGTTTATTCAGTGGGCTTTAAAGTGAGGCTGACAGCTCAGCTATCCCGGCCTGACCTACAATTAACTGTCTGACATCAAATCTATTCAGCAGAAGGCTGTTCTCAATGTACATCTGTTAATGCTATAAATTCTGTTTACAGCAGCATTAAATCCTCTGTCTCTTCTCTGGAAGCATAAACAAAGTGAGCCGCTTCGGAAAGGTGCCAGGCTTATATAACTCCTCGGTGTATGGCCTCCCAGGTTATATCGCACATGCTGTGATGTGCGGACGCCAGCGTTGTTTCCCGACAATCTTTCTAGTCATTGTCCTCTCGAGACCAGCTGTTCTTTTGCGTCTATCTGGGAAAGAGTGATGACAAACTTCCTGTCCCTGGATACTGTTTACACTCCTCCCAGCTCGGGAGTCTCGGACGCTGCAGCCAAGGAATCGCGCCACATCAATAGTAGATGCTTGGCTATTTCCACGCAGTGCGAGCTGCATGAAGGGAGCGCAGGATAAACTACAGACCTCTCTCTTAGGGAGATGTTGCACATGCATGCAAAAATAGACCGGAAAAACCCATAGCAGACAGGATCTGTCATTTTGGTCTTACTGGAGCATTTGTAGAGTTTGCGTGCCTGTGCGATATCCCCTTTGCTCAGTCTGGTTCTCTGGCCAATGGGTGGCCGCACTCCGTTCACATCGTAGCGTGGCAGGATGGTGTCCAGGAAGATTCCTCTGTAATCCAGCAAGAGATACTGATGTTAATATCACACGAAAACAAGACGGCACACAATCCCATTCCGGCGTGCACGCACGCCACAAAACGTGTTTGCTCAAGAATTAAGTGACTTACCATCAATCAGTGCAAATTAATCACTGTCAACAATATTATTAATGTTTTCTGAAGAAGACATCTTATACCACAATGAAAATGAGCACCATCAGTCTTGACTAAGCCAAACACAATGTGGTTGTTTTGTAGAAAAATACTGCAAAATCCAGCCCAGACAGAGAGGAGGGGCATCCAGAGCTTATCTTCACATTCACTGTGGATTAGCTTTTAAACAGAGATGGAGATCTGGTAACTAATATGCATTTGCTACCGTAAAATGTCTGAATACATTCGAGGTTTCTGATGTGAAATCTAATGAAATCTATTCCTCCCAGTTAAACATAATGCTCATTGACTGCTTGTAATCAGATGTGGCACCATTTAAATTGGAAAGCATGACGTCTTCCACTGCTGTCGACTGTTGTTTGTACATAAGAGTGTTATCAACACTGATCCTGACTCACCTGTTTGTGCTGAAATAAACTACAAAACCTCTCATCAATGAATAAACACTCTAAATTAACAAGGACATGACCAATCAGGATATGGCTCATCATCGCTTTGACCAGTGATGTCATCTTTATATGTCATTTTAACTCTGCTTTAATAATGCTTTTTAAAAACCTGTATATTTGTCCATTTCCCACTGACACATGTGAATCTCAAAGTGAGTGCAGGTTTTGTCATTCATTAGAACTTTTTATTTTGTTTTTAAAAAAAAGTTTACTTTCTCCTTCTTCAGATCTGCTCGTTTCAGGCTAAAACTCAACAGATGGACAGTTGCAGTCACTTATCGCAGTCCTCCTTTGAGGTCGCGGTCACACGGCCTGTTTTTGAAGTTAGCACTGACATCATTCTTCACACACGTCTGCCCCACAGATGGACCCAAACTGAGAGCTCGAGCCCTTCGCCAGAGCGACCGAGGGGTCAAAATGACTGCATACGCTGTAAAAGGTAAGTATGTGGATGACGGCCACATTTCTAGCTAGAGGTCCAAAATGAAAACCGTGAAAGGCGATCAGGTAAAGCGTCTACGTAGCTTTGAAAATAAAAAGGGCAGAACAGAACAGTTAGTCCAGATAGACTCTCTTCACACTGCTGTCTCACTTGACACTTTGCTAGTTTATCATCTCCATTTTTCTCCAAGTATTGGCAAGCAACGGCCTGGCTCCTTGGCCGTTCCCATGGTGACATGCCTATCAACGCCAGGCATGTGCAAACAGAGCAGCCTGAGCTAACAGTTTAGACTCTGCCTGCGAGCTTCCAGGAGCCCGTATGCTGGCTGTCGGTGAAAAACGCCACTCCAGCCGGTGTCAGAGCAGACAAAGGGCACACTGGCAGGTCTCTATTTGAGTTGGCACTGCTCCATGCACCAATCCTGAAAAGTATCTCTGGAGCAAAGGAGGGGGCAGGCAGAGTTGTGGGTCGGGTAACACGCCAGAGACAAAAAGCACAGGGGATCAGCCCCGCTTGTCCCCAGGAGACACGGCAAAACATCAAGACAAGCCATGAAATCTTGCGAACAACACCCGCGGCAAAGGCCCGGGCTTCCCACGGTGATTTACTGTAAAACACCGAGCAAACACACGGGCAAATAACGGGGCAACCAAGGCGGACAGGCACAGGTAAATCAGCCAATCGGCGCTCAAGAAAAAGTGCTTGGTGTGACTTGTGAAAAGCTAACAGGAGCCCCTTGTCTGCTGATACAGCTCCGTGAAACATTCCCCAGCAGCGGCAGCCATTCCTCTCTCACGTCTAAACAGCCTTATTGATCAACACCAATCAGGACCGCAGCAGAGTGAAAACAGAACAGGGCGGATTACCGGACAGAAACACACTTCAGGGCAGGGCTTTTCCATTGTGCAGCAGGCTGTGGTGCATTCCACAAATTTACAAGATCAGGAGGTTAAGTCCAAGTCTTGACCCAAGCGTGACGCAACTTGAATGGGAGCGCTGAGCTGACTGAAATCCAATAAGAGATCAAGATCAGACGGGGAAAAAAATACAGTTTCTGAGCTGCAGTAGCCTTCAGGTCACCGCAGAGATCCCGTAGACCTAAAACTCCACTAGAGAGAAAGGGTTGTTGGTGATATTGTTTGTTTTTTATCCTACCAGATGTTATTCTATGCCTCTCTGTTCCCTCATTTTCCCGTTTTCCTTCCAAATTCTGCAAAGATAAGTGCAGCATTTCTGCCTGAAGTGCATTCTTGACCTACAGTTTGGATGCACGGGGCCAGACAGGCATTTCTGTACATTGGCCTCCACCCAGCTGCAGCCTCCCTTTAGACAAAGATTCCCTCTCTACTTCCCAGAATCTGTTTGCCGCAAGAGCCCGGCAGTTGATTTGGGAAGAGGCCCATACTCCGAGAGAGTAACGCAGGGCATGAGAGGGCCGGTGGTGTGGAAAATGAGAAAAATATACATATGCAGCTGACGTAGAGGGCCAAGTAGGAACAAAAGCACAGCAAACAGCTGGTTCTCATATCACAGTGAGGTAGTGATGATCGTAGTTTGGGCTCACTTTTGCTTTGACTTACATGTGCCCATAGATCACATTACATCCACTCTGGCTTACTGAGGGCTGTCAAAACTATTCCTGCTGTAGGTAGGACATTGCATAGCTGACCTGCAGCTGTCAGGATTGCCCCATTTTGTTTATCTATGCA
This sequence comes from Chelmon rostratus, assembly GCF_017976325.1. Classification (NCBI taxonomy): domain Eukaryota; kingdom Metazoa; phylum Chordata; class Actinopteri; order Chaetodontiformes; family Chaetodontidae; genus Chelmon; species Chelmon rostratus. The sequence continues at coordinate 25,996,593 of NC_055662.1, read as the reverse complement.
ATAGAGGTCAGGGTCAAAACGCAGTTTTATACACAGAACTGAGGCCACATCCTGCACACGGCAGCAGGAGGTAACCATAATATTTACACGACTCTACGTAAAGTTCGGTTTTCACGGCTAAAGAAATTATCTAATGTACAGTGCATGAACAGGTTGTCGAGAAGCCACTTTGCAGTGAGTGTAGCGATGCTCTTGTAACTACATTGATGACTCAGAAGCTGAATCTGAGTCAATTTCTCCCAGGAGGTCTATTTTGGCTTCGCAGTCACCCAGCTGGTAAATAACACTTCGAATTAACCACAGCCTGAGATGAGTGGAGTGAGAGCCCAGACTGACCAGGGTTTGTCACGGGGGTTTTTCTAGTAAGATCCTTCCTTTGACGCCGCAGCACCAATGTGAAGTGCTGTATGACAGCACAACATCTGGAGAGGCTTCCTGTAGCATCAGGAGGGAGTGAGGATTGAGGTCAGCTGGCGGCAAAATCAAGTGTTATAAGTATGACACATTCTCAGCTCTGCTTTTACAAACAGAAGTTTCTCTATGCAACATTTCCAGTATCCAACAAATCCAAAACCAAATTTGGTTTCATCTGGGTCTCGGTCACAGTTTTGCCCTTTGTGCTTATTTATCAGTTATTTACCGACAGTCCAAAGTTTAAGATACACAAAGTCCTGTGAATCTGTTTACTGAGTCTGTGGAGCGTTAGCAATTTGGCAGAACTTTTCCTTCATATGCAAAAGAAACACGATAACATTTCCACAGCTCCTTTTCTTACCATATGTAGGAGATTATTAGGGGTTGACCTGAATCTTGCTTGGAGTGCAGAAGACATTTAGCAGCACAGCATGTGTTACAACGCCTGAGTGCTACGAAGGTGCACAAAACACTTGCAGTAAACATAGGAAGCAAATCTGCAGTAGCCGTGGGTGACCATCACACTAATCATCAAAGCCTCTTCAAAGGGCCTTTAGGAGCATAACAAGGCGATTCATAGTATGAAACCACAGCTTTTACAAGAAGCTTCACAAAGGCCTGAAAGTGGCGCGCAGGCATTTTGCTGTGATGAAGCCGGGCAGCTGCTGCTGGGCCAGCGCAGCCCCGGGACCGATGCTGCTTTACTGGGGCTGCTGCTGCTGGAAAAGCAGCAGGAACCCTGGAGGGGAGCCTTAATTTGAACAGGCTGTGGGAAGGAGCTGGCACTTTCACTATGGCTACAAAGATTTGGCAATTATTTCAATCTTAAAGATGTTGGATTTTAATAATCTTAAAACACTGCTCAGAGCTTGTGTTGCTGCCGCCGCTCTGCTAATGCTGCAGAAGCCAGAATGAGAGTGAAAAGTGTGATGTACTCAGTGCCAGAACAGGTAAAGGCTATGAAGCTCCACTACATTTGAAGCAAATCAGCTCTGATCCACTCTGGGTCCAAAGGGGGAGACGTTAAATGGAACTGGACACGTCAGATTTTTTTGCCACAAGTTACTTCACACAAGTGTAATATTTTTGTGACTCTCAGTATTCTCAATGCAGCAATAAGCAATTTAATCTTGTCCAAATATTACATAAATCACATCAGCGCTCCCCCAGTGTCCCTAATGCCCCATGCAATGTGAGCACTGATTGTTGAAAAAGAAATAAAAGCCCAGCCAAAAGAAACTCAGACTAATGACCCACTTTCTCCCAAGAAATCAGCTTCATCTCTCTGAGTATGAACTCAAATAGTGAGGAAACAATTCAAATCCAAGACAGACAAAGGAACAGAGAGCCTTCTCTAAACCTGATGCCCTCAAGCTATATGTTGGTATTCTAGCAAATGTTTATTGGGGAGAATTAAGCATTTCGCTCTGTCTTCTTCCCAAGCATTGGGAGTCCTGCCACATTACTCAGCAGCAGCCCATAGACACAGACCTAATGCATGACACATCTGTATAGTCATAAACTCTGAGCAGAGATGGAAAACACGATGATGGGTTAAAAGGTTGCAGCAGAGTGGGAAACGGCTCGGCCTGGCTTGATCTGAGACTAGTTTTCATGTCTGGGGTGTACGGAGTGGAAATTGGCTTGGCTCCTACCTGGAGAATGTATTCCTGGCATAATGCATGATACTGTCAAAGTCATAGACTTCTCCCAGAGAGTCCACCTCACCCGGCTCCATCTTCAGAAAGTTATACTCCTGTCCTGTGAGAGGAAAAAGAGAAAAGCAGTTGGAATATGAAGCTGGGTCACTCCGTGTGCAACCTTACGTAAAAAGCATGCACAACTTTCCCTGAAATAACTCGAAACCAGCTAAAGTAATTAGCATCCACCATTGTTTATTCCACATTGAAAAGAAATCAGACTTTGCTTTTGATTTTTTTTAACACTTTAAATAAAACCCAATGAAAACTGCATGGACAAAAATGACTTTGTTGCACAACCTTTGGAGGCAATCACTGCACCTGTTAGCAGGTCGCTTGGCCCTGACCAAACTGCTCCAGCTGTCTCAGGTTTAATGCCTTCTGCAGAGCTTCAGCTCTTTTCATCAATGTTGCGAAGATTCAGATCAGGACTCATAGGAGGCCACTTCAGAATAGCTGTTCTTGGGTGCTTTTAGCTGTGACTTTTGGGTCATTATCCTGTTAGACGACCCATGACCTGCGACTGAGACTTCTCCCGACATGGATTAAAGGCACCCTGTGTTAGGTGCAGCAAAGCAACACAAAACTGAGCCTCCATGTTTCACTGTGTACAGGCTTTTCTGAGCCGATGTGACCAAAAGCTCCAGTTCTGACCCAACTGTCCAGAAGACCTTCTCCCAAAAGGACTGTGGTTTGTCAATGTGCATTTTAGCAAATTCCAGTCTGGCTTTTCTAGGTTTTTCTTTCAAAAGCAGAGTCTCCCTTGTCTTCTTCCATGGAGCCCACTTTCACAAAAAGCGATTATGCAATCAGACACTGACGTATCTTGAGCTTAGAGTTCATCTTGCATCTCTTTGGCAGTTATGCTTCATCTACATTATCCTCCTGCTCAATCTGGGGTCGATTTTCCGCTGGCCACCACGCTCTGGGAGGCTGGCTCCAGTTGCATGGATGTTAAACTCCGTAATAATATTTGAAAGTGTTGTCACAGGAACAGAAAACTTGGACCTGGTCTTGTAGCCATTACTTATTTACTTATTATTTTCTTTCTGGTATCCTCAGACTCTCTCTGGCCCACAGTCAGTGTGGTGCACCTGGTTGAACGAGTGATTATCAGATTGCACTCACCTGTGGTGATCACAAGGTGAATCACCTGCTTGAAATCCTATTATTTCTTGCAACTTCTAAAAAGGTGGCAAGAATATTGTCCAACTTATTGTTGGATTTCTGCTAAATAAGTTAGGATTCTGCTGTTTTTTCCTCTGCAAACCAAAGAAACACATGTGTAGATAATGAAAGATGCTTTAATTTCTCAGTTTTCTGGAAGAAATAGTGCCTTATTGAAAACAAAATTAAAGAGTTCCAATCTTTCGGGCCATGACTGTATGTCAAAGGTACAGTTCTACTTCGTCTGAGTGTCAAACAATGAGGCTACAGACAAGAAACACTCGATTTAATAGAAACCTGCATGCTGAGCATGATACCAGTGTACCCTACTGGTGTTTTTACCACCTGATCCCAGACTTTCTGTGAGTACAGATGTGTTGCTTTTATTAGTCGGTCTCTTACTGCTCCTTTCCAACATTATTGCTGAGAGACCTGTGCTCCTACCTGGCTGAATGTTGTCCCTGATAATGCTGACGTGTTCGTCTCGGTCAGGCCGCGTGTGTTCGTGCCAGAATCCGATCACATGACCCAACTCGTGCACCACGATGCCAAACTTGTCGCAGTTTTTCCCAATGGAGATGGCCTGGGGGCCCCCTCCGCGACGACCCACATAGGAGCAGCACCTATGAATCAGCAGCCAGACACACACACAGAAGCAGTGTTAACAAAGCCAAAATATAGTGACTGGACTTAATGAATAAAAAAAAATACTAACAAGCAAGAGGAAACTACAGAGGGAGGCCAAAAAAAGTCATGTTTCCCAGGAGAGAAGACGGAATGTGCCTCTGGCTCTATAACGCCTACCAGCGCCTATATTTCAAGCGGCTCAGTTCATATATAACGAAGCTCGTAATGAGAGCGACATTATCTTAACAACCTCTGGTCTGTTTAACAGGAGAGCCTTACGAGGCGACCCGTCATCCCCACATACAGCAGTGACATTCATTCATCCGTATGCCAATGCAAATGCTGAGAGCGACGGTGGGAGCTGGCTGGCTGCAGCGCTCCATCTCAGCGTGACATGAAAGGTTCAGTGTGGGAGTCTGGAGGACGGGCACACACATCACGGCCCTGTGGGCCAGACAGCCGCTCTCTAATTACTGCGAGGCCAGCCAGGCTCTCCTGAGACACGCCTTGAACTTTGCACAGGACAGATGGGGGCCTGCTGAATATGCAGCAGAGTCAAGCGTTCCCACTGCTAACCGCTGCCGCCTGCGTGGATAATGTCATCCCTGTTGCTCCCGAGGCCAGTTACCGGGCTAAAAATGGCTATCAACAGTTGGCTGGAAAAACTTCGGTTTCATGAGCTGCATCCGCTTTCTGTTAAGCTGTTTGTGCTGAATGATACATATCAGTGGGAGAGGTCCATTGTGTGTAATGACATAATGGTTCCAGCTTGTTTTCTGAATCTGTGTGAGGTTAAAACACGGGAAATGGCAGCATTTTGGGTTTGTGTGTCCTCTGGGAACCTCTCTAATAGTTCTTACAGCTTTGGCCTCTTTCTCTCAAATTCTCAAATTAAACGGTTGCACTGGTTTGCGTTCCCAACAGCAGCAAGTGCTTTAATTCAAAAACATTTCGTCGTTAAATAAAACAGGCCTGCACGTCCAAACAGGTTGTCATAGTCGCTTAGCAACGACAAGAGCCACAACCAGCACTTCTGTTTATGGAGAAATGCTGAGTGGACACTGAGCCCGACTTCAGTGGAGTAAACAGCGTTATAGAGGCTGAGGAAGTCTCGCTCTTGGGTGTGATTGAGTACGCCATGCGTGACACAAGTGCTCAGCGACGGACGCAGCGCGATGATGAGGCACAGGAAACATTCCTGGTCAGTGAATGGCCGTCTCTCTCAGGACTGGCAGGGGGCTGAAATAACAACTCGCACAGAGACTGCGAACAGGGAGGATGAACAATGGCCAAAGGCCGCCGAGCAGGAGGTGAGGAGAAGTGCTTCGGCGCTAAATAATTAGCAGGAGATAACGAAGGCTCAACAGAGGACGGCCATTGTTCAGTTCCTTCATGTGGGGGCTAAAAAACCCCACTGACTCACCCACATGGTCGGTAGGTGAAGACAATATAGCTCTCCTCCTGCGTCCTCTCAATAAAGGTCACACAGGTGTGCTTCTCCCAGTGCCGCATGGCTTGGCGGAATATAGCCCGCTGGCTGCCTGAATAGGACGACAGAGAGGGTGAGATCAGTAAAGCTGACACACACACACTCACACACTATAACACACACAGTGTTTCATAGAAAAGAGGAGATGAATGGAGAAGGAGGCAGCTGGGAACTGCTTCAGGACATGAAGTGTATCTAAGCTTCTGGAAATGAAATCACAGCTATATGCATACCATCATTCTATAAACCTGTATTATAATACTTCCAAAGCTTTATAATCATGTATTTATTAGAGAAAAATTACACTACTTATTTTGCTTTGAACAATTACCCAGCACAATCCCATTATATAGCTTTTTTTTAAGGCGACATGACTACATGACATGCTACAGCAGTGCATTTCTTTATCTCTTTATTCATTATGAGGATTTAGGAATTAGTCATTTAAAGATGATGCATCAGTACTTCATTTCCTGCAGTAACGAGACAAATAACATAACAGTGAATATATTTATTATTATAGAAGATAATTAATGTTAAGAATAATAATTACAAAGGCAATTTCTCTAGACTACTATAATCTGGTCCTGCACATATAGTCAAGAGGAGACTGGGAAACAGTTACAGGAAGCTCTAAAATACTGTGTTCACCCACACGGTGTAGCACAGTTCATGTCGCCATTCATCCTTTCAAAACAAAACGAAACAAGCCAAAAAAGGTCGAATCTCTTTATCAGTGAATTACAGAAGCGAGACTCCATAAACAACGGCATGCAGGAGTTGTTTTGATTAGTAAATGACTGTTACTTACCACTAAAGTTACCACTGATGACATAGGGAATAACACCTTCAGGCCAAACACGTTCAGGTCTGGAGGTGGCGGCCCTTTTCCTGCGGTGCGAGCCTTGCCTATTCTGGCTGCTCTGATTGGTGGCTCCTGAAGATTTCAAATCAAGACAACAAAAGCATTTCAATGCACTTGTGGGTCTGACGGAGGAAACGTTTCTCCAACGTCCTTATTAAGAGCAAAGAAAGCTTTACCCTCAGATTACAAAAGAGGTCTGAAACTACAGAGCATTAATGGAGGTTTGATGCCATTCAGAAAATTCTAATTACTATTTCTCATTTAGGAAATTACATTTGCTCCCTTAAGAGAGACATTTGTTCAAATAACATTGTTCTTCCTGTTTTGCACTAAATGGATTTTACTGAAGCTTACTGAGCTTTCTTCTTTCAAAATTAATTTCACCGGTTTAATGTCACTCAAACACACATAAATGCAGAGTAACCATGGAGACTAAGCTCCCACCTAAACCTGATGGTTACAGTGAGAAACATCCATATGTGAACCACCTATAGCGTAATCTGCCTACTGGACTTCATTATGCTGCAGAACAGACGTCACTTTCCTTTGACTTCTTCAGCTCTTCTCAGTTATAGAAAAAAGCGTGTATCCTGCAGATAAAATTAATAAATTATGGAAAGTACATGTGCTTTTGTTTAATCTACTGAATGATGCAGCTTTGTGGCAAAAGAATGGAAAGGTTTTTTTCCAGTGACATAATTACTTTGGTTTTAATTGGTATCTTATGTTTTGGTATTAGTCATTACGGCAATAAATGAACGAATACAGGCAGACTAAAGTGTCACAGTGATCATCTTCTTATTATGTGAATTAAGCTGAAATGTCAAACAATTTTGTATCTAGACAACCTAATTATGGAAGTAAAATTATGCTTTAGTGCATCATATTCTGCAGCAACGTTCAACCCTTTTCAGCAGTCTTTCTCTGTGGTGAACCACAGAGAAAGACTGTGTTTTTAAACACCTTTAAAGGAAATAAATGCAGACTTTTGATAATGTATGCTGCATTACATCATTATACAAAAATACATCCTTTGTTTAAAAAGTAGAATCTTTCCCTTAAAAGGAGGATCAGTGACGTCCTTCAGCACAAGACTGACAGACTATTGAAAAACCCCTTGAGATACAGTTCATGCAGTGGAACAATTTAATGGGCGTGTTGAGAAGAAGTCATACAATTAACATTTCTATAAAAAGACAACGTGCTGCTGTGTCTTTACATCGCTTCTAATTATTTTCATTCAACCAAATGTTTAGGACAGAAATAACTGGAGGTTTTCTTTCCACAAAAAGACTCCAACAGCTTATTTCACTCATTTTCTCATATTTGGGTGAAGGTGCTCGTGTAAGTTAAATCTGTCTTTAATGAAAGCCTGCAGAATCACTATTGGTTATAATGGTTAACACTATTAAACAATTAGTTAACATGTTGACCTCTATCCATTGTGGAGGTTTAGGTGATTTCTTAGACTTCTGGTACCTAGTTAGTTGGTTAATGGAGAAGGAAACAGTCTGAGGATGTCATAACTCCAGCAACGCTTCTAGTGTAAAGAAGATCTTTATTGTGAGACATTACCTGATGACCCTGATGAAGGCCACAAGCTGGAACGTGTTTAAACTTTGTCTCACAAAAAGGTTGTTCTTTATACTATAAGTATCGCGGTAGAGACGAAAACAAGTACATCTGGTTTCCGTGCATCCTGCACAACAAGGGCTGTTGTTCCATAGCAATACACGAAGCTGTGCTACTGCAAGCCCTCATCTCGTCTAATGAAATGTGATTAACATGCAAGCCACAGTTTGCAGCAAGTGTTTTTTAATTTGCTGGAAAAATGTGTTCTGTTGAATTTCAGTCTGCAGGAGTAAATCCTAGCAGCCTGGCGAGATCAATTAGCACGTACACTTGTGCATGTGTTGAGGAAAAGTCCGATAACAGCCAAATCTGCTCGGTTAACTGATAAGAAAGCGTGCCGGGGAGACGGAACTTGTGGAAGATGTGTTAATTACAATAATATGATTGCATCTGCCTCCTTCATTCATAGTTAGAGAGGGAAGGCTTTTAGGTCAAAGGTGTTATTATTATTCTGATCGTGTTATTTATTCCTGCTCTTCGATTGATGTGGGGAAGGCAACAGTTTGGATCGGGTGAAGGGGCACGACCACACCTGTAACAGAGATGAAATTAACCATAAAGCTGGTGCGTTCAGGTGCATGAGGGAAACTGAATTCACTGACGCGGTATGGAATAAACAAAAAATATTGCAATAATGTTTAAAGGTATCTTGATTAATAATTACGATGCACATCTGTGTAAGGTGATCTGGTCTAGACACTTTACTGTGTGTGTGTGTGTGTGTGTGCAGCCCAAGAAAGGTGCATGAGAGCTGACAGTGAAACCTGGGTGTGATATCTGACCTTTCTTTTGAGAAACAAATTACTAATGTTGTTCAGTCATTAAGGAGCACTGCAGAGATCAAGTCTTTTCTCTCTCGGCCTGACCGCGAGATGCTCGTCCATGCCTTTTTTTCCATCTCTGTTGGATTACTGTGATTCATTGCATTCAGGGTTGAGCCAAGAAGCCATCTCACCCCTTCAGCTAGGACAAAACGCAGCTGCTCTGCTTTTGACAAATACCCGTAGACAAGGTCACATCAGCCCTGTTTCAGCCTCTCTTCGCTGGTAACCAGTCAGTTTTGGAATTGATTTTAGGATTTTACTGATCACCTTCAGAGCACTTCATGGTTTAGCTCCCCTGTGAGCCAGGGTGGCCTCAGATCCTCGGCCAGGGCTCTGCTGGCTCTTCCTGAGCCCCGGCTCGGGACCAAAGGTGCACAGGCTGTTGCAGTGATGGTCCCTTGCCAACACGTCTTATCAATTTCATTCTAACTAGTCATCTGTATTCTTATTTGCCTGATGTCTTAATCCTGGTTTAGTTTTGTAGAGCACTTTGTAACTCTGAACACTAGAGTCTTTCCACTACCCAACAATTAGATGTGCAAGGACTTATCCGCTCAAGTTGACAAATGGCTTTTCAGAGATGAGTGTGCACACAGCCTCTATCTGGAGACACGAGCCTCCTCTGACCTCCCTGCTCCAGAGGTCACTATTTAGTCTGAAAATCAATCAAACAACAGCTGAAATGTGTTTTTAATCCTACAAAATGTTTCTTTTCCCCCAAATGCTCATTAATCTGAATGAAAAACAGAAAACTGACACCATTCCAGCACAGACGGCAACATGTGCGTGCCTGTCGGTTCACGCTCACCTATAGTTTATAGGATTGTGAAGCCTATCGGTCCCTGTTGACTCACAGCTGTTGCTTAAACACGGTTTTCATTTTAAGAACAACATTTAACCTGGCAAAGCCCGGCAATTACTGTCGAACACAGCGGTGCAGGTGTAGCAACGTGTCGTGGTAACATGACAGTTGTAGGCGAAAACCTTTAAAGAGAGCTCATGAAACACACACAGCTGATATTCGACAGGTGCTGCTTCAGACTCCCAGTTTCAGAGGGTGTGAGTGGTTTGAGTTTTAGTGTTGGAGAGTGAAATGTCCGTGTATAGAGTTATTCCCCAGCGAGAAACAAAATGTGGGAAAAACTTTCATTTCGGGTGTTTTATTGCAATTTTATCTGGAGTGACAAGCCAAAAGACTTCGCCGCCGTGCTCTAATGAGGACTTTTCACCTCAAGCTGTAATCTTTCAAGCGGTGCTTTACCTGTGTCTGTGTGATTAACAATCTGGACGGTTCTCTGGGCCACATCTATTATTCTGTCCACTTTAAACATTCGCAGGTCCTCCTCGTCCAGAGCAATGTCTCCCAGAAAGGCAGCTGAAACAGACAAACAGAGAAGGCACATGTCAGACGACTGTAAGGCAACTCGACAATACAAAGCATCAGTCTGAGCCGCCCAGTTGCCTCAAGCGCTTCCTGCCGCTCAGACTGAGTAGGATGCACGGAGGCCCAGGGAAAGCTCTCGTGGAAGGCCTGGAGCATGTAGCACACACAAATAAAAATATATACTCCATTCCTTCCTTGGGTCTGTTCTGTTTACCCTTTCCTTGCAGTGAAATAGAAACAGAATTGTGAAACAACAGCATGTCTGTTTGGATAACAGGAACGCCGCCTTCTCTGGTCTCCAAATTACAGGATGGAAATGTAAGCAACATATTGCACATGGCTCGGGACGGTTCCTGCAATGAAGAGAGAGTTTGAACTCTCTCAACCTGATCGCTGATGTGATCAATTGAGACATCTTCAATCCAGATGTTACCAAACAACAAAATTCACACTGTGCGCTTTGGCGTCCTTGGACAGCTAATGAGAGCTATCAGATATGACACACTGACACTGCCTCAGTGGAGTAATATGGGGCACCTTGAACAAGTAATAGCTCCTTAATGAGGCCAAGGAGAGGGAAAAATAACCGAATAGTCCCACTTTATGAGGAATGTGCTTTATGGGATTCCTTACTAAATGCCCCATTTCTGCGGTGGATATGCTAGGAGTCCTCTCCACAGAGACAGGGCACTCAGTTTTACAGGCTTTTAACACCAGCACGTCTCTAGAATTTATGGCCCAGCTTGTATGCAAAAGTTAGAGGGGGGGTTGTTGGGGTGTTTTGTTGGGAGAGAAGGGCAAAGGTGTGGCGCTGCAATCCATGTCTGAACAGGAGATGACAACGAGATGGGAAGGGAAGAGAGGAGGAAGGCATCTCCCCTCTGCCCAAACCGCAGCTCTGAATAGGGACACGGATGTGCAGCAGAGGGAAAATGACAGCCTTCTGGATGTGTGTTTGGAGGTTAGTGTGGTGGACGGGAGACCAACCCAGAGGGGTAAGACGCTGGGAGAACCACTAAACTGTAGAGTTAATGGGAGTGATTTACAGTGCTTGTGTTTGTCAAACATCTGCGTCTGTAAATCTTCAACACGATACAAGCTGCCCTTACTGTTCCAGCCCAGTTATTCACAGTTCAAATGCAGGTACAAACATATAAGACAGGATGGAGATATGTGCAATGGGACACCCTGATAAGCTATGTGAAGCTTGGCCCCGACACTAAGCAGATAGTATCTAAAATATATATTTATGAACATGTGAAAAGGGCATGTATCATTACAACCTGGCAACCTAATAACCAGTAACACAGTAACATTTTACAACCTACCAAACACTTAAGACTAACCAAACCAAAAAAAAACAACTAAATGGTTCAAAGACATTTATTTCATGAGTTTAAACATTGCTTAAATAGGCAAGAAACAACACACAGCCACACAGTGAAGTGAAAATAACAGAAACATTTAAACGGATGGTGCAGGAGTCCTCAGCTGCCACAGATAATGACATTTTTATAGTGTTATCAATCTCTTTCCACACCTGCCGCGCGCTGCAAACCACACTAAAGCTCGTACTGTGAAATACACAAGAAAATCCATCGTGTGTGGAAAAACTTGATTTTATTTTGTTTTCAGGCAGCTCAAAGCTTTTTTTCCTTTCCTTTTCCACACCAAAAACATTCACAGGAAGGTCTCTCATCCCCTGCACTCCTATTAAAGTTTGACACAAGAGAAAAAGGGATGAAAAGCACAATAGAACCAAAGATGAAAACACACTTGGCTCTCGTCCCTATTCAGCAGAAGAGGATTATTGGAACAATCTGGAGTTGCGAGCCAGTCTTCCACCCTGCAGGTCGTAGAGGATGCACCACAGAATGACTGTGTTTGGGATGAGAGGTTAATGATAGCAATAATAAAAGGTGTCAATCGCCGCCGGCAAGACGGGGCATGCACAGAGGACAGGTTTAAATTCCAGAGGTCAAAGGGATCCTCTAATTTGTGCTCGCAAAAAACACACTAATTCACTCTAAAATCCCTGAGACACAAAACAGACAACTTGCAATCAGCACTCCCGCTGACAGGCAGTGCCAAGAACAGCAGTGATAAGGGGAAGCTACCAGATGTCGTGCTGTACAGGATGGATAGGCTGACTACGCTATTTTTCTCTTTTATCTTCACATTTTTTTAGATGATTCCCAGAACTGGCTGAGCGCTGCGAAGAACAGGCAGTATGAGAACAACTACTGCCAAGTCGCTGTCATAAAAGACCCAAAGCACCGAGAAAAAGTATTCAAAACAATTCTATGAAACTGCTTTTCATTCCGTGTTGACTGAAGAAAATCAAACAACAACAACTGGCAAATATTAGCAGGCTGTGACCAAATAACGAGGTGCACCCCCTCCACCCCCGTGAGGTTCACAGAGGGCTGCGCTCTCTGCCCAATCATCCACCACCGTGCTGAAGACAGGCCGGTTAATCCGCAGCGTCATTGTTCTCAGACAACAGTGGAGATTGAAGTGAGCAAATGCACGGCCAGGCGGCATTAGGGCTCATTTCCCCCGGGCGCAGCAGTCGTCCTGGAGACGCTGTTGCAGGTTTATGGAAAGACTCGCAGGGATTGGGAATTAATCCCCTTGTCTCCTGGCTTTAATTATCCACAGACACACGGTTTTAGGAATCTTTTGTACGCAACTCATGGCTTGGATTGAGGGCAGGCCGTGGAGAAAGGTGATAAACTCATCGAGATACAGAGCGCTGTCATGATGTGGAGAACAAACACAGAGAGGCGAGTGTGTTGTACTGTAGATTAAAACCCGGTGAATGTGGCAGATGGCAAGTGATCACCGTAGAGTACAGTGCTGCATCTCTGTCCAAACACTCATTACCTAAATGACAACAGCTGCAGTTATAATACTAATATCTATGCAGAATAGATTTTAGGAAGATTTTTGCTGCTTTTATAGTTCATATGCATCTTTAGAGATGGAAAAAACAAAAAAAAGAAGGAATTTAACTGCAAACCTGTGTGTGTGTATATCACACAAACTAATGATTTACATTGAAATGCTGGATTGAACATATTTAATGTGTGATAACCTCCAAACTCCTCCCCCCGTCATTGAAATTTTTAGTTAATCTAACCCATCATAATCCGTCTCATCTCAGACTGCCCCCATCAATCGGCGTATCCAGTCAGATTACGCGTGAGAACTCAATCAAATTAATCCCATTGATTCGCGTAATGCCCTAGCCTCGACCTCTGCGGTGTCAAACACTCCTCGACTATTCCCATAAATCTCCTTCCGCGAATGCCAGACCACGACATCTGCCGCTGAAACCTGCACAAACATCAATACTAAGCCTAAACAGACACCGACACCAGCCTATATTTAGAAGGCCAGCTCCGCTGCGAGGCCACGGCCGCTCCTCGCTGTGCTCGCAGAGACGTTAAGGCAGTCCATCCCTATAGGAGACCTAATGATGAGGGATGAGAAAGCCTGGCCAATATGTAAGCCTGGAATGCATCACAATGCCCTGGCACCGCCTTTCACGGCCCCTGTTTGGTAACAAACGCCGCATTTGAATTCCAATGGAGGCCAATAGTGTATTGCGTTAAGGTGATTACCATCTGATGACAGTGTAAGTATCACTTTTCAGGTTTCATTCTGTACCAGCCCTTTCCGCCACATGCTGGCCGCTGTGCCTCCAAACACTGCACGGAAAAAGGAGAAGTCACCTGTGAAATGTGAATATATAAGACAAAAATGAGAAAAATAAAGCCTATTCCCAACAGAGGAATGATGCATTATATTATGCAGGTCTGTTGTTGTGTAAATTTGGTGCCTCTCTCCTCTGTAAAAAACACACCAGCTGTTATTCTTCAGCAAATGCTTACCTTGACATTTCCTAACACTGCAATTTGAGCTCAAGGCGGGAGAGGGGAAAAAAAAAAAAAGTCTACTTATCTGCACTCGGCTCATTTCAAAAAGTTATCCAAGGTATAATTAGACGAGAGATTCGGGCGAAGTCAAGCTACAGCCTGAGATTCGAGTAATTATTTTCCAATAAAAGCCTGAGGTCTCATCAGCGTTGCTGTCACCGCGCTGCGGCTTCGGTCTTATTGACAAAATGAGAGCGGCTTCAGATGCAAAGGGCACACAGCAAGAAGCTGCCTCCTCCTTTAACATTTCACACTCCATCAAGCCCATTAGCAGATTGGATTTCCCAGCTCATCCCTGCCACTGATTACTGATATAACCTACTGCCAGTCGAACCTCCTCTAATGACTCATCAGCTCGCCGGCCATTTGTCTTTTTTAATGTCAACAATACACAGCATTCGAGCTCCTTACATGGATGAATAATTCATCGCCACACGGCAGCGATTTTCACCTTTCACAAAACTTATTTTGACCATCCAGACTTCATATTTGTGGTTTAGACGGCAGACTAACACATACTCACACAGTCTGGCGTGAGGAAAGAGCAGGTTTTCTCAGAACAGATGTCCAAAGCAAAGTTTAAATGGGTTTGTGGATGAACTAAATCCGGAAGATATCCTCAACCCTGAACACTTTCCATAAATAATACCAGGAGAAAACACCTTAAGTATTCACTACAGGTGGAGGGAACAGGAAAACAATTCTTCCAGATGAGCAGCAACGTAGCACAGCTAAATTATTTACAAAAAACAAACTGTGAGTAATGAAGAAGTGACTGCTAAGCTGTTCATTATGGCAGGCTAATTGGGCATCCTTTGAGCCATTTAAATGAGCTCTTCCAAAGCATTTGTTGTTACTTAGGCTCCGTACCCAGACTTGGTATTAATGTAATGCAAGATTAGTTATTACTTAGCTCTGACAACAAACATATTGTTCCAACTAACGCACCGAGATCGTGCCAGTAGATTGGCTCCCTAATCACCCGAACCCTGCAGAGAGGGAAGTAGCAGGGGTCCTGTAATGTAAAAAAACACCCAGTGTGGGCTCGGCTATATAGCCTGAATACCATGATAAAAGAAAAGCATCTGCTTAAGTGTTGCTTAAAGGCCCAATCATGAAGTTCAACAGCCCCATCACATTACCGGAGCAGGACTGAGGGATGGAGCTGGGTAACAAGCTGCCATTTTCAGCTGCTCCGACGCTAAAACCCATTCACAAAAAACCCGGTCAACACGACCCACGATTTCATGTGAAAAATTCATGTTGATGCTTTTTAGCAGAAGATTGTTTCACAACATTTAACAGCAGATTATGATCTCTCATGCACAGTGGCCTCCTGATGTGTAATCATCATGCAGTAGGTCATAGTGGCTTTTTACAGGCCTTAAACAGCAAATGGGTGAATAAAAACCACACTTATGAGAAAATAAAAACCCCGAAACACTGCAATCTAAAACAATCCAGCTGTTGTTTTTTAAATGGCCAAATCACAGCCAGCAGAAGTCTCTGCTGACAGCGACAAATTCTTCAGAGGCGGCAGGTAGATGGTGGATAACCTACCAGCCCCATCGTGAATGGCCTGCACTCACCTCACCTGGGCCGGGGTGGCACAGTGCGACTGGCCTGCCCTCCACCTTCCAGCCGCACTCTCCCCCTGGCACGAGGTGAATGACCTACAGTCTGTGTGAAGTGTTAGAGCCAGTCGGAGGAGAGAGCCGGGGAGGACGGGGGGGAGGGCAAGGGAGACGAGAAAAACCACTTGCATAAGAGACGACAAGACAAGAAGGGGGTGTTCAGGTTGTCTGCGGGACAGGAGCTCAAGCACGAAAGCACTCATCCACAGCTCGAACATGCACACTGCTGTCACAGGAGTCTTACATAGATTAAGATGTCTGCATACGTGCACGTCACTCTTTTCACGATGATCATTAAGGCAGAGCAGACAACGAGCGTGACTGGTTCACATCCATTTTTCATGTTTTTAAAATGAGTGGATCTAATCTCAGTGGGTTGTTAGAGTCTTAAATGACTTCCTGGGATGCTGCCAAGTTTGGAGTTCTGCAAACTAAGGAATTTTCCACTGGTTAACTTCCTAAATAGATGGCATTACTTCAGTGTTATTGCACTGCTCGCTTCAATCAATGCACATTTCTGTCTCGTCTGGTATAGCGATGAGTTATTTAATCCTTTGTAAATGTGAACATTTTTTAGGGATTTTTATTGGCTTAACTGCAAAGGAGTGGCACACATGCACTGTGGCAAGAAATAAGGACTCAACTGAGGGCATTTTAAATAATCAGAGGTAATTAAAGGTCGCCGCTTGACCAACCATCAAAAACACCCGAACAAGAGTCATGACTGCGTTCACTTTCAACACACCAGTGTCCCCCAGTCAATTAGTGAAAATCCTGACATCGAGGAAGAGCGCTAAGCAAGGACAGCATGAAAATGAACTCCTCGCAGAGCATTCCTGCATAAGAAACTTCACACGGCCGTAAGCATTTTCCTGGGCGGAAGCAGCATGACATAAAAATGCTGACCTCGAGGCCACGGAAAGCGATCAAATACACTCAGTGCAGCGGTGTGCTTGAAAAATGAGAGGGAGAAAAAAACTAAGAAAATCAATAATCCAAAAATCACCTAGTCCGTGCTTGATACTAGTGTGACTACGGTGAAAAATGCTGTCTCTGGTGTAATGCATCTGAGTGAGGAGGAGTTGGGAGTAAAAAGGGAGAGCTGAGAGATCCTGGACATTTCGCTGCTTGGTGGGAAGGAGAAAAGCAGGTGGGTGTTGGAAGAGCTGGAGACCGGGAGGGTTACGGGAGTGGGAGTTTGTACTTGTGACCGTCTCCCAACCACCTGTCTGCAGACGTGCCCAGAGGAAACCACAAACAAAAACGGCACTCCGTTCAAATCACACTTCAGACTGGATGAATAATAATGATAACATCCTCACAAACAAGCTAAACACCAAACACGAGGGGGGATTAACAAGCTGAGATGTCACCACCGAGACATCAGATATCAACAATCTCCTGTAAACAAAGGCCAAGTGTAAACACAGCATCAGCAGCCCTTCGTCAGTTTACCTTTCAGGCTTATGTGGACGCCACGTCCATACGTGTGATGCAAAAACAATCTGGCGCGACCACTTGAATGACTCATATTAAGCAAAAACAGGAAGCGACGTCTTTGCTGACTTGTACGCGGTTCATCTGCAGCCTGACCTTTGCCGTGTTTGTGCAAACAGCCACAACACTCCTAAAGCACCATCTTTACGTCCCCCTCGACTCTCGCTCCTCTTCTCAGGGGAAGGGTGAAGAAAACAGACAGGCGGGATAGCAGAGAGGCCCGGGGGTTAAACTGTGTTTCCTCCTCCACCGCCACATCAGAAATTGTCAAACGCCAAATCAGTGAGCACTTCCAGGACTTTAGAGGTCATTCGGCTGAAGCCAACTCTCTGTATCTGTAACCTGAATACTTTCACCAGATGGAAAACACAATCTGTTCAAATTCCCCCAAAGGGATTTGGCAAGACAGTGAGCTCACAGCACACACACACACACACACATAAAGATTACAATGACAAGTCAGACATGCTTTGGCCGAATGACGGCAAAATGTGCAGGTCTCACCAGAGCAGAAAGGAAGCGGACATATTTATACCTTGAGCCACAACAGCCAGCAGAATTATGTGTGCATAATTTCTAAGCTCCACTGTACTCTCCTCTCTCCCCTTCTCCACTTTGTTTTAGTGGCTGTGTGAACAGCCGGTGGAAAAAAAAAAAGACTATTTGTACAGTGAAGGAAAAAAAAAAACAGCAGAAAGGGAGCAGAAGTCTTTAAAATCAAAGTGCAGACTTCCTTTGTTTGCCCAAAAGCTTCTTTTTTATATATATAAAAGACAGCCTGCAGGAACTACACGGTCCCATTTTTAGAGAATAAAAGTGGGAAAAAGCAGGCTGCAACTTTTCAACGAGCACTTCAGTGAAAACTTTTCAAGTGTGGTTAAACGCATTGAGAGACTCATCCTTTTTATTCTCAACCTCACGATCCGTGCAGCCGCTCCGCGAGCTGGGTTATCCGAGGCGACCCAGTGTGCGCTGCAAATGTTTCAAACTGCACAAACTATGTCACTCTGTGCAAAACAAATGCACACAATGTTCCCTCGAGCTTTCCCCAAACTACATCCACGCACTGTCATCTCTCTGAAAGCGGTCTCTCCGGCCGATCTCTGCGAGCTCCGCAAACACATTCGTGGCATGTTTCTACCTCCACGTAAAAGGTAAATCACACAGCGAAGAACAGGGGGGAAAAAGGGGGAAAAATCTCACCAGCTTTACAGGGATCCTTATAGTCGATCGCCTCTGATGTGGCAGTGGGGTCCACATAGTAGCCCGGATCAATCGCGTCCAAATCGATCGCCAATGTCACGCCGAGACAGGATAGGAGAAACCAACATCTCGCCGTGAGATCCATTATTGTGGTGGGGGAAACGGCGAAAGGCGAGGGATAAAGGTAAAGGAAGAGAGAGGGAGAGAGAGACAGAGAGAGAAGAGTGGGAGAGAAAGAGAGAGAGAGAAAATGGGAGGTTTTTTTGGGGGGGAAACGAGATCCCTCCGGAGGGCGGGTTTTAAATCCAGCCTCTCTCCGGTGTCTTCTTGGCTCTGGGGGCAGTGATTTCTCTCCTCCAGCCGGAGCTTCGGGCTGGCGCACAGTCCTGCCCGACAAACTTTGATGATATGGCAGCTCCACAGGGGCGGTGAAAAGGGCCTTTTACTCGGTGATGCCCCTGTACGTTTTTACTGCTGCCTCGTCGGTCCATCAGGGGTCCTTGAAGAGCCTGCGAGGGACCATAATCTGGTCCCCGAGATATTATCTTGCGGTAGTTTCTCCACAGCCCTGTTTGTAGTTGCAGACATTAATTCGGTGTTAAATGGAGCAGAGTAGAGATATCATCATATTTGCCTCCTTGGAGAACGAGCTTGTAAAAAAAAAGGGGGGGGGGCCCTTTGCGTGAAAGTTTTGCTCTCGCGCTGTTTATAAAAGTGCGTAAAATTCAAAAGTTGAAATAAAACCGTCCTCACCTGAAGCGGTAGACGCTGATCATTTCCGTATCTGATGAATTCAACTCGCCTCAACTCCCACCTCTGCTCTCATTTCGTTTCCTGTAACCCCCCACCGCCATCCCCACACGCACACGCACGCACGCACGCGCAGGAGACGGCCCCCGCGCACGGTTTACGCACGCACATTATTCACACGTGCGCAGTCCAGACGCCCACTCGCGTTATCGCACGCGCAGAAACAAACAAAAACAAACAAACAGACTGAGCTTGACCTTCCTGGGGGAGGCTCACTCACCTATGAGGAGTCACGAGCAAATGGGAGAGATTAGAGCGCCGCCTGTTGGTACTTAACGGAACACCACACGAAGAGGCTGTGAATCAATAGCGAACAAACATGAGAGGCAGTTTGGTGAATCGTGATAGCCAGAGTTTGGCCAAAAAAAAATCCTAGCTTTATCAATTTATAATTGAATAAACTCATTATTTAAACTGGGGCGTCTCTGGCAGCGACGCCTCAGGTTCAGCACGCACAGACTGCTCTCCTTGACTTAAAGCCTAAATTTATTTATAACATCAGTTAATCATCTAAACTACTGATTCATTTGTTCATCTTTCCCTCCCAAACTGTTTGATTTTCTCTTGCACTTCTCACTGGTCTTATGCAAGTGGCCAATTCTGATTTTAATCAATCGAGCTGGGGCTGAAACATCAACCAAAATGTCTTCAGACAGGAGAGAAACGAAGACGCGCTCAGTTTCTTCATTTATCACACTGCAGCCAATTTCTTGCCCTTAATGTGGAGATTAGATGGAGAGACCTCAGATGGATTGCTTGAATATCCACTGCTGCTGATGATGGGAGGCTACGCCAGCAGCTCTGCTGTTCTCTGTCTGACTGGCATCAGTTATCCTGTCCTCGCCTATTACACACAAAGCCTGGTTTATAGAAGAGGGAAGAAACACACTCCTCTCTTTATCTTATCTGATGGCCTATGTGTGGAATTTAAGACAGGATGTCTGCTGAGATGAGTGGGCTGTATTTATGCTGCTGCTGTAAACACAGCAGTATAACCATCACGCACGAGAGTAAGCGCCTTCATTATATTTTGAATAAGTGGAGTTTCTTAGCTTGCTTAATGCTACAAGTGTTGAACACACAGGAGCAAATATTTAGATTAGTAAACAGGGAACACAGTTGAGTGTCTTCAGGCAAATCAGTTGTTTTTACTGTGGCAGTTTCAAGCAAAAGGTCCATATAAGTGATGACACAGTGCAGATGGGAAATATTGCCTTATACAGACTAACAAATACTGTTTATCATAAATACCAACAGACATGACCTGTTCATGTATTGCATCTTTTTGAGTGCACAGTGCATATTGTTCAAAGTGAGTCCTGCACAGGAGCACAGCCGGCAGCGGACGTCTTTGACAATATACTGTAGCTTTTGCAGTCACATGATTATGACCAATATTGGCATTTAATTGGTGTAGAAATTTAGCTCTTGACATATTTCAAGCATGTCATATGGTGGAAGAAAACTGCTGCACGACAAGCAGTAAATATGATGAAATACTGTCATGATGTGAATATAATTACTGTGATGAATAATATGAAAGCCATGACCAACATTCAAATTTAGTTATCTCACAAATATGGAGATATCCAGTCGTGACATCAAAATGCTTACTTTCCTGTAATCATACTTGTCTATGATGGCCTGATACATGGGATACGAAAAGGATTTTAATATACACTCTAGTAAAAGTTTTTTTTTTTTTTTTTTTTTTTTTTTTAATTGCCGTGTGGTATGTGTGCAGCATCAAGAGTTGCACATCTGTCCTTTTGTAGCCTGCACACTGGCATTATCACAGTCCAGTAGGTTGCAGTTTATCCCCACACGATGTAATTTCCTCCCTAGAGGAGGACATGGGATGATGTTGTATATCAGGCTGTCAGAATTTGTTCATTAAAGTTAAAGGTGCAAGAAGAGAGCACAGGCTGTAGCATGAAGAGCAGCACTGCAGTGTTAGTAGAGTCAGCGCTCCGTGCAGGGAGGTTAAGCATCGTCGCGGCTCAGCCACAGCCGACGGTGGCTGCCTGGCCTTTTCCAACCATCTCGCCTGGGGAGCCCTCTGGAGGATGTGAGGCAGGTGTTCTGCGTGTTGTGGGGTGTTGCGTTCATCACTGCAGGGAGGGTACAGGCTTTTCAGCAGGCTGTGGCTCCCAGACGCCTCTGGCACAGCACCAGCTTAATCCCCACATGGAAACCGAGAGCTGAGATTTTCACTGCTGTAAAAGGGCAAAGCGAGATGAATGAACACACAGAACAGAAAATGTAATTATAAACCTGTTTATATAAGTCTTCAGGACAAAGAAATGTTTGGCATTTACTTCATCGGCTCCAGAACCGGCTGACAACAACTTCAGAGCATGCACAGTATCTTCAGCATGTGAGGATATTTTCAGCCATATCAGAGCATTTTTAGAAGTGCAGCTCTGCTTTATGCACAGCCTCCCATTTAAATTAAGATAACACTTAGCTGAGGAAGAGGGAATCTGTGGAAACAGCTGTTCTGTAAAACAAGGTCTTTAATTAAAGTGTAGTCACCATCATTTAAAAGGAAAACATATCAGTGTGCTTTTGTTTAGAAAAAAAAACCCCAAGTATGTGCATTTAACTTAAATGCACATTAAACAGAATACGATGATAAATTGGGTAACTTAAAAAAAAAAAAACATAGTTACAAGCTGCAAAACTATTTCATGGCATTGTGGTTGCCATGACAGTGGAGATATTCCTAAGCTACCCAAAAAGGAACATTTCCTTGAGCTGTATAGATAACAATGTGGGCAGTGTGAAAGCACAAAATGCAAATGCACTCGCATACATGCACTATGGCTGCACCCAGCAACACAACTTCTGGATGAAGTTTCATAGCTGTATTATAGGAGTTATAGGTTCACATTTTAGGGCTCTGTCAGCACTCCCTCGATGTATGGAGAAATGGATCCTGACTGCAGTAATAATTAGGTGGTAAAATATTCTCAGGAACTGGAAAGCACCTGAGTGCCTGCTTTTCAGGACCAGGTGACTGAAACAGGAAAAGTTGCGTATGAACCATTTCACACGGGTCAGAAGAATATAAGTGCACAAGGGAAGCACATGAAAATAAAAGCATATTCAGGTGGATTGTGTGTTCGTAAAAATCCTCCATCTGTGGTGAGGATTAATGTGCTTAGTTTCTTTATGAGATCACGTTGATTTATTGAATTGTTTGTCCCTGTTGTTTACACAGGTAGAGAGGGAGCAATGAAGGACGACAGAGGACAGATTTGTTCGTTGGATTGTTGTACACTGATCATTTTGTATATTGAAAAAAGAAAATCCAAGTCATATTAAAAAGGTAGATGCATGAATCAACAAGTAGAAGCCACATGTGCTATTTCATGAGAGATAATAAGTAACCAGGAAAATGTGCTCACAACCAGAGTCATTACAGTAAATGAGACACACCTTTGGCTCATGGGTACGAGTCGGCGTCACAACCTCACCAGCTTGGCTGAGAGATCCCACTCGACTCGGCTGTGCTCCTCGAAGGGTCACCGTTATCGAAGTGGGGGCTTTCTGCCCTACTGACACACAAACAAAACTACTGAGCACTAACAGCTACACATGCTAATCCTGAAAATACACTAAAAAAAGGGCTTTAGCATTTGACTTTTGCCATAAAATCAGCAGAATTAAGTTTTTACTCAGTTCGATAAGCAAATTTAAACGAGAGCAGGGTGTTGGACAATGAACATAATGAGGACTAAAAGCAAAGTTTTTGTTAAGTAAGAGGGGTGAGACATACAACGGATTCACACTGGAAGAGGAACAGGAGCAACGAAAACATGAGTTTGATTCCAGTCTTTATTGTAACAGGAACAGAGCTTGGGTGAGACCATGTTTGCTTTTCAACACGTCTCTGTGAAAGTCAGCGTTCATACTTATGGATATTATAAGCAGGTGATTTAATGGAAGGGTTTACAAAATGTTACTGCACGACGAGGCAAACAAAATCAACACAAACATGAAATGACTCTACAACTAACAAACAAATCTGACAAACAAAAGCGGCCTGGATTGAACTTTTGGGCATCTTATTAAATTTGGTCAACCTTATCAACATCGGCTTTAACTTTACTCACAATTCTTGAGTATCAATGTATCTTCATACATTTACGTATATTCTACATTTGCATCCATCTCTACATAAACATAATGTGTCAAGCATAAGCTGGGAATTTCGACCTAACATTTCCCATATGGCTCTTTCTGAACATGAAAACAGAACATGTTGTACGCCACTGATCTGTCCTCTGGTGCTGTATAGCTGCACATCTGACTTTAACCTTATAACAGTCAAGTTCTTCCAGCCAAACTACCTACAAACACGTCGACAGAGCTGTCCTCTACGGTCCTCTACTGCGGCAATCCTCCCTGGCCTACAGACATCCCGATCTACTGTTTCCAAAACAAGGGATGAATGAACTGGCCATTCAACGTGGCCGTCGTGTTTTGGCAGTTCGAGACATACCAGCGGTCTGATTGGTGATGTGCGCCAAGCCGGGCAAGCTGCTGGCAAGTTTGGCCAGCCCGCCATTGGTGAGCAGCTGGTGGATGGCAGTGGTTTTAGTCACTCCTCCTGTGGTGACCACAGGCACCGCCCGGAGCAGAGTACTGCTGCTGGTACCGATGGAGCTCAGGACCTGACCCTGGGGCTTCCCACAGACCGCCTGAGGGTGGAGGACAAGACAAACACATGTGTAAGGTTCAGTCATACATGTACGAACAACAACAACAAACTGAAGACGGTCATCTTTCACTCATCTCATCCCATACAGTTGACATTCAGCTGCTATTTTATTAGGTTTTTGATATTATGGTAACCCTCACTGATATAAATGCGGTGGACATAATATTTGAAATGACACAATTCAACAGCAACACAAACTACAACCTCAAAAACAAAGTGGAATCAACACCTTTCAAACAATCAACAGCTTAAACAAAAACTGAACATGATAAGATTCAGGAATAAAGTTTTTTTTGCAGGACTGCTATATTAGCTTATGCTAGGTGGACCTAATAAACTGATAGTGCTATATACATCTAATTTCACCCCATGAGACAGTTGTGTGAAATCTGTCAGAATTAGTGTGTGAATTCTTGAGTTATGGCCAAATGTTTTGTGAGGTCACAGTGACCGTTGACTACCAAAATCTAATCAGTTCATCCTTGAGCCAAAGTGGACGTTGGGCCAGATTTAAGGAAACTCTCTCAAACTGTTCCAGATACATCACATTCACAAGAATGGCATGTATGGACAACCAGGAATGTGTCTGTGAATCTGGTGATGTGAGTACCAAACTAATTTGATTATCTGATCAGGGTGCATTTTTCAGTACACAACACCTGTTAACATGAAAGGTAAGAAATTAACTCAGTTTTAACCGTGTATCTATCAATGGAGATATATTTAACTACTAATTCTATGTGTTCATTCACCCACACACACTATTTACAGGCTCTAACTGCTGGTTTTCCATGTTTTAACCAACTAAAAAACTGTGCAAACTTCGGAAAGTTGTTGTCAGTAGGGTTGGATGGTATGACAGTGTATTTTGTTTTTAACTAAAGGGTTGTGTCATGTGAGGGAGTTGTTTTTATTTGCATGAAAGTTCCAAATAAAAGAAGAAAATAATCAATTGTTTCATTCAAATTCATTTGATGTATGTAACTGTGTACCTGGGTGCTGCCTGCGTTGGCTGCAGTGGACGGCAGACTAGGAGCTTTGGTGACGATCTCCTGAAGACTGAAACTTAGGCCTTGTAGCAGACTGCTGGCGGACGGCGCTGCACACAAACATTAAGACAGTGAATCAACAGGGCTGAAATTTGGGCGAAAGTAATGCCAAAGATATATTAACCCAACAAATCCTACTTTTGCAACTGCTCCCACCCATCCCCCCCAACAGGACCAAACTAGATGGACACAAGCACAAACACACCATATGAGAATCACGTCCAAAGGGTAAGGTTTGGGACAGTGACAGACAGCGATGGCGCAAGAGGTGATCAATGATGTTTGCTTAAATATGTTGTCCTCACACACTGTTCTCATCCAGTGCCCAAAACTTTAACCTCACACTACAAAGCGGTTAGAACGGCACTGTGTGTTGAGGCTGCTGCGCATAGATCAGCTGCACAGTTGAGAGTGCAAACAGGCGTGCAGGGCAGGACGGGACAGAGATACCTTGGGCAGTAGCCGGAGCTTGCGCCTGGACTGGTGTGGAGGACCCTGACACCATGCAAGGCTGCACGCTGTTGAATGAGCTGGCGCCTGGGGACAGGGCACCAGACATCTCTGAGAGACTACCAGACCTGCAGTGACACACATAACCACCAATCTACTCAGGAACTAACCCAGCAAGTGGTGTTCGGCCATCATTCCCAAACTCCGAGTACACTCATCAATCCCTCTGCACCAGTCACACTTTTGTCCAATAGGATGGGAGTGGGCGTGGGTGCAGGCATGATTTGGGGTTTAAGCGCTCTATACTGAATGTGCCTGTGTGTAGCAGGGCAGGCTAGCTTACCGCTGGCCTGTGAGCAGTCCAGAGAGCTCCTTGGCTCCAGCCACAGTCTGTCCCACTGTCACTGTTAAGGGCTTCCCAGAAACACCCACTGCATGGAAAAAGAATCACGTCATGACGGTCGGTTATTTAACTCGGGGGAGAAAAAAAAAAAAAAAAAGTTCAATCACCGTTCTTCAGAAAAAGGCTAAAACAATAACCATGCACAACTAGGTAGACATGCATTACAGGTACCACAGTTTTTCAGGAATAAATGGTTTCAAAAACTCTACTTTCACTTTAGTAACACCGTGTAGAAAACAAAAACATGTTTCTCTTCTTATCTTTCCAGCTAGAGATCTGTATGAAGACAAGCTGCTCACAATTTCAGATATTCCCATCCTGTCTGGCCACTACTGATTTTATCAATCCACAAGACAACAAAGAACAGCATCTGCTTACTCTGATCACACTAACAAACAAGAATTACTGGTTGTAGTTCCTCCATCAACCAGACACGTTGCAGTTTACATCCATGTCCAGACTCATGTGTAATATACTGAAGACTTTGAAGGTACAAAAAGTATTAATAGTACTTTTTCTGTCAAAGTGGAGCTCAATATCAGCAAAACAAATGAGCTTGTGGTGGACTCCAATGCTTTGATTACGGATGTTGCTGCAAAGAAGCTACAAATTCTAAAACACATATTCAACCCGGCAGCACAGAAGATTGATAAAATCACCAAGGTTTCCAGGTGGACACCCAAGATTAGTGTCACCAATTCAGTATCTGCCCAGATGTGAAATATCGTCACAGTCTCTCCTTCTATTATTCCTGAGTTATGGTGTTGAATAATGGCCAGAAGAGTCTTTTTGCAGAACATTACGTCACCAAGAAGGTGACTTTTTGGATATAAACTGTTATAATTTCACCCCACGAGACAGTTGTGTGAAATCTGTCAGAATTATTGTGTGAATTCTTGAGTTATGGCCAAATGTTTTGTGAGGTCACAGTGACCGTTGACTACCAAAATCTAATCAGTTCATCCTTGAGCCAAAGTGGACGTTGGGCCAGATTTAAGGAAACTCCCTCAAACTGTTGCCGATACATCACATTCACAAGAATGGCATGTATGGACAACCAGGAAACTTCCTGCCTGTGGCCAGAGCGAGGCCAAAGGCAGAACAAGCTCAGGCAGGTTTTCTCCATGTTTAATGAAAACAGACCGCTGCTTATAGAGTCTCATGTGTAAGTAATGAAATCAGAAGACCAGGTTTTGTACCTTCCTGTGCAGCAGGGCTCATGGTGCCCCCTACTGACTCGTTCTGGGAAACAATGGTGACCTTGATCTTCGCTCTCTTGGAGGCTTTGCTTGGTGTGGGACTAGGCGCCTGCCTCCTCTTGCCATGGGGCCTCAGCTCATCTCTGTCCAGGCCCTCCATCTGATCGCTGGTCACTGGCACTGCATCACGCAAACACAGACACACAGATGTTCATTAGACTGGTGAGATCACCTGCTGGGCTGTTTTGTCCCCCTGTAACCCTACCACTGATCTTAAATCTTACATTTCTTAACTAATTTTTCTACTGTCTGTAAAATAAACCTGGTTAGAAGCAAATTTTAGTTCAAAATCAGTATGTCAGGATGTGACATTAATATAAAATTAGGGCAATGGGAACAAGGAAAGAAGTGAAAAGACAAAGAGGAAAGAGAAAGGAAGAGGGACAGACACTTACCAAAAATACAAGGAGGGGTGCCAGGAGGAAGATTTTTCCTCACAAGCATGTTTTGTTTCATAAAAGCAGCAAACTGAGCTGGAATGAATTGGAAAAAAGACGGAAAGGAAAGTTGTAGGAAGAGAAGAGACAGAGGATGAGAGGAGAGTATTTCAGTCACGTTCCATCTTGCCCCATCAGATGTCGTGACGTGATAATAAACGTGATAAATTTTATTTGCAATCAGCTTCACATCTCACATACCACCCCGTCTGCCCAGATGGCGCAGCTTTTTGCAGAATTCAGCAGAAGTTTGAGTGAATGACTCATTTGAACAAGATTATACAAACAAGCGGGGAGGATGTGAGAGCTGTGTACGCTCAGGTACTAAGGATCGCTGTGCACGAGCAGGTGAACGCTCTCAAAGTCGAGTGCGGCGGTCAACTGACCTTGAGCCTGCTTGTGAGTGAGCACTGTCCCAGAGCGCTGCATGTGTGTCTTGAGGAGCTGCGTGGCTGTGATCAGACTGGACTTCTGTGCTGGAGAGAGACCACACGTCTTGGGTTTGGGACTTGAAGTGGGGCTGCTGCAGACACTGGACAGATCCTGAGGACACACAATGCATCAGTGTCAGTCACTGAATATGAAGACAGTGCAAATGTGAACATGGCTGCCGGCAGCCCGACCAAAGTCTGTATGTAGATTATTCTAAACAAAAATCATAGAATATACACGTACATACATGTATTATACATTTGTATCACTGTGCCGTGAACCAAAGAGACGACAACAACAACACATGAAATAGAAAGGAATTCAGGTTCCCATTTTCTTAAATCACTTTCTAGTATATCTGAGACATTTTCAGTGATGCAGAGTTGGTCTGGCAGCACTCACAAGTTTCACTCAAAAAGCCACTTTGCAGATGTTAATCCTGAGTTCTGTAACTCTAATGAGCGGAGGATGTGAAAACACCTGACGTGGCCGTCAACACTCTGCTGTCTGGCAGATTACACATTTTACATTATCTTGCAGATCTGGGATTATTTGCACTCAGCAAAAATGAAGAAATGTGACAGTGTCAGTTTTATTTTGGGGTAGACAATGATTTTCAAAACATTAACCTCTTATTTCCCATCATGACTGGACAGCTAGTCTATAACTACCCAAATTTTGGGTATACTAAGCAAACAAAGCAGTCATTAGATATGATGTGACTGTATTATTCCATGTAGAAATATAAACACTATTTGAAGTATTCTTATAGAACAGTAGTCATCAGATGCAGCCCTGGTGGTTCATCTAAAGGCTAAAAATTAGTGACAACCTTTGAAAAATGTTGGTAATTGCAGCAGATGTTAACTGACCTCTGAACCTGATGGTGAGATGGGAACTCTGAGCGCAGGGGAGGAAGGCCGTCCTCTCTCCATCTCAAAGGGAAGCTCCCGTCTAGGCCTTTTCTTCTTCTCTGTGTCCAGGTCCCTCATCTCCCCTGAGCCATGGCCATGGCCCTCTGCCCGTGTGAGGACGCCTGACAAGAAGTCAGCTATCTCATCCTGCAGATCAGTGATAAAAGACAAAAAAAAATCAACATCATACACAGTTTTGTTCTCAAAAGGTACTGCAGAGGATGAGAAACACTCCAGAGAAAACTATGTAAATTGAGCATTTACAATTACAAGGACCAACCTGAATGCAGCGGTCCACCATGGTCTGTGTCAGTCCCTCTGATTTCATCTTTGCTGAATTGATTCTGAAGGGAGAACATTTCACGCTATTATTACTAGACAATGAGATTAAAATCCTTTCACTCAGCTAGATATGATATTGCATGATTCCTTTCTCCTTAAAGGGCCAGTGTGCAAAATTGAAGGATCTAGTGACAGAAAATGAATAAGAAAATATTCATAAGCACGTTTTCATTAAAATAAGAATAATTGTTTTTTGTTACCTTACAATGAGCTCTTTATAGCTACAGAGGGAGCCACTAAATCCTACACACTGGCCCTTTAAACTGCTGACGAGAGGTTGTGACTGACCTGAGGTTGTCGTCTGCTCCGCCCACCATCACCATGCTGTTGTCTGCCCTCAGCTTCTCCCTGAACTCCTCCATGCCTTCTATGCTGCACTGCAGAGCATTCTGGCCGATCACAAACAACACCGGGGTCTTCATGTCCAGCAGTGGGTCATCCACATCCTACAAACCAGCCACACATTCACATTCATTACAACTACTGACTTGAAGGCAAAGCTCAGTTTTCTCAGAAATAATAAAAGTAATAACAGTTAAGTATTAACATAAAAAAGGAAAAATATCATTTGGAAGATGATGCCTTAGTTCGTACCCCTCTTGGCCCGTTGACTGTTAGCAAAGGGAAGCCGAGACACACCACAGCGGTCAGATACTCCATAAGGGATACCTGTAATTAATCAGTACTAATTAGTAAAATCATTTGCACTTTTTCAGGGGAGAAAATTGTTTGCCCTCAAACTCAATCACTGTGATTTTATTAGAAGTCTCACATGACAAGCGATGAGAGCACCAGCGTTCCAGCCGACCAGAATAATGGGTTTGTGAGGGAAGTGGCTGTGAACCTGGCGGTCAGATTTATAACACATAATGAATATAATTGCAGACACATGGCGTACAAAATCAAACATGAGGCAAAACAGAATTTTACACTGTTTTAATTTTTCTATTTTTTTTATTTTTTTATTATCGCTGAAATTAATTTCAATAAGAGACATTTCAACACAAAAATGTCTGATGAGTTAGTGTATTTTAATGTGCACGCATTTTAATAATACACACCAAATAATAAAGTACACTGTTAGCAAAAAAGCTAAATCAATAAAGGTCAAAATAAAGAAAATTAATGTTATAACTCTGACTTTATCCTGAGCCCAACCTGATAAAAACAAATGCTGCTTACTAATAAGACCACAGAGGTGACTCATTATAAATATAAAATAATTACTTACTCTACACAAGTAAGAGTCTAAGCAAGAGTCCCATTTCAAATGTGCATATTAAAAACAAAGTATATTCAATAACTTGAATTTTACAGTCATGTAAGTAACAAAAAACAGGACATCCTACCTCCATGACCTTGGCCCTGACAGTGCCTAACATGTGTTCTAGGCACTGTGTGATGCCAATATTTGCGCTGCTATTGACATGGCTGTGCACTGGGATGACCTGACAAAGAGAAAAACCTGTTACAGGCACATTTCTGAGATTTATAAAGGCTCAAATTCTTTCTTGAAACACATAGATTTAACTGAGCGAGAGTTCAGACCTTTCCCAGGCAGGAGAGCTGCGACTGCCAGAATCTCATTCGCCGCGAGGTAGAGAGGGCAGGATTGGTTGGGCTTGATGGTGCAATTAGGATGAGTGGGGATCCAGGAAGCTTGCTCTGAAAAGACGACAAACAGGGATCTGGTCTTTGCTGCTACAAAAAAAACAAACAGTTGCTTATAAAATGTTTTGTATTACAGACTGAGGGTGGTTAAGTGTTACCGGTTTGTTTTGGGACAGGACTCCAACAGCTGGGTCCCAGGGCCGTTTCAGTAGCAATGACAAAGCCTCTGCACTCGGAGCGCCAGTCTTTGCCGATGTCAGCAACATTCTGTCAATCAGCAACGGCAACTTCCACGACAAAAAGAGAAAAAGTAAGGAATTAAGAATCCGAGACCTTCCAGATACTGGTTTAGACATCTGACAGGAAATAGACAATTTTTTACTCTTCATTCAATGACACACGTCATACCTTGCTTTTGAGAGTCTGCAGCACATCCAGGTAAGCAGCAAGCATGGCGAGGCTTAAGGATTCAATCATGGTGGTGTGTAACCACTGCGTCAGTTTGATGTCCCAGTTCACACCGGCTAACGCATGCCGCACCTTCCTGGCACACTTGTCCACGGCTATCCTCCGTAAAATTGGCTCATTGGAAGCCTGAGGGAAGCAAGATCATACAAGAGACCCAGTAATATTTCAATAATTTAATACCCGAATAATGAAAAATGATTCAGAGCTTTGCTTTAATTCAAAACAAAAATAAGTTCTGTCATGATCATCAATAACTTACACATGGGAAATTACTTTGGTTGAGCATCGAGTCCACGTACTCAACAAAACCAAACAACAAACCAAAATGCAGACTACGATACTGATTTTAGCCAGTCGTGTTACCGTTTTATAATCACCTTATTGATCTACTCTCTTAGGTGGGGGTCCGTCACAAGACCAAACCCAAACACAGTGCTTTCAGTCACGTTGTTGTGCTGTTTGGCAAAGTCTTTCTCTGGCAAAATGTTATGTTTACTCCCAGCAGAGTACACTGTTTTGTAACAGCTTTCGAGATACAGCTGCATTGATTTGTTGAGTGTATAACGGATGAAAACCATCCACGTCTTTAATGGCAATCCAATAGACCGGTGACGAAAGATATACAATATACTATATAATACAACAGTCATAGATTGACACATTGAATACCTTTTTTACAGTGCCCATGTAATCAAACAAGGGGAAAAGCATGCACACTGTTAAATCTCCACACTAAGCACTGCATGGTCACTGTGCAATAACAGGTGATTTCAACTGTTTCAATCCAGCGCTCACAAATGGTGCAGAAGAAATTACACAACCAGGCCTGGAATTAAGACAATCTAAGGGCAAAGCCACTTCGGTCTTTGTCAAGTACAATTTATTGTGGCCTTGCAGCCAAAATGTCGGCCACCAAGGCCAAAACCAATGGTGCAATAACAGCAAGTGATATAATATGTTATGAAGAAACGGTAAACGGTATTTATATAGTTTGACTTTTCCACAAAATGTTGTCTGACTCACTTTTTTAAAAAATGTGAACAAATCATATTAAGTGTTATTGTTACATTTTAATGATATAATGTCTATAAACAGGCTAAAGTTGATCAAGATTAAACTGAACAAGTTTCAACACACATGCAACTACTGCATTTGAGTCTGAGTTTACAGGAGCAGTCACACAAATGACTCTCTTTGAAAAATATTACACAAAAATTCATACAAGAAATACGACATATTAACAATTCCTTAGGTGTCCATAAAAACGCATTCCTCCAGGAACACATCAACACAGTCATACATCAACAGTAGTCTTCTTGTCAATTTGGCACCAATATAATCCATAAAAATAAAATAATCTCTTACAGATTTTGGATTTTTTTTTTTTTTGTGGAAGACGCTCGTGGCAGAGTAAAAAAAAATTGAGATTTCTCAGAAAAACCATAGGCTGGTTGGTGGATCAGATACACTCCAGGTTAACACTGTTAACTCACCATGATCCCGTGAACACGTACATAATGAGTTTACTTTACAATTTTAACAAGGGTGCACAGCTATGAACATCACTTTAAGCCGTTTTACTGAACGGTTAGCTAGCCGATTAGCTGTTAATGTTTACAAAGTGGGAGAATGCGTGTGCTCCTGTTGATGTCCAGCTGATGATGGACACAATGGGAAACATGAGTTTGCTATTTGCTGCGTTGCATGTACTTTTAAAGGAGAACTTACTTTTTAAGGGCACAATGGCCAGTTTAAATCAGGGCACGTCAAACACGTTATTGCAGCCACATCCCATGGCATCCATTTAGGCCAGGACATTTCTTGCATTGGACAATGTCTTAAAATTTAAAGCTCTTGAGAACAGAATTAGATAAATGAGCACAACTTACATTTTCATTGGCCAGGCGAGCTAGTCTTTCAGCTTGCAGAGCTTTAAGGACTTTATTGAACAGTTTGTTCTGGGTCACTGACCATCCAGTCCTGAAACAGAATAATGATAATGTCAAAACAATGCAGTGTAACAGAGATTTCAGTTGTTACTTCTATTCTTGATGGGTACGGGTATCCAGTAAAACAGCAGACAATAAATGAACAGTAGATTTCTCCATACTTGTTTACATGTTCCTCCCAGTCGTCGGGGGGTGGAGGGCTCTCAGCAACCGTGCGAGCAAACAGAACATGCCGCTCACACTCCTTCATCACACTAAGAGCTTTCTGATTGTCATACAGAGGAACAGGTGTCGGTGTGACTGTTTCCACATCTATAACAGAATCAGAGTCTCTGCAGACAAAGAAAAGATCAAGTTACTGCAAGGCAGAAAAACTGTCGAGTGATTAGTTTGATCACAGAGAGATTCAATTTGTTGAGCTAAAAAGGCTGATGATGATCCCAAGATGTAGTATGATATCTAGTTCAGTTGCATATTACAACGAGGAGCTTTTTGACTCACGACAAGGCTTCAGGTTGGCGACGAGAGGTAACAAACAGCGTCCTTGTGGGCCGGGCACTGCTGGCATCTGGGTGGGCATTCCATGGCTTGGCATAGCTGTGGTCCAAAAACACCAAATCCAGCTCTCTTTCATGAGCTGACAGCTGGAAAAGCAAGGATGTGCCCATCGTTCGTGCTGATATCTGGAAGTCCTTGTCCCCACCACGATGCATCCTCTTCCTGGGCCCCAAAGGGCCCTGGGAAGGGCTCGACAACTTGTGTGGATTCAGACCCAACTGGTGAAGAGGACATGTGAGACAGGCTGAAACAACAAATTCCTGCCACCAAGAATTTAGGGCTGGATTATAATACAAGGCAGCAATTTATAATGTTGAACAAAATCTAGAGCTGAAGAGTTAAGGGGTGACAATTTCTATAACTGATTAATCCTCGATTGATCATTTACATAATTGTTTACAGCAAAATGCCAAATTACTGGTTCCAGCTTCTTAAATGCAAATATATGCTTGTGTACTAAACTCTACAAACAGTAAATGAAATATTATTAAGTTTTGGACTAAGGCAGCAAGAAACTAACAATTATTTTCATTGTCAATTGATTAATTGTTAGGTCTATCAAATGTCAGAACATGATCAAAAACATCAATCCAGAAGCTGGAATCAGAGAACTGACTGTTTAAAAATGATTTTTACACAGCAATCATCAAAATGCTCATTAATTTAATAGTTGACTAACTAATCGATGAATTCAATAATCGTTGCAGCTCCATTTTGGACTGTTCACAACATTTGAAGATGCTGCCTTAGGCTCTGGGAGTGTGACGTATATAATTAATCAATATTGTGGAAAGTTAAAGCACTGATCGAGGGAATAACCGGCAGAGTGATTGATAAGAGAAGTAACATTCAGTTACAGCTCTACCATAATGTGACGTTCAAACATGCAGGTGCTTTGTCCACAGCGAGCACCACCCATTACTGCCATATACTGGATATTGTTAGCTTATATAATATTGATCTTCGATGTGAAAATAGCGTTAATTTCTAAACCAAACATTATCGTACGGACTACACATGATACCTCGTTTACTTCACTGTTAGCTCGATATTTATCTTTAATGTTAACGCTGAGTAAAGGGACAGACGGCTGTGGGCTGGCCTGTCATGCTAACGTTAGCATAGCAAGCTAAAAGCTAACCGAATGTCGTATCGCTGTGTCCCGCTACTCACCTTTTCGCTCTTTTACTCCATGGTTGCCGAGATGGTTTAAAATCTCTTTCGAGCCAAATGAGAACAAGGAAGTACGTTTTTCTCGAGAAGTTCTAGAGGTTATATAAACGCATATGTTTAGTGCGCATACAAGCTTCACTTCCTTTTGTTGTGTGGTTTGTTGCCATGCTAGCTCCACATCCCTCCTTTTCACTGAGCTAAAAACAACAGGACAGTCGGAGCCTTAAACTGGCAACCCAGTCTGTGGCGCGTCAGTGAGTGACGCAAAACATGGACTGGATTTCCGCAGAGTCTGGATCATTTATTCCTTCTGCAAAAATATTAGATATGAATTATTTAAAAATAAAGAACCTAGGGCCTTTTCCATTAAGTTTGTTGCTGTTTTATTAATTGAGGTGTTCTTTTTTTTTTACAATACTGAAAGAGTTCATTACATAATAACTAGGGTTAGTTTGTTAGTATTTGAAACCTCGTCCCAGTTTGTGCCTCTCGCGTGTTTGTCACGAGATGGCGTTTCGAGCTATTTCATACACCACCAGCTATAAGAAGAGTATATCTGATCCTAATTTTCAGTACTTCCATTCAAAACAAGCTTGTTTTGGTTTATTTTTTATGCTTCAGATTTTGGTTATAGTTTGTTCAAAGATGTGAATATGAACACACTGACCACTC
The DNA here is from genome assembly GCF_017976325.1 of Chelmon rostratus. Lineage (NCBI taxonomy): Eukaryota > Metazoa > Chordata > Actinopteri > Chaetodontiformes > Chaetodontidae > Chelmon > Chelmon rostratus. The sequence goes on along the minus strand of NC_055662.1, from coordinate 25,960,963 downwards.
CTACCCTCCCATATTTAAGTCCAAAGGTCCCCGCAGATACACTATTTAAAAGACAGTGCCCTACATCGGGAATATTTTAACATCTTACGAAAAACACACGAAAAATTGAGAATTTTGACTGCCATCATGGTAAGTTTTAAAAAAAATGTGACTCATGAAATTGCTTTTTTGTGTTTTGACAGGATAAAGTAAGCAAATCATGCGTATGAAGAGAGTGGCTGTAAAATGTGATGTTTACTAGTGAGTAAAAGTAATAATAATTCGGTTTGACTCATTTCTGGACCTCGATTCATGGTTGTCAAAATGGTAGCACTTTACAGAATGATTCATCTGTGCTGTAGAGGTTTGATACACTGTTTAAGTATCAAGATAAAATCAACTTTATTAATCCCCAGCAGGGGAAATTTGATGTTAAAGGCAGCATAAATAAAAATAGCAATAGCAAAGGCAATGGAAAATAAAACATACAAAATAAGAAGTTGAATATATGCATGTACATTTTATACAAAAGACTATAAAAAATATATTGCTAATGGAGAGTATTGAAACATACTGAAAAATTACAATACAATAAATCCTCCTCTTGCCTACATTCTCAACAGTGTTTTCCTGCCTTTTCACCAAATACATGCTAGGACACGTACCTGGATTCAGTATGCTCAGATCAAATATTAAAACTACGTATTTGTTTCTGTTTTCCTGTGAAGAAATATTTGGCTGTGACTTTGCTGCTCTGTGCTCTGGTGTCCATGGCAAACGCTTATTGCTTCACTATGGCTGTGAAACCAGGTAAAAGAAAAGAAAAAAACAACACTAACAGAGGATATTTATGATGTATGCACATAATGTTTATTCATTAGAACAATATCAACAATTCACACGGTCAAACACTGTGACTGTGCTGAAAAATGCTTTCTGCTTTACCTTCCTCCCCCATAGGCATGACCCATTGTCAGGACAAAGTGGATGAAACATGGCATGCCGTTGGATCTACATGGAGAAACAGTGAATGTATGGACTGCACTTGCAGTGGATGTTGTACAGCGTAAGTACACAGATCACATTTTCATTTTTTAAATGGAAATTAGATTTATTTATCTCTGTATTCACATATTCTGTTAACTGTGTGTTTAATGTGTGACGGCAGGTATTCAACCCCCAGACAGTTCCCTGAAGACTGTGTGTCAGTGTTTGACTCAGAGGCATGTGAATACAAAGTGCACAAGAAGGGCGACCCAAGTGTACAATGTCCAATTTATGCTGCAGTAGGAAAGTGATGGGCAGGTCTGGTGTACTTTGTTGTTTTTGAACTGGAGAGTAAGCGACCAAGACATGATGGCTGGCTTCCCACAGGGAAACATTGCCTGTTGTGTTTGCTGAACAGACATGAAACACAGCTGCTGGAAAATGAAATACTGCTACAAATGAAATTTCAAATGAATGAATAAATACATCACACATTTCTTCATGGCTTGCTCCTCTTTGCATAACTTTGCTTGTATGTGAAAGAAGAGAATTTCTGTGACAGGAAACATCCCACCGATTCTAAATATTAAAATCAGTTGAACTCAATTAGAAAGCTGACATGTATTTCTGTTGAAGCCAAATGTTAGGCTACTGACAGGTGCAGAAAGATAAGATAAGATAGGGAAATTTGGGCATTACAGCAGCATTGAAAGCAGCGTGAAGGAAAAAAATAGCAGCAGGGGTAGAGAACATTCGAAAAAAACAAAATACAAAATAAAAAGTAAACTATATATGCACATTATATATATAAGATATATATATAAAAGAAAAATAAAATATGTAGAATAAAATGTATATATAAGAAATATGTAAAAAGTGTGTATAGCCCCAGTAGCTGTAGAAAAAAACAATGTCAGCTGCTTTCCGATTAAAAATAGCAATAGTGTTACTATTAGTGTTAAAGCGTAGAACCTCAAATCGATCTAGAACGTCACCAAAAATGATAAGTTTCATGGTGGTGATGCAGACAACAAGGTGACGCAGACAACGACCCGACAAAGACAGCGGAGAAGACACAGACTTAAATACACAAAGGAGGGAATGCTAATGACACACAGGTGTAAACAATCAGACGGGAGGGAAAACACAGGAAGTAAAGTAAACCAAAGACACATAACATGAACCTTCAAAATAAAACAGGAAGTAACAAAAACCAGGCAAAGACAAGACACAATGGGAAACTTAACAAAAAAAAAAGGCGTGCAGAGCACGGGTCATGACAATTAGTCCGTATAATTAAATGGAGAGAATATAATTTTATATCTCAAGGGCTGAGATAAATAAAGTGTGGACTGATGGCAAGAAAGTAATAGCATTTGTGCACATTGTCTCATCTATTTCACTTGTGTGTCATTAGTTGTCCCCCCTTGTGTATTTAAGTTCATGTCTTCCCTCCAGTCTTTGTCAGGTCGTTGTCTGTGAATCCATGCCATGCCCTATGCCTTGTGAGTGTTTTTTCTGGTGTTGTCTCTGTTCTTGTCAGTGCCCTGTTTCATGTAAGTGTTCTTTAGTGTTGTCTGCGTTACCTTGCCATGCATCTTGTAAGTGTTATCTAGTCTTGTCTTTGCCGGGGCTTTCCTGCCACGTCATGTACCTCGTGAGTGTTTTCCTAGTCTTGTCTTTGTTCTTTAGATATGCCATATTCCAAGTAAGTGTTTGCCCAGCGTCTCTTAGTGTTGTTGCTGTTTCCTCGCCATGCCAAGAGTTTATGTAAGTGTTTGTCCTCCGTCCTCTAGTGTTGTCAGTGTATGTTTGTCTTTTGCCAAGCCCTGTTCCTAGTAAGTGTTTTTATAGTGTTGTCTTATGTCCATGCCCCATGCCAAGTTTCTTGTGTTTGTCCAGTGTATCCCAGTGTTGTCTTCATTCCCTGTGTTAAGGCCATCTACCTGTGTAAGTGTTTTCCGTAGTTCCCTGAATTTTGGATTTTGGTTTCCCTTAGTTAAACTTGTTAAATTGATGTCTGCATTTGGGTTCAACCCCATAGTTCTACTGAAACCCCATCTCCCTGACACACTTTTAATTTTCAGTACTTCCATTCAAAACACGCTTGTTTTTGTTTATTTTTTATGCTTCAGATTTTGGTTATAGTTTGTTCAAAGATGCGAATGTTAACATATATTTAAGAATGTTACAGGAGGTGGAAGCCCAGCTGATAAACATTTAGTGCTTGCTTCAGATTACAAATTTCCAAAAGCAAACACTGACCAGAATTAGCTTTACTTTAAAGAGAATGGAAATAAAAATTTGGACAGAGCATAAATTGTCTCTTCAGGTCATGTGACTCACATAACACCCTAAATTAAGCCAATAAAAATGTTTAGACATTTATACTCCAAAAAGTAAAAGTACATGTGACTGAGAGGAAACATATTTCGTCAAATCTAAAAATGTCCTTAAGTACCTGAACTGTAAAAAAAAAACAAAAAAAACAAACACACTTTCATCATTGCTGTTTTTTCTGTTAAGACAAATACACCTGGTGGTGACAGCAGGATACTGACCACTCCTACCCTCCCTTATTTAAGTGGAAAGGTCCCCGCAGATACGCTGTTTAAAAGACAGTGCCCTTCATCAGGAATATTGTAACATCTTGCGAAAAACACACGAAAAATTGAGAATTTTGACTGCCATCATGGTGAGTTTAAAAAAATGTGACTTATGAAATTGCTTTTTGTGTTTTGACAGGATAAAGTTATGCAAATCATGCGTATGAAGAGAGTGGCTGTAAAATGTGATGTTTACTAGTGAGTAAAAGTAATAATAATTCGGTTTGACTCATTTCTGGACCTCAATTCATTTTTGTCAAAATGGTAGCACTTTACAGAATGATTCATCTGTGCTGTAGAGGTTTGATACACTGTTTAAGTATCAAGATAAAATCAACTTTATTAATCCCCAGCAGGGGAAATTTGATGTTAAAGGCAGCATAAATAAAAATAGCAATAGCAAAGGCAATGGAAAATAAAACATACAAAATAAGAAGTTGAATATATGCATGTACATTTTATACAAAAGACTATAAAATATATTGCTAATGGAGAGTATTGAAACATATTGAAAAATGACAATAAATCCTCCTCTTGCCTACGTTCTCAACAGTGTTTTCCTGCCTTTTCACCAAATACATGCTAGGACACGTACCTGGATTCAGTATGCTCAGATCAAATATTAAAACGATGATGTTTGTTTCTGTTTTCCTGTGAAGAAATATTTGGCTGTGACTTTGCTGCTCTGTGCTCTGGTGTCCATGGCAAACGCTTATTGCTTCACTATGGCTGTGAAACCAGGTAAAAGAAAAGAAAAAAACAACACTAACAGAGGATATTTATGATGTATGCACATAATGTTTATTCATTAGAACAATATCAACGATTCACACGGTCAAACACTGTGACTGTGCTGAAAAATGCTTTCTGCTTTACCTTCCTCCCCCATAGGCATGACCCGTTGTCAGGACAAAGTGGATAAAACATGGCATGCCGTTGGATCTACATGGAGAAACAGTAAATGTATGGACTGCACTTGCAGTGGATGTTGTACAGCGTAAGTACACAGATCACATTTTCATTTTTTAAATGGAAATTAGATTTATTTATCTCTGTATTCACATATTCTACTGTTAACTGTGTGTTTAATGTGTGATGGCAGGTATTCAACCCCCACACAGTTCCCTGAAGACTGTGTGGCAGTGTTTGACTCAAAGGCATGTGAATACAAAGTGCACAAGAAGGGCGACCCAAGTGTACAATGTCCAATTTATGCTGCAGTAGGAAAGTGATGGGCAGGACGTGATCCCTCACTGGCTTCCCACAGGGAAACATTGCCTGTTGTGTTTGCTGAACAGACATGAAACACAGCTGCTGGAAAATGAAATACTGCTACAAATGAAATTTCAAATGAATGAATAAATACATCGCACATTTCTTCATGGCTTGCTCCTCTTTGCATAACTTTGCTTGTATGTGAAAGAAGAGAATTTCTGTGACAGGAAACATCCCACCGATTCTAAATATTAAAATCAGTTGAACTCAATAAGAAAGCTGACATGTATTTCTGTTGAAGCCAAATGCTAGGCTACTGACAGGTGCAGAAAGATAAGATAAAACTTTATTTTTCCCCAGTCGGGGAAATTTGGGCATTACAGCAGCATTGAAAGCAGCGTGAAGAAAAAAATAGCAGCAGGGGTAGAGAAAAAAGTAGACTGTATATGTACATATTATACAAGCAAAATGGAATTGACTATATAAAAGAAAAATACAATATGTTGAAAAAATATAAGAAATATGTAAAAAGTGTGTATAGCCCCAGTAGCTGTGTAAAAAAAAACCAATGTCAGCGGCCTTCCGATTAAAAATAACAATAAATAGTGTTACTATTAGTGTTAAAGCGTAGAACCTCAAACGCGAGCTAGAACTTCATCAAAAATGATAAGTTTCATGGTGTCCTGATGGAAAAAAAGGCTGTGAAAGGCACAACATTTTAATTAAACAAGTTTACTTTTTTGCTTTAAGCTAAATGTTAAGGCCATGATGAGAAAAATACTGGCAATATCATGCTAAAATGCTGATGTTTAGCAGGCAAAATAATGTTATGCTAATTAGCTAAGTCTGGCTCACGAGCGAACAAAGCGCCTGTTTAGGGTCCCCATGGCCACCAGGGGGCCCCCAAGAGAGGTTGAAATTTGTTTTTGTGATATGTCTGTGGAGTTAAAACTGAGATACTCAAATAACAGAAAGAAGTACATGTGATGAAGATAGGAGGAAATCATTGTTAATGTAGAACCATATGAAGTGTGAAAAAACATGTCAACTGGAACGGAAGTTTTATCTTCAGTTTCCTTGCAGAGCTGTTACGTCGGAAACGAGAGGAACAAAAAACAGTATTTGAGTGTTCAGCTCAAGATTCAACCAAAAGATACACCTGATATGAAATGAAATGATTAATGTTGATCAGAGAGGCGTTGGCTTTAGTATTTAGGTTGGAAATGTCCATTATGGTAGATATTTAAGTTAGTGTGATATTAAACGATGATCTGTGAAGTTTAGCAGCAAACATATTAGTCCGTATAATTAAATGGAGAGACTATAATTTTATATCTCAAGGGCTGAGATGAATAAAGTGTGGACTGATGGCAAGAAAGTAATAGCGTTTGTGCACATTGTCATGATCCGTGCTTGCCACGTCCGATTTATGTTGAAGGTTTTCTTTTTGTTTTGATCCCTGTTTGTTATTTTGAAGGTTCATGTTATGTTTCTTTGTTTGCTTGACTTCCTGTGTTTTCCCGCCCTTGTGATTGTCTCATCTGTTTCACTTGTGTGCCATTAGTTGTCCCCCCTTGTGTATTTAAGTTCATGTCTTCCCCCCAGTCTTTGTCAGGTCGTTGTCTGTGAATCCATGCCATGCCCTATGCCTTGTGAGTGTTTTTTCCTGGTGTTGTCTTTGTTCTTGTCCGTGCCCTGTTTCATGTAAGTGTTCTTTAGTGTTGTCTGCGTTACCTTCCCATGCCATCTATCTTGTAAGTGTTATCTAGTCTTGTCTTTGCCTGTGCTTTCCTGCCACGTCATGTTAGGGTGACCAGATGTCCCGCTTTGTGCGGGACAGTCCCGCATTTTAAATACTTTTCACACGTCCCGCAAATTGAGATAATGTCCTGCATTTATTGACAGTGGCACTTGATTTTTTTTTAAATTTAGTCTCACCGTAGGCTATAATCTGGCGCTTATCAAACAGCTGTGTGTATGTGGTCCGGAGACGGGAGAGCTGTCATCAGGGGGCGGGGTGGGCTCTGGGATAAGCTGTCAATCAAGCTAGACGCAGGTGCGCGCGCCCGGCGCTGCCCGCTCACACAACAACAGCATCGCTTCGGCATGCAGCAGGAGACATGGAGGAAAAAGATGAAGGCACGACTCGTAAAAAGAAGGAAATGCAGCTACAACAAAGAGTGGGAAACCATTTACCCCTCCTGGGTAAGACCAGTGTAGGGTGACTGCACCAAAGTTTTTTGTGATGTTTGTCAGAGCAAGTTTTCCGTTTCACACGGAGGTGAATATGATGTGAGACGACACAAACAGTCCGAGACTCACAAAAAACGTGAAGCCCAAACAAGACTCCAACACAGATAAGGTGACAGCATCTGAACAAACGAGCGTCGACCACACTGTGCAACACTCCCTGTCATACAGGTCAGAAGACTGTGGCAATAAGCCACATAATTAATACATAATTTAAAATGCATTTGGTGTAGGTCTAATTAGTTTGTTATTCTGAACTGCATGAGTGAGGTGAGCTCCTGGCAGCATTTTTTTGTTCAGATTGTTGGATTTGATTTGTTGAGCCTGTAGGAAAATGGAGCCTTCTTCAGTAGACTACATCTTGTACTTGAATATGTGGTTCATTATTGTTCAGAACAAACACTTTAATGTTGTGGTGTTTGGAGTTGAGCTAAGGTTTTGTTGTTATCTTACATGAACCTGGGAAAGTTGCATGAAAATAAAATATCATATACTTGAGCAGAATACCGGTAGAATTTTAAAAATAAATTACTGAAGACAACCACGACATCTTGGTGTCCCACATTGTCCCACTCAGATGTAGTCCCTGTCCCACATGTGGTAAATTGGGATCTGGTCACCCTACGTCATGTACCTCGTGAGTGTTTTCCTAGTCTTGTCTTTGTTCTTTAGATATGCCATATTCCAAGTAAGTGTTTGCCCAGCGTCTCTTAGTGTTGTTGCTGTTTCCTCGCCATGCCAAGAGTTTATGTAAGTGTTTGTCCTCCGTCCTCTAGTGTTGTCAGTGTATGTTTGTCTTTTGCCAAGCCCTGTTCCTAGTAAGTGTTTTTATAGTGTTGTCTTATGTCCATGCCCCATGCCAAGCTTCTTGTGTTTGTCCAGTGTATCCCAGTGTTGTCTTCATTCCCTGTGTTAAGGCCATCTACCTGTGTAAGTGTTTTCCGTAGTTCCCTGAATTTTGGATTTTGGTTTCCCTTAGTTAAACTTGTTAAATTGAATCAGCTCTCCCTCGTGTCTGCATTTGGGTTCAACCCCATAGCCTCCTGAAACCCCATCTCCCTGACAGAACGACCTGACCAAAACATGAACCCAGCAGACAAATGTCTGTGTTCCCCATTCCTGGGAACACGGCTGGCCATTAAACCACGCTCCACCCGGAAGAAGCGCCAGCCTAAAGCCAAGTACTCAGCAGACCTCGATATCAGCTACGACAATGACGACCCCCTGAGATCCCTATTCGAGGAACGCGGCTCGCCATGAAGCCACCCTCCACCCGGAAGAAACGCCAGCCTAAAGCCAAGTACCCAGCAGACACTATCATCCTCTCCACTGATGAAATGCCCCAAAGCTCCCCATTTAGGGGAACAAGGTGGGCCATCAAGCCAGCCCCTGTAAGGAGGAAGCAGAGGTCCCGACGACTGAAGGTATTGGTTAGCCATCGGCCTGCTAGCCTCCCGTCGTCTCCAGTGGCCGAGCTGCTGTCACCTCCTGAGCCCCAGCTGCTGCTGCCGCCGCCTGAGCACGAGCTGCTGCTGCTGCCGTTGTCTCCTGTGCCCGAGCTTCCCTCATTCCCAGTGCCAGAACTGCAGCGACCACCTCAGCCAGAGCCACAGTCCTTCCCCGTCGCTGGCCTCCTGTCCTATTGCCTCATCGCCGCCACCTGTCCTGTTGTTTTTCTAGTCTTGTCTTTGTTCTTTAGATATGCCATATTCCAAGTAAGTGTTTGTCCAGTGTCTCTTAGTGTTATCAGTGTATGTTTGCCATGCCATGCTCCTTGTGTTTCTTTTGTGTTGTCTTAGTCCCTGTTCCTAGTAAGTGTTTTTATAGTGTTGTCTTATGTCCATGCCCCATGCCAAGTTTCTTGTGTTTGTCCAGTGTATCCCAGTGTTGTCTTCATTCCCTGTGTTAAGCCCATCTACCTGTGTAAGTGTTTTCCGTAGTTCCCTGAATTTTGGATTTTGGTTTCCCTTAGTTAAATAAAATTGTTAAATTGAATCAGCTCCCCCTCGTGTCTGCATTTGGGTTCAACCCCATAGTTCTCCTGAAACCCCACCTCCCTGACACACTTTTCTTTTGTTCAATGGTTTTCAACAAAAATATCGTCTGCAACTGTCAGTAAGTCGACTGAGTGCTTTTATTTTACTAAAAACAAAACGCAGCCAAGTAGAAGTGGGTTGGAACTAAAAAAAAAAAAAAGAGTGATTTGTCCTGTGCATCCTTTTAATTAAACATTGCCGTTTTCAGATGTAATGTCATTTCAGTGCCGATCATACAAAAACACAATATTAATGGAGTAATTTAATATTGTGTGTTTTACATTTGCATTTGTTTTTTATGTAAGAAGGAAACTTTACTGAGGAAGATACTGTTTAAGTTATTTGATTGGTAGTATGTAATTATAGTTGGCTGATCTGCACTTTTGCATGTTGCAATTTAAAAAATAATCAAAACCAATTAAAGTGTTTCTGTCTACAGTAAATGTGTTGTCTGCTGGTTTATTTTGTTACTTTCACTACATCATGTTCAGTGTACCAGTCAGTACTGTAAGACTCTGAATATTGAAGTGCAGATTAACACCACACCACTACTCTGAGTTTGCTGCCTTTTAAGTAAAAAAAAAAAAAAAACCAAGACAGAAGGGTAAAAACATGCCAGGCTGAAAGTGGAATGATGAAATCAACACAGCTACCACGTTTTATGTAACGTGCAGTTATTAGATGACCTGGAGTGGCTCATCTGTCTCAAATACAAACAGACATTCACGCTGGTTTACTGGAAGGTAGAGGCTGATAGGACAGACCACGCCTCCCTCTTGTTTATTTCCAAAGGTTCCTGTACACTCAGTCAGACTTTCCTTTAGAAGCACGGTCTATTTTCTTACTTGAGCTCCATTCAAATCTGACAAGTCTGGTTGTATCATGGTGAGTTTTTATTGTTGTTTCTTCAATAAATTGGGGCTGTAATCGTTGGTGGCTGTTTGTCTGAATCTTTAGGCTGGGGGTAGAGTCTTTTTCCAAAACAGCACTTTGCTGTTTTATTTTGGTGTATTTTAATTTTCAAGAACAATGTTTTTAATAGCGGTGATGTTCTTGTTAAAGGCCTTCCTTCACACTGCTATGACTGAATGCTTCTGACTGTGCAAATATAAAACTCATCCAGAAGCAACGTTCATTTCCAGTTTCAAAACACATTTTAATACAGAGACTTTTCATTCATGTTGACACAACAAGCATTTGGTTTAAATGTTGATTCCAAGTAGAAATTTCCTTGTTTTTTACTTCAGAAAACCTGTCTGTGCCTCCAGGAACTCACTGCACCCATCAATGAATAATCCAGAATATGATTATAGCATATTTTGCTCTTACATTTTAAGAAAGACTAGAAACTAAAACTGTGATGCTCTTTGTTTCTGCAAAGACGTATTTGGCTCTGACTTTGCTGCTGTGTGCTCTGCCGTCACTTTCAAACGCAGCATGTGGCCAGAAGCCCATCACAGTGGGTAAATATCACAACAACAGCAAAAAATCAGAATTACACACAAACATACAACCCAGGTTCCAAAAAAGCCTGGACGCTGTGTAAAACATAAACAGAATGGGATCAAGACTGGGAAAGTTGTGGAACGCTCCAAAAACACCTGTTTGGAACATTCCACAGGTGAACAGGTTGATTGGTGACAGGTGACAGTAGTGGATGGGCTTGTATACACACACACCTTCTGTCTTCACTACAATATAATCAACAACTGTGGTGTTTAGAAAATGATTTAGCAGCTCCTCTCCCCCCACAGGCATGACCCATTGTCAGGATGATGTGGATAAAACATGGCACGCTGTCGGATCGAAATGGAGAAACAGTCAATGCTGGGACTGTACTTGCAGTAGATGTTGCACTGGGTTAGTACACAGATCGAACCTAACAGTAAATAAAAGAAAAATAATTAATCACTGTGGTTTCTGTATCTTCTACTGTTAACTGTCTCTTCACATTACATTACAACATCATAAACCTATTGTTTTGCACTGATGTACTTACGCTATTCATCCCGAATCCTTCACTTACTGTGCAATATTACATATCTCTTAATGTTTTTGTATTGTTTCACTATTAACAATGTAATTATTATCAGTTTTTATCTGTTGCTAACATATATATTTTGTTTATACTCTTGTGGCTGCAGTATTCTCATAATCCTGTATATAATGTGCATATACATGACCATTTGTTCTTTTTTGTATTCTGTATACCTTTTCTATTATTTTGATCCTCTGATGTCTTTTATTGCTTGCTGCATGGAACAATTTAATTTCCGCAGCATCAGATTAATAAAGTGTTATCTTAATCTTATCTCACTGTGTGATTGCAGGTATTCAACCCCCACAGGGTTTCCTGACAACTGTGTGAAAGTGTTTGACCCGGAGGCATGTGAATTCATAGTGCACAAGAGGGACGACCCATCTGTACTCTGTCCTGTTTATGGTGGAGTTGGGAAGTGATGGAGTGGTCGGACTTCCCTTAGAAATACAGTCGACAACCCTGAATCCCATAAACAAAACATAAATAAAACCAGAATGCAATCATTCTCAAACAAACTGTATCTACCAACAACTCTTTTACAAAGTGTTCCTGAGTCCATGTGTTAGTCTCCTTTATCCATTCATGTGTTCACAAAGTGGTGAACCTCGCTCCATCCTCGCTTGTGAACCACTGAGCCTTTCCAGGATGCTCCTTTCATACCCAATGATACTATCACCTGTTGACAATCAACCTGTTCACCTGTGGAATGTTCCAGACAGGGGTTTTTGGAGCGCTCCACAACTTTCCCAGTCTTTTGTTGCTGCTGTCTCAACTTGTTTGAAACATGTTGCTGCATCAGATTCAGATAATAATAAGCACGGTGATCCATCATAGTTGAGATATTTCAGTCTGGACCCGTGTGGTGGACTGACCAACCAGCAGGTGGATGTTTCCATCTGTAGAGCCACCAGCAAGGCTAAAGATAATAAGGGAACAATTTTGCAAAAGACTGCAGAATTTTCATATACACATATATCATGGCATCAACCCTAAACTGAAAAGATGTCTCTGTCTTTGGAGAGTAAAGTCATTGTGTTTTATGTAACGTGCAGTTATTAAATGACCTGGAGTGGCTCATCTGTCTCAAATACAAACAGACATTCACGCTGGTTTACTGGAAGTTAGAGGCTGATAGGACAGACCACGCCTCCCTCTTGTTTATTTCCAAAGGTTCCTGTACACTCAGTCAGACTTTCCTTTAGAAGCACGGTCTATTTTCTTACTTGAGCTCCATTCAAATCTGACAAGTCTGGTTGTATCATGGTGAGTTTTTATTGTTGTTTCTTCAATAAATTGGGGCTGTAATCGTTGGTGGCTGTTTGTCTGAATCTTTAGGCTGGGGGTAGAGTCTTTTTCCAAAACAGCACTTTGCTGTTTTATTTTGGTGTATTTTAATTTTCAAGAACAATGTTTTTAATAGCGGTGATGTTCTTGTTAAAGGCCGTTAAAGGCTTCTGACTGTGCAAATATAAAACTCATCCAGAAGCAACGTTCATTTCCAGTTTCAAAACACATTTTAATACAGAGACTTTTCATTCATGTTGACACAACAAGCATTTGGTTTAAATGTTGATTCCAAGTAGAAATTTCCTTGATTTTTACTTCAGAAAATCTGTCTGTGCCTCCAGGAACTCACTGCACCCATCAATGAATAATCCAGAATATGATTATAGCATATTTTGCTCTTACATTTTAAGAAAGACTAGAAACTAAAACTGTGATGCTCTTTGTTTCTGCAAAGACGTATTTGGCTCTGACTTTGCTGCTGTGTGCTCTGCCGTCACTTTCAAACGCAGCATGTTACGGGAGGCCCATCACAGTGGGTAAATATCACAACAAAAAATCAGAATAACACACAAACATACAACCCAGGTTCCAAAAAAGCCTGGACGCTGTGTAAAACATAAATTAAACAGAATGTGATCAAGACTGGGAAAGTTGTGGAACGCTCCAAAAACACCTGTTTGGAACATTCCACAGGTGAACAGGTTGATTGGTGACAGGTGACAGTAGGGGATGGGCTTGTATACACACACACCTTCAGTCTTCACTACAATATTATCAACAACTGTGGTGTTTAGAAAATGATTTAGCAGCTCCTCTCCCCCCACAGGCATGACCCATTGTCAGGATGATGTGGATAAAACATGGCACGCTGTCGGATCGAATTGGAGAAACAGTCGATGCTGGGACTGTACTTGTGGTGGATGTTGCATTGGGTTAGTACACAGATCGAACCTAACAGTAAATAAAAGAAAAATAATTAATCACTGTGGTTTCTGTATCTTCTACTGTTAACTGTCTCTTCACATTACATTACAACATCATAAACCTATTGTTTTGCACTGATGTACTTACGCTATTCATCCCGAATCCTTCACTTACTGTGCAATATTAAATATTTCTTAATGTTTTTGTATTTTTTCATCTATTGTGCAATACTATTAACAATGTAATTATTATCAGTAGCTAACATATATATTTTGTTTATACTCTTGTGGCTGCAGTATTCTCATAATCCTGTATATAATGTGCATATACATGACCATTTGTTCTTTTTTGTATTCTGTATACCTTTTCTATTATTTTGATCCTCTGATGTCTTTTATTGCTTGCTGCAAGGAACAATTTAATTTCCGCAGCATCAGATTAATAAAGTGTTATCTTTATCTTATCTCACTGTGTGATTGCAGGTATTCAACCCCCACAAGGTTTCCTGACAACTGTGTGAAAGTGTTCGACCCGGAGGCATGTGAATTCATAGTGCACAAGAGGGACGACCCATCTGTACTCTGTCCTGTTTATGGTGGAGTTCGGAAGTGATGGAGTGGTCGGACTTCCCTTAGAAATACAGTCGACAACCCTGAATCCCATAAACAAAACATAAATAAAACCAGAATGCAATCATTCTCAAACAAACTGTATCTACCAACAACTCTTTTACAAAGTGTTCCTGAGTCCATGTGTTAGTCTCCTTTATCCATTCATGTGTTCACAAAGTGGTGAACCTCGCTCCATCCTCGCTTGTGAACCACTGAGCCTTTCCAGGATGCTCCTTTCATACCCAATGATACTATCACCTGTTACCAATCAACCTGTTCACCTGTGGAATGTTCCAGACAGGGGTTTTTGGAGCGCTCCACAACTTTCCCAGTCTTTTGTTGCTGCTGTCTCAACTTGTTTGAAACATGTTGCTGCATCAGATTCAGATAATAATAAGCAAGGTGATCCATCATAGTTGAGATATTTCAGTCTGGACCCGTGTGGTGGACTGACCAACCAGCAGGTGGTCTGTAGAGCCACCAGCAAGGCTAAAAATAATAAGGGAACAATTTTGCAAAAGACTGTAGAATTTTCATATACACATATACAGGCATGTGAGAAAATTAGGACACCCCATTAAATAATCAGCTCTTTATTTAGAAATGGTACACATACCAATATCCAGTCATGTTTTTATGTATTTTTCAAAAAGAAAGTGATTTGATTGCAATTTAACAACAAAAATGAACATTGTTTGACAAATCCAAAAAAAGAAAAAAAAATAAAGTATGTATTTCAATGGAGGAAAAAGTTAGGACACCCTACCCCCTAGTAGCTAGTGTTGCCCCCTTTGGCTGATATGACTTCAACGAGACGCTTTTTGTAGCCTTTTACCAGTCTCTGACATCGATCAGGAGAAAGTTTGGCCCACTCCTCAATGCAGAATTCTTTCAGCTGTGAGATGTTTGAGGGGTGTCTTGCATGTACAGCCCGTTTCAAGTCACCCCACAGCATTTCGATGGGATTAAGATCAGGGCTTTGACTTGGCCATTCCAGGACTCTCCACTTCTTCCTTTTTAGCCAGTCCTTGGTGGATTTGCTGGTATGCTTTGGGTCATTGTCTTGTTGCAGTATCCAGTTACGCTTCAGCTTTAATTTTTTGACAGATGGTTTCACATTTTCTTCAAGCACCCTCTGATACACAGTAGAATTCATGGTGGATTCTATGATGGTGAGTTGGCCAGGTCCTGCTGCAGCAAAGCATCCCCAAACCATGACACTGCCCCCTCCATGCTTTACAGTTGGTATGAGGTTCTTTTCTTGGAAGGCTGTATTTGGTTTACGCCAAACATGTCTTCTGTTCTGGTGTCCAAATAATTCAATTTTAGACTCATCTGTCCAAAGAACCTTATTCCAGAAGTCGTGGTCTTTGTCTATGTTCTCTCTGGCAAACTTCAGTCTGGCCTTGATGTTTTTTTAGAGAGCAAAGGTTTCTTCCTTGCACACCTCCCATGCAAGTCACACTTGTGCAGTCTCTTTCTGATGGTAGAGTCGTGCACTTTCACATCGACAGTTGCCAGAACCTGCTGTAATTCCCTTGATGACACTTTAGGATTTTTCAGGACCTCTTTGAGCATCTTGCGTTCTGCTCTGGGGGTAAACTTGCTCGGACGGCCAGATCTTGGCATGGTGGCAGTTGTTTTAAATGTCCTCCACTTGTAAATAATTTTGCGAATGGTGGAATGGCTGATGTTAAATTCTTTTGGAATCTTTTTAAATCCTTTACCAGACTCGTAAGCGGCCACAATCTTCTTTCTGAGGGCATCAGGAAGCTCTTTAGACCTCACCATGGCACTCACCTCAACATACCAACTGTCAGGGCCACACCAAACTAAATTTGAGGTTTAGATAGGGCAAGGCTCCATTCAAATGCTGGGTAACGATGTACTAATCATGTGCACCTGACGTGATGCACCTGTTTGGGATTTGCAACATTTTAAGAGGGATAATATAGGGGGGTGTCCTAATTTATTCCTCACCAGAAATTGCATTATTTTTTAATTGAATTTTATAGAAAGTTTTAAACAGGCTTTTCTTATTTTTTTATTGTTTAGTTATATTACTTGGATCCCTCAGTTTAATTAAAATTGACATTAAATACCCATATGTCCAAATATATTTTAAAATACACAGGATTTCATGAGGTGTCCTAATTTTTTCACATGCCTGTATCATGGCATCAACCCTAAATTGAAAAGATGTCTCTGTCTTTGGAGAGTAAAGTCATTGTGTTTTATGTAACGTGCAGTTATTAGATGACCTGGAGTGGCTCATCTGTCTCAAATACAAACAGACATTCACGCTGGTTTACTGGAAGTTAGAAGCTGATAGGACAGACCACGCCTCCCTCTTGTTCATTTCCAAAGGTTCCTGTACACTCAGTCAGACTTTCCTTTAAAAGCACGGTCTATTTTCTTACTTGAGCTCCATTCAAATCTGACAAGTCTGGTTGTATCATGGTGAGTTTTTATTGTTGTTTCTTCAATAAATTGGGGCTGTAATCGTTGGTGGCTGTTTGTCTAAATCTTTAGGCTGGGGGTAGAGTCTTTTTCCAAAACAGCACTTTGCTGTTTTATTTTGGTGTATTTTAATTTTCAAGAACAATGTTTTTAATAGCGGTGATGTTCTTGTTAAAGGCTGTTAAAGGCTTCTGACTGTGCAAATATAAAACTCATCCAGAAGCAACGTTCATTTCCAGTTTCAAAACACATTTTAATACAGAGACTTTTCATTCATGTTGACACAACAAGCATTTGGTTTAAATGTTGATTCCAAGTAGAAATTTCCTTGATTTTTACTTCAGAAAATCTGTCTGTGCCTCCAGGAACTCACTGCACCCATCAATGAATAATCCAGAATATGATTATAGCATATTTTGCTCTTACATTTTAAGAAAGACTAGAAACTAAAACTGTGATGCTCTTTGTTTCTGTGAAGACGTATTTGGCTCTGCCGTCACTTTCAAACGCAGCATGTGGCCAGAAGCCCATCGCATTCGGTAAATATCACAACAACAGCAAAAAATCAGAATAACACACAAACATACAACCCAGGTTCCAAAAAAGCCTGGACGCTGTGTAAAACATAAACAGAATGGGATCAAGACTGGGAAAGTTGTGGAACGCTCCAAAAACACCTGTTTGGAACATTCCACAGGTGACAGTAGTGGATGGGCCTGTATACCCACACACCTTCTGTCTTCACTACAATATTATCAACAACTGTGGTGTTTAGAAAATGATTTAGCAGCTCCTCTCCCCCCACAGGCATGACCCATTGTCAGGATGATGTGGATAAAACATGGCACGCTGTCGGATCGAAATGGAGAAACAGTCGATGCTGGGACTGTACTTGCAGTGGATGCTGCCAGGGGTAAATACACAATAAATGAAAGAAACTGAATTAATCACGTTGGTGTCTATATATATTATACTGTTGCTGTGTGAATGCAGGTATTCAACCCCCAGAGGGTTTCCTGACGACTGTGTGGAAGTGTTTGACCCGGAGGCATGTGAATTCATTGTGCACAAGAAGGGCGACCCATCTGTACTCTGTCCTTTTCATGCTTCAGTCGGAAAGTGATGGTGTTCTCAGACTTTGCCTTAAAAATGAAGGTTCCTCATGGAGGAACTGTGGATGTTACTTTGATCAGTGATTTATAGGGCTAAATAACAGCTGCCTATTGTATCATCACTTCATAATTTTTTGACTGATTAAAGTCTACCATGTCATATGATGGATAATCAACTTGTTTGGTTATGAAGCTCATAGCTTTGCTGTATACATTGTCAGAATTAAATGATTGATTAGTGCACTCATGCATTATTTACCTGTGCTTGATTCTTGCATAACAAATGACATCATAAAAGGAACTGTCAGCTCCACCAGTACTGACAGGTAATAGCAGGATGATGATGACTTACACATATTTTTGCAGGTATTGTGCTAATTTAGTCACACTACTGGATTGTCTTAAAACCTGAATACAAAGCAATACGTTGGTGAATAAACTAGACAAACCATTATATCTTCGCTTGGCTCTTATTACCAAAGTGAACATAGATCTTGTGATTTTGTCTTGTGTTAATGCACAAAGAAGAAAGACAAAAGAAATCTGCTCTCAGACGGGAGCCGACTCTCACTTAAAGGAGCCAACTCGTTTGTGAACAACACATCATCATAGTTTACCCACCTTTTATTTTATCACCGCATCTGTTGCAGGTCCCAGGTGATGGGGCCAGCAGGCAGATTACTGTATACAATAGAAGAAACGAGGAGCAGAAGTTGTTGTCACCATGGCAGCTCTCGTATGAATTTATTCAAAATTAAACCATGTTTAACCAGGAATACAAATCCTTTCCCATTACTGACATTACTCTGTCATTCATTTCACATTGTTCACAACATCTCAACCAATGAGGCACCCATTTAACTTCCGCAGTAGTAAACAACAGTTCAACTCAACACAGGACACTCTGAAACACCAGAAATGCAATATACTTAATTTAAACACAGAAGAGAAGAATATTCTGTGCGCGGGATACCTCATACAGAAGGGAGTACACATTTAGCACTACACTGGGCAGCCGCCGTTAGCCCTCCGATGCTAGCGCAGATAAACAGACTGTTTCCACAACCTACACACGCTAAGGCTACGGACCTTATTTTACGACGTTCTAATCATGTTAATCACACTAATAATCATGTTTGTTACTTGTTATGACTTGTTTCACATTGGACCAACCTGTATATAACAGAAGAAACGAGGAGCAGAAGTTCTTGTCACCATGGCAGCACTCGTATGAATGAGGAGTTTCCGCTCCACCGAGAAAGAGACGCTCCCGGCCACTCAACATTCTGCTACCGCCACCTTGTGGCCCCTTTGTGTCATAACATGACACAAAGGGGCCACAAGGTGGTAACTTGTACTTTTGATACTCCCTTGTACTTTTGATACTCCCTTCAAACAGCATTATACAGTATTACAAATAAATAAAAAAATTAAATCAATGTGAACACATTCCATGTGGGTCACACATCCTCCCTGTGACTTTGTGCAATTAATGTTAATATCTCAGGCTAATTTGCTGCCACAGCTGTCAGGCCGGGACTCAGACGCAGAGATCAGTTCACACAGTTGTTTATTGTAACACTCAAGAACCAATTCGCGGAGTGTTAAACAAACCGGCTATGAAATTATTCTAGGCAAATAGCTATATCAATAATAATATCTATAATAAGAAAAATAAAGAACAGAAAACACTCACTCAGAGGAATAACTATGAAACTCTACGGCTTTGAAAACTAAGAAACAAAAGGCGCTCCCGAAGGTGGAAAACTCAAAAGGCTATGAAAACGGAAATGACTAAACGAGACTAGGTAATGAAAACAATAAACTCAAAATACACTCCTATATAATGGAGGAACTGGAAACTAAAAAACAAAACCAATACAACAGAAAATCACTCTATCAAGAGGAAAACAATTCGGCTATGATATAAACAGAGAAAATAAACCAATGTTATCAAAGTTATAAACAAAAAACACTCACGCAGAGGAAACAAGAGCTTACGGACAATAACTGGCTGTGGTACGGGCAAGGGAGCAGACAGGCTCGGGTGAATCGCCGACGGACAAAGACACACTGGCACAAGACAAGGGAGACACAGACTATTTAACACATGGAGGGTAATCGGGAACAGGTGGAGACAATAGGTAGTCAGGGCGGACACACGGGACACATGAGCAAGGGCAAGTGCTCTGAAGCGAGAGGAGAGTTATACCTTCAAAATAAAACAAGAAATGACAAGACAAAAACCCCATGACAAGACAGACCTCACTGCGGTGTGACAACAGCGTCTGCACAACAGCAGACTGACCTCGATCAGCTGGAATAGAGTAGCCTCCGACTTTTAGCCTGCGTAATGTTTTTAGAAATATAATTTCAAATATGAAGCAGCCATTCTCCTAATAATCTTTTCCTGTCCTGATGCATCAAATTATATACTGTTCTTGATGCATTCTTGGTTTTTGTAGCACCCTCAATCATTTGGGGTTTTTTTGCAGGGAGGTCTCCCAGGCCTCCTGCTAATTATGCATCTTTCCAAGTTTACTCTCCCATTTTAAAACATAAGCAGAGACCCACGATGACAGAAATTACATACTTTGCCCTTAAAGGAACTAAAGAGCAATAGTTCATCTTGTTTTTGTGTTTCCAATATTCTGTTCCCCGTGTCTGCACATAGAAGTGATCAATACTTCAGAAACATCCCTCAGTGTAATCCAACACAACCCCACAGCAAGCTAACAGCCTAAAAGTTGAAACTAGAAATGAGTCAGCAGCACTTTGACACAGTTCTCCATTGTGTTTTGCTCTGGGACGTATTTTCACGGTATTCCGAGGTCACTGAGTTTATATTTATTGTGGTCCAGTGGTTGAAAAGCAGCCACCAGCCAATATGACCACCAGGTGGCAGCACAAGCCAGCAGATCCTGGTGTTTTCACCATTGTGTCTGCATCACTCTCTTCCTTTCCAGAGAGAGAGAGAGAGAGAGAGAGAGAGAGAGAGAGAGAGAGAGAAAGAGAGCTGAAAATACAAGGAGTTTTGCAAAAAGTTAGACATCCAGAGTCTGTGGATCTCTCCGTTGCATAGCCTTGTCATTAAGAAAAAGCAGCAGGAGTGGGAGGTTGTGGACCTCTTCTCATCTTTGTGCACACTGTTTTGGACCCAGGGATGAGACAGTCCCAACAACAGTGAGACCCACAGCACTCATGCTTTCTCTCTCCCCTCCACTTCACCCTCTGACTTACACTCACTGCTCTCCTTTGGATTATTGCTTTGTTCCGATGCTGAAGACACATGTGGACGATTGAGAGGAGAATCTGCAAGGAGGATTAACTCTGCAACATTTTTTTGAACCAACATTTTTATTGAAGTTGGTTTTATTTATCATCTCATCTGTATGAGGTTTCCTTCAGCTGGAATAATGCCTTTGTGCTGGAGTAGAAGCTCCTGGTTTCCTGTGGTGATTGGTGCTGCGCTGGTTGTTCTTGCTGCTGGTAACGCTGGACCGAACCAGGACAGGAGGCAGGCTGGGTCGTCCTCATGCTTTGGAGGCTTTGATCTTTACTTTGTTTTGGACAAGTGAGTTACCTGACACACATTACCAGACACACTTAGAGTGGATGGACTAGCTGGATGGTTCATGCTGACAAGTGAAACCCATTTATATTAAAGTCTATGAGAAACATTTAAACAATATATTCTTTCTTAATTAGGTGTTTTGTATTCTTGCATTGTGTTTATGTCCAGTCCAGTGACTGAGCTTGATTTGAATATTTCGCCTGTCTGCCGATGGCCTTAATACAGGTATAATGACATATGACCTCATGCATTATGATCAAAGCATATCAATGCATAAAGTGAATTTGCATTATTTTATGTTGTTCTTGTGCTTCTCCCATTACGGTCTGCCAAAATGTTTCATGATGTCATCTCCATTCTGTTAGCATTACGCCTCCTGGTGTCATGTCATGCAGGAAAACGGATGGATGGAATTGTGATGCATTGCTCTGATAGGCCTTGATCTAGTCCATGTCGTAATCACCTTTACCCAACCATGTGTTCACAAAGAGGCGAACCTCGCTCCATCCTCGCTTGTGAACCACTGAGCCTTTCCAGGATGCTCATTTCATACCCAATCATGATGCTATCACCTGTCACCAATCAACCTGTTTACCTGTGGAATGTTCCAAACAGGTGTTTTTGGAGTGCTCCACATCTTTCCAGTCTTTTGTTGCTCCTGTTCCAACTTATGTGAGACATGTTGCTGCATCAAATTCAGAATAAGCACATAGTTATAAAAATCAATGCAGCTGATGAGGTCAAGCATTAAATATATTTTCTTTGTGCTGTTTTCAGTTGAGTATACGTCAAAAAGGATTAGCAAGTTATCCCATTCTGTTTTATTAGGGAAATCACAGCCTTCACCCTTTTTGGAGTTGGTTTGTACGTTTCAGCTTGGCTTACGTCTACAGCTGGTAATGATTAGCTCTGTGTTAGGTGTCACCCCATTCATCAGTCTGCCACAGGCTGCACAGACAATAAGTGCTGTAGCTGACTGTTGTGTTTGGTGTTCATCTCCATTACCATAACATACACCGTGCGGGCAGCTTTTATCCAGAATTGCTGGCCAGCAAGTGCATAAATTATCTGCAGCCTCTCTCATCTTCTTCGAGTTCGAGCATAGTCAGTGCATCTCAAGTAGGGCACAGGATGTTTGGACTTCCTGCAAAGTCTTTTGGATACATTGGTCTTGATTTAGAAACAATTTCCATGTTTATCTAACCTGGTTTTCAGTGATCTCTGTGTTTCCCTTCGGCCAACATGGGCACCTGATCAAAGACACCAAATTGAATATTTACTCGATCGTATCAGGAACGTTTTGATGAAGCATGATACGGTTCTTTTAATTTCTGAGGATTTTTTTTGCAGTTGTTTGGAGGATATGTGTGATGCATTTGTTAAGTAAGACTTTCATTTCCAGGCTCTTCAAATTTAGACAAATAGGAATTGGGCAGTGTCGTTAGCAAAGCCAGTCATGTGAAAACGGTTTAAGGTCCTCAGAACGGGTCAGCGTCACACATGAGTAGTGTTTACCTGAGCTTTCCTCACTTTATACTGTATACTCGTGCTTTATACTGTCGATAAATGTGCGCACAGCTCCTCTGGCACTGACAGCTAACTTACCCAGGCTGTTTCCTTTGGACTGTAGCAGAGTACTTACCTAATGACATTTGTGTTTTGCGAAGTTGACTGAAACTACTTGTTTTTATTACTTTTTTTTTGAGCAAACCAAAATGTTTGCCAACTAGGTCAACAACATTTATCATTCAACTCATTGTCCTAATCTGGAAGACGAGGCTTGCAGTCTACCGCTGCCCTCTCGCTCTCCCTCCAGAGATGGTGATGGATTTTCCAGTTGTCCTACAACATGTCATTGCCAACTCCAGGCACGCTGCTGTTTCTCTGAGGGGAAATAAGGCAGTTGCGTGTAATAGAGAGTAATTGTTAGCGTGCGCCATGTTTTAACGACACATTTATATTGCATGTGTGATGTGACAGCATTTATTGTCGGGCATCGGTTCACGGCACTAGCTGTTCCTTTTGCTTTTCTCTTATTGTCATCGCTCCAGGTGGGATCTTTGCTCCGCTGCTTTTCAGCAGTGACGTCCTCCACCTGCCCTCACTGTCCTCTTGCCCGATCTCACGTCTCTTCTCCTCTCTTCTCTCTCCTCCATGGCTGCACTGCCCTTTCTCCATTATGTCCAGATGTTCCAGTGTTTCAGCCTGTTGGCTGGGCTGTTTGTGCTGGGACTTGTGTCATGGTAACAATGGAAACATAGGTGTTTTAAGGAATGATGGAGGGGGGTGTGGGGTTATAAAAACACAATTTCAATGAAAGACATTTTGATAAGCATCAACAATGAAACATGCAAGCTCGAAACTGTTCTTTATTAACTTGATGCAACTGTGTATTGATATCTTTTGATAATTAGATTAGATGATAGATAACTCTGCTCCTAATTTCCCAACAACAGATCAGGACACAGAAAACTTTGTGTTCCAGTAAACATCAAGTAAAAATGTGAATGACACCAGCTTAGTTTTGAGTTCATTAGCAAAGAGGGAATAGAGTGCAAGACGATAAACATGGACCAAGTTGTGATCACAGAGAAGGTTGCATGAAGGCTTAATGAGCGTACATTCATCTGACTCCAGAAACACTGGTATAATTGCAGGTGCATTAAAAAGACGTTAACAATAATCTGAGGAGTACAACATCATTGCTACTTCTCGGAGTAAACCAGCTGTGCTGCCCAAAACATTTACTCATGCAAAGCTGTTCTTCAGGCTCTCTCTGTTCTCCTTTTCACTGTAGAAGTCTGTTCCATGGATGGATTACTGACCTACTGGGCACAAGCCCGGGGGCGCAAGAGGTCAGGGCAGAGATGCAAAATGAAAAGTTTAGATGCAAAACTACTACAATGACGGTTCAAAATGACTATGAAGAGGTGCAAAACCATAAAGTGATGAAAAATAACACTAAACAACCACAAGGAGACACAAGCAACTACGAAGAGACACAAAACTACCACAAAAAGGCACAAAATGACTACAGAGAGGCACAAAAATGCTACAACAAGACCCAAAACAACCACAAAGTGGTGCAAAATGGCAACAAAGAGATACAAAATGATTACAAAGAGATCCTAAATGAATGCAGAGAGGTGCACTATTTGTAGTCATTTTTGCCTCTTCTGGGATCCATTGTTTCAGTTCTAGTACAGCAAAAGGTCCAGATGCACAGCAGCAGACAAGACATCCTCACATTCATTCGGCTTTTCTCTTCTCAGATCTGGGAGTGTACAGAATCACTGGACCGAAATCTACCACTTTGTTGAACATCTAGCTCATAAATTCATAAGGTAAACGAAAAAAAAACACAATTGTTTCATCGAGTGTCTGTGGGAAAACATGCAACAAGAAATGATTACTGATCTAACAGAGAATATTTTTCTCTCCTTGCCTCAGTCCACAGTTGCGAATGTCCTTCATTGTGTTTTCCACTGAGGGAAGGATCTTAATGAGCCTGACAGAAGACAGGTGGGTGCAGATCCCCTCAAAACCGCTTTTAATCCTTTCCTTTTTTTTATCATCCAGCTGAAAGGAGTGAGTGTAATACCAGATTTGGACAGGTCACACACATTTAATTCCCTCTTTTTATGACCAAGAGAAGATTCCAGACAGATACTTTCCTTCACTGTGATCTGTCCATACTGTCGTCGGTCTGGACAACTACTTCATCGTGTAGTCTTTGACACATTGTGGGCAGCTTGTGCGTCTAATCTTTCCTCAGCAGCCACAAAGTCTTTTCACTGTTTCACTCATATCTTATCCTACAAAAGGCTCATTTCCTGTCTATCTGCGTGACAGTTTCTCAAGCCAATTTGCACCAATACTGTTTCAATTCATTCATCTGCAACACATTGCTGATATTTTCTGCAAATGCTGCCCTTATGGAAACTATTATCCTGTTACCACGCCTCCCAGTGTCTGGCATTAGTCAGAAGAATGTTCACAAATGAACCTGACAAAATAAATATTTTCAATTTGATTAGATTATCAACAATGTGGCTCACCTCGTCTTCTGTACGTCTGCTCAGGGAACGCATTCGCAAAGGTCTGGAGGAGCTCCAGAGGGTACGTCCCGGGGGAGACACCTTCATGCATGAGGGCATCCTCAGGGTGAGCAGCCTCTGTGTGTCCAGCTCCGGGATGCCATCTGCTTTATGTGTGCTCTGGCACCAAAACACACACCGCCCGGTCCAGAGAGCTAAATGGCTATTATGTTCCTGTATTCACTGCATGCTACCATAGAGAGTCAGCTGATTCAAACCAGCTCTTCTTTTTTCACAGGCCAGCGAGCAGATATACTATGGAAACACTGAAGGTGTGTATTACTTTTCTTACATGGTAAATTATTTGTAAGCCAGTTTTTTCTGTGGGTCTTTGCATGAAGTCAGTGGTTCGTAAGCATGGGATCATCGAAGAGAGTCACAAGATACTTCTGAGGGGTCGTGAAGTGATTTTTAAGGTTGGGGAGCTCTGCTCTGTTTTTGAAAACTGGATGTTTTTATGGCTTCAGGCTTACATATGATTCAGATTAGACAACCTGCTCACGGCTTAATCAAATATGTTTCCCTGAATGAAGGTTTCTGAGTGGACTTTATATCAGTTTAGTCACTAGTGACAAACTTATCTGCAGTTTGGATTTGCTCCTTGACTTAATGACAGCTCAGAATTAGTATGTTCATTTCTTAATAGAGGCACAAATCAAAATTGTGCAATTCCAATAACAATAAATTATAATGTGAGCTATCAGAAAAGCCTTTTAGAGTTTGCATTATCACAAAGTGGCAGCAGTCTTAACAGCGCTGTGTGGTTTTGTGCAGTGGGTGATAAGATTAGAGTGAAATTGCAGCAGGGGTGACCAGTTCTTTCTGTCTGCAGGTTATCGCACTGCCAGCGTTATCATCGCTCTCACAGACGGAGAGCTGCACGAGGATCTTTTCTACTACGCTGAGAGGGAGGTGAGCGAGATGAAGAGAGGTTAAATGGGCCACACAAATTGCAACCAGATGAAACGTGTGACTGAGCTTGTGACGGACCAGATCAAACACCACCACGCTATACATCACCACTTTGATCCTCTTTCTCTAGGCTGCAAAAATGGGGTCAGAGCGTCTGTCAGATTTATACGTCCCATCACATCTGCGCTGGGATCTAATGTTTTATTTGCTCCTCAGACTATTCAGGCGCTACAGGTGAAGGTGTACAAAAGCCTGAGGCCTCAATCAGCTTTGAGTGCCCCTAGACACGTGCTGACTGCGGGGATGAACTGGGGCTGACGTTTCCAGTAGCTGGATATGTCTCTCTTGACAGCTGCGGGCTGCTTTAGGTTGTCATTTTGTGTCAACACAGAAATCCACAGGCATTGTTACTTAGAAATAAAGGCTTGTGTGTTTTGTTTGACATTCAGGCATCTGTGTGACATTTCTTTTGTTAGATGACGTCTGAATAACATTATCGAGACGTAAATCTCTCACTTGGACAGCACAGTCTTAATCTGAATCTCTTCACCAGGAACATGGTGTTGCCCAACTTCTTGTAAAATCTTATTAGCAGCCAGACAAACATGAGCCTTTTTTGACTGTGCTTTGGATGGTGTTATGAAATGCAGAGGTGTAATTGAACCCAGGTGCTGAGCTTCTTCCTGTTTTTGCTGTGAATCTGTGCATATCTGACAGGCCAACCGCTCCCGAAGCCTGGGTGCCTCAGTTTACTGCGTGGGGGTGAAGGACTTCAATGAGACACAGGTTTGTTTTTTGTGTGTGTGTGTGTTTTTAGTGTTAATGTCACATGGCGTCTAAGCTTCAGGGAGTGAAACACACAGTGAGCTTGTAAATGCAAAGCTTCGTAAATCAAGCTATTATTTAAAAAAACACCGACACCAGTGTTTTTAAGCAGTTATGAAGTGCTTTACATTACTTAAAATGACACCTCGTCAACTCTCTTCCCAGCAGACTGAAGTAAATGTGGCTTAAAAGTTCCAGCGAGGACACGAGATTTACATCAAACGACTCTAAACAGTTTATACAGAACTATCCAAGTGTTTGGTGGCCTAACAATCACAGTATGAGTCAAGAAGCCCTTTTCCTCCATTATGTAGCGTTAAAGCTGTTTTAGTTCGTCCTCCAAACCAAGGGAATATGGCGATATTGTTGACTGTGTTCCTATGAGCCACTCCTGTAATCAGCTGTGTTGTAAGCTTAACTAATTCTCTTGGATGGATGAATGAGCACTTGTGACGTTTGATTGCAACAACTTGTTTTCCTCTCTAGCTGGCAAAGATTGCTGACAGTAAGGACCATGTCTTCCCTGTAAACGACGGATTTGAGGCCTTGCAGGGGGTCATCGACTCGGTAAGCATCTCAGTTCTGCCCACAAACACCTTCGAGGCGCTCTCATGTTGAGTTTATCGGCACACAGGATATCACCTCGCTCGCATGGACTTCATGAAATCTCCCCCATCACTTCTTCTTTAATCCATCAACACGCTGATCAAATAGCACATGGGAAACAAGACAAAATAGTTTTAAAGCACAACATAGTGCGTTATTCCATCCATGGAGCCCGGCCAGGGAAAGAATTCCAGGAAAACCTGCTGCGACTGTGACTTTCCTGCTTTTGATCATCACAGCTGACGTGTGGCCAAACACGATCAAAGTGCGTGCTGTATCTCTCAAGACCCACCTCAGTGGTGCCTTAAATTTTTGTACATTCTAGCTGGCGAGAAATGAAAAACAGTTTGTCGTGAAAGGCCTGCTGTCACTGGGATACGAGGTTTGCCGAGCAGAGCCGGAGGTCTCGCAGCTGACTGTCGTCTGGAGCAGATTAGCAGCAAACCAAAAGCTGTTGCTTCTTATTCATGTGAGCGGGGGCACCGGGTCATGAATCAGTCTTCTTTGGTCTTCAGGGTCACAGTTTGTATGTTCCTAAAGAGCAGCTAATAGAGATGCATCTGCAGAGCTCAAATAAGAATAAAGCTCAAAGCCCAGAAACAGTCATTCGGTTTAAAAGAGAAGAGATTACTACAGTCTGAAAGAGACAGTGCAACCGAGTGACGGCACCAAAAGATTTTCCTCAAATGGTAATGAAGCTGTAAGCAGAGACTGTTTTTAAAGCCTCCTTGATTGTGCTTTTAAGAACGCTCCAACATCTGATATTTTTTGGCCGGCTGCTGAAAAGTGTTGCACTGGTGAGCCTCGTAATGTCCTTCTGCTCGTCTCTGCAGATCCTGAAGAAGTCTTGCATCGAGATCCTGGCGGCAGAGCCCTCGAGTATCTGCGCAGGAGGTAAGGTTTACCTCCCGTTCGTCCTCGTCAGGCCACTCGATGAATGAACTCAGACAGTAGCGCATCGTAGCTGACCTTACGTGATTTAACCCTTGCTGACACTGGCTTCCAGCTGTTCCTCTAAAACTAACAATTATTGGGAAATTTATTTTCAGTATTTTTTTCTGACCTTATTAAAACCTGATATTTAGAAAAGTAATGAAATGCTTATCCTTCCCTTTAAAAATCACCATAAAAACATCGTTACATAACAAGTTATTTCATAAATGAGCAAATCTTTACCTAAAAGTCGTGTACAGACAAAGAAATGAACAGTATATTATCCCACGTACAGTGACGTTATCTCGGTTTTGGGTCAGTTGGAGCCCAGAGAGGCCGAACTGCTGGATGTTTTACGAACAAAGAGCTTTAAAACTTCAATAACTGAACAGATTACGACAGAATATTTTAGAGGGATAATGCTGCATACTGTCACCATCAATCACAGATTTATAGCAGATAAAAAAACCCCTTTGTATTTAACAGTGTTTTACAGCTGGACTCCTGCGCCCCAAACAGAAACTCATAATTTTCTGTCATAAAGAATCACTTTAATAAAACAATATTAAATGGGCCGGGGGCTTCTCGAGGACTCCAAATGGAACATTAGAGCTGATAATGACTTTATGCCAACAAAGGCTGGCAACATAAGCAATGCTATTGTTTCATTCATAGCACTGCTTTGGTAATTGCAACACAGTTTTATTGTGGCATGTGTTTCGTCTCTACCTGTCACATAACATGATGAGACATTTGGGGGTTGCTTTAAAGCCTCAGTCAGATTTATAATAATAAAAAGGCTGAGGCACACAGGAATAAAGAGAATTAAAAAGCTTAACCTAACACAGGTAAACACACGCCTATGCGTACCTTCATCACCTGTATTTTAAATCAAGAGACATGCATTATGAACGGCTTTTTAATTCACTATCCTCTTGAGTGCCTCAGACATATTTGCCAATTCTAAACTATTCAGATCTAAAAAATGAAGAGCACCAGAAAGCACTTTTTTCTTTTAGCAGCACTCTTTGCAAACAGCTTTTCTTCATATGGTAAAACTGATTTTAAATGATCGAGTTTGCGTTTCTCCTCCCCTCACTCAGAGTCCTTCCAAGTGGTGGTGAGAGGAAATGGCTTCCTCCACGCCCGCAACGTCGATAAGGTCCTGTGCAGCTTCCGCATCAACGACACCGTGACGAAGAGTGAGTGAAACATCACTGAGCATCTCCTCACTGTCCCCGATTCACTACACACACTGCTAACACTTTATATCAAGGTACACATATTCACCATTAACAGGCTGCTTATTAGCATACATATGAGCAGCATACTGGCTCTTTATTAATTATTAATTATCATTATAAAGCATTTTCTGCAACTAAGAACATTAATTACTATCTAAATAACCCTAAACCCCAAAATAAGGCATTAATAAATGCTTTATAATGACTGATAAAGACGCAATATGCGGCTAATATGCGTGCTAGTGAACAACTAATTAATAGTGAACATGTGGCCTGTGCACTGGTTTATCACACAAGTGTTTTAACTGAGCACACATTGAGTCAAAGCATCAAAGCTGATCGCTCAGTTCATTTACAATAAAAACAGCTGGAATAAACAGATGAGCGTGCAGGCCTTGGTGATATCCACCGAAATTACAGCGAGTCGAGCTTCAGTCAGCCGCCCAGCTGGAGTCCTCTGCGATCAAACACGCAGCCATGCTGGTGTTACTGGTATCATGGCTCTTCGTTTTAAACAACAGGTCGGGTAATTTTACAGCCTGGAAAGGAACCAGAAACAAGAGATAAAGGAGAAGGAGTACCACACACGAGGCAGAAGGAAGAAAAGGCCTCTGGGATGCAACCAGTTTCCCCACTGCCTTTACTGGTGGCCTACTGTAATAGTTGTTAAAACCACTTCCTACCAGGCATCCCACAGTCGCTGCGGGAGGTGCTGGTTTAATTACAAAGCGAGATATTCCCAGCACTGAGGTACAAACAAAATGTGTGCTCCTCTGAAGGAGAAGCGGTGGTTTCCACTCTGACCTGATGGCATGTCGGAGCTCGTGTCAGTGCGTCTCCATGTCTCAATCGCTCCGCTGGAATTCATCATCTTCCATATTCTCTGATAGAGGAATGTCTTATTGGAAAATGTCCTGCTGTCAACTCTCTCTGAGGTTTCTTCTGTGCCATTGTTTTCGTGTTTAGCACCACGGTGCATGATGATTAACCATATTTTCTGCTTCCTCATGTATATACTGCATATCATATGCATGATAGCACACATGCAGGACTTATTAGCAACCCCCCAGAGAGACTGTTTTCTTCACTTTAATGGCCATTGCTTTGGTGACCAACATTCAGCACTGGCATCTCGCTCTTTAAATCAAACTCTTGCAACAAAGTTAAAAAAAAAAAATGTTTTCCAAGTATCAGTCAAGCATTAACATTTTCTCAGAATCATAACATTTTTCTGTGTGATACAACATCTAATTTCCGGCAGACAAACAGCGGACATGGAAATAATTTGACTAAAATCATCTCCTTATGTTTATCCCATAATACTTGTATACTCCTCCAAATATATTCACTTCTCTATATCGTTTATACACAATCCTCTGGAGCTTGCTTACTTCACATCGGGGGTTAACTCAAAATGAAAATGATTAGGCCACAGTTTGCTCGCCTGGAGATCGATATGTGATCAGCTAAAAGAAAAAACATTTCTCTTCTCTCTAATGCATCTTTACTTGCCCTCGCTGACTCCCACGCTCCAGCCCTCTGCATACTTCCCAGATATGGTGAAACGGCAAAAAGGAAAGCAGCAACATGTACCTGCATGTGTTGAGCAGATGAACCAGTGTTTGAGTGTCTGTCTCCAGGAAAAAGTAGCAGCAAATACAGGCAGGCGGCGTGGGGTTTGGCAGGTCCAGTCCTGAGCTATCCATTGTTTCGGTGACAGATGTTGCAGCTATGGTGCCATGGACGTTATTGAAGTGGGTGAATGATGGCAGACAAGGCTTTAAAGAAATAGCTTGACTTTTTGGGAAAAACCCTTTCTTGCCCAGAGTCAGAAAGCCAGCTGGGTAGCTTAGCTTAGCATGAAGACTGAAAACATGGGGAAACAGCTAGTTTAGTTCTTTGCAAAGGTAACAAAATCTGCCTACCAACACCTGTAAAGCTCATTAAGTAACAAGTTATCATATCTCATTTTTTTAATGTGCACAAAGAACAAATGAATCAGTTTGTTTTACTTTCTGTCTGCTGTCAGGACAAAACTCCAGGAAGTTCCTGCTCCTGACCGGGAAATAGTTTGGCACATGGCAACATGAAAAAGAACAAAATTTTTTGCTGTTAGACTTCTTTTCTTGTACAGATTAAACAAACGAGATATAACATGAACTATTTCTGAACTTCAGAAATGCTGTCTGCAGATTTCGTTACCTTTGGTCCGAGCCAGGCTCGCCGTTTCCAGTTGTTATGCTATGCTAGGCTAACCATCTCCAGGCTGGAGCTTCATATTTACTGTACAGTAGCATCCAAAGCGAATTAGCGTGTTTCCCCAATCGTTGAATTATTCCTTCCTAAGTACAATTTTTAAGTACAATCTGCCAAATTGAAATACTTTAAGTAAATTTCTTCAACAGCTCAAAGATGCTGCTGTTTCGCTGTAATCATCTGTAATCTGACCTTTGACCAGACAGTGCAGCCAAGTCAGTAGCCTCTCAGATATTATAATGTTACATCTACCGTCATCTTAAGCATTGTTCCAAATAATTGACTGCATAAAGTTGAACTCTGGGCACAGTAAAACATGACCTCTACATTTGGGGGCAAATAGTCCAATAAAAGGTCAGGATATGGACTCCCTGCATCTTTCTCCTCAAGGGAGTGAAACAGTGGAAATGTGCAGAATCAGGTCCCATCAGCTCTTTACAGGACTTTGCTGTGATTCGTCCTTTCTGTGGCTCTCAGTCCTTTTCGTCATGTTTTGATATGGTGAGGCCATCCTGAGTGCAAGGTGGGTGCAGAGATGAACTCTGAGTGGGACCAAATCTGGGCCAGTTTGTATTGGCGCTGGGCTGTTTTTGGCAGCGTCGCTCCCCCATCCCCTCTGTCCTGCATGGTGTTTCTAGAGAGGAGCAGCCGCGACCCATGCGGGTCTGTTGATTTCCTCAGTTCTGCGGTATGCTCTCCTCCTGCCAGGATAAACAGACAGGCTTGGGCGACGATGCTTGTTGGAGCCGGGTTCCTAAAAGCCAGCTGGACGGGGAGAGGACCTAGATTTGCCTGAAAAACAAAAGCTGGGGTGAAATAGTTGGTGTTTCTAAGAGGGATACAGATGTCTTCAGACAGCAGACAACAAAGCTCTTGTTTTGAAGAAACGCTCCTCTCAGACAGTCTGTTAATGGACTCGCAGTGAAAGATGTGACATCATGTAACTTCTGTGGACATGTGCATGGTTCCTCCTCTCTTACTGAATTGAAACAAAGTCTTGTGATGTTATTCAGTCAATAATCTCACTGTAATCAGGTCAAACTGTGACTTTATCTGAAAGGTGATTCAGTTCATAAAACCTCCTGTTTGGAAGAGTTTGATTGTATGTCAGTGAAAACTACTGACTGTTACCACAACACAGGACTGGAATGACTCTGTCCCTCTTCTTCTCTAGTGGTGAAGCCTTTGGTTGTGGAAGATACGTATCTCCTCTGCCCTGCACCAGTGCTTCAAGATGAGGGGATGTAAGTCCTGCAATTTATTTCAATTCAGTAAATGTGGGGTTTCATCCACAGCAGCCGAGACATTTTTCTTTTTCTCTTCCAGGGCAGCAAACCTTTATGTCAGTATGAACGAGGGTCTCAGTTTCATCTCCAGCTCGGTCACCATTACCACTGTGGGCTGTGTGAGTACAGTCTAATGTACCGGCATTTAGCTTCAGAACTGTACTGATCTGGGTGATGGTGCGTTCCAGCTGTAAAAATCACAGGCTAGCACTAACAGATAGCAAACCAGTCCAAGCAGTGCAATAAAAACTTAAGATGTCTAAGTGATGGATGCAGATTAATTAAAGCATTCCAGCATCAGCAGAATTGCAGTCTTTAAACACTGATTCAAAGGATGATAAAACCAAAAGAGCCTCTTTCCTGCACAAAGCATTAAGCCTGGAGAAGTGGTTTATATCTCTTTTAGTGCTCGACACATTCAGACAGCGTGTGTTGACGTGTCTGTCTCTGTCACAGTCTGATGGGACCATCCTGGCCATCGCTCTGCTCATCCTGATGCTGCTCCTGGTCTTGGCTCTCCTCTGGTGGTTCTGGCCTCTCTGCTGCACTGTGGTGAGCTCTCTAAAACACTCGTGCAATAATAGCATGCACACATGCTGCGTTACAGATAGCTTCTGGTTCGCTCTCTTCAAAACTGTAGATGGCTTCAAACACTTCTGGAATGCAGCGATAATGCTTGCGGACAATAAGTTAGAGAGAAATGTCTTTTCCAGGCCCGTCTCGTCTGGCTAGCAACCCCTAAGGCACCTTATTAGCCCCAAACAACATTCCCATGGCGAGAAGGTCAGGGTCTATGAGTCAATAAGGGCGTATGGCTCTTTTGGATCCCTGCAGCTGAATGTAGTCCACAACCAGAAGAGGTCAAGGCCACCGGGTGGACGTGTGTTGAAGTAATTATGCTGCTGGTGAAATGATTTGTTTTTCCAGAGGTCACAGCAGGTGACTTCTGAGTCCTACTTCTCAACACGTCCTGAGTGTAATCAGACTCAGATCAGCAAACTCTTCCATCAGTAAAGGGGCTGAGTAATGTCCAGCTAGTGGCATGGAAGCAAAAGCTCAAAGAGGCTGTTTCAGAGTTGAAGGTTTTTGAAGCAAGATACGTCACCAGAAATTAGGAAGAAAGAGACTAATCTGCTCTGGCTACAGCAAAAAAAGGAAAAACACCTACTGTATGTGCCATTATTTAGGCAGTGATCAAACTGCCAGCATCACAACCTTTCAGCAGACTCTCCTGTTACCAGCCACTCTGTCAAAATCTCTATTTCTCCCCTCAAATGAAGAGCGTATTGTCTCTTCAAAATCCACTCCAATGTTTCCAGCGCTGGAAACAGGAAAGCTGAGGATTGCCAGAGGGAGATGTCAGCTTTTACAACATGGCTGTCCCTCCCTTCGCTTTTTCTGTTCTTGTCCATTAAGTTGCGAATTCAGGTCTGTGCAGCGAGTGTGTTTAGGAAAGCGATGCTGGGTTACCATGGGGAATGGCTTCGTGTTCCAGGATCTGGAGAAGCATGGAGGAAAATGACAAATAAGAATCAGCATCGCTTAATTTGCCAAGTGGATTTAATGTAGAAAAGCTGTCGTTATTACGCTGGTGAAAAAGCACAGCGGCAGCTCGTGTGGTGACATACGTACGAGAAAAGACACAAGACACAAACTAAAGTCTGTCTGTGTGCAGCAGCGCAGCAGCTGTACAACACACTCTGAAAATAGAACTACATTGATAAAAAGGCATTATCAGATAAAAAGGAAAAACAAAAAGCATAAATACTATAAAATTTTATGGATAACATCGCTCCATACAGAATGTAAGAGCAAATAATACAGTATTTATGAGCCTGTTACTCTTCCTTTCTCCTAATCAACAACTTCAGGCCAGAAAATCTGGATAGCAGATTTCTAGGTCAGTGCATTGCTCTTGTAAAGTAGTAGAGACTCAGAGGAAAAAACAATTCCTCAGCCATGTGTTGTTGTGTAACCTCCTTGTTGCACACAGAGAACACATCGCTGTGACGTGCGGATTATATAAAAAAGCCATTTCGATGCGCGAGTTTGTGACTTTTGTGTTGTCACCTTCCGCACTTCTCCTCTCATGGCATCTTTTTTTCCCCCTCCTCACAGATCATCCATGAACCCCCGCCGCCGGCTGTGGAGGAGAGTTCGGTATGGGCTGCACTGCCTCCGCCTGATCTGCTTCTTATGACCCTAAAAAAAGAAAAAAAAAAAAGCTTGTTATTTAAGTTTCAGACTGTTGCCAGTGTTTAGGTTGTGTAATTGTTGTAGTTTATTTGGCCATGCGGCATCATTCACTCGCTCCCTGACATAAAACTCTGATTCACTTGTTGAGTAAATCATCAAATATGATGTGTGTTAACGCCCTCTTCAAATAACAATGAAATCCTGACTTTTACTGTTTTTTTCCCCCTCTCCTGTTTCAAAGAGGACAGTTTTGTTTTCAAGACTTCATGTTTTTCAAATCGCTTCCTCTGGACTTCTTTTGGATCTTCATGGAATATGATGTGAAATTAAACGCACTAATAAGGTTATTTCTCATGGCTTTGATCAGCAAATTCATGCTAGTAAAATACATTTTGACTGCCCGAAATCACAATGCAATAACAGCAAGCCGACATGCAACTGCAGGAAACGTCGGGCTGCATTTATTTGCACCAGTTAAACTGAAAATTAGGTTTAATTGGTGGATTTATCTCAAAAACAGACTCCAGTGACAACCGTGGCCCTCAAAGACAACTTTCAGCCTCGATTATGGCTTCCTCTGTCTGACATCCTGGTAGATTATGAGTCAGACAGGGTGTATTAAAGGCCTGAAACATCACAAGTTTGGCCAGTGGGCTTTGCAATTTCCTCTGATCTTACAGCCAGCACAGAGGGGACAAATATTAGGGTTGGGTTTGGAGTGGGGAGCTATTTACTTGCCTGGTGACCGGTGAGAAGACATTTATGCCAGGTAGCTCCAACGTGTTCATTTATGTAGAAACAATAAAAGGTTAATTCACCCTTTTATTGTCCCTTAACTGTAGCTGGTTAAATGGCTCATTAATAAATATATCACAATAAAACCTACTTCCTGTTGCGCTCCCACAGGATGATGAAGACTTTGAAGCCCCCAAGAAGAAATGGCCGACTGTTGATGCCTCCTACTACGGAGGAAGAGGAGTTGGGGGAATCAAAAGGATGGAGGTGAGATCAAGTAAATCTCTAACCTGTCTTTTGTGCTAATTAACGAGGATGAGGGGCTTGAAAGCAGCCTTCTAATGAAGGACCTTTGGATCACTGAAGACCACAGCACTTTCAGAAAGTTCAAACAACACTAAAACCTTTAAGTGCATCAAAGGAACATCTCATTTATGAATTTGAAGCCTTACAGATATACGCTCCTGACCATCTTTTTCAACATTTGCCAGTAGTGTAAAGCTTTAAATGCAGCATGTGGCTCTCTGCCTCTCCATTATCGCCATTATTAGGTTCGCTGGGGCGAGAAAGGCTCCACTGAAGAAGGAGCAAAGCTGGAAAAGGCCAAAAATGCCAAAGTGAAGATGCCAGAGCAGGAGTACATGCCGCCGCCCATGCGGGTTCTCAACAACGGCATGCACAAACCCCCGGGGCCGCGCAAGTGGTACTCACCCATCAAGGTATAGCACCAACAGAAGCAAAAAACTGTCTGGGGAATGTGTTTGGACTGCAGATGCAGATCAACTAAAAGTGCAAGCAAGTAGGAATTTTCAGTTCAACATTAGAAAAAATGAGAAATGATGTAGGATTCGTGAGATATTTGTCCAACAAGTCTGTGAATATAGCTTATATTTAATTAATAAAACCATTCACGATCGTTTAAAAGCTCTGCTGGGACGTGCTTTCTTCAGCTGTTTGCATGTGTACTGCATGAAGCACAACATCTGTTACAAATTATTGCATGCTAATCTGGCCGTGGATACGTCAGTTACAGCTTTGTTAAAATGTCGTAGTGAAAATAGCATGAGGTGTGTTAAGGTAGTAATGCTTAGGTGACTACTGGCACACAGTCCCTTCCTCCAGGGCCAGCATGGGGTTAAAGGAGTCGTTCCGTATCCTCAGTCAGCGGGGGATTGTTAATAGAAACCAGACTCCCGTTGGACTGACCTCCAGGGAGCAGGGCTGCACAGCCAGCAGTTTTGTGAAGAAAAACAGCTGCATTTTCTGCCCTTATCCTTAAAGTATTTGCTGTTTAAAAACTATGACGAGTCAGTTCACAATGGACTGAAACAATTTCATTTCAAATGGCTGCAGGATTAGGTGCACAGTGTGGGAACTGTGTATTTGTGTCCCCAGGAGAGATACCAGACACCTGATCGAGCTTTAGAAAAAAAAAAGCCATTGTTTTTTCCTTAACAACAAGTGTAGTTTCTCATTAGTGGAATGGTTTCAAAGTGTGACTCCTGTCTGTGTTTTCACAGAGCAAACTGGACGCACTGTGGGTGCTTTTAAGAAAAGGCTATGACCGTGTGTCTGTAATGAGACCTCACCCAGGCGACAAGGTAAGAGTACCTCACAGCTGCACAGGTAGGCATTAAACTTCATCAGCACCGTCAGTCAGACTGTATTTTACCAGCTGACGTAAGGCCTTGGCTGTGCATTCCCCTTTGGCAAAGAAGAAGATTCTTTTGTATCTGAAAATGCTGAGAGAATGAACCAGCTGCGAGCAATGAAGTGTGCACAGAGAGACTCATGGGAGAACTTGTGGTGAGTTGGGATTTAGACTGCAGCGTCTGGCAGCAGCGCGCTGCGATGTAAAGACGTCTGGAGAAGTCGTTACGAAGGGCAAATGTAATTCCTCAAAGGCCAGCTGTAGTGGGGGGGATAACAGCGCGATGACCTCTGCTGTTGGCAGCTAACATGTAGTCTGAGACTGTGGGATCTACAAGTGTTGAAAAATGAGTCTGAGGGAAGTCTGTATATGACAGTGCCTCACCCGCAGGAGTTTATGTAATGCTGCATCTTTCCCTGAGTAAGAAATGTTGATCTAAGAGCAGAAATTAGCATCAAAATTCAAAAAAAAAAAAAAAAATGCAGAAACTTTTATGTTTACTCCTCAGTGTTTTCCGTTCTACAGTTTAACAAGTATTTAGTATAATTTGTAGTCAAGGTTACTTTATTTTGTGTCATTTATAGCATATTAAACCGTGTCTGCTGTTAAACACACGCCTTTGTGCAGTATATAGTCTAGTCTATAGTCTGCAGTAGATAGCTTTATTGTCATAAAGCTCTATATGGTGGCACACAACTGTTTTGACACTCAAGACTTATATACAGTACATACAGTATATATATAGTATAGTTTTGTTAAATAGGAGGATGAAACAATTCTCACGTGGCCACGATTTAGGAATGCCATCATCATCATCACCATCAAGTGCTGCTGTTTCCACCCATAGCAACACATGCAGAGAAGGAATAACAGGGGCTCAGTTTCCAGGGAAAAACACGATTTATTTGAGACTTGTGGTGAAGATACCAATTTCAGTACGTCAGGCAGAAATGTATGTCAAATTATGCAATAAATGCAATAAATTATTTCCATCTGATCTGATGGTGCTGCCATCAAAATAATAAATATTTCCCTCAGTTCAAGCATCATTTCCTGTAGCTGCAAGTGACATGTGATGTGTTGCAACAAGTTGAATTTCTTATAATCATAGAGTTATTAAGAAGTCTGACAGTTTATTTTAAAGCGTTTTATGGACCAGCTGTCGACACATCTCACCAGCAGAAAGTCAGATATTAAAGCCACAGTGCTAAACCACAGTTACACACACACACACACACACAGTATATATATATCATATTTAAACCACTGTAGATCCTGCAAATACAAAATTATTAACTATTTGTAGTGAAATCAGTCTCAAATTCAGCCTGTAAAATCTGTGATTGAGAATCAGAACAGGATTTAATCTGCTGTCAGGACATTTAGTGGTTTAGTTAAAATACAGTTCAAACAGAAAGCGTCAAGAAATGTATTTTACAGCTGCAGAATAATGCGACTAAACACTTATTAAACATTCTCCAACAAGCAGACACAATTATTGACATTAAAAGTGTAAAACAGCTATAGATAGATAGATAGGCTGCATAAAAACCTTCACCTTCAGGTGATGAAATCTCCACAGCAGGTGTATTTGGACAGTGCTGTACTAACGTATGCAGCATAAAGAAAAACTACATCTGATCATCAGATGTTAATTATGATGACTGATCATCATCATAATTAACCCTGCAGAGATTTCTTCAACATCCTTTTAGGTCACAAGTAGAAACAGTTTATTGTCCGTTGCAAAGTGAAATTTGTCTTTGATGTGGCTCAAAAACATTCAGAAAGTAAACTCGTGAAGGAAAGCAAGTAAAAGCAAGGACTTACATGAAACAACTATTGAAAAAGGAGTTTTCCATCTCATGAAGAGGCTGACAAAGTGAGTCCCACAGTCACTGGAGGCGTATGAACGCCTCCGGCAAGCCCGTCACAGCCTGCAACAACAAAGTCTGCAGCAACAAGCAGACCCTGTGTCGACATGATGAGACCCTAATGCAGCAGACTGAGACTCTAGCAAAACACCGCAGTCCTGGACAGCGAGAGCAAAGCACTCCGCAGAGACTATGAGTATATAGTGTGTAAAAAGTATATACCGTATACTTCAGAGCTGACCACTTGCTGAAGCATACCATGCCCTTGTGCATTGGATTAGATGATGAAAAAGGAATGTGTGAGGCAAAAAACTTGCTTTTCTTTTTTGGTCCATGGCTGACATTACATACGGAGAAATCACGAGGCAGGTGCTGCTACTTTCAGTTGATTTCAGATTTACAGATCAAAGCTTTGTATGTTACAGATGGGACTCTTGGAACCTATTTATTTATACCTAGTCCACATGTGCACGGGTATTTCTTAAAACAGTGTTTTTTCCTGTTCACACAAGTCCTGTCTTAAAAGACATCTCCACCTATATGAAAAAGCAGAAACACAACTGAAGTGCTGTCAAGAGCATGAAAACCAACAGGCAGAGATATAACCCAAACCCCAACGCCATGTTGGCCAATCAGAAGCCTGTAAAAAGGCGATTACCGGTAGGTTATCTGCAAGTAGACGTACGATCCTACCATGGCAAGGGCATCACCCGCCTCCGCCATAGTAAACAAAGAAGCACAATCTGTCGTTGCAAGCCAGAAAGGCCAGTTTTCTCTCTCTGCACGTGTGTGTTCACCCTGGAAGCAGTTTTCCAACAGCGGAAATGATCTTAAGACTTACTTCAAGTATAAATCTAAGAACATTTTTATTAATGAGGCCCCTGGGGCCAATTGGAAACTAATCAGCCTTGAAGGTGAAGCAGTCTTTAAGCCTGACTTGCTCACAGTCAAACAATAGCAGAGGGTCACATTGCCTGCTTTTTTTCCAGTACAGTAAGTACAGCTAGCACACAACTGTGTAATTAGAAGTGTACGAGCGAGCCCTCCACACTATAAAGCTCTTCATTAGTGCACTGGAAAAAAAAAGCTCGGCTCTCGCATCCTTCATGATTTGCAGTAAACAAGCTTGTTCTGGTTGCAATTAAGAGTGTCTTGTCAAAGCTTTGCTTTTATAACTTCCCCTAAACGAAGGCAGTGGTGGGAGGGAGGGGGCCTGCCTGAGAGTCAGGTTCCTGTAACGTGTCATATGTTTCTGAGCTCTAACCACTGCTGTGTGTTTTTAGGAATTAGCGAAGGAATCAAACACACGGCACAATGCAGCCGGTTAAAAACCTAATCATAAAAAAAACTTTGAAGGCTCGCTGAACCTACAATGCAGTGCATGGTCTAAGAGACATTAAGACTTCCACAGTGGCTCGGGCACAAAAGGAAAAAGTTTATCTCTCCATCCCTGCTGTATATGTGTACATGCAACATTTTGCCTGGAGGTCATGTCGCCCCGCTGGTAAATGAGAGGCACCAGGCGGCACTGTCATCCCTTATCAGTCCACTGAAGCTCGCTGATCCCCTCAGTGCAGCTGCTCCCGGGGCGTAGCTTGTTTCTGGAATATGATCGTCTCTTTTGCATGACCTCACTTTGGTTTGGACCGGGGGAGAGCGGTGACAGGCCGTTCTGTCCAGCTGAGCAGAGAATACACATAACTGCCCTAAACTAAAGCTGCGATAGGCAATTCCAGCATATATGGAGGTTTGTGGGCGTTAAAACACGAACACGGGAGTCACGGCACCATCAGCTGTAATCAGAGAAAGCAACAAGGGACAATTTTATATGTTGGGCTAATTCAGCTGTCAAAGCCGGGAAGTCGTGCGTTTTGTCAAAGAAATTAGGTTTAGAAAGCAAAGTCTTTGAAGCAAGGATGTCATTTTCCAACTGCAGACTACCAAACTAATAGATCAGACCAAAGAGGCGTAATGAGAACCAAACACAGCAGTGGAGAAATGTCGTAGTCATCACAGTCGTCAGAAGGCGAACCACACTCGAGATGGTCCAACTGGACATTTCAGAAAACGTCTCAAAACAGTTGCATCAGCTTTGCTCTGAGTTTTTAAGCCAAGTGTAGTTTGTTAGTTCGATAAACATTTTTCTGCTCTATGACTGCTAACATACGGAGCCACGAAAGTGTCGCACAAGTTTATCAGAAAATAGAATTTAATTTTAATTTTTTTCACTCTAGTAATCCCAAACCGGGAAATTAGTCTCTGCATTTCACCCATCGCTGATTTACTGAAACACACACATGCACATGCAACATGCAGTGAGACACACAGGAGCAGTGGGCTGCCGCATCAGGCGCCCGGGGAGCATATTAGGGGGCCTTGCTCAAGGGCACATCAGCCGGCTAAGGGAGGGGGGGAGTGAATACTCCACCACACCCAAGTTTCTCTGCAGTCCGGTGAATAGAACTGGCGACCCTCCGGTCACAAGCCGCTTCTCCAACCTCTAGGCCACGGCTGCCCCCCAATGCACAAATAAATGATCCTTGAATCACTAAAATAGAGTGTTAATGTTAAACTTACTTTTCATTCAACCTCTAATTTGTTGGTTAAAAAAAGCAAAATTGACAAAACAGATAAAGACTTGATTCCTTTTCCTCATGACTACTCACTCATTTAGCTAGCTAGCTAACTTTGCTAGCATTAGCTTGTTAGATACATTTTTTTTAGCTGCTGTTAAAAGAGTTTATGTAGTGGAGCTGCAGCAGTATGCCAGACTGCGTGTAGATGATTAACGCTACGTATCTTGACTGTTGTAGTTTATGAGCGAAGTTAGCTTCAGCTAGGTTGCTAGCCAAGAAGCTAGTCATGAGTGCGTTTAGCTACCGGGCTGCCTGCTGTTTCATCTGAGCCTTTCATTCTCCATGAGGTGTTGTATGTATGAACAGGAAGTTCACTGCCTGCTCACCACTTTCTGCTAACAATCCCACAATGCAATGTGCTGCGTTGTTTATCTTCATCCTCTAAAATCTGCTCTGTTTTCAAATTTCAGGGCAGATGCATGAACTTCACTCGCATCAAGTCTCCACCTCCTCACTACCCACACTACAACCACCAACCGTCTCCCATCTACAACCCTCCACCTCCACCAAAGGGCACCCTCCCACCGACCCCCGGCAGCCCTCCATCGTCTCCATCATTCTCCACCTCCAACCTTCCACTGCTGCCTCCGACACCTCCTCCCACCTCTAACAGTCCCTCCCCTCCCCTCACGCCTCCCCCCTACACGCCACCTCCAAACCGAGCTCTTCCCCCGACCCTGCACATACCTGCCCCGCCGGCGCTCCCGCCCACCCCTCCGCCCTCTGCCTCCCCCACCTGCTCCCTGCCTCCTCCACCGCAGGGACCTCCTCCGGGACGGGCCCCTCCACCTGCCCGCCCGCCGCCTCGCCCTGGCCTGTAGAGCAGGCAGGAGAGAGTTTAACAGGATTTAAAAAGGCAACTCAGAGCCCCCCCCCAGCAATCAGCACATGACCATCCTTGATTGTACCTGCAAGCGAGGACACGCAAGTGCCTCGTGCGGCGCTCGGTGGGCCGAGGCCTTTCTGCCCTGTGAAGTGGAGCAGTGAGGACTTGTTTCCAGCTATTTGTCTACACTGACTTTTGTACACATTTAGCCCGACAGTGCAATTGCTCTGATGCTTGAATTACACAGACATTCCCTACAAATGAGGTCATGCGGGCCGGCTCAAAAACATTCGCCTCCGTGGTCCTCAGAGCTGCCTCAGGCCCTGTTGTCCCCTCCATGAGCTCACAAGATTGGATGAATCCCGGCCAAGCAGAGGACCGAGCAGTGCTAACGCCTCTGTATGAAGGCCCTCAACAAGGAGCACAGATGTGTTCGAAACGATCATGACACTAAAGTACGTGCATCTGCAACAGTCGTATCTTTTCCCGATCAGAGACAAAAGACTCGTATTGCAAATGTTCCACACACAGCAGATCTGGACGAATCTGAAAAGCCCCGTTTTTGTACTCTTGTTGAGCAATTGCATGCAGTAGCGTTTGAGTCAGCATTTTGTTCTTTTTATAACGTTTCTACCTTGTTTTATACAACATATTTTTTATTTGTACTTTTAGCATCAAGTAGATCACATTTTCTGAGTTTTCATTTTTTGCGGTTAGATATTTTCTGGTAAACACATGTACAGAAAGTGTATTGAAACAGCGATGCAATGTATCTGAACTTTTGACTTCTGTATGAAACCAGACTGAAGCGAGTCATAGCTGGCCTAGTTTTTGTGCACACCAGAGAAAACACTAAATTGGGGTTTAGACACTAAATTAGCCTTATTACTGTGACTGACCTGACCGAGATGACTGCAATCGCAGCGACAGCTGTGGACAAAATGTGGACAAAAACATGTCAGAGTCAGGGAAAAGCTTTGCACATCGTCTCGCTCATCCGCCCCCGGCCTCTAGCAATATGTGTAAATAATCATTTGATATAACCATGTGTGTTCAGATATCTGTGTGTGTGTGTGAGTGTGTGTGCGTCAGGAAGAAAGACTAGTCTACTATATGTATTTGTGACAGCGCTCCCGCAGTAAACCGACCTGGGCCAGTATGCCAGTTTCATCAACTCCAACAAAATGACCTCTGGGACATTGCATTGTTTCATGGGTCACTCAGTTAAATAAAAGGTTCATATGAAGCTGTTCTTTGATGGTGATCAGAAGTGTCTCAGCAGAATGCACATCACATGCTCATCCTTAAGCAAAGAGTCTTATATAAATGTCATGACATAACTGATAAGG
The DNA here is from genome assembly GCF_017976325.1 of Chelmon rostratus. Taxonomy (NCBI): domain Eukaryota; kingdom Metazoa; phylum Chordata; class Actinopteri; order Chaetodontiformes; family Chaetodontidae; genus Chelmon; species Chelmon rostratus. The sequence continues at coordinate 25,916,455 of NC_055662.1, read as the reverse complement.
CTGTATGTAACTTTCCACCAATACAGTATGTAGACATGTATGTTTGTTTCATTCAAATTGAAAGTAAACAGTTTAAGTGTATTAAGTTGGGCCGTTTGTCTTCCTGTATTTGTCTTCACATACAGTTACTGACCTGTAAAGCGCTGTGATTTACTCGCTGACGATGCGAAAACAGCCACTGAGCTCTGCTTCGCTCTCTGAAGCTTTCATCAAAGGCCTGTTAAGACTTTAATGGGTTGTCTCTCGTGTTTCCCTAAGTCACTTTTTATCACAAGGTGCTCCTCCTTTCTCAAACTCTGCAGAATGTCTCCCACATCCCACGTTATTCTACAGCGAGTTAATACATTACAACATTCGCTAACTTGCTGCAGGTACATTTTACTCTGTTTTCTTTTACAGTAAGGTAAAGAACTGATGCATTTGCAAAAGGCTCAGAGCACCTCACTCACTCCCTGTGATGGGAGGAAAAAAAGAGAAAAGAGTATGCACAGCACAGCTAACTAATTCCAGATGTTCATATGCTGCATTATGTCACATGCACGAATGGAGTGAGCTATCTTGGAAAATATTAGACACCATCTAATCCTCAGGAAACGTGGGCAGGCTGCAGGAAAGGTGCGCCGGTGCACATCGTAAGCGACATAATTTGGGGACAGAGGACAGAGTGGACCGACGAGCTTTGAGATTTGATGTTTTCTCTTTTGTCACGTGAAGTTGACAGCACGCAAGCAGGTTTTTACGCTGCGGCTGTTTTCAATGAATTTTCCATGTCAGGCGAACTCGATGCAAGATGTCTCGCGTCTGCTGTCAGCTTTTGTTTCCACTCTGTCTGAAGCACGACAGCACAGATGTAACGTACATGTGTAAACATTGCATCACAGATTAGAACGATCACTCAGACTTGTCCCATATGATAAAGGTTCAACAATTTCCTCTGGTGTTGTGCTGCGTGTTTGTTTGGGGAGGAATTTGAGTTGCGTTCTTCATCAGTATGAACCCTTGACCTTAATTAGGGACTGACAGTTTATCAGAGAGATTTTTCTGCTGTCAGCTCCATAAGAGAGGCCAGCTTTGTGTTAAACCAACACTAACTGGCGGCTGGCCTGCATGCAGCTTTCGTGGTAGATTAGATTAAATCAAAAATCAGCTCATTTGTGTTCAGGTTGTGCACTGAGATCATTCAGTATTCAAACACAAATCTGTGCGCTTATCTCTGGCTTTAAACGGTTCATCATCAGGGAAAGTTTTTAACTAAAAACACAGGTTGTCATTGCTGTCGACGTCACGTCCACAGATGCTTTTAGACCACTTCAATAGTTGTCTCTCAAAGTCCAACTCAGCAGAAAGTTTCATCATATCAGATGTTTGAATTCATGACTCTATAGTATCATCATGAGAGCCACACAGGACAAAGTATTAATTTCACCAGCTCCATCTCTTGGTATTGAATCTAAAGTCTTGTGGCTTTGGAGAGACCCTCACAGATTGTTCTAAATCCTAAAAAAGTGCGTCAAAAATGAGGAAGAAACACCACACGTCTCTCCCTGCGGTGTTTGTCTGTGCCGGATCGCTGACACGCTGACTGGGATGCATAAATACATCGTTAGTGTTATTCGTTGCATCTGTGCTCTCCCTGCTGTGACAAGTCTAAATGTTTGTGATTAATCAAAGGATCCAGAATCACTTCACAACAGGTCATGATTTAGACACCTGCTGATAGTTCAATCCCACCCAGACAGCATAAAGCAGCTGTTGGTTGGTACACATGGTGACAGCTGCAGCACACATCTTACCTGAAATGCTTCAGATGATGCTCTTTATAGATGAAAAACTACCCACAATGCTCCCCGTGTTTGGAGAATGGAGGGTGCCTTTGTTCAAAGCTGCGGCCGCCTTCTCTAATTACTCTGCAGCTGCGATTGAAGCCATCGTTGTGGTTAGTCAGTGCAATGAAATCCTTCTGAGCGTCGCACTTGCTTTCACCAACAGTTTAGCTTTCTACCTTTCAACCATGCTGAGGCTGAATGCATTCCTCAGGCTTACGCTGGCAGGTGTGCGCCTCTCACGTGAGGAGCTGAACCAGCACGGACTCTCGAGCCGCTCCACCTGGCCTTCATCACAGACCTCCAGAAGCAGCAGCTGCTCTCCTCTGCGCTGTGGAGGAGGGAGAAGTGTGAGGTGGTTGAAGTCGGCGCTGCATGGCGTGCCTGCACTCTGCAGGTGTTCGCTGTCTGTCTGCAGGACCCTTATCCATGTGGCACTATCAGCTCTGCGGAGTGACTCCAGGCCCAGCGTCTCCACCATTAGGACTTTATGTGTCTGCATCAGATCATTACTGTCCACCTTACAGACTGTGACCGGTTACTCTGCACAGGTACTTGGAATTGTTTGGGATGTGTCATCGCTTATAAGCAGCCTCTGAATGTCTCCTGTACCTGAACTCTTTCTATATAACGTACAGAAAACATGAAACTAACCGAAAATGATTTGCAAACTTTTAATATCATTCCAAATGTAATTCTACGACTCTACTGTTTTTATCTGAATAAAATAATTGTACGATTTTTGCAGCCCACTCTAATCAAGCACAATATTTGGCATCATTGTCGGGATGTGTGAGACTACGACGAGCATGAACAACTGCACCTTTTCATCGAATGAGCTCGGACACTCAAAAAGGGAAGTACATGACACTTTATTGCATCAGTTCCACTAACACATAGTGCCCCCACTCTCTCAGTAACCCAACAGGTGTTGCTAGGATTCAGTGCAGCTTCCTTTGTCAGTGCCTCCAGTCATGAATCTGCTAATATATGTGGGCTACAGAAGTACCAACATTGTCCAGTTTTCAAACCCTTTCACTGGCTCAGAAGAAGCTCAATGTTTGGGAACACAAATGCAAAAATCGAGTTAAGGCTTGATTGCAAAAGCAAGATAAATATGATAAACTGAAAATATGCGATGGACTAAAGGACAAAACAAGCAGCTCCTATTTCTTCACTACTGTGTGTGTGTGTGTGTGTGTGTACAATGGCACGTTTTCCTTGGCTTTTGAAACACATTTGAGATCGTACACACACACACACACAGCTGGCATCTGAGTTTTGATCTAAATAAACATCTACAGTCTGACACACTGCCATAAAACTATGTATATGCCCCCTCTTCACAGCACACAATCTACAGGCATCACTACAGGTTTGGCTACAAAAACACAGAATCAACATATAAAATATATGTTTTGGTTTACATCTGCCAAAGCCACTGTAGAGATTTTTGGTTCAAATTACAGTAATGTTCACATTTCAAATCAAAGAGTAACTTCAGTAATATAACAATCTTTTTTTTTTTTTTAAAAGACAAACAAATATAACAAAAGAAAAAAAAAACTTGCTTCAAATGGTCCCAATATTGCAGAAGTCATGGTGGCAGGGTGCGGGCTGGCAGCTGGGTGCAACTTCTACTCTACAGATAAACTCTTCATCTCGCTTTAATTACTTCAGTTTTTAGTTTAAATGTAAACTGGAGACATGGAGTCTCTCTTTTGAGGTGTGAGGCGAGCAGGTTAAACATAAGAATCAAAAACTAAATTGTGCACAAATAGCTTTAAAGCACATACTAAGAAGTAGAAACAGTGTATGGTAAACAAAATGTCACGCTCTGGTGCAAGTGGCTCACTAAACGAGGTGTATTCTCGTTAACTGAGCTGACCAAGACCAGAGTTTGAAATCCGAAACAGTCAGTTTAAACACAAGAGCAAGCTTTTGCAACCTACCCAAGAAGACTTTACACAGTAGTGTATTCACAAGCTTTTCTGTGATCTAACTGCTGCTGCTCCTGCTGTAAATTCTGTGTCCTCAGAAGAAAGTCCAAGAGAGAAACTGAGTCAAAACTGGCAAACTGCACTGCAATTATGAAGCGGTGACCTGTGGCTTGGAATGATTTAAGACTCGTTTACTTCAACTGTGGAGTGAAGACACTTCAGATGATTAGCTGCCAAAGAAAAATATCCCAACTAAACTACAAATCATTGCACTAAAGACAAAAAAAAGAGCCAGTAAGGTCTTTAAATCCTAATTTCTGTCAGTCAACAGCTTTAACATCAGCCCCGAGACGCTCCCAGTGAGACTAATAAGCACAAATATACAAGGAGGGCTTGCTCGCAAGTTATGAGCATGAATGTGATTATTCCCAAACGGTCAGAGTAATGAAGATAATGTCAGCGCCAGCCCAAACCGTGCCATCTCAGACAAACAACTTCTCCAACAATAATACGACAATGATGCCAAAGGGTTCTGACAAAAGAGACAGTGAGATACAGATAGTATACAACAGTGAGATACACGACTGTTGGGTAAAAGATTAAAAAGAGCCGTGACACTAGACACATAAATGGAACATCGTCTTCTCTTGATTTCTGCATAGCGACGCTCCCTCGCCGTCTCTTTGAATGTGTGTCTGCCAGGCTTTTGTTGTTCGGTGATGAATGGTGCGGCTCACTCTACTGTCACAGACTTGGCCAGGTTTCTTGGACAGTCCACCTGTATTTAAACAGAAGAGGTCGTTTACTACATGACAAACAACGGCTGTATGGATGGTCAGCAAGTAATGAAGGAGTCGTGCTGCTGACTAAAGGTTTTCACATCTATAGTTTATTTGCTGTGGTCTGAATTAGTTGACGAGTTGGTGCGTTTTCCCCTTGACTCTGTTTCTTTTCATGCAGAGAAAAATCCAAGCAAACCCAACTGTAGAACTAAAGTCACGTGAGAACGTTCACTTAATGGTCAGATGTGGGAACAAGAACGTAAATATAGGAAGAAGGTCCTGCAGGAGGTCCATTGGTCAAATACAACATACTACATTGCACTAATCCGGACACGACTAGACCAAACCTGACCTTAGCTCATTCTCCATCTATTTGCTGGCAACTTAAAATTCACTCATCCGCATCCTGCTACCAAAAAAGCACACCTACTACAGGAGCCTTTTCACTCAAACTTGCAGAGTACGCCTAGTAGCTGGATTGGATCGAGGTCAGACCACGTTCCCACCACAAACAAACTGCTCCACAGTTCGCTTGGGTCCAGGCCGAGACCAACCTCCCCCTCACAAGGGCTCGATTGACAGCTTTCACACCAGCCCAAAACAACCACACTGATCGGACAAACGCACCGCAGATATGGCAGCAAACCCTCAGCCAGAACACTTCTCATCATTTCGGATAACTGGACGTATTCAAAAAACAAACAAACAAACAAACAAAAAAAAGAGGTGGGCGTGCAATGGAGCTGTGTGCACATAAATGTTTGCTTCTCTGCCAGAGCAGCAGTGCAATCTAGCACGGCTGTGAACAGCTATTGACTTAAAAACACGAGCTATCTGGGCTGCGTTGTCAGGACATCTCTCTGAAGTGAAGTGCTCCACAAGAAGCATCAACACTGGCTATACTTTCATGCTGCGCTTCAGTTAAGCTGTTTACTTTGACCTTTGTCATGCTGTAGTACAGCAAAGCCAGTTAAGTATACAAAAGAAACAGCGAGTCCAATCCCATTTAAACAGCGGTCTAAAAATGGAGAAAGAAACAATAAAACAGTCATAGCTGGTGTTCTTTGCCAGCAGGTTTTTTTTTTGTTATCTAAAGTTTGAATTTGTGCACAGATTGAGGGGTTTACACGTACAAACCCGATCCCCAAAAAGTTGGGAATTTGCTAATCCTTTCTGACACATACTCAATTGAAAACAGTACAAAGACAATATACGTTATGTTTTACCTCATCATTGTCATTGATTTTTGTAAATATATACTTATTCTGAAGTTGATGCAGCAAACAGGTAAACAGGCTGATTGGTAACAGGTGATAGTATGATATGATGATTGGGTGTGAAAGGAGCATCCTGGAAAGGCTCAGAGGTTCACAGCGAGGATGGAGCGAGGTTCAACACTTTGTGAACGCGTGATTGGATAAAAGAGATAAATACATGGGCTCAGGAACACTTCATGAATCTGTTGTCGGTAAACACAGTTCATTTGCTAACGGTTGCATTCTGAATTATTTACATTTTACACAGCGTCACAACTTTTTTTGGAAATGGGGTTGTAATTAAAGACCTCACTATCACTTTCATCACTGTGTTCTGATATAATAAGTTTACTCAAAATCAGATGAGTTAAAAACACAATGACCAGCATATATAAACACTGCATGTTGTTTATTTCTGGCTTGGGTGCACAGCCAGACAATCGGGTCCACTGACCTTAGTGCAACAACACATCTCCATTATAATGAGGTGCAGCATCTTTTGAAGATTTCACCTCTAAATGTGGATTTGTTCTGTCTACTTCACTTAACTGAACAGTGTGTGTAAACCCGATGCTAAAGTTTTTTGTCAGGATGACGACTGCAGGCACAAATGGTGAGAAGCTGATTTTTTTACCCTGCTTGTATTTGACAGATGAGGTAATAAATCTCATGTGGCAAAGCAGTCCGTTACCGCCGAGCCTGAAGGGACAGCACTTACGTCGTAACCTCGGAGGACGGCCAGGTGGAAGGACAGCAGCTGCAGCGGGATGACGCTCAGGACGCCCTGCAGGCAGTCCACGCAGTGAGGCACTTTGATGGTGCGGCTGGAGTTCTTGATGGTCTCGTAATCGTCTTTGTCACAGATCACAATGGGGCGGCCCTGTAAATCAAAGAAAACCAACTGTCAGCGTGATCCCGTTCGCAAAAAGCTGAATGTAAGAAGTACCTGCCCACCCGCTGCCGCTCTTCTCATCTGATTTTCACACCTCTTAAACCCACATCTGCTGCACATTATTAACAGGGATGATGTCACGCTGAAGTGATCCCTCCCTTGTATTTATTGAAGTGAAGGATCAGAGGTGTGGCACAGACAGGACTGTGAAAATTAACCTCACGTGCAAAATGTGCTGCTGTCATCAAATGTTCAGCGAGTTTAAAATGTAAATACTGAAGATTTGAACATTGGACGTTCTCGTTCACAGCGACAGCACAGAAGTAAAACAGACCTACTTATAAAATCAAAATTCTAATGAGTCGACCAAGTGAGTTTCTGCAGTGGGACGCTGTACACTTTTAGTGCCACAGATCAGCTTCAGTGAGGGAAAAAATCTGCAGGGTTCATTAGTGCTGCAGCAGGATTTTTAAAGCCGGATTATAATTTTAGGGGAACATCACAACAGGACTGATGATACTATATCATCTCTCTTTGTAGGAATTACAGTCTTAAACATTTCGCTTTAATATATCATAAATATATCAACATTTATGATAAAGTATCCATTACATTTGATTTTTTGGGGGGTATGTGTATAGGGCTTACCTGGCGAGCTACAACTTGCTGCAGGGCGTTCTGACATTTGGTGTAGGTGTGGTCCCTCATGATGATCATGATGACCGGCATGAGTTTATCCACCAGGGCCAGCGGACCGTGTTTCAGCTCTCCGGCCAGGATTCCCTCTGAATGCATGTACGTGATTTCCTTGATTTTCTACATGGAATTAAAAACAGCCACAGGTTAAGAAAAGCTCAGTAAATGTTGTACTCATTGTGGTTTACATAAGTTTATTATTCAAAGGAGGAATGAGATGTCAGAATTATCTGTAATATACTGTGGCTCACTGCAGAAATCCATCCAGTCTGGTTTCTCAGAACATAAAAAGGTAAAATATGTCTTACAGTCTGGTATCACTTTTACGAAGCCCTCCAGAGACACGAGGCTCATCAGTGATATGTAAAATAAGAGCGTTAATCTTGCTCACGTCAGAAGAAACAAACATTCAGGTGGAGCTGGCTGAAAAAAAAAAGGTTGTAGTTTCTCACCAGTGCTCCTTCCAGGCAGGTAGCATAATGGTAGCCTCTGCCCATGATCAGTACACTCTTCTGCTGGTACAGCTCTGTCGCAAGCTTCTGGATCTCATCGTCCAAACTGAGGACCTCCTTAATCAGATCTAACAGGGACAGAACAGAAAAACAGATATGATTGAGGATGTTTAAAAAAGTGGGATGAACAAAACTAAATAATCTTGAATAAAATGCTGCTCCAACATTCTGCTGCTGTCACGTGGACTCATAATGTTGGGCAGGGAGAGGCAGAGTGGCCAGACATTCTGCATTAGTTTACCATTATGGACATGCCATCATATGCTTTAGATCCAGAGAAGCATGCGAGGGCCTACAGCCAACAGCTCCTCTTGCCTCTCATTTCTGAGCTTCCTCTTCAAGAGGATTGTTTGCACAAACTACAAAAAAACCAAACAGGCTTCGGATGGACAAGCTGGTTTTCCACCCGTGTACATTTTAATCTCACCTGTGATCAGGATTTCCTGTTTGAACAAGAATACTGGTGGCTTGTTTACCTGGAAGCACTCTCAGGCCCTGGATTATCTCACGGCGTCTGGGCTGCACGGAAATCCTGTCATCGCACATCAAGAGTGCAAACATGATCAGGGCCACGAACTGGCTGGTGTAGGCCTGCAGGGCACAAAGTCAGAAGAGCAAAGTGTACGTGTTCATAGTCATCTTTTTATGTTTCTTATCCAGGGATTGATTAACAGCTGTTCGATGACGTGTGCGTCAATGCAGAAATGCTATAAAACTACCACGGGACACTGCAATATTACTTGTTGTCACTTGTTTGCTAAAGGTGCAGTAGTTTTCCTGCTTTGCAGCACAACAATGAATACAAAGGAGCAACCACATCCTGACTTGAGCCTCTCTTTCAGTAGAGTCCTGAGTCTGTGCTTCTTGTCTCCCCAAGAACTCCAGCTAATAATCTGCACCAGATGAGACATGGCAGGAGAGGTGGGTTTTAGTACACGCCAAGCAGAATTAAAATGCATGCTGCTGAGCTCAGTCGAGCTAACGCTGCTCATCCTGGAAAACTTTGTGAGCGCACAACATCCCATCAGAGAGCACGCTCTCTGATCGCTCTGGAAATGTAACCGCTCACAAGCCCAGCACATCTGAGACTCCATGCCTGTCGTCATCACCGCCCACTCCCTCTCTGTTCCTTCATCTGCGAGCACGTTTGGAGGCCTTCCATGCCCATTTGGGGGATTTAATCAGCGCTCGGGTGAAGCCAAGTCATTTCACGGGACCCTCCAGACTCAGAAATGCCTGTGTCTACAGCCAAGAAAATAGCTGTAAAACCATTGCGCTGTTTTTTTTTTTCCCCTAACAGCACGCTAACCACAGTCCCTCAGAACTCTGACAGTCTGCACTGTTGGGTCAGATGTGGCAACATATTTAATCCACACATAGTAAACTGTGGTGTTTTTCTGTGTTCATGTCACCAACTTTTTTCATGCAGAACTGTTATCCTGCAAAGATGACCACCCTTACATACAGCTGAAACACGAACAGATTTCTGTCACGCAGAAACAGTTGTGGATCAGAAGACAAACTTTGTAACCCAGTAAATTCCCAATGGATAAAACTGGTAATGGTAATTCATGAAGGCAGTCTTCTTCCATTTACTGTCAGCTGACCTGCCAGAAGGATTTGCCTTTTGATAGCATCAAAGTATTTTGCCTCAAGTCTCAATTTATTCCATAAATCCTGAATGTGATCAGAGGAATTGGGAAAAAAAACTTCTCTTTTTCTTTTTTCCTTTCTTCTAGTCCACAAAAAAACCCCCCTCAAATTATCATGAAACAGAGGAAATGGAGGCCAAGTAGATGAATTTGGAGTCATTTAGCAGTTGGGTGCGATACGCGTTCTCCAGTGATTTGATGAGCTCGGTTGTGCAGCATTTGGTGGAGTCAGGGTGTGGGGATGTGGCCCAGCCAGCCAAGCAGTAAATGATGGCGTCTCTGAGGCGTGCTCTGGGGCTTTGGAGCAGCGCGAGAGTCGCTGAGCCAAGCCCAAGGGCTGGGCCAGGGAGGGACCTGCTGCACTCTCTCCCCCTCTCTCCTCACTGGGGCTCCACCACCTCTCCGCTCTGCTCCCAGTCCGAACTGGCAAGTACTTTTGGTTTAGAGAAGACGGTGGGGGGAGAGGCAGAAAACTAAAGATCCTAGCTTTACATGAGTTAAGATGAGAATATCAGGCTTCTTCAACTTCCCGTGGGATCAGAGCGGAGGAAAATGTCAGCTTCCAAGAGGCGGGGCCAGACTCACAATGGAGTTTTCATCTGGGTTTCATTCAGTGTCAGTGGGCGTCGAGTTCATTTATGAGATGATACAACAAATCGATGAACAGTTTCTTTGAGCTCAGTGTAACAGGCAGTTCACCGGAAATATAGAAAAACATGATTCTTCTGACTCAGGAGCCATCTGTCTATGCAGATATTCATGGTGCAATTTGATGTGAGGTAACTGATTAACCCTGACGAAAACGTGGCAGTTCTCATTGACAACAGAACAATAAGTTCAGTGGGGTCTGGGTGAGTTAGTGGTTCCTGGAAAAAGTACATAAACATGTCTGCTGGTTGTTTGCATCCACTTCAAATGTCAGTTAGACAAATGGTAGATGTACATCAGTTAAAACTAGAGCTGCAACCAACTGCAAGAAAGCAGAAAATTAACATGCGAAGCTGGATCAAACACATTTTTGCATTAAAAACTGACTTGAACAACTGACCATCAAATTTGTTGCTGATTCATTTTCTCTTTATTAACTAATCATTTCAGCTGTAATTAAAACAGACAGTCTGAACTATTGTGAGTTACTCTCATAACTTCAGGCAAGAAGAGTTAGTTAATTGTATTTCATAGCAGCAGTCTGTGAAGAAGGAAAATAAATTCATTGCATTTCGTGCAACCTAACCCTTTATCTGAAAAATGCATGTTTGTGTGTGTCCTACGTCATGTAAGATAATGTAGGTACATTCCACATAGAAATTTCCCACCTAACACAGAAATGATTCACATGTGTGCTGTTTGTGTCTTAATGTAAAAACATCAACGACTCACCTTGGTGCTGGCTACTCCGATCTCAGGGCCGGCGTTGATGTGGACTCCGCAGTCGGTCTCCCTGGAGATGGAGCTGCCAACTGTGTTGGTGACGCCCACAGTCAGAGCTCCCCTCTCCTTACAGTAGCGCAGGGCCATGAGGCTGTCAGCAGTCTCCCCTGGAGGATTAGCAGGAATGGAAAAACATAACAGTTTATGCAGTGTAACAATTCTGACAATAAAATTATGCTAATTTATTACTTTGTTAGGAAACAGCTTTTGCAACGCACAAGCCTCAGATTTGAAACAGCTTCACAGAACAACCATTAAAGAAATATCACAGAACTTGCAAAAATAATATCAGCCCCAAAATGACCCCACAAACATTTAGAAGACTATTTCAGAGCAGTAAATGCACAGAAAACTTGACTGCACAAGTCTGAATTAACAATTTGCTGAGACTCAAGCTGAGCGCAAGAAGAATCAGGAAGAGCCAGAACGGCTCCCAGGGATGGAAAGAGGAAGACAACTGGGGAATGTGCACTCGATCAAGTCCAAATGGCACCAGCCTCCCCACCTGACTGGCTGATAAAGAAGCAGACGTCGTCTCGGAAGACAGGAGTGTTCCTGTCCAGGAAGTCGCTGGCCAGCTCCACCATGACAGGCAGCTCGGTCAGCTCCTCCAGGACCTGACGGGTCTGGGAAAGCAACAGAGCAGTGCTCAGCATCATTCCGTTAGAACAAGGAAGTCGAGCTGAAGAGCAGAAAATGTGGCAGCACACAAACCTCACACCTGTGTCCACAATAGACATGTTTCCATTATGTGCATTGACACCAAAGAAGAGAAAGCATTCGGTTAGCTGCTACTCACCGCCACCCCAGCATGGTAACTGGTGCCGCATGCAATGAGGATAAGTCGCCGACACCTCTGGATCTCTTTGATGTGGTCCTTCAGTCCACCTAGGATCACTGAAAAGCAAACCGAGCAGCTAATCCATCATTCTGCCGCCTTATTTTCCACGTCATTGAAAAAAGGCCCAAAAAGAGCCCATGAGAAAAAAAAATATCACTGACAAGTCACATATTTTACTTTTTACACTCATGTAGCTCTGTTAAAGCTATTCAAGCACAGTGAGGAAAAACCACAAAGTTTAGCTTGGAAGTCAACTGAGACAAAACTAAGATTAATATGACATGAAGTGGTTTGCAGGTAACCGAGATAATCATTGTGATCTTATGTGCTTTTCTCTTCTGAAATCCTGACCTGCAGAGCAAAAAGCATGAAGGCACAAACGCTGCATTTGTAGGTGTGTTATTACATGTATGCTCCACTGAGAAAACTAACCAGACCCCACTCTGACCTGTGTTATTGTCGAAGTTGACTCTCCCTCTCATGGTGTTGACCACAGACTCTGGCTGCTCAAAGATCTCTTTCTGCATGAAGGAGCTGTAGTTGCCTGTGGTGGGAGGATCAGAAATCAGGGGAACATTTCCAACACTAGTTTTAAAAAAAAACAAAAAAAAAAAAAAAGGTAAATGCCTCTTAAGAACACAGTGATGGACTTTTTATAAAGTGTGAGTCCACATGAGGCCGTCTGAGAAAGGTCTTGTTGACACACATTAAGGACCTGAAAATGCAAACCACAGCCTCCTGGAGGAGCAAGAAAAACCATTACAGTGTTTCACTGATAATCAGGCTCTCCTGGAAATGTAGGAATTTGCTGTCTTTTTGTTGCTTTATTAACATATTCAGAGCCTTGTTGTAGCTCACCCCCTTAAATGACGGAAAAACAAGCATGAGACATCAAGGAGATAGTGTTTTTCCATCAATAATAAACTGTGACAGTGAAATATGCGAGCGTTTGTCAGCCTGCCTCTGACAGCAATTTGGGTCATGAGAATTAGGTTATTCAGCAGAAAGGCTCCAGAAACTGAAACGGAGGAGAGAGGCTGAGTAATGACAGGACCACAAAGGAATGTCGAGACCAGCCAACATCAGTTTACCTCTGCCCTCTGCTGGATTACTGAGGAAGAGTCAGTGGAGGAGGAGGAGAGACGCAAATTAATGAAAGCTACTGCAGCAGTGACAAATTTTTCATTGTATGAAAAGCTGCCTGTCAGCTTAAAGGCTGCAGAGTGCACTTTTTATATTAAGCCTACTAATTTAAGTATGTAGCTGTGGGACAATGCAAACAATTTTGATTTGAGCAATACATTTTGGTCCCGTTTGGAGCTGCAACAATTTGTTGACTCAGTTATTTTTTTCAAGCAAAAATGCCAAATGTTTGCTGGTTGCAGCTTCTCAAATAAGAGGATTTGTGATCATACATCACGTATAAGATATTTTTTGTTTTGGACTGTTGATTGGATAAAACGAGCCATTTAAAAGACTTTGGGATGAAGGAAGTTCTGATGGATGATTTTCACTACTTTTTGACTTTAAGATTAAACGATAAATTGAGAAAATATTCGTCAGATAATGAAAATACAGCCCTAGTTCCCTTTAAGCTGCTTCCTTGATGAGAGTTACACAACATGTCTGGAGTCTAAATGAGGCTACAGCCATCAGCCAGTTAGCTATCTTACTTTAGCTTAGCAGAAAGAGTGGAAACAGGAGGGAACAGCTAATCTGGCTCTAACAAAAACTCACTTATTAACATGTTAACACTTTTGTTTAATCTGTATAAAAAACTGTGCAAACATCAACAGGTTTTATGGGGCGGTCGTGTGCCTGACTAGTTCTTGGCTGGGACCAGTAACTTTGTAAAGTCTCCACTGGTTGCCTGTCAACTGGTCCCAGCCAAGAAACAGTCAGCAACACAACTACCACTTCAAAGGTGAACTGTAAAATGTAATTGTCAAACTCTGTATAGAAAGAGTTATAATTGCTGTAAAAACTCTGAAATAAAATCTGAAATTTACACTTTATCTTCATTAATTTTTGTTTAATCTAAAATCTGGTATGTTGGAGTACAAAACTAAAAACACCATAAAATGCTTAATTGTCCATTTACAAACTGACTGCACAAGATGTGAGGGTGATAAAAGTCCTGCAACTCAGGGGTCATTTTAATGGCTTCCCTGGGTCTACAGCTGATTCTGGAGGGTTGTAACTAGCTGGATGATAACAAGGATGGCTTCAGGGCTGGATGTTAAAAGCCAGTTCAGCTAAATAAGCAGCCGGTCTCCCATTAAGACTTACACAATAATAACAGGGTTCAGGACAAAATTACAAGGCAGAGCACCAATGATTTATAAGCAAATATGTCCAGGGGAAATAAGTGGTGGTGAGAACATGCACTGAACAAAAGCTGACCTTCCACTCACCCTTCATGATCTGCTGTAGCTCCATCTGCAGGGTCTGGACGGCGCGGGCTGGATAGTCTCCGGCCGTACGCTTAATCCTGTGGATGGACAAGCGGCCATCCATCACGGCAGCCACGTCGTCGTCCTCCAGGAAGATCACGCGGTTAGTGTGCTCGATCACTGCACTGTCGTGATGAGAGAGGTGGACCACAAACATCAAACATTTGATTCAAACTCTACAGTGAAAGCTGAGACGTATGGAACTGGGGAGCTTGTTTAATAGGGAGTGTTTGGACGCTGCAAAAGGTGGATGCAAAGGCTTGCCTTGCATCAGAGGCAAAGTAGTACTCCACAGCTTTCTCATCCACAGGGAACAGGGAGGTGTCCTGGTCTGTCCTGGGTAGGGCACTGCTGCCCTTCTTGTCTTTACCAGCTGAGTGAAAAAAAACGAAAAGAAAACCGGGCCTCAGTCACACTTATGCGATCACATGTGGACAATTTAGACTATAAGCAGAAATTAAAACTTACAGGAGCAGTAGACCACAGGAATATGATCTGTGGACAGCTTGTGATCACTCCTCACTCCCATCAGCAGGGGACTTCCCCTCCTGCACAGTAACATTTGTATGAGTCAACAATATCTTTATCTGCAAAAACTGACAACAGTTTGACAGCATCGGCGGGAGCGTACCTTGTGCCAACTGCCTCTCCGGGGTAGTGCACACTCTTGAAGACCAGGGCAAAGGCTCCCTCCTGGCAGGTGAAAGAACAAACACATCAGACAGGCTCTTTAATCTGCTGAAAACTTCAGGAGCAGAGGTGTGCACGAGCAGGCCCTTACCAGCTGCTGGATCACCTGCTCCACCAATGTAGTGAAACTGATGTCCTCATTCTCCCGGTTGTCATACATGTACTTCACCAGCTTGGCGATGGTCTCTGTGTCAGTCTCTGACTCAAACTCATAGCCTTTGCTCTCCTGTGGAGACAGAGAGAGAGTTAGTCCTGTCATCTCTCTGCGGGATGGATGGAAAGACGTCTAGAATAGTAAATGAAAGATATGTGCTCACCAGGAATTTCCGCAGGTCTTTGTAGTTGGTGATAATTCCATTGTGAATGACAATGAACTCTGCAGACCAGAAAGATTATCATAAACTTTAAGATCAAGATACCTGCACCCAGGTAAAAAAGGGAGCTATTGTATAATACAATGTAAAAAGTTTAGCTGTGTGGAGTGACTTAGCCTTTTATTTCTGACACAACTGACCATTTGTCTTGTCAGATCTATGTGGATGGCTGTTAACCGGGCTCGGCACACCGTGGGTGGCCCAGCGGGTGTGAGCAATGCCGATGTGAACGTCAAACTCCACATCCAGGTCAAGATCCTGCTGTTCTAAAGGTCAAACACACACAGCACGCACAATATTAAGCATCCCAGTTGTACCACAGTAAAAAGGACGACAAATCAAGGCTCCATTTGTTAATGACTGATTCTTCATCTCAGCTTACTGTGGATCTCCTCATCAAGAACCTTCACTTTTCCACGTTGCTTGATCAGATGGATAGACTTGGCATTTGACTCCCAGTCCTTACCATTACCGCCATCAATTCCCACACCTAAGAAAATTCCAAAATAAGAAATAGCATGAGAATTACAGTGATCACAAGCCCTGCAGTATCAACACTATTGTGGTGCTATCACCAATTTGCATGTAATATCAAGTGTTTTTTTTTGTCCAAGATCAGTACAGATCTCCAACATAGCATGCTGCCGCACTCGACTAATGCATGGAGAAAATCTGTAACACCTGCATGGAATGAAGATAGACGTAACACACAGCAAACCGGCTCCAGCGGTGGTGCAGTGAGTCTAACAGCCGCAGCATCATAACAGCTGCTCAATAATTTACAGTTCTAACAAATAAAGCATATGCTTATCCTGCTTTAATATTATATTACCACCTCGCCATGTGGTAATAAATAAACTCGAACTTGACACCTGATGCCTGACATACAATAAATACTATCAGCAAATTGGTGCCATTATCAGAATAACTGTCCTTCTGGTAAACAGTGAGGTGACACTGAAGGAAAGAGACCTGATTAAGAAAAAAGAAAAAAAAAGGTGTGTTGGTGATAACAGCCTTTCCCGTCTATCTCACCCGCTGAGTCATAGCCTCGGTACTCCAGACGTTGCAGGCCTTTGAGGAGGATCTCAAGGATCTCACGGCGAGTCCTTGGCACATGGTAGTTGAGATAGGCAAAGATTCCTTCCAAGAGAGAGGAACATCATGTCAAGATTCAGTGCTGTGTTCTTCTTTTAAAGTCTGTAAAGAAGTGCGGCTGAACACACAGTTCGATGGAAATGCCTGCTAGCATGGTACATCCATGTGACAGAGCTGTCGTTCGCAGCCCTGGTATCATCCAAATAAGTGCGCACCACTTCATGTAGGTAAGTAATCTGCGCTCTACTGTTATTTATTACATTAGACAAAACTTCACACATGAAAAACAAAAATCTTTACTCACTTTGTTCAGTGTTTAAATAAAAAAAATGCTTGGAATCATTAATTTCGATAAACATTTAAAAAACAAAACAAAAACACGTTAAAATCATTCTGTCAGAATATAGTCGATATATGATAACAATAAATTTCTGATCTACGCTAAAGACAAGAATTAATATGTTATTAAGTTATTATGCAGTTAGGTTATTATGTTAGTAAGAAAAGTCAAAGTGGCACAAGAATTATTTAGTGATGTCAACCTCTGCTACTTAGCAACTCTATAGTGGGTAAAGCCTGAGAAACCAGTCTTACAGGAGAGGTTACCGCACTAGAAAAACAGATAATGTTCTTCTATCTTGGTACACAGACCTGCTTTGAGACAATGGAGTTTATCTATAGACATGGAGTTTGGCAAGCTGATACCTCCTCCCTAGTAAAGGTGTGGAAAAGGAAGTGACTGTCCCAGAAATGCAACCTCATTCGGGATGCTTTCATTTTGGCCTTGACAGGGGCCTCACCTTAACTAGCCAAAGGGAAGGTCTGAAATACAGCCCTGTTATACAGCTAGGCACTGACAGATTAATGCAAATGCAGAGCCAGAGGGCCGCCTGGTTCAACAGAGCATTCATTCACAACAGCAGGCGATCAAGGAAGGCAGTTAGGGGCAAATCGCGAAGGGAAAGTTTTGCAGCAAGAAGGCAGAAATCACAAGATTCACCATGGCTTAAGAAGCAGGTTTAAAGAGAATAAAAATTGACCACAACAAAGCAACATCTTAATATGAGACTAGATATTAATATTAATAGAACAGCATTTGTTTTGGTGGCCTAAGAATACCAACCAGTCAATCCGGTCTGCTTAGTGTACTCAGAGATTGTTGTGACAGCGATAAGAGAGAGCGAGGCATCACTTATCAGTCGGTGTGTGAGAGAAGGTGACAGATAAAAGCAAAGAATTTCCCAAACTGAGCATGACCAATGGCATCATTTTCCAGGCACTAACTCAACAGTAGTAATAGTACTCAATAGTTAAGGCTCTGTGAAGGATTTGATTTTATCATACACGGCAGACAATACAGCCAGTACTTCTAGAATATAATGTAAAACTTAATAAAGTATGGCTACAATACACCAAAATTCACTCACACTCAGGTTTGACTGTTGTGAAGTGTTTACTTGTGTCTTTCCTCTATGATCCATCAGTGGAAAAAAACAGTGGTGTGTGACCAGACGGGGGATCTTTCCTTGTGAAGATCTGGTACATTTTCATTAAACTTTACGGCCAACCAACATTACGGTTCCAGCAAACTCTTCTATCTTTCTGTCTCATAATGAATGCGATAGTAAAGCGAAGCAATCGGAATGTTTATTACCTGGTTTAGTGGAACTCGACACATCTGGCTCACGCACGTGAATATCACCAGTTAAACTGGGACACCAGCGTGTTAATTATTTACGTTCAAGCATCGGACACCTCTATTCTTACTTTCATTTTTAAAAACAAAAGCATGAGGGAGACTAAAGGGAGCGAGGGAGACGCGATAAAACACAATGTCAATGTTAAATCACAGTTAGGTCCAATAACTTAACGCTGAATGAACAAACCAGAGTGGCTAGCGCTACGATTTAGTGGAAAGTTACGCGATGAACGTAGCGTCACCGCAAACCACGTAAACTGTCTAATGTTAGCAGGAAGAAAGCGGGACGTTATTTTAACGTCACAGACAGATGTCGACTTGCCGTTAGACACTCTTGACTTACAATCACACTGCTAGCACGTACAGTAAAATCAAACACTGGCTGCTTCGTATTTGACAAGCTAACAGCATCAGTAGCACCAGCTCATCTTCGCGAAGTCAGGTTAGCCACACCTCGCTAATTTCAACTGCTAATTGCACCTTTAGCCTGAACTAACGATGCCAGCTGTGTTTCCAATTTGACTTACTTGCTGTTCTGATAAAGAGGTAGTAAGATAGTTTCCACAGAATAATATAAATGTAGAATTCAGTGTTCAGTACTCACCACACATGTCTACAGTTCGGGTGCCAGTTGCAGCTACTCGGGTAGCTGGGAACGCCTGTCACATAAGCTTCGCCCCCTTCTTGTTTCACTGAATCAGAGCCAACCGGCTTCTTCCATGGCGCCATCTGATTGGTCCAGAGGCGTGTCAGTCGGCTGTACCTATCGATGCAGGCATTCCTGACGTGGCAGATCGTGGGCAGGATACCCAGCAGACCTCGCTGCTGATATAAAATAACATCACTGCGTAACGGGCCTGCGCTCCCTGTCGACTGCAAATCACTGTCAAATCTGGGAAAACAATGCAGCATTATAACTACTTGTCAGTTACTGCTAAGATTAATTGAGTAATCATTTATCACTGTCCAATGAAAAATGCACGTAAAGCCCTCAGTAAAAGGATGTGTCCAGGATTAAAAAGATAACAAATAAAAATCTGTGTTATCAGAATATAAATGCCTCTTCATGTCAAACTCACAGATTAGAGTACGTGATCTTAGTTACAGCCCAACTTCAAGTACATCTCTAAAATTTTTTAAGTAGCGTGAAAAAGAGAGTATTCAATTTGTACTGCTGGGAAACAGAACAGCTTTCCTCATTTAAGTATATTATTATGGAAAATGACAAATAATCTTTTTAAAAAGTTTTTCAAAAAGTGAGTGATATCTAGCAACTGTAATCTTATATGCTTACACTGGAAGAGGCTTGGAACAAAGGACGATTGTGTAATATTAATAAATTATTCACTGCACATAAGCAACATACTGTCATATTAGGAGCCACAGTAGTCTTAAAATATTTCAATAAACTTTATTTATATACATATAGTATACATATTTTAGCCATAAAAGCTGTTTTGACAGGAGACTGACTCAGAAATGGTGTAACAACATGAAAGAATAAATACAGAAAAATTCAGCTCTGCATACCTATACCTACAAAAATCAATCATAATAACATCTGAATGAATGAATGAATGATGATGATGATGATGAGTTGTCTCACACAGCTATGCTATACACCACCTCACTTTATTGCAACTATGGCTTGCATTATGTGGCCGGGGGGAGCGAGGAATGTGAAAATGTGGTTTCAGTGTAGTTCAAACTTGAGCGGCCTCCTCCTCCTCCTCGTCCTTCACCTGTGGAAAAAAACATACGCTCAGTCAACATTTTCAAGTCATGATAACTGTTCATCAAGGTGCATAGTTATCAATTACACATCAATTACTGTTCCAGCCCTTACTATCACCTAAAACATTACACCAACAAAATGAAAAATAGTGAATAAGAGGTCAGAAAGAAGACGCATGCATTACTGTAGCTAAATTCAACAGCGCATGTACAATGTTCCTCTGGAACAAACCTGCTCCACTGATTCAACTTCAGGAACGTAAAACTGCAGCATGTTTTGGATTCCACTCTTCAAAGTAATAATGGAACTGGGACAACTGGTGCAGGAGCCCTGCAGCTTCAGTTTAACGATGCCATCCTCAAACCCCCGATACAGAACATCCCCTCCATCCTCCTGTACTGTTGGCCTGGGGGAGGAGGACATCAATGAGTGCAGAAAAAGGACAAAAAGACATGGTGATAAGGAACAGCTGCTGATACTGGAGAGTGTCTTGGCAGCTACCTTATTCGAGTATCCAGCAGTTCTTTGATCATAGCAACTACTTCATCATCATCATCTGATGGTGCTGAAAAGACAAGTGGAGATTCCTTGGCATTCACATACATCTTGCCCTACCAGTTGCTTTTATTTCAGTGTTTGCCCAACACAGCTGTCTGCAATCCTTACCTGTATCCTCACTAGGTTTGCTGTTTTCATTGACAACAGGAAGTCCAGAAGTGAAAAAGTCCATAATGGCAGCAAACACATCAGGCTTGATAACTTTCCATTCCATATTTGCATCAGACTAAATGGTGAGAG
Organism: Chelmon rostratus; assembly: GCF_017976325.1. Lineage (NCBI taxonomy): Eukaryota > Metazoa > Chordata > Actinopteri > Chaetodontiformes > Chaetodontidae > Chelmon > Chelmon rostratus. The sequence goes on along the minus strand of NC_055662.1, from coordinate 25,895,783 downwards.
AAAGGAAAAAAGTTACTCCAAGCAAGGACATTACAATGTGCCACACTAGAAGGTATACATAACTTAGACTTGGTGGTTTTACCTTTGATATGGTGATGAAGTCTGGGCCCAGGAACACACCCTTGACACCATCAATCCTGAACAGCTGTCTAAAGACAACACAAAACATTAGTGAAGTTTTGTTATCTCTAAAGTTAATTTGACACTTGTTGGTTGTCAAATATTTAAAAAACTATGCCATAGAAACCAAACCAATAACTGATATTATGCTTAAAAAGGAAAGAAAATTCAACATATCTGTGCACAGGTGTACTACATACTGTACATATCATACTTCTAATCTCATATCTATTGCAACACATACAGGATTTAATTTAGAACTGTTTACACTGAAAGATTTAAAGCTCATTCAGATTTAAAGCTCAGACAATCAACTACAGTAACAGAGTGAAATCATGCACTGGAGGACACACTTTGTTTCACACATTTATAAGAACTGTATTGGACAGATAGAGGAGCAGTGTGCTCTCCTTTAAGGACACTGGCTGCAGACTCAATGACAACATGAGGAACACACTTAACAAGAACTGAAACTTATTTTGTGAGTACTGACATTGCTTTGGTTCTCATGCCACTCGTATGGGTGACTCATGGGTGACTTTCCAAACTAATAAGATAACAAATAATAATAAAGGCTGCATTTCAGCTGTAAAAGTGATTTATCACTCTTCATTCAGTAACCTTGAATTTAAGAAGCCATATACCTGGCTAAGGGAGAGCAGTGCGCGTCACGAGGGTTGGCAAAATTCATTGTTCCTGATTCAAGTACTGTGCGTCCGGGCAGAAACTTCATGCTGTTTGGGTTTGGTGTGTCCTGCGTCTGCACAAACATAGTCCTTCCTGGACAGAGACAAAACACAAAGAGCCAGAATGTCACATCAGTCATTATATAGTGAAAGACACAAGGATACACAAGGTATACAAACCAGGGACAACCCAATGAGGGCTTTGTGGCCATCTGTGAGACACTCCTGTGTTATGTGAAGGCCAGTGTAATCCAGCGCTCTGATATCCACTGCCTGCAAGACTGAAACAACACATAAGAGACTGAAAAGGTTACATGGTTTGGATATTATTGTAATATAATTACTGTGCACATCACTTTAATGTTGCAGCTGGTAGAGATGCAGCTTTAATTTAATTACTTTCTATACAGATGGGGAGCTTGTGAATATACCCCTGGGGATCAATTAAAGCCGGGGTAAGTCATTCTTGACAAAGACTGTTGATATAGTCATCTCACCTTCTTCAAAATACAATTAGCATATCAGATTTACCATCCCTCTCCCCCTTCCCCTTGAGCACGAACGGCACCTGTTGCTGATTGGTTGGAATAGTGTTATGTGGCTCAGTCTGTGGCACTTTGTTTGTTTCCTATTTACAGAAACAGGCCTGTGTTAACAAAAAACAAAAACAAAACACAGAGTGGAAAGAAATCAGACTGTGAGAAGATATTTGCTGACTTTCAAAATCAGCAAATGTCTAAAATCTTTCTCCAGAATGACTTACCCCACTTTTAAGTCTGAACCTATAATAATGTATCTTGATTTATTTTGTATTATCAATGTGAATCTGCAAAGTTATTCGTCACAAAGGTTGTCATATAAATGTAGTAGAGCAAGAAGTACAATATTTTCCTCTAAATTGTAGTGGAGCAGCTGTATAAAATAGCAGATAATGGAAATATTCAAGTAAAGTACAAGTATCTCATAATTGTATTTAAGTCCAGTGATTAAGTAAATGTACTTAGTTACTTTCCACCACTAGTCACAACAGCAAAAATCACAGTATTAACAATGACATGCTGCTAAAAAAATCTCAATATTCAGTTCTTATGCAAGCCTGTTTCATTCTCTCCCGCTTGTGGATGTGGCAGTAACAGATTCAGAACGGAACCAGCTGAGTAAGACTAATAGACTAAAGCCCCTTTGTGCACAACACATAATTCCTATGCAGCATAAGTATTACAGATTGTTACATGGGGCACTGATTAAAGAAGCCTTGCAAATGACTCATGCAGCACATTATTATATAGTACTCATTTGTCAAAACAAAAGTTTTACAACAAAAAAATTAAATCAGATATCTACATTTATATCTTAATATAAATTAGTTACACATAAACCCATAAACTTTTGCAAAATTCAGTGCCTTCACTGTCAACTGTTATCAGAAATAATTAGTTGACTAAAGTCCATCTGTGTGTAATTGAGGTGTGGCTAATTATTGTAGGTTAAATATACCTGTATCTAAAAGTTCCTAGCAGGTCAATTTCCTGTCAAAAACTACTAAATGAAATAGAAGCAAGCTCCAAACAAACCCAACATAAAATCACAGAGACACTAAATATCACTCGAGTATGGTGAAGTGCAGTCATACCAAAGTAATATTAAATCCATTGAGAAAAGGCAACTGTTCAAATCACTGGAAAGAAATTTGACAGCATGAAGCATTGCAATGTCTAGATGCGCACATTGACTCAAGCCTGTAGTTAACTGCTGGCAATATACTTTGTGTACTTCGGTTAAATTTGTGAAGAAATGCTTATAGTACGACATTAAAGAGCCATGTTTGTGTCAAAAAAAGCTTTAATAACTGACTATGATCTGAAGAGTCAAAACAGTAAAACACACATCCCATCACACTGCTCTAATCAGTCTGCGTCACCATGCAACTTAGCTAGCTAGCCGCTAATAGTTAACGTCAGTATTAGATTATTATTATAAGAGGTTGGTCCATTCATACAAGTATTAAAATGGAAAAGTGAGAGGACATCGCACTATCTCAGTTGACAAACAGGTAAACTTACGGACGCGAAAGTCTTGCTGAAATACCAAACAACCTGCCGACCTGTCTGTAAGTTGCCATGTTTACTGTGGTTACCTAAAGAGAACGGAAGTGCCCAGAGCAATTTGCGGAAGTGACATAGTATTATTGTACGTTTGCTAAAATCGTCCCCTTACAGCGAGCGATCTGCCGTAGTCGAGCATTTTTTTCTAAAAGCTTTTGGAATTAACATTACTCTGTGTTGAAAATGCCGAGTGGTAAAAACTTTAGGAGGAGAAGGGACTCGTCAGATGTAGAGGAGGAAGAGACAACTGAAGAACTCAGGTAAAGTACTTTATTGAAGCTGTGCAACATGAACATTAACGTTGTGTTAGCTAACGTAGCCAACTGCTAGCTACCTGAAAGTTAAAAACGATAACTGCCCATTTGTTAACGAACTGCGTGTCTTTGGTCTTTGTTGTATTTTTAGCTAATGTCGTTTATGATTTATGTGTATTTCTTGCTTGTTTAGATCAAAAGTAGAAGAGGCTAAAGAGCTGCAGAGTTTGCGGAAACGACAGACCGGAGTCAGGTAACGTGAATATACTGTGATGCTGTTTGTCCAACAGTGAACACGTTTCAGAAAGTCTCCCAAAGAATGAACGAAACACATGAGATTTAAAATGATGCTCAGATTTCCCTTATGTTTAGTGTGACCGCCCTGTTGGTAGGAGAGAAACTCCCGCCAGAGGCTGAAATTGATGTAAGTGACATTTTATAATTGTAATTAATTTGGATTAACCAGAAGGTGTGTGTTTAACTTTCCTCTTTGTTTTATGTTAGTCATTAAAATAAACATTTTCTTACAGAATGACCCTTTTAAACTGAAGACTGGAGGGGTTGTTGACATGAAGAAAGTCAAAGACAGGAATAGGGACATGTAAGTAAATCTGTAACTGCTTTAATTATTTTGACAGTGTTATTAGAATACTGTGTATGTATTAGTTCAAAATGCAAAATATGTGTCATCACATATGAAACTGATTTGACCCAAAGATGACCTCTGTTCCACATGCAGGACAGAAGACGAGACAGACCTCAACCTGGGCACATCCTTTTCTGCTGAAACGAACAGAAGAGACGAGGATGCCGACATGTACGTCTTCTTCTTCCATTTGTGACACACACACACTCTCTTTGGCATTCAGAATGGGCTAACTTAAGTCTAGTGTGCACTCACTGGTCAGATTTCAGTAAAGTGAATGTGATCGTCATCTCAGTCCCCAACTGCAACAGCATTTATCTACATGATAAACAGTAGTATTCAACACCTGTGGAGGGCCAAAGTGCTTGGTTTGTATCGGCCGTTTAAGTTTAAGAGATGAGTGAATTTCCTGAAGTAGTTTTGTAGCACATCTAAAATTCCATAAAATACAAGATTGTAATCGTTGGCACAATTGTTGATTCTTGCATACAATTATACTTCATAGAAACATTTTAAAATATTGTTTTTTTTCATGAATCTGTCCTCACAGGATGAAATATATTGAGACAGAGCTGAAAAAGAAGAAGGGTTTGGTGGAAGCCGAGGAACAGAAAGTTAAGGTGAAGAACGCTGAGGACCACCTGTATGAGCTGCCTGAGAACATCCGAGTCAATTCTGCCAAGAAGACAGAGGAGATGTTATCCAATCAGATGCTGAGTGGGATTCCTGAAGTTGATCTTGGCATTGAGTATGTATAGAAGATCCTTAAAATGATCCTGTAGAGTCGTTTTTTTTAGAATCTCCAAGAGTTGCCTTTCTCTGCGTTGATGCATGGCAGTGACGAGCTGACAGAAAGGATCCAACTCTGATTGCTGTTTTCTGTGATTCCTTTCCCAGCGCAAAGATAAAGAACATTATCTTCACAGAGGAGGCGAAAGCCAAGCTTCTGGCAGAACAGAGGAACAAGAAAAAGGACCATGGCACATCATTTGTACCCACCAACATCGCTGTCAACTACGTCCAACACAACCGCTGTGAGTTCTGTCAGTCTGTAATCAAACAGTGAGAGGACACCAGAGGGCACTGAGGTGAAAGGTTGGTTAAATGTGTAAATGTCTTTTCTCAGTCTATCATGAGGATGTGAATGCACCACAGAGGCACCACAGACACAGAGAAGAGCCCAAAGCAAGACCGCTACGTGTGGGAGACACAGAGAAACCAGGTCCAGAGGGTAAGAGACTGCACAGCCATGCACTGTTCCTCATAGTACAGCAGCTCAGCACTAGACTGCAGAGTAATGTTGTCATCAGGTTAAGCACACTGAAACCAAGGAGCGTGTAAAATTGTACTTGTATAAACTCTGGCGTTAGTGCATTTGCTTTGGAATATTTATAAAAATAGTTTAATAGTTGCTTACTGCTCTTCTTTTTTACTTCTTGTGTCACAGCGTCGTCACCACCAAACTACCGCAAACGTCCAAACAATGAAAAGGCCACAGATGACTACCATTACGAGAAGTTCAAGAAGATGAATCGGCGATATTGAGGAGCTGGATGTTTTCTTTTTAAGGATGAATTACTCAACTTGAAGTCCATCTTTACAAAGATTGAAGCCTCCAGATTAGCAGACTGGTTTTCTCAAATAACTGTTAGTCAGAGGACTTACAAGCCAGTGCAGTGCTTTATAAAGGTTGTAAATATCTCCCCCGGTTATGTGTATATAGTACATTTGCTTTGTGATGTATTATGTTAAAGGAGAATTCCACATCACTGAGGAAATGTGGCGGTTCAGGGTCGTCTGATGACCAGGGAATCAGACGAGCCAGAATCCGTGAGAGATGTGCTTCTTAGTTAACTGTTCAATCTTGACCCTTAGTTGGAGAATTTAGTTTTTAGGGCTTTCAAAAAAAAAACTATTTCATTAAAAACATAAAACAACAAGATTTGAGTTGTTCTTTAATGTGACCAGTGCTTATAGGAGTATAAAAAAAGGCAGAAATAAAACGTTACAAAAAAAAACAAACAAACATACTAAATAAATGTAAGAATATACACACATATTCAATACTTAAGCCAAGTCCAACATAAGAATATCAAATGTGTTTACTGGTATTTAAATACAGCAAAGGCTCATGAAAAGTCCAGAAAGTTGTCAGATTTTTTTTTATCACTGCAGTATTGTATGTACAGTACATACACCAGTGTATGCAAATGATCAAATTCATTTTGGAAAAGTCATTGAAATTGACGGGATTGCTACATTTGATGTGTTTTGGAGGACATTTTTCTTCTGATTCTAATGATCTTTTCATGTACTTCTTGTTTGCTCATTTTACTCTTTTTCCTGTTAGACCTGTTTACACAAAAGAAATCCTCAAAGCCAAAGTTTTAGTCCATAACACAGTGGCAGACATAATCAGACACGAGTTCGCAATAGCCTCATTTCCACTGCAGGGTAGGGCTCGACTTGCTTTTGGTACCAGGTACTTCTTTCCATTTTGTTACCCCCTGGATTTAGACAGGACTCTATGCTGATCGTCGTAGCAACGCTGCATCAAACCATCTTCTTTAACGTGACACGAACACAGGAGGAAGCAGAATGTCCCGCGTCGTACAAGTGACGATTCTCTCTGACCAATCGGTGGTCCGATCAAAGCACCGGGTACAATCCACAACAAGAAGGGTTCCAGGTGAGTCGAGCCATACCGCGCCATGGAATGAGGCAAATGTCTAATGGAAACTAAATAAGCCAAACCACTTAAGTCAAACTAAGCACAATTGTTCCAATTAGTGTCCACGGTTCTCCTCATGGTTTCTCTATAGAGGAGGTCCCATGTCCGTTGAGGTGGTGCTGGGGGTTTGTCTCCTGTGAAGGAGGTCCCTCCACGTCCTCTCGGTCACCCTGGGTAGAGCTGCAGCTGCTGCCCGGGGAGGCCCAGCTGTCTCGTCGGCGGTAGGCCTCACACAGGGGCAGATCAGTGCTCTCCCACTGACTGTAGCTTTGTGGAGCGGAAACCAGTAGGAGGCAAAGAATCAGCGCAGCACAGAAAGAGAGGAGCAGACAAGAGCGGCAGGTCAGAACAAGCACATTCATACACACAGAGGAGCACATGAGGGCACACATACGATAGAAGCATGGAGGTTATGCAGAAGCACCGGAAACTGGATCAATGCATAAAACAGCTGCTTATGGCTAGATGCAGCAGTCAGAGACTTAGACTTATCACCTGTTCATCTCAAGTTCGGCAAAAAGGTGCAATTAGTTGCTGATGGAGGAGAAAGCAGAGCGAGTGCAGTGAGGAAGGAAGGCCCACACCCAGCATGCTCCACACAGGGCTTAGAGACACTTTAATGCTTTCTCACAGAAAACAAGACAAACTACTGCAGTGTTTTGTCTCTACTTTATTTCTTAATCATCCTGGGTCTACTGGAACAGCTGCCACAAACCGGTACACATGTACAACCACACCACGTGTGATGGCGTGCATGGTTACAGCTTGAGTCACTTATGGTCTAAAGGACGGAATCAATTAAAAATATTTAATTACTTTGACAGAAAATCTGTTTAAGAAACTCTCAGTAGCTTCAAATTTGACCTCAAATAAATAAACAGTCATGTCTAATTTTTACAGCCTATAGCAAACATTCATCCACAGTTCACCCTTAAAATCTACCATTTATGTCATCAGCATTACATTTATGATTTAAATATTATATATAAATAAACTTACACGAATGGCACATTTCTAAAATTTATATTGAGATATAATTTTATTTATGGGTAATTCTTCTAAAGGGAGTTCATTTTCTCTATAAAGCTTTGTGTTGCAATACCCAGAAGTCTTTTCACAACCATCTAACAGTTCATCCATAGATAAAATAGCATCTTCTTCTAATTCATGGATTTTAATGAACTGGTCATTAAAATATTTAAGTTAGCAAAGACCACACTGCTGACATTCCACTAAACCATCTCTCCCATGTGCCTGACAATATTTGTTAAAACCTTTCTCAAGCCGATTGGCTGCTGCAGACCAGGAAACTGAGAGTCTAACCACCATTTAGAAATAAACCTGGTAGAAAATCAACACCTATGCTTTCTGCTCTTAATTTTAACTTGTATTCTTGTCAATGCCAGAAAAGCCTGCGGGCTTTTATACGGCATCAGTAAACTGCATCAAATGCCCAAAATACATGCTGAACTCTCATAGTTCAAGAGCTGCATACATTTACACTGCAGATATTCAGTTGTACACCCCTTTAATGCTGAGGCCCTCTCCACTTTGACCAATTATGACACATGTCATTGAGCAGAAAAAAGTCAAGGCACTTACTAACCAGTAACAGTGTAAAGTCACTTAGTGAGATGAGCTCCATCACAACGACCCTCAGCAATGCTTTGTGTTGATGAATGGTGCCGTTTTGATATGACGATGAGATAAATTCAACCCAAAAGGTGTCACGCTTAGACGCCGGCAGAAATAAACGCTTCCATGGGCTCAGCAGTGAATGGTAAAGTGAGACAGTACATGGTGCTGGGAATGGGGCGACAGAGGGGCGGTGGGATGGGGCAAGTATGAGCCTACTTGTACCTGGAGGAGTAATATTCTTCCTCTAGCTCATACAGGTCGATGGCGATCTCGTCACGGAGCGAGGTGAGCTTCTTGTCACACTCCTCCTGCAGCGAGCGCAGCTGCTGGTTCTGCAGGCTGATGGCGTCGTTCACGGAGGGAAAGTCGTTCAGAATCAGGAACTGCTTCAGATCGGACACCAGCTTCATCAGGGACTCCCCAGCTCGCACCTGATACAACAACACAGGAGAGTGGAAATGGGATTAGAAATTAATTATAACTCAAAGAAGCCTAAAAATCTAGAAAAAGCCTCAGCAACAGAGCTGTGATGCACTTCACTTAATCTTCACCTTATCTTAACTCCTAACAGTTGGACAGAATCTGTCTAAATTTGGGGGCCATTTGTATAAACAATGCACATCTACAATATTTACATTAAAAAAAATCATGTTCAAGTTTATTGTCATTCATCTGTATACACAGTACACAGCTGAACGAGATGTTGTTACTCACAGGTCCAAGGTGCTACTCGGCAAATAAGAGTAAGAATAAAAAAAAATTAAGAAAATAAGAATAGAAATATAGAAGAAATTGTGTAAGTTGCAAAACTGTAACAAATAGAAAAGAAATGCTGTGTTTACATGCCCGGATCTGAACCAATATGAAAATGGTGAACAATTAAGTTAAGATACAGTTAAAAAAAAAACTTCATGAAGACGCAATACAGTAGAATCAGTGTATGCCTACACTTTTAATTATATTTACTTAAAGTACTGTGTTGATGTTAAGATCCGGTCAAAATGATAAATTAAGCTCCTTTTGAAACAGATGTAACTGTTTCTACTCACAATGTTGGCTGCTCTGACGTGCATCTCATAGTGGTCCTGCTCTGCTTGCGTTGCTCGGGAAACCTGTGTCTCATCCTCGATCTGGAGGAAGAAACCAGTGTGAGAATATTCCATATTTCTCATGTGTTTGGAAGGAAAAGGGACAAATTGTTAGCTGAAAGGACAGGAAACGAGAGTGATGCTGATGACTAGTAAAAACATTTTTAACATTTACCTACTTTCTTTTAGAAGTAATAAACAGAGCACATGCAAAGGAGTAGAGAAAGTGGTAAAATAACAGACAAACGGGGCAACACGGCACTGTAACGTCATCTTTGTACCTTCGCTGTTTTGACAATTTCTGTGAAGTTGTCCAGGATGGACCTGATGTCGTCCTTCAGTCTCTTGTTGTAGTTCTGCAGCAGAGTCTCTTTGCTCTGAGGGAGCACTCTCTGAGTAGCCATCGTGCTCAGAAAAGGCAACACAGCGTACGATGCCTGTTCACATGAACACAAAAACCCAAGTTTAGAATAGTGAGAATCAGCGGAGACAAAAACGCAGACGTTCACGAGCGAGTAGCTAGCTAGCATGAAAAGGCGCGTGCTTCCAAAACAGAAACGGATGAAAAAACGTGAGTTACGTGTTTTTCATACCTTTATAACTGCATTAATATATTTTAATACAAGTTCTGCGTTGGCAATTACTTACTTCTTACCGCATACTTTGTAAACAATGTCGTTATTGTATTAAGCAACAACCACTCATGAAGCCTCTACATCAGCTCCGCCTCTTCTTCTTCTTCGTGATGTGTAAGGGCGGCGAACATCCGGTTTGTCTGTGTACTGCCGCCCTCTAGCGAATAATTACAGAGGTCACACCGCAAAACGCAAGTGTCGCTCTCGAAAAAGAAAAAGATGAGTTTTATCTCTACAGTACTTATATGCGTGGCATAAAGATACGGAAATTTACATTTATTTTATTATCCAATGAATCTATGCATATTGCACCGAAAATAAAATTTTTGAGGACAGTTTTAAATGGTGGAGGACCTACAGTCTTTAGTAACAGCACAAAACTAAGATCAGAAAATTTAACTTGAAGCATGAAAAGTTAAAATTCACATTATGTAGCAAAAGGCTCCCTTTCAGCACCTTCTATCATAAGACTAGATTATTATTGTTATATAACAGCATTGTAAGAAAAATCAAAATCTGCAAAGCATAGTAGCTTTCTGATAAATACACTGGAGCAAAAACTACAATGTTTCACACATAAATTAAGTCGCAAAGAAGTGTAGGTTAGCATTAAACAGAAATGTGCATTAAACTGTATTAAAGTAGCTTCAGTATATGTACAGTATCTAGTTGCATCCATAACTGTGTGTGTTTCAGTGATGAGAAATAACTGCAAGAGTTGTGCAAAATTGATTTACATTCATTTAATTTTTTTTATGACTTACAACATAGTTTTCAAAGGCAGGCTGTGCAGCATAATAAGTATTTCGAGTGCTTTTTTTTGTCCAACATGTTGAATCTTCCAAAGATTTCCTATACAACACTGGTCGAAATACATTTTACAGCTGTGTTACAATCAAAACACATTCTTAGGGAACCCTGACTCTGTATCAGTGACTATGTGCAACCTTCATGTATACAAGTTGGGTGAGAAAAGTGAGCATTTAAAAAAAAAAAAAAAAAGATTGTACGCTTCAAAAAGAAAACGGAGGATTTTACATTGCAACAGAGGAATACATGAATTAAACTTTGGGTTGAAACAGGTTGGATCCCCTTTCTCAAAAGTGCCATGGTGGGAACCAAAAAGTGTTCCATGATTTTACAAAGCACAAAGAAAATAAAATATTCCTAAATGGCAATGGAAATAAATTCAAAAAGGAATGTCATCAATCATTGATCTCACAAGATACTACTATTACAATCCCTGACTGGAACTGCTAGGCGTAAGTGCTGTAGATATTTGTGTGACTGCAGGAAAGCATTTCTTAAAGTTGCAGTGTAAGTTTTCACTTCAGATGTTCATAAGTGTGAGTCACAGTTAGTACACATTTGCAGTTTATAGAGATGTCTACGATAGAGATGCACTAAAGAGTTGGCTGGGAGTCTCGGTGTGTTAGCATTCTGCAGACAGCAGTTGTACATGATTGTACACAAGTATTTGGTAATGAATGCAAGTGCAATAAAATGATGTAATTGCAGCAGTTTGTTTTAGGAGGGCACAAAAGGCAAACGTGTTTTGCGCTGTCTGGTGTGGTAGGAGGGAAGTATTTTAAAAGTGTAAGGCTTCAGAGATGTCCTGTTACAAACATGAGGCAAAACAAACAACGTGAATCTGCTACGTTTATATAAGAAAGGAACTAGTACACTGTATTTTCTATGCCTAACATTTATATACGTTTAAATGGAATGAACACTGATATTCCATCAGACAGGACAGTGACCACAAACGTAATACACATGACAAAAATGCAAACATTTTGGAAAAAAAAAAGTTACGTCATATCAACAAATGTTCATTGAAATGTCTACGCATCATTATCCGGCATCTGCTTCGTAGCAAACGGTCAAGCATGAAGACCAAAGGGCCTAAAACGGTTGACTTTGAGGGCAGAAACATAAGGCCGGTCAAAATGTGGTTTGATGCAATTACGGATTCCTCTGAAACGTCCTGTCACAAAAAAACAAAACACACAATAGTATTGTCAGACTGCGGATGTGTTTCACTCGCTCACGGTGCTAAACAGCGTCTTTTCCTCATCCAAGCTTCTGTGAAGTCATGATCTTGTGATTCAAGCTGAACGCATCCTTTATGAGAACTAATACAATGGAGGAGTGAGGCGTTATCAGATCATAGTTTCACAGTAAAGCTCAAACATACAGGAAATTAGACTGCCAAAGCTGCAGACAATCTACCACCTCCCACCTCCCTCACTGTGTGGCTTCTTAGTGCTGACACAAAAAGTAACTGAGGTAGGCAAGAAAACAATCAAATGCTTGACCACCGTGTTGTCTTTGTGTAGATGAACGTACCAAAAGGATTGACAGGAAAAATAAAAGGTGAGCGGGAGTCTGGGAATGATGTCAGTTTTCTTCCTCTAATAAGGATGACCTTGCACTATCAGACTAATTGGAGCCAGTTAAGAATGAGATCCATGCAGGTCTGCAGTCCAGCTGCAGCGCTGGTGACAGCATGCAGTACGCCGGTTGTAGTTTGCATAATTGAGTGGCGCCGATGCCCTGACCCCTGAGTGTGCATTCAGGGCTTTTCTTGCGGGGCCTTGAGGTGAAAGGGTGCAGAGACGAAAGGGTCCACAGCGCTCACTTCTGAGGTCCATGAGTGGAGAGGTCCAACGGGGACTGATGCCACAGCGGCTTGCCTGCTCACGTTAGACACGACTCTGTGAGCTGCTACCGGCTGCTGCGGCACAGGTCCCTCAAAGTGCCGGGAGTATTTGGCCAGAGCTTGAGGGCGGAACGGTTGCTGGGCAACTTGTCCCAACACACCTTGCTCGGGGGTCACACCTTGAACTCCAGCTGCGTGAGGATATGAGGTCTTGGCCTGAGCTCCCGTGGCCTCCTTCCGTTTCCCGAAGGGAGCCTGAGAGAACACGTCGAGCTGCTGCTGAGCTGAAAGGGGGGCACGTGGGAAAGGAGCGTTGGCAAACACGTCGCAAGCTTCTTCTTGTCCGACCCGAAAGGGGGCTTTCGAGAAAACATCTGCAGCGACTTCTGCCCCCACCGCCGGCTCATGTAGGTGCTGGGAATGATTCTGAGCGAAGGTGCTGGGTTGATGGAAGGTAGTGGACGGTTGTGATGGTGCTGCGTCGGAGTGCGATGATGAGTGGAGGGCTAACTGAGGTCCTTGCTCCTCTTCATCCTCGGAGTCCAGCAGCAGCGGTCTGGAGCCGCTGCAGTCATGGGCTGCTGCATGAGTCTCAGCGGCCCCCTCCTCCTCCTGCTGCTGCCGCTCCTTCTGGGCTTCTTTCTCCTCATCTTCATCACTCGAGTGCACACATCCGTCGTTTGTCTGAGAATCTCCTTGGGGAGGCTCAGTCTCTTGTCCCTCTCCAAGCACAGAGTAGCCATTACTCTCCCCTTGCACATCTGCATTAGAGAGCAGAGATAGAGAAGAACACATCAGAGGTGAACAAGAACATTCAACAGTATAAATACTGTAACAAGAAACTTTACCATCTCAGGTCCAGCTGGCCATTTATCCACCAGACCATCAAACCTCAGTCACACACGACATACTATATGACCGATGAAACATCTGTAACCACTGAAGAATCAATGGGAACGACCCAACAGTGAGAAACCAGCACAGGACTACAGAGATACAGACACATTCTACTCTGAAAGTCACATAACACAGACAAGACTAGCCGGCTCTACCGTCACAACATCAAATAACCTTGTTTCCACAAATTATTCCACAGCTGCGGCAGTATCCTCAAAAACAGTGCCTCGCGTTAGGGGAGACGGTGACAGCAGTTTAGCTTTTAGTTAGCAGTGATTGTGTTGAGGTAGAGCGAACTCAGAGGGAGTCGTAGGTCTGTGGAAACAAGGACAAAGAGCCTTCACAGCAGAGGTAGAGGTGAGTAGGGACAGACAGGTTTGCACAGGTGAGCAGAGACAGATCGGTCTTACCTCAGCAGCGTCGACAGCGGCTGTTAACTGGCAGCTCTTGGGAAGATGTTAGTCGAAGCCATTAAAGGAAAACACCGGCTTTTGGTTTTACTTCCTGGGATATTTCCTTCGTCACTCGTCTGTTTTAAACTGTCCACAGCCCACTTCACAGAGAGCACTATTTCCTGCATCGTTTAAACTGGCCTACAGATCATCTCACCGGTCAGAGCTGACTAACGACACAACAGCAAACAGACTGATCATGTAATCATGTAAACAGCTCACAAACTTTACAGTCCATCAATGGTACAATCTAAAGAAGGAACACAACTCAGGGACTCAAAGCTTTTAACTAAAGGATTCACAACAGCAGTGAACTGTGATGTGATATTAAAATACAGGTCAACCAAAATCCAGGAAGAATAGAAGCAGTCCACACCGCACTGCTGTCAGACACACGAGTGCCTGCTGTGATGCTTGTACTAAAAGGTTCAAACATATCTCCATAATGCAAGACACACTAGAAATGGTTCAATAGTGAAATGTGAGCAGCAAAGGCCTCTGATCGAGTTCGAGTATCCGCAATCTAATTTGGTTCCCAGAAGGAAAAATGACCTGTCTGATAATTAAAACAACAGAAATGGAAAAATTAATCTTCAGACTGTCAATTAAGCCAGCTGGGCTCTTTTTTTCTTCAACACAAATCAAATAATGTGACCCAAAGACTTCATTTACATTCACAGCAATGACTTTTATTCTGTCTCTGTTTTTGAACGTTAATTCATAAAAATAGAAGTACACACTCCATAATGGTCCTGCTGTGACACACGGACATCTGCCACATCATGTCAAACATTTTGATATAATCAAAGCCATTTTTACACCTGCCACCACATCGACCCAACCAGCACAACGAGTACATCGGTTTCACACGGCAACACAAGTAAAAGTCTACGGCCAAGGAGAGAACTCTACGGGACGCAGCGCTGTAGCGTCTGACAGGAACATGAAGCATTATTGTAGGATTGCATAGATTAACCACAAAAATGCAAATGACTTAACTGAACATTGGATGGAAAAGAGCTTCCTCTTCCTCAGACTGCTTCAGCAGCTCATTAACATCTTTTAAACTGGAGCTATTTGATGTGCCGATCTCTTTCTTTACTTTATTATTGTAGCCTTTACAATATGTCAAACTGAGCTTTAAAATGCAGTTTTCTGTTTTCATGTACACATCTTCTGTGATATGCACCCTAAAAAGAGACGTAAGCCTACGCAGTGGATCTTCAACTGCAGACTGAACGGTAACACTTGGTGGCATTTTGAAATAAAAGATGTGTTGCAAAGTCTGTTGTAGTGATTGTGATCAGATGCAACGCAGCTGTTCTTCAAGTCACACAAGCTGTTCTTATGATCATCAGAGGTGAAAGGTGCCGCAGAGATCATCAGGAAATCAATTCCGTCATTAGCTCTGTTTTGCTGCCTGTTGGATAAAATCTACCCCAGTACTGTGTAAAGAACAGCGGTGGAGAGATAAAAATACTACGCACTCAGGTAAGTCATAAGCACTTTGTTTCATGTATCGGTGATGACATCTAGAACAGAAGCACTAGCTGAATGCTTGACATGAGTGGAGGGTGAAGACAGAGGGACTCGGCGCTCTTAAATACAGCTTCATACACAAATATTTGCTTTATCTATATATCCTTAATTTTACATATTTCATAATGGTAGTCAGTTCATACATTCATTCTAAAGCACTATCAGTAATAGTCACATTTGTTCACACCATGATAGATGAAATGCCTTTAAATATTACACTCTAAAAAAAAAAAGCAACAACAAAAAACCTACTTTTTCCAGTGCTGACAAGCAAAAATCAGGGAAAAATAAACAGTGATTTTCTGTACATATAAAAGGAGTTTTTTTGAATTTCTCCTCTGGCTGAAATGACTGTCACTGGTGACCTCAATGTACAGCGTGAGGGACAGATCAAACAGAGGGGATGCCAATGGAAAACTTCTTTGTTAGCACAGTATCTACAGTTTAACTCACACTGCTCTTCCCTCTCTGTAACTACGCTGCTAAAAATCTGCTCATCTTCACTGACCCTGAGAGCAGAGTGACACACGGTGAACATAGCATAATAATAAAGTCTCTCCTTTAGCTTTGGCATGGCTTCGGGTCAAATAAATGTCTCTTTGTTTCTGCTGTGCTCATCTTGACAGTGGGTCAAAGATATGACAGTGAGTTCATGAGCCTACACATAAAAGGTCGTGATCATAAAAACCACGAATGGTCATACGAAGTGTTGTACATAATGCTGACAGTGAAAGCATCCTGCCGTGGCAATGGAGCCGAATGAATCGGCCATGTCGACACTGACTTCACCAGTTTAAGGACTTCAACACATCATCACGACTGGCAGATTTACAGCTGCAGTTTTAGGAGAATAATACCCTGCTTAACATCCATATAGAGGTGACGATATACAGTTAAGCTGAAGCTGCAGCTCTTAATAGGTGTACTGTGTTAGCTTGGATAGATAGCCGTTGAAAACGAGGATAACTGGTCTCTGTGGGAATAGCAGCACAGAACTGACCAGATCTGACTTCCTTGGATGACGCAAAACGTTTGAGAAAGGCAGCCTAATTCTCCTTGTACAACAGTTACCCACAAATCTGTAAAGAATAAACAAAGCTGACATTTTTCCTTTACAAACCGGTTCAATCAGCGCAAACAGCTCTCAGCGGCGCATCTTTGTTTGATCAATAGTTTAGTTCAAAGCTTTCACAGGAAAGAGCATCGCATATCCTGGAGGTCTACAGCATTCTGACTCCTCACTCTTTAGTCAGACCCGTGACGCAAATGAGCATGCCTGAAGGTAGCTTGTTTAACTAAAGCTTCAACCCTGAACAAGTGCACAAAGTGAACACAATGCAGCTGTGATCAAGCGGCTTAACGAGTGCGTACGATGACAGTCGATCACCATGGCAGTGCACTGAATGGGGGCTATTAATGCAAACGTGAGGAAAGCATGAGGAAGACCATGGTGTAGCCGGGACAGAAGCAGACGATATGCTCAGGCGTTAATGAGAAGATTTTTACCAGTGTGGGAATGTCAACGGCCAGCAGCGATATATGAAACCAGCTTATCAGGCAACTAGAGATGGAGTTGAGGCCAAGGAGGCACATAAAAAGAAAGGTCCCATTGAACCGATCTGTGCCGGCTCCTCTGTTTTACTTCATAAGGTGCTACATTAAGTGCCTCTCTTTCCCCATCTCTATCCCCCACCCTCCCTCCCTTTGTTAGGATTGCACACTGCCCCTTCGACCTCTCCCACCCCCTCTAGAGGTCGATGAGCTGATCCACCAGCAGAAGGGAGCGGGCCAAGTTGGGGATGCTGGACTCTGAACTGCCACTGTTGCTGCGCGAGTGACCACCTGAAACGTGGCAGAAAGAGAGAGAGAGAGAGAGAGAGAGACAGAGATGGACATGGAAGAGCCGAGGGAGAAAGTGAAAAACAAGCAAAAGTAATATTAACAGAGATTGTATGGAGAAATTAAGTGCGAGGAGTTGATGGAGATGAAGGGGAGATGATGGCAGAGCAGAGAGGTGCGTGAACGGGGGCAGAAAGAGAGAGAGAAACAGGCAGAGAGTGAGCTGGGATACTCTTTATACAGCTGCATCATTACAGGGGGGAGAGTAAGGGAATGCCATTCTAACATGAGGAGACTTTCAAGGTAAGCTACAAAGAGCCAAACACCTGCAAGGTGGACAACCACTGGCTGTATAACAGTAAAAACAAGAGAGAGGAAGATGACTAATGTGAGAGCTTGATGGGATAAAAAAAAAAAAAAAAAGCCTTGATGTGATAAGCACACCCATACAAGCCTCCTCACATCAGCAGTCACAGGAAACAGCTATGGTGACTGAATTTGGGTGCTAAGGCATTCATCGGTGTGGGTCGCGGTCTGGGCTGCAGCAGGTGTGTGAGTGCTCATCTCGGGATTCTGTTAACCTTACCTTGATTTGAGTTTTTGGAGATGAGCACAGGAATAGGGTCAAACTCGTCGTCATTGCCCTTCTCCCCACACGACATGAGGAAAGCAGAGTCTGCGGTGAAGGAAGAGGAAGTGAAGGAATGATGGAGGGGGGAAAGAAGTTAACTCAGGCAAAGAAAAGGGCTAAAAGAAAGGAGGATGCAAGTAGATTAAAAATAGATGGAACCAGGGCAGTCACAGTTTTTAAAAGCCATGCATTTTAGGTGGCTTTTGGCTCTTCTACAAATGAGTCAAGGGTCTGTGAAGCTGTCACTGAATGTGTCATGTTTCAGTTCCACATCACGTGTCACTTTATGTTTTCTCTGGTTGAACAGGCCCTCCTCTTTCTGGAAGGATCTGTAGTCTGTGATGGTTTCATGGGCCGAATCAGCCAGCACACATAAGGCTAGCTGGGTGGTGCTGCAAAGGGAGAGGTCTTACCAGAGGGTGTCTGACCAGGCGGCAGCTCCTCCAGACAGGAACCAGAGCCAGAGCCAGGAGGAGCAGAGGAGCAGGAGGAAGGGAGAGCAGAAACAGACTGGTTTCCATGAGGAGAAGTATGAGATAATAGATGGCAGCCCAGCAGAGAGTCCTCCCCAGTGACAGAGTCTGAGACAGGATGAAGCAAAGCCAAAGGGACAAGGAGTCACAGCAAAAAGAAGACTGTTAGCTCACAGAGCAGAGGAAAATGCCTTTTGTTAGTTAAGACAGTTCACTGTTTAATCTCTGGAGGAACATAATCCCAGAGAAAATATGCTGCAAAGTCAGGGACAGCAGCTAGTTTTAACATTCAGCAACATCTATGAAAAGCTACACAGTCAATACTGATCATTACAGAAGTCTCTAGACTGTGGGCGAACTAGACTGACACAGAAATAGACAGAATAGGCTGCTTCACACTCTAGAAAACCTCGGGATCATGGTCTACATCCTGGCGCTTCACCTGAAGCTAGCTGCAACAGGCCAAAATGATTAGTTGTTTTAGTGCTTTTGCCAGGACAGTGTCTGTGGTTCTCTCAATAAAAACCTCAGGTCACGATGATATAAACAAGCGACAAGGGCATTGACCAGCGACCACAGCTGGCAACCATTATTCCCTGGTGAAAATGCTGCAAAGAATTATGTGAAGATTTCCTGTTTTGTGGTCCAGGACGCTAACCTGGCATGCTGGCAGGGATGAGCTCTGGCTGGCCTGAATGTCGCTGGGCCTGGGGGGCTTCCAGACCAGGAATCAGTGAGTCCACACACACCTCTGCCTTCGCTACACCGAGCCAGTGAGTGGAAAAAAACAGTGATACAAGGACATTAATAGCACTTTAAAAGAAAACAGATTGCCTTAGTGTGGATAAAATTGATAGCCTTCTTTACTAGTTCCCCCAGCGGGTTTTTTTCCCGAGAGCGAGACCATGTGAGTGAAAGAGGAGAAGGAAGGCAAGGAAGACACATGCAGAGCAGACGGGGAATTTTAAGGCGAGGCAGGGGACAAAAACAGAGCCAGTACCATTGGTGGAGCTCTCTGCAGAACTACTGAAGGGGTCAGCCGGGGTTAAAAGGTCGGGGAGCAGCAGAGAAGTTTCAGGGGACTTCAGTCCCTCAATCAGCTTCTCTGTGAGTGAGCCAGAGAGAGAAGATGAAGAGAAGACGGTGGCAACAGATGGCAAGATGGGGAAAAAGGCCATGAGGGAGGATTTTTGCAGACAAATAAAAAGGAGTAGAAAAACTAAAGAGTTATGGAACTCCAGAAACGTGGTGCATGAAGTCCATTATGTTAACATTTCAAGCTAATTTTACATACACATGACTTCACACCAGCTTGTTCGCAACATCAATTAAACCATAATATAATAAGAAATTATTGTATGACTCATTAGCTCTGCACACCACTGTCACACAGTCCAAGACCAGCAAGCTGAGCGAAATCTCATGCTTTCAAAGGACGGAGCTCTGCTAGCCTTCAGCTGCAGAATTATGGTAACAAAGAGTAACAATAGAAAACACTGCGAAACTGTCAAGCTGTTAGAATAAAAACTCAAAACACCAAACATTTAATCAGACAAAAACAAGACACAGCAAAGTCATTAGACTGTACCGATGCACTGCCACTGTCCACGTGCCAACCCGATCGACTCATGTCTGGACCAGTGCAGACAAATGAGCAAAGGGCATCTTTGTTTGTTAATGGGCTTTAGCAAAACCTTCATAAAAAAAAGGTTATTTTCTTAAAACTATGCACCTCTATTATTAGAAAAAAATCTAGTGAGTGGACATACAGTCCATGCATGAAACGACAAATTACTACCATTTCACTGTGGCTCATACTTACAGGAAACTGCTACGGGGCAAAATGGGGTAGGGGGTCTTAGACAAGGAATGTGTTGGCTCAGAAAATGGCACAGCAGATGTGACCTTTTGCCCCCTTCACTACAGGACAGAGACCAACACTGATGAAAAGCTTTATAAATCCTAAAGGACAAAAAGCTAATTCTTATAAATAAAGGCAATAGAGACCATATGTAATTTTAAAAATACTATGCAGTATGCTATATTTTTTTTTTGCTGAATTCCAACGAGGCCGTCCTTATCCTGCTCAGATGGGGCTCTATGCCCCACCAGCAGGAGACTGTTTGCTTGTGTGTGCATCCTATTTGAGTGAGCAAACAGAGCGCGTCAAAGAGACAGCTTAGGCTGGGTGGAGAAGATTAACCACATCCTGATTATGTAATAGCCTCGACATTTTTATCCTCTGGGTTCAGGCCTGAAACAGCAACGGCACAAAGGAGGTTACACAGCTAAGAAGCATGCACTTCCAAGAGGGCAAAAGGCTAAACTGAGGAGAACATAAAAGGCTGGGTCATCATTTTAACAAGGCAACATGCTAAACTTTCTCTTGTTCTTAGGGCCACTGGTAAGCAGGTTCCTCCAGCAGTAAGGCAATCCAATTAACAAAGGAGAATTTGTCCTTCACGTTGCCAGGCAACAGCGAAAGCACAGATCTGCAAATGAGATGCGATGTAGCTACGGTCTCTATTCATGGAAGCTGACAAGGAGCCACTGTGAGGCTGCTTGCTATGTCAACAAGATAGGACCTTGTACAAATCCAAACCACAAAACTAGCCCTCATAAACTGACCTGTGGGAAGTGTGATATCCAGGAAACTACTTCAGGAAATAAAAAGGTGACTCATAAGCTCTAAGAATATATTTGTTCAAGAGCCTACGGCCTGGGAGAATCAAAGAAACAGCTCGTTCTGCATCATGTTGCGACATGAAAATTACCTGTGGTGTCAGAGAGGGTATTAAAATGGTCCGGGAGAATCAACAACGCTGAACCTGCACTCATGATGCCTGCAGATCTTTCGGGTTAACATTACACAGTGAATAAATTTGGGGGAGAACAAATAACGGAAGGTGAGAGCATGAACAACAAAAGAAGAGCGTTGGTTGGGCATATGCTAACTTTTGTGACAACTCTAGACATTCGTCAAGAGAGCAACGACATAATCCAGCTAATAGTTTAATTCCACCTCCCTCAGCATGTGTGACTGCAAATGTCCACTTGATGACTGATAGTGCACTTCACTCACAGAGAAGCCTCCCGTAAAATAATGTATGCCAAGCAATGACACAGCATATTGAGAAGAATTAGCCTTACCTGGAAAAGCATTGAGTCCTGGAATGAGATCTTCACTGGAGCCTGTGATCTTTTCTCCTGGTGCAGCAGCTGTGCATGAAACAGCGAAGGAGGAAGAAGTTTAAATCACATTACTATTTATTTATCAGTGCTGCAGGTGTTAGCGTGCAGTGAACGAGGTGATCTTACTCTCAGCTAGCTTTGCAAAGTCTTTGTTAAGCAGCTCCTCTGCTGTTAGCTTGGAGAAGTTATCGTCGCCAAAGGGGTTCCAGCTGGGCTGAGTGTTGGGTGCAGTATGGCCTGCTTGGGCGTCACCGTCACCACCCGGATGATACACACTCTGCTGGGACGAGCAGGGGGAACCAGAAGGAGTAGTGCTGGCTGATCTGCAGTACACAGAGGTGAAAACATAAACAAGATTAAGAGTGCACAGTGAAATTTGACCATGGGCGTTGAGTCGGTGGACTCTGGCCTACTGATGTATGCAAATACGAGCAAGTGAACAGAGTTATTTAAAGACTGAATTGAGTGATTCTTCCTAAGCTGGATTCTCTGCGATGTAAAAGGGTCGTTTATCCTCCTTCGGGGTTCTGTCATATGAATGGACTGTCTATTGGCCTTCTGAGCTCACTGAGTGCCATGAAAGGACAGTTCATCCTCAGATCACTGAAGGGACTTAATTCTGCTCACTTGGACTTGTTGAGGCTGGCCTCAGCTGCGGCTGCCTGGAGTAGCTGGGTGGACTTGCTGACGGGGACCCCAAACACGGCACTGTGAGTGACATCGCTCAGGATGCGTCTGTGGCCGCTCTTAGGGGCCATCTTTGGCGACGAGGGGGGCGTCAAGGAGCCGACTTTGTGAATCCCTCGGCCAGCCATCTATAAGGAAAAGAAAAAGATACAGAGGCAGAAACATGAGGAAAATGTCCTTGATGCCAAAAGAGAGAATTTCAGTTTAGTGTATAAAGAGAAGGAAACAATCAACCACCAAACAAACAAAAACCAAGCAAGCAAGATCCACCGGAAAAGAAAATCTGAAAAAGAAGACGGATTTTACAGAAAAGGAAGAACGTTTTCCCAATGCACAGACTGTACAGAAACAGATACATGAATCAAGAAACTGCTAAGTCTAAGCTTTTATGCAAAATACATAGAGTAGGGTCACCAAAGTATGAAAAAAAGAAGGCTGATAGTTGAAAGAAATGATTTGGTTATCGCAGGATATACAGTATGTTATTGCTTTCTAATAAAGACGACATTAAAGGAAGACTTTCTAGCTATGGCATTCACACTGTCCCATTTAGCAATTTCTGTGAGAGCACTGCTGCTTCCCCTGTGTCCCAGAAGAGGAAAAGTAAAAATCGGGATGTGATCGGTCAGAGACGAGCAGGTAATCAACTCCCTGGCCAAAAAGAGCAGCCGACGGCAACAGCGGTAGGATGTTACCACGACCTCTGGGTCGGCTGCAGGACCAATGGCTGCAGATTCGGGGATGGGGGTCAGATGAGAAGCTGTTGTTTCATGGACAGCGGCTACATGCTGCTGCAGCTGCTGGTGTTGCAGTTGTAAGGGCACAACTGGAGGGACAGGCTTAGCTTTGGACTGCAGCAGGGTAGGTGCCTGAGACGCTGTTGGCTGCTGGTGGGTGAGTACCAGTTGATGCTACATAGGAATACCACACAACCAAGCATGAGGAAGGCCCAGTTTGTCATGATTTACAGCTGTTTGACAAGTACAGCTGCTTTTTAAGAATACTTTTCATACTTTTTTCAACACACAATGGAAATCAGGAGAAAATATAGGACAGAGGGAGGGAGACAGACACAGAGGTAGATATGAAGGAGGGAGAGAGGGTGTGAAGATGTTTACAACATTTAAAGGATAACTTTTGTTTTTTACAACCTGGACCTTATTTGTAGCATTAAATACGACCATTTACTCACCCAGACAACTTTGGTGGCATTTGGAGTCGTTTTGAAGAAATTAGCCCCAGAGGAGCGGCGCGTATATCCGTATTAATGCGAGTACTTGGGGCACCCGTGCGTAGCCTCTATAAACGCATAATCTGCGGTGAAACTCGTTCATATTCCAATATTTTGTTATGATATGCTGGTGCTATTCCCCTCTGAGCCGGCGGTCGGCTAGTTTAGCTGTAGTTTGGCACAGCTATGGTTCCTTATTGCGTATTCGTAGCCGACCGCCACAGAGTTAGCCGTGTTGTGGCTGGCTGCTCGCAGCGCCCGGCGTTCGGTAATGACATCATCCACATCAGAGGTAGTTGCCTAGAGACGCCGGATGTTGATAACATGCCACCAAATGCCACCAAATGCTTATGGGGAATACTGAGAGGTGTCACGGTCCATTCATGGAAACTTAAATTAGAATAAAAACATTAAAAAGGAATCAGAGTAACTGATTTTTACAGTCTCAACCACAAGATAAACAGATACCACAGTCAAATAAACATGCAGGCCCACACCATGTGCTTGTATGTTTTATATTATTGCTCATTAACATTGCTCAAAGCAGCAATTTGTGCATGTAATTGCATGGAAAGTGATATTGTGAATTGAAGCAAAACGAGCTGAGCAAACTGATAATGCAAACTGTGACTGTATTGTGGTCAATCACAGCTAATCAAAATAAATGTACCATTAAGTGTTGCCAAGCACCCTCTGTTTTCCAAATGTGTCTTTTCACAAAGGTCAACATACAGGGCTTTCAACCATGAAAAAACTTTCAGGGAACAGGAAGGACTCACATCCTCTACCTGCAAATACTGTGCAAACCAACCATCCCTTTTTAATCAGTTGTTGGTCTCATTTATGAAGTGGTGGAAAATCAAGTATGACTGTGCTGAAGACAGTAGCAATATTCTGTGAATAAATGAACATTTATAACCCAAGTTAGTACCGTTTTTCATGGAACTACTCGCTAGAAAAGCTCTAATACTGTTTTTTTTACATGAAAATTAGACAGTCATGCCTGAAAATCAAGTCAACACGTGTGCACAGCATTGTCACACACCATCTGTCAGCATCCCTGAATTTACACAATGTGACCAAAAGGTATTTCCATTCTGGCTCTTCCAGGAAGCCTACCTGCTGATTACTCTGTGGGCTTAAGAAGCCTGAGGCTTGTTGCTGCTTCATGAGGAGCTGCTGATGCTGTGGTGTAGCCTGTGGCTGCATGTTGGCGGTCTGAGCTGGCTGCGGTGCAGCCTGTGCAGCAGGAGCCTGCTGAGCAGGTTGGACAGCAGCTGCAGCTGGAGGTGGGACACTGATACCGACACCTGGAAGGAGGAAAGATGAGAAGAGTGAGAAAACAGAGACATATCATTTATCACATCAAAATTATTTTTTAAAATGCAACCACAAATTCTAGAGCCTTGGTAGACTCTAGAGTCAAATTTTTGAGCAGATCACCATACTGAAATCAATACAAGATGCCAATTTAAGTATATTGTTCGCAGGATAACTGTCACCATGACCGCAGGCCCACGTTACCTAGTAAGAATGGTCACTGATACAAAGAGGTATCACAGAGCTACTTATACCTATGGCCTGGGGTGCTCCAGCAGCCACATTGGGTCTTTTGCGTGGGGTGAGAGCTGGCTGGATGGGAAGAATGCCTGATATCGGCTGGGGCTGGGCCTGGCCAGCCTTGGGTCGTTGCCGAGGTGCTATTGAGGTTTCCGTGGTAGGAATGGGGTCTGTGAGCCTGATGGAAAGGAAGGAAAGGAGGAAACTGACTAGTGATGCAGATGTTTCTGACAGCGATTACAACACTCACGTGCTTTGCTTTTCACTCACCTGGCTTTGGTTTGACTCTTTTTGGCCACAGCTTCACTGGCTCTGATAGGCTCAGGAAGTTTTGCAGGAATAGGTGAATTCTACAACAATAAGGATATTCGTCATTTTTAATTGCTTATCAAACCAAAGGCTGACATCTCGTACACCTGTGAGGTATCAAGAAAACATTTTGAGTGTCACAGCTACACTACAGTACTGATTTGCAGTTTCCATGAATGCACCATTACTGGCTACTTTAAATATACCTCAGATATTAGGTCAGAATTTTTGCTGAATCAGAAGACAAATGTTGAGCCAATTTGTACAACTGATTCCAAAAAAGTTGGGATGCTGTGTAACACAAATACAGCAGGATGTGATGAATTACTAATCCTTTTGGACATACACTGAAAACAGCACAAAGACAATATATTTAATGTTTGACCTCATCAGCTTCATTGGTTTTTATAAATATATACTTATTCTGCATTTGATGCAGTGACACCTGTTTGGAACATTCCACAGGTAAGCAGGTTGATTGGTAACAGGTGATACGAAACTTGCTACGAAAGGGGCATCCGGTAACGGCTCAGTCGTTCACAGCGAGGATTGAGCGAGGTTCACCACTTTGTGAACACATGATTGTATAAAGGAGATAAATACATGGACTCAGGAAAACTGCTGTCGGTAAACACAGTTTTTATTTACCTGTTACACAACTTTGCCAACTTTTTTGGAATCATAGTTGTAAATGCATTAGGATGATGAATGGAGAGCAGCCAACAAAGCATAGCTTCTCTCCAATATCATTATGTCCTAGATTGCTTTCCCTAAAAGTAACAAGACAACTGAAACCACTGTATGCAAGATACATAAAAATCACATAAATTATTAGGAAAAATGAGCTGAACATGACTCACATGTACATTTTGGACTGGGCACTCTCGTCGAGCCAGTTTAAAGGCAAAGTAGGATATTTGGTAGATGTCAGGTCTCTTTTCTGGGTCAGGTTCCAGCATGTATCCTGGGAAATCAAAAAACGGATGTTCAGACACATGAAAATTTACATTCAAACTGTGACTGCATTCGAGTTGGGTTACTGGATGAATATACTGGCTACCTGCGATCCATCACCGGCTGTTTTTTCTTCTTTTTTGTTATTTTATTTTGTTATTTTAATGGTCTACCTCTGAAGAATGAGTGAGAGCTGCTGTTGCTGTTGTTTGAAATAGCTGTGTTTTACTGTGAATTAACAAGGCAATTAAGTTCGTCTTAGTTCAGTGAATGAGAGAAACTTAATTTCAGAAGGTGTAAGGTTGCATTTTTCTGTTTCATATGGAAAATTGGATGTAAGAATATAATTTCCTGTCTTGACGTTTTGTGAGTTCATTTTGCTCAATTAGCTAGAACTAGGGTGGGTGGCTGCTGCACACATATCTCTGTGAACATATAAGCAATAGCCAGTTGTTGGGCTGAGGGGGGCTGGTTGGAAAATTTGAACATATTGCCCAACCGTAAACTGCATACACAGGATGTACAGGCTGTATGTAGGGCAGTGTGTATGTTCTGAGGAGCAGGGTTACTCACTGATGAGACAGTGCATGTCGTGGGTGTAGCGAGAGTTGTCTGGGATGGTGAAACTTCCATCACAGATTGCCACTTGGCTCTCCCCAAAAGGGAGCGTGAAGTAGCACAGCTTATACAGCAGACAACCCATGGCCTGTAGAGACAAGCATCAACACACCTCTTGCATGTCAGAACTTACTAATGCACAAGTCATTATTATACAGTCATTATAATGTGCTAATGAACACAGTCATTCTCACCCAAATGTCTGCCTTCGTTGTGATGACCTTCCCACCATAGAGGTTGACCATCTCTGGAGCGCGGTATGACAGAGTAGTGTACCTGGTTTAAAGAGCACACCAGTGAGCACCTGAATATTAATAAAGAGAAAGGATAGAAGGAATACAGAGCTCAAAAACTCACTTTTTGATTTCCTCCTCCACGACTGGCACCCCCTCTGTCTGAGGGTTTTGGAAGTGATTAGTAGCACTTCCAAAATCACAGAGCACGTAGTGTCCCCGGTCGTGCAGAAGGATATTTTCCACCTACATGAGGAAGACAAGATGAGACTCGTCAGAACTGATAGTAGATGAGGTAAACAACAATGTCGCAAGAAATTACTTTCAAATAATTATTGTGGCCGTTAATCATGTAGAACATGCAGTGAGCGGTGTGTGCGTATTGGTAAATGACTTCAAACTTGCCTTCAGATCTCGATGGATGATTGGACTCTTGCACTGATGGAGACGAGCGACCGCTTCGCATGTGTCACAGAAGATTTGCAACACCTCGGCCTCAGTGAAGCCCGTCTGCAGCCGCTGGTTCATTAGGTTAACCACCTGACCACCTACATAAAATGAACAGGTCAACGCAGAGTCTATGACAAGTCAGCTGATGCAAAGTTAACACTGTCCCCGTCTAATGGCTAGCAGTATATACGGTTTATGAATGATGATGGTTATAACAAGGTATAACTTAGTCTATAGCTACAATACATACAAAAGCTTATGTTTAACTAATTGTTTGAAAACAGCCAATTCCTATGGAAGCTCTGAAAGACATCAACCAACAACGTAGCATACACTCTCTGCGACATCAGCTTTGCTAAGAATTGTTTTGTTACTGTAACTGGTTACTTAAACACTGCATTACCATTGGAGCTTGTTCAGATAATGTGTTTGTGGCATGTTCATTTGAAACACAACAGAACTGCTTTCTGTACTCTTAACTTGACTCTACAGATGCTTCTACAGCTACAGAGTAATGTTAAAAATTGAACTTCCTATAAATACCACCACTCTCAGTTATATATTGACTGAGACAGAAGTTCTATTGACCACGACCGCTATCAGTTGAGCATTTGCCTTCGAACAGAGCAGGACGCTGTGAGGAGCTGAGGGTAATGGAGCTTTGAATTCAACAGAGACAGAAAGGGATGGGGGTGGGTGGGCAAATTTACCTCGACAGAAGTCCATTAAGATTAGGACTTCCCACACATCGCCAGCTCCAACTGCAGTAATGCTGGAGTCCAGGAAACCAACTATGTTTTTGTTGCCCACTAGGTCCCTCTGCATAAACAAACACAGAGAGCAACGATGACAAACAACAGAGATATAGTTTTTAGAGATTTTACCACCCTAAAACATTTGGCTTAGTAAAAAACAAAATACAAAACATCTGTGTTTGCAACAATTCAGTCTATTTTTATCTGCTGAGAGGTGCTGATTCTCTGCCAAAGGACAGGAAGTAATGATGATAACTATCCAGTAATAGTCACGCCACCCAGGGTGTGGCTGCAACTTCTTAGTCCCATTTACTGAAAGGACTCTAGTTGGGAAGTGGTTGAGTAAACTTAGAAGTGCCATTCAACATTTTCAGCAGAATTTCACGTGTTAAAGGAAATTAATTACAATCATTATTCTTAGGTCAAAGAGTATTTTCACATAAATGTCAGTGTTCGTACATGAAGCTCACAGGGCTTCAAGCATTCAGGGTTAGTCATGTTCAGACCACAATGTTCAGAAAATGTGAACAAGCCAATTGTAAATGTCAATTCTGTATTTCTCCATATGCGGAAAGTTATGATACACTAGCTACATTTTCCTGATGTCAGTCATCCCACCCACCTCAGAGTGCAAGAACATCCACTCTTACAACACCACCTCTTAGTGGTGTCAGAAAGAAAATGTGGTTTTCTGCAGTCAGCAGTCAGTTACTGGACTGTCTTACTCACCATAATCTGAATCTCAAGTTTGCAGACCTGCAGATCGTGCTCATTGTTGACATACATTCTTTTCAGTGCACAGCGCAGGCCTTGATGAGTCCGCACCAAAAAAACTATGGCAAAGCCTCCTGCAAATGAGTTGAGAGATCGAGGAGGGGACAAGTGAATGAGCATATACACATTTCGAAAGTACAGCACCAAATCAATACACTGTGATCCAGAATTACTATGTTAAAATATCCTGTTCCACTCCATTTTTGGACCTTTAGCTATAGCAGCCACACACACACACACATTTTTAATTTCACTTTTCACTGTAGTGACTGTCAGGTGCTGCTATGCTGTAGCTCTCCGGCAGTTTAAGCAGGAGCAACTCCTGTACAAGTACTGCATGTCAATTGAAGTGATTGTGGCAGCAGCACGAGATACCATAATTTAACTTTTCAGAGAAGGTCTTCATGTCCCTCAGCTGTGCTCTGACTCTGACAGATCAGACATCTCTTTATCAGGCAGCTAATGAGGCTGACTGATGGAACAATGGAGTTGACTTCTGCTAAACTAATATATTTCTACATGTATTTTTTTCATTTTATTATAGTGATGAGGTACAGAATGGGGTGCTTCGAGGTATGACTGTCTATGAAGAGAGCATGGCTGACACACTGGTGAGAGGAGCTTGAAACAGCACTGTGTGAGTCAGCGGCTGTGCTAAGGGGAAGGATGCAAGACGCAGACAAACCTGACAGGACACAGGAAGTGAGAGAATTCATCATACCACCGTCGGCTGCAGTGATGCTGACACATGGGGAAAACATGAGATGGTTGTATGCATCTATTGCAACTCAAACCACCACAGATGAATAAAACACATAATCTGAACAGATATGAATAATCATACCTGAGTCAAGCCATGCTAAGATGATATTTACACATGAAGGTCACATCTCAAGCTTTTCCTATTTCTATAAATTGTCGCAGAAAAATTCTGTTGACAGTTTTGTTTGTAGTACTGCACTGAACTGTGGACTGTGGGAAAGTCTATTGTCGTCACTGACATCTTGATATGAACAGGCCTCAGCTTGCATTTGGTTCTCCCTTAATTTTATGTTGACAGCATGCAGCAGCTTTCACTGCAAAGGTCTGAATTCTGTTGCTACTGCATCTCTTCCACTCACAGTTTTTTCTCTCACAGCTTGTGTTAATGCCACGCACTGGGCTGACTCATCCAGCTGGCATCACTAAGCCAAGGACAGCTCCACGTGACTGGTCTGGGTGTCGTTTGATAAAGACTGCCTTGGGCAACAATACTCTGAGCTATATTACCAAAGAAATGAATGGAGTACACAAAGGCGACCGG
Organism: Chelmon rostratus; assembly: GCF_017976325.1. Classification (NCBI taxonomy): domain Eukaryota; kingdom Metazoa; phylum Chordata; class Actinopteri; order Chaetodontiformes; family Chaetodontidae; genus Chelmon; species Chelmon rostratus. The sequence goes on along the minus strand of NC_055662.1, from coordinate 25,865,321 downwards.
AATGAGAATTATTTTTCCACAGGCTTGCCCTAAGAGTTAAAAAAAGACAATAACTCTCACCTATGAAAGCATGTGTGTTTCAGTGCTCTGCAGCAGGGTGGAGCTGGGTCATCTTGGATAATAACAAATTAACAATAACAAATGACATCATCCACTATAAATTCAATACTTGAAATTTCACAATGAAGTGCAAAAATTTGGAACGCAGTGCTGCACCAAGAGACGTGGCACTGGCAGAGCACTTGGCTGAGTAATTAGTGTGAAGACACTGAGCAGCAATGTGCTTGTGAAGTGGATTTCAATGAAAGCAAAATTACAATGACTGAGACCTGATCCTGAATCAGAAAAAAGACGGAGAACCAGATTTCATGTGCACATAAAACACAGGCCCTAAGTGTGTTTTCTGTGTGTGTGTGTGTGTGTGTCAGTGGTATGTCAGAGTTCAGACGGTTGAACCCCCGCTGACTCGCACAGTCTAATCTGACATGCCTGTAAGAAATGAGAGGGATTAGCAGCCTTCTTAAGAAACACTTGCCAGTGGTCTACAATCTCAGTAGACAGTGTGAACAAATAATTGTAAGTACAGCTACAAATAGCTACTGCCTCTTGACGTAACTGTCTGTCAGGATTCTACCGATCTATTTTATGCATACACGCTCAAGCAAACGCACACAAAAATACGCCTTTGGGCACTGCTATGAAAAGCTCAGTGAATGGTTATGGTGTTCGGTCACAGTTTGTCATCAGTGTAATGGGACTTACATAACTAGCATTTAGGCTTAGGACTACTACACATGTTCTCAAGACTACTATGCTGTTTACAAACATGCTCGCTGCAAGGTCACAGGACACTGCAATAACAGCAGGAAATACTAGCAGCGGTTTCACCTACTGGAGGCAAAATTAGCATTTACTGCCAGCCTGAGCTTAAGTGAATTTATGCACAGAAAACTGGATGATTTTGGTTGCTACAGTGCAACAAATTACATACATCTCAAGAACAGGTCTAATGTTACCAGCAGCAACTCTGCATAGACAGACAAAAACACATGTTGTTGATAGTAAAGATAGAAAGCTGTGTCCTGGAAAATCCGCAGACAACTAGCTGAGAACAAATCACAGACATCTGCCTGAAGCCCAAATGTCTAAAATAAAATCAACAAGCATGTAACTTTGGGCCTGATGCCACAAAAGCCAGTACGTCACTCTGACTGCTTTTGTCTGTGTAATGTGAAAAGTGTGTTTATTTCAGCTGAAGGCAACAGAGTTCAGCAATGATAACAAAGGGAGTACACGGAGGAAAAAAATACCATTACCAAATGGAGCAAAGGGCTAACAGAAACTAATAGCCCAGAATACAACCAAAACCATCTGAATAAATAGGTCCAGTGACACCTGGGGGAGCTGCATTGCAAGCAGAAAGAAAAGCAATGAGCAAGAAAAAACATGATGTGCAGGAGAAAATCCAACCAGCATTTTGTAAAAAGATTTATAAAATTTGGGAAATTATTAAACAACCAATCTCAATGCTGCCTCTCTCAAGTTAATGTCTGCATTAAGCCCAAAGTATTTCTATAACTCATAAGAAAACTATAATAAGTCCTCATTAACATAACAAATTCTAAACTAAAAGTTTTCACTGATGTCTCAGTGCAGGGTAGCACTGCGGTTAGACGTCTAACCCATTCATAAAGCCACAGTGTGGCCAAACAGATGGGGTCCATCTATAGTACTGATAAATTAATCAGTCTTCTTTCATCTATTATTTAGTACCAGGCGCTCTTGGCTAACAGAGCAGGGCAGAAACTCATTGCAAAGACAAATGACCATGGGAAAAGCTGTAAACCTCCATCACAAAGCCTGTTTAACTGCTTTCTAGTAAAGACCACCTTTCAAGTTAAGACCAGCTTCCAACAAACCATTTCTCAGCCTTACAACCTACAGGCTTACAGTCATGCAAGATTGTTTTAACAGAGAAAAGTGCACCTCTTCAGGAGGTCATGCTTTATGTGGCTAGACATCCAAATAACCTTTATCCCCTTCTAACCAACAATAAATTGTTGATCCAAACTTCTGAAATCTAGACTTGCGATTTGTCACTCCCTCTGTAAATATCAAGACAGATGACTCAGCACGGCATTGGTCCTTTACAACACAGTAGAAAATCCAGTTATACAATGTTCCTCCCAGCCTTAAGGTAAAGAGTGATGCACAGGCAAGACAATCTTAACAGTTGTCAATTATATTACACACCCTCTCCCATATATGAAATTCCAGCCTTGAAATCTTGTTTTTTTTCCAACTTTTGTGATTATTACACAGAAGCAGACAAGCTCAGGCCACAAAAGAAAAAAGTCTGAAGCGCAAGGACATCTGGCAAGTAAATGAACATCAACAGAGCTGCCTGAGGTACTGTGTGCAAGCAGGACCACTGTCTTTCCCATCAGTAACATAAACTAAAAGGTTGTAGTGTGTCTTAGCAGGGCCATAGCCCAACACAAACAGGCCCTCAGTAACTAGTGTTACCTGTCGGACCATCCTCACAACGACGTGATGCAGGTCAGATTGTGGATCTAGTTAGACGTGTTTTCATGACATGTGTTTGAATCCACACAACAGAAAGACAAATAATTCACCTTCGGCAACAATTTCCTCGACGGTCACTTGATATCGTCCAATGGTAAAGACCCGTCCGATGAAGCTGCCACCGCCGCCGGAACCAGCGCCTCCTCCACCGACTCCGGAGCCAGGCCCAGAGCTCACCAACTCCCGACGAGAATCAAAAAATTTCTTCATGTCCCCCGAGGTTATCAAAAGCACGCTCGAGTCCAAAATGTATTTGTGTCGTAACAACAAGTATGATTGGGTATAACCAGGTTCTGTTGGTTGAGGTGCTGGTATTTGCGCTTAAGCAGTTTTTCAATAATTGAATGAATGCAGTCAACTAGCTTCAAGCTAAATGTTAGCCAACTAGCTGGACCTCAAAATATTCCAAACACTGCTGTCCGATGCTCCTTGGCTAACTCATAGTTTGAACAGCAGGTGGAGTCGAATGTTGTTGAGAATATAATAAGATACAACGTTCAGCAGAAGTCGCTGCTTACCTCCGCGAACCGACAGCAGCACTGGCTGGCTAAATTAGCCAGGCTATGAGCCCGAAAAAACACTTGTTAGCTGTTAGCTCACCTAGCCAGCTAGCTTAAGCAGCTAGGTGCGGTGACAGCTGTCAGTTGATAGTCTGGCAGCCAGGTAGGTCCTTAGTGTCCAATGCAGCTTATTACACATCTCCACCTAGATCTTCCACCCGAAATATTACTGAGTTCACCCGCTGCTCTGCCCGTCTGTGTCGCAGAAGAAATGACAGACCTCCACTGCTTTTGTGCGTCCAGCCGGCTGGAAGAAGGCTGGTCAACTAACTTAATGACAGAGCTAACGGAGCTACAAACAGTGTGAATGCTAGTGGGACGAGTCCTCTCCGGCTCCCCTCTGCGGACTCAGTCCCGCTGGACTTCTCTTGTTGTGATTGGTCAAAAGAACATCGACTTCCTGTTAATCTCCTCTTGTCCCTAAACACGACAACCGAAGGAGCCCCCACTCTTCAAAGTAACAACCCAGCCAGCAGTGCTGCACGGATCAGATGTAATCTTGACGTTGCCTGGAGAGGTACAAAAATGATAAGCATATTTTTGCAGTGCAATAATAAAGACAGCCAATAATTAGTTAGGTACTAAATGTGTTTTGAATTTTAATGTATATAGGAGATTAGATTTAGTTCATTGGCTAATAAACATTGGGTTGTTGAGAAAAAAAGTCATGTAATTGAGAAAAGTGGGGACTTTTAATCTGCTATTTTCGTATATAAATGCAGGCACTTTAAGACAGGAAGAACACAATAAATGCTTGAAATTGCAGCTGCCCCATTTACATTTTGCCACTTCTCTGCAATGAACGGCTTCTCTCCCTTTTTCTTTGTGTGACCGCTGATCAGTTTGAAGTTGAGCCCCTCCATGACTGACTTAGTGTTGAAGTGGAACTGTGTCACACTGAACCTAAAGTGCAGGGATCCACCAGAGAGGAAGAGCACGATGGATGAATGGATGATGCAGCTGAGGTAAGCTTATCACTGAGGGTAATGAAACACTCAAGCTGCAATGTCAGAGAATAATGAACTTTACTGGCACAATAAATATTGACAGCTCCACCAGGTAACGTGCCTTCAGGTTATCTGCAATGAGTCTTTATAATACTAACCTTGTTTACTGTGTTGTAGCTTTTGAAACACACATTTCATATTTTGGGGATTAAATTTTATTTATGTCAAAAAGTTATAAAAACCAAAAGTCTTGACAATGTGACATTTATGAATATGAGAAAAACTGTAATGGCAATCATGCTGATCTCCATTGTCAGTGGTGGAAAGCAATGATTAACAGTAAGTAGATGGTAATAATCATGTTTACCAGCCTTGTGTTATAAATCATCAGATTAGAGTCAAATATGACTTCAGAGTTCAGAGATAACAAGTCATTGTGGCCGTCTGCGAAATGAAACGAACTGACAGTCCACACCCTTTTGTTGTCCTTCCTTTTTCCTTGTGCTTTCTTGTTGTTTGGGCTGACAATGTTATTAAAATTCAGTTTTGTGTCATCTAATCTCTAGCAAGAAGATTTCTAATATTTCAAGTTGTACTGCATTGTGAGCTGCCTTGCTGTTATTCCTGTTTCTTTTCTTTTCTGTCTGTTCTTTCTGTCTTTTCCTTTCCTTTGATAACTACAGAGGGTAGGACATAGTTAAAGAAATCCTTCTCTGCCTTGCCTGTATCAAGTAAAATTATATTATTATTTGCAATCTTGCAGCAGAGGCAGTGTGTTATGAATGTGCAACTTTATGCGCAACCCCACTTTAATGTCCTACAGACTCCCATTTGGCTTTTCTTTGCATTATCACACAATAAACACACAATGAGTATATGAAATCTGCTTTGTACTTTAGCAAAAATGCAGCAAAAAAAAAATCCAAATGTCATCTTCCTCAAGCCAACGTGGATATGCAATGAGCCAACATGAGGCTCCAAGACTGAGAAACTTTGGGTTCAAATAAACGACTGACATCTGTTTTTCATTTGTTTTGTTCCATCAATAATCAAAATTACGAAAAAATAGTTACATTCATCATATGAAACTATGATAAATGTAAGATGCCTTAGTTGGCTGCATCTTCATGACAGTGTGAGAATTCCTCCTGCAGGGGTCACTGTTTCATCACTAAATACATGTGCAGAGACTGCTTTTTTTCACTTTCCACCAACTTTACAGAGTGCAACCTATAATCATTCCTTATCTCCATAGGAGAGCTGTGTTTGCCTGTGTGTGTGCTTTGGGGGAGACATATTAGGCTTTGGACAAAGTTTGACAACAGACTTTTCTCACTCTTTCATAAACCTTAATTGGTGGACATGTTAAATTCCACAGGAGCCACTTAAATTACTCACTATTCATTCCCAAATTCCTGACTACCAGTGCCAACTAAAGTGTTTGCATTACAGATAATTAATCAAGCGCCAAGTACATGTGTTTAGCATTTCTGCTGTAAATGGTTTACATACTTAACGCATAATGGCATTCTTACAGAAACATGGCTGTTGATTCATATTATGCTCTCATATCTCTGTTTGACCATGTATGTATGCATGATTATTTGTTAGCAGAGTACAGGACATTTGTTCTAGCACAGCTAATGCCTTGGAATCAGTGTAGCCACACTTTTTAACATGTGGTGACCATTTTGCTAAAATAATTGAGCCATTAAGCCATTTTAGCTGCAGAGTTGTTAGTGCTGTGGTGATAAATGACAAAGCTTTGATGCATTCTTTCCTCTGTGTTCATCTACAATATGCTAGATCGCCGCTGACCCAAAAGCTGAAGGTAAACATACTTTGTTCTCATTTTGTGTGGTCCCCTGAGAACCAAAACATCCTTACAATTTGGTGTCTGGATTTAGATAATGTGAAAAGGGCAGGGTCAAATAAGCAAGCGTTACATATGCATACCAGCAAGTATTAGAACAGAGTCTAATGGTGTCTGTGAACTGAGTAGAGTTGCAGCTACGTCATAAGAGAAGTTGGACCTGTCACTTTGAAAAGGTCTCATTAACTGTGATATAAAACTATTTTTGTGTGTCATAGTGGATTTGTGGTCACATTAATAAACCTCTGACACCTGACGTATCCAAGATTTCAAAATATTAAAATGTCACTCTACCCAGGATCTATCTTTTCAGTATAAAACCCTCTGTAAGAGGTACAACTCTTCAGAAAAAGCTAGTGGAAGGTTTTTCTTTCTGTCAAAGTTGTAAAAAGTTTGCAGTTTTCATTATCAATGGAGACCAGTGGGCTGCTTGAATTCCAAGAAAAGTATCACTGCACCCACACATAGGAACTTCTCAAACCACTCTTGTGCCATTATCCACTTGTCTTGTGTCGATCTGTACCCTCATTTAGCTCCACACAGTCCTAGTTTTGTAAAAATCTGATTAAATCCACTGGCTCCAGCAGAATCACAAGATAGTGCAAGAGATTTGGGTGGAGTATCCCTTTAATAATTGGCCAAGAATCCTCCCAACTGCAGGTTTTTCTTCTTCATGCTTGATATCATCCTTTAAATGATTCAACACAGAATAACATTTCTCAGAGGGAGGCTGAAGTAGTATTCATGTTTCATTTCTTTGCCCCCTTTCTTACTACAATAATTTCAAAATAACAAGAGCGAAAACAATGATTAATTCTACACTTTTGCCTCAACTTCACCTCAAAGCCTCCTGAAATGAATTATAAGAATGATTCGGTCCCCAAATACTGCAAGCTTTGGTTGAAATTGCTTGTGCTCCTGAGCACACTAAAGAAAATGAAACCACTTACAGTTAATGACATGGCCTGACCTTTATCTTTCCTCAATTCCAGGTAGCCTTTCTCATCAAGATGGCCTTTTTTCAGGTTGAATGACCTTTCATTATCTCTCCCTTGCTCTGAGGGTAATGTCATACAGTATATTGTCCATTGTCTAACTGTCACAACTGGGTGTTGCAGCCAAATGGTGTAGTGACTCCATGACGGTTAATGTAGTCAGTACATACAAATATAACTCTCCCTTGATGGTAATTTGACCTTCAATGTTATTCATAAATGTAGAATCACATTACACAAGAAAAATATAGCATCGCCATTTACAGCAGGTAATCAAAGCCACTCCAGCCAGCATCCAGATTTTGATTAGCTATTCCATCAAGCTTGCTGAAAGCAGAAGAAAGTCGTCATGTATATTCAATCCCAATCAAAGCAGCTGGATCCCAGTTCCTGATGGATGGTAGTTTATTTTTGAAAACAAATCTCACACGATTGTTAGAAGAGGGACCATCAGATTCCTTCCTACCTGCTTGCTTGTTTTGGCACTAGCTACTATTTTAGAGTAGCTGATTATTAGACTTTTGGAGTGTGTGAGACATAATATACCCAAATGTGCAAGCTGGAGTGCCCTCTTTCACTCCAGTGGCAGACACACCACACATCTGGATCTCATCCCCCTGTTAGAGAAAGCCAATCATCACATACCTGAGCAAACACTCCTGACTTTTTTGGGATTCAGCAATGGAGAAGTCCAAGCCTTAATTTTTGAACCCATTTGTCAAAAGTGTAAAGATTTTTATACTTATGGTCCAAACTCTGACATTATATAGAGATTCTGGAAGCCCAACAGGCGCATTTTGAAAGAAATTTGGCTGCTCAAAAATTACTGACACTCTGCAGTGAAGTGCATCTTGAGTATCAAAAGGAAAATTTTAGAGGAATAAGATGATCACTTCCTTTAAACCGCCGCCTGGTGCACATCATGGTTCAAATCATAGAATATTTGCTTTTTTAACATGAACACAATCTGTCCCTGCTTTCCCTGCTTCAGTCTTCACCTTCTAACCTTCATTAGAGCCACACATTCGAGCACTTTAGTCATGGCTGGGTCTATTTCCTGAAGTTCCAGTGGGAGTGTATCTATGCCTCCAGGGTCCTGGAGGCATAGATACACAGCTCAATATCCTCTTAATATGAGACATTAAGGAGAGCAAATGATTTTATTTCATCAGTAATGTTTTTTCCATAGCTCATATTAAATGTATGTTCCACCTACAGCTCATAGCCTACTGATGTTATACTCCTTGAAACCTACACCCTCATTTGTGGTTAAGTTTTCTTGACCTAGACACTGATATCTCCACAGAGGCTGAACAGATTTTTATCATTTGAACTGCATTTGAGACGTCCATCTCTCTCCGCTTGCTATTTGCATAGAGCCCTGGGAACATAGGGAGGAGCCCATTCCAGCAACATTGCTGGGGCCCTTTGAGTGTGACTGAGTGAAAATTGTCCTCACTTAATTTTCCACCCTTTTTGATCCGTGTTGCACCAATTTAATTTTGCAAAAGGAAACACGGAAAGTAACAGTGCAGAAAATTTGGAGCAGATTTCCTTTTTGCATTTAAGTTTGGCTGTGATGCGTATAAGCCTCTTGTAATGCCTTATCATCAGCCAAAACATGCTAATCCCCTTTTCATTCCCCTTGAAGAGCAAATTTAAGATCAAATATATTTTTAAACTGGAGGATATATAAATCTGATCAATCCATTTCTATTCAGAATCAAACGTGGCTGAATCCTAAACCTTCTGACTGCATACTGGTGTCAGCGCCGTAGCTGCCATTGAGCAGCTGCCTGTTAGATGAGTCCATATGATAGGGTTAGTCCAAAGCAAACCCTCCCCACCGTTGTTCAATGTAATTAAACTTAACAGACTTGATGTTTAATTGTCATTTCACAGTATTTTAATCCTCTCATGACTGAGTGTGTAATCATACAACCGTCTTGATTGCGTGAACACTCGCAAATCACTCAAGAATCTTGCCCATCTTCACTGTGAACGTGCAGTAGTATTTCTAAAATCCTGGTTACAGCCCTGCCTGACTAACAGGGGTCAGCAGGCTGGAAAACCCTGTGTTAACACCATCGCAGATAGATAATCACTCGTTTGACATGCACGGATTTAGCAGAGGGAAGCCACGCAGACACGTTGCACCCCTGAGCCACCAGGATGATGGCTGCACTCCCCTGAATTAAACTCTGTGCATGTTTGTGTGTCAGCGACAGTGTAAAGGACACATTCACCTGCTCTGCAGCAAAGCACTGAGTGCACGAATAGGGTTTGTGGCACTGGGACGTGCCACTTCTCACATCCTTCTTCTCATAGCTGCCTGTCTGTGGTGACAGGCAGCTATTCTGTCAGCCACAGACAATGCAGCATCAGCTTTTGGATCAGTCTTCTGATTGTAGTGGCAGCAGGTGTGCTGACCAGGAGTGGATGGCGTTGATGGCCGTGGTGACAAACAGCCGACCTGCCCGGAGTGATCACGCTATATGATGGCAGCTGCTATAACAGTCATTTTGTGGGGAAAAAATTAAATCTCTAACCCTTGGATGGAGTCTGGATGTGTGGTATGAGGCTTTGAGACGGGCTGGTGACCTGTTTGTGTTTTCAAATTGTTTGACTTGCAAGCATATAAAATGCCATCCTCATTTTTATATATTATCTTTCTCTGATTATATAATATGTATATTAGCAATTTTTTCATAGCTTATCTAAAGGTTTCACACCACTAAATGTCTAAGGGTCTCCTCTCCTCATTAGCATCTCTTATCAGCCCACCCAGCCAACAGTAATCAGTTAAGATCAGTGGAGGCAGGAAGAGTGAGGGATGAAGGGAAGAGGCGGCGGGTAAACTTCCTGTGGAATGTTCCTCTTTTCTCTAGTGAAGGGTGGAGTGCTTCGTACAGACAGAAGAGGGGAGCATTTTACCCCATTTCTTTTTTTTTAAATGATTTCTGGTCACAGTACACTAAGCTAGAACGCTTTCCCTGTGTTAGTAAACAGGCACAGTCATTTTGGAAGATAAGACTTTTTCCAGGAATGGGGAAGTGACTTTGAGTAAATCAGAGTACGTTTGGCGGAGGACGAGTCACCCGCTGGCTTCTGTGTCAGATGGATGGTTTTATGTTAAACGGTGCATTTCATCGTGCATTTAAAATAGTCGTTGGGCAGAGTTTGCCGCCACGTGGAGAAACAGATCCGTGTGAATCATAACTGTCATGTGACATAACCAGCTGTTGATTACAAGTTACACATTCAAAGTTGTCACTCAGGGTATATTCAGGAAATAAATGTCTTTAAAATAAGAATGATTGGTCAGAGGCTGAAGCAATACGCAGGTCTGTTTGATGAACTGGATCACAGTGATGTTTTAAGCAGACAGATAATCCGATTGTGGCAGATTTTAATTTGTAATTTTGGATTCTATGAATAAAACTGTCTTGACTAAGCATGTGTGGTACCCTGTGTCAAACTGAGCAAAGTAGAATAACTGTGGCGATACTGCATGAAAAAAATAAAATAATAATAACTGATTAAAAGTGATAAACAGTTTATAAAATCTAAATTAATTAAAACCTAAATTATCGCAGAAGTTCAACACAGAGAAAAGTAGAGAAACCAATTTATGTCTTTTTTAACTGTTTCACCCCAGAGTTGAATTGTTTTCAGATGTTTGATCAGATCAGTGAGAAACTGCTGACCATCTCTGTGATAACAGAGTTTATAGAGATGACCCTGAGTTCACCGTCCCAAAGGGCAAACTGTCAACGCAAAGGCCGCTTCAGTCTCTATCTGCAGCAGCTTTCTCATCTATTCAATCTTTAAATCTTTGCATCCATAAAGAATTCATGAGAGCAAATCAGATGAATGTGCCTTAATACCATGTCATCAATAACAGATGTATGCATGTGTGCTATTAGAAGCTGGATATGCAATATGTATCATTCACTGGTGCCGCATTTATTATGTCTTCAGTGGTTTAGGAAATAAAATTAGCACTTTGCCGATTCCTTTATCCATGGTTTTAATTTTCCTGATTGGATTTCCTATCTTTTACCATCAAATTATGTGGGAGCACACCAGCCGTTCAAATTAACTCCAGCAATTCATTACAGACGTTCCCAGTGCTGAAATTATTTCTATACGATGGCAAAAAAACAAACAAACAAACAAATATTTCTTGTGGAAAGGTCAAACTGTATTCAGATGTCAGTTAGTGTAGATGAAAATACAGCTGCTTGTTTCCCAGAGTGACTGGAACAGATACCCTAACCACTTTCATCCTACCTCCTGGCACAACAGACTGCATTCATCAAATGGACAACAATCCCCCCGTGGATTGTAGTATCACAGTAATGAGTAGTCAGCGGAGTCCTTGGGCCTGACCTCAGACTCCCTGGAGGCCACAGATCAGTAATAACCACAGCAAAATGGATGTGATGGCACTGCCACAGCACATGGATGCGTTTCATTATTTCCATGCGTGACATTTGGAAGAGCAGCTGTCATCTTTCTGCATGATGGTGGTCCAGGTAGTGGATGACAACAAGATATCCGACATACTGTTCTTACAAAATGCTTCTATGTGTGACATTTAGCATTTTCTTCTCTTCAGATTTATAGTTTTCACTCTAGCTCTACTGTTTTTTTTCCCCTGTTGGTTTTCATTGTACCCTAAATAATACTAATACTATAATACTAACAAGTTCTTCTGGTTTCTTTCAGCGTTAGAGGAAAAGTGCTCTGGCACAAATGGAAGTGATAAATGTAAAGTTTCTTGCAGCTTGAATGAAATGAAGGTGACACACATTTGACAGTTAGTAATAGCGATGATAAACAACATGGCCACTTCCATCAACAAAAAATCCAATGAAACACTTTGTAATCAACCACAGAGGCAAGAGTGCTATAAAAGGAAAAGAAACCGTCTCTGATCCAAACTTAGAGTGAACATTGGCTTCACCTTCTGTGCTGAAAAGCACTGTGATACGAGGGGGGACCAGCGAGTCTGTTGTTTCTGAGCGACGGGCTGCAGTGATTCATTCTGTTTTTATTCTGGACCAGTGGCGACGTGGACTTTCAGCTTGCTTTAACTACTTTGTATTTATGTAGCTGCGGTGCCAGAATTATTGGAGGAATTCACCATCCTTTTTTTTTTTTAGATAAAATTTTTATTGAGTGGTCACAGCCATCAGTTGCACAACTTATGTGGCATTAATCTAATCGCATCGTGGAGTGCAGTCCAAAACACCACATTAATGATTTTTTAATGTGTAGCGTTACTTAATCCAAATTTTTGCTTTGCCATCAATGTCAGTTAAGATAGCAGTAACACTTAATAATAATGATTTACTGTGTTGTGCAATAAAAGACTTTCCAGTTCTTATTGGTACAGAGGAAGACTTTGGAGAAAAAGAGAGGAGCAATAGGGCATTTTAGAGGAAAAGAGAAATAAATTAAATATATTATTAGTATTATTATTTACTTACTTTACTGTAATTCCACAGTTTTGGTAGCATATCATAACTCTGAGATACATGATGCCACAATTATGTTCCTCAAAATATCAGTGTTGGCACCATTTTCCCCAAACCTCAGCTTAACTTTCCAGTACAGGGTCCCACAAGTTACAAAAATGATTTAAAAAGTCTAAATTATTTCTTCTTTCCTCCAAAATGCCCAATTATCTTGTTCCCCATAGTCTTGTTTGGAAGTAGGCTAATCCTTCATGTTGCCTGATTCACACAATGAAACACAGCACGTATTATAAAGCGTAATAAAAATAGTGCAGAAACAGGTTAGAGATATATGTTTTGGTTCTTTATATGCAGTGTTGGAGAAGTAACTATCAACTATTCATTACACATAACTAATTAAACACAGCTTTGAGGTTTAACAAGCAGCCAGCCCACTTCGTATTTACTGAGCTAGCTTAACGTTAGCTAACTACACAAAAGTTCTCACAGTGAAGTTACGGGTTTCACAAATCTCTGCGTGTAGTCTCACGACTGACTATCATTAGCAAGCCAGCTAAGAACGCATAAATTGTAAATACAACAACTTTGGAGTGACAGGGAGTCGAGGTTCGAAGCTAGCCGCTTCCCCACGAAGCGAGCCCCTGCGTCAAGCTAACGCGTCCTAGAGGAGCACCAGCGCTCCATCAAACCTCGTGTAAGACAATTGACACCAAAACTGTTCAAGCAACACAGTGGAAGTATTATTAGTAACTATAAATGTCACATTACTCTTTACTGAAAACTAATCACATTAGCCTCCTTTACTGCCCAGCCCTGACTACACATACAGCTTGCTAATGTGACCGTTTTCATTAAAGAAACCATTTTAAAAATACTGATTACTTGTTGTGGCAACTGACTGTGGCTCTAATGTTCAAATGCCCAAAATATACATATGCACATTTTGATGTTTTCATATCGATCTGAATAATGCATGCACATTTCAGCTGCGCTTGTAAGGGCCTCATACAAATAGGAGTTAAATAAAGAGCACTAACCTCTGAAGGTCATGAGATTGATTCAGTCCATCGCTGAACCTTCATTGCGTACGTGCGGATCGGAGTTCCCCCAAGAGGAGGCTCAGTTAAAGCCTGCTTAATGCTTGGCTGCGGGAAAAGGTTGACAAACATAAGACAAATGATCAGTCACTGTAAAATGAGATGGATGGTGTGAATTGAAGCAGGCATTAAAGGGGTTGTCATACGCATCAGTAATGTTTCCTGAGTCTGACATCTCAGGTCTGCTGTCCAAAATAACTCGCAGGTTTCTGGCAGGGAATGCTCTCCATATTGAAATAACAAAGTGAGCAGCAGTAGGAGGATAATGCTTTCTCCTGCTCAGAGCCTGATTTCAGACACCCTTCACATGCCGCTGCACGTTTTCACAGCAGATTACTGTGAAGTGGAAAAATAAGGTGCGTGATTCACCTTTTCCAATATTCAAAATATTTCCTGTACTACTTCTTAACTGACTTTTTTACTACATTTATCACTAATCTGACCTAATTTAAATGATCACAGCACTGCTCGTTTTGCTTACCCTGCTTCTTCTGGACTCTATTTCATCCATGTGGCCCCAGATATCAACAATTAGAAATTTGGAGAGTAAAATGTTTTCATAAAATGGAAATGTACACTGACCTAGAAAATCTTGTGAAAAAAGCTATTCATGTTTTATATCTGATGGTATAAAACTGGCACAGCTGTTAGTGCTGCTAACACACAGTGAGAAGGTCCTGGCATGAATATTCAGTCCTCAAAACTGAAGTGAAGCTGTGTTGGAAAAACAACCCTATTCATTTTAGAGTGTTTTATTTTCTTTAATTTGCCATTTATTTCTACAGCCTAAAAAAGGCAAGTCAGATGAATAACAGCTGTTGCTATTGTAATGCTAGAAAGATAGCAGAATTCTGTTTTCCCACCTTCTTATATGCCACTACATAAAAGCAGTTGATTCGGGTCACAATGTGGATCTTTTCTGCATGCATCATTATTCTCAGTAACACAGGACAAAGAACATGTGGTAAAGTTCCAGGTTAGTCACTGTCATAGCAAAGCTGTCTGCTGTAAACATCATCACCATCACAGTTTATGGACTGACTTCCTGGTACAGCTTGGACCAGATATGCTTGGCACAGTTTTCCTGTGAAAAGGGGGGTTACTGCAGACACACATCCGATCACGAGTGGACAGCCGAGACACATCGCCGTTCACACCTGTGCCTATTATGTGTCTCCCAGGTGTCCAGCTGTCCACTTATGTTCAGTTTTCCTTACTGCCTGTCACTTCCGCTACAAGGTCAAAGGGCACCGTGCACAGTTATTGCATGTTGCTATGTTTGTTTCACACTGGCTAACAGGTAGCTAATGGTTTGAGTGGTCGGATCACGATCTGATCTGTGTCTGTCTGACACATGTGACCACATACCTTCTGCAGTGTAAACCTCATAAATGCTGACCACAAGTAGTCAGCTGCACACCTGGAGATGCGTGATGACACAGGTGATGTGTCTCAGTTGTAAACAGATCATGCCAGGTGTAAACAGGTTCTTAGGTTTTTATCTTCAAATACAGCGGTTTAGATGATCTGACTAAACTGTTGGTTTGTTTATAACCTGTCTGATCAGATGATGGTACAATGTGTCCTGTCCCGTCCGACATTGTCGTAGCGCTGTTGCCGTGACTACTATGGTGACTACTATTATATCCTAACTAACAGAAAAGTGCCATCAGTGAGAGACAAACTACGCTAAGTGCCCACTCACAAAGCTGCCATATTAAACTGACCTCGAAGCGTAACGTCTTATCATTGTGTCTTAACACAAGCAACTGACTGCTTTCAAATAATAATAACTCGGTGTATGTTATTGTGGGTAATGTGGGAAACCGATTACCTCGACACTTGGCTCCGCCGTGTAAACCTGAGTCTCTGGAAGTCAGTGTTTGTCTCCATGTTTTAAAGCCATTTTCATCAGCACGACAGATAAGCTTGATCCAGAAGAAATACAGAGGAGAGTTTATTTCTCTGTTGACCCAATTCAATAAATCATTGTCACCTATTATTAACCACGATTTGATAGGTGGGGCATGTGTTTGTTTCCTTTAGAAGTAAATAATCTTCATCAAACTAAACTACATGGAAGCAATTTCCTTGTTTTTTTCCCTGGCCGTGCTGGGTTATAAATCACAGTACCAGATGGGTGGGTGAAGTGATGACAATTTGAAATAACCCTTCTTCCAATAGATCATTGGCTGTAGGCGCATCAGGCGGGGGAAGAATTAACGAAGTGTGAGATTGGGCTGACAGAAAGCTCCAGAAAGTTCACTTCACCTCAAAAGACACAACTCATTTCATCCCACTGTATCTGCTGGCCTCTGACCTGAAGGATCAACACAACACATCACCACGTCATTAATGTTACTTACGTGGCTCAAACCCGAAATTGGCTGCCTTCAGCTGCTGACAGCATGAACTTGTGGTCAGCATTACTTTTTGCAAAGCT
Organism: Chelmon rostratus; assembly: GCF_017976325.1. NCBI lineage: Eukaryota > Metazoa > Chordata > Actinopteri > Chaetodontiformes > Chaetodontidae > Chelmon > Chelmon rostratus. The sequence goes on along the minus strand of NC_055662.1, from coordinate 25,849,337 downwards.
GCTCTGCACTTACAGCAGTATCTATATAAGGCAATTCAGTGTCTGTAAAACCCCATTTCCCAGTCTAATTAGAAATGTCTAATGTGCCCTGTTATCATGCCAGTTATCATGAGGGAAGAGACAGGCGCTGAGCTGCACTATGGCAGTGTGCCACGACTCTGCCGATAACAGCCCTGTGGTGAACTCACATCCATTAATGTGATGTACTCCCAAGGAGCTCTCAGAGAGCTCTCCAGAGATTTAATCATACTTGAATAACCTACTGTACCATTATAGGTCCAAAGGTGTAATACACAGTGTCTGATGCATTACATCACCACATGTAATACACACCTTAAGAGGCTCTCACCGTATCTCTTCTAAAAAGTGTGATTTTTTCACTTTGGAACTGAAAAGAAGATGTGAATTATGGCGTAGTGAGGACCACTGCAATTTGGAACTAGACTGACAGACAGACAGACAGACAGACAGACAGACAAGTACATATTTGGATGCTAGTTGAGCACCAGAGATGCTTATGATTTAAAAACATCTTGAACACAAACTCACCAGTCTGGAACGGTTTAATAGTCAACACTGGGATTATGAAAGGGAATGCCGAGATGACCTGTGATAGCGCAGAGACAGGCTGTCACTAATTATCATATTATGACCCAGGCTGAAACTAAAGAAAGTACCTTTTTCCTGTGATTTATTTCTGTAAATTTCTTTATAATTAGCTTAGAGTATCATGAGGTTTTTACAGCCCTGCTGAGAACTCACTATGAACCAAAAGACTCAAAATAAATGGCAAAAATGTGTGTAGTAAGGAAGACCCTGTTTCTGTGCCAATCAGGAAGGACACATTCATACTTTGGCCAGGATTCAGATTTCCAGATAGGAAATAATCATCAGATATTGTTTCATTAACTTGGTATCCAGCGGTCTAAGTAGCAACATTATTGATTATTTAGCCCCTGATTCAGTTATTTAGGAAGCAATTATTATCAGTTTAAAGATAACAACATGCTGTTGTATTTATGCTGCTGCACAATTAAGCAAACAAGAAGCCTGTTTTAACTTAAAATAAGTTGGACAAAACAATCCCAACTCAGGGTCCATTTACCAGCTTTTTTTTGAGCTTTCAACTGTATCACATGGTCTTCGTCAGTGGATGGAGTTTGCTTAGTTGTCATGGAGATGGATCATTTGACGTGTAGAACTTTAAGATGGATCTTCCCTTTTCACCAAAACTCTTTAACTTCAACCTTTTTCATAGCAGACATTTTGACTTGTCATAGCAGGAAAAGCACAGGTGATACTAATGACATTAGCACTGACATTTGAACAGAACATTCACTTGGCCCAGTAAGTCATGATGGTGTGACAGTGAGGCAGCATGCATGATAGGAAGAGCCTAAACTGAAGCAGCTAAATTGAATTCAGCCATTAATTTTATTAATTACACCTGGGCTTTTTCTACTGCGTCATGTCAAAATGTCTTCTGCGCCTATTCTAACCATTTAGTTAATATATCATCATAAAGGAACCTTACTGCCATTTTTCCCCTGGTGTTGGGAAAGTTATTTAAAAATGAAAATTAACTAATCATAGAAAAAACCTTACAAACAACATTATGTCACATATTCCATATTAGTTAATATAGAACTGAAAAAATGAGAGTTCCCAACTCGAAACAAAGCTGAGCTGGGATGTCAGCTGATTGTTGACGAACCTGTGGCTAGCGTTAGCAAGGAAGCCTTTCTGGCAGAAAGCCACTGTTCGTGTCCCAGGTGAAACCCCAAGTCAATGTTGATTTATAATTTTAACCCAGACCATTTCAAGCATCCTGAAAATCATCAGCCAGCTTTGTCTAAAAATACAAATTCAACACTGACTTTTGGTTTCACACAGGACAGGAACCCTGGTCTCATGGGTGATGATCTTGGTTTTGACCCATTCACCCACCACTACTTCCCCCCATGCGGCCTTTGTCGCTCTTTATACTACATAACCTGACCTCGTAAAGCCTGCGCTGAATCAAGCGTGCACATGCAAGAGTTTCATTAATCTAGGGTTACTATCTAGACACGACCCTCCAGCTCCAAGCTAACACGTTGCAGCCCAGTCTGTCCACTGCAGGCAGAGACAGCAAACTGATATCAAACATCCATCGAACTCCCGTTAAGACAGCAAACAAGTCCAACCTCAAACTGTGAAAGTAACTGAGCATGACTCGGGTTTATAACTGTAGCGTTTTATTGAATTTCAAATTGTAGTTCCTTATAACACAAATTGAAAAAGTAACCACATACATATACATTTTATGGAACGCTTGACTAAATAATTACTAAATTATGCATCACTGCCCAACGCACAAGACTCGATTAAATTAAATTTAATCTATCCGTCCTGTCCTGTATCTTCTTTGCACTGAAGAGCAGTACAAGGCAAGTTTCGTCCTTTTAATTCACTCAGTGTCTCAGTCCTCAATGCTGGTGTAGGAAGTAAGAAAACTAGAACAAGATTCAACTGTGGCTGCACTGTGGCAGGGGTTGACCCAGGGGATGGCCATGTGGAGACCAGCGTGAGGGCCTGAGAACAAGACTGGAATGTCAATGTACCAATTCACAAGCAGCTGTAAGCAGCACTGCAGGGCCTAAAATAAACCCCACAGGCACTATAAATAAATACATAGGTTTATGCAGCTATCTCTTGCTTTCCTGTTTAAAACATATACCTTGCTGCTCAAGGGAATCCGCCTTTGAAGAATATAATTATACTGATGATTCCCATTGGTCCGAGATAAGTTCCCACAAGCTCTCATAGGCCACGGCTCTCTGTGGGTGTGTGTGTGAGATTAATCATGCTGGCGTAAAGAAACCCAGACATTTCCAAGTTCACAATGGTCTCATGTACCCCCACCCTTCACTCCCACAATCCCCACCCCAAGTCCTCATTTCCCATTGTCTCCTCCAGTAAAAACAGCCTGTGTTATCTCCTGGATTGCTGATAATGCCGGTCGCGTAAATGCAACACTGTTTGTTCAGCCATTATAGGCTAAATTCACCAGAAAAGCCTCAGTACTTTGCAGCCCCTATCGGACTGAAACTTGTTACACGAGTCTAAAAACAGATCCGCTTGCCTAGAAATCCATCTGTGCCAGCTGCGGTGAGGCCACTCCTTTTACTGCAACAGGCGCAACTTCATCACAAACATCAGAGCTTCATCATATTTTTGAAGTTGCGTAATTCATGTAAGCATTCAGCAACGTGGTCTGTCCTGATGTCCAATCAGCTCACGGTTTAACTGATTCTGTCCTTCAATCTGGAAAACGAGCAGACTGCAGGCGGATGTGAGGTTCAGGCCACGAGGTGAAAGGTGAAATGCAGGTTTATCTGATCCGGACTGAAAGCCTGAAGGAATCTGATCATCTGATGTAATGTGTCTGGATTTACAAACAGCGTCTGACAGAAGCAGCATACCATCCCACAGACCCAGGTCACTCTGTAAAGCCTGGGGGAGACGACACAGAGAGGGCAAACACAATACAGTGTTTGAGGGAGCGAGAGGCTTGCTCTCAGACCACACACTGACAACTACAGCTGTTTGCTACAGCGGATAGTCTGTCGCCTGATCAAAGACTTTCCATTTCTGCTCACTTAGACAAGGAGGATCCTTTTACTGCAGCTAAAGTTAACATTAATCTGTTATCAGACAAGCTGACATCATCTAAGGCCTTGAGTCACTTGTAAAATCAAATCTCATGTGATGTGATGTGATGAAAAGTGATACATAAGCAATGCAAAAAAAGGTCAATCTCTTGCCTTTAATGTGGCTTTCGCGCACAGCGAGATATCGTCTTTTTTCTGACAATGTGACGCTGCTGGTTGGAGGGCTTTGGGGTCAAAGCGTGGTCAGTTGCAATCTTGCCATCTGGGCTCTACCTGCTTCAGGAGCCGCAGATGGAGGCCGAGTTTACACAGCACACACGGCAACACCATTCATTCAACACGCGGACATGCGGCTTTGGAAATTTCCTTTGTACCATAATCGCATCGAGGGTTAAAAAAAGCTCAGTGGGGAAACTTGATTCACCGTGCTTCTGGAAATTGTCAGTGACAAGCCTGAGAGTGCACACCTGTTATGAATTAACACATAGTTGGATATTTTGGATGTGTTGTACCAACTGTTATGTATCAGCAGCATTTTCTGAACCCGTTTTTATTTTCAGTAAACAACTAAAAAACTGGTCACATTTCCTTGTGCTTAAGTACTTTGTCATATTGCTTATTCATTTTTTTTTTCCTACCTGATGGTGATTTGTGATGGAGATGGAGGCAGCGTGCAGTCTACAGTGAGATAAAATGTTCCACACACCTGTTGAAGAATGTGAAAAATGCGAGTGTCATGAGGCTGTGAGCCGCCTCTGAGTGAGATGACATTTTTGACTGACTGTATAAGCCTGGTACTGCAGTGCTAATTAGTCAAATAGTACAACATGGACCAGTTAAACTGCTTCTTACCGATAATACAAACGCATCTAATACTGTTGACCCCTGTTGAACTCTCAGTAACACTAAGCCTGCCTCTCAAGCATCAAATTGTCTTTGGCCTAAGCCTGGACCTGCCCTGCTGGCATCAGGGATCCATCATGGTGGGGGAGGAATAGGGGAATGCTGGAGACAACCAAGCAGGCAGCAATCCAGGAAACTCTAACTCAAGAAGGAAGCATGATTTTACTCACAGATAAACGAGGAATTCAATTAGAAGACACTCTGTGAGACGTCAGGAAGCAGCAGGGTGAAACAAGAAAGGCGAAAAATTAAACGCTTTGAACAGCTCTGTAAAATTAAAAATTAAATAAAAACTGTTCTTACATAACAACAATTTAGACTTTATGGCTATAGATTAGCAGTTAACTTGCAGACTCAACATAACCAATTCAGAGACTCTCCCTCATGACAGAAAAATGCTCTCGGTTTCCCATGGCTCGCTGTGGACGCCTGCATTAACTCTCTTCACCTAAGAAGGAGAGGGGTGTTCAAAACATGCTTGGGAAATCAGTGAAGCATATTTAATGAACTTTTTATTTATGTTGTTAACACCAGCTGAACCCATCTCTTCCAGTGCACTCTCACAAAAACATCAGCGGACAGGCTTTATCATCCACTCCATTAAGGCTAAGTGGGTCATGACAATAGACAGGATAATCAGATAACTTTATTTGATTTAAACTACAGACTCTTGGCAGTATGTGTCTGTCTCTTGGTGGGAAGGTTCTCTCTGCAAAATCGCACAATGTCAAGATTAGTAGTAACTAAGCTTGACCTCCCTCTGTGTTTCCACATTTCTGGTTCCCTGGTTGGAAAAGTGGCTATCATTTAACACAGCATGGAAAAATGGTCTTCGTCCTTCATTTAGCAGCCCCTACAGACATGTCTCCCCTGGCACACTGGGGGGGAAACCATCATTACAAAATGGTTTGTGCAGTCAGATTTTTGCACGTCAGACACGTACAAAGACGTGCAAGAGTTTATACAAACACACACACACACACGTGCAGAGTGCATAAAATAATGGACAAAACTTCTGTGCATGGATGCACATGGGATCACGGTCTGCCGCGCAGCTTAATCTTTGACCAGCGGCTACTCTGGAGCAGTAGGTGAACCTGCATGTTCAATCCTCAGCGGCAACAACACTGAAAATCAACAAATCCACAGTGAAATCATTACTATTATCTTTTTAATTTATTTTTATTCTAAGCTAAAGTGAACGATGTAGCTGTGGGAAACGGGAAAGCAACGAATTTTAATCTCAAGATCCAAATAGCTTGACGTTACCTCCAAGTAGCTGTCCAAACACTTTTCACATCTAACACTAATTAGGTTAATTGAACCTGAGTCTGTCCTCTGAAGGCCATTCTACAACCAAAACAATTCTCTCATGGCATGCAAGAAAAAGAACAACAACTACAGTAAATCAAGGAAAACAGGACATGGCTCAAATCACAGGAATGAGAAACTGCTGGAGGCGTAAACATCTTTTTCAGTCCAATATGTATAGCACAAGAGCGATAGATCACTTACATATGATACTGTTGACAGAGCCGATAAGTATAAGATACATACACAGAACCACAACGAGAGAAGGCAATTGCTTCCATATCTCAGCAAACAACTTCCCCTTGGCTATTAAGTGCCCATTTGGCCCAGCTCTGCTATTTGGTACCATTAAAATATGTTTATAAGGGGACAATTCTTCTACTAAGGCCAAGTCTAATCTGCCAACATCAGGCTGCAGCAGCAATGGGAAGTAGAGATTTCTGCAGCTGACAGAGTGAAAGACAGGGAGGCACATTCATAAAGCAAGAAGGTGAAAGTTGTTAGTTGGGTGGAAACTGCACAGAAAAGACAGAAATGACATTTTGAGTGCATAAAAGACTGATGTCTTACTACATACTGCACAATACAACATGCACCGTAAACATAAACATCCTATTTAAGTTGTGGCTAATGCAGAGCTGCTTCTAAGTCTTTTGGGGCAAATAAAGTCTAAAGATACCAAGACCGCAAATAAGTTAGGGTTAAGGTTAGTTTTTAAAGCTGCAATTGTTATTTTTTAATATCAACCATGGATCAAATGTCTATGTGAAAAGGGTCACATGTAGTGAACAAACCCAACACTCTTGGCTCCATGGAGCGTTTTAGCATCTTTAAGCTTATTGTTTTGTTTCAGTCTCAGCGGTATCATCAGTGTCATTTCCAGATGCAGCTGTTTTCAGTTAAAAAGCTCTAAAACATCACTCTGGTGGAACACAGTGGAGCACACATGCATGGAGCCTTATAATTACCAGTGTGAGTGAATGGAGACCAAAATAAAGCTGAGAGAGAGTGATTTTTGGACTAATATTGGAGTAATAATAGAGTACTTCAAATGAGTACTAATGTCGCTCCGTATCTGCTGGATATGCAAATACACAACTGTTTGCTAACAGGTTCACCACAACCTTTAAAGACAATAAAGTGTTACAGCTTGTTTCTCCAAGTGGCCAGCTTTTTATTAAACATCGCTGAGTCTTCCCGATGCAAAAAATACTAAACGTGTTACTACACAAGGTCTGTGTGGTGCTCTCATTTATTTTTAAGGTCAAAACTCAGCAGCAGTCAAATCCAAATAATGACTCATTTGAAATCCTCATCCGTATGACTGAAGTCTCGTTGAAGTCTGAGTCTCTAGTCCGGCGCACTGGGCACATTTATGAAATGGCTCTGGGTTGTCATTTCCAAAGAACAAAGGCTGCTGCTCGGTGTAGATTTTGAGAGATCAGATACCCAGTATCATACCCTAATATCTGATCTGTTTCACATCAGCCACAGTGAGACACACAGTGGGGCGCTGAGGTAGCTCTGACCACATTGTCATGAGCTTGTCGCAGATAAGCTGGTAATTACAGGAGCAATCAAAGTCTCAATGACACGTAATTCCATTAAAAATCTGCCGTACTGTCCTGAACTGTAATCAAAACTGTGCTATCTTGGCTGAGCTTCCCACTCCAACACACTTTGGCCGACGTTGTTAACACTGCTTGCATCGTTCAGCTTGAATAACTGAAAATAGAGCAACAACATGAGCTGCATGAACACGTTGCCTTTAAATCTATGCAGTAAGTCGTACTTAAAATTAAAGAGGATGGACGTCCACATAAAGGAAATGTAAAATCCACCTGACAATGTGCGATATCCTGTGGTTTCAGTGAGTGTTTTCTGTGTAATGCAGAGAGCTTTAAGCATTTTATGCCAGATTCTCTAAAAAAGGCAGCATTGACTGCATTCTGGCCCAGCGGCAGGACAGCATCTCTGACGACTTTGGGAAAACAAGGCATGTTTCTCCAGTCGTGTTGTTTTTTTTTTCCCACATAATGAGGATTGGTTTCCCCTAAGCGACGAGATGTCCTGTTTGCATTTTTGGGCTGGTACTTGACCGGCCTGGCCACGGCAGAGAATCAAACACAGGGACTGGCTGTTGTATTTTAAAAGTCAGAGGAACAGGTCTAAGCTCGTCGACTGCCTACATATACCATTAGCAATGCCAGCAATGTTCCAAAGCAAAAGGAAGCCGGCTGAAGAGATGCTATCGCAGGGCTCGCTCTCATGTTTTCATGCCATTCGTGTCCCTCTGCTGTCTCAAACTCAAGCCCAAAGCCTCTCCTACCTATCTTCTCCTTCAAGCTTATCCCTCCTCCGCCCACACATTCTGACATTCACATCGATCCTTTTGCTCGCTCTGTCTCCCCAGTGCAGCTCAAGCATGAACTGGCCAGTCAAGATTCTTGCCAACATAGAGGCAAATAGGTCATGTTGCATTAGAAAGCAGCGTCGAGGTGTGTCTTTCTAATCTTAGTCTGACGGGCATTGAGGAGGTGAGCCTGTCAAGGGACTTGCGTGCAGCACAGGAATTTAGGAACAAAGGAAGGCAGATGCCGCCTTCCCCCGCTGGCCTCTTGTCCCTCTATCTCTAAGGCCCCTTGGGGTCACCAACAGAGCACTTAGATACTGTCATGAAGCTCTCCCAAACTAACAACACAGAATGCGATTTTATTCTAGAAATAATAATAATAAAAAAGTCATACTACTACAGCATGTTGTTCTTCTCAATGAGGGATCATTCAGTAGTAGATTACACAACCCAGTTCCCTTTCCTCTACATTTCCTTCTCGAAGCTTTATCTTCAATCAGCATGTTAAGGCTTATTACAATATGCTTTACACGGCGCCAGGGGCTGAGCCTTCTAACAAAGTCTTAAAGGTGCAGTCACACTCGGGAATTTGCTTCATCTGTCACTCCCTTTCATTGAAAATGACATTGACTGTCAATAAAATAATAAAAAGCTAAAAGTTGCAAAACTATTCTACCCTATGGAACAAAGGCAGAGTTAACTTTGAGTTTGCACAGCCTGAGTTTGGCATGCTAACCTCTGAAAAACAAAGCTGTGCGGTTCTGAATGTGGCATTCTATGTGACCAAGTTCTAGACAACACTGAGATGATCAATGAGCGCCAAAAGATGATGAAGCAAAAGCTTGAAGTTGAACTAAAGCATCATCATAAGTGATTCTTTTTGCACAGCTCAGGTGCTGCACATCAACAGGACAACACAGCAGGAAATTAGGCGACCGATGCAGATTAACAGTTTAGGTAATAAGAAGTCCACATATGCTAAACCTGCAATAACTCATTTTTGGTCACTTGGAGAAAGCTGTGAACACAATACTGAAATATAATCAGCTTTTAAGATGATATTGCAAAGTTGTTAGCAAGCAGTTTACACATCCAGCGGTTACAGGCGGAATTAACTTGGAGTCGGGTGAATGTAAGTGTACAATATTTGCTTGTCTTTTAACTCTTTTACAGGTGCTCTGTAGTTAGCATTGAAAACAGCTGCCTCCTGCATCTGGAAATGATGCTGCTGAGAGAGGTGAGACTAAAACTGAACAGAAAGGTTGTGGGCCAGAAAAACAAAACAATGTGCCAAAAGATGCTTAAACTCTCCATGGAGTTGGGGGGGACTGCAGACTCAGGTGATAGTTCTCATGTGTCCATCAGCGAGCCCTTTCACACGTGAGGCAATATGAATATAAAACATTAATAATAGCTGCTTTAACAGCGGCCAGTATTTAATTTCTCCGACCTTATCTCAAGAGCTCAAGCTTTCTAGGTGTTTTCCCACCTCAACGATCTCTTCTCCTGCAAGTGACAACAGACAAAGAGCAGGTACAGCTGTGATGTATATCAAGCAGAGCCAAAATGTGGAAAATAAATAAATAAATAAATAAATAAATAAATAAATAAAGGCGTTTTTTCCACACAGATCCTGGAACATAGGACAGTGGCTCAACTGAGTGGTAACTTGATAGCAGAAAGGCTCACAGCAACAATGCTTCCTTGTCAGAGTTCTGGTTAAAGACATTTTTAGTGACCAACCCTTCAGTCAACATCCCTGGATGGAATATATAATTCATGCACACACAAAGGAGACACATGCAAAGGATTATGTATGAGACATTTTAAACATTTGATATATAAGCAAGCAGGAAATGGTGTTTTTTGTTGCAGAATAACACATTTCATAGAGAAAATGGGACGCTCACTTGAGCATTTAACACAAAGATGAAATCTTTCATTGCAAGAAAACAAAGATTCTCCAATAAAGAGGTCCAAACTCACATTATGTCACTCTAAAACACCAAAAAGTCTTGGACCTGAACGTGGACCCAGGTCAGCAGCTTCTCAGCACTGCTGATAATAACAGGCTTTTGCAGTATGCTTGTGTTGTTTGATGAGGCAGTGATAGGCAGAGGGTGAGAGCAATTAGAGTTGACAAGAAAATGCCTTAAAAGGAGTTTTTAGGGGCCTGTAATTAAAAAAGGGAGCACAAACAAAAGTGAGACTGAAGGTAAAAGGCAAAACACAAGAAAATGCCATTTTCTTATGTTCACTTATTCTGTGGTATTTTCTGTGTTTGAAACGAAATACATGCTATTAGCCACTAACACAGAAATGCAAATGGTGGTGAAGTTGCAATGATGCCGTGAGTGATTCAGCGCATAATAACTGTATTTACTGTATATTAATTCAAAAGAAAAGACAAATATGAAAGACATTCAAACAACTTATTTGCATAAGTTTACAAAAACTCATTTGGAACAAAAACAAAGAAGCTCCTTGCAAACAATGGGGCTTAGTGATTTCCTATTAGAAACTGTGGCCTTCATCCCAGGCTTTATTTGAAACTCTGCCGCTGACTGAGTGCCAGCTTTTGAGATTTTTCGGCACGCGCGCATCAGCAAGCTTAGCTGCGCATCCTTCACATGTCTAAACCGCAGGCTCCAGCAGATTAGTTGTGCAGGGTTACAACATTAAAGGAGGTTGACAGAGACAGACGAGCAAATGGCTGTTAAGTTTCCTGAATGTTAGTTGTTTCCTTCCACCAACTACAAATTCTTGCCCTGCCTTTAAGTCGTACTTAAAATAAACCTCCCCATCTAAATCAGCTCCTGGGACTCAAACCTTCATACAGCACCACTCAAAACTATTAGGGACTGTGTGAAAATTATTTGGGTGGTGAGAGGGGCTTAATTGGATTTTTATAGAAAAGCAAGTCCCTCCCAGCGTTATTGACATTTTTTTTTTGGCACTCTCCCAGACCCCTAGAAACCCCCACATCTCAAGCAAAGACATCCAGATACGCTTCCCGAATAATTTTCAGACAGTCCCTTAGTATACAATCCAGCCAGTCTTCAACTATCAGATAGATTTCCTGCTAGCTCGATCGTTCTGTGCCGTACCATCATGGGATCCAGTGCCCGAACCCTCTTCCACCCACTGCTCCCGTCTCCCGTGACTGACAGAAAGTTATGTTTTCACAACAGAGATCGCATTAGGCTCGTTGCCATGCGGTAACACTAAATATTTGCTGTATGCAACCAAACTATTTTCAGACCCTTTAATATTATACATGTCACGACATCAGCCCAGATTTTGATCAGGTGCACCATAACTGTCTGTACCTTTATCTTTATCTATAGGTTTTTTTTTTGTTTGGTCATATTTTTGTTGTTTATTGTTCTGGAAGTCTGTCTTCCCTTTCTGTAATTTGGTGGCCTGATAGCAGCTGACAGAAAATCTCTTTCTGCTCAGTTTTTCCACTTGGGATGAAAAAAGCTTCTGGCACAAATCTTATTACGTTATCAATCTGGTAGCTATATTTTCAGAAGAAACAGCATAACACCGTGCTGCATGGACGCCAAGACCACCTCTATTGGGTTGTTTTTTTAATGTTATCTTGATATTAAATACATTTTTGTCTCATGTCAACACAACTGATCATATTAACAATGTGCAGAAAGACATGGCTGGTGGTGCAGCCCAGACCAGATTTAATTTGGCACACTGTCACTGGCAAAATGGCGACTTGGCAGCGGCATGTGCACGCCGCTCAGCTGAATCTTCGCACAGCCTAGTTCATTATTCCGCCGTACACTGTCACCTGCAGCTTGTCAAAATGTAGCGTGATGGGTCGCAGGCCATAGATTGTTGGTTTACTTCCTGTATTGACAAAACGTAAGGCTAAACGTGAATTCTGGCAGTGACAGCAATTACACAAACACTGACTATGGTGCTAAATGCTCCACCATGCCCATAGTTGCTTTAGCCTGCTCCATCGCCACGGTCGCTCCTCCCTTCAGCTCTGGCAAACCAATCATTGCTGGCTGACGTAAAACTCACTGCTCCTGGTGTACCAGTGTGTGAAGGTGACCACAGGGACCACATTTAAAAACTCAGATATACTGTGAAATACTCACAGATCTAACTGGATGAATGAATAATTGAATTAGAATTAAAATATATTAAATGTAATTGTATGGGAGGTTTTTAAACTGTTGGGGTCTTTCAGTTGGAGACATTAATAAGCTGTAATTCCATGAAAACACATGACACAAATACTTTATATACTAAACTATACTTTAGTACAGTGTAAAGCTAAAAATACTTTTACACGGGTTTGTTTGTCAGTTCCTACTCCCCTCCCACACACCTGAGATTATCTGCTACTATCTTTCCATGCTGGTTTCTTCCTACATTCCCTGCCAGCCAGCATTGTACAGGTTTTCTCCTGTGAGACCAATGTTTACATGTTAATACATATAACTTTTGTGTAAATGTATGAAAGAGCTTGTGCTTGTGTGTTTGTAGGATGAATATAATAGGAGGAATGTAGTACACAGTATTGGGTTAGCATAAGTATTAAGGTTAAGAGATGAGGGTTCAGGCTGAGGTTAGAGGATAAAGGGTGAATAGGAGTCAGTGTGACGTCCCCATAGTTTTTAACTGAACAAGGATGTGTGTGTGCGAGTGGGAGTGTGTGCAGCTTGATATGTGGGTGTGTTTCATCTGTTCTATCAGGTGATAAGATTGCCACATATTAATTGTGAAGGAGGGAGTCCTGGTTACAGGTCAAACGATCTGTGCAGATCCACCACATCTGCGTGAAAAACAGCATTTTACAGGACTTGCTCAGAGACCTTCTGACCCTTAAAATACAACAAACGACTTGGTCCATAATGAGGCCACTTAAGGTGGGTGGTGTGGTGCAAAGCGAGGTACAATGACCTGCCTTGAGACACTGCGGCTGGAGCACTGCGCTTGCAAATGTGCATGACAAGTCGGTGGAAACATTTGGTTACTGCAGTTTGACCGCTGAGGATGCAGGCCTTTTCAAAAGAGGCTCTGTGAGCTCATATAAGGACTGTTTATGTCCCTGCTACAAATAAAAACATCTTAATGCTGATTGACGGGCTTCTCATGTCTTAATTATTATACAGTGGACTTCATGCAGCCAGAGAAAATGGGTACACCTTGTTCTTTAAGCAAAGCCCAAACTTGTGGCTCAAATTAGGCTGGACTTTGGCATTAGTCTGGAAAATGAGTGTATATCTCTCCCTCTTTCAGTGTGACTGCACACACTGTGTATCGGACCATGTCAGCACCTCACTCCAGGTAGTGTCCACACAGTGTCTCATTTTTCAACTAATGTTTATAATATTAGCAGGACAGGAGCAGGACAGTGAGAGTTAACTGTGCAGAATGGCTGCTGTGGATGGATACAAAAGCATTTGCTTAGAACAATGTAAACATCCCTGAATATACAAATGTGGTATAAATAGACAGAAAAAGAGCAACTGCAGTGGTTTCACTGTCACAGGGCGCCGCAGCATGAAATCTCCTGCATCTTCAGCTTGCGATCATTTGGAGGATAAGGATGACCAGCAAACAAGGTGAATACACAAATCTTACCATCTTGAACATGTTCAAAATGTCCGATCTGTTCAAACCTGACTCGGTTTCACAAACAAGTGCTCTGCACTGATCGTATCATTCGCCGACTAGCAATATGGCGAGCTACAAAACAAGAAGTGGAGCTCTGAAGTCTCAAGGACAACATTTTATGAGAGTGCAGCTGTGGTGCTTAATCTTGTGCTTGATGTCTCTGCGTATTAATCCTCTGTGTCTGTCAGATCATATCAAAGTTACCAATATGGGACATAATATCAAAGAATATGCATAGAGTACACAGTGTGAGTAAAAATAAGCAATACAACAGTAAATTACCGTTGATGTATAACACAGAATGTAGAGAATTGTTATAGAGATGTGTCATCTGTACGGTGGCTCAGTCTGCTGGTCCTCTCCTGGCTTTCCTCCAGCAGTTCAAAGACATGTATATAAGGTGGAAACTTCAAATTGGAGTGTGAGTGGTTGTGCTTCTTTATTTAATAGCCCTGTGATAGACTGGGTGTACCTCGCCTCTCTGCCAGTATGTTCAAGGAAAGGCTCCAGCCTCTTTATTCCCTGACTTGGAGTATAATTGATGGATGCTGACTGCAGGCTATTTATTGGAAAGGCAAGACAGTAATTTGGCCCTGTGGAATTTATGATCATTACCTGCATTTGATTTTGCGAGCCGCACACCCACTGCCCACTGCGAAGTGTGCTAAAAGATAGCTACGTGGCAATTAAACCGAAGAAAAGACTCACAATGATGAGGAGAATTCAGGTTTCAAGGAAGTATATTTAATATGTCTGTTGGGCCTTAAAGGTACACACAATGCATTTTGGTGCGAAACACTGAAACTAAAACTATTGCTACTTTCCACTAAAGACCCCAAATGACCATTAACAGAAATAGACCGAGTTTGACTGAGACTGTACATCAGTATTATTAAAATGTATGTTTTCACTCTGACATGCTGTAGATTACTGTACATTTTCCAGTTTTTAAGTTGTGTATTCAACAGTTTGCTCTCCCATATTTGCTCTGTGCCCCTATTTTACCTTTCTACGCTAAATTAACTCTGTTGTTTTGTCTCACATTCCTCTTTTGTACTGTCATCACTCCGGCCATCAAGATATCCAATGTGGCTAATCCTTATCTGGCATGTGTACCTGACAGAGGATATCACCTCCTCGTGGATCTCACCTGGACTTCCATCAATAATTCAGTGAAATCACAGGTGGTAATGAGTAATTATGGTGATTAATGTCAACTGAACCCCCAGCTGAGTGCAGTGGGCCAACATGCTGCTGACACTAGCTGCAGGCTGATCCCCACAGGACCCGATGAGAGCTGAACCAGAGCCCTCCTCTCCCTGTCTGTGCGTCTCTGGCTCTGGCGCCAGCACCCTGCACTCCTGCCTTCCTCGCTCTGACACTGATGCAGAGGATGATCAGAAGCAAACCGCTCCTTTTATTAAGATGTAAAGCCAGTGTCATTCCCTGAGTCTAATTTACTGTCTGCCTTTAAGCAGTAATGGCTGACCGTGTGGCTGTACGAACTTTTAATAGCATGTTGTAATGGCCATCGCCAACAGTCTCGCAGATTTACAACCTGCTCCCGCTGACCAAAGGTTCAGGAGTTTGATGTGAGTATCACAAGCATCAAGACGAGGCAGGTCACATTTATTTTTACTTCAGTGTTTACCAAATGGAAACGCCAGCATGGTTACTAATCATAATGTGGCGTGACAGCGCTTTGCTTTCAGAACTAGCCAAACAAGATCCTCCGTTAAACTGGCCGGCTGCCTGTAGCATGTGTCCTGTTTTGTACTGAAGGTAACTGTCGGTCCAATACGGGCACTCCCAAAGAAAACAAAAGCAAAGCTTCCTACATGTTGACGAATGGACATTTAATTAACAGGCTGCCTAAAGGATTTCCCTTAGTAGACATAAAGCTGAGTGGCATAAAGAACCTCCTCCACATACAGATATATGACAAACATCTGCGTGTCATCATACATGCAGGCATGAACGAAATTCCCTGAGGTTCACGACAACAATAAATAGCGGAGGGAGCAGCCACTGGAGCTAAGTTAAGAAAATAAACCACACATCAGGATGATCTCTTCTCTGGGATCCTCTGCGGCCCTGAACAGGATAAGTGGTTTTGAAAAATGTACAGATGGATCAGACTTTAGTTTAATTACAAAAAAATTGTAAACTTACCAATTTAAAAATAGGTTTTAGAAATTCATGTAGTCAGATTTAATTACAATTATGTATAAAGCTGAAGAAAACTAAAAACTAAAAATCTCTTAAATTGATGAATTGTTGGTTTTAAATCCAACTTTTTCTGTCATTACATTTCACGGTCCATTTGTTGCCTGTTCCAAGATTTACTTTTTCCCTTTTGTGATCGCTCACAACTTGTTTTAATAATTTCAGATACAGGTGTGGCACCTAAAATTAAAGTTCAATTTACAGAGCAACATCTAGAGCTCTGATTGGCCAGCTGCAGGAGTCTGACCAATCAGAGCTCCTAATTCAACACAGTGAATGAGAATAAAAAGTGGCACACTCCAGGCTCCACAATGCCTTTAAAGTTAAAGGAATAGTTCTTGGCTGAATTTCTGGCAGCTGCTCAGAGGTCTTTATGCTAAGCTAAGCTAACTGGCTGCTCACTGAAGCTACATAGAGAGTGGGTACAATCTTCTCATCTTCCTCAGTTACCAAAACGTCAATCTCTACCTTTAAGGTATGAGCAGCATATCACGGAAAGCAAGAAATGTAATATATTTTAGTGAAGCATGCCGCTGAGGTGGATGCACATTTTCCCATCGTCATCCCGACGTCGAAGGAGACGTTTATGCTTTGAAACGTGCATATTGTGAAAAATGCTGTGGAATCACAAAAACTTCCATTTATCATTTAAACATGAGCTTGAGATTGGAAGCATCTGCATGCATTCAGGGTGGTTTTTCAGGATGAAATACTTAAAATTAGCCTCAGAATAGCCTGACGCTGGTCTCAGACATCCCTCCCCAGAGTGTACGGTGGGACATTGGTGCCTTAAACCCTCAGTATTCCCTGTACACAGCCCCCAAGAAGAGACCCCACAAAATCTCTGCATGTGGTTCCACTCAGAGCATAATGAGCGTGATTTACCCACAACATGATGGTTGCGGAAGGCTGAACAGCTCTGTCTTTAAGCCGCCCCGCTCTCACCTCGACACATGGTCTCATACATCTATACATCTCCATAGACATCAGCTGGCCGAGGAAATGCTTTTGGGCTTCAAGCCCCACAGGATGCATCCACGAGGAGGAAATGTTTTCTGGTCGAACGCCATTTTCATGATTCATTTTCTCAAGATTCTTGATGCGTGTTACAGTAAATCTGATGTTATATATTGTACATTTTTTACAAGATGAAGCAGAGCCATCATTAGTGCTCTGGGATGTGAGGTTTTGTTTTGCACTTGCAGCCACTCCTTCCTCCTCCGTCCAGTCATGATTAGCTTTTCCAGCTAATGTAGAGTTTCCTGTGCAACAGAAAAGCTTCCAAACAAACTCACAGAAGGCATCTGCAAGCATCTGATGTACAGAAACGTCACAACAAACCGAACTGCGGTGAAGGTGTGGTGCGAAAAGAGCCCAAACTGAAATTACTGCGTGATTGAATCTGGATTCCAGTTGAGGATCGTGAACATGAAACAGACTGTGCAGAAAGATTTAAGCAGAGCTCGTCCTAAATGGAATAGCTTGACCCCTTTCGCTTTGTGTTTACACTCATCCCGCCAGCTCCTGTTCCGCCGTTGTTTGACAGGATGAAGACATTAAACGTCTCTCTTGTCTCCTCCTGGAAAAGCAACGATCGGCACTTCGGCAGATCCAAACAGCATCTCGAGGATCCGCTTGATTAAGAAATCTTGTGTTTGACAAATGGCATGTGATCATTCTTTCTGAATATGAGCACCCGAGATTTACACCCTCTGGCATTCTCCACTGGCAGTGAGTGGGAGAGTGACGACTGTGTGGACTTTTCCCAGCATGGGAGTGTTGGCACTGACCAGATGGATTGTGTTGTGAGTTGAAATGGAAGCTTGTGAAGTCCAGATGGCTGCCACGGATCAGGCCTTCGCTATATGCTGTTAGTCTTAACAGAGAAATACCAGAAGTTTCCTTAATACAACTGATTGGAACATATCATCTTTAAGGTTTCCATGGAGATGAGGGAAATATTCCCTGTGGGGGGTGAGCAGGTAATAAAAAAGGACTTTCTGAAGCCTTATTGAGTGCTCTGATGATTTACAGCCATGATTTACCGTCATGAACAGAGCAAATCCCGGACCGTTCTGCACAATGTAAAGCCAGTTTTTTTGCAGCTGATGTCAAATTTATCTCCATAGTTAGAATTTGTCTCACACAAAGTCGGGTACGGGGGTCGCAAATGTTTTAGTTACTCGCTGCTGAGGTCTAGTGCACTGGAGGAAGAATTTGCACACGATTAAACACATGATGTTGCAGATGAGACATCACATATTTGGGCTATATGGGTAAATACATTATTTACATCGGTCCAAAGTTGTGCAAAGTGAATCAAAAAAGTTATTCTTGAAAAATGACTTAAATAAAAAAATAAATAAAAATTAAATAAAAATAAATCATGCACAGTACACAAATGTAGAGCTCTTCTGTAATGGTGAGAACGCTGTCACGGCTGATTCCACTATCAACATCTCAGCTCGTGCCAGCTGCTATGCTTGACTAGACCAGGACCAGGTCCAGATCCACCAATGGCATCTTCTCACGCAAAGACAAATGAGCAGCTGTCAAGCTGTCAGCTCCACAGCGGTGACCTCCATCGACAGAAATGCCGTCCGATGGGGCCTCTTGGTCATCAAGTTTGAAGCGGCGCCTGTGTTTTGCTGTTGCCCGCTTTTCCCTTTTGTGAATGCACTCACAACTCCACAACTTCCTGCCCGATGAGTGACAAAGTGGAGAAGAAAAAAAAATCCATTTTAGCCTAAGTGGGACAAAAGGGAAGGGCAGGAAAAGCATGCTACAATACACACAATATGATTCAACATTTATTAGATTTTTGTGCTTTAGGCGTGGCTCTTATAGTTCAGATGCACACACAGTTCTACCTCCTGTAGTCATAAAAACTCAGTGAAACGAAGAAAGCAAATGATGCTATGTTTAAAGTGGGCCGACTAATCACTCGAGAATAGTTTGACATTTTGGGCTGTTTGCTTTCTTTACTGAGTGGCCAAGCTGTGTCTTTAGGTCACAAAATCCACCTACCAGCATCTCTAAAGCTCACAAATGAACATGTTATATCTTGTTTGTTTCATCCACAGAAAAACTCTTATTGTAACAGCTGCTATTTACCCATCCAGGGGTTAAGAAACAACATTATCATTCACTTGGAGTCATGTTTCTGGCCACCTGGTGAATCTAAGTCCGGCATTCACTCTCCTTTAGTTCTCTTTTTGATCTCCAGAGGCAAACATCTGCCTCTTTAGCTGCTAAATGTCCATCAGCTAGCTGCTAACTGTGTCTGTCTGCCATTTGCTGCTGAGTACATAGTATGCAGTTGCTTTTTAGAACTTTTTTTGCTGAAAACAACTTCCTGCTGCAGTTGAAAACGATGCTTGAAAGCAGTGAGAGTGAACAACCGCAGTAAAGTTGGGATCCGACAACTAAACAATGAGCTGAAAGTCAATATAAAGCTCCACAGAGAGCTCCGTGCAGATTTTCCACGAGTCTCTGTTCATCTATGAGTGACCTTTTTCACTCTGTCACACTGTCGACATTCTGTTAATTGATCCATGTTGTTACTGATTATGGCAGCTTTAAAGAAGAAATGGTAAAAATCAGTGGAATGTTCAGCGTGAAAATCGTCTAACAAGGTGCGTAACCGCCAAAACATGCCGTTCTTGTGACTGTTCCCATGTTTAACATCCCACTAAGCACAATGGGAATAAATGCAGAGCAATCACAGCTGCAGTCGTGGAGCTGATCAGACCAAAGAAGGAACTACTGTAGTTGTTGACGCGAGAGCTCGGAGCGTTGGATATCTGAAGTGAATCGCATAGAAGGCATTCATTCGCCTGATTGTTCTTCTTCAGTGCACTGACCTGAGTAACAGCCAGATAGCGATCTATTATTTTCTTCTACAGCTTTGAGTCAAAGGGAGGGAACTTATTTCCTGTTCTCTACAACTGGGCTGTCTCGTGCCTTGTGGTCTGCAAAGTTAACCACAGACCGTATGTACTGAGCGGCAGAATTAAAGCAGAGATAATGATTAATAATCGCAATTAAACCGCTAAACTTGCCAAAGTCGTGTAATATTTTTGCGTTTTCTATGCTGTTCAAGTGAATGACAAAAAATGTTGTTCAGCCCTGGAAGTGTGTGTTCGACTTAAGAGAGCATCATTTGTCAGTGGGAACAGAAGCCAGCAGTGGAAAAGCCTGTCACAGTGTTGACACAGTCAGGTGACAGATACAGTTAATGGGTTAACAAGCTTAGTCGCTGCTACTTCCAACGCATCAGTGACATTAAGATGAAAGAGCCGACGGTCATCACGTACAACCCCGGTTCCAAAAAGTCTAAAATATATATATATATTTGCTAACGAATCATGTTCACAACAACAGTTTCCTGAAGTGTTCCTCGTACCTCGCTCCATCCTCGCTTGTGAACCACTGAGCCTTTCCAGGATGCTCCTTTCATACCCAATCATGATGCTATCACCTGTTACCAATCAGCCTGTTTACCTGTGGACTGATCCAAACAGGTGTTTTTGGAGCGTTTTTGCTCCTGTCCCAACTTGTTTGAAACTTGTTGCTGCATCAAATTCAGAATAAGCAGATATTTTTTTGAATGAATGAATGAATGTCGATGAGGACTAAACATTAAACGTATAATCTTCTTACTGTTTTCTATTGAGTTTATGTCAAAAAAGATCAGCAAATTATCACATTGTGTTTTTTTTGTGTTTTACACAGCGTCCAAACTTTTCTATAATCGGTTTTACTTTTAAACTTAATAATGTGTCACACTGATAATCAATATTTTGACTATGATGACACACATTTTACATGCTGTAATACAGGGTTCGTTCTTTCCTTATAGTTATGTACATCTGTCTATGTGTGTGTGCGATTGTCTGCGTGTGTGTAGCTCTGATAGGGCACTAATCCCTGTATGGCTCCGGCACACAGGCACACTTTTCAACTCCTCCCCTCTGCCTTCAGCCAGGGTGTGATTAGAGCCAATGCAATCTTGGGCAACCTGCACTGAGAGAGCGAGAGAGAGAGAGAGAGAGAGAGAGCAAAAGAAAGAGTGGACAGCCACTCTGGTGCACTCTGGTGGTTCCTGCAACAGCGTCGCTGTTCCTTGATCTCCAACAGTCCAACTGTGGAGCTTTGTGGCTCGTGCAGGATTCAGCGGCGAACACTGCAAACTCCTCTAATCCCAGTGGACGGATTTAAATGGACGGGGCCGAGTTTTCTTCGCAAAAACTTTTTTTCGCTTGATGTTTCCTGGATTCACAAGAGTGCTGCAACTCCATGACCTGCAATTGTTTCGGCTCTGTGGACAGTTTGGATGGATCTTTTTGGGGAACATGTTGCTGCTGCCTACGCCAGGAGAACTTCCACAAACAATCACGACTCTGGAAACATGGAAAGCCACGACCGCCTGTTGAACACAGCCAAACAAGCCTCCCAAGGTGTGAAATGTAAGCAGCACCTGCAAAGTAGAGAGTAACTATTATTTATTGAGGAGCTTTTGATTGTGGGCAGATTTATGATGCTTTTGGGAAATGCAGATCCTTTAGCTTTGTTACCTCTGACGTGAAAAACACTCTGAGTTGATCCGGTGAATGATGGATGGCAACTTGAACACTTCAGTGTCTAATGTGACCAACAGCACGGGACCCTACTACAATGCGGCGGGACCCTGGAGCCTCATCATACTGGTCATCATCATACTGATCATAGTGGTGGGAAACCTGCTGGTCATCATCGCCGTGGCTCGCACTTCGCAGCTGCAGACGACGACAAACATTTTCATCATGTCTCTGGGGTGTGCGGACCTCATCATGGGCGTCTTTGTGGTGCCGCTGGGGGCCACTATTGTGGTGACTGGCGAATGGCAGCTCAGTAACACATTCTGTGACTTCTGGACTTCTGTGGACGTCCTGTGTGTGACGGCGAGCATAGAGACGCTCTGTGTCATAGCAGTGGATCGATATATAGCCATTACTAGGCCGCTCCGACACAAGGTCGTTCTCAATAAGTGGCGTGCCAGAGTAATAGTTTGTTTAGTGTGGGTTGTGTCCTCCTTAATTTCATTTGTACCAATTATGAAAGGGTTTTGGCGTGATGATGATGATACAGCGAAGAAGTGCTACGATAGCCCTAAATGCTGCGACTTTGTGACCAACAGGGCCTTTGCTATCATATCTTCTACAGTGTCTTTTTACATCCCACTGCTCATCATGATATTCGTGTATGCAAAAGTCTTTCTAATAGCCACGCGGCAGGTCCAGCTCATAGATAAGAATCGCATGCGTTTCCAGAGTGAGTGTCCATCAGCACAATTGCAAGTCGGGCCTCACATCAACAATGTCACGCCGTTGGCGTGCGCAGCCTCCAGCGGCTGCAACAGCGCCGTGCGGAGAAAGAGCGCCAAGCGGAGGCCGTCGCGGCTAATGCTCGTCAAAGAGCACAAGGCCCTCAAGACTTTGGGTATCATCATGGGGACCTTCACTGTGTGCTGGCTGCCGTTCTTTGTCGCCAACATCATCAACGCATTCAACAGAGGCGTTCCCTCGGAGAGGGTCTTCCGACTGTTGAACTGGCTCGGTTACATCAACTCCGGCCTCAATCCAATCATCTACTGCAGGAGTCCAGAGTTTCGTACAGCGTTCAAGAACCTGCTGGGCTGTCCGTGGCTGTCCACGCTGCGCCTCAATACTTTCTATAAAGAGCTCCGGACTCGCTGCTCCTGCTTTCTGTGGCAGGCTGAGTCAGGCACAGCCGCCTCTTTCCAAAAGTCTGCAGCCAGCAGGAGTGAAGGCAGTCTGGCCAGTATGCAGGGAAGCTGCAAAAGTGAGGAGGCTTCCTCTGGTCCTCTGCAGTCCAACGGCAGCGCACAGTTCACTGACTTATCAGAACCAGAAAACCAATAGTAAGTTCTTTTGTCTTATTTTACCCACACACAACAGCACTGTTTTATAATATAATGAATGTTTTTCACATTTCCTCTTCCTACAAGCACATGAATCCTTCCTCCTCTGCACGCACAAACTGTGCGTGTCCTCGTTTAAGACAGTTGAATGTAGGTTTTGACACCTGAACACAACATTATTCGTACAACTTTACATGCATTACAGTCAGTGTTTTAACTTTTCAGGTTTTTTCAATTAATAAGCTAATTAAATAAAGACATTTAATAATACATTATGAAATCACAGTGAACATTATTTGAGAGTAATCAGACTTTTAAACAAATCTCTGAGAAACTGAGGACAGTGGGGTGTATCAGGGAGTCCGTGACCGTGGCCACTGCTGTGAAAACTTAAATTTTTTTACTCTTATTGTCCTTTTTATTCATTTTTTCCCATCAATAAGTGTTACTCCACTGGTCTATCATGTGACATGTGAGCAGATCATTCGCACTGTGAAGCAGAAGGGTGAAGAATCGATGTCACGGAGAATCAAACAATTTACATGACTTACCGCTTTTGGACATCCTGTGGTAGATCAGCACAATGATGATGGTGAAAACACGCCAACGCAGTACTCATGTGCTTGTTTCACTTATAATGATACTTGCAGCAAAATAATCCAAAAGAAGAAGATGCCAAAAATCCATTTTCTCTTTTAGTGAAATCTAAAACTT
Organism: Chelmon rostratus; assembly: GCF_017976325.1. Lineage (NCBI taxonomy): Eukaryota > Metazoa > Chordata > Actinopteri > Chaetodontiformes > Chaetodontidae > Chelmon > Chelmon rostratus. The sequence continues at coordinate 25,825,606 of NC_055662.1, read as the reverse complement.
CAAGCATATTTCAAACAGTTGGACATTTATGGGATATTTTGCTTTTCAACAAATAATAATCCATTATTGGCTTTTGATAATGGTAACGGTTTAACTTCACGTATCTCCACATCCTCTTGTGCCGTATATGATGTTGCATGACACACTGTGTGTCCAATATAAAGACATTATCTAGGCATCCAAGATACTTTTAAACATATCAAAAACAGTCCAAGGGCTGAAAATTATTATTTTTTCTATTGCTTTACTGGCCACTGTGCATTTAATAAAAGCAGAAATCCGTATTTGGACATGGTCTAATACAGTTTGCTGCTGTCCAGGAATAGAATCGATTGAGTGGACCTATGCAGAGAAATAAATCATTTCTGAGGCACTGGCTGCTGTTGAGGTGATTCAATATCACAAAAGTAAAAGCAAAATTTATAATGTTTGGATTTGTATGCATGATTCAATAAACATTTGAGGACTGTAGCTGTATCGGTTACTGCACTGTGTTACCTGTAATCAATCCAGCTGATGTCAGTGTAGTAAAGATAACAGATGTGCACAGTTTTGGGGAGGAAAGCATGTTTTTGCACATTAGTTAATAATAGTAAACAGTATCATGGATTAGTTTTGTTTTTATAGAAACCTCAGTGGTGTGAATCCATTCATTTTGTTAAATTTTCAATGTTGCATGATGATAAAAATGGCTGTAATGTGGTTCTGTAAAGCCACTTGCTGTGTTAAAGGCTGATGGCACATTTGAGGACATTTCTAAATATTAGTGCAGCTCTCTGCCTGTCAGTGGGCCTCAGTGTGCCCTGCCCAACACCCCCTGCAGCAGATAAATCTTTATCACTTATGCACAAGACGTCCCCCACAACTGAGGAGGCTGTTTACAAGACTGGCGACCAATGAGAACACCCCTGTTGACACAGGTCAGCTGGGGTTGGACAGCTCAGTATCTGAGTCATCATTATTCTGGTACATCACAGCGTGTTGACAGCAGGCCTGTCACAGAACACAGGAAAATATATATTCTGGAAGGTTTTCTATCCATGAGGTAAACTGTTGGCTCTCTCTGGTGTAAGAGTTGTGCAACTTACATAGCTCACCTCAAATATTTTCTGTAAAATTCAATTTTGTGCTCTGAATTTCAATTAAGTTGAAACTTTTTGTTTTCGAAATTCAACAAAAAAAGTTTTATTTTCATCAGACTCTTAAATATTCCACAAGATTTCAAATTCAGTTCCTCAAAAGCTTTCTGCTGGTTGCAAAATTAACTCCACGTTACTCCAGCACAAACCAAAAGCTTTAAAAGCCAAAGAAGACAAAGAATATCCGTATGATTGTTCAGACTAGCTCATAATACTGATATTGTTTGGCTGATGTCTCCAACATGCATCATATGAAAGGTTTTAAGTGCTATTCCATGGTCACAAATTGAAAGTGTAGGTTGTGCATGTTGATTCCTATTAACGTGCACACAGTAAGTTTGATTAAAATCCACGCATTTCATTTCAGTAGTGTACATACAAATATAAAATGAGTACAGCTTTGTACAACTCATCCCTACACTACAGCCCTCGTCCTGCCATGTGAATTCCCATGAGTAACCCGGTTTTATGACAGGGGGATGTTTCATTTTAAATATTTACTCTGCACACGACATCACTTTCCTCTTCTTCTTTTTCTTCTCAGTGGACATAATCAATGGGGCTGTAAAATGAGAGACATTTAGGGGCCTATAAAAGTCTTCCTTAAAAGGAGTCTGGTGTGTTCTGTAGTAAATCACCCTAAGGGGAAGGCTCAGCGGACTCACCCTGCGCTTTGAGCAGGATTACAAACGTAAGTGAGACCAGCCGCTCCAGAATGACTCCGGCGGGGAAGGCGGGTTTAATAAAGGAATATGACACGCCGTTCCAGTCTGGCCTGCTGAAGCGGTTCGTTTTTGCCAACAACGCCATGCCAGGCAGCTCCTCGGTCATCCCTGTCAGCTCCCTGTATCTGTTTAACCAGCAACACAAAGGAGCAATTGAGCAGCATATTTCCTTTAAACCCTGTGACAACATGCAACAGCGGGTTTAGTTAAGTCTGGAGCTGATGTATGACAGGGCTGATAAAACAAGCGCTACAACCGCTGACATGAACGGTTACTAGGGAAGAGTGGCTGCGCTGCACTGCACAGAATGGTCATCACCAATAGTTTGTTTTCACAGAAATACATGCAGGCATATCGCCGCGGCCCTCATCAACATCCACAGCGGCCTTCGGCTTCGTCACGTATGCACCGTGTTACGTGACAAGTGCACAGAATCCCTGCGCGACAGCGCTCCTAACTCCTCTTTCCTGATCACATAAATTTAGATGTTTTCGGTCGTCAGAGTGGAGGCAAAGCTGTGCCGTCCACATGACTCTTTGTTTTTCCACAGAAGGACTCGGGGTTTAGCTGTGTCTTTCTTTGTTTTTGTCAGAGAGGCTGCTACTGCATTAGTCCCAATAAACGTATTGAAGGTGTTTCAGACAAAATCTTCACGTATTTGAAAGGCATCACTGTGTGCTATGAGCAGAGGGAGTTTGTTAGCACAGTTTATCCATGATTGAGAACACTAAAGTTAAGCTAACAGAGAGCGGAACATTTCATTTCGAAGAGCAGCAAACCAGCTAGTTTGTGGACTAAACTGCAGAGTGAATGTGGAGAAGACCTGAGGAGATTCTGCCTGAGAGACTGGTTTAGAAACACAACCGGAGCGCTCCTCTTGAGCACAGGCGCAGGACTAATGTTCCTGCAGAGTTCCAGTGCAGGAGCCATGCAGGCATTGACAGCACAGAACAATATCATCATTAGATGACACTCTACAGGAAACGCTGCAGCGCTGCATCACAATTAAAATATGAAGAGACACACGCGAGGAAACAATTTGTCAACATGTTGCTGAGAAAAAAGCATGTAAAAACTGAAAAAAAGCAACTACTATGGCCATTAAATGTACACTAAAATATTTTCCATTAAAACAATACTAGAGGAGGATAAACATTAATAAGATGTCATGTGAAAAGCAGGCAGTAATGGCACAGGGACAAGAAATCACTGAGGCTGATCTGTCTGAAGCAGCGTCTGATGGGTCCCAACAAGCACTGCAGGCGCATGCACTCGCTGGTTGTTTCTCATGATATAAAACCCCCCCCCCAATAAATATGGCATATATTTGGATATATAGTCTTATTCTCAGCTTGTAAACTTTCAGCTGCGGTGAGCTTGAGAAGCACAAATAAGCAGACATTACACAAAGCACAGAGGGACGGCGGAGAATGTCGTTCCCAGTATAAATACAGACTCACTAAAGTCACTACAAGTGGCTCATTACTCCAAATGATTGTGTAAATATTTCAGACACATTAGTTGACGACTCATGAGGACAAATCTAAGAGGACATTGTGTTTATAATGCTGGCATCTCAGGTTTATAAGTAAGTGTGTTACTGGAACAAATCGTATCTTTACAGCAGCTAAATATGTCGATATTATTGCAATTATAATTATTTCTGGCACATGCACGCTGTGTCCTCCCAGGGTGCCCAGTGCTGTATTAATGGACGCCTTGTTATTGCAGCAGGGGTGTTAAATTATAGCATGCTGTAAATATGGAAGACAATTTAAGAAATGTGTAAACAGTTATTTCTAATGCACGACAAGCGATGTGTTTAACAGGAATCTGAATCAGTGACAAACATTTCGCTGTAGAGCCTGATTGACAAGCTTTTTACAACGCTGAGCTGCTGATGTGTGGCAGCTAACAGCCTCTGTGATATGAAAGTGGTCTAAGCGCTGATATGATGAGTTAAAGCACTACAGCGAGCACACGTTATAGGACAACCTGATGTTTTGATGGTGCTTTAGGAGGGGCCGCCATGCACTAATGCTTTTTCTCCTGTGCCGTGAACCCTGTAATACTGAGCCTCTCCCTGCAGTGCGCTCACCTAACTTCACACACCAGCATCCATAATGTGTGTTTAGGTAGCTTAGAGCGAGATCAGGCCCAAGAGAGCATGAAACAAGGAGCAGGATAAAGCAAAACATGATGGTAGTGACCTGTGGGAAACCCCCAACGCTCCCTTTCAAGCCTGCCTGATATCAGGACTAATCACAACGCATCACGCTCTTTAAATGGAGGCGGAGAATTGAGCAAACACTTGAGAGCGGTGTAACTCTAACTTGTTATGGTTTGGACAGATAAAAAGCAATAAATCGTGAGTGGATTTCACTTCGTTATCGCACCCAGTTTTCGCTGTATGTTATTATATTATATAACAGCAGCTAAAATCTACTACGGCTATGACTGAAGCTCTCAGTGTCAGCACTGTGTATCACAGTAATTAAAGGATGATTGTAACCATTGAAACACAATCATGATACATGAAACCTTTAGAGTTTTTTTTTTTTTTTTTTTCTTGCTTTTTTATATGTTGTCAGTTGTCAGTATGTCAGTTCTTGACTTTGGGCTGACTTCTGCTTCCCGAACACTTGTCCTTGCAGCCAGCTGTTCTTAATTATATGTGATTCTGGGTGCTAATTCATTGAAAACATTAATTTAACATCTGGCCTTATTTTATTTGCCTTTTTACAGGGGAAATCATCTGTAGCTGAATTATGTGACTGGTTTTAATCTCAGTTTGTTACATAAACCAAACAAAAACTTAGCCATCTTAATGCAAAATGACTTTATATTATTTTGGAGGCTTTTGTTTGTGGTGCTGTTGATTTGTATTACATTAGAAAGGTGTTCCTGCTACTTATTCTAGACAGGGAATGGACAAAATATTAGCAATAGAGCTCAATAAAATAAGTCTCATACAAAACCTCCATCCATTTCAACCAAAACTAAACACTGAAGGATTTATTGCAGGACTGTTTTGACATGAACTCAACTGAAAACAGCACAAAGACAATATATTTAATGTTTGACTTCATCAGCTCCATTGATTTTTTGATGCTTTGTTCCTTTAACATGACTGGAAACCCCAAAATATAAGCAAACTGTCTGCAATTTGTGATTTAAAATAATCCAACAACTTGTGTGTGAATGTGACATTAAACAGAATGTATAACATCATATTTCTGTTCAGTCATCCTCCTTCCTTTGACATGAGTGACAAAGCCTCGAATGATTCTACTGAACAAACTAAAAGTCCACAAAACTGGGATTTTCATTCAGATGAGGCCACACTGTGTATTGCTTCCTGCATATTTTTTCCCTGCATTCACATTTCAGTAAAGCTTACAGTCTCAGGTAATTTCTGTCTTCCTGTGGAGACATGTCCAGCGGAGGTGATAGCATCAGAATTCTTGTCTTGTTGGGAAAAAAACATTTCACAAAGGATAAAAGGATGAGGCCAACTTTGCAATAACTTTCTGTAGTTAGCAAGAAAAATGAAATAAAAGGAAACAGGTGCAGCGATGACACTGTTTTTCCACATGAAAACAACAACCTGCAGATAATCTGTGAGACAAACAAACCACCATTGTTGTTGTGGATTTTTCTTATCCGATAGAAACTGAAACACTGTGCAGGGTGTGAGCAGCACAGGCCAACAACTCATACGGTACATTTGTTGGCCAGGTCACATCTTCCACAGCAGCACACCAAGTCAAAGATATAATGAGGTTCATGATGAGATAGCTAGCTGGCCTCAGTGTCTGGTGCATCTCAATTATACAAAACCAGTGAGGCTAAGAATTAGACCATGTGTTACTGATTGTGATGACATACCTCCCCATGTGATGTCACCTCCTCCACATGTTACTCATGTCTGCTGCAGCAGTGGCATCCGCTTCAATAGAAACACATCATGCTAATATGTCCACCTCTTTTCAGCTTCACGTTGCAGGAAAAGGACGGCTGAACTGTAAAATGTCAAGCTACTGACTGATGATACTGTGATTCCCGCGAGGGCTGAGACCAAACAGCGGCGAGGGCGAGCCAGAGCCGAGCGCAGCTGGACTGACCGTAGAGAAACGGCGGATCCGGTCCGGACAGGCATCCTGCTGCTGCCTCTGTGGACGGGAGACGGGCCGCTGCACCTCAGCACTTCGCAGTCTTTAGGTGACACCGATGTTGAGCCTCCCAGCGTCACCTAAATACTGTCCCTGAATGAGACAATCCTGCATGTTTTCAATGCATTCCAGTGAACCTCTGGACACAGTGTGTGTGCCCGGTGGTGTCAAAAATCACAGCGTAAACTAATTTTGTGCAGTATATTATCTGGTAAGTTATCTATTTATGATACACCGAATCTGTAGCAAAATACAAAAGGACTTAACAGAAGGTCATAATTCTGGCAGAGGCTTCACTGAACAGTTAAGAAAGCTTCATTTTTATGGCACAAACTCCTCAGTGTAATATCAGCTGAAGCAAAGGGCTGTGCATTCAAATATCCAGTTCTGGTGTCTGTTTTCAGTCTTAATATGTCTCTTTTGATCCTGGAGTCATCCTGCTTAAATTATGTTTTACACCACAGCTGTGGAAAATACTTGTTTCTGATTGGCTGGCTGTTAAAATCTTACATCAGGACAACTAAAACATAACTCCTGTCAGCATTTAAAGGTGAAGTGAGTCATTCAGGAGAAAGATTGCTGATATTCATGTCTCCTCGGGGTCCAGTAGCTGTCTGCTCTGTGTATTCATGGCTCCTCTGACTGGCAAATATTGCATCCAATCAGCAACAGGTGGCGTTCGTTTGTGCTCGTGCGCAGGAGTAGGGGGAGAGGAGGGAAGTCTGGCATGCTAACGTGCATTCTCATTGTGAAGGAGAAGATGGCAGCATCAGCAAGGGTTCTCCTGAATGACTCAGCCCACCTTCCCTTGCAGTGTAAATCAGTGTGCAAGGTACAGTATTATAGCCTGCAGGTAACCACAGCAAGACACTTCTGCTACATGCTGTGTTAGCGGTAAACTCAGTAAGCAGCCATGTTCAAGTTCAACGACACACTCTGAAATGTCCCAATATAGAAAAGTGATGGACTTGATTGAGGAGACGTTGCCTCCACCTCGTCCATTGTTTTTTATATATCAGGTCTCCGTGTTGTGTGTTACGTAACATCATCTGTTGCATTGAGAAATAAAATATCAAACTGTGTAACGCTGCTCATCTGTGCTCTGTGTGCAAGGCCATAGTAATATAAATCATAAAAAACTGGATGTATAATGTTGAAATACCGCTGAGTTTATAGCATTGAAGCATCTTACTTGAAACCCAGATCAATCTGGATTAATACGGTTTAAACCAAACGTAACTATATTCAACCGGTCACCTTCAGATCTTGATTGGTAAAATTCAGACAAACTCCTGAACCCTGTCTCGCCGACTGCTGAAATATTTGTTTGTTACATGTCGACTGGTGACAAATGCTTTCAGTAAGTTCAAGGTCATCATCCGCCAAACCGATCTCTGCCGTCCTCTGATTGGATGACCGAGGGTGTGTGTGTGTATATATGTGTGTGTCTGGAATGTCGGGTTTCAGGAGACTATGGTTGAACCCAGACGCAGACACGAGGGGGGCGCTGGTTTGATTTAACTAAAAAAGGTAACCAAAATCCAAAACTCAAGGGATTATGAAAAACTCTCACAAGGGTAGATGGGCAGAAGACAGGGAACAAAGACAAAACAGGGAAACACAAGAGACGTAGCATGGCTCATGGACAAAAGACAACACTAGACAAACACTTACTAGAAACATGGCGTGGTTAAACACTAAGACAGCTCACAAGAAACACATACATGGAGGATGGCACGGGAACAGACGACACCAGAGGACGCAGGACGAACATTTACATGATTTGTGACGAGACAAGAGAAAACACACACAAGGAACGTGGCTTGGCTAGAGATGTAGACAACACTAAAGAATCTCATGAACGGGGCATGGCTCGGGAACAAGGACAATTCTAACACACTTTCAAGAGGCATAGCAGGGCTTACAAACACTACAGACGCCAGACAAACATTTACCAGAAACGTGGCATGATTAAAGACAAAGACAACATTAGAAACACACTTACATGGAACGTGGCATTGACCTGAACAAAGACACGGACTTAAATACACAAGGGAGGACGGCTAATGACACACAGGTGAAACAGATCAGACAATCACAAAGGCGGGAAAACACAGGAAGTAAAGCAAACAAAGAAACATAACATGAGCCTTCAAAATAAAACAGGACGTGACAAAAACAGCCTATGATAAGACGAAAGGAAGAATCTTCAACATAAAACAGGCGTGACAAACACGGATCATGACAGAACAAAAGAAAACAATCATTTAAATATTGCAGCAGTGATCGAAGCAGCATGCAGGAGTTCGTCTCATTGTTTTCAGTGTTGCGCCTGTCTCACATTCATAAAGTTCAGACAACAGAATTCAAGATTAAAAAACTCAAACTTGAACATCTGGGCTATAGAGGATGAGTAATCAAGCCTGAATGTCCAATCAGGTTACACTCTGTCAGGCACATGATCCAAAACAGGTGAGCGACCGGAAACCGCCTGAATGTTTCATCTGCATTTACATGTTTTATCAGAATTTATTGACCCAAATTTTCGAACTGCAAAAGTTTAAATAACCAACTGGAAATTTCAAAGAATTCAAAGCACATTAATCCAGATAGAAGACATCTCCTTTCTGTTTACCATCTGAGATGATTGTGGCCTTTATTTGCCTCCGTACACACAGTCTTTTATCACAGTTCATCAGCACTTACACAACAGAGCTTCCCAAACTTGTCTTGTGACCTCTGCTCACAGGTTACGACCACAATGTGGACGTAGGTTGTGTTGTGTCAGGAAAGACAGATTTTTCCTTGTTTCATTTTAAGCAATTTTAGGGGCCTAAAGTGGTAAAAAGTATTTCATATCTCACAGAAATATCTTTCATTTTCTTTCTGATCCCTTTAATCGTTTTGCGAATCCCTCAGATTTGTCCTGTGACGGTCGTGACCCTCACGTTGGGAAGAGGCAACTCTAAACCAGACTCTGCTACTGTTTGAGCAAACATCAGGTTATGGCACGAGAGGAATTTCCACGATTTGTGACTTTAAAATAGAAACAAAGAGCCAAACACATGATATCTGAGGCGGGCTGAGTGACGACTGAACATCATCCGAGTGGAAGCAATTATCCCGTCTGAGAGTTCAGCCACATTCTCATCAGCTGACTCCTGTTACGACGCTTTCCACAAGCAGGATTCCATCAAATCAGTCAAAACAGTTTTTTTAAGGGAAAACAGAAGAGGTACAACTGGGACGATTTGATAAGATGTGAAGACAAGAAACAGAAAGTGAAAGCACGACTGAGATTCAAAAAGTTGGGATGCAAGACAAAACAATGTGATCTTTGGCTAACTCGACTGAAAACAGCACAAAGTCAATATATTGAATGTTTGACCTCATCAGCTTCATTGGTTTTTGTAAATATCTGCTTATTCTGAATTTGATGCAGCAACAAGTTTCAAACAAGTTGGGACAGGAGCAACAAAAGACTGGGAAAGATGTGGAACGCTCCAAAAACACCTGTTTGGATCATTCCACAGGTAAACAGGTTGATTGGTAACAGGTGATAGTATCTTGATTGGGTATGATACTCATTCACAAGCGAGGATGGAGCGAGGTTCACCACTTTGTGAACACATGGTTGGATAAAGAAGATTAATACATGGACTCAGGAATACTTTATAAAACTGACTTTTTAAAATCTGGTTCGTAATAAATCATGGTCAAAAACAAATATCACATATTTCAAGAGTCAATCTACACATTTAAACCTGTGAGCCCAATCGTTATTAAAATGTCAGCCCACTCATTTGTCTTGTGGCTCTGCAGAAATCATTTTTAAAGGATGTGTTCTCATGGCAACTCTGATCAAACGCCGGTGTTTGATTAAACGTTTTCAATCTTCTTTGAAGCCGCAGTTTTTTCTCTGGCTTCTCCTGATTGCACATGCAAATCTCTAGACTTTAAACATGCGTGCCTGTGCCAGGCCTGCGCCAGATAGATATTTTCAGAACAGGCTGCACGTCAGACAGAAACAAAGTCCTTTGACATCAGATTCCGACTTCAGAGCTCACCAGTTAGGAGCAATTAAATCCAATCGAGTCAAGGTGGTGGCGTGATTGCGGCGCATACCACCGAGTCCAGCTTCCGACCTCGACCATGACGTCCTCTTTCTCACCCTCAACAGCCTCATTATCTGACAGTGAAACAGGAGATGTGAGAATCCAGAAAATGACCACAAGCCCGGTGTCAGAGCATCAGCAGCGGCTTCTTTTTTAAGATTTTGGCTGTTACCTTTGTATTTCTTTTGTTTTTCGGCTGCACAGATACCCCTCAGATATTTGAGCTGCAGCCACAATGCAGTTTAATGGAAGGGAACACAAGCTCAGCGATCGGCAAAGTCAAAGGTAAATATTTTTGAATGCCCTCAGAATGAAATGAAAGGTACTTTTTCCTACACACACCAATATGTGCTAACAAATAACAACCACACAAGGAAAAATCTATCACAGAGAGGGCAAAGATACACATTTCTGTGCTGACAGCTGAAGGCAGATATTGCATCTTAGGAAAGGATGCAACCCTCTCTGTCCTTTTGACTCAGAATCCACTTTTGCACATAAATAGCTGGTTATCTGCAGGTTGTCAACAAGAATTCATAGAAATAACACAGTGGATGAGGTAGGCTGAGGAAAAGAGTGTCCCTTCAATGACTCCTTCGCTGTCAGCTAATTGACAACAGTAACTGGCTGGTTTGGCCATCTACTGCCATCTAGTGCAGTGACTTGTGATTACCCTGCTTCATAAAGTGAATTACACAACCTCGTTGATTGTCTCTGCCATATAAGGGCTTCAAGATTTTTGCACCTCCAGCCTTTCAGTTCACTGCTCCTTCTTCATCTCCGAGTAATGGCCGGCCTTCAGTTTTCTGCTCGGAAGAAAAAGCTCTACTTCTCAGATGCCTGATGCACCAGCATGTTTGTGTTTGGTTATGATTTAAAGAGCATTACACTGCAGAGAAACTGGGTGTCTCTTCTTCATACAGAATATTACTCCTTATGTAGTCTGAAGCACACTTTAATTAAAAAGGCAGATCATTTCTACAATCAAAGGAAGTGTGATGTAGCCTGGGGATCAGTTAAATAAAGAGAAATAAATCCTCTCCAAAACGTGCAGAAACAGCCTTTGTGCAGCTCATTTTGATTTCATGTGCTAATTAAATGCTGCCTCTCAAGCCTTTGTGTCTTTATTAATTTAAGGAGGCTACAAGGCTTTTTAAGAAGCACCAAAACAAACCTTAACGAGCAGCAGGGGGGTCCACTTTGAACTGATTGGCTGTCAGAGGATGGAGGAAGCACATGTGGGGGCTGCCTCCTCTTCACCAAACCTGCAAACTGATGCCTTCATTTCGACAGGGGCTGACCTGTTTGATGATAGCTCACTGCGATGGCCAAAGTAAACTCACCAGAGCCACAAATTAGCTTGTGACAAACTCATCCATCAGCGTTGCCGGGGTGACAGTTTCCAAATACGTGCTGTAGCCTAGCAACAGTGGCTAAACAAAAGGCTCGCAGCTAGCGGGGCTGATTTGCCTCGCTGGGTTCAAGATGAGCCGACCCGACAGCAGCACTGATGAAAGAGGGGTCAGCCAAAATGGAGACCCAGACCCGGAAGGTGGCCTCTCTGAGTTTACCAATGCTCACACCGCAGCAGCGGGTCCTGAAACACGGCTTCTGTCCGCCTACAAGAGAGACACTCACGCCCGCAAAGTTTACCTGGCAGGGAGAGGTGAGTCCGCTCGTTTTCTCTCGTTTCAAGCTGGAAACAGGAGCAGAGGATGGAGTTTTCCAGCCAATGAGCTCCAGCTCATCATGTGTCACCTGATGTTAAACAGCTGGTCACGAAAACGTCGGAAATAATGTGCAAATGAGTGAGAACAGGTGATCTGAGCAGCCTCCTCTGCAGGCCTGCAAACGTCTGTAATATAGCATGAAAGTGCTTGTTGGTTGGTGCTGTATATGAGTTCATCAGGCTCCCCCAGCTTTAAATCTGACCAGAGGACTTCAGCAGATTACAGGGTTGACACCTGCAGTCCACTAGATGCAGACACTCTGTAAAGTACTTCTAAATGCATGATGCAGCAGCTCCAGGATCTGTGAAAGACAGGGATCAAGTGTCCATGTGATGTCAGCAGCAACTTTCAGAAACCTTCTCACCATAATCAGAGGTTTACAGGCTGGGAAATGGGGGCAGCTGGGGGCTCCGGGTGGACCTGAATCCTGAAATCACTTCACACCTTATTATCTTCTCAGCGGTACAATAACGATCAAAATCTTCAGCACACAGTAGAGGACCACGCTGCTTAAAGGTTTTACCTTCTTGCTGCCTCTTCATGAATCACACATTAAAACTGGAATACACATATTTAAGATCTGTTAATTCTATTTTAAGGTGGACTTTCTGAGGGGCTCCATTGCACTTTTCTCTCGTTGCGACCTTTCTTTTCCTTTCCAATCCCTAAAGCTTTGATATGTTGATGATGTTTTGCAGTTTGTGCTGCGTAGGCTGAAAAAAGCATCTTTTGCAGAGTATTACAGCGAGGACGGGAACACCTTTGCGCTGCGTCTCGTTGGAAAGATAAAGCAGCAGTTAAGCGCTGACCCCACCCTTCGTCCAGAGTATCCACCTCCTCTCGGCTTGGCAGATTTCACCCGGAGAGCCACAGAGGTTGCTCTGGGGAAGAGCTCCCGAGCTATAGTGGAGAACCGGGTAAGCTCGGCTGTACATAAACACATTCATACACCTGAATATAGCTTAGGTATATATTTACACCTCAGTCTGAACAGCAACTAGACAGCTCTTGGCGTTTCCTCACTTCCTCACAGGTGTTAGGTGTCCAGACTCCTGGCTTTACCGCTGCTGTACGCCTTGGAGCTGAACTCTTGAAGCACTGGTACGACGTCTGCGCTGCCTGGTGCGGGCCGGTCTACCTCTCTTCCCCTTGTGATGGTAAAAGCTCACGTCCTCTGAACAGCATTTCAACACACACCTGCGAGTGTGCCGGCTTTAAACTGCGGGTGTGCGTTTGAGTACGGTCTTGAAACATAAACAGTACTGTGCTGGAGCTAATGATCCAAGTGGGGTGATTGCAACTGTATGCACTACTCCAGACATTAAAAGCCTAAATTAAAGCTATGTACACATTAGTAGACACTCAGAAAGTAAATAAAACATTACTTATCACAAGAGCTTAAAAAAACAGTAATTTAAGTTTAAAGAGGTAACTATTAAATGTAACTACTCTTTTTTAGAGACTAGCACAACACTCCAGATAACGTGCATGACAGACAATGGACAGTAATTGTATCCATAGCAACATAAGTGTCTGAGACATACAGAAAATTAGATTTCTGATGTGGACATGGGTGGATGATAAATGTCCATAATTACAAACATGTCAGACATTCACTGAGGGGATTTTACACCTTTCAGACTCAGTGTATTCACTTCATTTTTGCAGACGTAGATGATTCAGTGGAGATTTGGAGACGAAGGACGCCTGTGAACTGTGAATTTTGAATGTGCAGCCACATGCAGACAATGTGAATGGTTCGCTCTCTTAATTGTCATTGTCAGAATCAAGACATGATGTTTGAGCTGGTGGAAATATACGGTTTGCAATAAAGATAGCAGTGCTTTATCAACATCTGCTCCGGCTAGAAGTCAAACAGTTGGATTATTATTATTATTTGAAATCACTTGCAGTAATGGCTCCATCCTGTAATTTGAATTTAAAGCGTATTGACATTGAGGAGTTTGTCTTGATCCTCCCTGCAGACTCATTGGCTGGTATCTTCCAGGCAGCGGGGATCCAAGACATCCGTGAGTATTATTACTGGGATGACAGGCAGTGGGGCGTTTGTTTGGAGAAGCTTCTGGAGGATCTGGAGAGGGCTCCGGAGCGAAGCGTTGTTGTTCTGTCGGCGTCTGCCCACTACCCGACCGGAGCAGACCTCTCTCAGGATCAGTGGCCTGCGATTGCGCAACTCATCACGGTAACTGACGTGCACTTTCACGCTCTTTAACAGAGGATGGGGATTTGTTTATCAGACAAGCAGACCCTCACTCCTACTTAGATCATCACCGGCTGTCTTGGCACTGTTTCCGCAGAGGCGAAGGCTTTTCCCTTTCCTCTTGCTGCCTGCTCAGGCGCTCTGCTATGGAGATTTGGAGCGGGATGCCTGGCCTGTCCAGTACTGTGCATCGCAGGGGATGGAGCTCTTCTGCGCTCAGTCGTTCTCCCACTGCTTTGGACTATATGGTGAGAAAGTGATATTAAGAACATCTCTCATTTCAAGGATTTATGTGTGTCACTCATATTCCTTGCTGCAGAACTTGATGGTATCATATATATACATCTGCTGTTGCTGTCAATCGCACCACTCTCACTTTACCTGTAATTTTGCCTCCAAATGTGTCAGGAAGGTGGGGACTTAAGGGAGACTATGAGGGGAACTAGGGGTGAATTTAAGGGTTGAACCCAGGTGCAGACACAACGGGAAGCATGGATTAACAACACGCAACACAACGAGACAAGACTAGGACAACACAAGGAACTCACTAACACACAGGGCAAGACTATGGATAATACAATAAAAGGAAAACTCAATCAGGACATGAACACAGACAAACCAAGGGACAGGCTAGATTGTAATTAATAAATTTATTGAGACAACGAAAACCTACAACTAAGGAAACTAATTAACACACTCAATAAACGCAACGGGGCATGGATGGAACAGGGACAGCACAAGAACTAACTAACTTAGAACAAGACTACTAAAGACACCAAGACTAGCAACAGGAGGTAACATAGAACATGACAAAACTAAAACACTATGGCTACAAAACTAGAAAACCAAAAACGCTCCTTAAGGAGGAAAACACAAAAGGCTATGAAACGGACTGACCAACTGAAGAACTTGGTAAGAGAAACTAACAACTCAAAATGCACTCCTAGCAAATTGAGGAACAAGAATCTGAATAACAAAAGTAAATAAACAGAAAATCGCTCTTAAACGAGGAGAATAAATCGGCTAAACTATAACTTAAGACAAGAACACAGAAACTAGATTATAATGTAACAAACAAATAACACTATGAAAAGAACATGGCAGGGAACGATAACTAACGAGGGAAACGCAGACAACAATAAGGACGCGGACTCTACATACGACAAGACATGAACAAAGACAAGAACACGGCGATAAACAAACCAGAACTGTGGCAAGTAAAGACAAAGTCGAAACAAGGAACAACTCAAACCTGAACAGAAACGCGGACAGGAACAAAGGAAACGCAACATGAAACACTTACATGAAACAAGACAACACTCTTGGAACTAAGGAACTAGGGTAGAACTATGACTATGGTGAAGATGGGTGGCAGCAAGGTTACACAGACAATGACCCGACAAGGACAAAGGGAAGACACGGACTTAAATACACTAGGGGCAAACACTAATGACGCACAGGTGGGAACGATCAGACAATCACACGGGAGGGAAAACACAGGAAGTAAAGTAACAAAAGACACATAACATGAACCTTCAAAATAAAACAGGAGGTAACCAAAACCAGGCAAAGACAAGACACAATGGGGAACTTAACAAAATACGAACAAGACAGGGCAAGGGTACAGACTAAGACAATACAGAACTCTAACATAAAACATGGCATGACTATGAGGACATTAGGAATACACAGTAGAACAGAGAAACGAACCTGAACAAAGAAGACACTACAATGAACACTTACAAGGAACAAGGCGAAAGATCAACAAGAGAAAAACTAAACTAAACCGCCGTGCATGGCACGGGTCATGACAAAATGCTCTTGTACAGTTTCTACTTTGCATTCTTTTGTTATTTTAGCTTCAGATACCTCTATTTTTTATTTCTCTTGCTTTCTATACTTATCTGTACTTACAGTATCTCTGTCACTGCAACAACAAAATTTCCCTGCTGGGGATCAACAGCGCTTTATTTCATCTTTTATGGCCAAAGAGACAAAATGTGAAAATGTGCTCATGCCACACTGTAACCTGTGATCATAAAGTACAGCCCAGAGCTGGTCTGCTGTTAAAAAGAAATACAGAAAATCAGTTTGAAGTCAGTTTTCTTTTCTTTTTTTTTTTGCAGTCAGATAGTTACAGTTAGCCCCAAAAACAACAGGAAAGAGCACACGTGTTCATGTCTTTCCATTACTCGCCTGCAAATACAAGCTCATACTGTCTCCAGAGTCACAGGCACGCTTTCTGTTGCCTTCCAGTTGTTCTCTCTTGTGAGACTTGTATTGGCATCAAGTAACTGATTGTGAGGCAGATCAGCTTGTGATTCTTTCTGCATGACCTGGTGAATATTCACTCGCCCACGTATTCAGTACCAGAAACGTAAGAGAAGGCGAGCGTGACGTTACGCCACCGTTGCTGGAACATTGTGTTCATTTGCGTCCGGCTCATGTTCTTCCCGTCACCAGGTGAGGCGGTCGGACACCTCCTGTGCGTCCTAAAGCAGAACGGCCTCCGGTCATCTGTGCAGTCTCAAGCTGACAAAATAGTCAGGTCACTGTGGGCCCGGCCACCCGCGGGAGGAGCGCATGTCGTCGCCACAGTGCTCGGTAACCCAGCCCATCTTGTTGAATGGTGAGTCACGCTCCATTTGAGTGGACAATCTGATATTGGGAGAATGTGGTATGTGCTGTCACACTGCAGATCTGTCAGTCGCTGTGCGTAGTGATGGATGGGCATGGGATGCTTCAAACTGGCAGTGTCCTGAGTATTTAATGGCACTGCTGGCGAAGTCATTTGTGCAGATATTCAATTATACACTTACACATTATTCCCAAATTTTTCTCCAGGCAGGGAGAAGTGAAGTGCATTGTGGAGAGATGTATGCTGATCAGAGACATTTTGAGAGAAAGGCTGAGGCTGTTGGGAGCTCCGGGTTGCTGGGACCACCTGATCCAACAAGGTGGACTTTACTGTTGCACAGGCTTGAATGGTGAGTAGCAGACGGTACAGGAAGATTCACTGCACAACACAAAACACTGTCTGATATTCCCAGTGCCCACTGACGTCCCGGCTCTTTTTGAATATGCAATTATTGCACATTAGACGTGTAGTTATGAAATATATTTGCTAATTTGTTAATCTGTGTTAATTGAAGTAATTTGTATTCATAATTTTTGTGCCATCAAAGTCATTTTCAGGGAATATTTATTTCTGATTATTTAATAATGGAGATGATTGCTGATACTTCAGTTTTTTTAGGCCCATGGTATTATCACAAAGGCTGACATGCCTTCACAGTATTTCAGGTGTTTTCTTTCTCTTCTTTAGGTCATCAGGTAGAATTCCTGACAAAGAGAAGACACGTGTACCTGCTCCCCGGCGGCTGTCTAAACATCAGCGCAATCAACGCTCGGAACTTGGACTATATAGCCGAGTCCATCCATCTGGCTCTGACCACTTCACTCTGACTATGTGGCTTTTGATCAAGATCTGAAATCAGTGTCAAAGGGGCTTTTTGGCCTGATTGAAGCTTTCACATTGAAAAGCTTGGTTTCGGGTTTACTCCTGCAGGTCCAGCTACTGCAAAATAAATGCTATTTAAATATACAGAAAAAGATGTGGGCAAAAATATGTTTGCTTTTTGAATTATCACTGACTCCGAGGTCCAGTTATTAGTGACTGCAGCAGAGACCAGGCTGCGCTGGTCCTTCAGGTGAGAGGAGTGAGGTGAGATGAGTTCACGTTTACTGTGTGTCGTATACGCAGGAGCTATATTCAGCAGTGAAGGAAGTGCTCAGGCCTCTTGAGTACAAGTAGAAATATCCGAAGAAGCAAGTCCTGCATTTAGGAAAGCATGAGCATTAAAATATGCTCAAACGTAGAAATACTCCATAAGCAGAATGGCCCTTTTCAGAATAGTGTTTAATATATCATTAGATTATGATTATTGATGCATTAATAGCTAATAAAGGTGGAGCCGATTGAACTTCTTCATAATCTTATCTTAGCCTATAATAATGCGTCATGTTGATTGTATTTTGTATTATTGATCTAAATCTGCAAAATAACTAGTAACTACATTAGAAATGTGGCGTAAAGTGTACATTTGCCTTGAAGTAAGAGTATAAAGTTGCAGAAAATGGAAATATTCAAGTGAGGCATGAGTACCTTTATACTGTACTTAAGCACAGCAATGTAAATGTACTTTTTTTGCTTTCCACCACTGCCTGTATTCGATAAAACAATATGACAACAATGGAGTGATGCTTTTGTTAAAATTGTGTTTATCTGTGTTTATCTGCAGTAAAACGCTGCCAGACTTACAGACGTCAGAGCATTTTTACATATTCACACTTTTGATGTTGTTTTGGTGCTTATTTCTTGTCGTCTGCCTGAAGTTGGAGCCAGGAGTTTGTTAGCTTAGCTTAGCTCATTAGCTTGGATCTGTCCAAATGTAACAAAATCCATCCACCGCCGCCTCTAAAGCTCAAAATCAACACGCTACATCTGGTTTGTTTAAGTGTAAAAATGTCCATTTGGGCTTTTCCAGGGGATTATGTGTGGGACTATTTGTTGGCTGGGCACAGTGACAAAACCACAAATTATTGTTTTCGTGCTTGTGTGTAAAAAAAAAAAAAAATTAGACATAACGTGTTAATTATTCGGCTTCAGAAGCAATAGCAGGCAGATTTTGTTCTTCTTCATCTTCGGACAGAGCCACCTGCATCCCCCTGCTTTGAATTTTGTAAAATCAAACAGGGAGACATGTGCATAACAACATGATGTGTACTGCAGATCACATCCAGGCTGCCTAAGTGACACGAAGACCAAATCAAAGAAGCAAGAAACCAAACGATTTTGATTTAAATCATTTTATTTCAAAAATAATATCTCAATGCTGCAGCTGGAGGAGGCTGGGTGCTCTCAGAGTAACCTTTCTTCTCAAAAGAGTTGTATTTGTATTGAATATTCGGGGGTTTTACTATCATGTGGTGTGAATCATGTTTTTAGTAGCGTTTCCTTTCCACGGATACATTTCCAACTGATGTGAATGTATTATACAGCAAATGTTTATCTGGAAACATCAGTGAGTAATCCTCTCCTCTATTATGCATGTCGCCGTGCCCGTGATGCAGCAATACAAGAATCAGCATTGTTTTCCTATTTCGTTAAAGAAAAAGACCTTTTTTGGAAAACATACAGCTTTTATCTAACTAACTTTATATTCTCGGGGGCCCTCTTTTCATTTGAGAGAGGAGCCACTATTGTCACTGTGTGCTGTTTAGTTCCGAGAAACAGGTTGAGACAAGGTATTTAATGGAGGCAGCGTGCCCGCTCTTTTCATTTCAGTGACCTCGGGTAAACAATGAGGATAATCAGCGTCCAACATCATACAGAGTCGGAGCCATTAGACGCTGTCTGGAGCCCTTTGATTTGCATCGGAGCATGCTTATGTGCACACACTGTCGCAGATACTTCTGGCTATTGCTTTATTTTTTGGTACTAATCCAGTTAGAAATGTTGATACATGCTATATGGTTCTCACTTTCTAATAAGCTGGAAAGTTTATAATTATGACTGTCAATGAGTCTTTAATGCAAGAGGCTTTTTTTAAAAAACAAAACCTCACTGTCAGCGGTCAGACTAGTAGAAGGGTTTCTTCACAACCTGGCAACCCAAAAGCTGTTATCAGTGGCTTAAATCTGATCAGTAAAGCACTAATATATGATAGAGACTTGTTGATAAAGCCATTAATTCCAACTTATGAACTTCTAACAATGAGCTTTATTAGAGGTTAGAGCCATTTTTAGCCACTATAGCAGCGGTCTCATAGCATCACACTGACCACTTTGCTTAATGATGCATTTTGTTAAGTGCTAGTTAGCAAGCATTAGCTCGCTAACATGCTAAACTGAAACAGTGGACATGGTTAACATTATACTTGCTAAACATCTGCACGCTAGCATGCAGATGTTTCTAAATATAATATTTCTCAGTCTCTGTCATGTCGTCCTCTGCACATCCAAAACACTGATGTTAACCGAGACTGTGAAGGAATAATCATAAACCAGATATCAGTCCAGATTTTGTTTATTAAACTTGGTCTTGTCAGAGCAGATCTCAAACTGTCACTCGAGGCAGAATTGTAGGGTGTCACTGAGTTTGTGTTTAGGGTTAGCCATACCATGACTCATGTCATGACATGAGTCAATTATTTCAGATGTTCATCCGCTGGCTCGGCCCTCCAGAGCATTCAGACGTAGAAAAGGATGAGATGATTGACAGTGATCAGTGATGTGTCTCATACTGGGAGAACAAATGTTATTAACCTCGAACAAACACGCTTATTATACAATCTAAATGACAGCTACTGTAAATGATCCCCTGGAAACAATAATTCACGTCAGGTGGACGAAGAATAACAGGAATTATCTGAACGGTGTCATTCTTTGCATCAACAGTAATTATAAATAGTGTAACTCATGCATTTCATTCAACTAATGTCCATATAGAAATGTATTATCTGTAAATTGGGTTTATTGTCAAAACCGTCTATTTCAATTTATCTTGCAGCTCAGTTATAAGTTAGACAGGCACCGCTTGTCTGATGCGAACTGTGTGACGGTGAAGGATTTTTAGCAAGTTCTCGCAAATGCTCTAAAACACTGAACAGGCTGCAACAGATGTGTCACACATTTGTTATTCAGGTGTGAGCTGATATGCAGAGGCTTCAGCACATGACCCGCTCGGTTTGTGAATACACCAGTAAAGCAACAGCTGCGTCTGAGGGAGGTTTGGTTGAACATGAGGCTTATTTTCATAGTTTTAGCCATCATTCCTTTCAGTTATGTGCACATTTACAGGGGTTGAGGAGGGCAACTGAGCACCTTTACCAGTCAGACTATATTATCCAATCATTTGTCCTGTGTTTTACAAATAAAAGGGAAGATTAAAACTGATGAACTTTAATGCATGCAGGTGTACAGCCATGCTAACATCTCTGAGGCTTTAGTACAGCAGTACATTGTGCTAAAAGCTAACGTCAGCATGATGTTCACCGTCTTAGTTTAGCATGTTAGCACGCTAACCTTTTAACTAAACACAAAGCAGCTGATTCGGATGCAAATATACCTGATGGTTGCACTACGTGAAACTTCAAGGAATAACCAGAGTTTCCAGAGTGAAAACTGAACTGGGATCATTAAAGCCACAATCAGCATCATTAACATCTATAGAAAAAATGTGAAAGTAATTCAAGCTGCCTGTAACCAGAGATATCATCATGATGTATAGAGCTGCTACTCCTGAAACCAGCGGTGTGTCCAGGGTGACATGAGCCTGTAAAATGGATTGTGTCAAAACAATCTGCTACTAATTGACTGTGTGAGATGTGTCAGACTTAGAGATGACACCACAGGATTGATTCCCATACACTCTATCCCCCATTCACAGATTCACATTATCTTTGCAGGTTGAATGATTTAAATACAGTGTAAAGCTGCATGTAGGTAGAAACTCAACACGGTGACTCATCAAATTATCTTCCTCTTTATCGCTCAGGGTTTGATGTATTTCTCTCACAGTGTGTTTGGCCTTGGAGTGTGCTCCAGATGCTGGAAACGCTGCCTCTGTGAAGCTTGTGGCTTGGACCGCCTCTGCGGTCCGTCTCAATGCTGCAATGTTGTGCTGAGCAGCTATTCAGTTCAGTGTTTCACTTCACAGAAGAGTCGCTATTTTTTAGTTTGAGACCACGATTCTGCTGAAGCAGTTTAGCTTGTGTCACTGAGTTTATGTCTTATGTTACTTCAACTCTCAAAAACTGGTGATCGCCATCTTTGACTCACTGTGTAGTTTGGAGTCCTAACAGATGGAAGAGGATTTCTGCTCAGATTATTCCTTCTCCTTCTTCTTCTACTTCTTGTGACCTAAAAGTATCTGGCACTGAGAACTCAGTAGCGGCTACAGTTTTCAGACTCTGCAGTTGGGAATCCCACTTAATACTAAGATATACAGTATATGTATATACAGATGGCCAGATGGTGGAGCTATTGTGAGTAACTATATGTTTTGATATTTAACTTTTGAATGCTCTGGGTTCAGAGCCCATTTGAGCTTTGAAAGATTTTCCACAATTTCGAATTTCGCCCAAATCTGTTTTTTCGCTACTCCTCCTACAAAAAACTGGCATCAAAATCGGCACATAGCATATCTGGACCAATTTGGATAAAACTTGTTTTCCTGATTTTTGATATTCCACATGGTTTTGACATTATACATTTTTGAACCTGTGTCTTTGAGTTCAGTTTTCCATAAATAAAAATCATTATATTAGCTATTATTACATGTGTTCGGGTGCCAGGCTTGAGCTATGCTGCACTGTCTGAGATACTACACCACTAGGGGGCAGAGTATCTCAGCATCTAGACTCACGACTCTGTTCATGCATAAGATTTTGATTGACTGAAGTGGCTTCCGCACACCTTCTCACAACGTGAGCCACATCTTCCCAGTGCTACAGCCAGCAAGGCACCTTCGCTGGGGATGCACAGGTCACGAGTTCGAACCCTCGGGGTACTTGGCAGTAATGTGCCAATTCATGCATATGCATTCAAGTGTTTGTGTGGTTTCAAGGGCTTCTTGTGAATTAAATACAAAACAACCTCCAAGTGCTTGTAATCAGCTTGGACTCTGATCACCTTGCCGTATGTGCTTTTGAAATTGTTAATGTTTAATCCTTTTTGTTCCCACACTTCAGACAAAAGTGTTGACGACCAAGCGGTAATCAGTAGCAACCTTCCAAAAGTGTATGCTGGCAAATCTGCATAAAGCTGCAAAATCCAAGGTATTTTACATTAGCTGGAAGTCTTTAAGAATAAAAACAGGATTTCTCAGGGTCATGCACAGGCGTCTCGGGTGAATTATCCCAACCAGTAGCTCACTGTCTCCCCTTTGAACAAATTACCCAGCTGCTGGTGATCATGTCGCCCGCAAGGAACAATATATACTCTGATCAAATTCTGCATCAATTGCTTGTACTGTAAATCCTACTTTAATGAACGTATAAGGCAAAAACACATGTTTTTCCCCCCAAACAGTTTGCTTGTTTAGTAGTATGAAATTAGGCGTGTAATGTCAAACAGCTGCTCAGCATTTATGGTCATACATGTATTGAGAACATGCGAGCCCTCAATTTGCCTGAAGTCTGGAAACACTTTATGAAGCCGCACAGACAGGGAGGCAAGCAAAATTATCTGCTGTACAGTGTGCATTTGTAAGACCTTTTTCCCACACAGCAGATCACACAAAAATAAGCCTGTTCACATAAACTGTCTTTAAACGAATACAGCTAGCTGTTAGAGCCAAAGCTTTAGTACCTGTAAGTGTAGTCTATCTCTCCTTGTAGTGGGCGTGTCACGGCGACAGGATTGGCTCCACCTGTCCACACCTCCTCATCATCTGAGCACACCTGCAAGGCATCAGCCAGTTATCCACCTGCTCTCCAGTCTTGGTGTTTTGCTTGTCTGTGCGGCTTCTTACTACATTTATTTATTGAATTAAAGACATTGTCCATCGTTAACCTCCCTGTCTCCGTGTCTGTGCAGCCTTTTGGGTCCTTGCTTGGAAAAAGAAAGTTGCTCCCCTTGTTTCAACAAAAAAATCTTCTGCTGCGTACTTGAACTGCAGAACATGTGGCTAAAGGCTCGCTGAACAAAAATATCTGAACTGGTAGTGATAAAAGAGAAAACTGTTCTGAAACATTAACTCAGCTCTTGTCTCACCACCTTAAGTGTCTCTTTTTGATTTAACAAGCAGGGGTGTGTCCAGAAGGGGGGGCCTGGTGCTGCCCTGTTATCCTAATGTTTGATTGGCTATCAGCCCAATGAGAGGCGGGACCTTAGTTCAAACCAATTGTCTGAGGAGAGAAATATGGAAGCAATTTAACGTATTTGTATGAAGCCACTCTGTTCTGTTGTGACTTGTAGGACTTTAATCTTTTAAATGCACTTTTTGTAGGTTGCTTTGGATAAAAAACACCAGCTAAATAAATGTATTGCAAAACACAGTAAGATACTGGAATTAATTAATACATCAATGAGTTAATAATTAAAGTTGACACAAGAAATGGTAAATTAATGCTATTCGATCTGTGTATGTATGTTTGGCTGCAGAGCTGTAGCTCACCTATCGTCATCTTCTCTAATTACTTTTTTTGTTTTCTGAGACATTCCCCTTTCTGCCGCTAATATGATTTGAACGAAGTCAGGGTCAAGAGATTAGTTTCCTGTGCTGGTTCTGACTTCTGTACTGTAATTTGCCATTTCAGCACTTTTTTATGTGTGTGCTATTTTTGGTGTATTGCCGTCCTGTGTTTTGACTTCTTCCAGTAAATTCAAGGCTAAGTTCTTGCTTGCCTCTTGCTTAAACAGATGCTGCTGACGGGGGACTGAGCTGTGATTGGTTGCATGCAGGAAGGAGAGTGGGCCGAGTTAGCTTCTATTGATTACAACCAAACTCTTCAAGCTTTAAATGAACGCGCGGAGGCCTCAGACACACCAAGTACAACTTCCACTGTGAACGTCACATCAGGATCTCCAATCCCAGACCTGGTTATCAGGCTTCACACCAGGCTGCTGATGCAGAATCAATCCACTAATGCCAGCATAGAGCCATGATTGTTTTGTCTCGGCCCTGGCTTGTTTAGGGGGAAACTGGGAGTCCGTTTGCACAGTTGCACCATACCTACTAAGCTCCATCTCTCTCTGTCCTCATCACAAAGGCCAGTCAACATTCAGACATCACCTCACCACCTTATCAGCCTGCCCCTTAGTCCCTTTTACAAACATTGTGAGCAGTGAAGGATGACAGTTCAAAGATTAGAGCCACTGAGGCAGTGACCTCCTGCATTAGACCAGACACCAGTTTCACCCTGGACATGCGTAAAACGGTTCTAATCATTTCTAACTTTTAATTCCCTAATTAGTGGACATTTTATGGCTCCTCTGCGCTTCTTTATAGCGAGGAATATTATAGTGAGTCCATGTAGAGGACAGGAGGAGTACTGTACATGGTTTTTCGTTGAAGCTATGCAGGCTAAACTATATCTTCTACGGAAACACGCACGTCAGAAGCTCCTTCAGTCATCAGAGCTGCCAGTCAAGTTTAAAGGCATACATAAAAACGATCCATCCCCGTCAGCCGGACTCCACCTGTTGATCGCCTGACAACGCACCTCCACGCTGACAGATATGTAACTGCAACGCAAAGCAACACTGCTGCTTGAGATGCAGAAGGGTCAGGGTGCGGGTACGTGGCTTTAGTGCTGCTCAGAGACCCATTACGCGTTGATTTGTGTGCGAGGCGCGCATCTCTCCAGAGGCGCACAGAGGCTCCGCGCTGGATCGCTCCCGCGCCCACATTCTGGATCGGAAACCTGAGAAATCGACACACGGTAGGTGCGCGACTTCTCCTTCGCTCCCAAGTGCCGAATTATCTGCATTTAGTTCAGCCTAAGAGTTACTGACATGATGCAAAGAAATGCACCTGATCTGCATCACTGCAATTGAAAAAGCGAAGTTTCTTTCTATGCTTCAGCTCAGAGGATTTGAATGTGTTCATCACACGGTTTTTGTTCCATTAAGACTTTTCTGTATCTGCACTGTTTCGCTCTACTTGCATCGCAGCACAACGCATCTCTTCTATGAGACAAATCAATATAACAGTAAATACTTTTAATGCTTACATTATTGGTTGTTCAAATAAAGTGTTCAGCGTGTATTTATTCTGTGTGCCAGAATCAGAACCGATTTATTGATAAAAGACAGAGCAGATGAGCCAAAAAATAATAAAATGTATTTTCCACGTGTATAAAAATAACATTCTGTTCACATGTTGAGGGAAAATGTGAAACAGTGTGTGGATCACATGTTACGTCGGACTGGTTATGAATTCACATGTCTTGTCGCTGCTGACCATCCTGCAGAGACGCGAGACGCATTTATTTCTGTTTGATTTCTGCGAGGACAGTTCAGGCTTAATTATCGAGACGTTTGGATAAAAAATGCTGTCAACTCAGAGGGGGCGTCTACAGAATAGAATAGCTAAAAGATTTAAAAATTAAAAACAAATAGGTTTAAAATGTATATATATTATTCTAATCCACACACTTGATTGTTACTGTCCAGCATGAGACACCCTCTATCCTCAGACCCTCCATCTGTGTGTTACAGAAAATGTCAGGAAGTGGGGACTTAAGGGAACTATGGGAGAACTAAGGGTTGAACCCAAATGCAGACACTCAGGGCGCAGATATAATTTTAACACATTTAACTCAAGGACAAAAACCAAGGAAAACCAAAACTCTTGCTACTAGGGAAAACACACACTAGGGTAAAGGGTTACACAGAGAACGAAGACAACACAAAAACTCTGAATAAACAAAACTCAGAACAAACACTGACAAAGAACGTGAGGTGGCTTGACAAGACGATACAAGAACACACTAGGGCTGGAGCATGACCAAAGACCAACACACACTAACATGGACAACGGGATGGCATGAAATACATGAACTGTGGCATGGTTAATAGCAAGGAAACTCTAACAGGGGCTGAGGTATGACAGAGACAAAGACATAACTTGACAACACGTACTTGGACCAGACAATACCAGGATAAAGACTCACAGGGTAAGAAAGGTATCACAGACAACACTAAGGACGATGGAACACTACATAAAACAAGACATGAACATGAACAAAGACAGAACCAAGACAATAAACAAACTTACTAGAACTGTGGCAAATAAAAGACAAAGACGAACCAAGGAGACAATCGCATAAATCACGGCGTGGACATGAACAAAGAAAACGCAACAAAGAACACTCACTTGCAGGACTAAGGCTATGGCTATGACTGTGGTAAGATAACATGGGACAAGGAATCACAGGGGACAAGGAATCACAGACAACGACCCGACAAATACTGGGTCCCCCCCAGACACAGACTTAAATACACAAGGCAGGAACACTAATGACACACAGGTGAAACACATCAGACAATCACACGAGAGGGAAAACACAGGAAGTAAAGCAACACAAAGACACATAACATGAACCTTCAAAATAAAACAGGATGTAACAAAAACCAGGCAAGGACAACACACAGTGGGAAACTTAACAAAAAACCGACCATGGCATGGGTCATGACAGATAAGTTATAAATTATAATAAAAAATACTGAAACAAATTCTTCATCATGGTTTTAATCAGAATTCTCTTTGAACCATAACTTCATTCCAACGTCTCTTCAAGAAATTTGATCCTGAAAATTGTTTAAGTTTGGGACATTTTGGGTGAATCTGAGGAAATCTTCCATGTGTTTGTCAGTGATTGTGACAACTTTAATGTGATCCACACTTCTTCCACAAGAACAACATGCTCTAACTTTCACAAGCAGCAAACCTGAACAGTGAATTCATTGCAACAAGCAAAATTATATAGTCATGACATGTGGTTTACACTTCCTCAGCTGGGCTACAAATAGTTGAATGGAAGTGATGTGCACGGGAAGCAACAGCTCCTGTGCCGTGCACATGAACACTGCACATGAGAGATAATAGTCCAGAGCAGGTTGGGTCACACAGCAGCTTTTTGCTTTAATAACCAGTGTTTGTGTTGAAAGTCTGATGAAATAACTGAAAGGAAAAAGAGTGACAGGTTTCGTTTAAAACCTCAGACAGAAGGATAGAAACACATCTCTGCAGTCACTCTTGATTTAGTTAGTCATGGGGCAATTTTTATATTCTAACAAAAGAAAGTTACTGTCAGTAGTGATTTTTCCTTTGGAGCTACACAGGACTGAAAATACTGTGTGTTATCAGGAGGACAAGAATATAATTGGACAGGGGAACTTGCTCATTAAACTGTGCATCATATCTATGATAAAAGGGAAATTTCCATTGAAGGCAATTAATTGACACAGTGTAAAAAGAGCTACAGCTGCGAAGGATGATATGTTCATTAGTCACTTAGCATATTCTTGACTTGGCATTGTGGGATATTTTACTGTATATGTTGTGGAACACGTGCATAGTAATCACTTTTTCACCTCTCCAGGCTGACAGCAGTCCTCTGGGATGGAGAGCGCAGGCAGTGGCTGGGCAGCTGAGCTCACCCCCCCATGTGTAATGCATGAGTTAAATGGCAGCGACGCCGGTCAGGTCTTTGAGGTGGCGCTGCAGAACGGCTCCTCCAAGCGCAGCTCCCAGTTCGTGGGTGTGGAGCTGCTGCAGTCCTTCAAGCTGCTCATCATCCCCTGCTACACTCTGGTTGCTCTGGTGGGCGTCTTCGGTAACTACCTGCTCCTCTATGTCATCTGCCGCACGCGCAAGATGCACAACGTCACCAACTTTTTCATCGGGAACCTGGCCTTCTCTGACATGCTGATGTGTGCCACGTGTGTGCCCTTCACGCTGGCCTACGCCTTCAACCCGCACGGCTGGGTCTTTGGCCGCTTCATGTGCTACCTGGTGTACCTCATCCAGCCCGTGACGGTGTACGTGTCAGTCTTCACTCTCACTGCCATTGGCGTGGACAGGTAAGTCACACAGAGCCAGAAACCTGTGGACACGCTGTGAATAAACTGGGCACTACTGTAGGAGCTTATTTACATGCATCCTGCATTCACTGACATATCCTCCAGTATAATATGCCATTAGATGAGCAAAAGCAACAAAATGGAAGGTTTTTATCGTGAAGCATTTATTCACACCTACTTAGCCCCCCTTGTTATAAACTACACTTTGATAAAGAAATAATACGGTGCATAATTCCGGTGAATGTCGCCATTTCTTGGAAAGAAATTACTCAAAATTGCAGTGGCAGATGTCAAATGGAAGCTCCTGCTTGTGGAGTTTTACACCAGCTCTGAAAATAACTGAGCTGCGTTTCCAGGCGAACAAATGCAAGCATAATACAGGCATCAATGCAGTCTTCCTTGAACAATTGAATAAAAATCCTATACTGTGTACCATATACCATATTGGTAAACAGTTAATGGCTTTTTCCTATAGAGATTCAGCACCCTGGTATATGCATGATACCACTTAAGGACTGGTTGGCTTTGGCTTTGCTTTAAAGGGTGCATTAACATTTACCTCTGTAAAAAGGGAGTGTTTTTTCTCAAAAGCCTTTTCACAATACTCTACATATCCTCTTCAGCTATGCACAGACATCTCTATCCTTTGAGCTTCCCCAGATATAACCTGTCTGGTTGGAGGACGAAGAGGGTGGAGGATGATTTATCAGGTTTGTCTGTGGCCCTTGAATACAGCTGCAGAGCTGAATTAGATTTGATTTTGTTGAAGCTACAAACAGGATTTTTTTGCTTTTTGCTGTTGGCACCTTGGCATTGGTTGCGCTCTGAGGTCATTTTTGAGGCTGTATTATCTGTGGTGCTGAACAGCTGGACTGTCATTTGCATGCTGATGTTGTTGGTAAGTGGTGACTTGTGAATGCTCAAAGTTAGGTATGTTCCCATCATTTCCCCCAACAGTTTCGACAGATGGATCAGATCTAATCAAACAAACTGAGGCTATCCTCCTCTCTGCTCCTTCATAGATACTATGCCACAGTTCATCCCCTGAAAAAGCGCATCTCGGTCTTGGCTTGCACCTACCTTCTGTCTGGGATCTGGCTGCTGTCCTGCGGCCTGGTGGCTCCAGCTGTGGCTCACACCTACCATGTGGAATTTAAGAATGAGGGCTTCACCATCTGTGAGGAGTTCTGGATGGGCCAGGAGCGGGAGCGGCTGGCCTACGCCTACAGCACTCTCTTCATCACCTACGTCCTGCCTCTGTCGGCGCTCTGCATCTCGTACCTGTGCATCTCTGTCAAACTGCGGAACTGCGTCGTACCTGGCCACCACACCCAGAGCCAGGCGGAGGCCCAGCGCATGCGCAAACGCAAGACCTTCCGGCTGGTGAGCCTGGTGGTGGCCGCCTTTGGCGTCTGCTGGATGCCCATCAGCGTGTTCAACGTGCTGCGCGACATTGACATTGACCTGATTGATAAGCGCTACTTCCTGCTCATCCAGCTGCTCTGTCACCTGTGTGCAATGAGCTCATCCTGCTGTAACCCTTTCCTCTACGCCTGGCTGCACGACCGCTTCCGTGCTGAGCTCCGCAAAATGTTCACATGCCGCCGACGCATTGGCATTTCGGCCAACAACTGCGCCACAGCCAGCGTGGTTCTGTGAAGCTCCTGTGTTTTAGACTACTGCTGGTTAGTTGTTTTGGACAGTTGAGTACACTCATCTCATTCTGGTGCATTCAGAAGTAGGTGTAGGTAGGTGCGATTGCTCAGTCTGAATGCTAGTAGCCTCATTATGCGCGGCATAATTTAGTAGCCCCAAAATGTTGTCGGTGGTTTACCCATACGCTTAAAAAAGAACAAAAAGTAGCATTACACGCCTTTAACATATTAAACTCATGATGGACAGTTTGAAAAGATCAAAACTGATGAACCAGAAACAGATCCACACATTCCTCTTCCTTGTTAAAACCTGGCGCCTGCACTACCCACAATGCAGCTCAACTGTCGACAGCTCAGCCGCAGGTTTCAGCGTGAAAGTAGTAGTGGCTAATGTAGCCTCGAGCTGCTAGCCTCAAGCATATAGAGGTCGGGAAAGCTCACTTCTTTCTAACTGCACAGACTCGTCTTTGGGCCCGCCCAACACTGACTCAAGTGACATCACTCAAGGCAACTTCTCAGATTTTGTGCAGCTCCCTCTGGAGTCTCTAAAGCAGGCATGTCAAACTGATTCAATAAAGGGCCGTGTGGCTGCAGGTGTTCGTTCCAACCAAGGAGGAGCACACCTGGCTGCAATCAATTAACCAGCTGATCTCAGTCTTCAGCTGATAACTGAGTGATCCCTTGATGTTGATTGGTTGGCCTTTCCCAAAACAGCTGGGAACTGTCATTTTCAGCGAACAGTGCTCCGGCAGAAGCAAATAGTGAATTTGCTGGGGACTTTTTTCAGCCGCAGATTTGGTTCGGTAGCGAGTATTTATTGGCTCTGTTATTATAACGAGGGATCCTGCCACTCGGTGCGACTGTGTGGCTCATTGATGTGTTCTTTTAATTTTTTTGACAATAATGTGGTTCTATGGCGCTGAGGAAGACTAGGACTCTATCTGGCTTTAGTTACACAGCACTTGTTTGTAGGATCAGTTCATTGTTGGTTTTTGCCTTTTCATGTCATTTGTTCAAAATAAGAAAATACAGAATATCACTATTGACAAATATACAATATTACATTTGTATTTCCACTTTCAGAGATCACTGCCATCTATTTTATTTATTTTTAAACTGTAAGGATCGAAAATTTGTAAATTTTACAATACTGTTACAAGAGCTCAATTTAGATTTTTTGTGAGCCTGTTCTTATAATCACCCTGAAAAAAGGAAAGAATGATTTACGAATTTACCACTAATCACGTTATCAGAAAATAAAAACAACATTGTCCCATTGTTATAGTAAAACATGCTATATGTTTCCGTGGCAACACCTGCCTGTTATTCTTGTTCTGTGACAGTATTGTATATATTATGTATATACAGAACATCTGGTAAAGGCAACAACTGAAGCTGCTAATGCAATATGTAGCTTGTTTGAGCGCTTATAAAACAATTCTTTAGGTAATATTTCATGTACATATGTAGGTTGGATTTATTTCAAAATGTACATAAAACAACTGTAGATACAATCAGGTGAAATAATGCGTTTATTTCAAATAAAACCATATTTTTGCTCAGCATCACTTCTTTCAGAAGCTTTACATCGACTGTAGTATTATCATCGTGTCAGACAAACACTCATTCTTTAAGCTCTCGCTCCAGAAAAAGAAGAGAGGTAGCCAACAACTGTCCATCCAGCAAATCAGACGGAGACGTCATGAGAAAGGTTTCGAAGGCACAGGTATGTACATTCAGGTTAATATTGCTATCGTTTCTGCCAAGACATAAAATAATATTTCATACAAAGGCATATACTAAGCAGGGTTCATTCTTTAGTGTAGTTCAAATACAAAGACAAGGCTGGTTTCTTATTACTGATGGAGGCTATCACTGTTCCTCTGATGACTCCTTTCTGATTATCTCATGGTTTTCATTTCATACATTCAACACAAATAAATTGATTCTGTATTATTACTTGCATAATATTTCAACCTGCACACAGGCTATATTACAAGAAAAACAGCTGTAACTGCTGTGTGATTCAAACTATACATACTACATCGTAGCTTCTTGTTTTGTTTATTGCTGGCTTTCTGAAGAAGACCTCTTTGAAGCAAAAATAGGCACAGTGTCTTTAAGGACTGGACGACCAGCTGACATTCGACTGTGGTGAGTAATGCAGGGGAGGAATGCTGTTAATGGGCTGCTTTAAAAAACACATGCCAGCCATCAAGGATCAACAAAGAAAACAAAGAATAAGACTTCAGTGTTGGAGGGAAAGTCAGTGTGCACTTCTCATATAAACAACATTAATCGTGACTCAGCTCGCCAGGTCTTAACTCATAGTTATGACCTGCAGAAATGCATTCAATCAAACTATTCATTGCAAGTATATTTAAATGAATAACACATCGTTACCTCATCAAGCTGGTTGCAGAAGGTTATGTATATGGTCATTCATCGCACAGCAATAAGTTACACAAAGCCCAGTGTAGAGTAAAAAAGGACAGATAATCGTTAAAAAAAACAAATAGTTTTTCTCTGTGCTGTTAGTATATTAAATAAAGCTCAACCCAAGTGTCATCAAGTATGGTATATAAATCAAGATGTTGAATTATATTTTACTGTCATGTTTTTTTTCTAAGTAAATTCCAGTACCTTAGTGTTAAATCAAATACATTCATTATTTAGATAATGTTTTTTTACTTGCTTGTTATTAAATAATCACAAAATGTGACTCTGAAACTAAAAAAGTGCATATGCTCTAAGACCTTCATAAAGATCATGTTTCTCAGTACACAGCGAGTACACAGTGAAACCAGTACAAACACACACCACAAACATGAGTTGGGTCCTCAAGTGGGACTCTCTTCTTTCTGAGGCCATGCCCTCACACTGGCTTGGAGTTCAGAGAGTGCAGGATGGAGGGGTACTCATCTATGACGCGGACCAGCAGGTTGTCGATGTACTCCTCCAGCTCAACGATCTTGGCGTCCTTCCTGGACAGGTCGGTTTGCTGCTTCACCACCAGTGTGATCAACTCTTCCTGTGTCAGCTGAGTGTACGGTCCACTTTGCACTGAGTCGGACACCTGAGGGGAGTGAGGAGAGGTGATTACAGCAAAACGCCATCATCTGAGTGGAAAAACGCTGTAAGTGGAGCTTTGGATGGGGATTTTTTTTTTTCAAACTGCTCATTCCAAGGTAAAAAAAATGAAGCTTTAAGCTCAATAATTTGAATAAAGCGAATATTTCAATTACAGGAAAATGTCTGAGGATGAACTCAACCAACTTGTAAATATTCATACTGCAGATTATGTTCAAGGATGAAAACAGATTTTATGTAACTGATGCCACTTTCAACTCCTCCTCCAGGAAAATCTGATTCACTTGCTGTGAACAGATGTGTTTTGGTCCCAGTGTGTCATTAATGTCAGCATGACAGTACCTGAATCTTCCCTGATGTGCTGTCACGGTACTTTATCTCTTTCACAGCGGGGGTGCTGATTGGATGGCTCTCAACTGAGCTCATGGGCTTCACAGGATGAGGCCTGTAAAGATGCATACACACACAGAACATTACTTTCTTGCTATTACTTTCTCCAAAGAAAGTAATAACAAACATTATAGGCAAGAGAAAGAGAGTCAAGAATTTAATCCAGTGTTTTGCAAATACAACAAACATCAAGTCAGATATTCAGAACTAAACTCAAAAAGAGGAAAGCAGCCAAGAAATCACAAGCTTCCGAAACAGTCACACCAAAGACAAATCCCAACACCTTATCTGCCTCCTGCTACGATAACAGCAGCAGATGCCATAAGTCCAGATAAACACCCTGTTCAATCTCACCTGCGTAGACTTAAGGCTAGCCCACCTCCATTGCTATTCTGAGCACTGACAGGCTGAACCTCGGAGGGCGCGACCCATGCCCTCAACGGCGCCTTTCCCCCAGACAGGCCTCCTGGCTGAGGTTCTGGTTCCTCCATAACTACCTGGAGGGGTTCTGAGGAATTCCAGGGAGAGGTTACAGTAAAAGGATCGGCTCCGAATGGATCTTCCCCTCCATACAAACGGCTTGGTGCTTTCACATCAGCTTGAGGCTTTGGTGTGACAGACTCACTTGTGACATCTCTTGTGGAGAGGCCTTGATTGACTGTGGTTACAGCTGCTTCTTCCTTATACGTAGGTTCTTGTTTGGACTTGAAAGTCTTATTATCCGAGTGAACTGTGGCTGTATGAATCTGGCTTCGCCTCTTTGAATTCCTTCTTTGGAAAGCAGGACTGACTTGCTCTGAACCATCTTTTTCCTCGTGCTCGTTGCGTTTGTTTGAATTGCTGCCATTAAAACTAGCAAATGGATCTGTTGGTTTAGCTTGACTGAAAATGTTGTTGAGATCATCTACTGTCATTCCCCGCTCTTCAAGTTTCTGCTCTTTCTGTACATTGCCGGTAAACAGGTCGTCTATTTCTCGCTTCTGATTCAGCTGTGCCCATGGGTCTCTGGTAATGAGATCAGTATTGGGGAAGGGGTCAAACTCTGCAAAGTTCTCCTTTGTCTGCCTGCCTTTTCTGTCCATGCTGCTCATGCCTGAACTAGATATTGTCTGGAAGTTACTGTTCATATGCTTGTCAGAGACTACTGGTGTCACAGCAGAATCCTCTTCCTGTCCTGGCTCTTTGCCAGTAACCCTCTGTCTGGGTTTGGCTGTGGGTGCCTCTCTTTTCTCAGTGACTTGTAGGTTTCTCTCATCATCTTGTGTTGCAGAATCCCAGTCCGTTTGGCTAGCTGGTCTGAATGCAGGTGGCGGTTGCAACGCCTTCCTTGTTCCACCCCTGGACCTCACAGAGAGACTTTCTCCGCTTGAAGCATCAGTATTAACGGGTCCAGGGGCTGCCGTTGGATCAGGCCTCATCATAGATTGGTGGGCAATACTCTGGCTTTGTCTTTGACTTGAATCTGGAATCGGTGGAGGTGCGACTGATTTAGGGGGAGGTGGGGCAGCTACTTTTTTTGATGACACGGGTTTGGTCTCCAGTGGATGTGTTTGATAATATCTCATAGCAGGATTCTCCTGTGGGAGTGAAGACCTAAGACTGGGTCCATGCTCCTCTGGACCATCCACACTCATCTCTGGACCCAGAAATTCAGATGGAGTGATCCTGTGTCTCTCTGTGACCTCAGCAATTATGTGATCCCATCGAGTCTGCCCTTGAACTCCGTGTCTCTTCTGGGGGAATAAGGTTTCATAATCAGGAAGTGGAAGGGACATTTTTTTGCCTTGCTGCGATCCATCTACCTCTACGTATGCAGGGTTATTGATCTCTCTAATGTGATTCCCAGTTTGGGTCCCAGGCACTGGATGCGAGGGTGGCAGAGGGGCTCTTTTCTTCTTCTCTGCCATAGTGGGTGAAGATCCCACCGAGGACAAGTTCTCTACGCTGCCACGAGGGGAACCAGATGGGCTTTGACTTATGTTTGCTGGAGCCAGGGAAGAATGGAGGTCGGAGAAAGTACCAGGGGACTCAGATGGGACACTAGAGAGGGTGGACTCAGAGGTGGCTGGAGAAGGAAACAGCTGACTGGGGCTTTGGCAGTCAGTGGGTTCAGACTCCAGAGATTGAGGCAATCTGCCAAGAAGTGAAAACAAAGGCCTACAGGTCAGTGTGACCATCACATTACCTAAAATCACTTCCACCAAACCCATCACCAATTTAACTGGCATCTCACATGTCAACAAGTTGGTCAACAAAAGCTATCAAATTCCCTCCTTTGACCTCACATAATTTACCCAAAGACAGTTCAATATTAAAATCTTTCTCGAATCTGCACTAGGCAAGCTTTCCATAAAATATGACAATCATTTGTTGACAACATGGTCCACTGTTCAATAGCAACGGCCAACCTACAGACAGAACTTCCAAGACTCACATGTCTTGCGGTTACCGTTTCTATTTTTAGCTGTGACTTGGTCACGTTGAGAAATGTCCATTGTCCTACATGAAAAGACTACAATGTGACATTTCTGCTTCAAGATTATCCCACTTCGATCATAGGCAGTCCAACATGGCAGAAAAATATAACAACTGAATAATACAAAAAAACTTTAAATCTGCCACCTAAATAACATTCTAGATAAACCACTGTAACATCAATGACAACAGAAAGCACGAGGCCCTTACCATTCTGATTCAAGTATGACAAATCCAGTCGAATCCAATCAACAAACAATTCTAAAAACGAAATCCATATACAAAACACAATCAGCTAAGACTTCCACAAAGAAGGTAAGACAGTGGCTCAGTCACTCCTTATAGACTCTGTTCAGTCCACTACCTGTTCCACAACATCCTCACCAACACAAGCCACACCCAGATTCTCATCTGTGCAGAGAGCAAACTGGTCAAACAGGTCCATCGACTGTTGGGTGGAATTCAAAGTTTTGGTAATACAAGACAGTCAAAAGGTTGAGTCAACTTTAACAGAAACAGGATGGAAAGTTGTGAAATGACCAAGTTTCAGTGTTGATAGACATGGTGTCGGGCAAAACTTAATAATCAGAAACAAGTGTTGCATAATATTTCTAATGTGGCTCTTACTTGTGCACAGATAATAAAGAGGCACTTTATCTACTTTTCCATTAGTGTTATCCCTCTTGTCAAATGTAATGCACATGCCACTAAACATGTGACAGCATGGGCAGTGTCACCTGTGAGCCTATAGAAAGCAGTATTCAAATTCCAGTCATGCAAGGTGTAAGAACAGTGTGACTGCAGGCAACCGATAGGATCTGTGTCCCAAGACTGACAGAACGATAACATTATTACATAACATTAGTGCTAAGAGTACGTAATGCTACTAAATGAGAAGAAGGCCTACCTGGGCTTGACTGCAGACACTTTCGCAGTGCGGTTGAGGAAGACCATGGCAGAGGGGATCGGTGTGTTGCGGGTGGATTTCTGATGATCAGCTGGGCTAACTGGAGGATCTGAACTGAGGGAGACATCCTCAAACGGGTTGGTGGAGTGGTGGGAGATCGGTTGATCGGGATTTCTTGAGTCACTGCGAGAGGCTTCAGCGGGCAGCCCCTCTTTAGCATGTTGCTGCACCTCCTCCTTTTTCTCCTCCTTCTTTCGGATCATTCCGAACAGAGACGTCAGCCTGTCGCTCATGGAGGCCTCCTCCTGTCGTTTCTGTTCCTCTGCTCTGCGATGCTCCTGCTCAAGTCTCTGGTTTTCTGCAGCTTCCAGCATCTTGCGTTCTTCCTCTTGCTTTCTCCTCTCTTCCTCGTCCTCCCTCTGTTTCTTCCTCCTTGCTTCATCCTCAAGGAAGCGTCTCTTCCTCTCCTGTTCCTCTTGGTATCTGCGCTCCTCTTCCTCCTGA
This sequence comes from Chelmon rostratus, assembly GCF_017976325.1. NCBI lineage: Eukaryota > Metazoa > Chordata > Actinopteri > Chaetodontiformes > Chaetodontidae > Chelmon > Chelmon rostratus. The sequence goes on along the minus strand of NC_055662.1, from coordinate 25,787,891 downwards.
AGTCTCTTGGCCTCTACCTTGTGTTTCTCTTCTTCCTCCTGCCTCTTGGCCTCTGCTATGCGTCGTTGTTCTGCTTGCCTTCTCTCCTCCTCCTCTTGATGGCGCTGTTGCTCCAGGAATGCCCTGTCTGGCTCTATCTGTAGGGAGGGGACAGGTAAATCTGCATCGGAGGTGTGTTTGCGGATGTCCTCCACAGATCCTTGGCCTGAGCTGTTCAGACTGAGCGTAGATCCACTCTTGGACTCTGCCTCCTCTGTGTACACATGGCTGCCGTTGATGCACAGGTTGTTCAGGTCACTGTTGCTCTGCTTGGAGCGACCCAGCAGGGAGAAGGGACCCTGAGACACCTTGCTGTCAGAGCTGCCCGTTCGCTTGTGTCCCAGGAATTTGAATTTCTTTTTAACTGTGGGAGGAAAGACAGTGAAGCATTATGTCATTGTTGACATGCAAAGCACCATTATTTACCTCCCACTGTGCAGCAGAGGAAAGAAAAAATGTACACACTGAGCTCAGAAAGATAAAGTTACCTTCAGGAGAGTCTGCGTTGAGGCCAGACGAGCGGCTGCCACTGAGAGACGAATTCTTCTCCGGGAGGGTCCCCAGGGTCGACATGGACTGCGAGATGTTACGCTGCAAGTTTGATTTGGGAGCAAAGAGTGTCCTGAGCTTAGATTTCTTTTTCACGCCTGGGGACTGATTGAGTGACTGTGAATCAGCCTCTGCTTCGCTGTCCGTGAGGACCTGGCTGACGGGGGGAACAATGGCTGAGGCAGAGTCAGAGAAGCCATCCTTTTTCTTCCCACGGACTTTGTCCTTCAGCTTAGAGATGCGGGAGCGTGGTTTGTCCTGCATGGAAAGGTCAAACATGCTAGCTGACATGTTGTTTCTCAGAAATTGGATATCTAGCAGCACCTCCCCTCGCGCCTTGTCCGCTTTTCCAGTCTTGTCCACCAGCTTGAACCAACTGCAAATGACAGACAAAATCAATCAGATGTTTAAGATCATATCAATCACCTGTGAATAAATTATCATTACACTGCAATAAACCCACATTTTATCATGTAATTTAGCCTCATATTCACCATTCAAAACTTATTTTCCCCAATTCAATAAAAACATGTGAGTAGGGTGAGACAGTGCCACTTGACCACAGTGCATTTAGTCTTGTTTCAGCAAATGAGAAAGAATAAGACAGATCACTGCCTTGGTATCAAGTCAAATGTTACATGACTATAAAAACTATATGGAACAAGTTGAATTGTACAGGAATTACTTCTTCTGATTTATTTTTTAAATTATTAATAAAGCATTTAATTCTTCTGATTTGCAAGTTAATCAGTTAACTTAAAAGTACCCTAAGAGCCAATTAATTGATTTCTACGTAATGAAAATAATCTTAGTTGCAGGTTTATTTAGTTCATTGTGCTCAAATTCTCACACACACTCCACTAGAGGTGAAATAATTAATTATCAAGTCATTCCTGTGGATTTTGGAAACTTCATATGAGCAGCATCACAATTTTCTGTTATTTTAGAAACAATTGATCAATTAATCAAAAAACTAATTCACAAATTAATTGGTAGTGGAAATTATTATTAACTGCAGCCCTGCACTGCAGAACTAAGTCCCTATAAATCTTATGTTCAACTGCGTATTATGAGCGTCACTACAAACTACAAAAAGAGGTGAGCCTCCAAACATGTTTTGGTAATGAATTTTTTTTTACGCAGTAGTCTGATTTTGGATCGGCCCTTCAAAACAGCCATGTATTCCAACCAATATATATTTAAATATAACACTTAAGTAATTGTCATAATTGCCCTGTTCCCTCAGAGCTTTGACTTTAAATGCTTGAAATGTGACTGTTGGTCTGCTGTGTCTCGTTAGACCTGAGACTGTTGTCATTAACTAGCGTACAGCTTGTTTCAGTTCCTGTTGGGTGCACCATGCCAACCACAGATAAAGCCTGACAATTACAGCTTTGTTTAGGCTCCCCCCTCATGTACTCTCTGTTGTATAGGATCAGCACTTATTGTCTGTAAGGGAAAGGTAGGAGTGTTCTGGAGAGCCCTTTCTAAAACCATGCCAAAACAAGCAATTAGTGCCATTACAAGCAGATGCTTTCTGCTGGTACAATTAAAGCCTTGCTATTATTAGATGTACTAATACTGTAGCAGAAGTTGCCATTGTGGGAAGCCTTTCCCCTTTTGAACCCTTTTGTTCCACAGCAGAACCCTCCAACTGTTTCACTTACTTGTTTTTCGTTTTTTACAATTGGTAAGACACATGTCTCCACACAGAGTTCACTTTTCAACACTTTCCAGACAGTTCTGTTCACCGACGTGCAGCTCAGCACATCTAACATCCAAAATACACTCATGCATCCAAGACACCACACACACACCTCAGGATCAACTCTTGTACCAAAGCACTGACATTTGTTTCAACATGTCTCTGAACAGTAACATTTCAACACTCATTACACAATGACCTAAAAAAACAAGCTAACAACAGTTACATAAACACTATTTATGTATGTAACATAAACCAAGACTCCATTACAGCAACAAGATGGTCACTTCTTTATGCATAAATTGTGCCACTTTAAAGTCCCGGAAATTAATTAAAAAAAATGCTGCAACATGTTTTAATAGGCTTCATTTGTTTGGCATTCTTGCATTCCAAGTGCAAAAAAAAACAAACTAAAGTAATTACAGTAATGCAAAACAAAATTCTACAGATTCACTATGAATGCTTATATTGAGAGCTACAGATCGAGAAATACAACACAGCTCGTCTATCCCGTCTTCCACAGTCACTGATGTCACACCTTGTGTCTTCTCTTGCAAAACACCTTCCATTTCTAACAACCTTCAGCAGATGTGGCCAGACAGTCACCATTAGCTGCACCCAATAACCACGTGGCTGAGGACAAGAATACCTCTATGGGGTTGAGGGATGGAGAGTAAGGTGGAAGGAACAGTGACACCATCATGGGATGGGCTGTAAACAACTCTGTGACTGGAGAACTACAAAATGCCACAGCAGTCCCAGCAAGTCTTTCACAGAGATCAAACTGGTGCAATTCAGAGTTTACGCATTTTTTTTTAACTTGTTTCTTTTAAGATGTACATGTAGCCGAATGTAATTTACTGTAATTTTGTGTTTTTTGATGTAAATGTCCAACTCTGAATCGTTTCACAAGCAGGATGGAGCGAGGTTCACCACTTTGTGAAAACGTGACTGTATAAAGGATGTTACTACATGGGCTCAGGAACACTTTGTAAAAATGTTGACAGTTTGCTTGCTAATGATTGCATCCTCCTGAACACAGCTCATGAATTTGTGTCACAGCTTAAGTCCTCATTGACTTCTGCTGTGCTGACTGCATGAAGAGTTTTAAAAAAGGTGAACTCAGTATTGAGAAATGCAAACTGTAGAAAGCTGTAAAGTAAAGGTCATTGTGTAATTTCCTCTTTGATCATTTTGTACAATAATATGTGGGTCCAAATGAGGTTTAATTTAACCTTGTAAGAGATAAATAGAGGACTATAGGGGATACCTGTCACTGGATTTAAATACAAAACATTGTGTGGCATTAACCAGACAGTGACCTGCAGTTCATTTGGAGTTTGCTGCTGCAGGATTCATTTTGGTGTCATGCAGTGTAGCAGACATCCAGACAGGCTCTTTTGAAGATAACAGTCAGGAAACAAGCATGGGAGTGCACCAACATTCCTCAAACGTTCTCCAACATGTAGGGAGGTGCTGTGCAGTACGTGATGTAATGAGAGTTACACTCAGCCTCTTCCCCACCCTACGCCGAGCATGCCAAAGCATACAATCGCTAACGAAGGCTAAACACAACCATGGAGAGATCACACTTTCTCGAGCCAATCAAGAGCCTCTCTGTGGATCACAGCAGAGAATGCACCTGAGTTGACTGTACAGAGACAACTGCATTGTTTGGTTATTAACAGACTGACAGGGCGTATATGTTCTGTTCTGTTAGCATTGAACTAAAGACCTGCGCCCGACACATGCGTCACCAGTCCTGCTGGACAGGTTCCCCTTGGTTAACTGTCAAGGGCACTTTTCTTGTCTTGTGTCTAATAATTAACAGGAGAGCTTGTATTTATCCTCTGAGTCAACACCAGAATGGATTCAGCCAATAAAACAAGGGGTGCCAAGACTGTAAAATACAGATCCTCATGGTAGCTGAATAAAAATAATAAGTCTGGGTGGAAGCTATTTGTAGTTCCACTGTTCTATACTTTGTTTAGAAAATAAATATTGTGGTGCAGGTCTCTGAACAAATGAACCCGACCCTGGAGAACTGGCTCTGCAACAACTGGAACTACTCCAATACTGTAACTCAATATCTCTTTTGATAATGGTAGTGTTAGGATAAGGTTATACGTTGTGAGAATTTACTGTTTTTTGTTGTCATATGTGAGTGTGAACTGAATATCTTTGGGTTTCCACTGTGAAACTGAGCCATCCTTCACAAGGCAATGTTATTTCTATACTCTTTTTGTATATAATATACATATATAGCTGATTTCATAGTTGCTTTTATTTTGTATCCTTTTTATTGTGTATCTGCTCTTTTTCTAACATTTTATAGACACAACAAATAATAGAGTAATTGAGGAAATAAGCGGCATCGTTAGTTGCAGCCATAAAAATAATCCATTAATGGTGGTCCTTTATCAAAGAGTCTTAAGAAAGCAGATCAAACCTTTAGATACCTTCTCACCAAATAACAACATGAATGTAATATAAAACCAACCCTTTAATCAAAATAGTAAACTTGTTATTTATCTTAATGTCTGATCATTTGTGACAGTAAATGACTCACATTCTCATAGAAACTCGAATTTATGACCCTCATTTAATCTCACATACACTCTGTTGTATGAGGGGCAGCAGCAGAGCTTCCTTTCAGCAGAATAACAAAGCTCTTGATGTCACACCACGTATCAGCACCACAAAGAGGCAGGACAGGTAATGGAACACCACATGCCTCAAGGCGAAAACAGCAACATCCAATACCCAGCCTGCATACTGGCACTTAAAGGAGACAGAGGGAGGAAGCCAAGTGTGGAGAGAGAGAGAGAGGGAGCTCGGGCTTGGAAAGGAAAATGCAAGGAATGAACTTTGCCACTGAAGTGTAAAACCTTACTGAGCAAACACAAGATAATGTTTCAGATATGCCGAAGCAATAATCAAGTGAATGAGGTCATACTACCACTACATCAAGGCTGCCCTTGGTTGAGTGACTGCTGAGAACTCATAACTCCACATCACTTGGTCTTTATCAAAGGTCATTTCAAAACTAAAGGCCACATTTGGAAAGGTTCCTCAGAGTGGAAAACGGTTATCTGAGTTTACATGAAACTTTCTTCATTTTCAAAATTTCTCTTACATAAGAGGGAGTGGATATCCCAATTCAACACTAATGCAAGGCTTTACGTTGTTTCGTCTTACACCCACGTTACACCCATGCTGCGTCAAACCACAAATGTCATCCTGATTGATGTAACATATCTGGGTGTGAGCAGACTAAATGGCCCTGGAGAATGTACAGGACTAGCAGCAGCATTGTGAGAAAATTATTTCCAGTTAGGCCTCCCTCACGAAGCTGGAGGTGACAGAGCTGGCTTCACACCAAGTTATAAAGTAAAGGTGTCAGTCAAACGTCAGGGTTGGTTCAACAACAGGGGAGAAGACTGAGGGAGGAGCTGAGATTAGAATAATCTTTAAACTGTTTTACCAACATCTCGTTCTGCTTTTCCTCTCAGACACTGATAAGAGTGTCCATCCCGTAGTTTTAACGACCTCAGGGGAATAAGCTTGCTTTTTTCATTCTGTGACCTGTTTAATGTGCCCTGGATTTCAAGAATACACACAAAAGGTGTCATGAAAAGATTACATTTGTGTTTCTACTAGACTAGACTAAACTAGATGTGACCTGATTAGACGGACAAAACTGCAAAATGCAGAGAAAACTCAAGGACTGATAGATAATTTACTGCTAGCTTTCACAATTCATTCATATGTATAAATCAAGGAATACTCTTAATGATTACTTTTCAATCAATTTGTCAAAAACACTGTCTAACTACATAAATGCTGTTTTGCATGAGGTTTTATTGCTTTTTTTAATTGCAGAACAGCTATATTCAGCGACAGCAAATATAACTACCATTTGTGGTGAAGAAATTGTGATATCGTTCATATTTTGGTTTTACAGAAAGGGTGCAATCACTCAAATGATTTATAAGAAACATTTCAAAATAAATATCAATAAAGCCCAGGGACATGTGGGAGGAGGGGGAGGGGTAACCTAGTGTTTGTTTACTTTGCAGCTTGCAGTTTAACCACGTTTTTAAGTTAACTAATGTGTTGTGATACACCTTAAAGTCAAACATTAGTGTATTGGACTGATTTTGCAGACTTTCCAGGGTGGTGCTGCGCTGGAAATAAACTGGAATTAAAATCAAAGCTGGATTTAAGAGAGGAAAAATCCTACTTTGTTTGTCTGAACTCGTGCACCTCTGCGTCACTCTTAACTACTACAGATACCCTGAAACCCAGAGGGAAACACCTTAATGCGAATAAATGATGTGAGTGTGTTTGAAACATAACAGTGGCCACTTACTCTGTCTTTTTGCGGGGGCTGTTGTCATGAAGATCCAGTAAGTTGACCACGGCCTGGCCCAGGAACTTGTCGAGCCCCACCTGAGCGCGGTGCATTACTATGATATAGAGCGTGCAGCGCTCAGCGTTGCCCGGGTGGAAGAGTGGCAGGTCAAACGAAGCCTCTTCTTTCCACACCGGAGCGACACTTTTCTCGGCCACAGAGGTAGAAAATTTGTCTTTGGCCACCTGGATGATGGCGTAGGCGTCGTTGGTGCCATTCTTGCCCTTGACGCGCAGGCTCCGAGCCTGATGCACCGTTACCTGGACACTGGTGGGAAACCACTGGCGGCTCTGGTCGGCCAGAGACATCGCGAAATTCCCTTAAACTTTGGCAAAAGTTTATCCGGGCTCTTTTATAGAATAGTTTACAACGTCAGGCTGTTGGTTAACCTTTTCCAAAACTCTGTTTTTCACCTTCGGCGTCCTCTACGGCTGAAGGTTTACGTTACCTAGCTTGACTTCAGTTCAGGAAGCCCAGGTTGATGTCGTAGTACTTCTCCCTCCTCTTCGTAGCGTTATAACTCTCTAAAAACACTTGATTTGAGTTAACACTCGGTTAACCGACTTAACGCTAGTACTAGTCTTTGTAACCTGACCAGGACATCACTGCTGTGCGACTAATTCCTTTAAGAGGCTTTCGTAAACAGCTCTCCTGCTTTGCCTCCCCCAAGTAAAACAATTTACTTCCCTGATGTTACAAGTTCCCACCCATACTCTACATAGAGCTGTCTGATTCGCTGATATAGCTGTCAATTTTTGGAGGCCGTTAGTCATTGGACGGCGGAGGAGGAGGGCGTTGAGACGTCGAGTACCGTTAAGTAGCATTGTCAGCGCTGATCAGAAAGCAGTTTACCCTCGCAAAAGTCATGGAGGAGTTAAATGGGACAACAATTAAGACTGAACTGAATCCAGTAAGCTAATTTTAGCTTTTAGAATAGAGACGTCCACACAAATTATTTTTCTCTCTTAATGTTTGGTCTAAAATTGTAAGGTTTGTGTGAGGTCTCTTGAAAAATATACTACTTTAGCAAAGACAGGTTTAAAAAATCTAAAAGACGCCATAGGAAATTCAGTTCTAATAGGCAAATAAGCCATAGATGTGAACATCTAATAACCTCTCATTTTCTTCTTATGAGGAATGTTTTGGCCCAGCAGAACAGATCAGATGATAGTGTTGTTTGTCTGAGGAAGCTCAAGGCACAATATATTCAGGTTATGACTGGTTATGTTATAAAATGTGAGTCACCCCGAACAAAGCAGGATGAAATCATTCTACCTTTTATCTCTCGCCAAATTGCTAGTATCTAGAACTTGATCTGGCCGCCTGGCCTTCATCGTAATGATTCAGAGCAAACTGATGTCAGGTAATTTTCCTTTCATAGTTGATCATATCTGGGGAAAAACGTTAAGAACATGTTTCATATCACCACGTTTTCACCACAGACTGAATCTTCTAAAGAACACTGAGATTTTTAGCAGAATTTAACATTCACTTATAAATGTTTAGAAATGTGAATTATTGAAAAGCGATTGATGGTTGCTCCATCCTTCAGAATCCATTAGAAATTAATTATTAGGATTTTTGTTTTTCAAAACATGTCTTATAATGTTTAAACATTTGGTCTATCTTGCATTCGACCTACAGCCTGGAAATCATTAGCAAAATCACAACTGATACAGATTAGATTAGATCAACATTGGATCTGGGTAACTCAGCTGTGGCCATCAGAGAATGTGTGCACAGATAACAATCTGCACCAGACAAATGACGTACCTGCACATGATGGCACTGAAATTCATACTGAATCATGAACAAGACACGCCTATCTTCATGTTTATATTTGTGTTCTCAGTGAGTGGTTCAATATAAGTCATGGCCACATGGGATAGATGATCATTTTCATGTCTTACATCCTGAATACATCCTGTTCAGGGATGATTCAAAAGCTCACACTGCACACACAATCTACAACAGTATGCATGACAGACTGACCATATTCAACACCTAACAGTAGCAACATACAATATGTGATTCTCTGGATTTCATGAGGACTTCCTCCCAAAGAACAATGGGAAAAAGCAGTGACAATGAGCTGCATAGTAGCAACATTATTTCCTGTTAATGTAATTTCCTGAATTGCAAGTGTATAAAATTGTCTAAAAACAGAAGTCCAGCTTAGGCTTTTGTAAGTCCACACAATGTGAAGGCAACAGTCTGACTGAATTTATTCAAAAAGCTTGTGATCTGCATGCAGTAATTTAGTTTTTTTTGGTCAGGCTCCTGATGTGTGAGAAGTGTTTTGTGGATCCTTTGAGAAATATTTCATACTAACACCTCTAAAATTATGAGAAGGTTTACTGTTAAGTCAGAATGGGTTAGATGAGTTTTTCACTGCAAAACCTGTGAGAATCGCCTGACTTGCAAGGCTAAAATGATAATGACCAAAAAGTTTCTCTGCCACCCAGGAGGGGGCAGTAATTCATGCACTAGAACAGAAATAGTATTCTGCTTGTGTTGAAAATGGAAAGAAGTGACTGGGTGAGATAAGGCCAATTGTTTGTTCCCCCTTCTCTCCTAATTTATCAGTTGAGGGGGCACCTGTCAGTGCTGATTGGAGTACATAGAAATAAAAATGAAACAGTTTCATCATATTTTCAAAAGTCTCACATAGCTTTTTTTAATTCATTCAGAGATTCTGTACAGCCACATTCATGCCATTACTTTCCTAACGTATGTGCATACACACACACACACACACACACACACACACACACACTCTTGCATGCACGCACACAAACACACGAAACATTCAACAGCATACATGAGCACATGCAAACAATTACTTGAAGCAAATATAAGCGTGAAAAGTTGTCCACAAATTAAATGCATATAGCTGTACTTTTGAAATGGACCTTGCAATCCATATCATGCTATAGTTGATATGCATAGAAAAATCACAACTAAAACAGTAAAGCTTTCATTAGACATCCAAAATCAACATCATATGCCAATTTTGGAGACATCTTGTCCTTTTTTTGTGAAATGAATAAAATAAGTGAGTATCTTATGTTTGAAAATGACAATAAAAAAAAACCTGCCTTATTATTTTTACCATTTCACAGCACTCTTACAATGCGGAGGCAAAAGTACCAGTTTAGGGTCCTGGATGCCTTCATGATTTTATATCTTAAATTATATAATTATTATAATCAAGAGACCATTAAAACATAACCCAATCATTTAAGAGTCCATTAAGGTCATGCATAGACGTTCACATATAAGTATAGGTTACACCGTGGTTTCACTTTTCCACAAACCACTCTTCATTCCGACGGAGCTCTGGGATTGGTCTGTGCCACTCATGTCCTGCTCCAGCTCGAGCACTGAGTTTTTGAGGGTGCCATTTGGGGCAGCGGCCCCTGGCACAGTGGTGGTGACACTGTTCAAAGGGTAGGAGCAGCGCTTACTTTCTCGTTCTGCAGCAGCCGCCAGTTTCAAATTGTCTCTGCTGGCACATCGTCTCTGAGCGCCATGCATGGCCGCTCTGCTGGCCATAGAAGGCAGCAGGGGGAAGGGTTTGCGGCTCCCGCTGCTGCCCCCATCGCTTCCCTCTGAGGGGCTGGTTGCCATTGATTCTCCAACGCGCTTCCCGTTGGTAAGCGGGCTGGCCTGGTTCTCTGAAAGGCTGTGGTGGATGCTGCCATTCTCACTCGTGGCCTGTTTGTAAACCCCATGTGAAGCACTGAGGTGCTCTAAACCAGTGGGCCCTAAAGCTCCCAGGCTGCCCCCACCTCCAGCAGTCCTTAGAGCCTTGAGACGATAGTGACCTCGGCCCTCACCCCGATGGTGATACTGGCTACTTCCTTGTTTAGTTCTGCTACTCACTTTCCTTCTTTGGGGATGCACTGGGGCCGCAGAGTTAATGGTTGGCAGAATATTGTTTGCTGGCTTGGTGATGTTGTCAGTGCTGGTGCTGGTGTTGTTGCCTGCAGGAGCACGTGAAGAGTTGTTTGGATTGTCTTGTGCCACCTGCAACAGGTTGGTGAGCTTGCAGGGCCCGGGGCCCACACTGCTGATTCCACTTGGTGTTGATGATGACCGAGCTGATGAGGAGTTATGAGAGTCACCAGGTGGATGGCAGTTGATGAAAAGTTGTGATCCCTGCTCAGAGGTCTGCACTCCACTCCCGGTAGTGCAGGTGTGTGTGTAAGTAGATATGGGATGGGAGCTGCGATAGCCTGGGCAACATGCCAGCCATGAGGCCTGCACATCCAGACGTCGGAAGCAGTGGTGTATCACCAGAAACACCCCCAAAACTATGGCAGCCATCCCATACAGACAGCTAAACAACAAGCTAGTGTGCCCCGTCAGCCACATTGCCATGGCTCCACAACACCACAGGACCACAAAGAGGAAGTGGGTTGCCACAAGCACCAAGAACTGTGTCTTCAGTGAATACTGGTCCTCTGGCGCCACAACAGGGTTTATAGGTCCTACCACTGAGTCTGTGGAGAGGAGGCTGGTGCTTCCTGCCAGTGCAGGCTGGCTCTCAGTCACAGGAGAGGACAGGGTGGTTCCGGTGCATTCTTTGGTCTCACGGTGCCTCAGGCGAAACACAGTGCACACGAAATAGATCCAGGTCACCAACACCACTAGGCCTGCAGGGACAAAGAATGACCCCAGACTGGGGCGCCACACCAGCCAGCAGCTGCAAGAGGCAGAAAAGAAGTCAGGGGGGGTCAGTGCACAACAAGGACATGTCTGTGTATTCAACATATCAAAAAGAACTATGTGCTTCAGCACCATGCAAAATAACACAAAGTCAAGGGCCAAATAGCTCAAGGATAAAAGGAGAAGTACTTACTAAGGGCTGTTGTCTCCATAGTTGTTGACATTGACAGCTGCAGTGATCCCACAAATGATAAGTGGGACTCCACCAGCTATCAAATAGAACCTTGAAAAAGAAAGAAAAATGTATCAAAAACAAGTTCCCAGGTACAGTTTTAGAAACAGAGAGCAGGTCTTGTTTGTGTCATGCTCTGCGACCTTTGGCTGCTACGATGCTTTTAAAGCATGCATGTCGGTGTCATTTTCCTTTTCGTGTTTTTCTGTCTCTCTGGCTGTCTGTAATCTGAACAGAGCTGCGCGATCCTTCACTCTCTTAGTGGGCAGAGTGCTACAAGGGTCAGTATAGGCTCAAGAAGTCTGTGATTTATTGCGGTCTGATCCCATGTGGATGAGTGGGCAACAAAGGGGCGTTGAGGGGGCCAGTGAGGTCGGTGTATGATCGCAGCTTCAGGACCACAGGGGCAGGGGGAGGAGACACAGAAGGGAATGTTTGGAAAGACAGCGCACCCCCTGAACCACCCTGCTCTGATTTATGATGACCCCCTCTGCTTCTGTTACATTGGTTTCATACATTCCTCCCCTCCCCCACTCTGAATTCATGTTGGCTTATAGCGTTTTTGAGCCTTACAGCAATACTCTGTTATGTCCCTTCAAGGTTTCCTTACAAACAGAGAGACTTTGGTTGTTGGGCACAATGACCCACTTTGATGGTGCACAGTCTGGGTGGCCATGCACCAGAGGTCCCGCATCTGTCTAAAACATAAACGGTATTGACAGCAAACAACAAACCCATGGTACAGGAAGTGGGTGAAGGTGAGCTGTGGCTTGCTCGCTGACCTGAGCATAGGTCGCTGAGTAGGTGGAGCAGGAGGCTCTCCCTCCGGCTGCCGTGGCATTCTCCACACAGCCTCTTTGTAGATGACCCTGGCGCTGACTCCGATCCACAGCAGGGTCGACAGCGAGGAGTAGTGCAGGGCGATGCCCACCTGTCACATGGTACAGTCGGATAAGACATCAAGCTTACATGCCGCTAGTCAAAATGAGGAGATGCAAATTTAGGACTTACTGCTTGGCAAACCACTGGGTAACTGGTCAAGCTTATGCCTCCTGCATAGATGGCTGTTGTCATGGCGATGTGGAAGCAGGTATTCAGTAATGTGTGCCAGCTTTTTCTTGATATGTGAATAGAACTGTAAAGGCGAATAGTAAAATCATTAGGAGATAAAGTAATCAACAAACAGGAGCAAGACGTCTGTTTATGTACATGCACTGCAGTACCTGTGGTGTAGTATGTGCGTGATGATGATGGTGAAGAGGCAAAGGAGCAGCACTGCAGTGCAGGCATAGACCACAGGGTGGAGCACCCTTACAGAGATGGGTGTGGAGTTGGGGAAGTCAGGCACCTCCTACAAAGAAATGACACACAAATGAAAGTCTCATTCATCCCTGGTGATCCTGGATGAATGTTGAATCGAAGAGTCAAGGCTACCCTACCTGCAGCACAGCATAATTGCTAAGCAGAGAGCAGCGAATCGTGGAGGTGCTGCTGTCACTGTGGACCAGCTGACAGCCGTCCTGGCTCCAACTTCCCTGTTTCTCCAGTGCCTTCAGGCTCCACTGGGCTGCCACAGCATCAGTACCAGGGGACAAGTGGCGCAGCGAAACCCAGATGGGCTCTGAGTGGTTCCACATGCTGCAGCCATCTGCCACAGAGAGGGGGAAAATGACTAATCCAAAACTGTACTGATGACTAGAATGTTTATTGTTTATTGAACTGAAATATCAGTCACGGAAGTCAATTTGTGATTGCATGTTCCCTCCGCCTGTCTCATATTCTTTTATAGTGAGTTTCCACAATTCCTAGAATGACTCTCAACACCCCCTGCAGGCTGAGACTCACTGTGCTCTTTATATGTAGGTGGAAAGAGCTAAAATCATAGGAGCGACCATCAAGGTCAAGAAAAATGAGTGGACAAAGAACCTTTTTTTTAATTTTTTTTTACAATTTGAGCTTCTTCTCATTGTCCAGCACCAATGACAAATATGCAAAAATACGACCAATGCAATTGTTGGTGGAGAAAGTGGCGCCCTTCTTAAAAATTCATTTAAAACTGAGGGTGCTTCTTTGACTACAAGAGCTGGAACAAGCTAGAACGAGAATGAAAAAAGGCCCAGAAATGCTACAGTATTTTAGGATGCACTGTTCCTTTAAATGTGAGAAAACAAAGGTGGTGTCTCTGAATAGGCTGAGAAGGTTCCTCACCTAGGCCAACAAAGATGACAGGAGTGTTTACGCTACGTCGGCGAGAGTGTTCCCCAGAGCTGCTTGAGTTCCCGGACAGAGGGAAGAAGCTGCCAGTTCTGAAAGCTACAAACTGCAGCTTGCAGTCTGCAGGAGCATCAGGAGGAAACAGAGTAGCTGGGAGAGTCACAGAGGCCAGGGCTACCGAATTCTGGAGAAAAAAAAAAACACATGCACATTTTGCGTTTATCGTTGAAATCAGTACACCTTGAATACTATGAATGCAGATATAATAGGTTACTGATGGCACAGTATGTCCTAATAGTACCCGCAGGTGGACGCATGATGGTGCTCACGCCTCACCTTTAGCAGAAAATTGTTGAGGGAGGTGTTATGGGAGCCGGTGCTGCAGCGAAAACGAAGCTGCTGTTCGTGAGTGGACTCCGTCATTTCCATTCCCAGGCTGACCGTCGAGACGTCACGGCGCTGATAGGCAGTGCAGGTTATGCCAGTGAAGTGTGCTGGTCGAATTAAGTGGGCCTCCATCACAATGTTCCTAGACACCTGGAAGTGTCAAAGAATAGAAATGGCTTCATATAATGTTACCAGGCATCCTGGTAAGGTATCATTTTCTGGACAGACCATTGTTTTGTTGGCAAAATTACAATGAAAATATAACTAAAAATATGCACAAAAAGGTGGAATGCTGCGTAAAACCCAAATAAAACAGACTGTGATTAATGTAATTTGCTAATCCTTTTTAACATATAACAGTACAAAGACAATATATTCAATGTTTTACCTCATCAGCTTCATCGATTTTTATAAATATCTGCTTATTCTGAATTTGACATATGTTTCAAACAAGTTGGCGCATCCTCGAAAGGCTCAGTCGCTCACAAGCAAGGGTGGAGCAAGGTTTAACACTTGGACATTGGATAAATCATAATATGTAATTATGTAATACATGGACTCAGGAACACTTCAGAAAACTGTTGTCAGTGAACACAGTTTGTAAATGATTGCAGTCTGGTTTTATTTGCATTTTAGACAGTGTCCCAATTTTTTTAAATGTATATATACATGTATACATGTATTTCTTGTTGTCACCATGAAATATTATATCATGATGAGATAAAAAGAAAACAGAAAAGTCAAAAGTTCCTACCATGGAGAAGTCCTGAGCGTGACTGTGGAGCTGAGGCCAGGCCAGCGTCTCAAGAGAGTAGACTATGGAGCTGCAAGCTCTCTTCTCTCTCTGGGCAAGAGCGAGGATCTGGCCGTCTACCTGCATCAGGTTACTCCCCATCTCGACCAACACCTCTGACAACTGGAACATGCACACAGAGGTTTTACAGTGAAGAGGCAGTTCATCACACACACACACCTGTAAACAGCCATTTCAAACAGGCAATTCTCACCTCTCGCAGCTGTCGGACATATTCCATGAACTTCTCCATCATTTGTGCCACATACAACACATCCACAGAGTCAGTGAAGCCTGCAGCCTCTAGGGTGTATGTGCGCACCTGGTGGGCCACGGTGACAGCATTGGAGGCATTGATGGGCCTCTGCAATGCAAGAGCAAAAACAGAACACGGTGTGATGAGAGAGAGTCCACACAGCGCTAACAGGAACCATGTGCTGTGGTAAAGCTTGCTCTGACAGCACCACTGACCAAGATGAAGGTATGCAGGACACGGGTGATGCCATTGGTGTAGTGACAGTCTGAATAGTCACCCTCCTGCCACTTTCCAGAGCGGTCGCAGTATCGAGAGGCTTTTTTCTGCTCAATACCCCCTTCCACAGACAGGGAGGGGTAACGCAGCTGCAGGCAGTACTGGTGCGAGGTGATGCCTGCCAGAGTTCTGGGCCACCTGAGGATTAAAACCAAAGACGGATGAGAATGCTGAATCCTAAATCATGCAATAAAAATCAGTGTAACTGCAACTAACCTGAACTCTCCACGGTTGTTGACAACTTTGTCCTCTGGACAGAAGGAGGCGCTGTTCTCCAGAACCACTATTTCAACACTGCGGGATGTGTTGCCCCGCCCAGTAGAAACCACACACTCCCACTCTCCTCTGGCCTCCACATGTACGTTGAATAAAATAAGCTCACTGGATAAAGAGGGTAGAGACAGCTCATTATAACACCAACAACACACACTGCAATATGTGTCTCAGCTAGTTAAACATTCTTCTTTAAGTTTATTAATTCACTCAAAATTGTCTTAGCACAGGAATAAAATATATCAGACAGCATCTTCAGGGGACACAGTAAGTGTCTGTACCTGGTGATGAAGGTGCAGTCATGCAGCACATTGCTCTCCAGCTGGACACCCATCTCTGGGTCAGAGGTCACCAGCTGACCATTGTGATGCCAGTGCAGGGTGGTGATCTTGTCCACCAAGGCGGCCGTGCAGTGGAAGGGCAGCCGATCGCCTTTGAAGACCACCTGACGCTGGGACGGCAGCAGCGACAGGGTGTGCAGCTCCAGAGGACCATCTGAGCGATACGGTGGGACAGGACGCAGATGTGACCGTTACACATCACCCTGAATTATTTCTGCTGCTCTCTCATTACTCAACCTCAGCTAAATGTTTCCACAGAAGCCATTATGAGTCTGCTGTTCTACTGCAGATTGGATGCAGGCTGCGGCAATTCGTAAACGCAACCCGCAGGATTAGTTGTCAACACAGCTCACTGATACTTTTAGAAATATGTCCCTGCTGAGCTGCTGGGGTTGATCCCTTTCCACCCTTTTGGTGTGCTAATTCTTAGAAATTCTTCGAGACGATCTTGAGCGCTGTTATAAGTGCACTGTCACTGTCATCCACAAGCCAATGTTCTATGCAACAAAGCGGTGAACCGCCTCATTCATATGTCTCATTCTAGCCAGACTCTCACCACAGCTCAGCTGGCTTTCCCTTAGTCCACGCAGGGGCTTTCCCTTCAGGCTCCTGGGGTAGGCACACAGGGTTTCGTCCCCCAGCCGGGCCGAACTGCTGCGAAAGAAGCCCGGGACCCAACGCAACCCACAGTCACATGACAGGTAGTCTGAGTTGAAGTTCCTGGACAGAGAAGAGACGGGAGATAAGAGAGTTTTCACTTTCCACTCCACATGTCTCAGATACAGCGTTATCTCGAGTTACAGCTCATTATAGGCTCAGCACATCATACCTATACATGGCAAAAAATACTTGAAGGCTTGATGTATATTTGTAAGTTGAATCACAGCCACCTTCACTATATATCTGGTACATGTTAAAGATTGATTGTTTTATGTCAAGAACTGCCAGTACTGCAAAAAAAATAAAAAAGCGAGTGTTTGTTCAGATTTGAAATATTTGTAATTATAATAAACAATAATTGTAAAAATGTCATTTAAATAGCAGCTTTCATACAGGGGTGTAGCTCAAAGTGCTTTGCAATAAACTGAAGAAACAAGAAAATAAATAATAAATTAATAAAAACAAGCAGAAAAACAAATAAAAGAGGCAGCTGGGAGCAAGAACAGATACACTATGTGAAAAAAAAGGAAAACATAAGAACAATAAAATATGTGGAGGATAAAAGTGATCTGATCGGCTGATTCTCTTATTTGTGTCAGTTTGTATTTTATAAACTGGCAGCAGAGCATCTGAGAGGCTGTGACGGATTATAAAACAACAGAGCAGACCAGACCCAAACCTTGTAAACAAGCAGCAGAACTTTAAAATCAGTCCTCAAAGGTTGGCTTACACTGGCCTGATATGCTCACTTTTTCTTGTTTATAGTTAAAAGACGAATTAATTTAAAAAAGAAGCCTGTAGCAGCTTATCTTCTGATTTATTGTGGGATAAGTTCAAATGAGTTTTTCATCCAGAAATAATACATAAATGAAAATATCTAAATTAAAGTAAATATATGTCAAATATATCCTCATTGTTTATTTGAGTTTTTCTGCAGTCATTGTAAAAATCCTAGGCAAAATAAATCTTAACTGAAATAATAAACGTCATCTTTGTCTACAATATTTGCTGTTTTATTCCGACATGGAATGGCGTGGTGTGAGAGTGCCGACGGTATCTAACACTCACACGAGCTTGAGGGAGGGCAGCTCCTGAAACACTCCGGGGTCCATGGTTGATATGATGTTGCCAGAGAGGTTTCTAGCAGAAAACGAGTGAGAGATGAACGAATTAGCTCGACAGCTTCCCCCGCAGTGTGGAAAATACAGTATTTTCATGGAATCGATCTCTCTGTCTCTTACAGTTTGGTGAGATTGGTCAATCCCTGGAACATGTCTGCAGTCAGGCAGCCAATGCGGTTGTTGGACAGGTCGCTAAAAGGGTGAAAAGACAAAGGAATGCGTTGAATTTTTGAATCAAGAGGGCTCGTCGCAGTCGCAGATTGTGATATCTCCACCCTTTCAGTACCCGTGTTGTTTCTGTGATAATGTATCAAACTCTACATACCAGAGCATACAAGTAAAACTGTGCAGGACCTCTTTCCTGGTCTCATTTCTAATCAAATAAATAGTGATAATTTACTTTAGCTCTTATATTGTCCACAACTCGTAGGTGTAGAAAGCTGAACATCTAAATAAGCATGTGCACAGTCCCTGCCACTTTCCCTTATCTCTACGCCATGGGAGCCCAGCAAAGGTTTATCACCGATGGTATAAAAGCAGGGCCCCTGTTCTACCGTCCACCTCTGAGTGTGATGTATAGCCACAGCCAGAGAGGGATCTGCTCTGCTGCACCTCTGACACTACCCAGCGGAGAGCTGTCCAGAGCATGTGTTTATCTCCCCCTGTTTGTTTTGAGAAGCCCCAGACCTTGCAGGGAAAACACAAGTAGGGGGAGGAGGGAAGGGGAGTCACGCGGTGCAAGCACAGACGACCAGCTCCGACCCACGCCGCAACCAGACCTCGGGGTCCAAAAACACAATGAGTGAGCTGCGAGTGGCTGCAAACAGCCGCCCTGTCACATCCAATGACGTGTGAGGAGGCCCTGAGGTTTCCACGGCGGTGCGGCGGGGCACCAGAGATGACACTGCTAGGCCCCCACAAAGATCGGCAGAGAGGCTTGATGAACGAGCCCTTTATTGTCTCACGAACACCAGGAGCCCAATATAACACATGCCACGAGCTGCCAAAACAGAATCTACTTAAGATAGATGTGAGGGGATGTGTGGGCTTGTCTCCCGCCGCAACGACTGTGAATTTGGCAAACGATGCTGCTCGTATCAGAAAAAACTACGCTGACTCCTTCACTTGTCTCATGCCGAACAATTGAATTCAAAATTTCCATGCCTGTGTTTATAATTTCTGCTAATATGTTTGCTGCTCTGATCCCGGATGGAATGTGAATCGTGCTAATGTCTACTTACAGTTTCCGAAGCTCAGACAGGCCTTGGAAGGCTCCAGGCATGATGGTGCTGATTAAGTTGTGCTTGAGGTCCCTGGGGAGAGAGAAAATGTCAGGTCAGAAAGCGCAAGCAGGGATGATGCTGACATATCTTGCAGAGAATTAAATGCCTGTTTATATGGTAATGTGTAGCTGGAGCCAGCAGCTTAGCTTTGCATAAACAGTGGAAACAGGGGGAAACTGCTAGCCTGGATCAGTTGGATGCTAACAAGAGCCTGCATCTTATTGATGACCACGTTCTTGTTGCAAAAAATGAAATGTAAAGATGAAAGCTGCAGTTTAACAGTGGATTATTACTGGACTATTTCTTGGCTGGCATACTCCAACAATATCCTGCTCAGAACCAGGAAATAGTCTGGTGCATAACTCTTAAAATGACAAATTATTGTTTTTTACGCTCCATTTTTTGGGAGGATTAATAACATGAGATGCAATGTGTTAATTACTGAGCTACATTTGTGCAGAGCCAGGCTAGCTGTTTCCCACTGTTTTCAGTCTTTATGCTAAGCTATGCTAACTGGCTGTAGCTTCACACTTAACGGACAGACATGAAACCATCTCATCTAACATTTGGCAAGAAAGCGAATAAGCATATTTCCCACTGTTATTTTGACACTGAGGCTTCAAGAGAAGGCTTTGGGATTAAAATGAAGGGGAGTGGAGACACATTTCCTAAACTGGCTGCTCCAGTGGGACACAGACGGGAATTTCTGCACACAGATAGGAAATCTTATCCCATCAGCCACCTGGGCTTGAGGCTAGAAAGATGTGGATACTTGACCAAATAAAATATTAGTGGAATCTAAAAATGCTAGCAAGGAGTTCTGCCACTTTTCAGCCTGCTACAAACGACTCTTCCCATGATAAACTTCGCAAATATCGATTCCTTTAACTGCCTTTGAGGATCTAATTTCATACTATCCGCTGCACTTTTCTCCACCCTCTTCCCATTCCGTACCCACACCCATGTGCTCAACTATTCAGCCAGATGCCCCTCTCCATCAGCTAACCTGCATTAGATTTTGAGTCCAAGAAGTTTTTTATTGGCCAGGTGGGAATAGGGGGGTCGAAGCAGGTCAGGAGATGGATGGTTATCGTCAGGACATGGCTGATGTGTGCTGGAATGTGATCCATGTTCCTACGGCATGAAAAACGCCTGCTCCCATCGGGCCGGTCACGGATTTCCTTTCAGGAGCTCAAATGCATCACCACCGTGGCTGCATTTTTGTCTATTTCACTTTTTGCCCAAGATGCCACTGCGGTAGGCAAGACCTCAGGGGACTTTCTGGTTCTTTTTTTTCACAAAGATTATCTGTCATCGCCGCTCTTGACTGCGCTGCCTCACACCATGTACAACCTCAGGCATCCCTTAACCATTGTCTTGTCCGCTTTCCAAGAGATGAGTTATTTTCATCAAAGTAGGGCAGGAAAATTGTTTCAGAAAATGGCTTCCCGTAAAGGATTAGATCGTGTGGTATGGCTGGGAAGGAGTCAGAGATCAGGGGTTTTGCTGCTGGTCTAAGCTACCATCGCTCATATCTGGATTATAGACGGGAGACAGGTTATAATGATGGAGCAAATCTATCTGGTCTTGGCCGAAAAGAATGAGGTCTGCTGTGTTTGTCTCCGAGCAGACAGCCTTGGACAGCTCAGCCCGGCTCTTTGGGTGCTTGCCAGCTTGTCAGACAGAACACTTTGCAACAACTTTTTAAAAACCTTTCCACCTCTATGATTTTGACCAAGAAATAATTAAAAAAAACTGCTCTGAGCTTTATAAACCTCACATTTAAAGACCAGTGAGTTTGACAGAGAATAAGAATATTATGCAGTATGTGTGTGTGATTGTGTGTGTGTGTGGCCTTACAATGTATGCAGTAATCTTTGTGTGCCCATGTGTCCCGCTCTGAATGTACATGTGGTTTTGTGCCAGTAGCTGTATAGGATTTGTTGACCAGGAGAACAATACTGCTGTTTCCAGTCTGTGTGTCCCGGGGCTCATTAGTGCAGCGATGAAAGACGAGGCACTGCCCACTGTTTCCTCTCTCTGATGACCGTCTCTCCCTCCCTGTCTGCCCCTTTCACACCCATGCATTTGCATTGTAACACTGACCTCCGTGGACTGTATATGCACTCAAATGTGCATTTACAAAGGGATAAAGACAACACTACGTGAGCAAGAGCTCATGGAAACCCCAGGTCCTGATTAGGTTACTAGATATCAGTCTTATCTTTAAACCTTGTGCCTTACAACTAAAGTAAAGCTTCTTGTATTGTGAAGCATGTTTCTCATGTCATTTCTGTTGTATATGGAGATATTGTGAACTCAGACACTCTAAAATGATGTAGTTGGTCATGCTTTGCATTTTATTACAGGAGATAAATGAGAGATTAATGTCATTAACGTAATACCTCTTATAACTTTATATACTGCACACCTCAGTTTTAATGATCCTGGACCGAATATCAAGACCGACTGACTTTATATACATTTACATTACGATTAACTGAGAAATGCCTTTTTTTTTATCTTTATTCTAGCAGTCTTGACGTAAGCTACCACCGGTAGTCAGAATGCACACTGACATTGAGGAGACTCTCTTCTTCTAGTAGACTTTCAGTGTTATTTTGGGCTTTTTTTTTTGCCTTAAGTAGAGAGCAGACAACGACAGCCAACCAAGGCCCCCAGCTAGATTCAAAGCAGGGGCATTAAAGGGGACAGGTCCTAGGGAGTACTACTGCATATGTGAAAAAAGCTGCACAAAGTCTTAGAGAGTTGGAAGGAGGTGAAGTCAGCAGATCTCCATAGCCCACTCCTCACTCCTCTCTGCTTCAGACTAGCAGCTCAAGGCAGCAATCAAACTGTCGGTGAGTGAGTTGCATTGTGGGTAATGTAGGCAACATGTTGCTTTTTTGTGCTAAATCAGTAAAGGAGCCTTTTGAATTAACCTCACTTTATGCTCCTAGAATACCACACCAGCCCAACTTTTAATAATGAATAATTTTGATATTTCTGTGATTGTTCATGCAGAGATAAATAAACATGCATTGCGTATCTAAACAAATGCACATGCACCGGCATTAACCCAGACATTTTTCTATTCTTTCACTCTTTGCCTGGAGATTTACAGTAACCTAAAGCATACATGCATGACGCTACCTGAGCCACAGGTGCCACAAACTGGCACATGACACATGTAGTTTATAAGCATGTCAAACTTTCTGAAGATGAACATTTTGCACACTGTGATAAACTGCAATAGAAATCACACATTAAACATCTGCATTTTCTTTATACCCGGCATGAGAGGCGTACGGTGCTGTGTGTCCCTGAGTATCAACAGTCCACTACTTCTGATACACTCTCTTATCACCAAGCTGGGGAATGTGGAGGAGGTCACCAGAGTCAACAGGACTCGAAGCGGTAGCCAAGCGCTTCGCCCTGCTGTAACCCAAATGCCAGCTCTTGTCCACCATCATAATTCAGATGAAATATCTGCCGCAGCCAGTCGCCCACTGCACTCTCAGGTTTATTTCCAGCTTCATTTCAAACCTACAGCACGATAAAAACTGCAGCTCCAGCGGGCCTCATGCCGGGGCGATGACTTGCCGGTGTGCCCTCTGTAGCAGGCGGCGCCCTCCCTGACAACAGCTTCACAGCTCAGTGGCCTTGACGCTGATGACAACAGCTGTCACCAAGCAAGAGGATCATAGCAGATACAAGAAACACTTCAAAGCCTCACGCTTGATGAGCATGGAAATATCCTGGATACAAAGGTTAGAAGTTGCAACTTGTAGCGATTACTCTTTCATTGTCTTCAGTAGCAGCATGTGTTTCTTCAAAAAGCTACATGATTGGTGGTGACACATCATTGTTATGACTATGGTCGTCCTCTTTGAGTTATGCTTTGTAACCCTAGGAGTGCTTTGCTTTATCCCCTTCGCCACATGTGGCCTGTGTGATTGGGCTGCGACAGACTCGAGCTCACTCCCAGTCCAGAAGGGGCCATTGTCTGCTGCCGCTGGGCCTAACACCAGCGGCTGCCATTAAGAATGTCTTTTTTTCCCTGAAAACTCCTCCTGATCAATGGGGCTGGTCCTCTGCCATTCTGAAGAGTCATTTCTCTGTTGGGTATATGGGATGAGCACCTGGGCCCCATGCAGACTGGAGAGGAGCGACGTGCTTGTAGGGCAGCAAGAGGGTAATAATGAAGACATGGCCTGTAAAAGCGCTCCAGACGTGGAGTGCTCCATTATCAGGAGCACAGCAGCAGGGACTAGAGTGCTCCACTGACATTGTTTAGGCCCTGGCCCCGGAGGGAGCTGGGAAAATGACTGAAACCAGGGAATGGCCACTCATTATCGCCAGACTGGAATCAAGAATTTCCTGTTCCTGGAATTTTTTAATGGAAAGACGTGGCATCAGAGGGTCAATATCTAGACTCTAATTGTATTTATCTCCTGATGCAAAGCAATACAAGCAACTGCCTGAAGACAGAAACAAATATTATACGTCTATGGAGGGATTCAAGGTATGTTGGAAAAAAAGGGGGGGGGGGGGTAACTGGCACTTTAGTTCCTGAAAGAGGTCAGTGGAGACCATTTTTGTGCCGCGTGTCATTTCCTGTCTGGTTGGTGTGTCTCGCTTAGACACACCAACCAGAGCTCGTTTATTTTTACAGTTTCCTTTTCTCCTTTTTTTACTAGCTAGCTTTCCCCTGTAGGGAGGGGCAGGTGGGTTAGGGGATTCAGCACTGAAAGTCCCTGTGTATGGCCCCGCAGACCCCACCTCCCTACTCCTCAACGCACTTGCTCACAATGGGGGCTCTGTAACACAGGCCCCAAACGCACTCCTGCCTTCCCCCCAAAACAGGAAACCGGGATCTGCCGAGCTCTTGTTTTTCTGCTAATTTCCTGCTTTGCTGCCCCTTCCCCAGATTATTTTCTTTATTTTTTTTCTGGTTCCTCTCAGATTGGACGTACGTAATCAACTTTTTCGGCCGTGTTCTTCTGGAAGCCAATTGCTTTGGTGCCGCCATGAAGCTACGGGGACAGATAGACGTTTTCTGGTATATTTATAAAACAGATGTATTTTGGGTTGCTATTGGAGAAATACTTGAGATATTTCAGTTCAAACCTGGACAATCACCACTTGATCATCCTCTGTATTAATGTACTATGTACAAATAAGGCCCTCAGCCTTGCTCCTGACGATAGTAACATAAACTACAAATCCAACTGCAGGATGCACAGAAATAGCAGTATACACTTTTATTTGAAGTGTAAAATTTCCTAAGTTGATTATATGTTTCTATAGTCTGCAGCAAGAAGAGCTGGAGATCATTCTGCCAAGGAAAACTCCAGAATCATGGACTGTTATTGACTTCAGTTCTGGCTTGTGGAGCGAGGGGGGGCGATGCCTGTTTTGGCAGCTTTGTTAATTTTCATGAGCTCTACCGGCGTACGCAGCAATCAGAAACAATGAAAGTTTGTGGTTTATGGTTTCAGTGGGACACACAGTAGATCATAATATTTGTCTGTCAGATTAATGATCATGTAAAGTCAAATGTTGAGAGAAAAGGTGGTGACATGACAGATCCTACTAATATTTATGAAACGATATTGCTGCAGTTTGATTCTGTCAAACTGAGTTATTCAATCCGAAGCACAGGAACAATGCGCTCTTCATAGCTGCAAAGGAAACAGGGGCAAACACCTCTCATTCAAATGATCAATGAAAAGTGAGACTCATGTCCGTGAGTGGATTTTCAGCCGGTAGGTGGACTACAGCATGTAGAGAGTGGGAAGGGGGAGGAACAGCGAGAGAGCTGGGAGAGGGGAGATGCAAAAATAAAGCAGAAAAGGAACACAAACGGAAGTGGGGGGAAGCAAGTCCAGAGAAAGCTCAAGTTCCTCTGGAGGAAAATGCCATTGAAACCATATCAAGTTTGCCGTATGAGTGAGCGAGAGAGAGTTACTGGCATATAAAGCGTACAATTTGGTAATGGGCTTATGAGGGGGCTCGCTCGCTGTTTCAATAAACCCCCAGAGCCATGACTGAGCTAGGCTTGCAATACAAACACACCCCGTTCCTTCAGTTTATCTGAAAGACACATCTGGAGTCTATCAACTCCAGCAGCACCCCCCTTTCGGTTTCCACACTCCAGCACGCTTAACCCCTTCCTCACCCGCTCCACCCCTTAATGTCATGCACTCTCATTAGGTGACTGTTGTCTAACCGGGGGCCACTCGATGGCGTGTGCGGCCAAACACGCCAACACAAATGTTCATTTTTCTGCGAGGGAGAAAAGAGGCTCCCATGTGCAACCTCCACAGCTGGCCTGGTCTCTTCAGAGCGGTGGGCTGGTACAATCTGAACCTTGTCTTACCCAGACCGGTCTAGACAGAAGGGCTTCTTGCCATGTCCGCACATTCTCCACTGTTTTTACATGCTATACTGCTGCCCACCTCTGCTTTGTTCCCACTCATTAAGCTAATTTGCTTAGCCTGTGTGGAAATAACGTTAATCTCCCACGAAGAAAAACAGCCTCAGATTTATATAAGGCAAACTGCAGCGAGTGTGCTTTGCCTCATTCCCTCCCTCCGTCTCCCTCTCCTTCCCTCTCTCTTCAGCCACCATACCATCTTTAGCCATCTCGGCTCCGCTTCCCCTGTGTCAGATGGTAAAGTTGTTTAAGTTGGACTACTTCCTAACCCCAGCTGCTCAGAATGGCAGAGGCGATTTCAAGGTCGGTTCCAGTGAGGCTCAAGCGAAGACTGAGTGGCCTGTCTCCCCGTTTTGGAAAACAGATACTATCAAGTCTAATGAATTGGCCTGAGCCAATTCTTGACCCAGATGTTGATAATAGTGTATATGTTTTCTATCATGCAGACATTTTCCTAAACACAGCCAACATCTGCACATTCTTATGCACTGTGTGACTTATTGGTCACAGGTTTCAGCGCAAACTTCCCTTAATTCTTGTTGCTCTACGGGCACAAATCACAAGCAACTCCTTATTTCCTGCTCTTGAATGAAGTTATTATAAGTCAACAGGAAGTTTTTGAATCTTGCATGACATTTCTTGTGCATACTCTTAGTTCGACAAAAGTAAAAGTACAGTCATGTCAGGTACTGTTGGGATAATTTCAGACTCTCTTGCTGACAAAATCTATCATGCCGCCAACACCTTGAGCCTCTAACCAGTCCTAACCACAAGCCTCACTCCTGCCTTTCAGACCTGTCCACTGCAAGCGCCCTGCTGCTCCCTCATCCATCATCATCATTGCCCTCTGGTCTCCCTCTCTGCTCCCTGCTCCCTCTCTCCCTGTAGGGTGAACAGACCTGGTAATGAGGGCCCCTTGTGCCCTGTCTGTCCTGTGTCCCATGGTGCAGTGGGGCCCAGTTGGACAAGAGCCAGACTGCCTCGGCCCTCATTGCTCATTATTCTCATTACCTCGCCTCAAATCAGAGCAGGACAGGCTGCTGGGATCTGTCCGCAACTCATAAAGGTCCCGGCTCGTTAGTGGGGCTGCCAGCGTCAGCTCTCATCAGAAGGGTGTGCACAGAGGTGGAGGTACTCAAATAGGTACACAAGTACAGTATCGAAGGCCTGATGGTGTGCATGACTGTGACTTATTTTGCATATAGCAAGCACCGCCGAAGAAGCCAGGTATGATTCAGCTGGCGTTTCATCACAAAAGCTGGAAAAAAATGCGGTATTCCAAGATCCAAATGTAGCTGTTGGAAGGCAAGCCTATTTAAAAGAGCTGCAAAAACACAGTAGTCCAGTAAGAGGGCAAAAACAAACAAGGCTAAATTGCTCCTCTGCACTTGGGTGGTTTGGCAGGTTATGAAGGCAATAGTGGCTTTGAGGAGGTTTGTCCCAATGAAAGGCTAACTGTGTAGATTGCTGCACTGTCTGGCCCAGGCCTGGAGGAGGGTAGCCTGCCCTGGAGCTGTACTCTCCAGCTAACAGCAGCACATCAGACTGCATTCAGCTCTCAGTAGGTGTGAGTGTGTTAGTGTGACTGTGCGTCTGCAAAGAGAGTTAGTAGACTCATTTGAAATGACTGGACAGGGATCCAGGGTGCCCATACTAGGAAACACACTTACTGGAGTCACAACAGAGATGGACCGAGAGTGAGAGTGTGTGTGTGCAGTCAGGGAACAGGCCGTGTTTATCCCTGTCATGTAGGGGAAGAGATGCAGTGTAATTCCCTGATGTGTGTTTACTCAGCCCTAGTGGGCTGGCCTTTGATTACAGCACTGACCACATAATATGAGTAACTGTTCACTACTGCTCCAAATGACAAGCACATGTCGACGACACACTGGAAACAATGAGAGGACGTGAAGAGCGATGGCGGGCTGAAGAGACAAAACAAAACTCACAGAGCGAACACGAAGCAAACAGAGAGGAAAACTCACGTCCAGGCTCTTACTGTAAACTCACTGCTGTTTTCATCCCTTCAGATCCTTCCATCACTGCTACGGTGAATTTCAATGTGGCATTTTTCACATCAGACAGCAATTTTACCATGAGCTCAGATGTAATTATAAGCTGTGCAGTGCTCAATTAAAGGTTGAAGACGTCAGAGTGAGTGAGCAGACCTCCACCGCTGTGTGTCAGAGAGCCAGCAGAGGTTGAGGCAGAGGAGTGAAATGAGGCCTGCATGATTTACGTTATGTCCTCTCCTTACGCCAGACGCCCACATCTCCCTCTGTGTGTTATTTTAACTGCCTGTTCTGTGTCTTTCTCCCAGGTCTTTTAGCTACGAGCCTCCAGGAAAGCTCCACCCTGCTGCCCCCTGCTAGTTTTATCACTGCTCCAGCTACAAGGCCCAGTTAGCGGGCAAGCTCAGGTTACACGACCCACCGACTCTACGGCGCTACAGGGAACCTTGTCCGCACTTAGAAAAACAAGCAACATCAGCTCATTTTACATCAAACACTTTACGCCACAAAGCTGCTTTGGCTTTACTATCAATTTTTTCCCCCCAAGTAGTATTAGTCACAGGATTTTGGTTTACTGTCTTCCTGTCAACAGCTTTATCAGCGTCGTTGGTGCACGACAGTTGAGGTGAGAACTGAGAACTTGGCCTTGGAGGTATTCACCCATGGCGTTCACATGCCAGACATGAAAACAGCAATTTGGCAAACTTGGCTTTTGTTCTCGACCGGCATGTCTGGTGTGAGCTCCAACAGGTAGCTACTAACAAGCTACCAACTGCGGCAAATTACCATATTTTTCTTACTTTTGACGTTTCTGAGACGTTTCATGGGTGGCAACTCTGAGTGGCATGTGGAACTAATAACCTTTCAACATACCCATCCCCCCTTACAGCAAAATAAGTGCGTCTGCCAGACTACAGTATCCAGACCGAAGCGCCTCCATGTGTGTTGTTAGCTACCAGGACGCTATAAAGCTTTACTGGGATGCTCTGTAAAACTGTACACCTTCGGGTGGGAAACACATGCTGGATGTAATTCTCACATCAGAGTATCCAAGCAGTGGTAGCCTGTAGCTGCTAACTCCCAGGCTCAACTGTGATGAATGTAAAGATATGAGCCACACTGTATGTTTACCTGCACGCTGCCAGCAGTCTCACCTATGTTGTCAAATGGAGCTAAAATACTGTAGTCTGAGCAATCTTCTTTGTTTGGACTTGCCTGTAACATCAGCAAAGATGCAAACACAATGCTAACATGCTGATGCTAAGCATGTTTATCACATAAGCATGCTAACATGACATTCTGACATTCTCACCTGATGATTGCTCTAGATGAAAAGTTAGGAGATCACCTGCGCATGTGCCCCTTGAATCGGATTGTGGGTTGCCAGGTTGTGGTGACGCATGGGTTGAAGCTGTATGTAGCATAGTGTGTGGATTGTGTGTGTAGATTGTGTTTCATAGATGATCTGGCAACTTTGGTGATGCCGGACAAACGTATATGGATCTGTTTATGGCAATTATTCATAATAAAGTTTGAGGACCATGAAATTTAGATGGCCTTGAAATACTGGAAAAATCCAGGAGAAAATGGAAGCGGTGGCAGGTATGCAGATTTCATGGCAATCCATCTAATAGTTGTTGAGACATTACCAAAACAGTTGGATACAGCAATGCTGCTTGCATGGCTAAAAAGTAGTGGTAATGCAAAATGCTACTCTGATAAGCCCCAGTTCTCACTTTGTTTCCCTTCCTGTTGTCACCAGAGGTGCCATTCATTTATATTTCCCCTGAATCATCCTGTCTATCATCCGTCTCACACCCCATTCAGGGAGATTACGATGCTACTAAGGAGGGCTAGACTGTCTGTGAACCTCAGGCGAAGCTGCCAACACATACCTCCTCCCAGAGATCTCCCTTATCTTGTCTTGTGGAGTGAGGCTTACCTGATAATGAAGAACTGAAGTGTAATTATGTGAACTTTTCAACATAACTAAACTCTGTGATAGCCAGTTTGAGTCTATCATCCTCCCTGCTGGACAGAAGCCCGTGATTGGATAGAAGCGCACAGAGCTGCTCAGATCTCACTGATACTGTCTGTATTTCTTTGCAAAGGCCTTGAAGCAAGCTAAAATAACAGCTCACACATGGATGCATGAGCTATATCTCATGTTCACAAAAAAACATGACATTATAGATTCTGCAGGAGTGAAATATTCTTAGATAAACAGCAGGCTACTCACAGTTTCTCCAAAGCAGAAAGTCCAAAGAAGGATCCATTTCTCAGAACTCGGATTTTGTTGTGGCTCAGTATCCTGTAAAAAAGGAAACATCATGGTATTGTTAGAAGTATTAGAGAATAAACTGAGTCATACCTTATGATGCTAAACTCAAATATGCTAAATTACTCTCTTGGACAACAGCTTCACTGCTAAGCGAGAGTTCAGGTTTAACCAAACACACAGTGAAGGGGTCACGAGAGGAAGATGAGAGCCATGTGAAATGTCCACTCGGTGCTGCAGACACACAAGACTAGCCTGACTAGAGACATTAACTTAAGATGTTTCCAATTAATGCTAAAGACAGAATAGGACATCAAGATTAGGAGGGAAGCTGTAATCTTGATAATCATTTCGCATACATTTTTTACATCAAAAGGATGTCTTTCCACATCAAACGAACGGCGGCACAGGCCATGTTAATTAGCCCTTTCCCTACTGGCAAATCATTTGGCTTATAGGACTCTTATCAGACCAGAGGCCCACGGGACACACTGGCAGTGAGCTTGAGATTGATTTCTCTGACAGGGGATTACGGGAAATGGATATTTACGGTAATCACTTTAGGTTTAGGCCAGTTAGGAGAGTGTGACTTTTCGGGAAATACGCTTATTCTCTTTCTTGCAGAGAGTTAGATGAGAAGCTTGATACAAACGCTCACTTTGTACTCTAAATATAACGCTATATTATATTGGTTGGGATTTTTCTGGGCTGCACCCTTTGGGCACTTAGTGTGTCGTTCCCAAACACTAACAGCACGCAGGTGAGGTCGGGACTTTATAGAAAGATCGCTTCCAGGTGCAGCACATAGCCAGGAGGAAGCTACTTAACCTCCCTGAAACTCTTGTCTTTGCTGACGCTTGTCTCCTTGCTGCAGTGATGTGAGGTGTGCATACACTGTGACATCACTGCTGGGTGTGGTCAGAGGTGAAACAGGCGACCCAAATCTCACTTCTTAATGGGTACGTGTTGAGAAAATAGCATCCATCCCTGTGTTTGAAGCCTTGTGGATAGTTGTTCCAACCCAGTCTCCTGCAAAATATGTTCAAACCATATACTGATGTGCCAAGTGCTCGCCTAGATTACGTTCATTAGCGATGTTTGTTTCAAATTCAGGAAGCGTGAGGCTCTTACAGCGCACAGAAATTTAAAGCAGGAGGTTGAAGGTGGATGTTTGAGCCTAGAGTCTGGGGTTTGCTTTGTGCATCCCATGTGTTGTTAAGTTTAGGCCACTAAAGCACTTGGGAAATGTGAGGGAAAGATTGTGGTTTTGCTTATATTGAAAAAGCCAGTGCATCCTGTCTCGAGCCTCAAGTGAATGTTGACTTTTTCAAGCTTCGACCGAGACCAAGATCCCCTTTGCTATTGCGACTGCCCACGTCCCCTCAGCAGGAGCTCAGGGTACAGCAGGGGCCCTGCTCTGGCGACAGCCCGGCATCATTAACACGCCCTTCAGTTTCACATCATCCTCGCCCCTGCCACATGGTGCTTAATGGGCTGTTTGCGACATTAAGTGTGTTCTTAATCAAGAGAGCGGGGCTGTGTGAGCGCCTTTAAAAGTGGGAGCGGACTGTGAACAGTCTGAGAGATTTACAGATTCAGCAGCAGCAGTCAGCCCCCCTGTTTCCTGCCACATCAATAAAAACACTGCCTTCAGCTCTGCACCTTCCAACTCACTTAATGACCAGATTTAATCATCCAGTCTTGGTACACAGGGACAAACCAGCCTGACTCACTTCTTCACTTTGGTAGCTTTACTGAGGATGTTTCTCTCCATTCAAGGAGAAAACAAAAAGCCAACATGGAAAGTAAATCATCTTCTGGTTCAGGCACCTCAGTCAATGTCGTCCTACAATTACCTACCTAAGAGAACACCAGAGATGTATTTCCAAACTGAGCTGCAATCGAGAGACGAGGGCTGCTCCACTGATAATGACTATAATACTGAAACCGAGGCCTCGCTGTCTGTTTTACATGACATCTAAACCAAACTGATCTGTACTTCGCTGTGAAAATGTGGTGTATCAGTAGAATTACTATCACAGAAACCACATTCAAAGCTGAAGCCTGAGAAATTGAAATCATCCCAGATCAGAGTTTTATTTCTAGCTTTGAGGGGGGAAAAAAACAAACAAAAAAACATGTCATGTTCACAATTCCACGCTGAATTGTTGAAATCAATCAAAATTATTACGACAAGACATCTTCAGAGAGGATGCTCGACGAGAGCGGCGTCAGTCCTCAGCCTGTGTTTGAACCTATGACTCTTGAACCTTAAGGACTCTCACTTGACTTTGGGCACAGTATCTCTCCTATAACTGGATGCAGGCCCGAGATGAAAGCTACAGAAGATCCGGAACTGCCTGAATAATTCAATACAGATAGGAGAGGAGAAAGTCACATCTGGCAAAGAAGCAAGCCATTTAATTCAACACAGACAGTTTAGATACAAATAGTTCCTTTTTAACTAAGCTTACTCTGCAGAAAAAAACTGCAGCAGGGCAGGGCACATTTTTGGTTTTGGTGTTCTTGAACGTGCAGGTGTGCAGAAGTCTTTAGCGTGCTGCTTCTATGGGAACAAAAAAAACCTAGTTATGACATGATTTGGAAAGCCTCCTTCTTAAAGCCTGTACAGATGTGTTTATTTGTGTGTTGTGTGTGTGCATGCGTGCATGTTTGGAAAAAGATGAAATTCACATGTGGCATCCTATCACAATAACCCTCATTTGTCTCAAGTTAGGACACGTTATTTCAATTAGGTCGCTACTCTGTACACCAGGACTTGAAAGCTGACTTTCACAAATAAACAAAGGCCACAAAATGAGCTAACTGAAACCCTCCCACAGACAACAAAAGATTTCCAGGAACGCAGGGGAGTTGCAGAGGCTGGTCACTACTGTATAATCCCCAAAGCCTGATGTTTGGAGCACAGTTGTAGTGAAGGACATTGTTCTTTCATAAACAATACAGAGAGTACAACTCTGAGAAAGAGAGAGAGGCAGAACTCTGTAAACAGACAGAAATAGTCGGCGTTCCCATCAGGCTAAACAGGAAACCCAGCCAATTAGCTGTTTATTCAGAACCCGGTTCCAGAGGTCAGGGGTTGCAGAGAGAGCACTTCCTGGACAGCCAACAGACAGATGGAGCAGTGTCCGGAGGCAGGTGACACATAAGACTGCATCACTTCATCACTGGAGTACACAGAGGTTAACAGAGTTTCACAAGCAAAGAAGATGAGTAGCTTCTTAATCGTAGGAGTCCACGCTACTCAAAGGCCTAAAGTCTGCTCGGTTTTAATGCCTAAACTGTACACGAGCGGCGTAAGCGACAGATCAGATGGCAGATTGAGTTAATCTGCTTTCAAGAGCAAGAAGCTGTGTGCTGCATGGCACGACTGCGATAACTCATTCCAGACTATCTCTCATTCACTTAACCCTTTCAGACCACAAAGGCCTCGGAGAAATCGAACGGGCTAATTGAATCCATCTAATCTACGCAAGGAAAAAAACAGGGCCGCATGTCAGGCTCCAGGATCCCATCCACCCATTTCATCTAATTCATTTACATGGAGATCAAATAGCGGGGGGTCATATGAAAAGAGCCAGGTCAAACAGAAGCACAGACACCAGACCTTCTCTTGTGTGGTGTACTCATCGTGGAGGGGTTAAACAGGGTCAGGAAAACCACAGTAGACATGGAGAGCACATGTATACTCCACCACCTCTCTTCATGTTCTGCACTGTTTTCTATTATCTACGAGTCCGAAATCAAAATGAACACATATGAATCCTTTCTTTCACATCACACCAGTGTTGCTGAATGGTGACAAACCCGAACCTGTTATAGAATCATCATTTTATGGTTGAAAACGATCCAGTGCTAAAGGAAAGCTTAATCACATCTTTGCAGGGTGCAGCAGGGAAAAAACACTTAAAAATACTTGAAAGCATTTGCTTGATTGCACTAATTAGTCGAATTTAGTTAATGGCATTGATCATTTCTGAATAAATTCACGTCTCTGTTCCTCCTTATGTTCAGCCCAATACAGGTAATCCGGCACAGTGAAGGGGTCACAAGACAAAGATGTACATGTTTACAAATGTTGGGGCACAATTGCAATGTTTTGCAACTATGGAATAAAGTCATCTTTTAATATGACAAATATCTTATTAATGGATGAAAATTCGCCCCATCGCCTTGTCCCATGCTGGCAGAACTTTGTCCAAACGAATACACTGTTGTCAATGCAAACTTGAACAAAGTGCAGCGAGTGTGGATTCACAGAAACATTCTGCAACAACTCCATTGTTCTTGCGGCCATTTCAAGTCGTTATTTACAAAATAAAAAGTATGACTACGACGAGTGTGCTTGATGTGCCACAGCTCAGCGTTGGCTCAGAGTTTCCCTGGTGTGTGACAGAGTGTGAAAAAGTAAAGACCAATACAAAGAGTCTTGTCTAGTAAACCGCAGCAGCTCCTCCCTGCACCGTGCCACTCACTTTGTTGGTTTGCTCAATTTGCTTCCTAAAGCCACAAAGCCTTTGAGGGCCACACAGGGGCATGACAGCATGTCGCAAATCGTATTTGCTCACTGATTTACTTCCGCTCTCCCCCCGACCCGTAACTGGAAGGCAGTCTCACTGTTACACACTGCCTGATGTGTGTGCGTGTGTACCTGTGTGTATTCTAAACTGGAACTATCTGTCAAAAGCAGCATGTTTCCTACAGCTGCTTTTGGTTTTGGGGTCATTGTCAAGCAATCATTTCAATGAGGAATCATCTCTGTGGTGGAGCTGGGAAGGCCCGCTGTGTGGTGTACGGCACCAACACAGGGAGCAGCTGAACAGAGTCCTTTCAGCTCCCCACATCGCAACCTGGTGCAGAGAGACAGCGAGGGAAAACACATCCTTCTTTCTCCCGTCCCAACCACAGGTATACTGCTATAAACCCCAACACAACAGGAAGTCCTGTTTGCAGTTGAATACCACTGAAGGTTTGGTGTCAATGTCTTTGCACCCTTCATACTGTCTCCCTATGAGACACATTTTGTTTTTTATAAGTGGGAACTATATACAGGAAATGCTCCATCCTGGTTTGGCATTTAGTCCCGGACATGAATGAGATGCATTTGAGCAAAAAGTGCTGATTCCAGCTGGCCCCTGTTGCCTTCTAAATATTTAAGTATCCTGGACACTGAGCTCTGTGTAGCTGCAGGCCTCTGCTGCAAACCACAAACACAATAAGAGTCTAAGGAGGGATTTATATTTAATAAGAATTCATCTGCAGGCTAAGCTGCGTGCTCTCATTACCTATGTATTACTCCTTGCAATCTCAGAATAATAGCGATCTTTCATTTTGAATATGGAGCATTTTGCCAGCAGCCAACCTGAGCTGCTGCAGTGAGGCTGCACGTTGGTCACTGGTGAAACAGCATGAAGACACGAGTTCTGATGAGACGCTCCACCTCCTGTCCCACCCCAAGCGTTGATCTCGCACTCCAAGGCCAACAGAGACAGAGAGACGCAGGTCCAACGTAATAAAGAGAGTCAAAACAAGCCGACGGGGCCACTGTGTAAACATCATTTAACTCTGGATAGGTCTCTTACCCTCGAGGACCACAGGCGAGGTGAAAGACAAGAACCCTTGAAAGAGATTGGTAACGTGCCATAAATCCAGACCTAATTCAGAGACCAATGGGAGCCAGATAATGAGAGTGATTTTCAATGAGAGTCTCAGAGCGTCATTATTGAATTAAGCCCGGTTTAATTAGCGTGCTGACTTGATGGACACGCTGGTCTGTGTCACAGCAGTACTTAAGTTCATATAAATAAAAAATAATAATTTAGCCTTGAGGGATTTTTCCTTCGAGGTAATTAAATTCTGCTGAAAGCAATACGATTATCCACTTTTTACACTAACAGCACAGCATTTTGTGAGCACTTTAACTGTGTACGTTACAGCTGTGAACATTCTATACAAAACCAGCAGTGTTTTTTTTTATTTTTTTTTACTGCATTTTCCCTCTTTGCTTTCCATTTGAGCAGCTTCTACTTGCCAGAGTTGCATTTCTAGTATATTGGCAGGCCACAGAGAGCTAAGTGGACATGGCAGCATTTCTCTTTATATACCCATCACACACATTGCACTCGCAGTAACGAGGACAGACGCAGTGGATCAACAAAATGTGGCGGTTGGATCAAAAGATGAAAAAACGAAGGATTAAAAACGTGTATTACTTAATTTAGCTGTTACAGGGTTTTCCGAGGCTGCTGACTTCATCCAAAAGCGAGGTCTACTACTGCAGATCAAACCTAGCAAAGAAAAAAACTGTGTTGAAGCGCAGTTTTCTTCAGTGAGACGGGATGATATGATCATACCTGTGTTACCTGACACGTTCAAAAACTGATGGCCTCAGTTCCTTTGAGTTAAAGGAATAGTTTCACATTTTGGTAAAATTGACTTATTCACATTCTGTCGAGAGCCAGATAAGAAGAAAAACACCAAATATGGATCAAATATGATCAATCAAAAAATCACAAATTAATTTTACACTTTACAGATTTAATAAATGAGGTACACCATGTTAATTAGTGAGCTTTAGAGGTGCTGGTGGGTGGATTTGTTACCTTTGGACAGAGCCAGACTAGCTGTTCCCTGTGTTTCCAGTCCTGCTGGCTGGTGTATCAAACTTTTCTCTCAGCCAGGAAGCAAATAGGCAGAATTTCCAAATTATTGCACCACAGATTTAATGATTTGCTTCATTAGGACATTTTTGCTAATGGCAGGTAAGTTCTCAGCCTCAGGACGAGATATTCACTCTCTCAGTGGGTTAAACAAATAAATGTTTCTAAAAAATTTGACTCTGTCATTTGTGACATATTTGACCCGTCTGCAGGTAAACCAGCTCCAAAATGAACAAATTCATGTATCCTGCATTATGAAGTGTGTTCATGTTGAGGTAAGAGATCAACTGTAAGAGACAGCAGACGAACACTTTTGTCACATGTGTACATTAACACACACACACACACACACACACACACAAACACACACAAAATCACAGACATAACCGCTTGCTGGGTTGGGGCTCCTGCAGCGACAAACCTGCAGCAGTAATTGGTGTGGACCTTCATTAGTGGCTGACAATTCTCAGTCATGACATGTCACAGGATGTGTGTGTGTGTGTGTGTGTGTGTGTGTTACCATCATTTAATCATTCTTTTCAGTATTCATTATTGTGTTAATGTTGATGTTTTAAAGTCGATGCAGGGCAGCTTTCCAAGCAAGGATGAAAAAAAGATTAAACTAAAGGCACAGGCTATTATGGTGCATTTATTTTCTGTGTATTTCCTGCTTCTCCAACATTTCTAATCCACTACCACTGAACGTCTCTTTTCTTGATGAAAGTTGGTGGCCTGTGTGAGACAACGATGGAAGTCCAGTATTTTATCGTTCTGTCCCGTTAGCCAAGTGTCCTGACTCCTGATAGCAGTTTTTCACATATTTCCGCGGCGTTTCTGTATCTGGCAGCTCCTGTATGTCATCCAAAGGCAAGAAGTAATCTGCAGTTTAATTTAGATGGAAGATAACATGTTTTGAATAAAGTGTTTAATTTAGTCTCCGATGTCTGAGGTTTGGCCAGACTAAGTGTGGCTTTTTTTTGTGTGTTTATAGTTTTGGGAAAGTAAATTGTCATTTCAGGAAATGTGTGTAAGCGGGCTGTGGAAAAAAATAAAACTGTAAAAATTTCATGTTGGCCAGGCTGTGTCACCCAACCCCATATAATGAATATGGTGCAGATGGTTTGATTATGCTTGGATTGTATATTATAGATTTGCTACTGTGCTGGCTGTGCGTGACATGATAAATCAGACTTCTTATCATTCATTTTATGGTATAAAATGATCCAACTCAATGACATTTACGGCGACTGTTTGCACATGTGTGATTGTTGACAGTTGCTATTTATGTCAGGCTTCAAGCATCCAGCATCAGTTGAGCCCAACCCTCATCTCTGTCTCTCTCTGGCTAATGGATCCTTCTGCAGAGACAAGAAGATGAAGGTTGCGGGAGGAGGAATGAAAGAGAGTAAAAGCAGAGGGATCTCTCAGACTGGGAGATGGCTGTGTCATCTTTGTTGCAGTAAGTACTTTAGAAGAGGCCTCCAGACCACGCCGACTATTCAGCGCTCGGGTTCGTCCAAATAGCTTAACCCTTTCGTCGTAAAAAGACGGAGAGCCACCTAAGCTAGCGGTCCCAGCAGCCCCTTGCACCCTGAGCCCGTCCTCAGAGAGTCACGGCACTGAGTGCAACAGAAGACTAAATGCCCTCGAGCACAACAGGCACTTTAGCGGCAAATGCATGTCAAGATGTGAATGTGCCCATTGTGCCCGACCCACCAGAGGGCTTGTAGCAGCCACCAGGGAACGCTGCCAAGCTACGAGGCCCATTTGCCGCCTGTCATGGAAAGGAGCATCCATGTAATTGCATGCAAAATATTTTTTGTGAAATCATTCTGCGAAGCCCGATTGAGTAATTCAGTCATCAGACAGGGAGAGGAGGCCGAGAGAAGCCACATCAAGGGGTGGAACAGATTCTTGTCATAGATGTTAAAGCGACAAATAAATGAGCTGTACGATTTATAGTATGTAGAGAATCTTGCATTACTTAGCGTTATTATCATACTTTCCTGCCTTGAGGCTCGATACGGGGAGTGAGCTCCTGCATTTGATATGTGCAACCACTTATTATAGAGTATACTGCATTGTGCTTGGGTTACCAGGCTGGGCCATGGAGTAAGGCTTTGTGGTTTGTGGCTGTGTGTGTGTGTCGATTTAGATGCACAAGTGTGTGACCTATCAGATTTATTTATACGGAAAGTGTGTATGTTTAACTCAATGTGTGCGTGTGCGTGTGTGTGTGCGCGCATAAGTGGTCCAAAAGCTACTAGTCTAAAATTAAAATCTGGGTTTTTGAAATGTCTCTAATTAGAGAGGGGCGGACTGAAGCCTATTTTGAGAGCTGTGGCCATGCACGCCCTTCCCATATGTGTGTGCACAGGCAAACAGACTACCACACACACAATACCCACTCCGGAGAGGAAGGTCCCCCACTTGAAGCCGGTCTTATTAGACAATTCATCGAGTTTTGCGCACAGGAACCGTCCATGAAGTGTGTTCCTTGTCCCGTCTGTACACAATTTACTGAAGCTGGACAACCAGTGAACTTTAAAGACGTAAACAAGTAGCTGCTATGAAAATTAACAGCCAGAGAACACAAGCTGAAATACCGCCGCCTTACTGTAAAGCTGCAATAAATTATTGCAATATTTAGAGTCAAAGACAAGTCAAGACAAACCAAATTGGAAAGTTTATGGCTGCAGAGCAGGAACACAATAGTCAGTTTAATCACCGTCTAAAGTGTTTTTACACTTTTAATGAGGCAATTTAGTGAATTTAGCCTTTTCAGACAGTGAGAGGAATGTGGTGTATGCCTGGCTAACATTGTCTCATTGTTCTGTCTCATAACCAGCCTCTGTTTTCTGCTGCTGAGCAAAGACTGCTGGGAAATTAGGCTGCTTTTACAAAAGGTCGGCTAAAATCTCTCTGCCCCAGATACTCTCACCGTATCTTTAGAGGCGTCTGTGAGAAGGTTGTGCTTTCGATTTGCAGTGTTTTTTTAAAAAATCTGTGTGACTGCAGAGAATCACAGCCAGTGTTCACACTCCGGTACTAATAACTGCTAATCAATCGGTTTAGAGACCAGAATTTAGCAGAATTTGCTCAAATACTCATGAGGCATGCTTCCAATTGATTTGATTTCAGCTGAAGGGACACACACTCTCACTGCATCTTTAAACAGTTGTTCACTCCATCAACAAAGATTTTAATAAAAACTTATTGCTTTGTTTCCCAACAGGCTGCGTCCCCTTGATCGAGGCTGTAAACACACTCATATTTGCAGGAGGAGCAAAGGATAAAAGAAGTGAAGTGACAGATTTTTAATATCTTGTGGTTCTATGTTACAGTAACAGCATACTCAACATCAAAATGGTTTGGCGAGATGATGAAGCTGTTGTCAGTTGGGGAACATGTCATTAGATAATTAAGAAAAAGCAGCCGCAGTCTATATTGATAAATACTAAAATTAGACATATGAGTGTGTGTGTGTTTGGGTTGTAAAAAAAAGTCTGAGAAGAATTTATTTGCTTTGAAATCTGGCAGCTAATGTGAAACTAGCAGCTAATACAGCAGCTTATACAGTTAGCTTAGCATGAAGACTAGAAACAGAGGGAGACAGCCAGCCTGGATCTGTCTAAAGATAAAAATACATCTTAGTTAGTAACGTCTCCTTTGTTTAGCAAATACACAAACCAAAATGTAAAAACATTAAGACAGAGCCAGGCTAGCTGTTTCCAGGCTTTATGCTGAGCTAAGCTAACTGTCTCCTGGCCCATATTTAACTGACTTATATAAGAGTGGTATTGATTTTCTCATCTCCCAAAATGTCAAAATATGTCCCGCATAGAGTCAAAATGAAACCAAGGCTTCCGGGTTCTGTTCCAGAAAGAAGAAAACCTCATTCAACGTCCCGTTTCCTTTCATAACAACAAAAATAACGAACAAGCCAGCCTCGGAACAGAGTCTTTCTCAACCGTATGTAGTGTGGTTCACTCCATATGTGATGACAGCATGTTTATAAAAAACAATTTGATACCAGTCAACTCAGTATTTCTGTTTTTATGTGCCTTCAACAAACAACATTTCCCAGAAGCCCTTAACCAGGGGCACCAAAAGCAACTGACTGCCGTGCTCAGATTATGAAAAATAATCTGACATATTTAAAAAGCATTTTGACCTCACAAAAAATAAAACAGCACCAACAGTGATTTAGATCATAACTCTTTTCTATACTTTTGACATTTATGTATTTCATGAGTGAGCTGAGGGGTCGCTGTTAGCTGTCTGTAAGGTTTTAAAATGTTTAGACAGCAGAGATTGCAGCTAAAAAGATGGACATGTACAACATGTATAATGATCTAAGGTTGCAGGTTGCAGCGCTGGTAGATTTTAATGGGGGTTTTAGCTATTTGTATGTTGAAAAAATAAATCTAAAGTCTTCAAGTGCTGAAGAGGAGATCAAATCATTGTAAAGTATGGACTATAAACTCCAGGAACTTGGTTCATTTTTTCAAACAGACTGATTAAAGAAATGCTGAATGAGAAACTGCATTATAAAAAAGCTAACCTGGACGTTAAGACCTCAGATCTCAACAGCTTCGATCAGTCAGCTCAGCAGCCTGAACTTTTTTTAATGAAAAGGCTGAAATCCAGGAGATGACTGCACTATTGTCACGGATTACTTCTCAAGAGAAAGCATATCAGAACACACACACACACACACACACACACACACACGCACACACACACTGAAGCCACAGGCATTCCCACTATAGACACCCATTATCTCCATCTGTAGCCATGTGTTGTCGACCCAGAGCAGGAACTTTGGGGGCCGCTGTGGTCGGACACAGGGAGAGGGAAGTTAGCACTGGCAAAGAAAAGCCAAAGTCAGGCATTTTTGGAGTAAGATAAGACGAGAGCGGCGTGAAAGGAAAAACTAAAATAACAAAAAGCCACTCGGGGGTATGAGATTACTACGACAACACGTCGCTCTGTTTCTGCCAGGTTTGGAAATATCGCAGCCTTTTAATCAACAAACACGACGAGGTGATAAGTGAAATTCACATTCATCATGCAAGCGGGCGGGTAGCTACAGTGCAGCACAGTAGGTGTGTGGAGGTGTCCCGCCGCGGCCCTGTTACCTTGACCCGCGGGGGCACAATAAAAGCCGGGGGCCTGTGTGGCACTGGCAGGTGCCGCAGCAGAGTATAAAGCCCCTGGTATCCAGTGTCAGGCCTTTGTTTGCTTTTTTGATTTATTGCTGACCACTGCCCCACCTAACATGTGCGGAGGAGAGCCCACTCCCCCTCCTCTCAACACCTTTCCTCACATAAATAAACCCAATCGCTGCAGGAATGCCGGGGGTCCGGCGCTCTCCCTGCTGTTGGAATTCTCCCTGCTGATAAGATGACTGTTTATGATGCTTCGTCGACACACTCCCGTCTCAACACGCACTGACTCACAGACCCAACATAAACCACCGACACATCTGCCGGCCCTTCGGTTTCCGTCCACACGTGGGCCACAAGCAAGAGGCCGACGATGTGACTCAGAAGATAAAACGGTGATTAAAGGGATTCATGCTGTAACCAATCGATGATACTGTTGAGGTGAGTCGCAGTTAACGATAACAGACTGCGCGATGGTCGGCTAAATGGAACCAAAATTGGATAGCGAGAAGCCAGACAAATGTGGGTTAGGCATTAAAACGAGGCATTCAAAGATGGCGTTAGCTCGTCTTAAATAAGCACATTCGACCTCTAAACCTTTCTGATTGGTTAAACTTTGACAATGACAAGACAAGATAAAGTGTAGCTACATTGGTAGTGCTGGAAAAACGACTCAAATCTTTTACTTGTGTAGAAAAAGGAGTCCTGCATTCAAAATCTTACTCAAATAAAAGCATGCTACTGAAGCCCTAGCATCAACATATACTTTAAGTACCAAAAGTAAAAGTACTCATTTTGCAGAGTGGCTTGTTTTAGAATAGAACAAATCAGAGTATTGTATCATTATTATTATTATTGTTATTATTGTTATTATTATTGATGTATGAATGTGTGTTAGCTGGAGCTCATTTTAATATCTTATATACCACTGCGTGGCTTAATCTATATATATATCTTATACATCACGTTATTCATTGATTTTATTTTGTATTAATAATCTGAATCTACAAATTAACTAACTTTGCCAAATAAATGTAATGCAGTAAAAAAAAACATTATTGGCTTTCAGAATTGAGTGGTATAAAGTGTAAAGTCGCATAAAATGGAAAATGCCAGTAAAGTACAAGTACCTCAAATCTGTAAAGAGCAGTACTTGAGTAAATGTAC
The DNA here is from genome assembly GCF_017976325.1 of Chelmon rostratus. Classification (NCBI taxonomy): domain Eukaryota; kingdom Metazoa; phylum Chordata; class Actinopteri; order Chaetodontiformes; family Chaetodontidae; genus Chelmon; species Chelmon rostratus. The sequence goes on along the minus strand of NC_055662.1, from coordinate 25,744,933 downwards.
TTTACTAGATTCAAACACTATACTATGTCGATGCTTTAAAAACATTCTCAGGAATCATTTTGTTGTTTGAGGTTCCCAAATACACAAAATGAGAATACTGATGCTAATAATGTTCGTCTGGTAAATATATAAAGCTTCTGGCAGGAGCCGGTTAGCTTAGCTTAGCCTGGAAAAAGGGGGAAACAGCTGGCCTGGCTTTGTCCGAAGGTGACAAACTGCATCTGTAATCACCTTTAAAGCTCATTAATGAACACTTTATATCTCATTTATTTAATCTGTAAAAAAAAAATCTACAAAAAAAAAGTCAGACTATTGTTTTAATTAAGAAACATGGAAAAGAAAATTAGCAGTAAGTTAACAGTAAATGATTGTGTGCAGAAAACCACTGTTGCACTGCTGAGTTATTGAATTGTGGTGAAACATCACTGAAGCTATTTCAGTCTGCAGAGAGCGATGCAGCAGAGTTAACTGCCTGTCTCATGACATTAATGCTTAGCTGCACGACAGCAAAATGCAAATGAGAGCTTCCAATAAATAAAAAAATCTTTAAAATGTCTTCAAATTATGACCAACACAAGAGAATGACAAAATTTGGTTAAGGGAATAGTTTGACATTTTCTGAAATATGGTCCCTTTCATCCTTGATGACAGTTGATAAAAGGAACGCTCTCTGTTCATTCAATACTAGCTTAGCTTAGCATAGCATGAAGAGTTGAAACATGGAAAAATTCAGACAAACAGACAAGCTATAATGTGTTGATTAATGAGGTTTTGAGGGCAGATTTTGTTAAGTTTGGACAGAGCAGGCTAGCAGTCCAACTTTTTCCTGTATTTATGCTAAGCTATGCTAACAGGCTGCTAGCTGCAGCCTCATATCTAGTGTAGAGATATGGCAGTGGCATCAATCTTCTCATCTGACTCTGGGAAAGAAAGCGAATAATTGCATCAACCGCTGCTTTAAAGAGCAGCTTTAAAGCTGGAACTACGATGCAGCCATCGCCGAGCCTCCCCAGTATAAACTGGAACTTTCACAGCTGCTCATTTACAGCTGTGACCCTCACTGATAAAAATATTACTGCCCTCGTTGGAATATTTTTATCCACCACCCTGACTGCCAGCCAGCAACGCTGACATACTGGGCTCGGGTGCAACCACGCTGGGAGCGACTGCCTTGCGCTGCAGCTGTCTTGGGTGAGGGGGCACGAGGCCAAGGGCGGGCATGCTGACCCCCCACCCTGAGCATCTGTGCCCACTCATTCAGGCTGGCACCCGCTGAGCCAAAGCCATCAGTCACCGACGATGACAACGAAGTACGCCGAGGGAGGAGGACGGTTTCGACTTGGGTAAAAACCACAAGCTATGAAACACCAGCGCGTTCGCACATAGACTGCCACTGTACATTCCCTTCATTTGTCTGCTCTCCATTAAAACATTAAAACAAACACAGCTGCCGCCACACAGAGCTGAGAAACGAGTTATTGCTCCATGTGTTTTGGGGCTATAGGCTGAGCGTCTACGATATGCATCCATCCGCAGGCGCTGAAATAGCTGAAGTTCCTCTTTCGCACAGAAAACACTGATAATAATAGAGACGTGGGGCAATGCTTCATGAAGTGAAGCTATGCCGCTGCACTGAGGAGCCCTGCCTCCTCCTCGTCCTCCTCCCTCTCACCCCAGTGTCGAAGATCTGTTAGTCAGGGGCTGGGGAGTTTTCAGTCTCCAGGGGCACATCCCTCTGAACCGCCTGCCAAGCTTCTCCTCTCCCTCCTCCATCCTCTCTCTTCCTTTGTTCCCCTCGTTCCCCTCGTCCCACTTCTTCGACTCCTCGCGTTCATCTCTCCCCTCCGCTTCAGCCTCTTTTCAACTTCCACCATTTATTCCTGATTTTGCCTTAAAAAACGGCGCTTTTCTTTTTTTTTTGCCCTCTCGCTCTTATCTGTTTCCCCCTCTCTACCCTTCCGCTCCTCTTCCTCTCCCAGTGATCCAGCTCCTTTGCAGCCGTGCATAATTAGGCCTAAACACAAGCCTGCGCAGGCTCACATCTGGAAGGAGTTTGGACATGGCAGTTTCCTACCAAGACGACTAAATATTTAGGTTGAGAGTTACTGCGTGTGGATGAACTCATGATAGAGGGGGTGGGAAGGGAGGAGAAATTGGGAGCTGGAGATGAAGAAAAAGAGGGAAAGTGGAACAGAAGACTGGCGCTTATGGCATAAGGCTGAGAATATGATGATGCATCATTAAACCGATGATAAGTGTGAGTTTCTAGAAATGGTGCAGTGCATAATCTGACACACAGTAATGTAATCAAAGCGTAGCCCAGGCACTGATGGGCCAAAGGAGGAGGTGATAATACTGGGGCGACTGGTTGCTCATTTATGGCTGGCAGGAACAACAAACAGCCAGCTAATAGTTTTAATAAACAAATCTCCATTGGGATTTCCCATGAGGCCGAGGGGCCTCAGCTGGAATGTTCACAAGGGCCAGCTGTTGTGCATTACACGTAGCAGCCGGCCCCGGAAGCCCTGGGCCTGGTGTCCTCCAGCCCTTGCCTGCTCAGCACGGAGGAGAGCATTCCTCCAGACCGCCCCGGGAGAGAGGGCCGGCTGTCAGGCCGTCCGATGTGGGGAGGGACTGAGGTGGCGTAGGGCACGGGGAAAGCTCCCCTGCTGCACCTGGGATACTGTCTGCAGTCTCTGAGCGGGTTGAGGAATGTCAGGAATAACACGAATATCAACACAGCTCCTCACATTCCACATCTGGAGCTAATGTCATGAGCAACGACGGGAGCATGGCCGCTTGAGGAGCTCAACGAAGCTCCGGGAAAATGAACTTTCCAGACACCAGCAGCTCCCAGCGAAGGTAAAGGTAGAACGGTGCATTGCGGGTGGATTTGTTTGCTCCCTCGTTCACAGCCTCATGCTCTCGCTGGACGTCTGCACAAAAACAACTCAACCAAAACTAGTAGATGCCGGGATGGAAGATTATCTTCAATCACCTCGACCACTGCCACCCAAGCCTCTTTTTTTTTCCTCTCTGCTTTCCAGCAATGTGTTCCCCAGATGTTTATTCCGCCTCTATTAAGCAAGAAACATAAGGCCATATAAATGGACTGCTGGCTAGGTTATGCTCTCCTGGGGCGTAAATCCTCTTACTTTACCTCATATGCTCGCTGCAGCGGGGCAACTGAACATGTTTTTTTTTTTACTGTGCCCATATGCAGCTCGCTTTTCTCCCACTGGGTCAGAGTACGCAGACAGTAACAAACTGTGGGAACGAGCGATGTCTTCAGAAAGTCTGAGCAGCTGTGAAGAAAGTGCTGCCTTACAACTGAGCAGAAACACCACCCAAAAAATGTGTCACTGACAGATTGGTGGTCCATCCATCACCAGAGATAGTGTGTTTTGGCCCGTGATGTGGCCCTTTCAAGTTTTGTCCAAATAGACCAAATGAATAACTGCTTCCTAATTAAAAAATATGACACTAAGCCCAGAATCATTGCGGCCCAGTTCTCACCAAATGGTTTTGGTGTTCTTTAATACGAAATAGTCAGAATTTGTTTCTGCTTATTCTAGTTTTGCACGGCCAAGTCAGCTGGACCATATGCACAGGGTGGAGGTGGGGGAGGGAGAAGGAGAAAGCTGAACTCAGAGCTGCCTGGCTGGGTCACAGTCAAATTTAAAGTGACAGGGTTGTGTCAGAGGCAGGGCCAGATGATGGCTACAGTCAGCCTGCCCTCTCACTGATCTTCCTAATGCTTTACAGAGCCCTCCACTACAGAGTTAAACTAGATCAAGATGTAAACTCCTGACCTAATAGGCCTTATTACTGCAGCAAGTCCTCAATACAGTTAAACCTAAGGTCATGGGTACAGAGTCATGGGTGTGTGGGCCTGATTGGAGCACTGTGCCGTCATGTTGTCGTATGCATGTATTTGATGCAAAATACACCATCAAATCTAAACATTGATCTGGTAAATCTTGTGTTGCCACATGGAAACATTGGGGATCCTCAGACAGTTGTAGTTCACACTTACTGCAACTGTGGCCAAAGCTGTGCCAGCGTGAAATGCAGCATGCTTGGTTTTCTTGAATCTTTATGGGATATTATAGGAAGTATAATGTGAGCGTGTGATTTCACCACTTCCAGAGACACAGCCTGCGCATCAGCAGGGTCATCACATATATCATTAGTTCAGAGGTAACAGTAAACTTGTCAGACTATTCCAACTCACAGAGAAACGGTCCTGTTGGGCAGCAGGCTGCCATCCGGAGGCTCACTCAGCTCCTCCTTGCTGCAGCTGACCCTTCTCCCTACAGCCTGGACGCCGTGCGCCTTGGACCGCTCGTCCGTGCAGCTGCAGCCGCTGGTGGAGGCCAGCAACCCGGGACAAGCCTGGGAGAGCCTCGGCTCGGAGGCGGACAGCAGGAGCAGCATCAGTACCAGACGCCCCGGCAGCAGAGGGATGCCAACGCCGGGCGCAAACATTGTCCTACGGCTGGATCTCACCTCAGCTGCACCCCCGCCTCCAGTCATCCCATATCTCCACCATGAAGCTTCCAAGGGGTGTAAGGAGGGCGAGAGGGAACAAAATGATCTCTCAAGTCTTGAATGAATGGCCGCTCAACAATGGACACGCATCATCCGGTTATTTCAGAAATACTCAGCACTGATTCTCCAAGAGTGTCCCGTTATGTCATGGCAGCCCGGGCGCACGGCTCCCTTTGCTCCAAAAAGTTAATACATTGACGGGATGTGTGAGTCCATCCAAACGTCTCCAACACCCACAAAACCGGCGCAGTATCCCGTCTTAAAAGTTGGAGCTCGTTTTAATTACCTTCAGAGATTTACATCACTTTTAGGACACTTGGGAGTGTCCACAGTACCGTTATCTCCCTCTCCAAAAGTTAAATCCAGCGGTTGACGAGATTCACGACTGAGCAGTCAGCCAGAGCCACACTGTCATCTATAAGAAGTAAAGAAATAAGTATTTTCTCAAACTTTTGTCAGTTGTTTCGCTGCTCTTAAAAGTTTTCCTCCGTGTTTGTCGCCGATCCCGGAGCTCTCCGCAGACTTCTCTAAGCCTGAGATTCATTTAACCCGGGAGAAATTCTGTTATTTCGGACGCGAAGTGAGCTGGTCTGGATCGGCTCCTGTGTAATTCCCAAAATCTAGCGGTTTTGCCTGCTTGCCTCTGTCACACTCAAGCTCACTTACTAACTACCCCAAGTGCGCCCATTCCGTCTCCGTCTGCGCTCTGGTCCCCGCGGTCCTAGCGCATCCAGCCCGCCCGAGAGAGCCAGAGAGGAGGGTTCACATGTGACCGGGGGCAAGCCCACCTGAGCTCACCTTCATCAGACGTCATGACGAGGTCCACAGGGCTTTTTCATGTGCTGCAGTTGGTCTAATGTTTTCTGATGTGGCAGAAAAACAGAAAAAATACATTAAGTTTGTTGCAGACTGTTTTTGCAGCAACAGTTCAAATCTCAAAGTTTAAAGATCTTTTCTGAATTTTTTGCATCTCTTCTTTTGGGTTTAATTCACATTTGCATTGCAAGTGCATTGATGACAAATCATTACGCATCCTTAGAGGGTCTTTTAAGAGAAATGTTGATAGTATTATGGTGTAAATGGGAAAATATAGTAATAAAGATGATGATGAAGAAGTTTATTTTTATATAAATGAGCTCAGTGCCACACTGTTGATGCTTTGCTGCTTTTTGATTTGAATTGGCTGTTTCCATCCAGGTTGTAGAAGACAGGAAGGTCTTGATTGCTTTGGGGGAGCCAGCTGAAGTTATGAATGAATGCTGCGGGTCTCTTGTGTATTGTGTGTTTCAGCGGATCAAAGGCTTTTCATTCAATCAGCGGGAAGGAGAGGAAGCAAAGACTTTTATAGATACACTTCAGTAAATTCTATAGCGCTGCTGCAGAAAGAGTTATGACAGTACGGAACAATTCGATCTTGAAAATAAAATGAGGCTGGACTGTCGTTTTGTGGACGTCTACTTTATGACATAGTGCCATATTTTTCTGCTCCAGAAGCAGTTATTTTCATGTCCACTTGGAGGCTGTTGGCAGCAGCGAGCTGCACATAAAACACTGCAACAGATAGGCTCTTTAATACAAGTTTTCACATGGTGACGGCCTCAGTTAGAGAGTGGACTCTGCGATGGAAGTGAGCTTGCTTCTGAACGCAAATGAGCTTTTTCAGTTCTGACAACCAACCTGCAGAAGATGAAGCCGAAATCAAAATCAACTGAGAGTCAGAGGCTCTTCTTTGCATACCGGCTGTTGTTTCTGTTCTCAGAGTTGATATAATATGTGGGCTACCAGATTTACTGCATGTTGATCCCTACATTCGTAGATTTAGAGGTAGAAAAATATTCCAAAAACTCAAATCTCTTGTTGGAAGTTACATTTTTCCACACTCAAAGAATCAGTCCAACAAACACAAAGGATCATAAACTTCCTCAAAGTCTCCTTTTCACATTTTTGCCTGTGTGTATGGAAAGTTCCCCCCCATGGATTTCTGTTTTAAAAATACTTTTTGATATACGAGAGGCCCGGGAGGACGGAGACCGTAGCGATTCAAATCTGGAGAGCATTTCAAAATATGAGAAGGTGCACAAGGAAAGCGTTTGAAAAGGGACTCTATGCAATTGGGCTTGACATGTATTCACTGACATATCCAGACTGCAGGCACCTCAGTCGTGCAAGTATGCCCAGCAGTATAATGGTGCACTGTGCTCTGACCCACACAGTGGACCCAGGGTTTGTTATTCCTGTATATGATACTGTACACTGGAGCAGGCTCAGAAAACCAGCATGATTATTGAAAGAAAGCACCAGGAGTGGATGGGCGCCTGCTCAGCAACGAAACAGAGGGCTGTTTATCCAAGCTGTTAAATAAGGCTTCAAGTACAACACCCCCCTCCAACTCCACAAGGCCCAAATCTCTCTCATCTGGAAAGCACAGTTTCCATTTAAAATGTCACGTCCCAAACTGCACATTACATCAAATTGTACTTAATGGCATCCAGACAAACTTTAATGTCGTTCCAACATTTTCTCTCCATGCACCCCGCAGCCCCCCTCACTCCTTATAGCCAAGCAAGCAATCTCTCCTTCTCCCTGTTCCACATCTGGACTCCATTCCAGGTGGGGTATTGAGAAAGGGGAGACTGTCAGGAAGGAAAGGTGGAACGCAGAGAAGCTCGGAGTAGAACTGAGATAATGTCTTAGGGGAGATTTTGGTGGAAGTTACGCAAGTTTTGGGATGCCGGACAGACGATACGTGAGATGGTTGTTTGATGATTCGTCTTGGGCATGTTCCTGTTGTCCTTCAAATCACACGCTAGAGCAGAAATACCTCAAAATAATGAGGTTTTCAGCGCAATCAGAGATGTGAAGCAGACCGAGGGACTGCTGAGACTGAGGCATAGCTCAGGCTAGTGTTTCTGCCAAAGGATAAACAAAAGAAAACTTCCAGCCGGGAAGCAAACGTCAGGCCCTCCAAGACCCTCGTGTGGTGCCGAGTCTTTCTCGGGGAGCCCGTGACATCTAGTGGTGTGATCGGCAGCACGCAGAGGGTCGAACTTCTCTGTCAGGCCTACACAGCACTTCCTGGATGAATGGTTTTAATTAAGAATTTATGGGGACATTAAACCTACTGCTTCCACAATTTATGGGGTTATCAAATCATAATGCGGTGCCATATTTTGCAGCACTAAATACCTTTGTCATCATTAAAATGTAATACTAGCAGTAGACTTGACAGCAGTGGTGCCAGTAGCATTTAAAGGTCTGGTGTGCAGGATTTAGTGGCATCTAGTGGTGAGGTTGCAGATTACAACCACAAAAAATGCAAAAGACCTTACAATATGCCAGTGTTATGTTAGTATGTTATGTTAGTTTTGCCCATTCTGGACTACTGTAGAAGCATGGCGGTGCAACATGGCGGACTCTGTGGGAGGGGACCCCTGTCCTCTGTAGATATAAAGAGCTTGGAAATGCAGTGAGTCTTATTTTCAGGCGATCACACACAAATGAAATACATCTTCTGCCAATAGATCCACCTAAATCGTACACACTGGACCTTTAATCCAAAATCGGCCTCATGCATATTTTGCAGTCCATATTAAAGGAAGCGCTCAGTACTGCAATAACTAAGTGAATCCATCTTTAATATATTTATGCATGCGTGAATTAATGCACCCAGGTGAAAAATATTAGACTTAATATTACATTTCTATAGAATATACTAAACACACTTTGTGCTATTTCTGTTGCCTTCAAGTATACTTTAGTGTACTCAAGTGGTTCTTGAGTACCACTTGAGTAATACTTTGTGAACTGAAGTCAACCAGAGAAAATCAGGATTCTTGTGTATTCAAAACATACTTGCAGTCCAATTGCATTATATCACAAATGTGTTGGAAATTTACTTCAGTATACTTCAAATGATGTTATATTAAAATGCAATTTAATTAAGCTGCTAACAGTGGATTTCAAAGGACTTGAAAATAAGTATATTTTTCACAAGTACACTTTATTGAGTGTTTGCAATTAAGCACACTTTTTAAAGTGCACTTAAGTACAATTTATGATGCACTTACAATAAAGTACACCTTTTATAAGTACTTTAAAATACCATTTTAAATACTGCAAAAATAGTCTATCCATTTTTAATACATTTAGATAGAATTTATTGACATCTATTTAGAAGTACTCTTTTTAAAAGTATGTCAAACATACTTTAATTAAGCACAAAAAATAAAAGTGTACTTATGACTTTTCTATACTTAGATTATATTTCTAATACGCTAAAACTACTTTTTCACCTGGGTATGCATACTTGTTAGCCACATGTTTATATAAACCAAATCTCATTTATACGCTCATATTTCTCCAAATAAAATAAAATTTGCCTTTTATATAAATATTAATTGTATTTCTGCTTGTCAACATTTAGATAAACTCAATGTGCAGACACAGTAGTACTGCAGTAGTGGTTGTTTTTCCTCCCTGTTTACTGTTCAGGTCAGATATACTTTTAAAACCGTAGCAATGCTACCCTCTTCTGGTCAGCAGAATGTATTACATGAGTATTGTTGAAAATGATCTTTGCACAGTTTGAGTCCAGCTGAATTCAGTGAAGGGGGGACCGGGGTGAGGTCCTGCTGACAGAACACATGGAGACCCCCAGACTGCTGTTTGCTTCCTTCAGCTTCGATCCAAGTTAGAACTCCAGCGAGCTGCATGGCTGGACCCAGTCAGATGTGGGTGACACCCTCCTTGTCAAACCTGTCCTCTCAGAGCAGGGACGTGTCCTCCATCCAACTGACATTCATATGGTTTCAAGCATGTCTGAACAGTTTGAAGAAAGCCTCAAAGTCTTTGTACTTAAATGTAAATGTGTGGTGAAACTGACGACAATGTTCCTCCACACATGTGGTGCCCAAACAGACCCGCCACACAGACTCAACAGCAAAACTTGTTCATGTTTGTTATGTAATATGTCTCCTGGCATAACTTACAAGGAATAATTTGCATGATACAAAGTAATGTTTTACATCTATTTTCGGCTTTAAGTGATGTAGGACAGATGGTGAATGATTCGCTGGGGTACTTACATGTATTGTAAGGAGGCCTCTTACTGCAGATGTTTGGACAAGTCATAGAAAGAAAAGCATAGCTGTGATTAATAACATTAATAATGGATGCACCCCCACTTGCCGTGCATGCTGTCTATGGAATGAAGCCATCATTAACGTAATTTCCTACATCCGTGTTTTACTGCTGAGACAACAAAATGTCAGCTGTGACACTTTAAGACAGAACATTGCAATTTTATTATATAAAGCATCATCACAAGCAAGAAATTATTTTGTTTATCTATAAATGTTTTTTATTACCTCTGCTAGCAAAGAGAAAAAAACAGCCTGTTTGACTCCTCGCAGGTGCTGATAATGTGAAGTGTTTTTATGTGATGTGAAGACGGTCAAATACTGGAAGTAGTAACGATGTAGGACGACATTCACCCTCTAACCACTAATCATTAAAGCACATGATACACATCATCAATGAAGAAGCTTCAGGTTGTGCGATTTTATTAAGTGCCACATGAAATGCGAACATTATAGTGTATCTCTGAGTACTGCTGTCACTGGACAAGTGTAGTATCAATTCTTTTCACACTAAATGTCCTGTGCATACGTTATGCATTTTAAATGATCTATATCAAAGAATACAGTTCAATCACAAAAACATCAAAAATATTTGTATACTGAATGAATCTATAGTCCCTCATAAGCAACAAAACAGCAAAACAAGTCAGCATATATGTGTTTTTTTTTTCATTATTTCTACTCTTAAATTCTGCTTACAAAAGAAATATAGAAAAACTCAAGGGCTTTTGGCCTGACTCTAGCGCAAAATTCACATACTCCCTTCTGTCTCACAACTCGGACCCCCCTTCCCTTCTCTCTCATGCACGCACAGTCACACACACACACACGCACGCGCACAGATGCAAGGAAGCCATGCAGAAGCCACCACACCTCTGCATGTGAAAGCATGCACCCATACACACCCACACACACGGCACTGTCTGTGTACAGTACATCTTTAAAATGGCATGCAGTGTGGGTGAGATTTTGGTCCCTTTGTGTCAGCAGGAGATTCAAATGATTATCCAGATCCTCGGAGAGTCAGAGAGCCAGTCCTGTTGAGTTTGTCTAAAGCGTTGGTGCTATGTAAATCTGGCTTTAGTACACCGTGATGTGGCCGGAGTCCACGGCAGCTGTGCATCGTTAGAGCTAATAATAACCTAAAGAGAGTGGAGGCCGGGCCGTATGAAAAACAAAGCCCCAATTCTCATACAATTATAAGAAAGGCAAGAAAGTGAATGATAATATTGCAAAGTATGGTTAAATGTTATCGGAAAAGAACATCCTGTGCCGTATCGCTGGCCAGCGTCCACCTCCACGCCCCATCCCAAGGTCTATAAGTGAGTCAGATGAGGTGGAGCTTCAGGCAGACAAGCAGCACTCTACGTCCAGAGAGGAGCAGGTGTGGGGCGGCGGTCTCATTGGCGAGGGGACACGGTGGCTCGTGGGGAAATCCCTGTGCCTTGGTGCCTCTCTTTGGCGTGCTTCTCACAGTACATCACATCTCCAACCCAAAAGTGACCTCTCATATTGAGGTTAAGGCCGCAGTCTGAGCAGGTGTAGCACTCCGTGTGGCGGAAGTGGTCGTCCGTGATGCGCACAGCCACCGTGCTGTTGGAAAAGATGAACGCGGTCAGACACCGTACAACCGTTCATTTCCTCATTCCCAGTGCAACTCAACCTGAGAGTTGCAAAGGAAACATCATTTGCATCTTAAAGAGCAAGCTGACACCGCAGGAATCATCTTTAATCTTGTTTTCCTATAAACTAATTGCCAGAGTGGTGACACAATCTTGTTTCAAGTCAGCATCACCTGTCTTCTCAAAAAATAAAACTTGTCTAAGAACCTAATTAAAAAGCATCACTTAAATCAAGAAAACTCAAACATTTGATCTGCAGAAAGAAGTAAAAGTGCCCCGCTGGTGGATTTGTTTGGACTTGATTTAGCTATAATAAATTCAGTAATTACCCCATAACCGGTTGTCTTAATATCCCTCACTACATGTGGAACATCCTTCCTTCGCAGGGCAAATCGTCATTATCCTCGCTCACACACCTGTGTTGTTCCAGTGAACGTGTACACTTACACAATGCTGGTGCCACACTTCTCACAGATGTGGGTTTTTTTCACTCCTCCTACTGATGTGGTTGGTTTGGGGACGTTGGGCGAGAGCTTCCCTGGGAACCGCAGGGCTGCCTCTGTAGCAACACACACACACACACACACACACACATAAACACAGCTGCTCACAGGGATGTCCTGACAGGCGTGAGTCTCCCTGTTCATCAACACTTCACTGGCTTCTGTCAGTGGAGCCTGTTTTGTCTCCCACTCGTCATCACGAGCTCAGCACTCATGGGACACGCTTTCCACACACCGGTCATTATCACGCCATGAAAGAATGTTGCTGCTATCTGGATTTTTCCGTCATTTAGCGAAGCGGAGCCGGTAAAGGAGCACAGATGCATTGCACGATGTGCTGTTATATATAAACTACACACAGGAGAGCTTTTCTCTGGTGACGGCCACATGGAGGTCCAAGTTACAATTCAATAACACACATCGTTCTGCATGATGCACTTTAAACAGGGATGATTTAAAAATGCAAGCAGCTGTGGGAGATTACATGAACTATGCTGCGTTTGACATAATAGTCAAATCCTGAGAACTGCCCCTGCAAAGGGATTATTGAGACAAACCCAATGAGGAAAATGGATGCAAGCTAAATAGTTTTGCTCCTCCATGCAAACACACTCATGTCCCAGTCATTTTCTGTACTTCTATACCTTATTAGACATTTTACACAAAAATGAGATGATTTAATTCAGAATAGAGTGTGTGTGAATATTTGTTTTCATCTGCTCTGAATGCAGAGTGCCTCTAACCTTTCTCATCAGCCTCCAGGACCTCTTGCAGCATTTTAAAGGTGTTGGACTGACGAGGCGCCGTGCGGAACTCCTTGTTCTCCTGGATCATCTTGTACACCTCCGAGTCCCTGTCGAACCTCTGCATGGCGAAGTCGGAGCTGGAACTGCTGTAGGAGGAAGAAATAAAACATGTATCACAGGTCACAGGTTATCACGTCCACTAAAAATCGCACGCTGAGCTGATGTGTTGTGTGTGCTTATGAAAGACTTGTGAGTCCGGTTTAACGAAATCCAGAGGAAATGAATGCAGCTGGCTTTGAGACTTTGACCTTCTAGCATGAAGTCTAGATTGCACACCACAGGCAAGAGGCCAAGCAGCGTCCAATCGCAGACGCTCAACAGGACCCCGTCATATCCCCTTGCAAGAAACACTGGTTCTAAGTCAGAAAACAGCCTCAAGGCAAAAAGACAGAGGACATAAGGCTGACAGTGGACGCTACAGAGCACGAGTGGAATCTTTTCTAATGCAAAATAACAGTGGTTAAATATGCTCAACAACCATGATGGTGCTAATGAATTGGAAGTCGTACGCCTGACACAAGGCATGATAGAAAATAACGGACATGAGCTCCTAAAAAAGAAAAAGCTACTTCTAACTGTGCATCATGTGGGCGTTTCCAGACAGTCAGTGCACAGGAGGAGCGGGAGGCGAGAGGAAGCTTTCACCTTCAGGTAGTATAAACTCTCAGCTCGTTAAGAAATTAGAAAAAAAAAAGCCCTGTGGCTCACTTTACGAGCAAATTCTTTACCCCTGGTGTGGTGGAAAAGCGGTTCCGTTTTACTGCTGCTTCCGTCCTTAATGTGCGGTCGCACGCCAATTCCTCCCTACCCCCGCCGAAGAAACGTACGCGTTCAAATCTGGATGATGTGTTGGTGAGTCAAAACAAACACAAAAGACACAAAGCCGGCTCTCGTGTCGCCGTGTTTGTCTGGAGGAGGCCGGTGAGAGATTCTGTCAGCAGGAACCGGTTGGCTGGGTGCGCTCGTCAGGCCAGGTGTGGTTTGATGTCTTCCACCTGCGGCCAACCTGTCAGCCATTGTCAGTCAACTTAACCAGACTGAGTGTCTCACCTGTTGTCACATACAACAAAGCTGGCAAAATACTTCCTCTTCAACTGACACCTGTGCTGTGAAGAATGTGCTTAGAGACACGAACTTCAACCATACAAACGCTCTGTTACTGTGAGTTCATACCCACATATACACCTTTTACCAGCACGGCACCATGCAGCCTTGTATTTACCTTTATTGGTGCACAAGGACAACATAACAGTCCTTAAGTAGTTTGACAGTGAAAAACACGCTGTGTTTGCTCTGCATCTGAAATAAAACAATGATTATGAGGTTGAACTGCAGAGTTTAAGCTTCACAATCCTCCAATTTACTGGAGTGATAAGTGACGTGACGAACTCAGGCACAATGTGGCGTGTTTGGTGTCAAACCTTTGTAGTCTAAAGCATTTCTGAACCACAGACATCAGCACATACTCTGTACCTTCCCTGGTGATACGCTGCCAGGTCTGCAGCTTCTTGCTCGTTTCAGGCTTTTGCCTTCAGTCTGAGGAACACATGCTCAGCTGGACCAAGTTTAGCAGCTGTTTGGTCAGAAAAAAACTCACTGGTTGCTTCTGTGTTATGTTTAGGGGGCACTGAGCAAAGTCTCAGACCCTTAAAGCTGAGAGTCAGCAATTTAACATCATAGTCATGGTTTTAATTCCAATATGCAAAAGAACAAAACAAAAGTTTTCGTCATTGTGCTGCTCATAAAACTACATGTCACACTGTGCGTTCATGTGTTTTCGTATGTGCATTGTTCCTGCCTGGATTTCAGCTGCAGGCTTTGGCTTCCTGCTGAATGAACATGGCTGAAACAGGAGATGGCAAACAGACAACAAATATGCGGCCAAAGCAAATGCTCAGACCCTTTCCTCCGCATCACCGAACATGCTTCAAATTGAAAACAGACCTCTAAAGAACACCCTCCAAGTTCTCCACATGCTCAGCTCCACCCTCGGTCCGTTTCCCCCCCTTTCCGCTTCGCCCACCATCCCTTCTGAAAGTGCTATCTCAAAACAAATGGAAAGTTTAGGTCAAACGGGAGGAAAACAAACAGAAATGAGGGTGAGAGGGAGCGGCGGCATCTGAACAAGCGGTCGAGCGCGCAGATTCGCAGTTAGATTTTAGTTACAGTCAGAAGTACAGACAACTTGCAGACGAACATCGATAATGATCTCGTCATTGCACGTGCATGTAGCCAAAACATAGCCAAGATCACAAGGCTAAATTCCAACGACACTACTGAAACCAGCTTACTTAAAGTACAAACACTTCCTAACAAAAGAAATTCACATGACCGAAAACGCAAAATGACATGACTCACCTTAGAAATAAAGAGAGATGGAACAAAGAAAGGCAGCTCGGCTATTCTTTCCAGCAACCGCCCCCTGTGTTTCTAACACTGCCGGAGCGACTCGGAGCATACGAGAAAAAACAACATGAGCACACACGCAGATGCCGAACACACACCTCTATCAAAAGCAGACAGAGAGACAGAAAAACAAGAGTCTGACTGAAAGGTGTGCCTCTGGCCTGAAACTCATTGGTCATGCGACATGAAGGGGTGGGTAGATGGGTGTCACTGAGTCTGTGATTGGCTGGGGAGGAGCAGGGAGAGGCTTGGTGTGCAGGCTGGGGGCTCCAGACTGGGGGCCAATCAGGGGGAGAAGTACGAATCAGACGTTTTTGGGAATATGGGGTGTTTGGATACCACTGCAGTTGCTGACACGTCATATCAGGAGCCGCGGTTACCCAGAGGGGAACTGGGGCCAAAGTCAACCATCCTGCGCTGTGAAAAGAGCCGCACCAGGCTCTCCAGCTGAGAGAGTGGACACAGAGGATTATGTGAGAGACTCAAAGGAGATTTTCATTTCTGCTGGGACAAAAAAACATCGGTGAGTCTAAGTGAATCCAAAAAAAAAAAGCTCAGAAGGCAGCACCTGCACGCTTTGAGCTGAGTCAAATTACAGCTACATCACCTCATCAGAGGGGGCGAAGCAGGAAAAAGCAAACTGCGGTGCAGGCGGTGGACACAATATAGTGTTTCCCAAAGGCTGAAAATTTATTTTAGCCGTGGACTGGGAGTGCAGCTGCAGCACAGCAGCAGATTCACAGGCTGACTAACGCTACACGAATGTGCTGCTTCGGCAGACTTTTCAGTCCATTTGCATTTTCAACTGCTTTTCCACACAGACGTCAGAACGGAGGAATCAATAATTACAAACAAAGAAATGTTTCTAGCAGAAACTGACGGCCTGGATAAAATCTCAAAAGTGGGTATTACTGCAATATCATAAGCATTGATACAATCTCCAGGAATTTCATACAACATCCCTGCAGTAACAGTGCCATAGATGAGTATTATTGGTGTAAGCAGATACCATAGTGCAAGATTCCACTTCCATAAAACAACAAAACTACAGCCTCAAACATGCCCATAAAGCTGAATCTGCACCTCTCTGTCACAACTTCAAATAACTGTGTTTACAAAAGCTGCTAATACCACCTATGTATGACCAGGAACAGGTTATGTTGATTTCTTTGGCCTGAATCTGTGGGTGTAACCACTACTGGCCTATAGATGGCGCTGAATGATCCCTGTACATTTAAATGAATATTGTAAGATAGGAAACAATCCTGTAACTGTTTATGTGGAAGCTTTAGGTTGTGCTTTGACACGTTAAAGCGTCACGACTATTAAGATTGTAAAGTAAAATAGGATTTTTATGCATATTAATGTGAGAGTAAAACCATTTTATGCTCACGTGGTCTTAAAACTAAAATTGAGCAAAACGTGTACGCAGTTCTGCATGTTGTGCATTTTGTGGCCTGTAAAAGCATATGATTGTTCATATTCAAATGTAGAAACAAAGTACAGGGACACAGTTGAGAATAATTAGATTATCACAATTATTTCATATATTGTTTCTTTGCAACAAGTAACGCGACTAAAAGATTACGAAAGAGTGATCTTTACCTGCGACGAGGGGACATGGGTACGTCCCGATCAATGGGGCTGTGGGGTGAGTAGCGCCCCGGTGGGGTCGGGGTTCTGCTGGACATGGAGTTATTTCTGAAGTCTGAAGGGGAGAACTCCTGTGGAAGCAAGCAAGAGTGAGTAAGCATCAAAGTCCAACTTCCTGCAGCAGCTGCAACCAGCTTTGCAGTTCAGAGTTGAGGAATCTATTGAGGCAGCATGCAAGTGCTTAGAGCATGATGCAATCTAACTGTAAAAGAGTCACAAAAAGAGCTATGTTCAGTGCAGACGCAGGAATTCACCAGCAGTATTTCTGCATTACTGCTCCACAAAGCACCTACTGGCAACGAACAAATGTAGTGCTCCTTGTTTCAGGAAGCTCTAATGAGGCTGAACTGTACGACAACCTGAAAAGAAAGAAAGTCTGACACACAACAGGATGTAGGATACATCAGGAGAGATTTATCAGTAGCTTAAATGAGATCCATTTGGAGAAACATCCCACACGGGACCACTGGAGATCGTTCTGCTTCATCATCGTCAGCCTCATCGTATTTGACTGAAACCTGAGGAAGCTCTTTGGTTTCGAGTGCAGAGTAAACAACACACTTTGTCATTGTTTGGTTGTATTTGGTGCCCTGTGCTCTCAAATAAAGTTTCTATTGCATGAGTCACGGCCGGCATTCCTCTGCTGCGACAATCAGAGCAACCCACATCAACGCTTTTTATCTTCACTGCCATTCACATCAGAGCTGTACTTCGGCCCCTCAGCTGATAGATGATACATTGTGTGGCAACAGATGTTTGGCACTGAGTCCAGCGTTGGTCTGATGGGAAAGACAGAGCCACGCAGCATGTACTTCAATCGGTTCCAGATGCAGGCCGAATGTCACAATTATTCATGGTGGTTATAAACAGTCATGAAATGAGAGAAGTCATTCCACATGGCGAGACCCTCACTCAGCTAAACTGAACACTTACTGTACAAAGAATAGTGTCATTCAGGAAGGAAAGCTACATCTTAGTTAAGTGAATATTTCACTTTTGACAGAAGAGGGCGCTACACACCTACTGTGCACAAGAAGCTCATAAAGTGCAGGTCCCAGCAGATGTGCCAATGCCCTTTTTTATTGTAGCAGAAAGCAAAGGCAGCAGCACACAGCTACAACATTACAGGCAAAGGTTGATTTATTTAAGTTTCATTACGTCATGAGTGAGCCACTGGTGAAACTGACCTCAGGCACATGTTCACACTAAACACCCAGCACACCTGGACCACGTCTGCACAGCACATAACTCAAGCCAGACACTTTTACTGTCAGGAATCCCAACAAACTAATTGTTTTTAACCACAACACTGTCTGACACCCAAGCACGTCCACCTGTGATACTGATATCTGACTGATAACAGAGCGCACGCTGTGCAAACGGCTTGGTGTGCAAAAAGAAGAGGGAACAAACTTTCAGTCTGCTGGGGAAACAAAGTGATTACTTTATTCTAGGTCTGCGCGCAGTCCAGGAAAACTTCGACTGCGAATCAAACAGCCCACTGACAACTCCAGAGTTCGGCTTTCACAATAAAGCTCACCGAGTTTTTCTCCCTCGTCCGTCATCAGCTGGCATCGCCGCTACACAGGCTCCATCCAAGGGACAGCTGTCTCCACCCGGCTCTTTGAACCGGTGCATGTCTGAGATTCAAGCGGGAGCTGATGCTGGAGCTCGGCACTGACAGTGGCACCGATGGAGTCAAAGATTCGTGTGTCCGATGCCAGCACCCGCTTCCAATTCAGCAACTCTTTGAACAATGTCTCTGTTCTCAATTGGGTCCAATTTTCCTCTTCTTTTTCCTGAGCGAGTGGGCAGATTAGCGGTGCGTGCCAGGAAGCCTTTACCAGAAACGATCACTGGGACGTCTCCCTGCGATTCCTCCCAGGATAAACGCAGCAAAATAACTGCAGGCTCATAAGATCATATATTCCATATCATCAGAGTGCAAGAAAGAGGCACCCACGTCCTCTCCTGCTGTGAACCAATCTCAAGGGCATCTACCTGCTAGACATACACTCTTTCATGGAGGCCTAGTGAAGCCACACAGTATGCGTGCACGAATCCACACTAATGCAAACCAAGCCTATGTTATATAAGTGTCTGGCTGCTGAATGTGGATCTTCATGCTCTCCAACAGCAGAAGACTCGCGGATAAAATCACAACTCTGATCTATGAGACTCAAAAGGAATGCAATGAAGTAAAGAAAAACAAAAGGAAGCGAGAGAGAGAGAGAAAAAACAAGCGCTCCACTGTGATGGGGAGTACGCAGCTGTGATTGAGCTTGACCTTAGAAAGTTCAGAAAAACTTTGTCTGCACCACCAGAGCAGTTCCCCCATCACAGTCCATTCCAGCGCCTCCCGTGCCAGCCTTTTATAGCAGTAACCATGGCTCGGCTGGCGGCGGCCTTATACCGGGCTCCCCAAAACATCTTTGTTCTAAAATTCTCACTGCGCCATTGTAAGCCATCACACCGTCACGCACAGCTCAGCTCAGAGCCGCAGTGTATTTGGTAAACCTCACCGTGGCAGTGCCAACGATGCCCCCAAGTCTAACGCACCAGCAAACTTAGGGAGGGGCACAGCCGAGCTGAGGAGAGTCTAGTATTTGGTCTTGGATGGGAGCGTGGATCAGAGAGACCACTGGAGAAAAATCAGCCAGTTCCTCCTGGTCCCTGTGGCTGCTGAGCGGAGGAAGCTCTGATTAAAACTGCGCTGAGCTGTAATCAGCAGCTCATTGTCAACATACCCGGGATCATTAGAGCGAGCCATGGGTATGCTGTGCTGGTCTTGAGCTGCGTGTACAGTAACGTCTCTGACCTGAGAGCCTTAAGGTTTTTTTGTACTGAAGAAAATGTGAGTTCATGCATGAATGCATTCAAACACTGAAACCTCACTTCTCACAGGCCAGTTTCTGCTCCTGCTCAAACATGCCACTTTCTTCCAAAGTCAGAACAGTTTTTAATGTTTCACATGAGAGATTTCTCGACTTGCGGTTCTGTTTCTGCTTTTTGTTTTTCGACTGTCTGAAGTGGGCGGGGTCTGGTTGGAAAAGGCTGATGTCACTTATTTCCGTGCGCCAATGAAAGCAGAGCAACATCAGTCAAACCAGTAAGGTCCTGATGAAGCAGATCAGCTCAGATTTTGAGTGTTGAACTTGACAAATAACGTATAAATATGAACAACTAATACCTGCATACGCTGTGCAAAACATAAATAAAACAGAATGTGATAACTGGCTGATCTTTCTGACACACACTCAACTGAAAACAGCACAAAGATAATATATTTAACGTTTGACCTCATCAGCCTCATTGATTTTTGTAAATATCTGCTTATTCTCAATTTGATGCAGAAACACGTTTCAAACGAGTCGGGAC
Organism: Chelmon rostratus; assembly: GCF_017976325.1. NCBI lineage: Eukaryota > Metazoa > Chordata > Actinopteri > Chaetodontiformes > Chaetodontidae > Chelmon > Chelmon rostratus. The sequence goes on along the minus strand of NC_055662.1, from coordinate 25,724,876 downwards.
AGGAGCAACAGAAGACTGGGAAAGATGTGGAGCACTCCAAAAACACCTGTTTGGATCATTCCACAGGTAAACAGGCTGATTGGTAACAGGTGATAGTAACATGATTGGGTATGAAAGGAGCATCCTGGAAAGGCTCAGTGGTTCACAAGCGAGGACGGAGCGAGGTTCAGATTTAGATTTTATTTAGTCTAGAGCACAACGTGGTGCAGAGCACAAAAATAAACAAGCAGAATAGATGTTTAGCACAAACTAAGCTGTTTAAAGAGAGGACAAACTTTTTTCCTCTTCTTTTCTTGGTTTATCTGTCTGTAATAACAATGATATCAGCCTAACTGTGGACATGGACCTGAAAGAAGTTTGGTTTTCCTTCAAAATACTCATCTTCAGCTTGCCAAAGCAACTCAATACTGTAACACATACATTGTTATTACAATCCTCAGTATCCCCATTACCTTTTATATGTTTGGACAATAACCCAGTTTTTAGGGATTATAACGGCAAGAAGATGTGAGCTGTGCTCTTAATTGATTAATTCAAGACTCTCTATGCCTGCAGCCTTACTGCTCGTATATTTCGCTATATCTTTCGCAATTTCCTCCTCTGTGAAGTCAGCATTTAGTGTCCTTCACCACTTTGTGAAACACATGACTGTATAAAGGATATTACTACATGGGCTCAGGAACTCTTCATAAAACCATTTTCAGTAAACGCAGTTCATTTGCAAAAGCATTCTGTTTTTAATTTAGGTTTCACACAGTGTCCCAAACAACTTTTGGAATCGGGGCTGTACTTAAAATTTTTGGGGGCTTTAATGTTGAAATCTGCAACTTTCTGCAGCGGCAGGACATCTGCAGCAAAGATGGCAGGTTGTGTTGAAGCCTGCAGTTTATTTGAATCATCCATCCACCCATCCATTTTTCTCCACCCGCTTCATCCCTGGCAGGGGCGAGGGGGCTGGAGGCTGCCTCAGCATGCATCGGGAGAGAGAGAGGGTGCACCTCAACACCTCTGTGTGACAGCAAAATGCAAATTTAATGGGATTCAGCTCGATTTCGACATGTGAAAATCCAAACTTGAAATGTGAGCCTGCCCTGCTCTGAACGTACATCACAAGCCACATTTCCCAAAGCGGAAAATCAACCATTAAAGTCTGCCAAGTTCTGTATTGAAATCCTTCTAAAAAAAAGACGTTTTTAAAATTAGTTTTAATGATCTCGTTATTAAAATGTCCTTTGTTGCTCAAAAAAGCAACTTTGGATGCCTGAGCTTCTCATGATCTGATTTAAGTGAATCAATGACCAACTGTGACTTGTTCAAGGGAAGCCTCAGTGCTGCAGGGGGAAAAAATGGCAAATAAACTGTCAAAAAAGACACAAGAACCGCTCTAAAATAATAAAAAAAAAAAAAACCTCTTGTCTGCGATTGGCCACTTCAAGACACAAACAAACAGGAAATGGTGAAGTGCAGAGAGGGCAGCTGTTTCAGATCAAGGCCCATGGGAGACGCTGGGGACAGTGCCAGTGGAGGAGCCTTCAGTCTGGCTCCAAGCAAGCCACTCTGCATCATCATCATTACCACCCTGCAGCTTCAATTACAGGGCATGGGCCAGCAGCACACAGGACTGATGCCTACGGGAGCTTTTATTTTGGGAAGCTCGGTGCTGCTGCAAGAAAGTGCTCATTCGCCGTCTCCACCACAGACATGACTGCTGCACTACAATGAGGCGGGGGGACACAGACATCCTGGGCTGGGTAATAATCAGAGCTGTGTGCAGTGTTTCCTATCCAGCAGTGTGCAGCGGTGGAGGTCCTGAGCAAAGACCCGAGGCTGCCGGTAAGCTGCTCGCTACCCACTGTCACTGACGGACCCTGCCCTGTAATTATGTCTGAGCAGTGGTGCTTCACTGTGTCCACATTCTCCAACAAATAAACACAATGCACGGCTGAACAGGGGGCATCGTTTTATATCATAATGCACGTCATTAACATTCTTGACCTTTTTCATTGCCTCATATCCCACTGCAGCTGCTTTATGGATGCTGCTTATTGGAATAATGATATGACTCCAGCTGATGGGTGCAGACTGGCTACATCACCTATAGAGGCTGCTTCAAGTGATGAGTCCATCCCCTCTGCTCTACATATGTGTTTCAAAGTCTAACATTTAATATACACAAGCTGTGCAGAGGATCTAGTTTTCTTACCTTAGGGCATGCTTAGTTTAACTTTTTTCGAAATAGGGATGTAAAACTCTTCATATACAGGACTCGTTCCATCCTGCTTTACATGCAGCAAGATTTAAAAGTCAAGCTCAATCTTCTCAATCCCCTATAATGCTTTCTACATAAAAATCCTTGGCCCAGGCTTAGACTGTGCAGCATTCAATAACATGGAATGAAGTGACAGATCTTTGCGATGCCAGCGCGAATACCTCCCCCTCTCTCCATTCGTTCACCGCGGCCACACACCATCAGACTGCTCCAGATATAAACCATATGCACAAGATTAGAGGCCGAATGAGCAGCAGAGAGATGAGGACGAGAGGCTGACGGTGAATAGACAGTGATTCACTCTGAGTGTGAGCTGCGTTTAGTTTGAACTTTCTGCCAGTGAGGCTACAATTTTCATCTTTTGATCTAAACTCACTATCAGAGCAAAAAGACAATGAAGAGTTGGATGCAAGAGGAAATGTTTGGTTTTTCTGTACTGTACTGTTCATAATCCCTGAAGCTCAGCACACCATCAGTGTGGATGAACCTGATTGTGTGTGTGTGTATGTGAACTGTAATGGCACGGTAAATACTTTGAGACCCCTGAGACCAGCCAAAGCCGTCTCATGTGATCGTAGTGTAGGTGGTCTGAGGGAGGCACTCACCCACGCTGCCACCAAAATCAGAGACACAATGAGGAGAGAATACGAGTCTGAGAGCTTATTTATCCACGACGGGCGCTACAAGCAACACATTTTTCATCCCTATTAAATTCCCCACAAGGCTCCGACTGGAGCAGCATATCAAGCCCATTAGACATCTGGAGTTCATTATGGTTGGACTAAAATTCGCTGGACTTCATGATATATTTAATTTATGGTTGCCTTTTCATATGCATCAAGAAAAGCACAGTAACAAAAGAAGCTGAATTTAAACTGATCAAAATTGCCATAATGAGCTTGAAGTTCTCGATATGGTAAAAATCCCTCCATTGGTGTGATAAAGCACTAATACTTAATGAGCCTGATTGCATCACAAATGCAGTAATTAGACAGAACCATCTGGCATGTCTCCCTCTCTGGTTTCACACAGAGGTACAGTAACTCCACTGTATAACATGGTGTTTGATTTATGATGCAATGCAACGTGATGGAGCACGGTAATGCTCATATTTCGACTGGAATTTCCGTGAATGGGTGAAACATAAATCTAAAATGTCAGCATGCATGCACAGCGTCTCAGCGTAGCAGAATTATTATTCGGCGTTAACTGCAGATGCCATTTTACCAGCTTAACAATTATGATTTATGACCAACAAATGCAGCCATTAACCCAAAAGGTAGGTGTCGTCTGTGTAAAATGAGGGGAATATATGCTGACATGTCTGCTTTTGCTGGCATGAACACACTGAGGGGCAGTTATACACGTCGTTCCCTTGACAACAACTGCTGGAATGTTGACATACCGCTCAACCACCTTCGTAAACAGCACCAACTAGTAAAAAGGCCCATCTCTCCCGGCCAATATTTCCCCATAAAACTTGTAGGGCAGAGTGTCCCCATGAGTGCACCAGGGGGGCTGGAAAGCAGGGGAATCAAAAGTGCCCCAGTTTGCTTTTCCACTCCAGGGGAAAGAAAAACAGGCGTGCTGATCAATCGCCGGAGATGAGGAGAGGCACGCTGCCTGCACAGCGGCCACAATGGACCCCGAGCTTAACGGCTACGCGTCCACGTGAAAAGACCTCACACTGTCCAGTCACAGAGCTCACTATGCAGAGAAGAAGAAGAAAACATCCCTCCACCGTGGCCACAGCCAGCTCCGCTCCCCCCCGACACCAGCTTGGCTTAGCACAGCGCCGCGCTGCCAAACCAAACATCAGCCCCACTCATGTCAGACCTGAAATAGTACATCATTCCAAGCCATCACCGTCAAGGAAAAGACATGCATGTCTGCATTTAGTGCTGGAGGAGAAACCGCTACAGGTGAGGCACATTTACCTCTAAAAGTCTCCCCGCTTGAAGATGAAGACTTTCTAACTTCAATCTGCACCCAACATTGCGTGCAATATAAAGTTTTACATTTGACTCCATTTAAAAACATAAACTTAGTTCTATTCCTGTACGCCAAGTCACCGTTTCTGGGCCAAAGTGATGGCCGCAGCTTTGCACTCCAGTCCACCACAGCCTCCAGAATAGAGCAGGACAAAGCCAGCCGCTGGCGGGCAGGCTGGGCTGCTGTGAGGAGGATGGTGGACGGAGAAGTGTACGGGATGGAGGATGTATGGATGGATATTCACCCTGCCCTCTCTGGATAAAGAGTTTAGTGACACATGTCACACAGCCAAGGCCACCACACCCAATTTAGCATAAAGAGGAAAAGTTTGGTCTGCACGGGGTCGACGCTGACTGTCACCCTGCTGCAGCTGGCCATCCTACACTGGGAGGATATATTTATAAAGCTACCACCCTATCCCAGCACAGGATCCTGCAGCCCACTGAGGCAACCCTCAAGAACCTCAAAGCGCAGCAACTACAAACCCAGGCGTGGAGCCTGGTCCTAACGGCCCGGTGACGGGTCAGAGCAGCTTGGTTTTGGCCCTGTGCATCGTAACAGAGATCCCATTGTGGTCATTTTCTTGATGATATAAACAGATGTTCTGAATCATGACGGTGGCCGGCCAGCTCAGACACAATCTCATGCCCGGCTTCAAGGAATCTAGGATGCCTTCGCTCCTTTTGTCATGGTGGTGAGCTTGTAGATATTAAAGTCCATGAACACAGGCAGCCACATTACAGCATGACAAAAGAAAACTACAGGGTACAAAGTTACTCCTAATGAAGTGCATCCATGCCACTTTAGAGCCGTTAATGGAAATAGCTTCAGGAACTTATTCCTATTCTTGGCATTTGTCTTTTGTCCAATGAACGTTGGAGCCAGGAGGTTGGGAATGTTGCTTCAGGACACTTTAACAGGGTGAATGCTTCCTGCAGCCTACACCTTCTGATTAAAAAGGTCACTTTCCTTATTCAACACTACCCTTTAGAGCACGGCCAAGATGTACTGATAGATTTCCTGAAAAACATTCATTCCCATGGCCAAGTGTTTATGGTTTGGGAATGTAAAGGTCAATGCAGACATTCTTGTCCCAAAGGAAACTTGTTTTACATACAAACACTGGATGCAATGCTACACATGCACAGCAATGTACAAATGTGCAGAAAAAGGCAAAATTCATCAATGAGGATGAAGTGCATCCAAGTCAAGGCTTTTTATAAACTAAAGTCAACAGATGCATTGTCAGTTTTCAAACATGCTTTTCTAATCTCTGCATATTATCATGCATGTGTTCTTTGTGGTGCTGCAGGCAGTTTGGCCTCCATGATGAGGCACAGAGGATATTGCTGTGTTTGAGGAGCCTCCGGGCTGAGAAGAGTGATGTGATGGCTTAAATACTGCTTGGGAATGTCAGCATGCTCCCTGATGTCCGCTCCTCTCCACCGCGACCCCGTCTCTTCCAGCTCCCACCACACAACGACGGGCCTTGTGACGCGAGGGAAAAAGCAGCGCCAGCCTTCAACAGCCTCTGCCATCACAGCCACTATTGTACACAGGCTTTTTCTCAGGATATCCAACACCCTGGAAAATGGGGGATCCTGTTGCGCATCCCACTCTCCTCACTCAGGGAGCCAAAACAGGGGTGGAAAAGCCTTTTAGGAGCTTTTCAGAGAGCCTGATCACCTGATACAGCAGCACTCTGCACCTCTCAGGGAGGACAGAGGCCCTTGTCACGGAGGCTCCACATCTTAGCACTCACTGGGCTGCTGTGTTCCTGCCAGCCCGAGCAGCATAATGCACAGTGTGCCCATGGCGGGCCTCTTCCCAGCCATTTCCCCACCGAGTGCTCTGAAAGAACTCCACTCACTAATCACTGCACTGCGGCAGGAGGCTCGTCACCACTTTAAAACCAGGGTAGACATCCCTTGAAGTAAGGGGTCAGCCAAAACCCCAAAACTCTGATCCAATAGGCTGGATGATGGTAAACAGTGGGGCTGTCAGGCCTAGGAGGCAGAGCAAGCAATCCAAATCAGCTTTAAGAACAGAAAGGGCGGACAAAGCAGTGATTAAACATCTGAAACTGTAGTCTTCTCAAAACATATAGCTCGATATTATTTCAGAGATCCTGAATGAACAGTTCAAAAAAGCCCAAAAAAGGCAAAGCTGATACTGCAGTTGAAGGAGGAATGTGATGTCTCCCAGAGGACCATCCGGATTCCGGCATCAGAAAAACGAGAGAAAAGGGTAAATTTAAATATGGCAAGGAGAATGGGAGAACGGGCGACTCCATAAATACCACAAGCATGCAAGGCAGTCCGGTACGGACAGCTATGACAGGAGTGCGTTCATTCCTCGGGGCTCTCTGATGGAGCGCTCGGCCACAACACAGCTCCTAATGTGTTTCTTGGTAGGCCAACACGGAAGTTTGCTCCGCCACGGTTTGCTGGCCGCAGCCTCACTATAACTCCACAGTGGGTTTTTGAATGCGGTTTTGGATTGATGCTGAAAACATCCGCATCTGTAGAGGCTTACAATGCCTGCAGTGGGAAACGAAACAGTGATAAAAAAGCAACATCATCAAGCTGAATGGAGCACGAGTTGGTTCAGACTATTAGACCATCCTCCAGGTGTGACAGAGCCTCTGCGGCTTTACGTCAGGGGATTCACAAGAGACAGATTTTAAAAAAGGGGGAAAAAAGGAACAAATTGAAACAGCAGAGGGTCCAACAACACTGAATCCTAGATTTCCCACGATGCAGTTCAGCTCTCTCTTTCCTCTCTGCCTGCTGAAGGCTCACGTCTATCGAACTCAAACCACAAGTTTGAAACTTTGAAGGCTCGAGCCCGATTCATAATAACCCTGGTGACATTATCAGACTTTTAAAAGAGCCACAGAAGATAATATACAACTGCTTCCACAGGCTGAGGAGAGCTCTTCTTCTTCTAAGTGAAGCGGTCATGTGTAAAAGCCGTTAATGGGCTGGGACCAAGCTACATCGCCAAGTCCTCCTAGTTTATTATTATGCTGCTGGTTTACTGGAGGTTTCCAGCGGGAGCAGAAAGGAAATCAGGGATGCAGCATTTGTCCATTAAGCCCAACACCAAAACATACAACCTATAGATATCAGGGGAGCAGCTCGCTAAAAGCTAAAAGCTACAAGCGCCATGACTTCCTAATGCAGGCATGAAACTTCTGCGCTTTGCCTTGCACTCATGCACTGCTGCACTTCTTTTAAATTGTTGTATTTTACTTGATTTTATGCATTCTACGTAATCTGTTTCTAACTTTATTGCATTATTTTATTCTGTGGTTTAATTGTCCATCTCATGTTATGCATCATTATTTTTATTTTCATCCTTATTATCTCTCACTTTCACCATCATGAAAAAGTGGGTTTTAATCTCTCTTTTTAATCCCTGTTTTTATGTCCATCCTAAAGTGATTTCTGAGCTGCAATTCCTGTACGAAAGGTGTTACACAAACAAATATTATTATTATCATATCATCGTGAAATTCTTTATAAAAGCTCTGACGCCTACAAAATGGAATTTGAAATATTTGAATTTATAATTGCTTCTTAGCCAAAGAATCCACAGCTAATTCACCTCCAGGAGAAAAAGTCATGACGCGAGACAACTTCATCATGTTCAGTCTCCCCGAGGCGCTAGTCGTCCAAATGAACATCACACATCACGCTCATGTCAGCCGAATGTGCCGAAGCAGCGAGCCCGTCAGAGAGCTGATTCATGTCTGCACACAAAGACACCCTCCACACCCTCCCTGCCCTAAAACAACTTGGAAGGAGACAACATGCCATGTGGCTTTGCAGTCGCATCAAATTAGTTATTAGGAGGGACTTGTGCATTCCTAAAGACTGTATTTTGCTGGGAGCAGATTTCACGGTCATGACTGACTCAAGCAGTCTATTTTGATAAAGGCTGGTCAAAAATGTTCAGAAAAAGCAGTGACGCCATCCTCCAATGAGCCACTCGGACGCCAGTTACATCACGTTCAGACTGGCGCATCTTTCTCCCGGTGAGAAACAGATCAGAGGGACTCTGGTCGCAGAGCCTGGACCCCGCTGTGACTGACGGTACATCTGAATCCCATTTAACATGTAAACAACACAAAGAATCCCAAACTCGAGGAGAAATGTTAAATAAGGACCTTCTCAGCCAGCGGCCTCTTAGAAAGATCGCTTGACTGTTTAGAAGTTCAAACCTCTGCATATTTATCTGACTTTATGTCCAGAGTTATAAAAATGGCTGGAATTCCTCGAGCCATTACAAAAGGTCTTGTATGTTTTTTCCTGTCCCGTCAGCTCACACGTTCTGTCTTCAGTGGGACTCGTGCTTGAGACGGAGCATGTAGGCATAGCTGAAATAGCTCATGATGAACTTTCCCACAACATTTTCTCCCTTTAACTCACTGAAGTCCTTCCAGACGCCTGAGTCTCCCTCTCGGGTTTGTTGCTGGAATGGTAAATAAGCAGAGCATAGTTTGGCTGCAGCCTCATGATAACCCCAAGTCTGTGTTGTACTCACTCCCCTTGTTTTATCTCTTACTGAGACTAATGAGTCTCCATTCAGACAATTAAAGGTTAAGGCCATTGTTTTGACTGAGAGGAACCTTTTTTCCCCCGTGCAGCCAGCTCTGAATGAAACAGCTCCAGAACTGCTGTTCAGCTTAATGTCAGATATTTTTCAAAGCCTGACCTTTGAAGTTTATACACTCCCTGCTATAAAAATGTCAAACCCTCTCCGGATCCTGCCTCCACATACAGTACACTGGAGCCCACAAACCTTTGATAGGGCATCTTCTGTAAGGATTCAAGAGGAAAGGCCAACAATCCAAATATATTATTCCTAAAAGGACGGTGAAAAAAAAAATATAACAGAGACGAGGACAAAACCTCCAGCTACAGCAAGCAGCCTAAAACCGCAGCTACAGACGAATAACAGATTGACTTTTTGAGGATAAATAACGTCTATCTAAACATTGCATTTGTCATGTATATCGTACTACTCCTAGATCCCAAACCTGTGCATGTGCCATGACACACAGGAAACCATAAAGAGAGAAATTACAGCAGAGACACTTCAAAGAAACTCTTCTCTCGTTTCCATGATTCCATGCTCACTCCGGGTGTTTTCACATCCAAACTTCGTTTGCTCTGGTCTCAATCAGTTGATGAGTTGGTGAACTCGGTGCATTTTCCACTTGGTTTGGTTTCTTTTCACACAAGCAAAAATCCAAGCGAGCCAAACTGTAGCGCTATGTGGTCAGATGTGTCTGAGAGAGGAGCAAGAAGGTAAACACAGGAAGGTCCAGAAGGAGAACGAGTCCAGGTCCGACCTCCATTCATTCACCCCATCAATTAACTCATCCCTCAATGTAAAGCACGGCTGGCTACTTTTGCTCAAGCTTGCGGAGTAGTTGGATCAGATGGAGGTCGGATCATGTTCCATCACAAACGAACCACTCCAGAGTTCATTTGGGACTGGATCGAGACCACCTCCTCTCAAGGGTCCCTGTCTGGTTGTGTGGCCCATAGCAGGGTTCAACTGAAAACTTTCACATCAACACCAGAGTTCATTTTAACTGAACCAAACACGTCGGGTGTGAAAGCACCCAAAGAACCAATTTTCCCGTCTAGTTAAAGACATTTTATATTTGGAAATCAGCTGCTTTTCTTCAGCAGGGTGACAAATGGTGGACAAGTCTTGCCTGCATATCTCAGACAGCTGAAAACGTACAAAGGATTGAATGGAGGATTTTGGCTGCTTTAAAGAAACGACAGGAACCGACCTGAGACAGTGGTCTGGACAGCCTGTGGCTCTTCTCCTCTGGAGACCATGAGCGCAGCTGGACGCTGTAACATAAAGACAACAGGCCGTCAACATGATGCACACGTGTGATTCTGCGGTGGGCAACATGACGATATACACCACGAGACAGACAAACATGTGGACCTGGATTTTCTCAGATTGTCCGTGTGGTAGTTTAATAGTTTAATATCTCTGCATGTGTTAGGCTATTGGGGATCATTTTGCAAATCGATAAGCAGGACAGACAAATGCAATATTGTATTTTATGTGACTTTTACATCAGTGTGATTAATTCATCAGGCATTTGCTAGATGAGCCAATAACAAACATTCCTATCCAGATATTTAATCTATTAACTGATCTTCCAAATCCAGCATTTTCACAACATACAGCAACATTGTGCTAGAAAATTACATATGCTGTGATGCAGGATTTTTATTGATCTATTCATAAGTAAACATACTCTAGTCCTGCAGGCTCCGCTGGGGATCTGCACAGATTCACATGTGATGCAACAGTAAACTTTATTTTGAAAAACCACTGCAGTTTAAATGCAAATAAAACATAATCCCTAAAAAATACAGCTGTATTGAAAGTAACAGTATCTTTTTACCGCCAACATAATACACTAAAATAGATTTCTAATGATGAAGATGGAAGATCAATATAGTAATACTAGAAATTCGAATCATATTAATGATGAGATGGAAACCAGGTGTGTGCAGGACAGGAAGCTTCGTCAGTCCAGACGAGGGGGAGCTGTTGACTCTGAACTTTGACCTAAGCGGCCGAGCTCAGAGAGATCGCGGTGAACGTTCCACATTCTGCCTTTTGTTGCAGTGAATGCAAACGGTGGAATGTGATATCCTGTGCATATCCTTTGTTACTACAGTACAATCCCATGGCTCCACTTTCTGTCTGTTATTCCCATACCTATTGACTCTGGACCTGTTGTGGAGTCAAGAGAGCACTTGTTGCAACCTTTTGTCCAGATGTAAGCCCATTAAAGCCGTGAACGGACAGGTCTCTGAAAAAGACCCCATCTGAAATGTCGAGCTCTAAAATGTCCCAAGACTTTATCTTAGACCTTGTTTGTGCTGAAAGAATTTCTTTTTAATCTAATCTTTCAGGCTGATTGTCCAAACTGTAATTTACAAGTAACCAGATCGCATGTGTGTGACTTCAGGCAGCATAATCCTTTGCTTTCATGACAACACTGGGGAAGCACATCGGCAGCAGGAGTGGACGAGCTGGCTGACGGTTCAGTATCTGGCCAGCAGTTCCAAACGCTGCGAGCTAATAAAAGTTTCACTGATGCTTTATTTTCTTTCAGCAGTTTTTTTAATGTAAATTCCAAACTTTGACAGCTGTATTCCAACAGATGTCAGATGATTCAACTCCAGCATTACAGAACATAAGACTGTGTTGATGTTGTTTCCCTTTTACATCACAAACCTACTGGTTTTGCACTCATGTTATTAATGCCAACATACGTTCAGATCATTACATATTGTGCAATATTACATATTTTTTTTACTGTTTTGTATATTTTCTTCTACTGTGCAATAGTTCTAACTGTAGTTATTATCTGATTGTCTGAAGGCAACAGCATTTTTATACTCTTGTAGCAACAATAATCTCATACTCTTATTTATAATGTACATATCTGTCTTTGTGGTGCAGAATGGATTCTTCACACTGCACTATTTTATTAACATTGGAAGGCATCTAAACTGCCCTCAAAAACCTTCCTGTCATCAAATTTGCATTGCGGCCAATCAGTGTGACTGATTTCTATCAGACATGCAATACAACCCATCTATGATCCGCATGCTTGAACACTGTAATGCTGATTTCAGATACAGCGAGTGAGCTACCTCTTGTTGGTCGGTGTCAGCCTCTCCCTCTTCCCGTCGGGGCTGGCGGGAGGATCTGGGGAGTAAGGTCCTGGGGACAGCGACGCAGGGCTGGAGATGGTGTACTCTCTGTAGTTCTGATTCTCATCTCGACTCACTATTACTGCCTCCTATAAAACATGTTACTGCATTAGTATAATGCCAATTCCAACAAAAGTTAGATTTACTGAACTGAAAACAGCACAAAGACAACATATTTAATGTTTGACCTCATCAGCTTCATTGATTTTTGTAAATATCTGCTTATTCTGAATCTGATGCAGCAACATGTTTCAAACAATTTGGGACAGGAGCAACTAAAGAAACACCTGTTTGGATCATTCCACAGGTAAACAGGTTGATTGGTAACAGGTGATAGTATCATGATTGGGTATGAAAGGAGCATCCTGGAAAGGCTCAGTGGTTCACAAGCAAGGATGGAGCGAGGTTCATCACTTTGTGAACACATGACTGTATGAATGATTTGACTGCATGGGCTCAGGAACACTTCAGGAAACCACTGTGGGTAAACACAGTTTGTTTGCAAATTATTGCGATCTGGTTTTATTTATGTTTTACAAAGCGTCCCAATTTCTTTTGTAATCAGGGTTGTATCTGTTGAACATAACTTGTATATTTCTGATTACAAGTAGTGAACTGAGAAGCATAAAGACCAATTTTGACAATGTTAACACACAAACACACAGAAGTAAATGCATCTGTATCCTTAAACAGGACTACAGATTTTGCATTCAGTATCTCATGTATTGTAGGTGGTGCGTTGGGACTCATGATCTCAATAAAACACAGGAACAAGTACTAAATCATTACAATGTCTTGCATTGCTTCCATCTCCAGCACAGTGAGCTAAGCAGATATGTCAGAAACAGATGTGTGATGCATGCATTAGTAGAAATGAAGCAGCACACCCCGTGTAGTCAAAACAACACATCGTCCAAATAAAACACGCACTTGTCTTGAATCAAACAGATATGGAGAATTCAGTTCTGCTAATTCCAGTAATCGGACAAACTGCGGACACATTAAGCTCCCGTGGAGCTGCAGCACTGACCTGGAAGCGTCCGGTGAGCTGCTCAGGGGTGCTGATGCCGTTGGTCTGTCCAGGGCTGGGAGGTTCAGGTCTTGAAAGACAGAAAAGCACAGAGATCAACTGACTGTCAACACTGATAATGTCTGACCACCAGACATTAAGTTTCATTCTCAAGCTGTAGCAAATGGGATCAAGATAACCAAGCCAGTGAGGAAGTTTGTGTTAAATGAATAAGAAAAGCATTGAAAATTGATCTAAATGACACTGTGGACATGCTGATGGACTCAACAAATGCTCGAAAGCATGCAAAGAAAATGCTGAGTGAAGAAAAAGTAAAGAATTTTTAAGGGTTTTAAGCCTGAGTGAACTTTATTTTTGGACATCCCTTTTATAAAAGTCCTGGCGAACATCCATCGGTATGTTCCCATCAATCTTAGAGATTACTGCAGAAGACGTGCACTGCAGACTCTGTCCCCCTCCCGACGGATCTCGTCTTTCCAACTAGTCACTTTTGTTTTACTATCTTAAATAGAAAACACATTCTGACTCTGGAGGGGAAATATGGGCAGTATAAGTGCCAATGCAAACACGCGGTGCCCCCCTGGCTGCAGGGCCAGAGGCTGACTGGCTTTGGGTTGAGCCCGGGGTAATGAGGCACACAGGAAGGCCTGGATGCCTGTGGTAAATCACCCAGAAACACACCTCTCGTGGCCTGGGCTCCACATACCGTTTACAGGAGAGAGATGGCACGAAGACGAGAACTGATACAGCAGCCGTAAGACATTTCTTCCCGTAGGAGAGGTAATGTGGCAGGCCTGAAAAACTCATTGCTTTGAATTAGGAGCAGCGTGTGGTTTAAACTTTCGACCATGTACATCAGAACACCAGAGGCAATGAGACGTACGTTAGGTCAGGGATCAGATCAGTGTCTAGTTCAGTCTGTGACCTCTGGGAACAGGGCTCATTCGGTGACTTTCCACCACAGGGATGTGAAAGTGGCATCAATCAGCACTGGAAACCTTTTGCTGATACAAGCTGCTCGCTGAGGGGAGCTGGAGTTAAACTGCCTGAGGAAGATTCCTCACATGTGTGCATTGTAAGAATATCTCTCCTTTCGGAGAATGAAATATTAAAAAAAACACTGAGCAGAGTTCAAGAGGAGTCAAATCCAAATCCATCCATAGCAAAGCTGCATACTCTGTGTCAAGGTATGACCAGTATTTATGACGAGGCAAGCCACCGCCCTATGGGACTGGAGCGTTTGAGTCGCTTGGACAGAAGTGCAGTAAGATACCTCAGTTTCTGTGATTTTTCAATGTTTGTTCATTTGACAAAATAACCCAAAGTTCTCAAATATTTGCTGCTGTCCAACCAAAAGCAGACACACAAGAACTGTAGGAGTAAGGAATCTAACGCCAGCTTTTACCATGTTTTGATCTTTTTTTGTGTTAAAAGGGTCTTTTTGTGATTTTGGGCAATATAAATAAAGGTTAGGTTCAGACGGTGCTTGTCATAGCACACTCACTGTAGAGTTCTGAATTGTTGGTGATTAAATGAGACAATGACTTATTCTGGTTGCACAGCATCTCAGTATCAAAGAGGCGCCAGTATAGATGTGTGGTAAAGCAGCACCCATGAGTTGTTCTGTTGGTTAACTCCATTACAGAGAGCAGAGAGCTGTAGTCAAGGTGACGTCATCCGCGAGGCATCAATGAACAATGAAATCCAAACAAGACGCCGCGAACAAAGCCTGGCTATAAAGCATTAAGGGCCAATGACAAGACAGTGATGGTGTGGCTGCTTTGTGATGTAAAAATAACCCCAGTGAGCAAAGCCCGGGATTAACATGTCACTGGATGCACCAGCGACGAACCACTGCGACTGTATACAGCAGACACACCTAAAAGAAAACAGTCCTCTAGTCGGGTGACTGATGCCAGCTTCTTCCAGTGCGCAACACCATCTGCGTGACGACGGCCGGCACCCACATCACTGCTGCTTTGACGAGAGCAAACAGATGTTGAGCTGAAAGACGGAGCACCCTCAACTCAGCAAAGAGAGGAAACGTTACAGATTTGTGCTGCTCAACTGCAAAAAGCCTCGAGAGCTTGTCTGAATGTGATTCGCACAGGTAATATGCTCGTCATTAAGACAGGAGCTCTGTGGAGTAAACGAGAGTCTCTGAAAGCCACTGACAGCTGACAGAGTGGCAGAGCTACACAGTGGCATTGTCCTGGGCAAGCAAGGAGCAATGGTGTTGTTTCAGGCTTGGTGGGAGACATGAGGTCAGCAGGGAAAAATTCACTCACATGGACGTAGGACATCCAAGGAGGAAGTGTGTGAAAGCGCACGTGCGTGAGAATGTGTGTGTGTGTGTGTGTGTCTGGCTGCAATAAAAGAGAAAGACTAAGAAAGAGAGCGAGGAGGTGCAACAGTGACAAGAAATTAGAGTTTTGGGTGGACCTTTAATCAAACTGCCGGCCAAGAGCGGCACTCGCTCAAAGGAAAACCGTTTTAGTAGCCAACTCCCTGTCATCCAAACAAGGTCTTGGAAAATCTCAAAAAAACGGCGTTTTGTGAAGAAGGACGAGGGACGGGAACTGCGTGGCTCTCAAACATGCTGGCATTTCCCCTGATTACGATCACTCGTTATGTTTGTGCTTGCGTGATAAAGTTGAAAACAGCTGAGACAGGCTGGGGCGTTTGTGGTCTTGGCACAAACACAGAAAATTAGGGACATTTAAGGTATTCGTATGTGGAACTATGCTGCAGATGGTTCAACTGTATTAATTTCATAAATCCAACATAGCAGTACAAATCAAGGGAGCAGGAATATCTGTTTGCCTACCTCTCCACCACCAGCTGCAGCTGAGTCTTGGAGTTCTTGATCTTGTTCTGGGCCTCCACGTTCAGCATGTCGGCCGTGTTTTCCCCATTGATCTCCAAGATAATGTCGCCAGGTTGCAGGTCTGCCTGCTCCGCCTTGCTGCCCCCGTTGACCTGTTGAAGAGAAGAATGAGCTGCAGTTACCCACTCCCGGCCCCCAGGTGCTTCTCTGAACATAACACTTTATGGATCATCAGGCAAGCTTAGACAGCTCTTTATCTCGCGTATCGCCGTGTGGACGATTTGTCAGTTGCCGATATTCAGCATCGCCAGATGAGTAAATGAGAAAAGGTGCTGCCACACTCTTGATCCACATGTCTCTCTCTGCAGCTCGTAACGCAGAGTAAACACCCTCAGACGCCACAGCGATTCACACACATGGGATGTGGCAGTGCCGGTCAACAGCAGACAGATTCATGACACCCTCGGGGAGAAGTCATTAGTGTGACACTACTTGATGGTTTGACTGGGCTTGACCTTTGCAACCAGCCTCACCGCATGTCAAAGCCGATGCCACATCAGAGGGAATTCCACACTAATGGGCCGAAGCATAACCAAACTCACTTTCGCACCCAAACGCAGGCTGAATAAGACAAAAAGGCAAAACGTGGAGGTCGACGCCGCAACTGCTTAAACTTAAGAGAAGTACGACATTTGCCACAAACAGCCCTCGCCTCGCAATTAAAAGCAGAGAGAGGCAATAAAACAAAGAATGCAAACCAAAATAAATAAAGAGCCGATCAGAGAGGATGAAAGTCTCATTCTTACGTCTCTGGAGAAAAAAAAATGGATGCAAAGTGAACGCCAGTCGACAGGCTGTTTGTCAGTTTGGCCGAGCACGAGGGCAGAGGTGCCATGTCTGTGGGCCCGCTCGAGAGGCAATTAAGGGTTGCTGTGGTGACCCACTATAGTGCGTGCCTTTTCTGATCAGGACACGCCTGGTTTCACATAAACTAAGAGCAGCTGGGGGCTCTTTTCCAGGGTCTGTGCCCAAGTGAATCAGGGCTGAGTTATCGTTCAGGCCAACAAGAATAAAAGAGGGCATCCATGTGGTCTCCGTGCCAAGTGCCAACCACTTCAGATGGTCCAACCCCGCTTAACTGCTGGGATGGGGGGGGATGAGACAAGCCGCTTCTCAAACTTTGCAAACCAATTTCAGCGATGAAGTTTCTCCCTCAGCGGGAATCCCTGTCACTTCACAGAACCCTTTTGATATTTGAGACAAGCAAACATGCTGATGTTTATTGGACAGCAGCAACAAACTGAGACTTAAAGTCCATTATTCATGAGGAGACCTGTTTTTCTAGCATAAGCTGTCAAGAGGGGGCAAACAGTAAATGCTTTTGAAGTCAAAGCTTGTGTGAAGCGCTGGTGCCCTGCCACGGTTTTGCCATCATTTATCCTTTATGGGTCTGGGGAGCTACTGGGGAAGTCTCACTGGGGAAAAACCCAGGCTGAGGTGGCAATGCAGGGCCAGGATGTGCAGCGGGCAGAACTGGGTGTCTCTGGCATGCAGATGTCAGTTTCCTGGTGGTGTTTACTGTGTGGGTCTGCTTACAGTGGTAAGCGTTTCTGCTTCTTCTTTTCCATCTTCTCTTTTTTTTCTCTAACAGTGACAGCGGAAATCTAAAAAATACATGCACGTGCTTAAGTACCATCTACTGCTGCAAGTGGTTATGCATGCAATTTAGCACAGAAACATAAACCCACACTCACACGCTGCACTCTGGAATCAGGAACCCCTCACCTCCCACCTCAACTTCCACTGTAACTGTAATCAGTGGTTTCCTTCTAATGTAATCTACTTCCATTCTATTCTGACGGGCTCAGCAGTGAAGGAAATAGGTACGAAGCGGCTCGCCGACACAAACAAAGACAAGAAAAGAGTCGTAGCGAGGAGGAAGTTGACTTTGCATGACATGCCATTACAGACTGTGCTTCCACAAAAACAGAGGATATGGTCTGATGAGGTGCGACGAGGTTCAGCAACATGGCGGCTGTTGGCGAGTACCTTTGATACGGTTATGGCCTTCTTGAAGTCCCTTCCTCCAAATATTCTGAAGCCCCATGGCGAAGGGCCGATGAGGTTCACCGTCAGCGCCATTGAGTGATCAGGTCAGCACGCTCTGGTGTCAAAAGCCCTGAAAGAAAGAGACACAGCGGGCATGAGGGGGAGTAACATGTGAGGTGATTCTGCTGGCGAGGCTTAATATCAGATCAACAGGTGAACATTTGCATCAGCCGCCTTTCATCTCCAGCGACGCCCGACTTCCACGGGCCTAAGTCCCCTTGACGTGGATTGCGTAACCACATCAGAGAGGAATGGCAAGAATCTGAAAGCAAAGACGCGTGACTAACATTGCCGAAGACCGAGAGTTTCATTAAATCCAAATGCTCTTTCGTAGACAAACGCAAACAAAAAGTCAAGTTGCTAACCGCTTCACTGTGACCATTGTGCTTAATGTATGTCTACAGTGCACAGTGCTGCTGCATGATATATGACATGTAGTGTGGTAGCCCTTTAATTCATGTTTGGAAGAACGGCCTGTATAAATAAACTAGTCAAAATGTTGGGCCGTTGCGTAAATCTGTAGCTCTTTAGTAGGTTTTTTTTATATTTGTACGATTGGGGGTTTGCACGAAAATGTTCAGATTCCGCTTTCCACAAAGTCTGTTGTGAATTTGTGAATGTAAAGCTGTAGATCCAGTGTTTAAAATCAGTTCACTGGAGACGCCAATAAGTATTGAAACCATGTGAGGAGCTTTGATTGTTCTATTCTCTTGTAGATGTGTTTTTTTCTAGAAAGGCATTAATGCAACGTTAAGAAGAACAAATCATATCTTGACATCATCCACCGGCCTTTTTGCTTCTTTTCCATATGGGACAAATCACTTCATCTGAACAGGCTGAAGATTGTGTTCAGGCTGTGTTGATTATTTTTATACATCGCAAAACTGCACAGCGACATGACAGGACAGACAGATCCCCCAGATGTAGATCTTTAATCACTAGTGTCAAAATATCACACGTTGCAGAATTATAATTGGACATGGCAATGTGGTGTGTGTGTGTGTGTGTGTGTGTGTGCGCTACCGTCTGCGAAACCGTCTGCATGAGCTCATCTGCGTAGACGAAAATGATGATCCATAAGAGCAAACACTGTGCGCTAAAAGCGAAGTTATCTCTGCTGATCTGGCAACGATTATCGGCTTTCCAGCTTCACGTTGCTCGGCTCGAGCTGCTTCGTGACAGAACGGCTGCCTGCTTTGCTGCTGTGTTAGGACATTTCAATGGAGACGTCACTCAGCGTCAGGTTCTCCTCGGGTTATCAGGGCGACACAAACAGCGTGACGAGGACGATAACGTTCCTGTGAGCGAGGGAATCAGATCCAACTGCCGGTTTACTCCGACTCTGCTCGCAGATGGAGCTCGCCTGCTGCACGCCTGCATGTGGAGACACAGAGCTCTGTGGCGTACGCTGATGATGGGACAGGTTCATAAACACATCAACACCTGCACGGCAAACACACACACAGCTGCCGCATCTGTGACTGGAAGCCCTCTCACTGCTGCAACAAGTAATATATGGGTGCATGTGTAGACAATGACATAAGCTGCTTTAAGTATAGACTGCTCCTCTCGAAAAATAAAGCGTCTACACCCAGACAATTTGACATCATCTGTTGCTTAACTCACAGCACAAACAAAGCTTGCATCAACCTTGGAAAGTAAATGCAGAACTTGCACATAGTAGTTCTGCTGTGCCGGAGATGTTTTCCTGCTCTTTAATTTGCACTTTTTGCTATTAACATTTATTATTTTCACCATTGTTATTATTATTTAAATGCTTTCACGCATGCTTTAGTTCAGAGAAAAGCAACTTATCCAGGAGCATGGAAACACTTAGCACATCAGAAAAGTCTTTAGATGTCAATTACAGGGTTGCCATGTTTTTGCACCTCTGGATCAGTTAATCACAGGGTAATATCTGATGATCTCAGGTTTACTATCATCCTTGAAAGTTGATCCAAAGCACTGCATATCAGACAGTGTGGACAGAAATACATACTGTGGCCGACAGTGGAATGTAAATTAAAAATCTTGCTCAATGTCCATAAATAAAGTAATAAAAGCCTGCCGATGATTACAAACATTGCATAATGCAGATGAACAAGGAGGACGTCTGAAAGATGGTAGTGAAGTGGATCTAGGACATCAGCCACGCTACTCCCCTAAATCCCTCCGAACACTGGCCCGTTTCATCAGACGCACATTCCACAAGTGTTTGGGACACGCAGTGCAGACCCAGTTAGTTATTAACAGTCTGGGCCAATTAGCAGGGTTACTGGGCTCGCCATCATTAGGGGTCTCTTAATTGCTGTGGCCTCCAGAAATAAGTGCAGTTGTGATAATGACAGGGGGCAGCCGCCCGAAGTTTCCCAGCCTTTGGGGGTGTCAATTAGTTCCATGAGCTTCTGCAGCGTCTCCCATAGAGCGTCCATTATCAGCCGAGCACCCTGCTAATGCTCTGCGTAAACGTTCGCTGCTAGCGTCATAAAAACGCTCACAGTGAAAGGGTGGTGAAGGAATGCGGCAGGGCGGACAAACGGCGGAGAAGAAAAACAACATAGTGGTGGTGAGGATAATTGGCACGCTCACGGGCCGCGCTTAATTGGCCACTGATGAGGTTTTAAGACTGCTGCTCACATAAAGCAAAGTGCTGAGCACAGTTTTGATGGAACCTCACTATCACACAAAAGTGCTGTTGGGCAGCTGCCAATACGCATAAAAGGTGAATTCTGTTCTGGTGACATCTCGCTGCCACGCCAATCTGGCATCGCCGTTCAACGCGGCCAACACAATGAGAAGGATTCTAGTCATGAAGTCATCTCTGTGGCCCGCAGCGCAGCATCAGACGCCCAGCAGGAGGTCGGCATGAGGAGGATGGAAACCGGGGCCGTAGGCGCAGCAAAACACCCTCACATCCGACCGACACAATGGACAAGTTCAGCATTCCTACTGACCAACAGCGAGGTGTCCAGTTTAACAGGCTACAAGAGGCAGAATGTGAATGTCCTACCCGGGTTTATCCACCGGCTCAAACACGAAGCTAAAAACTAAGCTAAAACTAATGCAGTCTAATACAACAGCACTGCAGTAAACCCTTCAGCCTAGATTCAGTTTCATTAAAACTGTTTTTAAGGAGGTGCTGATTTAACTTTATAGTGAAGGCTGCTGAAGTGTATTTTGTAGCACTGAGTCAATTCATCAATTAATCAGCAACTATTCTGATGATCAATTAATCGCTACAGTGATATATAAAAGCAAAAATGCCCAAAATTTCCCAATTCACCTCTGATTTAGTGCTTTTCTTTGCCATAAACCAAACATCTTCAGGTTGGAGTTTGGAAAATCAACTATTATCAGCGACATAATCATCCATATCTCTCAAAATTTTTATTTACATGTGATTTTAAGCATTTACACCAGGTGAGCAGTGGACACTTCAGCTCTGAAGACCACCAGGTTTCCTGCAACCGGAGGGTCGTGCTGCCTAAAAGAGCTGCAAAACCAGTTGATCACAGTGTTTCTCTCTGTCACAAACATGTTGACCCATCTGCAAATTGATGGGTCAATTGATTGATTGATAAGACTTTATTAATCTCACGGTTGAGAAATTCACTGTTACAGAAGCTCTTTAGAACACACAAGGGGGGATGCAATAGTCTCTCCTCTCTGTGCACACACTAAATCAATACATGATCATCCACTGGAAGAAGGGTTGTTGATGGCTTTTCCCTGATCGACCATGAATGGTTGGTATCATGAGCACCTCTGCACATATGTCCAAAACGATGCATTCAAGTTAACTCTGATAATTTTTTACTGTCCTCAACATGTAGACCCAACACACCCAGCTGTTAATAAGCACGAAAGGAGTCGAGCTAGTGAGGATAACTGCAGTCAAAGTGAGGAGTCAAAGACGACGACTCGCAGTTACTTGTGCAAAGTGAAGCAGTGGAGCGTGGTATATATTTTGTTGTTTGACGTAGCGTGAAGCGGTGGGATGTACATACTGTTCAGTTATTTGTCAGAGAAGTACCTGGTAATTTAAATATTTGCAGTGGAGCACCTTCTATACAGTGCTGTTTGATAATAATATTAATTATTATACCAACCCCCGTTGGCTACCACCACAAACAGAATGTAGTTCTGTGGGAAACGCTGCACTCTACGTGTTAAAGGCCTTCTGGCAAATGTCACGTCTATGAGGGATTGTTCCTACAGGCAAGAGAGATATCGGCGGCATGAAGGACAAGAACAGGCCTTTTCCAAATGCTCGATTCAACACTCATTGCTCCAACATGCCGAGAGCCCCAAGGCTTTCTAAGGGTTTTCAATAACTTCAATAACTTAGTTTGCTCATGGGGAAAACTAAGGGATCAATTAAAAGGACACTTTTAACTGTGTTTGGTGAAGCTCAAACAAATATGACTGATATGCTATTGATATTTATTGTGTAATTTGTCATATTGAACAAAGATGAAACCGCTTGTCGACCATTCTAAGGGATGCTTGTATAGCAGATCATGTAGCAGAGCAGAGCTTCAACATGTTGCACTGACTTTGCTGTGTATGATGTGAGTGCAACTGCAGGTATTTTTGTTTGACTTTGAGCAGGAATGAGAAAAGGCACAGGGCCGTGAGTCATAGTGTCATTTAGGCTGAGGCTTGTAGACACATAACAACACCTAACTGGTGTGCAATTTCCAATTAAGCACGTTAACTATAACATGTTATGGGTAGTTTGGGCTCGACGGGTGAAACCTGCGAAAACAAGTTTGAAACTGTGTGTGTAATTTACCGGAGTGTGGTGAAAATGATGATGACTCACCCCTGATGAGTCATTAACTTCGATCGGCATATCACCACAACACGGCTTTGGCAACCAGTAGTCAAGCTCATGGTTATATTAGTATTAAATATTGACAAGTGAATAAATGCATCAGATGGAAAGAATGCACGGTCTGCTGAACATGCAGAGTGCAATGGGCAACCAATAAATACACGCATCTCAGGAAACCATTACCATCATTATGTTTAACTAAGCTAATTCTACGAATTAACACCTCATTTATTCCAGGGAACGAAACATTTGGAAAAACAAGTTGTTAGTGGAACTCAAGCAGATAGCTGACTAAACCTCGGTAAAATCAACTTGGCCGCCGGCATCAACTCTTCACCTCTTCCCTGAATCTCCTCAGCTGAGACTGTTTTCCTCTCCTTGAACTCGGGGCCAAAATCCACTGGACTGAAATGAACAAGCTCTGGCTCTCCAACAAGCTAATCGTGAAAGAATGGCTGATGAACGTAGCAGACGCAACGCGTTCGGCTGACAGCTCTGGCTGAGCTCCGGCTCTCTCTCGGACGAACCGCTGTGGCTGCGGGGGAATATTCCCGCCATGAATCACACTTCAAGGCTCTCGCTGGTGGTCACGCACCAGTGTGAACTTTCCACAGCCCTCGTCGGTGATGTGGCCCGTGTGTCACGCGGTACCCCGACAGGTCGGCACCTACCTGGACACACACACCCACTGAATAATAAGGGGAAGAATGCGAGAGCAAGCCTCTCCCCGGAATGAACGGATGGAATAACATTCTAGGCATTCTCCAAATCACACCCATCCAGTCAGATATAGCTGCAGTCACTAGGGAGATGAGAAAACATCAAACAACAACAAATGAAGTGAAAAAAGGGTGTTGGTTGATGAGGTTTTGTCTCATATATATATATAGCTTATTGTGCATGTGTCATCAAAATAATTGCAGACGGAGCCATACCTGTAATTTTTATAGGTCACTCCCTTTTCAGTGGGAACTTTCTCAGGTGTAAGCTCCTGTGGGGTTTTACGCTTAATCTAAAAAATGTTACGTAATCTTATCTGCTGCCGGACAAAAAGACAGCTTCTAGGATGACACGTTGTCTCTTTTACCACCTTGCTGCAGCACTGCTACAGCGGACTGTTCGCAACAAGACAAGGACACCATGGTGCTGGCTCCACTTATCTCCCTCTGCAGCATCACCATCATCATCATCAGGAGATCATGTTACTGCCACTCACACTGAACAGACTCCACACTCTGCTGCTCGGCAATCAGTTCAGCTCACCACATCCTCTGCATGCACCATTAGGCCCTCCTCACAAAAGGCACCAGCAGCCTCCACTTTGTTCGTCGCATCCACGCTCCTGAAACGCTCTGCCGCAACGGTGCACCTCGAATCGTTCAGAAGCCGGCTGCTGAGGAGCAGCTTTAGACGTTTGGACTTTAGCCTCAGAAACGGCTCTTTCTACGTCTGACGCGGTGTGAATGAGAGAACAGTCAGATCCATCCTGTTTCTGTGTCAGCGAAACCTGAAAACCACAGCCAAAGAAGCTTTCATCACCCTGACTTCCTGCGTAACTGTACGCACAGAGAGCAGCTGCCAGTTATAAGCCCGAAATTAAATTAAAAAAACACAACAACACAGCAGTATTTAGCAGAAGTACAAGACGAAATTGTTCTTTTGCTTCAGCTAAAACCTCAAAGCGACTGTAAAACAAACAAAGACTCTTTCCCTGAATTAGAAGGTAACCAGTTGGCCTTTTTTCTCGAAAAGCCGCCGCTTTGCTCCATCCAAAATTACAGTGGTCTGTTTTTGGTTCTGGCTCTGGCCCTTTCCGATCTGAGTGACAGCATCGTGTGCTCTTAAAAAAAAAAAAAAAAAAAAAGCAAAGCCATCAGGAAACAAACACAATACAAAGTGAGAGGAGGGAAAGGTAGCGGGGCACATGAAAGGCACAGTCACAATGGGGAAGGTACACAAACAGCAGGCGGTGGGGGTTCGGGAATATGAGGTTTCACTGGGACTCTTCTGGATTATTCATGAACTCTGAGAGACACTTTTAAACAGTTTCCCACCTGCGGAGCTCACAAGCTGCGACTGTTTATTTCGGAACATTTGTCTGAGTGAGCTGCAGGAGCAGCCATGTCTCCACACCTTTAAAAAGGTGGAGAAATCACAGCGCTGCAGAGCTGGCTTGAACTTAAATCAGCGGACTAATTCAGTCATCACCCTAAAAAAAAGCCACTTTAAGAGGAGGCGAGAAGACAGCAGCTTCATCACTGGAACTAATGTGACATAAATTATGAGTTAAAGTGCCCCGGGGCCGCACACATCACGCAGACTGCTTCATGCGCAAAAATAACCTGGACGCAGACGCGCTGACAGGGTGGAGGGTCGTCAGGGGGTGCCGCTGACTGTGTGGGCTCAGCTTCTTCTGTTCCTTTAGATGACTTGCAGTTTCCATTTCTATCATGCACCATTAGTCAACACAGCTCTTATGTGGGTTGTACCGTACACTTAAACCGCGCGCATACTTGGCATCAATCATAACTTAGCAAGGCTTCACTGCCTTCCCCGAGGTTCCCACACTTTTTTATGAACTGGCGCGAGTCTTTCAGCTTTAATTACTACAATTAAATTACCCATAAAAAATAACGACACATAAGTTCCAGATATATGCCAAAATATAAGATTTAAAGTGCAAAAAGGACCCCAAACAAAAAAGCATTTCACCCACCAGAGTTTTGATTAGTTGGGCTGCGTCAGTCAAATCTAATCTAATCTTGAACTCGTTAAGAGACTTTACGGACACTGAAACGCTTCTGAAAATGCTGTTTACTTACCAAGACGAGAGTAGCGTGGTTGAAGGTGCAGTCTCCACCTGTTAGCTCAGATGTGTGCGCGCTCCTCGGCAGAACACACCCAGCGGACAGCAGGTCGCGCTTCAGCCTGGAACTGGCTCCAGAAAGCGGCTTTCTGCGTCTCCCCCGTCAGTGTAGGAGCACCGACGCGCTGCTAGTCCCCCGTTTCTGTCCGTCCCGCCGCTCTTTCAGATGCTCTGGTGGCGCACGAACACCACCTGTGGCTGCGCGCGCTGTGGTGTCACCGTGACGAGCTCGCGGTGCCATGTGCTGTTACCAAAATAAAAGCTTTGACACAGGCAGCCAGGCGGGGCGTGTCGCGTCGCAGGGGCGGCAGGAGAGGAGGGTGCCGCGCTGATGATTGAGCCATTTATCCTGAAGCACGCTGCGGTGGCGTTTTGTGCCCGCGCGCCACCTGCTGACGGCGCGCGGCAGAGCAGCGCGCGCTCCAACCGAAGGCTCCCTGCGCACTTCAGCTTCCTGCCGCCGTTTGAATTAAGGTTAATCGCTTTTACCTGGCGTCACAGGTGTTAACAGGTCGCCAATTAGGTGCTCAGACTTAATAAGTGGTTTCTTCCCCAGAGCACCTGCACCTTCTGTGTACTTAACATTTAAGTACACACACACACTTAACTATATTATATACATTTTAGTATATTGGCACATTTCATTTTCATTGGTATTTCATTTCATTGGTATATTTTATTGTTTACTGTTTATATACATTTTAGCATTTCAGCTGCTGTCGGTACATTTCACTGGTATATTTTATTCTGTTGGTACATTTCACTGTGTATATTTTATTCTGTTTGTCTATTTTATTCTGTTGGCAAAATCTTGAATCTTGAATCTTGAATCTAATGTCATTTACCCTTTGAGTATTTATTACATTTGTAACTGGATGAAGCTGTTTCGTATTTTTTATTTTCATAAATTCCACTATAAACTTCAAATCAATTCACAATATAGGAAACGACTTAATCTCACAGCTACAGCAACGAGATCAATATCAATCAATCTTCTTTTATTCAGGCTTCTGATCAGTTTGCACTATAGCCTATAAACTAAACTGTAAGCTGAGCTTTTGTAGTTTTTAACGTGTTTATTGTGTTTTTGTGAAATGTATCACTGAAGTATCAGTGTAACATACATTAGCAGTCATATAGGCTACACCCAGTGGCCACTTTATTAGGTACACCAGTACAGCCTAATAAAATCCAATCCAAAATCAAACTGTTTACTTTTATCATGCCTACAATGTTTTTACACTATTATACAGGTGTTAATTTACATATTAGTGGTTGTACTGGAATCAGCTGTGTTTCTATTGTTCTTCCCCGCTCATGTATTTCAATGGGAAGGATGAAAATCAGAAATGTCTTTAAATATGACGTCATCCTATATACACAGCCTTTAACTATAATCTATCACCTCACTAATCACATTTAATTTGAAATTACAAACTTCCAACAGTGTCACCAAAAACTGAACATCATGAGCTCTTGGTACAGATAGATGTCATGGCAGAGCTGCTGGATTGAATTAGTGTGTGTGTGTGTGTGTGTATAGGTGTACATTTGCAAGATTCCCAACAAAAAACCTGTAGCTCCATACCTGCCTTAAGAGTTTGTTGAATTGACATAAAAGCATTGAACAGAATGAACACAAGCTGCTCTCAGTATCACTCTGTAATGTTTAATTGCTTTTTTAAAATTTGCGTACCGTAGACATGAGATACATTGTTTTATAAGCAAATATATATTATACTTTCCATCTGATAAAAGGTTACAATCTGTACAATCATCTTCTGTGGCTACTAAATATGAATCATTTTTACAGTGAAATCATGAATATATCATAGAAATATGCCAAATGACTTCATGATAAGGATTTCATTTCAATTAGGCTTAGAAAGGCCACATTTGTCAGAAGTTGCACTGATGCAAACATACAGTAGGCTAAGTGGTTCTGGAAATACTGTCAGACTGAGAGTGTTAACCCCACAAGCAGAGCAAACATGATTAAAACAGTAGTGGTAAATGAAGCAGGAATGATTGGGACTGTTCAGTAGGGAATTTAAAAGAGAAAAATGTCATGAAATGTTAGATTTGGCACATACAGCATTACTTCAAATACCTCAAAAAGATCATTCAAATATTAGCTCTGGAGGAATTGTCTAGATTTAACTTGTGCAACTTACAGAGGTTTGAAATTTAATTTCAGAGCAAAGCAACTTCTATTACAGCGCACAACAGAACATGATCGCTCTCTTCACTGTCACCTTTGGCATCCCGCTCCGGAAATGCCTTCCAAAAAAAGCCAAATATTCTCTAATCAACAACTTGCTCGCGAAACCAGTACATGCAATACTTATACTTGCTGCTCTGCATAGCCAAGTGAAGGGCTGTAACCTCGATGTGTTGGAGCCTTTGCTGCGCTTCACTTTAAGCACATATCTACAGATGTTCATGTTGTTTCCTCGACTTGCCCGGGGCGTTTTCACAGATCTGAAAGGAAATCTGAGGAAGATATTCGAAGGACACATTAATCCATTGAAAAGCCAGAAGCATGTGCCACCCTAATCAAACACCCTCTGCAGTGGTGGTGATGGCACCGCAGTGACAAACAGCTGAAAGCAGCATCACACAGAATGAGGACCTCAAGGAAATGTTTAGCTGTTCAGAGGGAAGGAATGCAAATTTCCTGCAGCTGCAAATAGTTGTGGAACAAAAAAGTCCTTTCTTTGCATCTGAAACGGAACCATCAGCATTCATTCGTTCCTCTCAAGTGGTGTGTGTGAAAACACTCTCCAAGTCTCAGTGGAACACACACACACACACACACACACACACACACACACACACATGCACTCATGCAGGAGGTGAGGTGAGAAATGTACCCTGCCTTCACCTCTGTTGTGGGAAACAGAGAGAACATGCAGGCCCAACTAAACCAGATGTAGGAGTGTGGTGGGTAAACAGCATGAAGAAACGCTGGGGTGTCAAAGTGTTTAAGTGATCGGTTGGGCTCATGTGAGTCCGGGTGGATGTGGACAAGCAGGAAGTGGGGGAGGTCAAAACGGTGCCACGTAATTCCCAGGAAAAGTCCCAAAAGCATGAGTCCGTTCTGACGTACCTGCAGAGAACAGAGCACAAAGAACAGAAACAAATGCATGAATGAGTGCAGTGCATCCTGAAACTAGAACAAGGTGAAGCTACAGCTGAAATGTTTCATGGTGTCCACTAGAGGGCGAGCTGACACTGCAGAATGTTTCCATTTTGGTCACAATGAGACAAAAAATAATTAGTTGCCTCAAAAATTTTCAGGCCATTTTTTACATTTTTTAATTAAATTCTATGTCATGATTTAATATAAAACATTCCCATTCCTCTACTTCATGGAGAGAGTTTCTCTTTAGTGATTCCCTGGTGAGGTATTAGTCGTTTTTTAACACTGTCTATTATAAAAATACTTTGTGATCGTCCACCAAAAAGTGATTGCAGATATTCAAATTGGTACAACTGAAGGATTTTTTTTAATAATCTAGCAGGTTAAATAATGCAGAGTCATAAGGATTACTCCAAAAGAGTGCATTTCTTTATTTTATACATCATCTATCCATTAATCGTGTTAGATATGGTCTAGTTTCCAAATATAGGCCCAAACAGGGACATGACATGTATCAAACATATAAAAGTGTCACGCCTGATTACACTGCAAACACTTATTTGGCCAAAATTGTGATTGAATTGTGATAGAATCCATTTTTGGCAGACGATGACTTATTAGCATGATCAGTGTAAAATCTACAGAGAGGTGACAAATTGAAGGAAAAACCTGGAAAAATCGCAAAAAAACATAGCAAATGCACCTACAGGACACAAGAAGTCACTAAATAATTTAGTGTTAGCATAAAAACTATGTGAATCACAGCCTTTGAAGTCACCAAATCTTAATTCAAACAAACATCTATCAGAGATACGGGAGTGACACTTGTTGTCTTTGTTTTGATTTGTCACCCATCTTTACAGCATGTCCCACCTGAAGATGCTGTTTGCACCGGAAATATAATGAGGGACTAACATACAGCAAAAACTACATTAATAGAATAAGTGTCTGTATTTCTTACCTACAAACCAGCCATCATCACACTTCTCCATCACTTGTACAACGTCTCCCTCTCTGAGCTCCAGCTCGTCTGCATTCTGTGGTTTGTAGTTGTAAACAGCTTTATATCTAAAATAGAAAACATAGAAAAACAACAGACAAACAAATGGTCTGAGCCACAAATTCACCACAGCTGCAACAATGTGAGCCGACGGAAATCTGGAGACGTACGGCTGCCGTTGCGCCACTGTTGAACCCGGCTTGTTTTGCGTGTGTGGCAGGGAGTTGACATGTGGATTAGACGGAGCAGCCTGGTTTGGCATCGCACCCTGGAAGAAAAAACAGCCATGTGTCAGGCACAGTGAACGAAAGAGTGATGGACAACATTCCTGTCGACTCAAAAAGTAAGACCAGGGGTGAGGACGTGCAGTGACCTTCCCTCGGGGGGAAGTGAGAGCAGACCTGTGAGGGGTCAGTGTATGTGGGAGTGTTCGCTGTGGCAGCTCCTGCTCTGAGTGACTGAGCGGAAGGTGAAACAGCTCTCGCCGTGGAGCTCTGGTTAGCCGAGTGCGTCCCAGCCCAGTGGCTGTTCTGGTTGGTGGGCGAAGCGGTTTTGGAGGCGCTGTGGGGCCACCGATTGGTCGTTTCTTTGGATACGGGCGTCAGCGTGGGGGAGCGTGACTGTGAAGCCGGGCTGCCAAAAGGCACAGGTGAGGACGGCATCAGGGGGGAGTGCTCAGGTTTGGGGCTGAGGGAAGTGGGGGTGAGAGGGGATAACGGTGACCGCGGGCAGGGTGAGTGGAGCGGACGTCCTGGACTCTGAGGTCCAGGGGACACGGGAGACATGGGACCAGGTGAGTAGTCGTCTGTGGAGAACTTGGTGCGGGGCATCTTGTTGACCTGGACGTAATTGGCTGGGAAGATGCCGCTCCGGCTGGTCCCTGAGATCCTCCCCTCTAACCACTTATCGTCAACACGCCGGGTTATATCGATCACCTCACCCTGAGGGCAAAAAATGAATGCAATTTTGATACAAGCTTGATATTAGACAGAGAAAAATAACATCCAACGAGAGTTAATTGCTAAAGTTTGTTTAAATATATCTGCTACACAGAGCAGTCAGTCAATTCCTTTTAAAATTTAATGGATGTTTTTAAAGCT
Organism: Chelmon rostratus; assembly: GCF_017976325.1. NCBI lineage: Eukaryota > Metazoa > Chordata > Actinopteri > Chaetodontiformes > Chaetodontidae > Chelmon > Chelmon rostratus. The sequence continues at coordinate 25,693,935 of NC_055662.1, read as the reverse complement.
TAAAGGAGACTTCAGCCTCTTGTATGTGCAGCAAGTATGAAGCTACTGTCTGCAGCCAGCTATCTTAGCTTAGCATACAGACTAGAAACAGCCAGATTCCCAGATGTTCGTCTGACCTTTGTTCACTGGTGAGCTTTAGAGGTGCTGGAAGGTGGACTTTCTTACAGAGCCAGGCTAGCTGTTTCCCCTTGTTTCCAGTCTTTATGCTAAGCTAAGCTAACCAGCTGCTGGTAGCTTCCTTTTTAGCACAGATCCAAAGCAGTGGCTTCTAACTTCTCATCTAACTTGGAAAGTAGGTTGAAATGTCTTTAAGTGTGTGTGTCCAAACGTCTACAGGGGCTCGATGTGGAGTGAAAGCCTCTCTATCGCAGCTTCACTGCAATACTCACTTTACGAAATGACAGCTCAACAGGCAGGTCAGCGTTGAAGTTAAACAGAGCCACAGCTTCCCCGTAGTCCAGCACCTGTAAAGTGGGAGACTTTATAGGAGTGGGCTTCTCTGTAGGAGCCAGAATCTATGAGGGACAGAAGAGAGAGATCTGAGACACGGTGTCACAGGGTCTTAGATAATCGGCACAAAGCAACAGCACAGAGAAAAAACATCAAAATAGAGACATGAAGAAATTCACCTCCACATAAGATGTGGGGAAAATACCAGCTCTGCCGTGATGTTCTCCTTCAAACCAGTTGGCATCTACCTGCCTGTGGATGTAAACAATGTCGCCTTTCTGCAGCATGAGCTCCCTGAAGAAACAAGAAATAAGGATAGTGAAACACACAATAAAAAATCTGAGGCACATATGTTTGTATATATAATGTCTATTTCAGATGTACATTATAAAGAGCTTGACTGAAGATTCGATCCACAGCTTTCCATCTGATTTTGCTCTGTTTTGTTTCTCAGAAATGCAAATGTCCATGCAAGGAACGAAGTGGCACATTTATCATATCAGCTCACACAGTAACTCACTTGGGTGACTGAGCCTGGAAATTGAACTTGGCTCGCGCTGCTTTCATCTGGAAGAGCAAACAAATCACTCACTCACACTAAAACAAACCACCACAGCTTAGAACAACAAAACAACATGAATTTCTGAAAGATTTCCCAGCATTTTAGGCAACGAGAACATCATAGAAACGTACCTTTTTCTCCTCTTTCTTAGGTGGGAGCTCCATGGTTTCATTTGCAGTGGAAAGACGCTCTACTGTAGGAACAAACGCAAGGCACGACAGTATAAGCGGAGTCTGAAACATGCACTCCTTCTTTCAGGAAATGCTGTTTTTGAAGGTGTCGAAAGGGCATGAAAAAGGAATCAGTGCCTTAGCAACCACATACATTAAAAAAAAAGACCTCATTCAGTCTCTGGACCCGTTTCCAGGAAAAACAGCTGGGTAAAGCTAATCTTTAATCAGGTCTTCCGAGCTCCACTTCCTATTTTTGTGCGCTTCCTCCCCACCCATCGACAGCACTTTCTGATTCTATAGGAAAAAAAACTGCAAAAGCTTTCCATGCTCACACCAGCCACGGCAAAAATGCCAGAGCAGTAAACAACAGCGGCGATGAAAGAGAATCATGAGACCTTCAAAATAAATTAGATTACTAGAAGCTTTCATCAAATATGTGCTGCCTGATTAAATGAGAGGCCCGCACACAGAAAGTGCACATGATGCTGGGTCAGTGTGACGAAAAGAGATCAATATGCTCAACTTATGGACAGTTCTGAGACTATGAACTGTCCCTATCAAACGCTGGTGGGAAAATCCCGCCATGCATGTGTGTTGCAGAGCCAAAAGGGAAGAAACTCCATGTTTACCATATGTGGGAGCGGAGGTCAGTGGTGCGCCGACAGAGCGATGGACAGGCTGGTTCGATGCTGGTGGATTGCTGAAAAGATGGAGGTTGAGGAAACTGTCACCATGTGGAAGGGTTTCTAATGACATCAAACGCACACACACTGAAATATACACAGTCTAACTCTGCTGGGAGGCAGCTTGTGTGCCGATTTCCTGCAGATTTACATTACAACACATCTGGCTGCGGCTGCTGGTTTTCGTACATTGGACGGGGATGAGACAAATAATCAGACTTGCTCGAAGGGCATGCAGATGACACTGTGTGAGTCATGTCGCTATCCTTGAATTGACAATCTGGTTTAGATGAAGTTTGGAGCTTAAATTATCTTTACAGGCCTGAAACATGATCAGAACCATGAGTCTGGTTGTTAAGAATTGATCGAAAACTCAAAGCATCCTGCCTGGCTTCCTCTGAAATTATTTGCATATTTCCAGACAGTGTTGTTTTGTATTTCACTGTTTGCAGCTGGACACACACACACACACACACACACACACACACACACACACACACACACACACATATACACACACACACACAGCTAACTTGTCTACATACCAGGAAACAGTAAAAAACAGACAATTTCTTGCTGCTGTATGGTTTGCTTTCACATTTCCTTAGCAACAGGGTCTTAAAAAAAAAAAAAAGAAAAAAAGCCCCCTTATCCCACTAAGCCGGAAAAGGTCAAACCCCATGAACTCAACTTAGCAAACAACAGCGAGAATCCTCCCAGAGAGCATTACACACATGGTGAGAAATGTGGAATGCAGCCTGCTGTTTGAAGGAACAAATACTGTACTCGAACGTGTTAAAGTTCAACAGACGGAGAGTCACCTGATCAACTTTCAGAACAGGTACCCCGCAACGTATTAATGTTCGTGCCGTCCAATCACGGTGCTTGGTTTGTTTAAAAGAGCAGGAAGTGGTGCAGTCGCTCCCAGTTGATGATTTAATATCAAAGTGGATTAAGGGGGTGGACTCAGGAGGTCTGCTGTGTGGCGACTGACCCAGGCCTGTCCATCAACCTGCCCTGCATGTGCCTCAAGAATTCAATCCATTAAGACGTGCTAGAAGTCACCATCAATAACACTATTTACATTTAGTTATCAACTCTCAGTTTCTCCAGCAGCTTGATGTGAGAGCTCCGCTTTTCAAAAAACATGAGTGTTTCAGCTTTGAACAAAAACAGTTAAAAAGCAAAAGAGTGCAAAGAAACACATTCATAGTCAGGACTGAAAGCTGAATCTACAACATAGGTGTAAATTACACTATAATGCAGAAAAAACACTTATTTGGTCTCTTGGTGGAATTTATTGTAGTAAAATGCTGATAAATGATAAAAAAAAATTGTTAAAAGGTCAGTTAAGATGTAATTATAACCTGCTATATCATTTAAAGTAATCATATTCCACATTGCTTTCTTATGTAATGTTGTCACTGACCTGTAGCTTGTAGTCCCGGTCTTCAGAGCGGTTGCTGGATCCCTGCCTCGGGCCTCCTGAAAGCAGAGAGAGCATTAAACACGGTTTGTTCCTCGCAGCCTACTGTATCTCACAGCTCAGAGGAAATCTCACAACAACTCAGACAAAAGCAGAGGTGCTGACCACTCCCAAAGGAGCAAGAAATCCCCTGGGTCCTATCCTCCTCAGGCTAAAAACCACACCACTCCTGATCTGTCTGAGCCGTCTGTGATTTCAGTCAAATCGCAGCCTAAGAAGCAAATTTCATCACACAAGAATCAGGAACGGCGCGAGAATCGACGACATGTTGGCAGGGTTACGTCCAAGTGGCTCTCTAAGACAAGCACGGTGGGGAATTATACAGAACATGATCAAAAATGTGATTTAAAGGGAATTGATTGCAAAAGTTCTTCATTTTTTGCAGCCAGATTTGCAAGGAGGGGGTGGGTGGGGAGACTTGCAGGCAGGTGATTAACATAGCAGATCAGTCCAAGTGCAAGGCAGGCAGGCGATCCCGGCGCTGTCATCCAGGTCACAGAGGAAAAACAACATACGTGGTCAAAGCTAGCAAGCAGGGGGGGTCTCTCTGAGACACGTGGTCTTCATTGAGAGAGGGGGGGTGAGGGTGAGGATTCTGGCAGACTGGGAGGGGGGGGTGCTTCAACAGAGAGAGTCAGGAGGGGGGCTCAGTACCTCACCCCGGCCTCGATGCTGCTTCTTCTGGGAAAGTCTCCTCTCCAGGCCCTGGATCTCCGAGTCCAGCTCAGCCTCAAATCGACTCAGCTCAGAGACCAGGCTGGCCTGAGCCCGGGCAATGAGGGGGTCGGAACGGCAAAAATTAAAACACTAACACAGTGTGCGCTGAAACAGTGAGACTGAGGGAGCTGATGGCGTCCCTTCTCACTGATTTATAAAGTGAAAGTGTGATAGAGTGAATGCACGAAGGCAGAAACCGAGATGCTGCGACAGTAGCTCACCTCAATAGACGGGGACTTCGGCTTCTCAGGCTGTTTCTTCGGGGATAAATGCGCCTGAAGAAAAAAGCAGAAAAAGAAACAACAATGAACTGAAGTTTCTGTTTGTTATAACTTTAAACTTGTGCACAGATCACAGGAGGTTCACTCCAGAAACACTGGCTGTAGGTTACTTGTTTTAGTACCTTCATTATTTCACTTAATGCTGTGCTAACATGGTGCATATTCCTACTTAAAGCTGTGTTTTCTCAAATTGCACACAGAAAACCTGGACCAGGCAACATTATTCCAGCATATGAGTGCTGAGGAGGAGTGCTGGTTGGTTATTTAGTGTCTGGGGAAACAATGAAGCTGCCATGTACAGTGGGGCTCAACTGGGACTCACAATCAGCTTTTGTTCTGGGGCCTCCCAACAGTTCAATCCGGCCACGCTGCCAACACTTAACACCTTTTCTTGACAGCGTGTTTAGCAGTTGAGGGAGTCACCATTTCTACAGAGTTTGGAAACAAATTCAACATCAGGCGTGTGTCCTGGGGGTGGCCTGGGGTGGCGCTGGTCAACCCTGAATTCTGATTGGCCCACCCAAAAGCCAACCCAATTATCCTAAAGCATGACTGGCGATCTGCCCAGTAAGAGGCGGATCATAGCTTCAACAGCTGTTTGATGAATAGTTTTGAGTTTGCCTTGTTTTCTTGTGTTTGTAGGCAGTTTTGGAGGTTCAATTTCTTTTTGAGGTCTTAAAGAATAAAAAGTATGAAACCCACACATTTCTTTTGTCCATATCATACAGAACTTGATTTAACGAGCTTTTAACACCCTCTTTCTTTACACAGACTTAACACCAAGCAAGCGGCTCATTCTATCAGGCATTACTGCTGCCGAGATCCACGGACCCCCTGCTCCATTTTCAGGCTTTTTTTGTAAAACCTTGGCTGAACATGTCTCTCTGAACGCCAAGGCCTTCCCCTCAGCTGGGAGTCATCCTCACTCCAATCACAGACTGTAATGTCACTGTGAAGCAGCACAACACCTGATATGGTCTGCGCGCTGGTTTTCTCAACGCGGTCCAGGGGATAGAACATAGAAGAGGAAATGAAATAAGTCTCCATGCTGTAAGCCATTATACACCACAAGAGGTTAACACCATAATACGGATCACAAGACACCTCAGCTCCCGTGGGGGAGTGCAAACAAAGATTCCTTTTCTTCACGAGCGCAGACTCAAGGTACAATATGCACCAGATCTGGGACAAAAGACAAAACTTTGGAGACGCCGCTCTGTAACTAAGCAGGGGTGTTTAAACACAGATCACAGACAAACGCCTGCACACCCAATTACAACAGCTCCTGGACACAAGACAATAAAGTACAACCCCAGAGGTAAATAATGTGAGTCAAAGAGTCACTGACTATCAGTACAATACCTGGATCCTGTCTTTTCTTGTCTGAAAGGCTAAGTGAATGAAAGCTGGAAGCCTATTGGATCACATGAATAAAGGAAGAAGTGAGCACATCTGGTGGTGCGCGGCAGTCACGCTGTGGAATGATCACACTCACAAGTCACCTCGCGTGAGAAGACGAAAATGAGGACTTAGACTATAATCCTTCAAGAAAAGGTGCCCGTCCTCAAACCTGTTCTTGAGCCCCGCGCTGGGAAAACGGTGTGAGGCTGCACAAAGAATTGCAGTGATTCAAGCCAACAACAATGCTGGATAAGTCTAGAGGTTAAAGGAGTCATGCAGAAACGTTGTTTTCTGCTGGAATCAGAGCGATTTCACAGCCTGTGGTTTAAGCTACGACTGCATGTGAGGTCGTACCTGGCTGCGGCTCTCTGAGGCGGTGCTCTTTCCAGGCTCAAAGTCGAATATGCTCTTCGGTTGCGGGTGCTGCTTTCCCGGGTCTGACAGCTTATCTACATCCTCACTCCTGAAACGTAACACCCCAGCACACACACACACACACACACACACACACACAACATGGACAGCAACTTAATCATGGCTTCATTGTTCGTGCCTGTAGCAACAAATCCAAACTTGTCTGTCCCACACGTTTTCCCTCCACTGCTCCTGGCCTGAGATGTGGTTGGTATTCACAGAAGACGTCACCCGCAGCGTTTATCATCATCATCAGGATCCTCTCTTGCTAAACATCTAAAATGCTGTGTTGCTGTGGCTGAATTTGCACATTAAATTATTCAATTTCTTGCCTCTTTATCACCTTTGTGATGCTTGGAAAGGGAACTTTTGCATCAAACGTAGCTGTCTGGTCTAATCTTGTGTTTTTTCGTATGTGCTCTTGTTTTATCTGTGTTTCTTTTTAACAAAATTAAACTGGCACAGAGGTGTTGTTGAGAGATGAAGAAAAGATCAATACCACTCTTATATCTTTTTTCCAAGTATGAAGCTAGGCAGGAAATGGTTAGCTTAGCACAAAGACTGGAATCAGAGGGAAACAGCTAGCCAGGCTCCGTCCGAAGGTGATAAAAAACACCTACCTACACCTTTAAAGCTCACACATTATAGTCTGATTATTAAATCCTTTTTGCCATCAAAATTTTACCAAACACTCTGAGAAATTACTCCCTCTGTTTGCAGTCTTTGTGCTAAGCTAAGCTAACTGGCTGCCACCTGTGGCTACATATTTAGAGATATTTAGAGAACAGACGCGAGAGTGTCTGTTTATCTTTCGGCAAAAAAGCGAGTAAGCAAATTTCCCCAAATATCGAACTGTGCCTGCAGGTCTGGTTCTTGCCTCTGGGCCTCCCTGTGTGCACGTTCACACGATGGAGCCTTAAGTTTAATTTTCTTGCCACAGTGAAAACACATGCAGCTCAGGATGGCTCAAGATTTAATTAAATTGGCCAACGGTGTGAAAGTGAGTGATTGTCAGTCTGGATGTCTGTCTGTGCCATGTGATGGGCTGGCAGCTTGCCGGTCTTCTTTCCTGATGCCGTACGCTAAGCCGACCGGTGACCCTGAAGCACTTACATCAAACCAGTATAAACTCACCAGTCTGGCAGAGCTCCATAAGGTGTTAGTCTGAAGAGATTCTTGTCTGCTTCGTTACTTTCTTCAGAGTTGGCAGATAACTGGAGCCCTGCAGATCAGCGCAGATCAGTCTTAAGTAAAAACTGATTATGTAACAGGACAAGACAACAACAATGTGGACTTTGGTGGATTCACTTACGCTCAGCTGACCACCGCTCTGAATCCTCCAGCTCAGGTTCTGGTAAACAAGTACAGAACAGAGATGTTTTCTTTTTTACACTTAAAAACACTGGAGTTGTTCACATAGATAAATCAAGCAAAATAAAATGCTTATACATTTCTTCATTTTCATACTCATAAATTATGACTGGATTCATTTCACAGTGACACATTCGATTCCAGTGAGGGAAGAAGTATTTTAGTTTTGCTATTAGTCCTCTGATACAAGCAAATGTCCTGCATTCAAAATTGTACTTTGTAAAACTCAGTCATGCTGTGGGCAAAATGTAGAAAATACATGCATTGTGCAGAGTGGCATCATTCAAAGTGGTATATTTTCTGCATCAAGGCTGCAGAAAGTGGGCCGGCCATAAGGTTTGATTTGGCCCACCAGTTGTTTCTAGTGAAAGAAAATTTGAAATTAATTCAATAAATGACAATATTTTATTTTTCTGAGGTCTTAGGGAACCAAGTAACTAGTACAGCTGTCAAATAATGTGGTGAAAAAACCTTCCTCTCAGAAACATCCTGTCTTTGCTCCATCATCAGTAGCCCCTCAGTGAGTTGCACCGCAGCAGTACTGTTTTAAGAGGACCAATCAGCCGAAAATATTCCTCTAAAACTAAATCCACCTCAGTGCTGCAATGGTGCCATTAACCACACAAATAACAGGGACTGTGTCTCTATTACGCAACACGTGACAGAGACAAATGAGCAGCTGGATTTAAGGAAGGCTGAGATAAGAAGCTGGATTATTGTCAGAGCTAATAAGGAGAAATGACATAAGACTTTAGGGCTCTTTCATCATGTCTTATTTTGCCTCTGCAATAATCTGTTTGTAGGATCACCCCGGCAGTACCTGACACTGACAGAGAAGAATTCTCTGTTGTTGTGTGTGTGAGAGGAGGAGGAGGAGGAGGAGGAGCGTCCTTACCCTCTGGCTTCTTGTGAATCTGTCTGAACATGCTCTTGTACCAGTCTCTGGGCTTGTTCACACTCTGGTATAAGAGGAGAAGGAAGAGGGCAGAAGGTAAACAGATCTGGTGAAATGAAGCATTTTTTTATGCAGCAAGAACGTAAAAGAAACGTTAACCAAATCAACATAAAGCACGAGTTTGTGGAGAAAAAATAAAAATAAAACAGTATAAATTACAACGAGTGTTTGATTATGAAACAGTGCATTCTGCAGCTTTGTCTTACTGATCTGGAGGCAATGGGCATCCCGGTTTCATCCACTGGGCCGATTCCTGAGAACTTGATAAGCCTCTCCTCCCTGGTGGGAGCCCAGCTGCGAGGTAAAGTGGCAGAGCTCTGGACGCCATTGGACAATCCACCTGAGTCGCAGTCACAACAGTAAGATTTCAGTAATGATGTTGTTCCCATGGATAATTGATTGCAGGTGAAGTATACAGCCATTAATGTGCCACATGAAACCCAAGGAAGTCCCAGCTGCTGTGCAACACTTACGCATCAACTGACACTGCAACTGCATTCGCCTTTCACTCTTCAGCTGCTTTCACCTCTTACTCTACAAATGACAATTCAGCTTCTTTCAGTGGCTACATGTCGTCTGATATCTCGGCTGCATCTTTTTAACTCCTTTCACTGACTTTGACCGACACTTCGAATCCTTTCAGGCCATCACCTTTAAACAAAAGCAAACTCCTTCAGCTCTTCACACAGTGTACTGAAACAGCTCTCAGTGTTTACGCTTCAACTGACACCTTCTTCAGTTTATACACTGTCAGGACATCCCACTTCATCTGACACTTCCTGCTCAGTTGATCACCTACAGTTCGACTTACCATGCAATTGTGAGGGGCCATAGTAAGATCCAAAGCTGAGGGCCGTTGGTCCACTTCCATTCACCTCTGACACCTTGAGAAGAATCACACGTCCATCAGTAGTACAAGCATCTCTGTGCAGCCTGTGATACATCACTTTTCCACAGGGAGGAGCACTTGTTTACTGAATTCCATGCACTCCATCTCAGCATTGTTATTACCACGGCCTCCGGGGCATAACTGTGCATACCTTGTACTCTCCAAATGGCAGCCCTGTGGAACGATAAGGGCTCAGAGGAGGTGTGGGGAGTCCAGGCGAGATGACCACCTCATGGGTCAGCTCTGGATGCATCTGCTGACCAGAGGAAGCTCCGGGCTCCCTGGAGAAGATCATCCGGGAGCCGTTTGGAGCGCCAAACACTTCTGAATGATGCTAAACATGGAGGAAATGAGAAATAAGGATGAATAAAAACAATATGTGAACTTTGCTCCCGTCATGTCCTCCTGTTGGCTCTGGGTAAACACTGCTCTCTATGGGAGGTCATGTGAACTTGTTAGCAGCCCAGCTATTTTCCGCAGAATAACCGACCCCTGTGGGGGAGCCTGTGATGAAAAGGCCCCTAATTTATTTAAAGCAGGACCAGTGGGAAGTGGTGCTCCACCCACTTCATCATCTCTCTTGCCATGACCACAGAAAGGCCTCATTCAAGGTGCAGAGTGGGGGCACTGAAACAGGAGAGGACCATTATGAGCCCATTAACTCCCTATTCACCAGGCCTCCCTATTCTCCAGCCAGGGGGTGGAGCCGGGGCCCGAGAGGTTGGGAAGGGGCTGTTGATGTTAACCCCAAAGTCCAGCAGGGCTAGCCGTGGTCTTGTGGTCTCCATAGTGATCTTTTCCTCCCCCCACCCATGATGGCCAGTCTAGCTCCTCTATGTATTTGATTCAGGCGTTTAGGTCCTCTGTGTGCGGTTGCTGGGGGTCATGGGAAAGCCCCTGGGCCTCGTGGTAACGGTAGAACCCTTATCTGTACCAAAGACCTGTTGTTGTGACACTGGACTGGACTGACTTGTGTGACACTTGTGACTGTTTTTCCTGGATTTTGCAGGTTTTAGTGTGCTCACTGAAGACAACAGCTTTATTTAGCATAGTTAAAAATGGCTTTACCTGAGACTGCATGTGATCTGTTTTGGTCCTGGTCTGACAGATATCAAATTCTTTCACCCAGCATCAAAAATATCTGTGAGGACACACAAAAATGGAAACATTATCATATGAAATTACAATTTCTCCAATTCCACTGAAATATTTTGCAAAGAATATAAGCCAAGCTGTATTTTTTAAAGAACAGAAATTGATTAGCACCTTTCGGGCAGACTGTTTTATTTGTGTTTCAGTCAAGTGTTTGTGTCTCGCCTCATTGCCATTGTTCATTTTATCATATGTGCAGTCAGATATAAAGCACTTGAACGTCTTGCATGCTCTACCTTGAGGTTAATGCATTGGTTGCCAAAACCATTCACCTTAGCTCTCTAGTCTTTCTATATAAAATAACGAAATCAGTAACAATTAGGGGTGAAGTTTGGAAACAATTTATTACTTTGCTAAGATTTAGATTTTCAATCCCTCAACTTTCATCACACTCAAATGCTGCTAAACCCTGATTGTTGCATGGAAATACGTGACATCACCTTTTTCCAGCAGAGCCTCAAATAAAGCTTCAAAGCAGTGACTGCGGCACAGACACAGATACTGAAATCTTTTGTGTGAAATGACCTAAACTGTTAAACTTAAGCAGAAAAGTGGTGCTCAGTTGGAATTTGTTGTAGTACAAACTGAATGAGAAAGCAGGTTTGTAAGGGCCTTTAAGGGCTGCAGATCTGTTGTTTTTTATTGCAGATAACCAGTGTTTGTGAAAATAATCTGAAGATCTGAACATTGTAGCTCTTAAAATTTTTACTCTTAATCTCACATCTTGCCCTTTTTAACCCTTTGAGTCACGGGTGAGGGGTTCCACAAAGCCTCTCGGTCATAAATCACGTTTTACATGCAGGCGGCCTTCACAACTGTTCCATTATCCCATCCCACTAGTATTCCAAAGAGGGAAAGTTAGCGTCATCCAGCTTTCCCTGTTACTAAGGAAAAACCCACCCAAAACAATGAGTTGGACTCACATCGCTTCACTTTTCCCAGTCATACAACGCTGCAATAAGCTGGACTTGAGGGCCGGGATGGTGGAGAAGGTCAGCTACTGAAAGCGGAGATCAGCTCCTAATCAACTGCGCCTCAGAAAAACAGATTAGGCCTGCTGTTTCAACATCAAAGGCATGGGGAAAACGAGGGGGAAGCCATTTCCGATCCTGTATGAGGCAGGCCCCTCTCATCTACAGTGGCTAAATGGCCCATAATAACAGTGTTGGCATAGAAACCCCAGCTACCGAGCAGCCCTGCATCCCTGCAACCCTGGTCTCTGCTGAAACATTGTTAAGTGGCTCTTTGTGTGCATGGACTGCCGTCAGAATTTATCTTGTCTTATCGTAGAAAAAAAAAACATCAGTGATAGTAAATAAAGCAAAAAATAGGGTTAATATAAGGTTTAGGTTATTTTTTTCTCTCCTGGTGCAAATTATGGCTTTGTAGCTTGGCGAGAAAGTACTGAGTGGGCCTGGCTACAACAGGCTGAGTGCTACACAGCACAGTTTGCACTGATGACTTTTCCATGTGGCGTTTGCAGCTGAGCATTAGAGTCTATAATCACTGTGGTCAAGACCAAGAAAACTATACACACTTTGTGTCGCTGCGCACAAGGTTAGGAGGCAGCAGTGATAGAATCAATGTTCCAGTTTCCAGACAACGATGTCACTCTGTCTGAGTCATCATCCCCCAGTAAACGCAGTTACATAACAGGAAAAATATGGGAACCGGAGGATTGTGTCTACAACAATACCACTGCTGCTCAGGCATGACAGATGACCTGTCATCGGCCAAAGCAATCACAGCCAGCTGATAATCCATCCAACAATAGCCAACACTGCAAACGAGTTACATTTACAAATAATGGCTTAAAGTAATCCTATTTACAAAGTGTTTGACTTGCTGGTCCTTATTTACACCAGACCTCCACATCAGCAGGCTGCCATTCTTTTCGAAGGCCTGAGCACACTGATGATGGTGAGTTGGTATTTTCAACAAGCGCTCTTTTCACACAGGCTTGTATGATACAGAAATCCTGAAGAGTAAATATAGGAGCTCCTTTTTCACCTCCACGCCGCTGCCGTTCAAGCATCAACAGCAGCTGCTGCACTTCAGATTCGCCGCCCTGTCTTTTCCATACCCGTGCATTTCATAATGGGTGTGGCGACTTGAAAAATAGGAGCGAATGTAAAAACAAGGTTCTGCGCTGATTGAGTGCACTTCCACAGTTTTGGAAAACTCAATGGTCAAAAAAAGAACAGAGAAGTGGAAATTGAAGCAGCCGAGATATCCTGACTTTTAGTCTCTAGCATGGGTCAAGCTCTTGGAACACTAGGATCCTACATTTCCCACAATGCAACTCTGTAGCACCTCTTCTAATCACATCCTCCGTGCCTCCTAAGTGTCCTCTCCTTTCAAACTTGCACAGTCTGAAGCAGAGGATTACATTTTCAAGTCGAGATAATGATAAACATATCTCTGATGAAATCTTCATCATCATCATCATCATTAGGGAACTTCCTCTAGAGCTACAGAAGACATTATACGACCGTCCTCACAGGCTGAGTAGTGCTCCTTGAGATGAGTTTAATAAACTTCAAGTGTAAAATCAATGGAGTGTCCCTTTAATACACGCTGCAACACCATGTTAATGCTGTTTACTGATAGGATGCATACAGTGGAAGCAGCACTGTGACAACTAGAATCTGATCCTCATTACTCCCCTGTGGAGTATCAATGAACAAATAAAAATCTAATTTGCCTTAATATCATTAGAATTACAGACCACTTTCTGTCTCGACTCCATTATTATAAAGCTGACACTGGAACTCCAAAAACTGAAAAGTCCTGCTTCATCGGTGCAGCATCCTGATGACTAAGCTTGTGTCACAGCAGCGTCTGTGTCTCATTTCTCTGGGGAGATAAATCCAACACAGAAATCCTCCAGCAGCGGGTGCATTCCGCCTTCGAGAGCACCAAACACAATCCTACCTAATAAGGAGAAATCAGTGTCGATATCTAGCAAGAAAATCCCTGTCCAGAGGCCTGGCTCTCCCTGGGTTTGCTCTGAACGCCCAGTGCATTCTTATGTAATTACTGAGACTCAACAGGAGGCAGCTATAAGCTTTCAAATGAAGACATGTTTTTTTGTTTTTTGTTTTTTAACTGCTGGTGTGTGAGTGCCTTGATGTTGATCTTTCTGAAATGTATGGACTTTATAACCCACATATTTACAAGGTAAACCCCCGCTAGGTGAGAAGTTCAGCATTACCACAGGCTCAGTTTTGGGATGGAAGGAAAAACTGAGCCGTAAAAGGCCAACTCGCATCACAGCTGAAGACGAGATGATGTCCCGCTTTAGATTTGCTTTTAAAACAGCACATTTTCTATATCCAGCTTAGTGAAAGCCGGCAGTGTATCTTCTGTTGCGTCTGCTGCTCGTGTTTAACATTTGTTACGGGGTAACTAAGGACATACAAGATGAGAATCATGGGATTTTACTATGAAAATCTCTGCCTCTGTCCCCAGGAAACTCATCCGGTCTCTCGAAGCACGGGGCCAGATGTTAAACTGATCCATGAAACGGAAGTCGAAACAGCTCCATCAGCATCATCAAATTAAACATCTGTGCTGTGTAGAAACTTAAAAAAGTGAGTTCCATTGATAAAGTATACACATTTTTTTTCTTCTCCTTTTCTAACCAGAAGGAGCAGATGAGGAACCAGACTATTATCTGAAGCTGCTGAGCCACAGCAGAACGACTCAGCAGCTACAGGGTCAGTGAACTTCACCACACCCCTGTGACTCCTGTGAATCACAACGGGAGGTTTCCACAGCAGGAATAGCAATATAGCAATGCAGGAAAGAAACTGTCGAAACCTTCAGTTCTCATTCAGTACCACAGCAAGGCCGAATGATGACAAGTGAGCTCGCTATGAGGTCAGTATTCCTCAGCAAGCATTAGCCATCACATTTTCCTCTTCCATAGAAGGATGCGACCAGGTCTCTCTGAGAAGACCCTGACCTATGGTGACCTCCTCCTCCACCTCATGCAGAGGCTCTTGCATTGTTCTCTCTAAGAACAAGGCTGTCAAGGTGACTGCACATACACCCGTGAATAACTGTCACAGCGTTGACCCATGAACTTCTGCGATCTGTTGGAAAGACGTGATTTGTGGCCGGAGTCGCCCGTAAATCATCGATACAAGCAAGCGAGGGAGAATGTTTCGGTAATGAGCAGCGACAATGACTTAAAGTCCCGAGACTTAAATAAAGCAAACAAAACTGTCACATGTGAAGCGACGGCCATTCATTAGCACAAGCGTTGTTCTCTGCTTCCGTGTGCAGAAATGGTGAGTTAATCATTGACTCCGTGAGGTGGGAACTCCTGCACACAGTGCAATGAAGGGATCTAAGTCCTGTTCACACACATAAAGAAAACAAAATATGTCCTCAATGTTTGCCCAAGGTGGTCATTTTGTTTGGTTGAACGCCGACCTGCATTACATTTGACCTTACACACTCATACAATCTTCAAAAAGTCTAAATAGACCCTGATCCTCTGATGAAGTGTTTCTCTCCTTGATATTAGCTGATACGACAGACAGGAGGGTAAAGTCTTATCACCCATTTGCACGTACACGCTGTTACTGCTGCCAGAGAAGTTACATAACACGGTCGTAAAACTGAAGAAATCCTTCCTTAAAAAGCACTGAGAAGGTAATTACAAGCACATTTGGTGAATAAATAAAGGGGGGATTTATTTCTAAATACATTAAATGAGTCACTCTGCAGTTATGCCAGAGATGTTAGCGGTCCGGTGAGGTTGATCACACAACCATGCTTCCCTCCTGCAACTTAGCAGATGTGCAGACGCAGCCCATACAAGGTCCTGGAGCCGCAAGTTTATGATATGCAGTTATTGGGGGATACACACATTTATCAGGAGGCAAGTATTTCACCTCCTTGTATGGTGCTCCTTCAGGCCGAGCAGCAGGAGGAGCCAGCCTGTGTGTTTCTTGTCAATGGAGAGGCGATGTGCTCCCAGGAGGAGCTGCGGGGCGATAAATTAAAGCCCCTCCGTCCAAGAAGAGAAGGAGTTCTGCACAGATTTGTTCTTACAACAAACACACTTCGTATCGTTCAGGATTTGTGGATGTAAAACTGTAACACAGTGTGTCAAGCAGAGCATGAGAAAACACAGATCACGGTCAGCGCAGGAAAACCTCACACATCCTCATGCCTGTCATTTTGCATCTTCAGAGCTGAGTGCAGCTCGTGGTTATGAGGACTGGCAGCTCTGACCCTAAGAAATATCACAAAGGGGATCAGAGCCGGCTGTGGAAATCACCCTGACAGTAAGGGGAGCCACCGCTGATGACTGGACCGTCCTGATTTCAGGTCATTACGGCTTGAAGTCTGCAGCAGAATGGGAAAGCACTCTGACAGAACAACTGTTTTCCTCTGACTCTGGAGCTCAGCTGCAGTTGTCAGTGCACACATACCTCCCCGCTGGGAAGAGCAATGAGGGATGACATGTTGGGAAACACTGCCCACAGTGCCCTCTCTCTCTCTCTGAGCTGCAACTCACAGCTGCTCTCACCTCCACAACTCCAACAGGTCTGTTTCAACATGGAGACGGGATCACGTGGGCCAACCTGTTTACTGCACAAGCATCCCTCCCTCGACACAATGTACCTGACAGTCTGCAGCGCTAATCCTGCAGAGCCCTGAGCAGTCAGACGGGTTGCTCCACCTTGAAAAGCAGCTGAGCCCACACACACACACACACACACACACACACGGTCTGAATGTTTGAGATCACTCCCTGTGATTTAAATCTGTGCTCCCATGGGAAAGCGTGTACTCACCTTAAAAGTAGCACCGAGAAGTCAGCTCACACCTCCTTCTGTCTGCCTGCACGTAAACCACGTCGCACACCCTCCCTGCTCGTTCCCTCCCTCCCTCACTCATGAAACTAGCCAGGACACTCAATCTCTCTCTCTCTCTCTCTCTCCCAGCCCTCGCTCTGCCTGCCTCCGTGGACGACTTCCCGGTTGACAGGCATCGCCATAGCAACCCCACTTCAGCCCCCCGTTCAAAAGGCACCCTGCTCTTGGCTTGTCAGCTCGGGGCACCTCCTTCAGTGAAGCAGCCCTATTGTTGTGATAAGGTGATATTTCACAGCGCAGGGTTAACCGAAGGGGAATGCAAATAGTTCATCACCTCAACCTCCCAGACACTGCCCAGTGACTCCCATGACAGCCTCCCAACTTCATCCCTCCCATGCTTCCTCCTGCTTTTGTGTGTGTGTGTGTGTGTGTGTGTGTGAGTGAGTGCAAAGGCCTGCATAAGGTTTTATCTGTTCCAGTAGGTCTGAAGGTGTTTCAGAGTCTTTACCCCGTGCTGCTGACTTTTCCCCCATCATCACACATATACCAGTACTGTCAGATGTCAATGTTGAGACTGAAAGATGACAAAATTATTCAAAGTAGGAGATGCAGTATGTGCAGAGATAAGTCAGTCAGCATTCAAATTACGGTGGGACGGCTGTCGACAACGGTCACAGAGGAATGAAGCACAATTCTCAGATCCCACCGTTGCCCTTGCATTCAATAGTTGCCCGAATGAAACCAGGATTTCCAGTTTGTCCGCAGTTCTTGCCAGTGAAGACAAACAGCGCAAAGCCTGAAATCTAACGTGCTGACAGGCTTGCTTTGGCACTGAGTCTGCAGCAGGTAGACTGAGTTACAAGGTCCACAGTGCAGGTGAGAGATCCAGTCACCGTTAACAAAAGCAATCAGCTTTCTTATGCATGTGCACTCTTTGTTCTACTAGTAAACTAAAGACGGGAAACATTTAACAGGGTTTAGTCAACGGTCCAGCCATTAGTTTAAAAGTGAATGTCTGTCTGTGTGTGTGTGTGTGTGTGTGTGTGTGTGTGTGTGTGTGTGATGGCCAGTTCCAACTTGAAATTGAAGGACTCAGACTCAGCTCTTTCTTAATAATTCAGTGGTCTGGCTTGGTAGAGCGAAACTCAGGGTAGATATCCATTTACTCTTAACAGGGTTGTTTTTGCCAAACAGTTGAGCCGCTGAACCTGAAGGGGCAAGCTGGGCAGCGCAGGCTCCAGGCTGAGGCTCCCCTCATAATCTGCGTCCTGCCGGAGCAGACTTTCACCCCGCTGTGACCACATCTGACACGCTGTCACTCTGCAGCTAAATGAGGTAATCACGCAAGAGGCGATTGCAGCTTTGGCCCGGGACCTGACACCTCTCCCCACACTGGCTCCTTGTTCACATTGTCTTTGCTAAACAAACACAAGGCTTCACCATTTCCAGCTCCCTTTTTTCATTACAGAGGAACACAGGAACAGGAGGGAAGAGGCATGATGTTTTACCTCAGTCCCTCTGAGATGGGTGGATTCCAGCAGCTCTTTACTGTGCTGTAAAGGTCAACCGCTGTCCTTTCACGCTGACTGCTATGTGCCAGTATGTTACTACAGTAGCTCATTAAAAAGCCTGACAGCCAAAGAATCCGGCGAGCGCACAAACCATGACATAAATCTGTTATATAATCAAAAACTACATCACTTGATGACTATAGCCCTGAGCTTTTTTTTTATTTTCATAACCACCAGCATTCTTCGTACTCTGAGGAAACAACTGTGAAAATCACAAGATACAGTGATCATCAAATATAACCAAAGAGATAAAAGTCAGCGGGTGAAGCATAACGGCCGTGACAGGACGCCATGCAGTGCAGTGTGTCATTCAGACCACAGGTTGTGCTCGGATGGAACGCTTGTGGAATGTCTCCGAGAGCAAACAAAAAAGCATCAGGGTTTATTTTAGTGGTAAACAACATTTTTCTCAGCTGTGAATGTCCCAGAACCAGAGGACAAACAATCCATGGTCATAAATCCTCATGGGACATCCTGAAAAGTTTCATTGAGATCATTTCCAACAGGGAAACACTCACACACTGAAGTCCATCAGACCACAACAACAACTAAAGACACAACAGGAGGCAGCTTTCATACAGATGATGATAACCATCTTCTGAACCACAGACAGTCAAAGATTGGCAGTCCTCCTCATATCCGCCCTTATCCACATCACTGCTCAACTGTTGCTCAACAACTTCTGAGAAAAACTGTCACAACAATGACAGTGCAGTCATGAACAGCCCTGTCTGTTCATCTCCATGGTTAACAGCGACAGACCGGCTGATGAAGGAAAACAACATGATGCTCAAAGCTGTGTCAGACGCACCTTCCTTTCAAAGAACAACGTGACTCAAAACCACTGAATCAATCACACGACAATGACAGAAAACCTTTCAGCCGTGGACATCCACGACCCCGAGACGCTGAAGCCTCGCTTAAGGTCACAGCACAAAGTGGCAGCACAAGTCGTACAGTACTTACAGGCGAGTGCAGGCTGAGCAGTGAGGTCTCCTCAGTGCAGAGGGAGAGAGGAAGTGAATGAAAAAGAAGGAGGGAGCCGCTGCTGCTCTCCTCTCCTCTCCCTCTCCCTCCCTCTTTCTCTTTCTCAGGCCAACAGGGTGTCTTTTATCTTTGGTGAATGATTCAGCGTGGGTTTGAATGTTTGACTGAGGGTCTGTAGGCGTGTGTATATGTGTGTGTGTGTGTGTGAGAGAGAGAGAGAGAGCGTGCACTCATCAGGGAGAAGGCACTCAGTAATAGTTTCCATCCACAGCTGGAAATAATAGAGATTCTCATACAGGCTCAGTGGCACCGCCCTCCAGTGTTTTACATGCAAGGGAAGAGGAGGCGATTTCCACAGCGATCTCAATGCATAGGCCTGCGTGACACACATGTCATAATAGCATGCTCTGCTCACTGTTTTAGGCCTTCAGATGCTGCGTCTGTCACGTTCAGATCAAGCACAGAAGGCAGTCTGGAGCGCTTTCTCTCATTTCTATGTTGTCTCGCTGCTACAAGCTCTATCTTCTTTTGCAAGCTCTATCTTCACATTCAGGAAAGACTATTCCTGAGTGACGTTCTGATGTATACACACATACATTGAGGCCCAGAAGTCTCAGTATTTCCATGTGCTTCTCCAGTACCAGGCCAAATGTACTCACCCAGTATGAGTAAAAGCTTGCAGCAAAGCCAAGAGAAGCTAATTGCTGTTAAGCCCACAGTGTCATCGCAGCAGACCGGTTGTATTTCTGAAACTACACTCTGAAGCTTCTGTTAAGCTCCCCAGGAGGTTTATCTGTCTGTTCCCACTCCTGTGTTTCCTTGTTCCAAGACAGTGTGCAGATGCCTGCTGGATTCCTGCACTCCGAGTCCAGAGGCGGCTCTCAGATCGGCCATCCAAGATAAATATTTAACAGGTTGGCTGTGAGATCAGCAACCAAAGGTCACGTCTCTCTCCTTCTCTGGAGTCCATCTTCTTGATGGACCCAGGAGACGGTGACCCACGGCTCCACAGTGACACCGCTTGCGTTCAGTGGAATCACGTTCCAGATGAGAGACAAGTTTATGACACACTTTAGTTTTGTTACATCTGTACAATTAGCAGCTGCAGTTCAGCTTCCATCAGTGGTCTGATAACACATCTGTAATCTTAGAGTCTATTTCCAAAAATCAGTGAACAAGATGCACTTTGCCAAAACTCTCCTGTTAGCTCACTTCGCGTTGCAGTGCAGTCACTGGATAAGCTGCATCACACTGCCCCTCAGTGGGTCTGAGGAGAACTGTGTGGGGTTCATATTTCACCATGAACACAGACAGATGTCGCCACAATCACAAACATGCCACCATCGGTCTGAAGAGATCACTGAATCAAAATATAATTTCTTCCCTAATTCAACTGTGAACATTTAGACTTAACTGCCACAGTAAATTAGGTTTATCATGCATATTGTTAGTACAATTAAAAACATATGGACTTTTTACACATAACAGTATAATGCATTGTTATACACATGCATGGGGATGCATGTGAAAAATCAATAACCAATAAAGGAGAAGAACAAAAAAAAGGAGCTTGTACCACATTCAGGAAATGAACCAATTCATCCAGTAAATAGTTCATAGATATCTGTCGTGGCTCTTAGCAGGTGGCTGATGTCAAACATGTTATCAGCTTGATCTGCTGTTGTTTGTCATGCATCATATACTGCATGTTACTGGATTGCATATTCTCGTTAGCACGAGGATTACTGTTATAGGCATATACCCCCCCCCCACACACACACACACACACACACACACACAAAAACCCTTACCATTACAACAGCCCGCCTCCAGCCGTAACAGAATTTATTGTTGTTTTATTGTTCTTCCCTTCTATTGACAAAAACGCTGCTTTTCGGTATTATGCACCATTAGAAAGCTAAGATTCTCCTGAATCGATTGATGCAATTTATTTCAAGATACAATCACAACAGGAGGCTCAATAAACGCCAACAGCAGACAGACAACTGCTTTTTAAAATTGAAGCAACATTTAGGGAACTCACGGGTTACGTCTCTGGGTGATCCACAGATCGATAACACTCATAACACAACAGTTGCCTGGTAACATCAGCAAAGGTCCAGATGATCCACTCCAACATTTAGTCCAAAGCATGCTATGATGTTTTCTCCTTTTAAATTAGGAGATGTGTTCGTCTTCCGTTTATCTTCTGGTTTCCCCTTTACAACTTCCAGAAACATATACCCACGGGTGCCATGTTGTCTCCAGTTACTCTGCAGAGTCTCACGTCTCAAATGACACTTTACTTGATCAATCACGGTCTACCATATGAAGCCTAGCAGCCAGAGAGGTCAACCATGCTCTGGGTTGACTGAAAGGGCCCGCTTCTCTTCTTCTGTGTGATGATTGAGCCGATTTTGCAGATGACTGACGCTTTAAATAGCCAATGAAATTCTGAGAACGCTGATCTGCTCCCTTCAGTGGTTGTATCACAGCTGAATCATGTCAAATCAAGCAATTTAGTTTGAATAGGGATATTACACACAGTTTGAAGTGATAAATATAGTAAACTGGTAGCTATGTAACCAAAATATAGGTATTGGTACTGCAAATATTAATATAGATGGCCAAGATTTTGCTTTAATGAATATATAGATATTTATCTAGACAAATATGAAGAAAATAAACTTTTACTTCAGTGTATTTAAAAAATTCCTGACGCTCAATGCCGGTAGCATTACTGGGGATTAAAGTTCAGAGTGTTGCCTTTCAAAAGAGACCAAACACATGCATGTACTCCAAATGGTTCAAGAACAGCTATCAATTTGCTTTGGGTTTGCCTGGGCTGCTGATACTTGTAGACTGGTGTGGGGTCAGTTATTGCTGATGCATTTAAGATTCTAAGCTACAGCCACTAGGAGGGGCTGCAGCCCTAGCAACCCCCTACTCTCGCTATGTTACCTATGTTAACAGCCACAGCAAACGAGGTTTATCACGCACATTATCAATGAAATTTAAAAAGTGATATATACACAAAACAGTGTAATGCATTATTATAGTAGCCGAAAGGCAAAGCATGTGAAAAATCAGGCCAATAAAGGAGAAGAACAAGAAAGAAGAGCCTGTAGCACACACAGGAAATGAACCTATTGAGTAAGTAAATACTTGTGATCTGTGCATAGATATCTGTCGTGGCTCTTAGCAGGTGGCAGATGTCAAACATGTTATCATGCATCACATATTATGTGTTACTGGACTGCATATTCTCGTTATATAAAGCACGAAGATTACTGTTACACAAAGGTCAAAACCTGTGAGCTCATTTGAGATTTTCTCTCCCAGTCCAGATCAAATCTGCAAAACAATCTGCACGTGTCAGACATGAGCTGAGATCCAACATCAGTGTCCTTTAACCCACATGGAGCAAATGAGCAGATGACAAATGAACTTATGAAATGAAAGTTGAATAAGTGACAAAGACATTGGGTGCTGATGATGCTAATTTCTTGCACCATCAGCCACATTTAAACATTAATTTCAAACTACAAACACCTTGAGTGTACTTTGGTTTATCTTAACCAGCTTTGTGAATCAATTACTTTGGTGCTTTTTAAAGCTTGATATTTATGCTAATTTTACAGCTATGGAAATGGTTATAATTGTAGAAAAGTAGGAACGAAATCAGCTAATTGTTGCACTTTCACATAATATACTGAACACAAAATAATAATAAGCACTGTGTTTATGTAGTTTTGTTGATTGATTAACTTGCATTTTTACCTTTCTTAAGGCTCCTGATGCAACATGAGCAATGATGAGGGACTGCAGGTTTGGTTTCAGCACTACTCTGTGTGCAGTGTGCACGTGGATCTTTACCTCTGTTTGCAAAGATCCAGGATTTCTCCCATGCGCTGCTGTTGTATTCATTTTACAAAATTACAAATCATCCTTTGCAGCATGTTTCTATCTCCAAAATCCATGAATAGCTCTTGCTTTGAACTGGATTCTTGACCTTGTAAAGAGAAGTTGACAAAACAATTTCTGTTCAAGGTCCACTTCCTCCAGTGGACCTTGAATGCAGATTGTTTTGTCTGATTGCTTTGTTTGATGCAATGGCTGTTGTAGGAATTTTTAAAACATGCACAAAATAAGAATGATGGAAAAAAGAGTGTAGTGATATGATTGTGTAGATTACAACTGGACAACTGCATATGTCACAGAAAATCTATCAACAGTAGGTCGCTTCCTGAGTGCCGCATGCAAAGTTGCTCACAGGACAATTACTTTCTGTTTGATACTCAGTGCCAGTAGACGGTGACAGTGATTTGGTGAGGCATTTTTCTTATTTCTCACAAAGTCTTCCATAACTCGAGTACATTACTTGAGTACAAACTGCAATCACTTTTATATGCATGTGAAATATAAGGCCAATGAATGACAAGAAGGAGAAAAAAGAGCCTGTACAACATATAGGAAGTTAACTTCATTACCTAAATCCATCCATCCATTATCTATACGCCGCTGAATCCTTTGCAGGGTCACGGGGGGCTGGAGCCTATCCCAGCCGTCTCTCGGGCGAAGGCAGGTCGCCAGCCTACCACAGGGCTACATATACAGACAAACAACGACGCACACCACTCATTCACACCTACGGACAATGTAGAGTTATCAATTAACCTCAGTATGTTTTTGGACTGTGGGAGGAAGCCAGAGAACCCGGTGAAAACCCACGCTGCACAGGGACAACATGCAAACTCCACACAGAAAGACCCCAGGCAGGGTCGAACTGGGGATCTTCTAGCTGTGAGGCGACGCTGCTAACCACCGAGCCACCGTGCAGCCCCCATTACCTAAATCTATCCTGTAAATAGATCACACATGTGCATAAATAGAAAATATTTATATTAAGCACGAGGATTACTGTTTCATAATGCGTTCATTTGAGATTTTTTTTTTCTCCAGTCCTATGGTGAAGATTAAATCTGCAAAACAATCTGCACTTGTCAAACAGACGCTGTGATCCAACATCAGTGTCCTTTAACCCACATAGAGCAAATGGAAAAAAAATCACAAACAAACTGTCACATACTGTCAGTCAACAGGATGTGGGTACAGAGACATTCAGTGGGTGCACTTTATATCATGAGAAACACTGATGGGTCGGGTACTCAGGTGATGCGGCTTCATGCCAACACTCAAAAATATGCCTATCATTTGTACCAAAATCCACAATGGCAGTGCACACGGACTCAGAACATTTACTCAGATCCTGCATTTCAGTAATATTTTGAGGTACTTGAAGCTACTTCCTACCTCTACTCCTGCATTTCAGAGGGAAATATTGATGACTTAGTTAGTTAATAGATGCTGGTTTCTTTTCAGATGAAGATTTTAGAAATGTCTGAGCACATGAAATACAATGTGTTGGCATACAGTGAAGTAAAAAACCCACAAGTCTGGAAAATGAATAAAATTAGCTCTATTGCAGCCGTTAAATGCATCTTACATATCA
Organism: Chelmon rostratus; assembly: GCF_017976325.1. Lineage (NCBI taxonomy): Eukaryota > Metazoa > Chordata > Actinopteri > Chaetodontiformes > Chaetodontidae > Chelmon > Chelmon rostratus. The sequence goes on along the minus strand of NC_055662.1, from coordinate 25,669,497 downwards.
GTGAATCAATAGTAATCAAATTCTATAATATGTAATAATATAACAATTAAAGCGCCCATTTTGGCTCCTTAATATCTAATATTTGATCATTTGCCAGCGTACATGTGTTTTCAGGGAATCTCAGTCAGCAGTTTAACAGTTCATGAAGGCGACAGGTGAAGTCTGAGGAGGGAATTGGCGAGGAAGATGAGCTGTGTGCAGCGGGACAGTGAGAGGAAGGAGACAGCAGCAGACCCCATCTGATTATAGCTTCACTGGTGGGTTCCAGTGGGTTTGCTGTGCATACTGCATGTGTCTGCAGTAATACATGATGTGCATATGGTGTGTGTTAGTAAAAGAGAGGAAGGAAGGAGCCCCCACCGACACACACACACACACACAGAGGGAGAGAGACCAGAGTTTGTGTATGGTTACACATCGTCAGGTGGTTCACACTGGGGGAAGGTGGGTGTATGTGTTTTTTTTTTTCATTCATCACTTGTTTCCTTTTCAACAGGTGGAGAAAAACAAAGCATGAACACCACTCTACTGCGACACCACACTGCACCAGATGAGCTGCCCAGCTCCAGCCTACTTCTGCGAAATTGTTTGAAGAGGACATTTTTGAGGTCAGTGCTCACCAGACAAACTTGTATTCCTGTCAGCTCATTGGATGCAGCACCAACACTAATGCCTTTGTAATCAAGCCATTCATTGGAATGAAGCCGATCATGGGTATGGTGAAAATGCCTGCAGTGGAAAACTACCAGGCAGCAGATGCAAAATGTGACAAACGAGCAGATGTCATGCCATGTATGTGAGAACCAGCTCTCAGCGGATGAGATGATGGTTCCTTACAAAGGCGGAAAAGCTGGAATTCTGCTGCAGTCTCTCCCCAGCAAACCCCAAAACAGGGGGGTTGAGATCGCTATGGAGGTGGTTTTGTGTATGCACTTGCATTCTACATTTGATGGTGCTGCTCAAACTCCACATAAAAGAGTTCGGATTTGGTGCAAATGCTGTTTTGCGGCTGTGCAGGTTTGACAGTTTATTCTGCATCATTGAGTTTGATGAGTCATCAAAATAAACTTTATAGACAACAATGCAAAGCTTGCTGGTCAAAGGTGCAGATAGCAAAACAGTCACCTTGTTTAACTCCTGTGAGATGCTACTCTAAAGAGGACATGAGGAAGGTAAGCACGCCATGCCCAGTGGTGCAGTTGTGCCTGGAAGGTGGGTAAGCTCTTCATTTGTGCCTCTAACACATCGCCGATGCAGCATCACAAGGTCTTTTGTAATTCTGAAAGCAAACATTAACTAAACATTGGATATTGTGTATTGTGGGTAACCCTGACTGGCCTAGACCTGCGTATGCGCTGCGCTACACCAACGACCATGTCCTCTGATTATGTCGGAGCAGTGGATTTGGCTGATATGATGATTGCCCTGTGTCACATTCAAGCAAGTCTGACCGGTGACACCTGTGCAGAATTTGGCAGATGTCTGACAGTGCTGTCATGTGGCTTCTCCACCAGGGTGGTGCAGCAACGCTGGCACAGAAACACCAGTGTTAGACGTACTTAAGGTTGGATGCTGCCCAAGGACTCATCTACCCTGAAAAGCAGACCAGGGGACGACCCTTCAAAGGAAATGAAGACAAAAACCAGCCAAGACTAATCAAACAGGCAGAAGTTCCCAGGCCTGTGGATGATATGAGATATGATGGGACTGACCACTTCCTCACCCTGTCAGTGAAAGGCTGATGCAGGATGTGTCGGGATGACCTCCATCGTGAGTCCAAAGTGCAAACGGAGGCTTTGCAGTGTCACAGGTCACAATGTTTGCAACTGTTTCCTCAGCCACCACGGCTGATAGGACATAGCTAACGCAGGAGCAACACAGGGAAGACAACAGCACGAAAACAAGAACATGATGTTTTGTTTCTTAATTTTAATAGCTCGTTTATTCAAACATTAGCTTTGTTTCACATTTAGTATGTATGAAAAATGTAAATGTAATGTAAAATTTTGGATTTAAAAAAAAGTAGTGAAAGTGTGAATAAGTGACAAACACATTTGGAGCTGAAGATTCTGATTTCTTGCAGCTGAATTTAATCATCGATATCAAACTATGAAACAGCTTGCTTGTGCTTTGGTTTATCTTAACCAGCTGGTTAAGGTTAAGGTCAGAAGTGAGAGAACAAGTGTCTGCTGCTTTCAGTACGACTAGTTTACAACTTCATCTGATGTTATACGTGTAAAATCTCACTTACGCTGCAGCAAAACAAACGATTGACTCACATCTGCTTAAGGTTGATTTTTATGGTCGTTTTACATCTATGAACACAGCCATAGCTGTACACAAGTAATAATGAAACTAGCTAATTGTTGCACTTTCACATACTATACTGAACACAAAAATAATAATAACCACTGTGTTCATGTAGTTTTGTTGAGTAATTAACTCGCATTTTCACCTTTCTTAAGGCTCCTGCTGCAACATGCGCAATGATGAGGGACTGCAGGTTTGGTATTAGCAGTACGTGGATGCATGTTTTAATTTCCAAAATCCATGAAAAACATCCTCTAGACAATTCATTCTGGACCTTGTGAAGAGCTGAAATTGTGCTGAATTTTGGATGATAAGAAGAGATTTTGTCTTTGCTTATAAAATATTGTGAAATCATAGACAACTTATTCTAATAAGATCAAGCTGTTGCTTGACATAATGTGACAAAACAGTGTCATTTCTAAACACCATAACCCTCTCACGCCTCCACATTTTGACCACATCAAGCAGATGCGAGTCAATCATTTGTTTGCTGCAGCTAACCCACTCGTGTGCATCCATACTCATCCCACAGGTGTGACCCACTCACTGAAGCTATACCATGAACCTACAGCTGCTCTGTGTAAAGCTTCCTCTCATCAGTGACAAGCTGAACATTTCCAGTAAACTGTATACTTTCCCGTTATCTCCCCATTATTATACACTTAATTGCTGTATTTCTGTTTGCTTCAAGTCTTCTTTCTTTTCACTAATCAGTTCTATAGCAGCCGTAAATGATAAGAAAGGGAATGAACAACAGCTCGCTTCTGTTTTACGAGAGCCCTGATTTAATTTTTAACAACAATGATGTACATAAGAAAAAAAACGAAAGAGCTATTTTCAGAGTAATAATATATAAAAATTATATGTCTTGTCAACATTAACAGCTTAAAAAAATCAACTGACACTAAACTTTTTGTGTTTTAATGTAAAACTGTAAATTACTTTCGATCAGCTTAGTTTCAGTATGAATATTTAGTTTATGGACCTTGTGAAGAGCTGAAAACAGCTGTTTTAGCTAATAGGCAGAGATGTTTTAGGAATTTGTATCACACACACACAAAAGAAGAATGATAAATATAATAACATTTACTTTCTTTTTACAGTCATATTTTTACAATCAAATATATATAAAACATCAGTTTCAGAGAAAACTAACTTAACAAAAGCATAGATTGATGTAAGATTTTCACCAAGGAGGCAAATATAAACTGTACAGGAGGAACATTTAAATTACATTTTAAATTATGTGCCATCAATTGTCTTCACCAAAAGAAAAAAAATTCGTTTATCCTTATTCAACAGTCACAATAAAACTGCTGTCTCCTACTAAAGTTTCACACATTCTTTTACGTTATCAGGAAATACTCCAGCTCAGTATCTTCGCATCAGCATCTCAGTGTTTCTTATCTTACATGTGCTGTACAACATTTACATTTTAAGGAGGAGACAGTTGAATAACATGTCACAAAGTTTCCTGGTTGGTCAATCAGGGTCACAGATGGCAAACCTCCCCAACCACCACCAGAGCACATGAAGCAGGTGCCAGTCATCGTGTTTTCTTTGTCACAGTCACTCTGCAGCTTAGCACACCTCCGTTAAAGGAGCGCCAATGTCCTGCCGACACAGCGGGCAGCAGCCAAACTGCTGGACCACTCTGGGGGTGCAGCGGCGACACAGACAGCGGTGGCCGCAAGGCAGGAAGGTCGTGGCGTTCCTGTTCATGCACACAACACAGTCCAATACAATGTTGTCATCTGCGATCAAAACCGAGAAATCACAATTACAAGACTGACAAACGCTAAATTCAACACAAGCAGCGAAGCACTGAAATGAGATAGCACGTTGCTGGCAGGACTCTTTCTCACCTGCTGGGTCTTCAGTGTCAAAAGACGACATGCATTCATCACTGTCTCCATGAGGAATCAAACTGTAGTGGTTCTTAACGTCAGGTGAGGTGAGGCATTCAGGTGCAGGACAGGACCGTCTGGTGCAAAGAAGCCCTCTTTTCTCTGAGCCTGCAGCAAAGGGTGGATGCATTAATGAGGCATGTGAAATATCCTGTTCATAAATCAGAACAAGGAAAACAGACAGTATCACAAAAAACATTGTCATTGTTATTTACAAGTAAACTGACCCAGTAGGTAAATGGAGCGTGTCTTTCCGTAGATGTCTATCATGGCCCACAGCGGCCGGCTCAGATCCACTCCTTCAAGCAGTTTTTGCTGCTTGGTGTTGCTGCTTGTGATGTATATGGCGCCTCCATAAGAAACCCAGAACTCCAGCTCTGAACCTGCTTGGCAGTAGGATTCATGCACAGGAGCGGCCCAGTGCCCAGGTGTGTCGGTGAGGTCGGGGATGGCCATGGTGGGCAGAGGCAGAGACCTGGCTGAAGGCGGCGTGCTGGTGAAGCCCACGCGCACAGCTCCATGCCAGTGATCCGCGTCTTTCTCCATTCTCAGACGAATCCTCTCATTGATCTTCAGCGGGCGGCTGCTGAACACCAGGCCGTGCTTGAACGTGCCCCCCGATCTCTCTGCGAGTAGACAGCCCCGGCTCAGGCGGACCTTGACTCCCACAGCCTGACTGTGGAAGGTCAGAGGACCGAGGCAGGACATGGAACACCTGTGTGGCCTCTCTGCGGCAGCAACAAAATCACAGTTGATCAAAATCACTCTTGATGTGCAAGCCACGTTTGTACACAGTAAATTATTTTGCAGCGCCAGCACATGGATATCATGCATGTGTTACAGACAAGCTGGGAAGTTTTGCCACTGTTATCTGAATGCAACGTAGTAAACAGTGACTTTTTGTGCAGAAATTGTGCTGAATTTTGGATGATAAGAAGAGATTTTGTCTTCCATTATAAAATTATATGAAATCATCGACAACTTATTCTAATAAGATCAAGCTGTTGCTTGACATAATGTGACAAAAGTGTCATTTCTAAACACCATAACCCTCTCAGATGTGAGCAATATTTGTTTTTATTGCAGTGTTATAATAAGAAAGACAATAAGGTTTTATGTGTATAACATTGGATTAAGTTGTAAACAAGTCATATTGAAAGTAGCATACTCTTTTCACTTTTGATGAACAGGTTAAAGTGAACACTGTCTATTCATAACATCAGCTGATTTGTCAAAAGGTGAGCTGCAGTAAACGCTAACCCACTCGTGTGCATCCATACTCATCCCACAGGTGTGACCCACTCACTGAAGCTATACCATAAACCTACAGCTGCTCTGTGTAAAGCTTCCTCTCATCAGTGATAAGCTGAACATTTCCAGTAAACTGTATACTTTCCCGTTATCTCCCCATTATTATACACTTTATTGCCGTATTTCTGTTTGCTTCAAGTCTTCTTTCTTTTCACTAATCAGTTTTACAGCAGCCATAAATGATAAGAAAAGGGAATGAACAACAGCTCGCTTCTGTTTTACGAGAGCCCTGGTTTAATTTTTAACAACAATGATGTACATAAGAAAAAAAACGAAAGAGCTATTTTCAAAGTAATAATATATAAAAATATATGTATTGTCAACATTAACAGCTTAAAAAAAATCAACTGACACTAAACTTTTTGTGTTTTAATGTAAAACTGTAAATTACTTTCGATCAGCTTAGTTTCAGTATGAATATTTAGTTTTAGCAAACTGACAAGCAGACCTTATTAATATTTAAACTTACAGTTTTGTAAATTGCATATCCAGTGTCTCCATAAAGAGCAACAGCAAACATCTTACCTGTGTCCCTGTGGTCACCCTCCTTAGCCATGTTGAAGCAGCAGACAGCTCTTTCCTCACAGAAGATGTGCTCGCGTCTGTATCTCGGCTCAGTTGTCGTGAAGGGGGAGTGTTGGCTGCCTTTAAAACAGCGAGCACATGTGGCTTGACAACAAAAACATTTCCTGCATCACATGGATAGTGAAAGGGGAGGGACTGAGGAACATACCAAACATTGGAAATTTACCTAAAGCTCACATTGTGTGGGGCGCGGTGCCAACAGTGTTTTAGTGCTACTACATGTGACTTCCCTGAAGTCAGTAACTGTTAGAGCAGCAATAAAAACAGCATCGGAGTATCAGTTTAATAACTGGTCAGCATCTTGTGACTGCTTTGTGCTGACCAACAAAGATCATGCAAACACGTATTTTGTATGTTTCCGTGCACAAAATAAAGAAATACTGTATATTTGAGACGGTGATATAAAGGTCACAATAAAATCATAATTCATGATGTGCTGCCTGTATTTTGATGTTACAGAGAGAAGGTTTCAGCTTCTGCCTGTATATAACCTTTCACAGTGTGTGTCTCTAGCTTTCATGTATCACCTCACTGCACTCGCTTGTGTTTACTGTAAAAGTGAGATGCATCTTTTTCCCCTCTTGACTCCATATGAGCAGATTTTGTTCTTAAAAGCTGAGTGAATCTAATATTTGAATGTCCTGAGTATGATTTTATCCCAGTGCAATAAGCTCCTTTTTGAGAAACTTTGCAAAAGCCCCCTGATTCAGCACGTCATGGAAAATGCCACCAAAATCCTGGATATCACATTCCAGACAGGCTCCGTGTATTTACAGGAATTGCATACATGTGATGAGAACAGGCAGAGCTCCACACTTCAAAACCTTCTCTGCTGTCATTGGTTAATCATGTTCACTCCTCATTGGTCGGCAGTCCTGATCATGTGACAGGATGAGACCTTAACGGGAAAATCCAAAATGACATCATCACTCTTGGAAAGTTCCTAGCTTTCCTTTCTGCAGTGACCAAAATTCAGGCCGCTCCTTAAACATATCCAGAGTTTGGAGGTGTGTGCAGACTTGCAACATAAAATTTCACAACCGTTTATGAGGAATCTATTTATATGCTGCAGACCAAATGTTAGATTGTAGGTTTGTAAACTTTCATATGCAATACAACTTCTGATACAACTGTGTATTAAAATAAGGAAAACTGCAAGAATTACAAAAACTCACCCGTGCATCTATACTACACTAAATCCCATAATATTAACATTTGTATGGCTAAATTTGTTTATAAAGTTCATATAACTGAATAAACAACTAAATCTTGTACCTGAATTCTATATTTTCATGTCAACTTCATGAAACAATTTATAAGTAATTTTAATGGTAAAGACAACATTTCCCCATTTTTAACACAGAACACTACAGTGAATTAATATGATGTTTTTATGGCACTCTAATCATATTACTATTACTATTGCTATTACTATTACTATTACTATTATAATACTATTCATTCATACGCAGTCATGTGCTGCACTGTCACCTCATATTGAAAGTGGAAGATGCAGCAGAGTCAATGAAAATAAGAGACTCTGTGAATACTGTAAACTGTGTCAGCTGATTGTTTTTCTTTGAATATATATTTTTGCCTCCTTTGCATTTTTTAAAATATATTTTATTATATTATATATATTTCTCAAGCACAGAAGGAGGAGTAAAACACATCTGATAGTTATATGGATCACACTGTCAGATGAATTACAGACTATTTATGACCTGAACCAGATATATAATGTCTTAACTGACATGAACTGGTGCCTAAATGTAGATTTTGTTATCTACATTATCTACAATATACCCATTCTCATTCGCTTCAGAGCTGCATTTCTCCAGGATTAAAGCAGGAAGCAGAGCGACCCTTCTTCTTCTCCTCCTCTGTGCGCTCCGGGCTCAGCTGCCTCTGCTCCACTTGGTCAGACATGGCAGGCCATCAAAAAATCAACTTGTTCCCACTCCACCTGTTCAAAACACTATTAATCTGCTGCCTTCCAATAAAAGGCTTGGCTTTCGGAGAGGAGCCAATAGGACGCCGCTAAAGCTGTGAGGCCCAGGCCAATCCCAGGCTGCATTCTAATGTGGCCCAGCTTTATCAAGGTGTCACTCCATTTCCAGATACTGCTTATTTTTGATATCTGTGGGGAGAGGCGGCAGGAGGCGCATGTCTTTAGGAGAACGCTAAAATCCGGCTCGCCCGAGATTTCAGATATGGGATTATCACAGACCACGCTGTGGCTGAGAAGAGGCGAAGGGCGAGAGTGAAGAGTTTATCTGCTGCTGCTGCTGCTGCACTGTTTCTGATGTTGTAACAACTTCGGCAAACACCGGGGACTTCGCTCAAATTTCTATTAGTGCTCTTAATTATCTGAGTATCTGGGGACGGTGGGTGTGATCCCAGATCCAGACATCGCCTGCTGGGTGAGAGAACTCCTCGTGGGCCCCTCAGAGGTCTTTTCCTGCCTGGATCTTATTGGATGTGTTACTGAGACCTGGAGGCAGAGTTACAGTACTCCCCATGGATCCAAACATCCAGGGGTCCTTCCTGTTCAACAACAGCCTGAACCAATTCCCCTCGGACCTCAAGGCCCCCGTGTGCCAGTACTCAGTGCCCAACTCTTTCTACAAGCTCAACCCGGGCCTCAACAGCCAGCTGCAGGCAGGGACCCCTCACGGCATCAGCGACATCCTGAGCCGCTCCATGGTGGGGATGGGCTCCACAGGCACCACCACCCTGCTGTCCGGATACTCTACCATGGGAGGTTTCGGCCCCTCCGTCACCAGCACGTCCATGTACTATAACCGAGACTACAACTCCAACCTGGGCGGCTTCTCCAAGCCCGGCGCCGAGTGCCCCATGAAGGGCCGCAGTGTGAGCTGCTGGGCGGAGAGCGGCTGTGACTGGAGAGGAGGGAGGCAGCAGTGCACCAACAGTGAGTCTAAACCCTGCAGACTGGACTCAGCATCCAGACCGTCAGCACATTACAACTTCCCTGTGTCTGTCTCAGAGGACTCGACAGTTAGCGACAGTTCAGTCTCACGAGAAAAGACAATTTACAGATATACAGTAATCTCAAAAACACGTCCAGCAGTACGTACAAATTAAATGTGGGATTTTAAAATGTGAGTCTATTTGAAAGTCACGTCTAAAGGCTATGATTTAAAATGCAAAAACATCCAATACAACCTTCATAAAACACCACTTTTATATAAAACGTGGATGATGCTGCTCTTTAAACTGTTTATTTAAAGTTGAGATCTTTGATGTATGAGTAACAAAGTGATTCTGATCAGGGGATGAGCTGTTTGTTTTATTATGACGCAAACATTTATTTGCATGACCTGAAGCATTTCAGCGGGTGAATCTAATTTCTGAAGCTGAGATGTTTTTCTCCTTTGGTGTTTTCAGGCAGTGGTCCTCTGGGCGAGATGTCAGGCAGGAAGAAACACACCAGACCAACCTTTAGCGGCCATCAGATATTTGCTCTGGAGAAAACGTTCGAGCAGACAAAGTACTTGGCCGGGCCTGAGAGAGCGAGGCTGGCTTATTCTCTGGGCATGACTGAATCACAAGTGAAGGTAGAGATTACAGCAGGTTCACATTACAGCTGCTGAAATGATGCGTTTAGATGAGCTGGTTGACAGCAAATATTTGACTCCATGTTTCATGTTCCTCTTTTTTTCTTTTTTTTTTGCTGCTGTTTTCTGGTTTCACCTCTTGTACTTCTTGTTTTGAAAGATGCAATGGATTGACTTATTACTTACACACACAGGAATAGAAAAGAAACTTAAAAATGTGCATCTGTGCCAATATTAGAAAAGGAGGTCAGGAGAACCAACAGCAGCGGGTTAGACGCATATCTCTCATGAACACTGATCTCACCATCATGCAGAAACGGGGTCAGGGATGATTTTCATACCTTTACATAAGAAATGATTGTAAACAAGATGGTGCAGACAAATATAACCTCATGCCACTGACCGTAATTCCCCCACCCGCTGTGTTCAGGTGTGGTTCCAGAACAGACGCACCAAGTGGAGGAAGAAGAGCGCCTCGGAGCCGAGCTCCACGCAGACCAGCCACGCGGGGCAGAGCGGGGAGGCCTCGGAGAACGAGGTGGAGGACGAGGAGTACAACAAGCCCCTGGACCCCGACTCTGACGACGACAAGATACGGCTGCTGCTGCGCAAACACCGCAGGGCTTTCTCCGTCCTGCGCCTCGGGCCGCACCACGTCTGACACGCGTCACGCACACGCGCGCGTGCACACACACACACACGCACACGGGCTTCTCTGCAGACCTGCATGCTGTAATAAAAGTCACTAGTTTTGAATACAAAGTTTGATGAATGAGCATTTACGCATGTTCAGAAAAGGTCACTAACAGACATCTGGAGCATCAGAGGGTTCAATAACAGACCAACAGGCTGTAAAATGAAGCTAAAACACGTTTACTTTTCCAAGTTACTGTAAGAACTGATCTCCGGCCTGTTACATGTTGCACTGGTATGTCTGGAGGTTGTGTCGCACACATCGTTTTGTAAAAACAGAGAAAATGACTGCATGATGCTGTTGGTAATACTAATAAATAAAAAAAGACAGTAACCTGAAGTTATTAATGAACATTTAAAACTGATTGTGATTATTTCGTGCTATTATTTTGAAGGTATCTGCTTTTAAATAAAGATTTCACATCGGTGTTTCAGGCGCTAAATGACACATCCTGCTGTAATGTATGTGGGTTTATGTGCTGATGGACAACAGCCCACAAACCTGAAATGCAGGATGTTAAAAAGGGAGGAAAACATTTTTAATTAGAAGAATTCAGTGCAGAGAGAGAAGCACTTTTAAAGGTCAAAGACATTTACAGGGAATCAAGTGTGATTTATATTTCTTAAATGCTTAAGTTAAATGTTGACTTGAAGTTTGTGGCTTTGTTATTTATTATTGCATAATTTATTTTGAAATACAATGTGAAAATATACTGAAGTGCACATTGTGAGAAAAGCACCTGAAACCTGGTGGTAAACTGTCTTGTCAGCTTTTAAATGAAAGATCAAACGTAAACAGGCATTATTTGGCTGCAGCGCTGCCTGTTTATTTGCTGAAGAGGAGTGCAAAGGTCAAAGGTCCAATCTTGTGTGATTTACTTGTGTGGTAGAGCCTAATTGAAGACAATGACCCCCACAGCCCACTTCAACATGAAATCAATACCAACAGACCAGCTCGTTCACCATTCAGGCTCAGTGGGTTCAGACTGCGTACGGCTCAGGCAGATGATATCAGGCTGCATGAAGCAGTCAGAGGAGACAGTTCTGCTCTGATGACTCACATCAAAGATAAGAAAATGTGCCAACAATGTAGTTGTGCTGCTGTCAGTGTCATTCATTGCACAATCATTGCATATTACAGGTTTTAGGCTCCCTCCATTTGCTATCTGTGATTTTTTTTTTTTTTAAATAATTTGGATTTATCTGAGTCAAACCACTGAATCAACACAAAAAATGAAATGCAATAAAGGTTTGAATCGGTCTCTTGATTTGTTGGCCCTTGAAGACTTTCAGTCTGAGCAAAATCTCCTAAATAGCGCAGCCCATTCCAGCTTTAGAGGGCAGCCTGAATACCTCCTCTGTTTCAGATGTCGTTTTTCTTCTTCTGACGCAAAATAAACTATGGAAGCTGAATACATAACACAGACATACAGTAATATATGCCTTGGATTAAGTTTGTGCAGGATCAAAGTTCATTTAGCATGACTCTAGTTTATAACTGCACAAAAGCGAGTATTGCTGTTATTTTTTCTTTCAAGTCAATATAACTAAAAGTACATATTTAGGTTACTCCAGTCAAGATGCACGTGTCATTTCCCAGTAACAGATAAAACCTGAAAGGCAGCAGTTTTTACAGTAGACGCACAGATTACCCAACCTTTCAGGTCTATCAGCCACATGCAGGAAATGCAACGTATACATCACAATCACAATTTCACATTTCCTCACACAGGCGTGACTCTAATACAATGGCTATGGTTGTTTCTCCTAAGTCAGTGCTGTCAGTCTCAACATCCCTGATTGCAACATACACAGTGCCGGTGCAACCAATCAGAAGCAATGCAACATATTTATGAGGGTAATATTTTATTTACAAAAGTGAAATATTTCAATGATGTAGTGTTTGACCAGAGTTAATCTAAAGGTAATACTGGCCTTATAATGAACTCCACTCCCAGGACTGGTCAACAGTGAACAGCTAAAAGTTTATTACTTACAAACTTCCTCTACACACACATTCGCATCACTGACTTAATCTTATTGCGGCAAGTCTTCAGTCCCACTCTACAAACATGTCCGACGGTCCGAACTTTATACCGATATCTGTGAATTTATCCATGACAAGCATTTCTGTATGAATATAGGTCCATGAAGCTGCATAAGACAGAAGGAGTTTCACAAAATATGCCCCAAGGATAATAAGGTACAGCTAATGGACGGATGAATAACAAACCACAAACACATTTTAAATTCATTTAGTCATTATTAAAGCCAGGTCAAAACAATCTAAACAATAATTCACACATCAAAAATATATGACAGCAATGGTGCTACAGAATGAGACTGTGAATCAACAGAACAAAAAAAAAAAAAAAAAAAATCACTTCTGTGTCGTGTGCAGGTGCACACACGTGCATACTGTATATATACGGGACTGTGTGACGTTCAAGTGAAACCATGCGTTGGAAACGTCCACGCTTCTAAAGAGTTGGAACTAAACACGTGAGACCCACAGCGTAATTGTTTTGGCAATGAAATAAGGTCGATGCCAACCAGACCAGGGTGGAAGAGATTTCGGTGCAAACCGTAAAGAGAACTTTGTGAGTGAGGAAATGGAAAAATTGAGAACTGCTGAGCTGTAGCTTGTGGAATAAAGCACTTGGTATTAATGTACAGTTGGTAGTAAAACAGTGAGGAACGCTACTTTAAATTCAGCAGGGTGCAACCCTGCTGCTGTGTTATGTGAATTAATTCTTACCCCGACATTCATGAACAGACGAAACTGCTGCAGTTGGTTTGTTGTTGTTTTGTCCACTGTCTAGTGTCATTTCTACATAACTTTGCAATTAAAGTCATGATATTATTTATCAAAATCAATTCTGAGATGGATTTTTTTATGTTATCATGAGTGACACAGTTAAAGCCGCTGTGAGGGAGCAGCTGCATGCGTGGGAAAACAATAACATGTCAGTCAGAAATCCTTCATAAATGGCATTATCTATGGAGGACATCTCAACAAACATGCTCACGGGAAACTGAGATTGCAGCATTCCTCTACGGTGTCTCCGGCTTTACGGTCAAATCCTGCTTACAGTGATAGTAAACAACTTTAAAAGGTAAATACCTGATCTAAAAATGGCATAAAATACAAAATAAAAGCATACACATGCAGTCAGTAGGCCTGGTCCAATATCTGATTAAAGATCCCATATTTTTTTGTTTTCATTACTCAGGTTTTACACAGACTGTGGCTCACATTAACACTAATGTTCTTTATAATGTTTAGATAAAAATTATTTACACAGGAGTTTCTGAATGATGGATTCAGATTTGAATTCAACAGCTAATATAAAACCTACTGAGTGGAATTATCCAGTTCAGTTGCTACAAAGTGGCCTAATTGACTGGAGACATTTATTACATTATTAAGTGCCAATAAGAAATAAGTCAATCTATGATGCCTTGGCTGGGGTTTATCTGACACTGTCTGCAAAAAAGGCAGATTTTTTTTAATGCATTAGCTAAAATCCACTCTGATCAAAATGTAAGAATGTTGCATGTGCACACCCATTTGAAGGGGCTGGTCTACAGTCGCACACTGCTGTCTTTACGTCATTCTTGGTCGCATTAAAAAAAGAAGGACGAAAAAAGAGAAACAATCTCGATGGCTGCGAGCAGGAATCGTAGGAACATCCTCAGTGACACTGAGCTTTCAGGTCGCAGGACTTAAGATCTGAGAGTGAGAGGAGGATCTCAGAAATCCAGGAAAGCTGCTGTGCTGCGCTGGTGCCACTCGAGCTCAGGTCGACAGTGTGTGGCAGTGAGATCAGATGTGAGACACCGGTGATTTGAGGATGGGGTTTTCACAGTGGGGGCTTCCTGTGTCGAGAGCCACAGCTGGCTGACGGGTGGGTTGTGGCAGGTGACCGTCATGCTGATCACCTTCTGGTACTGAGACTGTGGTAAACTCTGCAGCAGACACACACACACATCCAAGATACACATCATACATCGTTCAACAACACAAACAAAGGCATAGGAATCATAAAGCAGGTGGGGACACAGTATTTTGTTGACAGGGATTAAAAAGTGCCCTATTATCTTTCACTATTAAAAACAAGGCCATTAGAAGTCATTAAAAGCTGCAGTCAAAGATAACCTCCCTTAACAAACAAGGCAAACAATTCCCACGTGATCATACATTAATCTGTTATGATGCAATAAAACGTAGCCGAGTTCCCGGACTGAACTTGTTCTAAGTCTCCGAATGTCAAACACAAAAGAAAAAGCGAGCTGGTCGTAGCATCTTTTAAGTCCCTTCATTGCAAGGGTCTCATCATTTTGCAGCTCTGTGAAGAAGGACCCTCATGAAAAGGCAGTCCATCCTCAGAAAAAATACATTCAAACGGCAGCAAAACAAAATCATGGCCGTAAAAATGCCAATATGCTGTCCGGCACAATGCATGTCTCTCCAGCCGACCATCCAGATGGTAATTAATGAAAAGCAGGCCAGCAATGCACTTAGTGCGTAGCCACAGTGACAGTGGAGAGGATTCAATAGACATAGATCAGTGAAAGGTGCTGATCGCCTGTGGTCCTACTATGCTGGACACAAAGGAGAGCTGGTGTCCCGCAGGCACTTCATCTTAGTTCATATCCCGACTCCAATGGGCCAGGTTGGGTTATGGCTCTCTGGGGAGCGGAGCAAGATTACTGTGATCGCTCTCATACACTAAATCCTCCCCTCCGGAATCCCCACACAGACACATATATGCCTCAACACGCCGTGCAGTACAGGAACGCACCCACTGGCACGATCTCTTACCATTCAGAAGGATCCGAGTCAATGGTCGTTTGTCTTCAGTGAGAAGAACAAGAAAACCGGCTACAGGAAAAACCACAAGAACACACCAGAGTTACTCTACAGGGCCGTTTTTATCCTGCACAAGATACATGCTATTTAATCTGTTACCTTATGGTCTCCCATACAGACGTTAGGACCCACTGTGTTGTAAACAACGCTCTTCTCACTGTCGTCTCCCTGCAAAGAAGGATGAACTTTTAGATCATCTGGACGAGATCAACATCTACCAAATATCGCTCCCTATAGTTGGAAATTTAGCCGAAAATAAATCGACAGCCACTGTCTGAAAATAAGAAGCCTGTTTTTGTCTGTATAAAATCGAGGATTGTTTTTTTTAAATATAAATTTTGAGAGGTAAATCTGTCACTGTTATGATTAACGTTAGTGCAAAATCAATACATGCTGCATGAGAACATGAAGCTTGAGCGAGAAATTGCTCAAAACAAGAGATAAGATTCTTTCAAAGAAAAATAAGAGATTTAAATATGTTGACTCTTCAGTCACGTGACTTTGTGCATGTGTGAGTGTGTATATACAAGCCTTCCACTGCATATTCCGCACTTTGTGTGTTAAAGGCAGATAACCTGCAGCTTCATTCAGCTACCATGATGGTGAGCATCGACTGACCTTGTGAATGAATGCTTGGGCAGTGTGAGACATGAGGATACGATCACACCAGGCAGGACAGCGAGTGTTCATGTACTGGGTCGGTTTAGTGTACTCTTCACTGTAGGGGTAGCTGAAAGGGACAGAGGGAGATATTTAAGGGATAACAACAGAGGTGGGAGTTTATGAGCAGTTTGTCTGCAGCAAGGAGCTCAGCTAGAAATCTTACCTGGGTGGAAATTTGATGTCCTCTTCCCTAACAACATCGTGGAATGCTGCGGCTTCTTTGTCATATTTCAGAAGCTGAAGGGTAGAGGCCGACACTGATTACAGGAAACCTCAACACATGCATGACAAGCATGAGGCCAGCGAGTACAACTTAAGAACAAGTGAAAACCCTGTCACAGTTACCACAGTTTGGTTTACCTCCTAACTGTATTTACTGTACTGTCATTCATAGGATTGATTTCCGCTGACAGGATCTAATCTAAAATCTGTGAAGACATGTGAGATTGTTGCTAAGCAGCCTGTTGTATTATAGTTATAGTCACAGCATAGAGTTTCTCTGAGGCTGTGGAGTAGCTGATGGCATCAGTGTAGGTGAAAGTTGAGACTGTGAACTCACTGCTCTGCCATTGTCCTCCCTGAACACCGCCTGGTGCAGGTAGGCGAACAGCTTCTCCTCAATGTGGAGCAGCACCTGCAGGTGAAGTGAACGCAGGTGAATCACAGCAGCGCTAAAAATAAAATGTCGGTTATTGTCTGAACCGAGCTGCTTTAAATCACCTGGTGGTCGTTGTCTTTTTCTTCGCAGATGATTTTCTCCACTTCATTAGTGCTGTCTTTCTTCACGGTCTGCACATCTGCCGAAGTGGACAGATGCTGCTCACAGAAACACAAACAAAAGGAAGGGTCTAAGTCAAAATGTCAGGCTGATACACATCCTCAGCACCTGAGCTTCAAGAGGCATTCAAGTTACCTGGACCAGACTAAGTGTGTCCAGACGGAAGTTGAAATCTCCAAACAAGAAGAAAGGCAGAGGAGTGTAGCGGCTGTCTGATATCCTGCAAGGAGACAGCACAGATGTTTGGGCCTTTTTCTCTATTAAACCTTACTTTCAGTGTGTACAAATTCACATATATATGATATTTTCTAAGTAGTTTACTGTTCCATTCAAAGGTCAGAGTTTATGTTAAGTCCTGAAATATCCTGTTTACAAGACAGAAAAGGCTTCATGACATTAGCTGAGACTGTAAGAAAAGTCCTCCATTCATAAGAGTCTTTCAGTTGTAATCGCTTTTGTACGTTAATGTTTAACTTAAACGTATATTTTGCAATCTAGCTTTTACTAGTTGCGTGCAGCTGGATATCTGACCTGTTGATGACATATCTGAGAGCGTTTTTGCGGTTGGCTGAGTAAATGGAAGGACTGGAGTTGCAGGCAATGAGGTTGGAGGCATCATGGAACAGGTGAACATTGACCAGGTCCAGACCTCTGTGAAGAACACACACAAACACACACAGAAAATATGGTGATATGTGGCAGGTGGAGATTAGAAACAGGAAACAATCTGTTAACACCAAAGCCTGACATCTGATAGGTGAGTGTGTGTGTTTGTACAAACGGGTGTCACTTATGAGGAGCCTTCTAATCTACGAGTGCACTCGTGTTAATACTGAGTCCACAAACAAGCGCATTCGTCTTTTGAGCAGAGCGTTCACTCCTGTTCTTTGGCTGTCACCGGAAAACAATTAATGTACATCCAACCCCGAGCTGTGTTGACTCACAGTCTGATGCTGTGGCACACAGATTGCGGGCTCCTTTTGTTATTACCCGCAGGTAACAACACGGCAGAGCAAACAGTGACCAGTGTTCTCAGACAGCACAGACTGCACAGCTATATTTAACTTCTATTTCATTCAATGGATTCAAAACATAGAATTTAAATAAAAATTCTTTGCTAATTAAAATAAATGTGTTCACACTCCTGTAACATTCAGCATATTCATTGGCCACATACATATAATTTAGCTGATAATTTTTAATTGGACACTTTAGTCAGCAAACTAAATGAATACAAGTTTTTGCTAAAACATCCACAGGGGCCAGAGCAGATGAAAAAACAGAAGTTGTGAGTTTGAGCCACTGCAGCAGCTATGAATAATTGTTTCTGAACTGCTCAAACAACTCTGAGGGAGGGCTAGATATCGTACCTTAGAATGTATATCTTCTGCTCGAAACAAAATGCGAAAACTGTCAAGTATCGAAGGTGGGCATCAAATGTGTGGTTAGATATTTACTGATTAAATCAAAAGTTCTTGTTTGGCTGCTTCTGTTCAGGCAACAATAATCATTTGAACTTTGGATTCTGTGTTGCATTGCACATGCATTAACTGATTGTTGGCGTCTTTTGTGCTGTGGAAACTAGCTGTGCTCAAACATTAGCATTTTATCGCCAAGTTGAGTTGATATGGTGAACGTGTTAGCTAACAGTTGCTTATGTACACATCCAGCAGGCATGAAGCAGCAATGGCTTTCATTGTGTTTCTAGCGACCAGTAGTCAATATCCTTTTAACTCTATTTTGGTCTCCACCATCTCCTGAGAGAAATACCTGCATCTTTATTTGCTAAATGCTCTAGTTAGTTCATTAGCTAGTAGCTAATTTGGTCTGTTTGCTATTGCAGAGCAGGTAGTGTAGAGAGGGATTTTTAAGCTTTATAGAGCTCAATCAAAACAGTAAGCTAAAAGATGCTAAAACGCTAGTTTTGAATTCATCACTCAGGGTGAGCCCTGCCACATACAAGCACTCAAGCGATCCCCTGTTAATACAAAAAATATTAATCTCTAAGTAAGGTGTCAAAAATACCAGCAGTCAAGTGCTGAATCAGCACTCGTACCAAAACATTTCCGATGTTACCCAGCCGTCCTCTGAGGAAGCAGAAAGGAAAACAGACTATCCTTTGTTTGATGACAGATAAATCATTCGTGATTTCCGTGCTTTCACTTCTTTGACAGCTATTGTGGGAAACCAGACTTCTTTGTGTTTATGCATCACAGGCCTTTAACAGACGACCTCACTGGCTTTCCAAGCTGTTTGAAAAAAGCTTAGAGTTATAAGTATCAGGAGTTTTTCCAAGAACAGGATTTCACAAGTCAACAAAGAACCAAAAGTGAAAGTGAGCTGAATTAAACCATGACTGATCAGGGTGGGGTTGTTGTTAGTGTACACTACGTACTGGTTGTGTATGATCCAGCGGGTCCTCATGAAGCCCTTTCTGGACCACTTGAACTGCAACAGAGACAAATTAGAGTGAGTCAGTAAACAGCAGTGAGCCGTGTCTTTGAAGGGCCAAACTGATAATTATTGATTCCTTCACATAATTTGTCTCATCTCCCTGTCAGAGCAGGCAGACAGCCCCTGCAGCCCCAGTAGACTCATTTGTCCCAACATCTCCCTTTGGCCCTCACGTACCCCTCCCCACACCTGCACACACACACACACACACATACACACAAATGCAGGCATACACAGATGCACACTCATGCATACATACTCACATCAGGCCAGAAATTCTTTGGGAATTTTTCTTTCTCCACTGTGGTGACCCCGTCCAAAGAGCCCACGTGTTTGTTCTGCCCTGACACGGCTTTAAAATCCTTCTCTGTGGGGGGGGGGGGTGACATGTAAAAGAGTGAGAAAACATGCAAACAGCAATCAATAAACTGGTGTTAACCTCATCAGAGCGGCATACGTGATGAGAGGATCTATAAGTGAGCCATTAGACTGTGTTTGGTGAACAACAATCGGTTTGGCCCACACAGCGAGTGGCAGCTGCAGGATGTTTATGGTTCTTCCATAAGCTTTTCTGAGGAGCTTTTTCACACCTAACGTGACTGGACTATGCAGCAGGAAGATAACAGCTCCACTTTAAATTCAGGTTCTTTGCAAATATCTGGCCAGAAGGTGTGGCCATCAAACTGTCATTACACGCAGAGAAAGGTCCTGAAACACCTGATTTTATAACATTACAAGATTCTGGCGTGTGGTTTATGTTGAGATCCAAACTCATATCTTTTTTTCAAGGAAAAAAGCATTATGAATTCACCACTAGCTGACAAACAATGATAAAATGCTAAAAATCAATGCAAACATCATGCATAAAGAGTGAAGCTTTTACCATTAAAATCATACTGAGAGATGTTTTTCAGTGTCTTGTGGATGAAGTACATGCTCCCCAAAGCCTGTCAGGAGAGAGAGGAATGTCAATATCAGATAAATGTACCAGGCTACAGCACAAAAATATGTAAAATTGGTTTCAGTTTTAAAACCGAAGCATCACAAAGGTGCAGCTGTGATAAGAAGCTCAGAAATTCATACTGAAATTACACTTTTAATGTTGTTGTGTACACCTTTAGTTTCAGACAAGCTACAGCTAAATATAAAAAATATAAAAATATATATATTAAAAAATCCAGCAAAGTTTTCCTTTCATCCCTCCATGTTGGATATCGCGACATTGATGTTTATGATTTTTAAATGGAAAAATTAAGCTCTGTCTGATCCGTTCAGAGTTTTCACATCAGTGATTCACAATGAAACCCGGAAGACAAAAACAGGAGAAATCATCTCAACTCGGCCTCTGAGATGATGAACTGAACTGTTCATTTCTTCCATCACCTGAGCTGAATTGTGCGCCGCGTATCGAACGATCCAGCACGACACAGTTTATTGTTACTCACCCAAAGACACATGAAACTTTAAAGAATAGACGTTCAGCAGAACACATAACTGCACAACACATCCACACACTGCCTCTCTCACACACACACTTCAGCGCCCAATCATCCCTGACATGGGACTGACAATTTTTAATGTACTAACTGCCTGCTCCACTGATCTGATTAATCATGCCCTGTGAGATCAATAAAGACAGAAAATTAAAACAATTTAAAAGGTATTAAGCAGTAGCCCTGCTGTCTGCCAACGCTGCCACTGTGACTGGGGGCCGAAGAAAAATCAGCCAGCACTCAGAGGGCTCGGGGCGTGACGGAACGCTGTGCAAACCCCCACCCCACACGCGCACACACACACACACACACACATGCATATGCTCACGCACACACAGAGCATGAGAGATCTCTCCCAGAAGAGATCATTTATCTTCAGTGCCAAAGTCATCCTCATTCCATAAAATGGAGCCGTCTCTGTGGTCGGCTCCAGCGGGCGGCAATTAGCGACAAACTTGTCCAAACTAAGGTCAGAGCTGCGTGAAAGAGTCTGAGTGGGATGCTAACTTCATGCTACAACTAAACGCCAAAGTAAAGAACGGTTGGGAAGCAAGTTCAGAAAGAGTCATTTTGTCACAACAATTAGAAGCAAATGATGATTCTTGGATGATTCAAGGACTAAATTCTAATAATTAGCTCGAGCAAATTGATCTAAATTTGGCCTAGTTTATGTTGGATCAGTACAATGTTATGCTTAAACAGTACAGCAAAGTACACACACACACACACACGCACACACACACTCAAACAGAGATACACATTCTCCTCCACATACTCTGCCAAACACCCATCTTCATCAATCAGGTTTGTGCACAGTTTAATAAAAAAATATTGACTTACAAGTGATTTTTTATCAAAACACCATTTGTACTGGGAATGCATGCAAGTCTGCCCCCTCTACTCCTGCAGCCCCTGTGAAAGGAGAACCCCCCAAACTCTCTCTTGGCCATATAACTGATGATCCGCAGCCAAGGGGAAACAAATTGAAAATCAATGCAGGTGGCACCGACGAAATGAGAATGAGGCATTAGGAGGGGTGGGGTGAGGTGGGGTGGGGGGGCTGCAACCCTCTCAGGGCAAACAGCGGAGGGTGCGAACACTCAAGCGCAGGGGAAACTTAGTCCCAGCTGTCTTCCACCACCCCCCTCACACTTTATTTATCGTGCACAAATGGGCTGGGATCAATAGTTTTAATCTAGAGTTAAATGTATTGACTTTGGCCTGTCTTCCCCACACCTGGCCATTGACTTTCCCCCTTTTTACTTCACACACCTTCAGTCTACAGATGCAGCCATTGACCCCTACTGTCAGAGGGCCAGTGTGAAGGTATCACATGGGAGGAGTAAGGGGTTAATAGTTTAAGAAACACTCAGCCACTTTTCTCAACATGGGTTGTGGAGGTGTTACTCTCAACCAGGGCACAATTTCAGACAAACTAATACGGGCAAACTCACCATGAGCATCTACAAACACAGTTCAGTTCCAGGAAAAAGACTGAGAAGTTGCTCTAGTGTGTGAGGGTCACTAATAAAGAAGCTGAAAGTAAGAAATGGCTTTCACGACAGGTGTGGAGATTGAACCTGAGCCCATGACCCGAGCAGCGTCCTGCGAGGCGCTGAAGTGCACCAGCTCAGACTCCAGCGACCGAGACAGACTCTGGGTTCAAGGATAGATGACAATAAGAGATGTAGGTAGTGGTATGAGTAACTTAACAAACCTGTCTTTAAGAACATCTCCTCTGTCTGTGCCCATATGGTGTTACACTACTACAACATTGTTTCATGCTATATGTCTGAGATCACTCACACAAGGCCGTGGCTTTGCACCATCTGAGATTGTGCAGTGAACCTTGATATATGAAGCCCAACCCAACAACACAAACACACAAGCAACCACACACACACACACACGCCCACACGCACATGCACCTATGAAACCAGATTACAATAAGCAGCAAAAGTCTGCATAACTATTACAGTTGTGATTTTCATTGTGAAATTTCATTAGTTCATCTCTAAATTAAAAATACAGTTTGATCAAAAACATACCATGACAGCAGCTGTACTTATTCTAAAAAAGAAAAAATGTTGATAAAACGTCAATGATCAGATTAGCTTTATGGTGACATTTAAAGACATTTCATGAGCAAACTGAATTTAACTCTAATCTCATTGATTTTCGAGAACATTTTTCATGTTTTTAATCACACTGGCATTTTATATTGTCTTATATTGCAAAAAAACTCACTAAAATAGTAAAACTAAAATCTAATAATAAACAAAATCTCATATATCATGGGCCTATACAAATTTTGTTATCTATCACATGCTGCCAGCGCTTTAATCGGGGGGCTCCACTCTGTATTTTTCACAATGAAAGTGCAGTAAAAAGGAATTCATAACATTCTCAATGTGGATGATTGCAAACGAGTGTTGGATTCATTGGACCCGGAAGACGACGGACGCGTCAATTACTAATTCCAGCAGGTAGCAGCAGCCCCTCAGTGGCTTAGGTTCGTTTTTGTTGTTTTTGTTAAGAACAAGTCACTATACTCAACATGGCCTAAAAATGCAGATAGATGGTGGCTGGTATCCAATCCAAAATTTGTGTTACATTGTACAGTATTGCAACAGAAATGACCTTCTCTGCTGCTCCACTGGGGTCTACAGACTTTGGCTTTCCCTAAAGTGCTGACCAGCAACCAGATCCTGCTTTTCACCCAACAGCAGAGTACGCTGAACACCTCCGACCTCTGAGCACTAACATGGAGGAGGACCCCATCTAGTGGAAGAACATGTGAACTACTGTGAATGAGAAGTTTCTTACCGTGAAGCTGTCTTCTGCTTGGAACTGGTTGTCCACATAGATGCAGACCCTGTCGAAGTCTTTCATTTCCTCACTGGACTCAATGCTCCTGGAAACAACAGAGACAACAGAGAAATCATCAGACAATAGAGCGAAAAAGCTTGTTCCCTTTGAGCTGAAGAGATAAGTCTATTAATAGACTTGTCGACAGACAGAAAATTAATTGACAGATTGATGAAAAAATTTTAATAGTTAAGTTCTTAAGCTTGATTGGCACACTATACTGGTTCTATCCTCTCAAAAGTTAATATTTGGTGGTTTTCTGCATTTCCTGTGATCTGAATATCTTCACGTTTGGGACTCCTAGGTGGACAAGCTATCTGACAACGAAACCATTAAGGGCATTTTTCACTGTTTTTTGACATTCTATAAACTAAATGATTAACTTATGGAGAAAATAATCAAGCACATTATCAATAATGAAAATAATGGAGTTCCAGCCCTATTTGAATGTGCTGAAAATTAAAATAAGGTAGGAACATGACTTTACTGATCAACATGGATTATGAGAAGCGCATAAGTCCTACCAAAAGAAGTTTTCAGCATGGCCCATGTTGACCATGTAGTCCTTCCCTCCCACCTCCTGGAAGTGCAGGGCGATGAACTGTGGCTTGTAGCTGTGGATAGTCTGAAACAAAGCGGTGCAAACAGGCCTTATTCTACAGGTTTTACATGACAGAGTAATGAAGAGTGAAGAAGGTCAACACTGTGTGTTAACTATGCATTAGGGATCATGTGGAGTATTTTTCTTACTGAATTTCAGTGCTAGGTCTAATGTGCTATGTTACCACTTATCAGCACAGTATCTGTTTTCCAGGGTAACGTGGAGCTGCTGTGCAGACAGAGGATCTATAATAACACAGTTGTTGTGTATGTTAGCATGTCACCAATGTAATAAATGCCAGTAGCCAAAGAAAGAGGGCCAGAGCAAACTATGTAACACAGTTTTTTTTTTAGCTGAACTGCACCAGATTGTCCACAAAATGTGTGAGAAAAATATAACACGGCCAGTACTGAGTGGAAATACCAAATGTTTAAAACTGTGAATTATTAATGCAAGACCCAGGAGGCCCAGACTTACCTTGTACAATTCTTGTAACCATTCATTTTGAATTTCCCCCACCTATAAAATGAAAAACAGAGAAATTGAGCAATCATTCTGGAAGTAGTCATCTAAAATCAAATGGTAAACCTGCAATATGTTATTGTTTTGCCACCTGGGGGCAGTGGAACAAGCTGTAAACACAACACTGACATCCCTTTGTGAAGATATCCATGCTAATATGTCAGCACACAGTTGGCTATTTGCACAAGCAGCAGACACAGACCAACATTATCACTTATTTGGTTTCTCATTTTTGGTGACATGACGACTCCAATTTTCAATTTGATAATAATTTACTAGTCGATCAAAATAATTACAGCAAAAAATGGAAGTCAGGGAATCATGAATCACAGAGAGGAAACGCTCTGAGCTAATATTAACTCTCTGCAGGTTAAAACAAACAGTAAAGATTGTCTGTAAATATTTTAATATAAGATTCAGTCTCATTCAAGTGTAGCTGCACATGTCATCATCTGGCCACCATCCACACATCCCCTGAAGTTGAGTGTAACTATTGCATAGTCACTTTACAGCCGCATGAAGCATGTATGAGAAAAGCAGGCAGCTAAACCGTACACACAGCAATCTGTCAAACGAGGTTTAGGCTTACTTAGCAGACCGTCCCCTGTTTGGAACCACACTTCGATTTACATTGTAGAACTGTGCGACTGTGGGACAGAATGTACAGTGGGATGCTGTAGATTCATCTCATGTGTCCTGATGATTATGTTTCCTCTCATACCAGACAAACCTCTCTGACTCTAAAACTGGTTCTCTGGCATTTTAAAGGCCGTAAGCGAAACAAGAATCCACAACAGTCCCTTAAACTAAACTGTGGCATTTGAACATGTTGCTTACTACACACCCTTTCAGAATTTGCCCCACAGTGTGCTCACAGAGTAATGTACAAGCTGCTGTAAGGCCAGGTGCATTCATGCCAGCTGAGAAATGGCTTTGCATAGTGCATTTGCATGGCAGTGTGACAGGGATGACTGCAGCTGAAGGACTCCCACATCATTGTAACAGAGTCTGTACACTCTTGTGAACAGTGGCTCTATTAAACAACCATGATCCATCCATACTGTATAACTGTAATGTATGTTTTAGAGATAAAAGTTCATACAGCGGTTATACTAAAGATGCAGCTCTGTCTGCACAGTGCATGAAAGATTAGAGGAGGAAAACCTGAAACACCGAAAGAATTTCAAACATTCACAATCCAGAAACAAAACAGTATCTTTTTCCTCCTGTGGTAAACTCGTACTATGCGCCAAGCAACAAGACGAGGCACGCTGAACAAGAGAGGTCCTGAGGGAGCCTCCGCTGTTCCAAAGAAACTGTTTTACTTTAAACTGTTTAGCTTTACTGAATCAAGCACAGTGATTAAGTTAATGCTCTGTTGCTCCAGGATGTCTGATAAAGAATATTGTCTGAAATGTGTCTTTAGCAATTATAAATTCCATATAAGACTTTTACAGATTTATAATCTGATAAATAATTTTAGACCATTTGTATGAATTATGGGAACGTTTGTACAACAATAATAGCTATCCAATACAAATGAGTCTATAGATAGTCGTTACACAAGCTCACAAGAAACGGTGGACATAATCTCCAGGGTGCTGCTATGGTGTGCCATAGAAATGTAGCTAGTGGCACAGACTAGCAGCTAGAGTTGACTATCACTGGCTAAACTGCTCTGACAGGACACTCGGCCAGTCCAGCACTGTAAAGCAACAGGATTTATCCTGTGATGTGCTTAAGGTCTTGCTCTTATCCCGAAGGCTGGGTGAACGTTTAGGAGTGTTTGTTTGTAGAAATAGTGGGGCTTAAGTAAGTAGAAAAGCTCAAGTCCCCCGGGGGAAGATAGTCATCTGTTTACATATCTCCCACAATGGGATCTAACATGTTTTCACTGGAGCCAGATCTGGCAACCGGAAACATGGTCCTGAGCCAAATTTCCATGAGTGTAAGAGCCCTCCTCCCTGCTGTGTCTGAAAGTTTTGTCAGACCAGAATAGGCCAAGTCTAAAAACCACTGGATATTTAGCCATGTGTTTAGAATAGTTCAATTGCAATCTATTCTCTTTAATCCCTTTCTGTATTAAAAAAGCGCTTTTACAGTTAATTTTCAAAAATATACAAACATCTGAGACTAGGCTGCAACTTGCATAAAATTACAGAAATAGTGAAACGACTGCCGCTTACAATGCAAATGCCCTAAAGTACAAAAAGGATTCTATAAAGTGACTAATGAATATCACAGAACCTCCCTGGACCAACATTATAAACAGTAATTTTCAACGGGGATTGTTTGCACGTCATGCAGTTGCCAGGTCCAGGAGGTGATGATGATTCTGGGTGCCACACATGGAGAGGGTCCACTGTTTTAAATTAAAAACGGGAGCAGGGGGACTTAATAATATTTTAAAGGGCCTGGAAGACCACTGCAATGGCATACAAACCCTAATACTGAATGATATATGATGTAATGAATGTTCGGGGGGGATTTAACAAAGACAAACGTATGATTAGTCCCCTTATGTGAACAGCCAACGTGTCTTATGGTCAAAATGTGAGGTCCACTGTTACACCAAAAGGACTGCGTGGGTTAAACTTTCATTTAACACAAAATGTCCTGGTTAAAATATGCAGCAATAACAGCAACATAGAGGAGATAACACAAAGAATATGTTAAGAAATTAATTAATATAAAACTGTAAAATCATAAATAAGATTTCCAACAAGATTCATATGTTCCTTGTACTACATTGTCAAATATGACTGTATGATATTCCTGACTTTAATTTAATCATTGGATTATGAAGTGTGACTCCTCTTTAATTTAAGTACGTTATCAAATTTACTTTTAATCACCATAATAGGACAATAATTTCACAGGGTCACAGGTCCCCCACTCGGACTGCCAGCAGGTCACGTGACGCCTGAAACTCGACCAACTTTGGCTCGTCGGTTTTTCTCTTAAATCGACGACAGCGGTGAACGGCATGTAGCACACGCTACTGACAGATGACAGACAATCACGACTGACTTAGTGATGTGTTAGATACATAAAACACGAGGATTAAAATTAGTTTAACAGGCCACGAAGCGCGTGAAGAGGTTAGCAAACTTGTTACATCCTTAAGGCTACCAAAGATGTAAGCTAGCAGCGGAGCCCATTCAAGGTAAAACTTACCTCCTGTACCCTCTCGGCTAATTATTTCTCTATCAGCCTAACAGCATTAGGTATAATCCTCTGGCAGCGCTGCAGTCTGGTGTCGTTTTAATTTTACTCTCTAGCAGTCTACTTACATTGTCAAAGAGCGAGCCGACATTTGCGGTGACGAGCAGCACATCGGAGTGTGTTTCCATGTTAACGATCCGCCTTCACGAACAGCTCGAGGAAACTCCGCAGCGTCGCTAATGACGCGCGCGCGGGCCTGTGCTCCGGCGGCTTATGGAGGCTTATTGTGTGAGCCCAGATCGCGACTGTCAGCGCTCAGAACACGCCAGCATCTCACTGCTGACACCGCGTCGCTTCTGGTCCAGCTCGGTCGCTGATGGCGAGTGTCAGGTCGTCACGGTGTGCCGGAGCGGCGCTCACATCCATCGTCCAGCCGCGGGGCAGCAAGTTGTTCGAGCAGCCTACATGCGTGGATTTCCGCCTCTTCTCGGTTAATTGGACTAGTAGCTTCTTAGCGGACTTAAACCAGGCAGGACGGCGCATCTGCTGCTGTCTTGACAAGCGCTCAGATAACCGGACCAAGCAGCCCAGTGTTGGGTAACGTTAACTCCGGTGCTCCGCCTCCGCCCATTCGCTGCGAGCGCTCAATTACTGTCTTCCTTATGTCAAGTCTGACACCTTTGACCCAATGTCGTGGCCATCACTCCACGGTGCACCCTCCTCACAACATAATCCCATAATACTTGAGTACCATGGAAACCTGTGTGCATGAGCCGTGTTGCAAATAATGTTAGTCGAACCAATTTTTATTACAACCCAAACCCCCTATACAATAAATACTATTGCAATAATAACTTGCAAGAGAAAGTACCCACTTACTCAAAGTCACTACAAATGCCTGAAAGGACTCAACTCACCACTCAGCATACCACAGACTCTGTAAGTGTAGCCTCAACAGGAAGTTAGTCATTTTCTGTCTACGAAACCCTTCTTTCATTCAAATATCCTCTCACAGGGGACAGTTTGCTTTTGCTTTAATTGGGGCAAACCTCAAAATTGTATATAACAAATGTTCTTATCTTTATGTGACTTTGCCTTTGGTGTGTGCTCATCAGTAATCATTGCCACCTCTATGGACGTTGTAATTAAAGCCACATTGCAACGACTGCACAGCCCGTGTGCTGCTCTCGGGCAGAGTCTTGCACAAGCAGAAGCTGGTATGCCTGTGTTTTGTTTTTATGTGCATGAGCTACAGTTAAGTCATTTTCTCTAGAACAGCCTGCCTCCCACAACTTCCAGTCATCACAACAGCAGAGTAACCACCACATTATTTTACAACACTGCTACAGTAGCTTTCTCCCTACCCAGTGAACCGTAGAGCTGTAAAACGCTCATTTGGAGTAGAGGGATCTGTGCCATCCAGCAGTCTGGGGGTAAAGCAAAGATGAGCTCTCCATAGTGCTGCTGGTAAGCTGTTCAACCATGGCATGGTTTACACAGCCAACCTTTTGAGCTCCCAGCTTCCTCTTACTCCTCCTCTGAGCACTGTGTGCTTTATTCACCAGCCTCAACAGATCCATTTGAAACGATTGTAACAGCGATGTAAAAGAATGCTGCCACATCCATCACCGGTTTGGAAACAAAGATAGCTAAAGGGGAAACCTTTCTGAAAGGAGACTGAGGCCATTTGTTGCAGCCAGGAGGAGAGGCCTGGGTTTTGGATGAAGCAGCTGCGACAAAATCAACAATAACCACCAATGGAAAGACACTTTGAGCTGATCCCGAATTCACAGTCAGCTAGCAAATACATACAAAATATAAAATGTTCAAAATAAAGCTCTTAATCCTCATGGTAGACGGTGTTACAGCAGCTTGGTGCCCACTGGGCAATAAATCAGACAGAAAATGTGAACCAGTCCTGGCTTGCCTGCCAAGAATAGCACAGAAAAGCAAGAACTAATTAAGTCAGTACTGTTTGGGCAAAAAACATTCAGTTCTTAAAATACCAAATGAAATATGCTTTGATTTTGGAAAAAAAAAAAGTACCAGTAAAAGAAAAAGAACACAAACTTGTGGTAAACACTACATTGATATTTGGTGTCATTTGCAGTACACAACGTAAATGCCAAATATTAAGCAGTGGGACACATTGCAATGTGAATCTGTTCATTCACCCTAAACACTGAAGGTCAGTCGTCTGGGTCTAGTTGCTGTGGCTGATTTTTTTTAAAATATCTCATTTGAATTTAATATTTTGCCAAATGTTTTATTTTATTTCTTTCTCAGGTGTATCTAAAATACTTATACTTACATCTCCACTTCGACTTGCAGTCATGTTATGGGGTTTGTAGTTTAATGAGTGTGTTTAAGAACAAGTTAAGAACCCTTTTTGCATCAGAGAAAAACAAATGTGATGGAGAGTGTGAGAGGCACACAAAAAAAAAAGCTTGAAGTCAAAGGTAGAGTCACATTCTTGAACATTTATTTTGATGAACAGATTTGACACGGTCTAAATGACTATCCCTGATAACAGCAAACTACAGGGATGGGAGCCTCAGGGAGAAGCCCCCGAAGGCCTCCCACCACATTCCTCATCTCCAGCCTAACGGGGGAGTCCGAACTACAGCTGCACTGTCTCTCTTTGAAACTTCCTTGAAGAGGCTGCCAAGCAGGAGAAAGACCATTGATGAGGGGGAAATAAAGACAATAGCTTTTAACGTTCACTTAAAATAAATTCGGCAAAATGGTCAATGCACAAGCAGGAAGCCGATGAAAACATGATGCCTGTTAGGGAGTGTATTAGTGTGAATGTGTATCAGCTAAATGTTTTCATCAGGAGACCCGTTGTGATGGTCATTATCCTACGTCACTTACTGTGCCATGGGACAATGCTAAAAGCATCCCAAATAAATTCTTAATGAAAGGACAATAACATCCTTTCACTGCCGCATTATTAGCTGGAACAGGAATATCTGCCTCAATCCATAAACATCCATCCGAGTAAATGTGGGTGCACGTTTTCCATTTCATAATGTGTGGATTTACACATTCCATGGAAAAAACACGTAACATATCAAGAGTTCCCCAGCAATGTAACTCCTATAGTGACCACGTGTTGATATAAGTCTTAATGTTAAACACAAAGCTTTTTTTCTCTTGAAAAAAGCCCATAAAAATATCTGAAATGTAACAAAATCTGGCATTGTGTGCTAAATCATGGGAACGAGCCAGTCATGCAAAACCCCAACTCAGCCACAGGTTTTAGCTTTAGAACAAACTAGTTTTTATCTACAATAACTCTCCTCTACATCCCAGGTATACTCAGGTCTGTAACTTTAAAACCATGTGATACAAACATGACTGTAAAATGAAAATTAAAAAGTTTAAAATATCAAACAAAGACAGAAATGATAGATAATAATACATGTTGTCCCTCAAAAGACTGCCGACAGGGAAGACGACGCTCCTTTACTGTGCGCACCTTGCTTTCGTTCTAACAAAAGCGAGGCTTCGGTCGAGCCATTCCAACAAAGGGCAGCAGACTCGGAATGACCCGTAACAGCGATGCAAACTGAACATGCCAAGCTGAGGCAGTGACCGAGGAAGCCAAATGGAGTACTGTTGACATCAGAGAGGGAATTTTCCAGTCTGGGAGCTCCAGTAGAGAGGAAGAGAGCCCTGCTGACTGCCTATTTAGTCAGAGGCACTCGAGTGGGTTTCTGAGCCAGTCCACCTCCACAGAGGTCCTTCAGGAGCGACTGCGGTCCTCTTGGGTGCCCACCAGCATTTTACTGTACAGCTTCTGCTGCTCTTCTTTGAAGGTATCTTTTACCTTTCCTCGCTTCAATCCTCCATCCCTGTGAAACAGTTTGAAATTAGTGACAAGTACTGATGAAGTGGCCAGTTATGCAGCTCACCTTACTACTTAGATTCTACCAGAACAGTGAAATGCAGACCCAATACACTGTATCGCAGACTTGCTGTTTATGCTGCAGTATACCAGAGAGGAGCTGGTCACCTTGATGCACTGCAGTACAATCCTATTTGACAATCTTTTACCTAACACTAAATTTTCAGTGTTTTAATAATATTTAGTTATTTTAACTGTAGTCCATGATGTGTCAAAGAGGTGTTCATTTCATCTCAGTGGTCATTTATGATGCTGCAGTTGGTGGAGTCACACCCATGAGAACAGATCAGGTCTCTGCCTTATTTTTGACTCATTACTGCACCTGTGCAGTAATGAGTCAAAAGGTGCACAGACAAGCACAGGTGTAAGTGATAATGTTGGTAATGGTGCCGAGTGATGTAGATGCCAGTGAGCAAACATGCACAATATCACGTAATGGAACCAGCACAGTAAAAAAAGCAATACACTGAACTGTGATCGATAAGTCAAAATGCCGCCTGTGAAAAAATATACTGCAAAATACTGGACAAATTTCCTCTATTATTTGTTATTAATAACATAGCAGATTTAGCTGTGACTGGTATATATTCTGCTCTTCCAAAACTACTCAGAGCTTAAACATTCTTTCAAAATGATGGTTGTTGCATTAAGTTTTCATAACAGTAAAAAACAGTAATATTAAGTTACACCACTGTTGAAACTCCAGTGTAACAACTGCAGTGACCATTTTTATCTCTGCATATTAAATCTTTTATATTTCTAGCATTTAGCCGTGATGTTATGGGACTTTGGCGAGTTGGGCAGGAATTTTAACTTGTCGTAGCAGGAAAAGCACTGGTGGAAATAAATAACATAAACATGGCTCTGTTGTATTAAAAGGCCCAATAAGCAGTCAGTGAGCATACGAGATACCAGGGCCATTTCACTAGATCACCTAAGTCGAATGCAGTTGTTATAATGTTTTTGATCACCTCTTCTTTTCATGCTACGCCATATCAAAATGTCTGATGTGAAAAAATGTGTATTTACAGCAGTCTGGTATGAAAAGCATGTTCACTAACCCCCGTCACTCGTAGGGTTTTTATGTGAAAGTGGCAGAAACCATTGAGCTGAATGGGTGTTATCTTACCACAAGAGGTCGACCAGTCCGCCTTGCCTGGCTATGGCTGCCTTCACACGATTGGCAAACTGTACAGCATCCTCACCCTCCTGTTGGAGAAGATTAACATGAATATAACAAAAGCAAACAAAACAGCTTATCGTTTCCGGTATTGCTATTGTCAACTATTAAAGCTTTGTTGGAGCACAATACACATCGTCACATTTCTTTTTTGTATCTGTATGATGTGAACAAGGCTGAATAAAACAATTAACTCTGCTAATATGTTGAATGTTTAATTTATCACAGATAAAAAAAACCCTTGTGTTAACCATGGAGTCTCACCTCTCTAGACATGGGAGGAAGGTACCACACGCTGCAGACGATGGCCCAGCTGCTCATCATACGCAACAGGTAGTTGACCATTCCAAACTTGCTGCTATTCCAGAAGGCGTCTCCAAATCGGGGATCATACTGTGAGGATCAAATGTACCAGAATCAAGAATCAGCACATATATTATGTCAAATAAACTGTAAATTAAAAGCCAAATCTGAAATGTTGATGGTTAAAATAACATCTGACAGAAGAAAGAAAGACACCACTCTCACCTTAATGGCCACAGGGTAGACTGTGGCACCAATCTCAAAACTGCCCTTCTTAAACATCATAACTGATGTGTTGTTGATGCAGGTGCCTGGAGATTAAAAGTATAAATGAACTGAGATTTATGAGGCTTAAAAAATAAAAAACAACTACATGGCTATAGTGTGATTATGAATCTGTATCTGTACAAGATCACTGAACAAGCTCACCTTCTGGGAAAATGAGAATGGGCAGTTTAGATTTATCTTCTACATGATCGCTCAATCTGCAATACAAGAAGCATGATGGTTATTAATAAAAATCCTATTTTTAGAAGATCGCCGGTTCGATTCCCCCAGCGGACCGGCAGAAAAATGTGGGTGTGGTGGAGTATTCCCTCCCCCTCCATTAGCTGGCTGATGTGCCCTTGAGCAAGGCACTTAACCCCCCCACTGCATGGTGCATGTTGCATGTGTGTGTGTTTCCCCAGTGGTGGGTTAAAAGCAGAGAATAATTTCCCAGTCTTGGGATCAATAAAGTAAATAAACTTAAACTTAAAACTTAAGAGAAAAAAAAGCAAAGGTTGTAATACTACCTTTTGGCCACTAGATGTCTGTCTTTGACTTCTGAGCGTTCGAACCAGACATGTGGGCAGGCCTTGACCATGGATCTTTGGATGACCCCCATCAAGCCACCATGAATTTGGCCAACCTGACACACAACAACACAAACAAACATGTAAACATCAACACATCTATCTCTGTGAGAAATGTCATTTCAACAGACAAGCAGCTGTCCCGGAAAAAGTGACCAATGTCAATGTCGCTTCCTGGAAGGAAGCAGTGTAGTTACCATAGCATAGCAGCCGTCACTGGCCAAGATGATGACATCAATGGGCGAGGTGTGGTTGGCGACACAGATTCCTCCATTCTTGGGTTTATTTTCACTGGAGATTGGAGACAAAAGGCTGTTAATGCATGCATCATGAAGACACTTCCTGGAGGATTTATTACCAAGAACTGAAACAATGTTGAGAGTGGATCAAGTGTCAGTGCACAAAGTGACAATGAAGAAAATAATATAATCAAATTGAGTCAAAATCATTCTTCGTTTTGGTTCACTGCCTCTCCCAGAGAAACAAAGCAGCCCGTGGTGGATATGTGAAAGTGTGACCCCCAGGGCATGCAGGACCTGAACATACCAGAGTCCACATTCCAAAGATAGAGTTACAATCTTAAATAGAGACAGAGCAACACTTCCTATGTCACTTGTGTATTTTTAGCCCCATCTAGAGGAATACATGTTAAAACAGGCTAGACCTGGATGGCAGACGTTCAGAAAAGAAACCACAAGAAATCATTTAAATCTTTGTCTCACCTGCCAGTACTTTATGTATCAGTGTGTTTTTTACCCCCCCAAATGAGTTTAAAAGATTAAAAGATCACATTTTTAAAGTGTGTTCGTCACTATAATCTTAATTAAGATTATGTTAATCTTGCATAATCTCCCACAGTAATGACAAGAAAAATCTGAATCGTCTTGAAAATGAATATTCTAATAAGAAACTGCTTCTAATTTGGTTGGCGCCTCAAGATATGAGCAAATACGTAATAAAACTTCCATTCAGATAAGATGAGCAATTCAACAATGTCCCTTGATCTCAAACTCGGATGATGTTTCAACAGTTTACTTTCAAATTCAGTCAGACTGGCAGCGCAGTTAACCAAAAACACCACCAGCTGTTCTACACAACAGTTGAAAGCTAAATACACAAAGCATCAACTTCCTCCTCCACATCCTGTTGCCTGTGACACCCTCTCTGTCAATAGTTTGATGTTCCTCTTAGACTATTACTCACATTTCAATAAAAATAAACCTCACTTGGAATAAAATCCTCACTACCATCATCAGCACAAACCACTGCACAATTTTTTATCCATTCAGGAAAGTGAAAGTTGTGAAGTGAATTCAGCTGCTCCAGACTTTGTGCTTTATGTTTAACATATTGCTGTGGCCTGATTGAAAGTGCCTTGGCTTTGTGTATGAGAAAGCATTACTGACAAGGGTTTTGTTCTTCACCTGGACTCATATGCCTGCTGCATGTGAATATGAATGTAGACAGTTTACCCTCAGGCACTCTCCCTTTCATACTTGCACTCCGGGTTCTCACATTTCAACTGATGTTAACCCTGGTTTCTGTTGTCTAAAGATAACTCCTCTGTCATTATGTAATCTCTGCAGACCCCTGTCCTGTCACGGCAAGAGGTCTGTGGTGGCTCATGCTTGACAAAGAAGAATAACAGGACTATATGAGCAAGACAAGCAGCATTTGAGTGGCTTGCAAATTATATTCCTCTGCATTCATTTGTACCACAATTCATGGCTCGCAGTTTCACGTCTTTTTTTTGTATGCCAAATGTCGTTACTTCTGCGACAGTGAACAAGCGAGCATGAGTGCAGAGCTCTGCCCAAATAGAATTTGATTTTCTTTAGTCATGCCAATGATCAACAGTGGCACTGCTACGCTTTCGTAACCAACCGTTTCACCAGAGGTGTGGCTACATGCAATGAGCGATTATGCAATAAGAAACAAATGAAATATGTCACATCTGTCAATACTCTTCTTGTCAAGGCACAGTACACAAAAGCAGAAAAGAAATTGAGAAATTGACCAAGATGTTGAGAAACTACATGGAAAACAAAGGTTGATGAGAAAAAAAGACATCTAGCGGGGATGATACAGAGCCAACACTTTGTCACATCAGGCAATATAAGGAAGCGAAAAGGTTACATGTTGTAAACCAACATTAATATATTTTAAATATTTGCTTCAAAATCGCAACAGTTTAAGGAAACCGTTCTGGCTACTTTATGGATTATTGTTTTGCTATTATTTCTTATTCATTATTACTATGAGTCATGTTCATCTGATCTAATTAGATCATGCATGAATATCTCCTGTGTTTGCATACAGTCTTTCAGGGCCTGAACCACCTCGCCCACATCTTCCCCTTTACACATCCTGTCCTAATGTGATATGGATTTTAAACACTTTACCAGAAAGTCTGCTATCACTGTGTGAGAATTCCACTGTTTAACCGATAACATATATCGTTCTAGCCCAGGGGTCGGCAACCTTTACCACTCAAAGAGCCATTTGGACGCGTTTCCCACAGTAAAGAAAACACTGGGAGCCACAAAACCCCTTTGACGTGTCAAATAAAATAACGCTGCATATAATGTTTTTTTTTGCCTTTATACTATGTACAAAAAAGCGATAATGTGCTGCATTTATGAAATAGCTGAACGACTGCAGAGAAAACAAAATGACATTTCTGCGTGCAACAATAACATTTTGAAGTGGGTTGAAGGTACTTTCAAGTAAAATTCTCAATGTCTATTGGAGTCCTTCTTGCATTTATGAAAAAAACACCAAACTTAAATTCTCCACCAGCAGCAAGGTGAAAAATACCGTCCACTCTCTGCGTGCCGTCAGTCTTTTACTGACGCGTGCAGTCAGCTGTCAACCTGAATAATAAAAGGACTATTTCACTGAACAATGAAAAAATATGAATATATGCTCAATAATAGGCAATTAAATATTAATCAAACGTGGTTAATGTGATTTCTGCTCCTGAACCTCAGCGCAGAGCGTCTGCA
The DNA here is from genome assembly GCF_017976325.1 of Chelmon rostratus. NCBI lineage: Eukaryota > Metazoa > Chordata > Actinopteri > Chaetodontiformes > Chaetodontidae > Chelmon > Chelmon rostratus. Next base: position 25,632,441 of record NC_055662.1, on the reverse strand, counting down.
CATCAGCGCTGTGCGCCGTCACCTGCATCGTATACGCAGGATCGTAAACTGTCATCTAAATAAAATACTTTTTAGTTAAATGCTCATTCATTATTTTCGGGAGCCGCATCAGAGGGATGAAAGAGCCACATGCGGCTCCGGAGCCGCGAATTGCCGACCCCTGTTCTAGCCCAATCAAAGCTACCAGTCACATGACTTTTAGAGGTGTTGCGCACATTACCTGTCATGGTAGGTTATAATGGCAGTCAGAGCTCTGACACATATTCTGTAGCACATCAAATGGACTTTCTCACTCAGAAAGTTTTTAGCCCTGCAAGAAGGAGCATACAACAGCATGATTTGTGTGTCAGGACGGCAAATTTCAGATGATCACATGCAGGGATCTGAGCTGATATCTTTGATTGATGAAAACAAACCAGCTTGTCGTCAGGCTTACCTTCCGTTTGGCAGAAGTCCAACAACAGAGGTGAGGAACACAAGGAGGCCCACACCAGTGAAGGCAAGTGTTACCCTGATGGAGAGACAGACAAACAGGTTGCATGTAATCCTTCAACAGAAAGCACAGACAGGAGGGATTTAATGTTTTGGGTTAACGCATTTATAACTAATTTGTCTTTTAACTGGAATTTGAATCCTAGAACATGATCCTAGGCCACAAAGTTTCCACAGGCTTTCACTGAGAAGAGGAACCACTCAGATAACATGTAAAGGTCATGAGTAATGTAATCCAGGGGAGCAGTGTTCTTGTTATTTATTAAAAGTATCACGCTCTCCTCTACTGCCCATGGTGACTGATAATAGACTCCAGGACCAGCACGAGGGCATACGAGGCGGCGCTAAGATGGCCAACAGGTCAACTTAAAACTGAATGAATCAATCATCCAGGTTTGCTCATTAAATTGGGCAGGGATTACACAAACATCAGAGAGGTGAAGGTTTCGTGCTGGTGAGAGAGTCAGGCCAATATTCAACTGGACAGTTACTGAATGAGAGAATCTATTAGCTGGATGGGAGACTAGAATGATGTCTGTCTGTGTAGCCGTGGCCTGATTCGTCTCCCCACTGGCAGCTGGAAATGAGCCAGACAGGCTTAGCACTGAGTCACTGTCCCTGTGCCTCTCTAAGCTGACCCTGAATGAGGATCTCCCTCTTTAACTCAGTGCATGTGCCAGCATTTTATGTGAGTCTCAAACCCCATGCAGCGTGCCCAAATCTATGAATCTTCACAATTGTTTAATAAGGCTGCCTGCAGTCGCTTTACAAAATGTTGTTAGCATAACATCAGCTCTTTCCCATGTCAATTCACCACAACATTTATCTTATGATCACACTGAGGTCAAGGAAGCTTCGGTCAAGCCAGCAAAAAAAAAAAAGGATCATGTGACGATTTAAATGGAAATTAAGACACATTTCAGTCCTGGAAAATATGGAATATAAAGTCTGTTGACCTATTACAAGGTAGTGTAAATGGATGGTTTAAACTCTCACCACACACAGAGAAAGCTCAACAATTTTTGAGACTTCTATAAAAGAACTCATTACATAAAGGCTACTTATAGCGCCCCCCTGCTAAACCCTTAATTCACAGAGCCATTAGTGAAAATAACTGTTTTCCCTCATTGTCTCCTGATGCAGCAGCATCTTTGTGCAACTGGGTTAGCTCGCTGACCAGAGTCTGTCGCTGTACGACACATTTCCTGTGCTGCAGTACTCACAAACCATGTTTTACTGACAGCACTGTTGAATGACTAATATTGTAATACTTGTACTAGTGTCAGTGTCAAAGTCAAATTCTGGTACAGTATACCCTTGTTTTTCGCAGGGGTTACGTTCCAAAAAGAACCCGTGACAGGCAAAATCTTTGAAGTAGTGAACAGAAGGCTTCAAATTGCGGAGATTAGCACCGCCCACCACGACCCGAGTAATTGGATTAAACGGGAGAAAATTAAAAATGATTATGAAAAAAGTACAGTCGGACAAATAGTGACTCAGGTGTATTTCACTGCTCTTCAGACTGAGCCGCTGCATCCTGACTCCGCTCTGCAGTGTTTTCTTCTTTTGAAGCCCTTGGTGCAGGTGTGTTTGTTCGGGAGAAGAACATAGTGATAGGCAAAACTCGAAATTGCAAGAGAATTTGCACGTACGTAATGTAAATTTGGCAAGCTGTTTTACGTACGTGTACATATTAAACTGCAACGTTATTGACGCACAGGTAGAGAAGAAGCGGAGTGACTTGAGTGACCAATCAGAATGCAGAACACAATGCACGATGCAAATCCGTGAAGTAGCGAAACCATGAAAAGTAAACCGCGTTATAGCGAGGGATCACTGTACAATGTATTCTGGGGGGCATTGCACAAGGGGCTAAATTTCCATTCCAGGCCCTGTCTCAATGTGTTTTTTCTCTAAAGCTTGTGTGGAACAGGTCACTCTTCTAATATCAAAAAAGCTCTAATACCTGAGAGGCAGCAGGAAGCCGTAGCGGATCAGCAGGCCCAGCCCCCATAGGACGGTCAGCCTCAGGCTGATGTAGTGGAAGTTGTTGTTGCTGCGGGTCAACAGATTCCAGGACTCCAACTCCTCAGCAGAGAACCTCTTGGTCACTTCATCATCCATGATGCTCTCCACTCCTCTCCGAGCAAAATAGAAGATGTCGGACATCTCAAACTCAGGGGATGAGTCCAAGTCTCTGTTGCTGCCGCTCCGCCGGATCTCCTTGATTTCCTCCTCCAAAGAGGTGGGCTCCTTGGCAATGATAGCTGAAGCGATCCAGAGACACAGGAAGTCAGCAATACTCGCCTCTAAGGCCTTGACCACACTTTAACGGATATTATTTAAAACTGAAATTTTGTGTTGTGGAATCATGAGCTAAGAACGTCTCTCATGTCTCCCACTGGTCCATGATCTTCTCTCAGAGGTACATGCTGGAAAGTGATGACAGCTTAACTAGTGAAGATACACCAGAGATAGCAGAAGAAGAGACACTGGATAACTGTGACTGAGGAGGAGGAGAGGAGACTCTTACAAAATAAAACACTGGCATCTTTAACTGGCCTCATTGCACAATGAAGCTGATGCATTAATGCCATCAACAAAGCAACAATGAGTATTCACAAAGTGAGGTAATGACATTATCATTTCCCCAAATGATCCATTTTACACGTACACACAGATACACGGCAACAGAGTTTTGAAAAATCTGCACTTTAGAAGATGTTTTTAAAAATCTCTGTTTTAGTGAACTAAATTGCCTTTTGCATGTGAACGAGAGGCCCAAACGCAGAGGAAAATATTTGTTTTACACATATCCGTATACGTGTAGACGGAGTCTAAAACAAATACACTTACTGAACAAACTGAAAGCAAATCTTACCATTTGAGTAGGGTTTGTACAAGGGGTGATTCTTTTCTTTGGCTCCTCTCTCTATCCTAAGTGTGGCCCACTACAAAAGGAAGAACGGAGGGTGTGTAAAAATACGACAGTGACCCAAAACACATGGAATGCAGCATGTTCATGTTACTTCACTGACAAAAGCAATAACACAGTTGTGCTCAGGTTAGCTGTTGCTTATTGTGAGGCTGGAACACAGTCATAAAACATTTAGAAGAGAGTTCAGACAACATGAAAACATTTCTGTAGCAACCAGCTGCCACTATTAGCAAACTGCTGCAACGTCTTTGTAAATAAACATTCAAGAACATCAATCAGCACAGCACGTTCTTCATCGTGATCAGACCCACAACTGCTTACTGCTTAAGTTTTCTGCCGATGATCTCTGTGGCCTGGTTGTTAATGTTGTAAACTATCTGGGTACAAAACTTCATGAAAGTTGAGGAAACAATATTCTGAACTGTCATAAGTTAACACACATCGTTTATCTGTGACCACAACTTGTTCTAACAGTTATATCTCGCTTCCCCTGCTTCAGTATGTAGAATTTTGAGTGCACTCTGCATGCTGAGACAAAAACAAACGAGTTGTGCCTGGTGAGAGGCAGGAAAAGGACATAGTGTTCTCGCAGGAAGACAAGCATGGAGGATCAGGAAAGTATGGTACTGGATGTGTTTCACTTTACCCACACTGTCAGACTACAGCACATGACAGCTCTCCAGCTTGTCTGGATCAGTCAATCATAGGGAATGAACTGACAGTTTGATAAAGCTGACTGTTCGTACAGTCAGATACAGTAGTGGTGGGCCTGCCTGTTAATACATGCCAGAAATGCTGGAGTTTGCCTGGAGCACTTGCAAAAAAAAAAATTCCAAGAATGTCTGGCGACTCAGTCATGCTGTCTGCACCTGACTTTTTTACTCACTTTACTTTAACTGAAAGCAAACATGTTATGTAACTGAAAAACGTCTTGTCCGTATTTAAGGGATACCTGAAAGCAACTTGAAAATAAACATAATTTACCCACTTTCTATAAAGCAGACTATTTAAACACTGAAGATATTTAGCACACAGCACTGACAGGTCCATTTCATTATTAATGCAACTCATCTTCTACTCAAATAGCATATGCACACAGACCACGAGCCTATCTAGCATTTATTTTGCTTTCTTTTCCAGCATGTCATGACAAGTTATATCACTGAGTCGGCTTATTAAAATACAGTAATGGCTCTTTGGGCGGAGAGAGGAGGAGCACAGAGCCGCGTGTCAAAGAGGAGGTTTTCACTTATTTATCCCCTATGAAGGATGACAGGTGTGGGATTACAGCACAAATACCTGTCACTTAAGTGAACATGAAATAGTGATGCTTGTCACACTGATGGGCTGCGAACAGCAACAATAACTTGCTTTTAGCAACTAGTTGCAAAAACAAAATGCCACTGTCAGCTTTTTGTTGAACTGATGCAATCAGATCTTGAATTATTACTTGGATTCATCAAGCCTGACATGGAGACCTACTTGAGCAATGAGACGTATGCAAATCGTACAAACCAGAAAACACTGTTTCAGCTTTATACAGTCTGTACTCCATCTGTCCTTTGACCTTTTCTCTAAATCTAATGGGCGGTATTGGAATCACGAGCTAAGAACGTCTCTCATGTCTCCCACTGGTACAAGATCTTCTCTCAGTGGTACAAGCTGGAAAGTGATGACAGCTTAACTGGTGATACACCAGAGTTAGCAGAAAAAAGACACTGGATAACTGACTGGAGTGAAAAAGGAGAGGAGACTCTTAAAAAATAAAATACAGGGATCTTTAACTGACCTCATCGCACAATGAAGCTGATGCATTAATTCCATCGCTGCTGATTCAAACTCATTCACAGAAAGTGAAAACTGGAGCCATGTCACAGACAACAGTTACTGACAAGGTCTGTACCACCGTTTTCTCCACTTACATAACAGGGGAAAAAAGCCCTGCGGCTGTGAATTAATCTGTGAGTACACTGGCGAATGGCTGGATGCTACAGACCAGCCTAAAGCCTGCACCTGACCAATGCCCTGAGATGTGCATGTGAAGCCAGCAGATTTCTAACTTACTTCACCAAAACCGCAGCTTTAAAAATACATTTTACACAAGTAACTGTTTTGCAGAGGCAAAAATTACCTGGTTTAAATAGCATGAAAAGAAATGTGCAGCCACAGCAGAAACAGGCTGTCCTTAAAGAATAGAGTCAACAACTTTTACAAACTGTTGTTTGCTCAGTAACAGGACGTTTGGCAGGAGAAGGAGACTTACATTAAACTGAGACCTGGCAAGAAAAGTAACACACCTTCAGATGTGCTGTTATGTTGTTCAGCTTCAACCCAAAAATCGAATCATTTATCATTTACTATGACCGACACATCACTTAAAGTCAACATTTTATGATTCCTCGTCACTTCAAATGAACAGAAAGCAGCGGGCCTGCATGCAGCAAGCTCTTACCTCAAAGATCTTTAACAAGGTTTTCATGTAAAGACGTCGGATGCCGAAGGACACCCCAAAGATGGCAGGTACGATAATGAAGACCAGCAGCAGGGTGAACCACACGGTGAAGGAGATGCCCAGCAGGATGCACACCAAGTTGTCGAAAGGGTTGAAGAAGAGCTCCATCTTGACGTCAGGAGGGCGATGAACTCTATTGAACAGTTGAAATCAGAGGGCAGAGCAGATGGCAGCGGAGGAACAGCCCTCCACCTCCTGGCCCCAAGTGGCCCTTATCTTTTGTCAGAAAAAGGCCTTCATCAAGATAACTAGGGGATGGAGCTTCTCCTCACATTGAACAGAGAATCAATGCAAGTATAAGTGACCATCTTGAGGCTGCCCTCTTGGGCGATATCAGTGAATTTCATTATTCCCCCAATCAATCTGCTTCTGAATCTCAGCTGCATTCAATTCCAGGACAAGGAAGGTCAGGTCTTTAAAGCGGCTGGGATGAATTGACAGCAGGCCCTTGCTGCAGATGTTCTTTTGCTATTAGAGCAAATCTTCCCGCTGGTCAGAGAGATGTAAACAACGAAACGAGAACAACTGGGCACAGCAGGTGGTTTCCTCTGGTCTGGGGCTCCGCAGCTCAGTGTCACACAGATCTGCAAAGATGCACAAACAGACGATCAGAGTCATCCACGTCACAACAATACGTCCTCTATGACCCGTGCACAAACAGTGTAATTTAATAACGCAAGGCACAAAACGTGTCCTCGTGGCACGAACCTCTGTGTAGCTTTTTAAATGCCGGTGAACAAAGTTAACGCTAGCCTCTGTCTTTGATGAAAACAAACGGATGCCTCTAATCATGGGAAAGGTTGATTAGTGGTCATGTGTCCCTTTTCCGTGAAGGGACAGACAAGTTTATAAGATAGCGTTACTGTTATCATCCACGGTGCAGAGATAACGTTAGAGGCCCTCCGTCCTCATCCCCTCTGATGATGCAGCAGGACGGCTAACGAGCGACTCCATCCCGAGGAAAACCACACTGGGTTAGCTCGCCTCATCACTACAAAAGGTTACCAGCCGACGCTTGCTTGGATAATTTAGCATCTTGTTAACCCCCACAAAAAAGGTAATTAATCAGAAGCACAACCTAAGCTGGCGGTGGGTCGCGAGCCTCAACACTCCTGTTCTCACGCGGACGATTTAAAAGTCTAAAGTTAGCTTGTGGCCTCCCGAGCTAACGGTTATGCTAAATTTTGGTCTCCTGACGCGCTCCACCTCGCTCACAGCTAGCTGCTGCGGCTCAGCCCTCGAGAGGACCGTCCGGGTGTTAGATGAAATGCTGAGCCAACCTTTTTGTTCTAAGCTTGGACTCGTTACGTGAAGTTGGTATCTTACAGGCTATTCTTTCTAACCACCGGTTAACGTTTACACAGTTTAATGTAGTTGATAGTTCACCAACCTTCAGTCACGTCCGGCGCCGGTACAGTAGGGTTTCTGTGGTCAGTCAGATGTCTTTGTCTCGCGGACTATAGCCAAACTCCACCCGGCGGACAACATGGGCAGACAACGGGCGGCTCGATGCTGGCTACGTATTTGAAACAACCAGCCTTCAGCCGGACTCACACAGCACACGAAATTCTGCTCTGACACCTGGTGGTCAAAATGAGCTACTGCATCGGCAATCTAAATTAGCTGTATAAAAACGCCTGACCGCTAGTAGCGCTGTAGAGCAATGTTTTGATGAGCGGGCACACACGTGATGTTTTGCCACAGTTGCTCCTCAAAGTGACAAAGGCAAACATCGATCTGTAAGAGATGCGATCACATTAGGGAAAAAAAGTGTCAAAATCCTATTATCCTATATATTCAAACACAATGCAGCAGGGTGGTCAATGGGCTGTTTACACCCCCATGAGGTTTTTTTTTGTAATTTGTAGGTGAACCAACAATTTAAAGCATTTGGCACTGACATACAGGGATAACAAAAAACTTTTTTATTCACACATTTACATCCATGTACAGTCTTGTCAAGTAATTCAAACAGTACTGAATTTTGGCACAGCATTCAACCTTTGACCCCAAATTAATATGCCTATCCCACAAAAAAAAACTCAGTTGTGTTTCATATTTATAGTCTATTTCAAGATGTTTTTATAGCCACTCTGAAAACACAAATGCGCAATCAACGGCCATCATATTTTAATTGGATGTCAGGTCCCGGGGACAGTCCACCTGTCAGACTTGAGGACGCTCAGGCCTCCACTGCTCTGACACAAGCATCAAGCGTGGCTCTCCAGTAGAGCCTCAAAGTCTGGGGAGCAAACCATTTTGTGTTTGACGTTTCCTAATACAGACAAGTCACCTGTTCTTCCCTCAGAACCAATAGAGACCAGCTCCTGAGAATTAAAAAATTATTAATTAAAAAATCCTGATACAGTCTGGAGACAAACAGACAGAACGAAAGACACATCAATAAATATACGACTATCATACCTGAAGGAAAGAGCACGATGTTCCTAGAGACACATCAAGTGTCACTTGTCCCAGTATGAGCTGGACCCGGCCAGACTTCCTAACCAGCATCTTTCCTATAAGACCCTCCCGCAGGTCTTTCAGATTGCAGCTGTTGTCTTCAGCTTCCTCCTCCTGTTTAAAATCAACATACCGTTCACAGCCTCAGTATCATTCTACCGTATATTTAACCTGTAGAGGACAACAGCAGCATCTACCTGAGGCTCTGTTTTCAGAAGCACAGACTGTCCGTCTGCTGACTGCACCTCCGTTTTCACCGGCTTGTGCTCTGTGGTCGGGGGCTGGCCGGGCAGCGAGTCAGGCAGCTGCATGAAGAACAGCTCCTCCCCTTTGCTCAGACTCCATCTATGCAGCAGGTCAGGCAGAACTTCAGGCTCAGGGAGAGGAGGCGGCTTGAAATTTCCCTCCACCTTCTTTATTTCAGTTTCCTCTGGCTCCTGTTTCACTGAAGTGCAGATAACGTGTGTTTGGAGAGAGCATAAACGTGTTCGTCTTTTATTCCCTGCATTCACAAACTGTTGAGTTGGACCTTGTAGTTTTATTTTGTTGCAATACATTAACACTGATGAGAACAGCCTTTCCCAAGAAAATGAAGCAATGGAGTCAGAATGACAAAGGTGTTGTCAGTTTTGGTTCATGCTGCTTTCAGTAGCCTGACAGCCATGAACTGGTAGCTGACTGGTTAATTTTGCATGGAGTCTCTAAGTTATTCACGTTCTGGAAGATTTCAATGTTGTGGACAAATGGAAGAAATTCTGGTCAAATATCATCTGTTTCTGGACCCTCCACCAGGAGCACTGCAGACAGCAGCCACAAAACCGGCTGCAATGTAGTCCCTCTGTGCATTTGTGCAGTCAATGTACGTCCACTAAAAGTGCTTGTTTTCGCCACTAACAGGCTCAGATTATTATTCTAAGTGTACGGAAAGCATCCCTACAGAGACAGACCTTTCTGTAAAAGAGTAAGATCCTTCCTACTTAACCAGAAACAGCCACTATCTCGCTCTCACCAAAGCCACCAGACTCCATTCACACAAACAGTAATTTCATCATCCAAAAATAAAACTCACCTGAACCTTCCTGGTTCGTCATTAGACTGTGCCACCTTTGGCTTAGTCAAACTAAACCCTTAACATCAGAGAAGCTTTCAGCTCATCTTTCTTCTCCTCAAAGTGTTTTTCAAAGCGTTTAGTCGCAGCATCTCTCAGTGGTATAACACAGGCTCGAGGTCCTGAACTAGCTCTCTGAGTTCTTGGTCCTCTTGCTTACTTAATTATTTACTTATTTATTTATTATTGTTTTACTGTCCCTTGGATCATGCTCTTATGTTTTCTTAGCATGCTCTTAACAGGTCTTATATTGCCATTTCAGTGATATTTAATAACTTTTATTTATTTTATTTATTTGTTTTAGTCTTTTAACCATGATCAGTGAGCTGCTGGGAGTACCTGTCAATGTCTGCTGTTAATCTGTCTTCTGTATGTGTTCTGTGTTTCTAAATGTTGTGCATAATGTTTGAGATGCCCTCTCCAGACTGCAAAACAAATCTACCTACGGGTATCAATAAAGTTACCTTGACCTCTACCACACTGATTGGCAGCACATGTGTCTAAATCATCTGAGTGACGGCCTCAACCCATCACACTGTGTTTATGCAAATAAACCTCTAGACTGACATGAGTAACAGGTTATTCTCAGTGGTTAAGCGATTAACTGTTACATCACTAGTCTGTAGTTACCTTCAACGGGAGGCTCCATGGATTCACCGTCCTCCTCTTCCTTTTCAATTTTAACAGTAGCTGTGCTAAATTCCTCCGTGAATCCCCATCCTGACACTGCAAGAGGAAGCTGGACGGGGCAGCTCCTCTGCTCGCTCTTCAGGAAGGGATCGTCTATAAACTAAAAGAATAGAGGACAGGTTAATTGATGGAAAATGCAAAATGAAACTACTTAATGCGGATGAGTGACATCCGAGAGACTTGCATTATCTCTCTCCAGACTGCGCAGAATCTCTTTGGTCTCTTCCTCCGTCTCCCGCTTCTCCTTTTTAATATTGATGATGGGCGAAGGTCCCACGCTCGGAGCTTCCCTCTCACTTTCAAAGCCACCTGTGCGTGATACAGGAAAAAAAAAAAAAAAACCTCAGCCAAAGCCAGCAGTGCGGAGCGAGCTCTCATCCAGCTAAACTCTTACTTCTCTTCTTCATCATCATCTCCGCGGGCCCCTGTTCAAAAATAGAGTGGGACTGGATGAACTCCAGGCGACCTCGGCCCCTGCCTCGCTCTCTAGGACCTCGACCTCGATCTCCATCCCTCCTCTCCCTCCTCTGCCCGCCGTCAACTTTCATTCTGTTACGACAAAGTTGTCAGTCAGAAAGATCCGTTTTCATATACAGACGTTTTCTGTCTACATCAAACATGAACTTACTCCTCCTTGGCTTTCCGGCCGATGATGTTCGGTGTAAAAGTTTTCTGCCAAATAAAACACAAAAACTATGATTAAGCATGTGAACAAATTACAAAATAATGAAAAAAATGTCATATTTATAATAATAATAATAATATATTAGTTTTGTGACAATGCAACTCAGTGCGTTACCTTCTTCACTCCTCCCAGGGTGAGGTCTCTAGATCGCATTGTGGGGAGGCGGCCGGGAGAGATGGCGGCTGACGGCCGGCGGCCCGCCAGCAGCCCTGCACTGCTCCCTGCGGGGGCTGGCACACGTTGACCACTGGGGTCACCTGAGCCTGAATCTGCCATCCTAAACTGGGGACAGTGTGTGTGTGTGTGTCAGCCACCCACGTGTGCATGTTTAGATTGTAGATATACTGGCTTGAACAAGCGCACAGTTGTTGTGCAGACGTCTTTCCTGAGCAGCTAATAATGCATCAGTCAGATTGTTCTCAGCAGGGTATGAATAAAGTTTAACACTTAAAAATATGCAATATTGCAAATATCTTGTGCAATAGTACTTTTTTTTTTTTTTTTTTACTGTTTTTTATATTTATTTTTCTACTGTGTGCATCTGACTCATGTTGCAATTCAGTATGGCAATAATTATTTTTTGGCAATATTAATCTTATACTTTGTATGTGATGTACATATAAATAGTTGATTTTTATTCTGTATCAATTTTTATTGTCTCTTTTATTCCACGCTCTCTGTAACAATTTAATTCATCCGTTTTGGGACTAATAAAGATCTTATCTTACTTAAGCAGTGAAGAGTGCTACACTTGAGTAACCTACATGTCCTGACAAATTAATCTGGAGAAAATATTCTATATTAGAGAATAATATTTAATAATTGACTTTTTGTGCAGTATTTATTTAGCAGATGATCTGAAGATCACTTGCAATAATCTCAGGTTTCAATCCCAACAGCACATGATGTTATTACATAATGTAAAAAGTTGGAGAACATCCGAGAATTTAGATAAAACGCAGTTACAAACATTCACAGCTGCAGCATTTGCACGTACAACAGCAGGTACAGAATAAATCAACATTATATATGTTGCATCAATTATTCCTCTGGGCCTCACAGCAGCGCTTCAGTACACAACTGGCAGCAATTTCCATCGTAGCAGCCAAATGACCACTTGAAACTTTAACGCCAGAGTGGTTCGAAATACTTATCGATGATTTATCGATCGTTTTCGGCCACATCAGCCAGAATTCAACAACACGTGGCCAAATCAAAACACGAACACAAGGAAACAGGAGCAGGATACTGAAGTTTAACGCTCACAGGAAACACATCTGGCGCGCTGCTCTGCTCCAAACACTCACGTGATGTTTCCTCGTTTGTCGTCGTTAGATGTTGATCCCCGTCGTGTCAGAGAAGAGACATTACAAGTTGTTTTCTGTTAGCGCTGTGCCGGACTCTGCGTGATGAGCGCCGCCATGACACTTCCGCAGTGTCATCAGCCTCCGCGCTCACGCGGGTCAAACGTGCGCAGAGGCACGCGCATAGTGTACGTTTACTGTCCATAACTATTATAATTGACGTGCCTATGGAGACGTTTTCTCGGCTATACATAAATAAATCACGAGTTTATAATAAAACAAGAATAATAGGCAGTTTAGAGGAAGTCTATAATATTCAATATAATTTCTGTTAATTATAATTAACATAATTTACTACTACTACTACTACTACTAATAATATAAACTCTTTAAGATGAATTAAGATGAAGCACAATTTACCTGTCGGCCAAATAAATACTGTTCTCATGGGATTTGGCTTCTACATTGTAATGGATAATAGTAACTGTCTATATTTCCCAGTTGTGGTGCCACAATTGATTTACAAATTGCATATGGTTGTGTGCCACTTGTAAGGATAGTATTATTTTGTAAGTTATGTCTTGCTTGAGTGGTGTCACATACACAAATGGGAAATTATGCCTTTGAATGGGTTATCATGTGATTCACTGTGACCATTTTCTAAGAATGTGTAAATATCAGTTATGTGAATAAGGCTGAAAATTTACATCAAAGACAGACATTATGCAAAGCAGCCAACCCTGCCATTCTCCTCACTCCATTGACAGTGGCATGTAGTGGAGTTCTACACTGTGACATAAAACTTTAAAGCATTATTGTTTTCTTATTCAACTTTGGAAAAAAAATCATCTAGATTACTTTCAGAATCCAGAACTGTGTTCTAATAGAACTTATGTGTGTGTGTGTGTGTGTGTGGCCATGTATTACTCATGATCCAGTGGTTTTAAGTATGAAGTTTGCTGACTTCATGGCTGGATTAATCTGTTTGGAAAAAAAATTGCTCTTGGGCCCTTTTTTGGTAGGTTTACTTAAAACCACTTAATCTATGAACATGTTTTTAATGTGAGCTCAGGACTCTGCAGGGTTTGCCTTGGTTAAAAGAAGCAGTAGTAATTTGTTAGTACAATTTCCATATGTGCATATGTGCAAGTAATTAAATTACCAAAATGCAGTTGGCACGCTATGATCTGGGACTTTTGGAGCCCCCATGGGTCTGCTTTGCCTGTTTGGAATGCCGTAATGTTAATGACAATAACAATCCTGTCCTGCTCCTCTGTTTGACGAAAAGCACCTTTCATTACTAAAGTAATACAAACTTGATTAATCATGACTTCAGGGCAGGAAATAAAACATGTGAGATATTTGTGATTATCTTAGAGGAAAGAAGCGGAGATAGCATCTTAAAAAATATTACAAACAATATTATTTGACATCTTAGAACAATTTGCACATGGTGCCAACAACACATGAGAAAAGATTAGTTAAGAGCCACATGGTACAAATGGGTTTTCCAAAGTGATTTTCCAGTCACATCTCCTGGGATATTTGAAGGCATGAACTGAAGCCCTCAGTCTGAGCCGACCAGTGAGGCACAAGCAGCGGATCTGAGCAGCTGTCTGTGTGGCACCTATAAGGATATTATTTTTTTGCTATGCCGGAGTCTATTGCTTCAATATTGTGTTTATTTCTGTTTAACAATTAAGCTTCATGTACCACACTCACCACTAGGTGGCAGAGTAGCCAGTTTTGGGGTGTGGTGCTACAGACCAAAGAGAGCGCGTGTGTCTCATTGCTGCTGTGCTAAGGCATGAAAACTCTGCAGGGTTTTGCTGTTGAAGCAATAAATGAGCACTTTTTCTACCTGACTAATGCCTTCGTTGCTTGAGTGGTAGAACAATTGTTAGTTTGTAATTTTCTTTACAAATATGTGATTTTTGCAGATGTACACTGATGTTTGTGTAGACCCGATTGGATCATCGGCACCATAATATCCTGAAAAAATATTATTTCCTTATTTATGCTATCCTCTTATTGTTCACTGATGAATGTCTGATGTTTAAAATTATTTATAATCTTCCTCCCTCCCCTCTTAGAGGATGCCGGCCTATCCAGTGCCAGTGCCAGTAGGACTAAAGCATCTAGGGGTGACTGGGTACTGCAACTCAGAAAGACAGCCTTTGGTCAGTCTGCTTTCTCTCTGGGACCTTTGCGGAGTTTAAAAGCGGCTCCATGCTGTGTCACCTCCAATGATTGCCTTCTATTTATCATACTGATTTTATTTATTATCTGCCACTGATGGACTTTCATGTAGGCCTAATGTGCTGTTTTATATGTATGTGCAGTTCTGTGGTTGTTGTTGTCTCCCTGCCCTGGGACAACATTATGTAAATGCTGCTCGCTAACTCTGGTCAATGAAGAAGTGTGTTGCACATAATTAAAAGTACTCTGTGAGTACTTTTAATTATGTGCTTTCCCTGCAAAAATAAACGATAAGATAAATTAAGTAATTTCAAATGTTGTCATGAAATTCTCATCAATGCACACAAAGAAAATGTATAAGCTGCTCATGTTATTTCCATTAACATCAAGTCAGAATTAGGCTTCTTGTGAAATTTGTCCATAATTTGGTGCACATAGATTTGTATGAAGAAATGCAAATATGATGCTTAAACTTCTGTTCAGTGCATGTTGTTCTGGTACCATCCTGCATCTGCACCAAAGGAGCAAGAGGGAGAAATAAATCCCTGCTCCAGGCTGCTATTGACTGGCCAGGCATCCACTCCAGCCTGGTGGTGTCTGATCAGAGGGTGGGTTGTAGTGATGTTAAAATACTCTTTGGTATCATTGACATGTAAGAGGTATTGTCATTTTTAGCACATCACAAATAGTTGATGTAAATGGGGCCAAATTCTGTTCTCAGCACACAGCCAGCCCTGCCCTAACAAACTGGCTATTCCCACCTCTGGAGCTGAGAGGGTTATTTGGACAGAAGCAGGCCATCATGGCATGACTAATGATGGATGATTGCAGTTTAATTACATTCTGAGGGTATCACTTATCTGCGGCTGGGTAGAAATAAATGAAGCTTTTCAATACTGCACACAGCCTGTGGAATTATGGCAATACATCTTTGTCAGCTTTCAAATACAAATATGACGTGTTTGTGAGGGGACTGCACTCTCACTATCAGTTTATCCCTTTGTTATCTGTCTTTATTCTATGCACATATCCATTGTTTTAGCAGCAGATTATAGCCATTAATCTGGGAAGGGTCTCTTTAATCTCTAACAAAATCCTAAATTAAGTTCTCCCCTGAGGTTGAACGAGTGCAAAAACATCCCTCTGAAAACGAATGCAAGTGGAAATCTGCTTACTCCGGACTTAGGTGGTGGCATCCCTCGCCTCCGGCTGGGCTGGGGGGAGATGGCCTGTGGAGTTAGTCCATATGGCATAACAGTTGGCACATGTATATTTTTTGAGGTCTTGATGGTGCTCTATGTAATTTACTGGGGCATCACTCAGCATAATCTCTTTAGCCAGTGGAGTGTGTAAAAAAAAAAAAAAAAAAAGCTTCATTTCTGTCCTCACAGCCCTCGTGTCCATACTGTCTCCACATCTGAGAGGTGACATGAATGCAAGCAGCTGAGTGTTCAGTCTACATTAGAGTGTGTGGATTTTGTGCCTCGGGGCAGATTTACTAGCGAGTGATGTGTGTTGCGTGTGATTGGCTGGTGAGAGCATGATGCTGACGAGGTTGACTGTCTCACTGTGGTCACACTCCAGTTGGAAATTTATTTATTTTTTAGGGTTTGAATTCATCCCGTGTAGCTGCATATATGAGTCAAGTAAACATCATCCTCAGAGCCCACAGCGAGAATGAGACTGGGAGGGGGGAGTGAGGGAGGGAGATGGCGAGTTCGGGGGGGGTTGTAGTGTGTTTGTGTGACACAGAGAGTGAGAGAGAATCAGACCGGAGAGAAGGAGAAAAAGAAAGAGAGGGAGAGGAGCCTGTGTGTTCGTTTCACCTCCTAATCAGTTTTCCTGGGGGATCTATCATCAGCTGCAGCAGAGGAGGCAAGAGGAAGAGGAGGAAGAAGAGGAAAAAGACAGAATCCAGCCCCGCTGTGATCTTCTCCCATCGTAAACCTGAGCCTCAAACAAGTAAGAAATTCTTTTAAATCAGCCCACTCACAGATGTGTGAAGTGCTCCGAGAATAAATGGTGTTGGACTCTCAGTGTATGAAGTGAAATAATCTGCTGTGATGGGGCTTTTCATCACGTCAGATGAATATGGTAGTGTAGTGTTGAGTTTGATGCATGTTGTTCTGTTGATGTAAGTGCAATCAGATTTATTGCCAACTTTGGGCTTATATTACATCCCTTCGGTGCCGTTTCACACGAGACTGTGAGGATATTTCATACAGCAGCGTTGACGACTGGAGCTCATTTCCCTAAATTTTAATGCTTGGTTTAATTGTGCAAAGGGGTGCCGCGCCTCAAACTGCATTAGTCATACAATATCTCTGTATGACAGCTTTTTTATTGAACTTCACACAATATTCCTCAGTGTTTCATACTGTGTAATGGCCATTTCACCCCCTTTAGTTTAAAAATGTACTGAGGAAATTGTGCCTTGTCTCCCCCCCCCCTGCTGCCATCTGAATGTGTTTTAAAGTCTTCTCTCTGCACGTAGAAAAATGACTTTGAACCACAGACTTGCTTTCTGTGTCTTGCTCCATATGCATGAATGCAGCAGCTCTTTCATGATGCTGTCTCACAGAGGAAACAACATCTCTGTAGTGTAACTGAGCACTAACAGCTCAATATACACACTCTGAGATAAATCATGATTGATAATGTGCATCCCTGTTATAATTATGCGTTAGACACAGTTGCCTGATTTGGAGCAGCTGGCTATCAAAGCGAGTTTTGCAGCAGAGATAATTGGTTCACATTTCCTTTCTCGGGCTGGTTTATAAATGAGGTCGACGGGATTTGTGTGAATGGTACGGAAACCTGCTTTTGAACTGTATTCACATGTAGTTGACCCAAAAGTGGAACGCACACGGAGACATGGCGCTTTGATGACACGTCCTGTGAGAATCTCCCTCTTGCCCCAGTTTCTGTCTCTGAAAAGACACCGTGGTGCAGAAACGAGAACGGCAGCTGGAAAACAGACGTGTGGAAACACACGTGCGTGAGGCAGCAGCTCTTTCCCCCTGGCCCCGGCGTGAACGAGCTACTGCACAAATTTCACAGTTCACAGGCTTTAATGAGCTGCTGCAGCCTGTCCATCAAACTGACTGGAGAACACCTCAACAGACCTCACAGTCAGACGGTGACGCTACAGCAGGCATCTGCAGGATCACACAGGCAGCAAAACGAACACGTAATGATTGTTTGTACTAAACTGCTATCTCAGGCACATCTGTGATTTAGCATATGCTCAGTGTGAGAGGGCTTTTAATAAGGGGAAGATGAAGTTTTTTTTTCCTGGTGCTGAGATGCTGGATTTCCAGAGACATAAAGAGAAAATGTTTTGATGTTAGAGGAGATGATTGCAAAAACACACTATGGAGGAATAGATGTGCACTAAGTCTGAGGGCAAAAGAAGATGACCATTGTGCGCAGGCTGCAGAGACTGACCATCAGTTTACGAGGGGGAAGGTGACAGCTAATCAAACACGAACTCAGCCCAGCACTCAGGGCCACGCGCAGCAGCCTGGATCGAACCACTGATGGGCAACAAAGGAAATATGATCATACATCAACCTGCAGCTGATACCTACTTAAACCTCCTCTATTTCTGCCCAAGATGCTGGAAGATTTCCCCCGAGCTGCAAGCGGTTCACTTGCTCAGCTGTTTTGGAAATGGCGTGCACTTCAGCGAGGCAACACGAGTGTTCAAAAAGTTGCCTTTAGTTGAAGTTGCTGCTGACAGGTGCAGCAGTGCTGTTGTTTGTGACCCCCACCTTGAGAATTACAGGAGAAGACCGAGGGAGGCTGCAGACGTGTGGTTGCTGGGAGACTGCTGTAGGTGGATTATGAAAGGCACGGGGGAAAGCGGAGGCCAGTCACTCAGCTGGGAGCATATCGAGTTGTGTAATGATGGGAAATGTCAGTTAAGGGCAAGACAAGAGGGGAGGAGGGAAGAAAAGAGCAGGACAGTGAATAAAAACCTGCACACAGATCCCTAAATGAAAGGTTAATTGGATTCTGTCTAAAGTGTATTCAGCTGTGGTGTTTGTGAACTGCTGTAGTGTCCACTTTATAGCTCTTTGTTACACAACTTAATCTCTTTTAGCAGATGTTGCCATTCTCCAGCACTGGTATTACAGTCCCAGATTACGCTCCGGTCTAACCATTCTCTTTTATCTTCTGCTTTAAAGACAGACGACAGAAATGGACGCCCCTCTCTCCACCCCCTGCAACATCCAGATTTGCGAGGTGACCTGCGATTCCTTCCGCATCGTGTGGGATATGACCCCCGAGGACACCGCCAGAGCCACGCACTTCTTCATTGACCTGAGCCGCAAAGAGAGCAGGGACCCCAACCGCTTCAAACACAGGGTCTGACAAACTGAAACCGCTGCACCACTTTCCTCCAACCTCCCCCTGGATGTGTCTGTCTGTCCCATCAGTGTGTCTGCTGCTCATATTCCAGATTCACACAGATCAATTCTTCCCACAGGAATGATGAAGATGTCCTCGTACTGCAGTGGACAGCTGAAATGAGACAGGAAAATGTGCATTTTATTGAGGTCTCGTTGGGTTAACAGATGGGTCTAACTGCCTCATGATATTCTGAACACAGAAAACAGCGGTTGCGCCCTTTCAGTCACTTCGAATACGGGCGAAAAAGGAAAATGAGTGCAGTCAACAGCTTCAGGCCAGTGACTCACTCGTACATTGTTTCCTCTTAAAGTGGACAGAAACTGACAAACTCATGTGCGGCACAGAACAGTTTTAATGTTAACAAATTGCGCAGACATAAGGCAGCAATGTAGCAGTTTATCTTTCTTTCTTTTTTTTTTAATAAATAGACACGTCAGAAACGATTAATTTCAGACAGCGGGGAGATGCTTGGTACTGCATTTAGCTACCAGCTACTTTCCATCTGCTGTCCCCAGATGTGCAGATCAACTGCATCTCTAGCACGCACAACATGTATTTTCAGTTGATATGCAGATGTTTACCGATTAGTTTTTATTCAGGCATGGCTCAAGGGATGGCAAATCCAGTCTGTTGGTTTGTTTGGTCCAGACTAAAATATCTAAACAACTGTTTGATGGATTGCCATGAATTCCATACTGACATTCATGGTACCCAAGTTGATAAAGTACTTGTGACTTTGTTGATCCTCTGACTTTACCTCCAGCGCCACCATGAATTTGATATTCTTGGGGTTTAGTGAAATATCTTACTATAGGATGGGCTGCCATGAAAAGTTAAACTATAATATAACTACTTGACATCATCACGTTAGCATTTTAATTGTGAGGTTGTTGCATTAGCATTTAGCTCAGCTAGCGTGGCCACAAACTCTTGCTCCTATTCAAATATTGCTAAAGGAAAGAATTTACCTTTTTTTTTTTTTTTTTTTACACAGGTTGAATCAGCACAATATCATGAAGCTAGTACTTGAATGATCAATTTAGCGTCTAAATTTAGCTCCAGTACCTGAAGCCTAACATTTATGGTCTCCCTTCGTTTCAGATGCAAAACAGCCAACTGACTGTAATTATGGGCTACTGTAGCAGCTGGTATTCAACATCTGAAAAAGTGCTTTTGTGAAGTCAAAGCAGAGGAAGGAGGGAGTTCGTTGCTCCTGAGCGGAAGATGTGTTCTCACTCTCTGATACGCGAGGTGGCACAAACAAACTTGCATCAGAGATGTTGCCATGGATATATGGGCCCCTGAGCCCGCGCTAATTAGCCGTGCTTCGTCGAGGCCTTGGCCAAAACAAAGCCGCTGATTTGATTTGCTGTATCCTAGTTACAGCAGCTCAGGTTTGAAGTGGAATATCATGCAAATACAGCAGAGTTTATGGAGCCAAATGGTTGATTCAACAATTGCATTAACATTTGCTTTGAAATGTAAATTAAACACAAAGCAGCCTGTTACAGCCTTGCATCCTGCCCCTGATATCAACTCCTTCCTGCTTTGTCCTCCAGGATGTGCCAACCAAGCTGGTGGCCAAGGCTGTGCCTCTTCCCATGGCGGTGAGGGGACACTGGTTCCTCAGCCCGCGGACGGAGTACTGTGTTGCTGTCCAAACTGCTGTCCGACAGCCAGATGGTGACTACCTGGTGTCCGAGTGGAGCCAGGTGGTGGAGTTCTGCACCGGGGGTATGACACACATGCCTGATAGCTGAAGTAACACTGATAATGTATGATATAGGGTTTGGGAGCTGTAAGTAAAGCAGCACCAGATAAGGACAGAGAACTGCAGCGTGCAGAAGTGGCTAAAAAAACAATTGTGCCTCAGCACAGAGAAGTCATTAGCATTTCAAAGTAGTGTGGATTTTTTGAAAACTCTTTTCAACTTTGCAGACTACGCCATGGAACACCTGCAGCAGCTTCTTGACAAGGCGAAAGGCTCTGCAGGGAGGCTGCTGAAATTCTCTGTGTTTTATCGCAACCAGCACCCAGACTACTTTGACTACGTCAGGTCAGTGCCCCATTCTTATCTCTTCCTTGTATACCTAAAGCAATTCCAGCACCGATCAGTGGAAAAGTGGCAAATGCTTCTTTGCTTTCTTGCTGAGAGTTAAATAAGAAGATCAATAGCCCACCACAGTCATGTTTGCATGGCAAATAGGAAGCTGCTTGATTAGCTTAACTTAGATTGAAACATAGCGACAGCTACCCTGGCTCGGTCCAAAGGTAACAAAATGCACTTAGTCGCAGCTCTATAGCTCACTGATTCACATGTTAGATGTTGTTTGTTAATTTGGATGAAGACAGTGTAAAATGACCATGTTGTGGTTTCATGGGGAGTTATGTGCCGGACTCTCTCTCTCGGCTGGGACCAGGAAAAGGAATCTCCGGACTGGTTGTCTGGCACTGCAACAAGACTCCTGGAAATGACTGCACCTGGCCAAGACACAATCTCCCACATTACCTGCTGTTTTGTATTAATTACAGAAACTTCAGTGGTGCTGATTTTGTCACGTTTGGACAGAGCCAGGCAAGCTGTTTCCCCCTGTTTACAGTCTTTGTGCTAAGCTAAGCTAACCACCTGCTCATTGTGGCTTCTTATTTATCTTACAAACATGGGAATATCCCCCAAAATGTCTAATTATTCCTTCAAGTGTAACACTGTTTTATGTCTTCATATCTCGGATTAGAGGGGAATGTGGAGGCCTGATGCGTCCAGCCCTAAAAGACTGCAGTGGGAGTCACGGTTCTCCGATCAACGCCAAACTGCACGGAGTCTTCTTCAGCTGCAACACAGAGTTTGATACAGGCCTCCCTCCCAAAGACTCCCCTTACGGCCCTCTGCGTTTCCAGATCCCAGCCGGTCACCTGCTGAACCCCAACATCAGCCTGTACTTTGCAGACTTCTACTGTATGTACACAGCCTACCACTACGTGGTGCTGGTGCTG
The DNA here is from genome assembly GCF_017976325.1 of Chelmon rostratus. Taxonomy (NCBI): domain Eukaryota; kingdom Metazoa; phylum Chordata; class Actinopteri; order Chaetodontiformes; family Chaetodontidae; genus Chelmon; species Chelmon rostratus. Next base: position 25,610,640 of record NC_055662.1, on the reverse strand, counting down.
GCCCCCGTTGGCTCAGAGGGAGATACCTTCTGTCGCACCCGCCTCCCCATGCTGGACTTGGCCTCCAACCCCTTCCTGACCTACACGGACCCCCAGAGGCCGGGGGAGGAGCCTCTGTACTGCCACGCCAGCGACGTCATCCTCGAGGTGCTTTTCACAGAGCCGGTACACCTGGACCAGGGCACTGTGGAGCAGATCAGCGGGCACCACCAGCTCAAGAGTCTGACCACGGCCAACGCCAAGAAAGACCCCAGCTGCAAGGTGTGCAACATCAGTGTGGGACGCTGAGGACAGACCTGGGCGTGCGTGAGAATACAACACTGACAGACACACGAAATGAAATGGTCGAGCCCACCGCGTGTAGGTCAGGACACAGTGGAAACAGCCCACCTCTCGGGGTGCGTGCATGCTGCTGTCCCTCTTCCCTCCTGCCTGGACTAGAATAGCGAGTATTAAATAGACAACTTTCACAATATGCACCACCTGACTTCATCTTGATCACAGCTGGAAATCCGGCAAACATCCATCCATGACTGCTGAACAAAACATAACTGAAGACACGATAGGCTTTAGAAGACCGGACAAACTCCCTGCTCCTTATTTGTCGAGAGTCATCTGTGCGCTCTGGTGTCTTTGTGGCATTTTCTGAATATCTTTTTCAAAAATGTTTTTTCCCCCCTGTAAGATGTGTTTGATTTCATTGTTTTTTAAGCTGGACTACATGTTTAATGTGATTTCTCACTGGTTGTATCAGTCATTGGTTTTAAACACAAACACAGTATTTTTACTTCTTCTCTCTACAAAGTCACTGCCACATGTTTTTTGTCTTTAAAAAAAAGACTTCTGATGTTCCTAATTAGACAGAATCTAAATGTTGCACGCCAGGAAAGTGTGACACTGAACAAGGGGCCATTCAGTGTGTTGGGGTTTTAGGATAAAGGTAATGTGGAAGATGGTATCACAAAGTTCCCTGCAATCAGTTGGTGACAGCGAGTCCTGACTCTCTAACTGTGCTGAGCTAAGAATAGCCTCTCTCTTGCTATGGGGTTTCTGTTTGTCCCTGCCTCGTAATCTCTGACCTATATGGGAATCCCACAAATGCCCCATGTGAAAGGGATCCCCTCCCTGTTATAAGTAACAGTAATATATGTGTTGGTGAGTGGCCTGGAACACCCATTTGATGCTGAATGTGAAAGAAAGCTGGAAAAGAAAAACTGAATGCAACAAAACTGACATGTTTTAAGACTTTTTTTATCCAAAGATGTTACTGAGATGTCCAATTCAAAGTGAAAACAATGCAAGCGTAATAAAAAAATATCCACCTCGTCTTTCCCCGGGTCTGATGTGTTACGAATGAGAAAGCTCGGGATCATTTCTAGGCTCAGCGCGTCATGCCCTTTCACTTAGATTCTTCCCGCGACAGAGATGTGAGCTCACACACACGGCAATGCTGTAATTCTGTCCGTTGTTATTGTCCCAGAAAGGCTCGCTCTGCCCACCTGGTAAATAACTTAGACAGAATTCTACCTTCCTTTTGGCATCTAGCACTTTAGGAATAGCAATGTCAAATTCAAAGATGTCAGTCTGAGGTCCTCCGAAACGTTTCTGCAGGTATGTGCAGGGCACATCTCTATAGCTCTGCCATGAGTCAAAGGTGATGCGAACACGCACGTCTTTCTGGAAACTGATGTTCCTGACTCGGACGGTGCCTTTGAGGGCCTGCTCATTAACGCTGCAGTTCTCCAGGATGACCATGCTCTTTGCCAGCTTGGAACGGAAGGCCTGGAAATCTGCAGAGGGCTGCGGGAAGCCCAGTTTGAGCTGTGTTCCTGGGCAGCAGGTGCTGACGGTGCAGCTGTAGCCATCCTCTGTCATCCTCCCTAAACCCTGCAGCGACGGCAGCAGGTCGAGGTCAGACTGCTCCTCTTCATCAGAAAACACTCGCACGGCCGTTAGAGACAATCCCTGCGAGTCAGCGAAAACCACGCGTTTGTTCTTGATTGGGAGCAAAACCTCATCATCGTCCAAGACGTCCACGAAAAACGGGAGAGGGTAGGTGAGATAGGTTTGGCTCAGGAGGTCAGAGGGCAGCTGATCTGAAGCTGGAGGACGGATGCAGGGCCGCTGGGGCTTCAGGATGGGAACCCAAACATGAGGACACAGTTGCTTCCGCTGGTTCAGACACAGCCTGACAGCGATCTCTTCGAGTCCAGCTGACTGGGCCGTCGACCTGAGGCCAACCACTGGCAGGACACTTTCAAGAGATTAACAGCGATTTCAGTAAAGGCTGCTGCCCTACAAGCCTGATTCAGTGTTGCATATAGTGTAGCTGTGCTGTCGCTGGGCTGTGAGCTGCATTAAGGGATGCATCACAAGATTAATTCCAAATCAAATTAAAGTAGTGATGCAGGATAATGCACCCCACTGCCGCAGAATCACCGCACACTTAGTTTGCATCAAGCGCTTACATTGTACTGGACATCTCCATACTGGCAGTCTGGTGTTGAGTGATCAGAAAATGATCCTCAGTGTCTGGCTGGAGATCTAGAAAACAAGAAAAAATAGGAATATCTGTTATACATGAAACATGTGTGTGAATTCTGGGATTATAAACTCACAACAAAACCTCTGAGGAGTTTCAGGTATTTCTTAAAATCTTACTTACAGACTCAAACGAGCAGCAAGCTGTCATCTGAAGTCTCACTTTTCCTGCTGGAGTCTGGCACAGGCTCCTATTTATACCCCCTCGTGAAGATGTCATGTTGTATACCCCACCCTCTCTACTCTCCTGACCAATCAGCTAAGTCCTGTGGTTTTCACTTCTTCTACTGTTGGTTCACACCTGCGTGTAATATTGATGCATTTACAGCACCATTCCTTATATTTAACTAATGTGCTACTTCGGTTGAACCCACCATCAGGTAAATACTCAGCATGTTGTCTCTGTATTGTCACCTCAGAACTGTGTTGTCCACTGCTGATGGGGGGGTTAAGTACATGCAGGTCTGTATGTAATTCTACTCTGCACTGTGGAAACTATTCAAATCATCCCCGGCTCTATTCTCAGACATGTCAATGGACACAGATCCCGCTGAGGCCGGGCCTGGATCCAAGTCCTGTACAGGCTGGCTCTTGTCCTGAAGAGGAATGTCTGCCCCACAGTCCATCAGTGTGTGAAGCCGAGGAGGGCCGGATTACAAACAACTCCCAGCATGCTTATGACGTTGTTCAGGAATTAATCCAAGCATGTACATACTGAGTTACATGAAACAGTGTACCACATATGGAACGCCTGGGATGTATTTGGACACCAAACTGAAGGACATTTTGACAGCTTGTATGCAAGGAGTTATACTGATTAAGATTCGACTATTTCTGACATTGCATGTACAGCTGACTGAGGTAAATGATGTTTTTGGGTGCTGCACATATAAAATCAAATGCTTTCGTAACCACTGTTATTTACAAAACTTTTTATTCTTCTCAAATCAATATTTTCAAGGTTTGAGACAACCCTGCTTTCATTTTCTAACATTTACGGTAAACATGTTCTCTAAATGCCTCTCTGTCTTACCAGGTGTCCAAGCCAATCTCCCAATGGCACTGATCTATAGGTCTTCACATTCAGTGGATCAGCAGTGCAGCACAGTGCAGACAGTCAGCTGACCAGGCCAGTGGTTCAGTTTTGTGAAGCCCACGCTCCCTCAGTCCCTTATTAGTTCCAATTGCTGGGCAATTTGTGTGGGGGCAAACAATAAGCACTGATTGCTCCCTCTGAAACGCTTACATAACAATGCTATTACAACAATCATGTCTCAGAGGAGACGATGTTCCACATCCTTTTAGGCTAAAACACAATCAAAACAAACTTTAAACCTGTGAAGCAGAGCGGTGTTGAACTGGTAATGCCTGACGAGGTGTCCGTTATCAGGGTTAAACAGAAAACGAGGTGTCCATTAATTCCTGATAATGGACGCCTCAAAGGGCATTATCCTGCTGACACCTGCCAAAGAAAAAAATAGACCATTCATTTGTTTTTATCTGAATTTAGTAACTGAGTTTCCCTTAAAACTAGAGGCTTTGACTAATACCTTGAATAATTACTACAATGCCATTAACTCCTTACACAATGGAAACATTGTTCACCACTCCAGCAAATAGGACGAACCTTAGATACGATATTTCTAGTCAGCTCAGCTATGAGCCTGACAGCCAACATCAAGCTAGCAAGAGTCAAGGTCAAGAAAACGCGTGATGTGTTACGTGTCGTGTATGTATATAATATGACTGTGTTTAACAAGACGTCATTGTCCCGAAATACATACTATCATTAATATTTTCGCATTTTCGAGCTTTTTCATGTTGTAGTCATGGGCTTGTCAAATTAATTTTCATCAATCAAAAAACACAGAAAGAAACATGTCCCTCGACGTTAACGTGTTGCAATAAATTGCAAATAGAGGCGTTGACGGCGTTACTATGGCTCCTCATTTGTACTCAGCCAGTGTATTAATTTAGAACAATTCACTAGAACTACTTATTAGCTGTTTATTATCAGAAATTAATGGACACTCTGCAGCCGAATCCGAATCAAGTATTCACACAGACCATAAACACAAGTAACACACAATTGCTAGATTTGATAGCAAAGGTGCAAAGATGCACAGAGGTTACCTGAACAGAAACTGGATTTCTAACATTTATAACGACAGTGATGCATATTCATTTAAGGGTGAATGGCATTAAAATATGACAACCAAAAGACACAGTGTTCTTTCAACATACACCCACACCAGCACATGCACCTTGGGATGATATGCACTATGATGCCAAGTGAGCCGATGAAATTTCACCTTCGGGTCATTTGATGCATCTTGTTATTGAGCAGCAGAGGAAAGAGGCCAATAATGTGAGTCATCTGGATAAAGTAACTAGATTTGTATTTTGCAGTCTCACAAACACCAACACACCAGAATACATTATAATTATGTAACCAAACTTATGTTGTGACATGATTAAAAAGATCCAAAAATAACACCACAGCACTGCAAAAGCTGCTTTGGTGAACAGGGCTCGTTCTTCAGCGTGCACTTCTCACAGTGTCAGTTGTGATTTGCAGACACGGTGCAACAACCGTCTGTGTTTGCATCCCACAAGTTAGTCCTTAGTCCTGAAACCGTGACAAAGATGTGTGCCTTTCCAGATGTAATCTCTGCAGGTTGATCCTTCTCTTCACTGCCACGTGGCAAAAATAGGCATTGCTCATTTTCTGACCGCCTGGAGCCAAAAACATCAAAACCAACCTGCAACATAAAAAGTACCATGTGTTAACTGTATTCAACTGCACTTCAGTTAAAGGACAAGTCTGCCTTAGTATAAACATACTGTGGTTCTGAAAAGAGGTACTTTCCCTTCCATAATCTGTTACTAAGAGACAATGAACACTGCAAAAAAAAGAGCTAAAAATAAATCCAGATGTCACTGCAAAGCAGTTGCTTATGTAAGATCTGCAGAAATGAATTAGCAGATGTCTGCACAAGAGGGTGTGAGGGCAGTATTGAGTTAATGAGGAGGATGACACAGTTGAACTCACTGTGACTTACCTTGGCATTCATATCAACTGCACAGCTCCACTCGAGACAAGTGGTGCTATAGTTCGATAGCGCATTAGATGCTGAGAGCCCTCTTCAAGATCCACAACATACTCCCTGAAAGAAGAGACAAGAGTGGAGATAACATCAGTTGTTTCAGTGCCTATGCAGAAAAATATAACATTACTGAATGTGAAAATTCAACACTGCCACCTAGTGGAACTTGAGAATAACAATTCAAGTGAAATTTGGATGAAATGTACCTCTGATCATCTGTTTCAGGCTCCACCAAGATGTTTTCCTGTCTCTCCTTCACCCGCAGAAACACAAAGGAGTCCAAGCAGGGCTCGGGCACTGCGATTTCATTACAACACATGGGATTTAGTGCCACGGTTAGTGAAAATGTCAGAGCAAATGCCACCATTGGCCAGAGCATGCTAATGGCAGTTTTTCGGGCAAGGGTCATCCAAGACTGAAGACACATAAAGACAGCCTGTGACGTAAAAATAGAGAGAATAAGAGATTTCACCTGCTTTGAGCATGTCCACTGTCTGCAGGTTGGGGGGCATGCGCTTCAGCGCTACAGCCCTCAGATAGGTCTCTGTGTTAGCGTAGTACCTGTGTGCCAGATGAATGTGTAATTTTACCCAAAGTATCACCAAAAACATTGACACGAACAGCTCTGACATTATTCTAGTACACTCACTCTTTGGCAAAGGCAAACTCCTCGGGCGAAAGCAGCGACGGCTCTCCATCCCCTCGAGACTTTTCTCTCTCCAGGACATGTGGGAAAAACTTTTCAATCTAGACACAAACATCAGGAGATTTCAACAGCGGCCACAGTGAGAGACGAGAGCTTTATTTGCATGCTGTACCGCCGACCTGACTGACCTTCTGCAGACGAGAGCGCAGGTAGCTGCTGAGTACAAAGCGAATCCTGTCGATCTCCATGCGATGGATGCTGGCCTTCGCGTCACCTTTCTTCACCCGCTGCAAGTTGGCTTCCTGTTGGAGGAAAGGTCAGGACACTGTCAGGAATAAACATGTTTTCATTATTCAGGGTGACTTACAATGAGAGAAAAACAACTGATTTGGAATATGTTAGAACATGAGCGTGTTACTAGAATTCATTCATTGTACACTGACTGAATATGTAAGTGCATAGTTCCACCTCTGTCACAGCTGGATCTGGTACTGGGATTTCCAACAGCAGTATTGCAAAGTCACTCTGATATGCAACAGCTTCAGATATTATTTACACTATTGATGAATGTGCTGATAATTTTCACAATTAATTGATTAGTGATTTGGTCTAGAAAATGTCAGTAATCGATCAGTGTTTACACACAGCAGACAACAGGACAGGTGGATTTTTGCTGCCTTTCTATTCATTTACATAAAGCCCACTGAGCTTTTATCACATTGTGTTGCCATGAATGAGCTCTGGTCTCAGCTGTCTGGAGAAAACCAGGTCCCCGCTGCCAATTCCAGCTGCTGCTTCAAAACACCATGTAGCTGGTTTCATCTGGTGCTTATTGGTGAAACCTGTATGTTCAGGTCAGCATCGCTCATTGGACACATTAAAGACAGACTGTTCTCATATGTTCACTATGACAGACTATCGAAATCTGAGCTTTTTTTTTACAGAAATTTAAGATGGACTTTATTCTCACGATATTACAACTTTATTTTCAAAACATTAGAACATTTTCTCAAAATAATACAACTTTTTTTCCCCTTCAAAATCACCAGCAAAGCAAGCAGGTGTCCTTATAATTTAGGGTGATTTTATTTAATTGATGTCTTAATCATTTATTGAGCACCTTAACTCGTACATTTGCTGGTTTCAGCTTCTAAAATATTTGTCGCTGCACGTCACCTGGAGCTCTGGGAAAAGGTTATGGACAGTTTTTACTATTTTCTAACATTTACAGACTAAATAAGTGACAGTTAAACTGAGAAGGGACGCAACTACGTACAAACTTTGATTACTTGAGTATTTCAAATTCATCCCACTTTCATTTCCACATTTCAGAGGGAAATAATGTGCTTTTTACTTGTACTTTGTACTGCCCAACAGAAGCAGCACAAGACTCACAAAAGCCAGTTTTTAAATATTTTATGTACATTTTGCTACTAATAATTTTGTCTGTGACACATATTACTACATCTGTTGGAGTAAAGGACCTGAATACTTCTTCCACCACTGCAGTTTAATCAGAAATGAAACCACCCAGGATGCACCGCCTGGTGACATTTAGACAGAGAGTTTGTGAACACACGGCCCACAGTGCAGGAGGTATCCCCCGGTTACTTCACCATGTGAGTCAGCTGCTCCATCACACACTCCACCACCTCCGACTTGTTTTCCAGCAGCTCCGGTGAGAACTTCTCATTCAGCCAAGCCTGCGAGTACAGACAGGAACACAGCTGTGAGGAGGCTGTTGAATGTTGTCGAAGGACTACAGGAGGTCAACGACACTTCTCGTCGCTGTCAAAACGGAATAATTGTGTTAATATCTGCTCACTTCTTCCAGTTTAGCGATCAGCTCCGCCGGGGTCATAACATCCTCCTGGCTGTCATCTTGGTTGATGTCGCTGCCGTCGTCAGACAAAGCGTCCGACATGTTTTGCTCTACAAAAGTAAACCTACAAAATACCGAAGCTTTGCCGAAACTTAAACTCTATGTTGAACCTTTAAACAAAAATTTAGCGATTCAAACGGGTTCATTAAATAAAGTTTACTGAAGAAACAACAGCTAGCTACACAGCAGCGTGTGTACACCGAGGAAAGTGTTTATTGGCGCCACTGCAGCTCTTATCGCGAGAGTTAGGTTGTATTTTTTTAACCCCAATTTTAAGTCTGTAAGGCAAAGTGCTTCTTAGGCTTTGTGTAGTGTGTATACCGACGACCGGACTATACACCCAACTGCTTTAGTTTATAGAGCTTATCGCTTGGGTTTCTGTCATGGTTGGTGTAAGGGTCTGTCTGTCTTGTCACAGAAAGCGGGATTTTAACAATGCCGAGGAGCAATGCTTCCTTTGAGTCCACACTCAGGGTTTGTCCGATAGACGAGATTACTCGTTATTAATACAGGGATATGATATGTTTTACACACACACACACAGTATAATGATGGCGGCAGAGTATGATGGTGCAGCAAAATTTAATTGGAATGAAACTCAGTGAAAGCTAAATTAATGTGCATTGCATGACAAAGTGCTCTTGAAATATGTTTAAAGGTGTTATTAACAGGCCAGAGCTCCTTACTGCAGGCAGTGAAAGCATGGGATATGCAAGTATGTGTATGTAGCCTGATGCCGATGAATACAGCAAAAAATAATGTGATTATTTACACACACACACACACACACAAAGAAAAATGACATAGGAACCAACTTCCCACAGATTCCTAAAATCAACACACCATGTCTCCTCTGCACAATCTCCTTCACCCATGTGTATCTCTTATCAGCTAGAGTGTGAATTCAACAGAAATACCATCATCTGCTTCGTTTGTTCCAGCTGTCTCATTTCAGACCACATTGTGGCCTGTAGCAGAATCTCATTTGCCTGATTTCCTCTTTCGCTTTACTCCTCATTGCTCTTGCCTCAGAATTAATTGTTATTTTCACCAATTCATGATCTTGCATCCGGTGTGTAGTGACATTTATTACTGCACGCCATTTTCACAGTAGCTTCTTCAGTCTTGGTTTATCTGTGCTACATCAGACCTGCAGGGTTGTAGCCAGGTTGCACCATAACCTGGAGAGCTGCAGATCAGCAGACACTTAACACAGCTGGCATTCATGCCCAGAGGAAGAGTTTGTGCTCCAAAACAACCTTAGGGTGCTATGAAGTCACACAAAATTTTTAGGAGGAGGAATTGCAGCGCCACAGTGTTTTGAGGATAGCTCAGATCTTTGGTGAGATAAATCACTGAATTCAGAGAAAGTCAGTTTTATTTTTGCAAAATTGTGCTTGAACAGCTGTGCATAGTGACAAACATGAAAACACACAGGCTAAACACACTAAAACTATAAAGAATAATCCTGGTGGTAACACTCACTACACTACAAGATTCAAGATTGCCTTTATTGTCATTGAGCATGGACATGCCAACGAAATTTGCATTGCAACCCTGTGTTAGAAACAAAGATAATAAGATAATAAAATAAAATAAATAGAATAGAATAAACTAACATGCAGTGAAAATATGCATAAATGCAATAAAAATATACCAGAAATAAAAATTTACTAAGACAATAAAAGATACTAAGAACAGCTGAATATATACTAAAATGTATATACTGAAATCCAGCTGACAATTAGAAAAGCGTGTGTGTAGTTAACTGTTAAGTACACAGAAGGTGCAGGTGAAGGTGGAGGTGAAGGTGGACAAAGTAATACTTCTATAATAAAAATAAAGGACCAAATGTTTTAGTCTGTTTTCTGTTTATTTTGTATGTATTTATGATCATTTGCGTTCTGTTTAAATACATTTGAATGACAGTGAGATCTGCGTGTAAAAGCTAAAATAATACTGATACATAGCACATACAGTATTCATACAGTATCACTATGTTAATAGACTTCACAATACAGGACAGTAAGATAGTTCTTTGCTTTCAACACTAAGTATTTAAATTGTGCAATTGAGTACAAATGTGCAAGAACTTTGATCTTAATTTTAACTTAGCTGGTTGTGTTTAAGCAACCTCTTGTGAATTTGTCATAATCATACACACATTTAATTTAGTTTTATTTTCCTGCACATATAATGGTTTATAGTGGAATTAACAGAATTAGCTTTTAATTTTGGGTAAATAAGAGACATTTCCATTTTTTGACTTTACAAATGGACATGTTACAGGCTATGAGCATGCACTGGAGTAGCACTGAGGCTGAAATAATGCACCTGTTTGATGCACTTGGATGATTCATCCTGTTTCACTGTGATCCTATAAATGTCTCTAACCATCACTGCTGTGACTTCATTTCCCTTCAAAAGGTCAACACAGTCCGCCAGCTAATGACGGCAGCTAGTTTGCCACGGGGGGATGACTGTGTATGAAGCTACAGAACATAAATATTTACGTGTTGCAAACTAATGCTAAAATTTAAAACACAAGGCTTCATCACAGTTACACTGACCAATAGAAAAGTATTTTTGTCAAATAACAATTATTGGTGTCTGGAGATGAAAAACTAAGAATCATAACTTGTGAGGATAAACGGGATTCATGGCAGGTAAGGTATATCCAGTCTGGGGATTTAACAGAGGAATGGAGTAGGGATATGGATAAACAGCAGAGCCAATGAGAGCAGAGTGAGCCGGGCTCACTGGGACATGATGGTACATCAGCTGGGACTGAGGTAGTCTCATTCTGTTGGGGAGAAACGCAGGGTGTAATGGAGGCTGGAGCCGAGAGTCTCTTCCTGACTTGTCGTAGCTTGACAGGACGCACGACACCGGCAGGCTGGTGGTGGAATGGGACAAATTCTGCGGAATGGGAGGAACTTTTTGAGGCATTGTCCTGGATTTCTCCCTCTTCTCTGTCTGATAAAGCCACGGAGGCATGTTGGTCAGTTTCTTTGCACAAGTCAGTAAGTTGTCCTGCTGCATCAACCTGCCCTGGTGGGATTTATAACTTGGCCGAATGGGAGCGGGCCGCAGAACCTGCACAGATTTTGGAATAACTTTGGTAAAACTAGAGGTAGATGTTGGAGCCCAGTTAGATTTCCCAGTGATAGACGAGGACGAGTGGAAAGGATTGGGGAAATATCGACCACTCCATTTGTGGTTTGACTTCCAGGCAGAGTCCTTAATGTGGACTTTAATCGAGTCTGCGGATTTGGGGCTGACATGAGAAACGTCTTTATTCGGTCCTGCAGAGTCTTTGGATATCTGACCACAGCTCACAGACTTGCTTTCCTCACTACAGTTGGATGTATTTTTCTCAGAGCTGGAACAGTTCTGGGGCAGCTCAGAGCCTGATGCAGGTTTATCTTCATTGCCTGCTGCACCATCCTCTGATGAAACAGAGAAAGGGGAAGGGCTGCGGGAAGAGGACGAGGATAAAGGGAGCGGGGAGCCGTCAGAGGAGTTGCAGTTCTGGCTGGAGGAAGCCTGGGCTGGAGACTGGGAGCACTGAATGACAGAGGGCCTTTCTTTATCCTCGCTCTGAGGACTCAGGGGCAAGTTAAGGCTAGCCTGAGCCATTCGCTTCTTTTTCTCCAGAGGAGAGATGACCTCTCCAGCAGCAGATGGGATGTGAGCAGTCCAGGGGCTGGATGTGGGGACCTGGACGAGGCGGGCATAGACAGAAGAGCAAAGACCGTTGGGGGCTCTGTTTGGCTGGGAGCAGTCTGGATGGTGTCTATCAGAGGCAGCAGCCCAGAGAGCCGGGTGGGGGTGCATCACTGCTTCACTTTGGCACGCAGCCTCTGGACTCCTCTGGGTGAGTATCTACGATATAAGACGGGATATTTTAAGACACCTGCTGCACTATTACAAATTTCTCCCTTTATGAGACATTTTAACGAACTTTACCTCAGAATCCATCTCTCTATCCGACTGAGTCCTCTTCCTCTTCCTCTCAGCCTTGTGGACCTTGCCATCCAGATTTCTCTTGTAAGGCTTCCGAGGTTTGCTTGGAGGCAGAGGTTTGTCCTCCTCTCCTTTTATGTGTCTCTCAAAGGGCAGCACCAGCCTAAACAAACACATTCGTGATTAAGAATCGGTTGGTGTAGCGACTGAATTGACAGGTGAGTCGGTAAGCAGATCACCCTCACTTCTCATAGTGTCTGCGAGTGCAAGTAGCAGCGCTGGTGCTCCCTGGACTTCCTCCCAGATCATCATACACTTTCTTCCAAAGACGCCGTGCTGTCACCTGTTGGATAACACAGCGGGACAAAGGAGATCAGTGGCTCATCACACCAGCTAACCAGTGACACATTAAACAAAAATGATCACAAACCAGAAGGCTGCTTAGTTTGTGACTGCCACCAGGGGGCGCCCAAATGCACGAGTGTTATTTATGATTATATTATCATCTTTCTTTGTGCTGTTTTACATATTTGCACTTGGAGGAGGAAACTGCAGTGCTCCAGGTGGTCTGACCAGCACTTTGTATGGTACGTTGATACCGAGCGTGGTGAGAGAATGAGTGAAAATTGCAAAATTGTACAGTGCTGTATTAATGCGGCATTTCCTGTTAAATTCTTATATCTCAAATTCAATTTGGCCTGAGATCATGTGCTTTCTCTCTTTCCCTGAGTTCAGTCAGGCACTTGCACACCTGCCAGTTTTTGCTGAAAAAAGGTGGCTGGTTACCCTTTAAATGCCACGTCTGCTGGTTTCCAGTAGTGGAAGAACACTTTGGTTTTTAACTTTACATGTGTAGATATGTTGTGTTTACCCCCTGGGACACAGTGTTGGTGGTGAGGATCAACTCTGTTCAGAGCCCCGGCCCCGCTCTAATGCCATTTCAATATGAGTTGCACTCTCAGAGCTTGTCCCACAATGTCAGCTTCAAAGACAGCAGAGCATGGGTGGTGATACACCGAGAGCTCTGCAGCCCAAATGTCCCCCGGCATGGTAGAAACCACCGTGTCACAGCACCTGACCTATGGCCCGTTTTCCACTCAGAAACCTATAAACACTGAAACGTTTTGCATCTCTCAAAGGACTGTGACCAATAGTCGAATAGAGAACGTGTACTTACTGAATCATAACCCCCGAGTTTCTCCACAGCTTTGAAGATCCTCCAAAGATGAACTGCGAGTGGAAAAAAAAAAAGCCCACACATGAGAATATTTTCATTCAAATTCAAGTTCATTCAACAGCAAGTAGAGCCGTGAACTCACTCTGCTTGAAGCCCAGATGTGGGATCCTCTCGATGGGTGTACCTCTGTCCTTCATGAAAGAGTGCAGACTTGATACAAATGCCTTCTCCTCCATCTGCACTAGACTGGGCCTCGCGTCGTCCTCACATTCAGTCATAGAGTCGTGAATCTCAATGACGGAGGGAGAAGCCTAGCATAGAGAAAACAGATGCATTAGAGGGTTTTCAATCAAAATCAAGCTGCTCTTGTAAACGCAGCCACGCAGTCCACTGTGCTGATTTAGAAAGCTGTTTTACAGTTGGCGATATTATCACAAATGGGGGAAAAACGACGCACAGAGTCATCTCATGGGATGCAAATGTTGAAATGAAACATCAGAATCAGAGGGTAGGGTTTTACCGCTACTTTCAATAGATAACCGCTACACATCCTGTCTGGAGAGAAAGCAGCAGACTTGTGGGGTTTTTGGTCTAGAGTTGTCTGTCACTGGTATCACAAATGTCACTTTGAAAAACAAGCATAAGCCCAAAGAGGGGATTTATACATAATGTGTAGTAAACAATACATATTAGTGGTGATAGGCAGACTTTGTATAAAAATGCTGCTTTATAGTATCAGCTGATATCTAAATGGTTGCATGTGTCAGTCACTTGGAAGAGGATTTTAATACCAAGACATTGTGAGAAAAGTGTGGGGCTACCCAGAAGTCCAGTGCAAGAAATTGACAATGTCACTATTTGTGGTTTGCAAGAAAGGAGAAATGAAACAGTGAAGGCATGCAGAGTTAAAATCATCGGTTGGAGAGATTTCAGTAAGAGAAGTATGAAACAGTGAAGACCTGAGAAGAGAAATGATGCGGCTTCTATGAGATTACGCGTGAACGCCGCTTCAAGCAGCACGCATGCTGATACACTCGCTTCTGCTATTGCAGTGAAATCACAGATTACGGTATCTCACGTCACACGTTTAAATGTGGAATCTCACGTCGCTGCTGTGTCGATCAATTTCAGGAGATTAGATGTCAAAAGAGACCACAATGGACAATTTCAGTATTTTACTTTCAATCGCCACACGCAGAAGCTGCTTTATATCTGAGGCAGTCATTGTACAACAAAACTGCTCGAGGCGGTTTCATATTGAATCAAGTTCCTCTATGTGGTTCCTGGTTCCGAGAAGTAGGCCTCTAGAGTGAGTAATAGTGAAGGTGCAGGCCTCTAACCAAGATAGCCCCTACTGAGTCACAGTGCAGCGGCTCCACACTGCTGTTCCCAGCTCACAGCTCTGACTTTCCACTGTTATTCTCTGTCACCTGCTTTTCCCACTGCACAAATAATGTTTGTATTAAAATCTCTAAATGCCTGAAAACCACTTTGAGTGTTTCCAGAACTGTGGCCGACTGATAAACGTCAGCCACAAACGTCACACTACACACCTGCGTCTAAAATCATCAGGTTGACAAATGTTACTTGGGATCTTGCAAAAAAAAATTCACCGGTATTCACGAAGGGCTTTTTAACTTTCGGTTACAGTTTTCAGCTCTGATTCACAAAACTTTCAGGTTCATGCATCAATGGCTGCCTACAGGAAACGTCTGCACTCGAAGCTACGTACTGTAGCCCCTGTGCAGCAGCTCTCACTCTACACCAGAGAGCGAATATCATTGTGAAACATTCAGTTGATTTCCACTAGATGAAATTTTTTGGAAAACCGTGTGGGTGATGTAGATGTCAATGTGTTGATATGCGATTCTCGCAATGATTGTCAGTGGCATGCTGGATTGATGCAATCGGCAGGCCAGAAGTCACCACAGAAACCACCAGGCTTTCAACTAACATCAGCTTTTGGAAATTTGATGAGCTAATTCGTGTTTCTCATATTGTACCTCTCATTTCAGTTACCAGAACACTGGCTTTGAGGACCTCCTGCAGTTTCTGTATGTGCAATGAAATATTGCGGTGGCCTACGTCTGATGAGCGCGATGTGCGTGCGATTCTTAGCCCTCTCAGAATACAGCACACGATCACTTATTCCTTGTTACTCATTTCACAATCAGCCATAAAGATGAAACGACTGTACACACACCATCAGCACTCCAGAAATTCACCACTATTGCAAATTCACTAAAAAAGGGAAATGAAAACACAACACATAACTCACTCTGAGGAGTCATGTCTGTAGTCCCTGATTAACTGTAACTGATGGAAATCGTGTGCCAGAGCGCTGCCAGAAGGCCAACTGACATTTCATGAGGCTGAGGTTGGTACAGTACCTGGTTCTCTGTCCCCTTCTCTTCATCACTGCCTGCTGTTTGTTGCGACGTCTCACTTTGGTCCTCTTGAGCTTCAAACAGTGACATGAGACACACACACAGACATTTCAGTTTTTGCTCCAAAAAAAAACAAAAAAAACAAGAATGTGAATTTGAATCATCGTCATCACTGCTGGGAATGAAGCCGCTTCGGTGATTTGCGTAATGGTCAGATGATCGACCGGCACAAAAAATAGAAATCTGTCGAACATATTGTCGACGGAGTGTGATATAAAACCACAGGTTGCAAAACCACTTCCTGCTCATGATCAAAACCGCTTGTATGCTGCACTGTATGATATTGTAACATAAACTACAGTATTTGGCAATATTGAGGTAATCTCAACTGCAGTGAATTTCAAGTATAACTGCCTCATATTCTCTGGATTTAGGTAAGCATGAGGGAAGATGATCAAAAACACTGCACAGACTTTTAATGCCAGTAGCACAACATGAGATCCTGAGAAATAATGAACATTTTAAGGCTTTTATTGGCCTTATTTGTGCTTTTCTCGTTGGTTTCTGCATTTTAGGAGGAAAGTAAAACACAGATATTAAAAATCACACGCCCTGGGAATGAAATGTAATTCTGAGAATGAAATGTCATTCTTCACAAACCTCGTAGCCCTCCACCCACAGTGATATCATTTGTATGCAAAACCAATATGCTTCTCTTTTGAGATCACTTATTTCCTGTGCTGTGGCTTGAACCTCTAATTCTGCTTTCAGTAGCCTCTAACTTCCCATTTCATGCGCTGAAGACATATTTTTGATATACTGTATTATTTCTCAAGCACTTCACCCTTTACGGGTCTGTTTCTTCGCGTGTTACGAGCTTTAGCGACGGTGTTTATGTTGCCAGATCTCAGCCAAACACTGTGAGGGATTAATTTAGCACTTTCTTAAGATTGAGATTAATTAGAAATTCCTGAGGCATTTTGATTTCCTGCATCAAAACTGTTCATTTCTTTCAAATATTAAAGAAACGTACATTCATTGACTTCAGTAAAAGCAAACCTGGCACAGTTTTTCATAGAAACAAGTTGCAAGCTGTAAAGTGTTAATATCCATCACATTCAAAAACTACACACACAACTAAAGCTACACAGTTCTGTCGCAGTAAAAACGGCAACCCGTGAACGTGAATCTGGCTTCAATCAAGATTAAAGTGATTCTCACCCATTTCCAGAAGTTGTCTTCAAGTCTCTGGCTTGACTGTATTTTGTGACAGTAATTCATGCGGCGCCCTCTTCAACTTCACACCATGAAATAGGAAGGCGTCTCCACAGAACAGTTTCATTGGTCGGCTGATCGGTCCCCAGCAAATGAGTCTGGGAAACGGAGTTTTTTTTTTTTTTCACAGTGTCTGTTTTCTGTTTCATCTCCTGAGTTTCAGGCGAAAAAAAAAAAAAAAAAAAAACAACAGCTGTGTTTAAATTATTTGATCAAACTCTTCTTTAAAATTCTTTCGTCCTCAGTGTCCAAATATGTAGTTTGTCATTTGTTTCCAGATAAATAAACATCCAAGAAAATGCAAAATTAAACTGGTATCTTATATTTACTGGGATCTTAGCAACAGATGGAGCTGTAACGTCATCACTGCTTACCACAAATTACGGTGTGAGGAAAATACCACACACAAGAGATGATTAATAGGAATCCATTTCTTCCAGATGGTTTCTGTGTTATAATAACTGAGCTTGCTGGTATAGTGACACAATGATTACAGCCTGGTCACCTTCAGCATACAGACTGGGCTCACTGGGAACTGAAAGACACATTCAACTGGTGCCCATCCTGCTGTCAGAGTCCGTCCTTCCTCAATTTATTATTTATCTAGGATGTTAAAATAAAAACCATAAAAGCTGGGGAGAGTTTGTTCAAAACAGACGCATTGTAAAGGGAGTGGTGCATAATTTTAAATGAAGTGCATCGCCTGAGTGCATCACGTGTTTGGGAATTAAATCAAACTCTGACCTAAATGTGCTGATCTAAAGGACCAAAATAGAAGAGATGTGCAGCAGAAACGGCAGCGTCCAGCGCAGAAAGCTCTTTATCCTCGGAGCGGGTAGCCGAGCGAACGCACCCTGAAAGCTCACATGGAGGCAAATGAAAGTTTAGACACTGACTGGAAGCTGCAGGGATTGAAGACATTTTAAGGAAGAGGTGAATCACTACTTCTTTAAAATGGTTTCTGCTGGCCATTGCCTGAAAGGTGGTGGTAAAAATAAAATGCCAGGACAAGGCAGAAGTTTTCCACTAGAGATGAGTAAAAAAAACGGCCATCTATTTCTCGGCTGCCAGTGATGAGTCAGAGGGACTTATCTTGAGATTTTATGTCAGTAACACTTCATATTAAGGTACACACATTCACCATTAGTGGTTTATAGGCTCTATATTACAGAGCCCTTATTACAGCCTTATTCTGCTGACCATACCCTACAACTACTAGGCCATTCATTAAGAGTTGTCCCTAATTAGCCTCCTGATTACTGCTCATTGATATTAAGTAAGGAAGTTGTTGTAGATGAACTATGATCTCAATAACACAACCCCTGACGTGCTTTATAATGACAAATAAAGAGCCAATATGCCACTAATATGCATGCTAATAAAGAACTGGTTAACATGTGCACCTTAATGTAAAGTGTGACTGACTTGACTGTCGCTGCAGCGTTTGTTTGAACCATTTTCTGACATTTCCTCACATTTAAATTACGCGTTTTCCCTCCACTTTCCTCCGGCGGTCCCACACTCAGTAAAGTCGCACAGATCTCGTGATAAAAACACTGACAAGTGATGAAGCTGCGCTCGACACTATCCACATTTCCTCCGCATGTTTTTGATCTGTTTAAAAGGGGGATGCCCTGTTCCTCCATCTGTTGCGGATAGACTATGACATTTCAAAATGATTAACATTTAAATGTCAAAATAACCAAATATCTACAAACTGTCCAAATCTCAGAGGGATTTTTCTGATCGATACAAAACAAGTTTGTGTTTTGCTTTTCGAGAAATTCTGATCAACAATTGTTTTCTGCAAAAATGGAAGAAATGTGATATTCACACAGCTCCCATCCGAAGAAACTGACGCAGACAGAAGTCAGATTTTAAAACAGGTAAGTTAATGACGCCTGGTTTCCTGTGATTAGTGGAGAAATAAAACATTTAATCCAGATGACTGGCTACTGAAATGTAGACACAGTGACTCTTAATAAAAAAATAAATAAATAAAAGTAGCAGAGAGATTCGGCCTCCTGTGATAACACATTGTCAGTTCGTGTAATATATGAGGTGTAGCAGGAAACGTATTTTAATTCCATTTAATTGTGACAATATGTTTTGCAGAACTGTCTCCTGCGGCCGACAACATATGTGGAGATGATGAGCAAAAACATGGCTTGTAAGACTGAGAAAATCCCCAGCTATTCATTTCAGACTTTCACTGACACAAACACACGAGGTTGAGGGGAGGGCAGCACAATGTAAATGAGAACGTGTGGAGAAAATATTGTGAATCCAACACAGAAAAGATTTCCTATCTGCGGTGAGTCACTATCCTGGGAACAGCCTGCAGACTGGCACACGAGGGTCCAGTCATGATGAGAAACTGTCATTAGCCGTGTTACGGAATGAGGTTTGAATGTGCTGAATGATGCATCCTGTTGTTTCAGGGATACGAACAAACTAACACAAGCGCACCTGCAATCATTAAACTGACATTTATACTGTATACAGTAACTTACATGTAACAGTGGGAGTTCATATTTGTGTAGTTTCTCGATGGTGTAGGTGGAGGAGGAAATAATCCTGAAAGTGGGTTATCTGGAAAAGTCCAGATAACAGGTTGATTCATTAGTGATTAGCAATTTCCATGACAGTTTCAATCCGAGACTGAATATTTCGGAAGTATGACTGGCGCATTAAAATCAACTATTTTATTATGAAGAAACACCCTGCAGCAAAGTGAGATTTGCACAATGCACGTCTTGCATTCTGTGACACGTCTGTAACACAAGTTTGATTTTAAAATATCTGATGACGCGTCTACATGTGAGTATATGGATCTAAAGTACGTTAATACATTTGGAGAGGTGAAAAAAGCGAAGCTAAAAAAAAATGTGAAATGGAGAAAAACGATTGAGGTGAAAATAATGGAGGCAGACTGACTTTAAAACGCACTGGAAATACCGTTTTTTTTGCAGGTTTTTCTAAGTCGTTTAATACGTTTGCAGGTCGGATCATTTGTAAATCAACGTAGAAAGATTTAACTGAAGGATGTGGGAAAGTAAAATCTGATTTTTCGTGTGAAAATGAAACCTATGCATTAGAGGTGAATTCCCCAGCTGTTGCCTCATTCCAGGAAACTGATTGAAGAGCGCATACTGAGTGTGTGTATACGTCTGAGTTCCTGTTAGACCTCTGAAAATCCCTGAAGGTTTTCTGTTATTTCAAACTTTTCTAAAATGCATGCAGACCGTGCTCGGCCTATCTGAGAGAAGTGATATGACAACACGGCTTGTTTATTCGTTTTATTATGAAGAATGTCTGTGCGTTACAATAGACTCTGGAAAAACAATCATGAATAATGCAGTGAGTACATGATGCCCGTTTCTATTCATGATTAATTCATTTTTCCTTTTTTCAACTGACCTAAAAGCTTAAACGAGCAAAATTTTGCTCCACGATAAAAACAGTGAACTCGTGTAAATCCTGCTGTCAAACTGTTCAAATGAAATGTCACCGATAACTGCATCCACTTCTCCTCATTACGGCATCAGAATACCACATATCACTTATTAGAGATCATGTTGTGCACTCAAAATCAACCTCAGACCAGCGAGATCCCCCCCAAAAAAGTTAAATATGTTGAAATGTTGAAGTAATCTGACTCAGATGAGAAAGGATTTGAAATGAAAACAGCTGTTATGCACTCACAGAATCGTTTTAAGCGTTCCGCCACCAAAGCCTTTTTAATCAAGACCGTCCAGAGCACAGCAAACATGATCCGTTTCGTGTTTTTTTTTTAAATATTCACTTCAACCACAGTCAGATCAGCACTAAACACGGTTTGAAATTCACACAGGATGTAAGTTCGATCACGTAAAAAAAAGGAAAATTCAGTCTGCCGGTAAAGAAAGGCAAAAACAAGGCAGAAGGTTTTACTGCAGCCGGTACCGCCATCTTTGATTCTTTTTTCCTGAAATGTACAGGAGCATTTGCTACAAGTGACAACAAAATTATACCTGAAATAGAACTGAAGTCACTCTGTAAGGAATGCTAACAAGAAGTGCTATTAATGCTCACAATTGAATTTAAGACATAACAAAGGCTGATACTGTACTGCATCACATTTACAGGTAAGGGATGTATCGTTTGGGGGGAGTGGAGGGAGTTTTGGTCGGCCGATGGCTCTTCACAAATCCCTAAACTACGCCATCATTTGCTTACAACATCAACGATTTAATGGAATTGCTTTCTTGAAATGTGGAGAGATTTCAAAAGCTTCTGGCCCACGATCACCATCCGCTCATTGGTCCACGATGTGGAGGGTCGTTTGCTCCGTTCCAGCCTGATCAGCTCACTTGTGTGCGAGGTCTGACTTTGCTGTGTGTTGTTTTACTGCAGAGGTCCTTTGCCAGCGCTGCCAGTGTGATAATCTGGGGCGGTGGGGTGGGAGAGGTGCGCCGGGCTAGATGAGCTCCACGTAATTGGCTGGGAACATTCCAAAATGGCCGTCTGGGCCGTAACCTCGCCACCAGCCCTCGTCTATCATCTCGATCCCGGTGATGATTTCGTCGGGATCGAACGAGATCTCCGTGTCGTCGGCTGAGGAAGAGGAGCAGCGTCTCGTGAACGTCAGCAAACTGACTGTTTGATGGGCATTTTGAAACATTACAAGGTTGGAACTTTAAGCAAAAAAAAAAAAAAAAAAAAAAGAGCAACTACTTAAAGAGAAAAGCGAGTAACACCTGATTTACACCCGGTATTAGAATGGGGTCTGTATCTGGATACGTCATCCAGACAATAAACGATCCCGCCTTTGTGTTTACAGCTGGTATTTTTTCACGCGTTCTCGTTATCCTCATTGAAATCAGATCTCTGTCCTCCAGAGCAAAACCTGCATGTGGGTAATTTTGGGCTGGCGGCAAACAGCCCAGACTCCCTGAGAAAATCAGTTTTTTGAGCTGTTGAATTGGGGGAAACTTCATGTACTTGGTGAAACACTGTGTACAACAAATTCTCTTATTATTTGTCCCTGCTTCTATTCAACAAATGTAATACATTAACTTATTCCTTTCTTTGTATAAAAACTATGCTGTGAGTTTGTCCCGGTGCTGCAGCACCTGCATGCCGGCTTCTCTCTGGGTTGATAAACGATATGGTTTGTTAACAGCAGATCAGCTGCACAGATGAGTGCAGCGCAGGCCGTCACACACGGCTTTTTCTTACTGGATCTCATTCGTTTCCCAGCTGTATTGCTTTCATTTTTCACTCAGTTCCGTTGAATAAAGCATCTTGTGGTGTCATGGCACAGAATAGATGTATAATCCGTGATTAGAGGTGTGTCTCTTTCAGCCGTCTCGATTGCTCGCTCTCTAATTTTGAACAATACATTCGATTTCCCGTCAGCCAAAACACCTTTATCGATGTTATGTTGCGTAATGACGCCAGCATGTTGTACGGACGCATTTACACCTACCAAGATCCCGACACAATGCGAGCCAGACTAGCTCCAGATGTCGTCAGGCAGATCTGATCACATTCCGATTATGACGCATTTACACCTTGCATTAACATCTGTTTTTCTTTATCCAGACAACGTGTGGGGATACTGAAACCATTTTAATCCCAAGCTAAACAGGGCGTTGGGTTGCTCTTTAAAACTAGCGTCAGTCAGTTTACTGTTATGGTGTCGTGATCAAAAAAACTCACCGGCCTGGTAGTCATACAAGGCTCTGGCACAGATTCCTCTGTCTGAGGCCTCCTCAGCAGTCACCTCATAGGAGTTACTCTCCTCCATCTGGGAACGGAATAAGGTTAAGTTGTGTTTCAGAATTGTTCATGACGGAAAAAACAGTCATAGCATTTCCTGCTTAATTTGAGTAAACAACTACCTGGGCCGGCTCTTCATAAGCCGTCTCTTGGACGTAGGAGTTGGCAGCTGGTGCTTCCTCTGAAAAGAGAGATTACAATCAGATTGACTGTGTGTGACGCTTCTCTCTACCAGCAGGTGGCAGCAGTTGATCCTGACAGCACGGTTTGGCTGGAGGGAATAATATGTGCTCAAAACAATTTACAACAACATATTCTAAGAAGCAGATGGGAGGGGTGGGAAGCTGGTGTGTAGAGGGTTAACCACTGAGGCTGGTATTGTGTGAAATGGGCCCCACCTTTCGGCTGCTCCTGGGGAGGCGTCTCCTGCTCATCATACTCACACCTGGACTGTCCGTCATCTACATCGGGCTCTTATTGCCAAAAAACACAAGCACAGACATGCATGTACACAGAGGAGCACGTTCACAAGTCCACACAGGCTGAAAACCACCACCAGACGTGAGGCCATTCTTGGCACGTCCCACTTATGAAGTAACAAAACACTGATCTGGAAGGTTCTTCAGAAAGAACGCTGAATGGAAGCATGACTCACGATGAAATTCATGATTATACGGAATATGAGGATGATGACACAATGAGAAATGAAGCATGCAGCTTTTAGTTCAGTGTGAGACTGTCACCCAATAAGTTGCGTATGCATGTTGTGCATGTACCACTGTGTGTGTGTGTGTGTGTGTGTGTGTGTGTGTGTGTGTCTGTGTGTGTCTGTGTGTCTGTGTGTCTGTGTGTCTGTGTGTGCGAGCTCACACCTGTGGCACGGACAGGAGAGGCGGAGCCTGCTGGCACAGGAGAAGCTTGGCGCTGAGGTGAGCTGGCTCGCTCACTTTCATACACTGGCTTAGACAGAAAAGGGCTTTGCAGACGCCCTGAGCAGAGACACACATGGAACCCCCAAAACATGCCATCAAAAATGGACGAGAGAGAAATCAAGGTGCAGACAGGTTGAGCAGAAGAAGAGAGGACACCATGATTGAGACAGTGTTAAGTATGAATATGAGACCAGTAGACAGTTTGATGGAAAGTTAAAGCCCTGAAAAAGACAATATCCTCTGGAAAAATCACAGATTTGTACCTACCGCTGCCTGAGAGAGCTTTGCAGTAGCGCAGGTGAAGCAGTGACATTTAAAGCAAACAGCTTTGTATGGAGAGGTGACAGTGTATTCAGGGGTGATACCTGGCTGGGGGCTAGCAGGGGCAGCAGACGGGACGTCTGAGTCACTGGGAGTTATTCCTCTCTCTCTCTGCTTGAACATCTCTCTGGGGTTTGAAGCACGCTGAGAGATGAGAGACGCCGCCTCCTAGAAACAGAAAACAAAGAGGCCGTAGAATAAGATGATGCAGCAACAGCTTACTAATAATGTAGAGGCAAAACGCAGACAGAGCAGACGGATGTCTGAGGAAGAGAGAGGACAGATCATGCAGTAAAGACCGGAAGAGGGGACGCTGAGCTTCAAAGGGTTCACATTCGGTTAGTAAGAGAAATTATTCTGAGATGAAAGAGGAAAGTAGTTTGGCCGGAGGAGAGCACTTTCAGGAAGGGGAACTCACGTTGGCCTTTTCCACAGATTCACCTCTCTTGACCGCTTTCTTCTGGGCCTCCTGGTTCTCCTCCTGCTCCTCCTGATATCAATGTTGGCAATGCTGACATTAGCTACCTTCCTGACTTGCACTGCCTCAGCTTATTCAACCATCGGCATCCTCACAGAAAAGGTAACACTCGATATGAAAGCAGACTTCACAGCACGTCTCCGTCAGGTTACCTCACAGCTGACTTTAAGTGTGATCCTGTCAGATGACGGGACAGCGAGACACTCACCCAACGTTTCTCCTTCTCTTTACTCTCGGCTTCCTGCTGCTGCTGGTATTTCCTATAGAACAAGTGATGAGTGAGAAGAAGGAGGAAACTGAACCTTTAAACGGGTGCGACTGCAAACCGGTCTTAAGCAGTGTGCATTTGCTTCAGTCGCTACCTACTTTTGCTGCTCGATTAGAGTGGCCCTCTCCTTGTCCCTTTTGTCCCTCTGCACTGCCTCCTTGGCCTCCCGGTCTTTCCTGTCTTTCTCCAGCTGCTGGCGCTCCTCCTCTGCCTTGCGCCGCTCCTCCTGCCGGCGTTTCTCCTCTTCTTTCTAGAAGCCGCACAGACCAGCGAAGTCAGCGTTGCTTTGGTTATTGTGCGAATGCTCCTGCCATTAAGAAGCTTGATTTCACTGTAGTTTGCTGAAGAAAACTGCAAGGCGCCACCACCGTGTGGGTGCATCTGTGACAGGTATGGTGATGAGCCAAAAGTCCAGACTACGGTTACATGCACGACGGATGAAAACTGCCTGCCTTGTAGTTTTACACAAGGTAACTAGCTGAATATTTGTCAAATGTTTCAAAAGTGCTAACTTTGGCAATATTGTGGTGAGTTCTTGCAATTTCAACGAGTCAATGACTCAAAAAAGATCTTGCATAAAAATAAATTTTTTTGAAAGAGTTGCTCATCACGCTGTCACAGAGGTGAAGTTGGAGTCAGCATTAGCTTGGTATATGTTCAGACGGCTACCTCTGCCTGAGCCCAGAAGGTGTCTTTGTTGGTCTTTCTGATTTCTGACATCGCGTTGGTCTTCTGGTACACTGAACCCTACGAGAAGAAAAGACTGTTTAATATGATGCGGAAACATTTTACAATCCTGATTCCAAAAAAGCTGGGACGGCGTTTCAGGGTTGTACATAACACTTAGCACTATTTATGAAAACTAATCCATCTCAAATCTTTGTTACTTCTTGTTATTCAGTCGTTATTCATTGAAAAGATAAAAAATAAAGCATTTAGCTTCTCTCTAACTGATGTTCATATTTTAACACAGGATGTGCCTGATTTATACAGAGACAGTTGTTTTGATCTTATAACAACTACCAATATGAACCAATGGTTGTAGAAAAAAAGGTAAGAGACAAAGAGACGAAAAGAGACTAAATTCAGTGTGGTTGCGTTGGTCTTATAGTCAGCATTTTCCATTTTTTCTGCTTTGGAGAGTTTGTGTGTGAATGGAAGGCCATAACAAAAAGGAAAAAAACCACAAACATGTTAAATGCATCCACGTTCTGAGATTAAGGAGCCTCGTAAAGCTCTTGCCCTCCTCTCTGCTTATCTTTCTAGCATGAAAGCCAAACAAACAGGAACTGCATGCGCTGCATACCACGGGACCCTGCGGACCGCTGTCCTGGAAGCGGCTGGAAGCTTCTTTGTGGAAGCTGTAGTTCGCTCCGGAGGCTTTAGCCACCTTTTGCATGATCACCTCAGGTTCAACATCCTCCTCTGCTCTGGCGTTTATTGTGACATGGGCCCCCTGGAACAGCGTGAAATAAAAGTTCATTCTAATGCTCAGACATACAGGGAAACATCTACAGTTGTTCGTGCATCACCCAGTAGTCTGTCACCAATCCAACAAAGCTCTTGCATTAATCCAACAATGCCTGCAGCGGGCTGTATAGTATTTCAAGTCTTGCTCAAAGCCATCATTAACATGCAATTTAAACACACATATATCTTCCTCTGTCAGCATAAAAAGTCTGCAGTAGACATGAAAATGCATATTTAAGCTGCACTGAAAAATAAGTGCAGTGTTACCTTAAGAAAATTGGCCATGGAGCTGACGTGATTTGCACATATTCCTTTCCTGGCATCCTTCACCCCTTCTCCGGTCTGAAACACAAAGGATTATTCTAAAAGCTCAAGGATGGCCACCTCAGAGAGGGCGAACAATGAAAACAGTTAAGCGCAGCACAAACCCAGTTGATGAGGACATATTTAGGCAGACCAGAATTTGGATCCTGGACCCGGCAGAAAGCGTACATCACTTTTCCACTGTTCAGTTCCTCAACTAGCTCCTCCAGTCCTCCATCTGATACATAAACATTGTGGAAAAGTCAAATGGTTACTGTGGTTGGTTGTGTAACTGCGGACATTTTTCCCTTTTCAAATGATGGGGTGAGAAAGCAGAGGCACGCAATCCTTTTGTGCTGATATTCCAGTGCTGCAGCTGTGTGCTGACAATGAAATTCCTGCACACATTTGATAACATCTTGTTGAGATCATATAAACTTGATAACAATATCTACTCACCCCCTTTTTCTGCCAGGCGGATATCATTACTGTTTCCCTCGTAGGTGAACAAGGCCCTGTGGAAAACAGAACATTAAGAAACTAAAACAGTGGCTAAAGACCGACGGAGTTTGTTGCAGAAGATGATGTGCACCATTTCACACTCAACAAAACAATGGATGTTTTGTAAACTGACTTTAAGCAACCTTCACCCTCTAAAAGGATACATTTCACAGGAGAAGTTGGTTTTAGAAGAAGTTTAATCCCATTTTAATCAGCCGTGTCGGTAACTTTTACAGGTTGTGTTCCCCCGCACCAGTAAAGACTCCACTGACTTTTCCTAATATATAAAATGTCCAATAAAAATAACTAAGGATTAGCAGCTCTATACAAAGTCAATCCCTATTAATACTGTGCCATTTCCTGCAGGAAAGGCACATTTTACCATCTTTTCTCTGTTAGCCTGCATTAGCATGGAGGCATTTAAAGAAGTCTTTGCTTTCGTGATCTGGGTCTGGCCAAACTGATTTTTTGGGTTAAATATGTCTGAAAGTATTTTTTATAGGGACTGAATAGCAAGAAAATACAGGAAAATTATATAAATAAAACATTATGCTGACATGCACTTATGAGAGTGGCTTTAACTGTGTCAGGTTTCAGTAAATTGGATGCTTGTTTAGGAAAGTCTATACATTAATCTATGGACATTTTCTAGCCTTTAATGTTATATTACTGTACTCGGTAGCAATTGGCAGCTATTAGGAAATGATGCATGGCTAAAACTACCGAGTTGATTTCCAGAAAGTTAATCTGCAACTATTTTTTATAGTCGATTAATCATTTCTGTCATTTCTCAAGTGAAGAAATTAGAAAAATCTGTGGTGCCAGCTTCTCAAACATGCAGATTTAATGCTTTTCTTGGTTGTATATGATAGCAAACTGAATATCTTTGGGTTTTGGACTGTTGGTTAGTCAAAGCCAGACTTTTAATGATGTCACCCTCGATTCTGGGAAACGGTGACGGGTATTTTTCATTATTTTCTGACATTTTATAGTCAAAACAAGTAACCAGTTAATAGAGAAAATAATCTGCATATTAATAGACTGATTTACAGCCCTAATTCAATGGTGCAAAGAGAAGACTAAACTATGACTGTAAATAATATCTACACCATTCTGTTCCATTTAATAGAAAACTATAGGTGTACAAAGGGGGATCATCATTTGGCTCTCAAACATATAAGATCGGCTTGTATCATTGTTGTGTGATATGCTCTAACATGTTACAGTAATAATTAAGTCCCGACCTGGGGTGTCAATTTCAGACCAGTATATGTTAATGTTTGCAAAAAATAAAAATAGTGGAGCACCAGCTCACTGTGAGATTCAGTGGTCTTATAAAAGCATTTGCTTTGAGGGCTTTAGTGCATACTTTAGTGCAACTGACACTGAAACTAGTCGATGAACGATCACTTCTTTATTCCATCCTGACATCTGTACACTTAGCTGCCAGCACCGTTTCAGACATATTTACAGTAACTGCGAGTTGTGGTGTTTTCTAGGCGGTGGCAGACTAACGTTAACCGCCTCGAACAGAGACTGAGTGGGTGCGGGCCAGCAGGAGTCCCCTGGCGATTCCTCTTTGGGATTAATTCATTCAGGTCATCATTAAACACTGGAGCTGCCATCAACAGGTCTCGTTTTAACCTCAATGCGAGCACAGGCACTCCTGTAACGTTAGGTAACGCAAAGAGGAACTCCTTGGTTCAGACTTTCACACACTGCTCATATTTAACTTTTGATATCTCACCAGGAAGTGGGTGAGGCGACGAGCGATTTATTCATCTGATTCTTTGACAGACAAGAGACTTTTAAAAAATGGATGCTATACATAGAGAATACGTGTTTAACGTCTGCGTGTTAGTGTTAATGTGCCTAGCTAATTAACGATGTTACTAGCTGTTCAGTTAGCTCATCTTTATCGTGAATACACGTCCGACCGGGAATAAATGTGAGAAAGCTGAACTCCCATGCAAACAACGGCGATTTTAGCTTCAGTTACAGCTGGTTTAACATACAGAAGGTCTGCTGTAGTTAACAAAGTGCCATTAAGTCACTGGTTAAGTTTAACTAACGTTTCCTAACGTTAACTTACTTGACGACTGGCTCAATGCTAGCCAACACTGATGTTAACATAATGCCTCGTACAGGGGGCTAACACTCATTTAAAAAAAAGCTGCTCCTTACCAGTTGGTATTGGATTTTTCATCTACCACTTCTTTAAAAGCAGCTGTTAATGCAGGGCCATTTTTGCTGAGGTTAACTGCCATCGTTATGCTGAGTACAGCTAGCCAGCTAGCTATCCGGGATGCGCCCTTCCTACACGGGAGGAGTGGCGATGATGCTGACTTTCAGTTGCACAGGAAGCTAGTTTAGCTAGTGGCTACGTTCAGCCATGGCTACCTGCATATGGAGCAGTGGGACACCCCGGAAGCGCGGAGCTACTTTGCAGGTTTAGGGTGTTCCGAACTCAGCGATTAACCTGCGCAATGCAGTTTACGATTAATTAATTAAGATGCTCTAAATTCACACTTTAGAAAAGAGAGACAACAGCAGAGATCGTTAATCTGCGCAAAGATTGATGTCTGCACCGCATAACCCTCGCATGCCGTGTAATTAAACAAACGCACCCAAGAGTACAGTTCTCACAGCTGAGAGAAGCTATTCACGTACATTTACAGCAACTTTTTACAAAACTTCTATTGACTTTACGTGGAAAACAAAATCAGCTATAGTATATATGTATACATTTTCATAATCTCTGCTGGCTTCCCATATTTCTAGTTATTTGGAGGAACCCACTCATTCTTTAATACCATGCACAGCTGGTTTTGGCCCATACTGCTTCTATTACTTTGCAAAGAAACACAAAAATGACTGCAGACAACAGTAAACCAAGATGAGCTTTATTCATATGTTATGACACGGTCAATAGTTATCTTGTGTAGGCTATGTGAAGACATGTGGACGATCATGGTGGCAGTTCAAGCACACATATTCCAAATTTTAAGATGCATGAAGGCTGGTCCTGCATTGAGAGAAAGCCAGGCCGAAATTTTCAACAAAAATATTGGTGCTGTTCAAGCAGGATTTCATGTCTACTGAAGAAATTAATGACCCATTGAGGGGATACAGCCCTGATAGCAAATTTACAGTTTATGACAACGTTCTCTCTCTATATATACACACACAAAATGAGGGTTAAGGCTAAAATTTTAGTCAGAGGTGTTAGGCAGATGAATTGTAACGAAATCCCTGATATCTGGATAATGGCTGTGAGAAGGTTCTCCAGAGTGCAAAGCATGCCAAGCTGCCTATATAAACTCTATTGAGCACACTGGACAAAGGAAGTCAATGTCACTCACATGATGAATCGAGGCTGCATCCAATCGTACAGTTGGAAGATACTCAGCTTTCAGCTTTTGAATAAATAAATAGCCAGATTAACAAACAACAATGCACACAAAGTTTGAACTAGTACTATTACACACAAATCATTTTCAATTGTGGTCGAGCAGTAAAAAAAAAAAAAAAAAAAAAGACTTCCACTGCATTTAGAGGATATATTCTCAAAACCTTTTAGTATATACTGTATTTCAGGACAACTTGTTTTGACTATTTTCTCTACAGCAGCTAATTATGAAAATCTATATTTGGTGCCTAAACTGTGGTGTTAATTCTACAATCAAAGCTTCTAAAATTTTCATGCTTTACTATGGACCTTTCTGGATGAATCCACTCAATAATGCCTCAATAGCAAAACTTATTCTCCTTTTTAACATCAAATAATTCCCTTTATATTGGCAGCATCAGCACATTATGAGCCAAAATAGAAAAGAAAAAAGAAATCCTAACTACTTTATCCAACAGTCACAATGGATTATATTAAAACTAATATTACATTATGACACATCACAATCATGTTCAATTCTGGTGACATGAATGAAAAAAAACTGCCTAAAACTAAAGCTTTCAAAGATACAATACAAAAGGTCACAAACGAATCACCCAGATAAACTATTTTACTGTCAGTGTGGATTATAAATCCCAAAACAAAACAAACCTTTGTAGACCCCATCATGAATATGAACATAAAGAGATACTGACGTACATAACATCACCTGATCTTTAAAGCAGATTAAACAGTCATGGCAAGTTACCGTATTTATTCACCTCAAGTAACAATGCACACGACTTAATGACAAGCTTCTGCAAAATGTCAAATCTGTTTAATTCCCATTTTGAGTGTAAGTGACACCGGCTGTAACCAAAGGCCATTTCATTTTAGAAAAACAGTAGCATGTACATGTTTAACAGCATCATTTAAAAGCTGTTAACATCCAAGTATTGTTCGAAAATAAATGGTGATGGTGATGAGAGGAACCGGAGAGGGACAAAGAAAAAAACCCTCTCTGTGACAAAATGACAGTACTTCTGGGACAGCATACTTTTGTGCAACACAGGACATCTGGGCCTATATGCATACAGAACTTCAGGAGTGCTGATCTGTGGTTGATCATTTTGTCTCTTAAGGAAGCGTGTTTCTTTTAGGTGACAAACCAGTGAACTCAGATATATACCATTTTTTTTATAAGCCTGATGATATGAGCCCTGCTCATTTTTCTCACCATGGGTCACTGCATGTAAAGGCTGATGATTTGGTTAGATACCTGAGTAACTGTACTGAGGAGGTGGCATACAGCTAAGCTATAGGCCAAAGAGTAGCTATGGTCATAGCTACACAACAAGTAACAAGTCAAACAACAGTAGTATTTTGTGCACTATGGACACCAGCCATGGGTGTTTGCTTCTACAGGATATAAGGGCAATGACAGCATGTGTGAGAAAAATGGAAGTTGACATTCACCCTATGGAGCCCCACACTAGTGGGGCAAGGGCCCGCTGGCTCCTAACAGCAGTTCTCCAGTGTCCTCAAAACCACCAAATACTGTTGCAAATTAAAATGCAGTGGGTGTTAGAGACCAATGATTCTTTACATCTTTCACATTGTTGCGGGGTAGTATGTGCCAACAGATCAGCTGCTGGTAATGGCACTGCACCATTTTGTGTTGGACAGGGAACATTCTGCCTCAATTGCACATATACCGAAAATAACAACACAGAAAGGCCACTAAATACATGGAAATACAGTAATAACAAGACATCCAGTGGGACACAGTACCTCTGAAATGAAGGGAGAGCCAATCTCCTAAATAAATCAAACCTTTTGCTTCTGAGTAGCACGATGATAATGAATCATAGACAGTGAAAATGATGCGTAATAGCAACAATGATAGTGATAATCACAATAGCAGGAGTAACAGTTTAAAGTCTGAGTGTGGCGGTATGGACTGTGAAGAGTTTCCGGTATTCCATATGGGAGTGCTTTAAGGAGCCCATCAGGTCCTGCTCAACAGATCCATACAACTCATGAAGGACAGCACATGGTAGCAGCTCAGCACATGGAAAGCCACTGTACCTCACTGTATCTCTTCCTCCTCCAAAAGATGGGCTGCTGTCTAGTTTTTTCCACTGTTGCTCATTTGCCTCAAGTTACAAATCAATCGTGTTTCTTTTGTTCTCATTTGTATTTTGATCTCCCTGGTATTCTCACATTGCATACTTCTGTGTCCAATCTCTTGCTAATTTGTTGTACCTGTAAAACACATGCAAAGTTTGGAAAAGGTTTCAGGTGAACTCGCAAAGTAAGAACTTCAGAGAATCAGATTTGTGCCAATAATATCAAACAAACTGTTTAAACGTCACACAAAAAATAAGAATAAGTCATCTCAAAAGTAAAACTTATAAGCTGCAAACAATCGGTCTGTTTTTGATAACATGTCCTTTTGTTTCCAGTTTGATCTGCTGTTTTCTCAGTGATCAGACTTTTTTTTCTCGCTGATCAGGCTTTTTTAGTTTGTTTGCAAATGATAAGTTTTACTTTTGAGATGACTTTTTTTTGCTTTAGTGACTTTTATTCTCTCAAATTCTTATTTCTTGGTTTGACATCTAAAAAGTTTTGTTTGATATTATTGTCACAAATCCAATTTCATAGAACTCAAAAATAATGAGTCAGTATGAGCAAAGCTGAGTGTGTGATAAATCTCATTCATGTTTGACACTCACTTTTCCCTGTCAGCCTTGTATGTATGGGCAATCTCTGGTACCAGTGGGTCGTCCGGGTTTGGATCACAAAGAAGAGAGCAGATAGACAATAATACTGTGGAAGAATGGATCACAAAGTATTTAGATTAGGCTCTCGAGGTGACAATAAGAGGAGATTTACTGTCTATGGCCTTGAGGAATAAAAGGCACTCGTCTTAATTTGGACGGACAGACAGACTTCTAACAGCCAAGAGTGATTTTCTCATCTTTAGATAGTCATCACAATAGGGCCTAGTCATATTGATAAAACACAGTATCAATATATACATAAACAAATACCTTAAAATGTAACCGACTGTATCTATGCCTAGACAATATTTTTGTTAAGCTCTAATACTTGGATTGTAATGATGAAATACTTGATACTGGATTCCATTAGGTTTGACTTGACAAGCCTTTTCATATGTTAACATGACACCTGATGTCATTGACCTGATTTGACATAGTATTTCACATTCAGTCTCAAAACCTGACTTGAGTCTCAAGGTTGAAGACGCCTGGAGAAAGTTGAACTGAGTAAATAGATAGAATGTGTCAACATTGCTTTTGCACATGGTACAAACCTGCTCTGCAGGCCTTGAATGAGAAAAGAAGCAATGCCAGAAAGAAAAGGTCAAGGCTACGTGATCAGTGGTCCATTACAATATGGCTAGAAATTCAATTTTCTGACATGTACTGTATTTTAGCAGTAGTGAGCCCAGGACTTCAGAGTACAAATGAAAGGTAACAAATATTGAGACATTTAGTAGTCCAAAAGATAATGAAAGTTATGATTCTAGCAGAAAATGTAACATTCTTTGGACAAAACAGCAACTCTATATTCAGGTTTCATCTTCAGGATTGATCATCTCATGCAGCTGCAGTGACGTATTTGGATTTATTCTTTCTGAATCTGTTTATGCAGCCAAATTTGTGTGTTTTATTGAGAATATTTTTTCTTCTCCACATGTAGATGCTGAAGGTTTTCACCTTGGACAGATTGAGCTGACTTGTAAAACTTAGGTGGAGTTAATAATAGTAATATTGTTTCCATTACATTTACCTATGACAGAATCAGGACCCTCGTAGTGTGCATGCTGTGTAATACAGCCCTGTTTTAATAAATAAAAAATGTAAATAAACTAGCATAAATCTTGTATAATCCCTCACCTTTTGATACTGTGAGTGCAGGTGACCATTGTGATCTCAGTATGTCCAGACAAATACTCCCATTGCTGTTGATATTAGGGTGGTAAATTTTTGTTGTGAATGCAACCTGTGACAGAAGAGGAAGAGAAGTAAAATAAATCAATGAGGAGTAAGTAAAAGTGAGTTGAATATGTGCTTAATTAGGTGACACACAAGGCAGATCCTCACTCACTTTGGGTGGTTTGAAGGGGTAATCTGTCGGGAAGTGAATGGTGAGGAAAAACACTCCACTCTGATATGGGCTGTCACTCTACAGAAATAAGAATAGAAACAAGATAAGTTTGTTGACAGCTGTTGTCATTGCTTCTGCTGCTTATTTCAAACATATTTCAATTGAGTTAATATACAGTTTCACTTACCGGACCCATTATTGTTGCCTGCCAATGAAACACTGGAGGAAAAAATAATAATGTCTTGAGTTTGAACATTTGGATGCAAACTCCTGACACACAATGGCAAACTCTAATGATGTAATCAAATGATGTAAAAGTGTTCAGCTGTACACTGATGAAGCAACTTTCTGACTACTTACGATCATCTCCAACTGGTCCGGCAGAGCACTGAGCAGGAGGGTCCCTCTGCAGGTCTGTCAGTTCCTAAAAGCAAGACAATCACAATGAAACAGGCTTGAATTTACTGGTCAGTTACGATGTTGTAACAACTGTCCTCTTTGCAAGGAAATCACATACATTTTAAAATGGGTTTACAAACAGAAGGGTTGTTTTAATATTTATATTGGGTACATATGCACAGGAAAATATGGGTATCAAAACAACAGGGCAAAGGATTGTGTGTCAACATGGTGGATGATGGATGAATTGGATGTATTTTGAAATAACTTCCACATATTCTGAGGGATTGAGAGAGAAATCTAGCATTAGCGCTTCATCTTTGAAACTTCACTGGAGCTTAATTCAAAGAATGTCTGGTTTCGTGTAAAGTGTAAAGATAACTTCTAGGGGGTTTGGGAGCTATTATTACAATCAGCCTTTTCAGTGGCAGCCATGTTTGCTTTAAAGTCATGATCCAGGGCTGTTAATGTGTAAATGGTGGTTACAGGACAGATGACTTCCTAAATATTTTAGTCATTGCTTAAATTTAACTCATGGATGTTGACTACAAAGGCAACAACGCTCAACAGAAAGAAACAAATATGTTCTAGAACAAGAACCAAGGCGGGGGCAGAAACCAGTATGTTCAGTTGTTGTCACTACACCAATGATGTATGTGACCGCTGTGGCCAAACCTCATTACATACTACTCTGCACAGACAGCAAAACAACAGATGGTTAAATAGAAATTAAGCCCGTTATTTAACTTCTCTTGAAAGGAAGCGTATCTATTCTGTTATATAAATACACACCGTGGCCTGCTCCAGTGGCCCATTTACCATTCCATATATGGCAAGGCTGACACTAGGGTTCAATTTTGGCAACCAGCAAGCAGCTGTCATTCAGCGACTAAACACATCGACAGCCATACTGTTAGTGACCAACCACAAGGATAAAGGCGACTGACAAGCTAAGAATTTAAAAGCAAATCCTGTACTGTTTACCACTCAAGCCAAAACACCTACTATCGTTAGCTTCCTGCTAGCGCAGCGATGCATTGCCAAATGCTTCGTTTGCCCTGCTAGTCAGCTTGCTACGTTTACTTAACTACTGACAATAGACAAAGTGTCAGAAGGAAAAATGAAAAATTAAACACAAACAAAACGTAATGTCGCTGTTTGAGAGGTTAAATTGACGTTACTGATAGCTAACGTTACTATAGCAATGCACCAACAGGGCCACCAGTGGTTAGCTCGTCTTTGTCTGTGAATAATTTTAAAAAGGAGCAAGAAAAGCAAGCAAGTATAGCTAAGCTGAGTAACAGAAAAGGTTACACACTGATCTTCACAGAGCGTCCCACTCCAAGAGAAATATGTCTATTAGAAGGTATGGTTAGCACACGAAAGAAAAAAAAACACACACTCACCTTCTGAATTCTTTTCAACGCCATTGCATCAATGGCTCTGCTAGGTAGCCTGTCAGCTAACAGTTAGCACTTCACACATACAATTTGGCTTCTGTGGCCACGTACTTCCAAATCTCACTTTACGTATAATCACAAAATCACGCCGAACATATAACAGGCTTGAAGCTTTTGGTTTCTAGTCCAACCTATGCGAGAAACTGTATTTTAAATTTAGATTTTTCTACAGCTACTGAACAACCGAGATATTTTGCTCTCTCCCCTCATCCCTACTCCTCTCCGTGCCTGGCGATCCGTTTTTGGTAATATCGCGAGAGTTTCTTGACAAATCGTGAATTGACATTTAGAGCTTCCATTGTTGTAGTCCAGAATACATCTTTACATATACATTTTTTTCCCACCTTTTTTGATACAAAAATCCAAATAATATGGCTTTCAATTATTGGTGCATATAATCATAATACGTATTTCTACAAAACAAGTGCATGTGACTTTTTTTTATCAAAATGAAATTTTATCACGTTATGTGAACCAAATCTCTGCATTGTGATTCCAAGAAATCGTTGGACACCTACTTACATTTTGGCTGTAGCTACTAGTTCT
The DNA here is from genome assembly GCF_017976325.1 of Chelmon rostratus. Lineage (NCBI taxonomy): Eukaryota > Metazoa > Chordata > Actinopteri > Chaetodontiformes > Chaetodontidae > Chelmon > Chelmon rostratus. Next base: position 25,573,696 of record NC_055662.1, on the reverse strand, counting down.
GTCCCTTATGTTTGCCGCTTTATCACACGCTGCCTTAGATCAAGATGATTTTTTTTTTGTATTAAATTGAAATTGTCTGAAAGTAATCAAATCCTCATCATACTCAATACAATCATCATCTTTATCATCAAGTTAACAACACTAAAAATAGACTTAGAAATGCTGCGTTGTAAGAACGGGTAATACATGGCTTCAAACATATACTGTCTTCAACACAATAACTGAAGCCAGGTGTCCACAAGATGTCACTATTTGAAAAGAGCAAAAACATACAAAGGAAAGACAGCCAGAACAGATCATGTACAACTTCAACCAGAAAACGTTTTTGCAAGATTTACATTGTAATTTATCAAAATGAATGTTGCATGCTCAGACTCAATTAATTTATTTGACATTTTGTTTTCACATGAATTTGTTCAAGCGCAAAAGTGCAAGACAATGGAGCAGCAAAGTACAATGAAGCCAAACACGTGTATTATTTACACACACATAAGAATAAAGAAAAAGACTATAGAATTGTTCATTCAACACCCAATCATTGTAAAGGCATATTCATCTGAGTCAGCTGCATGCTCCGGTTTCTGCACAGCCTTGTCTCGCAAAGCCTCATGAGTTTCCCTTTATATGTCTTAAACAAGAGTGAAAAAAGAGCTCTCATTATTTTAGTGAGTATGTATGAATGGGTCACAGTGTTCATTCTTCTTAAATGGCTGATTCAGTGTCAGGTTGAGGATCCTATCGTCAATGTGACACTGAGAGGGACCATTTTCCTTTGGAAAGCAGAAGATTCCTTCAGATAATATCTTATTGTTTGCTCATCTCTGTGCTCTCAATGACCTGCCTGTCCTCAGGGCCTGCCTGTAATCAGATTCAGCCAGCAGCAGAGGTAGCAGTTTGGGTCTTGTGCAGCAGGGGCCTTGTGTTCTGAGTTTGTCTACTTGGAGAGGCCATTTATCAGCATGAGGTTTTCAGACACAGTCAAGCCCACACTTTGTTAGCTTAAAGCCTCAGTTCACAAAGCCACCCACAGTCACCCTACTGTAGTTTCCTCTGAAATCTCAAATCACATTGGTTTGCTTGCTACTGTGTACTTCAAATCTATAGGGTCCATAGCTGACAGATAGACTAGTAACTCCTTCAGCCACGGGGTGATGCTACCTTGTAAATGTTCAAAGCAATAAGCAAGTAATGTCTTTGTTTCTATTAGACAACATATCACTGACCTGTATGGGGAATTTCCCACCTATATCCAGAAGTTGAGTTTTTAGTTACATGACTGGTGCCCCAAGTTCTGAATTGATGTATGAGCCAAGGTGTGAACATGTCAGACCTGGGATGATATGGGTGGGGGTAAGAGCTTAGCTGACCTCTCTCATGAGGAATATAGCCTATAGTGCTGTTATTTGAAACCATGGACTCAGCAGACTCCAGTGATCCATCTTTTTTGGTCACATGAATCATCATTAGCAGAAGTTCTATTGTATAACAGAAAGCATTCCACTTATTGTGGCAATTATGGTCTGAGCTTGAGCATATTTCTCTCGGTGGCACTTTTCCCATGGTTGCCACGACAAAGCACATATGCTCATGGTCATTTTCAAAATTAACTTAAATGGATCTTGCTAATGTCTGAATTATCCAATAAAAGCACGACCAATTAATGCTGAGCACAAGCTGCGCTCACAGTCCCCAGAGGTGTTCTACCTTCGGTCAGTGTATTAGCTTTCTGAGGGCTCTCTTACGGAACAAAGATCCATTGTTCCCACATACTAAGAGATATTTGTTCACTCCTTGTATCAATGGTCTTGATTTGATTATACACTCAGGCAATATGTGCAAGCAGCGCTCATGTTTGCAGTGAAGTCAGCACTCTGCACAATCAAATAATTCTTGAGCTAAGCAACTGGAAAAAGGGTCATTATGTATGGAGCAATCAGTGTTTCATGGCTCATTTCCTTAGCTGTGATTTGATTTTGCTTGTCAGTGTTAAGGTGGCCTTTGACCTAGAAAACCTCTGAATTATTCCTCAAATGTTGCTTCTGCTTTCTTGCATCAGTATTAGTGAGTTTTACAACTTGGATAATAAGTAAAAGTGCATTATAAGAGCTTTCTGCAGCTTCCCCTTGTCTTCTTCTCGTGTTTTGGGTATTAAAACAAGCTGGTGACTGCATGCTTTTTTTGGCTTACAAAGTTTAAATGATGCAATCATATAAACATTTATGACTTCAAGGATGTGCTTATTAAAAGGCATTATATGCTTTAACTGTGGCTGCAGAGAACTTTGCAGGTTTTATTTTGGCCTAATTGCATAGCTGGTTACGGGATGTCTCGTTTACAAGCAGGGGTCCATAGCACAAAAATAATACTTCATTTTAGGGTTTTCAGAGACCAAACCTGTTTAAAGTGACAGGCTGAGTGATGACTTGTTTACTGAATAACTTCAGAAACAGTTTCAACAAGTATCAAAAAAACAAGAACCAATTTTGAAGAATCGCTTTTAAAGTGCTGGAATTGTTGTTTAAAACATATTCTGCAGATTAAGTCAGAGCAATGCGTCAGATTTAAAGCACATCATATGTTTTGTGTCTCAGATGAGAAAGTAAATTTAGCCATTGGAGGAATGTTGTGAATTAAATGTGGAAGAAGTTTCATCTGAAATGTACTAAAATAAAAGAAAAAAGCATCACAAAATGGAAAAACTCAGGTAAAACCAAACTGCACTTATGTTAAGCTCTTGTCCCAACATACTTCACTTTCCACATTTGGATTGGACTAAACATTGTTGTGATTATAAAAGCAAGCATGAGTTATGGATTCTTCATCTCCAAATTGATCTGGGTTATTTTTTTAATTCTTCTCTGATTATCAGGATTTGAAATCTCTCCAGAGAGAAAAAAAGGAATGAGCTCAGATCCAGTCCCCTGAGTCTTTCACCTCTGATCCACCCTTATCAGATGTGCATCATGTGGAGCACAGGCACAAACCACACATATAGTCATAAAGAACCAGTAATCCTTTGGGGTTAAGCACTTAAAGAGCAATCCACAGAGCCCTCTGTGTCTCTGTGTTGCACCACAGTTCTGGCATGGTGATTGACAGCTCTGGAAACTGTTTTACTGTGCTGCTCTTGCAATGAGTAGTCTCCAGGGCCTAGGTAATAACTAGTCTGGAGTGTTGACTAATACATTTAGCGGTGACTCTCCATAATCAAATGTGTTCCAGCTGTTTGAGTTCTGATGACAATGTCAGGTTTTCCCAGTTTGCTGAGCTTCCTTGAGAGACAAAGGAGGGATTTCCTCTGAAACAGACAGGCAGTGGCAGCACCAACAAATGGCTTGGTACTGTTATCAAATCGAAAGTCTGACTAAATATAAACTTATCATCTGCAGCCTGAGCCAGTGCAGAAATGAAGGAGAAAGTAACAGCTGACACCATGAGTATGTGTCTTCTTTCGGTGGTGTCCTGGGGCATATGCAAAGAGAGTCGACTCATATATACTGTATATATATGTATGTATATTAAAAAAAAAAGTAAAAGGCATGCTTTCAGCCACAGCATATTGTAATATTTTGTGACCTAGGTCAAAGGGAAGTATCCTCTTTGGAGCTTTGTTACAGCCAAGCACACACACACCCTCTCGTCAGAGGATATGAGAGATTTGAATTTTCAGCGAGGTATTTAAGCTACCACCTGTCGTCTGACATGACTTAACTGTGCAGAGGTGTGTAGTTTTGTGTCTGTGACTGTGTGTGAAAGTAACTGACTGGGACGTGGGGGGGCTGTCCATCCTGCTGCACAATAAACAGTTTGTTTCCCAGGAGCACCCCTCATGTTCCTGTTGTTGGCTCCATCGCTGCTCACTGGGAAACGTCCTGGCCTCCATTGTCCAAGAGGTCGGGGGTCACAGGATGCTCCTAAAGGCCCAAAAGGGGAGGTAAGAGGTTGGATAGTGAGGCATGATAAAGAGTTAGCCCCCCCTCTCCACACACGCACCCCTTAAAAAACAAAACATTAAAATGACTTCTTTTTTTTTTCCTCCTCTTGTCACACAGTCTTTCATTGGAAGTCCCAGCCATCATCAAGAGTTTTAGGAAATGAAATCAGGCTGACTATTCCATATTGAACATCCTGATTGCCTTTCTTCATGTGTGGAGCTCTGTTCCTTGCGTGCGTTCTTTGCATATCTTTAATGGAGGACTTGGTCCACAAGCCCTCCCATACAAAAAATGGGAAATTCAATCTGAGCAGCAAACAGAGGGTAAGGCATATCATTAAAGAAAAAAACAGCCAAGAAAGGAGTGGTTGTATTGTAGCGTCTTTGCCACACAAATGTTATACTTTAACCACAGACGGAGCTAAAACACTGGCTGAGACTATGGAGCAGATACATGCTTCTGACTGCAGTGACATTTCACACAGCGTAGAACATACACACTCATATAAATGCTGCTTTTGCAGCCTGATTAAATATGTCGCCTCCTACCAGCAGACGTTTATGGTAGTTAAACAGAGACGCCATGCAGCCATTATGGAGCCTCTCGCACCTCTCTGGAGGCAACATACAAGCTCTGTTTGAGTTTTTGTGTGAAACAGCATCCATTCAATGTTTCCTGTGATGCTAATTTTTGGAGACTTTTGAGCGAGTCTTATTTTTTATTGGGGTTTAACTGACGAGCTTTAGGGTCTGCAGCCTGTCCTGCGCCGCAGCGTGCCGGAGGAATGGAATGAGAAGACAAGCTATTCTCTGGACCTTCACGGGGACACATTTGTCTTTTTTATGGAGCTATGCTAACTGGAGCTTTGAACAAAATTCCAGATGCCTGTTGCACTGCATTTTATCAGCCTAATACTAATGGATTGCTATCCAGAGCACCTCGACAGCAACAAACAGGCTGTGATCCGTTATGTTTGTATCTGTCCTCAAACTAATATAGTTATTTTCATTTATTTGAAAGATTTATTGACTCCCTACGTGCCTGGGCGTTCTCTGAGATCAGTGGCTGCACCTCAGCTCGTTGTTCCTAGAACCTGACCAGAGGTGACCGGGCCTTTGCTGTTGGAGCCCCCAGCCTGTGAAACGCTCCGCCTATTAGCATCTCCAGCATGCTGTCGCATCTACAGCATCTTTCAAAGCATCTCTTAAAACGTCCGTTTAGCCTATAGGAAGGCTTTTATGAATTCTGAAATAGAAGTTACTGGGTTTTATCATTCTACTCCAGCAATTTAATCTTTCTTTTAACTTTATTTTATCCCCCGATGTTTTATGATCCCTGTGTTGTTTTTATTTGGTTCTTCTTTATCTGCTTTTCTTGATCTGCATTGTTTTTATCAGTGCTGTTTCATCTGCTGCCTTTTCTTTTTCTGTGAAGCAGCTTGTAACCTTGTTAAGAAAAGTCTATGTAAATTAAGTTTGCATTATTCTTATTCTTATATCTCATTTGATGTATAGTGCAAACAGACATCAGACTGCATCTACTCTTTCTCACATTCAGAGGTAAAACATTTTTGCATTTTTGTGAAGGTGGTGAAGCAACAGACGAAGAACTATTTAAATCTTTTACTTTAGTGTGAGTAGCACAAACTGTGTAAAATACTCCACTATAAGTATTGTCCTGCATTCAAAATCTTACATAAAGCGGCAATGATTAATATTTCTGTAATAGGAATGCATCAAATTACCATGCAGCAATGTGATAATGTGACTATATATAGAGAGAATATAGAGAATTATCACCTGAATCTGCAGCAACACTCGGCTTTACGGAGCTTTAGGGATTCTCAGTTTATTGTTTTGCTGTCAGAGTCAACTTTACTGTTTTGGTTCACTCTCGCTGCGCTCCTAGAGTTGTTTTCAGTGAAAATGTCCTGCTGATGTAGACAGACACACTTAAAAACCAAAAACAGAGCTAAAAGATAGTGAACATTGGACTTACATTCATCAGGTGGACACAAACACGTCTCCAAATGACTGATCGTGTTCCTACATAACTGCTGGATGTGTAAATAAGCAACTGTATGCTAACAAGTTCTCAGTATCATCTTAAAAGGTGGTGATATGTCATTGTTGTGTTCACAACTTGTTTAAAAGCACAGTATTATCTGCAAAAAGTGTCTGTTATGCAGATCAACAGCCCCTGTTTTATTAATTAGTGTTCCACTTTAAGTCACATTTCTGGTTCATGACTTTGGACGTAGCATTTGCTGTTTTGCACATTTTAGCTGTTATGTGGTGTTGGGCAATTCTTAATGAGCAATTACCATTTGACTGCCACTGCCAAATGAATGTTACGTAATGGAGAAAAGTGAATTTTTGCCTCTAAAAAGTACTGGATTAAAAGTATAAAATAACAGATAAAATGGAAGCACTCAAGTAAAAAGTACCTCAAATTTGTACTCAAGTACAGCGCTTGAGTGAATATGCTTGTTGCATTCCAGCACTGCATAGCTGTGGTTTTTCATTGTTCTTAGTCTTGTTATTGTACGCATGAAGACATGTAGTGTCTGAAGTAAGGTGAGAAGTTAATAAAGGTAATATGAGAGGCAATAGGTGTAGCACACAGCCATCTTTTCAACCACAGGCAATTATGAATATAATGCTCATAGTTTGAGTTACATGTCATGAATCTTCCTCGAGGCCTGACCCTCACCTCGTCTTGCCCTGTCATATCAGGTTAGGAGTTATACTGGAGCAGAGACGTGACAGCTGGAAATGGTTTGAGGCTCTGTGGATAGTTTGTTTTCAGACCACGCTGCAGGGAATGGATGAGAGACACGTGTAGGTTAGCCTTTGGCTGTAGTGCGTATGTGCCTCATGGTGATAAAACTGTTCCTGTGAATGATATCACTGAAAATCTGCACTGCAGCATATTTAGTCTGCTCTTAGTGTTCCCTCTAAGTGTGACGGGCTGATCGGAGCGCTCCAGGTATCCCAGAAATGTGTCACTATCTGAGTTAATTAGACTCCTCTGTGCTTTGAGCACTTTGACCTATTGGGGATTCATTTCCTGGCCTGTTGTGTTTCTAAGTCTGCGAGTGGGGTTCTGGCATAATTTGCGTTCTCACTTCCCAATCCTTCTCAGATGGTGGGGTGCTTTTCCTTCTTTATGACCAAATAAATCTGACTGGTGCCAAAGGAAAAAAAAAATGGGATTAAAATTCCCTCATCGCTGTCTTGAGGAGCCCAGCTGCACTGCACTGTTTGTTTTCCACAGCACGGTGCAGCTGCAGAATCGAGCATTATGCAGAGGAGGGCCAGAGCAAAACAGAAATGACTTATTTTTATTGGCACGTACCTTCCCATTCACTGAGTGATAATTGTATTGTGGAATTAAGTAAGAACAACAGCCTGGGTCGGCTCATTTTAATGTGGTCAAACGTGCTTTCTGTTTACGTATTTAAGGTAGTTTTCTTCACTTGGAGGATTTTTACAGTAGCTCTTTTTCTCACAGGTTAATTTCTCTTTTCTCAGCAAAGTCTAATTTAAAGGAACACTGAGAAACAGACAGAGAGCGTCACCAGAACTCAAAGAATGATCATAACCAAGATTGCCAAAAGATGTAAACTCTACACAGAACAACATGCACAGGTATTTAAAAAAGGTTGCAATCATTTTTTCTACAGCAGCTTTTTTAACGACCCCACGTGAACGGCTCATTCACACATGAAGGAATGAGCTGCAGAGAGAGGCGTTGATGGAGCTGGAGATAATGCAGGGAGAAATGTGGTGCAGCAGGTAAGACACGTCTGTGAGCAATATTATCTGAGCTGCAGCACCGTTCAGGTGATTCTCTGTAAATAATGTCTGAACGTTAAGGAGCATGACTGCCCAGCAGGTTTCTGGAAACTCTCGGCTGAAAGCGATCACTCAATCCCCGCCCTAACCTTGGAACAAAGTTCGCCGAAGAATAGAGGAAACTGGGTTTTGTGCTTTGCTCAATTATCCTACTCATTTTTTTTTTTTTTAACAATTATGTCCATTTTCAGTTCTTTGAGTTTGGCTGCGTCTGATCTGTATGACGCAGTTCCCTGAGAAGAGTGCACCGCCAGCACATCAATTTACTAACAGCAAAACATCTACCCCCTGAATTAATAACAGCATTCAAAGGACCAGGAAAAATAGGTTTTCACTTTCCAAGAGAGTATCTACTCTCTCACAGCCGAGACACAAGAACACTTTTTAGCCAAAATCACCACAGGCCTTATAAATGACCTAATTTATCTGGTATTTAGCACATAATTTGAACACAAATCAATGTAGGTCGAAACATCTTTTTTGCTGGACATGGCAGACCTAAAGCTCCTCGTTTCTGATTACGTCCAAAAATTCAAGTTAAAGTGTGAAGTCTTTGGTAGACACAAGAAATATAACACATCCACATCTTTTTCTCCGCTGCAGCTCCGCCTCCCGTGCACACACTACCAGCTGTAGACGTTCAAGTATGAGGCTTCCACCGGCGGAGGCTTGTGCAGTAACTCTAAGGAAGAAAGATTTACGCACCAGCGCATAAAGATGATGGTTTCCAGACCCTGTGCGTTATTCTGACAGTGTGCTGGACATGGTCATTCTATAGTGAGCGAGGGTAAAACCAAAAACACAACACTAATAATAAGTAATCCATGTGAAAAACAAAAGCCCTCACGGACTGGGAATAACTTTATCATCTCCTGTGCATACACACACACAACAGCCAGCAAGGACGCTAAAAATATGCAGAAGACTTGTGGTGCAGTTTCCCAAGGCCAGAGAAAGGAAATAGACTGACAGTTTCTCCCTGACCCCTTTACTACCCCCCTGTAACCTCCTAACAACCCCCACGGGGGATCCTGTCTCTATGTGTAAAACAGACAGTCAAAAAGCATCCTGGAAACTTTAGAGCCACGAAAACAAGGGGACATGAGGAAGTCCAATAAGCTTGCATGTAGAGGGCTCAGTCGGGAGATAATCTCGAGGCCACACACACCAGGCGCCAAGCCTATAGAGCCTGAAAGCTCCGTGGCGCAGCACAGCAGCGTGGTCATTGTTGTCTTTGGAAAGTAAGCAGCTTCAGTGAGGGCAGTGGTGTGAAAGCCACCTCTCTTCTTGAGTGTCTGCTCCAGAGCCTGGTGTTGACATACAGGGCAGGTGCAGCTGCTCTCTACAACTGCATCAAGTAGAACCCCCCCAACACACACAAATACACACACACAGTTGAATACACACACACACACACACACACACACACAGAGCTTGGATGTCACAAGACAGGGTTATACGGACAAAGACAAATCTACCATTTTCTTTAATATCTCTGCAACAATCAGCGAGGCACTGCTGAGTTAACACAGGGCCCCACAGAGATGAAAACAATGGCTGGATTCTTCTGGCTTGAAGATGGCTATGGGAAATGGCAGGGATGCCAGGGCCGATAAGTGACCGGGAGGCTCAAGTTACTTCCAGCTGTCTGCAGCCATGCATGCCTCTGCGGAATGTATGGTTCACGCATAATGCAAACCATTTCATTTGCGTAATGCTCATAAAAATCTGGCGGACATATTAAATAAAGTCAACAGCCTCTCACTTGGGCAGGGTTCACATCACAGGAAAGAATCTCCAATCCTCCGAGGAGCGGCGCAGTGCGTCCTCAGCTGAGAAAACACAGACAGTTGAAGACTGTGACCTTGTGAGCGATAATGTTAACTGGATCAATAAAACCAGGCGATAGCAGAAAGCCTGGATGCAACATCTGGAGAGAGCCTGACTCTGGCTTTGTGGCACACACTGAGCTGTGCATAGTAAATGTCCATGAGGACCTGTTGGCATTGTTGGCTGTGCTTGTTTTTTTCCCTTAAACCATAAAACAAAGATTTCCATGTAGACTCAGCAAAACAAAGAGTACATTAGTCTTCTTGTAATTAAAATCACAGGAAATTAAAGGTGATATATATAATCATGCCTGTAAAAGATTAATAGTATTTAACACAGGCTGTATTTTTGTGCTGTAAAGTGAGTTACACTGAAAAACTAGTGTTACCCTGCATTAGCATCACCTCAATACCAGCGAGGGCCTCTTCCTGTCCATTTGGAAAACATAAGTACTTTTTCAAGCTGCTGCACGCTCCAAAAGGAGAGTGCTTTTGGCAGGCTTTGAAGTTCTCAGAAATAATGCTCCTTAAAAGCATCCTCTGCAACACAGAAAAACATGAACATGTATTTCAGTAAAGAGGCGTGAGCGGGCTCTTCTCAGCAGCCATGTAAATCCGCGCTGGAGGACTCTGACATGTTTGATGTCTTTCAAGTCTTTTCATGTTACACCCTTTGCACGAGCAGCATTGATTAGCCTTTGCTAGGGCAACATTCATTCATTCATTATGTTTACTGGAGTCTGTCTGAGGCACTGGCCAGAAATGTGTTGATTCAGTCTGCTTCTCACTGAGTCACATGCTCTAATTTGATCATATAGAAATAAACAGGCAACGCTCATTTCATTAAAATAAGACGCCTTCATTCAGTGTGTTTCTGCACACAAACACCCTCTTGTCTGGCAAACAGGACTCTTCTGGAAAGGGATACTACAGATGCAACAAAACACCAGAGAGAAGGAGAAAGGCAGGAATAAAACTTTCTTTTTTCTTTTCTTTTCCCTTCTCTGCACAGTTTAGTGTTTCAGTTACACCCTTTAGGCAGTAAAAACTGTCATCTAATCATATCCTCACAGTCTTAAATGCCATATACGCCCATACCAGGCTGGAAAGGGGACCTTTCTGTGGATTAAAACGGATATGAGGTTATTTTTGTGAGATCCATGATTGCATGAGGCACTCCCATCCAGACTTAGTGTGATGACTGAGGAGGTGAGCTAATATGGCAGAGCGGTGAGGCAAACGAGTTGTGTAAGTTCATCTGCAGTGGATCCTGCCCTTTGGTTGAAAAGACAAATGTTTGGTCTTTTAAATCTGTTGATCCTTATGTAATGTCTGAAAGAAAGTTGGTACACACTTGATGTTTGCATAATGGGGTCATATGAGGGAATAGGGACTTCAGGATGTTTAAAAATATATTGATGTCATGGATTAATTGACCCTGAATCACTCTAATGTGTTTTGCACATTGCACAGAAATGCATCACGAGACCACATCTATTATAACAATTCTACATTTATGTCGCCTTTTTTTTTTTCTTTTGCTCCATTTTGCAAAATTCAAGCACTACAAAAACGGACGGAGACGTTCTGGAGGGCTCGTCGGATTAATAAAAGAACATAACTTGGGTAGGCTTCAAAGGCGATCAAGTGAGACCTAAATCTCCTGAAGTGAGATAGATGTAGCACATTGTGTGATCTCACATGTCCGCCGCGCACTTTAACTGCCATCATTACAGAGCTTGACAGGGCGGGATTGGCCTGGCAAGACATGTTGGACACACTGCAGCAGATCAGAGGGAAGACAAGGGAAATGCTTTAACACCTCTGAAACAGTGAGGCGAAAATGCGATGCGGGGATGGGAATTACTGCTGAATTAAGCGCCGCTTTGATTGGAAACTGATTGACCGATGGTTGGCAAAACATGAAAGAATGACCTTGAATTCTCCAAAGCGAGTATGGATTGGCACACAGCATCTCTCTCTCTCCTCCCTCTCCTGCTTTCTCCCATCCACTCTCACTGTCTCACTGACATACACACACACACTCTGATAGGAACACACATCACAGGGAGAAACACATACATGGGTATCGACACACATGAGTGCTCCATCTCTGCTTTTTCGCACTCTCTTTAGCGAAGGGAGGGGGGGGTGCACACACAGTCACGTACGACAAGCCAGAGTTGAGAGAGCAACTTCAAAGTAAGGCAGATGCAGGGACAGCACCCTCTGAATAAATTTTCTGGCCACCAGTCGATCTGCCCCCAGGCTAAGATTGTGGCTGTTCGCATCTCTCCTGACCCCTCATCAACTCCCAGTTAAAACCAATCCCGCTCTAACAAGGCAGTCACAGAGAGGAGGGAAGGAGACACGGGTAAATATAAAGGAGATAAAATCCCGTCAGGTGTTGCAGCTATGAGGAAATCCACTTTGAATGCCGGAGTGTCCGGTTTTGTAGAAAGGCACGCGGCGATGAGCAAAATGCGAGGGGCTCCGCACCAACACATAGACCATACCTGAAATGCAGCATTCAGTAATTTTGTACATTTATGACTCCGTCCACAAAAGAATTGTTGTCAAGCAAATCAATGAATGTGCTTTATTTACACACCTGCAACCATCTTGCAACAATAAGCTTCCTTTTGCTTTTGAAACGGTGGCTTTCTCACTTTGGAATCAAGCATTTCAGACACTGTATTTTTTTATTTTATTTATCACATTAGTGTTACATCTCACTGTGCTGCTACAGCTCACTGCGAACAACAGTCTACTTACTGCATGCCAACGGTGCTTAATAACACCCTGCTGAAACTTATGTGTGTGTGCGAAGTGTCAGCATTTAAGAGATATTCCTGTTCAACTGCTTATGCATGTCATTATTATTTTTCCGTGTTGACTTGTTTTAATATTTGATTTCTTTATTAATCATTCATGAGGCTATGGTGCATGAGCACTGAATATTTGTAATTACACCTGCTGGGACATGCACAGTCCATTACATCTCTGACATGTGATACATGTAGAAAAAAAAATCTGCATTTTCTCTGTTTTGTACTGTTTTTTTTTTTTAGTATAGAAAAATATATTAGGCTAGAGTCAAACTAAAGGGTTGCATCATAAATCTGGATGAGCAAAATGAACATCTTCTCTGAGCATCATTTGGAAAATGTATTCTCTCTCAGTCTCTGCATACTGTTGCTCAGAAAAACAATGATATGTACCCTGAGGGCAAATATTCACCTGTGTGTGCAAGCAAGTGCAAACCTGTGTGTTTCTGTGTACAAGAAACCCACTATCCATAACGACCCTGCGTGCAATTCATAGAAGATGCAGTATGCAACCGTATATGTTGCTTTTAACTGAATACAAATACACACAGTGAGGTGCACACGCACACAAACACCCAGGAGGAGTGAGGATCTAATGAGGCCCGTGGAGACACTGCTGAATTTGTCAGTCAACCCTCAGCTTGCTGACACGCGGTCGACAACATCAATGACTTCTTTTCTCAAACAGGGGAAGCCTGTCGGATTGCATCAGAAGCAAAGAGAAGTCTGAGGTCCACTGGACTCGGGCCAAGAGAGCTGGAGATAAGATGGAGAATTTAACAGCTAACTTGTGCCCGCTACACCTTGGAAAACTTTGCAACTCTTGACGCTTCGTGAGCAAACCCTACACTTCTTTAGCGTGCATTTAAGACGGTCACGATTATGATTTATGTGCAGGAACAAAGAAAAAAAAAAAGAAGCTGTAACCACTTCCCTTGTTCTTCCAGGACTGCTTGCAAAACCAGGCCTCCAATCCTGTTCCTCAAATCAACAAAGGGGGCATGTCTTTGAGTCTGGAGAGAGACAGAGAGAAGTGAGCCAGGCTCGTCCTGTCGTAGGAGGCCTGGCTGTTCGGAGGCTTGTTGCCTCACTCTGTCATGCCTACAGTTGTGCCATAATGGGCCACGCTTATCCCAGGTGTTATTGTCTCTCCCTATTGTTTCAGGGCACGCAGACATGCAATTTACATGGCAGTGTGTAATTATGACTTTCTCGCCGAGGCCTGAGCCTGTCATTTTCACACACATGGAGGCAGTGTGGTCTCTGACGGTGCTGGAGACATCAGCTGCTCACGCCACATGATCCACTGCTGCTCAGGTTTACTTCAGCTCTAATGGAGCTTAATGAGGGAAAGACATCAGTTGTGCTTATTCTCATTTACAGCAGGCCCACACAGGCACCAGCGGCTCATGGGAGGATTTACTTCTGGTTTTACTTTTTCCTCTTATGATAATAATAATAATAATAATAATAATAATAATAATAATAATAATAATAACGCACTGGATGCACTTGGTTGCTGTGCTTCCCGTGTACTTCTGCTGAAATGCCCTCGGTGGCGGCTGTGCGTTGGTGGCTGCAGGGTGAAGAATGGCTGATCTACATGGCGGTGAATGAAGTGTCGGTTTTCAGCGCAAACTCCTCCCCTACAGACGGGCTGCGCTTTTCTTCCACTTGAACAAGCAAGTAGTTTTTCAGGGCGCATTCCCCGGCAGCGATGTGGAGGGAAAGGGCGACCACGTCCAGCTGAAATTTTTCTACTTTTGCATCGGCGTTTATTTTATTTTATATTATTTCTCTTTTATAGTTTCTAAACTTTGCGTTTGTGCGCGCGTCGCAGCGACTCGTCGGCTCCGAGTTAGAAGTGAGGAAAACTGCACGCAGACCGTCTCGTGTTTTTTTCTGCCTTTTTTCTTTTTTTTTTGACTCGAGCCATTGTTTCCTTATGCATGGATACGAGGAGATGAAATCGGACGTGTTTCTCGTCGTTGAGTAAGCTCTCGGCCGCTCGGACTGGTAGTTTATGTGGTCCCCGGGCTCTGTAGGAGGAGGAGAGAGAGTCCCATTCCTCAGCAGCACAACAAGGAGAGGCACACAGGGGCCACAAGTTGTCCGCAGGCTGCGAGGGAGGCGAAACTTTGCCAAGTTGCTGCGCATCCGGCCGCTGACGCCAAACATCCATCGCTGTTTTCTACCGACTTTAAACTGGATTATAACCGCAAAGCCCGTCATGGACCGCGGGATCCCGTTCAGAGGATGAGAAGGGAGTTTTGAAACATGAACAGCTTCTTGTAGTTAGTTCACCACTTCAGCGACACGTTTGGACTACACCGATCTGATAAGAAAAAAAAAGTCAATTGTTGTTGCGATTGTTTTTCTGCTCTCGATACTGCAAACACGCTGTTCTGCAAACATGCCACAGCTGAACGGAGGTGGCGGGGATGATTTGGGGGCCAATGATGAAATGATATCCTTCAAAGACGAAGGGGAGCAGGAGGAAAAGATATCCGAGAACGTGTCGGCGGAAAGGGATCTGGATGATGTGAAGTCCTCCTTGGTGAACGAGTCGGAAAGCTCGTCGGACTCAGAGGTAAGGACGCGGCGCGCACAGCACGTCCCACCCCGGGAACGCACTGCCGAACACGGCCACAAATAAGATTTGATGGTGTTGAAAGTTTCAATAGTTTCTTCCCCTCCGTGTTTGTGTGTGTGTGTGTTCTCCCCCTGTCAGCAAGCAGAGAGGCGCCCCCAAACCAGACCCGACTCAGAAAGTTACGAGAAAGCAAGAGACTACTTCAGTGAAGGTAAAGGAAAGGCAGAAACCAGCCTGCTTCGTGTGCTTTAGCCTCCGATCATGTCGCGTTTGTTAACCCTGACTTTTCTTTATCCCCGCAGCACTGAGGAGGCAGCAAGATGGTGGCTTTTTTAAGAGTCCTCACTATCCTGGCTACCCGTTTCTCATGATCCCGGACCTCACCAACCCGTACCTATCCAACGGTTCGCTGTCTCCGAGTGCAAGAACAGTAAGTGTCCCTTGTGGAAGACCCCACTCTTTATTCTTCTCTTCATTTTATCGCACTCTGCAGAAAAAAGAAAAAAACTTTGGCCGTGCGTAAAAGTTCCCTGTGCGCTGCCAGACCGCCATATTCCCTCCGAGTGGCCTCTCAAGGAGTACTAACTACTTCTTTGTTCTTTTTTGGGGGGGGATATACGTTTCTCCCTGCCACCCACCCTCCACAGGGCTCGCGTCTGACAACTTCTCATTCGGCTCAAAGTTCAGACATATTAGTCATTCTTATTTATTTTGAGTGTTTTCTGGCAGCAGCTCTCCTTCAGTTGTATTCTTTATAGTCACCTCACTAAAGCTCATTATGTGCTTTCATTATTAGTTTCCCATATGGACTTGTATCATGCAGCGTAGTTTTTCTATAATGTACTCTTCCATAGTGTAAGTATTTTAACCTGGCACACCCCCACTGGGCTTTTCCTTTTTGTGTTTTGGTGTTTTCGTGGAGATCTTTCCTTAGCATGCAGGCTAGCAGCCATCAACTCGGTGTGTTTTAGCCTCTGCAGGCTTTTTGCTCACATTCTCTGCAGAAAATAAAAAGAGGAGCTGTTCCTGAAGTCACGTCCTACAGAAACAACAATGTAATGCGTCGCTCTGACATATACGGGAGGTATTTCTCTGCAGCGTCCGCAGCAGAGAGACTTTTAAAGTCTAGATAAGCTTGACAGCCTTAAGTAAGTGTTGTTGATGCAGAGTTTGCAATGATTCCTTTACTTGTTGCATCACATCAGTTGTCCACGAAGCTGCAGAGGCGCTTTTAAGCAGCACTGCTGTCGTTGTTAGAGACTGTCGCATTGGTTTGTTTGCTGTTTTTGTGTTTTTTCCAATATGAGCCATAAATATCGCACATACAACAGGTGAATTAAGCATGGACACCTCATAGTCACTTCACAGCAGTTATGCAAACAAGACTAGAGAGAAAGTTCACGAGAAAAATCGACACTAAGATCGAATAACGCGTCGTACGACGATTCCATACTGATTCCAAACAGCAGGACTGTTTAGAACATTAAATGCAGTTTGAACAGGACTATGCAAACTTCCTTGAAATAATCCCTGCTGGAGAGCTGTGTTCTTCCGAGCTCGTCCATCCCCCAATCCATGTCACATCCCCCCAAAAAACAAGTACTTTCGTTAAGGCCTGGCAGGCATCTGACTGAAAAGACACCCCCCCTCCCCCTTTTCTGTCTCCTTTTCACTGTTCCAGGCCCACTCCCCTCGCCTCCCTCTACCTTCCATTCAATTAGAAAGGCGTTAGTTGACCATTGTTATTCTGAGCAGTCTTGATGGCTTCATTGGAGGTCTCCATTGGGGCTCATTAACTAAATGGCTACTCTGCTCACATTAGGTGATACATACCACTGTGTACGTCGTCTCTCTGCTTGCTTTTGGCCACCAGAGTTTCGCAGGAGATAAAAACGCTGGAATATAAATGCATCATGATATTTTGTTCTTTCCCTGAAGGAAACTTAAGCAGTAGTAGTGGTGACAAAAGTCTGATTTTAGCTATTGTCTATCCCCGGCTTTGCTTTGTGCCTCTGGTATGAAATCCTCTCACTTCCTTGTGTTTTTGTCCGGCAAAACAAAGTTGAAAATTAAAACGGCTCTTCCTGTTGCTTGGGGCAAAGTAGCAAATAATTGGAGAGGATTTAAAATTCAGAGGTGTAATCCTCCATATTAGAGGAAAAAAAAAAAAAAGAATGAGGTCAATGGGACAGAGTGAGCTGACACTGTCAATCATCAGCGTGGCAGAAAACACAGAGCCAGACAATAGCTGGCATACTTAGCAGACGTCTTGAGGTCTCCATATTGCGCTCGGCTCAGTGTGAATGCAGTGGATTTGATTGATGAGAGGTTGGACTTGGTGCCTTTTTAGGCCGTTTGTCTTGTTTACACCGGTGGAAGAAATCAGTCGCATCTACTGGATGGTATTCACAAGTGGTCTACGCCTGCTCCTGGCCGACAAGTTCGTTTAACTAAAGAGCTCTGCAGTTAGTTTTCATGCAGAATCGTTGGTGTAGCGCTCTGATCAGCTCCTGAGATAACATTTGCCCGCACCGTGTTGTCACCTCTCTGCTGTCAGGATACAAACAGTCCCCTGCGCCTGCGAGCAGTTTATTACAGTGTGTGTTGGACGGCTCTGCTGGGACTGACAGATTTGTTTTATAAGCGTGGTGTGGTATGTGGTTGTACTTGTGCTGCATGAGGCGCGGTAAAGTTGCGTCTCTTAAACGGATCACGTGATTAATACCAGACAACAGAATCCACATGTAGAGCTGCAGTTTCATGGCTTTGAGCACATTGTAAATATTTTTGTAATTACAGATGGGACAACACGTGCACATGTGTGAAGCGCTTGTACATTTCCTGCATGTATCTATTTACAGGTCTCCCCACTGGTGTGACATCTCAGTATTTTGGTGCCATAGCAAAGCAGTGAAATGCAAGATATTCAGTACTTTTCAGTAATAGATATGAGATGTTGCTCCAGTTGTCGTGCACTGATTTCACTCAGCTATGTGCGACACGGTGGAGGATTTGAGTCCCAAACTTTTAAATTTGGATGTGGCAACCCTATCATGAGCAATGAGAGACAGGCTGACATGGGATCAGCACAGAGTTCCCCCGAGGGCCAAGCATAACTGATTTAAAGCCTGCTCAGAGCTGACATTCTGCTGTAATCCACTGAGAGCTGAGGAGGAGGTTTTATGTTTGCAGAGATGTTCCACCAGACTTCTGCAGCCCGCTGTGGGGTGCGGGGCCAGAGATGCCTTTTCCTCTCCCTCACAGAGTCATCCAGACGAATCCAGCTTATTGCTTGTCGATTCATTGATGTGATTATCGCCGCATTGTTCCCGTAGTGACGGACTCACGCCACATTTAATTGGTGAACACGCACTCTGCTTGACGCCACCACTTGTCAGCTTCATCAGCACTTTCAGATAACTCTGCTAGTACATCATCGTCGTCGCCAAAGTGTGAAATGCCTCTTGTGTGTGAGAGGTGGCGAGCGAGCGAGAGTGAGGTTGGCCACTCGGATATATCTTCATCAAATACGCGGGCATGATTGTTGAATAGAAGATTGTTTGAGATTGAGATACGAGCGGAGAGCTCGGATAAGTCTGAACATGTCAGGGGCTGCGATTGCATGCCTGTCTGACTCCTTTTTTTCCCGTCCTTTCTGTTGCTTTTGGTGCTTAAAAATGTGCAGACAAAGAAAAGTCAACACAGACATTGTCCCGCTGAATAAAAGGGCCTCTCCCTGCATAAGCAAGCGCTGTTTGCATGGAGGTGTCTTTTCATCAGGTGGCTCACTTGGCATTTCACTCACCTTGCCGGGTGCGCGTGTGCGCGAGTGTGCGCACGTGCGTCCATGCGTGCTGCACGATTGTGTGTGTGTGTGTGTAGGCTGTGAGCGTCAGGGGGGTGGGAGGAGGGGCTGTTCAGGTGAGGCTGTGTGGATGCTTTGCAACAGAGGGAACAGTGTAAGGAGCTCACATTCTGACAGCCCTCAGTGTTGTATTCCTGAATGTTAGCGCACAAATATTTTTTCAGCCAAGCACTGTGTCAACAGAGCTAACATTTTTGACTAGGTTGATGGTTTTTAAAAGATTTTTTCTTCAAAGGCAAACACATCTACATCAATTTAGTGGCCCTGTTCAATTAAAAGCAGATTGCCAGCAGCCGCAGAAATGCCATCTCTGGCTCGGGGCTCTTTGCCTGGAGTGATTAATTTTGATAATGAACTCATTGCTGGGCCTCGAAATTAAATTAAAATTGGCAAATAAAAATATTGTTTTGAAATATGAAATGAATCATGATCTCGTTTGAGAAACGAGGGGGAGATATTTGGACTCGTGTTTGCGCTCTGACGCTTTAAAATAGAAGCGTTTCAATTGATTTAAGTATAAATTTGTTACACGTTTCAACAGTTGTAAGTCTCAGCAATTACTTTTTTATTACATAGGGGTAATCAAGTCAGGTCTAATTAGTGCAACAGAAACCAAAGCAGTTTATTGAGGTGATTATACACCCGTAACGTTCTGCAAATGTTCCATTTTACGCGCCTTAACATGTATAAATCACTCACTCGTCTAAATCATTAAATGTCTGGAGACAGTTTTTGTTTTCTGTGGCGTTAGAAGCTTCACACACAACTTTACTTATGGAGTTTTGCAGGATCCTGCATGCTCACTTCCTAACAGCGCTTGTATAGAACTGTGTGAAATGGTGTCAGTCCTGGTCTGTATCCTTCCCTCTTTGGTCTCTGTGGAAAGCACGAGTTGGCGTCAATTCCTCCCGCTACCCCATAGCCTGCTAGTTCGCTACCTAACCCACCCACTCGCCCGCCTGACATTAGAAATTCTGTTTATAGCGCTCTCTGGCTTCTCGAGCGCGGGGCCCATCAGGAGCATCTCAGCACCCTTTGAGGAAAGGATAACCAACATCTCCCCTCTCCAGCCGCAGACTCCCCATGTTCAGTGACATCAATGAATCCCTTTGATGTGCCAAGCTGAATATGTGTGCAAATGTGTTTTTATCAATTAATGTGTTTTTCTCATTTGCTATGTTTGGCCAGAGCTGCTGCACAGTTTGGAACATCGCTTCTCCCTGTGAAAATCTGGGTGAACTTGTGTCTGAGTTGAGAAACGTTTAGCCAGAGGTGGACACCTCTAACACCTGAGTTCACTCCGAGGTCTCTGAAGCAGTTTAAACATGCGTTGTTGGCCACATCTGTTCAATATCCCAAACACCAGAACAATCCTGCTGTAGAGTTCAGTATTAAAGCGTTTCAACAAACCAATTTGCAGAGGAAACTTCTGTTCATGTCTACACACGTTCGTCTCTACCATCAAACAGTCGCTGTCCTCATGCAGTAGATGGTCAGTGTAGGATTGAGCCATTATGAGACTCAAAGACAGCAGTTGAGGTTGAAGCAGTGAACATCCAAAGCTGCACTCCTCCACAGCTGCACGTGCTCAAAAAAAGTAAAAGAAGCGTTCCTGGAGATGGAGATGTGGGAGGTGGAGACATGTCTCATGTGTCATGTGAATACCGACTTAGTCATGTCTGTTCTGTGGTATTAACCTGGAGTCCTGGTGCAGGAGGGGGAGGGTGGGCCCACCTCCTGGATTTATCAGGGGGGTAGTCAGACTGCCAGGTGACCACAGTCCTGAAACTGTTTGTCCTGAAACAGTTTCTGACCGTGGATTAATCGTCAAACTTGTTCATCCAGTAAAAATCCTTTAAATCCAAACGTGAGCTGCTTCTTTTCTCCTTTTTCTGTCATCTCAGCAATGCAAGACGCTACAGCTGCAACCGGTGATTATTTTCATGATACGGTTACCTGTTGATTAATTGTTTTGGCTAAAACATTTCAGAAAATAGTGAAAAATGTGCATTATTTTTCCCCAGAGCCCAAAGCGACATATTCGCGTTGCTTGTTTGCGTGAGAAACGGTCCAAAACCTGAAGATATTCAGTTCACTGGCAAATCTGACGAAGAAAACAGCAAATTCTCGCAGTCGAGAAGCTGGAAGCAGTGAGTTTAGGTGAATCTCTGCTTAACAGATCATTGAAATAGTAGCTGATTCATTTACCTTTCAGATCAGCTGATAATGAAAATAGTCCTTACTCGCAGCCAAGTGAGGGGGGGGCGTGGGTTGACAGTAAACAGTAAATTGGACTGTCCCATATAAGTACATGTGGACCTTTCATAGCCATAACCACTACTGTTTAGCTCACATAAAGAAATGTTTTCCCTCCATAATTGTACCTTAAACGCTTCACTCCATGCTAATAAAACGTGATTGTACAGCAGGAAGAAAAAGCAAAAGCTCTAAACAGGATTTCATCAGTCTGGTATTCCAAGCAGCTGTTTTCAGTTTAAGCACTGCAGGCAGCAGGAGAGAGAGAGCGAGCAGGCAGGAGGAGAGATTGTTGATGAGATGTGGTGGTGGGAGCTTAAACTGGGGCAGATACGGGTCCCGCTATTCCTTCGCCTGTTATCCCGAGGTGGGCCGGCTTCCAGACCTTGAGGCACTCACTTATCTGAGGGATTCTGTCTCCCACAGAGCGCCGTTTTCCCCGCCGACGACCACAATGCTTTGCCATTCCCTTACAGTCGCGGCCCAATCAGCACGCAGCGGGAGGCTATCAGATCGTGCACAAGTTGCATCAGTACTACTGAGATTTGTCTCCGGCTTCGCTTCAGTTCACATGCGGGCCGTGGAAATGCGCTCTCCCTGCTCCCGGCCTGTGAAAGGCCATGTCATACAAGTATGTGTGTAGTATCAGTGAGGTTGTAGTGGTCATACTAAATTAAGAAGTGGATGGATATCCGTCCAGGATGAGGTTAGCTGACAGCGAGCGGAGCAGCTGTTCTTCTTGTAGAAGTTATAAATCAGCGCGGCTGCTTCCCCCTGAGTTTGTCCTGTAATGGTGGAGCCGCTGGTGCAGCTCACGTCCCCTGACGGACACATGTCACGTCAGCACGTTGCACCTGCGTACATGTGCGACCTGCTGCACACAGGCATTAACCTGCGTATGGGTGACTGGATTAGCTGTAACTTTCATAAGTTATTGCTTCACTGATTAAAGTCCATTATTCCCCTCTGTCTTTCATATATTTTATGTGGATTTGTTATAGTTAAAAAGCCACAGATAAAAACATATTCTATAAACTTAGAGATGTAACCGATGAGGTAACTGATAAGACTGACGTGCCATCTGTAATCTGAATTTAGCTCTGCCTTTAAAAACACTAGTGTGTATGCAATGGATCATATGTTTGACTACATAAATCTTGAAGGGGGCTGCGGGGAATTTTCCATGTTTAATACGTTTATATGAGCAGGATACATGTTACTATACAGTTACTTTTACTGAGCTTGTCTTAAATACAAGGGGGCAAGATAAGCTTTAAGAGAAGGGGGTTGAAATAGAGTTTGTATAATGTGTTACACTACACAACTGCTTTATCGCACAAGTAGTTAATGAAGCAAAATCAGTGACAGCATTATTTTAAACTCAGTTGTTTGAGCTGTTCTTGTCAGTGTCAATGTATTCCCATAGTGGTTTGCATGATATCGTACAAAAAGTGCACACTTTCATTTTATATTGTACAAAACAGCCATATTTTCGTAACATTACTTAAATTAAATTTGTTTATTTGTCAAATGACCGTGGAATTACTTGGTAAAACTGTCGGGGTTAAAGCTGGTGATAGGATAGACTCGTTTTTGATGGATGATGCCTGGATGAGTTCATATGGTCTGAATTTGTTTGTGTAAATATCAGTTTGTTCCCACTGTCAGCGTTCCCATGAGGTCAGGCTGCCTGACGTCCTAATATTGTCCTAATATTGATAATAACTTAACCTTTGGGTGCCCCTCGCTTCCCTCCTTTACCCTCATAAACCAATTGCACTGGTTAAGAAGTCACAATGTTCTGCAGAGCAACAAATCTGATTAAAGCCGAGCAAAGGCGCAAGTCATCTAAAATGTGTGGCCTCCTTATCTGGAGGCAGACTTGTGGATCCAGTTAGAATAAACCGCAGAAAAGTCCGATGGGCAGATATTTTGACGTTGACCTCGGCCACAGATTCTCACTCTTTCCCGACCTTGTCTGCAAAATTGAAAATTAAGACTAACGGTCTTGATTAGTTATGAGTAATGGCTGCTGCTGCTGCAGAGGGCCTTGTGCTCCTCAGACATGAGGCCCTCTTCAGTGATAGCGGGGGATTCCCCTTGTGCCCGCCTCAGATGATCAGCATCATTAGGCTTCTTTGTCAGGAGATTTCAGCATCTGATATACCCAGGTTTGTCTTTTGGCCGCGCTCTTTCGATGAAATGTGCATGTTTTTCACGTGGTGAATCCTGGATTGGGCGACAATGATGGGCGTAGGTGAGCTGGACGGCGGCTCCGCACCTCTGCTGACATAATCCCTCGTCCATTTGCGTGGCTCGATACCAAATCCCGACAAATGTGACTGACTTATTTGCTGCAAATTTAGAGTAGCTACATTAGAAAAAAAAAAGATCTAATCAGCCCTATATGACATGGAGTAGGCCAAGGAGTCCTTTTGTTTGATTTGTACATGGGTTGGAGGGGCTGGCTATTGGAAATCCCTGAAGCAGGCTTTAGGGGCAGGTCTGATTCTCGTGTGAAATGGGAAGGCTCTATAGCTCTCGGCTGACTTGACTGGGGCTGTATGGGTGTGTTGGCAGGGGGAGCGCCGGTCATGAATAGGGTCTTTGACTACCTCAGACTTGCCCTGAAAGGCAGGACAAAGACCCTAGGGCAACGGCTTAGAGCCTCACAGCTGAGCTACAGAATGCTTGGCCGAGTCTTCCTCCCTCCTTGCCTGATTTAAATACTACAGTGGCTTTCAGCATTCTGGCGACGGAGGGAGGCTTGCATTCACCGCAGCACATTTACCATCAACTTTTCTCTCTGTTTTTGTTTACAGTAGACTAATGCCAGAGCTCTTTTACGTAATCCATTGCATAGAATCCATCAGAGGTGCTGGTGAATATGCATCAGTGACTCCCTTAAAACCGCCTGAAGATTAGCTTCATGTTGTTCGTATTAAGCAGAATTTATTTGGATACAGACTAACTGCTGGCATATGTGTGTACGGCTGCTAATCACAACTCTACTCGGAGCCGTTAATTATGGAGCATTTTTGCTTATCTTCGTGCAAGATGGAGATGTTGGCAAGTAAACAAGACGAAACTTGGTGCACACCTCTAATTGCTTGATTATTTTTGACAGATCTGCGCGACTCTTCGGCTTGGAGATTTGCAGGGGCAGAATAAAAAGCCATAAATCTTTTCTGCAGAGTTAATGGGGTTATTTGAGTCCTGTCCAGACACTCTCTCCCCACAGAGTGTCTAGTTTCAGATGTCACTCAGAGCTTTGTTTGCCCCCCAGGGTGAAGGGTTAGAGGTCAAGGTTCAGGGCCAGTTGGCTGAGTGGCCACAAAAGCCCAGGCTTCCCCTCAGCACATCCGATCCCTTCTTCCACACCAGCCTGCAGCCACAATGAACGGATCAGTTTGCAACATTTGTCTTTTCTTATTATAACCTAAAATTAATTTTCACTCGTGTCAAGAATTGTAAGGGTATAGTTCACAGTCTCACAATGAGGCTGTAAAACTGGCTCCGGTTTACGGCTCGAAACTTTAATAGTTTCTCAGTGGAAACTTGTGTAATTATTCAGTTTCAGCTTGTTCTTTGTTTCTGCATTCGTTGTCCAGCTACTGTGGAAGCTCACCGCTGCCATCGCAAACATCCTTTAATTGGTATTATTTGAGTGAACTGAGAGTTTAGATTTCTGAGATTTCTGCAGCGACCTTCTTCTTCTTCTCTCTTTATCTGTCGTTCGTTAACAGTCCAGAACTGCACCTCAGCAAAATCGGCCTGTTTGGCCAAAAAAAAGAGAGAGAAAAGTTCAGTTTCTTTGTTCGTAACACCTCAGAAACTTTGCAAGCCCACAAGCTCACCCACATCAGCCACCACCCACAACCTCAACTTTTCTCCCTGCTCCACCACCACCACCACCCAAACATGTCCTCCAGCCAGGTTTATTATGCCGTTTCACGCAGACCAAAATTGCAGCTGCATGGAGAACAATCTGGAGCACATTAGCTCAGGCGCTGTGATTTATAAATTGTTTCTCAGGCCATAAATCCCTGCTGTAATTGTGCACAAGCACCCCTCTCTTTCTCCAGTCACTCCCCCTTCGTTCTCTCTCTCCTTCTCTTTTTCCCTCAGTCTCTCTCAGTGTCTCTCTCTCTGAGCAGCTTACAGTTCTGGGGTTAACACTAATTGTTTGCAGAAGTGCGCAGTTTGGATTGAGTAGAAGTTTGTTGCATTGTGGTGCAGATTTGGGGCTCGCAGAAAACAGCCCTTCATGAAAGATAAACTTTCCTACTTCTTTAATGCCGTTCGTAAACCTTTTCTGTCACATGGCGCGAGCTGGACGTCCAAACTGGGATGCGAGCGTTTTGTCTTCAGCTCCATGTTGCTGTGGTTCATGCTCTGCATTCCTGAATACTGTGTAATTGTACGGGGCCTCTCCTAAACTCTGTCCCTGGGAATTTGATATTTACAGCAGCCCCTGATCGTAATCACCTTGCCGTACTCGTTAGATTGTATTGAAACTGAAAGAGAGCAACAGCTGTATATTGTTTTAAATAGCATGTCCAGCCTTGAGTTCTCAGTGTCCTGGTTAATGTTGGGAAGACATTTTTCAGCATACCGCAACATCTTTATATAAATCAATGTTGCCTCCTTTCTTCTCAAAATGTGCAAAAAGTAATTTATTCAATATTGACAGAACAAAAAAGATGACATTGTCAGGAGATAGGCAGCCCTTTGCTTATTTTTCTACTCCATTGCTTTGCTTTCAAGAGACCTGATGAACCTTGAAGAGGTAGGGGACCTCATGACCCCACCTCATCCCGCCTTGTGACTCCTCTAAAGGCTGTTTCTCCAACCCCGAAAACCCATACGTTCGTACTGGAAAATTTATTCTTTACAAAGTTTCAGACATGTAAGAGGATCCCTGGATGTGAACGGGAATTGAATTTATAGCCAAACCTTTCACTAGGTCATGATTTAGCGCTTAATATCACTACGCGCAGCGTGATGAAAATGAAGCCTGTAGATTGCAGCGGAATGACTTTTACGAATGTTTCAGGTATAAAAATGCTTTGGCGACGTTCCAGACCTCCCCGCAGTCTGCTGACAATACGCATAACTAATCCTGGGGAATGTCATGGTAGTAAGTTGTGCACTGGGTGCTTGAAGCTACTTTTGAGAATATTTTCTTTTTCAATTAGATCCTGTGCAACATACCAAGAATTCTATGTCAAATTAGATTTTCTGTTCCTAAAATTGTTGTTTTTTTTGGTCATAGTTTGGGTGAAACTTTTTGCTTCTAGCCTTTTTGATCAATGTGAACATTTTCCTGATATGCAGATGACACAGTTTTTTCCCCTCCTGTCTTATTTAAAGTGCTCATAAATGATATGGGCTTCATTTCTAACAGTCAGCCTCTGTGTCCCTGTGCGACGGGCCTGAGCGTGGAAGCATACCTGTGGCCTGTGAATGTGACCGTGTGTTTGAGCGGAGCTGGAGGAGCGTTTGGGCGGAGAGGAGACGGGAGAGTGGAGTGAGCGGGGTTAGCAGTGGGGTGATAGGGATGTCAGGTAGTAAAATCTGAGATGAGGCAGGGCCCAGAAGTCTGCGGGGGCCTGGAGATTTGCGCCTGCACTCCGAGAGCAAACACAGGAGGCATCTGCAGGCAGCTGTGTGTGTGTGTGTGTGAGGGGGGGAGGGGCTGCTGCTGCTTAGGACAAGGGGGGGTGGGGGTGTGGAGCTGGGTGGTGGTGTTGGGTGGTGGTGAAGAGAGAGGGGAGGGGAGGGGGGGTGGACTTGCAGAGTGAACACAATCAGCCCTCTGTTTTCATAAGACTTGTGGTATGTGAGAGCAGAAACAAATGTGTTTAATTTAGGCCCTTTTTTTCCCTCTCTCTCTCTCTCTCTCTCTTGCCTTCTCCACTACACCCTCTTATGCCCACCTCAGTTTTTCAAAACTGACGCTTTCCCTTCAGGATGCCTCTCCTGCCACTCTCAGCTGCTTTTAGGAAGTTAAAAAAAAAAGAGCCAAGAAAAGCTTTAAAAAGGCAAAGAAACAATCACCCACTGTACCCCGTCAGAAGAAAAAGGCACACTTTTAGCAGACGTACTCAAATTGACTCTTAGAGGGTGGGGGTAAATATTTATCTGGAAAAAGAAGAGAAAGGGATTATTTTTATGTCCTCGCTGAGAGTTTGGAGTGATTACCGTGCTGTGGTATTTGCCCTGTTCAGTGTGAGGGGTGCATGCTGGACTTATTATTGCCTCCTAAATGCCTTGGCAGGAAACGCTGTATTATATTGGTAACCCATGCTGTCTCCAGTCAATTTGTGTTTGGTCATAAATGAAAAATTCAGGTCTCACTTGTGTGTCATTGGCGTAGACTGGGACGCGCACACACCTCCGCTCGGACGCACGCGCATTTGATTTCTAAGTCGAGCTTTACTGTAAACATCCAGCCGACCGCTGGTAACCACCTCGTGTTCTGGAGTTAATTATACAGACGTTTACGGCTCTGAATTTCAATGAAACGAGGCTACTCCCCAAACAATAAAAAGCTGTGTTCCAGTGCGACTGGACAAACAATGCCACAGGACATGCAAAAGGACGACGTCTTTGACATTTGAGGTGTAGCCTGACATCAGATCACACTGACATTAAGCGGAGCGGTCTGTGACAATTGAAAGCAGCTCCCAGGTACGGGAAACCACATAACTGACTTCACATAATTGACTTGAATCGCTTCGCACCCACCTCTGTCTTTATGAGATGGCCTTGCTCTTACCAGATGCATAATTATTTTCTTGTGTGTCTAATTATACAGTGAGTTTTATATGACCTGCTGTTGCGCTGTGTAACAGAATTACTCACTTATTCCTAATTAAACCTCAGTGCGACTGAAGAACTTTTTCCTTTAGCTACACCTGATTAAAAGTACCTGAGAGTCAGTGAGTCAGAATAAGAACAACGGCGGCTTCATTTAAAGGCTCGCGTGAGCTCCGACGCTCCAAAGCTGTGGATACAGGAAGCACTAACTCAGGATTGTGTCATGCAAAAGGAAGAAAAAAAATAAACCCCCGATACAAATAGTTGCTGGAGTTGCAAAAATGCAAACTCCTGCTGAAGTCGCAGCCTCACTCACTGGGACAGAATGTTAAAGAAGCTTTTTAGGGGGTTTGTTTTGGCCTTGTATTCTGTTAATGCTGTTTTATTACTGAAACAGCAGTAAATTCACTCCCAGGACTTTTCAAATGAACCCAGTTTGCTCGCCAGTTTGGCCTTGTGCAGATTATGCATGAGGCGGTCACATGACGCCAGCGCTCATTGATTTTTTTCAAGTTGAGTCGTGGAAATTCTGTGCACAAAACGTGGACTTTTTCACTTCTCAGCCAGCACACGCTGTTAGGAGGCAAAGCGAGTCGTGTGTGCTGCGTGTTGCTGAAATCCGCCGGATGCCGCATACAGACGTGGACGGAGCTGCGGCCGTCTTGAAAATCTTGGAAAAACCTTGCCGCTGTGTTGTTTGGACCTCCCTCGCGCTGCCTCCCCTCTTCACTCTCCTCTCTCCCTCTTTGCACTAATAGTTCTTTTGTGTACAAGAGCATGTTAAGAGGCCAATGAGCCTGGCCTTAATAGGCCACGTTGCCATAGAAACCACAGCACTCTGGATGTCTGACCTTTGACCCAGTTTTTTTTACTGGCTGTGAATAAGAGTGCAGGACGACCAACCAGGTCACAATAGAGGCCCGGCAAACTGAGGGAGTGCCCCTGTCATAGTCACTTAACTTCATTCCTCTATGGGCTAATGGACACTTCAAATGTGGTAGCCATTAGCAGGATGCTATCTCCAGCACAGGCTTCTTCTTCGTGGGTAATATGATGGTAGTTCTTTGTACTCAGCAGTGTGAGAAATCCACTCTGTGTTTGAAAAAGACTCATTTCTCTACCACTAATTTTACACTCTCACCAAAATATGTTTGTTTCTCTCTCTTTGCCCCCTCCTGTAAGATAGCTTTAATTAATAACTTCCTCCCTGACTAATCTACTTACTTCATAGTGGACCGGATAATAGGACATGGTCCCCATTCAGAAGAATTTGCAGTGGCCCAATAGTGCATTGTGGGTCTGACCAGCTGAGCTGCTTGTCGTTTCCCCATCAATTACACACTAATTAGCACAATGACTGCCGAGGTTTGCTTAAGAATTGTCAATGTAATTGCCTGTAATGTTGGCAAACAATGAGCCTTAATGCAAACTCTGAGACGAGGCGGGGGCCGCTTATCACATTGTCTTTGTCCTAGAAGCTTTAATTGTGTTTCATGCATAGATCAGGTTGAGGTGTCAATGGCCCGGCATGAGCAGGTGATACCAGCAGAGCAAACCGGGGAGGGACCGGCGTGCGGGGGGCCTGACAGGGCTATTGTCTGAAGTTGCTGTTCATATGGGCAGGGGACGGTAATTAACACCTCAGCCAAACAGCAAGCTGTGCGGCCCATTTGTTTTCTGTTGGGGGGTAAAAGAAAACAATGGGGAGGGGTTCTCCACACAGTAGGTGATTGACATTATCTGCTGGAGCGATCCGAGGAGGCATTCCTGCTGCTCCGCTATTCACCACAAGTTGGGTGAAGCCGTTTCACAAGCGCCATGCAGGCCTCGTCCGAGCTGCCTCTCTATACATAATTCACTTTGACTTTGAACGATTGAGCTAATGTAATTCAGCATAAAATGCAATAACTATATATATGATATCATTCGATTTAGATAGTATCATATAACAGTTATTAGGGCATGTCTGCTGTTTTCCAGAGTCAAGATACGTTCTGCGCATAATTATTGTAGTTTTCCACATTTTATGAGAATAAGTATTATTCTATATTATTATTATGTTTGACTTCATTTCTCGTCCGATTGACAGCCATTATGACTTCTCGCCGCAGCCCTGCAGTGGACAGATAGTTGCGAGCAAAGTTTGGGATTTTTTTTTTTTTTGGCAGAGAGTCTGACTTAGTTTGACAGCAAATGTCCAGACATCTGTCTCTTCTCCGTGCTCTGATGTTGGCCTGCAGTATGGCACCACACACTTCAGAGATGACAAAGACTCTTGGCTGTGTTTTCCGCCGCTCTGTGAGAGCAGTGTAACAATTAGAACCCAGCTCTGGCAGGCCACATGCCCCAGAGCATATGTTGCATTCTCTCTGTTCGAAAAACCAAAGGGCTCCAGTGTAGCTCTTTTGGAAAATTTCAGCGGCATCACTGCCACCTTTGTCGCATCTGGGTCCTGTAAAAGTAGCACATTCTACTGATGTCTATTCTGAGTGTTGGAGGCTGCAGGGAAGGCTGGAAGACAATTAGAGAGCAGTGAAAATGGACCAGCTAAGCTTCACTTTAGTTACACATTTCTTTCAGTACTCTGTCCGAGTCTATTTACCAGAGCTTCCAGCTCCCATGCTGACACAGACATTGCTATGGGCCCTGACCATATGTCTGTATGTGTTTCCAATAAAATAAGGGCACGTGTAAAGCATTACTAAATGTCTTGCAGTTACATTGATATCAGTCTACTTCCTGTTTCAATCTCTCACTGACATTTAATATCACTTAAACTATGTCACAACTATCTGAATCATCCATTTTTAGGGCTGGCTCTCGTTGGGCCGTCCTACCTTTTTTTTTTTTTTTACACCGTTGTTTTTTTTTTTCACCGTAACACTGAGAAAGTTTTTGCTGAGCAGCATGGCCCGCAATTCCTCGCCTTTTGTTTCCTGAAACAGCTCGTAGACCCGAGCGCCCTCCCTCTTCCGCCTCTCACGTGTTAGCGAGCGGCGCGCTGCTGTGGTGCCGACTGGAGCTAATGTGACAGTGTGCGGCTGGCGTTACCTGGCTGGATGTTTCAGGGAGTGTGTGAACAGTTGGCCCCATAGGGCACGCTGGCAATTAAAAGAAAAGTAGGCGCTCAGAAAAAAGGGCCCGGGGGCATGTTCCTCGGCCCTGGCAGAAGCTGTCAAATAGGGGATGGATTGGGTGGGAGAGCCGGGGTGGGCACGGCCGGGCAAGACCAAACGCTCACAATAGCGCTTGTTTCATTTGTGGAAGGACTCATGATTGACATAGATTAGACAGAGAAAACTGCATTGTTTTGGATTTTCTCTCCAGAGAGCAGCATTCATTAGGCACCGTGCACACAGCAGAGTAAAGTTTCAATAGGGAGCTAGCAGCCTCTAAAAGCAACTGCCTCCTGACAGTTGTATGGACTTGGGCCCATTAGTTGGAACCTACGATTCAGCCCTGAGCAGTATAGTGAAAATGAAGAGGGCTGATGTCAACTCCAAGAATTTCCCCCCTTTTCGAAGGGAAAAAGGGTCCCCTTCCCCCTGCCTCGGTGCTCTGTTGGACCCCAGCTGTCAGGAAACAATACCCTCTGCCTGCTCCGACAAACTCATTCCTGAAAATGTTTTTTTTCCCTCCTCTCCCTTTTCCCCCTCCTGCTATAATGTCTTTTCCATTTTTAACCCACAGCCATCCAAGCTTCCTTCCTCCTTACAAACCCTGAGTGATGAATGAAGTTTTAAAAATCAAAACCTGAATGCATGACTCCTCCAGTTTGCTTGTTTGTCATCATTTATCCTGCACCGACTTTTGAGAAGTAGACAAAGCATTGCATATATTCTTTAGCTGGTTTTGTCAGCCCTTTTTTTTTAAGTGGCAGATACTTTTTCTTGTCTTCGTCATTCATCAGATGTTTGCCGTGGGTGGACGTCAAATTGTTTGTGCATAGGAATTCATGCTATATAAATAGCAACGACAGTATACATTGGAGAATGATGACGCATGGTGAGATTGCACAATTGGACAACGGACAGAATTTATAACCCATAATGCACTTCCATGCCCGATCTTGAATAATGAGCTGTGCGATACCTTTATGTCTCTGCGCTACATGGGACGGGATGAGCCGAACACAACCTATAATATAAAACCTTTTTAATTAATTTGAAATTGCACCAGGGAGAAAATCCACATGCATGACAAGCTGCTGTGTCCGGTATTTAAACTGATTCATAAACCAGATGGTTGAGCCGTGCTTTCGGAGCTCTGGCTTCATGCTATCTCCATTGCTGGAGGAACAAAAAAAAAAAAAAAAGAGAAAAAGTTCAGCTTGTTGTATCAAGCAGTAAATCACAAAAACCTCTCTTGGAGTACACAGCTCTTTCCTCATGGCACCGGGCAGCAGTAATGCTGCGGTGGAAATCTTTGTGACATGTGAGGGGAAAGAAGAGGGAGAGCAAACACTTGCACAAGCCTTTATGATAAGTTTGATACATGTGTGAAATATAGTGATACCGAAAGGAGGAGGGGCCGTGTTTGGGTCAAAAGGCCAAACTAATTGAGACGAATAGACAGGAGTTAGCTTCGAGGGCGCAGCTCAACCTTTCGCTGCTCTGTAAATGGGGCTTCCTTCCAGCTGTCTCTTCCCACCCGCTCGGCGATGGGCGCCCACAGCTGGCCTCTTGTTTTTCCTTGACAAACGGCAATTTCACAGTCCTCCACTAGTCCGTTGTGTTCACATCGCTCTCCCCGCTCTCCCCCGTGCCAGAACTCACTGTCTGACTCCAGCAGCAATGAGGGTCCCGTACAGGTGCTGGAGATCTCGGCGGGCTTGACACCGTTCATACCACTTTAGCACGCTGGAGGAAAAGATTCAGTCCCTCCAGTTGGTCTGCAGTTTGTTAAACCCTGTACATTCAGTGTTTTCTGACTCTATATGTGTGTGTCTGGTTCTGGTCTATAATCCTGCTCCTTTTCTCTCACCCGCAGTACCTGCAGATGAAATGGCCTCTGTTGGACGTCCCTGGATCTGCAGGACTAAAAGACTCCCGTTCTCCAACACCAGGGCATTTAGTAAGTAGACACTCAAAGTAAAACTACTTTTTTTTTTTTTTTAACAAGATCAAACCAAAAACTGCAGCTACGGTGTAAACACCTTCAGCAGGATTTTGTATAGGAGCAAAGATCACATTTGAAGTCAGGATTCATCAATATATTATAGTCATCAATATTTCAGACTACTTGGTTCGTTGGAGGAGGGAAAAAAATCACATTTTCCACAGTTAAATTTCAAATAAGTGAACTGTGTTCCTCATTGAATCCATGACTGCAGAGTCCCACCAGCCCCCCCCCCCTTACTTTGTGGCACTAATAAGATGTTTCCTCCAGGCTACATCCTACAGGACGTAAACTTAATTATCAAACAAATCATGTAAACTTATTGGGTGAATCCGTTTATTGCAAACCATATAAATAATTTAAGCAAACGATCACCATAATGTGGTTATTCACAATAATGAAATTATTGTGTGCACGTAAATGTCCTTGTTCCCATCCACCCTTGGCCTTACAGCACCCGCAGGCTGAGCACTCCGTCCTCACCACAATATCTCGGCCTCCATCATAAATCTCTCAAGTCTGAGCCTCCTTGCCATTCCTGAACTTTCTCACACAGGTGTGAACTAGTCATCACGGTGTCTCACTGTGGTTAGACAATGCGGGGCCTCAGCAGACCTGTTTGCTTTGTGGCTTCGCTGAGGGATGCGTGTTTGGGACTGAAAACATTAGATAACATGAGTCTCACCTGTTTGATTGTATCTGGGCGTTTTCTGGTTCGGGAAGTCAGGCTAAGTGGCGCGTGGAGCCGAAAACCACTGTCACAACACTTAAAGTAAAAAGAGCTGTTGTGACTCAGCCCCTTGACCTTACATATCCTGGCTAGACGTGCTTGCAGAGTTTGTGGTTGATTTGCTGGATCCCATAATCACAGTGATGCCCATGACAAAGTCCTCATTGAGAGCAGTCAATGGCAAATTGTTGTGAAGGGGCTGAGTTTGCTCATGGGAATCCAGGACTGACTTAAGTCTCAATGGAAACCAATTAAGATATTTTATTAGAATAAATGCTGCCCCATCAGTGACCCTGTTGATTTTTCTTTGGAACACAGCAGCCACTGTGTGACGTTTTGTTGCAGAAAATTGTTTTAAAGCAATTTAGCAGCTAATGTGCAACACTATGAAATGAATGAATCGGCGTTGTAGGGAGAGGGAATGAAGACAATAAGCCAGAAACAATGACTACGATTATAGCAATTGAAAGGAAATGAAAGCACGCTGGCTGAGGTCGAGCTCTCTGCTCGGATTGTTTCTCCTCTATCCTTCAGTGGTTGCTGCTACTTTTCACGTGGCCCAGTGTTAATGCTGCTCGGCTTTTGTTTGGCCTTCGTCTCTTTGAATGTCACTCATCCAGGAAAGTCAACACAGAAAGAAACATTGTAGAAGACGGAGAATGTGATCCATCAAACTGTTTTCTGTCAGAAATGTTTCGCACATTGTTCGAGTAATAAAACCTTGACTTTTGTGTACTGAAATATGTTCTTTCCTTAAGTTTGCAAAGTTTGTTGTTTGCCAGTTTCATTGAAACGTCATTTAAATACTTCTATGTCTTTTGAAAGGAGCTTGCAAATGCGTATATAGGTTCTACATTATTGCACAGATTCTTAGATTCTTTGTATCTTGAGTTATTTAAATGGCACAAGACATGCTATGTATTACGTGTTAACGGATGGGCAGTCCAAGGCCAAACACCTGAAGTAAAACGCTTAAATGGTCAGAAAAAGAGTATGAGATAGCGTTATTGTCTTAGAACTCTTTTAACACTTTCATTTTGAAATAAGATAAAAGGTGGGGAAGTTCATTGAAAGTGTAACAGCTTTCAGTTTGAACTAAAAGAGGAAGCCACCATGCTTGATCTGGTGACCTGCGACCAGAGGGTCATTTGATGTGTAGTGGGAGGCTCTAGCACTGGGTACGGTGTACCCTGAGCATGGAGCGTAGAAAGTGAAACACCCCGCTGTGGCCTTACCCCCCACTCTGGGCCAGGAGCCCACATGCCCCTCTGGTGTGCTGCTGCTGACAGGGAGCCAGGCTGATTATGTGCTCATTACTCCAGCCGAGGAGAGAGAGGGAGAGTGGGAGGGGAGCAGCAGGCTGGCTCCCCAGGCCTGCAGGCTCCCCAGGCCCCAACACTGCACTAATGAGAGCAGGGGGAGCGGATGGGCACACATGGGGGGCCAGGGATTACTGCCCAGGGCCAAGAGGAGCCAGAGAAAGAGACCCGAGGAGAGGAGGCGAGGAGACACCAGCAGGGACTCCTGCAGCAGACCTGTACCTCTGTACCTCAGTCCTTCTGCAAGCACGCGTTAAATCTGACACTGTCGCCTTGTTTAGATGATGGACTTGCATGAATTGGAATATCTGTCAGGATCTGCCCGTAGGTGCACGAATATCTTATGTTTTCTATGCATGTCAGCTATGCATAATGTGAGCTTACTGATAAGGATTTTACAGTCTATTAGTCGAGAGGCCTGCTCAGTGAAACGCCTCGTGGAGATAAATGAATATCCACTGCTGAGACACCGCATGACGACTATGTTGATACTTAGATTTTTTGGCAACGATATCGTCCTGCATTCCCATGTATGCCTGCAGAGATCAATGCAGTAATTGTTGCTCGAGCTGAAATTGCTTTTCTGCTAATTCTGGCAGCGTGGAACAAGATAAGAGGATGTAGACTAGAAATTAGAGCATTCAGTGGATGTGAAAGTCCAGGGAAAGCCCATCCTGTCACTGTGCAGATTGGGTCCATAAGGCCTATATGCAAATCTGAGCCTGCTCTGGCCTGAGATCCTCAATTATTCAGCAGACAGGTTTGTTTAGCATTCAGTTGGTATTGCTTTTGGTAGTAATGGTGGTGGTGATGGTGGTGGTGGTGGGGTGGAGGAGGACTTGGAAGAAGGAAACTAGCTTTCCTGTGAACATACCGCACCCCACCATGCATATATATATATACACACACACACACACACACAACTCACACACACACACACATACATGCAGCACCCCAAAACCCCCATATAAGCTCCTGTGTTCAGAGGGCTGTCTCTTCATGAATAATACATCAAAGGCGCTGCAGGGCCAGGTGATGCAGCACGGGGAACTTGTCAGCCCATCAGCAGTGGCCGAGCTGGACCAGGGAGGAGAGGAGAGGGAAAGGAAAAGAAGTGGAGGCGGCACCGCCGTCCGACTCGCGTGCGTCTCGTACTCACGACGTACCGATTCGCAGTCATTAACGCTGCGCTGATAATGATGTCAAGGCCGCGCGCTTCTCCCTCTGAGGTCACTCAGCCATTTGCAGTAATTTGTCCATAAGGCCTATTCTCCATGACATTACTGACTACACAGACTAGTTCTGTTCTACAGGATTAGAAGCAGCTGTGACTCTCAAATGAGGTAGAACTGACCAGAGTGCGTGTCCGTCAGTTAGTTATCAGATCACGGCGCACTCTGTGCTCAAATATGGGCTGATCTTCACTCGACAGGGACACGAGAATCACCCTCTTTGTGTCAATATTGCATTAGCGTCTAGAGTGGACCAGGTCCCGTCAGCGTGTCATAAGTCACTTAGTCACCGAATTGTTTTAGTGAATTGAAGTGGCAAGGTCCAGAGCAGCATTCCAGAGACGGCTTTTGTCTCCCCGCATGTGTCGTGTGCAATCTTCAGCCCTCGGGGATGGATGACAGTAAAAAGCGAAGATATTAGCTGAAAATATGCTGTTTTTTTTCTCTCTCTGAGCGATACGTACACTTGCTTTCGGCCCATATTATTTCAACAGACCCTTGACTGCGAGTCCGGTGAGATTTTCTCGTTTTGCATTAGGCAGTGAACACCGGGATCCATCATGAAATCAAAGGCTTTGGGAGGACTGAACTGAATACTGATCTCGGGTCTGCAGTCCTGCTGGGCCACTGCAGAGACAAGATCCTCTTCAGAAATGGAATAAGGAACCAGTGCTTTGATTCCAGTCAAACTCAGGTTTAGGATCGCAGAATGAGTGAAATTGCACGAGAGTTTCGGATTTACCAGAAAAAAGATGTTGATGCATTTCTGTCAGATTACAAACATTTCTCATCACACTGGTGTTGGTGTCGTGTGCTGATTTTGTTCGAGCCCTCTCAATTTATTTAATGACCGCTGGGGATATTCTCTCCAGTAATATGACGCCGCTGGGCGCTGTATTATTTTAAGCAAGAATATTACTGCCGTTGACCTTTTCAGAGGCGATGACCAGACGCAAAGCACACGTTGTCTGTGATGAATGGCATAGTTTCGGAGCGGTTGATTTTAAGGACATACGACACGGTCGGTCCCCTCTCGCGTCCGCTTCCTGTTGGCGTTGACAAACAAGGCTTGGATTTCTCAGCATGCCAGGCATTCTTTTCACCCCGTCTTTCCTGGAGTTTTGAAAGGCCTCTGAGCCTCCCACCCAGAATCACCGAGCATAAAGACACACAAAGCTGCGGGGTTATTCAGTTTGTTCTAAGCTCTCTTCCCCATCGGCTGTTTGCCTAGTAATTCAATTCAGATGTGCAGGATCCAAAAACATGTTTGCTTGAATGAAATCCACCCCTCCACCCACATTGACCAAGGACTATGCTTTTCTTAGCGCCGTTCCAAGTTGGACAGCCAAGCGAGGTACTGCCACCTCGGCCTTTTTAGTTTCAAACCCTCTTTGGAGACAGACATCTTTTCTCTGCACCGGCTCAGCAACTTTTTGCTGTGTTTTTTTTTCCCTTTAAACCTTCCTGTTACTATGTCCAGTCGCTCTTAAGACCAGTTCCTTGTTTTTACTTGCTGGCTGAGAGGCATGCACCACTTCAGACCTGCAACAAGCACGTCTATGTAAAGAGCCCGATATCTGTCTGTCGATGTAGATACCATCTGTTTCCAGGTTGCTCTTTATCTGTCCTATCACGTCGATGTTGTTTATATTTAAAACACAGCTCGTGTTCCTTGTGGTTTCCTTATTACTCTCTGCTTGTGGACCATGAAGCCAGATATATGAAGCTGTGAGCTAGAGGAATATTACCTCTACACATCAAGCAAGTGAAAGAAGCCATTGACGCATTAATGTTTAGTTTTCACTCACGATTGAGCCATTAGTCTGTTTTTTTTATGTTGCAGGACCACATGTGATGCTCTCAGAGCTTTTAAGAGCTTGTTTAATTAGAATTAGATTAGAAAACGATGCTGATTTTGATCGATTTAATCCCGATTTGAAGAGAGGAATTTGCTCGATGAGGTATCCATCTTTATTCCCAGCGGAGACATTCTGGCAGTCGGGATGCAGGTCAGACTAGTTTTGCATGTGTGCAACCTGCATACTCCATTCCTCTCCACATTCAGCTGCTGAACCGAAAGGCAGCCCTGGAGTTGAAACTAGTGCCTTCAAACTTAGAAATATGTTTAGAGCACACGATTGGTGTATTCCAGGATATGAATAATTAATAGGCATCATTTCAAATTCTCACTGAAGTGCTTCCCAAAATGTGTTGGCACCCAGGTCTAGAGGTCTCGAACAGCCCTCACAATATAGGGAAAATTCAGGCATATTGTACATGAAGTAGAACAACAAAGCACAACTCAAATATACATGACATGTGGGACCTGGGATTTCAACCCAGAGAGTCAACAGTATTTCTGCCATGAAGCTTTATCAAAGCCTTTTCTGTGTTGTGTCAAATCGTGTTCTCTGTGCATCATCATACGCACTGACCTTATATGCTCCAACTCTGGAGAAACCAACCCTGAGCAAAGCGATCTTAATATAGCCATGTTTAACACCAGTAAATATTTTCCTCACTCCATCTGGCATTACCAGAATCAAAGCGTGCTTCAGACGTGGGAGAAACCAATTTGCTGAAGATTTAAAAGGAGGAAAAGGTTGGACTTTCCTTTAAATAAAAGTGGCAGAAAAAAAAAAAAAACGATTTGGAACAATTCTAAGCGGCGTTGAAGCAAGAGAGTGTACAGGAGTCTCAATGCAAACCTTGTTCCCTAGCAGACCACGTTGGAGAGAGACGAGAGGTTGAGGAGGGGGGTGGGGAGGGATATTGAAGAAAGGTTAGCCTGGAGGAACAAGACTCCTTTCTCCCCCCCTCTACTCCCCCTCCACCCACCCCTTGACCCTCCCATGTGACAAGTTGAGCCAACAAGTGCTCTATTCAGCCAGGCAGCCAGGGGAAATGACTGCGAGGCTGAGCGATGCCTAATGAAAGTAGAGACGCTGGTTATTATTATTGTCTTCTTCATCCTCGTCATGGGCGCGATGCCGGTCGGAGCTCGGCGGGGGTGTGCGCCCTGTCCGCATGCGTTGAAAGAGCTAAAGCATCCACGCTGCACAGGATGAGACGTTTCACCTCCGTCCTTCACCGCTTATCTGATGATGCACAGAATGTGAAGTGTTTTTCTCGCATTTGGTCCGTCTGTGGTATAACGTGGCGGTGTAATCCACCCATGGGCGT
Source organism: Chelmon rostratus (assembly GCF_017976325.1). Classification (NCBI taxonomy): domain Eukaryota; kingdom Metazoa; phylum Chordata; class Actinopteri; order Chaetodontiformes; family Chaetodontidae; genus Chelmon; species Chelmon rostratus. The sequence continues at coordinate 25,534,129 of NC_055662.1, read as the reverse complement.
ATGCTCAGTCCAGTCAAAGTGACTGCTGTCAGACAGAGATGATGTCTCCACTTGTTTATGGGTATTCAGTTTACCTTAGCCTGATTGTGTTTGTTTGTGGCCTGCTGGTGTGACTTTTGGACTCGGTGGCACCGTTGTTTTTCTTGTCGGACTGAACAAACAGTTCTCTCCTCAGCTAAATGACCGTAATGGTCTTGGCATGTGTCTGCAAGCCTTTTTAGTGTTTCTTGGTGCCGGTCCAGATTGCATCACAGGGCCGGTCACACGCACAGACTGAGATGTTTACCGTGGAGGGCATTCACACGTGATGGCCTGTTTACTTGTTTTGAACAGTGGCCATCAGAAATCACGTGCATGTGTACAGTGTGAGATAGTAATATGCCCGTTTCAACTGCAGCCATAGAAGCTTTGATGGTTTCACTCTATTCTGAATCTGAAGTGTCAAACACTATCGGTCACCTTCTGCTCACAAATGACATGTGTCTCTTCTTCTCTTGTTTTTTTCCTCATCAACAGTCCAATAAAGTCCCAGTGGTGCAGCACGCCCACCATGTCCACCCGCTGACGCCCCTCATCACCTACAGCAATGAACACTTCTCCCCCGGCACGCCGCCGTCACACCTCTCCCCAGAGATCCTCGACCCAAAGACAGGTGAAGTCTCGCGGACGGACATTGATTCACTGCAGTCAGTCATCTTGAAAGGTGGCTGTGAAAGTTGTAGCTTTGTCTTTTCTGGAGCTCAGAGGCTTCACTCAGTTACAGACTGAGACACACTGGAAAAAAGTATTGAAACGTCCACAGAAACCAGGAGGGAAGCGCTGTCAGGTGCACAAACGAACGCACGCTAAAGAGCCTGACGTGGTCGTGCAGTCTGAACAGGAAACGGTGTGTTTAGAAACATCTCGGCGAAACTGTTTCTGTTCAGAACAAACTGAGCAAGTTTCTATGGACGTTTTGTTTTGTAATCACCAAAGTGAATTCACCACAGCTAATACAGACTTCACAGTCACCTTCAAACTGACACTCAGAAGGTAGATTTTGGGTGGAGTATCAAGAGTATGCAGAGATGATGGCAAATATTTGCGGAGATGTTAAATTTAGTTTTAAATAACTCATATGATCATACCATGTCACCTCAGCAGGTATGTACTTTATTTTAAAAGCTTGTGTCTTCTGTCTGTGGGACCTGCAGGTATTCCTCGGACACCTCACCCGTCAGAGCTCTCTCCGTACTACCCCCTGTCTCCCGGGGCCGTCGGTTCGATCGCACACCCGCTGGGCTGGCTCATGCCACAGTAAGTTTGACTTCAGCTGCCCACGCAGCTTCACCTGCGTGTTACCACGCCACAGTCAAAGCACTCATGTCAGCAAATTAACATTGTCGGCTCGGTGGCTAAATTCTTGTGGTGAGTTACGATTCAGGAAAGCACGACGTTGTTTTTGATAAACCAAGAAGCAAAAAAGAAAAACAGAAGGGGAAAAGTTCTGCCTTCTTTGTTTAAAGTCTGATTTTAATGCTCTGTTGTGCAGGTGCACCATATCAGAACAACAATAAATTAAACATTTCAGTTCACCGGGAGGAATTTATGAACATTTATGGGTTTCGCTACGGCTCTCGTAATCAATTACAACGGTGCTGTTCCACGAGGAGGGGATTTGAGTTGATGAGTGGAGGATTAGTGCTGGTGGGTTAGCTGTCAGCTGTGTTTGATCCACCTCACTCTGGAGCTTTCGCTCACTTTGTCTCCCTCTGTCTCTCAGGCAGGGCCAGCCCATGTACTCCATCCCTCCGGGGGGATTCCGTCACCCCTATCCGGCGCTCGCAATGAATGCATCCATGTCCAGGTGAGCGGATCGAGTTCAGCGACACCCCCCTCCCAAAGGGGGACACCTAATATCTGCTGCTTCTATGACATGCTGTAATCACATTTTTCCTGCTTTCGTTGCCAGCGGTTTTAAACACTGGCTAAAGTAAATGGCCGGTGTGCAGTTTTAAACTTCCATTGTTCGCACTGTTAAACTGTTTAGGCAACGGCGGAAATAGCAGAAATCTTATTTTGACTAACATGCTTTCTCCTGACAAACATTGTCAGATCACAGACAGGCAGCGGTGTCGGGACTACAAAGGGATGTGAGGTCTAAGTCCACCACAGACAAGTTCAGCTTCTTAAATAGAGTCAGCGCGTTATTAGCATTCAGCGCCGCTCTCCTGTCTTTTCTCTCAGAGCTAAATTTCTGTGGTCAGGCCAATGTTCTGAGCCACTCCACAACACACACACACACACACACACACGCACGGCAGAGATGAAAGGGCTGTGAATCGATTAGGACAAATCAAAGCTCATCTGAACCTACACGTCCCATCAGACTTAACTCGCTCACCTTCTTTCAAAATTGGACAGATTTGTAGCGAGCCTTCCGGTGTTGGTATGAGAGGAAATATTCAGAGGGGTCTCTGTGATCAATAGCATGTGTAGCTCCATCCTGAGACGTACTCACAACAATCAGAAGACACCTCACAGATGGTTTAAAACTGTGTAATGCATGCCAAATATCACACCCATCCACGCGACGTCATGGTTAAACTCCCCCTGCAGAAAAGTTCAGAACGTGCAAAATTCTTGACGCTAAAAGTTAAGCGAGCAAGAATTCAAGTAAAAATAAAAACTCGTGGCAACCACCCAGGTTACATAAATACGACTGCATTACATGAATGCTAATGGGAGCATTATTTTCAAAATGTGGAGCTTGACTGCATGCCATCGCTTGGAGCAGCATTGAGTTATTCATCAGGGACTAAGTGGGATGTTTACAGAGATAGTCGGTATAGGTTTATTACCGAGGGAATGATATGGCACCTCCTTGTTTACACAGTATAAATTATTAAGTGTTTGAAAGGAAAAAATGGAAAATGTAAGTTCTTGATCACAGATATTTCAGTAGGCTCCATATATTTTGTACTTTTTTGCTCATGTTTTATATTGAGTATTGATCGAGGAGTCAAAACAAGCTTTTTGTGTGAGCGTTTGTAACCTGGACCACAGTATCGTTGTGACTGATGGTTACAAACAGCCAAAGTTTACCATCAGGTGAAGCTGAAGTCTCCTGAGCCGCCTCGTGCATGCACAGCACACGGCTGAACTGTGCATTATCTCTCATGACATGTTAAAAGAGGTAGAATAGAGTTATATATTCCAATCTAACATGAATCAGAGTGTGTGAGTGTGTGATAGAGGGACATGGAGCTTAATTCCCCCCGTTCTTCATTACAATGCTCCATTGTATTAACAATTGGAAATTGAGAGAGACACTTTGTAAAGGTGTTCTGTGCGGACGGCTGTCAGAACACTCTCCGTGGTCTGGAACGTGGTAAGGAAAGTGGTTTCAGGTGTCACGGCCATGCTGTCGCCATGGTAACAACACACTCCACTTTTCTCCAGCCATTGCTGAATAAAGGGGCTTTTGAAAAAGTCTTTATTTGAACAAAAAGCAAGCATTTCACTCATTGTGTGTATGAATTTAGTCTAGACAGACGCAGTAGGCACGGAGAATTTCGCCCGGAGGGTAAGGCGGTGCACTTAATGTGCCAAGTTAGCTCAGGCTTTTCTCGTCAGGTTAACAGAGGAGCGCTGTTAAACCCGACTGTTAAAACGTTGCCCTCGTTTGCCCTCTCAGCTTGGTGTCCAGCCGTTTCTCCCCTCACATGGTGACTCCGCCTCCGCACAGCCTCCACCAGACCGGCATCCCCCATCCCGCCATCGTCTCCCCGGCTATCAAACAGGAGCCCAGCGGTGACAACATCAGCCCCTCGATGCATGCGTAAGCACAATCCAAATAGACTTTTAACTGAGTCAAAACCTGCTTTTCCGCTTGTGTGCCGCCGCCTCTCCGGCATTCACGCTCTATTAACAGCATCTTTTTAATGTTTCGGATTAGCAGGAAGTCCCCCGTTCCTCCCAAGAAAGAAGAGGACAAGAGGCCTCATATCAAGAAACCTCTGAACGCTTTCATGCTGTATATGAAGGAGATGAGAGCCAAAGTAGTGGCAGAGTGCACTCTGAAAGAGAGCGCTGCCATCAACCAGATCCTTGGAAGACGGGTAAGTAGCGCAGACACAGATGTGCATGTGATCTTATATGTGTGTGTGTGTGTGTGTGTGTGTGTTTAGCAGTCCTTTGATATCATGTGTCTTTGTCCATAGTGGCATTCCCTGTCAAGAGAGGAACAAGCCAAATACTACGAGCTGGCCAGAAAAGAGAGGCAACTCCACTCCCAGCTCTATCCAGGATGGTCAGCTCGAGATAACTATGTGAGTGGCACGTTTCCATTATCCGCCCTTATATGAATTTCTCTCACTTCATTACAGTAATGACACTCTTGTTCTGATTGACCGAAGTGGTCGCAGCGGCACTTTCGCAATGAAAAACAGTTTTTAACGGCTTTCTTTTTATCTGTGCAGGGAAAGCGGAAAAAGAGGAAGAGAGACAACAAACCAGACTCAAAACCAGAAGGTGAGAGGCCTTTTTTCTTCCTGAATGCCCTGATTTGTTTTTTTTCTTCACAAAATGGAATAAGAAAGAAGAAAGCTGCAGACACTGCTCCGTTGTTCGGTTCTTTTTTGTTTACCTTTTCTGCACGCTCTCTTTCCTTCACTAACACTTACTAACTTCTTTCCCTGCTTCTGCACTTTGACAAGCAGCTTATGAGGTTCAGTGCTAATAGTGGCAGGTATGTGTGCTGTTGTGCAACCAAGTGATCACTATAATTTGCCCAAAATGTGAGCGCTTTCCACACTTCAGTGCACATTTTGATGTAGTGTGTCATGTTCTTTCTTTTTGCGTCACACACTCCAACCATCTGAATCTGTTTAACATCCCGCCTGCCTCTCCCTGTTGTAACGTGTTGGTTTGAACGTTGTTTCCGAGCTCTCACTGCCTTCATCGTCTCTGTTTTAAGACCCGCTCGTTCACTTCTGTCACCGGCAGCATTGAGGGACGTGAACCAGATTTGAAGCCAGCATCAGATCCATAATTCAGCTTCTCTCTCGCCTCCTTTGCTTTCCCCAGACTTCTCGATAAGGAGCAAGAAGCAGTGCGTGCAGTACCTGCCCTCGGAGAAGATGTGCGACAGCCCCGCGTCGTCTCACGGCAGCATGCTGGACTCGCCCGCCACTCCCTCCGCCGCCCTGGCCTCCCCGGCTGCTCCCGCCGCCACCCACTCCGAGCAGGCCCAGCCGCTCTCGCTCACCACCAAACCGGAGGGACGCATGCACCACCACTTCTCTCTACCCGGGAAGGCTTCTGGATCCTCTTCTTCCTCCTCCTCCTCTTCGTCCTCCTCCTCCTCCCAACCCATCTCCATCCCAGTTGGTTCCTCAGGTAGCCAGCCGACCACACCCATCCTCACCCGGCCAATCCCCTTCACCTCTCTGCACCCCTCCATGCTCTCTCCCCCTTCCCCTTTCCATCAGGCAGCCCTTCACTCCCATCATGCCCTGTTCCAGTCGCAGCCCCTCTCCCTGGTCACCAAACCAACTGAATGAATCCGCAAAGGCAATTTCCCCCCATTTATTGTGCTGTATATTGCTTTTTCTTTTAAATAGGTATTAGAACAACTTTTTTTCTAAATAATGAAAAGGAAGAAATATTATTGGTCAATATTTGACTGTCTCCTTTTCTACATCTCTCAATGAAAACAAAATGTATTTTTTGTAAAGTTTACCGCAGGACTGGTTTCTTTTTGCATTTATCCAATGAACCTCTTGTATAAAAGAACCAATGTACATAAAGTTTCTTTATAAAAACAAAAAGGAACAAAAACATGTTTTCTTTTTAGCCAAAACCTGATTAATGTTAGTATTAAGTTTAAGTCATAGTACTGGCCAATAATTGCAGCCCCCTTTTCAATTCACGAGTGTGTGCCCCTTCTTTGACATGTTAAATAAACATTTGAAATTGTTTCTTAAAAGAAAGGTCTCGTTCTGTCTTTTCACGTCCTACCAGCCCGTGTTTTTGTCATTTAACACGGAGACGTTTCTTTTACAGTGTGATGTGGTTTCGATTAATATTGTCATAATAGTGACCACAGTGCATAACAAGCTGATAACTGCCGTCTGTAGGTGTTGAGAGTGGAGATTTAATGAGCAGTGTGATTTTATTACAGCCACACAGAAATTGAATAAAAGTCCATAACACACCTGTCATTTTTTTTTTAGTCTTGTGTTACGCTGTAGCTCGAAACAGGGACCATCTTCATAAAAGCCTTGCTGATGGTGGCACGGATTTTAATGTTTAATAAAACAGAATTAGGCTAACCACACTGGAAAATGAGCGCCTGAACCGCGGTAACAAAATTTGAAGCACAAAATAAATACAAATTAAAAAAATAATAGACATCTGCTCCTTCTCGGCGTGCAGCGTCCCACAACAATGACAGGAAAGCAGGTCAGCCTCATCCCAGCACGCCGAACCCTGCCCGGGTTCCCTGTTCCTCTTGCACTTTTACTGCATCTTTATTCACCGTTTGGCACACTGCTTAGGCTTTAATTAACTCGGAGGTAATGGGATGGAGCCCCTGGGACCTCATTAGGCATTTCAATTAGTGAAAAATACACAAGGTAGGTTACAGTTTTTGGTGGCTTTGGAGATGAGGAGTAGTGCCAGGGATGGACCAATTATGTTGGAGTTGCAGGGGGGGCTTGCCTGGACGAGCCCCCTGCCCCTCACCCCCCTATCCCCCCCTATTGATATTCGCTTCGAGGCTCAATCAAGAGCTTACCTATAGCGGTGGAGCTGTTTTAACAGACTCTGAACTGATTGGATCATTCAATCATGAATTTAACATACAATGACGAGTTTCAAGGTAGTAGACAGCACCAGTATGGGGAGGGGCTGAGTACACAGGGCCCTCATGTGAGGAGGGTCCACAAAGGTACTGGTGACTTGATTTTAAGCTTGATAGATGATGACAGTAATTATCTTGATGTTGTCAGAATAATGTATATGATTTTACTGAGACTATTATTTATCATCAATGTGTCTTAATTGTCTGACAGAATCAAACTGAGTCCCAAGAAAGATTTTTCTTTCAAACAGGCTTCTAAAACTTCACACAGGTGGACAGAGGATGTATTTTCGTTTGCCCCACCCCCCGTAGAGGCACCAAACTGTCATGTTTTAAGCAATCATTAGCCATAATAAGTCTTTGCTTACTTGCCGTTCTATCTTACATCATTCCGGGCACAAACCACACGGCTCTCTGGTGCCACGGCTACCGACTCATTTCAGCCACTTCACCAATCCGTCAGTGAAATTACAGGTAATGAGTTGTCAAAACAGCCAGCGAATCTGTCTCCTCAAGGCCATACATCCAATGTAATGCTCAATCCTCCTAAGACAGTACCCTTATTATGAAACTCAGTCCCCAAGTGAATGACTTCAAACATGCTGCTCATACCAGGTTGTTCTCCTGTTACATGCACTCCCCCACCGACACCTGCTTATTTTTATCTTGCACGAGTTTGATTATGTTGAAGGAAATCTCATGAAATCGTGATAATTGAAACATTGATGACATTTAGCACAAAACACACGAGCAAGCGGAATTTTAAAGTATAGGTATTTTGCTCAGTTTAAAGCAAAATATCTAATTTGAAATGGAATAAGCAGTATGTTATCGCTTTAAAATTCCCATGCTCCACTCAAAATGTAACACGCCACTGTTTATCTCTAATAACGAATCTGGTTGCTGCTCCACTCAACATCTGCCATGTAAGCACGAGGTCAGATTTAATACATGTTAATTTTTGCTCATTAAATTCTTCCAATCTCTTGCCAAGGTTCTTTTTTGGGCCTTCCTTTGATCTTGAATTTATTCCAGGTTAACCCTTTGATAGTTCACATGTGTAATATTGCACCAAGAACTGTCGTTTGAGAAGTCACAGAAATCATAAAAAAATGGCAACTTCTGAAATAAAAGCACAGAAAGAGACAACCGACAGCACGATGTTGTCTAAATACACATCGCAGCTACGGCTGACTGATCATTCCATATCATTGTCAGATGAAGAAAGTAGATTGCATGAAACTAATCAGAGAAGGTTGATCCTATAGCTTTCAGTTACTCATGACCTTAAATTCCCATTAATAACAGGATGCTGTGTTCGCTTCACATGTGGTTTCCCAAAGTGATATTAATTGATTGTTTCTGTAACATTCACTGAGCTTAGCAAGACTCAGCTGGCGCCTTTGTGAAGGTAGGTATGGCTGGCTGTGAGCTTAAGAACCTCCTTAATGTATTATTCATACCCATTTGACCTTAAAGATGGAAATGCAAACGAGTGTCAAGAATGAGAGGGATCACTGGACTTTTCAAATGTCAAACAGCCGGCCACAATTAAGACATATTCATTACAAGAACCCACAGGCCCCCCACACCCAGCTGACATGTAAAACACCTAAAATTAACATTTTGATCATTATCTCTTCTCCAAAGCTGCTGCACTTCTTCTTTTGTAATCCCTATAACATTATTAAAAAGGACTTGAGGTGCTCAGATCTTAATATTTGAATTTAAATTAATTATTTTCCTAATGGTATTTTATTCTCTGGGATAAACGCTATTTCATAACTGTAATAATTTAACGGGTTGTTAGTTTCTGCAAATCCCGACATTCACACAAGCACACACACTTTTTTTTCCACTGTATATCAACACTGCCATCTGCTGATAAGGTCAAACACTGACACCTCATGTGGGGTGAATATCCTCGTCATGTCAGCACCTCACCTGTAGGTGGCAGTAATAACGCAACTGTTATCTCCTTCACTCCTCCTGTGGTGGATCATTGGGAGTATGTACAATAATAAAAATGACATTTGATTCTTCACTAGTTCAGGTCAGTTGAGTACAGCCGGGGAAAGCACAAGTGGAGGAGGTCAGATTTGCATACAGGGGCATCTGAATGTGACTCTGGCCTTAAAAATCTAACCTCCCTCCACATGTGCCTTTAGAATAAGACTATATACTGCAGCCGCGACAGTCAAGTTCTATCCTCCCACTGAATGTCTGTTTCAGCAAGACACAAAGAGCTCAACTGGCCTAATGTGCAAACATGCATTGTCTTACCTACTCTGTGTCTGACTCTGTGATACTCAAAAAACTCCCCAAAAAAAAGAGGAAGAGGAGCCTTTACCACCTTCCAGTTCTCTGTAACCAGCATTTTGACGACACACGGATGGATTTAAGCCGTGTAGACCCGGTTCAAATCACCTCAACGATTGGCCGTAGGGCATTAAAAAGTGAGTTTGTTGCTAAATAGTTGATCCAGGGTTTCAGGATCAGGGAGTTCACCTTGTTAGAGCTGACTGGAGCACTCTGAAACAGTCAGGAAAGGCAGGTATCTTCAACCGTGGTTGTGATAACTGACAGTGAAGTTATGTGAAAATTAATTTCAACTTCAGTGGAAATCAGTTTAAAATGACCGTTTAAAGGCCAAATGTCTGTTTAACCAACAAAATTTGAAGTTTCCTTTTTCTACATCTACCTTCTTATCCTCTTGATCTGAGTGAAACATCACATGTGTTTACAGAATGATTGATTATTGATTGATTGATTGATATTGATATTGATTACAAAAATTAGTAATCAATAGATTGTCATGATTTGAACAAGCCTGTATGAATGCATGCAAGGTACGGTGATAATCCAAATGTGTCGTGAATGAAGTTTGATGAGGGGAGCATGAAGAAGCACAGCGGTGGGAGAAGTACTCAGATCTTTCACTTGTCTAAGTACTCCATTACAAGTAAAAGTACAGTGGTATTATAATCAAAATGTAATTCAAGTATGAAAATTAATAGAACCTGTTCTGCAAATTCTATTTCACACTATTAGATTATTAATGCCGATGAATTAGTGCACAAGTGGTGGTCAGTGGAGCTAGTTTTAACTACCTTACACAATTGGTATAGTTCAGTGGTTTCCAACATACGGGTCAAGCCCCTCCAGAGGGTCACAAACTAAATCTGAAGCCTCGTGAGGTGATTAATGAGGCCAGAAATAACAAATTTATGTTGATATTTAGGACGTTTCTCTAATCTTCACTAATTTTCAGTTAAACATTAGATAATGTGATCTCTTCGGGATGTGAATACTTATTTAAATGAAACCATCCAGTAAAGTCCTATCAACAACTAACAGACGTCTGATACAATGTACAATGTACTCTAACAAAGTGCATTAATTAAAATCATCATAAGTTTTTTTAATGTAAAATCTTATTATATTACTATTTACTATTGCAGTAAAAACATTAATGGAGTAAAAAAGTACACTATTTCCATCTGAAATGTGGTGGAGTTGAAGTATAAAGTAGCACGAAAAGGAAACATTCAAGTAAAGTACAAATATCTCCAAGCTGTACTTAAGTACTGTACTTGAGTAAAAGTACTTAGTTACTTTCCAGCACTGCTGGTAAATACAAACAAACCGAATGATCTTTCAGCCTGAGCCAGCGCACATCTCTGTTGTGGGGAAACAACCCCGTCATGTCAGCTTTCAGCCTTTAGGCGGCAGTAAATCCCACGCCCTCCACGCGTTTCCCACCACAGAAGAAGAGCAGGTTGGTTTGTACACGGAAGCAGGAACGGGATTTACCATCAAACCCTCCAACCTGTCGACCTGTACATGTCAACGCGGATTGTGACGAGAGTCAGATTAAAAAGATTTGCGTCGTGTTTTCGTTGTCGTGTGGACACCATGAGGACGAGCTCTCTGATAGTCGCAGTATTTCTGTGTTGCTGCTCGGTCAGAGGTGAGTTCAGCTTTGTGTCGTTTTGCTGTGTAACGTTATGCCTCCTTCACAGAAATGTTTGACTCCTCCATAATCCCTGGTAGCTATTTAACACAGTGATGCTCTTATATTAGAGTGCCTCTTCTCTTCACCGAGACAGGAAGCAGTAATGACAGAGGTCTGTTTCAGTGTCAGGTTCAATGAAAACCAGATCAAATCAGTGCATTTCACATGTCCAGGCTGTTTAAACTGAGCAGAAATACACCTTGTGAAAAAGATTTATTTTTAGGTTTTATTAGGTTTAGTAACAAAAATACATAAACAAATTGAATTATAATGTTAAACATCATTAAAAGCGGGTAGTACGAAACAAATAGTGACTCCTGTGCTGGCTGATGTGTTTGTGGAGTGCTCGGATTTATCTGTATTTACCGGAAAAAAAACGACCTCTGACCAAGAAAACTCAAGGGAAGGGCCATCACGCCATGATACCGACATCATTACACACTGTTTGCTGCCAATTTATCCTCATATTTTTATTATGGAATGCATGTGTTTTTTAAATATAGTTTTTAAGACGAATAAATCAGGATTTATTTGTCATTTTTGCAACCGATTGTTAGAAATGACTCTAAAAGTAAGCCCCACAGCCCATCCATGCCCCAAAGCCTCAAAACACTGATCCCTATTCAGTTGATTTGTGCCTGATCGAGGTATTCGCTAGCCTGTGGTTCTAGTCTTCCATGTCCTTCCAAGTATGCTGATATGCATGTGAAGTTCAGAGACTTGACATACAAACACCAGTTTGCTGCAGGTGTCCACGGTTTCCTGAGCAGCTTCACTGGGAAGCATCTAGACTGGAGGTCAGGAATACGGACTTGGATCTATCACAGTTCAGCTTGCAGTATATTGCATCATTAGTGGACTCGAGACTCTAATGATGCCACAACCCCACCCCAAATCCCCTGCTTCTGTTCTTCATGAACTCTGTAATGTAATATAATGTAATTTATTTATTTCAACAGGGACAGCGCACAATAAGACATTAATCCTGTACAACAAGAGAATATACATTGTGCCAGGTTATAGCAACTTGCTAATTTCCACCTGTAGTCCCTGGGCAGGTTGATGGAATAATACATAGAAGAAAAATTACTAATAAAATCGTAGAGCAAGGCAGAGGTACAATATGTAGGAGAAATAAATAGAGACATAAAAGCAGATTCGACAGAACAAAACAGATTGCCTCCCAACGCACACACACACACACACACACACACACACACTGCTGCCTCCAAGTCACAGTGTACACAGCAGACTTTATAAAGCAGCTTAATTAAACACTCAGGCAACCGGAACTCTTATCCTGAAATTCTCCCTCAGTTTTTTTTTATGTGTCAATCAGTTTGTAACAATGTTAGTGAGTAATATGGGCCACGTGAGCACAATATGAACTAAAACTATACATCTTTTAAAACTAGAATTTGGCACAGAGCCCCTCCACAAGATTGGCTAGTAATGCATGAACCGCCTTAATTTTGCTACTACTACTCTACTTTCCCAACAAACCAGCCACGATGCAGTGACCTGGGGCCTCTGAGGCCCACGTGGCAGTTTCCTGCTTTGCCTGGTGTTGCAGGTGTATGAATCTTAGTTATGGGTCTCAGTGTGTCACATGGGGCGACCCAGGATGTTCTCAGTGGCCACAAATGTGCAATCTAATGCAATCCAATACAGCAGCTCTGCCTCAACTGAAACACATATATGAAGCTGATCATTTTCGTTTTTTGTTAAAATTGTTAGTTATTATAATTTAACTGTATGTATATTTACAAAGACTGCAGTTAGTGACATTGTTGTACTGGATTCAATTTTCTTTCAGGGAGTTTCTAATGAAGGCCATTTTCAAAACAGATATTTGACACATCAGGAAAAGCACAGGGGAAATTAACATTAATAATGGCTGTATTCCATTTAGATGGGCTAGTTCACATGGTTGAACTAGGGTCAAGGTGTTGTTCATGCCCACTTACAAAGACACTTAAATGGAGTCATCATTTAGTTCCACGTGTGCTGTGCTGCTATGACCTCCTCATGCATGTAAATGGGGTGCACAGAACATTAGACGCACCATGAAACAGCCATGAACTGCAACGTCTCCAGTTCATGTCCAGACAAGGACCTTGGGAATGACATGCAACCAATCTCTTTCTCTCTCGTCTCATTACCTGTCATTGCTCTACTGTTGCTGTACACTAAAGCCATAAAAAATACCTCAAAATAATTCAGTCCAATGTAACACTACCATCACAAAAAATGATAATTAGAAGCTTTGGAAAGGTAGACTTTATGGCAGAATGGTTGTATTGAATTGCATTATATTGTACACTAATATCTAATATCCAGAGGTTTGGCCACATGAATTTAAAAAAATCAAGATGTTGTCAAAATAAAATAATTTAGTGACTTAAGATTCCAAAATAAGGTGTATCACTCATATGGTTTTAATGAAAGACATCAGAAATAACAGTAATTACAATGAGTTTTATTTAATTTGCTGTTGTACATCCTGTACACCAAATTAGATCTCATATTTCCAAGTCGTTTTCAAGTGTGTGAAGGCTGCTTCCTCACCCTTAATGTTATGCCTTTAAGGTGTGCTTTTTACAACATAGTAATCTAATCATCTAATGAAATGTTCTCAGCTAATTTCAACCAGCAAGGTGGGACAGAACTGACAATAAGTGCAAACTAGTATCCAAAAATCTGCAGAAAAAGTAATGTAGACAAGCAGTCAGATGTGTCAAAGTCAGCAATGCAGAATTCACAATAGCAGCATTTATTATTACGTAGCATTTTATTCTCTGTGTCTGTTGTCACCATACTGGGGATGCACAGTCCACTTTTCTTAGTTCACACCCGATGTCTTACTTTGAATATTTGCAGATACAAGTTTCCCCGTCGCATTTGTCATAAACGGGGAAATTGGCTATAGAGGCCAAAACTGCTTTTTGTACCAGGCTGCAAACATGTTTATTTCTGTTGTAAAGTTGGCCGTTTTAATATGGGGGTCTATGAGGTTTCACTCACTCTTGGAGCCAGCCTCAACTGGCCATTCAAGGAACTACAATTTTTGGCCATTCCTCCATGGCCTAATTTTTCAGCCATGGAGATCACCATTTCGTATGAGCAAGCACAAAATGCTATAGTAATGCTACCACAGCACAAATCTAAGATGTTTTCCCCTCAGGCTGGAATGTCCACGCTGTTGAAATGACAGCAGAACACTGTCCAGTCTGCAACTGTTCAATCCCTCAATATAAACACTGGAGCTCCAGAATACTTAGCCAACATAGCGCAGTGTGATGTTGTTGCTCTCTTCTATATAACACAGCATTATAGTTAGACCAGACTCACTACAGTATCGTTAGGGGGCATAAACACAGCTGGTTTATGGTTGTTTATGTGGTCATTGTTGGGCTAATCTACAGTTTTAACCATTAGTGAGGTGTCTTTTTTTACCCCAGCTGTATTTTGGCAAAAAATACTAACAGTGCACTGCTGATGCATGATGTAGTGTGCACACTTAGATGTAAACATTTAACTGAAATCAATAGACCGGCCCATAGATTGACCCCATTGTCACCGATACCTGATCCAGCTCTTTGGGTCAGTGTCAGACTGATATCTGTTACGAGTATCAGATTGGTGCATCCCTACACCGCACCCTGTGTTCTGCTGGTTAAAACTCTACATTTTCAGTTGTTTCTTTCCTTTTTACAGGGGCTCCAGTACAAAATCCTCCGGGGCTGACTGGAGAACAAAGTACAACAGATCAGCAAAATGGAAATGACAATCCATCCGAAATGTTACCACCAGGTGCACAACACGTATCTGTTGCTGAGGAAGCCAGACACGTGACTGACAAAGCAGGACAGAATCAAGAACCAGTGAGAACTGATGAAACTAATGATGAACAGCTCAAGACCAAGGGGACTCAGGTGGGAGTGGATGAAACATTACAAGGAGGCAAAGCAAACAAAGAATTGAAAGACAGTAAGCCCAAACAAGATAAGACACATATGCAGGAAGAGAAGCATACAGTTGATAACAGCAACAGAGTGAATCAGCAAGGTCAGGAGGATGAGGCTGACATACATCAGAAAACCAGTGATCAGACGCCCGCAAACATACTGACAACTGACACAGCAGAGCCAGATGCAGGAGCGCAGACTCCAGATAACAATGGAGGGAAACCTGCAGTGTCAGGAGAGGAAGACAAGGAGGAAAAGAAGGCCAATGAGGACAAGTCAGCTGGAATAAATGGCAATGAGGAAACGCCAAAAGTAAAGAACGGCAATGAGGAAATGGCACAAGGAAAGGAAGCCAATGGGGAAAAGTCAGAAGGAAAGGAAGCCCATGAGGAAAAGTCAGAAGGAAAGGAAGCCCATGAGGAAAAGTCAGAAGGAAATAATGCCAATCAGGAAAAGTCAGAAGGAAAGGAAGCCAATGGGGAAAAGTCAGAAGGAAATAATGCCAATCAGGAAAAGTCAGAAGGAAAGGAAGCCAATGGGGAAAAGTCAGAAGGAAGGGAAGCCAATGGGGAAAAGTCAGAAGGAAGGGAAGCCAATGGGGAAAAGTCAGGAGGAAAGGAAGCCGATGGGGAGAAGTCAGAAGGAAGGGAAGCCAATGGGGAAAAGTCAGAAGGAAGGGGAGCCAAAGGGGAAAAGTCAGAAGGAAAGGAAGGCAAAGGGGAAAAGTCAGAAGGAAAGGAAGCCAATGGGGAAAAGTCAGAAGGAAAGGAAGCCAATGGGGAAAAGTCAGAAGGAAAGGATGCCCATGAGGAAAAGTCAGGAGGAAAGGATGCCCATGAGGAAAAGTCAGAAGGAAAGGATGCCCATGAGGAAAAGTCAGGAGGAAAGGATGCCCATGAGGAAAAATCAGGAGGAAAGGATGCCCATGAGGAAAAGTCAGGAGGAAAGGATGCCCATGAGGAAGAAAAAGAACTGGAGGAGGCCAATTTGGATGAGGCAGAAAGCAGTCATTTCTTTGCCTACCTTGTCTCTACAGCGGTGCTGGTGGCGGTGCTCTACATCACTTACCACAATAAGCGCAAGGTACCTTTTTTTTTCCTCTCAGACCTCTCTGAAGTAAATGACCTGTGTTTCCACTGACCCAGATTTGAGTCGCAAATGTGGTCTGCGCATTCATGTTGCAACAAATCAAGATGTAAATGGAATATTTTGAAACCCAGAAATTACTCAGGTAGTTCCATTGCAGACCTTTGTTTTATATTTAGTCAGGTCCCCACTATATGCAATGGAATAATTACACCTTAGTTTAACTCACCTTGATCTAATTTGCATCAGACTAACACAGTGCAGAAATATGTTGTGCACTTTGCTGCTGGTACTCTTGGCAGTGTTGAAAACGATTCTCACTCCACATCATTTGCTTACAGCTGAATATTTGGTGCTTGTGGCCAGCTTGTGAATGGCTGATACATTTCTTTGCCCAAAGAGGCAGATGACCTGACTAACTGAAAGGAGCAGTCGTAAAGGAACAGTTCGGCATTTTAAGAAATGATTTGTTTGTTAGCAACCGTAAGAAGAGAAGATTGATACCACTTTGGTGATTGTACGGAGAAAGCAGCAGCTGGTTTCCTTTGCTTATCACAGCCTAGAAACGTGGGAAAAGGTTTGTGTTTTTGTGGCTCAGGCTTCATGCAACAGGCTAAGTCAGATGCCAATATTCTTCGTCTTTTTTCCACAGATAATTGCCTTTGTTTTGGAAGGAAAGAAATCCAGATCCACACGCCGACCTAAATCCACAGACTACCGGAAGCTGGAACAGCAAGTGAGTTGTTGATGTCAAGAAGTGACACACACCCTCCCTTTATTCTAATTAAAATAGTCTCCTTAAATATTTAGTGAGTTTTGAATTCTGTCTGTTTCCTTTCAGATGTGATCTTGAAGCCATTGCCTCGAGCAGTTGAATACACTGGGGGTTGTGTGAGAAGTGGGCGAAAGGATACTGGCGTTACATGTTTTTCTGTGTACTCTGCATTGATTTCACCTTGTGTTAAATGGACATTCGTCTTCGATTTACCTTGAGATGCTTATTGTGTGACTATGCAGATGACACTGTTGCCTTATTTAGGGAATTAGTGAAATGCAGCGAAGGTAAAATAAGCATGCTGTTTTTGCACTTGTGTCATTATTCCACTTTTAAATCAATCTTGTACTTTGACCTGACTAAGGTCCTGACTCAGGATATTTCAGTAGCAGATTAAAATATTAGCTGTTTGGATTCCAGACTTGCTTGCAGTGCATTAGTGATTGCACTGTGTACCTAAAAAAAAAAAAAAGCCATCTGAATCTTTGTGTACAATTTCTTTGAGGTTTTAAATGTCTAATAGATCAAACGTATTAAAAGATCATTTATATGCACAAAGTTATCCCAGTGGGATTTCTTCTTGTGTTCATAACCACGCGGCGCTGGTCAGATGAATGTAATGGCAACCTTTATGATCCAAATGAGATGTTAGCACAGTGCTCACACACTAAACTTGTTAAAGACTGAGACTTCAACAGGCTCAACAGATGAAGTTTCTTCTTAAAGCAATAGTTTGATATTTGGGAAAATGATTATTTGCTTTCTTGCTGAGAGTTAGATGAGAAGCTTAAGATCACCTTCATTTATTCCTGGTGAATGTAACATTAAGCTGCTGGTTAGCCTAGCCTAGCATAAGGACCACAAACAGAGAAATGGCTAGCCTGGCTCTCTGGTCAGCACCTTTATATCTCTTGTCAATTCAAGTGTAAAAATGATATGTTGCTTTTTGGCACAATATTATGAGTTGGAACATTTTATGCTATGCTAAGCTAACCGGCTGATGACTGTAGCTTCATATTTTGCGTACAAGCATGAGAGGCGTCAATCATCTCATCTAACTCTCGCCAAACAAAAGGAGCAAGCAAATTTCCCAAATGTTGAACCCGAAATACAACTGAATAACTGAGTAGCTGCCGTCAGGGAGTTGGGTTCACGTTGAAAAAGCCTCTTTATTGATCCAGATTGAATGTCAATGACAAACAATTTGTGTGGTGTGACTGGTTTGGTTATTTGGATGCTGTCAGTCTGGTTACTGTGTGGCTGTCCAGCACCTCTGTGGCCAGTGACAGTGACCCTCTTGCAGTTAAACGTTTCTAACTTGTGCCACTTTGCATTGAAACTCTGGTCTGAAATGTTGATTGTTGTGTAAGAGGAAACTGGTCAACAGCTGCATTGTCTTGACTGTTGGGACTGCACTATTGGAAAACTGACCACTGCTGCACTACATTAGATAAAATCTTTCCTCTACAGTTGGTGTGTGTGTTTATGTTCAGACATGACAAACTTGTGCCAAATTGTGAACGATATTACTGTGATGCAATGTGTGATTCTTGTGTTGTGCCTGTGTCTTGAATTAACAGTATATTTCTAATGGGCGGTGGTCATAATATATGGAAAGCACTTTCTGTAAAAAGAAATATAATCCTAATTTTCTTGGCAGAATCAAAATCCATATTATGTTTTAAAAAACACATTTATAAGCAAATTAGTTTACACCACATTGCTCCTTCCATGAGTGATATCAGCACCAGAAGTAGTCAGAAAACATCATTCATACAGTGGAATTAGCATTTAATGAGCATGTTTTCAAGCTATTTAGAGACCATATTGCTAAATAACTGTTAGATATTTATTTCACTTTTTGGCTGTTGAGAAAAAAAAAAAACATCCTGCTGCCCATGAAATGTATGATTGCATAAAAGTGTGTGTAGTGAAACAAGAGGAGTATTGCTTATAAAATAAAAGCTTTTTGTACTTTCTAGTCTCAAATGAGTTTGATTGACTGTCGCAGCTGCAGTGATTCAGGTCAAATTCATATTCTGTGATCGGTAGTAGAAGAAGTGCTTAAATCCTTCAGTAAAAGTACAACCACAAGGTAAAAAAAGTCCTTTAATCAAAGTATTATCATCAAAATGGATCAAAGTATTAAAAGTAGAAAATTGGCAACCATATATAGTTGTCATATATGACATTACATAATAGTTAATAATACAATACTTTATACTGATGGAACTATTTCTATGCAGCATTTTCACCTTCAGCCTTTATGCTTCTTCACATGATGGTATTTTAACACTGTGGGTGAATGTGACACAGAATGTATAAATGTCCCCTCGCCCCCTCACAGCGGCATCATATTTCTGGCCTCCTCCTCATAAATGTCCGGTATCTCTCCCATGGAGGAGGGAACCATTCGGACAGAGTTGCACCCACGAAGCTCCATCTCATACCGGACGAGCTGCTTCCAGAAGCCGTCATTCGGCCTCACCACGGGGCGACAGGTCCTCACCCACCTGTGGGCCTCCAGCAGCGTGACGCCGCAGTGCTTCATCAGGTAGGCCATGCACAGGGTGGCGGAGCGGCTCACACCGGCGTTACAGTGCACCAGAGTGCGGCCGCCGCGCTCCGCAGCGAGCTGGATCTTATCTGCCACCTCGTCAAAGTGGTCGCTGAGGGGAGACCCCGGGGTGTCAGGGACCGGGATGTGGATGTATTCCACCTCGGGCGGAGGAGGGCAGCGTCTCTTGGTCTCACTAACGTTCACGATGCAGGTGATCTGACACCGAGTCAGCTGAGAGGAATCATTGGCCGCTCTGCCGTTACTGAGATACAGATGGTCGGTGACTCGGCAAAGACCTGAGAGACCTGCAAGACCCGACCGATGCATGAACAGCGCGGCACAAAGCGGGTCCACCAAGAAGTTAGCAGCAGCCTGGCTCACGCACCAGACAGGAAGACCAAATATGTGCGAGCGCGCACGCTGTCGCCCCCAGCTGGACGGAGTTCTCACTGACACTTTATTTTAATTTCTCATTTATTTTTATTTATAAAGAGACAAAAACAAAAATACAAAAATCCTCATATTGTATTTAAGCCTACTTTCCATCTTTACATGTTTAATGTGCCATTTTGCTTAATTTCTGTGTTATGTTTAGCAAATTGTAGCAAAAAGCGTTTCAGAGCTTTACTGAAAGTACACATTGGTAATATTATCATTTCAACAATAAAATGAAATAGGAATGAAAATATGTACACAAATATTTATATTTACCTATATAAGTATAGGTATAAGTACGGGGGTCATGAGTGCTCATTAGAAACATGCTGACATGTCACATTAGTACAGCACCAACATTTACTTGCTTAATAACAAACAGCTTCAGTGTTTGGGAAATGAAATGAAAGTAAAATGTCGATGCCACAATCAGCTCATTACGCTCCAGTTCATGGTGCTGTGTGTGTGTCACAAACAGCTTCAATTCAGCTGTTCAGTCCAGTTTTGAATAAAATATCAGGAGTATGTCACTGTAGTGGCCCTTCCTCTAGCACCACCCTCAGGCCCAGAGGTGCACCATCCAAATCTCTGCACAGCGTCAAACTCACTGGAAAAAACAAACAAACAAAAAAAAAACAACCCTTTTAAACATTTTAGCTTTCACATGATCATTGCAACCTCATCAGATGCTGTGTGATAGAAGTACCGGTAACAGATTTCTAATTATTAGCATCACTTTATCTTGTGTCTTTCTCAAGTATTATTTGTATAAATATCTTTGAAAAACAGCTTCTTCACATAAAGTTAATTAAGTCACATAAAATCCCATAAAACAGACATGGAATCACACAGAAATACCACATGGATATCAATAAAAAAGCCTTAAATACTAAAATTAATTAACATACTTTACAATATGAATGATCAGGCTTCTCAGCATCTCATCATCAGAGCAGACAAAGTGCTCATCAGTCTTATTGTTTGTTCTCGTGTGCTGAGTGTGTGTTTATCCGTGTGCACGAGGAGATTTCTGTTAATCACTGAGCTGAACCTTCACAGAAAGCCTCAGTGATGTTACAGTATGTCCCTTTAAGTGTCAGTAAAGCAGAGTACTGTAGTGTTTCTGGTCTGAGGTGGTTTGCTGTGTGTTGCCTGCAGGCAGTCCTCGGTTGCCCAGGAAACACAGATGGTGGATGAAGGGCGCGCATACTAAAGACCATAAACCTGTGGCAGCAGCTGGAGACCGAGACCACTGATTAATTCAGGTCTGTGCAGTCCAGCCTGGTCAAAGACGACGCTGTTCTCTTGAATACCTCCCATCCATTTCCTTTGTCCCGGGGCTTCCGTCTCCACTTTATCCCGTCTCTGGCTGGACTGGACTCCCGTCAGTGCGCAGCTGTTGTCGGCACTCCCACATCTGCTCGTCTCAGCTCGGCAGCCATAAACGCCGCTCCGCCGCGGCTCGTGTTCGTGCGCACCGTGGAGGTCCAGGAGCCGACCAGGACCAGGCTTTTACTGCAGGTGTAATCAGTGCGCGCACACGGCGTGTGTTTGCAGGTTTCGTATCTTGCCCTCAGCATGGAAATAAGAAGAAGAGGAGGAGGAAGATGTGATGTTTGCGCACCGTTTGATGCTGCGGGACAGGTGCGTGTGGATCCTGGAGATCAACGGTAGGAAAAACGACCCTGTAGCTCCCGTTTTTCGCTCTTCTTTCACATTCAGCGTATTTATTGCGCTAATCAAACTGGTTACATCGGGTTTTTTTGTGCCATTAGATAAAAACACTGACACATTTAATTTCCTGCAGAGGAGGGCCTAGTCTGTGGATACTGTCCTCAAGCTGACATCCTTGCAGGGTTTATGAATATTAAAATCGAATTATTTATAGAAAACCTATTTCTGGTGGACACACGCCTGATTGGAATAATCTCGGTCTTGCTGTAGCCACAGTTTATAAAGCAGAGCCTGCATGGTGTTCCTGTGATGAGCTGCAGCCACTGTACCGTGTGTTTGCACTGCCGGGCCCAAAGAAATATCAAACTAATCTAACTCAAGCCTTTCAGCTCTAATCTAAAGTTCTGACTGTATTCGTTTTTAGGTAAATTTAAGGCAAAATGGAGCACTGAACACAGTGAATCCTCTACTGCAACGTCAACCACATTTCTGATCAGCTGCAAAGTCTCCCACACCCTTATTGGCTATGCTTTTATTTTGTAGGTAACCTTGTGGTCAGTGTTGCGTTGGACTTTGCACTGGAGTCCTGGACAGAGCTGCTGACATGTGACCAGTCAGGACACTGGGAGGATCCACAAAGGAGGCAGCAGCAGGACAGGTTATGTGTACAGGCTGGATTATCTCTATTAAAATCATTTTCACTGAGATACAATATGGAGAATTTAATTTTAACACAGATACCTGTGACTCCTCTCTCAAGTGACTTGTGTCATCTACCAGTGGGTGTGTTTCATGCTCATTTGAGTCTAAATTAAAAGCAGTAAGGAGAAACCATAAAACCAAAGAACATGTAATCCCTGGGGTGTCTTGGGTGGACAATTTGGTCCCGTCCCACTTTTCTGCTGCTTTGTGTTGTGTGCTCCTATCCAGTTACACTGATGGGAAACCAGATCGGGGCTCACACCAGACCTCACCAGTGCCATCGCTCCACTGCCCTCTAGTGTGCCGCCTCACAGACAGATACAGGATCTGCCAGTAGATCTACACCACGGTGAATTTCATTTCCATCCTTTTCACTGTGACTTGTTATAAAGGTCCAGCTGCATCTAAACTGCAGAGCCCATGTTTCTGTTTTGCTTCTGCCCACATGCAGGATGTGTGCTAAGCCTCTGTGCTGGCTGAGAGTGCAGATGAATGGGGAGATTAGTTATGTGTTAAAGCGCTGGCATATTTTTCGCTATATGCTTACTACCCTTTCCAGGATTATGGTTAAGAGAGGAGATAAACCGACCTGAAAGTGGAGACCAGGACCAAATCAGATTAGCATATATTCATGATTCATTATTCAACATTATGCAGGATTAGCCTGAAAAAAAAAAATTGTTAGACCAGGACAAAAATGTGTGCGTTAAAAGTATGCCATGCAAAGTAGGCCAACAGGAAGGTGTTGAGGAAGTGTCAGGAAGCAGAAAATCATTCACTTTTTCTCTGTCATGTCATTCCTCCTGCAGCGATGGACGCATGGTGTCGTCGCTGCAGCCTCCAGGAGGACACGACCCACGTCCGAGCGTTTCCCCGCTGAGAGACCTCTTCTGCTTCTTCTGTGTGAAAATGGCTTTGGAGAGTTAAAAATGCCACCACAGCTGTGCAGTCACTGTCAGCATGATCAGATTTAGCAGGGAGGTATTTCATGGGCGCTGTTTTGAGTCCTAAATAATTTGCTGCAGTGTTCTCTCCTGTCTTCTTAAATGTGTTATTTTCCTGGCTGTGAGTAATATTAATACAGCTTCATCCACCCACACTCATTTTTTTTTTCTTTTTTTTTTGGCTGATCAAAAACACTGACACGGCAGCCATCGAACACCTCTCACGCCTGTTTATTTCAGCGGCTGTGTGCAGTGACCTCCTCTCTCTGTTGCCTTGGTTAATCTCATCATTTAGTCACTTTTCGCTGTATAAGACACTTTAAATTCAGCAGAAGTGGCGTTCGAACGATGCTGTCCTGTGAGGTAGCTTCTCACCAGAGCTTGCAGGTATCTATGCCAGATCCAGAACTGGAAAGCTCTGATATTTTAATCCCATAATGTGAAAAAAAATCTGCTTAAAGGGTGTGAGAATGACTAGTTTTCTCACATTGTGACGATGTGTAATTCACACAGTATGTTCTTTGTTTGTCTTGAAACCTCCTCATTTGGAGGTGATACCTACTATTTTTTCCCGTGTATTTTAACTGTAGTGTGTGGGCGTGCGCGCGCGTGTGTCCGTGTGAGTGCATGTGTTTGTGTGCATGTGCTCTATTTGTGTGTGTGTTTGTTCCTGTGTTTGTGCACGTGTGTCATGTCTGTCTCATAACACAGACATTTGTAGTGGTCCTGAGGCTGCTAGCCGCTTTACAGCAATTTTCTCATAACTGCAAAGTTTAAAAAAAAAAAAAATGCCTGAAGCTCTTCTTTTAGCCACTGGATGTACCAGAGGAGGGATGAGAGATATTTACAAATGATTCTTAGCATTTGTTTCAGCTTTCATTGAAGTACCAGTTAGGTGGGGATTCTTGTGATTTAGATAATCACAAGAATGTCGCTGAAAATTAATGGTGTGTAGTTTTCTAAATGATGCCTGCTGGCATTAATTAAACTGTCGTGGTGCCTACAGCCCCACCATCTGATACTTAAGCAAATTACAGCAAATGCTAATAATTATGTGCAAATAGCTTTTTACCCAGGTCTGGATTCTACTAACAGTATCTCACTAATATCTAACAATACTAATGTTTGCTAACAGTCGGATGATTACTAACCTGTACTCTGAATGCTGATGGCTGGCCTTGTTCTCTCTAACCCACTGACTAACCCTCTGCTTTATGCCCGCAGTCTGATGCACACACTCCTCTCTCATGATCCTGCAATCCTTCTTCTTGAAATGACCAACTTCGGACTGATTAATAAAGAGGAAAGTCAATGAAAACCGTTAAAGTGAGCAAGTCAAGAAGGGTTTCAGGACCGGGGAAGGGAAATGTTATTAACCACTAGATGAAAAGAGGAGCAGAAAACAGCTGCTGATACCAAACTGGGTTGACCACATACGTTGGAAGAATCCTTAAAAAATCTATTATGATCTGATTCCAAATCATATTCCCAGACTGTGTCTCGCTTCACAGGCCAAATTCACGTCTTGAGACCATCTGTCTGTCTCTGCCTGCGTACTGTGTGGTCAACCTTCGCAGGTGAGTGCCTGGCTTGTTGTCACCGCAAGTGATGCACACAAGCCAAGCAAACCTCAACTCCACTACTAACTAACTATGATGCTGATACTAACAGTGGTGAGGCTGCAAAGGTCCACCTGCTGCTCTTACTAACATCTCCGGTCTGGCTGAAATCAAATATTTCCGTCTCTTGGTTAATCGTTATGTAAATCGAAGCATGCCTGGTGCTACTAGTAATGCTTATTAAGTGACATTACATGGAAGCTTTCACCCTAAACATCCTCTAGTGCCGTACGTACATGCTTTTTAAACAATGGGCAGTCCTACCAGCTGTAAGTGTGTCAGCAACATGCTCAGCATAAGCTCTTATACGCTCCAGCTAACATGAGTCCTTATAAATAAGCAGTTTTGTTCCCACAGCACGCTACTAACATCTCCTAAAGTTAAATTAACAGGAACTAACCGAAGAGCTTTCATTGGCTCTCTGCAAACTAACAAACTAACCTACTAATAAACTAATAATCTAACAAAAACTAACTGAAATCACTAACACTGTGCTGAGTGGCAGAGTTAATGAAGCACCCGGATTTTTGAGGAGTTGCATCAGTTTTTGAATGTACTAACAGGATTAAGTTGTGAAGAGTTACAGATTTGATGTGTGTGTGTGTGTGTGTGTGTGTGTGCAGAATGTGTATATGCGTGCAAATATAAGTAAATTCCAGACTGGATGAGCGAGCGCCTGATTTTGTTCTCTCAGACAATAATTTAACATCACTGCAGATCATATTAATCGGAGCAGGTATAGCCAAATGTATCTATAATCACTCTTTCAGCCTAGCGGAGCACCAGCATACTTAGAAACCTCAGCTATCAGCCGCAAACCTCTCAGACAGTGCACTGCGTGGAAGTGTCATGCATGTAAAGGGAAATTTAATGTACGCAACTCTTTTTGTACTTTATTACCAATTTTATCAGCTGTCTTTTCTACATACTTTTGTAATACACATTTTTTGCACACAAATAAATTCTTTTTAATGCATTGTCTCGTTTCTCAACTATTTTAAAAAATCAACCTGTGGAGTCATTTACAAAAGATACCCTCCAGGCAAGCATTCAAGCTATAGAGTCCAGTCCGGGAGCATGTTTTCTGCACCCATCCTGGAAATTATTATACATTTTTTATGTCTGTGGCGATATTGCGAGACAGCTCCAGGTGTGCCATTATCCGAAATAACATCTTTGTTCCCTTGACTGCTGTAATCATGCTGAGGCACAATTACCGTCGCAGCATGTTCAACACATGCAGAGCCACACAGTGTCCATTTTATTAAAAAAATCCTTCATTTAAGAATCCAGAAAATCTGTGTAACTCATCAATAAAAGAGAAGTTATTTGAGTTTTTTTGGTTTAAAGCTGAAAGAGTTTGGGTTTTTCTGTAATTAAGACTTATTCATATTCATTGGTGATACAATCATATCATCATCAGCTCTACTGCTTTCCTGCTGCATGCTGCCACACATTGGTGGGAGGATTTCAAGATTTTCATGTTTGCAGTGTTACAGCAGGGGGCAGCAACTCATCAGGTTTGGGGATTTGGTGTTTTTTGGTGCAGTGAGCAGCCCCTCCAGCAGCTTATTGGATGTTACTGGACAAGTGTTTGCAATGGTGCAATGATTTCACAATCTTTACTATTTATTTGGATGATGCACTCTGCATAATTACCTTATTGTGGTTAAAACAACATATTTAATAAGAATTACAATAGCTGTGCTTCAATGTTAAGGTGAGACGCACTCGCTTGGCAATGGTAAGATTGGTAACGTCGACATTTCTAATTGTAAAAGTGTCTTTTCTTGTAAAATATGCACAATAAATTCTTCAGGTGTCTGGACTGGACATGCACAGTTTTATAAATGTGTCATCTGGACTGAAGGAACATGTCGAGAACATGGTAGATGTTTGTAATGTGACTGTTAGCAGACTGCTTTTCCACTGCATGCTGCGGAAGTCAGAAATTGTCAAATTCTGCTCATTTCCATCCCTTGTTGATCAAGATGCAAAGGTCAAAGGTCGCCCCTCTCTATACTGAACTTATGTAGCTTGACCTATTCCCAACAAACACCCCTCATTATTCTGGATATGTTCTGCAACAACTAAATGTCACACAGGCCCGTGTGTGTGATGCAGGCAGGAGAGAACGACGGGGGGTTGTGTTACAAACTGAAACGCACACACACCTCAGTGGACCTTCCTTCCATCGCCCTCCTCCTTTGCTTGTGTCAGACAGAAGGGGCTGCGCGCTGCCCCCCATTTGAGTCCGATGTGATCCAGATGACGGGGGTTTCCAAAGGTAGGAGCAGCGGGGCCCGGGGTCTTCATGGGTCAGCTGTAATTCACCACAGAGCTCAGAGAGCAGAGTCTTAACACACACAAAACCCCTCACAGAACAGTGAGGCTCCACTTAAAGTCTTAAATATCACACAAACTCCAGTTCAAAGGCAGGTACGTTGGGATGAAAAACATTAATCGGCTTAATGATGTTCTCCAGCGAATGGTTACTTTTGCCAGTCTTTGAAAACGCACTAATGCTCCAGTTTACAGGGACTCGGATGCCACAGAGGCATCTGTGGCCCAGAGACAGCCGTGGAGAAGAAGTGGTGCCAGCTGGTAAAAAATTATTCCTGAATTATCTCATCGTTTCAGAATTTCTGAGGGTTTTACTGATTATCTATTTCCGTTTGACTGTTTCCTTGAGTAAAATGAGGAATGTCTGTGCACAGTGCGTGTGTGTGCATGTGTGTGTGTGTGTCTGTGTTTATGTGTGTGATCCAGAAGCGGCTCTCTGTAACCAGAGCCTCCATCACAGGGAGGATGTCTGCTGAAATAACAGCTCACTGCCTCCAACGGAATTTGTCTGTGAGCTGTAAAAGATGGCGAGGGAGAAGAAGAAAAAGTGTGCTTGGGAAATATTTCTCTCTGTGGCGCGGTAATCAGCAGCGCTCGGCCCTGCGGAGTTTAAAATAGTAAATCCGCTCAAAGACAGTTCAAGGGCTGAATATAGATTGCTCTCCCTGCAGGTATGTGTGTTTGTATGTATGTGTGTCTCTGCTTGTCGTTCGAATGAAGACATGCGAATCTGGTTAGAATGTTTTTTTGGGGGTCTTGCTTAGGCCTGCTCTATATTTACAGTTGTTAAATGTGTTTTACAAGCTTGAACGGCCCATCGTGCCCATGCAGGTGTATGTTTGCAAATGCGCACGAACCAGTGCAATTTAGTGGTGAGATCCTTTATTTCTACTGGAGATGGTGAGCAACAGACAAATCATACAAACACCTCTATGCAAAATGTCAACTGCCAGCACCAAACTCAGTTGAAAAAAGCCCTTAAATAAGAGCTTAAGTAGGTTTGTCTCATTGCCAGAGATGCATTTTACAAAGCATGCTTTTTACTAAAAGCTCTAAGTCCTCTCTTGTGGACTTTTGCAGGGGTGACAATGCAAAACATAAAGTTTTTATGCTCCATTTCCAAAATCCAAATGTGCAAACAAGCAAAATTTTATTTGCTTTTTTCTTGTTTCTGACAGTTGCATATTTCTTCATGTATCATAAAGTTAGCCCTTGCAATCTGCCACATAGCAAACACAGACAGACAGTAGAGCTCATGGCCGGCACTCATATTATTTTGGGCCCCAACACAAGTATTAGAGAGCAGGAATGGAAGTGGAGAGCAGCAGAATTTGGGTCAGGGGTTGCGGGTCTTTAAATGTACAATAGGGGCTTTAACACAAGGGCAGGGGGAGTTCATGAAAATGGTTTGCAGACTTTTAAAACATTTGAAGAAGAGGAAAATCCAGCTAATCTCTATGAACAGGCCAATCTCTGTTTGGACGTGGCTGCAGGTTCTTCAGATCAACAAAACATCCAAGGACTGACATGACTGAGAACCACAGAACATAATGCGGTTCGAGTATTTTGGAAAATCTGAGAGCACAGATTCTTGTTCTGGTTTATGTTGATGCAAAATTACTTGCATTCTTGTAGCAGAGTTTTCTGCGCTCTTCTCCCACAACCACTTTCGTCTGTGCTGATTCTCGCTCCATGTCCTCCTCTTTCCGCCTCTAAACTTTTAAATCATCCTCCATTAAGCTATTGGACACATGATCTGCTTCCATTAAACTATTTGACACACGATCCGCATGGTCACACCATTTCCTCCTCCCTCCCTTCCTTTCTTCCAAACACTACGTCCTGTTAATAGTGTGAAAATGGTGATATTAAGTCGGAGACCTGGTGCTTCCTAAATGTCTTTCTTTTCCCTGCCTGCAGCCAACATTCAGAGACTAGATAAGTGGACAGTTGGAGAGGGCCAATCTGTCCTGCTGGCTGCTGAATGATGGACAGTAATTAAAAGTTAGCTAATAACCTCTTCACACCTGACATTTCAACAGGGAGGTCCTGGACACCATTATCTACATATAGATTAAACAGCGTAATTGGCAGGGAGATAGGGTTAGGAGGATCGCGAAAGGAAACGGAGAAAAAAAAGGCCAGGCCATCGCCAAACCATTAAGCAGAATATCTGAGTGACACTCTGATTTTGCTCCTCTTGCTAATGCGACAGGAATTGAGCTGAACTAAAATGCTAAATGAATGAAGCCTATCTCGGTGTGGTTATTACCGGGGCAAACATCGGCCATGGAAAATAGCTTTAATTTCATAATAATTGCTAGATGGACGTGACTCGTTAGAGACACAATATGAGAGTGAAAGGAGAGGGGGAGAGAGGAGGGGGGGCGGGAGAAACTCCACTGAGGATGAATGCTGTTCGTTGGGCTGCACCACTTTTGCTCCCACACACTGCAATTTACACAAACTCATTGATAAGTGATACTGTGAACTGATGAGATGGAAACGGAGAGAATTAGTTGCACTGTCATTAGCACTGTGGAAATATGAAATACTTCATTTAGGAACTAAAACACTCCTGAATGAGTTTCTACACAGGTTCACATAGTTTAACACTTGTATAGTTCCCACAGGTTTGCATTTAACGCTAATAGGCTATTACACATGCATCACATCATAGCATTCACATTTTCTGATGGCTTTGCTAATGAATGTGATATTTAGTTTCAGAACTACTCACTTCCTCAGGCCTGTGGGAACTGCTGTCATCCTGCACTTCCATTAAGGCTTTAAGTCCATTTATTTGATACTTAAAGGAACAGTATGACATTTGGGAAATAGCCAACACTTTTAGCTTTCTTGCAGAGAGTTGGATTGCTACAGGAATGCTACAGCGAGTAGCCGGTTAGCTTAGCCGGAGTAAGGATAAGCAGCTGGCCGAAAACGTAACAAAATCCACCTGACAGGACGTCCAAAGTCTTGTCTGTTCAGTCCGCACAAAAAACAGGAGTCTTATCGTCACAACAGCGTCCAGGAAGTCGCCGCTCCTGGACAAGAAATAGCCCAGCAAGAGCCTCACATAAAACCATGACTTCTTGTTTTTACACCGAAAGTTTTGTATTAAAGCAAAGAAATACACCAGGCTATTTAGTGAGCTACAAAGCAGGCTAGCTGTTTCGCCCCTTTTATGCTAAGCTAAGCTAAAGTTAACATCTCCTGGTGGTAGCTCCTAGAAATTACATTCATATACTTTGCAACAACAAATGTATTTTGAGGAAAACGTAATACCAACCGCATTATACTTTCTATTAACATAATGAGTAAATGTTGTTAATCAACGTAGCCGGCAAGTCGGGAAAACTTTGAAAACTTTTTTATGGCTATGTTTCAGCACTGGCAGAACTTGGCTAACGTCTGTTTTAATACAGAAAAATCCAGCAGCAATCACAATCTTTGCCTCATCTTAACCACAGTGCTGCACTTCGTATGTTAACTCTGAACATAATCCAGGCTGTTTGTCAGCGCAACGTAATGCAAATTATTTTTATATAGATGTCATTTCTCGGGTTGTCTTTTCTCACTCTGGGGTCAGAGTTTGATAGGAAGTTGTTAGAATTCTAGCAAGCTTTTCCAGATGTATTTGCAGCTTGTGGAACACAATATTGGGGCTTTGAATTGAAATCTCTCACAACAGGATGAGTTCGACAGATGGGAAGTAGACATGGCTTCCTCTCTGTCTGCACCTCAGTCCCAAAGCCTTGATGTGCTGTTGCAACTCTCCTCACCTGTAGCAGGAGGTGGTGTAAAACTGTAGCTGGAGGAGAAGCTGAAAAACAGCCATCCCCCATGAAAACAGCCTTATTTGCTTCCTGAAAAATAAATCAAGCTGACAGTGAAAACTGAACAATGATGACAAAAGCATCCAGATAGCTACTTTCTTAAAGCCTTAAAACCTGCCGGGTCACTGCTCTGCGCTCCTCTTATTCTTCAGAGATGAAGATAGACCCTCTCTCCAGCTATAGGAGGGTAATTTACTCACATTTTGGACGGCTTTTGAATTTTGGCCTATTATTTTCACTGTCTGAAAGAGGGCAATTAGCCGACTGCTTGATGCAATTGCTTTCACCCAATAGTTGTTCTTTTCATTTTTCTGCACGAGCCATTCATCAAGGGATAATAATGTACACCCCCTCAACAACTAAAAAAAAAAAAAACTCTACCTAAAAACATTAAAATTGCCTTCCAGTGGCAGATAATAATGGCCACTTGCTATAACGCTTGTCCTTTAAATCCCACAGAAAAGCAGCATGTCTCATTGCAGATTGGTCATCTTTGCTGCATAGAAGTGAGAGTATAAGCAGATAAGCTGTCTAGAGGAATGCGATTGGCTGGTGTCACATTTCACTATAAAATTATTCAAATTTGAAGAAAAGAATGGAAGATAATTACTGAAGATGTTGCATATATTTTGGCAAGTTCAAAATATTTTGGCATTGTCCAAAAATGTAAATATCTCTTTAACACCCCGAGCCGTTTAATGAAATGTGCATTTAAATCCTCTCCACACAAAAGTTTCACATGTTGCTGTTTTTCAGTGTCGTTGGTTCACGTCCTCCTCTCGCGTCGATAACACCGAGGACTGATTCCAGCAAACGAAGCCCACTGTACAGCGATCACATAGAGCATATTTGGCTCTCTAATTATAAGAGTTAACACATTGCTGCGAATAATCGCTCACAAGTGCCTAAGCCAAAGACAATTACATAAACACTGCACCCTTCCAACAGCCAGCCACACTTTTTCCAGTCAGCTTCATATAAGATAAGAGCAAAATCAGCCAAAGATCTCCATAATTCAGATGTTGTGATAGTTGTCACACAGTGTGTTACAGTGTTATGTGTATTGTCTGAATTCAGCAGACATTTGTTATTGTGCCAACATCTTTAAAAGTGAGATGTTTTCTTATCTGAAGAGTTTAATTGATATCTCTTCATCACATGGTAATTTCTACCAGTTTCTACATTTTACAGGTTTGTGACTTGACATTTAAAACATTTGCTCGATTAAAATCCCACCAGTTCAGGCACATACATGCGGTGCAGTTCAACTCTCCACCACTAGATGTCCCTCTTGCTTTAGTCTGGAGGCTGCTGTGTTGTGATTGGAGTGTGTATCTGAGCCATCTGTCCATGACTCGTCTCTCCAGACCCTGGGTTCATCCATCATGTCCAGGGGTGCTAGTCTCTCTAAAACCAAACAAGAAAACATTTCTTTATTCGTCTGCTTCATCTCTTTCCTCTTTCCTCTCCGCGTTCTCTTTCTGTCTCTCCGTCTGTCTCTTTCCGTCCCCCTGCCTTCGATAAAAGGATCACTTTACTGTTTATACAAGGGGATTGGTGTTGTTAACAGGTGTAGGGTAATGGGATCCCTACTGGCAGCCAGGCACAGAGAGGGTCGCACCCCTCCTCTTCCCCACACTCACACCGCTGATACTCTTCTGATGGATTGCACCCACCATTCATCTAAATTATGTCACCGGCAATGAGCTATCAGTTCAATCTGGCCTAAACGAAGCACAGGGTTTGTTTCTGTTGACACTTCCTCAGCATTCACTTCTCCTCCTGATTACTGTCAGGGCCTGTAGGAGCGATGCAGCTCGGCCAAGCTCGGGTCTGAGTGTGTGTGTGTGTGTGTGTGTGTGTGTGTGTGTGGCCCTACTTTCACTGCCACTTCACAGCTGTTTGGAAGCTGTAATCAGGAAGCGGATGAGGACTTTGCGCTCAGAGAATGCAGATCGGTGTTACGTGAACCCTGACGTGCTGTAAATTTACTGCTTATTAGGTGAAACTTTACTCAAGGTGCGAATGGCCTCACCTGTATCGGGAAGAGGGGGTTTTGCCATAAAGGTCAACGCGCAAGTCTGGTTGTCACCTCAAGACATCCGGAGTTAATCTGATAGGTTTGGCGTGGATCTAATGTGATAAATAGAAAGGTGTTCCTTTACTCCTGCCATTTTAATCCAGTCCAGCCATTTTGGATCCCGTGTTTCTCTTCTCTCCCAGCCTTCTCCAGCTCCTCCTCCATGTGTTTAATTCCTTTTTCTCCTGGCGTCCCTTAGAAATACTCCCAGCTGCATAACAGATGTCAAATATCTTCCTTTCTTTCTTTCTTTCTTTCTTTCTTTCTTTCTTTCTTTCTTTCTTTCTCTCTTTCTGTATCATCATTTCCCTTTATCTATATAACTCCCTGATGGCCATGACGGTGACTCAATTCAGAATTCTAACCACACAGCTGACATGAGATACTACAGCTACGCCGTGATTGCCATACAGACTGTAACATCATTTACATTTATTACAGTTCTTTCTCTTCTCTTCTTCTTCTCTTTTATTTCATTCGATCTCCCTCTCAAATCTGCAGCTCGCCTGGAGGAATTCCACCCTCCTCCAGTCAATGCTTTTGGCAAGCCGAGCGATGGGGGACCGCAGACATAGTGAGAGGGCCCAGAGTGCAAACAGCGAAAAGTTCCTCTCTGGTCTTTCCTCTCGCTGAGTAAAATTATCCCAGGGATAGAGTTTTGATTCATTGAGCAAATTCCTGAAGCTGATTATTTGACCATTATGCTCATGTGGCTTCATTCATCATGTGAAGCTTGATAATTTGAGGTAAAGTCTCCCCCTTTTTCCTGATGGCTATAAAACACCTCATGGTTTAGATGTCTTAACTAGACGGGGGTGGAGAGCAGCACACGAGCAGAAATTGAGAAAGGAGAAAATGAGGAGAAGGCGCCGACATTACGCTGCTTTTGTGATTCGCTGGTTAATTGAGCCTATCTAACACGTTGTTAGCTTGTTATTTCAGATAAACAACCCGATAAATGTTCTCCAGATTACATTATTACAGTGGTAAAATGCACCCAGGGAATCAGTTCCTCTATATAAAAAAACTCGTGATCAAGCCTCCCCCATACTCATTGTTTTATATTGAGTTCTTCACCCACAGGAGCCAAATATAGAACCAAATCTGCGCTGATAGAAATAATGTGCAATACTTAGTTTTGAATCTACACTCCCAAACGTTTTAAAATGCACGTTTTACCCATGCCTGACAGCAAGTTCACAAGACTTACAAAAGAAAGCCCTTTCACAACATTTGCGTCATTCCTTTGATGTCTAGACATTATATATTTCTTTCTTTCTTTCTTTCTTTCTTTTTTTTTGAGAAACTAAAAACCCTACATCTGACGGGCTAGTATGTCATCTCCTAAGAGAGAGGTACTTGACTGAAGTCACTGTGTAGACAGTACAAAGCTTCCACATTGGTCCATATTCATGAAGGTGTAGCTATTACTGACACATTTTCTTATGGGAACAAATCACCAGTAGGGTGTGAAGAAGCCGCAGTGTAGACTACAGTCTCTGGAGCTTTGTCGCATTCAGCTGATCTGAGTCCAGCCTTTGTGCCTGTCGTCTGAGGAAGTTCCCATGGGCGGGACAGTTTTTTCGGCCCCCTCCCTTATGGGAGGACGGCGAGAAGACGGGCTGAGTGAGTAGCGGGTCAGATGGAAGGTGAAGATCGCCGAGGTTCAACGGCAAAACAAGTGCAGAAGTCAAAGAGAGCGAAAGAGCCAGAATGAGAGAGCGTCTGTTGTGTCCTGTGTGCTCAGCAGTTTGGGTTCGGCCCCCCGGTCCCTCAGAGTTCAGGCTGAAGCTGGTGACGTGTTCCTGGGCAGGGTGGAGGAGTCACATCGCGGCCTGTGATACGCAGACAAATCTCTTATTATTTTGTGGTTCGTTCAGCGTGCAGTTCTTACTCGTCTTCACGCAACTGTAAAAACTGCAAATGGTCACAACGTCATGACAAAATTATTACATCAGAAAATCTCCAGAGAGGAGACACACATTCCATGAAAGCTTTTAGTCTGTGCATGGAGTCTTTTCTCTCCTTGAAATTAACAATAACTCAACAGACAAAGAGAGAAAAAGCAGCGAGTGCTTCCTTTTTATGCCAGCAATTAGTCAGTGCCGGTGGCTGTCATCTTGACTTTTCTTCTTCCCTTTGCATGATGAATTCATCGTAATGCAAATGCATGGACAATTTTAAGTGTTTCCTGACCACTTACAAACATTTGACCTTAACAATGCTGCTATTGATCACTTACACTAATTGTTTTTCTTGTGTTTGTTGAGCGCATTCCTCTCTTTGCCAATATTCCTCCTCCTGCAGGATGACATTGAACATGCGCCGGGTTGAGCACACATGGGAGTGAGGGTTAGCAACAAGTCAATAACCGAAACACAGCAGAGCAGTGAAGGTTGTAGAGGTGTTGTATGCATGCGGACTACTAAATGTGTATCTACCTGTGTGCATTAGTGCACTTGCATGGCGATGGCTTTGGTAGTCTGTTACGAGGCCTAGGTATTCCTCCTCTACCTCATTAGTGCTGATTTACGCCACAGCAAGGTGAAAGCAGGCAGGATGGACCTCCCACCTCCCCCACACACTCGCGCACACACTGCCCTGCACTCCCCCCTCTCTCTCTTCTCTTTCCCTCTCTCTCCCTATCTCTCTCCTTCTCATTCTCCTGCCGTGCACAGACAATGGGGCCCTGGAGAATACCGGCTTGTGCTGAATTATTCAAATCAGCAGTGGCAGCAAGCCGGAGAGCAAAGGAGAGAGGCAAGGAGGTAGAGGAGAGGGAGAGGGAGAGAAAGTGAGAGAATGCACGATGATGGGAAGAGGATGTGGAGGGAGAGAGGAAGAGGTAGATAGACAGAAAGGCATTGTAGAAGTGGTGAGTCTCGTTGTCTCTGCATGCAAATCGCCTCTTGCTCCTCTTTCCCTCCCTCTCTCTTTCCGTCTCTATGAGTCACCCCCTGCCCTTCACTGCTTCATTAATACACATCTGTACCCCGGCCCTCCCCTCCACCTCCTTTCTCCGCTCTCTCTCCTAGTGATGGGGAAGAGAGAAACAGAGGAGTGGGGGAGGAAGTGGTGGTGGGAGGTTGGGAGGCGGGTAGGCGCTCGACAGCAGCAGCACGCTGTTGGCAGGAGGAGAATGTGCCGGTAATTAGCCAGCACCGGTACAGACGAAAAAACCCAGGAAGGAGAAAGGAGAAGAAGAGGAAGGGAAAAAAGAGCAAAGCTCTGAAAACAAGCCTCCTGCCAGGCTAAACTCCCCAGAGGCGAGACCTGGACATGTCGGTGTGCAGTCTGGGAACAAAGGAAGAAGAGGAGAGCTGGGGAAAAGATGGGAGGCTGAAGAGTGGGCCCGTGACAGCACCTGCAGAGATGGAGAATCTGATTGTGTGTGTGTGTGTGTGTGTGTGCGCGCACGGGCATGTCAGCATTATTTTCTTGTGATTGTATACGGCTCTCAGTGAAGGATGCCTTCAGATGCACAAGATTCATCGCCAGCATGCCTGCCTCAGACTGCAGGGTAACGGCGATGTTTATTTGCATTATATTTAAAACAATCTCCTTCAAAATTACAAAGCGATTCTCCCGTCAAGACAGGATGCCCTCCGATGCTGATTGCTTGTCTAAATCCACTCCTGCGCTCAGCCTCAGAGGGGCTGCACGGCACATACTAAGACAAAAAGCTGAGAGAGGCCAAGGTTTGCTCTTCTGCTATTAAGGAAGCCAGAAAACATGAGATAATACACATAAAGGCATATGAGTAATGATTTCTGGTGCAGGCGTTAATATTTGAATTGTCGTTTACTTTGCGACGGCTTCAAACATGACTCAGCTATTTATCAGAACATGTGACACACAACTTTAGCCTCGACGATGCTAAAACGGCAGATGGCGTCGGTCATGAAGGTGTGAGTTCCCATGACGACGTGGCATGAAAGAGACACTTCATCGCCAGATGTCGCCGAAGGTTAATGAACTTAAGTCTACTGAAGAGGCTCTGACCCGTCCTTACTAATTAACTAAGAGCCTTTAAATTTTACCGCTGCCTCCTTTTACACAGGGCTTTCAGAAACGAGTGAAAGTGGAGACAAAGTTTGTGTGTGTGAGAGAGAGAACTTGACCCTTGAGTCCTTTGCTGGCCTCATTAGCGAGAGGACTTGGTTCATTAAATGATGTGAGAGAGCGGTGCGGGCTAAGAACAGATCACACACTGAGAGGCCGTCCCTGTGTTTTTCTTCTGTTAATTTGGTGTTTTTGCAGATGAAATAATGAAGTGCGGTCCGTCCCGGACACACCTGAGACAAAGGTACACGTAAACATCTCTGCAGATCTATGCAGAGAACAGTGTTCGTACAAGTTCTGTACGTCAAACAGGCTAATTGGTTGATCCAACTTCCTGCTGGAAGGTGGGTTCAAAAGAGGGTATTTGTTAGTCCAAATATAAATATTCAAGTCAAAATACTTTCATATAAGGAAATATAACCTATACTTCTAGTGCAGCTATATGTAGCTTCATCTGGGTGGGCGTTTCCCTTGGCAGCGGATGACTGACATTTGAGGGCTGGTGTTGCTATGAGACGTGCTGTCAGCTGCCATGGTGCCACACTGACTGGGGAGCATCATAGCCATGTATGGCACTGAGTCTGTTCCTTTACAACATTCAACATCAACTCACAAAGTGGAAGCTAGCAGGCTAGGTTAGATATGTTTTCGTGGAAAGTGGAGGCCTGGCTTGCTAACGTTAGCTTAGATGGTCAATGGACAGTCCTTCTCTGTCATGTTGTATCTGCTGCTGGCAGCTCAATGTAGTGTTCTTCCCACATAAATATACAAAGGAAGGGGGTCTGGCGTTAGCTGTCTCTCCTCACTGGGGCCAGTTGTGGTGATGGCGACTGACCAAACTGTCAGAACTCACAGAAACAGGCAGTCCTGTAACCTCAGCGCTCTGTCGGCTGCGTTACTCTGTGATTCAAATCACAAGATGCTGAAATCACAGCTGGAACTGAGCGACTGGCCAGTGGTTAACTGCCTGTGTGGCTGCTGGAACTGATGTTATATTATAAAATATGTATAGTGCTTGCCCACACAAACAAATCACTTGTACCGATATTATCAGTCGGCACAAAAAATTGACGCCCCCTGGAGAGCATAAATGTAGGGCGCACTGTCTCTGCAGTTTCATCTAATACTTTAAATACAAAACAAAAGATTTAATTTCACTTTGACTTTAAAGGCACAGGCAACGTCTGCGAGTGTCTCTATTTGCTAAACTTGCAGCCTGGAGAGTCCCAGCCTTGAACTGGATCAGATGAGAACGCTGCAATTACAAAAATGTAGAAAGTGGGACTCTTAACTAACGTGGAAGCTCAGCATGTCAGAAATCACAGCGTAAAGGCTCTGAGCACGTTCTGCTCTGCTCCGTCCTCGCTATCATTGATGTGTGGTGGCCCCTCATGACTCGGCTGTGGATCGATTCAGCCCCTTGCGCCTGAGAGCGTCAGGCCCGTCCAGCCGTGCGGAGCCCCAGGAGACCCTGGCTGCGGTTTGACACGCTCCACGCTTCCCTCCAGCAGCCACGGCAGCAGCCAGCCCGGCCGGTCTGCCTGCCCGGTGTCCCCACGCACCGTTTGGAGTGTCAGCCCAGTGCGCTCTACTGGGAGCTGGGCTTGGCAGTGCTGGTTACAGGGCTCAGATGGACTGCTGATGGGGCCTTCTGCCCAGCAGCCCCATGAGGGCAGGTAGAGAGGGTGAGGGAGACAGGTGTGTTTATGTTCCACTTGTTGCCCCCCCCCCCCCCCTTCCCCACAGAGGCCAGGACAGATGTCCATGACAGTGATTTTGGCGAAGGCAGAGACAGAGAGCCAGACAAAGAAAAAAAGGGGACATGGGATGGAGGGAGCGAAAGGAAAATGTGATGTGATGGCATGAAAATTGATCTCATAAAACCTGCTCAATAAAAATCAATCGAGGCTTCCTGTTGGATGCAGTTTGGGACAAAGGCGTCCCCCCTGTATACAAGCCCATGCATGTGATTTCCTCTACTAACATATACACAGCCTTAGGCAAGAAACATACTTCCAGGAAATCCATTTTTCTCAACGCTCCCCGGGCAGTTCTCAGTAGTCCCTTCATAGTCATCAGAGTCTTCTGGAACGTTATATGAATATTACACCATGCTCTTGGAACAAGCATTACGCAGGGTGTCGAGGCTGATGACTGAAACGGAGTCAGGTTGTTGGGCTCAGCAGGTTGCAAGGCTTTGAGTAATCAGGGTTTGGGGATTCTAATTAGGACAATTAAGTCCTAATTACAATGTAAACACATTCTGCTGCCAAAACCCTAGACCCCTAGAGTGAGGCCTCTGCACCATATCCTCCCATTCTGCTCTGCTGTCTGAAGAACAGCGTGGCCCCCATACTGTACACGCTGCTATAAAGCATCAGCAGAAAACTACCTAGAAAGATGACATTTCACCTTTAATAACTGTGACTTCTCCATACTGAGGAAAAAGATTCATCAGCTTATATACTTTCATTGATGGGAAGATTTCTGATCTGACTGAGTCCAGCTGAAAAACTCTTTTAGAGCTTGTTTACTGCGTTCTGTACATTCTGCTCGAGTTAGAGGACATACTGAAGGTATTAAGATCATGTCAGCTAGCTTATGCTGTCATGCTTGGATTTAGCTTTTGAAACGTGTATATTTCAGTTTGCAGGCGCCCCATTTTCATTGTAAACACAGTTTCTTTTTGTTATGTTAAAAGATTACTCCGCCAATTTAGCATTGTACTCCAATAACTTTGGCTGACTCGTGGACATTTAAAAAAAGGATCAAACTCAATGCAGCAGAACCAGAGATATTGGCTTTTTTATTTCATGCATTCTTTCCTTGTCAAAACCTGCCATTACGTACCCACAGTGAGGAGATTCAGATGTGTTAAGCTAGTTGTAGCCA
This sequence comes from Chelmon rostratus, assembly GCF_017976325.1. Classification (NCBI taxonomy): domain Eukaryota; kingdom Metazoa; phylum Chordata; class Actinopteri; order Chaetodontiformes; family Chaetodontidae; genus Chelmon; species Chelmon rostratus. The sequence goes on along the minus strand of NC_055662.1, from coordinate 25,494,291 downwards.
ATGTTGCATCGAGCCTCAAGCCGAGATGAGGAGCAGGCTACAGAGGTCTGGTAAACTCACGTCTGTCTAATTCTCGACACCCCCAGATTTTGTTTTCATTTTCAAACTTGTAGTCTTCAGCCAACAAAGTGACATCACTCGAGGCAACTTATCAGATTCTGAGCAGCTTCCTCTGGAGCCACAAAAGTCTTGATACAACTTCTTTCACCTATGCAGCAGTACTCCCCAAGACCTGCAAACAGACTCTGATGTGCAAAGTCGGAGGAGTTCCCCTTTAAGTTTCACCTCAGATAAGAGACGAGCATCCCAAACAAAAGGCAATTTTAAATCTTTGCATGTGAAAATGTGTATGGGAACTGCAGAAAGCAGTTGAAGTGCAGCACAGTCGCAATCAGCTGAACTGAAATATATCATATAAAAAACGAGATCCAGGTTGAAGCCCTGTAGGTTTCTGCAGAGTTTTTAACTACTTCCAGACTTCCAGATTCAGAAACATTAACATGGAATCATCCATGTCATCAGCAGATTAAAAGAATATTTTATTAAACAGTGCTGTCATGTGTCTATTAATATATTCAATATGTAGATGCATGTATTTAAATTATGAATATAAGTGGGAGATGGGGTTGTTGTTCTCTCTGTGCACCACAGTGTGCATGCAGTTATCATCTCTCATCCTTTCATGTGTGTACACAAATGCATTGTTTTTGTTTTTCGCTGTGTATGTGCTTTCAAATATTTAATAGCATTTCATCTTTCATCCTATAGCAACTCCGTAGCTTTGGATACAGGCTGAAAACGATTTTGGTTCTCACAGGCATTTAAGCCTCTGTTATAGTTATAGCATTGCAGATGTAAGCTGTGAAAGGGAATGGGAATGCTGTAAATGATGGAATAGTAAAGATATTGAACACAAACTTATTTCCAACACACCATCTCATCAAAACCAACTTGTAGCAAGCATGCTAAAAAACATCACCATGACACCACCCACGCTGCTATTGAAAATGGAAGGGGAGTAACGAGACAGACCGTCATCCAGGACGATGCTGGTTGTTCTCCCATCAGCTCTGCAGGCTCAGCGACAAGAAGCGTAAAAACGAAGGAGCTCCTTGGAGAGCGAGCGGCGAGGTGACAGCGTGTCGGGGGGTTCTGTCTCTACCCAGGATCCGGATTCCTCGCAGCCGAGGAAGGAGAGTGGTTCGCTGAGGTCAAAGAGCCACCACAATCCGCTGCACCTTTGTGGAATAAAAATATATGCTTAGATTTTTCAGCCTCAGCTTTTTCTCCCTTTTATGTGCAGGTGATTTCCCCTCCATTCATCTCTTCATCATTCTAATAATTCATCATTGGCTCGTTCTCTGAGGCTGTACGTCCCTGTGAGGCGGCGGGCCTCAGTATGGTGAGGCTGTGGACTCTATCTAGTCCCTGATGTCCAGATTCATGTTTAAAGTAATATAATGCAACATTTTCATCTTGATAGACTCTCATTTTAATAGTCTTTACAGCTGATGTACATTTCAATTGCTGAACCCCTGAGAAACCTGGTGAAAATGTTAAGACACACAGGATGTGTTCTACATTTTGCTTTGTGTTAGTACTTAGGTCTGAGTTGCTCATGCTCCTGCATTAACCTTTACTCTCATGTTTGCAGTATTATTATTTAACTTGTCCTCATGCCCTTGCCCAGAAGGTGGGAATACGCTATGATTGTCAGGCAAGTTTGTAGAAAAACTTGGTTTTTATGTGTGCCTCCAGACTGTGTGTTGATATGCTGTGTGTTGAGCGTAGGTTCATTGAGGTGGAGAATTTATATCAGGTCGATTTTCTAAACAGCTGCCATGTAGCTCTTTTATTCAGGAGAAAGCTAACGTGTTGCTGATTGAGTTGTGCATCTTTATTTGGATGAAGAGGTCCTGCAGCTGCGTGCTGATGTTCGCCCAGGCGCTGAACGCAGTATGTACACTTATCTCGTGCGCACAAATTAACCACAACATGGGAATGAAGTGTAACTTGTGCGAACGCAATAACATTTTGAGGACTCAATGTGGTAAACGTGGCCTCAGTGGTTTTTCTCTCCGTGGCCACTCCAGGCTTCTGTATGCTACAGACTAATCATGCCAGTTTTTAGTACGGCAGGGTTCCTGTCTGCCCTTACACACCCAGCCCACCTCCAGTACCACATAAGCGCCCTAATTGTCACGCCACTTTCCATTACACATGTCATTCCTCATGCCACGCTCCCATGCCCATGTGCCTGGCCAGCTGCTCCGAAGGGGTTGGAAAGCAAGGACGGGGCAAGGTGTTACTGACACCGTGTACTGATGTCACTCGAACTTTGCTGTTAAATGAACAATAATCAGTTTGGGGCAAAGTTCCTCTGGCCAAACAAAAATAATAGTTTCTAAAAATGTGCACAAGAAATGCTTTTAAATGATTCTGTGCAGCCAAGCAATGATTCATGTTACCAAGTATCTTTTAAAAAAGGATCATATCAAATTTTATTTTAAGTTGCAATTAGTTTTTTCTTCTTTTTAAATATTGAATTTTTCATTTTTGAGGCACCTTCACAAAGATCACATTTTGTCCAGGTGTCTCACAGAGGGACGATATTATCTCTGTCGGTTCTTAGCCTCTGGGAAAAAAAGCACTGTTAAGTACACGAGGAATACATTCGAACAGCTTGATATTAGACAGCTTTTGTTCTGTCTCATTACCTTGGCAAATGTAATCTAGGACTCCAAAAGACTCCCATCCTTCTGAGCGCACATGCTCCCTGTGATAGCATTCCCCCATACGCTCCTTCCTCTCTGAGAATAGCTGGACCTGACAACTCCTCCACCCCCACCTGCCACCGCTTGGACAAAGCTGAAACTATATTCGGCAAATGAGGCAGGGAACGGAGGCCATGGTTGACTGGTCCTAAGGTGAAGGCGAAGGCCGTGTCCAGGCGAGCGGGAAGTAGGAACCAGAAGCCTTTCAAATAACTGTTTCACAGGCGTGATGATCTCACTTCCTGCTGGGCAGGTCTCATGGAGCGACCTGCGATGTTGTTGCTGAAGCTGAGAGACCGGCCTGAAGCCCCCTGGAGGGGCAGGAGGTTGATGCTGTGATGTGGAGGTGATGAAACAAGAAATATACACAGACACAGAAATATGATGTATACATACAGGAGCACATTCATCAGTGAGGGATCGAAAGGGAGAGTGAGAAGGAACAGAATGATATCTCAAACCTTTTTTTTCCCCACAAGCCCTTTCACTATTATTCATGACAAAAGTACAGAGGGATGTTTAACCTCACCAAACAGCAAGCATTTAAATCATTCTCACATTGTCTCTCTCTCTCTCTGTGTGTGTGCGTGTGTGTGCGTGTCTGCTGGGCTTTAATGCGCATGGTTGAATAACTGTTTTCTGCTGGCTCGGAGACTAGTGAGACGGATTAACTGCTGCAGCTGCAATTATTACAATGACCGTTTAATTCCCGACTTGTTCATTAGCACTGAATGAAAAACATTATCAGTCTGTCATAATGAGGATGTACTGGCTTTCTGTGGCTGGAGAGCAAAAAGTGGTGGAGAAAACTGCTCATGCATCATGGTTTTTTTTTTTTTTTTTTTTTTTTTTTTTTTTTTTTTTTACATTTACTTAAAAATGATTTCAGTTAAAATGTTGCTAGTGGTGGCTAGTGGCATCGAATCTAAATCAAGTGCCAAATGGCAGACAGCCACAGTTAGCAACTAGCTGGTGAACATAATGGAGCATTTCGCAGCCGAAAAGCAAGATATTTTTCTCATAAGCTGGTGGAGACCAAAACAGAGCAAAAAGGAGAGCCATACATTTGCCCGATGACCAGAAACTAGGCTAAAACAATGCTAATGTTGCTCTCCGACTGCTGGATGTATAAACGCAGGTAACTGCCTGTCTCTGTGATTTCAAGTTTAAGGATTAGAATTGCAAACAGATATCAGATATAAGCACAATTGTGGTTTGTTTGGAATAAAGAGAGGAAGAACAGGGTAGTTAGCATGAGTTAGCATTTGAGCAAAAACAATTCAATTTGAGGAAGAAATCATCCTCAGGCAGTGCAGTTTGAAGACAGTAATATGTGCTTGTCACCAAAATATGGATATTACACTGTCTGACTGTGTGGTTAGCTTTTTTGTTGTTGTTGTTCATTTTTATGAAGTTCCAGTTGTTTTTGGTTTTTAAGTGAGGTCATGTTGCAAAAACGGGCTCTGGTAAAGAGTCTGGCTGTTTAAAGCATTTATGCAGTGAAAGTTTTATTTTAAAAAAGTACAGATACAGTCTGTATTTTAATAGGCAGACACAGCAAGGTTACATAGATTTTAGATGAGTCAAAACTGTTGCAGCCATTTGTTATATCTTTATAGCTCCAGACATTTAAGGAAGGGTGAAGCAGTCGTGTTGGTTTGCTTTAGCATCTTAGATCATACTCGGGATTTATTTTTGTGTACAGCATGTTGATTTAATTCCTTCTCAGAAAGTTTCTCTTTAATTCAATATACAGTAATGCTTGAACAGGACGGGGCTGCCAATTCCCCTGCAGCTGGACATAAACTTTTATTCATCTGAATAATCATCTATGAATCGTGGTTCATAAAACAAATTGTCGTTGTAAAAGACATAAAGACATTTCGCGAGCAGCAGAGAGATTGTGGAGCGGGAGATTGCTGAAAAGGAGATGCCGTCGCCTTGTGTGCAGAGCCTTTCCTGTGCTGCTTCCTCTTTTATGGTCTGACCTTTCTCTTAATTGGCTGCCATGTCTTTACACTGAGATTCTGTTGGTCTCCCAGCCAAGTAATTTCTCCCCCTCTTCCAGCTAAAGCGTCTCCCTCTGACCCATAAATTGGAAGTGCTTTAACCTTTCCTGAGTGCTCACTTTATAGTGCTCTCTTTATTCTTTTATTATGCAGATGAGATGAGATGGATTTTCGAATTTCAAAAACTGACTGGTATCACTCACACACCTGATTTCTATTAAATCCCTTTTACTCTCAAATTTGTCCTTTGAAACTAAATTTTTGAAGAGAGCTCATAACAAATGACAGAATAACGTTAATTTGCTCACTGCAGTTAATCTCTTTAAAACAGATAATAATATGACTGCACAAAGACGCACATGCTGCATTGTAGTGCCTGTATTACTGCAGGTACTGCCAAGAGATATAAAAATCATCTCCTCGTTATAGTCAGTAATCCCTAATTCTCTTGAATCAGCGGGCATGTAATATTCCTCACAAAAACAGATCATAATCACAAATGATGGCCTAGTTTGCTTATTTCATCCAGTTATCTGTAAGTCATTACGTGTGCATTAATCAACCATCTATTAGGCTAAACAAGGTTCATAATATATCTGTGAAAGTGTATGTGTGCACTCGGGGTGTAATATACTTGATGTATTGATATGTTTATTTCAATTTATTTCAAGACCTCATCCTGCGACTCTGACCCTGAAATCAATACCTTCATTTATGGTCCACCACCTTCAATCAATTCTGCCCCCGTCTCCTCTCCGCGATGGACTGCCTCTGACTGGACACGTGTAAGCAGGCCTCCACAGCTCTCTCTCTCTCTTTTTTTCTGCTGGCTGCCTCTTTCTCTGTCGCCGTGCAGTGGGAGGTAACTGGTCGCTCAAATCCTAGATTGGCTGCTGGTCATCATCCCACAGCTTTCCCCGGCTCTTTGCTCTCCTGCCCTCCTTTCTCGCCGTCCTCCTCCGGCTTTCACCTCCCCGCTCTGCTCGTGACTGGCAGCTATCCGGCTCTGATTCGTGATGAACAAAGTGCACAGCCAATGGCAGGGTGAGAGATGCACATGCAGAACAAATGCAAATGGCCCTTAGTTGTGTCTGTCTTTCTATGCCTCGCTCTCTGTCTCGCCGTTCCTGCCATACAGAACATATAAAATCTCATTCCTATGAAATATAGCAGCTGTGTGTGTAGATATGGCGTGGCATCCCTTTGACCACACTGCAAAACTGTGTTCCTACCAACATAATGAAAGCTGTTGCGAACGGCGCCCGGGCCTGGCGAGGGAGATTTAGCTACTTAGCCTGGTCACCTCTTTTTAGAAAGGCATAAGGTTGAGAAAAGCCAGGAGGTTTTATTCTTCTTAAAAAGCATGCATGAGCTGGCAGTATTGCTCAAACAGCCCTTTGCCTCCTCTGGATTTATTAGCCAATTTCCACTACCATTGTCTTTCACTTCAATCTCAGAAGTGAGGGTGCACCGGGCAGAATATAGGGCTGCAATCATCCGAGTGTGTGGCGACAAAACCTCCAGCGCTCGCACCTGGAACTCAATAGATATTCATGAACATTCTCGTATTTAGAGAAGGAAATAACTTAATACCGACAGTGTCGATGGAATAATAGCCATTTCCTGCCTGACTTGCAGCCCCTCAGAAAATGAGATTGCGCTGGCCGTCATTTTTCTTGTCTGCTGGGTGTTTCCATGCTGAGGTCTATGGCTGCTGCTATGCTCCCTGCATCGGCAATGAGGTACAGATAGAGAGAGGTGGAAGAAAGAGGGAGGGCGAGAGAGGAAGAGCAAGACAGAGAGAGACAGAGAGAAAGACTTCAACAGGAGACAGAGGATTTGTTGTCAGATTTACCAAGAATAAAAAATGGATGTTAAATCGAAAATAAAAAACATAAAATATAACAGAATCATAATGTGTACCATTTTTTGAAACACCATCATGCTGTCCCCCGTCCCACCCTGGTTTCCTGAGGTAAGAGACCTCCCGGGCTTTAGTGTAAACAGGGCACAGCCCAGAGATGCTGCCCCCCGACTGAGCCAAGGCAAATATTTCATTACCGTGATTAAGATTGATTACTTCTGCAGGGGATGGGAATACAAGAGTGTCCACTAAGGAAGAGAGCTGAAAAAAATACCCACAAAAAAAGAGAGTGAGAAAAAGAAGATAGAGGAGGGAATTGAGTGACGTGAATGGATGCCTGACCTGAGAGACAAAGGAATCTTTCAAACTATTCCTTACCATTACTCGGCCTGTCACGTTACCCCCGCCACCGCTCTTATAAATTAACCATCTCGCAGAGGAGCTCAGTCCTGCAACCCTCTCTCTCTTCTACAATTAGGTTTCTCCTCTTTGTAAGCCTTCCTTATCTCTTCGCCTTTACCCGGGCCTTCATCAGCACAGACATATATCACGATTTTCCTCCTCTTTCCATTCTCATTCAGCCCTTCATCCTCACGAGTGCACAGCATTCATCATGAGTTTGAGGAGGTTCGTTTAAGATTCCAGTCTGAGGGTTGTTGCTACAAGTGCTACCACAGACAACCTCCAGCGGCTTTCGTTTGAAGCTACGAGAAATGAACACGCTCACGAAGACGATGCGCACAAATTCAAAATGCATGTGTTGATATATTTCTTTTTTTGCATCATGTCAAACTTTTGCTTTCTCTGCAGCTGAAAGATTGTAAAAGAACTTTTAGCGCTGGCAGGTATAACACGATTGCGCCGCTGAATGCACAAATGGCCTGATTCCCTTTGTGTGTGCAGAAAGTTAGAAGTCCAAATCCAGGAATGGGAGGCTGAGCTTTGGCCATTTCATGTCTCTGCTGGGCACACAGACAGCAGTCTGAGGAGGAAAGTCTTGCTTTTTTTGGCTTGGTTGAGAGACTCCTTTCTGTGGGTTGTTCCGTGAGAAGCAGGGATGGAGAGAAAAACTGTCTGTGGGTGTGTGTGTGGGATAATACTATGAATTTGTGTTGAAGGGAGAGTTTTTTTCTACGGAGAGTTCAGAGCTGCAATAAATGGGGTAGAGGCAGTGTGGAGAAGTGGTGGTCGTACTCTGGGAGTTGGAGGCGGTGGGGGTGGAGGGGTGATAAAATTAATTTGATCTTGGATGCCTCAGAGACATGGCCGGTGTGAGCTAGCCACGCACCCGGACAGAAACCTGAGCAGATTGCACTGCTGCTTTGTATTCCAAATTAATTGGCCTCTGAAGATCACCCTCCGCCCCTCACAACACTACTGATGCACATTTTCCTCCCTTCAATTAAAAGTGTGTACCCCACATGCAGCCCTCTCCCCTCGTTCCCAGCGACTTCTCGCTCCCCTTGTTACTGAGAACAAACTGGGCCTTCACATCAGAGCTAAGAAGGACCGTGGGGGTAAGTGAACAATTAAAGGCGGGAGGAATAATACAGTCCATCAGTCTGAGTGTACTGATTGTCGTTAATTGCACTTAAAGGGTGAGGCTGCCTAAATTTGCACCAACAAAAAGCCCAAATTAACTGATCCTACTAACAGCCAATGCCAGACATACTTTTGTCTAAAAACTATTAAAAACACATAAATGAGCTACACTGTTTCATTGGCTGACATGTTCCTTCACTGCAGTGTACATGGGTGCTGTTTAGTTACACATTCACCATCATTCCATCTTAAATACTCACTGAAGCACCAAACATATATCAATCCGCTGCTGAAAATAGTGCCCTACAAATGTACTACTTACTCCTGTTTGAGTAATGTTTGATAAATTTGACAGTGCCCAGCTGTTTAAGAAAACACTGAGCCTTTTTAAAAGATGAAGCTATGTGTTTGTGATGTTTTTTTTTTTTTAACCTTCACATCTTTAGTAGCAAATAATGAAAAATGGATTTATGCACTGTTGGTTGATGATGATGATGACGATAATATATACAATAAAGTTAACTTTTCATATACTTCATCAAGAGTCAGAAAAGCACATAAGTTATTGTGTAAATAAAATCACTCCAATTATTATTAAGAGCTAAAACTGAGAACATCTTTTGATCACCTCCTCATTCGTAGTGTTAGATGTTGCATTTCTCTACACAGCTAATGACAAAAAGCCCCGCAGAGACACTTTGGGAAAATTTGAGCTTTTAACTTCCTAAATTGTTTTGTATACTTCGTTCAATTGTTTCCATGCTCCTGTGAATTGAGCCTCTCAGGAATTCCAGTCAACTCAAGAGCACGTTGAACACGTTTTTGTTCTTTTTTGAGGGTTAATTAATGGAAAGCTCCTATTAAGTAGGAGCGAAAAAGGCAAAATTAATGGAATTGCTGAGAACAATTTTTACATCCCTATCAATTACCAGGTTTTATATCTGGCAGGGTGCATTACATGTGAAATGTGGCCTGCATAACAGGCCCGATTGTTTGGTTGTTCTGTTCTTTATGAACTGTGAAAGCTCCCTGAGCAGCAGGGGGGCAGTTTACAGCTCTACCTGCGATACACTCAAGACATTATTATCGAGCTCCCTATAACTGAACCCCCCCTCTATACGCTCACAGGAACAATACCATAACGTAACAAAATGGTGACGATAAACAAGCAAAAAATATCTTGACTCTGGCTCGCATCCGAGGTCTGCGTTTGATCTCTTATACCATAACCTTCTCTGTAAAGTCAAGAATGGAGACGCGGCAAAGTGATCCGTCTTGAAGTAAAAATAGTAGAAAAGCTGACATATTTATTTATGAGAGTTCAGAAGTTTTGAGGGGAAGTAAAAATGTAGGATGAATCTATTTATTGAACAAAGGACAGCAAAACACCACAACAAACATCAGGCGAAAACACTCAAGATCCAAGATATTTCAGTCAGGAGAGATGTGAAAATGTTCTCAGAGGAGAATTGCCCCTGCGGACGACAAATGCCAAAACAACTCTGACAAAGAAAGAAAGGAGGAAAATATGAGCGAACAGAAGGAACAACAATTATTTATGTAAATAATGTGCCATTGCTGCTTATAATTAGTGGGAAAATTAAGCAGAAAAGAAAAGGGGGGGAAAAAACATCACGCATGTCACCCAACTAATTTTTCTCATGCAAATTAACAATCGAAATTATAAATGGAAATGGTGTTGTTGTGATCGAGAGAGAAAGAGAGAGAGCAATGAGAGATGCCCCGCTTTTTTTTTCCTCCCCTCCTTTTCTTCACTCTGTTTGGAATTCATTAGCTGGTGAAGCAAGCAGAGGCAGATGTAGTTTGACACAAAGGGTGAAGTCGATAGCAGCAGCAGGAGGAGAGAAGTTGGGATTATTGCTTCGGACAGAGTGGCCTTAAAAATATGATTGTTTCTTGCAGGAGAGCAGAGGGAAAAAAGCAGTTGTGTGATCCTGATGCACTTAGAAATCACCGTCCATCATTCCTCGTATCAATTATTAGGCCTTAATACCTCTTTGGGTGCATTCGGTGCTCATTTTCATTTGCTAGAGAGTCAGTTTTCCTGGTGTATTTGTCCTGTTTGTGTCCGCCTGTGCTGGCCCCTCAGTGTGAAAGCTGACCCATGCTGTCCACCGCATATCCCCCGTCCATAACCACACACACCAAAGTGAGCACAGATCAGATGTGCTGAGGTGCTGACACAGTTATCAGGCACAAAATCCCTGCCGCTCTCCCAGCACGAGGTGCTGGTTGCAGGGACTATAAAGGCAGTGTCAATGAGGGTGTGATAGCTGTGAAAGTCTGTCTACATGTGTCTCCTGTCTGCTCGTCTCTCCTGTTCCCCCCCCTCGCTCACCACCGGCACCTCACACACACAGTGCGCCCTGCTTTCTGCCTCCCCTCTGTCATTGGGAAGTGTTTTTAAAAGGAGCCGGGATCAAACGGAGTCGGAAAATGCCTGTCTGGCGTTCATCTGACAGCCCTGCATCCTGAACCCTTTTAAAAGAGGGTGCAGAGGAAAAAAGGGAGAGAAAATAGGACATGTTTCGCACAATTTATGCAGCGTTAATTTTCCAGCCCACGCGTCGACTGTTTACAGAGTCCTGCGCATCTCAAACCTCCGTCTCTTGTTCTCTGCCCCCCCCCCCCCCCCCCTCCTCGCCATCTCTCAAACCACAATCCCTCCTTTACTTTTCCCTCCCACCCCCCTCACTTTTTGTGGCTTATGTTATTCTGATTTTTTTTCCAGTCTTTTTTGTGTCACTAGTGAGGATGCTCTCCCTTGGGGTGGCTAAATTTACATCTCTCCATATGACAAACACAAACAAAGAAGCAAATAAATCAAATGTGAGGTAGAGAGAGAGAAAGAAGGAGAGGAGGAGGGAGAGAGCAGCCATGGATGTTTATCAGCCTCAGAACACACATATATATATCTATACAGCACAGTATTGATAATCTATGAATAGATGGAGCCCATAATGATTAAATGTTCCTCTAATAGGAACTAATATTTGCCTTTGTTCTATTAAAAGACTATATAGACAAATTGTCACCCATAGCTGTCGTCAACAATGACACCGGATGACAGCTGGCTCCACAGCTTTTGGATAATCTGATTTGCTAAAAAATAACATACTTTAAAATAACAAAAAAAGGCTAAATAGATGCGTATGGTTGTTTTTTGTGTGTGTTTGTGTGCTGCCGAGCAGAGAGAGACTGGACAGCGGGAGCCATTACCTCCACACCAGCACAGTGTCACCTGCCACCTCTCTCCGGGGACCTCGCTGCACATCCAGGTCGGTGTGTGTTTGAGCGTGAGTCGGAGGAGTCGCTCCCACCCTCCTCGACACGAGCTGGGCTTACCATAAAATTTCACTTATGAAAATTCATGCGGCGGAAATAAAGCCCAAAAGAATCAAGTTGTGCTCAGTTTGCGTTTGTTGCTGCGAGCCGCCGCGGTGAGTGTGTACATATATGTACGTACAGGGCTTCAGCGGGATGGAGGATTCATCAACTATACACATGTATCCAGAGCCTGGTGTCTGCTTCCTCCTCCTCCTCTCCCCCCTGCTTCTATATCTGAATATTGAGAGCATGGGATGGGGGCTTCTGTAGAAGGGGGAAGCTTGATCAGTCTCTTCCCAAATGTGTGTGCATGTGTGTGTGTGTGTGTGCTTGTGACAAGCAGAGGAGCCCTGCTGTGTCTCAGCGCGTCCTCTCTGATACATTATTAATTAGGCAGCGTTTAGAGTAACGAGCAGAGCATTTGAGCCCCCTCTCCCCCCGCCCTCGGTGACACGCTCCCTGGGAATCCGCTGTGTGACTGCAGATCAGAGGAAGCGACAATCCGACACTGCATCACCACCTTCCAGGAATACCAGAGAGCCGGGCTCCCGGGGAGATGGAAGACAGGAAGTATCACAATACATCCAGCTGCATCACGGCGGGCCGCAGGAGCGTGTCTGCTCGCTGACATTAAAAGTCTTCTCATATCCAGATATGTAAAGTAACTAAAGTACTTGGAACATTAGCACTTAGCTTCCACACTTCCACTTTGTGCATCTTGAACCCTCTGCTCCACTGTAGGAAAATGCAGTGTTGTGCCTTCGCTGCAGATATCTGATGGCTGAAGGATGCTGCAGATTAATGCTTTACATAGATAACATCGAAACATATCAGAGCAGCTGAGTTTGTGTTTCAGAGGTCACATCCTGCCTCCTACTTCTAATCTGCGTCGACTTTTTCAACACAAGCTGACCTTAACCAAGAGCTGCGAGTGTCTGGATGTAGCCATAAAAAAACTTTTCATGCTTTAGCTGCCAGGAGCCGACGCTGTATCGCAAGAGTGGATAAATAAACGAAATAGGCTGCCAGTGAATATTTTGTATTAACATAAAGAAGTTTTCCTTATGTTGATGAAAAACACAATTTGTATTTGCTGTTGTAAACTAGCACATCAATGCAGTTTCTAGGAGACGGGCTTGACCTGGTGCGCCTGCGGTATCAAAATTAGGGGTGGGGGCGAAAAAATCGATTTGTGTAAGTATAATCACAACTGCTGATATATCACGTGTGTGTATCCAATACTACCTTGTCAGTGACGACTTAAATGGCTTTGAAAGTGTGACAGTGTGTTTGTGAGGCTGGAAAAATGGTGGGCGAGTTGTGGCACTTAGAGGATCAACAGCATGTAAATGAGGCACAAATCCTCCTCTCCTCTCCTTCCTCTTCTCCTCTTCTTCCTCTGATTCTGATAAATGAACGTTGGACTGCTTTTTCGTATTATTCCACGACTCTCCCTCTGATAAATAACCCAAATGCAAACCTTCACCTACACCAGTTCACTCCTCTGCCTCTTTCCTCCCTGCTGCTCGTTCCCCTCTTGTTTAGCATGATCTCATATTTTGGGTTATAACCCCCCCAGTGCATGTTCACATTATACTAGTCTCTTTCTGCTATTGCTGTCTGACTAATTCAATAATTTTCTCTCCCTTTTGTCGTCTCCTCGGCTCCCCCCTTCTCTCCTCCGTCTGCCCTTCAAATCTTCTGGGTCTGGCTGAGTCTCTGTTGTCTGCCTCATTACTGACTGTTCAGCCATTTGATTTTCTGAAACGGCTGTGCAGCCACGCTGAGACCTTCTCATCCCTATTATTGTCCACCTCACAAACAAGCGCACGCATGCACATGCGCTGGCAGACACGTGTAAAGACACATCAGCCTTTCCGTTTTTCTCGTATGATGCATGCAGCGTGAATGAATATGTGGATTTTCTGTGTTTCTGTCCGCGACACGCCGAGAGCCCGAGCACCGGACAGTGTTATAGTGCAGCAATGCGCGGTGGTGACAGCTAAGATTTAGCTTTTATTTTTCCAGGGCTACTCAGCAGAATGTAAAAAGTGCCTCCATAAAGAAGTGTATCGTGGAGCGACTGCCTGTGATTCCACACCACAGTTGATGATGACACCTCCATTCCTCTTGGTGACGGATGCACTGTTGCATCCTCCCAACTCTCTGCCCCACTCAGGTTATAAATGTTGCCGGCATAGCGAGGAAATACTGGGGCAAGTCTTTTTCTTCACTTCTTTCTGTCCAAGGCACGATTCCAGTCTGCAACAAACCGGTAAAAGACTCGAAAGCAGCGAATCGTGGTATCGTATTAGCGAAAACATGAAATGTAAACACATGCAAAAAGAGCATCTTCAGGACCGTGTGGAATTTTTGTCTCTCTCTCTCACCCTTTTTCACAGGTTGGTAAGCCTTGACCTGGACCACAAGTGCAAATCTTAACCCCTCACCCATTGAGCAGCATCTCGCGGCTGACAGCAGCTAACGCAGAGTAACTACTTGAATTTGCTGGCGTGAACTTGAGAAATTGCCGGAGCTTCCTTCTCTTGCGTTCTGAGTGATTGGCTGTCATTTTTCTGCACCTTGCTTTGTTTTCCTTTTCTGTGATTGAATCAGCATACAAATTAGGCTCGAGTGATTGAGCAGTGAACTGCGGGTTTGGAGGCCGCTTGTCTCTCGCAGTGACAGATGTGACCAGAGGAATCTTCTGTTATTGTCCAACATCCACCCGAAATTCTGTTGTGAGATTTGAATGGTTTAGAAGGCGGTTCTGTCTTTATATGAGATGCGAAAAACATTTTTAAATTCATTACCTATTTATAATTCATGCACACATATACTTTCACACACACACACCTGCACCTGCTCAAACCTGCATTCAGACTATTCGTTATCTACGCCCCTAGAGCAGTCCAGAGGGCCAAACTGTGCGTCCACTGCAAGCCAAACATGCTTGGAGGCTGCAGGCCAGAGCCAAATGGGCCAAGCACCTGCCCTAGGTGTCAACAGGCCCCCTTGGCCCTGAGTGCCAGGCTTCCTCCTGAAAGAGAGAGGAGATGGAGAGCCAGATAGAAAGCCATCTCATTACCCACTCCCTGGGGCTGCAACTAAGCAGGGGATGGAGAGTGTGAGGGCCATGTCACCTCTGTGGATGGCCCTCATGAACTGTGGTTAATTGAAATCTGATATATCTGAGTCCCTACTTGGCGCACAACCAGTCGAACAGCAGGCTGGGTTTCATCCTGCCAAGTGAGGCTGAAAAAAAAATGGAAAGAGCTCCATCTTTCACTTTTTTTACATCTTCCCCAGCTCGCTGTCTCTTCTCCAGTCATGCAATCCACACAGTTATTGATTTGTTTGCGAGCTGTGAACACGGTCCATCATTGGTGGTGCTCTAGGATGGTAAGAGCTGATCATAGTGCACAGTTTGATGCTAACTTGGTGTACTGTGTGCTGACCTTGGCTGAAGTACACAATGCAGGCTTGCTGAAATCCCAGCCTCCCACAGAGGTGGATGCCAGGTGGGGATACAGGCAGTGAAGACGCATCTACACAAAGAGCTGTTTAACTGTCCAGAGGCCCTCCGGGTACTCCACCTTTCACTTTATCCGTTTAATATTTCATATCCTGGCCCCAACCCTGCTCTGGCCAAATGCCTCTGTCTGGGTTGCTGGAATATGGATGAGAGTGCACATTTACCCATTTACCTGGATGTCAGTCGGAAGCAGCTCTAAACAACACACCTCTCCCCCCGCAACCTCACCTCTGCTCACCTCGCTGGGCCCAGAGCTAGCTTGTTACAGAGAGGAGGAGGAAGGATTGAAGGCAGAAGAAAACAGAAAAATCCTACAAACAGGAGCCCCGGGATGACAAGCAGACAACACCTATGTGGAGAGCATGACGGACTGAGAGGACGTAGTCGCACATAAAGGTGACTGAGGATGTGGACTTCCTCGTAATAATAATAAAAACTGTACAAATCTTAGTGATTGCAGGACACTCAGTGATATTTTAGCAGTGGTGGAAAGTAACTAAGTATATTTACACACTTCTGAGGTGTTAGAAGAAGAAGGACGTTAAAAAAAATGAACACAGATTTGTGTAATAGAACTTGGTTGGGAACCTCTGGACTAAACTATTGAACTCAACAACTACTTACACGCTGCAAAAAGTCAATGTGCTGAGGTTTTCGGGCACGCCAGCAATATTCACAACTCGTGCGTGCCAGATTTCGTCACCAAACAGCTCAGAAAAAGGCTGGTTCTTCTCTGAGAGGAAGGCGGCCATTTCTGATTTACGTTCGTAAAAGCGTGACACCTTCCCCCCCCCGATAGCCGGCGAAGTTCTGGGTGTGCTGAGAGCGTTGCACGGCTTTATAAAACATGTGGTTCACCTCTTTGATGACATCTTTGGATGTTTCACCAAGCCACATCCTTGGCTGCCAGTGCCTCTCGGTGCAAGAAATACTGGCTCCGTGTTGTGTTTGGTGCCCTGTCAAGAATTCCCTTCACCACCTCTGAATGTTTGAAGGCGGCACCATCAGTTGCAGTTTCTCTTTCCCAGCTCAGGCCCACCCAACCCAAATACAGGTCTACAGTGCTGAAAAAGTCCTCTGCCTTTGTCGTGGAAGGAGTTTCTGCAGAGAAATTGTTCTTGGAAGTCTCCCGCCCACACATATCTCACATAAACAATATAAACTAGATTAAAGGCGTGTGGTTGGCAATATCTGTGGATTTATCCTTCTATGAGGCATAGCAGGCACTTCTGGATGTGTGCCATGGTCTGTTGTTTAATGTCACTAGACATGCCTTCAGTGTGCCTAACTATGGTATCATTCAGCAGCGGTATGGTCTGCAGCCTCTCTGCCACCAACTGATCCAGGACCTCTAAGACCATGTCCATGCTGGCAGGTTAGATCTTCTGCTTTTGTATGGTTACGTTTTTACAAAGTGTTCCTGAGCTCATGTATCAATCTCCTTTATCCAATCATGTGTTCACTAAGTGTTAAACCTCGCTCCATCCTCGCTTGTAAACCACTCAGCCTTTCCAGGATGATTCATACCCAATCATGATGCTATCACCTGTTACCAATCAACCTGTTTACCTGTGGAATGTTCCAAACAGGTGTTTTTGGAGCGATCTTTCCCAGTCTTTTGTTGCTCCTGTCCCAACTTGTTTGAAACATGTTGCTGCATCAAATTCAGAATAAGCAGATATTTACAAAAACCAATGAAGCTGATGAGGTCAAACATTAAATATATTGTCTTTGTACTGTTTTCAGTTGAGTTTGTGTAAAAAGAATTAGCAGCACATTGTACACCATGTTATCTACATGTGCATGATGTCATTTCAGTAGTTTACATAAGTTATGTACGTAAGTTAAAATAAGTCAACCTTGACTTTCAGTTTCAAACGAGACACAAACCCGGGTCTCCTGTGTTTTACCCATCCATCCACCGCAGCCTCCTCCCTACCCAAACTTTTTCACTCTTTATATGACATCATCTTGCTCTGAACATCTAATATTACCATGGCTGGGTTTACACTGGAGTCAGTTGAAAGCCGGTGTGTCTCACACAGTTGCTAAGGGACACTGTGTCTGTATGAGACGACAAAACACGAGGATCTGACGACCTGGGAGTGAGACGAGTCTGACTGCATACGCTCCTTGAGCTGCTGCTTTGTCAGAAATACAGCAGAAAGGTGTAACTAGTGTGTGTTTACAGTGCAGCCAAACAACTGTTGTTTTCATAAAGAAGTCAGTCAATAGTAATATAACCCTGATCTGATTTCATGCTTGTCACAAGTAGTTTTCCACCAAACAGCAAAGAACAATAAAGTTGGTTACCTTCTTCTAAGAGCTCATTGTGGCTGCTCCTTCTTGTTCCATTACTCATTTGCAAAAATTAAAATTGATCCGCTGACAAAAACACGCTGAAATAAATATGGAAATAGAGAAATGCTGGATAGCATGCATCGTTTCTGGCGGCAATCTGAATTGAGCATGCCTCTGCCGCTAACAATGAAAAGGGCTGTTCTACAGAGGTAATTACTGACTGTTAATACAATGAAGGGCGATTGCAGAAAAAAATGTATGGAAATGCGAACAAAAACTGGGTTTAATCTCATGAAAATCTAAAGGATTACAACTTTAAGTACATTCCACTGGTGATACTTCTGCACCTTTACTAAAGCTGGGGTTTAAATGCAGGACACGTGAATCTGGATTAAAACACGTTATTTGGCAAAGTAGAAATAATGTGATACTGATATTTCTTCTATCTGAATGATCGATACGTGAGTCGATTCATATCATTGTTGTTTCCCCCCCGCAGTCGGGCCTGACATACTGGAAGACACCTCATGCTCTGTCAGCAGGTGTACCTCGGCATAGATTAAAAAAAAAAAAAAAAAACAGCATCTACCTCAATTAATGATGTTCAGTGACACAAATCAAACACACCCAACATGTTGCATGACCAGGAGGTGCATGCTAGGTTGGCTAAATGCTAATTGCTAAAATGGACAGAGAGGCTGACTGGTTATAGTGGGACAGAGAGGTGGACTGGTTATAGTGGGACAGAGAGGTGGACTGGTTATAGTGGGACAGAGAGGCTGACTGGTTATAGTGGGTCAGAGAGGCGGACTGGTTATAGTGGGACAGAGAGGCGGACTGGTTATAGTGGGTCAGAGAGGCGGACTGGTTATAGTGGGACAGAGAGGTGGACTGGTTATAGTGGGTCAGAGAGGCTGACTGGTTATAGTGGGACAGAGAGGCTGACTGGTTATAGTGGGTCAGAGAGGCGGACTGGTTATAGTGGGACAGAGAGGTGGACTGGTTATAGTGGGTCAGAGAGGCTGACTGGTTATAGTGGGACAGAGAGGTGGACTGGGTTATAGTGGGTCAGAGAGGTGGACTGGTTATAGTGGGTCAGAGAGGCTGACTGGTTATAGTGGGACATAGAGGCTGACTGGTTATAGTGGGACAGAGAGGTGGACTGGTTATAGTGGGACAGAGAGGTGGACTGGTTATAGTGAGACAGAGAGGCTGACTGGTTATAGTGGGACAGAGAGGCTGACTGGTTATAGTGGGTCAGAGAGGCTGACTGGTTATAGTCGGTCAGAGAGGCTGACTGGTTATAGTGGGACAGAGAGGTGGACTGGTTATAGTGGGACAGAGAGGCGGACTGGTTATAGTGGGTCAGAGAGGCGGACTGGTTATAGTGGGACAGAGAGGCTGACTGGTTATAGTGGGACAGAGAGGCGGACTGGTTATAGTGGGACAGAGAGGCTGAGTTGACTGGTTATAATATGAACTGATGAGGTGGGGCAGACTGTTGAGGACTACACGGTGCAGAAGGCTCACAGAATGACGTTCAGACAGGTGAGTACAGCCACTGCGTTGCCTAGCAACATAGTGTTGTGTGTGTGTGTGTGTGCTGCTTTGACACGCGTGTTTGTGGCTGCAGCCGCTGGAGTTTGCATTGTTCATACACCCCTGAGTCGTCTGCCTCGGCGATGTTTTACTCTGCTGTTTAAGTGGCACTTGTTTCATTTCGGTGGCCTGATATTGATTGTCGTACCTGTCACAGCTTTTTTTGTTGATCATTGTGTTTCATTGAATTGAGTTTTGTCCTCTCTCCTGGTTAATTCTAGTGAGGCTGTACAGGAGGTAGTTGTATATTTCTAACTGATAATCAGGACTATGCACAGGCTGCTAAATCTGTCTAAACAAATTGAATTCATTCTTGGTTTGGAGGCTCAGTGGCCTGATGTTATTCCACTAATGTTTTGGGATTGACATTTAATACAATAGTAGCCCCTCATATTACTTAATTATAATATTCTTGTACTACTTTTACTGCTCTTTTCATCTCTGCATGTTCCTGAGTGAACTGTATTAATGTTAACACATCTTTCCTTCAGCTGAAGGATATTTTTCTTTATATCTTTACTGTAAATAGATTCAATTTCCAATCTTTTCTTTTATAAAACGTATTTTTTCTGATTGTTCAGTGTCCCCCAGTCAAAGAGTGATGGTGGTGGTGTCGTTCAGACAGTTCATAACACTTAAGTTTAGCTAAAACCAAAAAGAGAGAGAAGGACGATGAGGATGTGGAAATGTATTTCAATTTCCTGCTTTGAAGGCACAACGTTTAAATTGCTGATGATTATTAAGTTAAAAAAAAAAAAATTAGCCCAATTTAACATGACTTCCTGAATAAACTGCGACCACTTTCAGTCTTCTAGCTGAAGACAGATGCAGATATCTTTGTTGGTTGAACAGACACAGAGACAGATAATGACATCTCTGTGCAGTTTTACTGTAGCGATTTTTACATTATTGCCGTTACTTCTTTAAAGTATCTGAGTACTTCTTCCTCCGCCTGCCTGGTTGGTTACCTCAGTATACCTGTACATCTGCATGCGCTATAATTGCATGTATAGGGAGTTTAAGATTTGGCAGCCACTACACAGGACCTCACTTAATGCAATTAGGCTGTGGTTTAATTGTTCTTTAATATCTATGGATAAAGCCAGTGTGTTACACAGCGTAATTATGGCTAATGACTGCAGTGGGAGAGAGGAGCAGAAAGTGGGGTGTGTGTTGAAAGGAACCAGTGAATTCATTTTTGTCTAATAGACCTTTTGTTGAATTGGTTCCGTCCGCATGTGATAAGGGTGTTAAAAATTAATGATTTATAACTATTGAGCCAGCAATCACATTTTAATTAGGCAGTAATTTATGATAATTTGTCTTCTTTCACAGCAGAACAGTTAATAATTGTTAATTAGCCGTTGATGATTTGTCCTTTGAACATATACCCTAATGGCCAATTCTCAGCCTATATGAGCAAAGACCTCTGCGAGAACCATCCGAGTATGTGTTTAAACACATGTGAGAACACAGACGTGGAAAGAATATAGAAATATTAGACAAAAACAGAAAACAGCAACATGTCATGTCCATCTGTAGCGTCTCTGTATTGGCACCAGATTTTCTCACATTACCAGGCTGGCTATGTGTGCCTGCCAAGTCCATCCATCTATCCCTGCCTCAGTGTGCCAAGCCAGCAGAGAGAGGCAGAAGACAGGAACACACTCTAAGAGAAATTATGCCAAGAGGAGAAAAGTGGAGAAAGTGGAGAAAATGTAAAGACTCAGAGACGAAGAATGCAAAGAAAAAAGGGAATAATACGTTCTGCAGCCCTTTCTAAACAACTGCTATTTGTTTAACAATTTCAAGTGGCTGAAATTGTCTCTGGGTCTTAGGCTTTGGCTTTAGATATTGACCCCGGGCTGCTTTCACTCTAAGTGCTAGCAGATTGCTGCTGGGGCTTTCCACTCCATGCTGCACTCTCTGCTAACCAGTGCTGTTTTTTATTTGCCGTCTCCATTCCCTCACTTCCTTTCTTTCCCTGTGAACCTCAGACTCTTTGGATTTACTTCACACAGTGATCTGTGCAGCAAGGCTCTCGCACAGTTTCTGAAATGAGTCAGATAAAGGTAAATAAGACATATAGATATGATCTGATTGGATGTGTTTGCAGGAACCTTTGTGACAGCAGCGAGGTAAATGAGAGAGGTGAGAGGGTGGACAGCAGGAGGGGCCGCGGCTTTGGTTTCAGTGGACAAGTCAATAGAGGACAGAGCTGTGAAAAGGCTGCTGGATGAAAAGCAGCAAGGTGAAGTCAAGCTAACCCCTTTTAAACCCTGGCGCTGATGAACTATTCATCCGTTCCACCAGAATGTCTGGGTCTTCAAAGGGGCCGTGTCAAAGAGGCAGCGAGAAGGGTGTTCAAACGGCTGCGACAATCAGGAAAGTCTGTGGAAATGAAATAAATTTGGGTTCCTTTGTAAGATCTGTCCTCTGTTGGCTGCGCTGTTTGATAAGTAAAATACATCTTTAAGATATTTAGCAGGTATTAAAATTAATAACAGAATTTTCCAAGTGTCAGATATATAATGCATATTTTTAAGTTTCCTTCTAGGACATGTCTTTTTGATTAAAATATCTCCCTCCAGTTGTTGCTCTTAATGTGGTGCAGATTGCTGTAATGGGGGGGCGCGTGTTGGGAAGGAATATGGCAAAGTTACATTACAAAGGGCGAGTGTGTGCAAAGCTGCTGGGATCTTTAAAGACACACATCCAAAGTGTCTCTGCAGCATTTGTCCCTATCTGCTGTCAACTTCCTCCTCCACCCGATCTCCATCTGATCGATGCCAAAATTTAAAAAGAATCCTCCGTTAATTCAAAAGTGCTCGCTCAGCTGTCAGTTTCGTGCCATCTTCACACACTCACACCTTGTCCTCCTCCTATTTCTGTCTCTCACTGCCGCACACAACTGTGTTTTTCCTGCGTGGGTTATAAATGTGCACTCCCTCCACCTGCAGAAGTCAACCTGGGATCATCCTCTTAGCACTCTCTCATTCACTCCAAGTGTGTGGAACCCATTCACCGTGCTAATAGTGCTCTTTTGTGCCTTTGCTTTTTTTTTTTTTTTTTAAAGCTCTGATGTAAACCCTGAAGTGTGTGTGGTCGGCGGGGAAGTCGGTGTAACGGGAGAGCAGGACAACAGATCCCATTGAGACAATTATTGTAATGTATTCACCTCCTGACGTTAGAGAGTATTTTTGCGAATGCATATTTTCATATGTTTGTCCATGTGCTGCCATCTTCATTTGCATACATACACATACACTTTGCATGTGTTTGTAAAAACTAGCCTATAATTACATTTAGAGGCTTCATGACGCTGACTCCACAACTGCAGCAGCGTGAAAAACAAGGAGCATCCTTTCATATATTTTCTATTTAAATGTTTACAGCACACCAATTTACTGAGAGCGCAAACAGGAAGCTTGACTCCGGCTCTGTGCAGTGCGTGTTTCAACTCTTTGACCTACTGTTCTTCAAGACCGGCTTTGTGGCCTGTGGTTGAAGCGCATATTTATTTGTGTCTGTGTGTGCAGGATTGCATGAGGGTAATTATAGTGACACAGCTAAGTGTTGTCATATGACATGCTTTATTGAGTGGGCTCCAATACAGTGGAGTATATGCATCTTTTGTTTGAAGGCATACCATAACCCTGAGCGCACAAGGCAAGGCAGCTGCTAATTAAATCAATACGAGATAATGAAGTGCAATTAGAGGCACTGGCTGGGCTGATCCTTTGCTGTAAGCACAGTTTCCCTCCCTCTGGGCTCGCGCCTCTTTAGAACCTGTTAGTTTTTCCACTTCCAGGAGCCACAATCCCCACAGCAACCGTTGGGAGGAGTGATCACTGAGCTCCCGAGGCTGCCAACACATTCTCACACTCGGAGCTCTGCTCTCCATTTATCCTCACCTACCTCTCCGAGCACAGAGCGCACACATGCTGTTTACTCCCTCCGCCCCCCCACCCTCCCAACTCTGCTCCCTTCTCCAGCTCCTCACATTTTCACCTCTGCCTCTTAATGCTTCCTCTTCTCCCTCCAAACTTCGCAACTTGAATGATCTTTTTGGGAATTTAGTCTTTGAAAAAAGTCGCCGTGACGTTTCAGTTTGGAAGATGATGAGAGATGCAGCGCTCTGCTGCGTGAGGTGAAGGCTTGAAACTTGTGTTAATTAGACACAGCACCTGTTTTAAACTGAATTAGTGGGTTTTTTTATTTTCCCAAATTACAGATTTATAACTTGCACAGATGCATCAGCACTGAGCTCTTCTCTTCTACGAAGTCTCCAAATTAATACAGTTCATCATCATTATTATTACTTTGCATTATCACTTTAATCATCTTCTGGGTTTGCCACCTGATTCTTAAGTCACCAGATGGCACTATTTAGCTTCCACAGACTGCATAAAGAACTCAACAAGAACGTGTTAATAGTTGCTTCCTCTCATGCAGAACTTCACCAGCAGCTTCCTCCCTGAAGTCAGTGGTCATGATTGACCTCTACCTGTGCAGGATCATCCTAAACGCTGCAGTGCTACACTGTGAGACGCTCCCTGACAGCAAAGAGTGAAACACTCTGGAGAATTCAGCTTTCACCAGCAAAACATCTGTGTCTCACTGCGAACATGAAGAGATGTCACACCCTGATCTGAGATTTGCTGCCACTCTCTTAGATATTTACCGCATAAGATGAGCTAAAAAGTCAACAAACATGCTCAGATGGAAGGAGGAGAACAGGTGAAAACATGAATTGTTCTGCATCAGGTCTGTCTTCATGCTTTCCCTTTGGCATCAGGAGCACTTAGCACTGGCATCTTCAGCGCCGCGCGTGGTGACGTCTAATGGGCTTTTAAGAGCTTCGCGAGGGGACTATTTGTGTACCATCAGTGGAAGCCTGTGATCGCTATGTGACAACAGTATTTTAAGCTAGCTCCACAGCAGCGTAGGATGAGTACCCTGAGCTGTGGCTTTCCCCAGGGGAGCGTATGCTACTGAGATCTAACAGCTCAACTTCTCTCCCACTTTCCAACTCAGGTGTCTGTTTCCAGCGAGACAACTGAAAAGTCTTGATTCCTCCGTTTCACCAGAAAATGCATGTTTGTGAAGAAATAGAACAAGACTAAACAGGGCGTTTTCGACACCCGCTCCGCAGAAGAGAGGCAAAGTTTTTGCAGGAGATGTTTGGTTTCCCCCAGAGACGCAGGAGTCACACTTCTTTTCAACTGGCATTGAAAATAATAATAAGAGCATTGAAGCTGTTCCCTGTTCGTGGGTAAACTCACGCTGCTCAGGGACTTCACTTGTGCTATAAAGTGGCATTATAACAGGGTGGCCAACAGAGTAACTTCACCTGCACAGGCAAGCTTCAAATTCGCCAAGCTGCAGCTCACATCAACTGTGAATAAACTTAAAGGTTAGAAAAACTTAATACAACACAGTTTACTTGGCCCTATGACGGGCAGGTCTGTAAATACTGTCTCATATGCTGTAAAACTGCAGTCTTCACGCACACATGCACAAGATGAAGCTGCACAAAGACGCATGAGACGCTCAGAAACGCTGTAGACACTCTGGATATCACCTGTGATTGTTTTCTTAAACATGCTTTCCAGTTCGTCTGGTGTGTGTGTGTGTGTGTGTGTGTGTGTAAGCTGTGTGTTTAAACTGCATTTCATTGTCTGGGCTGTAAAAGCAGAGCCTCTGTACACAGGTCTCTCCTGAAAAAAGGGAACTTGATCTCAATGAGATCTTTTTTTAAAAAAGGGATTAACTAATGTGCTCATGCAGATGCACAGATACCTATTCACTGTGCAGTGCTGTATAAGAGAAGAGGGCATGAACATTTGGCTTATCACAATGGGATATGGGTGAGGTTACCACTTACTTACTATACAAACCTGCTGTTAGGAGAAAAGTAGTCACTGACAAAAGTACAACCAACCAACAACCATCAAGTTTTTTGTGCCAAAGAACGTTCAATAAAGTGTCTTTTGTGTTATGTTCCTGTACCAGCACCGAACTAGGTAGAAAAAATGAATAAAAAGTTGGTCACAAAAGAAAAACCTGGCTGCAAAACTCCCTCACAAAACAATCTACTTAAAATAAACTTTTAAAAAATATGACCGCAAGTGTATTTTATACACATAAAAGCATTAAAAACTGAGAACAGAACGTGCCTATACTGTTTAACACTTGCAGGCATTTAAACAATATATGAAACCAGGTGCTTTGCCTTTCATTAAAAAGAATATAAAGTTTTACCAGCTGCCCTCCCAACAGCCCATGAAGAAGAAAACATACAGTGAATTTCTACAGTATGTTCACTCATTCTGCTAAGTTCACTAATAACTCACTGATTCTTCGGATGCAGATGTTGTTGCTCCCCACCAGCACATAATCTCCACTCATCCCCAACAACAGTGCAGAGTTTTCTTCTAATTACTTCTAATAGCTCTCACTGGGGAACATGTAAGCACAGACAGTGGACACTACACAATCACTAGATGGAAAAAGTGTAATTAGCGGTGTGTATGGGAATTGTCGTTATGTATACGTGTTTATGTCCGATATAGAGTTTGTGGAATAAAACAATTAGCAGGAGTGGGGGTATAATTGTGCAGTCTAATTGTTTACTCTCCTGTTGGTTATGATAAAGTAAAATGTTATCTTTGCATAATGTATTCCTGGAGGAGTGAATGGAGTAAAGTGAGGAGTGGACCTGAGCCCAGTCTGCGATGGGTACCAATCAATTATCATCACCAGCATCATTCCATCAAAGGAGAGGTGCAGGGAAGGGAGGGGTGCTGAGATTGAATCTGACATAACGTCAGCTTTAACTGACGATTAAGCTTTTTTTTTTTATTAGAAATGGAAACATTGCACTGCACTGTTTTCACTCCAAATGTATGTTTCAATAATGCATTTAGCTGAGATTGTAATGATCAGCATTATGTTTTCTCATTTCATTTGTTTAAAAAGCCTTAGACTGCAACAGAAACTGAGACAGTTATCTCTGCAGATGCAAGACTTAAGCACTTTTTAAGATGGCCCCGTTTTTTTTTTTTTCTGGCGCAAAGTTTGCAATAGCAACTCATGACAGCAACGGAGCCGAAGGAGAGAGGGAAGAGATGGGTGGGAGATTAGGAATGTGGAGAGTGGGATGTTATCTCAGCTGTGAATGAGACAATATAATTATGATATGGAAATGATGCTGAAAGAGGGAAGTTGAGCAGACTGGAGCTTATCTCGTTAGGATGGCACTTTGCCTACCATCTCCAATATCAATTACTAATGTCTCAATAACAATTACAAAATAATTTATCCATTTGGGATTCTATTCTGTTCGTCTGTAATAATATCATATACTTGAAATCAATTTGCCGAGCTTCTTGAAACAGATAGATGAGCTTGAT
The DNA here is from genome assembly GCF_017976325.1 of Chelmon rostratus. Classification (NCBI taxonomy): domain Eukaryota; kingdom Metazoa; phylum Chordata; class Actinopteri; order Chaetodontiformes; family Chaetodontidae; genus Chelmon; species Chelmon rostratus. The sequence continues at coordinate 25,467,904 of NC_055662.1, read as the reverse complement.
GCTATTCATGCATTGTTTACGTCTGCGACAGCCAATAATGCTGCGTGTGATTGGCGATACATTAGTGAGACAGAAACGGCCGACTTTCTTTGAACTTCTCTCACCAGGGAGAACTTTTGGCGAGCGTGTGCGCAGAATACACAAATAGTCTCTTCTCAATCTTTCGTTGGAGAACAAATTCAAACTCTTTTCACCCTGCGTTTTAACGCACGCGCAAGCAGGAGTGCACTCACACACACACACACACTCACACACACAGAGAGTGAATCTGCCATTTAATAATTATGAGGCGTAAAATCCTTGCCGACGGCGAGCATACTGAAGGATGTAATTATGACCCCTTTCAGAGAGCCCACGCTCAGTGGCAATGCCTACATTTCCACCCAGAGAGAGAGAGAGGAGAGAAAAAAAAACTCCCAAGGAATGACGGGAAAATGTGCCCTTCATTGCAATTAAGGACAATAATTCTCTGCAAGAAAATTGTTTCAATTGCTTTTCAGCCCAGGAGCAAAATGGCACTGATGGGGGTGATGGTTTGAAATAGGGGTGACAGTGGGATGAGGAGTGAAATTTTAGACGGTGGAGCTGTTGGTTAAGTGTGCGTTAGGAATTTAACTGTATGAGAGGTTGCAGCTAAATCAGGGGGTGTGAACATGAAAAAGTACATGTAAGCACAAAAAAATGTGTATCAACATGATACATTTATCCTTCAGGCGGGGATCAGGCTCAGTGACAGTGGAGGATATGTCATACAGTGTGTTCCTGTGTTTCACTAACCTGAAATAGATGTCTGCATGCAGCATAGAAGTCCTCTGCTGTCCCTCAGCTCTTTTTTCCCCTCTCATTGTTTTTATTGCTTAATTTAAGTAAAAATAAGACAGTTTAATAGATGTTTTTTTTATTTACTGAGCAAATTTAAGGGTGAATATGCAATCCATTTTTTGTGGTTGGAAATAAATGCTTATAAGGAAATACACAATTTCGAGAACGTCTTATTTTGCAGAACATTTGATCGCAGATGTCCTGTGTGCTGCACTTCCTCTATAGTCTGCTGCACTTGTACATCACCTAGCTGTAAGAAGTTGGTGGAAAATTCCTTAAGTTTGCCGGTGCTGCATAACAAGTCTTGTTTAGTAACAGCCACAGTGTGGGATTGAAGGTCTATTCCACTGAGAACAGCCAGTACTGCACATGCATCGCCGCTGATAAATAGACGATGGGGCACCAGCATGGCCTGGTGTACAAAGAGAAAATCCTTCACCCAGAGAGACCACGTCTACGCTCCAGTACTGGGGAGCATCTCTCTGAAGCCTCATTGAGAGATACGAATTCCTCATTGGCTTGAAAGGCAATGTGCTGTGACTGACCCAGACCTTTGGCCCTGCTGCATAAGCAAAAGGCGAATTTCCCTTAAAGATCAATACAGCGTTGCACATATATTATGCTACAAAGGCCTATAAATTCAATCTGGAAATGATTGAGAAGTAAGGGAGAGTAGATATAAATAAAACAGTAATTCCTTGGAAATTTATGATGTTTGTACGCTCAAATAAAATGTGATTTACTGTAATCAAATAATGTTTTAAACTGGTCGAAAACCAAGCAGGGCAAAAGCTATGTTCAGCCCTTTAGCTCGCTGCTTCAGCCAAGCTAGCATCTCTAGCTACACTTTATGTTTTTACATAAAGTTGTTATTTTCTGTCAAATGCTAACAGCGAGGTCTGCGGGTTATCTCGGCTAGCATTATTTCTGGAGAGACATGTGGCATTTAGTGTTAAAATCACATTTTTCTAATGAACTTCCCTTCTGCCCTTTCGTAACAAGGCGGCAGCAAAATCTCCACGGCTGCGACCTTGAAATCTGGGCAAGCAAAACCAAAACTTGACAAGGGGCCAAGGCGTAAGTTCAAAATTCACTTTATTGTGATGTGAATAAACTGAATTTTTAATTTTGTTTTTGTGGCTGTAATTTAAGGTAAAAAAAAAGGAGCTGCTACTCTTCCATTTGCTGAAAAACTTGACTATAGACAGAAGAAAGTGATTAAATATTTAGAATAAGGTGCAAAACTTAACAACTGAAACTGATTCACTCAAAACATTTTCTGAATATCTTCGTCTGTCTTCAGTTGTGACTGTGTATGAAATCATTTTTGAAGATTAAGACTCACCTAAAGCCCAGACTGCTTTCTTTACAACATGATGGCGAGGACAGCTGGACTCGGAGAGGGGCGGGCTGCGGGCGGGGGATCCAAAACGCTGTGTTTGTGTATGAAATCCTGTGGTGGGATTGCATCTGTGGTAGCTGGCGGAACAAAGGTCTGAATGAGGAGAAATGGGCACCAGGGGGAAATGGAAAGCAGCTTTAGAGGAGAGAGGCATGCACACACGTGTGCTGGCTGTTTACATTGGGCTGGGACGCTACACGCCGATGCATTCCAGCGCTCACGGTGGGCCCACCAGATCCGGATCCATGTTTTCACGCTTGACTTTTCATTACTTAAACGTGTTTATATGTGTGCGTCTGTGTCACAGGATTCTGCAGGCTGTCATGATATGTAAAAGCAGAGAGCTCTTTAGCTTCTTAGCGGGGAATATGGAGGGACCCGGCGCCTCTGCTTCCGCCTCCTTGCTGTATTTTTTCTTTGTTTTGGGCCGTTTTCATACATCTCCGCATGTCTGTCATCTCCCTCTGGTTGTTGGTGATTTGACAGGTAGAGGCCCTGCTGCAAGGGGTCACAAACATCCCACATCTCCTCTCTGTCTCTAAACAGTTAACACCGCTCTCGTCCTCCCCGCAGCAGGCAGAGGGTGGAGGGTGCGCCGTCTTTACTGCAATCAAAATTCACAAGAAAATGGAATCCTTTATATGCAAAACAAACAATGCGGAGGAAATAAAACATTCAGGCGAGCTGTCAGGTCCTTTCAAGAATCAATACGAGGCCTTTCATCTGCGTTCCAACCTCTTCCTGGTAATTATCCTTCATATTTTATGCCCCCCTCTATGCCTGCTTACACACAAACATATAATGTACCACACGCATGCACATAAACACACACACACACACACACGCACCACTGTCACTAACCCTTTCACATGCAGAATCTCATGCAAACACATACAGACACATTATAAAAAATGCTATTTTGCGCAAACCCTTGTTATTATTTTTAATTTTAATACAATTCTAATTTCCAACAATCACTGTTTTGCCACTTTCAGTTCATTATAGACCAATATCTCTAAAAATTCCTCACTGATTATAAGCTGGTACCTGCATACGGTATATACTGTATGTACAGTGAGAGAGCAGTGGGAGAGCGAGCAGTGGCCAGTCAGACACCTTGATCAGGATTAAAGTGTTGTCAGTGACAGAGTGACGTGCCCTTGAACAGAATCACCCTTAAAGTGTCCTGTCATCACATTCCTGCCTCCCATTACCAGGGCCAGGGGGGCCTCTGGGACGACAGAGAGTGATTGGGCAAAGCCTTCCCTCTCCTAACCAGGCCTGAGCACCCTGTGATGCCAGACAAAAGATAAAAAGGAGAAAGAATAGATGAGGTCTTATTGGTCCCATGGCGGACATGGTTATGAAACTGTGAGCTGAGTGGAATACCTGAACGGTTGCTGTGTGAAGAGACATCATGTGACCAGCCAGCAGTGGGCTCCGCAGACTCTGTGCCCCCACTGGCAAATATTAAACTACCGCCAAAGCTTTTCTCACCTGTCTCAGCACGAGTGTAGGATCACATGCACTACCACTAGCAAGCTAATCTGCTAGCATGTTTTTGCTGCCAGATGAGCAATAACACCACTATTTAATTATTTATCTAGGAATCCAAGGATTGATTATTAAAAATGAGGTTTGATGGTTTTTGACAGTGACACAGAGCTGAAGCCTTTAGAATTTCAGGTCAAATTCTGTTAAAATACACCTGTTAACGAAGTGAAGTGAATGTTCACCTTGTGTCATTCGTGTAAATTTGACAGGGACTGCCCATTGGTTCGTGAACATGTCCCAAAAGAGCCGTCCACTGTCTCTCTGATTGGCCAGTCTTTGTTGCTTGGTTGCATAGCTGACCATATGCTTAGAGTGTCAGAATCAGAGCCAATCAGAGGCAGAGTAGGGGCGGGTCTTCACTAAATACAGGTGGGAAAGAAAATAACGCAGGGAATCAGAATAATAATAATAATAATAAGCAATAAGTAATTAGCAGTAAGCTAACTAGCAAGTGTGCAAGTGTGAATTTTTGGCTCAGCATATCTTTGTGTCAGTTTGCATTGCTCTGGAGGACTTCACATCTCGTCACGTCTTCACATCGACTACATATGTACGTCTGATTGTCACCTATTTTTTGTTTGCATTGTGTGAATAACACTTTGGCAAAACTAAAAAGAGGTTATTTTTCTTCTTGGATCACTAATTCTCCGAGGACAGTTATGTGCTTCCTGTTTATCTCCCTCCACAGTGCAGGCGGACGAGCTACCAAGGCTGTTACATCATGACCCTTGCGAGCTGCAGCGGCCTGTTGAGGGTCTCTCTCTTCAGAAATGCATAAGATGCTGCAGAAGAACCAGCGCGCACTGTATCTTATTTCTAATGAAAGCACAACACACTGTTGATGTAACCCAGTCAACACTTCTGAAACAAATCAATTTGGTATAACGCTGAGGGAAAAACAAAAGCGTTCAGCAACTGACAAACTGTGAACAAAAAAGAAAAACTCCCTGTTTCTTTCTCCCCTTTTTAGCTTGATTTTTCAGCGCTGAAACAGAAAATCTGGCCAATGAGAGTCCTGTGAGACAGACAGACCGTGTGGTGGTGCGTATGGGCCTGGGAGGGTGTGATGGAAGGGCTCTAATGAGGCATAGCAGAGAATGAAATATTAAAGTTTCTAATTAAATAGAGAGACCTCTTCCACTCCCGTCAAGGTTGTTTGGACCATTATCTCTGCCATGTGATCAGCAGTGACCCGATCCGTTTAGGAGTTCCCTTGTGCTGGAACTGTCAGAGTACACACACACACACACACACACACACACACACATACACACACACACACACACGGTAGAACAGGCATATACTGTACACACATACGTACACAATTGCACACACACCCGTCACAAATCTCCATCAGCCTGCTGAGGAGATATCTCCCAGTTCAGCACCTTTCACACTGTCTATGCTTCACACCTGACAGTCGGGCGTGGAGTCGGAACCACTCACACATCCTCATTTATTGAAAGAAAAGAACAAAAAATCCAGAGCGAGGGACTGCTGCTCTCCTTGACATTCAGACCTGTTTGACTTTCTGTTGTTTTCTGAAGGAGAAACCCGCCTGTGGGACAGAAACACGGCAAGGAGAAAAGAAAGAGAGCGACAGAGTGAACTGCTGGAGAGACAGACGGGGGGAAAAAAGACAGAAAGACGGGGTGCTTTCAGGTGCTGTGGACTGGAGTGTGGAGGTGAAGCGAGCCGCCATCCAAAACTCTCCTCTGCCGTGGAGCATGAATGTGTGAGCAGCTTGTTTTCTCAGACCTGGTGAAAATGTAAAAAGACCTTGCTCTTTACAAGCACCGAGGCCTGGGACAAAGAGACCTGGGGCCTGCATAGCCTAGTGTATATTAAGCAGACAGCCATTGTGTGTGGAATAACTACCATCCTTGCTTGAATTTTAATCACACTGTTTTATTAAGCTCGCTGGGGTTTTTTCTTGACATAGTTTTAATGATTTGTCCAGCATGCCGCCGCTGTTGTAGCTACATTCAGTACAGGTCAAAGTCACAGCATAAAGCAATATTTTTCTCATGCAACATATATTTGATTCATCCCGTTATTGGCTTTTTTATCCTTCGCTGCATGTCATATAGATTTATGTACGAGTTAGGGTTCATCATTTGGTATTAATTTATTCTGTGTTTCTACACGTGCTAATCTATTTATCCAAAGATGGGTTTTGAATTAAAAGATATGAGACATTATTATAGGATATCTAGGTCATGTAAATGGACCGCATCAATATAGTGCTTTTCTACCTTAACAGCACCACTGACACACACAGAGATGCGAGGTGCTAACCTGCTCATTGTGAGCAACCTGGGCTTCAGTATCTTGCTCAAGGACACTTCGAGACACGGAGGAGCCTGCAGACTTTGCACTGATTTGATTCTTCTGCTCTGAAAAAGTCTTTCTGTGACACTTGGACTGATTCTGAAGACTTGTCTCGTTTTCAATGCTATAAAACAGTGTCGAAACAGATTGGACCAAACATCCATCCCTACTCCTCTGCTACTCCTCGGTCCAGGTGAATCTTGACTGTGACAATGACACAAGTAGAGTCACAGAGTTAAAGAAAGAAGACTTTTCTCAGCAGAATATTGGAAAATTCTCTCGGGGGAAAAAAGAAACCACTTTAAAGTGTCTTTTTGTCTGTCTATCTGCCTGCCTTTCTGTCCACCACCCATCCATCCGTCCATCCATCCATCCTCCCTTTCATCCATCATTCATAAATTGTCGACTCTAGCCGCAGTCTTTTTTTTCCCCATTCACAAAGTGGCATGGAGCAAACAAATCAGATCAGATCTAAACAGAACCGTCCACACACACACGCGCGCACACACACACACACACCTCTTTCCAGTGAGCTGTCTCGATCCTGGCAGGCGACATCAAGCACACTATGCTGAGCACCCACTGCCCCTGAGCACAGCTCCGGCAGCATGCAGGGACATATACAGTTTGTGTTGAGTTCCTGTTGCTCTCTGACTCCCTGCTCCTAACTCCACTTCCTCCTCCTCCACCTCCTCCTCCTCCTCCTCTGTTCTGTTCTCCCTCTGGAGACTTCAGCCTGATTGGATTCTGAAAGAGAGATCGAACATAGAGGTCAAAGAGAGCCTCGAGGACGGTCCTCATCTGTGTGTGTGTGTGTGTGTGTGTGTGTGTGCTGCCACAAGCCTCTGGTCAATTCATGTACACTTTGACAGGGAAAAGTATCTTATGAACTTACAAACCTCATTATAGGTTATATTGGAATTTATTGACACATATCTATCTGCAGGATAATGAGCTCAGATCATATGCGTGCATGTACATTATTAACCTTTCGTTTACAATGTATCATTGAGGCAATTCATCACTATACGATCACCTTATTAATCATACTATACGGGGCATCGGGACACTTTTTTTGCTGACTTGAATCGCACTGTGTCCCTCCAATTTTGCAGCTCCACGAACATGCAGTACAATACTAATAGAGGCTGCTGTGCCTGGGTTAAACCCACGCTCAGCCATATAAGCACCGTGAAGTCAATTAATTTCTGGCTGCTTAATGACTTGGAACCTCGGTGGTGCAGACACCCCTCCCCTCGCCCACGTCTCCAGATTGATTGAGTGGATTTCTTGGACATGGTGCAGAATCCACAGATAGGCTGCGCAGGAAAGATGATATTCAATTTTCCCAGTCCTGCGAGTTAAAATGCCATCAGGATCCTGTACCTGCACTTAAAAGAAAAACACTGGCAGAATTAATATCTCTATGTCAAAAAGGTGAATTCCAAACAGGTCATTTTGCTGTAGAGAGAGTCAGCTGCACCGCCTATGACAGAACTACCTTTAGGATGTGTTTGCCTTAACCTATAAACTATAATGCACATGACATGCAGGTATAATGTGAAGGTCACAGTGTGCTTTGTGTACATGCGAACGTGAGCACAGACTGGACGTTTTTTTTCTCTGGATATCATCATTCTAACTGGACGACGCAAGGAGGCGAATAATTACGTCACTCAGAAAACCATCAGTCCTCCACGCTTGGGTCACTTCCCTGTCCTCGCAGTTCTCGCCCCCCCTCCTCCACACCCCCTCTGTGTTCTTTTGCCCCTTCGCAGCATAAATGTCCCCTTGACAGGGTGGAAAAGTACCCCTCCAGAACTGTCCGCTTGTTTATTTTCTGTGATTCCTGAAAGTAGCGAAAATGCACTGATCACTATCCCCGCTGTTCAAGGCTACCTGAAGGTTCTTGTCCTCTCAGTCTCTCCTGGGCATGGGAGGACGGAGGGAGGGGAAAGACAGGAGAGAGAGATCGAAAAAGATGGGTGGAAAGAGAGAGAAAGGGGAAAGAGAGATAAGGGAGATGTGGGGAGGCAGGTTGTAAGTGAATGAAAGTGTGTGGGTGAGGGAAGGTGGGGTGGGCAAGCCGTGAAATTGCTCTAACGCTGGCGACACCGCTGTGCACACCGCTTCCACCAAGGCCTCAGTCTCCTGCAATAGGAACCCCCCTCTACCGCCCCCCACACCCTCAGCTCCCAAACCCCAGACCCCCTCCTGTCTGTCTTTTTTTTTTTTTCAGGTCTGTTGCACACGGGGCGGAAAAGATCGTATTTATCACCTGTCAGCATTTGGCAGCCCTGAGTTACGCGACGCAGGACAGCATAAAATTATCATACACAGGCATGAAATTACAAAACCGCCCGGGGACCCCACAACAAAATTATTTCATTTTTTCCCAAAAAAAGGATGGAGGGTGTTTGGTTGTGAGGTGAGGGGGTGACAGGTGAGAAGTGGGGGTGACAGACGGAGGGCGCAGCAGAGAGATGTGGGAGGAGATGTGATGGAGAGAAAACTCCAAGAGGACATTTGGGGAAACTGTCCTTCACACTCAATGTGTGATAAAATAAAGGCTGACTCCGGCTCAGCGGCGGTGACGGCGCCACCTTTGGTCAAAACAAACTTCTGTGGGGGTCAAATGTCCATCTGCTGCTCACTTTTTCTCTACATCAGCAGTCTTTGATTCACCGCTGCATCGATATACGGGAGGATTTCTTCAATTAGATCACAAGTCACACCTCTAAATGTTTTGTGTAAAGAGCAGGATGTCTTTAATCGCAAATAATGCAGCTCATTTCACCGCAGCAAAGCAATGTGCAGACGGAGGAAGGGCATGAGCAGCAACAGGCGGTTGTTTTTGGGGGCCTAAGAATAAATGCATTTGCTTTCAGCTTCACCCAAATGCAGTACAGACCCCAACCTTTTCAGCTCAGGACCCAAAAGAGAGATTTGGTGTCAAATATCATGAATTGCAATAACATTTACATTTTCTATACAGCTGACAAAGAAGACAGCAAAACATTAATTTAAAATGTGTATCACACATATGTAAATGTAAAAATGACAGAGAGGATATTATCATTAAAAGCCACCGCTGTCACTTTTCACCACCATAATAGTTTCACACACACGCACACACATTTGTCCAGCATGGAAACTGGCACACATACACACTTAATAAATCCAAACAACACACACATATTACTGACTCATCCACCATCGCGACCCTGCTATCACTGACCAATAATGTTAGCTAACAACACTCTAACTCACCAACTAACAGACACACGGAAGAAATAATTCAAACGTTACACAAACAAACGCACTTTTCTGCTGTCAAAATGCTGTCTCTTGAAAGTCTTGTCTTTGCACAGGAAAGGTTTTGACTTCAGTTTTGTCTTGTGTTGCATCTGGTTTAGATTTGAAAGTTGACGTCTGTCCACTTTGTTCATTTTTCAGCTCTCATTACTGACAGGCACACAACACCTGAGCTGAGCAGTCTGGCGTAGCAACAGAGAAACAGTAGTTACCGAATGTGACTCCAGTTCTATGAGTGTGTTCGTATCCCTCTGCTTCTCTATTTTAATTAGGAAAATTCATTCACATATCTCTGCCATTGGTGACCCAATAAAAAAGAAAGGCTGCCTGGAGAAATAAGAAGTTTCAAAGTTTGTGTCTCAGGTTTCTGTGTTTTAAAATCAAATTCAAGAAACTGAACTTGTGTTTTATCCACTAAAAGAGCCTTTAAAGTGACCTTTTCCACTGTCTTTTGGAAGTCTGCTATCTTAACACCTTAGACTATCTATTGTGTGTGTTTAAGTGTGTGTGTGTGTGTAGGAGGGGGTGGCATTGACAGAGGGAGAGGTGGCTTTACAGAGGTCCTCCATAATGCTGTGGGTATACTAAATGCTTCATTAACGCCACACACAGGAAATGGAGGGTCAATATTTATAGACCCTGCACAGAGCACTATGTAGATACGGGATCTATTGGCTTGCATTCGAGGGAGGGGAATCAAATTAAGTCAACGAGGGACTGGAGTTTTTCTCTCGGCCTCTCTTCCTCTATGAGACGGTCAATTTCCCAACGATCGCCGGTGGTGGCTGGCCGCCACAGGCTTGACCCCAAATCAGCGGAGAGGAAGGAGAGCCGCAGAAGCCAGTGAAGGTGGCACTGATGATAACTCTTCAAAGTATTCACCTCCTCCAGCGAGACACAACCCAATGAGAGTTAATTTAAAACCTTCATTCCACCTCTCGTCCTGCTTGCTCTGCCTCACTAGCTGTTTAAATCATTCCCAGATTTGGCCGAAACTTCATTCAACGTGAAAACTTTCCACATTGTGTTTAACAGGCGAAAGAAAAGAAACGACTCGCGGACTTTTACTCCACGCGGTGGAGAACGTACAGGGCAAAACATCTTTGGTAGAAGAAGCGGAGAAGGTGAGACGCTACGTTACATTAGCACAAAGAGAGGGATGAGGAAGAAGAGGGAGGGGGAGAGAGAGTGAGAGAGGGAGCGCATGTTGAGAAAGAGAGAGAGAGAGAGAAAGGAGGGAAGATATTGCCATAATTCCTGTGTGTCGGCATGGCTGTTAGGAGCTCAGGTGGTTGAGCGTTTGCCCCGGCCAGGCCTCATCAACGTGAAGGGCGATCTCATCCTTTCTGCATCTCTCCTCTCCTCTGCTTGATTAATTGGGTTCCAAATACGCCAGCGGAATACATAATGTGCCCCTCACAACAGCGCCCCCTCCCCACCTGAGCACCCCCCCCCACTCCCCCTCCACCTGCCTCCCAACCTCATTGCTCTCCTGCTCCTCCCCCTCCACCCCCCCCCCCTCTCTGTCTCACCTCCATCTCCCACCCTCTCCTCATCTCAGACCTTCTCTCATTCTCATTCCTCTCTACCTCTCTCCATCTCTGTGTGTGCTGGCAATCTCCAAAACACATTAGCATACACTTGATATTCCGGGCAGGCGATTCGGGGAGGGGAAAAAAAAAAAGAAAAAAGAAGAAGAAATATGAAAAACAATTTAACAATAATAATGACGCTGATGATAAAATTAATTATGCCCAGGGATGGCGGATGAGAAAAAAGAGTAGGAGGCCTCGGCAGCAGTCGCTCACTTAATTTGATTCCCAGACGCTGGCGGATATCAGGTGCCATTTGACAAGCAGACACAATGAGTGTGTACTGCAGAATCTCTACATGGCTGCGTGTGTGTGTGTTATCCTCAACAAAGGTGCCGTTACCAGCCTCTGAGACAACACATGGGGTAGTTCGTTCTCCTTCTCACAGTGTTCACTGTGACACTGTGTATGACTGCACACCCTGCAGACAACACGCCGAATGTACATGCGGGCATGCGTGCATGCCAGCCCACCCACATCTCTGCCTGCACACCCCTGCTCGAGAAGGCTGAGAAAAGGAAAACACATTCTGCTTCTTCAACTGCAAAACCACATCTGTAGCCCGCGCCGGCACACAACTCTGCAAACATGTTGCAGCGAGTGATGTCGCCTCCATCTACCAAATGTAGATTTTCCACAACATGTTTTTATTTCCTTAGTCTTATGAAACATGCAGCCTCTCCCTGGGGACTGTGATTGACACATACAGGCTTTAGGGATAGGAGTCAAGCATGACTGGCTCTCTTGGGGGGGGGGGTTAACATTTTAGAGTATTTTTCTCCATAACTACTGCTGTAGCGATGTCTTCTGTAGAAAAGCTGCCTTGCGCTGCTATAGTAACTCATCTCATTAAGATAAACGGTGAGATCATCCTGGGTGGGGTCTGTTTCAATCTCCCTGCATCTCATGTTGCATTATCACGGCTGTCATCATGCATGTGCCACGCTGTGTCCCTTTGTGCTATTTACACTGCTGCATAGCACTTCCAGTTTTCCCCTTTCATATGTCCAAAACCTCACAGTGTGGGAGCGGAGCAATAACAACATCCTTCGTTCTTATCCAGAAAATCTTTAAGGTTTAGGCTCTCACTTTCTGTCTTCCTCTGTGGGTATCTTCACTGTGAGGGAGAAGAAAGATGAGAGTAGGAGAGAGAGATGGAGGGGAGGGGGGGGGGGCTTGATAGAAGTGAAAGGGGGCAGAGACCGGTGGCTGCATTGATTTAATTTGCGGAGGTTTGCACGACGGCGAGGCCTCCCTTTTAACGATCACTAAATTGTTTTCTGACAGAACCCCACCAAGCAATTTCTCCCCCTCCCCCCCGACATTTGATTTACATATGATCTTTAAACACCGCCGAGGCCGCGCTAGCTATTTGGTTATCATTCAAATCACTCTCCTCCGTGTCACACTCCGGGATAGGTCACTCTCCTCGTGCCGGCTCCAGAGACGAGACAGTGGAGAGGGAGGCGAGAGGGAAAAAGAGGAATGTATAACTAATGAAATAAATTGATTAAGGGGCAAAATCAATTGGTTTGCAGCCCGCAATGAAGATCTAGTGCTTAATTTAGCATGGACCCTGCAAGCCTGGGCATTAGCAGCAGAGAAAATCTAATTGGTGCTAAATGAAGTAGTGTACAGTAATGTGCACAGGGACACTAAGAGGGGTTCCCATCTTTTCCCTTTTCAAGCTCCAATCACCACCCTCTTTGAATACATTCAAAGCACACCTCAACTTTGATTCTCCCTAATGCATTTAATAAGCCCAGTTTATTGGAATGAAGGTAAAAGACAGAGAGAGAGAGAGCATTTGCATGTCTTTGAAGAATAAAAGAAGAGCACCCTTTAACCTGAGAAGCAAGAATCTCAGAAATTTGAGCATGCTGATGGAGAATAATGATTGCAGTGGATTTTTTTTCCCCCCTTCTTTCCGTGAACGTATGAAATGTCTTGACAGAGGTGGATAAATGAAATGTGAATGTATTTCTGAGTAACAAGGTCTGTGCGACCCAGACCCTTGATTTCATTTTCTTCCACAGAATTGCATGATACACGCTCACGCAACATGCTTCTATCAATCCGCCGGGCTGCAGTAATCGAAGGGGGTGTGCGCCGATTTCTAATATTGTGTTGCTTTACAAAAGATCCGTTTATAATGTCGTTTTGACTGCCGCTTGTACGACGAAACTGCAGAAAGGTTAAGTTAAGTTTAAGCCAATTAGAGCCCCGCTGAGGATGACGGGGTCTCCCCGCACATTGCCGCAATTAAGGCTGATCTTTAAGATGAGACACACTGCCAGGCAAACCTCTCCCCGTCAAAATGGAGCAGCTGTAAAGCACAGCGACAAAATGACATTATCTGTCTGCTTGTTCTACACCCCGACTAATGTAAAGTGAGGTTCTGACATTAAGAGGAGTCATTTTAAAATGTGGCGCTGCATGTTCCAGAGAGGCCTGTTTCATGTTGACTCTTCCCATTTATTCTAAATGTTAGCACTAAGAGGAAAAACTAGAACTGCACAATTTGGATATGATATATTCTTCTATATTCTTCAGCCTTCTAAACTAAAACTGGCAAATTTGTGACCGGGTGACAGAGGTGGGAGTGGGCAGCGTCGATAAAATTCATAGGTGGTGAAGAAATGGGCATTGATTTTTTCCTCCCTTTCTCTGTCTTTTATGAATGTGTTCCACCTTTCCTTACCTTCCCTGGACTGCTTTTTACAAGACAGGTTTTAGTGAGTCGCCATAAAAGCAATGAGGAGCTACTTAAGTGCACAACAGGGACAGACCCCTGTAAAGATCATCAACAACCTTCCTCAGCCTTCACTTCCTTCAGAGGAGGGAGCGTGAGAGGAGGATATAGGAATGGTAGAGATAGTAAATAAAAATGAAAGCAAGTGCAAAAAAAAGAAGTTTTCTAAATCCTCATTTTTAGTGGTGCCGTCATGCTAAGCAGCTGGAGCCACAGGGAGAGTTTCTGCATGGGTTTATTCACATACAGAGGCAATAAACCACCTGGATGTTATCTAAAGCAGACCACATGCAGCCTGATTAAAACTGGTGGAGTTTGTTTCCATCTTTTTTGATTACAAATGCAGTTGTAAATTGTGAATCGCTTCTCTTTATAGCTGGGCAGCCTTTTCTATAGTAGCCGTTTCCAGAAATGACTTTCCCACCCACGTGTCTGCACAGAAAGCAAATAATCATCAGACCTGGTGCTGCATGTGGACTTGCAGCTCTGCTCTCGATCCATCAGTCACCTAATAAACATTCTGATTCTTTACTTTTAATTAAGTTACTGTTTGGAGGGAATGTCGCTGCATCCGATAGCACCCAGATCGTTCATCGGTTCTGTGTGTGGATTAATGCGGCGGCAGACCAGGAACTGGTCCGTACCTGACTCAAGGTAGGCAGATCTGGGCTGCAAGAATTATTTTAACAATAATGCATCCAGTTACTCTCTGCATCAATACTAACAGTAACTAAGAATGGAGCCTATCTGACATGCACTCATGCTTATGCACTGCTGTAGTGATTTAGATGAATTATGGATTGGAACGTGCTGTCTGTCATCCGTGGGATTTGTCCACTTGATTGTAAATGTCTTTACACGCATATGTATATTTGTAGGGATAAAATAATGAATGATGCAGAGGAATATGTCATGCTATTGAGATGGAGAGAGGAAGAGAGGGAGAGAGAAGGATGCTATTGCAAGTGGCTCCGAGTAGGAGAGTTATCAAAGTGGCTCTATGCATGTGAATGAGTCTATTGATCGTGGGGCGGATCGATGCTGTATTTATAACACAGGGGAAGGCTGAATCAATGCATACTTAATGTGTAAAAAGGCGGGGATGCTGGGGCAGGGGTGCAGGACGAGGGCAGGGGGTGGGAGGAGACGAGGGGGTGTGAGGATGGAGAGGTGCAGGCTTGTTAAATAACCGGCGTTTGCATTTTCTGTTTACTCAGCACAAGCGGGGCTGTGTGTTTGGAATGTTTTAGTGCAGGAGGTTACGCGTCCCTCACATCACAGCCTGTTATTCTGATGAGCTGTCAATCAAAACTCCATGCGGTGATCCACGTGCATGCCCTCGCAGCGATAGTTCATCTTGAGTGGAACCCTTTACAGCCGCAAACTGAACAATCTTTCAAAAACGCGCCCAAAAAAACTAGTTTTTATTCATTTCTTTTCATAAAATTGCACAATAGCACTCGCACAGCAGATGCAATGGTAGTCCATGTCGGAGGAGGGTCTCAAGGAAGGCCTCCAGACTCCCCTCTCCACATGTTGGTACCACACAAAACAATTAGCATTTTAATTGTTTTGTGTTTTCTTTCATTTGTTCCACTTTGTTTTTCTTCTCCTGCATGGGTGTACGCCTGTAAGGGTGCATAATTACAATAATATCCTCTGGTTTGAGAAACATTTCCTTTAAATGAATCAGTGATTTTCTTTTTCATCAATTTCAATTATCTAAAAGTGTAATTTCAGCTCTGCAAAACTGACTCTGCAATGTAAATGCAAAGAGCACAACAGGAAAAAAACTAGAGATACACACACCTAAATAAAATTTAACCTCATTTAACTTGTGACACATTCCACATTCAGCTGCTGCTCTGACACGTCTCTGATAAGACAGGAAGTGAAGAATGTCACCGGCTTTTGCTTCCCCGCGGACGCATCACATGTTGACGGCCGTAGTGGAGCTCAGGCGTCACGTCGTGTCGGGATTCTTCCGCTCAAAGCGCTCCCAGAGAACACATAACATTTTACTGCTTTCTCCTGGCTGGGAAATTTTTTGGTAAGAATACTCCTGCGGGTCTGATTTGGTTTTTGACTTTTATAGCATCCTACTGAAGACTGAAGCAGCGGACTCACTCACGGCCTGTTGTAAACACACACGCAGGTGAACGCACACACAAGCTGATATTTATGGTAGGAATGGACTATATGGACTATTTCCTATACCTTTGCCTGAAATGTCATCTTCATTTTCAGTAGAAGGATCCCACCAGTGTGAAAGGCTGTTATGTTCCCTGCAGTGACCATGACCTGAGGCGCCAAAGTCATTAAACTAGCCATGTGTCCTGATTAATTAAAGGTTAAGTCGATACAACAAAGAGGCCTTGAAGCTAGCAAACAACAACTAAGAGCTGGTCTTGGGTAGAAGGTTTAAGACACCAAATATGACCAACATAAACATCTACAGCAAATACATTTACACTATTCGCTGATATTGTTTGTCATAAAACAATATGACTGTAGCCTTGACCAGCGTACGTCCAACACATCCGCTGCTGTTGGCGATAGCATTAGGTGCCTTTTAGTTTGACCTGGAAGCAGAGAGCCACCTTGAGAAGTCGTCGCAGCTGTTGTTAAAGGGGTCTGGCCGAGGTGAGCGGTCTGGCCATGCAGCAGGTGCTCGGCAGGACGACTATTTCCCAGAGATTTATGTCGCTGGAAACCCACAGGGAGGGTTCATGGAGAGCTTACAGAGGTCAGGGAGCTGATTCAATTTCAGCTCTCTGTTAATTTTTATTTCCACGTGGACCTGATCAAATTCGGCAAAGAGAAAGGGGAGAAGAAATGTCTGAATCTTTATGGTTTCAAGTTCTTATAGCTACGTACATAGAGTTTTGCATTATGCATAAAGCACATGTGTGTTAAATGGTACAAAAGCCACAAACAATCATTCTCTTGATGGTGCCTGCAGCCATTTAGGATGAAAGAAGGAGCTGGGAAATGTTTGCTTTTTTGATTTCTTGTACTGTAAATTTGAAGCTACAGGCACCAGCCAGTTAGCTTAGCTTAGCACAAAGATAGCAAGATCTGAACTCTGAACACGTCTTTTCGCTGGAAAATTTAAAAATGGGGATTTATGTCGCAGAGACGTCTTACATACGGTAACAGCAGTGTAAAATATCACCGTAATAAAGTGCTGTAGCATAGTCAGAGAAGTTTTAGAGGAGGAGGACGTCTAACTATAGCATGAATATGTTTCCAAAAATGAGCAGTGCTGCATGTGTGCATGTCTGACAGGCGTCTGGCCTTGACTTGGAGACTCAGTTCTGGACGTATGCTTTTTATAGCTCTCCCCCCCATTTCAAACTCACATCTAAAAAGCAAACATTTCTCTCTCTCTGTTCATGCGCACCATCCGGGTCCCTGGTCTCATGCACATGTTGGCGCTGCTCCAGCACCGGCATCTGCTTTTCTGCGTCCTGAGCCCCATCCAGCACCAGGAATCTCTTCTCTGGATGGAATGTTTCTGTTCACGGGAAAACAGATCCTCGCAAACTCTGCACTGGTGTTCAGTCTGTGTTCAGCCCGAGACGCTGTAAGCTGTTCACGATGATAAGACCTTTCACAACAAGGAGGGCTTTTCGCACACTCAGCTGAATGTGAATTGGCAGGTTCAATAGGCCATTAGTGCAATACAGGGAAAGAAAGCAGCACAAAACATGACATAAAAAGTCACAGCAACTCAATAATTCTCCCTGTTATCATGATACAGTACAAGCAGCTGATGCCTTCAGTCTGTGTACTGGCTGAGAGTCGCTGTGAGGCCTATTGTAAATGACTGTATAACATGTCATGTTCAACATTAAGTACACTCAGTAAGTATTTACATCAGGAAGCCGTGCATTGGCACTGTGTCCAGGTATCTACAGCATGCTGCTTCTCACAATGAGCCTTTTCATGTCAAGCAGAGGCAAACTCAAATCAGCATGTGCAGTAAAGCACAAGTCTATCCACCCACCTACACACACACACACACACACACACATACAAAGGTGTGTGCAATGGGAAACATTACCTCTATAACTCAATTTAGAGTGGGATGTTAAAGTGAATACACAATGTAAAAAATGAGCATGCAGTTACAGCTGAAATATGGATGTTCACAGGTACATATATTTGTCTGCACGCTGAATCATTTAATCTCACCTCTCAGAGGCTGGAAAATCCTTTCGCGAGTAAATTTATTCTGTGATTAATCCTGGAACAGTAGAAAAATATTATTCATGAATTTTTCAAATGTTCTAAACATTCAATTCTGCGCGAGGAGAGACCTCAGAGATGTGCTCGGTGGCTGCGCTGACGAATATTCAAATAGACACATTAACATTAACGGTAACATTAACGAACACTGAACCTGCCTCTGGAAGTCTTTAATCACTGAAATTACCTTTGCATGTTAGCGGTGTAAGCTACTGGCTGTCCAAGACGTGGAGCAAGTAGGAACGCACAAATACGTCCCTTTAATCCATCCATATAAAGAAAAAAACTGCAGAAGTTGAACTAATTTAATGGGCAAAATTAAAACAAGAGAAACAGCAAGAGCGCCGGCTACTGAGATGTGTGTTCCTGGTGGAAATAATTATCTGTATAAAGCATATTAAAACAGCGGGGGGAAACAGGAAGATTTGAAGAGCTATGCGTGGCTGACAACACACTTCTGATGTATGGCTTAGCAAATTTCATTAAGGGTAAGAATGGCCCATGCTAAAGCCCAGAAATATCACTGGTGTTTTTTTAATTTGTCAGGTAATTTGTTACAGTGTGATTGAAGAAACTGCTCATGTAATTGGAAAGAGTCAATCTACGAGGGAAGAAGGGGCGAGAGAGAGGGAGAGAGGGGGAGATGATGGTGGAGATGGGTGGGGAGCGGGAAAGGTGGTGTGGATAAATTGGAGGCAAAGAGCACGTTTAGCCCAGACAAGAGACAGCAGCAGCGGCCGGAGGAGATAAATAGAAAAGCAATAGACAAAGTGAAGGTGAATAAAAGCAGATGGAAACACATTTGAAGTCTTATCCGCACACAGTATCTTCAGTGAGGGGGAGTCTTTGATACCTGTCCTGTTATGCAAACATTACTCAGGATGTGTGTGTGTGTGTGTGTGACACTGCTCCACACACATCCCCAGGCTGCGTGGATGTGGTCACTCACACAACTTTGATAGCTAGCCGTCTCTCGGACTTGAAACGTTCACAGAAGAGCAGAGATCGCGGCGGTCTGCCCGGGGCTCAGACCGGCTGCGGGCCGCACTGCTCGCCCGAACGCTGCGGCGCAGCCTGGACACGTGACCGGACGCCTCTGATGGATCACACGCCACCTTTTACAAGACATTTGGGTCACCGGGCCATGTGGGGTG
This sequence comes from Chelmon rostratus, assembly GCF_017976325.1. Lineage (NCBI taxonomy): Eukaryota > Metazoa > Chordata > Actinopteri > Chaetodontiformes > Chaetodontidae > Chelmon > Chelmon rostratus. The sequence goes on along the minus strand of NC_055662.1, from coordinate 25,448,731 downwards.
GATTAGAGCGTTATGAAGTGCATGTGGGCTAGCAGCACTGTCGATGTCGTAAATTTGTGCCATTACACGACTGCGTGGGCCTAGAGTGGAAACCACAGTGTAATAATATAAAGATCGTTTCTATCCAGCACCTGGGTCCTTCACAGAGGTGAAACAAGGCCAGAAAGTCAAAATATGGAGACTAAGAATGATTTCCTTGAATGTCTCAAACTCTTTCAAAAGCCTTATTTTTGTTGTTTTTTTAAGAATTCCTGAGGTAAAATGACAGGTGTTTTGCATCTAATTCTTTCCAAATGCTGTCGTCTGGATGCCACTGATTGTAATCACAAGGACTGATGATGCTGGAGGCCTTTTTCCTTCGGTGACTTCAGGGGATCTTTCAACCAGCAGGAGGCTTGAACGGTGAAGTGCTTAAACCAACAATCAGACGCAGAACACAAGCCGCTGCCGTACACCGAATGCTCGTTTTAAATTTATGATTAGAAAACAGCTGTTGATTAGTCTGAATAAAACAGTACCACGCTTGCTCTCAGTATACAAAAATATGTTTGTTTATTTCGCAATATCAATTAATTTGAATTACGTGCATAAACATATTGTTGTTGGGTGAATGCCTTTTGACTGGGACTATAGATTAGCTGTTTCCACTTCAGATGCTGTGGCTGAATGTCTGCATTAATACGTTTCTGGTGGGCACATCTGCAGCTCTGTATACATCATAAAGGTAAATAACATTTACAGATGCCTTAAATTAAATGAAAAGTTTGCCCCCATTTAATCTGTGGTGAAAATACTTTCATACAATAGTATTATTTTGATGCGAAATGATAAGTGCTGTTCAGGGGTTCTTGATTGTATATTACATGTTCCTGGTTGTTATGTTTCAAGCTTTAGGTTGCAGTTATGCAAATTCATGTTTCTTTCCTACTCCCTGGGCGTAGCTGGGTGCTAGTGGAAGGTATCCAATCCTCCAGCTGTGTCAGCGCGCATGTTTAGCTCAGCTAGTGAGATGGTGGAGAGGAGAGCCTTTACGTCGTGGAAGTATTCGCATTATTTTGTAGGTGAAAAGGGCGAGAACATCACACAGAAAGCAAATTGTGGCTGCATGATAACTATGAAGAAGCACCTGCAAGCTAAGCGACACCACAACACTCCCGGTTTCTATTTACTTTCATGTACTTCAAATAATTCAACTACCTGAACTTGCTAAGCTACATGCATTGAGCCCTGGTACCTTCTAGATTTTATGTTTTCTTGTAATCAAACATAATTAATAAATAGCTGTAAAGAGGATATTGCATCTGTGACTGCTGCTATTAGCCTGCAGAGCTGCAGGTTATGGGCTGTAGACTGGCTATGCAATGACGGCAGAGTCAATGCATTCACACAACAGGAGGCTGTGTGCCCTCTGGACAATACATCACATAGCAAGTTACTTTTTAATGCCAGTAATCTTGTAAAAGGCCACTTTTAACGTTACCCATCGCTGCTGTTAACATTAATCCTGCCTCCTCATACAACCTCGCCTGTGTCACAGACAGCTTCATGGCTTTGAAGAACTGTTTGGTGTGAAACAGGTTTAGAATTTAGCCAATTCTTCTTCTCCACTTGTATTGAGTCATGCTTGTTCAGCAATTGTGCGGATAACAAAATTTGTCGTAAGTAAGGCGACAATTTTATGAAGTTTTGGACAATTTATGACAAAAAAAAATCAGTTCGACAAATTTAGCTAAAATACTGGTTTGAAGTTGACCCAGTGTAGCCACACACTGACTCTGTGGTTCTTGACAACGCACTGAATGAGCGATCAGCATATTAAAGTGGAGACAGACCGCTTTTTAACCCCCCCTAGTGTTTCCAAGTGGTATTACTGTTTTTGTCACCGTTTTAAAGACGAGTGGATCCGCTTCTGTGAGCCCAGCAGCTACCTAAAGCACAAGATACATCAACATTCCTGACAGATCAAACCAGATTCAGGCATCAAATCTGAACACTGATGGCGTCATTATTCTATAGCTGTCACATTGTCCAATTAGCATTTACTTCACAATGAAAAAACTTTTCAGAAACAGTGGATGCTGCACATTTAAGGTATATTGAGGTATGTTTTGGTTGAGGTAGAGCAAAAAGACAGTTTCACAGTCTTTAAAGGGAATTGTCCCCTGGATCAATTTAAAAAAAAAACACACGGAAATCAATCAATCATTAAATAAACCAGGTTTTGCAGTGATTTTCTGCAGTGTTTTTACACTAAATCCCATCAAAATTAATTATAGTCCTACATGTAAAGACTGGGAGTGGTATTCCCTTGTTAGGTTTTGTTACTTGGCAGGAATATGTGAAGTCCAGACATGTGTGTACCCGTGGGGGTGTACACTGACATACTAACACTCTCACTCTCATGCAAACAGACAGTATTCATACATCTCAGAGGGCTTAATAGGTTGTGTCTGTCATTTGAGTGTATGATGCAGCGGTGGCAGTGTGATATGTTGCTATGGAAACATAGTGGCATATCTCTTGCCGCGGCGCTCTGCGCATTTCATCACATTCGCTACAATAATAAGCATAATAATGTGGGTGGCGAGGGAGAGTATTTTAAAAAGGATCAGATCGCCCCTAAATTGATGTCAGTTCGATCAAAATGACAGCATCTCTCCAAATTTGAATAAACGTCACCGCGAGTGAAAAATAAAGGCTTAACGCGTGGTTTAAAAAAAAAAAAGAAGATGTTCCAATCATCAGGAGGAGTCTGAGTGCAGGAGCTCTTATTTAGCTGTAGCTCCCGTTTCGTCCTTCTCCTTCTCCCCTCCGCAGCTTATTGGCCTTGGCCACCCTGTAATGTGTGGTGCCTACACTGCCACAATTCCTCCTGGCTCTCGGCTGAGTATGTATCGATTGCTTGCTGGTGTGTATTACGCTGAGGGAAGGTGTCAGAGGGAGGGAGGGAGGCGGTGTGTGGGGGTATGGAGGGAGGTGAAAGACAGAGAGAGGGGGTTAGGTGGAGGAAATATCCTGACAGCTCACTCATATGTTCGACAATAACACCTTCAGAACTTCTCTGGAAAGGCTTTGGAGCTGATCCTGTGCTGGGGTGTATCTGCTCCTGTATCTTCATCGCTCACTGTTGTTAATCCTTTTCACAGCCATAAAGATATTTGAAGGAGAAACCTGATAATTAGACGTATAAATCTGGCATTCGCTAAACCACACAACCAGAATTGTTAATTTCTCCCCTTCCTCGCTCTCCCTCTCCTTCTCTCCAGTCCAAACATGGAGATGAGTTGCCCATTTATAATTCAGTGACTGTATCAGGCTCTATCCCCACACAGCCCATCTACTTTCCACTGGCCTATGATTACAAGTGGCTATATATAGGATAATCAGCGTACGGGACTTCCCTCATTCTCATAAAGGGAAATGAGGCATATGGTGGTATGATGTGGCCTAGCTCGGCTCGGCTCAGCACAGTGCAGAACAGCCTCGCATGCACACGCACAAAAGTGTAGACTTCAGATGTGAGCGAAGAGGGCAGGAGCAAACAAAGGGGTTAATATTTTTGCATTTTGCAGCCCTGGAAGTGGAAATTTAGCCACACTTGCAGGTGAATAGTTGCAGATTAATCTTAATTCATGAAACTGTTAAAGAATATTCAGCATTTTAGCCCCTTATTTATTGATCTGTTCAGTTATTTCCAATAGACTAGCTTTAAAAATCATTTTCCAAACGTTTACTTTGTTTGTTTCAGCGCTCACTCTTCACTGAAACGACCCAAAATCCCCACAGGGATCGTTAAAGGTTCATCTAATCTGATCTAATCTAATTTAATATGCACAGCTAGGCTAATGTGCATCCACGGAGAAAGGCCTCCTTTCCTTTCACCTGGCACTCAGGCTCTCCCACGACAATCCTGGCTCCTCTTGCAGCTGCAAAAGCATCACTGCAATCAAGTGAGGAGAGTATCTGGCCATGAGTATCCCTATGCAGCACGTAGCGGACAAGGGAGTCTGATTCATAGTGGGCCTCTCTACTCTTCATCACTTTAATAAATGGCTCAGGGGACCGGGGAACATTTTGCCTGCTACAGAGGTACTGATCAGAATGAGGACATTTAAGCTCTTGGTCTCTGCCACTCCTTTTACCTTGCCAACTTCCTTTTGTCTCTTCTTCTCCCTGCTCTCTCTCTCTCCCCGACCGTCTTCCTGGGCCACGTCTGTCCGGGCGTCTGCCTTAAACAGGATGGATTCTCTCGGTGCTTTAAAGGATGGCTACATCAGAGGGCCAGCTGGCCTCACTCCTTCATCAGCGACACTGACCTTCTGCTTGTCACCGCTTAAGCGGCCGTCACATCCACTCCACAGGCTCATCGGCCACTGCCACAGGGAAAAAAAAGAAGCTAAAGAGCCACCTTAATCCAATACAGCGTCTGAGAGCCACGTAAACAGCAAGTGTTTTATGTACTGGGGAGGATGCGGTCTGTGTGCAGTGCTGCCGTGCAAAGGGCCAGAGAGGAGAGTTTGGCTGGTGAACATCCCTGTGGAGTGAGATTAAAACACCGAACTGCTCTGAAAGTCTAAGATTATGTCAAGGCATGGAGCTTCGGTTTCAACACAATTAATGATCCCATCATTTTAAAACCTTTCACTTCGGACGTTCGAACAGTCAAAATCAAGGCAGCAGCACCTTCCTGCAACTTTAACCTTGTGTAATGAAAGCTCTGTAAAAAAAAAAAGAAAAAAGAAAAAAGAAAGAAAAAGAGATACTGGCTCTTTAACGACTCCTTCACTTACAGTGCCGGGGCGACCCTGGCGCCTGAACACTTACTGACCTAAAGATGCAGTGACACAAAAAGCTCAAAGATAATTAAATATTGATTTTTGTTTTCTAATCCTATATAAAAATTGTCCTGAGACTCCCAGCGGTAGTTTTCACACTCAGTAAAAGAGGGGGGAAAAGTCTGGATTGGCGGTTAACCTCTATTTCATGTAGGGGGGGTGTCAGCATGAGGGTGATGGGATGGGGGTGGCTGCGATGCCAATACGTTCTTGGCTCCAGCCTTGAACCTGGCCCGCACCATTACTCTCCTGCTGCTGATGACACTGATCCCCTCTCTAATCTTTCTCCTGGAGCGGACCGTGGCAGGCTGCCTCTACGCCGCATGCCCGATTGATATTCTCCTCACCCGGCTCCCCCCATCTTGAATTTACACCCCCCTCCCCCCTTCTCCTACCCGATCCACTCCCTTTTTTTTTTTTTACTACCCAACCCTGATACCTCGCTCCATCTCTCCACGTGCACAGAAGCAGAACTTTGAGGTGACAAGGAGCTCTCTCCCGGAAAAAAAAAAGAAAAATCTCTCTCTCAAATGTCTCTCTCTTTCTCTTTCACACACACTCAGCACAAAAAAAACACTTAACGAACTCATTCACAAATGAGTGCCTTTGGCCATGCAGGCTGTAGAATTAAAAAAGTTAGCCGCTGCTGATCAATAATGTAAATAAAACTGTAATAACATTAATTCACAGTATGAGGTGGAGACACGAAAGCAGATTGGTTCCTTGTGGCAATGCTCGATCAAAGACGTAACACAGGAGAGCTGCGCCGGATGGGAACGTGGCAGTGTGACTGACTCTGAACTACACGGTCAGATGCTGTTATTGTGCGTGCATCGTCATTTTAGCAAATCACAAAGTGCTGCGGTTGCACTCGATCAACATAAAGATGTCCACAGTTATGTTGTGAGATTCGTCTGTCGGGAGACATGAAACAAGAGCAACAAATGCAAATCTCCAACACACACGCACACACACTTACGCACACATGCACACACACGGATGGAGCATGCCCTGCAGGGGGCAGCAGTGACCAGCCCACTCTCCTGCTCCACGGTGCCTATGCATTAACTTTTTATCCCCTCCATCATGCACGCAGACAAACAAACACTCCTCTGGGGTTGTGGGCCAATAAAAAGTGATCTTATTAGCCCCCCCCCCCCCACCCCCCAGGCTCACAGCACCATCGCCCTCCTCCCCTCCTTCCCTCACCCCATGGAACATACAACGCAACCTGCTGTCACCTCTGCCTCCAACACCCCCCACCCACAAATGCGCACACACACAAACACACGCTCTTAACTCCTGTAGCACCACCTACGCCGCCGCGTGTGTTCAACGTTGTGCATCCTGATCCTCTACTTCATTAAATAACACTCCAGCACTGCCACCATGGCCTTCACTCGCTAAGTGCTCCCCCATCGCCCCTCTTAACCCGGCTCTCCTCCTGCGTGTAAGTGAATGGATAACCCAGTTAAGAAAAAAGGGAGAGAGCAGGGCAGATCCAATCCAGAGATTGAAGCCGCAGCTCCACGCTAGTTAGTCCCAGGTGGGTCTGTCAGAGGGGGCTACGAGGGAGCATGTGTGGCTTCTTCCATAATAGATTATGGTAATGGCATGAATACAGTGAAAAACAGTGTGTCTGGGTTTGGGCCACATAAACACTTCTTAGACATTTCGGCGTGTTGAGACACGACATGTTTATTTGCTGTGACATTTTTTTTTTTTTTTAACTCAAGGAGATGTTTATTCAAGGCAGCATTCACAAGCACCCTCATGTTTTATTTACAAAGCCGCTGAAGTCGCAATGAACTTAGTTGAAAAAGCGCTCTGACCAGCACCAAGGTGAGCGGGGATAAGAGGGCTCCTTTCAAATTTCAAATGGCGTTCTTATCACGAGGCTGCTGAGCGCCATCCATCACGATTTGTTTAAAGTTTGAGAAGCAATGTTTACCCGCGGAGCATTTAATGAGATATCTCAACAAATGATCCTGAGTTTTGAGGTTTGTCAAACACTGACATTAATTAGCGCGTTAAAGTTTATTTGCGGAATCGCTGCATGCATGCGAGAGTTTGTTTCTGCTCGTCTGTCTTTGCAGAATTAAGTCTGCAACGACACTACTTTCAAGAAACCGAAGATAAAAGTATTTCTTTACATCAATATACGCAACAAATGACCTACATCCAGTGACATGTCACGTGAATTTAAAATGTATCGCTGCTCCTGTGCAGCTGCAGGCTGCTTGTTGCTTCTACGCCCACAGCTGGCCTACCACGGAGGGATAATTCTGTTTGTTACCTGCTGCTGTTATCCGTACCTAAGCTGTCATTATTCCTCTGTTACGCAATGCGCGCTGATGGAATCGTCGTGTCGAGGCCCCGGGAAATGCTGCATGGCAGTAAAGTAAGAGATTATTCAGGCCACCGTGTGAAATGCGCCTCGGCACCATAAATAGATGATGGAGTAGGTGGGAATAGTCTGTTATCTGTGTGAGAGCCCAGTTGTTTTTCGCAACAATCAGAAGAGCACGACAAGAAGATTCATGAAGATATCTCACACAAAAATACAGTAACCTTTAAACGCACACCTCAGGTCTGTAGAGCCTCACCTTGTCCACTGAGTTCATTGTATTCAGTTAAGCCTTCAAATGTCCTCTTTTCCTCAAACTGAATCTCTGATGGATCTAATTTGATGAAATCATTGGTTTTCTTATGCTTTTTCTCAAATATTTCTAAAGAGCAGAAGTCAGAACATCACATCTGACTGTTCCACTGGCTTCTCCAGTTCAGTGCAACCTCTCATTCACCTGTCTTTATGAAAAATGAAGCATGTTCCTGCAGTTTATTTTCCAAACTCTAAGAAAAATGAGCTTCCACTACTGTACCTGCTATTAGAAGTCGACACCTTTGTAATTTTACTAAAGTTAAACCACATTTGCTTTGTGAGCAGAGACAAAAGCACTTTCATGAAGATCCACCGGCATGTTTAAACTTTAAAGACGTAATCTGCCGTCGAAGGACTTGCACGCGTCCTTTCTGTCCAGCTGTTCTTACAGATGTGTCTGAGGCGGCGCCGAGCCTCGACTCGCTCATGGACTCACCTCCTCTTTTGAGCTGTGATGTTTGATCCTCGGCGATCTGAGGTTTACGAGGACTGCTGTTCGTTTAAGGCTGCCATTAAAAAAAAAAGTTGTTCAGTAAACAACAATATAAGATTTGTCTTATTTTAACTGCCGTCCTTATACATGTGTAAACATGTGGAGTGAACAACACGCCTTGCTGTTGAGGCCCAAACTTTCTCTTACTTCCATTAATATAAACATCAGTGGGATTTTGAATTGGGTTTTTTTTTACTTCTGGTGCAATTAATGTTGTGTTTTCGTGTTTGGACTCACTGAAATCATGACTTAACACAGACGAAAGGATGGAGAAGCTTATGTTTGCATACTCAGTGTGTCAGCCTCACTGGAGAGGAGCAATTTCTTCTACTATGGAGGGTTTTAATAATTAAGCTGCACCTAAAGGAACAGAAGAAACTGTGATTTGTTAATAACTGTGCTGACTAACTCGTGTTTGATTAGTTCAATCTGTAGGATATGTGTTACAAATTACTGTAGTACGTAGGTTAACTTAAACTTATCAATAGAAATATCAATAGATTTTGAAATGTCATCTATAAATTATTTAAAAGAACAAATAAATGGCATAAAGGTGTTTTTTCATTATTGATAGCAGTGTATTTTAAAGCTGATGTGCTCTCAAAAGACTCCCGATCTGAATGTGGAAAAACATCCATGCATTTCAGGGTTAAAATTAGGATGATATTCATAGACTATAAAGTTCCCAAACCGTGTCTTCCAGTGTGAGAGATTCAAATGATTTCTCTTGTTTGGGTGCTCTCAGCGCTGCAGAGAGGCATCTATCTGCTCCTCCGTCGCAGCGTGACCGCAAAGACCTTGAGCGCGTGCACCTATTAGAGCAAAAGTCTGGCTGGATCCAAAATGAATTTGTACATGACGGCTCTGTCAAACATCCGCACACCTCCCTCTTCCCCCAGCAGCAGCTCACCCAAACCCCCAGACGGGCAGACAGGTGGACGGCACGCGCGGAGGCAGAATGCTTCTGGAGGGGGTGGGTGGGCGATATTGATTCAATGTCTACTGTACTTGGAGAGAGAGGGGGGCCAATGGCGCTTTTCTTACAAGGCTAACTCTGGACCAATCTCATCACACATTCTCTCAGGGGACTTCTGCTTTTTTTTTTACCTTCTCCCCCTTTTCTTTTCCTCCCACTCTCTGCGTTGCTTTCGTTCTCTGTTTCATTTTTATTCTGTTAAAGGCAAAAAGAAAAAAAAACAAGGTCGACAAAGGTTGTCCTCCCAGCAGTCAACAGAGGGAGGAGGGGGGGGGGCACAGATAGCTCTCCAGAAGACAGGCCTGAGAGCCGAGATATCCCACAATGCAGCTGATAAGAAAGTGGGCCATATAACCTTTGGTGGGCACGTGACAGGAATGCAGACGGCGGACAGTGTTGTGAAGAGGATGGGGATGGGGATGGGGAGGGAAGATGCTGCCGCGGCTGCCGCACTTGAAAGATGAAGTCAAAGTCGGGGAAGGAGGGAGGATGAAGGAGGAAGGCGGTGATAAGCAAAAGAAGATGTTAGGTGCCAAAGAGAGTGGGAGGGAGGATGAAAGAGAGATAAAGAGAGGAATTGAGGGGACGGAAGTGCAGGAAAGTGGTGCTGAAGAAAAAAGAGCAAGAGCAGAGTAGCAATTGGCCCGGCTTTGTTCTGAATACCTGGAATACAGCAAGCAGGCAGGAAGCCGGGATGAGGCGCGGGGCTTGAAATATTATTTTGCATTGTTTTCAGCTTTATTGAGACAAAATCTGCGCTCATGTCTTCATCGCTTCTTTTAAACTCAAATGACGGTTCAGTGAAAGTAAGAGTCTCCTGCTCTCACCGCCTGGACTCAAATATTTCAGTAACGCTAGTCCACTCTGACAGCCAGTCAGAGCCTAAATTCTTAAATCCTTATCATTTCACATCTTTGACTCTGCAAAACGCTGTGTTTGAATCCCTCGTGCACAGTCTGGAGGAATTAAATCAATGCACACTGTTGCTTTTTGCAGAGGCATCACTGGGAATCACATCCGTGGTAATGCTACACGCAGCAGCTCCCTGCGCAGCCACATGCTAACACATATCAGCATGATTTGCTCCAAAGTGGGAATAATTGACCCTGAACAATTATTACAATGACTGCTCTCATTTTTCTTCTCCTCAGTTTCCGTCGGCCGCGCTCGGCGGCGGCTCCCCTTGGTCTCCAAACCGAGGACTGACTGCAGAATCCCGCCGAAGACACCTCACAAATGAAGTTCTCCTCTCCATCTCAGGAGACTCCGTCGCCATTTGTTTTCATTATTCTGACAAGCCTTTTTAAGGAGCTCTCCTCTTCAGCCTCCAGTCGCCTCGCTCTCTCTCTCTCTCCGACGCGCCTCCTCTGCCCCCATTCCCCCCATTTATTTGGAGCTCATCCCGAGTGAGGTGCAGCGATGTGTTTCAGTCACAGCTCTCTGCCTCAGAAGACATGAGGACGGGTGGGAGGGGATGAAGAGAGGCACTTCCTCACCTAGATAAATAGACACCTCCTATTTCTCTCTCCTCTACGTCTATTTGCAGAGAGTCCTGAGAGGTTCTGAATCAGTCCGGACTGGGTCGTGTCAAACCCTCCGGCTCTGTTTCTGGGCCTTTTGCAGCTAGAACATCATCATCGTGAAGCTGGAAACAGCCTCATACAGCGACTGAATGGAGGAATACACTGATTTCACCATTTCTCTCTCTCCACAATCATTATTTACTTTTCAGGAAATGTCTCCATCCTGCTGGAGGTCATATCATTATACAGAGAAACTGAGAATATGTTAATCATCATTTCCATGAATATTCAATGCAGGTCATATTATTCAATATAACCATTACCTTAATTGTACTGTAATCAATGCTGAATTGACATTCTCTTTGTGCGTGTGCAGAAAAGCAGCTGAACGGGTGGAAAATATATAGAGATTCAATCGGAAACAAAGCAGCGCCTTGTTGCTCATTCCCAGACGGTTTCATGTTCAAGCCAACGTTTTCTTGTCAGTCCCTAAAGTGAGGTACCAAAATATCTTAAACAGACTGATTTGTATATTCCTGAAACAAAGACCTCCAACATCAACACTTCATCAAGGGTAAACAAATCGTCCTTTCTCTCATCTGACTTCACCTCCACTGCATTATGCATCCTGTTTCAAAGCTGGTCTTGATTTGTCTTTGGTTTCAGCCGTGCTTCACTACCACACTAACAGAGCGATACATGAACTCAAAGGGAAAAGTTTGAATCTTGTGGGAGAACAGGCTGTTCACACATCTGGCTGATTGCTATACAATCCAGCAAATACTTTTTCCAGCGTGCATATGGGTGGAGTTTTACACATAGGACCGTGCAGCGTCACGGTCTTCAGACAAAGGGAATCAATTGGACGTTAAATTCGCTTCTTCTTAACATCTCACCTCGCCTACCTTTCCTGAATCATCATGACAGTCAGGTATGAAATGAGTGAAAAACTGTTTGCAAGTCCAAACCTTAGTTTTAGAGATAGAGAGAAAAGAGAAAAAGCCACATGAGCCGCCTTTCATACAAAATATCTATCAAAATATCCCCCCGCTCAATTTAACGCTCTTCAGAAATCAGCAATAACCCTCTTGTTTCTGGGTCTGTTATGCTGTCTGGTGTATTTTCTTTAAATGCTGGCTAAACACAAATGGAAATATGTCAAGTCAAAACATTTTCAATGTAACTACAAAATAACTGAGAAGCAGGAAAGTTTTCCCCAGTCTGAAACATCGATGTTAGCCATCAGGCTTTGGTGTCGGTCCATCAGGAAGCACCTCGTTCCTGGACTCAAAGTTTAACAATCCTACAGGGAGGTATCCATCACCGACGAGCCCGCTAGCCTTCTTCATGGATCCATCAGGCATTATTTTGGGTTCTGATTAATTTATAGTGAATGTTCAGCAAAGTACCCTACATAGCACCAACATTACTTGTATAAATCAATAAAATCTGCAATATAAAACTTTCTGGAGCTCGTAAACAGCCATAAACACTTAACCGTGGGTGTCACCTACTTCATCCATCTTTCTACTGCAGGTCAAATACACAGTGGCTGGGAATGATGTATTTTCCGCATCCAATCTCCCACTTCTGACACACTCCAATATCCCTAGGAACTGGATCCATATTGGAACATTTTGAACGTCATGTTTTACATCCAGTGCCAACCTTCAGTGCCAACAGGGGGGTTGGATAGGTGTGCAGCACTGTGACTTCAATGCAAGAGTCCACCTGCAATACAGTTTTATTAACCGTTACCATAATCTTTCCTCAACCTCAACCAAGTCAACCTTCACCACTGCTTATATGCCGTAACTCCAATCGTCCCCTAACCCTAACCATGTTGTAGTTTCCATGCACAGACACTTTTCATCAGCATGATTATTGAATGTTGTTCAATCTGAACATTCTTGTGTGGTAACAGGGTCGCCTGGCCATAAATGAACTTGTCTGTCATCTAAGGGCTGGAGACAGGCTCTCTGGGGAAGCCACTAACTGAAGTAGACATGTAGGAGATGAGCCCAGTTTAGAGAACATCTTTAAGTTATAATACTCATCACGAAATGTGTCCAAGAATCCATTTAATTACACATATGTACGAAAAACAACAATGCAAGAATGTATATCGGCTCGTTTCCGTTGAATCAAACCAGCCGTATGGTTTCTGAAAGCCATAGTGAATGTGTTTTCTTGGAAAAATACTTCGCTTTGTTGTGAACTCTTGTTGCTCAGTAGGATTAAGCACTGAAAGTATGTATGATCAGGAAAGGACACGTGGGTGACAGAAAGGAACAGACGACTATTTGAAGAGGAGGGGCAGAAAAAAAAGAGAGTCGAACGAGAGCGAGCGAGAGACAGACCGAAGGCGAGATAGGGATAGTTTACCACCAGCGCTCCCGTGCTCGGCAATGATAGCCAGTGAAGCAGAAAAGTGAATTACCCTTCTACTCCAGCACTTCTTAATTTAATATCTCCGATGAGCGGCTTCAGCTCTGGATTGGGGCAGGGTGTGCACATTCGCGCTGTGTCACAAAACATTAGACACTGTCGCTGCTATTCATTTCTGTATGGTAATTCTGAGGCACACCTCTTACTCGGGGCACAGAGGGACATCTCTCTCCAGATTCTCTATTTTGGCTATTTTATTGGGAGAATTATCATCCATTGATGTATATTTAGCTCCTTTTTGTGGAGCCGCAGAGGAATATCTGGCGGCTGATTGAATAAAGGGCATAAGTATTTCCATTGCTCATCTATTTCGCCTCCATTTTTTTGTTCCCCCAAGAAGGAACTTATGCTCAAGGGTAATAAGCAATATAAGTGTGAATGAAACAAAATGGATTTGAATGTTAGTTACTGCTGATCTATGCCAAAGTCCATATGACAACACCATTTGAATGCACCTTGCTTTACTCATGTTTATATTAGCCAGCTTTCCATCCACACTCAGTAAGACAAAACGGTGGCAAACTGCCAGATATTTCAATGCTCTAATGACTGTGGGAAAGTGAAAAGGTTACCTGGCGCGCACCTTTTAGAGATACGACAGAACGAGCTTTATGAGTTTCACTTATCAGGAGTTTACTCAAGCAGGAGAGGCTTCCCAGTGGCTCTGAGGACGGCGGTAACTTGCTGGGATCATTGTGGGTGGTGACTTTCTTGATGCTGAGTGCAAAGTGTTGCTGTATGTGCACTGGGTGATAGGACTCCCCATAACCTGACCCCCCCCCCCCCCTCCAGTCCTCATAGCAAGGCAATTGGCAGGCAAACAGCTGCTTGGTCTAAGCGGGCTGCATATCAATGGCTCTAATTAATTGGATTAATGGAGAGGGTTCTGGGATTTGGGGAGAGGCTGGAGGAAGCATTTCAGCGGAAACAGAATTGCCGTCCCTGAGGGCAGGGGGGTCGTGAGGGAGCTGGGAGGGGGCACACGACTGAATATGGATGAGGAAAAATTGAGTTAAAACAGAGGAGACTGCGGCATTCATTAGACCGCCCACCCTCTGAAGTAGCTGCTTAATATGCACGCTATTACTATGCAAATCAGCGATAATGAAACGCAGAGGATTTTTTTAATCAGAGGAAGAACAAGCAGATGTTGGGAGGGCTTGGAAAGAAGTGCCATGAGTGTTCGTGTGTGCATTTGTGTGAGTGTCACTGTCTGTGTGGATATGTGAGAGTATGTACACGCCGGAGCTGGAAGGTGTCGAGTCCTCCTTTGAAAAGAAATAAAATAATGCAATCAGTTCTTTAAAGCAGTCGCAGCGAACGTGCACTCGGAGAGGGCACAAACTCCACGTGAACGAGCTATCTGGGGGCCTCACTCAAACTGATTAATCTTCTCTGCAGGAGTTGCATTAAGAAATCAGAATTAAGAACAGGTTATTTATTGGAGAGATTTGTGTTGGTACCTCAGGGAGAGATAAAGCTTGATCGACTCATACCGGCCAATCTCCGCACTGCCTACGGTGATATGGTAAATCCCTCTGGCAGTTCTCCCCAACTGGAGACTCAACATTGGGATACACCAGCTGTGCTGGAGGGTCTGGTCCTCCTGCTGGCAGCAGAGTGGAGTGATGTGCGTGTGCACATGCGAGCGTATGGAGCAGTGCAATGAACTGAGAATGACGCTACGTGTTTGTGGCATCACATATACGTCAGTGAGTGTGTGCGCGGTCTGGTAAAGACTCCTGCATGGAAAGCGTCTCCCCGTAAGTGGCTCCCCGTGGCTCCTTGCTCTCACAGCCTAATCAAGGCGTTTCTCTGTGGGCCCGTTTCATTAATTGTTCTCTCAGCACAAGTGGAGGAATCAGGCAGACTGGATGAAGTCATCGATCATCAGGCAGCTGCCTTCTTAGCCGTAGCTGCCCTGCAGCACCAAGTCTGAGCGAGATGTTTGGGCAGGTGGCGGCGGCGGCGTGGAGGGGCCTGGTTACCAGCAAGTGGTGTCTCTCGTCGGCTTCATTTCCTTTGCCATTTAAATGGCTACATGCATCCTGCAGTGTTAATTGAGACGAATTAAACAGGAGACGGCGGTTGATTTTATCTGGTAGAGATCAATACTTTGAGCCACGTGGATTACAGCAGACGAGGATGCAAACGTTTGTGCTGTGTTGAAGCAGACGTCAGTATTTCGGTATGTGTGTTGTTCATGTGTGCCGGCGAGAGAGAAAGAGGATGAGGAAAGAGGGAGGATAAACAAATTAATGTGTCAGCCCGTTGCCTCAATAGATTGTTGTCATTAGGTGGAGAATGTCAAGTGGGTCCTCCCTAGTAGGCCATATAGAATATTACAGATCCTGTTTGACTCCCCATGGCACAGTAATAACAACAATCTAATGACGTACAATACATCAGGAGTACTGAAGTCCCACTGTCCCGGAGCCAGGCTGGAATTTGATCTCAGGCTTGATAATGAGAATGGTGATGATGATGAGGTGGCTGAGTGATGATGATGGTGGTGTCCCTTGTTAGTGTGTCTCAGTCCTAATTAGAGAGGGTTATTACAAGGCTGGATTTAAGAGCTACTGTAGGTAGACCAGGACTCAGACGGGTCTCACTGATTAACAACCCCTAAATAAAATCCATTTCTTCATGCAGGCTTACAGCTATTATGGGGAATTATTTTGCATGCCCAAAAGTTCTTTCTGCCACAAATCACATCAATGTGTCGTCCAACCTGGTGCCTGAACATTCTTTAACAATAAAGGGAAACAGAGGTCACAGGAAGCTATTTATCATAGTGATTCAGTAACTTGTGAAATATTCATGGCTGATTTGGCTTTGGAGACACGAAAACAAAGGAAATCTAAGAGGGCACGATTCAGACGTTCCCAAACCTCTTTTATGCCAAAAATATTGCATTGCCCTGCAGGGACACAGACCACCATATACCCAAATATTATGCAAGATTTTGCACAACCTGACTCGGATCATGCTGTTGCTAAATAGCGATGTTAGCTTCTTTAAATAAACTCTACTTGTTTCTTTCTATCAAAGAGACTCTCAAGCAATTTAGAATTACATTAAGATAAAGTTTGGGGACTCACACGTGACAGATCTTGTCAAAATCAAAGCAGCAGAGGCAGAAATTTCCTGACTTTTAGACTCCCATAATGCAACTTGGTAGCATCTTTCATTAGATCTTAGATCTTTCCACACATCCGGTAAAATCAGTGCAGTGCCCCTAAAATAAATTCAGGCATTCAGTTCCAATCTAACAGTCAGTCACAGTAAATTCTGCATTTTAGCTCACGTTAAACAAGAAATACTGTACTTTAAAACTGTCAATCATATTGCATTGTTTTAGCTATATGTTTCACTAACATGCATCTTACCGACAGAACAGTCAGAGTGCCTGTTCAGACTGTGAGATAGTCCAGTTTACCTGCTATAATCCACCTATAAATGCACATACATGCACCGATTAAGTCCACGTATGATTAATGGAGGGTGTGCAGGCTGAAAGTCCACACGGAGTCAGCGGTGCACGGCACTTACTGGACTGAGACAGACCCACTGAGTCACAGCGTTGATAACTAGGGCTTTGGCTGCAGCCTCGCGACACTGAGACCAGTTCAAGCAGCCGAGCCCTGCTTCAGACTCAAACTGTGGAGGTCAAAGAGGATAAACCCCGCTCTGCTCCATCGCTCCGCAGGGATATCTCAGCATGTGTGTGTGCATGTATGTGTGAAAGGTGTGCGGCAGGTACTCGGAGGAGCGTATGAAATCATCACACAGAACAGCACTCAGATATTATATCGAGCTGCTCTTGCTCACATTTTCCACCGTCGCTACCTCCAACACTCACAAGCCGACGGCTATGAAAAATAATGCCCCTCTCTGCAGTCCCCCCTCAGTGCCATTCGCTTGAACTAAATGCCACCTCTCTGTCTCTTTCTCCACCCTCTGCTGTGACCTCAGGGGCAGCTGAGGGAGTCAAAAGAAGAGTTTATAGAGAGACAACATTTTTCAAAGGTTGTTTTAAACCATTTAAAAAGTTGCCCTTTCTACATATATGAAGATTCACATCTTACTGTATTATTTACAGTGATTTATATGTTTCCATTTACTTTGTATAAAGATGAACTAGATGGAAAACTTAGACGTTTGATTCAATAAAAGCAGAAATGTGTGACTTACCCTCTAGATGTTCTCTATAAACGAGTTGTTATGGTGTATTGTTTAAAAAAGCAGCCAAATCAGATGCAGCATGAGCAGCTCATGGGAGCAGCTTTTTTCCCTCCAAAGATCACACTTTGGAGCATGCCAGTACGTGACTGCACCTTATTCTCCTGCTCAGATGTTTCTGTGTAATAAGAAACGCGTCGGTAGCTTTAAACAGCGCCAGAATGCCGTTGTTTGTTCCACGTTCTCGTCTTTTGCACAATCCTGCAGTTTATCTTGCAGTTCCTGTGTTTTTCAGGGTGTTGTCATGAGCACGAAATCTGTTTGGATGTGTGTCTGTGTGTGCTGGCCTCGGTTTTCTTTGTTTGCATCTGGCCTTGGCATGAAGGGGCCGGGAGGATCGGTCAGAGAGGCGCTGGCTGATGTCAGCTGGCCAGTGGGCACATGGTTCAGTCGCATCAGATCGCCATCACAGGCCGGTTTTGGCTCGACTCTGACACGCTCGCGCTCAGTCTCCTGTCTCTACCTCCCATCCCCCTTCTTTCCTTAATAGCTCCAGCCTCTTTGTCTGCCTCTGCATGTCTATATGTGAATTTGTGTACTAGTAATGCTTTGGAACCAATTCATCACTCATTTTAGATTTACCCGACCAATTATTGCTGGTGTAATACCCGACTAATTCCGAGCAGTTACACACAAAGCTACAGATCGCGAGCATTATCCTGCGCGATGTGCAGGTGCTTCACAGCTCCAATTTCACACAAGCCAAAGTCTATTTACTTCCAGTTGAGCTTGTTTTTTTCTGCATGGAGAAAGCGTGGACCTCCTTGATATCTATTCTGCTTCAATTAGCAACAGATGCCTCTGTGCTGAGCGCTAACCCTAATTGTACGTGATGAGCAAAGCTAATGGCCATGGTGCTGCCTGACCTTCCTACAGCTGTGAGGGGGAACTTCTCCCACAGCTCCTTCTTAGACGCCTCCCTATCACACACATTATACACACACACACACACACAAACACACACACAACCACACGATTTGTGCTCCCCAATATTTAAAATCGAGGGTGGCTGGGGGCACTGGGGATGGGGCTAGCTTTGGTGACCGCAAATTAGCTGCTGTAATTGCATATCCCTCCTCATGCCCATAATTTTTCAGGCCTGTTTGGTGCAGTGAGGAGAGTTTGTTTGTTTTGGTGTCAGGGCAATTTAGAATCAAAATGAGGACCTCCGGCACACATGTGGACCCTCAAGCCAAATGGCAGCGCCATAGCCTTAAACAGCCCCGCCTTACCCACTGCACAGTGCGGCCCAGAGGGAGGCAGTAAAAAAAAAAAAGGGCGGGAGGAGGGAACAACCAACTGTGTTCACTTAAGCTCACTCTCTTTGCTGCTGGCTAATGCAAATAACCAGGAGCACTGCAAGAAATTCTAGGCCCCCTGACAACAGTTTAACAACAGCTCTGATACAATAAATATCTAAAATCACTGGCATTGTGCAGGGCTCCTGTTCGGCTGTGGGACCCCTGAAATGATCAGGGTCGCCACCCAGTAAATAAGTGCTGGGGGCACAATTAAATAATCATTAAAATGTTCATGGGGAATATAGCATTTCTGTATTAGTTCTCAGAGTGTATAATCTTCACCACCACTGCTGCTGCAGTCAGCTGTTTTACTGTGAGTTACACGCACCTTTTTAGCACAAATACAGAACGTGAAGTTGTTTCTACGCTCTTTGTGAAGTTATTCAAACACCAATATCATCATCATTCAAGATAGACACAAATTTGATCCCTGCCAAAATGGAATTTAACAAAGTCTGCAGCTTATTGTTTTGCATTAAAAGTGGTAACTCTTCAAACCCCTCAGGCTTATTGCAGAGGCTTAAGCAAAGCTTAAGTGTGTGAGGCAGAATAAGCACGCTCTGTGTGCTTGTAGACCACCGGGCAAAGGAGTAAGCCAGTGTTCGGCTTACTGAAAAGTCCAATTTTTCTTATTTACCAAAGACAATGACTTGCAGATGATTTTGCTCTCCTCAAAAATGTGCAAGCTAGCAAGCAACCAAACAAGCATAAATCACATTAATTAGCTTTGCAGCTGTGGTGCGGTCCTGTTGATGCCTCAGTGGCTTCAGCGAGATAAGAAATCCTTATGCCATAGTGTAAATACAAACAGCAAACCAAGATTGAAGTCCAATTAGTGCTTTGGGTTGATAATTTAGGCTCATATTTAGATTAATTATACTCTTGAGGATCTGAAAATAAACATTTGATTCAAACCTATCTTAATCAAAGACACTAAATTACCTGAGTAAATCCTCTTTATCCTGTGCTTTAACTGTGATTTAATCTTGTTCAGTTCCTCTGAATTGTAAACTAAGAACTGCTGGAGAAACATTTAAATGTGGTGGATTTAAGCAGCATTTACTGGTAAAACTGTGCAAGATTAACGTTTCCTTTAGCTGCAGTTTTATGTTAATTACTGTTGCTGCTACTTTGCTCCGTTTCAGTTTGACCCAGCTTCTTTCTCTTCCGGTAAGATTACGCTACATGCAGAGTGACACAGAAACAAAGACTGTGTATATGTATGACAATACAGAGAAAACATGCAGTGTTTGTATATCAGTGTACTTCATTAAAATGAGAGAGAGCTGTACTTTAGGTGGTGTCACCTGAGTGAACATCACACGTCAGGATGGTGTGAAGTGTATTGCAAATTCCCCAGTGGAATTGGTTCTCAGACCTTTGTTCACAAATGCTGCTTTTAATTTGTTTTTCTGACCAGTTACAACAAAGCAAAAATAATAATCTCAGCCCTGATGGAAGATTGAGATGATTGTGAACCTGTCTGCTCACAAGGAGTCCTGCTACGCCTTTAAACCTCCTTCCTCTATCGACAGTTCGCACTGAAAACGCTGACAGTTGATTAAACCACTTGATGTCTTCGTCCATTCAAAAGTTTGCATGTGCAGAAAAGAGCTATTTTCTCACTTGCACTGGGCCAGTGCGGAAATTGTGGTCAAAGTTGCAAGCCAGGTTTTTCTGTATAACTGACAGTTTTTGTCTAACATCAAGATTTCACAACTAACTGGCAGCAGCAAACATCTCTGCTAAGCTCATTTTTTAAGTTTAATAATAGCTCAGTGGGCAGTTCGTTGCTACTTTAATCACCCATCATCAGTGATTGTACAAGTCAAGCTGTAATATAACTAAGCAGATGTACACACACCTGCATCTATAGACGGACCACTCTCAGCTGCAAGTAAAATGAGACCTTTCCGTGAGTTGTCGTCGTTTTGCAGTAGAAAAATTCTGTTAATTTGGGGTTTGGGAGCTGCTGGCACGAAAGTGACATCAAAGCATGACAATATAGTTGCAAGATGATTTCTGGTGAAAGCCGTGCCAAACACCAAGGCAACGACTGTTTATCACTGAAGCCGCTGCCAAGAACCACAACAAGAATTTCGAAAAAAAAAAATGTGGACTTCATTTATCACTTTAAACAAGTGAGCGCCACCCACGTGACAGCATGTTTTCCTTCAGCAACTAATGTTTTTCTTACAACTCTCTGTCTCGCTAAGAGTCGGGTGCACGATTAGCCGCTGACTGGCTGAATCTGAATATAAATCTGACCGCGTGATGACCGCAGGGGTCAGACGCTGAAAGTCCACCACCTGCTGCCGACGCACGCCGAGGGTCTCGTTCACGCGGATGGAAGGCTTCAGCCGAAGGCACACATGTTAGTGCTTGTCTCTGGAGCTAAATGAAGCCTGGGCACACACTGCTCGTGACCGCGACCTTTGGCCGCCACAGCTAAACACCACATTGACCGCCGCTGGTCAGGACCCCAACCGCCATGGCCACCGAAAATTCTCAGTGGTCAAAGTTGTCTTTCTTTTTTTTTTTTTTTCCATTTCGCTATGCAGCAAACATATTTTACTGTTTAGAAAAGAAGATGATGAGAATAACAAATGGCTCCGGTGAAAGAATCACATTAGAAATTGGACCAAGTGAAACGATATAGAGCTTGTTGTTAAAAGTTTGTTCAAGATTGTTAAAACTTTGGCAGAAATCGTGAGTTTGAAAGCAGCCATCTCTACCAAGAAGCCATAAAGAATTACTCTCATTCCTCATAAACCTCTTTCTTCTGGCAGAAGGCTATCAGACATGTGCATCGCATGTCTCAGCAGAACAAGGCAGGGTGGTAACACTGCGTTGATATGATTTGAGCCCCCACCAGCGCTGATGATATCATTATCTAGTTGTAACCACGATCAGCTCCATGTGTTTGTGGGAGGGCTGCAAGCACCAAAACAGAGCGGCCTCGTCGCCTTCATGGATAAAATGCAAACCTAAGCAGAGTTTATGTTGTGAGTTTAACTATGATGGAAATTAAAGCTCAACCTTAGTCTTTATTTTTAACACTTAAACACTCTACATGGATATTAAAGTGATTTATTCACACTTATGTCTGGCATGAATAAAAAAGTTGATATTGATACCGTCTATGAAAATGAATTGATGTGTCTCTCCAATGTAATTTGAAAAAGTGTCAAAATGAATGAGCTATTTTTTAAAATCTCTTTTGTCTGTTTTTGTGCATCTTTTATTTTATTTGTGACTATAAAAACAATGAGTTTTGTATTTGTCCCTCCTTTTTCACAAGAAACTTCTATACAGTTGTAAAGCACCTAAACCATTCTCCCCAAATACGTTAACCCATAAAGGAAATGCATTGCAATTAATGTTGGTAATCATAATTTCATGTGTTACAATCAATGTATGAGACTTCCAAGTCCATCTTCTACTTATTTATGTTTATATACAACTAATTTGCAATAGCAAATATGTCTGTTTGTAATGTAGAGGTGGCCAGATTACATTTTTATTAAGATCAATGAGAAAACTTGAGCAGCAACATATTTTATTTGTGTTTATGTCCACTGTGTGTTTGCGATTGTGGTCTTGGTTAAAGGTCAGTGTGTAAGGTGGGGGGCATTTATGGGCAGAAATGTAATATAATATTCATTCATGTGTTTTCATTTGTGTAGTTACATTACAATGAGCTCTTTATATCTACAGAGGGGGCAGGTCCCCCTTCACCACGCTGCACTGCCATGTTTCTACAGTAGCCCAGAATGGACAAACCAAAACTGGCTGCAGAAAAAGCCTTTTGCTGTTTTCGTGGCCTCCTCAGGGGAAGGCGAGATGAGTGGTGTTCAGTTGGTTGCAATCTGCACCCTGACTGCTAGATGCCGCTAGATTCCACACACTGGACCTTTCATTTAGGGTTGATTTTGGCGACCCCTGTGGACAAACACAGTAGTGTTTGCACCTTCTTCGTTGATCTAGGCAGTGCATGCACTTGTTGCTTATTTTTTAAACACAGCTGTTTGCAGGATGCATAGCTATTTCTGATTATATAAGATCAATGACTGTAATGTGACGATGGTGAAAAAATGCACCTACATGTTAGCCTACAACTCACAGATTTGCTCGGACGCATAGTTGTAATTTTGTTGAGAGCTAAAGCTAATGACGCTCCTCACATTAATTCAGGGTTAATTCAGGCTAAGGTCTGAATCCTTTCACATCCTTCATTCCTCTCCATCTGCTGAATAACTGACCAGGGTTGATTCATGTTTTCGGCTGGTGTGAGCATTGGAAATTCTTGCGTCTGATTTTTCGAGGGAACCCAGTGACACGCATGAAGAGTAACTATAAAAATAGCTCCCAACATCTTCTCACTGATGATCTTGTTTCCTTTTGTAGGTCAAACAGAGGCCTCAGTATTAAACTGAGACTGTTTTATAACCACTTAAGAACTCGTGGTAAGGCGTTTAAATATTGGCCCGAAGCACCAGACGCGGCGCGTTAATCCACCGTCTTCCTCTAACTGTAAGCAAAGTGAGTTTATGCTTAAACAACCACACGCAATCCTCGGGGAGCAAACCTCGACCACCTTCCTTCAACTTGCAGGCGGTACAAGAAGGCGCTTCCTCCTCTGATAAAAACATCCTAATCCGAGCTGCATTTATGTTTCTCTCAAAACTGAGCAATAAAACAGGGACGAGGCGGGCACGTGCACCTGCGCCTGTGACTCCAGCATAAATCAGTTCATATAAAGAAGCATTTTGCTTCATTTTGCGTGTTTGGTTTAAGTGTGTGTAATTTAATGCTGACTCGACAGATTTTACATCACATTTCATCACTGTTGTTTGTTTGCATTGTGCCAGTTCAATTTGAGACACTCGTAATAAGAAAGCCATTTAAAAATGCATTACATTACATTAGTTGTGTGCTCACTGCTCCTCTGTATATTCTAAAGTAAAGGGCGTTTATCAGTGGAAGTAATTAGTTGTGATTGAGGTAGCTGCGGTGTGTTTGTGTGCTTTCATGTCTATAGTGGGGTGATGTTAAAACGGGACTAACTGAGTGAATGTACCAATCTGAGATGACTCTTGAAATCTTCTAGGTAATTGTGCCACGCACACATGCTGCTCTGTGTTGATTAGTGTATTGTTTCCCAACCAGCATGCCGTGAGTCAGTTATGAAAGGGCTGTGTTAAGCCGTAACGACGAAAAGTGCTACGGATGTGATTTACAATGCTTCATAACCATAATTAATACAGGCCTTAATGATGTTAAGTGTAGCAAAGCTTCTAACACCCTTTGTATAATTCATGACCCCTGTGTCGTCATTCTTCTTCTTCTTTTCCAGTCGACATTCCCTCCTGTGATCATGTTTCCTGTGCTGGGAAAGTTGCTGTTGCCACAGAGATGGAGCAGAAAAACATTTTTCTTTGCAAGCAGCCGAGAAACAGATGAATGTTGAGGACTATCCACCCGACCCAGGCGACTTCATCTTCCTGCTTTTCCGTACATTTCTCATCCTCCTTTTTTTTTTTTTATTCAAAATGAAAATTGCAGCAGTGGAGCAATAATAGACGCAGCGTTCTTAGAATTCGGCGTGTTTTCCACTTTGTCTTCGAGGCACAAGCAGCAACATGTGCTTGAGGGCATAAATACCCAAACAGATGTTGAATTAGTAAAGATTTTGAGCAAATGGCCTGCTAATTCACAAGCTTAGAAAACCGCGGCGATAATCATGAACCAGTTTGTTCATCCCCAAAGCCTACAGTAAACGCTAATCTGGGCCGGAACTCAAAGAAACATTAAAAAAAAGTGATCTCATGGTGCCAATGATGGCTGTAATATTTTTCTAAAAGTCCCCTTGAGTTCTGCCAGCGGTGGTGCCTGCGCTCTAAAAATGTCAGTCACACTGAGGAGGTTAACCCCAGCCCTATGCGAGAGCTGATGGAATATTACACAAATAGACGGACTGTATCTGATCCCAGCTCAGCGTGTTGTAAGACCGTCCCATTCCAATCTTGCCTCTCTCTGTCACCTCATTAAAAATACAAAGAGGGTAAAGAAGGGCCAGTCCTGAGCAATCTCCGTTAAAGCTGCCAGTGAATGCGCCAGCGTTAATGTCATTTAATGCTGTTTCATCTGAAAAGCCACATTAGAGTCAGATTTAGTAATCTGGGTTTGCCCATGCTCGTCTGTATGATGTCATTATGCTAAACTGACCTTTACTGCCAGATTAGGAGGGGTGGCGGGAATAGAAGGAGGCTTTGGAAAGGGAATTAACAAGAAATGAAAAATGGTGCATTTGGCACGTGGGTGATGAAGTATTCAGCAGCATTTTCGACCTAAGTGCCATCGACTACAAATCAGAACGAGAGCGACAGAATGCCTCTTTGTGGTTCGATCAGCTCATAACCGTGTCTTTAAATGAATGTTTAGCTCTTTCAGGAATTCCTGGTGTCAACGCTTGCTCCTTTTTTTTACACCTTAATACCTCAGCACAAAAAATAATAAAAAAAAAATCTGATATGTTCAGTATAAAACCGCTGGGTTGTTCTAAATCCACTGTGCTTTTTAAGTCCATTTGTTCCACTAAAAGGTTTTCTGATTCTTCTCAGTCTCCTCGCGCTCCCTGCAGAACGATTCCCGCTCTCTTTACATTTGGACAGCATCTATCAATATGAGCCGGCTGAGCTGCTACACATACTGTACTGAGGCGAGGAGGCGCAGCGCGCTCGGTTGTGCAGCACAATAAGCTCTTGGATACAGTTCCTTTCGCCTTTTGCACCAAATCCGAACAGACGGACTCAAACGTGGTAAGAGTGAGAAAAGGTTTCTGCGAGAGGATTAATAAACCCAGACTTAATCTTAAACTTGAGCTTGGGTATTGATCACCTCGGCTATCTTCAATATTCAGGGCAGTTAGAGGTCTCTGCCTGAGAAGATGGATAGAGCTATCGACTTCAATCACAGCTTCGCCCCTCCATCCATCACTACCAATTCCAAACTGGACCGCACACATCCAGGCCACTTCACACTGGTTTGGCCTCGCATAAAGAGGGATTCGCACACAATAAACGCACGGAGAGGGAGCGGGTCGGCGTTACATGGAAATGTTTTACTGTGACACTGCTCGGCTTTGGTGGGGTTGTGTTACTGGGTGGTGAACTTAGCGCCTGCCCTGCTGGCCACAGGATTTTCCCTCCGCTTCTCTCCTCCTGGTGCTTTAAGACGGGAGGCTTCACACTGATGGAGGTGTCTGTCGGGCCAAAGGGGAAGAAATATTGTATTCTGGCTGAGCTTCGACACATCAACACCCGCATCACTCAAACAGCCCTGAGGTATCGGAGCTGAGGCAAAATGAAGCGAGGGGGGTGTTGGATATAGGCTACCTGTGCTGTGTGAATGTTAGAAAAACATTCACCTACAGATCAAACTGGGAGTGAACTCTCTGCTTACGAAATAAATGCCAAAAACTCAACTGAAGCTGAAGCTGCCGACTTGTATTGAGCTATTTATTGCAGTCACCTGATCAGATGTTTAACTGTCATCCACGCAGGACTCATGGATGTGATGCTTTCATAAGCGTATACCTGACACATACTCGAGCACTTCTTCACCAGCAGGCACTAAATACATCTCTTGTCAGGTCTGGTTCCTCCTCTGCTGACATGACAAGCGCTCACTGCACAGGGGGGCAGATTCATCTTCCACTTCCTTATCATGTCATTATCACAATGTCATGTCATTATCATAATTATTATCATGTTATGCTCTTCCAGGGAGAAAGTAATTGATGGGTCAGCTAAACTCATCTCTAAGGAGGAGGCATCCCCTTGTTAGTGATCCCAGAGAAATCGCCCAGTGAGCATGTTTGCGGCGTGCGTGCGACCGAGGTGTGACTGACGACGCCGAGCTGAGACCACCAGATGGTGGTGGTGATCGGGGGGGGGGGGGGGGGGGGGGGCTTTAGAGTAAAACTGGAAAAAAAGTTGAGGCAACTCCTGTGAAAACATGAGACCCAAGCAGGTTCGTCTCCTTCTGCGCCTCCCTGTGTGAGACCCCTCTTTCGGCGCTGGTAAATGGAGCGCCTCCATCCTCCAGCACAAGCCGCCATGCTCCTCTATCACGGCCAATCTCCTCCTCAATTGGGCCTGTCTGGCCTGAAGCTGGACCACGATTCAGAAACAATTTGTTTGGGATGGTTTGCGTTTACCGGTGTGTCTGATGGAGTGACACGTTTCTGTGTTAATGCATGTGAAGTACGGGCGCAGAGAACAGAAGTATTAAACTGTGCAGACAGGCAGGTGAAGGATGCATCAGATTCTTAAGCTTTGTTACTACACAACATGATCCTGTTTGAGCAGCAGTTTCTTTTGTCGTGCTAAGCCTGGATGTTTTCTGTCATTCTGTCTGCTGTGTCTAAACAAAAAGCAAATGTGCTGTGAAAAAAAAAAAAAAAACCCTCGCTCCTTTGTACCCATTCCTCTCTCACCTCTTGTCAGAGATGTGCTCTCTGAAGCCAACAGTAGTGTCTCGGCAAAGATCAGGGTGACACAGACAATGACAGCAGAGGGAGTGACAGTTATGGGCCCGGGAACACTCCCATGCTCAGTGCTCGTGCACTATTCCATCATTAGCCAATGAAGCCCTCATAAAAGTGAGTTATGTGCCACGAGAGGGGAGGTTCCATATGGCACAAGTGATCCAGAAAAGCAACGTGTCGCAAAAGACCCCTAGAGCCCAACAAGTCAGCTTTTACAGGGGCCTCCCTCCCCGTCATTAATTGATTTTAATAACAGGCTGCGAGGGGCAGAATGCTCTCATTCATTGGGCTGATGGGGCTTTTCCCAGGTCCCTCAGCGAACACTGCAGCACTTAGAGCTGTTTGTTTGGATTGCCTCTAGTGTGTGTGGCTCTCAGACCAGCTCGGTTACTCAGTCAGACACATACTCAATGTCCCAGCCATTCGCTTGCTCGCTCGCTCAAACATTTGTTCATTTACCAGCTCAATAATTTCTCCGCTCAATCACTGGCCTAGTCATTTATGCACTCATTTATTCATTCCTCCTTGTGCGCTCACAGAGAGGCTATCGCGCTTTAAAGCGAGGTTCACGGGAACATGATCAGTGCCTGTTAACAGGTCATGTAACCTCAGAGTCAGACACCGTCTCCACCACATGCGCGTGTCGAGGTATTTTTCCGGGGAAAAGAGAAAAGAACACATGAACAATGCTCGTACTTTCCTCTCAAACTGAAAACAAGTCTCCACGTTGCCTTTGACTGTCTCTTTCCTGGGAGGTGGGTTGAAAAATCCCTCATTTTGCATATTTTTACTCGTTACTTTGATTTTTCAGCAGTTTGACTGAAGCTGGGGGGGTGAGGCTGTGTGCCGGATGATGGGGAGGGGATAGGGAGGGAGCTGGGCCTGTCATAACGGCATAATACACCCATTACTCCTGTGCAGCAGAATTACCACTGATGGAAATGGGATTTTGGAAGATATATGGAATGTAATTATTATATACATATATGCATAGCCTTTTTTTTACTCTGAAAAGGAGCTTTGGAGTGATATTTTCAGGTGCGAGCGGCTCTTGTGTGTGTAGCTGAACACGTGCAGCTGTCTTTATGTGTTTATTTCTGCGCGTACATTGAGCGACATACAGTATTTTAGCATGTTTCATTTGCTGGATTTGCTCTTAAAGGGTGGCAAAGTGTTTTCTTGCCCTGGTACTCCTCTCTGCAGCCTCTCTCTCGCCCCTGCACCTCTGCAGCATCCCTCCTCTGGGGTTGACCCTGTGCTGAACATCTTTCTGAAGGCGAAGGTTTGACACTCCTAAACAGGCAAAGGGGGTCATGCTGACTCATTCCAGCAGTGAAGCTGTCTGAAGAGTTATCAGCCTCTAGAATACCAATTTTTTTCAAGCTGCCTCAACCAAATAACACACACAGAGAAACTAAATTTCCCTGCAGTGAGTAATGCCAAGATAAGAAATAGAGAATATTTGCTATCACGCACTCACTATCCATATGAGCAGAGGAAAATATTACTTTTAAGTTGCATACAACTATCACACAGTGCTTATGGCATAATGCCCCATACTGACTTTCTGTATTATTCTAATAAGTGTGCAGCTGAAGCACGCAACACGACAGGAGGAATGAGGCAGTATGTATGGTTTTCAGTGTGGTGTACCTTAGGCGAGGGGCCTCTGCAGGAGGTTTTCTTTGGAAAGCACCTGGGTGTGAAAATAGGGCCTCCCAGTCTGGCCTGAGAGGCTGTGTAAACAGAGGTTCCAGTCGGGCCAGCCTGCACTGGACTGGACCTCTCCAAACAGAAACCATGAGTCAGCCTCAGGAACCCATCCACGTTCCTCCTTCAGGGATAAACGCAGCCTGGAAAATGTACACGCTATAGGGGTGAT
Organism: Chelmon rostratus; assembly: GCF_017976325.1. Lineage (NCBI taxonomy): Eukaryota > Metazoa > Chordata > Actinopteri > Chaetodontiformes > Chaetodontidae > Chelmon > Chelmon rostratus. Next base: position 25,419,818 of record NC_055662.1, on the reverse strand, counting down.
GGAGGTGCTAGGCTATATAGGAGCATGCAGCCTTTTGTGCAAGACTGAAGACATTTAGGATAATGTGCTGATTTTAGAAATGATTTCATCACAGAAAACATTACCCTCTCTCTCATCTTATTTTCCTTCACAATAAAACCTAAATCCTCTAAACCGCCCGTCTCAGAAAGTACCACATGTGACTTCATGCATGATGACCGTCACGCAATCCGAGTCAACCGAACGAAATGAACTTTCTAAATAAAAGGAAAACGGCTACATTAAGTGTTGGAGTCTTTGCAGCCATCTTCATGTCAGTGTCTGGTTGAGTGGAAGACTTTATTGGGCGTCTGAGCTCTGCAGCGAGGGAGACTTTCCCCTCATCTCCGGTCTGCGTGAGCGGAGAGGCAGGGGCCTCACACTCCACTAAGGAATATTTATCTTTCCAGCTGGTTAGATGGATTAAATGACCATCCCGCAGAGAAGGGAGAGGGAAAGAGGGAGAAGGAGAGTCTGAGAGAGAGAGAGAGAGGTGAGGGGATGGAGAAAGTTTTAGTGGAGGAAATGTGCCGCAGAGACGGAGAGCAGAGAGAGGGCGAGGAGTGGAAAGATGCTTAACATCTTCCAAAATCAAACAATAAGAGTGACTTAGCAAGTCACATTTACCCCCAGCTGAGACAAACACGACTGTGACTTTGTCTCCTCTCACTGGCGGGGGTGCGAGGCACGCAAACACCCACACTCCCGGACTCACACGTGCAATCACAAAGGCACATGCGCACACGACGACGCGCAAACACACAGAGCTAATTAACTTCCTGACACATTCACAGAAATTCATTTCAAAGACAGAACGCATATGTTCATGCAAATGTGATGAGAAACCGTTAAACGCTCAAATATCTGAGGCAAATGGGAAATATTTCTCAATTTGTCACTTTCATGTGGCTTTAAATGTTTCTACATTTCACACTACCAAAGCACCTGCTGCCCCCCCAATCATGCTCCCTGATAGGTCAACGCAAAGTCACACTTATTAATCTGAAATTGGTCATGGTGGCGGTTTTTTTTTAATATTGGTACTAATGTTTCTGGAAGCAAATAAATACACAAACAAATCACAACTGCTCCTCCACTTAAACAACACATGCATAGTTTTATATATTTTTTTTAAAAAGAGGGACAAAAGTCTCATTACTGGGAGTTTTCATTTTTCCGTTCATTCAGTCACTACCCCATTTAGTGCACTGGGCATTACACATAATCAGCCCACTGGTGTAAGCACATAAACCGCAAATAAAGGAGTGTAATAACATCAAAGACCTGCCCTGTGAAATGTGATGCCGGGGTATTCAGACAGGAATGTTGAATGGGTGGCAGCTATGTGTGTGTGATTGTGGTTATGCAAAGTGCAATCTAAGTGGGGAGCTGAAGTCATGGAAATTTCCCTCTATAAAAGTGAAGCATGACAATGGATTTGGAGCATCAAGGCCTGTGGGATTATGGGGATCACATAAATCCCCCCGCACCATAATTTTAGCAAACCACATCAAGCTCCATGTTAAGGGTTAATAATCCAGTTCCCCACCTCTTCCTGCTCCCCTTGCACCCAACCTCAAATCCCTAACATTAACATGTGTATCCAGATGTACTGTACAGAATATAAAGACATGGGAACACACACACGCACACACTGTACACAAACACACACACATAAACAGACGTGTGCTGGTATTCCTACGCATGCACGGACCGCAAACCTGGCACACATGCACAGGCTTAACACACACACACCTACACAAACATACCATCACACACAGTCAGACTGTGTTCTCAGGTCTGTCATGTCCCCGCGTGTCTGACATCATGGCGGTGTTATAACTGCTGGCAGGGTGTCATGAAGCATGCGACCACGGGGGACTGCCCCCCCCCTTCAACCCCCCAGCCACCTTAAACTCCTCCACCCACAGCCCCACCCTGCTCCAGCTCCCAGCACTGCATCATCTGGAGCTCTGAGGTGTAATAGCGGAGGATCTTGTCGGAGGAGCCTGAAATCGATCGATGCGCTACAACAAGCTCAGCCCCCCCTCCTCACACACGCACGCACACATACATTCCAACACAGTTAAACCATGTATGTGTGTGCGTGCATGTGCGTCTGTGTGTGTTTGACTCTCTCTCTCTCTCAGTCTGTGTCCACTTTAACATCTGTACTAGCAGTAATCAACAGTTCACACACACACACACAAACACACACAGGACTCTCCTCTCGCTGTTTGGAGAGAGGAGCACGCCATGAGGAGACTCCGGCTCCTTCCCTCTATTAGCCTGCTGTCGGAGGGAAGGCAGGGATAATATATAAGCCAACAGGATTAGGAGGCAACAAAGCATCAGGCTGAAGAAATCCCCTCCCAGCCTCAGGGTCCAACTGAGGCCTTCGCTGCTCTTTGACTGTGCAGAGGCTAACTGAGCCTGTCCAATCAGTGCCCCATTCATGCTACGTGTCTGAGTCCAGCTGTCATCCAGTCCGGCATTCCTGTGGACTGCTACCACCATCATCATCACTCATATTTACCCATCCTGCTCGAATAATGATCCCTGAATACTGTACATCCCGCAAATAAGAGGTCAAATCCAGTCTCCTGGCAGCCTTATTTTCTGTTTGACAGTCATGATTATAGCTTTGGGTTCTCTACCTGTGGGAATCGTCTCCATCTGACAGTCAACCCTGCTTTAACCACGTACAGTGCATCTTGTCCAACATTTGCATTTCAAAGAAGGCGTAAGCACCTACATCATGAGCTTGATGGCTGCCTAACAGCAGCACGGCTTCCTATATAAGGTGTTGAGCTGGAAGTAAATCCATGTGATTAATCAGGTCTGAAGCTAAAACATAATAATAACCCCCTTTATATTAATGCGCAGCTCATGGCTTGAACAGCTCCGTGGAAAGGCCATTAGTCACCAGCTCCCTGCAAAGCCACAATTAAGCAGTCGCATATTACTCTCTCTCCCCCTCTCCCTCTGTTTCCAACTTTAATCACAGCGCTGTCTCCTTTGTTATGTATTCTGTTCCTGGGTGATCGTGTCTTTAGGCGCCGACTTGGACAAGGAAATGATTTTATTTTCCTATTTGTTAAGCTGTGTATTAACAGAGACAACATTATTCCTGAGCTAAGGTGGAGAGAGAGTGGCTTCAAATGGAATATTAGCTTCCTAAAAAGTGAGTCAATGCGCCGCTCCCGAGCTCAATACCACCGGCAACAAAATGGTGAGGCTTTTTTGGAAAAGCATGAAAACACATCATTGCAGATATAGGCATTATTTTAGAACATTTTAGAAGTATATTTTGCACCTCATCACCCGCTGCTCTTTCAACTGAGAAAGTGGGTGTATGAAAAGGGGGAACTGACAGATTTTATAATTGTTATAGAAATCTTATTTGAATTCAGGAGCTTACTGATTTTTTTTTCTCTTGCGAGGGACACTTTAAAAAGCTGTCATGCACACCAACCACAGGCATTTCCCTCCTCCCTCCCCTCCCCTCTCTCCCCTCTCTTCCTAGTGCTCCCTTTTTGTGATATCCTCTAATTTTGCCCATGCCTAGGCAAATTTGTCGCGGCGCGTGGGCCCGTTTGATTTCATTAAACAGAATATTTAAGCATAAAAATTGTTTAATCGTCTCATGTCATTAGGAGATGGATTTCATTTTGCATACATTTGCATACTTCCCCCTCAAATTAAACCAGGCAAATATGCAAATGCAGAGGCCCAGGTTATGGCGGAGGTGTTTATTGTCATCACTTCAGGCAGTTCCACACTGCAGCGCCTCCGCAGAACAGGGGTGACAGCAACATCTGGACGCCTGGGGGTTGGGAGGGAGGAAAGGGTGGAGGCAGAAGGTGTAGGTGTGGGGATGAAGGTGTGTAATAGGCTGCTCATTTTTGCCAGTTTTAACACCAGAGCGCACTGATCCAACTGCTGCAACTACTGCAGCATCTATTATACAAAAAAATCTGACTATCTCACCATACTGGCTGCTTTAATTACCAACTTCATCCCCAGTGCTTTGGACGTCGCCACGCTAAAACGTATAGTGAGCCAATGAAGACATAAAACGCAGCACTGTTCTTTCAACTGTAGCCTCTGCATGTGTTTTTATCAGCTGTTCTGCTGCTATTGTCCACATGGCTAAGCACTGCTGCTAATGAGGCAGTAATTAGCGACAGCGTAACGCTTCTTCACCCGTGCTTAAGTCCTCGCTCATTTTTCCCCCCTGCACTGTAATTTTCTCATGCTGCAATTTCAGGCATCACAGCAGAATTTGTTCCAGCGCAATAAGAGGTTGAACGTGTGGAGACGAACGGGGCAACGCAGGCGCACAAGTGGTTGCAACTTTTGTAAAATGGAAAATGTGGGTCTGGATCTAACCTCGTTTTATTTCCAATCAGAAGGATGTACCCTTCCCCATCTATGACCTTATAATCTATTCTCACAACAGATCACCCCAGTGTTATTACTTATTAATAAGTGAAACTGTATGTAATGCATGTATGTCAATAAATATACAGTCCAATAAATGACAGTGATGCTGAAGAGTGTTTATCACAAAAATAAACTAATAAACATGCACAGCAGCAGGCACAATCAGTGTGTTTATGTAAGTGGTGATTACCCATGATGATGTACAGCCAGCAAAGTTAATGGACAACAGGATTGCAACCTGTTTGCGAGAACCACCAAAAGAAAGATTGAGAGAGAACAGAGGAGAGGGGTGAGCGAGGGGGCCTCAGCAGGACCTGCCTCTTTATGTTCCCCAGCAGTCTATAAACAAGCTGTAGAGACAGACTGAGAGCTGTGTGTGCTGAGAGACAGCGAGACCTGCCAGCACGTTACTGTACGAGTCTGTTACAATCACAGAAAAGTGACAGTGAAGGAGCCTGACAAACCATTACCTTCATACGTCGCTATCTGACCGGCATTGCGTTGCTGTGGCCGGCCGCAGACAGCGGGAGCCCAACAAGAGGTCTGGGTGAGAAACCAGGGCCTTGTAGTGACTTTGCGGAGTGACAGAGGCCTGATGACACTCAGCCCCAGTGGCAGGGACTGGGGTAATAAATCATGGGCAGTGGCAGTCAGATAAACGGTGCTCTGAAGCTGATTGGGAGGAGAAACTATTGTGACGAGTGTGTGATGGTGAGGAGGCACTGACGCCCTGTGTGAATAAGGGTCACCACTCCGCAGAGGCAGACCCAAACAGCTCTGTGCGTCTTAATTTACCCTGAAAAGCCATTACAGCCTCTCAGCTTGCCTCTTCCTGACCCTCCCCTCCTCTCTGCTTCTCCTCTCGCTCGGAGGGGAACAGTCATTCTCCAGGACCTCGATGGCCCTCAAGCACAAACTCTGAAATGAGCTCTCGTATCTGGAGGCAGACGCTGCTGCAGACTGAGGAGTCGGTGGCCCCTCTGCTGGTCATTCAGGTACTTCTAGACTGACTCAAGCTGTTCAAAGATACTGCTCTTATTGGCTTCAACGGCTGTGCGTTGGCCAGGAACTGAATTAAAATGTGAAAGCTCAGTTTCTCATAAATATGAAATGTAATAAATGTAGGAGAGAAATATTCTGTTGCAATTGCCAACAACAGCCAGAACAGTATTTTGCTTGCATGTTAATCGCAGTGGATTAAAGTAACTAATTACTTGTACTGTAATTGAGTATTTCAGTTTCCTGTTACCATATACAGTATACTCAAACATGTTTCCGAAATATTATACTTTAATACTTGCAAATTAAGATTTGACACATATGATTTTATAAAATATGACTCATTGTTATACATGAAATTACCCAAAAGTAAAACAGAAAAATGGTAATTCCAAATTAATGCGTCATTGACGATAATCCATTAATATAATATACGAGTCACTCACAGGGGCCATTTTTCTGCATTATGAGTACTTTCACGCCAGATTTTTTAATTTTGCTCCATATTTAAGTGACATTTCCTTTGCAGGACTTTTACTTTGAATGGAAAATTCTTCCACTGTGCACCCAAATACGTCCTTCACAACTGCTCATAATAAACAGTCTTTACCATCATGCATATTTCTGTATTTTGTATTTTTAGAACTATTGTGAGCAGTACACCGCCATCTGCAGACCAAGTTAATGAGGCACATATAAAACTTTAAGGTTACTTTCACTGAGTAAATCTGCCATGGTTCTATCTAAATTGCAGAACAAGCAATTGTTAGCTTTAAATGCAATAATTACATGCCATGCATTAAGCCTTTCATTTGTGATGCATGCTTTAAAATTTTTTAGCCTTCAGATGGTTGTAGGCATAATGTGGAAATGATGTACTTGTTTATTTTATCATAGTCAGTGATGCTGAATCCAGATTTTCACAGCTCCTCTGCTTCCCAGACTCAGTTTGTTCGCTGGTTAGTTGGAGAGAAATTCGATTTTTAGCTAATTTTGCTTGTTTATGAAATCTTGATTTGAATGCATATCTTGATCTAAAAGACAACTCTGGAAAAAGAAAATATAATCCCTGCTTTGTGAGGACAGTACATATTGCTGTTTGCAATTTGGAGCAGACTTGCTGTTAAATAATTGGTTTGACTGTAACTAAAGCAGGTTAAAGTAAGTCTCTGCTGGCAGCGGAGGAATTATAAGGCAACCTTTATGAGTCACAGCATTCAGTGGAGCCAGCACAAACACTGGTGTTGGACTAAGTGTGCTGTTGTGCTACTTGGCAGAGTTAATAACTGCTCTTTGAAAGAGGAAAAACAGTCATCCCTCTTGATCACTAAAAAAGCTATTCAAAACTACTAAATTGCTCCTAAACTTCACTTCACCAGTAAATCAGTACTGCCACTCATTTTCATTAAAAAAGAGCACATTTTCCACGACAGGAATCTCGATTAGCCTCGAGTTTAACCCACCTGATAGAAAGTGTGAGAGGAGGGAAGATGGTAACGTAAGATTTGTGTAAAACGCTGTTTTCTTTGAAAGCCTTTTGTGTCGCTATATGATAATCCATACAGTCATGGTGCTGTATAATCCGCTCAGTGCTGACAAAGACAGGAGAAAACTGCTGCTTTCAGAGCAAAATGGTGAAACAGGTCACAAACGTAATCAATGTAGTCATCACACAGTGTTTGGTCTTCAAGCAGGAGCAGTTCACCCTCTGAACAGCCAAATGTTACACCCATAACTGCACATTTATTCCAGGTATTTACCTGTCAAATGATGTTTTTAATTTTATTTTGTTGCACTCCAAAGCTCAGACCATGACATGATTAAAGCAAAATAAAGGGATGTGGTGTTTTACTGGATGCACGGATTACAGTCTGTTCAGTGGGAGGCATCAGAAGTCCAGTCCAGATCACAGAGACAGAAATTCAGCCCGTCGCCGTTTTATAACAATATGGTGACTAAAGCTTGTGTACAGCAGCACTGTGCAGAGGAGGAGCTGCATTGTTTGCAGCGGCTCATCTAACCAGCACCCTGGCGACTCTCTCCCCTGAGTGACGCCTGTCAGTGACACTCTATCAGCTGCCTACATGCCACCAACACCCCCTCTGCTTCACCCCTCTTTGTGTGCTCTCTCTCTCTGTTCCCACTATGTACTATCTTGCCTCCTCTTCTCTCTTAGGATTGTTTCTCTCCTTCTCTGCTTTCCTCACTGACTCTCCTGCCCTCGGTCTCTTTTTCTTTCCACGTCTGCCCCCCCCTCCCTCCTCGTGCCTTTCTATTCCAACTGGCTCTCTTTAAAACTCTCCTCCTCCCATGTCCTCCTCTCTCCACCTTGCTCCTTATCCTAGCTTTTCCTTCCTATTCCCCGTCGCATGATTAGATAGCATTGGTGTTTGTGCACTGGCTCCCAGTGGACAATCACGCTGCGAGGGTGGACGAGGGAGGGGGGTGTGCAAGGGTTCCATTTTCTATTAGAACAAAACATGCCTGTGGGGCCCACAGGCATCAACTGGAAATGCAATCTGCGCCTTTGAGCTGACACCCAGGGTGGGGTAGAGGCGTGGTGCGAGGAACAGGGGCCGCCGTTGTGTGGTGGGACTCCAGAGTGAATGTTATGGTTCTCGGGAGATCCCGGGCTGCTTCCCCGGGCCCTCGCCCTCCTTCAAACTTGGACACCTTGGGGAAAACCGGTCCCAGTGGCCGGCAATGACGAGGGCTAATTCTTAGCACGGCGCCCTCTCCTTTCCCCTCCGTCGTGGACACATGCAGTGAAAGCGTTTATTGATCGAGCACCTCTCTTTCTTTCAGAATTCTCCATTTATATGACTGTGTTATCAAACAGGAGTGTCATCCTCCACAACACAGAGAGATAAGTGTGAGGAAATGTGTAGGAAGAGGAACGAGAAGGACAGACGAAGGGAACATATAGGTGGTTGGTCTCGGCAGGGCTGGTGTGAATGCAGATTGGGAGTTCCTGGACATGCATAATTCACCACAGGGGAGATAGAAGAGGAGGTGGGTAGGAAGAAAGGGAATAGAAGGGTGGGTGAGTGAGAGAGGGGAGAGAGGGAGGTGGAGAGGGAGGGAAAGGGGGAGGAAGGAGAAAGAGGAAAATGAGCAGTGCGTCTCAGGCAGCGTCAGCGTCTACAGTGAGGAGGTAATTAGGGAGCTGTCACTTGTTCCTGTCAGGCACCACTCCCGCTGAAACATCGAGTGTGTGTGTGTGTGTGCGTTTGGTTGTTCTTGTGGGGGAGGGCTGAGCTTGTGTATGACTGTGTGTGCGTGCGTGTATGTTTGAGAATGCATGCAGGGTTGCACGTGTATATAAATTGTGTGGAGGAGTGCGGGGAGGGTGCGGTGCGAGTTGAATTCAAATGAGACAGAAACACCAGAAGAAAAACAGAATAAAGTAACAGACTCACTGCGAGAGAATTGTAATAATGGTGGATAAATATGACTCAGAAGTACACAGCTCAAAGTATTAGAAGAGCGGAGATGGAAAGAAAAAAAACTATCACTTCAGGTATTTGGACAGGGACGAGGATGGAGAAAGATAACGACAGATTCAATTTGATAAATGATATTTGTGGCAACAAAGAACTCCTGCAACTCACACGCATGCATGTGCCAAGTCAGGAGGAACCCCGGTGCAACAGCCAAGTGATTTGTTGTGGTAAACATATTCATATGCATGCATTATTGACACAAGACTTACATACATACACTCAATAGCCAGTGTGTCTACTGTCACCCCTCTGCAAGATGATTGTAATCTCAAGTCAAAATAACAACACACTAATGTTTAAACAGTCTAGTTGTCACATCAGTATAGGCGAGGAGGATGTATGTGACAGATCCTTAAGGTGGAAAGGCAGAACATGCAGTAGGTACATAAATACAGACATATGTGACACACACACATGCACACACGCACACACACGCACAGCCAGTCAGGGAATGTGATGCATGGGTATTTAAAGTTGTGAATGCCTTTATAATCTGCAGCCCCTCAGGAGACAGTAGCTCGCCATATGAGTGAATCAGTGTGGGCCTGTCGGTAGAGTTTTCACTGTGACACCGGCACTCATACCACTCACTGGGTGTTCCAATTAAAACCCACCCCTGCCAGGAAAGCAACAGCTCTCCAACAATACTCGGCTCTGCCACACGTACATGTGCACCATGCATGTGCACACATACACACGCCGCTGACAGACCACAAACACAGTCGGCTTGACGATGATGGATGGTGTGCATAACCTGGCTGGTGATATAGACTTTGGCTAAACGGCTCAGGCCTTCCCCAGGGGGTTTCTCCTCAGGCAGGTGGCGCGCTTCTTCCACACAGGTGGTTCACCAGTGATGTGGAGGATAATTATCTCACGAGGAAATTTCTACAATATAAGGAATGTTAAAGACTTGGGACGCGCCACAATAACGCGTTAACGTAATGTGTTAAGCATCATTAAACCATCAAAGTTCAGCAGAACTGTTCTGTGCCGGTCGCTGTTTTCTTTATGGCAATAAATACTGCTGTTTATTACATGAGGTTACTAATTGGCAAGTTGGGAGACACAGAGAAAACAAGCTGATGATGCAAAACAAAAACACGAATTCAAGCTCTTTCCATATAGGACACATGGAGCTGAGCATAATAACCAAGATAACAATTTGTAAGAACTTCTATGCATCGGTTTTCTGACTCGCCAATTGAGTGTAAACAAGACGTATTGTGCAGCGATGTCACAGAGTGAGATGAGCCATTTTCCCTCGGCTGGCCCATAAAAGACTCATTAGGGCACTTCAGACGTATTTGCACTGCAAGGGGCTGCCATTAAACACATCACAAGGCCTAATAAATGCATTATTTAAAAGCTGTGCTCCAATTACTAATTGATTAGAGTCGAGCGCCTCATCAATAACGCAGAAGCAGCCCCTTCAAATCAAAATACACATGATTTATACATGAAAGGCTTTAAAAGGGATAAGTTCTCTGCTAATCAGTCATAAATGTTTTAAACACCCAAATTTTTACTCAGGATTTGAAAAAAAAAGTTGAGGGCCTGTCAGAGTGCTGTGTGTGTGTGTGTGTGTGGGGGGGGGGGGGGGGGGGGGGGGCGGGCGGGTGTGTGTGGGTGGCTTGGGGGAACAGTTTGGAGTTTGAAATATGCACTACAGACAGAGAAACACACATCTCTCCCACTGGGATTCAATATCAATGAGGCAGAAACATAGCATGAAGTAACCCTTCAGTCAAACGGGACAAGTTTATTGGAGGCGGATTTTATTTCACAAATAAGTGAAATGACTATAGTTTGCTTTGCACTGCAACAATACATATAAACCATCGTCCCTATGGGCAGAATACTTGTGTCTTTGAATGTAATAGGTCCATTACCACACTAATGCAATATTAATTACACAATTATTGAATTAAAGTGTATGTTTAAATGTGTCATGTACAATCGAATTGAATTATTCAACAACAGGCTCAACGACATTTAACAATGAAATATTTCAAGGTGGCAGACCATCAGTGGCAGACAGTAATTAGTGCTATGAATGTATTTTTATTGGAGATATTCAGACATTAAACATGCACATGCTTGGTGATTTTGTGCAGAATCTACAGCGCTAAAAAATGCAGATTATTATGACTCAAAGACTGGTCACCCGCTCAAAGTATGAAACATGAAACCAAAGCAAACTACTAAAGCAGCATAAATTATGCAATTTTTTTTTTTTTTTTTTTTTTTTTTTTGGTTTGCTTTCCAAAGAGACAATACAGCACATTCCTTAAGACATTTGAACCACCAGGATAGCGCTTGCTCCAAGGGTGATCATAGCATGATAGCGTACCTGGAGGATACTAACAGAGTGTGAGGAGTAATATAATGAAAAACAAAGAAATAATCAAAGGCCCCGGCCCCAGATGAGAGGGGCCCGGAGGAGAGCCCAGAAAACGCGAGAAAAACCTCGCCACAGATATCAAACAGAATAGAATGTAAAGACAGATTATCATGATTATGTCATCCATGTAATTCTTGCATGCATCCTGCTCCGCTACCGCCGAACGTTCAACTCCAACACTGAATCATTTATAGCCGGCATTGATTTCGAATGTTGCGATACCTCAGCAAGTTCAATTATGCAGTAAACCAAGTCAAGTTTGTTTGTACGGATCATTATAACACATAATGTGTCAGTGGGCCGAAAAGGCTGACACCGCCGAAGCTCCCGAAGGAGCCAAAACTCGCCGAACAGGCCTTAGAGGCTAAGTGCGCTTATAGTCTATAATTTTCTTGCTGTCAAAAAAAAAAACATAAAAAGACCAAAAACAACAATGACTTGGTCCTACAGTACAAACATGTACTGCCTATGTAGCCAAAGGCAGATATAGCGTATTCCTCTGTGACATAGCTCAGTCCAAAAAACATTAAAAACAACTAAATGGGCCACATCACCGCACTGGGTGACATGTTCCTTTACAACTCCACATACACTGACCAGAAATACTCACTAGTGGACCAAATCTGTGGCGAAATTTGCCCCCAACAAATGCAATAATGTCTCATGTTTGTGTAAACTTTGCAAAAAATGACGACAGTGTGCATTTGCTTTAGGCAGTTAGCCTCTTAGCCTTTTCACCTTTTGCAAATGACAGTACTTAGATGAAAGATTTACACATATTCAGTAGGAAGAACTCGGCTTGTGGCTGAGAGCCACAGGCTAATGCATTGTTGGTTGTAGTTTTTAGATGGGATTTGCAATAGAAAAAATAAAAAAACAGTTTTCTGTTGAGTGAAAGCTTCGTGTTAGACTACACGTACACCAAAAAAAACGTGCTTGTGTAATAAAAAAGCATGAAAAGCTACCTAACATGACAAAACAAATCTCACGCAGGTATTGTTAAGTAACATGTGACAGGAGACGGATCTGTGGACGGTCTGATTATCCACATGGATTCCACTCTGCACCTTTTAGTCATACCGACGCACGGATGTTACAGCCACAGACTGCAGCACACCGGCCTCACAGCCACCAGCGCTCTGGTGCTTAACAAAGCATCCCAATGAAATAGGTTATGGCAGGCCGTCCTGTTCACTGAGTTGAAAGGCTGGACGGAGGACGAGGAAGGGGGAGGGGGGGGTGAGGAAGAGGAGGCAGCGCCTGAACCTTTGGGGCCCGACGACTGTGTACTCTAGTGGTCAGTGCATTCAGACGTGAACGTCTCTGTATCAACCAACCTGAATACATAAGACCAGTCAAATCTATCGCACCCCCTGAACAAGCTTTACATCAAGCTGCACCTGTCAGTCTTGAGTGCATTCAGACCAAGACGAGGAACGCAGCTCAGTTCCTCGGGGTAGGTGTCATCGCTGATCAAATAAACTGCTTATGAGCACGAGCACTGACTTTGCTGAATCATAAGGTAACTATCAACCGTACTGCTGGAGCCCATAAGAAGGTTAGCTTTGCTTTTACGCCATTTAGTGAATTGCTATGAGGCAGCTAATGAGGCTGAGCACCACTTTGAGTGTTTACTGTCAGGCTGATAACTGTACGGTGAGCAGCGGCATCAACATTGATGATAATGGGTCCGCTGTAATATCTGCACTGAACTAATCAAGACAGTAATGGAGATACGGCAATTAATAGTCAGGATGCAAGAGGAAGAATGAGGAAAAGAAGAGGATGATTGCGATTATGTTGATGATGTTGATGATGTTGATGTTGAGGAAGAAGAGGAGATGAAGGCAGGGGAAAGTATCTGCTCTGGAGATTCAGATGCAGCCGGTTCTCGGAGTTGTCTAGCTGAGCGTGTCGTGCCACGGGGGGTTGTCACTTTCCGATGAAGAGACAGGTCCATGCCTACGATGGAATCTCCCAGCAGCCACTGCGGCGCCCCATGGAAGCTAATGCTAATCGCCGGCGCTGGTGTTGCCCCCCCCACTGTCAGCTCACTGAGCTGGCTCCACATCACCAGGGAGCTCCACACACACACACACACACACACACACACACTCCGACAGCAAGCACAGCACTGGGACACACATGAGGAAGAGGACGGATGGAGGATGATCCTGTCGAGTTAAGCACACACTCACGAGCGTACACAATCCTCTGTGTGTGTGTGTGTGTGTGTGTGTGTGTGGTACGCATGCTTCGCTGTATGCAGATGCATGCACACCCACACATGCACACACATTTCATGATGACACTAATGTGTGATAGTACTTTAAATATAGGCATATCGTTTATCTGCTAATGAGTAGAGGGAGATGAGCCTGTTGAATATGGTAATTTGCTGCCGTATTAGCCTTTAGAGGATAGCTTAGAAAGAGTGAGCATGTGTGAAAACGTGTGTGTGCGTGAGCGTGTGTATGTGTGTGCACTGTAGGTACATGTGTATTTACAAGCCTGATTCCTAAAAAGTTGGTCGCTGTGTAAAATGTAAATAAAACAGAATGCAAACGTCGCATTTACAAAGTGTTGAACCTCGCTCCATTCTCGCTGTGAACCACTGAGTCTTTCCAGGATGCTCCTTTCATACCCAATCATGATGCTATCACCTGTTACCAATCAACCTGTTTGCCTGTGGAATGATCCAAACAGGTGTTTTTGGAGCGTTCCACATCTTTCCCAGTCTTTTGTTGCTCCTGTCCCAACTTGTTTGAAACGTGTTGCTGCATCAAATTCAGAATAAGCAGATATTTGCAAAAATCAATGAAGCTGATGAGGTCAGACAATAAATATCTTTGTCTTTGCACTGTTTTCAAATGGGTTTATCTCTAAAAGGATGAGCAAGTCACCGCATTCTGTTTTATTCATGTTTTACGCTTCTCTGGAAGCGGGGTTGTCCTCCTGGATTGTGGCTCTATGAGTCTTGGGCTGCACCCCTTGTCTTCCTCTGGTAGCTGCTGCCTCGCTATCTGCGATCTACCTCTGCCTGTGTTTGCTTATTTAGGATGAGACGCAGTGCTTGTGAATATGTCCACGGATGTCCCGGGATGTTTGCATTGCCATGTTTATGTGTCTACCACTGAGTATATTTATCTATGGGAGCACGAGATTTGCCTTGTGGACTGTTTGTGTAGTTTGAACTGCCTTCTTTTTGTATCAGCCTGCGTGCCTGAGCTTTAATGTGAGAACCTGGCCCTGTTCCAACAAGTGTTTTTTTTTTTTTCTTCAGCATGGTGTCGATCTTTTCTTTTCTGTAAGCTTTTATTGAGTTGTAGCTGGAGCAGGTGACAGTTTTATGAATTGTAACTCTCTGTCGTCAGCTTCAGCAGCGGCACAATAATTTTTGTTTGCTTGCTCATCAGCTAAGGAGTACAGGTTAAACACTGGCGAGCTACTGAACAGATTCATTAGCTTTTACAGGAATTGTTAACGATCCATTGTACGTTTCTACAACACTGTTAATTCTATAACCAAACTGTCACTTCTCAAATACAAATGTCTTTAAAAGCTTGAGGTGGCATCACAGACTCAAGCAATCTGACAGAGCTACTGTAGATACCATAAACAGTTTTTTTTCTTTCCAGAGGACCTTGTGTGGAGGCTGCTGCCCCCCCCCCCCCCAGGAGGAGGAACTCTGATGATATACTTGAGTAGCATAGCATCCTTGTGTGCAACATGGTGCCTATGGTGGCGGTTCATATGGATGAGAAGTGACAGGGGTCGGGAAGTGAGGAGGTGTCTGTCATATGCGGCTGTGCCTTTGACCTCGTGTTCTCATAATAAGGGGTAAGGACTCTGCTTTGTCACTCCTCGGTCAGGTGACAGCACGGCGGGCTTGGCAGGGGACGAGCAGACGGCCGTGAATCCAAACAGCTATTCGAAGGGCAGCGAGACACATACTTTAAGTGCACACAAACACACACTGACGGAGAGAGCGAGACGCGCATTTCCCAAGTTGCTTTCCTTAATCCTCTTCCTCTCAAGACCCCAAAGCCACACTTACCCTCCCTCTTCTTCCCCTCTCTTCTTTGCCGCCCGTAAGTCCTCTTAATATTCTGATCGGCACACATTAAAGCAAAGGCCGAGAAATGGAGAGATGCCAAGCAGCCAAAAGGAGCATTACTCATCAGGGTCATGCTCCACTGCGCAAAACACAATCCCTCATACATCATCATAACTGCCACCCAATGACAATTACAATTGAGATGGCAAGAAGTAGGAGAGAGCTCTTTAATTTAACATCCAATTATTACAAGTTATCGCCCTTTGATCAATGTAATATAATAGACAATAAATGTTGCATGTGACACAAGAGATAGAGGTCTGCATGGGGGGGTTGTGTATCCTTAGATTGTTGGGTAAAGGGTGGTAGTGGTTGGTAGGTTGGGAGACATGCCCCTGGGATAAACAAGCCTCCTGAGTCTCCTCTTGCTCGGCACCCTCGCTGTGCATCACGTGACGCACCATAAATAGCGATTTGACATTATCGCATTTACATTTGCACAAACGCTGCAGGTTAAACACACTGAAAGGTGCAAACAAAATAAAAGCAGAACAATGGAGGATGCAGTGGTATATGACAACAAACTGTATCTGTGCGTCTTCAGACAGTTAAAACAGGCTGCACGCAGCCTGTTTTAACTGATCATAAGACAGCAACTTGTGATGGCTCGCTGTGTGACGTCCTGCCTGTCATTTCCAGGGCGGCAAAAACCTTGCACGTCCTCCGTAGATCAATCCAGAACAGCTCGCAATAGCATCACAACATCCATGTTATCGATTATTTAGTGCCACAACAGTAAACCGATATGACCTGTAGCCGAATTGCGTTACCACGGGAGATTAAGTCATAAAACAGCAGCCCGTGCCGATAAACTGCACTGTTTACCAGCCTGATATATTCAACACAGTCAGAGATTATTCCTCTCTTTCTAATAGGGCTCGACACAGGCATGTATAGTTCCTCTGGATTACACATTAAGGTTGGTGACATATTATAGGAGGATCATCGTTACCCTAACTACTGTAACTAATGAGGCAAATTAGAGCGATGATGTAGATGATTCTCAGGACGGCAATAATCATAAAAATGAGGAGGAGATGTAGGATGGGCTTTTATTGTTTCAAAAAAAAAAAAAAGGGAAACCAGCCAAAATCCAGCAAAGTTTATCCTCTCGCATTAACTGGAGAATGTGAGTTCCTCTAAGCCTCTTTGAACATAAACTAAAACAAACATACTTGACTCACTGTGGCAAAGCATAGCGAAGTAGAGTAAAATCCATTTAGTAATTAAGTAAATCTGCATATCAGTATTAGCCACTATTAGCATAGTGTATTAATGTTGAATGTACAAATTCACATCCCCTTTTCAGAGTGATCAGAGGTTGGAGTCATGGAGGAATAATCAAAATAAAGCTTTTAAACCCTAATTCAAATATATATGCTAATTAATCTGGATTAATATATAATTTATGTAAATTATGCATCTCCTTTTAGTCTATTGTTGTTGTTTTTTTTCAGTAAATGTAGGCATCAGCCCACTGGCTGCATTAAATGTTTATATCCACAAGTTCCCTCGCTTTTCTCCTCCAGCTCCTCTAATTTTTCCTTCGCCTTCCTCTTTCTTTTCTTTCTTTCACTATGATTTTATCTCCCTCACAACTCTGCACTCTGATCCCAGTGGCAGATTCCTTCAGCATTTCAATCGGGCGCTAAAAATAACCATCTTTTCTTTTATTCACACTGGCTTTGCTATAATGCAGCCACTCTGAGCGGGCAGACTAGAGGTCAATCCATTATCTCACCACCACCCATATAAGTTGCTGTCTGACTCCTCAGCTCCGAACACAGAGGCGAACCTCACCTCCCTCCCTCTGGTATGCCATCCTCACACATCTTTAGGATTTCCGCATCCCTCCTTCAAAGGCAAAAATCTCCATAAAATCTCAGTTTTAAAAGAAGAAACTCAAAATATTTAAAGTGTAATCCAAAAGACAGTTTATTAGCACTTTCTTTTGCAGCACCTTTAATATATTTTGTGCTTTCAGAAGACAAAAAAAGACAATCAGATCGCTGGTGATGTAAGGTTGAAAGGGTGGCGCGTTCAGTTTTCATCTAATCGCTTCCTTTCTGCTCATTAAGCTGAAAACTACAATGCCCGTTATTTATGTGGAATAGGCTGCAAATCATTTCTACTTATTAGGAAGATAAATGCTATTAATGTTTTGACATGCATTACTTTATTGCTGCATGCCACCGCTCCCTGCGCTTTAATTTCCATATGGCTGTGGCACTTTATTCTCCATCGGCAATAATGTGATTCTTCCTCTGAAAAGATGAAAGATCAATATCCTCTCAGGCCTGTGAGTTAAGGGGAAAAGCAAGAAAAATAAGACCATCCACTTCATCCCTATTGATATATGTCACAGTAAGATGGTGTGGATCATAATGAAATTGTTGAAAATGTACAATTTATGTGTCAATGAGTTAGCTTCGATGAGGTCTCCACCACACTCCCCACAGGCCATTGTCAAACCAAAACCATTAGCACGTTCTGTGGGTAACATTAACCTTTCTACACAGGCTTACCAATATCTCATCACAGCCTAAGTCTCGCTGGCCAGCACTCTGAAACACTGCTCGTTTATGAGATTGGCCGTCTCCGAGGCCTTTAAAACATATATATGCATTAGAAAAATGATCATTGATAAAGTCCATCATCTGCTGCGTTTTCTGACAATTTCTTTGAGTTACAGCCATTCGTCTGCTCCTCTCCTGGGGCTCGGGAGGGGTCTGGGTGCTTTCCGCTCAAAGACGCAAGGCTTTTTCAGCGGCCATCAGTGACGCGTCATTGTCTTTAAGAGCATGTCGCTTTTCATGTTTGGGTCAAGAGCTCAGAGGACAAGATAGCCACTCAGTGGAACAATCAGGGGAGAAGTATTGATCTACGAGCATTTGGCTGCCACCAGCTCATGTGCATTACCGCCGGCCGCACGAGGTGAAGCTGAAATATTGCACGTGAAATCTTAAATAATTTTCACTGCAGCTTGGCGAATTAGATGCATAAGTTTTTCCTCAGTGTGAATATTTTCACGTGGAGCGGTTTAACTGTGCATTCTCATTATTTTGCAGTTAACAAAACTGGATATTAAACAGTGAGTGACCACTTTAATAATGAGAATCGGCGCTTACGTGGGAGTAGCTTACATGCTAGAAAGAACATTTTTGCATTATCAGTGTAATGTATGTGTGTGAGCGCCTGCCGCTCTTTGTGTTTGTGTGTGTGTGTGTGTGTGTGTGTGTCAGGAGGTTGATTGTTGTGGTGGTGGTGTTCGTGGCTGCAGGGCTCCTAATGAAGGTGTGCGTAATAAAATCAGTGCACCGGGGTCCTCGGCTGCGCCCCGCCTCCCTCAAACTCCATCTGATTGAAAATGGAACAGCTGTGATGATTTAATTTACATGTTAATAACCAACGGGCCTCCAGAAAATCGTCCAATAAACGCCTTTTTATTACCGCCTGTATCTCCTACGACACAAGGGAATGAGTGAGAGAGGGATTGAGTGGGGGAAGGGGGGCAGAGGGAGAGGTGTATAGGGGGAGAAAAGGCGACATTAATTAATTGTTTTAAGCGATTCTATTAAAACAAAAATTATCTGGTGGAGATGTGCGTGGAATGAACATGGACTGGTTGGCAGCGGCCAGCATGCGTGGGTTGGGGAGTGGGGGTGTGACGACGATAATGTGTCTGTGTGTGTGTGTGTGCGTGTGGTGGTGGTGGTGGTGGTGGGGGGGGGGGGGTTAACAACTCTGTCCAAGCTTAGATGTGAATTATTCTTTTCTACAGATTTTCATGAGCTCACTTTCAGGCGGGATTTTCATGATATCCTGCCAATCTGATTTCATCTTGTTTCCGAGGCTGAAACAGCATTAAGTTGTCAGCTTGCAGGGAATGTAGACTTATTCATAGACGCGTGTGTGTGTGTGTGTGTGTGTGTGTGTGTATACTATCATACACTTATACAGCACGGCGTCTCGCAGCAGGGTGCATATGTTTATGACATTCTGCACGATGCCGCGGAGAAGGCTGGAATAGTTTAACTGCACGCTATTAACATCGCTAACCTCATCTTCATCATCATCACCGTTGCCGTCTTTACCACCCTCTTCATCGGCAAACTCACAGCAATACCGTTCAATGGATGCCATACTGCACTTTATGGACCAGGGGTGCTTGCTGGGGATAAATTCTTGGCCACCATAAGTACTGATTCAAAGTCCTCCGTGGAGCCTGACTGGTGGCTAAATAATCCTCTGTCATTAACTTTTATTGGCCTCCTGGGCATAGCTGTTACATCACCAAGGCTAAAGTGCTAATAGAAATTCAGGATTTGTAGAAGTTTTGCCTCTTGTTTGTCTGTTGTCGTGATTTAAACCACCTCCCCTCCCCTCTCCTCATTCCACCTTTCTCTCTGAAACCACCCAGGGAACTGAGAATTCCTTCCCAACCGCGGAGAATAGAGGAAGAGAAATAAGGGTTGAACCGGGGCTCCCTGCGCTCATCTTTCCCACCCCTTTTCATTCTCTCCATCTTTTCTCCTCCTCCTCCTGCACCTCCCCTGCCCGCTCCTTCCCCCCGTGTCCCGGTCCTCAGAGAGGTGGCCCTGCCACCGTGGCCATTCATGTCATTGTCAGCAAAGCCACATGGTCGCGTCTCCCTGCTTCTCTTGGGACATGGGGGGGCCACAGAGACAGGGTCCTCACTGGGTGGGAACAGTAATTAAAGAATAGAAGCAAAAAAAAAATATAAAGAGAAAGAACAAAAGGCAAATGAACAAAAGGAATAACAGATTAGGCTGGGAGGGGGAAAGGAGCAGGCTTGAGGTCCATGGAAATCATTAGGGAATATTCCCAGGCAGTGTACAGTACTGCATAACAGCTCAGTGGTGGGATCTATTAATGATCCAAATACCTCCAAGCCCTTCTACTACCACTCACGTAGAGCGCTGCAGGGGAAGACGTGCACGCAAAGGGTTTGCATCACCGTGTTGTGTTGCGTCGTAGAGCAACTTGGAATTTCATCCCACTGTCACGAGCGTCCTCGTCACCTCTTTGATCACCGGGTGTTCATTTTATTGACTTGGCTTACTGCTGGTGTGTGACATTAGAGAACACAGGTTGGCTGGGGTCCTCCCAGCCCTCTGAGATTTGGCACAGTTAGAGCTGTAATGCATTTGATGCCCTGAGGCCTTGTCATGCCAAGAAGGAAAGCCAACCCACAAACAACACCTAAAGCTGTTTACCTTTCAATCCTTAAAGCAAAGAGATCTGACTGTGACACTGCAGAAAGGCAGAGGAATAGAACCAAATTTATGCTAATAGAATATTGTTTAGTGGGCTTTAAAAAACATTCCCCCGCTATGTTGTGTTCGCAGCTGGGACTGCCGGGGGGAGAGGGATACAGACAGAGATAGCGAAGAAGAAAAAGCACAGAGATAGCGAGGAGAGAGGGGAGGTAAACAGAGAGATCATGCCTACATGTCACACATTCCAATACGGATCGGAGAAAAGTTCTGGGGTGGTTCCCAGGAAGCGCTAACTTTGGAGAGGTAAAAGGTCACTGTATCTGGACAATGACGCCAGCTCAGCGTCTATTGACGGGGAGGGGCCAGGGGCATTGTGGGAAGGGCACGGAGTGGCTCTTACTGCCAGTCATGGTTGTGTAGTATTTGCATGGGCTGCCAATCACCTCAGAAAGGAATGCACTCGGGTCAGAGGGGTCAGGCAGGCGGAGTCGGGCCGAGAGTGAACACAACAAGCCCTGACGCATCAGGGATGATGGGCAGGGGTGTGTGTGTGTGAGCATGTATTTCTCACGTTGTGGGGACACAGGTCTGTTCTTATAGTCACATTGTGGGGACTGGCCTTCCTCATGGGGACAAAACACAAGACCCCATAAGGAAAAAAATCGTTAAAATCATCGGATTTTAGGGTGGAGACTTATGTTAAGGTTAGTGTGAGACTCCAGGAAATGAACGTCAGTCAATGTAAAGTCTGTGAGTGTGTGTTACTGTAATTATTAAGATCAAACGAATAAAGGCTCCCTCTATACATACTGTAAAGCTCAATGTCGAACAAAAGCACAGTGTGTATCAGATGATCAGTGCAGGCCACTCTCAGTTCGCCAGCAGGCTGGTCGTATAACACTGGCACATCCTCTGAAATCAAACTCTTCGGCCCTCAAGCGACTTTAACTCTGGCAACCATTTCAAAGTTTGTGTGACAATTCTAGCGGGGCCTGCAGCTCGCCCTAACCAGCCTCACCTCCGCGCTCTGACCGCGAGCAGTTCTGTGAAATGGAAGGAGGAAGAAAGCAAATTGTTTGTGCCGTGGGCCCTGACAGGAGGCAACAGCACCCCAGTATTAGCTAAGGATAAAAGTAATGGGATTTGTAGTGGTGAGGCAGCGTGTGTCGCAAGGTGCTGTTGATGGGTGATAGGGGTGAATCGCCGCCTTTAAAAGCTGATAAGTATCTATGTGAGAGAGGGAACAGAGAGCAGGGCAGCCAGCAACAGAGCCAGGCTCAGATAAATACCTTTCCCTGAGACTGCTCCGTGTGTCTATATCACTTCATATCCATGTATCGGGATTTTGTCTCCCTTATTAACGATTAAATTGAATCATATTAACTGTCTTTTTTTCTGCACACACTAAGAAGTGTTCAGTCAACACTAAATAAAATCATCATGGTGAATCACTATGCTAACTTTGATAATAATGCAGATTTTGATGTCAACCAGTATTGCAGACAATAAAATAACTCCTGTTTTCAGCAGCTCCACCGACACTTGCTGCCACCGTGACAAAAAAGTCAGTTTCCTGTATAACAAGAAACTTTTCTGAACTTAACAAGATCCTTCAACGTTATAACGAGATGTTTTTCATGCTATTATGACATGTTTTGTTACTAGATACCAAATTACTCTGTTTTTACAAGAAACTTCTACATCCAGTGACTCCCAGGCAGGTGCAACACGTCTAGATCAATCATGTTATATGTTTATCAATCATGTTACAGTATATGATCGCTTGAGGCTACACTGTCTCTTCAGGCAGTGATGGATCATTTTGTCATTTTAACAACAAATGAAAGCTTGTTGTTCTAAAAACAAAGCAGCTTACCGTGTTATAACGAGAAGTTTGTTTCAGCGTCAGTTTGTGAAGAAACAAGAACATTTTGTGATACAACAGGATAAAGTGATGTCTTACAATAACACGAAAAGCTTCTTGTAAAAATGTTATAATTTATTATCTAATAATGATCGATGAATATGTTATAATAACATAACATGAAAGAATTTCATAAATGTGAAACGTATCACGTTATTACAGGAAAATTAGCATTTTTTTTTACTGTGGCAGCAATAAAATAAGCTGCAACATACTGTCCTAAATTGAAAACATTAGATTTGAATTATCATTTTAAATACTGCAAACCTTCAAAATACAACAACGACAGGATTCACATACAAAAAAAAAGAATGAGCATAATTTTGTTTTTGTCATTAACTGCTGTCTTCTGTGTTCATGCTTCAGCTCTTTATTACCGTCTTTAGAGGGGAGAGCAATTAATTACCAGATAAGCAACACGGCGGCTTTTGCAGGCACACTGCGAAACTGCCAGTTAGCGCTGTTCTCTGACTGCGACTGTACACTAAGTGTGTTTCATTTCTTTTCACACAGTGGCACTTGCTCCCAGCTAAGACCATAATAACACAGCTCCCACGACATGAACGTAACAGAATACTCCGGTAGAGAGGGTGTCGAGGTGCAGTCGAGCCAGGCAGTTAGCACCAGGGTCTACGCGGTGCAGCGAGGACTCGGGTCAGCGTTAGCAGGCCTTTGGAGTCCAACGCAGCGACCACAGCAGCTGCTGATGTGCGAGTGCACGGAGTGAGAGCTGAACAGCAGGTGGAGGCATGGCCTGCATTCACTGCTAGTAGTGCTGCTGCTGTCCAACCTGCACAAGCCAAATATGTGTCAGGTCAGGTGGGCGTCAGCTTGTAAAATGATCGTATGGAGGAAAACTGAATCTGACTGCGGATCCTTTAATCAACTGCAAGCAGTTTGTAAAATAAGAACGAGCAGTATTTCTGATCTACTTATGGGCTTTTTAACTGATTGAGGTGCATGCGTGCTGCAGAATGGCAGCAAAAATAATGAACACTAAGTAGAAATAAATACTACAATTACTTTAATAATATCAGATGATCCTCTCCTCCAGTTTAATCAAACATCTTAATGTCTTGTGTTTATTTTCTCGGGACACCAGCGGAGCGTGTCCCCTAAGAAGCTACCTCGCTACCGCTCTGCTTTCCTGCTAGCCACAAACTTGAAACATTGGTTCTCCCCTCCACAAAATGTCATCCTTTTTAAATTAAACCTAAAAAAGCCCCTGAACCCATGCGCTTGAAAAATATACAGACATGTTATCCTTTGCATTCAAAAATACACATTCTATCAGTGAATGTTTGGAAAGAGAGGTGAGGGAAGAGGAAAAAAAAAAAGGAAAGGAGCAGACTTTCTCATATTGACTCTGCGGGCGCTACGCCACGCAATTAGTCCAAACTACGAAGAGAGGGAGAGGCGGGGGAGAGTGAGATAACCCAAAAAATAAAAAGCTGTCTGTGGAAAATTTGGAGCACTTCCCAAAATACACAAACTTTCCCGACGAGCACATTTCTTAGGTATGGTGTAATCTCATATGGCTGGCCTTTTCTGAGCCCCTCCGTGAGACTTCTCTCTCCTCTCCACTCAGCTTTCCAAGCTCCCCAGCCCCCAGACCTCACCAGTCTACTTCACAGTCTGGCCTAGTCTCAGGCCCCCAGCCCCTGCCTCCACAAAATCCCCTTCCAAAACCCACTGTCCACACATGGCAATCATTAGGCAACTCTCTTAAAGAGCAACATTATACCACCAATTGCAGCCTTGCATGAAATTTTGATCACTTAAACCCATCTTAAAGAGGCAGCAGCCGCTTTCTGCTCCACAACCTCTTTTTCTCTCTCCCCATGAATGGTAATGCACTTACCCCTCAATGGTAACCCCCGCACCCCCACTCCCTCATTGTACCAGCCCAACAATGCCAAATGAGGCTTGTAGCCACTTATGAGAAGCAGCTCCAATAAGGGACACTCTTTAAATAAACCTCATGAGGGAAAAAAACACAATGCTTTGTGATTATGTATCGGTTAGTTAAAGAGTATTTTCTGCTGCATTTGCTCCCCTTGTAGTGAAATATATACAAATTCCTGGTGCAAAAGATGGACTTTATTGCACAAATCATTCTTTAGAGGAGCAATCACTGCTTGCAAGACTGTGTCTAACTACTGTATCTTGTTGTTGTCTGGAAAGAATAGCACAGCGCTAAGCGAGTAACCATGGAATTGCGGGTATAAGCTAAATCGGGACTACAGAGGAAGGTGGAGAGAAGCGAGCGAGAGCCAAAAACCCTGCTGAGCTCTCTCGTAAACAATGATTAAGGCACCTCAAGCAGTGGCATGCCCACTCTTTGCCACTCACCTCACACTGCCGGCTAATTAGCCGGGGCTTTGCTTTTACTGCTGGCTTTAGTGTCATAAAATTAACACATTTTGCAAAACAGCAGAACCAGGCTCAAAGTGTGGTGAGGGTTTTAACAAGCCTCTCCTGGGTGAACTGTTTGTCTCGCATAGAGGAAAGAGCAAAGTCCCTACAGGCCAGCAATTGCCATCTGCGGGACAGGGGAAAGAGAGGGGGCGGGGGGGAAAGGATCGGGAGAAATAGGACATAAAAAGCAGGGGTGTAAGGAAAGGAAAGGAAAGGAAAAGGAAAGGAAAGGACTGGGTGAAGAGGGGGATTAGGGCTCCATGTGGAGCCGTTTATCCTGAGGAGCACAGGGAGGAGAGATAAAGCTCCGGAGGGCCCCACACGGCCCCTCAGACAGACCCTGTGCCAGGGGAACAGCTTACCCTGCCTTGTGCCCAGCAGATGAATAGGATTTAAGCAAAAGTAGATTTTGCTGAACTCTTCCCCTTCCATTCATCTACTGTCTAGAAAAACTTTCCTCATTCTGAAGGGGAGCCACCGCGGAGACAATGCCGTGTTGTAGATGAGCCGCGGCAGAGAGGAAGACACGGCCAGTTGCTTTGGTGTTGGACGAGTTCAACTGGCATGGCTGCCAAGATTAGGAAATACATAATAGAAAACCGATTCATAATGAAACATTCAGTGTTCGGTTCATACGCAGAGTAATGTGAATCCAATTATGCTTTTTTTTTTATTTTGATGTACTTACTGTAGTCTTACTGGTGGAGTCTGGAAACAATGATTTTACCGTCATTTTTTTAAAAAACCCATCCAAGTGTAATTACCACACAAAATAAGCCTGAGGGAAACATGGGTTGTACAAAAGGAACATCACAACATATTTACATATTATGGGTCTTTAAAACACAATACACGCAGGAATGTTAAGAAGGGCATTCAAAAAGTAAAGAAAATGTCATTTAATCACTGCATATCTGCAACACAGCAACACTAGCGCCGGGCTTATCCTGCTTTAACCTGTTTGCAGAAGACTGCAGCACAGCTCTCAGTTTTAAATCAGATATTCAGCCGTTACTCGGCCTGTTCGATTTTCCCCACTAATTTTTTTTTTTTTCCTTGTGTGGCTGCATATTAAGAGGCACAACGTCGTTTGGAATGCTGGTTTCTATTTTTGAAATGTTCTGAAACGATGTTTGCATACATTTGCATAGCCAAGTGCAAATTGAGCCATGAATATGCAAATGCAGAGCTGATGTCTGTGGCAGCCTCCGCTCTGCCAGGTTTATAGAAGAATTTGTTTACACACACACACACACACACACACACACACACACAAGCACGCACACGCACGCATGCACACGCTTACACACTTACATATGCAGATTTTCTCTCACCCCTTCCATCTCTGCGTGCTCAGGGAGGACTACTTGTTTAAAACATGATTCAAAAAATCATTCATTTGCTTGTATTGCCTTATTAAGTTGGTATTTTGAGTGCTGTTTTTCTGTTGATGTGCTGGCCTGTATGCTTTTCCATTGCCTCATTAAGGCGTGAGATGGACTGCGTACTCGCATAAAGGTCCTCTAGCTGACACTGAGACTAGACGCCAGCTCATGCTCAGTGCAGCCGGCCCCTCAAAATAAAGTCTGACTTAATTTGTTTACTGTATCTGTGGGCACTCACTCTGCCACCCTCTTAGCCTCTCTCCCTCCCGCTCTCCCACTGTCTTTCTCCTTCTTTTAACCTCAGAGCCATTAGAAGCATTTGACATGAGAGTTTAAAATAGAACAGTTGCGAGCACAAAGTTGGTATCATGAACTGAAGTTGTAGTTGTTGCTGCCGGAGCTCGCGGGATTAAAAAAAAAAGGATCGTACTGCAGACAGAGTGCGTACTGTAAGTCCTCTTGGTCCATGCAGATTCCATAGATCTGGCTACAATATTTTACTTCTGTTAGAAGCGGTCATGCTTTTTAGAACAAGTAAGCTTTCATCCGCACATAACAGGCAACATTTTCTGCACCATTCCTGCAGAAAAGAATGAGATCAATACGTTAAATCTTCAAGATCATCACGGATTAGGCTCAGAATTATTTGTAATTTTAAGAGGCAAAATAATTTCAAACATCTGCGATAAGTCTGTGAGTGTATGTAAGCCTAATGTATAATTTCTTACCCTCTTAACTGGATTCAATGGGGCTCTGATTATAGGTGGTCCAGCATTTGTAATCCTCCATCCAGCCCTTAATGGCTTAAGTTGTAGTTCCTAGCTGATTGGCACTGTGTCCGTGCACAGTGTTATTGGATAAGGGGCAAAACAACAGTTTAATTAGGGAATTGGAGGGAAAAAAAAAAAACAAACCTTGCATTTAAGTTTTCAATTAACCCAATTAAGGGCGAATGGATGAACAGCCACAGACACAATAGGAGCTGTGTTGCTGGCAGTGCTCGTCTTTACTGGTGCACTTAGGCTTCTGTAACATCTCAGAGGTTTTTTTCTTATGATTCTGTGCCTCCATTTCAGATCTCAGTGGGGATCCCAAACAAAGCCGACGAAATCTGCACATGTACTCCAGAGAAATTATGCTAATGAAGGGAAAACAAAAAAAAAACCTTATCATGACGCTCCATTCCCCTGAGCCCCAGATTAAAAACTCATTCATTTGTTAAATATTTGACACATCTATGCTTGAGCTTTGGGCTTGGGGATTTGCAGAGTACTTCATATCAACTTGTGTGGGAGAAATGCCCCCCTCTGATCCTGGCACAGACAACCTGGCACATTTACAGAAGGCCAGACAACTGCGTGCATGTGCATATGAACACAGATCCCACTGTACTGCGGTCTTAGCTGCTTCCATGTAGACAATTCTTTGTTTATGCGGCACCAATGTTTTCTACGGGGGCTTATTGGCTTACTACAAAAGTGTAGTCTCACACAAGATTGTAATCTCATTATTCTAACAAAGCCAGTTTATTTATCACTGTCTAGTAGCTCAACATGCTAACAGCCAGTTTGTGATGTGTCCTACCAACAGGTGCTGACCTAACGTGCCACTACAGCGAGAGTCTTACTCTCCCCTAATTCCTCCATAAAGAGCTGTGTCTAAACGCTGCAACCAGGCTGGAGTCCCCTGAATATCTGCACTTCAGGTTAGCATGTGAGCGGGACACAGAGCTGTGCAAGCATGAAGGAGGGATGAGGGGAAACATGGGAGACGTAATGCAGCAGGGCACAAAGCCATTACGCCTACCCCGAAAATAATTCACAGGGGACAAAGCAGCTTTACGGCTTCATTCCTGGATAAGAATAAAAGGAGGGGGCTAGGATTTTGTGGGGGGATTCGGGGGAGGGGAGGGAGGGGGTGGCATAATTAGATGATCACAAACTGTACCAGCGGCTCAGTTTTCACTCTGTGGTCCAAATTACAAACCGTCATATTTTTAAAGTCATGCTGACATTCTTTCGTCCCCGGCAGCTGCCAAGAACAACCGAGGCCGGGCTTGTCTTGGCGTCTGATCAAAAAGAAGGACCCAGTTCCAGTCACACAGCAACTGAAAACATTTACACAGCTGGGACCCTCGAACCCTGAGGCTGCCCTGCCCCACTGCAAGGACCTGCGCCGGGGCGATGCAAGAGAGTGACGGGGGGGAGGGGGGGACCAGGTGCTTCTGGGGAATTTAGGAGGTCCAAGGATGGAGCAAAGGATAATGACCACTATGAGCTCACTGCTACTCACCCGCTGTTCCCCTTGTCCCAAAAGTCGTGTTTACCTCCGCCCCCCGTTTTGATGAAAGGGCAAAATATGCACGAGAGTGAACACAAAACACCAAACAAGGCGAGCGCGCGAGCTTGCAAAGACACGCAAACATACATGCTGATATTTGTATAAACTGGGTGAAAAGCAGGTGTTGATAGGATCTTGTTGATATCTGTGTTTATGACGGTGCTCATGTGTCTATTTTTCCTGTTCGAAGCCGTGTTTCTGCAGAGATTAAAGTAGATTTCTCGACTGGCTCATAGGACGCAGTCGTAGATAAAGTGTTCACTGCACTGCATGCAGTATATCCAAGAACTAAATGTACATACCAGATGAGCTTCACTTTTTATGCATGCATTCATAAATATACCAGATGTTTGCATTACTGCCATTCATGGAGAATTCTGACTCCTTCACAGGTTTTTCTGCACACTGGAAAACCATCAGAATGAAACCTAATATCGCTTTACTCTGGCTCTCCTCCCTGGTCAACTGTTCGACGCAGGAGGTAGACGTGCATACACCTGTTACAGGCGACGCTCAAAAACATCGAGCTGAAGTGAGAAAGTCCCAGCAAAGCAAAATTTTACCCTCTAGTTTGCTTTAATGGAAATTGTGGGTTTTTGATTGCTTTAGCACATGAGCGCATTCCTGAAGTCCATGTGAGGGGATGTCAACAAACCGGAGTTTGATCCTGCTTGGAAGCAGACCTCCTTTTTACCTCTCAGTACCGAAAAATGAGGAGGGGGGGGGGGGGGGGGTCAGGCTGAAATCTCTGTTTAAACGGTACAAGTTTTGAATCCAATCCAGGTGAGGTGGAGATGGGTGAGGGGAGACTTTTGTATGAGAAACGTATGGAGAAGAAAGGTGGTGTTTAAGTGATGGTGGTGTATGGGGGGGGGGGCATGGAAGAGCAATGAATCCAAGGTTGTCTTGACCCCTCGTGACCTCATCCCAGTAACCCTGAAACCTCAGAGGAACAATGACATCACTCCCTCATTCCAAGACAGAGAATCAAAGCACTGCAGTGCTGGACCATCACTCTACACACACACACACACACACACACGCACACACACGCACGCAAGCACGCACGCACGCACGCACGCACGCACGCACGCACGCACGCACGCACACGATTACAAAACTATTAGACCGCATTTCTAATGTGTGTGTGTGTGCGTGCATGTGACCGTTCCCCACCATGGAAACAAGAGAAGAAGTGGGCGGGGACTTCTCATAAGTAAAACCAGATTTGATTTTCAGGCGTACGTATGTGCCCACCACTTCTTTTATGCTCGATCTCCCTCTGAAAGCCCCTGATGTGAAAAGCATTTCTCATCGAAAAAAGGCAGACATATGAACTGACATGACCGTGACCTATCGCCTCAAACACCTTATAACTTTTTCCCCTTACCTATGTTTCCACAGTTAATCCTATAAAAACAGGCATACAGTTTGTCATGATTTACGACAGCAAAAAGTGAGAAGACTTAAATATCTCAACACCACAGACCACCAGACACCCAGAAATAATTTATCATTGGTCCTATGAAGTCTCTATAGAACTATTGGCCTGATATTTTACAGATAATTCCTGCATATCATTTCCTGAATTTCCTATAATTCGCTGCTGCAACGGAGCACTTTGAATGCTATTGTATGGAATACCATGCGTTAAGAAATATCAAGAAATGGTCTCATCTCTCTCAGCTGGGATATTTTATTCTCATTCACAGCTCCTCTGTCTGTGGTTACTTTTCTGACTGCGACACTGACGGATTACATTGAAGCAATGAGGCTGAACTGGACTGAAGAAAACACATGCAAATAGACACAAACAAATGAAGCAAACTATCTTGGACAGCACAACATGTCCAAATAGTCCGACACATACAAAAAATCACGACCTTTTTACACTTCCTCTTAAAGGATAACTTTGGTTTTTTACAACCTGGACCTTATTTCTAGCATTAAATACGACCATTTACTCACCCAGGCAACTTTGGTGGCATTTGGAGTGGTTTTGAAGAAATTAGCCCCAGAGAAGCGGCGCGTATATCCGTATAATGCGAGTACTCGGGGCATCCATGCGCAGCCTCTATATAACGCATAATCTGCGGCGAAACTCGTTCATATTACAATATTTTGTTGGAAATGACATCATCCATGTCAGAGGTAGTTGCCTAGAGACGCCGGATGTTGATAACATGCCACCATGGGCTCAGAGGGGAATAGCACCAGCACTCATAACAAAATGTTGGAATATTTCGCCGCAGATTATGCGTTATATAGAGGCTGCGCATGGATGCCCCGAGTACTCGTATTATACGGATATACGCGCCGCTCCACTGGGGCTAATTTCTTCAAAATGACTCCAAATGCCACCGAAGTTGTCTGGGTGAGTAAATGGTCGTATTTAATGCTAGAAATAAGGTCCAGGTTGTAAAAAACGAAAGTTATGCTTTAACATTTTTTTTTTCTCCAAACGTTGTGTCCTTGTTTGACAAAAATATTGTCATTGTGAGTGAATTTTAACACACAGTCCAAAGCAGCAGAGCCACCACTGCAGGCTGCACACGCTTTCATTCTCACCTTTTTGTGGGTTAGACGGGGTACGCCTATAATGAAGAGCCTTGAAAATGGCAACATGCTAATTGTAGTAACTATCTGACTGGTGTAATCGTGCTTTACGAGTTATGTGGTGGGTAATAAAGTGACAGTGCGTTTAGCTCCAAATCATGCGGAAGACGCATGCTGAGCTGTCTGACGCTGGCAGAAAGGACTGCTCAATTAGGGAGCAGATTTAAGATGAGAGCGTTGATTCCCCAGCCCAATTAATTAGCACTAGAAGAGAGGAGAAGCAGCCAGAGTGCAGAGGAGAGATTTAGCCAGGAAGTGCCCACCAGGGACATGCTCTCCTGCTCCTACCTCCTCACCCTGACTCTATTCCATGCTCTATTTCCCTCCTTCTCCTGCTCATTCTTTTAGTCTTACACTGCGCTCCTCTGACTCCTAGTTCACCTTATGCTCTCCCTCTGTCATTAACAGTCTTGCAGTGGTCCAAGACACCAGTATAATAGTCTGCTTTTGATAACACAGACATTGCACTTTGTCCAATTTGTGTGTATTACAAATTCACTGTAAAATGTCCTCATTAGGTAACTCTGAGCAAAACACTGCTGCAGCGAAACAGAAAAGGTTTGGGTGAATCTACAACAACAGAAACCCTCGTCTGTGACACAGAAGCCTCAGTGGGTCGGCCGTTGTTTGAGCTCACACGACTTTTAGTTTAAGCTCCAGTCAAGATCAAAAAGCTCCCGAAGATATCAGATGGCTGAAGTCCATGGAAATGTGTGTCAAATGATGCAAAACACATTTAACAATTTCCATATGATGTCATACAGCCATAAAAATGGCATCTAGGATTACTTGAATGTAAGACTTACACCATTAAACATTTCAGCGATGTGCCGGCACGAGCAGATGCAGAAAACACTGTTCCATCTGACACCATTTAAACCTGCATTAACTGATTTAACAGCGTCACTTAACCAAAGAGTCGACGTGGTAAATGTGTGTACAAAGAGTGGAATTTGACACAGCAGCACACATGAATGCGTCCAATATTCACTCCAATTTTAGCTCTGTTTTGGTCTCCACCACCTCCTGAGGGAAAAATCTGGCTAAATGCTTTGCTACATTCATGAGCCAGTCTGGCTTTGTGTCTTTGTGCTGAAAGAAGCTTCGGGGCTCAGAAGGCGCAATGCGTGCAATAAAACTCCCAGAAGCCTTTGTGTTATATTAAATCTGTAATTCTTTGCATTGAATGTAATGTGTGTAATAGGTGAAATGATTAAGTAAATAGATAATGTATTTTACACCGTGTCCAGTGTGGGCTTGTGTGTTTTAACGTCATAGTCAATATTTATGTAAGGTTTCAAATGAGTCGCAGTGTTGTATGACTGGAGAATGATACTTATTGAATTAGCCTGTTACATCATTACTTGGTTTCAGGTGGAAATGCTCTCACAGTATTGTCTTCCTATTGTGTATATTAGCATATTTCTCCGATATTCTCTTCTTATTCTACTTATTTGTGTATCACATAATTTAACTGCAAAACTTTGAGAACTGTCAAAGTGAAACAAACTGAAGTAACAGTGACGTTTGAAGCCCTGAACGTCATCAGTCGTGTGCTATTCTGCAGGTACACATAAATGCACAATGTATTGAAACAGAGCAGCTCACGAAGTGAAACAAGCTGAAAATGACCCTGCTGAGAGTCGTGAGAGTAAACTGAAACTAGACAATTGTGCGCCATAAAAACCAAAATCAGAAATAGAAAGCGAAATGAAGCTCCACAGAGCTGCGAGGAAGTCCGGGAGAGGAGTAACTGAGCCCGAACTCGACAATCACTCCGTTTTGTATGTCTAAACCCGACGTGAGTCCGACGTAGTTAATGTCAGCTGAAGCACTGAGTTTGTCACACAAGTGTTGTCACTGATGGTTACAGCTTGTCTTGTGTGGGGGAACTTTGCGAATGGCCTGTTGTTTTATACAGGCTACAGGTAGATTGTTGTAACGGCCTACACAATGCTATCAGCGGTTATAAATGTAATAAAATTTAAGTCTAACCGAAGATGGTTGTCAGGACTTCATCTTGATGAACTCTCATTAAGTCCCGTCAGGCTCAGGTCGAGTAGCCACAGTCTGCTGCAGATTTGGTGATAATTCTCTGCAGGTTCATCACCACAAGAGACACCTGCCACATCACACACAGTTATGTGAGCCACTGTAAATAATGCAGCTTTAAGGGGAAATTTAAGAACACTGGCCACATTCAGGTTCATGTGTTTAATGGGCCAAAATAGGTCGGAGATGTTTTATTGTTCATCTTTAAATTACACCCTCCAATCATATCAATTACAGCCCCTTCTATACATGTACAAGGTAGCGGTGCGACACAATAAATGAGTCTTCTACAGCTATTTGTGTCCATGTTGTCAGAATTGATGCAGGTTTCATCAAACCGAGCCATAGATTTGTTATTATAATGCTTTTCAGATTAGTTTATGATGATGCCAGACCTCTCCCTTGGGCTGGTGGCTCAACAATACACTGGAAACTGATTATTTGTGCCTAAAAAAAAATATACCAATCTGCAGCATACATATTTATTATGGGATGTAGCCGATACCTGCGATGGTTTGTCAATAAGCAAGGGCTGTGAATATATTGTGTCTGGACCCGTGACCCCGCCTGCCTGAATGTCAGATAACTTACACTATTACTGCCACAGCCCACCGACCATCTATCAAAACACAGCAAAACGTCAATATCAGAGGCTCGTCCCAAAACTCTTAAAATTACCCTGGTTAGAGGGAGGAAAATAAAAACCAATCAATGTGTCGTCTGAAAGGAAGGGCCAGTCCTTACTGTGCTGTATGAATTTTTGATGCCTCTGCTGCTTAAGCTCCAGACTATCAATTACGAGATAAACAGGGTCTAGGTGATTGTTGTCATGGTGCACAGGGCTGCCATCCAATTAGATCTCGCGCCGACTAATGTGCTAATATCTTACATAATTGGTGTTGGGGGCTATTTTTTTCTCCCTCGCTCAAATGCCATGCTGATCCTTATAGAGACTAATATTACACCATTAGCACAATCTTATCTGGGCAAAGTAATATGGATGAAATATATAGAAAAGTACTGTATAACTCAAAAAGCCATTCCAGTGGCTTGACAGACTATCTCCTGCATGTTTCCTAATCATCACCTTTTTTTTTAGATCCCACTTTCTTTCCTATTGTCAAGCCAAAAAAAATAATCAATAAGAGAACGTAATGTCCCTGCTGCAGATCACTTGATTGTTTTTGGGAAATACATTTTTATCCTTTTTTTCCCCGCTCAGCTGTTAAAAGGCTCGCAGATAACACAACACCAGCTTTGTTGTCAGTTTTTTTAGGGGGAGATAAAACCTACAGAGACTAAAAGGGGAAAAAAAAAAGATTTGGGACAGAAATAAGCAATGAGAGAGGGGAAAGTAAAGAAACAACAGAGCAGAGGATATTTGTAAAGAGCAAGAGAATAGTCAGAAAAGAAGAGGGATAAGGGGAAAAAAGGGAGGAGAAAGAGAGAAGGGAGCAAGGGATGAGACGGCTGCCTGGAAAGACGATTAGTATTCATGCGGCGTGGCGCTCCAGAGAGGATTAATGGACTCTGATGCCTAATATCCTGGAGAACAATTAATTTGCCCACAGTTTTGTCATGGTTGAAAGTCAAATGCTGGAACAGATCGATGCGCACAGCCGCCAGTGAAATCGCGGCAGCCCCTTCTGCCGGGCGCAGAATTTTAATTTCATCATCATCATTTTCCCCGGCTGCCACCCTCGACGAAGCTGTCCCTGACATGGCTGAGAGGGCCGCCACATCCCAACAGGCATGGTGCACAGAAAAAGCACAGTGAATGCACAAACATGCGGCACACGCTCACACACGCTCACTGTATAGCAACTCAAATGTATGCATGCACACAAACGTGCACATGCACTCGCTTGATTCAGACACGGACGTACAAAAATCAGCATTCGCACACATATGAATCCTGCATGCACTTCTGCATCAATTAGTGATGCAGGATATGTGGATAGAAATGCAGATATTTCGAGTTTCTCCTCAGTCCTAACTGCATGGCAGACCATACACACCTTATATCTTCACTTTCATCATCCACAACACTCGCTGACAGCTGAGAGTCTCACCATAGAGTGACTCACACCACTCAGTTATTTTTTCCATGGCTGGATATTGTAAGTGCCATGCATCTGAGAACAGGCACAGAGAAAAGAGAATGATGATAAAATATAGGAAATATAGGAAATAAAATGCTTATAGGGACAGAAAATGTCCATAGAAGGCTGTGACATAAAGGTGCATATAATGTAAAAGTGACATCATCTGTATAGATCAAACCTAAGTCATGTGACACCCTTCAATTACTGAGGCAAGGAAAAACAACAACAAAAAAAAAGACGAAGAAAAGATCTTGGACAATCACAAACACTGACGATTTATCTAAAAAGATGCACAAACCTAGAGCCTCGCCAGGAGCGGCTCTATGCTAATAACATCAATAACACAATCACATGTCGGCATCACCATCGGCAACACAGCGTCGATCGCCACGCATCGCCGCACCATCGTCAGAGGCGGTAAATATTTCATCAGGGATGCAGATGTGTCAATTAAAGATACGTAGAGACACAGCGAGATCCCTCGTCTGACTCCTCGCTTTATTTGTCTTTTAGCTCCTCTGCCTAGCTCAAGGATATTCTCATTAGCACATTAATGCAACACAAATGAGAGGGACACAGGAGACAGCCAGGAAGCCAAGTGGGAAAAAATAAAGACGTGCCTTTGGAGGACGTGCGTCACTTCATATGGGCTAAAACAGGAGCTTTGCCTCAACTTTATGTGGGTAAATCAGCAGAGTTTCTGGCTGATATCTATGACAAATCAATCAATAAATGACACTAACAGTAAAGCCGGCATTACAATATAATAGAGGTTCAAATTTAAAATGGAGTTAAGTCAGAATGTGCAGAGAAAAGGTGGTTTCCAGCCATTTTTTCTGTATAACTGATGAGTTCATTCACACTGATCGCCTGCTCTCCTCATGACCAGCCACTCAGTATCAGTATCATCTTACAGTCCTCGCCTTCAGTCCTGTGGTTTTTTTGTCATAGCTACCCTCTGCGGGGGAGAAAAAACGTAGACATCATTCTATGAATTATTAAAGGCGCTGGTGCTAATTTATTTAATGAATTAAGAAGAGTCCGGTGGGGGGTATTTCAATAATGGAGCACTGTTAGTAGTGTTTTAATAAGGATGGCACACACTGATTGGGTAATTACATCTCAGCTCTCCCCATGCTGCTTCACTCTGGGGCCACGAGAGGAGGAAGCGATGTGACAGTGGAGAAGTTGTCTGGCTTCTATATTTATCATAAAACACACATCACGACATGGAGTCCTACTCACCGGCCTCCCATTAGAGATCAAATTGGGTTGTGCCTCACAGCAGTCAAATGAAAGGGTTATTGGATAAATGGGCGCAGTGCACAATCAATCAACAAGCAAATGTTTGTGTACGTGAAGCCGCATGTGTGTGGACATTGTATACACTTGCCTTCATTTGTGATAGATGAAGGTGTTCGGGTGTTTTTTTTTTCTGCCTTTACAGGAAAGTGAAAATAGGAAAAAGTTTTAATGAGGATTTGTTTTTAGAAAATAACAAAAATAAGACAAACATTCATAATTCTACAGTTACAAGCCTGAAATAATCTTAAATCCAGCCACAGTGAATGAGAGAGAGGCACAGTTCATATAAAGCAAAGAAATCCGTGACACTAAACAGTAACGCCACATAACAAATCTTTACGGTTACTATGCAGCAGCACACAATAAAGACATTCATATTGTTCTACATGCTCATAAGAACTCACAGTACTTGCTGATGCATTATGACTGCAGTCATAAAACATTAGTGACGTGTAATGCGATGGATTTAAGCACCAGTGACTTCAAATGGTCATTTAGGATCAGAATTGCATAACAGTGATCAATGCAGCGTCACGATTTGCTGCAGCAGGTGAAATAAGACCATCTTAAATGCTTTCTTTGCTGTTAATATATTCTTTTATGTAAAATAAAAAGTCATCACTAATGAGTTATGTGATGACAAAACTATTTCAGGTCATTTTCCTTGTTTCGTTATATCATGTTACATTATTGAATGATGATAGATTGGTGCCATATTTAGGTATCTCCACTGTCGGAATAGTGAGTAAATATTTCGTTCATTAGTGTCAGAAAAATGTGATGCTTCAGGCTGAGTTTAACTCTGTTGTGTATGAAAGCGTGTAAAGCATCACTGTGTGTGAAAAGGACCAATGTTCAAGTTTTTAGTGCATCATCTGTAGTTGGTGGTTGAAGAAGTACTCAGAGTAATTTCTACTCCATCATAGTGAGGGGGTAGGAATACTCTGTTACAAGTTAGTGCTACATTTAAAATTTTACTTAAGTAAAACAGAAGTATTAGTATCAAAATATACTTAAAGTACAAAAAGTAAAAGTACTCTACAGAATAATGTGTATTATATTACTGGATAATAATTATTGATGCACTAATATGTACAGTACTTTAATGCTGCAGCTGGTAAAGGTTATTTTTTACTAAATAAGCATAGCTTGTGAATTTCACCAAGGGATCAATAAAGTCTTATCTTTATCCATAACAATATATCTGAATTCAATCCATGATTATATTTAGTAGTAACAATCTGAATCTGAGTAACTAGAAACTAAAAGTATCAAATAAGGATAAATAGTTTTTCCCTCTGATTTGTCCAAGCATTGAAGTAAAAGTAGCAGAAAAAGAGAAAAAACAGTAGAAGTACCTCAAAACTGTACTGGAGGGAATGTACTTATACTGTCTGTGGTTTAGTTTAGCATGTTTACAGTGATCAATAGTGTGCTTCTATGATTATCAGGTATTATCACTATAATGCCGTTATGTAATTAAATCACTAATTGAATGTATTTGCAATGTGTTACATTTATTGAGAAAAATCTGTATTTGAATTATAGTTATTAATCCAAAATATTGGTGATTGTAAGGAGGTCCCGTCTGATTGTTCCCTGTAAAAAGCTTATACGTATGTAGAGTATAACATTCATCTTCTCACCATGCAGGAATGCCTTGTTGTGGCACATTTCCAGACATCTTCATCAACAGCCGGATGGCTTACAAGGAGCTGCCTCTCCGTGCCGGCTCCGCTCATTGGGCAGCGCGCACTCGGATTTTGAGCTTTGTGTTTGATTGGTTCTCTTGGTTGAATTTGCACCGCCTCTCGTCCGCCAATCACGCGTAATCAGTGTCGAGTCCTGTTGCGAGGTTCAAACGCTGCCTGGTTTAAATTATGTGTTACATTTTTCAGCTTTACCGGCCAGTTTAAACATCAGTTAGAAAAGTAATCGGCGTAATAAGTTACGTTACTTTGATGAAGTAATTAAAGTTGTTACATCATTCATTACATTTTGTGTATGTGTTAGATCTGCAGCATCACCTTTCAAACTATGGAATCATTTTCAGGCAAACCATCACCTACACTCACATTTCCAACACAAACCATCGACTTATAAAACCAGGTTTGATCTTTCTGTATGTGCTCACATGAAATCCTCTTAACTGCAACTCTACTTGTTCACCAGTTCTTGTGTCATCAGCAAACTGAAATACAAACAGCTGAAATGTTGAGAGAGATGATGGAACAAATAGTAAAGCCACCAACACCTGTGGATAAAGAGACATAAAGCACAAAGAAATCTGTGCGTTTTCAATGGAAACTGTTGCCAATGCCAGTGAAAACTGTCACAATGCATCGCTGTGAAAAAGCATCACGCAGGAATGAAACCGAGACGATCCAGCTGTGCAGGTATTAAAATACACAAGATGAAGGATTACAGGAAAGGTGTCTATCCTCGTATAGGATAAGAGAACTGATCAGTGCTCGATTTTTAACACTTCTGCCACTTAAAACAAAAAAAAAAGAGAGAGAGAGAGAGAGAGAAGGACCATAAAGGAAAGTAGATTGGGGGAAGGGAGGAAAATAATCATTCCTCAGCAAAAATGTCAGGCTTGGTTATGAATTTTTTAGAAAGCAATAAAGCCCACAAGCCTCGTCTGGCTCTCGTGTCACCGTTCAACACACCCAATAGCTTGCAGTGAGACATGGAGAGGGATGGAAGGAGCGAGAGAGGAAGAAAGACAGAAAGCAGGAGTGAGAGAGAGAGCGGGAGGGAGAGACAGGGAGGGGGAAAAAGACTGTCTATAATAGGGGGCTTCATCGGTCCGGGCTGGGCCTGTAATGGGACTGGATCCCGATCAATAGAGACGCTCCTCAGGCCATTCGTAGGCGTAATGACTTTAGGTTTCGCAATAATTAAGATATTGTCACTGCGCTGACTGCAGGGTCAGCCAATCATTAACCCCATGTTAAATATGCCTTTGTTTTAATTGCTTTGCCTTAACTCCCCCAGATACGCAGGGATGAGAATTAAAGGGACAGCAACCCTTTTTCTGTATGCATGTATGAGGGGGGGGGGGCGAGAAGCCCTGAGGCGTAGCTGCATATGTACTGCTGTGGTATCTGTTTTTAGCATGTAACCAACCTATTAATTGTCCCTATTTTTAGCTCTTTTTTTAACAAAGGCATCAACTGTGCTGTGGCATCATTTCCTGTTCTCTTTAAATATAAAGGTGTACTTGCGGAGGTGTGACATGAGAGGAACCAACCTATTTTCTTTGCTTTTGAACACTCAATCTATTGAGCGAATTCTCGCCGAGGCCTCGTCATCTGATTTTCATTTGGGCGTTTCAAAGGACTGTAAGCTCTGCACATTGTGTCTCAAAAATTCTGGGCGCCGAGGCTGAATGCCGAGCGAGTGGCGGTAAAAGAGGGGCGCTCGTCTCTCCTGTCACACAGGCACAGCCCACTCAGACGGTAATATTCCTACCTCACTTCCCCCATCCCAGCAATCACTTCCAGCCATTCCTGCCCCAGCTGGGTGATGAGAAACAATGAATTTATATCCGACGTGCTGCCATTCTTTTCTCTCTTCTACACCGAGCCCCGTGCTTCCCTCTCTCCCCTCTGCCGCCTTGCCATTGGCGGTTGGTAAATGGACTAAAGCGCCACTCAATAGGCCGATGCACTCCGTCAAGGCGAGGGGGCTTGACCTTTCCTGGCGTGGGGAAACGCAATTCATATCGGCCCCAGACCAGCTGCCCGCTAAACGAACATCTCATCCAATTTCCAGACGCTTGCAACACAAAAAACAGGGGTGGGGGGTGGGTATGTGTTGGGTGGTGGGTAGGTGGAGGGGTGTTAGAGTGGGGCTGAGGGAGAGGGGCTTGTGGGCAGGGAAGTCCTGATGGATTTTAGATTGGTTTCTCAATTTCTCTTCACTCAGGGGAGGCGGGGGGGAGAGATGAGACAAAGAGGAAAAACAAACAGCAAATACATGAACACACACACACACACACATATACACACACACACAAAAAGGTTGCTGAAACTGACCCTTTGATTTACTGATTATTTATTCACTTGTCCATGTGTTTATTATGCCAAGTTGTTAAATGATATTATGGGATTTCACTTGATGTATCCGACTGCACCCCTGCTTTTTTTTTTTTTGTGACTGAATCTAAATCATCCACACTAGACAGACTATTAATGACGGACCACCAAGAGAGACGGTTACTGTGGAGACCGCATTCCCCCAGGACTTACTCCTGACAAACACACAAACAAGAATATAAACACACAACCCCACACACACACACACTCATAGTTGGACGCTTCGCGAACACACAATACACACTCACACGACCATTCGCTGTAACGGGAGGTGTTTTAGTGTGTGTCGCGGCTCATTCAACACTTGGCTGCCTTTAAAGCATGATCATTTATTAAATAAAAGAAGTTGGTGCGCGCTGCAAAAAGGCAGAGTAAATTAAATGTAGGATTTGTCATCATATGCACACGCGATGCAAGACAAGTCCATTCGGATGCAAGGCAAGCAAACTGTCTGAGAGAGAAATGAGGATCTGTCCCGAACACGAGTATATTTTTTTTTTTGCATCTGTGGGTGTGTGTGGGTACAACATGTGTGAAATGAGACTCACACACACGCACACATAGAGAAATTAAAAGAAAAGTGGCCTGTGCATCAAAGTAACACTGTGGCCTGAACGCTCTCTGTCTTGAAGCTGGCTGCATTAATTGGACTCATGTCTATTACTGTACACTGTACATATAACACATTTTACACATATATGTGCCTGTCTTCATGTTCCTTCCCTTTTCCCTTTCTGCTGTTTGAATAAATATTTGACGCATCATATATTATTTATCAGACACTCGCTTCATTTATCGAGTGGAAATAATATGGTATATATTTCAGTTTTGCTGTGGCTGATCTACATTTTACCATTTGCTGCAGGGGATGTCACGGACCTCGCCGGCTGAGCTGGAGAGGGCTGCTACAAAGACGCCCATACTGTGGCATGCAGACAAATGCACTTACGCATAAACAGAGACACATAAACGAGCACGCAAACACACACGGGCACAAGGAGGTAAACAATTCCCACTTTTGAGAGCTAGATTTATGCCTTGGGCAACAAACCAATCATAGCTCTGCTGTATGAGCATGTTTTTTAGATAAACAACTGGTATTGGTAATTTGGCACAGCTCCCTTGGACACGGCAATGTGCAAGCAGTGTGTCCTTAAACTGTGAGTATACCAAATGAGCCACACGGCAGCGTAGAGTCAGAAGCAGGGACACAGTGCCTGAGGTCTCCTGGGTGTGCTGCTTTTCCCTGCAGTCCTGCGTCTGTCTGGTGATGTCTGCATGGCAGTATTAGGCCTGCCCCAATTAAACCTATTTAGAGAGCCTTCAGCCTTGGGCTCACCAGGGACTCAACATGTCATCCTACCTTCCACAGACATGTGACTTCCTGCCTCTAACAAAGACGGCTCATGTGGTATGATGTAACCATTCAGCATTTTACTGAAATATGCACTTTTCCACACTCGGGTTTAATGTTTGTTATTCTTATTACTCAAGTGTCAGTGATACCTGTTTTGGGGCGACTGTCCTCGTAGCCCCCTTCGTTCTCGGCAGCGGTGATGGGAGGGATGTGGGATGTGGGTTGGCTACATGGATGGAGATCAGATTTCCTACACCCCACAAAAGCAAACACAGCTAGTCGGCAGTGTGTGCCGTGCATCCCCGGAGTCCAACTGCTGCTCTGAAACCAATTTAGCAGCCCATGCTGGAAGGAGTAAACCTCTGCCCCCTCCCTCTTTTCTTCTATCCATCCATCCCTCCCTCCCTTTCCTTTCCTCTCCCTTCTGTCTCTACTCAGTTCTCCTCTCCCTTAAGCGTTACTCTTTGGAAGACACAGTGAGACAGAGGGAGAGGGAGGGAGGAGAGGGTGGGAGAGTTTGGGCATGAGAAGCGGGGGAAAGAGGGGAAAGGGTTCTCTTCTTTCTGAAATCATGCTCTGGATCAGTCTGGAGAGGCCTAGTGTGTTTGGATTGGCATGGCGGCTGGCAGACGACAGGGGGAGGTGGAGCTGGAAAAGAGTTATAAATAAACATTTCAACAGGGCTGGGGAGAGGTGTCGGCAGGCCTCAGGCCACGGACCTTCCCGGGGCTCGCTGGCGCCCCTCCAGGTCACATTACATGAGTAAACTGCCGCACAGCAACATTGCATGTGTGTGTATACGTGAGTGTGACAGAGAGAGAGAGAGAGAGAGAGAGGAGAGACCTGGGAAGGTGGAGTGTGTGTTGCTATAGTAGCAAACTCAATGAGGGCCTCACTATGCCAACCTCAATGCACAGAGAGAATTAACATATTATTACATAAAGACAAAATGTTCCATTCACACTTCCTTCACTGAGGAAAAAACTGTCATTCACTCCACACTTCCACTAAACATTAACAAATGAAAAAAAATAAAGCTTTATGTTGCCTGTACATATAATTACACAGTTAAAGTCCTCTTAATATATGATGCCGCCTTAATACAAGAGTGTCTGCTGTCTGTCAAAAACTTTGTTCATCCT
Organism: Chelmon rostratus; assembly: GCF_017976325.1. Classification (NCBI taxonomy): domain Eukaryota; kingdom Metazoa; phylum Chordata; class Actinopteri; order Chaetodontiformes; family Chaetodontidae; genus Chelmon; species Chelmon rostratus. The sequence goes on along the minus strand of NC_055662.1, from coordinate 25,376,344 downwards.
CACCAACCTTACAGCATTTATGTAAAATGAAGTTTGTTTGTTTTTTTTAGCTCAAATAAATATGAATTTTAAAGTTTATTCAGTAATTTTCATTTTCATTTTGTGGATCCATCAATCAGACTTGCATCTTTTGACTGTTTGCAACTTTGAGTCTCATAGTGCGTCTGATACAGACGTGGAGCTACGAGCAGGCATTCAGGACGCAGACCCGCCTCAGGTGACCTCTGTGCCCCCCCCCCCCATGCTGCATCTTATCCCTGCATTCTCCTCCAGTTGCTCTCTGAGAATAATTAACATGATTACTTTTTATTAGCGGTTAGTGACAGATTAATCTAATATTTTTAAATTTAAAAAAACATTAGAACTCGGCACTGTATGATTGGCCAGCACCAGCCTGCACAGAGGTCACCCATACTATTTTAAAAATGCTAAAATGCTACTTGGCTATTCATCTCTTTTATTGTTATTACAGTTATATATCTGTAACCTGCAGGCAGCATATGTAGTATGATTGGGGCAAATCTAATGACCCCCCCTTCCCAATAGTCCTGAGTAGATACTAAAAACAACAAACACACAACATGAAATATAAAGAAAAATAAAGACAACATAGAAAAAGTAATGAACACATGCATGAGTACATGCACAAAACTGTCAGGAGCAATTTGCCCTTACCCACAACCACATCGAAGAGAAATAAGATGAAAAATGAAAATGTTTCACTTCTGCCAAGCACCTAACTGGCATTTTGAGAGAAGCCACGGGGGTAAAGTGCAATACAGAGAATCTAATCCTGGGAACGAGAACAGACGCCCAGCACTCTGCCCTCCTCTGCCCGGGCTGAAAGCTGCGGAGTTGGACACTGGACTGAGAAACCGTTGGCAGCGGCACCGGGACTCGGTACTACTTGTGCATTTCAGAATGCCAAAAATGGATATCAGAGTAAGGTGTGGCCGGAGGAAAGGTTACAGGAATGTTATGTACTGTGTCTGTATTTACAGGAGGCGTCTGTGTCTGATGTATGCCTCACAAAACTGAAGATCCCTCTAAGAATCTGTGTGCAACTACACACTATGCTTTTTGACTTCTTTGTCCAGTATTAACCCAGCCTCCCAGATGGTTTTCCACCCAATCAGGCCTCAGCACTCCCCTCGGGTCCCCCCCTGTGTAACTCAGGGTCACGGTTGATGGGGCAGATCCCACAGTTCTGCTATAGGAAAAGAGACATTTTGGTTTCATGGTTACTTATTGCAGGCAGATTTTTATGGTTGTATTTTGGCAAAGAGAACTGGTGCTTTTGGCTGCAGCTGTCCACATCTGTGCTCCACAGGGGTTATCTTGTGCCGTCACTACAACCGCTGTGTAAGAAAAACGAGGTATGGTGATCATATTTAACTGGATACTCGAAGGTGTGGACAACAATCGATAGAACTGCGCTGTAGGACAAAATGTCTTAGCACAAATTATTGTGCTTGAAGACAATTTCTGTGGCTGCGCCATTATAGCAGCTAACTTTGGGACTTCTTGAGCACATTAAGGCTTTCATGAAAGATAAATCTTTCCAATAGAAAGCCGAAACAATAAAACACTGTTTTTAAAGGGCTAAAACAAAGAAAACTATGAGGAGGAATGGTGGATCCAGCTGTATTTTAAATTATGATGAAAGGGGAAAAAGAGAAGGGAAAGAACTCGAAAGAAAAAAGAACTCAAAGGGAAATGTAGACCACAAAATGCTATGAAGTCAGAGCGAGCCTATCTCTTTTTAGTCAATTGTGGTTTCGCTCCACGATTTACTATGAAAACCTGGCAGCGTCCATGGGGGCTAGTTAGCAAATCCCCCTGATATGACTGGAGCTGGGTGGCTTCACCACATGCTTGGCCGGGGGTGAAGTGACTCATAAACACTTGGAGGCTTGTTGGGGGGGCGGTGGTGTTCATCCACCTGTGGAGAGACTACGCAGGCTGCAGTGCAGACACAGCTGACCCTCTGCTTGGCGGTCGAACGACAGGAGGGTTTGGCCAAACACTTTTCTTTTGTTTGTTTGTTTTGTTGTTTATTGCAGAATAATCATGAGAGAAATCAGCCGTCATGTGTTGAACTGTCAGCTGCTGCTGCATCCAAGCAAAGTTTGCAGTGACAAAACGTATGACCCTCAAATGACTTTACAAACTGTCGGCACTGTCTAATAGCGAAAAAAAATAAAATCTGACTTTTCCAAATCTCTGGTTGTGGAAACTACTGAGCAGACATACATCAAGCTCAAGATTTTTTTTTTAAACAAAGCAGTCTGACAACTGTAATTGATAGATTGTATAGTAGCGTACACTGAGTGTAAGTTTTTTTTCAACACGGATTTGAGGAAAGTGCAAAAACACAATGTGTACCTTTGGTTTATTTTATGGTCTAGGTCCCTTTTTCCACACATATATGTTATTACACATCTGTTTTTTCTCCGTTTTTGTTCATTCAGAGAGAGAGAGAGAAATGGGGATACAGATAGGGGGAGGAAAAGCAGTGCAATACTATTACCATTTCCTGTTTCTGTGGAGCCAGGGGTCTTCAGGGAGCGAGCTGAGAGGAGTCCTGGCCGCCAGCCGCCTCTGATGGGCCAAGACATACTGTGGAATGGGGAGAAAAATCATGAAACCTGCCTGCAGAGAAACCACTTTTAAATAATCCGAACACAAGGCTTGGAGCGCTCCTTATACACGGCCAGTGCCTAATGAGAAATTAACTTAAAATCAGATAAGCTCTAAAAACAATCACAGGAATGGTTGCATATTGCGGTTCCTTAACTGTGGTCACATTTTCTATGAAAAATCTCTTTTCCCTGAACATCACATCTCTGTATTTTCTCTGTTGCACTTCTGGATAAAACTAGTAGACTCAAAAAACTTGCTCCAGGCATCTCATCTTTACAACAGTGAAGCAACTGTTTCTAATTAAATTTTAGTATCATTTTCCGAATAGTCTCTACCAAGAAAACATTCTTATAACTCTGAGTCTTTTACACTGTGGGTTTTCACTATAAACACTCATAATATTACACCACAACTTTATTGCCAAAAGAAAAAAAAAGAAAGGGAAACATTAGCAATGGAGTTCGCATGGTGGAGGTTAGATGAAAATATGTACAGCATCTATTAACCAACATGCTCTAAAATAAACGTACCAAATATCTCAGTATTAATGCTGCAGCACTGGAGATGATTTGGAAAACAATAAATAATAAAGCAATTCAGCCTCTTTGGGAGCAGACTAACCAATATAATTGTTGGTAGGGAGACTATGATGACCATATTCTTTAAGATTTCATTGATTTCTTGAATGTATAATTTAGTACATAATTCCATTAATATGCTATAATAAGAGAATCACACTGAAATAACTGCAAATCTGTATGGAGTGAAGGTTTTTACATTGAAGCATCAGGAACACGTTTAACCTACACTGGAAATCTGGCTAGTGAGGGATAAGCTAAGTAAACAAATAAAGTCAAATAAGAGGTAAATGTTAAGGAGCCCCTGAAACCCTCGGCCCACCCTGTAGGAGACCCCCTTTCTTCCATAACGGTGCGACCCAACACACTTCCAGCCCGGCCAGCATGCTGCTCTCCTGACAGGTTCAGCCTCTGAGGCCCAGAGAAAACAAACTGGCTCTGATTGTGAAAATAGTGCCGTAGGGCCCTCCCGGTGCCCGCTGCTTATCTCACACAAGGCAAGCTTTGTGTACTGTGGGGGGCTCCTTGCTGGCCCTCAACCGGCCCACCAGGTGGAGACTTCCAGGGCCAAACTCTCCTCCTTCATCACCCCCTCCCCTCCATCACTTTCTCTCTCTGCCCTCATGCGTACCGTGCCGCCTCCAGTGAGACCACTGTGTATATTTTGAAAGGGGAGCATCAGGAAATTGATCCACGGGCCCCACACTGGTCTGTGGGCAAAAGCAATTCCTCAACAGTTGGAGATGATGAGACTTCCCAACCATGAAATGCCAAACATTATTTCATATACAGTATTTTGAATGAAATTTTCACATATACAAGTGCCATATACATGGGCATGTATTTAAGCAGAGGATAAACAGTGTTGGGGAGTAGTGGTAATATACAGCGACACTATGAGCAGAACTACATTTCCCAAAAGCTTTTGGACTAGTTTCAAAACCATGTACAGTTTCCCCATATAAGCTATTTTTTCTACAAGGTATCACAGTTGCACGACCAAACGCTCCATCACCACATTTTACTTTCTCTTGTGTGTGGGAACGAGCTGCAGATTGGACCCCCTGACAACCTGATTTGTTTGTTTTATTCTGATGTTTGTTACTGTATTATATTTCTTAACAGTAGATGTTTCTTGGTGTGAAATGGCTTCAGTGCACAAGCCTTTTCTGAGCAGCCTCAGCTTGTAGTGCTGCTTGCCCCTTCAACGAAAATATCGAGTTGCTGTGGCTGAACTTGTTTTCCTACAGTAGCGGTGGGTCACCTTACCCAGAATCTGACAACAGGTTTGGCATCAGATGATTGATGGAAAGTTTGGGCAAGACACCTTTAAATTATACTTGTATATCTACTCATATTCATGCTTTATTATTTTCCTTGTAACTAGGATATCACAACACAGACGTCACTGGTCATTTTGATACATTCGTCCCTGATTTCCTTCCTGTGGATATTTGCCTGAGGAAGACCTGCAACCGGTCGAAGCATTGCTAATAAAAATAAAGGGATTCCAGCGTGCGTGAATCCCTTGTAGTGCGAGTTCGGCATCTTTTGTGTCCACCATGTATAGATTAGCATTTAACAGCACTTATCATGGATCACTGTAAAACATCCAAAGCAGTGAACGGTTTGTAGATTCAAAGAACCACCCCCTAGTTATGCTGCTGCAGGCCTAGACTGCCAGGGAATTTCCCATGATGCACTGAGCTCCTCTCCCTCACCATTTGAATGCATTCTTACCCGATCAATGAATGTTACTATCTCCTCTCTCCCACAGTTTTGTGCTTTCTTGTCTCCCCTCCGGTTGCTTTCTGCAGGTATTTTTGCCTTTGGGGCTATAAAGTCTGGATCTGTGATTGAAAGCCACCTAATGCCCACATGTTCCCGCTCAGCACCCACTGCTACAATTATTGTTATTATTATTATTGCTTTATATATCCATGTGGATATGTGGAACTGTGCTATTCAAGGTTTCTGAGTTTTTCCTCACCCCTGTTGCCAAGTGCTTGCTCATGGTGGGAATTGTTGGGCCTCTGTAAATAATATAAGTGCCCTGAGATAACCTCTGTCACGATTCGGTGCTATATCAACAAAATTGAATTGAATTGAACTGAGCATGACTGAAAACAATTATGGATCAACATCATGGCAAAGTAGAGATCAAACTGGATGTTCAAAGTCTGCAAATGGAAGATCTGGTGTTCTTGAGAGTAATCCCAAAGAATGCGTATTTCATCCAGTTAACCCGTCCGCTCGTTTAGCCTGCACAGGAGTGGCTCGAGCCGTGGATTTGTTGTGCAAATGCAAAACAACTATCACTCTCGCAAGCTTGGATTATTCCCAGAGCAATGAATTATTTTTGCATATGTCTACATATGTAAGACAAAAGGCATTGAGAACAAAATATAGATGAAGATGCCTTCTTACACCTTTTGGAAAACAAACAACGCTGTGCCTTCTGCACCTGCTTCAGGAGTTCATCAGGTTACATCAATGCAGTAATTATTTTCAATAACAAACATTGCAAATATGTGTTGGCACACACCCAAGGAGGTAAAGCAGAGATGTTAGACCACTAATAGGATAGCATTGCCACTATGGTTGCTGGGCATGTCTACTGGAGTGATATTTAACAACAATCAAATGGCTGCCTGTCTGTCTGATGTTCAGCCAAGACAGATTGTCCTTATAAGAACAGATGCTTCAGTGCTGCTGGATTCAAAATAGCTGCAAACAATATTTGTATCGGCATCATTCGAGAGTCAATGATAACTCACCCACAGCTATGAGTGATGTTTTCCCTGAGGTCACGAGCCAAGTCAAACTTCCAGCTGTGCCAAGCTGGCTGTGTAATAAAGATAGTTACCGTAGGCTATTTACTGAGACCACAGCAAATATGTAACAACAGAGTTTAATGCCAGAAACTGATTAATGTTCATGAGCTAAATTACTTAAATCCAATTTAATTACAGCATCTATGACAAAGACAAGCCTCTACTTTGTAAAACAGGCTGACCCCTCCATTTGCGGTAACAACAGTGGGTGCAGGTCGGAGAAAAGGTTCTGCTGGAGTCCGTTTCTTCTTTCCGTTTGGATGTGACGTCAAGGAGCCTCAATTTCAGTTTCGCAGCAATAATTTGGAGTGAAGTGATACGACAAGTTTACACATGAATGTGGGCGTCACCCAAAAGAATACTGTGCATTTAGTCAGTTTAGAAAGCATGTTGTGTGCAGGGAAGAGTTTCTTTCTCCTCTTTGACAACTTGTTTGAGGGTTTTTTCAGTATAGATCAGTTTAGTAAATTCTGGACGATGTCCCAACAGGCGAACCTGTGAGCAAGCGATAAAGTGATTTAAAGTGTAGCAAACAGCATATTATTTTTTAGCAAGTCATGGCTAATTTCTGGTGGTTTAAAATATTACTTCTGCTACTTTTCAGTGTAAGGTGTGAGGCAAAAGCTGGAACAGTAATTTTATAGCTATAGTAACAGCAGGCGTTCGGGATGGCGATGCCGGTCTGTCGGTTGGTCCACCACTTTGGTCCAGACTGGAATATCCCTACAACTATTGGATGAAATGCCAAGAAGATATTCATTGTCCCCAGAGGATGAGTTGAAATAACTTTGGATGAGTTTTCATCTTAGGTCATCCGGTTTATGAGCTGCAGTGATACTTGCTAACTGACACTGACGTACCTCAGCTGTACTGTTTAGTGCTAATTAGCAAATGCATGCTTACACTGTTACACACACTGTCACACTGATGTTAGCATTTAGCTCAAAACACAGCTGTGTCTAAGTCCAGCCTCGCAGAGCGACTGGCTTGGCTGTAGTTTGTCTTGTTTGGTGAAAACTAAGTTTGAGTTTGAGGAAAAACTAAAGGACTATCAACGCCAAAATGCAAAACAAATAAATAACCAATCTGACAACCACAGCCACGTGCCTCTCCAAACACCTCTGTAGATAAGGTGCCAGGGACAGTCTGCCCTGAGTCCAGGCTCTAAGGCAGCATTGCCTTACAGCGTTGTAGAAATCCACCTGGCAGACATAATGGCCCAAACCCACCAGTAACCTTAATCACTTGATTGATGGAGCTTGATGTGGGCTGTACACAGCCTTTCAACTGGTTTACATGTGGGTGGACAGAGTGCTAATTGTTGTTGCCAGTTGAGAAAAAGTGAGTCGTCCCTTACGCAAATGCCTTACATAATGGATAACTGAGGCAGCTGTTGGTGAAGAAACTGGTGACTTTAGGATGTTTTCGATGAAATTCTCCCTGCATGACTGCTGAACATTGAGGTAAAAGTTATGAGTTCATGAAGAAGGCCATTCTTTTTGAACTGAATGACTCCAAAACCTGATCACCACTCATGATTTAGATGGCTGAACTTTTTCTCCTACCACATTCCACAGCTGTCAACAATTTTGGAATAATTTAGAATAATTTTGATGACTGTTTTTTCACAAGTAGACTCGTGCTAGCTTGCTTGCCAGCAACGCAGCAATCTTTTTTATCATGCAGTCATTAGCTGATGCTAAGTAAATTGACAACAGCAGGCATCTCTAGTTGACAAAAATTATCTCGGAGATTTGAGGGATGATTCAGGGAGATGTGTGCAATTGAGACCATAAGTTTGCTGACAATTAACAAAATTAAAAAGAAAATTCTCCAGCATTCTTCCCATTGATTAAAGCTCCACTGAGCAACAGTTGTGACATTACCATTGACCCAAGGGTCCCTGCACTCCAGCATGAATGTAAAGAGCTCAAATAACAAGTAACTGTTGAGTCAAACATCCTGGAATTAGTGGACCAAACCAAGCTAAATGGCACATTAAGACTTAAATTCATCTTTGAGTGTTAAAAATCTTAACTCAAGATCCACTTGTTAGCTCTCTGGGCATTCACATCTGTCCAAACACCTGTTATCACATGATTCAAGCTCCATTATTCAGGTGTTTTCAGATGGAAAGTGCGATTTTCAAGTCATTCACAACAATTTGGCCTCTCTGGCTGTACGTTAGCTGCACGCCGGCCTGACCGTCACTCCTGGTGCTCGTGTGCTAAGTTTGTGCAGCCTCTGACTGAACTCAGAGCTCACCAAAAACTTTGGTTTTTCCTGTTATTTCCTCCAAAAGAGGAACCTAAAGGGATTATCTTGTTGCTCGGCATCTGCTCGATGTGTGTGTGAGGTTCGCCAGTTGTTTGCAGACACGATGGCGGAACTTTGTGTTTCCTTTAACCATGAAAACAATCGTTCCATGTAACCATGATCACACTCTTTCCCCAACGTTAACCAAGTGTTTCAACTGCTGAACCTGGAACCACATGCTGTGGAGGGCTGATTGGAAAACACTGTCACTTCAGGATACATGGATAAACATGGACGACCCTTCATGTGCTTATACTGCATATTGCAAAGCTAGGTCTCCAGTGTCCGTCTGTCCGTCTACCTCAACACCTTTCCTTTTTCTGCACGATAAGAACACCGCTCCTCCTCTACGCTTAACATACAAGGCTGTATGAAAGCAAAGCAAACAACTAATGCTGATGTTTTTTTTTCCTCTACTGAACAGTTTAGATGAGGTTCAACCTCTAATGCGAGTCCTGCTTCAACAAGATATTTTAAATGCAGGCATGAGGTCTGTCAATGGAGAAAAATCAGCCTGATAATTGATATAGTCTAATAGGTGTGATTTAGCTCTGCTGGCAGCTGTGTACACACAGACATAGAGCGCCACACAAAGTGCACCTTTACCATTCAGTCATGCATTTGACTGGCTGACGATAGTGAAGTAAGAAAAACATTAATGATGAAGGCATTGAGTCTTACTTTATCCAAAATGGGCAGAAAGTGTCCAAAAACAAAAGCGACACTTTTTTCTTTTCCACTTCTGGTTGGTTTTTCCACCTTATCCCCAAAAAATAAAATGCACTGATCAAATTTGCACAATGGCATAAGGGAAAACTAATATCTTCCATATGAAACATCAAAATGCTGAGCTCAAAAGCCTTGTTTGAGGTACAAGCTTTTGCACCAACCATATTTCAGTTGGAATTCATTAGGAAGTTGGGGCTACATTTTTCTTATGGAAACCAAGAGAAATGAGAAATGTGGATGAGGCTGTTTTTTCCAAGGTCCTTGGAGAGTGTGTAAGTGATCTGAGACACTCGGGGTGGCGTCTGGATGAGCCTGGGTTTGGATCGGGACCCTGCATCTGGGGCACATGTGCCGTCAACAGGGACAGAAAGACGGATACGGAGCCAAAACTTCTCTCTCTCTCTCGCCGTCTATTTTTTTTCCTTTGTCAGAACTGAAAAAAAAGTAGAATGACTTCCCTGAGCGTGCCACTTCTGAACCTTCATAATGCACTTTTTAAACGGCTCTCGTGGAAATGAGCATGGTGAGTGCAATAAAACTACAATTAAATGTGCTTATGAAACCACGCTTTCGACATGCCGATCTGAAAAACGATCTCTGCAAAGGCCAGATTTTCTCTGTGGCTGAATGTGTTTGGTGTCGCAGAGGAAACACAAACCAGCAACAGATCCACAATACTAGTAAAGAGAAAAAGAGAAAAACAATAGCGGAGAGGTAAACAAAGAGAAAGCTGTGGACGTTGTGGTTCCTTGGCTGAACAAGCGTCATCTAGTCCCCGTCGCAGTCTCTTGGCATCTCTCTGGCTAGCCCTCCATTAGCAGCATCGGGAGGCCCAGGGCAGCTGACAGGAGTGTGACCGGAGATTATTGTCCTGTGTGCTTGTTTGGGTTAAGGCTTTAGATGGGGAAATGGGATTAGGATAGGCCCGGCTGGAGAGACGCACACTAATGGGAAGCAGAGGAGCGCTCGCCTGATCCTCCTCCACTCACAGAGAGCAACCCTGTTATCCCACCTGATTGGATTAGCCCCCTGTTAAATGTGCTATGATAAGAGAGGACCACTGCTGAGATTCTCCTCGGTGCTGCTGGGGTGGAAGCACGCAGATACTGTACAGGGAGCAAATAGATTCCTCCACACTGTTTTTATTGGCTGTTATCTGTTTTGTGTTTGGCACTGATTTTGCTGACGTTGGTGTGTAGAGAGTGTAACTCAAATATATTAAACACGACACTGTCCGCCACCTACGTGTCACAGTTTTCTCAGGATCCTTTTTGTCCAACGACATCATCTTTTGTTCATGCTTAGCTCCTGTTGCAGACCACAATGATGCAGTAATCCCACCTTGCTTCCCTGAGCTTTTTCTCTGTATGCAAATCTTCAAGGCTCAAACTTGCTAATTGCAGCCAGTCTACCAATCAGACAGTAATTACTGGTATCCTGCCTGCCTTTCCTTCCAATGGCTGAGCAGCTAATTTGAGCCGTGGTTTAAACAGCTGGAAAACAGCATCCTGTGGCAAAACTGGAGGCCTGTGTTTGAGTGTGCATGGATGCATGTGTGTGTGTGTCTGTTACTCTTTATACATGGTGTATGGCACTTTTTGGAAAATATATTGAAAGGTATATTGGATTAAAATCTGTCTGCACACATTCTGGGAAGATGTGGGTGACGTAATATTTCTCCAGAATCTTCTCCGTAGCTTCAGTATCACCCAGAAAGTCAACGCCTTCATCAGTACGTTAACGCTATCTGACCCACCTGTCATCTCAGTCCCCTTCTCTGTGATTGATTAACATTTTATTCATGTTTCCATTTGCCGGTTCAGGTGATACAGCGTGACACACAGCGCCTACTCTAGGTGATGATTGGATTAAAAAGGTTACTGATCCCATAATTGCTTTTAAATTACACTCCATGTGAGCGTGTGTCATTAATGTAATGATTATCCACATCACACCAATGTTGCCTCAGTGAATCTTTAGCCATTTAGTCGCGATAAGGTGACCTGTCATTGTGAAACAGACATAATCTGCTCAGACAACAACATTTCCAGAAAACCTCTCGAGAAAACATCAAATCAAACGTCGATGAGGGTAAAACCAGCGACTTTTGTCGGTCTGCTCGGTCAGTTTCATTTCGCCCACCTGCTGGTCATTTTGATAAAGTAAAACGCTGCAGCCGATTCCTTTCACAACAGCAGGTAAAAGTACATCTAATCAATTAAGACCAAAGGCGCCACATGTCCAGCTGACAGTCACTTAAGGAATTAGCTCTTGGGAAACAAATCACTGTTGGCTAATTAACTAAATTGTTGTTAATGTGCAGCATGTACAAAGGCTACTACCCTCTAATGGTCAACCAGCTAGAAACGGCCCTGCCTGGCTGCTAAAAACAGTTAGAACTAAGCCTGTTGATTTAAGATGATGATGATGACGAGTGGTGCATGTTGATGAAAAACAGATCTTTCACCCTTCATGCTTCATAGTTTTTTGTCAGTAACCGGCAGAAGAAGTTGTTTGTTTTTCGTGAATCTACCTTTCAACCACTGACAAATGCTCAGTTTGCTTTTTTTATTATTTTAAAACACTTTTCTCCTCCACAGTCATTTTCACAATTGCACTACTTTTCATTTACAGGCGATTTCCTTGTGTATGTTTTCATTTTTGTCTCATCTCCTGCTCATTAGCTGCAGATCTGTGACTCCAGCAGAAACAGATTGAGAACGTACGGCATTATCCTGATTTCCCTGTAATATTATTTTGTAAACAACAAAAGTGGAACATTTACTTTATTTAACTGTCAAATGGAGTACGAACTGCACTGTTTCCACTCATGGATTACTGAAATGCACAAGCATGGCTTGGCTAAAGACTATGCACCATGACTAGAAAGTTCTGCTGTTAGTAAACTATTTGAAAAGAGTACACAAGCAGGGATACAGAAATGAAACTGATGAGGCTTTTGCTGCTTGTTGGCTCGTGTCATGGAGTGGCCGGCGTTGTGCAGACCAGAGGGCTCTCTGCAGTCTTTTCTATTGCACTAGATTTTCCACCAGTTTGTGTTTTGTTCATCCAGTAAATTCCTGGGATAAGAAGTGCTTCATGCTCATGCTACTGGTAATGAATGTGTCAGTAGAGTTTTTGGCTCAGGTAGGCACAAAAAATTTTGGCTCAGGGTCCAATTACCGTTTGTATAATGGCCCACTGACTGTTTCAGTGGTTGGGTTTGATGTAAACCTAACTTGAACCCAGAACACACTGACAGGTAGCTCACTGGCTGAGTGTAACCTGAAACGAACAATTAATCTGTTACAGAATGGCTGTATGAAGGAAAAACAAAATTTATCCCTTCAAATCAAAATAGACATCTCGTACGTGTGCTGAGGACTGAGGCACTGATGGCAAAACGAGCAGGATCCTTCTGCATTAACAGTTAACACTGATTCCTTTTGCATTACACAGCTGATGACAGTCAGTCTGAGAGACACCAGAGATACCAGTAGCCCTGCTATTTTCCTTCACCGATGACAGAAGACAGCAAACCCCTTCTGCCTTTTTCCTGCACAAAGAGCCTCATTGGACATTTTTTCCACTGGAACTAACAGAGAACAGTTCTGTTTAGTCTGTGATTGTTTTCCTCTCTGTAGTTGTGTTATTATTCAGGACGTCTCAGATGCAAATACTAAACTTTGCTGATGCTGACACAACAATGTGAGAGGGCATATGTAAGAATTTTAAATATTTACAAACGCTTTTTAGGCGGAAGTTGTTACCGTAAGTATTTCATTTTGAATTTTTCACAGGGATTGCATGAAGGAACGGTAAAAAGTTCTCTTATAGAAGTAAATGAAAATTGTGAGTCATGCTGTGACATGGGTGGGCAGAATGAATATAATACGATTCTCAGTTTCTTAATTTAAATGTTGAATTATAGAGTATATTGGTCGTACAGTTCAGTGTGTGCGTGCATGTATTTTATGCAAATCTGCGTGTTTGTTTGTACGTCTGTGCAATGCATCATCTATATGTGACCGTGTGCAGGACTGTATGTATTCTTCTTCTATATGTGCGTGCCTGTGTGTTTGACTCAGCCTGTGTGTGTGTGTGTGTGTGTGTGTGTGTGTGTGCGTGTGTGCGCTATAGCAGTGTTTGTGTGTGCTTGTGGATGTCTGTGGGTCGTTCTCATCCAGAGCAAGTCGTGAAACCTAATTGCTTGCACATGTGGAGGATTTTCAAGTGTTTAGAATAAAGTTAGTTTCAAGAAGAAGCAAAAAAAAAAAAAAAATGTAAGGGTGGGGGGGGTGAGCTGTCTGCAGCTAGAGACAGCCAGCCTGAACCCCCTCCCTCTGCTGAAACCAATGCCTTTCTCTTTCTCTACTCACAGGAGTAAAGGTCAGAGGTCACGGGGGAAGATCTCTGTGATTGGACACAGGCCTGTTGTATCAAAAGTGGAGGACACAGTAAAGCTATAGTGTGTAATGTGACACCCCCCTGCATGTGATCAAAGTGATATCATAAATGAAAATAACATAACATCTACCTTGTAGTCGCTAAATGTATAAGCAAATACAAAGCAAATGAGGTTAAAAAAAAAAAAAAAAAGAAAAGTCTGGCATACCACCCAAACCTCGCCCTACCCCTCCTCTCACCCCTCGGTCCTTCTTAGGGGGGAGATAAAGTGTTCCAGAGACAGGGAACCAAGCACAATTCCAAAGATGTATCAGAGGGTAGAGATGGAAAAGTGCTTTTAATCTTGTGTAACCCTATAGGGCTCTAAATGGGAAGGGCTTCAGAGAAAGGATCCTTTAAAGAGGACATATAATCCTAATTAAAACACAGAACAGAACTACCACTTGATCTAAGGGGGGGGCTTTAGCTCCACCATCATCTAGTTCAGGATCTTTTATTGCTGTTGAAGCCACGCTAATGAAATAATGGTCACAGTCTAAAGAAGCAAATCAAGCGATCATTATTGCTATCCTACACCGCTCTGATGAATCCATGCACTTCATGCAAACCTGCGTTTGCAGCACGTGTACATGAAAACGACGACAATCTATCAGAAGGTCATAGCTGTGTAAGTAATCAGAAAATAGACTTTATCTCTTAGAGAATTCCTTTAACATTGCAGAAAATCTACTTTTATGTCCAGTGTGATTGGAACTAATGCAAAGTCATGTTAGCATACAGAACAACACCTGTTTACAGCTTTAATGAGGCAAACACCAAGATTAAGACCCGGCTGTTCGCTTCTTCATCTGATCTTCCCGTAACTTTCTCATTCTTTTTCTTTACAGTGGTGCGTGCCCCCCCCCCCACTGCCCCTGCTCACTCCAACTCCCCCACCCTCCCTCCCTCCCTTCCATTGATCAGGGTAATTGAGAACAGCCATGTCCCCCCCACTTCTCTGCCGTCCTCTCCCCCCGCCCCTCCCCAGCCTCATGAAAGCCCAGACATCTGGTCCGCATACACCCCGAGTCTTCATCCCCCAGTCACCTCCGAGCCCCTGTCCTTCTCGGGAATAACCAGACAGACTCCCAAGACATTTGAGCGGTTGAAGAACGAGAAGATGTAGAAGAAGAAGAAAAACTTAAACGCATAAATAAATTGAGAACACAACCAAAAAAAAGAGCAATAAAAGTGAAGCCATGCAAAACAAAGTTTTGTTCTATTGCAGAAACATTTGCTGAGGAGCAAAACATGCTGTATGATGTATAAATAACATGCAGTTTGTAATAGATTACTGATTTAACCTACAATAATTTGATATGTTTCATGAGGCATTCAGATTTTTATCCCGTTCTTAATGGTAATGGGGTGCTCTTTACCTCTTCTTCATAGCGCGGATTGGGAAACTCCCTATGAAAGGTGACTGTGAGGTCTGATTCTCCAGCAGTAGGATCATTAGCCTTTATGCATATAATATGGGCATAAAGGCGATGGCATTAGGTATTATGGTACTATAAAGAATATGTGAAAATATATTACGCGCCCTGTATTGCCTTTATGTCAGGAAATGTGTTTCCTTTCCTGTCTGCAATGGAAGACGGGATGATAGAAATGGAAGTCTGGTATTTTAAGTTTTATGTATATGTGCATGTTTGTGTGTGCGTGCTGTCTGTGCGTGTGTGTGTGTTCATCCAGCAGCATCAGCGGCGGTGTAAGTTACGTGTTACAGATAGAGATCAGGCAGGGACAGATTTAATTAACAGATATCTCGCCTTAATGTAGATTCTTTTGGCTCCCTCAGATACATCCCCTTGTGCTTATCCAACCAGAAATAACTTATCTTGGCTCTGCACTAGTCGTAATGTATTTCGTACAGCGTTTAAGGGAACAGGGGTTTCGGCGGAGGGACTACACCTTCATGTTTACTCACAGCAAACAGGAGTCGATGAGATTAGCGCTCAGAGAATTGTCGCTAATATCCGCAGTATGTATTACACTCACATACATTCTCTGTTCTGTGCAGCTTTCAACACATTGTCTTTGAGAGCTGTGTGTGTGTGCATGCCTGTGTGTATTAATTTGCTCGCCATAAACTAAAGCTAATAGAGATTTGCCCTTTTAACTATCTCTCAAGGTGACCAGATTACTGACATCAATTAAAGCAGGTCCTGTTGGCTGGATGCCCAAAGCACACGCTCACCCTCAGAGAAAAAGAAGGGATCATCATCCAGTAAATCACCCAAGGAAAGGAGAGAAGGGGAGATGGAAAAGGAGGAGAAAAAGTGAGTGGAACTGGAAAAAGCAACACAGAGAAAAGGACTACAGTGTCTTCACAGGGGCTATTTGCCCTGCAGCAGATTACACACAGTGTTTCAACGATTACGATAAAGTAAATAATGAAATAAAGTTGAATGCTTATAGATTCTGCACATGGTTTCTACAGTAAGTACAGTCCTGGTTGCCGCAGCTCAATGATCTGGAAAAAGTCAGTGGGATGGAAGAAAGAGAGGAGAAATTAAAGAGAAGTAAGTGGGAGTTTAAAGAAGAGGAGGTCAGCGGCGGTTTTCCCTTTTTACTGAACTGACAAAATCCTGATGCAATTATTAACACAAGCTTCAGTGCAACAAATGTTTGTTTTTGTTTACACAACAGCATAATTCCTTACACCATACTGTTACACACTGTTTATTTGTTGGCATGTGGACAAAGTGTGTGTGTATGTTTAAGTGCATGCGTGTGTGTGTGTGTGTGTGTGTGTGTGTGTGTGTGTGTCCATACATATGGTTACAATTCACATCAGTGTTTGTGTGCACATGCATATGTTTGTTTGTTTGTAACAGTTTGTATGTTTTGAGTGCGTGTGCGTCTTTATTTTTGTGCACGGAATAGCGTGTGTGAATTAATACGTGCACGTGTGTGTGTCTCCCCCAGGTAATCGTCCATTAACACTTTACACTGATAGTCGCATGCTAAAGTTGCATTAGTGTGAGTCAGACTCTCATATCTAAGTCCGCCGGCAGGCAGCCCACTCCACTCATACTTAACCTTGTGGATTCAAAGTAATACACATCATTAAAGAGGAATGTGAGGGCCTGTGGCTTGGTGGCTTGCTCAAGAGAGAGATCCACAAGTCGAGCTCCCGTATTTACCCCGAGTCTCTTCTTTTACAGTGTTTCCCATTTGGCCTCTGGTGAACGGTTACTTGAAACCAAATCAGTGGCAAGTTTGCGGTGAATTCATTCTGCAGGTGATGCAACATCAACACCTTTGTGTGGGTGGGATAACTGATAGTAATCAGTCCCTTATGGGCATGCGGAGTGCTACATGCAGCTATTGCTGCAAACATGGACGCTGTAGGGCTGTAACACTTTCATTCATCGAACGTATCAAGGTTAAACGCTGTTGTGAGAGGCATGTCGTTCTGTGAAAGACAGCTGAATTCCAGTGGTATCTCAAGCATTAAAATCTGCACGCATGCCCCGCATGTGTGCACCAATTGATTAATTGAAAGGTGCAGCTCATTTAAACACGCACACACACAAACACACGCACACACACAATGAGTCCGTCATTAAAAGGACTAAAATACAATCCAATGACACATAGCACTCTGTTTAAAAGCATACTTTGAGGGGGGATGAGGAACTTTAATTAACCTGTGTTGCAGATAGGAGGGACGGAGCAGTTATCCGGTGGCCTCTGGCATGCTGCCTGTCCAGCCCTGAGAGGTGAAATATACTCTTATGGATCTGAAGTCAGCGCCATGCAATATTCTCTCCCTTCACATACACATTAACCTTGCAGGTGTGAACACGGACAAAGATTGGGACAGATGATAGAGAGAAGGGATACAAGAGATAAGGCGGCAGGCTGAGGGAGGGGAGGGGAGAGAGAGGGGAGAGAAACTGGCCAGCACAGTCAGCAATTCTATCAAGAGCCCAACAAACAGACTGTGATTTCTCTCACTGGAGTTTTCAACTACATTTAATAATGTTGTTGTTCTATTTCAAAACCAAAGGCTGTTTGATGATGCTGTGAACAAAAGGAAGAAAGAAAAAGTCAAGATTTAATTGATATTTTGAACAATTAAGAAGTTTCCCTTGCGTCACTGAAACTTCACCCCTAAACGTGTCACTTCATAATGCACCACCTGCCCCTGTGGCCTATCCTGTCTCCGTACCTCCCCCTTCCAACCCCCCCACCCTTGGGGTAGTGACTCTGTAGACCTTGGGTCCAGCTTTCCCAGACGGTGATTTAAAATAACAATTGCATGCATATCAGGTTTCAGGCCTCTGAAATACATGTGAGATGAGGTAATGTGATCAGTGCAGAGAGCCATCCAAACCTCCCTTTACTCTCTCCCTTTGTGCATGTGCATGCATGTGTGCACGTGTGCGTGTCTTAACTATCCGTCTTTTCATGTTTCAAGCTAAAGGTTAGCAAGAATTTATCTGTGTGACATAGCAGAGTCGACACGTGCCTTTGTTTTCTATTTATTTTACATGTACAGTGTGGTGGTGGAAGAATAAATACACATAACTTTAAAGGGAGCAAATCTCCGTCATATTGGACATTGTGTCAAGCATGAGAGCTTAGTGCCTGTTTTCAATTAGATCCCAAGTTAAAACGGCATTAAACTCTTACATGGTTTCATTGAGTCAAAATTACAACTCAATTAATACCCCATAAAATGGTCACAGAGTTAACGATTGAGCAAAGAGACAGAGCCATAACGTTACCCATAACATTAAAATCAGAAGTCGGGGTTGCAGTGCCTCACTGCACATGGAGAGACATAGGACGCTTGTCGACCCAGTAAGTGCCAGTGAGTAAACACTAATAATAGCTTCCATAAAGCCACTCATATGGCACTGTGGGCCAGGCCTACGGGGACCATTAAAAATGCTGTGGCTCAGGGCATCCCTCGCAAGATCCCTGCAGAAGTGTTGTGGTTTTGCGTGACACTGGTGGATGGCAGCGCTGCGAGGTGATAAGAGCAACTCGTGGAAACAAAGAGCCAGAGGGACAGATACGACAAGCAATTAGAGGGGAGAATAAAAGCAGCCATTATGCAGGAAAAGAAACTACAGGTGAACGCTCTGCGGTGATGGAGCGGCACTCTGATTAGCAGTAATACCAGGAGAACGGGTTTTCTGATTAGCAGAGGCCACAGCTAAGCATGGCATTTCCATTCTTTGCGATGATTTGTGGACTTCTCAACCAGCTCTGCATGAAGCGCTAACAAACTAGCTGAATACAGTACATAAATAACATATTAGAGAAGCAAGAAAAGAGCAGGAAGTTATGTGGAGAAGTAAAGACGCACAGGCAGGCTCATATCTTATGCTCTGTGCTGTGCAGGAAGCTTTTGGTTGGTCCGCTGCCGACCCTTCAGTCTAGCTCTCTGTAATTCCCTTCCCTCATCTTTAAAATCCAACCCCCTCCCTGCATGGCTTTAATAAACACACTCCTGGTTTAATCTCACAGTAACACGTTCATCTCGCTGCTGAGACAGTACCGAAATCACTCACTCCTATCCTCCCCCACGTGCCCCCTCTATTCTCCGGGCCGCTTCCCTCCCGTGACAGCTACCTTTCAATCGGGTAATCATTGGTTAAGTAGCCATTTTCCATTTCTTTCCCCCCTATTGAAGGCTGGCCATGTAGAAAAGGCAGGGCCTTGTAGGTATGGCTGCTAATGGGGCGGCAGACAAGGCCTCCCCATTCTGTCAGGGGGAGCTGAGAAGGAGAGCCTCTTATCAGCAAGCCACAGCCACCATTCCTCACCAAATTGGCTTCTCCCCCATTCTCCCACTCTCCCTTTCTACTTGCCACCATTCCCACCTGCTTATCCATAGCTCCTACCCGCCCTTATAACTTTTAATAGAACTGAAGAAATCAAAGGTAGCGTTTTTCAGCCGTCCAGATCATTGCACCGCATGAGGAATGATGACAGGTTACTTCACTTACTTCACAGGTTGCTCAAAGTGCAATCTGGTGTACTGGAGAATGATCCAGAGTCAAACCTTCATTCTGAGAACCGTGAAAAAAACAGGAAGAACCTTTATTCTGTAATTTTCCACCGTCCTTTTTCTGTTTCTCATTTTTAATTTTTCCCCATTTTTCTCCCCCTCTCTCATTCCAACTGCTAAGTGAAAACACTTCTGCCATAATGTGCAATCGACCATTACACATGGCTCCCTTTTTCTCAGTATTTTCCCAAATATTCCTACACATTCCCTTTTATCCCTGGATGTGCGCAATTAAAGTGCAATCTCCTCTCCTGCTCTCCCCTCAGTCCCATATGTTGTTGAGTGGTGAAGCTGTTGAGAAAGAGAAGTGTTAACCTCCTCTCCAAACCGCAGGCAGAAGGGCTGCATTCCTCCCTGAGTACTCAGCGTGCTGTTTATCTGCATCCATGCACTCTGTTACCATGGCAACCCCAACCAAATACACTGGCCTGTTCAACTCTGTTTAATTTTTTCCTCCCTTTTTTGATTTCATCACTGGGCTCCCATGCTCACTCTCACTAAGATAAACAGAGATGGAGCCCGTACTCAGCCAAACCTGCGCGAGTTTATTTTGAGTCTCCGCCCGGTTCGGTCCATGACGCTGTTTCGCCATCCCTCTCACTTTTCACAGCTTGAAAATTGGAAAATGCTCAGCGTTTGTGAGGCAGAGGAGACTGGAGCTGTGGTTTGAGTTGGCTCGGCTCATCTGAGACATAACGCCCCAAATAGTTTCAGAGCAGCGTGTTCGTTGCATGGCTTACGACATGTCAAATTCAGAGATGAGACTCGTCTAAAAAAGTGTGGCCTCTGGGAGCAGTGAAGATTCATTATTTATCTGTTTACACACTGTCACCACCACCCGAAATAAACAAATTTTATCACTCTCTTTCATAAACAGAGCGCGCGCACACACACACACACACACACACACACACACCTACCCGATATTCATATTCAGGAAATCAGGGGATGCCAGTGAGATGAGCCCTAAAACTCACATTAACGGACCAGCCTGTAAGACGACACTTTGTTCTCTTAATTAGCACTTCTTCTCCTTCATTCAGCCGGCGTTCCAATGGTTGACTATTCCTTTATTAGGCAGGATTCCATCTCCAGCTTTCCAATAGGCACTTAACTCCTGCCTAATAGAGGATTTTCCCACACTTCCTCTGACAAGCCATTCAACTGAGAAGAGTTAATTTGTTTCTAATGCTTGGCTAATGGAGGATCCTGATGGCAGGAATTGAGCGCTGGATTTTTTGGGATTGACTTCCTCGCCACATCCTCGTATAAAATGAAGTCTATAAGATGAGGAGAGGATTTTTTTTTTTCTACTATAAACCACAGAGTTGCGGCGAGAATCAGTTTACGTCGAGGTCTTAGGACCGAAAGAGGGGGCAGAATGGAAATGAAACACTTTAGGCTAAGTTACACTCTACTTCACATGGAGCTGAATTGAGTGTTGAGCCCTTACAGTCTAATCAGAAGACACAATTTTGCACCCAGAGAGGACCTCGCTCTTGCAGCGGTGCATTCAATGTTGCTTTTAATTATTCTTTTTTTCCCTCACAGTGGATGTCAGAGGGGGGCTCTTTGGGACTATCTCAGCCCTGCAGTGGCCAGTCAGTTAGCGCGTGAGTGACAGCCTGTGGCACTATCAGCTGTCCTGCTGCACAGCAGGAGTGTCAGGGAGAGAGAGCTGGGGGTGAGGGTGAGGACGAAAGCAGAGCCATGCCAGGCGAAGGGGATGCGGCTCACCGAGGGCTATCTGGAAATAGCACTGTGGCCCAAATATGGCTCCTCTAATCAATCTAATTCCGTCTGCAAGCTCTGGCCTTCTCTCTCTCAGACGTTTCACTGCGTCAAGATAACCTTATCTTAACCTGCCACATCCTTTACAATTAGCGCTCCCTCTATGGACACACAGAATAGAGCAAACACACACACACACATACACATGGATGCATGGTCTCATGTTTGCACACACACAAATTTTACACCGGCCACATGAATGCAGTGGAAACAGCTGTAGCAGCCTTCTAATCATCTCAACTGCTTTAAATTTAGGCTATATTTTACAGAAGCTTTATGTGAAAAGGTTAAAAAAAAAAAAAGCTATTTACAACCCAGACAAACCACATTAGTCATCGCCACAGTTTCATATCTCCGCTAATGTCCGTGGCAGTTGTCAAACATTTAGCCTGACGTGGGAGAAGGAGTGCATCCGCTGGGATGGTGCGTGACAATAGCGTGACAATGCGAGTGTTGCATCGTAGAGAAAGTTCTGCTCCGCTCGGCTCATACTTCACACCTGCGTTCTGGAAGAGCGAGCAAGCAGAAGTGGAGCATCCCACGCAAGTGACAGATGATCATCAGAGCATTTTGGCGTGGCTAGCATGGGGGAGGGAAGGGCGGGTGGTTGGTTGGGTGGGTGGTTGGGGGGGCTTTAAACCGCCTTGGGCTCTGTCATGTCATCTCACATAGGTGGGGGTGGAAGGGCATGAAGATGAGACTTTAATGAGCTAGCCCTCAACATGAGGACACTCAGCACACCTGATCAGCGACTGATTGCCATGGGAATGGTCCGTTCCCCAGCCCACGGGGACGCAAAGCAGAGACCGCAAACCCTGATGGATCAAAGAGAATCTGCCAGGAACGAATATGTTTATGCTTGTGCGCATTAGCATAAGCGAAGGGAAGGGATTTCACTCGTGTAATGATCAAGTATTCGGTCGCTGCCTGTCTTTTGTTCCGTTTTAAATTTGTTATCCTGACCAATCTGTGAAAACATCTCTGCAGAAGATTAATCTCAGCAAGGTCAAGCTAACAAAGACTTTACCTCTTCCCTGTTTTCTCCTGCCTCTGATAACTCTTAGGATTTCAAATACCTCCTCTGCTGCCATCCACGGAGTCAGGGACACAAGCTGGCTATTGATCGGCTGTGTCGCTGTTTTACGTCTGTGCATTCAGCGTGTGTTTGCGTCTCTGCCAAGAAGAAAATGTGCGCGTGTGCGCCTGTGTGCTCCCACTGCTTTGTTTGTGTGTGCTGAATCAAGATGGGCGCGCACGCGCTAGCGCACGCACGCCAGTGGTGACTTGTCAGGGTAATTAGGACTAGTAATGAGATGTGGTGGGTGGAGTTCGTTTACCTCACCGACGCTGATGACCAATGCCCTTGAAGTCCATCAGGGGGATGAAGGTAGAGAGATAGGACCTGATCACCACGCAGCCAGTCACACAGAAAACACAGCAACAATGCCACCTCACACAGAGCATAGAGAAGAGAAGCTGTCTGTTTTATCTTTACTCCAATAAATAATAAAAAGGAAGTGATTAATTACATCCTGTTCACAACTAACAATAAATACAGTTCTTGCGTATCGCTTTTGTACTGAAACGCTGATAATTCCTGCCTGTTTTCCATTAAAACTGTGACATGATTTAATAAAACAACACCTCTGGAATCATATCTAATGCAGGGGGCAGATCATTTGGAGACTCTTTATAGTAGCACTGAGAACATTTAACCCAAAGCAGCTCGCCCCTCATTTGATACCACACACACACAAAAAAGATTAAAATAATTGATCAATTTACTCAGGGGCCAAACTGATCAATGAGATACATTATTAAAAGAAGGCTATTGATCAGGATGGAGGCACGCTGAGTAAAATGTTTACTGCAGCAGAGAGGCCGGGATCAATTGTGCTGCCAATGCAGTTGAATAGAGCCCCGTATGGATCAATGTGTGATGGAGCAATAGGGCTTATGGATCTGCCCAGTGTCCACTGTCTCTTTGTAGCAGGCAGAGAATGAAAGAATGAAAGCCTGAGATGCGGCGGAGATCAAGACGGAGGTACGACAGGCTCTGCCATCTTTGTTACCATAACAGAGCGTTTCAGGGCAAAGAATGGATTCAACGGGGAGCCGGCCCCCTTGAGTTTCATTGTGTATGTGCCGACTATATTCGCATTATGGAGATTTGCGTCACGTTTTTAGTCACTGACATTCCTATTGATGTTGATATCTAAAAGTTAGTGCTTTTACAACAAACAATGAACAATTTCAGAATCGGCTAACGTCTGAAGATGATTAAGCCTCTCGGGCTACGGCCCGGCGTTTGAGGGCTTCCGGAGTAGCCAGCGGATATCCGGGCCGAGAGTTCCTCCGCCGTGTGCCGCTCATTGTTTACAGTCTGATTAGCAACTTGACTGTCAAACCCAAACTGTGTATGAATACAGATTTTTTTAAAAAGAAAAATAAAAGAGTACATTTTTAAAAAGCTAATAAAAAGTGAAATCGTCATCAGATGATAGCTGATGAGTTCTAAATAGCATGGCGGCCAATGTGTTCCACCTCTTTTGCTCTCCATGTGGACTGTTTGCCAGCATGCAACCTGCTCAAAGATGATCAATCCTTCTCGGACTACAAACTGAAAGCAACCTCGTCCCCTGCCTCCAGATTCTGCGTTCATATGCAGATATCTGTTCATAGAGATTAGCTCATAAGCAACACTATTTGTAGGGCAACAGATTACTTCATCTGTCTCACAATGTGCATTTTGCTCATTGTGTGTCTTGCCTCTGCCACAACATACTGTAGCTTGATATTGTGACGCTGTTTTGGCAGCGAACTCGACCAGCATGTACATGCAACATTAGTGTGCAGGCTTTTCAAGTGAGTTGGCACTTCCAGTTGCATCACCGCTTCGCGATGAGGGAGCCTTCACGATAAAAAAGAAAAAGTGATTTCCTGTGTCAGTCAAGTTTCAAGTCTCTGCAAGTTGATCTCTGCAGTGAATGGCCTGCCTGGAGGGTGGGAAAATCCCACTCAGCAGTCTACAGCGATTGTATGCAAATGCTTGTAAAACATGCAAACACACCAGTTTGGACTTTTAAGGAAAGTTAGTTTCAGTAAGCTTCTTCATAAGCGTCTAAAAACAAATGATCACGAATCGATGAATATTCGTGTGTGCTTTGGTGGACATGAGACATAGCAAAATGTGAGGATGTGAGCTTATATATACCTGAATAAATGCATACATGCTGTATACATGAGCTAGCTCTGGCATGCGCGCTCGTCCATACGCGTGAATATGTGTGTGCACACAGTACACGTGTGTGTGCATGCGTGTGTGAATTTAGGGGCTATTGATTGTGGACAGGAACATTTTTAAAAAAGTCAACACAGACCACTACTCCACCATCAGTTCAAGGAGCTATTTTCCACACAAAAGAAAGCTTTGAGGAGAGAGAAGAGAAGGGCAGAGAAAAGAAACAGATTTTAAAATGTGCTCCAAAGAAAGGCAGACTCAAGGCTCCTCTCTTCCCTCCCTTCTTTCTAGCTCCTTTCTTTGCAGCTATAGAAAGGAACAGAATGATTGTGGGGTGCAGTCGGTGGGGGTGGGGGGGGCTGGGGGGGGTTACTGAATAGACCTCAACGCTTTTACAGATTTCCTCTCTCCCCACCATGGAGGACATCTGACCTTTGAGGAGGGAGGATGAGGGAGAGAGGGGGGAGACAGAGATAAAGAAGGAGGGGTAGTTGGGAGAGAGGGGAGGGAAATCATAATGAAAAGTGGTAATTCCTTAGAGAGGGAGTGAGAAAGAAATGTCTAAGGGCCAGTAATGAGATCGTCTGACTAGCGGGTTGCTATAGCAACCACCACAGTATTACTATACACTACACTGTATGAATGAGAGAAAGACCATCTATTGTTGCCACAAGTGGATGGGTCAGAGAGAAAAAGGAAGACTATGAGCATGAGGCGAGGAGAAGCGACTCAGTGTTAAACGGATGATACATTAAATGCCATTAAATGAATTCCATACGGGGGGAAAGGAGAAAAATTAATAGAGAAATATAAGAATACAATACAACTTTTTAGCAAGTAGAGACCACTGTAATGTACTGTAAGCTTTCTTAAATCAGTCAGTCACATTTAAGGGGTTGAGTGCCGGGAGCTCCACCTCCTGGAAGGTCCAGGTTGAAGACGCCGTCTGCGAGTCTTTGGCTCAGTGTCCGCAATCTCTAATTGGCCAGAGATGCAGGTGGGGGGAAGTTAACCCTGTGCAATTGGTTGGTTGGTTGGTAGGTCAGCGCTGGACTCCCCCAGCTCGGAGTTGAGCTGCAGATCTGATTACAGTAGTCTCTTTACAAAGCTTCCTTCCACCACCTGCTCCCACTCCACTCCTCCAGCCTCTGATAAACTATCATCACCGCAGATTGAGACAAATGATCTCCCTCTCCCTCGTAGTCCCACTGCCCAACTGTTTGTGCATGTGTCGGTGTGCATGTGTGTGTTCAAGAGAAGTGGAGAGTGAGAGGGGGGGAGGGAGATGGAGACAAGTATGAGCTCTCAAGAGAGGGAGTTTTACTTAGTGATTACAAAATGTTGCTGAAGTGGATTACATTTATGCCTATTTATGTGAGCCTGGGATAATTTGGATTCCTTTTTGAGAGCACAAAGATATCCGGGAATGCACCGTGCATTCCTGGATATCTTTGTGCTCGAGCTTGCAGATGAATTTTTCAGTCAAACTGGCCTTTTTGGGTCTGTACAGTGTAGTCGTGTGACACTGGCCCGTGGGTAACGAACGTTTCCTTCCTTGGAGGAAGTACTGGTTCATGTGAGCCCCGGAGACAGGAGGCGGTGTGGGTCAGCGATAATCATATTGAATGGACAATGCCGCAGATAGGTGTGGGCGAGCTAACACGCATGCCTGGTTTGACAGGGAGGGCCTGCAGGAACTGGCCGTGAATACACACTCACGCTACGGGGTCAACAACAAAACAAAACAGCCAGATAAGAAGCAGACATCCCACTTCCTTTCCTTTTTTTTCTGTTGGTTTGCGTGGCTATCATGGAAAAGGCACAAAGACATGGCATTTAGAAAAACTGAACAGACATCAAGCACCATTCCTGAGAGAGGGAGAGAGAAAGAGAGGGAGAGAGAGGTTAGGAAAAGGGTGAAAGCTCATCCTGCTCATGCTGAACAGATTAATATTCACATTAATGACTTTAAAGAACTGGTTTCTCTCTTACAGGAAAGAGAGATTGTTGTTTGGAGTAAGCCTTTGATCTCCTCTCTACACAGACAAACTACCTTAAACATGTCAAGTGGGAAGTCACACTCACCATATATGGGCTGAAATATAATAAGCCCTTTTTGGAAATATTGCATATGAGCATAACGTGTATTTACAGCATTAAGTCAACATCTGTGTGTATATTTAATGTTCTGAGTTTCCAAATTTTTCATCCAAAAGTGAGTTATTAGATGTTTGGATAATCAGTGCCAAAAAGACAATATTTCCACAAGAATGTTTTACACTGTTACTTGTGGTAGGAGACAGAGAGAGGTCAGTGGGGAAGGATGAAGGGAGGAGGAGGAAGGGTGGACCAGTCACTGACACTCACATCTGCACTCATACTTTTTTCTATTAGAAGCCAAGTTACATAATTATACAGTGCTGCTCACATGGTTTTAGGCAGCAGTGGAAGTCCTCAGGT
Organism: Chelmon rostratus; assembly: GCF_017976325.1. Taxonomy (NCBI): domain Eukaryota; kingdom Metazoa; phylum Chordata; class Actinopteri; order Chaetodontiformes; family Chaetodontidae; genus Chelmon; species Chelmon rostratus. The sequence continues at coordinate 25,349,275 of NC_055662.1, read as the reverse complement.
CTCTTACTTAAGTGAAAATAGAAATACCACAGCGTATATATACTCCAAGTAAAAGTCCTGCATTCAAAAATTTACTCAAGTAAAAACATCAACGTGCTACACACAAAATATGTTTAAAGCAGCAAAAGTAAAAGTAGTCATTATGCAGAATGAACTGTTTCAGATTAATGTATATCATCATTATTGTAGGAGACTTATCGGTGCATTGTTGCTGCTGCTAAAGGTGGAGCTGATTTTAATTACTTTATATGCTGCTGAGTCGCTTGTGAATTTCCCTCAGGGGATTAATAATTTCTTATCCTATCTTAATCTATATTAACACATCACAATTTATTTGGTAATTAATTTTGTATTAGAAAATAAATTATGAAAATTAATGTAGTGGAGTAAAGTATGTGGGAATCCTCAATTCAAGTACAAGTACCTCAAATTTGTTCTTAAGCACAGTAGTTGAGTAGCTTCTCTCCATCAGGGGCAACATTTGAATAGTGCTGCCCTGCATGTAAAGCTTAGTTTGAATCACATATACCCACTTCCTGTGGAGAAGAACAGAAACATAGTACCTGACTGTGACTTTAATCTTAAACAGTGATGCTACATCTCCCTCTGGTTAGATGAATGGAATGAATGAATTTCTCCAATCCTTGTAAAACTGTCCTTTAACTATCATTGAAAAAGCTCAATACGACAAATGCACCTAGTGCTGTAAATTTTTGAAAAAGGTGATATATTCTATTGAACTACTGGAGTTCACTGGTGACTCGTCTGCAGCCATGCTGGTTAACAATCATGATCATGTTTACACTAACAGAGCAGTACGATGGCACCTGGGACCCACCTGGGATTTTGTGCCTTTACTGTACAGAACCCAGTGCAGAGGAGAGGCATACTGCCATCATGGATTTACATTAATACAACCTGCCAACCAGGAGAAACATTTCTACAATCTTTCTAGATGTAATAACCAGCAGATTTCTGTGGTGTCCGACATGAGGAAGTGCATCAACACAGCAGCAAAGAAAGCAGTTAATCCACAGATCGTGTCAGATCGACATAATAAAAGTCAGAATTATGACTTTTATTACACGATTGCTACAGGAAAAGGTAAATAAACACCTTCTGCAGTTCATTCATGCTCCATTCAAAAGGCTCAGTGCATTATGTTGGAATGTCATCAGACAGCGTTGATGGTTTTAAATTCACAGTTTTGTCAGAACACCTAATGTAAATTTAAACACGGACCCCCCCAGGTGGAACGCTGTGAATGCAGAATCAACTTAAAGGAAGAAGATTTCTTACTCAACAGGCAGGTGGCAAAACCACTGAAGAATAGTCCCAAAGCTGCAAAACTAAAATACTGAGGACGGAGGAGGACGGGGGAGGACGGAGGGGGCGAAACGAGTGAAGGGAGTGACAGTAACCAGTGGAAACACCAGACAGATGCCACGAGTCGGAAAAAAGTGGGATGGTTTGGGTAAAATACATTACATTTCCCACCCAGTGGAAGTGTTTGTCTTCCATGTCTCAGAAACTAAGAGGACATTTGGTGATGAAACCACTTTCGGACCCCTCGGACATGTGACATAACTTTGGAGCCAATGCTTTCACTCTTTAATGTTTAATGAAACGGGTAGCCGAGGCAACCTCAGGATGTTTTTTTCCCGAAAGCAGCGAGAAGGACATAAATGCCATTTCTATCTATACTCTTATCAGCACTGGACCGGAGGACACGGGCTGCCCTTCCTTGTCCCTGCGACTACAGCCTCTTTAAGGAATCTGGGGCCACCGCGCACCATTGTGCTGTCCTGCAGGAAGTTCGGTTCACTGCTCACTCCCAGCATTCACTGGGTTTCCTGTGTCAGGTTACCACGTCCTGTGTTTATTTTCTTTGGTTTTTGTCTGTATCCACCCTATAGGATTTTTCTAACATCCACCAAACCGTACAAAAGAGAGGATGGCACTATCTCAACGACTGGGAGGAGGTGTTCCACAGTGACGAATGCATCGTTATCTGTGCGGGGATACACTTCTCCCACCATGACGGATTCTGCCTTGTCTTACTGTGACCTGTCTTTTGGCGTAGCTTTAAATTCCCAAGTCTCTATCAGGTCTGCGGAAAAGAGTTTTTCCCCACCTAAACCAGAAAGAACCTCAATCAATTTCAAATTAAGCAGTCCATTCAATGGACATTGTCTTTGACAGATAAGCTTGTTACACCTTGAGAAAAGGCTAAAGGAAAGACTTTAAAACAATCTCTTCAAAGTAATTATTGCTCTGCTCAGAGTTTTTTTTTTCTTTCTACTCCTCTAAAACAAACAGCTTTGGAAAACTTAGCAGGGTGTGATTGATAGAGAGCATGAATGATGTATAAAGTCTATTTTGCCCGGATCGATACTGAATTTCATTAGGACACACCTTGCACGCTCTCACACACATACACCATCTTTACCGAGGACATTGCAGGGTTTTCACTGTTGCAAACCCTCCGCTGGATTTCCACCGGCGAGCACAGCGGTGGGTATGTGGGTACGTGCCTGTTATCATTCCATATCAGAGCGTCCAAACAAGGTGCTCCGTCGAACGCTGACTCTCACACTCCAAGTTGCCTTGATATGGTTAGACTTGCCACGTGCTTCCACGAAGAGTTCACCTGCATGCTAAGCACTGACCTCTCAACCGAAGCAACACAGCCCTTCTTCATTTACCCCTGTGAGATTCCCCCTGAGGACCGCTCACCTCTATTGTCCTTCCTCCCACTCCTCTGTATGCCCGCAGTGATGACCATACTGCTCCCGCATTCACATCCGACATCCACCCGGCCGACCGCCATCCACCTTGACAGGGGGGAGTGGAACCTGAAAAGACAGGGTGGGTGTATACATGATCATATATTGCGCCAGTCTTTTTGAAGTCTTAGATATACACGTCTAAATCTTTTCTCTCCAGATGAGCAGAAAGTGTTAAACAAGAGAGAGACTAAACAAGTATGGTGGAGAAAAAAGCGGGGTCTGGAAATCATTTCCTACTCAGTGTTTATATACAGAGCCAGTGCTGGTCTTTAGATGGTGTTCAGACACGGCTCGGTGTTATGGGACTTCATACACCCTGGCCAGACACACCAGGGACAAAACTGGTGACAGATGAGGACATGAGAATAGACTCTTTTTTGACCCACTCAAATAGTTTTTGCTTTTTACAGAAACTGCATTTCTGTGCAATGGCTCATTTCCTCACAGCTTATCCCCGCAATACAGGACGGATAGAAGGATAGTCAATGCAAATCAGTGAGCTCAGCAAGAGAGAAAGCAACTCAGCGGTGCTTACTCTAAAATCTGTCCACACAAAAGTTTATCCATATAAAAAACACACAAGTACGAGCGTCGGAAAAAGTTCTTTTTTTAAAGGAAAAAAATTCATGCTCCAAGATCCAGCTCAGTAATCTCCTGCAATATTTGACACACATGTGCTGAAGAGTAAATATTACCATTTGGAGGGATCCACTCAACAAAGAATATCAAACAAATTCAGAAACAATCACACTCTACAAAGCCCCACATGGCTACACTGTGCGCAGCTAGCTGTGGATCTGTGAGCAGACAGCGCCTGAGCATGCATCACACTTGGCGTTTTACGACATAGGTCAATCACTGTGACCTCTGCAGGCTTGTATTTCATGGCAGCACTTGGTCAGTGGACCGTGAGGTGGTGGTGGTGGAGGGGGGTTTGGGATGTTACCGCTCAGGATCTCATCTCCACGAGTCCTAGGGGATGCCAAGCTAAAGCTTGTAATGAGAGGCTTTAACTTATTTTACTTCATATGTGGGTGTGGGTGTGCATGTGCATGGGTGGGGGGACTAGTGGTCCCCACTGTTGATAAATACTCTACCTATACGTGACACTTGCCATAAGGCCAGTTGAAAGAAAATTACGTTTTTCCTGCTCTATATATCCTACCACCTTGTTTGTGGTGGTACGTGACGAGCTGGCTGACCACAGGGACGGATGCAGCCGTTTCTTTAGGCAACGTGAATCTCATGCTCCCTTAATTCAGCTCTCGTTAGGCAGCGCTCCTCATTGAAACATGCTCTCTATCCAAGCAGTGAAGTGGTACCACGAATCAAGTTTATTTACCCAACATAGTTTGGTTACTATGGCTCAGTGCTCGTGTCGGCGTAAAAGTTTTCACACGTCTAACTGATCAGATAAAAATAGCCTCACTAAATTCACAGCTTCATAAGAAAAAGCACAGACACAGAGGGCAGAAATGCTGTAGGAGTCAGTAGAGAGCAGGCAAACGTGTCAGTGGAAGAAAGGTGCCACTGCCACAGCAGTACGCTCCACTTACAATCCTCCCACAATGCTCATTTGTTTCTGCCCGAGAGCAAAAGTCTTGCTCCAAACTCCATGACTCCAGTTGTTATTATATCACGTCTGTTAAGTAGATATGCACGGAGGCGTGGGTTTATACACGTCTACCCTTAGATCAGCTGCTCCGCTTGTGCTTTGTGTGCCCCCCCCCTCCCCACACCCCCCACCTCACCTCCCCGTTTTCTGGGAGTTACATTCCACGCATAAAATATGCAACCCAAAAGCCTGTGGGCCCCCTAAGAAATAAAGAGGACCGTTACCATGGCAACCCCGAACAACAGCAGCACACAACATCCCGCTGATGGACAGCACACTCCAGGAGGCCAGTGCACAGGTGCTATTTTCTTTCAAAACATAAAGAACGGGAGAAAAATCCGAACGTGCTAATGTTTTTAAATATAAAGAAAATTACCTTACCAAATGCTCATTTGTTTTCAGGGGCCTCTATGACTTTAGCAGCTCGGATGTCTTGTGTCCAGCGAACATTTGAGCTTCTTCAGGAAAAGAAATTACTATTTTTCTTATCGCTGCCTTCAAACATTCAGATGGTTTGTATTCAAAGCTGTAGTTTTGGCTGTACGAAAACTTATTGTCCTCTGTGCATATAAATTACTTAAAATGTGTTTCATTTACGTGTTGGGAAATCAGATTTGCCTGGAAATGCAATGCATGCAGGCAATTATTAGTCTGTTGATTATCCAGAGGAAACAAAAGCAGTATTAATGTGATATCTAAAAACTTTACAGGTAAAAACATCCGTTGGCAGACAGTGAGGGAAAATGTAGCAAGTGTCTGTGATGTGATAATAAAAGGAGATAAAAGCGCCAAAGGAAACATGTGAAAGATAAAGGGAGGCAGAGGGGGAGTGGGAGTCGTGCTTGAGGATGTGTTAGTGGCATGGAGCGTGGGTCCGGTTCCCACAAAACACTCGATCGGCCTAATTAAAAGAACCTTGGCATGATGGATTCTGAACAGTGGGGACTCAGGCCACGTGCCAAGTCTGCACTCACCTCCTCTCTCCCACACACATCCAGACACCGCCATCAGCCACAACAACACGAGGAATAAAAGAGAGAAAGCAAATTCTGGGCAAATTCTCAAGACGTTCTGCTTTGTGATCCAGCAAAAACAAGGCAGGAAACTGTATTTGAAGCACAGCAGAGGCTCCCGGTCAAAGATGTATCTGCTGTCACTGACCACTGGCTCTCCTGTCGGTTCCCCCAGTCTGAAAAGCGCATTCAGAGTCCCTTCGACAGACTATCCCGAGTGCTAAAGTGAGTCATCTTTGGCAACTCCTGGAAAGAAAACCAGTCCTTTGGAGCACTACTGTACATATGAATCAAACTTATGTATGTGGAAGGACTGCCAGGACTTAATGCATTGCACATTGCTGGAGCATGCAAACACATATGTACTGTATCCTAGCACACACACACACACGCATAGAGACACTGCACACACTCATACAAACAGCTACGCATGTTTGTTTAAGCATTTTTTCTTTTTTCTCCAAAATAGACACGCCAGTGTTGCTACAACAGTAGGACACAACCTACAAAACAACCTAATTCAGTAGAAGAGTATCATCTTACACGGGAAAAAATTCTATATTTTTATTGGGTAAGAAACTGGAAAGTATTAGAGAGTACTCTGGACTTCAACTTTTTTTCTGAATTCAAAGCGAGAATCTTGGTTTTATTATTTCAAATGATTAAAAAAAAAAATCACATTTCCCTTCCATGAGAAATTATACTAAACACTACGCATTGAAGAACTTTACTCTGGTAAACTATTGCAAGCCATAAGGCCGTGTTGTATCTCTGCTGCAGACACCATACATACATACGTGTGTATTTAAAGAATTAATTCTGATTAAAAGCTTTTATTTTGACAGAATTCAAATGCATGTGTTCATTCACAATTATCTTTTTTTTTTCAATCATAAATATTGCAAGTTCTGCAAAAAGAAAAGTTTCCAAACAGCTTCTGATGAGAAGTGCTTCAGTGGTGCACGGTCTACCTGTACTGTAAAATCTGACCGCATCATTGTAATTTGAATTGTAAGGCAGCGATGTGTACTGTACCTGCGCATGTCAACTCGCCCACAGCACCACCTGTCCATTTAAAGCCCTGTTCTTCTACCGTGCTACAGTGAGCAGACAGCAGAGGACGAGCAGGTAATGGGATTGCCACACCCTGTTTGGGTTCAACGCCACAGCAGCTCTCAGCTGTAGGACAGCACACTGGGATGTGTCTGGGGAGCATCACCTGGATGCTGGAATCGCTCAAGCTGCACAAGCTCATTGTTCAGCGCTGTCTCAATCTATGTAGCAAAGAAAAAAAATGAGGGGACATTGAAAAAAAAACGAAAAAAAGGTGTGTGTCTCAGCGCGTGTGCATGCTGGCATGTGTGCACAATTGCGCGTGCATACATGTGCCCAGGGGTGTCATGACGCGGCCTTTTTTCCCTGTGTCAACGCTCTGGATCTGCACCTTTGAGATAAAAGAGACGAGAGGAAGCCTCGTTGCTTTTTCAGCCACTAATCCTTCACATTAACTATTACTCTCCTTTCTCTCCTTAGTTTTCTCTATCTATAGAACACAGGTTGTGGCTGTTAACTTTTCAGTTTCCCCGCAGCCCCTGAAGACCCTCCAGAATTACCTATGCTCTAAGATTAGGAGGCTGTAATTCCTTTTGTTGTTGCGGCTGTAATGAATATCATAGGATGCTTATTTTGTGAGCATCGTGTCTGTATTTGAATGATGAGCATTTGCTCTGGGTGGCTTTTCCTCTTTTCAACCATGTGTGATTCTCTCCCTTATACCCCACCCTCCATGCGGTGATAAATCCAACACCTCCATGCTGCATCCAGCGTCGTTCTGCCCTCCCTCCCACCTTAACTAAAAAAAGAAAACTTTTCCATCTTCCAAATCCCTTCATCCATGGCCTACAGGTTATCTCCCCCTACTCTAGACATAATCCTGGCCCCTCTGGCAGAGAAAAAGAGACAGAAAGAGAGAGAGAATGTAGAGAAAGGACCATATAGAGACAGAAACAGAAAGAGACACACGGGGGGGTTCAGACAGAGAGAGAGGGAGAGGTAGAACAGGGAGGAAACACAGAGAGAGGTAAAGATACAGAGAGAAAGAAGAAGTATGGAGACAAACAGCAATGCTGTTAAGTCAGTGGAGCAACAAGAAAACGTAAACACGTTCCCTTCTCCAACGGCCTTTAGCAGAGGGGGGAGCAGACCTGTCAACGATTGTTAACACATGTGTCCAGGCTTCCTCTAGGCCGTTTACTTGGAGACTGAAGGAGGCTCAGCACCAAAGATTTATGGCTCCCGGGGAAGAAAAGGAAGTGTGTTATTGATAAGTTGCAAAGAGAAGGTGAGGGCGCCCACTGCAGTAATTAGAGGATGAACTTGCAGCCCATTGATTGAATGGAGTCCTGCACAGACACCAGAGCCACATCATACAGCACCACAGTCACAGTCTGACCTCACTGTGGACAGGTGACCTCACCTCTGGGCTGAAGAGGTGTGTTGTCATAGCTAAGGATGTGTGTAAGTGCTGATTTGGTCAACAAATCAGCCTCTACAGCTGGTGTTGCATCAGAACTCAGCAAAATATGAATCAGTGATGAGCAGCCGGGCTCAAATCTGTCTTTGAGCATGCTTTAGTGTTTGTGTGTGTGTGTGTGTGTGTGTGTGTGTGCATGCGCAGTGTGTCACACTGTGTGCATGTGGGTGGAGGGGAGGAAGAGTGCTGCTTCTGTTAAAGCCTAGTATTATCCCAGCATTCACCAGTGTTTCCAGTGACCACAGGCTTGGAGGCTGGCCCAGTCCTTCTAGACACTGCTTAGCAATGGGACCCACCATTGTTTGATTTGGCTGCATATTCCAGTGTTTTCAGCGTTGCCTAAAAGAGGAGGGGTCAGTGGAAGCACTGAAGAAGTCTGGGCTGGAAGGAGGAGGAGAAGCGAGGCTACAGTCGGCCTTCTTCCCATTCCCCAGCTTTCCTAGAACTTAGGAAAAAACAACAGATGCAGGGGCTGAGTTCAAGTTCTGTTTCTTTCATTTTTTCCCCCCCTCCATTTGGTACCAACAATAATTCTCAGCTTGTTTCAGTCGGCTGTTGCAGCACTTTTACTTCATCAAGATGACTGAGATGGTGATAGGTATCTTTAATCAAGGCAAAGTACGTTAAATACATTCCAGAGTGTAGGCAGTCATTGGGTCGTGCCATTTTGCACAGTCCACACACGTTTGGCTGCTGCTTTCTTCAGTGTTCTTTCTGTCTTTGTGTTTGAAATTTGTGCATGAAAATATGTGCATGTGTCACTAATATTACTCATTTGGGAATCTTTTCCCATATCTGCTTAGCTGATATTGTCAAAACAAGACTCACAAAAGACATTATTTATAGCCTAGATTACTATACCCTTCATGGTAGGTGTCATGCATAAAGGTAAAATGCTCCAGTGCCTGGAGAGTGTTCAGTGTGAGCAGTTCATCATAACTAACGCTGAGGAACTTCCAGGACACAAACCCACCTGAATCCTTTCCTTCCCCAGAGTCAACATTTTAACAGTGCAGAGCTCCCATGCGTAGCCAGGAGCTGGTCTGGAAATCTGAATCCCATCTCATTAATAGTAGATGCCCTCCATCCAGGGTTGGAGATGCCTGAATAATCCTCTCCTGGGTTTTTGTCATTCAAATGTATTCCACCCAGTGAGACACCTGTTCTGCAACTTGGGTCTCCATGAATTCGCCATGTGCTTTCCTCCTGGAGAGCCATGGAGACTCCTTTTCTCACTGAAGGACCCACAAAGCAGGCGAACTTTCTAAGGGCACCTAAACACACCTATATGTTAGTACAGACTGCCTCCTCCTCCTCCATCACAACCTGGAAGCATTTAGCATTCTGAGCAGCAACACCTCCAACAGGACAAAACCCGTGAATCCACTCTGACTATGAAATAGATTTCATTAACTGCAGTAACTAGAGTGTACTCCTCTTCCTCTTAGCAAACACACCAACCCCCCACTCTCTGCAGCTCCCTCTCGCATGCGCCTTACCCTCCTCTCCTGCCCAGGTGAGTGTTGTTCAAGCTGCAGCAGCAGTGGAATTACACAGGCAAGACGAAGAAAGCGCACAATTATCTTCAATATCTGTCAGACACATGACAGCAACACCCCCCCATCCACTTCCCACCCACTAACACACACACACACACACACACACAACCAAAGGAAAGTACAAAGAATGGGGGTGTGCTGCTCTTTTGATTGTTCAGAGGCATAGAAATTGTCTCTCTCTCTCTCTCCCTCTCTCTGCCTCTGTCTCTCCCTCTCTCTCTCCTACCCCCTCTTTCTCCGTGCCTTTTTCTGCTCATTACCCACCACATTTGCATGCCGGCTGCCAAAGAGCAGGCAACGATGGGGAGGGAAATAAAATAAAAGGATTAGAACAATGGTAATCACTGCTGCTGCGTGCATGTGTGCATGTGTGTGTGTGTGTGTGTGTGTGTGCGTGCGTGCGTTTGTATATGCACACATGCATGCAAGTGTGACAGAAAGTGAAGAACAGAAAAAGCATTCAATACAAATTCATCTTAGACAGCATCTTAAAGAGCGATCGAGAGAAGAAGATGAAAGGAGGCAGGTGTAATTAAAATCTGGGGTCAACCCTTCTTTTTGTGTCAAAACAACTCCAACATGCATTATTTCCTCTGACTCAAAAAACGAGGAAAATTGTACATTAGATGCGCCGCTTCAATCTGAAAATGAAACGACAAAATCATTCACATGGAAACATGTGAATGACTAACATGTGCATCTAACCTTTCAATGTATGTGTGAAGTGCAGAAAAAGTTTCAGTTTTGAGCCTAATTAGGAAAGAACTGCTTCTGAGCTTCCCAGAACTAAACTAAGAAAGTGTACTGAGTTATAATAATTTCCAACTTTTCAGTATGTCCTTCGGGTCGATACCTTCCAGAGTTGCCAACCAATGCCCTCTGGGTAGACAGGCTCCATAACTGACATGAGCTCAAGCATGCAGACAAGACCTAATAGAGCTGGGCCATATCAGCAGGTCTGGAGGGGGGTGAGGACTGGCCATATCGCAGCCCTGGGTAAGACCTGCAGGAAAGACTCTTTCAGAGCGGGGAAGGTCGATGAAAGACCCCCATGTGCCACAGAATGGATTATGTCTCCTACCCTCTCAGGGCACTGATAACCACATCAGCTTGAAGGACCCCCTTAGGGCCAGCGCAGGTGAGGCTAGCTATCTCTCTCACTTACAATCATGAATCCTTGATGCATTAACTGTGTTTCAGATGCATGTAAATGTGGAGCGGCTCGAGCGAAAGTGAACAGATGGGGATAAAGGATGGAATGTGTTAGTGTGGAGGAAGTGGAAACAGGAGACCAATCAGCAGAAGCACAACAAAGCTAGGGAATGCTAACCTTTGAAGGACTAGCAGTTTGAAAGAGGAGGGTGAGTGGGGATCTGTGATAATAGCGCGCACTTGATCACACCATTACCTCGAATTAGGGATAATTAGCCTCGGTAAACTGGGCACGAAACACGCCTATGATGTTGGGCCCAGAAGGCATGCTGTGGTACCTTTTACAGCCCGGTGGCTGATTTTGGGCACACACAACTGCTGCTCACAGCACGGCGAGGAAGCGATAAAGAGACTGGGCCCGGCTGGCTGGTAGCAAACTGGGAGTAATTATCAAAGAGAGCTTATAATCAAACATCCGAATCGCAAACACGGACTATAAAACCCCTTTGGCTTACATCCAGGAGTCGTTTTATCCAATTAGGTAAATGGCTGTAATGTGGGGGATTGAGGTGGAGGTGAGGGGAGGGGGCTGCGGCAATAAACGAATGGGGCTCCACCATCATGCATTGCAGGGGATATTTGTCAATATTTTTCTCTTTCAGTTATTATCCCCTTGTTTTCCATTGAAATAGCCCCATAATCAGACAACTGAAAACCTGTTTGTTAGGTGCAAATTTTAGTCTCTTCAAATCTGGCTGCTGCGCTGTCGGACAGCAACAAAAGCTTTTGGCAGAGTTTTCCCATTACAATTAGCATTCGCTGTATCTGCATTTAATTATCAAATGTTACAATAGAGAAAAAAGTAAATCAAAGGTGTTGTTTACTTTGGAGAAAAGCTTTGGCTCTGCACAAAACAGGATAACACCTGATCGAGACCTGCGAACCAGCGAGCAGATGCTGGATGATCCGAGCAGCCGCATGATCCACAGCTGCTCTTATTCTCCTTAAATACCGTATGTACATACAAATCACCGTCAGCCATTAAATAGCTGAGAAGTGAGAGATAAACCAGTGACTTCAGCTTTCATTCTGAAAAGTCCCGGTGGTTTTGATGTACCACAACCCTTGTCATTGCCTTTAAAGATCAGCATTTAAACACTGCAAACGACAGCTCTCACTTTGAAGGGCTCTTGCCTCACTTACCTCTTCCCTGTGTGAGTTAACTGGGAGCAGGATTGTTCAGTGGTGATGAAATCCAGATACAACCCAGTGTGTGTGTGCAACAACTCCCTACCTCCACCACACCAGAGAGGAATGTACCAGGCAGGGTAAAGAGAGGAAAGATGCTAAACTTGTGGCCTTCAGAGCTCCTAAAACCTGAAAGTCACATTCCACATCGTCCTGACACTTCATAGGCAGCTGGACAATCTGGGGTTCCCTTTCTGTGAGTGACAAGCTTTGCACTGTGGGCTGTTGCCATGCACTTGTTAACCCTGCTCTTCTTCCCTCCTGCCATTCAAGGCACGGCTCGCACTACAGCAATACTATGTTAAGATCTATGCAAATAGCAATTTCAGACACCACAAGCAAGAGCGGGATATTTATGGAGAAGTTGCAGAGGCGCACTGAAAAACATGTGTGGTTAACTGGCTGACATCATGACAGCGATCTGAAAGGGCAGCACAAGTGTGGGGAAGTCTCATTTTAACAATAAAACAGAGAAGAGAGAATCATTCCAAAATCTGATAAAACTAATATCCAAAAATGTTCCTTTATTTGCAAGATTTTTGTGTTTTTAAGGGATTGCCACTCGAACATATTCTTAATCTTCTTTTAATAAATTATTTCCATCATTCAGTTCACAAAATGAGTCACAATAAACACTGATGTGTTCTGATGTGTTTAAATAAAAATGAGTCCTGTATCTACCTGACAGAAACAAAAACACACAAAGAAAAAATCTAATCAAATATGCGTCCATAAATAACTCCCTAAAATACATTTAACCCGAAGTAAGCATGATGCTGGCAGGTTTCTGTTACATATCACCGAAACCGTCGATTATGCATGAAAGTAATGATATGTAACCACCCACCCCAGGGATAAAAACAGACTGAGAAGCATTCTGCTGAACACAGGTGAGCAGTAACAAGAGAGCTCACGCAGGTGTGTCTGTTATTGTCTCGATGCATTTTTTTAACCGTACATAAGCGTGTGTGCATGTGTGTGTCTACACATGCTGGTGTGTCAGAATGCTTGCATGCACGTGTGTGTGTGTGTGTGTGCTTTTGTCAGGGAGTGAGGCAGACACTGACTCCTCCAGATGCGAACACCTACGCTGCACTCAGCCTCCAACTCCTCCACTAATAAACTCCAATATTAGTTACAGCCTCTAAACTCAGGAATGTGGCGGTTTAACTCTTTCCTGTCCGCACAGGCTGCACTCGGCAGCCCTCCCAGCCCAGGGCTTGCCAGCAGACTCAGTCAGGCATGAGATGCTGGCTGTGCGTGCATGTACGGGGCATGTCCTACATGAGCAGACACATACAGGGCTGCTCGATAGTGAGGTGGCCTCTATCCCCCTGGGCCTTAAGAGGAAAACACAAGAGCAACAGGGATGGTGTTTCCTGTAAACACCTTAGTGTTACAGTGCAGGTGTTACGCAGGAGGAAGAGCAGCACATTAGTGTGTGTGTGCGTGTGTGTGGCTTGCTTTGAGGAAAATAAATGTTTTATTGAACATTACAGATGTTTGAATCTATGAGACTACAGCTATATGTCAAAATAATTTTCCCCTTGCTCTACTCTACTGTAAAGCTTTTAAAAATTAACACAGCAACACCCGTTCCTTTTTGGTCCCTCATACAGTAGTTTGCGGTCATCCAATCGCATCATCATTCTCCACCCTACATCATTTTGTCAGTTGATGAGGAGAAGAGACCCAAGTGTTGATTGATGTCATTTACTGCATAACCTCAGAATATTCAATCATTAGGCTCACTTCCCGCTTTAAAAGGAACCCAAATCCCGCCAAATGGATAGCAACACCGCTGCCTTTACTGGTGGTGTGTCTTTGGCATAGCTGTGGGTACAGAACACACAAAAAACATGCATTCATCATCCGTGCCATCACTCATAGGTTTGTGACGGGTTGTTTTCAGGCTTTGATTAGGGTTTACTGTGAGCCCCCGTCATCTCGGTGGAGCCACGCAGGAGCCACAAAATGCAATTTTGGTTGAAGAGGAGGACGCCTTGGTGGAGGTGGAGGAGGAGGAATAAGTGGCAGCCACCACAGCTGGCTGTGACGGGGCTGAGACACCTGTCAATCAAGCAAACACGCTCCAAAACATAGTTCTCTGTAAGCCCCAAAATGTTGTTAATGGAACAACTATTGTGAAAATCACTACCAAGCCACAAAAAGCAAGAACTATATTTGTATTTTTTGGAGTCAGCATAAGCATTAACCAACTATTAGAACTGCAACTTCATCCCTAAGTCATTTTGCATTATTCTTAATCATGTTTGTGTTTGCTTACACAAGAAAAACATATATGTATATGTACGCAAAAGAAACCTCCACAGGGCGACCACGCTTTTCTTTTTGTGCATGAGTGTGTGTCTGTGTGTGTAAGACACCCCCAAACAGGGGCTTTAGCGTCCTTAATGAGTCATTAATCCGCAGACGAGCCACGCAGGCAACAGATGCAGCCACAGACAACTTCTATGAGAACTGCATAGGTGGGAGGGTGAGGCTGGGCCTGGGAGGTGGTGGGGGTTTAGAAAATTTAGAAACAAATGAGAGAAAATTCATAAGGATTGGAGACTATATACGTCCTCTGGTTATATGCGGGAGAAACAGTTGACATTATCTGAAGATCCACAGACAACAGCAGCGCTTTGGGGAATTTGATCTGCAAAAGGTCAAACAGAAATTGCATATCACTTTTTTTCCCCGCGTGTATCATGCACATGTTTACACGCATGCATCTGTCTCTCTCAGAAGCGTGCAAGCGTATCAGAACAGATTTGTAAAAGCATGAAGCAAACCTTACCAGTGTGTGTGTACTTGGAGTTGCTAGAAAGTGAGGACCGGAGGCTTTAAAAAAAGAGAGTGAGGACATTTTGGTCAGTCTGTACAACTTTAAAGGGCCTTTAGAAGATTAAGATTTGGTTTTAAGGGTTAGAATTAGGTTCAGATTAGGGTTTGGGGTTAGGGTTAGGCATTTAATTGTGATGGTTCAGGCTAGCGTAAGGGGCTAGGGAAGGCATTATGTCAATGAAGGACAAGTTTATGTGTGTGTGTTTGTATGTGTGTGAGTGTGTAAAATGCCACCTCTGGTTGACATTCTCCAAATCAGCCAACTCCACCCTCAGGACCGGCAGAGGACGGATGCTCGCGGCACTTTTGCAGCAGAAACAGTCATGTTATGATTCAGCTCTCACTCCCTCAGAGGCGTCAGCCAATCTGTGGGTTGGTGGCAGTGTGAATGAGGACTGTCGCAACTCCCACTCCCACACTTAGAGACTGAAAATGTGTCTTTTGGATCACAAGTACGTGTGACTATTGAGGCTTGAGCTCTGCAGGAGAGTTTATCTCATGTGCCCCTAATGTGACAATGCAAACACATTTCCGAAAAACTTAATACTTGTAAACAAACAATGAAGTGATGCAGAGATGTAATAACATGTCTTAACTACCGTGGACATGTACAGAGGAGCATCGTTCTCAAATAGCCAATTTAATTTAAGTACCTTCTGTCTTTTACATTGGTAATCTTTCCTCTGTATTTACTGTTTATGCCACATGATTATCGAGACTCCAACATGCTGAAACATTACCGACATTGGGGGTTTCTGCTCTGTAACCGAGCCCATGCTTTAACCCAGCAAGTGAGGAAATAATGTCCCTAAAGAGATCAATGGAGTTTTGTTATTGTAATATCAGAAGTAGAATTGCTATAATTTAGGTAAACACTCCCATTTAGACTTTGTAGAGCTTGTTCATGCTCTAAGGAGCACAGTGAGCATGTATGTGAGGTTAGCGGGGCTATTTAGGTGTCAGGTGGATTGAATGTGTCCTTTGGAGCAGGCTAGCGGTGTTAAACTGCAGGGCTGCAGCAGGGCAAGCTGCAAGAGCATGACTGATCTATTGAGAGGAGCATCAGTGTGAATGCAGCCGTGCCTCCAATCAATATCGCCTTATTTGTTTGTGTGCACGCGAGTATTAAATTGTGTGTTGTCTCTTTGTCTCTCTTTCAAGTTGTGTAAGTTAGGGCCCTGCATTTAGGGAGCGACGGTGAAAGGCTGAGAGCAACGAGGGGTGGAATGGAGAGATAGTTGGCATTTCAATCCCACAGAGAGGCAAGCGAGGAGAGTATTCATAGAATGATCTCAGCCTCATTCACAAATACAAAAGCCACTTGCTCTTTCCTAGGTGACAAAGAGGCCAGCTCATTCTTTTGCATTTACCTGCTTTGCATCGGGCTCATATTCCTCTGGTTTTATTCAGTCGCTGATATCAAGTGGCCTCTCCTGTGCCTCTTGAAGACCGAGGCTTTGAATGAGGATGAGCAGTCAGGGTCCTGTAGCTGCTGCCAGGGGAGCTTTTAGTTGTTCATCTGATGGAGGGGACAACACGTCTTCATACCTAAATGACTGAATGGGTTGATTGCCAGTGACTCCCAAAATGACATATAGGATGAAAGTGACAACCTGGTTCAACGAAGGCGGACCTTCGTTGTACCAGACCCTCATCCTCATGTCGTTAATATTGGTCACAGTTTGCTACTTGGTTAGGTTTTGACAACAAAGGTGCTTGGTACCTTTAGGAAACCATCATAGGTGAATGTAGCGTAAGTTCATTATGTAATTAAGAACCACTCACTGTGAACTTGCGGTTTCATAGGGGACATGAATAGTGGTCTCCTGGGGGGAGGTCCTGTGTTTTTTGACCCATCCATCCATCCATCCCACCTCCCTCCAAATGCAGACTTCCTAGCTCTTTGTACTACGTTACCTGACTTCCTCCTTTGCTGCCGTCATAATTACAATGGCCACTTGAGGCGTCACAATAAATACAAACATGGGTCAAAATAATCTACTTGCATCTACTTCTAGTGAGGACAGGCTCCGGGAACCAAATCCACAGGATGAGTCCCAACAAACTGCCAAGAGTCACGACAGACAAGCTTAACTAAAGGTTTTCAGGCCACTCTTCAACCATAAATTGGATTAGCTCAAACACACACTACTTTGTAAAATTAATTTTTGCTGCAGTTCACTATTTTCTCTCATTTACTGTAACACAGACCCAGGGCTTCATTTTAGTCTTCTCAAATGTGGAGAACTTCAAGGGCTTGAATGAATCCTTCGCTTTTGCCCGAGGCCCATGTCTAACAGACGCTCATTCCTTGTAAGCAGCATGAATTCACTTGTTCAGATGAGGTAATTTAAAACAATGGTCTTTTCAAGGTTGCAGTACTTTTTCAATGAGGCTCTGCATCCCAAGGCAAACCTGATTATTGATAACAGAAATCTGATTTGTTGTATTGACTTTGTTATTACTTTGTCATGCAAGGATAATTGTATGAAAGATGAAAATAGGGAATTGGCTTATTCTAATCGTTCTGATAAGAGATTAACTTCACCCTATTTTATTTTAGAAAAACTGAATTTTTATATTATCTCAAAGCCTGAACTAGGTCTCTAAATAGAGGCATTACTACAGCTTTATCCAAACCAAACTACCAACAATCACTACTGAATCTTTAAATTAAACTTTTGGAGCTTTAGGAGTTTCTTAGTGTGAAATTTTTAATCAAAAAGTATAAATGAACTAGAACTTGAACCTCGGCGATGTCGCTGTATTTCCTTAGAGAGAATCTAAACACATGAAGCGTAGCATACTGCCAGCTGAACTGTAAGAAATAAATTCATGCTGCTTATACCGTCTGCACACAGAAAAAAAAAAAATCATAACGAACGCTTCTGTGCTCCACACACATAAACACACACTCATACCAGGAGGAGCGCTATTCCAGTCGATGTGCGACCCTGATGACAGCCCCATGATGAGAAAGGCTCAGTGCTGTAGAGCACATGACAGTCAAAGGTAGCGTCCTGTCAGTCAGTCAGTGTTACAGTGGGATGCCGGGGTGGGGAGATGGTAGTTGTTGAACTATGGAAAATCATGCTGAAACCTGAACCAGCCCCCCTGGAGAGCAGCACGCAGAAAAAAAAAAAAAAACAGGTGCCCTGCACATGATGTCAGTTTGGGGGGTGACAATCAACCCCGATCCTCCTCATCATGCAATGTCAGTTGGCTCATGAGCCAATACCCCCTCAGGAATAGCCATGTGTTGTTAGGTCACAGTGTTCTGATGAAATAACACCATCTTATCAACTCTATGAACTCCAGTCCCAGTTACAGTGGCTAACTTTTAAAAAACACTTTTAAAAAAAAGTAATTCCCTGTGTGTGCTGCTCCTGCAGCCTATTTTAGCATGCAACCAACAAGCGAGCTGAAATAAGAGAAAACAGCAGCACGGGAGGACAAGGCAGTCGACAATGTGTTGTCAGCCCCTCTGCTGCTTGCAGGTCTCTGATTGAGAAGACAGGTCAAAGGTCAGGGCTGGGCACACACAGAGGAGATCTCCCTGACCTGTGCACACATGGCCTCTCACCTCACCCACGTCACAGTAATACAAACAGCACACAACCTTACTGAAACATTTAGTGGCTATGAGAGAACTATTTCTGAGAATGATGAGGAGCATCTATTATTGGGGTGGCGGTTTGACCTTGCACCTGTTCGGACTGGCATTAATGGAATGGGGGGTAGCTGTTCATGTGAGCGCCTGGCTATGCAACCCTGTGCTTTTCCCTTTATATCCTTGCGTATTTCACATCAGTGCATCTTGACATTGTGTCCACTCATGTGATACATTGCGCTCATATATGCACGTGCAGGATTTTTGCGCATCCTTACTTGCATGTGTGGTCTTGTGAGAGAAATGTGTGTGGTGCTCCCCCATCGGTAAAGTTTCACCCCCCCCCCCACAGGGACAATGCAATCAGACGTCACCACAGGAACCTGATATAATGATCGCTGTGGAGTGTGCTAATTAACACTGAATAGAGCTCATAAGCACGGTCCCTTTGCCAACAAATCAGCCGACAGCACAGCACACGGGCGTTTGTCAATGAGCCGAGCAGAGGCAGGGTCACACACTCGGCACAAAATCCAGCTCGTTCCTAGGAAAGCGCAGTGGCACCTACAGACACATGTGCAGCACATTGAGAATACATGCTCCTTTATTATGGGTGTAAACAGCCTGACAAAGCACAAGACTTTGAGGGAATCGTGTCCTTATTCAAGTGCCCTTAAGCTGTTTTCCCTCCCGCTGCAGTAAACAGTATCATTATTTATATCACCATTGCCTATGAGGGAGTGTACATACACTGAGAAAGCAAAACACTAGCTGTTAGCGGCACACAAATTCAAACACACACTCATACACAACCGCTGGTCTCCTTTGAGATGTCAGCGATCTGCTCACGGTTTGGTGGAGCCATTGTTCAGAAGGGCTCATATTCTTTAACGGGGGGCCTTTTGTTGTTGTAAACAGCATGAATTTTTAATCCAGCCCAAGATTCTGGGCTGGTAATGAATGTGTCTCGGCAGCCAGCCTCTCTGGGGAGGGAGGCCCCTGGCTCCTGTTGCTAAGTTTCAGCAATGCCTGAGTTCTGGAGGAATCAGCCTGTTACGCCCCACCAATCTAGTACACACACACAAAAATATACATGTGCATGTGGGCACAGATATGTACACACAAATAGTCGCATATACGTAGGCAGTCGCCTTGGCACACGATCAAATTGTGCAAATATACAAAACACAGCTTTTAACATCACACACAGAGAACTTAAATATAACAAAAAGACAACACACTGAATGCTACATATGGTTTAGATGCTTGTTTAAATGAAAAAACATATGGACACACACACAGGGGCACAGATGCAAAATACACACACTCAGTCACACTCAGACACCCAGGCATTCACAGAAAGGCAGCAACATTTCTCAATTAACTCACTCCCTTTCTATTAAGTCTCTTCCTCTAGCCAAGCGGATTTGAGGAGTGGTTCCATGTTTTCCTTTTTCCAGCTTGCTTTTTCTCTCCTCAGAGGATCTATATATTCGATTCTGCAGCCAGAGGCTGTCACTCATTTTATTAGTCTAAAGCTTGCTCGCTCAATAGTGTCAATTCCAAGCCTCGGACATTGACCTAAAGGAGTTCCTCCTCAACACCCGGCCCCAAACCAACCACTTCCTCCACAGAAATTTTCCCCCATCAAGCACTTTGACCACCACCACCAACAGTAAAACATCCCAAAACCCCTCCCAAACACAGCTCCAGCCAGAGGAATAAGGTACTTATTTATCTGCATCTTCCACTGAAGTTGCTGACACTCCCAGATTGCACATAATGACTGTGTGCAAGCTTTGACAAAAGCATGCGCACAGTTAAAAGCTGAAGCTCTACAATGGAATTTCTCATTTATGCCCGACTCTGTTCCTGACACATTAACCAAATCTCGTCTCAGATTGTGGAGAGAAACAGTGGTTGTGTGATCTTGAGTCTGAAAATAGATCTGCTCCCATTGGAGCCTCTCCTGTCATAGAGAAAAGCTTCAATAAAACTGAGAGATGTATACCACGTGTCGAAGGGTTAAATCAAAGTGTTGCTTTTTTAAGTAAAAAAGCGGTGGAATTCTCCCGTCCCCCTTTTTCTGTCTTCCCCTCCCGAAGCGATTAAATTGCTGATTGATTTTTGTATCTCGGCTCGATTCCTTGCCCCTCGCGCTCCGTCTCTTGCCATTGATCCTCACAAGGCTGCTGACTCCAAAGTCAGAGGACCCATCCTCTCTGGCCTCCGGAAATGAACTTGTTAGATGGGCTGTGCGATTTATTGCTCATGAGGCTGGGGTGTCTCTGTGTGAATGTGTGTCTATAGGGGTTGTGAGTGTGTGTGTGTGTGTAAGGGGGGATGAGCCAATGCTGCTTTCACAGGGTTTGAAATTTATTGCATGTCTGCATTTCTCTGAACACCAGTGCATGTGCGCGTGCACGCGAGAGAGCAGAGTGTTGAATTTACACCAGCATGTGTTAATGCGTCTGCATGCGTGCATGGATATTACTCATCTTTGATACTGTTACATATCATGCCACACAAGTTGGAGGCGCTATCTTCCATTGCTAGTTCACGTCCTGTTTCACTTTCATTGCTACATTGATCTTGTGGAGCAGATTGGGCAGCAGTTCACCGTCCAAATTCCAGAATTATTGATCATGTTGAGGTTTTGTTTGGCAGTTTTCTGCTGAGGTAAGGTTTTGAGAATTCCTGGGTGTACTGCCCACTGATCGGCCCCCGTCCACCGGTGTGTGGCGTCAGACACAGCCCTGTCCTCTACTGCAGCCTCCACTGACATATTGATTGGGTTCCATTTAAAAGCCCTGTTCTCCCACCGTTATTTACTCCAATAGTAAATCTTTACAATGCCGTAAAAGACTGTTTTACACACTTGGATTATACAATCTCCCCGCTGCAGCAGCCAGACAGGCGTGTGTCAGGAGAGGAGAGGAGAGGAGAGGAGAGGAGAGGAGGTGCAGGCTCAGTACCTCATCTCTCCCTAGAGGCAGATGCAGTGCAGTGGCACCAGAAAGGGCCTTGGCACTACTATAAAGGGTGCTCCAAGAGAATGAGCCGCCTGCTCGCCCTCAACTTCACTCTCGTCTCTCCAGTGTGCTTTGGCACTTCTCCATCCTTTTGTTTTAAGCTGTTGATTTTTTTTTTGTACTTGGTACTGTGGCATTTAATTTGATAAGAGTGCCAGCTACCATTATTAGTTTATAGTTCCGCAGAAACCGATCTTGCGTAACTGACCTGGCCCTCAAATAAAAGTGTTGTCTTACACCATCCAACCAACTGAAGGCCTTTTGTGTGGCTTCAATCATCAGCTTGATGGGAATATTTCAGTGATGATGATTAATTCGAAGTGTGCGCTGCAAGCTAAGAGGTATGGAAATTAAAAACGCTCGACAAGCAACACACCATGGAAGGGCTGAAGGATTAGCATCCATTAGGATATGTGAGCCAGGTAGCGAAGAAGTAACGCACGAGGTTTGACTCGTGAATTCTCAGAGGTCACTGTGCATCAGCGTAAATCATTCAGCTTGTGTATAGCCGAGGTCTTTATTTCATTAGAGGACATATGCTCCACTTGTTCCCACTGCCTCTCATCATTGCCGACCCCAGGCCTTCAGCCCTGCCCCGGCGCAGTGTTGCCATGGTCCACATGGCCAAGTCACACCAGAGGTAATAAGTACTTAATTTAGGAGCAGGGAGGCGGGCCATGCTTGGCGTTTATTGGTGTTGATGCCGAGTAGACTTCAAAAAGCCACTAGGCCCATAATTTATCTCTCTCCATGGACCCTGAGTGTTTCAGGAACACAGCGAGGAAGACATAGCGAGTAAATGAGTGTGAGAGAGAGGAAGAGAGAGAGTATGTGTCTTTCAGTGGGTGTTTAATACTGCTTGGCTGTTGACTTTGGCGTACTTATTCTTTGATGTCAGTAACACGATCATCAAGGATCTTTTCCCCAACCCCCTGCAGTAGTTTTGCACCGGCAGCCGCACATTCCCCCTCACAAACTCATCCAAGTTGAACTTGGCTGTCCAAATCATCTGCCGCTGGTAGCACTCACATGGGATACCCAAGCTGAAAGTGTACACTCGAAAAAAAGATCATTTGGAATAAACAATAAATAATTCAGCAGAGCGGTTAAATAAGTAATAGTGTGATATCTATTTCTTTGGTGGCGCTATTGCCTTTCTTTATTTATTAATGGGCTTAATAGACACCGTGTCTTGCCATGAAGAGCAGTCTTGTGAACTGAGTCCTTAAGGGAAAGAGAAAGTTATGGCTTTGTTTATCGTGTCTCTCTCTCCATGTGCCTTTTGGACCGTTTCTGTGAAGTGGCGAGACGCAGAGCGCAGTCTAGACTTTTTATTTTGTGGGGGATACGTGGGGGGGAAAGGGTCAAAGGAGTGACATGAGCCAGCTGTGGAATCCTGATCATAGTCATGGCGGCTCCCTCCTTCACAACACACACACACACACACACACATATTCCCATCCCCAGGTCTCCTCTAATAGCCAGAGATGCTCCAAAAATACCCTCCCCCACCCCAGCCAGAGGAGGATATCCACCCTTCTCTGGGGAGATAGAATGTCTCTCTCCATATCTGGCAACCATGACCACAAATTAAGTGAGGGCTTCTGTGAAATATTTCCTTCATGTGACTCTGGGTTTAAAAGCGCCCAGAAGGATACAGAAACTCCTCAGACTAGAAACAAGCATGTGCGTGAACACTTGAACATCAGTTCACAATGAAGTGATACAACAGCCCTCTCTAACTGAAGAGCTTAGCGTCTCTGAGCCACACAGCTCTGACTCACAAAGTTGGGATAAGAACAGCTGGATGAATCCAGTTCACCTTACAGTATACCTCTGAAGCTGAGCGCATGTAAGGAAAATTACCGTTTCTGTAGATGCATCCATGTGGCACATGACCTTTACTGCACCAGCAAAACCCTAACTCTTAAATAGTAAACTGTAAAATGTGATTAGTTAAAGTGTTTTTCAAATTAGCTGATCATAAATGAGCTAATTGAAAGCAAATCCATTAAAAGTTAACCACAAACCGCCAAAAACAACTCTACCATTACCACCTATGCTAATGGATTTGCCCTCCTGTTATTCTTGAGTTAATAAAGGTGGAAGTAAACTAAGGCGGGTGGGCTAACGGGCTGTTGTTCAAGTGTTGACACCTTCTAATATGTTGACAAATGTGCGCTTCAGTGGCCAGTCAACGACTTGTTAATATACGGCCACAACACTGTCTGCTGCTGAGGAGGACTGAGGCAGCAGAGGCAGCGTGGAGCAAAGCTGAGGACTGTAAGTGCTTTAGCAGATAGGTGGACGAGAACACGGCGTCACCCTGAAACATGGCCGGCTGCAGCCAGAGGTTGTAAATCTAACAGCGTCAGAATGTCAGCTCTGGCTCGGGGTGACCAGGCACCTGCATTCAGCAGCCTGCAATGTAGACACTGGAGCTTTCTGTAGAAACACGCAGCACAAATTAATTCATACAAGTGTGCATGTCGCTACCGTATCGTTGCTGTTGTTCATTCACTACAAGCTGTTGCCGCAGTTTGTGGTCATTACACAACAAACAACGTGCACGTGCGAGCATGTGCATGCCTGCATTATGCAAACAGGTACACGCATGCACTCGTAGACACACAGTGCACACATCTGCACACACACATCCCTCACCCGTTGAGGTTGCCCAGGGTGGGGAGAGGATAAGAAAACACAGCCAGCTCTGCCCCCTCTGGCCCATGGCTGTTGGGAGGAGAGGATGCCTCTCGCCTCCCATTTCCCGTTGTCCACAGGAGGCCCATCTCCACACAGCCACTGACCCATCTGTCCCGCATGGCTAACTGGGCTCCTGTGTATTCACCACAGCAGAGAAACACTGAGGGGAAGGAGGGGGAAGGAGGGGGACCTACAACATCTGGGAACCATCAAGCCAAAAGAGCCTTAGATCCTGAGATTCCAGTCTCCGACCCCTCTCCTCTCCTCAGCCACCCCCCTCCCCTTGCCTCTACTCAACCCCTCCACCACCACCTTTCCTCTCCATCTGTCTCCCTCCTTCTCTCCTCTCCTCTTCTCTCCTCCTCCCCCCCTCCTCTTCCTCTCCTCCCCTCGTCCCGGCTGCCCATCATTTCCATGTCTCTTCGGCAGTGGGCCTAATCCAAACAGATTGTCTAACTGTTTCAAAAACATACTCCCTTTCTCAGCCCCCTCTGCTCCCCCTCTCCGTCCTGTGTTCATCCTGGGGAACAGACACTCTCTTTCATAGTGGAGGAGGTGCTGGTGTCAGTCTGGCCTGGGTTAGCAGGTTACTGCTGCACAGAACCATTTCAGGAGGTATGAGCTAGCCAGGCCCCAAAGCACTTTGGCAGATCCCCATTTAATACTCAATCCTGACACATTACACGCCATCCAACTCTCTCCTCTCCCTCTTCCTCCAACTCTTCCTCCACCTCCCTACAAAGTCTGTAGGAATGGCCACAGCTGGCCACATAGACACACTGTGTGTGTATGTGTGTGTGTGGTTCAAAGCCCATTGTCTCAGGCATATTGTCCAGCCCTGCCACCCTATATCGCTGGCTAGTGCTGAGCCAGGGAGAGCCTTTGGGGGGAGAGCCCCAGTAGGGGGCTCGGGAGCTGGGAGGTATCCCCGGAGACCACCAGGCCTCCCACTGGGCAGCCTGCCTACATCAGAGGCTCCCCCTGACACTGCCTGCTGAACTCCTGCATACTATGTTTTGTTTAGAAGGAAGCTCGGTCCCTATTTACCATAATTGAATTAAAAGGATTAACATGGTTCCAGTGTTCCTCACATCTGTGTTCTCTATGATTCCACCTCTTTCCCTGTGTCTTGGATTCTTGAGGGAGGGGGACCGGGGATTTCGAGCTTCTTAGAAAATATTTTCTGTGAAATAAATGCAAGAATTTACATAATTAAATCCCATTTTTATGATGTGCAAGAAAGACAAAGTAGGCTATAAAAAGTCGATTTTCGATTGTACTCCATTAAAATCTAAAGACACAAACTGAATGTTCATTACAAGCTTTGTGAATTGAATAGAAAAAAATGTTCTGGATATGGAGATTTTAAACCAAAAAAGTGTTAATATAAGAGGATGTTGTGGAAATCCAGTGGAACTAGCAGGAGGATTCACCGTGTTGATTTTAGCCAAATCGTGAAGCTGCTGTCCCAATTGGATTGTGACTGAGGGTCAGGAAAGCAATGGCCTGCAGATCAGAGGCTGGATTAATTGTTGACACTCTCCCAGTCCAAACAGAACCCTTACTACCCCCATTACACACATACACACACACACACACACCCTCCCAACTACATCGAGGTCCTGACAGACACTTTGATTTATGTCTAGCCACCGACAAAAAAAGAGAACAAAATCAATTGGCTATTACCGCACTTAGCACCGGGCTGTCACCACCTGGGAGTAGGGTGTTGAAAATAAAAGACAGAGTCCATACAACTCTTCCATACCACTCCATATACTCATTCCCACTGGGGGGACACAGATCAGTGCTCAATCTCCATATACACAGCTAGTCTCCAAACTGAGTGTCTGTAACGCTTGTGCTCAGGGGCGGCGGTAGCCCAGAGGTCAGAGACGCTGGCTTGTGACTGAAGTGTTGATGGTTGGAATTGCCAGACTAGCTGGAAAACTGTGGGTGGAGAAAGCAGCAACCACTGCCACAACGCCCCTGTGCGAGCTCTGACTTCCATACGGCTGACAGAGGAGCGCTGTGGTTGTACAGTTGTGGCTGTTTGTAACTGTATGGATATGAAGCACAGTGTTGATGACACAGATCAGACTTTCAGCATTATATAAATGCACTAGCTGAAAACACACTGATTCTCTGCTGATTACTGGCTGTGAGTAAACTTAATCAGTGATGTCACAGCACTCTGATTTAATCTGTGTGCACGCTTTGAACCGACCTCACCTCTGACTTCCTCTTCTTTTTCTCTCACTCTCTGTTGCTCTCTTTGATCTGATTGAGATAATACATTTAGCGCCAAGGGCACCACTTGTGCATAAAGTCTTTTGCACGCCAGTCCTATTCCCTGACATAATACAACACAGTCAGCTGTGTAAGGCTGCCTGAAATACCATTTCTGTGCTGTCAATGTACCCCTTCACCTTGCCCCGACCCCTCTGTCCTCCACTTGAAATTGTCCTTCTGTATAGGTCTTTTTATTCCCAATGGAAGCTATCCCAGGCATGCATCATGCAAGCAATTGAGGGATATTTTTATGGTTAACTTTCAGGGGGTGGGGTGTAAGGAGAAAGGGGGTTGCTGCGTGGAAAAGGCAGGATGTATGATTTAGGGATCAATGACTCTGCTGGACTGAGTCTGAAACATTTACTCAGATACAGTGGAAGACTGTAGGAAACAGAGATAGAGAGTAAAGAGAAATCACACACACTGAACCACCTTTTCTCGTTCCCCTTATAGGGGCGTGCCAAATGGAGTGCAGTTGTCAGAGGTAAAATGGGCCACATTGCATCACTCCCCCTTCTCCATGTCATCTTGTCCCTCGCCAGCACAGGAACCATGTCTGACCCAACAACTGTGTGTCTGCCAACTGGAATGCGGGCCAGGGTCAGTGGCGGGGGCCTCATGGCCTCCTAGGGACTATTCTGAGAGCAGGAGCTCATCTCTGTTCTAACCCTACACTGGCGTCTTGTGACTGTGGTTAAAAATGGCCCAATGTGCTCACTGACTCTAAAACACAATCACTCTCTCTCTCTCTCTCTCTCATGCACACACTCACAGGCCTCCTTGGGGAGCTGCAAAGTGGAAACGAGGGGATGTGAAGCCACAGAAGCCTCATGTGGTCTTGTGTTCTCTAATTCAAGCTTATTTTACATTTCTGCAGTGTTAGTCACAGGCATCATTATAATCAGATGTTCGCTGGGTACTAGGCATAATGATAAATGGGGGAAAAAAGATCATAAGAACACGCACGCTTGTACAATCAAGCTCAGTCCATGTTTTTTGGTGTTAAGATAGTAATGCATTAGACACATCTGGACGGATCCACACTTGTGCAGGCACACAAGGGCACTACCTTAAAAGATGATGCTGATAAATGTATTACAGTTACAATCTGCAAATCATCTTCGTGTCCATCTGCAGCTCGAGGTTCCAACCCGCTGACCATACACTGTAATCACTGTGTATTTAGCGTTATCTTTAGAGAGCTGGGCCGCGTGAGACCTCTTTACGACACTGTAAACTTTAACTGCCTGGGTCTTAGTGCTTTAACTCCAGTCCAGCCACCCGAGGGAACCAGGGAGCTTACGGAGAGAGCTTACTGGATTGAATGGGAGAAAGCCACTGTTGTCCGTTTCAGCAGCAGCAGCAGCAGCAGCATGACAGCCCACAGCCAGCTGTTCTGACACTGCCATGTAGCCATTTTGATCCTGTATATGTGCAAGCTGTTCAATAGCTATACCTGACAATATGCAATAGGGTACATGTCTGTTCTACCTGTATTTAAAGGCATACAACATGACCATGGAGCACCATATGGCATAAACAAACACGTAGCTTGTTCTGCTCTACACAGTCCTTTTGATGTAACCCAGCTTATACTATACTATATATATGTATGCTGGACATAAAAAAAACACTGACTATAATTTTTTATATTCTCTTTCACACATGGTGGGAGGATATGGATAAACCGATGCCCAATCCCCTAGACTGATAGCTTACTGCCTCTCCAACTTGAGTTGGCTTTTATCTCCAACTCTGCATGTGATGGAGAGGCTTCTTGCTGTTAAATCATCTATTTCATGAGTTGCTGGCACTGGGAAGGGGGAAAAAAAACTCAAGGAGGCTATTAGAGCCTGGCTGTGTTAATGCAGCCACCCATTAAAAAATCCCCACGGAGCTGAGGAAAGTGGACTCATACACTTTAAGTATCTGAACACATACCAACAGGCTTGCACTTACAGATAAATATTCAATCACAGACACAGACATGTGCACATGTATTATTTGCTTTATGAATATGTGGCATCTATTTCATCCTAATGTGCACTTAAGACAATTGATTACACAGCATTAGTTAAATTGAAATATTCAATTAAACATTTAAATGTTTTCTTGCATGCTAATCATTCATGAATACTTGGGCATAAACAAAATCCAGAACAATGATACAGTACATATGTACAGAAGTTGTGCAACACATACCCTCAGAGACACCTGTTGTGACGCTCAGATTGCTATAGGCCCAAGATAGTCGGCCATCTCTGACTGCTCGCTCACGTGAGCCCCCGTGGGTTGGGACAGAGTTGCCTTCTGGTGCAATACAAACAGGACTTTTATAGGCATGTTTACGAGCGGGTCGTCGTAGCCCCCGTTTTGGGACAGGCTGGGCAGAGCTAGGCTGAGCCGAGCTGGGGGGGGGCAAGGATTGATGTCAGGCAGGACAGTACAACCCTGTCTGGGCGTCTGGGTCATGTACCATGGCCTCTGCTCTCTCTGGTTTCAGCTCAGGTTGCTGTTTCATGTGGGCTCTCCTGCAGGGGGACACTAACTGTCAACATAGCTCCTCTGTGAATGGCATAGGTCAGTGCACATATGTGGTTGTAGGGGATCTAGTTGGTGCTCACAATGGATCATGTAGAGAAAGCACCCCACTGTGAAAATGGACCCTATAAATAAGAGCTAAACATGCTGCTCTGCAAAAAATGTGATCCCCGTCAAACGTGGTTATATTGCTTGGGTCGATGCATTGATGTTACAGTCACATCAACGTTTACAGTTAAGGAGAGGATGAACATTTAGCCAAGGCATGGCTGCTTTATAAGCCTCTGTATTGTGTAGTATTACCACAGCTGTGCTAAAGGCCAGATGAGGCCCTGACTCCACGGGCTAAGGAATCATTATGGGCTCATAAAGGGCCCTGCGCCAAGCCTCCACTCAATAAACCTGGATCCACATGGAGCCAATGCAGCTGATTAATTAGTCAAGCAATCAATGGGCTGTGCCATCCATCCACTGATTTCCTCTAGTATTTTGCCCAGGTACTGCAGACACATACACACATGCACACGCACGTACGCACGCATGCGTACTGCACGCAAGAAAGCATACATACACACAATTACACAGACAAGCCATCACACACTTATCCCTCCTTCACACTCACATACACTTGCCTACAAAATGATAATGAGATACAAAACAAAGAAAAACACTTTGAATTGGGGATAAGAGGCGACGAAGGAAAAAAAAAAGCTGTGGGAATAAGTAAGAAAGTTCTCACCTTCAAAGCGGTAAGAGCAGGCTGGCTGTCAGTCAGGAGAGGGAGGTGCCATTTGAAGGATCAGTCATCCCTGACAGTGCTGTCATGGAGAGCCTTAATTAGCCAGGATTACTTCCTCACTTAATGAAGCATGCGCTTCTTCGTCTCGGACCGAATACTACTCTCCTCTCTCCCTATTTTCCCTCCCTCAGGTTTTCCCCTCCATCTATCTCCCTCACTCATTCTCTGTGGCTCTTTCCTGTACTGTGTGCTTCTCTCCAGGCAGGCTGCTCAAATCGCTCCTCATATTGGAGACTTCTTGCATCCCCATCCCCATCATAGATGCTCTGTCACTTCCACTAACCCAAGTGGGTGTGTGTTTGCTCCCCCCTCTACTCGCTTTCTTCTTCATGCATCCTCAACTGCAGCTTACGCTTTCACAGTTTTACTCAACCAGTGCTCAAGCACCATGCTTGGTCAAGACCTGTTGATTTGTTGTTTGTCTATTTGATTGGCAGACCAACACGCAGCCTGAATTAAAAACATATCAAACAATAAATTGCTTGGTCCTTCCAAAGCCACATTGCAATGATGCTCCACATGAGAGTGGAGTTATGGATGAAAGATGGTTGCTGGTCTTGGATATTGCAGCAGGAGCTGTCAGCATCCTTAGCGAGAATTTAGCTTATGACCACAGAGGTTTGTATTCCCTCTCTTATACCTCATGTCCCTTTTCACTGTATTCTCACTGAGAATGTGCAAGTGCATTACAATATCTTAAAATCATATAAAGTAAGTATTTTAAACCTGTTGAAGGCACCGCAGAAGAAGATGGAATAGTTGAGTGAGGCAGCAGGGATTCAGTAGGAAGGGCGAGGAGAGTGGTGATAGAGAGGGCTGACTAATAAAGTAGTGAGAGTATGGGCAGAGTATGAAGAGAGGAGGAGGAGGAGGAGGAGAGAAGTGAAGGAGAGGTATAGGCTCGGAGGAGCAAGGAGAGCAATTTGCCGCCACAGCGCACACAATGTCCCCTCCATGCCTGTGGGCCATGTGAAGACTGCTCCTTCAATTACACTTCACACTGGTCAGGGAGAAAGAGATAGACGGAGAGAGACAGACAGACAGGGAAGGTAAGAGATGGCGGGAGAGACAGAGACAGATCTCAATGTAGATATAGACAGCAAGCCTGGGTTACAGCCAAAAGGCAAAGAGAGTGGATTGGACAGCAAGTTCATGGGTCCAAATATAAAAATGTAAAAATGTCTGGAGACTCTTCAGTCAGTGAGACTGCTCTGAAAAGAAAAATGACATCATCTATCATCTGTTCAAAAGCCTAAAATGACCTGTGTTTACATGTACCTGACCTCTAGTGGCCAGGCAGTGTATGACTGGTGTTTGCAGGAACAGGCGGACGTTTTTAGAGTTTTTACACCGTCGCAAAACTTTGCAGGATGGAGGTTTAACGGCGGGTCAGCGTACAGCACAGGAGCCTGCTGTTTGCTTTCTGTTTCCTGTCGACTGTGAACGTTTTCTTATGACCGTGGCCACGGCGTTTCCTAACCTTCACCAAGGAGGTTTTGTGCCTAACGCTAACAGTGGCAGTGAAAGATCAGAAAACAGCCAAATGAATCACTTCTGTTATAACAGCTCCGGTGGGCACAGATGTCCTCCCAATAGGGGCAACAGATCAGAAAGTGCTCGCATTTGTCGTGTTTGGAGGTATTTACAAACATGTATGGATTTAAAGGGGTGGCCGTGGGGGGCCTGAAGCCAAACCTTCTGCCACTTCATTGGCAAGAATGTTTCTTTGTACTTAGTGTGTACGGGGAGAGCTATTTTTGCTGTTGCCAACATAAATCACCCGAACCTCCTCTCCACATACGCCCGGGTGTACCGCTCAACTGACTTGCGTGCTGCACCTGGGATTAACCTTTACACCTAGGATGGAGCAGGCAGCAGCTAGAAAGTCGGACTATTATCCATGCTAATAATAACAGACAAAATAGTGATCACACAACCAGAAAAGAAAAACAACAGTGTTTGGAGAATAGACCATGAAACAGCATTAAGACGATGAAGAGTCGTCCATGATGGAGCTAACCCACTGCACGTCTATTCAGACAGCGAGCTGACTGAGACGTTTCGCTTTGTCAGGAGAGCCCCAGCAGGACACAACTTTTCAGATGAACGCTACAGTGATGTTTACAAATGTAAGTGCGATCTGTAATCCTCTGAGCTGTTACGCTCTCTTGAAAACAAAGGACCCCACACATAATGTTAGTTGGCAGCAGATCCAGGTAACTCTCCCTCCCTCCCTGAAGTCGTGATGTTAATGAGACGGCTAGGTTAATAGCTAATAGCTAATTCTGTCCTGATATAGCCATATAATGCATCAGATAGTGTTTTTTGTAAACTAAAAGTTCAATTCTACCGTCCGTGAAAGATTAGAGCTGCCAGTCCACACCCCTCCACTCACAGGGTAAAT
Organism: Chelmon rostratus; assembly: GCF_017976325.1. Lineage (NCBI taxonomy): Eukaryota > Metazoa > Chordata > Actinopteri > Chaetodontiformes > Chaetodontidae > Chelmon > Chelmon rostratus. The sequence continues at coordinate 25,317,132 of NC_055662.1, read as the reverse complement.
TCTGGATTATGATTATTACAGGTGCATGCCACGTGTTTAATCCAGGTAACAGATGAATACAAAGGTTGTACAAGTTAATCAGATGCCTTTTTTCATTATAGCACAGGTATAGGTTTCATCATGTCAGCTTATTAGTAGAAGTAGAAGCAGTAGTAGTAGTGGTGGTAGTAGTAGTAGCTGTAGTAGTAGTAGTAGTATTTTAAAGTAGCCTACCTTTTGGCAAAAAGCCTCATCAGATTTTAGAATGGCTTGTTATAGATTCATGACCACAAATACTTGCATTATTTATTATCATGAAGCTCAGCAGCCGGAAGGTGGTTATACACATCATTGCTATGTCCAAAAATCACATTCACACACTAACTCTGTAATGATGCATGCTACTTATCAAGTCTTCTCGAATTAAAACAAGCCTGTAAATGAGCGTCATGGTGGTGGACCATGGCAGGGACTGCCACCTTGCAGTTTGTTCTGAACAGGAGAACAAAGTCTGTGACCTCAATGGCTTTTAATATGGTCAGAACCAGTTTTTTTAGTCTTGATCTGAAAATATCCAGGGTAATTGCTTTATTATATCATTATATTCTATAATATTTGCCACATGATATAGTTCATATCAGTCATTTTGAGTTAATTCAGAGGAAGACAGAAAACAGGGTTCACATAATGCATTTTTATTTGGTGGTTTGCTTGGAGCATTTGACTCTTTATTAGCCTTAACATTGAAAATGAGCTCAGAAAAAGGTTTGTCAGTCATCGATCACATTAGCCCACTTGACTATCAAGGTTCTGCAAAATAATAGACTGGCTTTCAGCAGCTATGTGTATGCATGGAGGCTATTCATTAATGTTTCATCCTATTATTGATAAAATATTAAATTGAGTGTATTTATATGGTGCTTTTCTAGCCTACCCACCATGCAAAGTGCTTCACAACACATGCCAGATTCACCAATTCACACGACATGCAGGCTGGAGGAGCTGGGGGTTGAACCACCAACCTTCTGATTGGTGGACAACCAGCTCATCGTTCCTGAGCCACAGCTAAACCCAGTAATGTATGGAAAAACATCTTGTGGCCATCTCTAGACATCCCTTTTCCACCCTGACAAAATGTGTAGTCTCCACTCAATCCTGAGAGCGTCATCAGGGTTATTTTCTCAACCAGACAAAGTTCCTCCAGAACCAGAGAAGACTCGTCTGTTTTCGCAGCCTGAGCAGGAAATTGATCTTTATGTGTAAAATCAATGGAGTGCCCCTTTAAAAACTGGGATTTTCACCACAAATGTATCACTGCGTTAATGAAAACGTGGCGAGCTGCGACGGCCCAATATGCTTCACGAGAGTCAAAAGGCTGGAGGAGAGTAAGACATCCGGTCCTCATTGGACAGGACAACAGGCACAGAGGGACCTCCAGCAGGCTGCTGTCAGCCGGCCAGATGAAGTGATAGCAGGACCAGAGCTGAGTAGCTAACATGGCTAACAGATATGAAGCCAGCAGAGTGGCTGAGTGAGGGTGACAGGAGGGCATGTTCTAATACAGGCCACAGTCAAGATGGAGGCCGGCTCCCCCCGCTTCCACCCCCTCCTCAATACGTCTCCTCTCAAACATGCCCACTAGGCATGGGCCGGCTGCTGAAGAGGAGGAGGGAGGTAGAGGGCTGGAGGGATTGAGGGATGGAGGTGGAGGTTTGGGAGTGTCGGGGGCGGAGGGGTAGGGGGTGTCTGTATCAATCCGTCACAGGCTGACAGCTGACTCCTGTGCCCGCCGTAGCCACGGGCAACTGACCAGAACCAGGCCAGAGCTGGCCAGCCGCGTGTGTGCGTGCATGTGCGTCCGTGTGTGCGCATTTCAACCCCGCAACCCCCTGACACACACATATACACTTCTCATCTTCCATCCAACAGTAGCCATATCCTCCTCGCCATCTCTCTGCCTCTCTCGCTCTCCCGGCCTCCCCAGCCTGTCCATGACATCTTACAAGTCAATCAATCAGTTTCAGCGAGCTGGCATGAGAGCACTGCATTTATCCAGAGCACACCCTGCCTGTCATACTTGCTGAAGTATTTTTATTTAAACTGACCTTCAAACCAATCCACTTTTCTCTCTCTGTAGTGCCTCAGGTATGTGCAACAACATAAGAGAGTCTTCAGAGGGAAAGGAACGGCAGAGGGAAGGCAGAGAGCAACATCTGGTGTCTTTCAGTTCCACCCTCAGCAGCTTCTACCTGGTATTCCAAAACCTCTGTCTCTGGCATGCCCTCAGAAAATAAAACAACTGTTTCATCTGTATCCATTTGTATGTGTGTCAGCTCTTGTGTGTGTGTGCACACAAGAGTTCGCTCAGATGTTCAGATGCGCTTTCCAATATAGGCTGTTGACCCACTGCTGAATGTAAAGCATAACATCCAGCAAAGCATAAAGCATATGTGCAAAGTGATGGATGCTGTGTGAAACTAAAAGAATGCTACATTATTGCGCTATTGCATTATGCAATATAATATTATCAATATGCTGTGTATATTATATAATGTGCAACTAGATGTGTAAACAGTTTAATTTATCTCCACCTTACTCGCACTTCCATTGAGATTCTTGTGCTCCATATGTTTCTGTGTTTATTCTGCATTCTTTGCTCCAATTACACACACACACACACACACACACACACACACACACACACACACACACACACACACACACACACAGAGAGAGAGAGAGAGAGAGAGAGAGAGAGAGAGAGAGAAACATATAGTTGCCCCCTTCCCCTCCACCCCTCAGCTCCGCCTCAAATTTAGGAGGACCCTGTGTTCCTCAAGTCTGTTTTTTCGGCCTGATTTTACCCTCCTCATCCCCATTCTTCAACAAACCTCCCCCCTCGGCCCCTCCCTGTCGTGCCCCTGCAAGCCTCCCCTCCACCACCACCACCACCACCCCCTCCGGCTTCTGACAGTACCTCAGCGGGAGAGCGCAGCCCTGATGGATGCCACAGATGGGCCTTTCCCTTGGAGCTCCCAGCCTTGGCGCAGTGTGTGCTCGGCAGGGTCAGAAGCCAGGCCTCCCCATGAAATGCATGTTGTAACAGGAAACAAAAGAAGGGCCCCTGTCCCCACCAACAGCCACAGTGCCCCCTCTAGCCCTCCTATGCCTTCCCAAAAAACAGGGGGGAAAACCGTGGAGCTAGCCAGGGAGGGTGAGCATGAGCAAGGGCTGCTGGAGGGTTAAAAGTCGGAGGGTGTGGCGGGTCACAGAGAAGAGGGAGCAGTACTTAAGGAAGAAAACAAGAGAAGACGTGGAGGGACGCTCTCAGCCGGGGTGTCAGATGGACGACTCTCGCACAGGGGGCTTTGTCTTTTGCTCTTTGTTCCACACAACTGTGTCTCCGCCACCGTGTGGGTGCGCAGCTTTCACGCCAATGCACATGAGGGTGTTTGTAATCGGGCGTCTCGGAGCGTGTACATGTGCACTCGCTGTTTGTCGGCTTGTGACATGTAGCTGTTCTGTTGGAAGTCCACCCACATCCCACCCAGTCCACAGCAGCCCCGTTGCATGTCAGCGTGCTGAATAGATATCTTGAGTGACATTGAGAGACAGGCCCTCAAAGTGCAGCTCCTTCAGTCTAAAAGAGAGAAGCCTTTGATGCTGCGGGTATCACCACCAGCATCACTTCACACTCACTGAAGGAAGCTGCTATCAGCTTGGCCTGTTGGAGAGACCCTCTAAAGGGTGTGACTAATTATATAATGGCTCATTACAAACTGATACTGTAGATACATAAAACACAATAGACAGCAGCAGACTGATGGATACATGTAGATACATGTGGATGAATGTAATGCTCCAAGTCTTACACAACAGACGTTCCAGGGGGGGCGATTAAAACTGATTAAACCCAAGTTATTAGCAGAAGGGTAATGCCAGGTGTGTAGCCAATATTTCCACTAATATTGAATCATAATCAGAATGTTACACTAAAATGAAAAGTTAATTTATTCATTTCAGTTATTATTGACGAGTGATTGACTCCATCTCTGGTATTCCATCGGTTTTTAGTGGTGAACGTTCTGTGTTGTAAGTCATTCCTGCTGTATTATGGACAACTTGGAGCATGTACATTGGTCAATAAAGTTATTAATTTGCTTGTGTTCTCGTTATTTGCAGAATCTTTTTCAAAACGCGTCGTATGTGTTGTCAGAGTGGTGAAGATGGTTTCATCTTGTGTTTTTTGTCCATCGGCATCTTTTCTTAAGGTGCAGTGCGTCGAGCTATCTCAGCCGCTGTGATAAATCGATATATAGACAGATACACAGATAGACACAGTATATAAGTGAAGCTCCCACCTTCTCTCTGTCTCCCACTGGGTGGGTGCAGTGTGTGTGCGTGTGTGTGTGGCTGCATTAAGTTGAGCTAAGCTGATCCTAGTTAGATTCCAGCCTGTTGGAGCTGAGAGTCGCACCAGGCAGCATAGCCAGCCTCTGGCTATCCACTAAATTAAAGGCCTAATGCACAATCCTTCGTGCAGGCTGACAAACTAATGAAATGGAGAAGTAGGGGCCCCCGGGAGGATTGGGCGGCAGATGAAGACGCCTCCAATGAGGGATTCAACCCAGGAGCAACCTTCCTACCTTGTCTTTTCCATCCACATCTCCCTATCTCTCTCTCTCTGGCTTTCTTGCTCCTTCTCTCCATTATTCTCTTTCTGTCTCTTGCTTTCTCTTGCCCCTGCACAAAGCCAAGGGTGTCAGCAGCATGTCTGAGTGTATGGGAAAGGTGCAACGCAGTATGCAGCTGTGTGTGTGTGTGTGTGTGTGTGTGTGTGGCAGTGGATATTTGAAGTGTGTGTACTCGAGAGAGAGATGGAGAGGTGGGGCAAGTTTTTTGGCAGCGGTCTGTTTGTTGCCACCAAACATGACGGTCCCAACAGAGGACTGAACAGACTTAACCCACTAACCTTGAAAGAGGTGCTTTGTCTATAAATAACTCCCACCAATTAAAGCTGTTTTTCTGAGTCCTCCCCACTGAGCCTGGCACCTCGAAGTCCCCGACGACTCGTCTCTCGAGCAGCGCGGCACAGGAGCCACAACCCTGCTAATTAGAGTTGCTATCATTCACCTGCCCCTATCTTGCTGCTTGGCCCTGCTGTCACACACAAACACACACACACACACACACACACACACACACACAGATACACACAACAACGTGCACACTACATATAAATGCAAAATACCTGTGTTCATCCATGAAAAATACTAAGACGATATCTTAAGCAGAGGATTAGCCCCTAGGAGATGACTCAGTAATTTAGTTATTTGCCCACTTGTTCGACATGGGTGTTTTTTGAAAACTGCCAACAACAGGGTACATGAAGAAATGTAACATTAAAAAGAGGATGCGTCACAACCCTCCAGCTTCTGGAGAGTGAGAAAAGGCAATTGGAGGCGAGGGAGAGAGAATGCTACAGAGGGAAATGGGCTGAATTACACTTTAATTGCCATCGCTATTAATTAGAAGTCTTGGAAATCTGTTGCGGTTTGGGTCTATTCCACCCTCCCTCCCTCCGGTTTGTCGTCCTTATGAAGCTATCTATTAACATCTTAATTGCCGCCCGGTCGGCTGTGTTGTGCTGTGGCAGCCACAGTGAGTTAAACACAGCCTCCCTGACATCCAGTTCTGGAGGCTGGCTGACTGGCTAGCTGGATGGCTGACTGGCTAGCTCGCCGGGGGAACACTTTTGGCTAGATCATTAATACAAACAACAAAATATCCAATCAGCAGGCCTGCATGGTGCAATGACAAATGCAATGAGTCTAATGTTTGAGACAGAGAAAAACAAATAGGATCCAGCCCCATTGGCCTCTTTCATCGCTCTGCTCATGTGTTTGTCATTGTCACGGGTGTGAAATTGGTCAGTCAGATGCTGATGATGAAGTGGGTAAAATGTAATGAATTCTATCTAGCCTATAAGTGGTTGACCTGGGGTTGATCAGAGGTTAACACCACTTCACCCCAAAGACAGGTCCCATTAGCAATTATATTGTGCATTAACAATCACCATGGGTGGGTTGGTGTTAGCGTTTGTGCATTGTCTTACACTTGTGTGTGTCCTGGTGTGTCATTTAGTCTGTATGTTATCACTGCAGGACTATTCCACAAGTAGAAAGCTGCCTCTATGACTGAAGCTAAGCATGAAGAATGGCTTGTGTGTCATTGACACCCACAGACAGGCCACAGCCGGGGACTGTCAGTCAAATGCTATCTGTCTATCAGCGTCTACTAACCAGCCTGCAGTCGGATGTGTTGCGCTAAATGGCATTTTTACACATTAATGCGTTTGATTACACTGAGGGATGGATGGAGGGCTGTGGCAGCTACACAAGATATTCTTACCCCCCCGCCCAAACACCATGCACCACACCCATGAACACACACACACACACATGCGCTAATAACCCTGGCTTTGACATTTGAAGTAACATTATTACAGGGCTCATTTGGAGCACGGGAGCCCCAGGCAGGAGGCTCTGTTAATCAGGTAGGCCAGGGCTGCTGGAGACTAGAGGGTCAGGTAGAGTAGGGGGCGTAAAGAGGGGGGGACTGGAAGGGCGGTGGGCGTCAGAGCCTCTGGGTTTGACATTCACAGCACAACAGACAGCAGAGATGGATGCTGGGTAACATTCCATCTATGCACGCATGACAGAGCCCCTCCCCGCGCACAGCCGCGCTCAATCCCAGATATGACCTTTCAAGAAAACTGGGGTCAACTTCACTGATTTTTCCGTGTGTGTTGCTGCAGCACCGACTCCAAAGGCAAGACAACAACATCACCACTCGTTATCAATTCATGTAGTCAGTTCTCCTTTCAGTGGGTCTTTTCTCCTTTGGCTCCACCCTGGATAGGTCTTGAGAGTAGGAGCAGCAGGCGTGCTGTCTGGATTAGTGCCAAGCTGTACACTACAGCAGATCTAAGAAGTGGCAACAGGCTGGGTTGTGCGGATCAGGATCTGGGTAATCGCCTCCCTGTCCTTTGGCAGTCTTTAGCCTTTGGTCAGGGGTAGGGTTAGGTTTTGTGCGTGCGTGTGTGTGCGTGTGTGTGTGTACAAACTATACATTTGTGTTTTGTGCGGCTTCGTATACACATGTTCTCCGGTTTCATCTGTATACGAATGTGTGTGTGTGTGTGTTTGTGTGTTCCTGTGCAGGTGCACGTAGTGGATGTTTGTGTGCGTGTGTGTGTGTGTGTGTGTGCATGTGTGCAGGTTAGATGGGGCTCACAGGGTCAGGAGATGCTGCAGGGCTCTGCTGACGGCTGCAGGAAACCAATCAACCTTGTCTGTGTATTCCCCGACCCGTCGTTTTCTTAATGACCTGCCCTGACAGGCCTGCTGCAGCCCCGGCCAAACCTCCGTGCACCGCTCAATGGATGACCGGCCCCCATCAGCAACATGCTAATGACCCAAAGAGAGGGAGAAGGGAGGGATGGGGGGGAGAGAAATGGGTGGAGGCATGTAGAAAGAGAGTAAGAGGAAAACAGACAGAAAAAGAAACTGCGAAACAGAATAGGCCGGTTCCTCCTTTACAAACAATCAAGGCTATCACAGCTAGCAGCCAGAAAACCAAGTAAAAAATGCATTCCTACATGACCTGTGTGGTTTCATGATTTCTAACGGTCGTAGCATTTAAATAATTCGCAACATATGAGAATAACAACACAAAAATGTGAGGCCCAAGCAATTTTAAACTGTGTATACAGTGATCCCTCGCTATAACGCGGTTTACTTTTCACGGTTTCGCTACTTCACGGATTTGCATCGTGCATTGTGTTCTGCATTCTGATTGGCTAAAAAGTCACTCCGCTTCTTCTCTACCTGTGCGTCAATAACGTTGCAGTTTAATATGTATACGTACGTAAAACAGCTTGCCAAATTTACATTACGTACGTGCAAATTCTCTTGCAATTTTGAGTTTTGCCTATCACTATGTTCTTCTCCCGAACAAACACACCTGCACCAAGGGCTTCAAAAGAAGAAAACACTGCAGAGCGGAGTCAGGATGCAGCAGCTCAGTCTGAAGAGCAGTGAAATACACCTGAGTCACTATTTGTCCGACTGTACTTTGTATTTTTTTCATAATCATTTTTAATTTTCTCCCGTTTAATCCAATTACTCGGGTCGCGGTGGGCGGTGCTAATCTCCGCAATTTGAAGCCTTCTGTTCACATTGATGATTAAAATTATTATTTGACAGTACAGTACAGAAGTTATTTGTTGAAAAAAAATGTTTCTAAAGTACTTTTATTTGTGAAACAAATGCTTGAGCCTGTAAAATGGTTTGTTCTTTCTTTTCAATGTATAATAGAGTATTTAATTGTATAATAATTGTAAAAAAAAAATAAAGGTTTCTACTTCGCGGATTTTGCCTGTCACGGGTTCTTTTTGGAACGTAACCCCCGCGAAAAACAAGGGTATACTGTACTGTAAAATACAATTCCAACTCTCAGTCTGCGCTGATAACATTCATCACCTTCATCACTGAAAACAGGTGTGAGTTCATCCATGTCAGGTCAGAGTGCCTTCATCATTTTGTCTTGCTTTTACTGTTTTGTACTGGTGGGGGTGTGTCCCCTAATGGGTAGGCCATGTTTCATGCGTGGGACCTGATTCTGAGCAAAACCTGAGGCGAATGTGCGCTAACTGTGGACTACAAGATACGCTTTAAAGGCTAATTCCATTTTCTAATTCTGGCACATGAGTAGCAAAAAAAAGATACATATATACTGTACATATATATATATATGAGTGTTTCACTTTTCGTTCCACATGTAATTTCTGCGAGGTCAGGACGATGCTCAAAGCTATCTGTGTTTTTTAATTAATGTCTCTCTTGATGTTGTCAGGATGGCAGTATCCGCCATTAGCATCAAAACGTGGAGTCATCTTAGAAAACCGTCTTCTCTACATCCTCCTTATTCATTCTGATCAGCACATCTACAAATAGCACAAAGGAAAAACATCATTTAGGTGAATCTAGTCACACTCCCACTGTAGATGTAATTATAGCGGAGCCCGGAGTATTTATTGTGACTTTGTGCGTTGCCATCAGGGCCTTAAGTATAACAGTACGGCAGCTTTAAGCTTCTTGACGATTCTTTTTTTTACATTTTTCCTCATGGCACACAATTACATGCTTTCAAACAAAGACAGTCATGTAAATGTCAGGATGTGCTCAATGCAGCTTCTGAGCAGCTGGACTCCTACCTGCTCTCAGAAAGTTTTGTTCCTTTAAATGCAATCATGCACCTTTTTTGTACTTGTAATCACATGCCTGCCATGATAGCTACTGCACAAACACCTTCATTAAATAATGATATTCTACCACACAAAAAGGCAGCATGATGAGTAACTACATGCTAAAATGCAAAAGCTTATTCCATCCAGCTGAGCTCATTTCACAAACTTTACTTGATTGCATTTTGTGCCTCATCTGACATGCTTTAAAGACGGCACACTCGCTCTGTAGCTCTCTAAACTTAGTGACTTTTCTCTCTGATCAGCTGGGAGGTTGAACGATCACCACCTTTGAGCTGGGGATCTGTCCCTCAGAGCCTGTGCAGTCCACTGTACTCTGCCATTGAGTTTTTGTGATCCCGAAGTCACGTCAGAAGAGAAGGGAGAGCTAATGTTGCTCTGATCTGCACAGTTGAACATCATGTCAGCAAAATGTGCTGCTGCTGTGGGGTCAGGGTTTTCTCATGAGTGGCACTTTAAGCAGATCTGAAGCTATTACGTCTGAATTCACGTGTTTAAAGTACAGAATACAGGTCCAAGCACACAAACACTGCGAAAATTCACAAACAACTTAACAGCAACTCTCTGCACAAAAAGGGCGGATGAGCGAGGTGGAACGTTCAGAGGGGAGGTTAGTATTTTAAATCGCATACGAACTTGTGACGCAGCCAAATAAACCTCTAACACCGTTTATAGTTCTTCCTCCTGTGTTAAGTAAGTGGGCATTTACACCTGCGGTAAAAAAAAACTGCCTTGTCTGTCTGAACGAGGCCTATAACGAAGCTGAGGAATGAAAAGATTCTGTGTTTAAGTTATTTACTACGACTGTAGAAGGTTATTATGTCTGCATATTTCAAATATATTCTTTCCATTTCAGTGTCTTGTCTTTTACGCCGTTCCATTGGTCATTTTTATTTGATAGCCAGTGCCTTTGCGATTAGCATAGGCTAATGCATGCCATTTTCCTGCCACCATAAACTGTCTCTTAGTGATGCTTTTGCAGTTCTGCCCTTTATTTGCCCAACTTGAAAGCGCGTCATCTAAACTCCGCCCGTCCATCCCCACGTTCAGGCATCCATCCAGCCGCCGACCGTGCTGGTGTTCCTTTCTCCACTTTCCATCCCTGCTCAGCGCTGCCGTCTGATCATTAAGGTCATTGACCTGAAATCTGATAGCAGTCAATGAGCTAACCAAATGAGCCACCGAATATCTGAATCCTGCTGCAAGCACAGACACTCTCAATAATGCTGTGTACATTAACGGCATCAGCACGGAGAGGAGGAGAGCGGCTGGCTGGAGGGAGGAAGTGAGGGAGGGAGGTAGAGAGAGAGGCGGCAAGACTGAGAATGAAAGAAAATAAGAAAACCTTATCTATCATTGAACACTGAGATTTTTTTTTCCTGTTGTACGAGACACAGCTGCGTGTGCAATTCATCATCTTTTATTTAGAAGATGTACGGAGACCCATAAAGCCTAGTAGGATGAAATATGTCTCTAGAATAAATTGTGAATATTCTGTGTTTTCTCTCTGTGATGGAACTGTATTTCAATCCCTGTCATTATGATGCTGCCAGAATCCCCTGGCAGGCACGAGGAGGTTTGGGACTTTTAAGCCGTTTGTTTCATCTCAGGTATTAACCCCAATTTTATACCTACGCAGTGAGATAATCATGGTTTCAAGCTGTTAGTGTTTTCTTCACTCACCAAATCTGCACACTTTTAATCCCTGGAAACTAATTAAGATTTATATAATTATCATTTTTGCCAGTTTAGTTTAGTCCTGAATTGTGTGTGTGTGTGTGTGTGTGCGTGTGTGTGTGTGTGTGTGTGTGTGTGTGTGTGTGTGTGTGTGTGTGTGTGAGAAGATTGAAGGAGTGGGGAGTAGGAGACAAACCGTAGAAGAAGAAATTGGAGAAAACCCGACGTCTTTAAGTGAATGAAGGTAGAGCATCAGACAAGGCTTCCTTTATGTGTGTTGGGAGGCATCATGCTGCTGCAGTGCTTTGGGTGGGCACTGACTGACCACCCTCCTGAACCCCCTCATCACACACACACACACACACACACATTACACACACTCCCCTGTCAGACCCTGAAATACCTCACATTCCTTCCACTTCACTGACTGCTTTACAGCCAAGGAGAGATAACAAAGGAATGGGCAGGCGTTGAATACCAGCGTGCGGTGTGGACCCAGAAACCTTTTCTTTTCTTATTGGAAGCGCCGGACTCCACACCTTATCTCGTCCATCCCATACAGAGATGTCACTGAGTGTTCTGCTAATGAGATGGAGTGTAGTGCACTTCTAAATGAGCCACCAGCCTGGCTCACCTGTTAATCCCATTCAAGTGAAACCTCATCCTACTGTCTGAGCAGCGCGCTGGCTCGTCCTCGTACCTGGGCCCCGACTCAAACCCTGGCCGACTCCGGCTCCACCACTCTCCCCTGGGATGAGGTTTTCTCTTTCTCTTGGGCTCAAGTTGCCGGCTCAGGTGTCCTGGATTCCCTGGGTCTGTCTCCTCCTGTTTCACCTCCTGTAACATGCCTCCTTTCCTCTTGCCGTGCTCAGGTCATCTATACTATTCACCCCTCGAGTCTTCATCAGGATGACAAAGAGGGATGGCTAACAGATGCAGTGCTACTCATTCACTTGTATGTTTTGGTCCACCGATGCACAATCAAGATCAAGTAGATGATATTGCTCGAACAGGAGACAGCAGATTGATTTCCAGGGTCAGTTCATTATAGTGTAAGGGGAGAGCTTCACAGTCAGGTGATGTTCCAGCTGAAGTCTCTCAGAACCTCTGCTGCATGTTGGCCAGAAAGGACTGACAGTGGAGGAGCATGTAGCATGGAAGCGCACTTCCCAATGAGACTGGCAGGTGGAAACAAACTGTGATTCAACGCTACCCTGCTCACCCTGCACGCACAAATTATAGAAAAAAATAGATTTATAAAGATCTCTTCTTGAGTTTCACTTCTGCTGTACGCTTCAAAGTGCCTCTTTTCTCTGGAGAACCAAAATTACTTCCACTCAAGTGCGCCATTGAAATTAAAAAATATATATATATATAATCTGTTTGACCAAAATGTTTTCGTTTCTTAATGCCCTGGTTTTCTCCTTTGAACTTCATTAAAGTTGAGAGTTTAGCAGTTTTAATCAGTCTTTAGTGTCGCTGCTTTATAGTTGGGTTTTGTCAACGTGGCAGTTTTAGTGAAAAATAATCTTAGATCTCAGGAAAAAAAGTGCAAGTAAAACTGATTTCTCCTTAGTTTGATTTGGTTGCAGACAGGATGAAGCTCCATGTTGTCAACAAAATGAATCGCCCCCCCCCGAACAAAAACCAAACCCTGCACACAAGCGTGCAGAACCGTCAACATTTAGTCCAACTTTTCTCTTTCATTGTCCATCATTCATTCACACACCACAACTCACAAACACCCAATTCACCTTATGCACTTTACTGAAGCTACAGCAGCTATACATGTAGCACTTAGCTTAGCTTTTAGGCCGCAGTTAAGCTAACAGATGGGCAACTAAACAGCTCATGACGGACAACCATTACTTCACAAAAACGTTAGACCCGTCGTTGGAAAGCTAGGATTGTTGTGAATCCACTGATGCAAAGCATTTCCAGGTACAAACACAGCAGCAGGTACGAGCAACACCAACAACAAACAAACAACTGATTATAAAGCTGAGGCAACTCACCGATGATGTCTCATAATCCAACAACCGATACCACTCCGACAAAAAATACGGGCTGGTCACATTGGCAAAGGTCCAGTCGATCCAATCAAGTAAAACATTTAGTCCAAAAAATGATAATAATACACAGAAAGAGGTTTTTTCATTTCAAATCAGCCAGCAGACATGCTCCTCTACATATAGACATTTGGTCTCAAGATGGCCGCCGCACTCTTTTGATTGACACCTCACTTGACCAATTAGGATCTTCCATTTCATCCATATAGCTGGCATTAGCAGCCAGAGTCCAGGTTAACAGGAAGTGCCTTGTTCTCTCGTTTCATGTGAAGATCCAGCCAATTGCAGCCGACTGGGCAGATGACTGGCGCTTTTTATAGCCAATGAAATTCAGAACATGAGGAAATGCTGCTTCTGTGGTTGATTTGCAGCTATATCAAGGAATTCAGTACAAATATTGATGTTACACAGGATATGAAATGATAAATATAGAAAAAGGCCTAAATTTAAAGATATATAGCCTAAATATTAGTATAGATACCCAAAATGAATGTAAATGGCCTAGATAAGATAAGATAAGATAAGATAAGGTCAGGTAAGACAAGATAAAACTTTAACGATCCCACATTGGGGAAATTAAGCTGTTAAGGACAGAAAAAATAATAGGGAGAAGTAGAAAAAGAACAAATAGACAATAAAATTGATTTAAAATACAATCAACTATATATACAGTATGTACATTTTTTACAAAAGGAGTATCAATATAATATAGCCTTAAGAAAGGTGGCTCAGTTTCACAATGGAAAATGTTGAATTCTACATGAGATTATATGAGACATAAGATCTACGTCACAGTATTTTCCTTATAGTGAAGTATGATACCACTCTCATGTCTCTATGGTAAACATGAAGGAAAACAGTGCTAGAACAACTACTTTGTTGTTTCTTGTATGGATTAAAGCAGATTTAACAAGTAAATTAGTGATGTTTAGAGGTGCTGGTAGACAGATTTTATTATCTTTGTGCAAATTCAGGCTAGCTTTCCCCCTGTTTCTGTCATCATGCTAAGCTAAGCTAACTGGCTGCAGACTGTAGTCTTATGCAGCATTTAATTGACAATTTTGAGAGTGGTGTCAATCTTCTCAACTCTCCACCAGAAAGCAAACCAGTGTATTTTCTTAATACAGTATATGAATATTCTTTGACAGATGTATATGATGTATTCATATGTATGTCTGTTAATGATGTGTTCCGCATGCTACTGCCATAGAGAAAATGAACTGGTATTTCACAAAGACAGTAATTATGATATTCTCCAACAGAGGTTCCCTCGCTGGGGTCAGGACCCCCTTTCAGGGGCTGCATGATATATCTGAAGGGTCACAACATGTTTAACAGGGTAGGAAGGAAAAAGCTCTATTCTACACAAAATTATATATTTCTTTTAATATTTCTGTAATCAGTGTTCTTATGAATAATCTTTAAAAATTATTTACAGTATAACAATGCAAAGAGGTCTCCCTCTAATCAACCTGGCCATATCTGATAGATATATATAGAACCTAAGATGATGGCCAATAATCAGTCATTGCTTCATTTTAAGGGGTCACAAGCTAAAAGGTCGAGAACCACAGTTTCTGTGATATGCTGTAGCTGCAATGGTTTCGAATGTATAGGAAATGAAGTATGAACATACAAACCAAACCAAGGCAAAAAATACCACAAATAGTTTCTTTGTGTGCATGAAAATGTCATTTCTCAGCGTTATTCATGACCGCTGAAGATTTGAGGAGACAGACAGAAAGGAGGAGTCACTCAGATTTGGGTGAATTTTGGAGGCGTATGAAGAAATTGGGAGGGGTTAGCGCATCGGGCGGGGGCTGAGCTGTGAGCCCAGCAGGAGGCCGTGTCCCCCTAGGGAGGGGTTTCCGACCATGGCGCGCCCCGGGGGCAAGACAGACAGACAGAGCCACATAAGGTTAACATGATGGTAACAGCGGCAGGCGTGAGCATCGCCTCCTCTCATTGCCCTGTCCTTGTAAAATGCCAGACCTTTGGGTGTGGTGGGAGTGGTGTTTTGGAGCACAGTGGGTGTGTAGTGTGGTGCTAACGTGGTCCAGTGGTAATCCCACATGGCACAGGCAAAGCCCCAGGTAGTGTTTTAGGAGAGCAGTGGCAGCTCTGTGTCGCGGCTAGCTATGGCTAATGTGTCAGCCGGGTGTTTCCCCAAATCAGCTTCGTCCTACACCAGGACAGCCCTCAACCACAATGTGCTGCTGAAGATGACATATGCTGAAGGCAGACTGATTCTGTTTGTATGTGTGTAATGTGTAATTTGTGTCACTTTACACACACGCGCACACACACATGCACGCCTGCATGACTTGTTTTTTCCCATACGCATGTATTCATGAAGGCGCGTGTCTGTGTGTGAGCATGCGCCTGCCTGTCAGTACATGTCTCAGGGTATATGGTGCACATGTATGAACCTGCGTGTGTGCGGTGGTGGGGGTCTTATTGATGTTGATGCAGTCCAGACATCTTTATTTAAAGCTGATGTGGTTAAAGTAGCCTCTTAAGCCGCCCTCTCCACGCCTCTGTGGTCTAAGCCAGTGTGAAGAGGTGTGCTAATCGCTCTTCCATGTTTGTGTGCGAGGCGAGCGGAGCGTTCCCTGTAGCCCGACTATTTGATCACAGCTGATTAGAGACGCGCCCACTGCCCACAAGGCGAACAGGTAGTGCGCAGATTAGTGCTGAAAAGTACGTGAGAATAGAGCATTAGCTGTTAGCTCAAAGGCAACAAAGTATCTTAAAAGACAAGGCAGTCTGAGTCGTGCTTAGAGCTGCGGTTTGGGTCAACGAGTATAGCAGACCAGTGGGAAATGTGTGTAGGGTTGACTCCAAACAGCAGCAGCAGCAGCAGATCCTTCCCCTGGTCGCCCGCTCCTCTCCTGACAGAACTGATCGCGCTGCCTCAGGCCTGTTGTGACTGGATGCTGCAGCCCAAGCCTGCATGTCAGTGTGAGACAGGCTCTCCCTGACCTCTCTAGTGCTGGGGGCCTCCAAGCCCCAAGGAGGGGCCCCCCGCTCCATCACATCCCTTCCAATTACTGACATCCTGCCGCCTTTGAACACACAGGAATCATAGTGAAGAATAGCAGAGGTCAGACTGCAGATGGAGAGGGGTGGAAACAGCAGAGTCTAAGTAAGAGGGAAAGAAAGAGAAAAGGGGGGAAGAAGAGTGAAAAGCTATTTGTGTCATTGATGCCTCTGTAGCCCCTCCACCAACCCTCCATCCTTTTCAAGGCTTCTGACTGAACCCTAATCAGGAGCAACTGTTTCAACAACAAAGACCGAGGGGCAGTGAGAGTTAAAAATGGCCGTCCCATCAGTTAAAACAGAGAAAACAAAGCCCAAAAATGTCCTTTCCCTCCTGAAAAAGACCAGTCTGGGTCAGGTTAAATGTGCAAAACATCTGCAATGTTAAAACAAAAGGAAGGGAAATATGAGATTTAGGATTTTTCTTTTCTTGATTACTATTTAAAACAATGTTCATTAACTCAATTATTGGGCCCTCCTGAGAGAAAATTCCCCACTTTTAAGGATTAATTCATATGAAATGACATTTTACAAATTAATAGCAGTTCATAGGACTTCTGAGTTGCAGACATGTACAGTAAATACGCAATTAGGTTATGGGAATGACATAACACGTGCAAGCTGCAACTGGTTCCAACATACAGTGAGTTTCATAGCTGAAGTCACTGATGAATGAATGACTGTGCTCAGGGAAGGGGATGGGGGGGTTGCATGTTTGCGCATGTGTGAATGTAGGCTGTGGTTGTCCTATAACGAATGGCATATGAGATTGGTTGGTGCGCCTGGCAAGGGCCCAGTGCCCTTAAACCCAAATTAGCCTTTCCAAACCCATATCCCCCTGGCACAATGAAAAATCCCACACGTACATACAAGCCCACACACTCACAAATACAAACACACACATGCATACACACTGACAAAAAAAAAAAACCACCAGTGACCTCACTCTCCCAAACTGTGGTGAACACTGCCAGGCCAGAAATCCCTCTAAGGCCTCCCTTTCAGACTGTAAGCACTGTACTGCTGAGTAGCCATATCAAGGGTCATTATAGGGTCAGAATGGGCTGCTATTAGACTCCAGCAATCCCCTGCAATTCAAGCATATAAAATGTGCATCGCATTTGTGGTAATAGCATTACATCAAACTAGTTTTGACGTGTGCGCTGCAGTGTGGAAAGTATAAAAATAGTGTCTCTATGTGAAATAAACCTCAACATTTAAGCTTTTTTTGTATTTTTGTTTAAGCAAATGAGCTTCTATTCTCTTTCCAGTTCACTGAAACACATGATGTGTGTGTGTGTGTGTGTGGGTGGGTGTGTGCGTGTGTGTGTGTGTGTGTGTGAAAGTAGAGTTTAAAGGGTGTTGAAAACTATTAGCCTGCTGCGGAGAGGTGCTGTGCAGAGAATGAGTGATGAATTATTGAAGTGGCTCTTTGGTGTGAATGAAGTGTTGAAAATGTCCATTGCCACGGAGCGCTCTGACGTTCCTGCACAAGCCTTTCAACGGTGTGTGTTAAAATGCACGTGTTGGTTCAGACAACTACTGTTCCACACCTATTCCTTTGGAACCATTAACAAAATGCAAAAAAAAAGTGGGTGCCTACTGTTCCCCTCTTTTATTAATCTGCGTTTACCTCCCTTCCTGTCAAAACATTTCACTTCCTCCTGTTGCCGTTTCTTCTTCTTTTTCCTTTACTCGCTGTCTCTTTTCTGTCTTTTTCTCACTTCCCCTGCTCTCTTCCAACAGGATCCTCAGAATTTCCTCTTGTTACAGCACATCCAGTGATCAGTCACTGTGATTCTACTCTTTCAAGTCTTCCCTGTTTCAAAGAGCCATTGCCGTTGGGGGGAGAGTGAACAGGAATCTGAACCAATGCTTTTCGACAGCAGGGCCTCTCCTGCACGTTACACCCCAACAGCACCAGCGGAGACGGGCGGGAGGGGGAGCGAAGGAGGAGGAGGAGGAGGAAGACGAGGAGGAAGGCTCTCAAATACACATCACACATGAAAGTCACCTCACTCCAACCGGGAGAAATCACGGGCCCTGACGGAAAGGTAACAGCCGGCCGCGGGCACTAGGCGAGTTGCTAGGAGACAGGGAAGCACTGTATGGTCGACGGATGAGCGGATGGCTGGTGTGTTCGCTCAGATGGAGCTCACTGACACGTACAGACACACTGACAACATACAGCTAAACGTAAACACACTGAGACGTGAAGCGAGGCGGCATATAAGAGAAAAAAGAATATGACATGACTGCATGGACTAAAAAAAAGGAGAAAAGGCTCTTTTTTTAGTCAGAGTTGACAACTGGATTGTATTCCCCAATTTACGCAACATAAAGACAACTTATATTACAACACCAATCAGTTCCACCTGGTGATATGCACATGAAATAATCACAAATAGATTGAAGGTGAGCACAAAGTGTTGATGTTTTGTCCCCAGAGCTGCATGGATGCACACGTACAGCAGTCCTCCTTCCAGTAGTAAGGTGTTTTATGGTTGTGGGTAATAAGATGGCTGCTCGCCTCTCTCCTTGACCCGCCGCTGAACCTGCCACAGTTGACACGACAACACTGGAGAGATGGGAGATGGAAAGAGCCAAGCGACTATACCTGACTGTGTTCAGTAAACACAAAAGCCACAGCTCCCGGCTCATCCAACCTCTTAATTTCAATCTCTCCGTCTGACCCAGAATTCCTTCCTCTCAATCCGACAGGTTAGTTCCTGTGAGGGGAGCATCCTGGGGATTAGGCATGACGTGATGTGTTTCCAGTGATTTAGCTCCCCTCACTACGTGGTGAGAGATGCTCTGTGGAATGAGCCAGCCTGCCCACAGATAGGGGTTTGGGATGGAGCAGGTGGGAGGCTAACTCGCCTTATCTAAAGTATTTGGAGGGGAGGACATGGACGCCTTCCCTTCCATTATATCATTATGTAAACACAGGGCTGTGCCACAGGTTGACGGGCTCCATTTCATAAATCGGCAGAGAACAAGCCTGTCTTGATTAAGGCGTGCTTACATCATTGTGAGAAATCAATCTGTTTAATTGGCTGGCTTTTGTCAAATATATTAGCTTAGGACCTGTATGAGACCATTATATTGGAGAGTGTAAATGAATATGCTTTCAGCTGTTAAGATTCACTGAGCTTGTTGTTGTGATTTATTGTGCTTACTAAACATGTTTTCCCTCTCTTGACCACGCTGAGGCTGATGGAGAAGGAAAAGATGAGGGGAAAAAAGGTGTAAGGGCCGGTGCAACTCATCTTCAAAGTGGTTCATTTCATGATTGCCGTCATAATGATGCAAGATCAACTGAGTGTGGCAACACTGGATGAACTGCATATGAAAGCTTTTTTAAAAACAGTCCAAAGTCTATTGCATCGTGCTGCAAAAGGCCTGTGTTTGACGCACATATCTACCTGACCTGTTCTGCATATGATCTTCCTTTTTTTTTTTCAACAAAGCAGGGCTGGTTTTATCTTCCTCTCCACTGTTTTTAAGTCACGTCGACCGTTTTAGCATTCATGGCGAGCCACAGCGAGGCACAATAACAAGTGGTCTATTCAAATTAAATCAGTAATGGCATTGTCCATATTTCAGGCAGGTCATGCGTTTTTATTTATTCAAAGAATGAAGACAGGTCGGTTCCTCTCACAATTATCTCTTTTCATTTAAAGAATGAATGTGCATGTCAGGGCTTCTTTTACTCTCTTTCTTTCTATTCTAAGTTCCCCCCATCCTCGCTGCCCCCGCCATCACTGGGCGACAGTAGAGGTCGTTAGTGGAAGAGGGATGATGCCAAACTTGACTGGAGTCGGGCCTTATCTCTATTCTTTACACTCTCGCTTTTGTTTCAAGGGCTTTGTTTACACACGCCCCATTAATCACCTTCTGCCTTCCCACAATCCCACAGCATTTAAAGTGGGTGCTAGTCTTGGGGACAATGTGCAGCACAGGTGCCAGTGTAAATCTCTCTTTCTCCTCCTCTTAAGAAAGGAAACGAAGATTCCCAGACCTCTGGTCACCCTGAGCTCTCAGGTTTCTCTATTATCTCTTCTTTACTCTGCCCTTGGCCTTGATCACTATCTCGACATATCACTCTAACTTGGCCCCAGAGAGCTCTGATTACCAAACATTCACACGCCGCACACCTGGGCACGAGTCTGTCTGGCCCTCCGACGCCAACCAGTGTCGTTTAATCGAGTCCCGACAGCTGACTGACACCGCCCTCATGTCTTGACAGCCGAGTGCGAGCGTATGCAGACAGGATGTTGTTGAGCAAACATTAATCACACCACAGGAAGCCACAGACAGAGAGGAAGATGGAGGACTGAGGAGAAACCGCCCGCCAATGGCTCCAAGGACTGCAGGGTCACCTCTAGAAGGACACCCCTCCGTAAAGTGCCGTAAACCCCAAATGGTATGCAGACAGTCCTCCATCTGCCTCGCGGTAGGATGGAGGCCACAACACTGTCATCTGGGTTCCAAAGTGCCCACATTTATTCCTTGTCCTTTCAGGTTTGGGAATTAGACGTACTCAGCCCCCCGCATGCGTTCCTGCAATGACTTTGACGCTCAGAATATCAATGAACGCGTGAAAATAGGCGAAAACGGGAAGGCTATGTTACGCCATAATGAGGAGAGAACATGTGAAAATGTGTGAATCATTTTTCTGCGTGCGCTTCTCTGCAGATACATGGCTGCATTTGAATATTGGTCTAAGGGAGTATATATGTGCAGTGCATGTATGGGAGCTCACTGGGAGCGCTTTAATGCATAGCCCTGTTTAATTGCATAGTCAATGCATTCATCATTCAGAATGCAGAGCCTGGCTAAAATGAATTGAATTATCTGGCGGGGAGAACAAAGAGATGTACATTGAGTTTGTGTGTAATTTATTGTTGCAGAGTGAAGCGAGCGGGGAGAAAGAGAGGCTGGGAGAATTAGAGTCAGAGAGCGAAGATAGAGAGATCTGGAGGAGGACGGGAAAGGGGAGAAAAGAAAGACCGGGGGGGGGGGGGGGGGGGGGGGGGGTTGGGGTTGGGGGGGGCGAGAGAGGCCGACACAAAAAGATGAGGGAGGAGAGGGAAGATAGAGAGGTCTGGGGGAGGAGAGAAGAGAGGCAGGGAGCGAGAGAAATGAGTAGGAGAGAGGAGATAGGGAGGCCAACAGAAGTGGAGGGGGAAGCGAGAGAGGAAGACGGGGAGGATGAGGAAGGAGAGAGATGATAGTGAAGCCTGGAGGAGGAAGAGGAGGAGATGGAGGGAATGAGAGAGAGACAGAGAGGGAGGAGAGGGAAGCTTGTGTGCAGAGCCAGAGATAGACCAGAGACAGACCTGACACCTTCCTCCAGATTCCTGAGGGGATGAAACACAAGCAGTGTGTGTGTGTGTGTGTGTGTGAGCGTGTGCGTGTGCGTGTGTGTGTGTGTACGTGTGTGTGTGTGTGTCCATTTCCACATGCCTGCACAAGTATGGAATTTGACAACAGAGGTTTCTGGGAGATTTCTTGTGTTGTTAAACATGTAAATGTTGAATGAGGGGTCTCCACCTTTCCCAGGGCGAACACCTGGACATGTACACCTACACAACCACCTACATTAAATCACCCCACGGTCCCACACACACACACACAGACACACATTTACTCTGCCAAGTCTCCATCTCTCTCGGTTGACTGTGAAGTAATTGCAGTGAGTATTGAAGAGAAAGCTTGTGGAGCCCTCGGAGGTGAAGCGGGGGGGAGCGCGCTGAGAAAAATCTATTTCCCAATACTATCTAACTGCAGCTTTCCTCCAATGGACTTGCATTCCTGGTACTGGCTGTGTCCCATTGATTCCTTCCCAACATCATCTGAAAATCTATGAGCATAAAGGGCAGCTCCGCGAAGTACAAAGCACATAAGTGCACATCATGTTCTATACGGCCACTGCAGGAGGAAACTCTCACTCTTCTCTCGTTCTGGCCGTCTGTGTTCTTCCTGCGTCTTCTCCTCATTATTCTCTCCCCCATCCTCAAACAGCAGGGGTTGGGAAGGACGGATCCAGACAGAAGAGGGGAAGAGAGGTGGAGGTGAATGAGAGGGAGAGGCACCAGGGATAGGCCATATGGATTATTCTGCACAGGTTGTGACATCTCCTGACCGTGCATTATACAGCAGGGAGCAAAGCAACGCATGTCCAAATCCTGTTTCTGTGGAATAACTCAGTCCAGGAACCCCAGCAAGGAACAACATCACATTTTTGGCTTCCAGACTTGCTGATTGCTCTGTATTTTACTTCAATAAATCTCTTGTATTTCATTGTCTTCTTTTCTGTATACACATTTGCTGAGGAATGACACTAAACACAATGGGCAATCTCTGAAGGCAGATGTGTGTGTGCTTATTTTCCGTTAAGACTCCATGTCTAGACCTAAGCCCTTAGAATGTGATCATGGCATCCGTACAACATTCCTTGGATGGATCCATACTGTCCTACACACATTCAAGCAGATGGAGTCCATGCCAGACAGCTCAGTGCTTAGACTGGGAGTAGGCTACCCAGTTCCTCCCACTCCAAATGCTTGCCAAGGATTTAAAATTAGACTATGAAGAAATACACATTGTACTGTATGGTTTAGTGCTATGGCGGAGCATAATGCAACCTTTTGATAACACGGCTGCAGCAAATAATAAATATGAAGATAGGAAGAGGGGCTGAGAGTGAGGGGGCACATTCAAAATTCCTGGAAAATTGTCAACACTGAGAATTAGTTTCAAGGGACTTTAAAAACACATGTCTATAGGAGGCAAAGCTATTGATTGTCTATACTATGTGCCACCTAATGATGATTATTTCCTGACTCCAGGCTCCCTCTGAGGCGATATAGGGAAAATATAAAGAACATAGAATATTTATTAGTTAGGCTGGTAGTGGTGGAATACCTCAGCTATGGTCATGAAATATGCTTATTCATTTTCGATCGATACCACTCTCATGTCTGCACTGGCACTGGTCCTTGACATAATAATAAAAGTCATAATCCTGTTAAATCCCCTTTTGAGCTAGCGACCAGTTATCTTAGCTTAGCATAAACAATGGATGCGAGGGGGAACAGCTAGCCTGGCTTCTAAAGCTCTATTCCCTGGTTAGGACTAATTTCCAGACAGTCAGCAGAGGTGCTAGAGAAGTCACTGCACCCAGCCAGGAAGTAGTCTGGGATTAAACTACCCTGTAAAACAGTGAATTGTTGCATGTACACTTCAGATTTTTTTTCCCCTTAGTGATCTTATGGGGTCGTCATGTAATTTAAGACCCCTTTAAGATTCCGTCTGTTCAAGTTTGATATGTAATGGTTATAAAGTGTTATATAATAACAATAATTTCTATTTAAGGCCAAATCATCTCCATCATTACCAGCATTTTAAGGTCATGCTAATAAGCCTGTATGGACATATAGATGCAAGCAGAGAAAGTATCGCTTGGTATTTAAGACTTAGAAGTAATTATAGGCAAACAGCATAGCACACACACCGACCTTACACTGGCTCACTGTGCTCGCTGCCTATTACTTTAACCCCAAAGGGACAATTGTGCCTCATCACAGACAGAAAGGGAATGCCCAGAGGTCATTCGATGTACAAAGTGAGATTAAGATGTATTAGTGCTGGAAGCCGCAGTTGAATGGTTGACAGGTCAGAATTTGTCAGCAACGCAGGTGTCCATGAGTCAATGGAGTCAGGAGCAGCAGTACAGGTGAGGTCACATTCCCCTCCAACACAAGCTCCTCTGTTATCAGCCTGAGGTAACTCAGCGAGTTACAGCTTAACAAAACCCCATGTGTTCATGCACTGTGAGTTTAAAACATCAGGATACTTAATGTTACCACCTCAAAAGTGAGAGTGATCCATTATTATATATCCCAGCACACAAGAACATGTGACTTAACGAGTTGTGACACACCCAACATGCCTACAAAATAACCATCGTGCCCGATAGAACAGTTACGCTGCTTCGCCACACATGCACACAAATAAACAACGCGCGGCACGACCAAACCGCCCTGTGGTGAACAAGCAGGCACAGAGCCACAGCTGGGTCCCGGACAATCGCGTTGGCTAGAGGCCTCAAAGACAACATGTCTGCGTCATGACACTGCAGTGTCATACATGGCTACACGCTGCAGTGAGGAGATGGGAGCGTCGCGAGCGAAGCTGAAGTGACTTAAAGCTGGATGGAAGAGAGAGGAAACGAGAGCAAAATGGAGAGAGGAGGTCAGCGGGGGACATCACAACCACCGGCCCTGTCATAAGAGTTTAGTCAGACAACAGAGATCACACGGCACATTTAGGTTAGCTGGATTTGGCTCACTGCTCGTGCAACTTACAGACACAACTATCCTGCGGTTTTTGCTCAAGGAAAGCTGGTGTTTTCAGAGGGGCTTAGATGAGAAGATGAATGGAGAGAGAAAGGGGCCAGGGAGGATCTTGGGCCCAGAGGAGGAATGCATAGAAAGGATGAGTCCTTTCTAAGAAGATGGGGGACAGCCAGAGCCGGGCGCAAAAAGAAGATCCTGTTTGCTGTCCCTTGATACAGTATACACACTAAATAGTCTTTGCAGCAGATTTCAGAGACAGACCCTTGTCTTTGTTCGGCTAATAGGCAGACCACTCTAAATGGGCTGTTTTTCAACCCTCTGACACAAAGACACTTTTTCATGACTCCTCAGTGCCATCGTTTTCCTGCTCCTCTTCTTCAGATATCTGGAACAGAGCGCTCTCTGTGTCTTGATGTGTCGCTCCCACAGCACAGGAGCTCCGAGCAAACTCTCTCACACTGCTCCCCACTGCCCGGCTCACATCCCCAGTAAAACCACGCTGCACAACAGACACAAGCCAGGAGTGAGTAACTACAGGCTCCCTCAGAGGGTCCCATAGAGTGAATATGTGGGCCATTAAATGACCAAAATGGTCAGTCATAATACCCAATGGCTGAAATCAACATTTTACTGCAGCTCATAAAGTTTCCACTCATAAAGATGGAATCAATAGTAGAGAGTGATATCCCTATGACAGCCTTATACGGATTTGTACCATTTGTACAACAGTTCCATGACTGAATCATCACTCTGTACAATCATGATGTACATTTTAATGAGGTAAGTTGCCCTTTTCCAGCATGGTCTGTACTTGTTGTCAGCTGCACTGTATACCCAGGAGTTGTTGTTACCTGACTGCTCTGGACCCTCAGGCTGTTTGGCACCTGGTGGAGGTGAACTGAGTTCATTATCTAATAGCAATTTGCACTGTTCTCAGCCTGTATTCCTCCATGCAAACAGCAAACAGACAATCGCCACAGAAAAGGACAGATTACCTGCAGCAACTAGCACGCTAACTACCATTAGCTCACTGCTGTGAGGTATAAGAACTGCCAATCCATGTGGGTCTTTTTTTTTTTTTTTTTTTCAATTTCAACTTGGGATTTGAGTGGATTTCATGGTCCCCACAGTCATGGAACATGTGCCACGTGTAATGAACCATGTAAATATTCAGCAAGGGTGAAATCCACAAAACTCAGCGAAAGTTAAGCTACAAGAAATTTCCCCGACAACTCTTCAAAACTTTCACTAAACTTTACTCAGAAATGTTAGATTAACAACTTGTTCAATCCATATTTAAGTCTTAAATGTTTTTGCCCTTAAAAGTTTGAGATGTTTTCTGATATTATCACAACTGCAGATCCAACTTACCTCAGTTTAAGTAATGAGATCATTAATTGGTAAACCAGGGGAATTAATATCTCTCCCCATGGTGAAGAAAGCAGAAAAATCCTGCCTAAATGGCTGCAAAGGGTTATTTTCCATGTTGCTTTCACACTTTGCTTTATAAATTCTTTAACCATCAGTTTGCTGTTTCCTTGAGTTTGGCATCAAATGTCACATAGGCTGTCTGTAGACTTTGATGGATCAATCTCTCTCCCGCCAGCCATCCCCAGGGCTTTCATCTGCTTATCTCTGACCACTGTCTGTCTGACTGACCGCCTCGCTGCTCATTCACACTCTGAGGCTTCCGCACAGCCCTGCAGCTCTCTCTCCGAAAACCCCTCCACACATGCCGCGCTCGGTGACCACAACCATTAGTGGAGGCGGCTTTGCGAGGGAAACATTCTCCCCCACCCAGTCTTCGCACTGTTTTTGTGCGCAGCCTATGTGGTATGAAGACAAATACGTAAGCATGCCCCCCCCCCCAACCTTTTACTCACTACAGTTGTTGGGCCTCCGTCAAGCCCATTCATGTCCTGAACGAGAGTCATACATGTATAAGCAATTTGTCATCCTTCTGCGGATATTGGGCAGATTCCATACTCCCGGGCCTGCAGGGCACACGGGCACACATCCATTATTTGTGGCATCTTTATGGCTTTAATCTATGCTTATCAAGTTGTAAGCATGTTTGTTTCATCTCTAATTTGTTTCTCTAAGTTTGTTCACTACTTTATCTTGTTCCTGCTCCTTCTGTGATCCACTTACAGACTTCGCTCTGCAAGTTTAAAGCGCCTGACCTCGCTGCCTCTCACACACGCATGCATTCATACTGGCACTCCATCTTTCTCTCTTTTATTACAAGTTCTCATATAGGCTTATTTACATATGCTACAGAGGCATATTCTCAATGTGACTGCCGCTGGAGGCTTTCCCGCCCTCTCCGGAGGGTCTTTTCAGCCCCCGGGCTGCCGTAGTGATGGGATTAGGGGAGGCCTGGAGCGTGTCCACGTCTGGAGCTGAGCAGGGCCGTGCTCCGACGACCCACCAACCTCAATGCTATTGTCCTGCTTCCCAGCGACCCACTCCAGGTGCCAGGCAATGGAGAAGATGCTCCAAACTTTCCCAGGAATGAGGTGGATTGACTAAAATAGTTCATTTTACCTTTGCTGCTCCCCCACCTCCTTCGTTTCTGCCACCACCACCACTCCTTTCAACCACTGAGAGTCTGAAAAGGAAACTATCATCAAAATAGAGGCAGAAGGGATGTCTTTCTTGCTCTTTTGCTTTCTTCTACTGCTCCCTCGCTCACTCTTTTAAATCTAAATTCCCCTTTTTTTTGGTTGGGTGTGGGGGCCAGTGGGAGGACAGTTGTTTTGTCTTCCTCCATTGGCTGATTTACATCTCCACAGCTTCTCTATCAAAGTGGCCATTGTCAGTTCTGACCTATGAAAATTACAGAGGACACTGGGGGCCTTTCTCCTTTGACAGACTAGCTAGCACACAGACAAGTGTGCGTGGACACACACACACACACACACACACACACACACACATGCACGCACAACCACTTATATAAAACACAAACAGTATAAACACACACCCACAAGATACACCCTCCCCTGTTTTATTTGTTCAGATTTTACACAGATGCTCAGCCAATACCCTTCTTCACCATTGTGCCCCTCTTTCTCGATATCCTGAGACGGCAAAAAGGAGGGATGGAGGGAGAGGATGGAGGAGAGGATGAAGGGATGGGATGGGGGAGTTAGGGGCGGTTCATCCAGGAATAAGGGAGAGGCATCCATTTGCACACCAATTGTTTTTCCTTTTCCCTGAGCCAGGGAGAGGAGAAAGACCACCTCTCTCCCTCTGAGACCATCGTCCCTCCTCCTCCTCCTCCTCCTCCCTCCACCTCCCCCCTCCTTCCCTCCCTCCTCTGTGAAAGCAGCGTGAATGGAGAGCCACATTCAGTTGGGATGAATGGGATGGGGTGGAAATGGGTAGGGGGTAATTCTGACCACCACAGCCCTCCAATGCCAGAGCCACATGTGCAGCATATTAACATATGAAGCCTTGTCACTGCTGTGTCAACCCTCCTAACTGACCTCATTCACATTCACTCAAACACACACACACATGCAAACACACAAACACACGGAGCCTTTGGGTCAGGTGCGATGCCGTTTTATCACCAGAAATCTCTGAGCGGCTTAAAGGGATTGTGCACCAACAGTGGGGTGAACTTATGGGCAACAAGGCAGAGGGTGAGTGGGGCCAGGGGCAGGCAAGTGGGACTCAGGCCAAAAGCATAGATAAAAAAAACACACAGAATGAGCCCCACAGTAGCAATAAAAGACAAAGCTTCCACCACCGGAATTAAAAGAGGAGCCGTGCAGCAATCTGCAAATCCGAAAACCATTGAACTGTAGTTAAGCAAATTGGAAAAACAAGTGCAAAAAATGTGAGGAGAGGGCCAAAAAAAACGTACCTTGGGCCCTCGCTGCACAGGGACCTTTTTTAGACTGCCTTTCCTGTTAGACTTTCCCTCATCGAGACAGTGCGTCACACACAGGGAGCCTGCGAGCCCAACAGATGTTAACCCTTTGCAAGCTAAACAGCAGCCTTTCCTGGGGAGAGCTCCGCAGGGCCCGTTCGCACACTGTCTGCTGGGTCCGGTGTGTTTGGACTGAGCCTCTGACTACTCCGCCGTACTCCCCTCAGGCTCTAATCTGTTTTACAGCACGGAGGATTTAATGATCATATTACAGCTTCTACCTCTCAGGACTGCTTGTCTACTGTTTAAAAAAAAAAAAAAAAAAGCAGGTTTGGTTTGCAGCCAACTGGCACATGTTGAGTGGTCACAGCCTTAAACAGTTGCATGGGAATATCATAATATGAAAAAAGCAACACCTCTCACCTTTGTGCATGCACGTTGTGTATGTGTGTGTGACTCTGTGTGTGTGTGTGTGCTGG
This sequence comes from Chelmon rostratus, assembly GCF_017976325.1. Lineage (NCBI taxonomy): Eukaryota > Metazoa > Chordata > Actinopteri > Chaetodontiformes > Chaetodontidae > Chelmon > Chelmon rostratus. The sequence goes on along the minus strand of NC_055662.1, from coordinate 25,288,318 downwards.
TAGGGGGCTAGTTATTAATCACTGCCTGAGAGCTGACATCAGGCAGCCAGTAAACGTTAATTAGGACCACCCAATGGCCAGGCCAGTGTCATTAGCTAATTGAGTTTGTTTATGTGTTTGTGTTTGCGGGGACAGAATAAAAAAAGAGAGAGGGAGAGAGAGAGGGGAAGTTGGGAGGGAGAGGGGGAGGAAAGAGGGAGGGAGAGATGTGGGCTTGTCTCATCCAGTGCCCTGTTGCGGTGACATGTCCTTCAGCTCAATCCATAGGGAGAAAGAGAGACAGAGGGGAGAGAGGGATGAAGCAGCGGAGAGGAAGAGAGGATAGAAATACAGCCCCTCCCCACACACCCACCACCACTCTGTCTCAGGAACCTGAGGCCTCAGCCACGGCCGGAAACTTTCCCCACAGGCCGGCCATGGAAAGAGAGACATAAAAAAGGCACGACAACATGCTCTGTTCCTCCACAACTGCTGATTTCCACATGCATGCACGTTTGTGGGAATCAAACACATTCACACACACGGTTAATGCACACACACACACACACATTAACACGCACATATGTGATCTCATGCTCCCTCCAGTCTTCCCCTGGTGTGTGTTTCACACGCCACCTCCGCAGCCTCCCCGGGGCGTTCAGAGTGATGCTGTGTGTAGAGAGCAGCCATGCCTCGGCGCTGCATGGTCTCAGACGGCCTGGTGTGGCTGGCTGTGGTTACGCCTGTTGAGTCCGCCTGACCGCCACATGATGAATCACATCCCCGCTCCGTCCAAAACGACACACACACGCACACAGGCCGAACCCACCAGATCTCAGCGCAGCTCAGAGCGGTCCGGGCAGGAGAAACAACTGTCCTCTTCCCTCGTCGTGCATGGAGATTAATTTTAACAAGCCAGCGGAGCTCTCAACAGCAGTCCAGAGAGCAGGAAAAGCAGAAAATCCACCAAGGAGCAAAGGGGAGGAGGGAGAAAGCTGAGCTGCAGCCCTCCGCTGTCAGGGTCTCTCTTCTTCTCTCTCTGTGATTTGTGCCCTTGGCCAGGTCCGATTCATGTCCCACAGATAGCTCAGCTCATGCCCCAGTAGGCTTGTTAGAGCAGTTGAATGAACGCCTACATGTAGGGATTTGGCCCAAAAGCGAGGACAAAAACAACAACAAGGAAGCAAATCCAGGCGGACAGACGACAAAGTGAGACATTGCCCAGTTTGTTTTGTAACTTTCTGCTGCTGCTTTTTATAGGCAGCGCAGCGGTCATTGAGATCATTGTTGTCTGCTGGTGAAACACTTCCGATTTCAATTACAGTTTGTGATACAAAAGAGCAGCGATGCTACAAAAGAGGCTCAACGCGAGGAAAGCATAGCATTCACTCGGCCCATTTTTCCAGTCTTTTTCCTCTCCGCTTTGAGGGACGTAGCCTTTCTGTGTTCGCTAACATCAAACAGAAAACAGCAAAACTCACCGAAAGAACACGTTTGCCTTCCTCTGTGTGTGTTACAACCAATCTAAAGGGGAAAATCTGGGCCAAATATTGTTCTTCATCAAACAAAATCTTGAAAAAGTAAATCTAAGCGCTCGGTTCAAACTGACGTCTGCATACTGTGACCCCTTCCAAAATTCCTCACGTGGACTGTTTTTAGAAACCAGCGTTGTGCTTTATGTGCAGAGACTCAGTCTTGAGTTAACAACGATTCTGTGTGGAAAAGTCATTTTTATTAATTGACAACTTACCACATGTGCCACAGAGAATTTCTGAAAGGATAATAAACAAAACTAAATAACTAAATGGTTTACAGTCAGGCTGGAAACTGTGATTTCAGGGAAATCACAGAGCCCCTTTTTCCCACATTAATCATTCCAGACTTCCACACAAGGTAATGTGACATTACAGCACCTTACCCGGTAACACAGTCCCATTTATTGCACACACCCATGCATGTGTGTAAATCGTGTTCTGGGTGTGCGCTTGTGCAGTTGTCTGTGTCCCATTTCAGTTCGTCTGACAGAAAGCTGCCTCTGACTCCGTTCACCACACTATTTGCTGTACTGTCTAACTGCTAATAGACCACCAGGGATTGTACTTAGCCAATCACCTGCGAGCTCACACTCCTGAGTGGAGAACAGCACTCTTCCAGTGAGTAGGATGAACGGCGGAGAGGGGGGGGGAAACAAAAACAATGGGAAAAGAATGAGAAAATCACCCATCAGAGAGGTAGATTCCTGTTACCATGGCACCTTGGTATGGTTAAAGAGCATGGAGCTCTGAGCTAACCTGCCTCCACCCCCACCTCCCCAAATGCTCCACCTTCCCTCCCCTCCAGCACACCTTTTACATGCCCTGGAGGAGCGATGGAGCGCTCGGTGGAGCACATCCTTGAGAGATGCTACTCAGCTAGGCAGGGGTGGAGAGACACCTCCAGCTGGATGCTGGGATCCAGGGAAGAAGCTCTAAAATTAGCCCCAGCATGGGGTGCGGGAACAGGGGAGTGGGGGCAGGGTTGAGGGAGGGAGCGTGGAAGAAGAGCAGAGAGAATGAGGGTGGGAGACTTGTAGAGGAGAAGGAATGCTGGGAGGCAGAGGGGAGCGGAGAGGGTGATGACAGCACACATCTACTGAGACGCCTCTCTGCACATTCACTAGGCTGTGGCAAATTAAATGTCTGAACTAGCACTTCATAAATATATAGACACACACACACCTCTCCACACACAATTATGCATGTTCATAACACCGGCTCTCACACATCCACACATTCACTCCCACTCGCATACAGTACGCACACAAATACCACATCATTAAATGATTTGCTCATTGTGAGATCACTGGGTGGCTACGCTAGGGCTTAAGCTCCATGAATGGTGCAGTGTCAATGGGCATCTGTGTCCCCATGTCCCACTTAGTCCCCTGCCGAGGAGCCCAACCTGCTGCTCAGTGTGGGAGAGCAGAGGGCAGATGGGTAGAGTCCGATTATAGAGTTGTCTGACCTCTCTCACAGGCGGCTCACTGTGCTCTCTGCCCAGGGCCAGCACAGAAAGAGTGTTTGTTGTTGGTATTAGGAGCTAAACGGCTTAACGGTTAGCAGACGTGCTTCTAGAGGGTCGAGCACATAGTTTTGACTTGCTGCCAGACTCTGAGAACCGAGGCAATTCGGGGGCACTCCTTCGGCTAGGAGGGGAAAAGGAAAAGGAGACGGAGAAGGACTTAACTACAATTAAGAGGCACAGGTGTGCGTAAATTGGATCCTGTGCTTCAGCAGGGAAGAAGAAACACTTTTTTATCTTCAGTTGGAATCATACAACTTACCTACAGCTGCATACTTTCTCCCAGTTTTGGCCAAATATCCATTAACACAACCCTTGTGTGTCTCAACACATACAAACTCTATATTCACACGGCTGTGAACTTCTGCACTCTCCGCTGCTGCTGAGTGGCAAACTTTTTTGCCGGGCCCGCCTGTCATTCAATCCCCTGACTTCCTGTTGGGGCTCTCCACTTCCTGTCTGTGCTTGAAGCCTCTGCAGAGGCAGCACAGATGTTGAAAGAAAGGAGCAAAAGCTTGTCAACATTTCCTTCAGCTAAGCCATTCAATCACGCCAGTGCTGCGTGTGGTTTATTAATGTATGCGACGTATGTGGATAATACATGCTGGAAACACACGAGACTGACATCTTCTGTTATTTCTGTGGATCTTGCTACAACTGAGTCTATGTACAAACCGTGGCTAACATAAGTACACAAACTAAAAAGTAAACTGCACTCAGATTAAGTTGAAGTACTGCTAACAGACTGTGTCAACTGCGAGCGCAGCCCGAGATGAAAAGGGCTACAGTAATCCCCTCCAGCCTGTCGATTTCCCTAATCTCCTCCTTTTGTTGTTGCTGGAGCCCGGAGGAGGGTGTGACAGGGTCAGGGGTGAAAGTTAAGAGCCTAGATGGATGCAGGAGGAGGGGACAGATGAGGTTTCATGCCCTGAGAAGACTCCATGCCTTTGGCTGTCTCCTGTAGCCCTCCCTCCCGCCACCCGGCCACAGATAAGAGCAAAGGAGGAGGTCCTTTTTGGAAACACAAACAGGTTTCTGACTCACAAGGGTCAAGGGTCACTTCCAGCAGTGAACAACTATTCCGATCATACATATCATCGCACGTAGTCTCATACATGCACATACATGTTGACTCATTTCTTGCGTTTTGGCCACATGTTTGCCTACAGAGAGCAGAACGTCTATGAATCCCTTCGCAGAGGAATTCCTCTTGTTAGATATTTCACTTTTTTGTTTTTTCAGACCACTTTCAAACTTGTTTTGACAACTGTAGAGACAGCACAGTCACAAGGCAGAGCCCCAGAAACAGTGCGACCGTGTTAATCATCGTACTACCTCGCAGAAACATCTCCTGAATGCAGACTAACAGGAAAAGTTTAACCGAACACGGCTCAACGTGAAAGACCGAGAGAATGACGTCTTGTTTAACACACCCGCAAGAATGCCCACGCTCTTCTAGTCCTCCACCATTTTGACAAAGGTGTGAAGGTCCCTCCCTCCAGCCAAATACCTGTGGGATTATTACCGTGCAGCCTGAAACACGCCTGGCCAAAAGACCTACCCACAATCTGGGTAAAAACAACATCCGAGCCGGGGCGCTGGAGAAATCCCCAGCCTTTATGTGAGAGGTGACTGCAGGAGATGAGGTTGCACTAGCATGTCTTCTCCTCTGTGACCCCGGGGGGTGATAGGGTGAGAACAGTGGCTCGCATTGTTTGCCTGTACCACCCCCCCACTCCTCCACCCTGCCTCCTCTTCACCCTGTACCCCACCCAGCTGAAGATCGAGTTAACTCTTGCCTGCGGTCACTCCACCTCGCAGGAACTCAATCCTGCAGTGCTCTGCCTGTCTCTCCCGGGCCAGCCGGTGAGAGGTTAAAGCTTCAGCCCCTTTTTTCATATGATTCATTACCAGCAGAGGCTGGCTGAGGAGAATGAAGGCCAGGAGTGAGAGCTGCTGCACCACTGCAGGCAGATATCAATCAGCCGGTGTGCTGAGACTGTGCACTTTGTTCTCCCTCGAGAACTAACGTGCAAATGTTTTCCTTGAGCCTTGTAAAATTATCAGTTTGTGCGTCAATGCTTCGGAGTTTGCACGGTGATAATGCGTACTGACTTGCACATGTGTCATGTATGAGCAGTAGCAAAACAAGTACTCCACTTAAGTTCAAATTTCAGAGAGAAATACTGTACTTTTCACTACACTACAATTCTTTGTCAGCTGAAGTTACTAGCTGCTTTAAAAAACATGATTTGTGCATGCAAAACAAATGAAGAACTTTGTTTACATTAAACTACCCCATAGTATATATAAGTACAGCTGAATCAATTAATGAATTAATCGATTAGTCCATTGATAAGAAATTAATTAATTGGCAATTATTTTGACCATTGTTTCATTGTTTTTAATCATTTTGAGCTTTGGACGATTGGTTGGGAGGAAGCATTGTGAAGATGTCACTTTGGGTTCTGGGTAATTTTGACAGAATGTTTCACTTTTTCAGCGTTTTTACAAACCAAACAGTGAGTCAAGAAAAGAACGTGCAGATTAATCCATAATGAAAATCACCATTACAGAAAAAAATGCTAATTATTAAACTACAAGAGTCAAATGTATTTGCATTAAAGTGTGAGAAAAATGATATACTACATAATAGTATAATTATCAGGTGGGTATTTTCTGCGCTGAGGACTTTAAGCATGTGTTTGACTGATTATACTGTTCAATGCAGGACTTTGCTTGTATCTTTACAGTGTGGTTTTTTTTACTCGAATAAAGATTCTCCACCATTGGGTATGAGTGTGTGTTATATGTGTACAGAGGGAAGAGGTTTCTTTGTCTTGTTCCCAATGCTAAGGGGCAGAGCAAGGGAGCAGGGCTGGGCCAGCAACTCATAAATCACAGGAGAGGATAGAGAGTAACAGCTCAAATTAAGATAAAACCCCCTTAATTATCAGCTAAACAGCCTGGTGTCCCCTCTCTCCCTGGGCTATCTGTCACCCAGCAAGCAGGCCCAGTCACCAGGGGACAGGCTTTACTGCTCCTCACACACGGAGCTCCTGACACACACACACACACACACACACACACACACACATGAAACACACACTATCGCTCTTTTACCAGCCATCCTTCTCTTTTTCATATACGTTCAAAATAAGCATGGACTCATCCGAAGGTGCATCTAGATTCACCCATATCACCCTCCAATGTGGCTGCCAATCAAATTAACTTGTAACGTATCACCTCTTTGCATCTGTTAACCCCCCCATGCACACACACACACACACGCATACACACATGCACATACTCTCCACCCCCTTTTCTCTCTTTGCTTATTCACCGCGCCAATTATCATTACCCTAATGACTTCTCAATGGTGCTCTTCAAAGGCTATCTGTACCATGTCCTCCTCCTCCTCTCTCTCAATTTGTGGCCCAATGAGATGTCCTGACATTCTTGTGTGCTTGCAGTGACACACACACACTGACACACACACACACACACACACACACACACACACACACACACACACACAAACACACACACAAGCAGCTCTTCTTTCCTTCCCTGGAGGTGCATTGTGAGGCGGTAGGTGGGGAAGTTCGGAGGTCCGGCTCTCCTCAATGCTGAAGAGTGTGGTTGAAGCACACTGAAGCAATGTGCATGTGTATTTGTGTGTGTGCGTGTGTGTGTGTGTGTGTGTCAGTGCACATATTTGTGTCAGAGGAAAAGAAAGAGCGAGAGAGAGAAGAGAGAGATGGTGGGGGGGGAAAAGGAGAGACCAAAGAACTCTATTTTGGCAGTGGTGGTGTCTGAGTGTTCTTTTTTTCACCAACTCTTCTTCTCCCCCCCCCTTCAGTTCTCTTGCAGGCAGCGTATTGATTTTATATTAGGCCTGAGCTACCATCTGGCTGCTTTTCATTCCTCTGTTTTTATAAAGCAAGGAGAACAGAGAGACGGAGGGAGAGAGATCGAAAGAGACCAGGCACAAAATTCATTATGCGTTAAATAAAGACAGTGAGAGAAAGAGGAGCATACAGAGTAGTGTGTGTGTGTGTGTGTGTGTGTGTGTGACAGAGTTGTGTGCTTCAGCACATATGTTTACGTTTCTGAGCATTATGTGTGTGTGTTGTGTGTTATATTCATGCATGCTGGCAAAGACGGGACGGTGGCAAACAGACCGCCAAGATACCTGATGAAGTACAAAGGGTTCAGTCTGACAGCGGTTCCCTCCATTTTCACAGAGGGATCTCTTCACGCACCCACCCCCGACTCCCCTCACCCTCTTCCTCATGGCTGTAGAAAAAAAACAGATAGTCCCCAAGAGAGAAGTCTCAGCCCCTGAGAGCTACAAATCTCCATCTCCCTCCATCTTTCCCTCTCTTTCCCCTCCCCATCCCTTAGGAGCTAGGTAAGCAAGCACCCCGCCTTGCCTCATTCCCTCCTATCATCCATCGATTTGTTTCATCAATGTGTGATTGTCTGATGACAAATATTTAACATCCTGCCACAGTATTGACCCGGACACTGTGAGTGAGAAGGGAATTGAGGATGCGCTTTTCTCTCGCAAAGTCAGGCCCGTATTTGCCCTCTGTCTGAATTCTGCAGAATGCATTGAACGTTTCCACGTCTTCCCCGCAAAGTTCATCTAAAGCTGTGACGGGTCACATCTATTTTAGCTGTCAAGACAATTGTTTTTAAGGTGCAGAGTTTGATCAGATCCTGGAAGTTTAAAAAAGTGGAGAAAACCTCTGGAAAGGCGGCAGTAAAGTTAAAGATTTGAGCTCTGAAAGCGCTTGTGGGTCTCCATTTAGAGATGATTCAAATGAAAGCAGAACAGGTGTGAGTAATAATGTCTGATTGACTCATCTGGTATAGGGCCGAGCCATTGATGACCCAGACACAATCAAAATATGCTGACTCTTCTACGGCCGTGTTGAATTTTAAATGGCCGCCAGCACGCGGATGCTGAGCAAGTTGTCAGCGAGCGCGACTGTGCGCCGCGATCCAAGACTGTTCTGTGATTAATGGTAGGGGACGCGCCCCACTAATTGTGGTTCCTGACACAGGCACACGTCCCCAGACAAAGCAGGACAGGGCTGGAGCAGGGTGCCATGCTCAATCACCTTCCAGCAGAAAGCCCGAGCGCTGCTCTGGGGGGTTCGGAGGAAAGAGAGGTCACAGGATATCTGGTGATGACAGTAGAGGAGAGACTCGAGCATCCAGCCAACTGCGGGAAGAAGAGGGAATGTTGGAGATTTGGCCATACGGCCGGGACGGGGATTTACACGAGACAAACACGCGAGACAGAGTAACAGAAACTAGAGAGGTAGACTGTCCTGACATGGAAGGGAGAGATTTACTAGGCCTTACTTTATCCTCACTGGATTATCCTCATTGGATTTGAATCTAAGTCTGCTTCTGGTCTGTGTAACTGCATGCACCTGTTGCAGCAATATCATTACAACCACATTGTTTAATTGCATGCGGGTGCGTTTCGGCATTAAGGGATCTTCTATAAGGAAATTATCACAATACAAATTAAAAGATTTGCCCGTGCTGCACAACACGCAGGGTTTTTTCAAATATACTTTATATACTCTGTAATTTTAAACATTTTACTCAGCCGACACACAGACTCTGTAAAGGCAGAATAAAAGGCCCCAACATGCAAATGCGTTGTGCTTCTCTTCCACCTGCCGGCATCTTTTGAGAGTGAGGACAGATGGAAGTCATGAATTGGCTGCAGCGAGGGACTCCAGACAGTCAGCTCTATCAAGAAATCCCTTTATAGGGGGAGGGAGGCAGACTGCTTTCATATTGTTTCTATCAGGGAAGAGGGAAGTGCAATGTGATAGTCTTCAGAATGTCCACGGTTCTGTTGTGGTCACTGCTGACTTTGCTCACCCAGGAATTAGAGAACCATGTTTTTGTACTTTAATATTCGTGCAGTCAGTCTCTTTGTCAGTGTTTATGTGTATTTAAGTGTTTGCGAGCATTTGTGTAATATCATATATCCATGTATGTATATGCATGTATGAACATTTCTTAATTGTACCTTCACAGTCCTCCCGTCCTGGGTCCAAGTCATTCAGGCAGAGCCCCCCTTGGTCCCTCTTTGGCCTCCTGGGCCCCCCAGGCCCCCATGAGCTTCCCACAAAAAGTCCACAATGCTATTCAAACAATAGGCCAAGGGACAAAGAGCACATTTACACAAGTGGAGCTTTCTTTGAAAGCAAAAAGGCACTGTTTGGAAGATTTCCAAACCTCACCCCCCCCCCGAAAAAAAAAAAAAAAACGTAGCCCCCTTTGCCCCTCCACACCCCACCTCTCAATTCCCCAGCTTAAAAAAAGTTCACCATTCCAGTGATGGAGACGTGGGAGCCAAATATACTACACCAAGCCCAATCCCACCCGCCAATCCACAAGCACCCCCAATTTAGCCAAACCCCCTCTTTACAGGACAAAAGCCCTTTAGAGGCCGAGTGTATGTGAGGGCTCTGGTGGATACCATAGTGGCTTAAAGACCGTGGAGGCCTCTAAGAGACACTTCTTTTACTCCCAGTCTCCCTTCATTCCTCTTTCCTTCTCTCTCTCCCTTTTTCTTTCTCTCTCTCAGGCAGTGAAGGGTTCAGCAAGGGGTAGAAAGAGTTTGGAGAGAGAGGGGAGGGGGCAGTAAAGGAGGGGGGGGGGGGGGGGGGGTGTAGAGGGTGCTCTTATGTCAACATTGTGGTATTTTCCCAAAGATGCATATCGCCTCTATACAAATAGGAGATGTATTTATAGGAGTACATAGAAAGCTGCATGAGAGGAGAGTGTTTGGCCGAGCTTCCTGGCCACGGCCCCCATGGCTCCATGGATGGTCTTCATGGCTAGTGAAATTGTTATTCTTTAGATGCGCGTTGGCTGGGAAACACATAAGTTCTCAGGCGACCACACAGTACTCTCCCTCCCAATATGGCTGCCACGCAGAGGAGCCCATTGAGGGAAAAGGTCCAGCGCCATACATCTTGACCGGAGCCAATATCCCAAGGCCTCTTTGTCGCCGTGTCCCACACAGTGTCACGCTGGCTGTGGCTAAGCAGCGGGCATGTTCGGGAAAACAGGCTACTTCTCATTTTCCCACTTCTGCCAGTTTGGATGTAGAAATTATTGTTGCACCCAGATCCATCACAGCAGCAGGTTGTTACTGAGGTAGATAGTGCATGTCATTTTAGACTTCTGGTGTTTAATCTCCGGGAAGCCAAAATTAGTCACCAGAGCTTCAGGTACATAACAATAACCTGGTATTGAGCAACTGTCAGAAACCTGTGAGCACAAGCCTGCCATATAACAGGTCAGCCAAACCAGACAGGCAGGTAGCATGACACACACACACACGCTCTTGAAGGAAATCTAGAACCTTTGCAGGAGCAAACACAAAGCACAAAGACCTCAACATGGAGTCAACAACTGAGAAGCACTTGAAGCCTTTTTGATCCGTAAGCCGTCACCCGACGCACCCCTGAAAAAGGCCTTCCTTTTGATCCATTAAACATATGCCCAGTCGTGTCGGGACAACAGCCAAATACAAGTCAAACCAGTGTGATCAATGAATGTGAACTTGTACAATGTGTTCCTGTGAACAATGGAAAGACAAATCAAATCACTGTGTGCAGTTGTGACCAAATGAATTACATGTTTGCTGGGATTAAGTTCTTAAAAATATCTAGTAAATAATTTGCCGTACAAAGAAATCGTGTACACACAAAAGCAAAACATGCCTTGAGGATTCGCACAATATTTGACTGATTCAGTGAGTAAACCTCACGGAGACTCTCCAGCTTCAGTTTCACAGCGAGCAGTGTAATCAGCATTTATTCCCCAGCCGTCTCCCACTTTCTCCCTCCCTAAACAGGCCCTCCCAGGTGACATGACAGTCTCTCACATAACCAGCCTCTGCTGTTTGCTAACGCTGCAGCTCTCTGTGCATCACATTCACAACAGGCTCTGCAATCCTGCACAGCAGGCGGCGGGTACAGCAGCGAGCACAAACACACCTGAATAACACAGACAGGGTCCTGCAGGGAGCTCCAGCTCGTGTGTGTGTGTGTGTGTGTGGATCCTCGACAGCAGTGGTGCGGGTTGATCACTGGCCCTGTTAGGTAGCATTGACGTCTCCACCTCAGAGCTGGCACACAGGGGAGTTATTGATTAGCATTAAGCATCCATGCAGATGGCCAATAAAGAGCAGGTGAGCCAAAGAGGGCCTGGGGAGCGGGGAGAGGGGAGGTGTGTGTGTGTGTGTGTGTTTGTGCGCCTGCAGGGGGAGGAAGGGGGAGGAAGATGGTGTAGGGTCACCAAAAACAACAGATGAGATGATGAGGAAAACAGGCAAATAAGAGCAGTCTTAATATTGGAACTATTGCAGAATGCAAAGATATTGATTTGGACTTTTGGTTATATGTACTCTGATTAACATTCCGATGCTTATTCCGGAGGTGCGGTCTTTATTTGTCATTGCTGATTTATTAGCTGTGAGAAGGATTGGAGCAAGGCGTCAGGAATGATGGGTGGATAAAATGCGACACAGGTTGTGAGCAGGTGTACATGGAATTAATCGTCCTGGCTTCCTAATCCACCAGGAAGACGCATTTTAGTATTCCCGACGTTGCCGCTTCCAGCTTTAGTGTGGTGGAGGTTCCTGCATGCTTGTCAGGTATTGTGCATCAGTCCACAACTTCCCTGTCATATCTGTCACTTGGAATAAACAGTAGACACCTCTGTAATTCAGTGATGATGCTCAGGTTGCACACACACTGTTCTGCAGTGTTGAATATTCCTTCCAAATTCTACACTTCTTTTATCGTTAACGCTGTGACTAATAAGTCATAATAAGAAACACTAATCCCACCTTTAACGTCATATTTATTGTTATTTAGTTACTCAATAAAACATATACAGATATATACAATATGCAGGAAAACAGACGACTGCACTTTACATATTATTAAAAAAAGGAAACAAAAAAACAAAAATCAGTTCGTAAATTGCCGTCACAGTCCTCCATCTATTGTTTCAGAAATTCAAATTCAACAGAAGCTTTATTTAAAGATTACAAGATTGCCTAACACACAGCAAATTTTCTCTTATTATACATGTGCAATACCAATAGTCTTTTTTTTCAATTCCCTTATTAAACAATCCCTTGACCTCTGTTTTCAGTTCCCATTGGCTGATTTGTATACAAGTGGCTGAGCTCATAAGGTGGACAGAAGAGAAGAGAAGAGAAGAGAAGAGAAGAGAAGAGAAGAGAAGAGAAGAGAAGAGAAGAGAAGAGAGTGGGGGAAAGATATTCTCACCAGTATAAAGAACAGAGAAGTACAACAATTCTTAAATGATAAAGCAGCAAATGATAAAAGTTAAACTTTGCTTTGACAAAGAGGGAAAAAGTTGTTGAGTTACATTCATGCATAATCACCCCTTTTCCCTTCTTCCTCTAGTTCTGCTTCTCAGGCCACTTCTAATGAAACAGTCGGCTTCACTCGAGCGTGGTGGGGAAAAAAATCTCTATTTCTGTCTAGATAAGGAGACTGGATTTGGGGTAAATTTCAGGCAGCAAACAGCGAAGTTGCCTTTATGGGAAGGATGAAGTTACACATCAGAGCTGTAACCATAACTGAGGCGAGAGCAGGCCGGCTGGATCCAGCAACAGGGTAAAAGTCATGTTCGCACCACAAGACTCAACACTGGTATACAATCACAGCCAATGACAACAGAGCTTCTCTTCTTCTGCTGCTTCTTCTTCTTCTTCTTCTTTTGTATTCTCCTCCGCTGACATTTCTTTATTTTTCTTCAACAAAGAAAATAAAACAAAAAACAAAAAAAACTTGACTTGAGGTTTTTCCAGATGTGGGCGTCGTTGAGAAGAGCCCGCGCTGCATTGTCCAGCAGTGTGTGAGAGAGCGTCCTAAAGTGTGACTGCGTGTGTCAGAAAAAACGTGTGATTTGAGTGTGTGTGTGTGTGTGTGAGAGAGAGAGTGAGTGTGTGTGATCATGTTTGCATTTATGAGCGTTAATGTCTTTCTGTCCCTGAACAGGCAGGAGCTGCTCGCTGTTGCCTCATCGACACTTTATCATCATCCTCCTCATCATCGCTGCTTGTCTCTGACAAATCGTCCTAGCTGGCGATCTTCTTCCCCTCTTCCTGCTGGGCCTGCTTTTTCGTTCAAGTCAGTGCCGCCACGAACGTCCCAAACCGGTTGGAGATATCAGAATGGAGAGAGCGCCAGGACGAGACGGGCCCCCCTCGGCCCTTGCTGTCCCCCAGCTCGTCTGTGCAGTGGACGGACAGGCACTGCAGGTGGTTCCCTCCGCCGCTCCCGCCTCCTCCTCCTCCTCCTCCTCCTCCTCCGGCTCCTGGGGCCCCGGCTCCAGCCTTACTCTGGGACAGCTCTGATTCTGCAGGCACAGAGAGGAGAAGGTTAATGACGACCGTTCGAACGTGGAAAAACAACTTCAAGCAACTGGCATTCTCTGATACAGACGAACCGTTTAAAATACACACTTTTAATTAAACCAGTGTCATTTTCACATCCCACTCTAAATCTGCACTGTGAAATTAATTCAACACTATTCCACCCCCCCATCGATATGACCCGAAAAGGAGGCTGTAAGCAAAGCTTCCTCTGCTCACACTCCTCCTCCTCATGTCTGATAAACACACGTGAAAATACACACACACACACACACATCCACGCATTCATGTGCTCCCGGTGAGCCGTGCAGATCTGGAGCGCTCCTGCATGACCTCCGTCCGGGGGGGTCAAAGGGCAGAGAGAAAGCTGGCCTTTAACCCTGCTTGACCCAATTTACTGGTATAATGACCGTGCCACAGTATCGACCCTGTGTCACCAGGGCGGGGAGCCTCATATTAAACGGTTGCACCAAGCTTCCGGAAAATCCATACGCAGGTTGATTACAAGTCATATAAAAAAAAAAAAAAAAAAAAATCAGCTGTGCCAGTTAATGCTGACGCCTCAGATGCTTCACATATGGAGAAAAATCACTTTGTGCGGTGTAACGAAAAAATTAGTCGAGGGGAAGATTGACGAGGACAGGAAGTGCTTGGCTAAACTATACATAAAAGCGCAGCGTCACACTTCATCTGCTGAGATACAGACTGCAGCACACTGAGGGAGAGGAGGGCACAAATGAGGAAGAGTTTTCAAGCCGACACACAAAATACGAAAAGGGGAAGGAGAAACGCAGCAACCAGGAACGAGGTGATGGAGGGGCTGTGTGTTGTGACACCAGTGTTGCGTCGTGTGCTTTGGGTTTTGCCTCCGAGGAAGCCCAAAGCACCGAGAAAGCGAGTGTGAAGATGTTATGAATCCTCCCCTAAAATCAGTCCGATCGCTCTCCCATCTCCTCGCCACACAAAACACGCCGCTGCCTCGCTCCGTGCGGATGGTGGAACGGATCAGTGCGCAGCACAAAGGCGCAGAGCTTTAAGGTGCAGGGACAACTAGGCGTCTGAGTGTAGAGGCAGGTAGAAAACAGCTCTGACAAGCTGAGTTACATGTGTCAGAGAAGGGAGAGGCTGTGATAGACGACACAGTCGGCGGCACTGAGGCTGCAGATCACAACACTCCAGTCAGTCTGCTGCTCACCTGAGAGAAAAGAAGAGCGCGGCGCAGACCGCCGTATCACCCGCAACCCTATTTCCCCCTTTTTAGCTCATCTTTCTCTGCTACTCAAACAGTGTTTTTATCTTGTTTTGCTCACTGTTTTCATCCCCGTCCCTCTCTGCTTTCACAAACCCCGAGGCGGCAGTGACACAGTGTTAACAAAACACAGCCAGGGAAGAGGAGGCCAGAGCAGGCAGCTAGGACAACCGAGAGAGGCAGGCAGGCAGGCAGACATGCAGGCAGTGAGGCAGTGAGGCAGGGTTGCCCCCCAGCCTGTCTGGGCTGCGACCACTGGAATGGAAAAGTGGGGGGATTTGAGAAAAGGTCAGGCAGCCAAGCCTCCCGTTGTTCCCTGTTTCGTTTGTCTCTCTCACTGCCGGTCTCTATGAATTTCTCCATCTCCCACCCAAGGACCAGAGACGTGGTGTAAGTAGGGACTGAGGGTGCGGGGGGTAAGAGAGAAATGAGGATTTAGAGCAGTGTTGGTGGCGGCGGTGACAAGATCTAACATTTGCCAGAGGGTCCAGTCATACACCTCAGCATGGCAGATCCCCACCCCCTGCCAGTATCACCCCCTCCCCCTTCTCTCCACCCACTCACACTCCCTCTTCCGAGCGCTGTGCCCTCCAGCACCCGCCAGCAGCTCATGCTAGCTGGGCACAGCAGGGTCCGCACCGGCCTGAATAGGCAGCCAAGCGTTCCCCTGGCTCACTGCTGACACACAGCAAACTGACAACACGCACAGCCAAAAACACACAACACGCCAGCCGCTGCCGCCGCCGCCGCCGTACCCACACCAGCCCTCAGCTGCTGCTCCACATGCACGCACACGGCTGCATATGCATGGACGTGAATTCAGAAACACGCGCACAAGCCCGGCGAGGCACGTCACTCAGCTTCAATGCAAGGACAAGAGCGGAAAACACACCGAGAGGAAAAATACACACAGCTCAAATTACAGACAACACACACACACACACACACACACATACATTTATCGCTTAATCCCAGGATTCATGCTCAGGTGTGAGCTCATACAAAAAAAGATTTATTTTTGTTCATCTATAAGCACAATTCAAGAATTTCCGTCAAAAAAAAAAGTTTGGGTTTTTTCTCTGGTAATTGTCTTTATCGTGTCTTCAAGTTAAAGACCTGCAGGTCGGTCTGAATGGACCGATTGCTGTTTCTTACAATTCGCTTTTCAATTAACAGTGTGTGCAAAATCCACTGCTTGTGAAATAAGCCAAACCCTTGACCACCTCCGGATTAAAATATCACCCAGTATTACAGGGTAGCCAAGGGGGATTCAAGGGATGTAATTTTTATGGAAAAATCAAGACACTACCCTTAAAATGTAAGCATTATCCATGGCGGCGTATTTCGTTCAAAAGTGGAAAAGGCAGTGTGAAATTCCACATCACACAAGTCTAAATCCCAAATCACCATGACATTTTACAAGCAGGGAAATCTTTAGATATATTTATATAATAAGATCCATCTTGTTGTGGCTGCTCGCTGACTAACGTGGAATTCATATCCACGGTAATATCTCAATAATAGCCTATTCATCTGAGGGGAACAAGTGCTTAGCATCAACAAGCGAGGGGGAAAATACCTAATAAAAAGGGAACAGTAACAGCACAAGCAGCTGCGCCGAGCCACAAATACGCCCAAATATCCTTAACCACATTACAGCCGGAAAAGATTACCACAGTGATGTGTTAAGTAAATACGAAATTTAATGTGATGCACTTATATCGCTATATCTCCCGCCCCAAGTGCTGTACTTTGTTATTTAGTGCCTGGTGATGATGCTCACACACACACACACACACACACACACACAGCAGCGGGGGTTTGGAGCCGTCTCACAGTCACAGCCAGAGACGATTTACAGAGATGAGTAGCGCTTCGAATGCCATGAAGGCTGGGAGCACAGCGCACAGCTCTGGTTGTCTGGATGACACCAATGTGTCTGCGAGCTGACGGCCTGACACGGGTTTACATGTCGTAGCACGCGCACTCCGCTCACACCGAGCCACGCAGGGAAGTACACAATGGCTGCTTGGAGACTGTGTTTTCTCGCGATCTAATGAGAACTGTTGGAGGGAACAATTATTTTTTCAATTAATCGCAAAAAGCAACAGCAGGGTTAAACGTGACGACAGCAACCTTTGAGGCTGACGCAGATTTGAATGAAACAGAAGACGAGCAGAAAGCGTGCGTGACAGGGTTTGAATCTGCAAAGCTCCTTTTTGGTGCAAGTTCCTCAGAGCCGTCACATTGATTTCCCAGGCCCCAGGATCCCATGCGGCGGGCCTGCGCCCTTTCAATCCCAAGCTCTGCACTTCCATGACGACACTTCACCTTTAACCTCGCGCTCCCGAGGCCGCGACCCCGTCCTCTCTGAACACAAACCGGCCCAATCGGAACGCCGCGCTCGCTGACAAAAACACCCAAAGGCCTGCGCTCCTGTGACAGTGTGTGACATCAGGTCAGATTCCTTTAGCATAACAACTGCCGCTCTGGCCTTGTGTGAGGATTCTGTCTTTGTCAGCACAAAAAACACCCACCGCAACCCGCCGAGAAAAAGTTGGATTTCAAAAACCAAAAAAAAACCAAAAAAAGGGCGAGAAAAGGTCTGATTTTCATCACATCTCGCCGGCTGAGATGTGACGACTGGAGGTTCTGTCTACATCGTCTCATCTCTGTTTGAGACAGGAGACGCAGGTCGCTCTGAAAATCTATTTAAACCCCTCCCTCACTGTTATGTTGGGGAAAGTCTTAATGTTGTGCATATATAGGGGCTAACAGATGTATTGTCACAAGTGTCCCCTGCCCAGAAGTGGGTAGGGGGCATGTGAGGCTTCCTGCAACCACAAAGTCCACCCAACTGTCTTTGTGTGACCTCTCCCTCAGAGCAGGGAGGATATCTGGAGGGGGGCAGGGGGCACATTTCTCAGGCGAGGGCACAGGGGTTATTTTGGTTTGAATTTCCTCTCTGTAAAGAAAAAAAAAAACGTGCCCAGGCAGGCATTGCCCTCAGCATTCAGCATTTGTTACCTTCTCTCCAGCAACACACCCATTCCCATCCCCTCAAATGCATACCCCCCACCCCCCCCCACCCCGACACACACACACCTCCCCCTCTGGCCACAAGAAGTGCTTAGGAAACCAGACACAAATCAGAACATGGGAAGTGATTTAGTGCCTCCTTCATAACTCACGAGCATGTCCAGGACCTGTCCAGCATGTCATCCAAGTCAGTGACGTATTGATCTGCTTCGCTGTCTCTATTTTGTTTCAGCACAGCGCTGCTGCCTTGTTTTCTCTGTTTTCACCTTTTTTTGGGGGGGAAAAAGGTCAACCGCACATGAAAACACACATGAATTTGGAGACCAGGAGCAGCTGCACGACAGAGACTTTTAATCTGAATAAAAATGAAAACCAATTCTGATCCAGGAATTGCAAAAAAAAAAAAAAATCTTTCAATCACAGATTATTTTATTCTGGCTAATTAAACAGATCAAATTGTCAATTCAGCCTTTTGCTGTTGTGTGGTAACCACTTTATCATTATGGAGGACATATTTTAAATCAATAAATATGTTCTTAAAACTCAACATCCAGACGAGAACGAACAATAGTGATGGAGCATGAAGCCGAAGGAAAAAAAAATGTTTGACGCTGAATTGAATTATTTTCTCTTCCATAAATGCAAATGGTAGCTATTACCCAGCCACCCGCCTCATGAACGAAACTACAGATGTTCCCTGAAAAAAAAAAATCTATCTCTCTTACTTTCTCTTTCACTCCATCAGTCTCTACTTCTGTCTCCCAGGAGAAACTGCTCCAGTGTCATAACTCATTTGTCAATTCCTCAATACAAATTAAAGGCGCCTGACGACTACCTGTACGGCTAATAACATAACCGCTGCTGGCAGCGTGACAACACCCACACCTCTGAAAACACACACGCACACACCCACACACGCACACCTTTCAAAAGCCGTACTTGTATCCCAGGCAACACGTGAACCCAGGCCACTTTTCAGGAGCTTCTTATCAAACTGATGCCTTTTTTCTCCTCTCTCAGTCTGGCACTCGTTCAACAACACAGTGGACATTTGGAGGCATGTCACACACAGACGACCGAAGGTTTCAAACTCCTCATTCTGTGCATCTCGCCAGATAAATTCAGCTTTCCATTCCCCGCTGCATCCAGGGAGAACATTTACCACATGCTGAGACAAGTTTTATTTTATTCTAACACCCTTCCCCGGGGAAAACAAAACACCGGATGAGCTGCTATTTTCAAGAGTTGAAAATCCTGCAAAGCAAAAGACCTGACACCTTTGTTCATCTTTTCCTCTCTTCATCAGCCACAAGCACGCTTCTTTAACAGGCTTCCTTTGGCTGTCACTAGTGCTCAATGTCTTGCAAAAGCCCAGGAACGTACAAACACACACGAAGCATATAAACAAACACGAATGCACACACACTCACAAACGCAGTCTTAAATATCAGACGCTTTCCACGCACGCTAGGTGTTTTTCAGTCCTGCCGCTAATTACAAGTCAAGTAAATACTCTTAAATATTTTCAACACATTAGAATTAAGGGAGCGCGTTCCACCAAGCGAGACACCTGAGATCGGGGGGTTGGGGGGGGGGGCTGAAGCCATGAGCCTGACACCGAGTCTAAATAAATCAAACTTTATGTCTACAGCTGACAAATCCACACTATCAAGTTGCAGTGTCTACAAACCTGCCCTTCGTCACATACTCGCATGCCAGGGCGCACGCACACACACACACACACAGATGCACGCAATCACAAGCAGTCCAAAAGTACAAGGCGAGTTTCTCTTTGTCCACATCAGGGATGGTTTTATCCACGAGGACGTATGTTTCTAAGACGCCGCTCTGTCATCACAGCGCTGTCGACGTAAGCTGGCTGCTCTTTGCAGCCCTGATGGACCTGTCAATAAGCAAGTCAACTTCCAGAGGTTGCCTGAGGATGAATTGTGACTTTTAGAAACAATATTACCGAGGCTAATTGCTATGATTATCATAATGATTATCATTACTGCAGTACAGGAGTGTGCACGAGGCTTGCATGTGTGCCGTTGATGAAGTCAATATGAAACACCTTGTAATGACAGGTAAAGAACACAGACTGCCCCGAGCTGTTTTTTTCCACATTCAAGCACATGCCAATCACCGTCTTCTTTTTTTAGAAAAAGGAAATAGAAATTACTGGTGTGATTTGTGGGGTTGTTGTCGTGCTGAAATGTCAAAGGCAGGCAGCCTCACAGGATTGTTCTCCGTGGTGGAATATCAATACGGCCCTTTCTGTGGATTTAAGTGCTTTCTAGTAGGTGTGATAAGATGCAAGTTCTCTCTTTTCAAACCTGTCAAAGCCAGAGTGAAAGAGATTTGATCATCATTAGAGCTGTTTATGGGCTGATTACTGAGAGTGAAGAGTGAAACTATTCCACAGGGTCAACTGTGAAGTGTTTTAACTGCGCTGATAAAAAAAAAAAGAAAGTGCATGTGGCAAAAACAGTGAAAAGTAAAAATAAAAATGACTGAATCACTTCCTTTGCCTGCTGGTGGCCTGTTATCAAGACGATGCACGAGTTCTCGAATAAACGGCCGGCTTCTGGCTGAGATATACACAAGAGAAGGGAAGAGGAAGGAATACTTTTTTTTTACAAAAAAGGGGAAATAATGTTAACTGACACCATACAAGGAAAGCTGCTTATGCACACCTCCACTTCTTGCCTCCGTGAGCATAAGATGCCGCGTAGTGCACAAGAATCTGCAGGCCGAGAGCTTCCAGCGGCAGGTATGGCTGTGCCTTGGTGAAAAACTTGAGCTCTGTGCTGTCATAGTGAGAGGAGGCCAAATATGGGGTCCAAAGGGGGGGCGTTACTGCAGCACCATCACTTTAAGCAGGCACACGGGGACCACAGAGAGGGCGAGCTGGGTGAACACACACCAGCTCTGAGAGCACGACTCCTCGACAAATAAGCGCAGCTGAACGTTTACTGGCTGCTCGTCTGCACGCTGAAACATTCAGAGGAAGTCAGCAAAGGAGCTGCTGCACCGTGTCTTCTTCGAATCGTGGCGAGATGTGTAACACACCTTGCAGCACAACGACCCGGAGTCCCTCTAAAGCCTCACGCAGCTTCACACTGAGCACTCACAGTGAAGCTGCACTGAGAACGTCCACCTGATGCAGCCGAACCGACCCTTGACCCCCAGCGCTTTGCTTTCACTGCAACCAACTCATCTGAAGCAAACTCCTCCGCATCAGCAAAGCACACACATCATAATCCACCTGTTTAAATCCTCAAGCCGTTAAAGTTAACTTCCTAAAAAAAACAGCTACGAGCTCTCAGGACAAAACCGATAATCCCATATTTAGACACAATCCGAGTTAACCTGAACGACTGACAACTAAATTCACAACTTGTCTACAAATTTAAACAAGAAATCCCTCAAAGTTCAGCTTGTAATTATAGGAAATTAAATTATATTTTCATTTTTTAATAGGCATTTAAAATGAGGCATTTCTGCGTAAATCAAACAGTTATTTACTGTTCATCATTATTGAACTTAATAACCTGATAGAATGCTAATGGAGTGTAATCTATGCATAATTCAGCAACACCCCTGAGAGCAAAACAAGGCATATTTATGGAAATGAAAATGATGACGACAAAAAGGATATTTTTTTTTTAAATGGACAGATAGGAAAAAAAAATGTCACATTAGCAAACTTAGAAATTTCTCAGCCTGTATTTCAGACGTGAATATATAATCGTTCCGAATATTCACACTGCAAAAAATATCTAACCGGTTATGTCATCTTGTGCTGAAGAGTAAAATAAGAATGAGTGGAAAAAAAAAAAACGCTGTCAGTGGAAACACATGAATTAACTTCATCCTGATGAAAATGATAATCTTTTAAAGATTTTCTTGACCAAGTTACATTTAGTTCATAGTAATGGACAAATAAATTGGCCTGATTTATCTCCCATTAGTGTCACTGACAGTTTGTCTCCAGTGGCAGATTTTGATCATCACACTGAGGACTGGACTGGCTGGTCGAGGTGGATATTTTTTGCAGCGTGAAAAGCCTGTGGGATGTTGGCTCTTATGGAACTACACTGTGGGCTATGACTTATCTTAAATTATTATGTTATTTTGCTCCCTTCTGTGTAGCCTGAGCATCAGATTCAATCTCAAAATCCCCCTCCCCTCCCAAATACACCTCCACCCTTTTCTTCATCTTTGCTGTCTGAAGCACTCAAATGAGAAACTGTCAGGAGCTGTGATTTGTGCTAACTAGCTATCGATCGCTCCAGAGCTGCATGCCTCGTGTCCATGCAGGGAGGGCTGAAAGAGGAGAGGAGAGGAGAGGAGAGGAGAGGAGAGGAGAGGAGAGGAGAGGAGGAGAGGAGAGGAGGAGGATACCTCCTGAATTTATCGTGTTAAATGTGCTATCAGCCCACTGAAAATTAAAACAGTGAGAGCAACAGGGTGAGTGTGGCTGACCTCTTATCAGTGATGGCTTTCCAGCTCGAAACAATACTCATTAATCAATATCAAAAGTGATGCTGTTGTTTTTTTGTTTCTTATAAAACAGTAGAAGAATAAGTAGTTTGCTCCTTTGTTAAATGTTCATGGGAAGAAATAATGGGAACAAAAAGCCACAGTGTTCAGTGATCTTGTATTTTCTTCACTAATTTAGCAGAGTAATGTTATTTATGAGGAAAACAAACAGCTGGACGAGCTGAAAGCTGCTAGTTTTTGATCATTGCGCCTCAAATCAATTTGCACGCTGCTTGTTATTTTCCTGCTGATTTCTGAGATGTGAGCCCGCTGCATCCGTCCAAATGTAAGATGCAGTGCTGCTTCGAAGTCATGCCATCAGTGTTCGTGCCCGACACCGTGCGCTCCGCCGCATATAAACAATGCGCCCGGACGCCGGAGCCGGCGCGATGCGCGCCCCCGCGCCGACCAGAACAAAGAGGCGCTGCAGACGCGCTCGGCGCTCTCCACAAACACACTACACATCCACATTTTTCTACACCCATGCATCCACAGGCCATCCGCAGCTGCACCCTGACGGTGGCTGGATGTTTTTATGCAGCATCATCAACCATCTCTGCCTGCTGAATTTATTTTTGAACGAGCCAACGTAAAAAATAAAAATAAAAATAAATAATAATAGTAATAAAGGAGAATAAACATGCAAAATACATACATTATTAAATAGATAAAACCAAGATATTTTAATACATACAACTTGCCCAATTTTCAATTATAATGCATTTTAATGCATACAATTTGATTTATGTTACGATTAAAGCACGAACAATAATATTAATAAAACAACCTAATCATTATCTAGTAACCGTACTATTCATAAAAACAGCATCTATTATCATTATTATTATTATTATTACTATTTATTATTAATATTATTATTTTTTAATTATATTATAGGTCGAGAATTAGGAGAAACGAAAACACCGCCGAACAGTAATTATTAGGAATAGTTCTGAATAGTTCTCTCCATTTTCATTGAGAGCCGCCACAAAAACAATAAGATCAAAATGTTTGACTGAAACATGAACATACATGTGCACACTGTAATATCTGTGTGTGCTGAAAAACTGCTTCTGCGCCTTCAGGCCGGAAGATTTCCCGTTTTCCTTCACAAACTTTTTATTGTAAGAGACAAAACTACCTCCAAAAATATTCCACACTAACTGGGGTATATACTAATGATAGAATAATAATAATAAATTATTGGAAAGTGACAATAACAAATAAGCGAATAACAAATTGTTTAACAACAAACTACAATTCTAAACTAAATTCTGAAAAGCACAAAGATTTCTAAATGAAAGATCTGGCGCGGGAAATAAAATGAAAACTAAATGTCTGTATTAATTTCACCATGATATGTAATCCCTGAAATCCTGCCCTGCCAATCTCAAATCAGTCCACTTTGCGCAGCTCTGTGTTATCCCGGGATAACAACACAAACAAGCACGTAGCAGGCCGAGGGAACCCCGCTGCGCAAACGCATATCCTCAAAAAGCTATTAATCTTCTCAATGTAGTTGTTCACCCTGAAAACCGAGATAAAGAACCACAGGAAATGTTGACTTTTCTTTTGAAGAGCCTTTACAATGAAGAAGCGAATAAAAACACAGTGCGGAGAAGGTGCGAGGTTTACTTTGTGCAGTCAGCTGGCATTTAAAGCTGCTCCAGTCTGATAATCACTTTCTACATTTTTCAATACGGAACCAATTTAACGAGAAAAATACCGCATAAATCGTCTCTTTTTTTCCTTGAAAAGACTTGAATGGCGCGACCATTAAATTTATTATCTTCATGGCTGGACCTCTAAAATTCAAAGACCTGAGTTAAACAGAGACGGCTGCTCTCTGGCCGCACAATATGGACAAAAGGTCCTCTATTAGCAGCGTTAAAACAGCATTTTACCTGCTGTATGTGCGATGTCACAGTGCATTTCAGATCAAATAAATAGCAGTTTAAGGAAGGAAATATACTGTTGGTGTGAGCAAAATTGATCAGTTGGTGTTACATGTGTGAAAGTGAGACGAGGTGAGAGAGAGAGAGAAGAAAAAGTGGGTAAAATAAGGAATTAAAGTTTTCATTTACCTTCTTTACTGCTGTTTTGGCTCTTATTTTTTTCCCATGGTCCCATGGCCTTGTCATCCTCTGACCCGTCCATCATGGCCTTGTCACTCGGCACGTACCAGGTGGCGTGCTGCTCTGCCATGAGGGTGTCAAGGTCAATAGTGCCCATTGAGCCCTTCCCAGCATCCGGGCTGCAGCTTGCCAGCTCATTGTCTCCGTTCTGCGAGGGACAGTCGCCATTCTTTTTGCCGTTCTTCATGGCCAGGGGCTGGTCCTCAGAGATACTGAACTGCTGCCGCTGTAGCTGGATCTGGGCCTGCAGAATCTCCAGAGGATGGATTTCTTCCTGGCCGGAGGTGCTGGATGGGGTGCGTACCTGCTCCACCCCAGGAGTGCCCGGGTGGCTCACCCCACTGGCCCCTGTGCCCCCACCAGCATTCAGTCCATAGCTGTCTGGCGTCGAGGTAGTATGATTGTTAATGCCCATGCCGAGGGGCTTCTGTCCATTTATCAGCCCGTGGTCACCCCTCGGCATTTTGGGTGAGCCGGTGATCATCGGGCTGCGGTTTGGCTTCGTGGCCGAGGTCCCTCCTGCGTCTGAGCTGGAGGACACCTCATCCTCGTTGCCATAGTGGGTGCTGACATCGTCAGGAAAGTCCACTCGTGGTGAGCTACTGTCAGACTTGGCGACGCTTTGAATGCCACTGTCCAAAGAAGACATCAGGTCGGCCTGGTCCCCCAACATTAGGTCGCCTCCTTTTCCCCAAGAGGGTGACTGGAGGTGTTTCTCATGGGGCGTGCCCCCACCCCTCTCCCCAACGCCAGCCGAGGGGGTCTGCTGGCCTGGACTTACAACAGGGTTACCATTGTCAGAGGAAAAAAAAATCCCAGGGCTCACATGTCCACTGTCTCTTTTTCTCCTCCCTCTCCCTCTCCCACTCCCTGTTGTTGCCTTCCCCTCACTGCACGGGGTAGCGTCCATGTTGTAATTTGGGGAGAGGGCACTGGCTTCCCCCTGCACCGTCTGGCTTTGACTTGCAGGCTTAGAGTTGCTATTCCCGGTGCCAGGCATCTGGCTGTTCTGGGAAGTGCTGCTCTGAAAATATTCAGGACCAGCACTGCCAGTCCCATTAGATGTGCTGCTATTAATGTCCTGCTCTGTCTGACTCAGTTTTCGCTTGCCCTCATTTTGGTTCTTCTTGTTGAATGTTACGTTAAGATTGGGGGCCCCTAGGCTAGCGATCATGTTCTGGCAGGCCGTGGAAAGGGCCGCCAGGCAGCTCTGGCCGAAAACACTGTCTTTAGCACTGGTTTTGCTGAAGTTCCCAAGGGACAGAGCTCCAAGCTTACTAACAGACGACCGCTGGCCTGAGGGGAACTCAGGCTGAGGAGGGTAGGTCCCTGGTGAGGTGCTCACCCCCTGGGGAGCACTGTGGGCTGGCCCCTGACGGTTAGCCCCCCCATAGGGAAATGTTGGCTGTGCTCCCATTGGAGGTGCGGGGAAGTCAGCTGGCCGCCTCTCTGCTGGTGCATTCGGATGCCCTGCTCCTGCTCCTGGAGACTGCATTTGTGAGAGGTTGCCCATGTTACCGCTGAACTGTGAGTGCATTCCCGGGGAATGGAGAGCCTGCACATGCCCATCTCCTGGTATTCTCATGGGCTCCTGCATGCCCATGCTTGGCCTAAACATCATCCCAGCCCCGTTCTGCTGTAGCCCCATGTCATGGGGCCCTGATTCATTACCCGCTCCACCCATACGCCGTGACATCATCTCCCCTGGTGGGTGGGACCCTTGGAACCAGGAGTTCTCCTGAGTTACATGAGGATTTTGTCCATCAATGTTGGGCATCCTGCCACCATTCTCCCTGTCAAAGTTGGGCTGAGGCATGCTCCCGACTGGGCCTCCGTGAGCCATCGGGCCGGGAGGCACATCGCCGTGGTGACCCAGCTGCTGCAGACTGGGCTGCCTCATCCTTTGCTGCTGGTTGCGGGAGGCCATCTGTTTTATCATCATGGCTGCATTCTGGCGCTGCTGCAGAGACTGCTGTTCAGGCCCCGGATGCTGCAGGGGACCTGGTGGAAACCCTTCACTCACAGGTGGGGTGAACTCTCCAGGCAGGCCGGGGTAGGCGGTGGGAGAGAGGTGGTTATCCATACCACCACACCAGCCCTCACCTCCATGTGTGTTTGGAAAGTCAAATCTAGGCCTTTTTGCCATGTTCATATAAGGAGAGTCAAAGTGTTGCAGCCTCTGATTCGGGGGCTGTTGGGAGGGAGGAGGAGCTGGCTGTTGCATATTAAACATGGGGTCCCCATAGGGGTGCAGACCCCTATTTTCCAGTCTGTGAATGGGATATTCAAACTGGTTGTGTTGGCCAGGCATCATGACCCCTCCGTCCAGAATGTTAGGGTTAGTAGAGCCAGGCTCAGCCTGAGGGGGTCTGGGGAGGCCAGGGGGGCATGAGTTCTGTCTGGCTATCAAGCCAGCCTGTTGTTGCTGCTGCATGAGAGGATGTCTTGCATTGACCCCCGGCTCCATTCCCACGGGCACCTTCCGGCCATTTCCAAAACGTTCAAAAAACACTCCGTGCTGAGGCTGCTGGGGCTGCGGTGGCGGCTGGTGTCCCTTCGAGATGCCCTGCATACCTGGCGTCCGTGGCATGCCAGGGTTCCCTGGGAAATTACCACTGGGAACTGGCCTTCCTGGCCCAAAATGGGGTAACTGAGATTCTGACTCTGATGGGGAAAATACATGTACATCAAAATGTCCAGATGGAGGCTCACTTGGGAAGTTATACTCTAAACCCTCTACAGCTCCCTGGTTGGGCAGCCGTCGAGGCTCCAGGCCGTGAGACTCAGAGGAGGAGGACGAGGAGGAAGGGAGACCATGGAAGGATGCTGCTCTGTTAGGTGACTGGTCCAGGGGTAGGCAGGGGGCAGGGACAGCATGGCTGCCACTGGGAGGCCCGTGATGTTGAAAGTCAGGCATGTTACCAGGCCGCTGCTGCTGCTGCTGCTGCTGGGGAAAGCCATCCCCTGCCTGTCCCTCAGCGAGAGGATCAAATCCTTCTCCAAAGCCCTGCTGTGGTCCCATGCCATTGTTGTTGTAGCCCATTAGCCTGCCACCGTGCAGGCATGATGATCCTGGCTCTGGGCCTCCAAAATTCCCACTGAAATGAGGGTGAGGTTGGTGGGGGTGAGGTTGGTGGCCGTGAGGATGTCCTTGATGAGGTTGCTGGTTGTTAAAAAATCCATGCATGGGTCCTTGCTGCTGCTGCTGCTGCTGCTGAAGTCCGCTGCCTGCATGCATGTCCGAGTGGCCCCGCGGGTGAAAGCCCCCGTACTGCTCACCATTCATATTCATGTTGAGCCCGAGCATTTGCGGCTCGCTCAGAGGGCCCATGCCGGGCTCCACGGCTCCCGGCGGGCCACCAGCGTGAAAACCTGGGCTTTTATAATGGGAGCCCATGTTCAGTCTCGGTTGGTTTATGTTTCTCTCTGACTGGCCAGGGTTTCTGCTATTAATCTGAGAACCAAACTGCTCCAGCCCAAACATACTCCCCTGCAATCAATCCCACATGACGGCCAGTTCGCCAGACATCGGCTCACTGTCTGTTTTTCCGTCTGTCCCCAGAAGCAAAAAGAAAAAAAAAAGATATACAAAAAACTACTCAAATGTCTGTATCAGAATACTGATCAAACTGCTTTATCTACTTTAAATGGTAAAACTCACCAAAAAAAGTTCTCATTGCTGTGGATCAATTGTTTTTGTTTTTCAACTTCTCCAAGGACGCGGAGGAGAGGGGGGACAGACAGTGTCCAAATACGCACTTCAGCTGTGTCCCTGTTCCCGGATCTGCGAGTGCGCTCGACTGCTCTTCTCTTTTGTCTTTGACTAAGCAAACAAATATAAAACACCGCTATTTAACTTGCTGCACGAGTGACCTATAATACTCCAAAGTTTTTCCGTGCGCATTTCTTCAGGGCGAACATGACACAAAAACATCTCGCAAACTAAAAGGAGAGCGCACTGGAACTGGAGCGATCGAACAGGGAATATGGCAATTTCTGTCTGCTAATTCATTATTCCAGTCCAATGTCAAATGTCCCAGAGCGACTCTTTGTATAAGGTCCCATACTGGAAACGAGGAAAAAGTCCAAATGGAGCCGTTTGGTTAAAACTGCCTGTGTGGCTTTGAAGGAAAAAAAGCTTTCTTTGAATAAATACTGCCACTGATGTCACTCAAAATCTCGGCAACTGCTGAACCGGCATGTAGCCAAAAGTCCAGTGTGATGGAAAGTCCACAAACACGGATCTCCAACCCAGGCACCGGAGAACCGGAGCGTCCGTTTGCGCGACCCGAACCCGGAGCAGCGCGGCGTGCACTACCCGCACTCCACCACCACGGAGCGGCTTGACAGCATCCTTCACCCGCCGCCGGTCATGCGCCTTGCAGAGAAGTGCCTTGCCTTAAGTCCTCTCGATGCGTTTCGTTCCCGAGACGTGCGTCCCTGCGTTTCCCGAGCCCGGTCTGGTGCGGTCTGAGCGCGCTGGGGAGCGATTCACAGATACACTCACACTCCGCTCTGCCGCTCGGCGCTGTGTGAGATCAACGCGTCCGGAGGAACCAGCAACAAGTTTTGCATTTCTACAGCCGCTGCCATCCGCGAGGTCTCAGCCAATCACGACGAGCAGAGACAGCTTCGGGGGCGGGACGAATGCTTTTAAGGTGGCCCACAGAGTCAATGAGATTGTAAACGCTTGTGCGTAAATCACATCTTAGAAATGGCTTTCACTTAAAATGTGATGTTTTGACCAGAACACCGAGCGCAGTGTTTTCACATTAAAGCCCATCAGCAGACTTGAACTGGAAGCAGTCTCGCAGATAATAATGTTCTTTTTCTAAAGGAACCCATCATCTATTTTTTGTTCATTAGACCACAGAACTGTAGTCTGCCACAGCTGAGGTGAGGAAACACCGTTGAACAGTGCTGTAGGTGAATTTCTGCTCGCTGCTCTTTTGCATGCTGCTTCAGACCTTTTCACCCAGGAACAAAGCTCTTTGCGCTCTCTCCTCCGTTGATGTGCGCAGTGACCAGCGCCCCAGAGGACCTGTATCATCTCCACTGCAACACGCTTTCAGCCACATACAAACCAATGACTGATAACTTGATGGTTTCACCAGTAACAAGCTGTTGCTGCGCGCGTGAACCAGCAGCCAGTTGTTTTCTGGGTTTATAACTTAGACACAAGCATTTCAGATGAATCGGCATCAGTCACTAATGCTGAGGTCACGAGCTGGATGTTTAATATGATTTCACGTGGAGGCAAAATCTGAAAAATCTGACTGAAAATCTGTGTTGATCAATGAAACAGTCCGAGAGGGGCCTCAGATTGATTTATAGCAGGCGCTGGAGGAGAAATGATGAACAATCAGACATGTAGCCTGAATATCTGAGCTGACATTAGTGTTGGGATGAAGGTGTTAATTAGATTAATTAATAAAGTGACTCCCTCACAAACCAAATCAAACTCACCTCAGTTTTGTGTGTGAATCTGTCCCTAAAGAGAAGAAAAGAATCCTCCTTAAAAGACAATCTGAATCTTGTGGATGATTCTGGGCTTCGGTTCCGATAATCAATAGCTTTCTCTTAGTGTGATAGTCTGCAAAATACAGTTACAATTAATATGATGTATCTCACAGGTTAATTAGTTGCAGGCCTGCAATAGACGAGGTTATCTGTGGAGGGGGAAGTCGTGCAATAAGACGTGAAATCACTGCAAATGAATCTTCATGTTCATGTGAGACAAAAGTCCCAACATGAGAAAGCCAGTCCTCATGTGTGTGGCCCCTATTCTGTTCTAATAAGACAAATAACCTACTTTATGATAGATTTCAATTTTATGCCAGAGTTTTGAAAAGGCATGTCAATGTTTTATGCATTGTTATGTCATTTAGAGTTTGCATTGATGTTGTCTGCAGCTCACACATCTGTTTGTCCTTTGAGGGTGTTGATTGTGAAGTTTTGGGGAGTCCTTGGATGCTGTTGTTCTGGTGAATTTTGACATGGCCGAGCTCACTCTGATTTGCCTGCGCAGATTTGTCTTAACTTAAATAAATAAAGCTGTGTTTGAGAATATTTGAAGTGCATGTGCGCACATGGGGAGGGGTCTCCCCCTCCCTAAGAATTCTGTAATCATTTAAAATAAAGGAGACATGTGGGAATGCGGAACATCATATACTTAAATTCCATCATGGATATTTTCTTTGGTGAGAGGAGAACATTATATTATCCCTTTCCGACAATGTGTGCAGTGGGCATTTGGAGAATTTGGTGTCAGGCAGCTCTGTACCTTTGGGGGGGAACCGACAGGACTTTTACCGAACGGACACAGTGCCACCTAGCGGCTGGCGTCAGAGAGAGGGCAGGATGACTGCTCACTCACATGCTGAAGCGTTCAGAAAACAATTACAGATAAAATGAGGCATATGCATGTAAACCTGTGTCTACTGTGAATGCAGTTTTTAAATCTAAATATGAATCTATGGCAAGCAAATGTTACATATCTGGCTTATAAATCATGTAAAATCATATTAAAAGAAAGGGTAAAGGATTAAAGATCAATTATCACTGTGAAATCTGTTCTTTTTCATGTGTTCAAGGACTGCAGTGTTTTATTGTGAAATCTGATAAATGCTTTTTAAATATATCCTTGAACACAGCTGAAGTTAACGGGAAAGAATATAATGTCTGTGTGTGATATTTCAGAATAAATAAATATTTATAAATCAGACATCCTACACTACGACTCTCGTCAGCAGGCTCTCTGCTCAGCCCTGCACCGAGAGAAGGTCTGAGGCTGCAGACAGGTCAGGACATGGCACTGAAAGGTGGTGGGAGGGAGCATGTGTGTATATTTGGATTTTCGGGGGTGTGGATATGCAATCGTTGCAGCTCAGAGCGAGGAGGCAGGAATAGACGGTGGCTGTGTTTTGAAGGAGGGATGGTGTACAGCGCCCGTCTTCTAGTGCCGGAAGAAGCATGTTGGGATGTTCTGAAGCTGCTGTGCTAATAAAAAGCCATTTTCTTTCTCAGTATCACCTTGCAAGAGGACTGCCTTCGTATCTGAGAGGCAGCTGGATGTCGCATCATTTGACTTTTACCCAGACAAACACCACGGTGTGTGCATATCAAGCTGTTTTCACAGTGGCTGCCATCACTGCTCTGTGAAGCCCCTTAAAAATACTAGAATTCATGCTCATTTCTCAGCTGATAAAAGCCTCTAGTATCACAAAAGCCCATTAGCCACACCAGAAACAAGTATTCTGCAGCTGCAACAGCAGGAACAAAAAAAAATCCAGATATTGTTCTGTCTGACTGCAATACTAATGCCCCAGTGATACAGTTCCCACTAGCTCTGTCTGCAGCCGTCTCAAATGGAGACAGACAAGTTAAGTATGACAAACCGACGGCATGGTCTCTTTCCCCATAAGTCCCCAGTGATGATAAATGCAGCTCAGAGCTGCTGCTGAGGCGACTTCATGACAATGGACAGTCTACAGGCTTTTAAGAATTGTCACAATACCGCTGTTCTCTGCAGTGATTTACTGCTCAATTTGTCTTAATATTTTACTCAATTGGACAAGATAGCAGAAGTGGCTGCCCTTCTCTACCCTTAATTCATAGTGTTAAGCTTTTCCTCAGATAGACATATATTACCACGGGGCTTTCCCAAAGAGACAGTTCCTTCCCATGTTGGGGGGACAGCGTCCTGGGCTGTTCGGAGCCTCAGTGTGTCCTCTATGGGCCTGTCACTCAGCTGAGCCATCACAACTCTCTGGGTCAGGGTGGGTTAAGTAGCATCTGTCATCCAGAGAAGCGCCATTGTATTAAGGGGAGGGATGCGACAGAAAGCCCACCCGCCTCGCCACGTCAGTTGGCTCCACAGCCCTTCCACCTCTCCCAGAACAACAGGAAAACTCAGGAGAATCTCTGGGGCGAAGCTTGACCCGAGCCCGGACGGTGAGGAAACACTCGTGACATCACTGCCAACCCGCGTTCGCCAAAAATAACTTTCCTCTCCAAGAAAACCAGCAGCCCCTGAGCAAATCTGGCCCCCGGTGGAAGGTCACATACTGTACACAAACGTGGGAGTTGGAGTTAAATCTTCACTTCAGGAAAAGAGAAGTTCTGATCCCAGTTTGTCATCTTGTTGCAGGAACTGAATGCAGCCATGTGGTGCAACGAACACTGTTGGAGGCAAATACAATTCATTTTGACACACTTAAGAATACTGACACTGCTGTGTGTGTTTGTGTGTATTGAAGCAATAAGATGGTCGTTCTATCACAGTGTTTTTATCTCCGAACATCGAGTCTTTCTCCGGCAACATGCCTGGATGTCCTGCTATGTCGAGTCGCGAGCCTCCCTTTGAGATTCATCTCTTCTCGTCATCTGTTGCCTCGTCTATTTAAATGACAGGGGTTCACTCATGACATGTACCTTCATCTTCTTTAGGAGGGAGACACATGGATGGATGGATGCGTGCCTACTGTAGACTACTGTGAGCTGCCACTTAACAGGAGGTGTGTGGGCGAGTCTGCCCATCTCCGCTTTTAGAAACAGCATTATTTGCTTGTTCTGGGGCAGATATGACTGGTTTCCTTGCAGCAGGCACATGTGACCATTCCTCCACAAACAATAAAAAAGGCGGATATCTCAGCCAGCAGACTGCCGGCTCTTCCTGCTCTTTAGCACGAATTCCGCTGTTATTGTGCGACTCTTCTGACCTGCAGGTCACTGAAAGTCTTGTCCATGCTGGAGTCACTGCTAACTTTTCTGAGGGGATGTTTATCTTATCTGATGTGCATTTTACAGTAGAGAACTAATACTTTTAGTGAAGCCTCAGCCCGGGTCGACACTACCTGAATGAAGCCCTGCCTCAATCCTCAAAATCTGCTGTTGTGTATTATTATTAATAGTAATACTGCGTTAGTAAAAAGTTGTTTAAAAAGCTGTATATGTTTAGAAGACAGCATTCCAAGCTAGTATGCATATCTAGGGGCTTGCTTTTGCCATCAGCTGGCCAAAGGGTGGACAAGGGAAGAAAGAGAACACTGACAGAGCACACACGTTGGACAAACATGAAGGAAACGAGTCTGACCACATCCCTTTAGGTTCAGCCTTCAGTCGCTAACGACCACCGTACGATCGGAAAATGGAAGCACAGTCTGAAATTTACTTTCCAGACAAAAATTTATTTGATATTTAGATACAATACGTAGACTTAATGGCACACAAAAAGATTTGACAGAAAGAAAAGGCACAAAATGTCGTACATTCACTACCATGTCCCCTGAATTTCAAAAGCTGATCAGAAACACTTAAAAGCAAGCAGTTCAGAAGTTACACAGTTGTAGATTTCATAAATTAGGATAAGACAGTAGAGCTGCTTTGTGAATACTTCCTCTCCCCCATATCGTGGTCTTGACAGATGGTAAACTATTGATTTAGGTTGTTCTTTTTAGCCACTGGGTCCTCTAGTCAACAGACAGCAGGAATCATTAAGACAGACTTGGAAACATTGATCACACTGAAGAGCAATTGTTTCACTTTTCACTCTTTGAGACAGAAGCATGCGATCCCAGTACAGTAACAAAGACCATGTGGTTGTCTCATATACTGCGAGAGAACAGGCTGCATTACAACCACTTCCAATCATGTTGAAACTGTAATACCCACAGAAAAGGATATGGTAGAGTGAAAGGAAGTCAACTGCTTGAGGCAACTGATGAGTAACAGTATCAAAAAGATCCTTGTGTCGTATTGTTCGCCTGAGAAGATTTAGTTATGAAAGATGTTGCCTCAAACAACTGCCTCCATATTTTCCTATATCACCATTGCTGAACTCATGTAAACACAACAGAAATCCATTCACACTCTTTGGACAAGCCAATAACCCATTACTGAGGAAGTGATCACATTCCCTCATACAGTTTACTGAAAATAAAAACATTAGGATCTTTGAACCCGGAGTATTGAATTACATCTACGTCTTGAAAAGGAAAATATGGAAAATAGGTCTCTAAAAACAAACCCCCCCAATTCCTGTTGCACAATTTAAGACACTGACACACGACAAAAAAAACACAAAAACTCAAACGAGGAAGCCACTTGTACTGTAGATGTATGTAACACTAGTGAGTAACACTGCAGGCCAGTGCCACATGATTCTGAAGCCTAAGGCGAGAAAGTGCACTATGGAGTTGAAAAGTCATTAATATGGCAAATCCATCAAACGGCTGATCTGAGGCAAAGATGGAAATCTGCAGCCCTTCGCAGGAACAACACTGTACAGCCTGTTCCGGCTGCAACTTACACGTTTTTGCTTGCTGAACGAATTGCACTTGCTCAGGCACTCTGACGCGTATCAGGAAACATAAAAGGAACCACATGCAAAGAAAACGGAGAGTCATCACAAACAACTTTGCTCGTAAAGCTGTCTACCGTCATTTAGTCCGAACAAGTAGCAGCTAATGGCTAGTGCTAACTGTTAGGTGTCGGGAAAATTGCCAGTCAGAAACAAGGGAGGTAGCTAGAGCGAGAGCTGGCAGCAGAGGTACGATAGGTATAATAGGTCCAGACATTAAGGCGAGCAGTGTGTGGTGCTGGTGTCGACTGGGCACTGGTAAGGCTGTTATGAATCTGTAAACACACCTAAAGTGCACAGAAGAAGAGGCCTTTAGAAACCGTCTACCTCAGAGGACCAGATGAGTGAGGCAGGCCTCTGGGGTGGGCTGGGTGAGGTGGGGCGAGCAGTGCGGCGCAGTTTGGCTTGTGACAGCGGCTGTAGGGGTGTAGCACCATCTGTGGCTGTTTTTCAGTGCAGTTTTTCTCCGGGGACATCTGTTAGGGAGGTGAATGCTGTTTTGCATGTTATGTGTGAATGTCTTCAGAATAGGGAGTGTGTGGATGGATGAAAGAGGGGGGAGAAAAAAAAAAATTAGTGAGAGCTGTAAACACCAAAGTAACATCAGTTAGCTGAACAAGCTTGCATGGATCTGCCCAGCTCGAGCTTTTAAGAGATCAGTCACCGCAAAGGCATCCACACCTGTGGGTGCGTGCGCGTGTGAGAATGATTTCACATGTTTATCCTCATGTGCACAATGTATATGTGGCACATGCACTTGTGTGTGGGGTTTCTATTAAATCTGTATGAGCGAGAGTGAATACCTGTACGGGCATGATTGTCAGTCTTAATAAGATGCAGTGCTTTGGGTAAGGTGGGGTCATGGGGGAAGGATTACAATGGGCCAAGGCGCCAAGGCTGTTAGTAATCTCTTAATGGAGGCTGTGGCAGGAAGGAACATGAGTATGACAAACAGACAGACTCATGCCAGGGAATGCAAACCACAGAGCCACAGTGTGTACAGTTAAAACCGAGGAGGAGACAAAGGGAGGTCAGACGAGGCATCTTGAGAGGAATATTTTGGAGATAACATTAACAAAAAGGAAAATCAAAATAATAGAGTAAATATTTGGTCCAACACCTGCCACTGTGGAATCGAGCCAATGAATTTGCTTAAAAAAAAAAACAAAAACAAAACACAAACATCTCTCTCCTGCAGGCAGCTCCTCTTCATATCTCTCCAGAAGGCTAGGTCTTGTCAATGACATGATGCTGATAGCTGGCCTCCCTCTGCCCAGGAGATCAAAATTAACCAGAGTCTTATCAGCTAGAATCATGTTGGTTTCTAGAAATCAATTCCTCAGTGTATAGAATGTCTATGATTGGGTGCAAGTCAGGGATCGGCTCTATTGATTGCAGGTAGCAGAGCTCCCTCCTCCACAGCCTCAATCACTTCAGGTAAAAAGTGGCACCAAAGAGCCCTCGGAACAGCCTCCATCGCTGCCGTCATCATGGGTGTTTAAAATCCTTCGCCTTTTCATTCGTCTGCAGCACTGGTTCCCCGTATTTCACCCTGTTTGCGCAGCTGTGGGGAAACGGAGGAAAATAAACAGCACGTTAGAGTTATGTAAGCTAAACAGGTGAGAGCAGGTTTAGTGGATGCTTGCACTCAGTGGAACCCTTCATGAACGGGTGCTGGTTCGTTTTTATTCCTTCTGGTCGACTTCGGGTTTTACTCCTTCCATCATAAATAAAATACAGAAAATTTCCTTTTGCAATCTAATCTTTAGCCTTTCCTTAAAAATCTGCTCCAACAATCCTTATCAAGCTCCTTGTTTGTCTTCTAGGCAGATAAAAGCATCACTTTCAAATTCCTCCACCCTGAGGCTGATGGCTTTGGAAAGTCAATTAGTGTTAGAATCTGATAGCCGAACACCTTAATGGAACAGTTCAGACTAACAGTGGCTGTAAACAGAGGAATAGACAGATCTGATGAAATGGCACGAGGATTCACCCTCCCACTCCTCCATCCCTTTTCCCCATCCTCCCTCCCTTTTTTCTCAATCACAGCACAGACTTCTTCTCAACTGCAGAATTCCATTTGTATGTTAATGAGGAAAAGGAGCCATCTTGAAGACACCCCCCACCCACCCCCTCGATTCTTGCCCTTTCCTTCTCTCATGCTCCCCACTTCTACACCGACAGCACCCGGCCAGTATACGCACAAAAAAAGTGTTGTGGACCAGGACGCCGGTGCAGTCATGGCATGAACCTGAATGACAATATCCGCACGTAGGTGTTGGCCGCCACCACGCCGTGTTGTCCCACATAGTCCAACTGTGACCCTGCTGACCCTTGAGCCAGCGGTTCAGGCCTCATCGGCCTCCCCACCACAGCCCTCTTTGATGGCACCCGCCTGTTTACTTACTCCAAGGGAAAATGGGAAACACATGCTGAATTGGGCGAGATGTGTGTGTATGCGTGTGTGTGTGTGTGTTTTTGAGGGGGGTGTTAAGCACAAAATGCTGTATGCTGGTAGTAAGCCAGGAATGTTTGAGTCTGGCCCGCTTTGGCCAGTCCAGCCTGGATTCCTCCTTTTTTCTCCTTGTACGGCCAAGAGCTCCCAGACTGATATTTAGAGGAGTTCCAAGAGCAAACCGGTGGTAAGGTTTTACAGAGAATGTGATTCACAGAAATTAAAGCCTGTGATTTAGAAGAGGACTGTTTTTCTTCTCTGCCTGGTGTTCCTCTACGGGGAGGCTCTGGATTGCAGGTACTAGTCGTGAGCGGGCCTTCTGTGTATGTTTTTAACTGCTGGCCACCTCTTAAAAAAATAGCATGTGTGATTCTGAGAAAAGTTTGCGCAGATGTCTGGAATATACAACAGGACAAAGCACTTGCATACACAAATGTGCACATACACAACATGCACTCATGCAAACTGTGGTACATTTTCACCGGGTCAGCAAACAGCCAGCGACCTAGCACATACGTCATATTTCTCTGGAAATCTGGTGTTATTGATTAACTACCTCAGAGTGAGCTATGGAGTCGCATGTGAAAGCATACACACGTGCACAATTAGACATAGTGGACTAAAAGCCCTTTCACAACCCCAAACAGTACGGCGTGAACAGCCGTGCACCAGTGCAGAAAACCACAGTGAGCAGAAGAGGCAAGTGAGACACTGGCCTCTACCAGTGAGCACTTACACAGCAGCGCTCAGACCTACACACGGCCTGGCTACTCGTCTGCAGCCTTTGTACCACGCACAGAGCCCTTCTTACGCATCTAGACAAAAATGAAAATGCAGTAAAATCACAGAAAGAGGGATTAGGAGGACTGAGGGCAGCTCACATGGCATGGAGGCTGTACAGACGGTGGAAACAATTTTCCTTGCAAAAGGACAAATCAATCTAAACCTAATCTATACTAGACTGGGTAACCATGGAAAAAGTTTCATAAAATGTTGAGTTTGTTTCTTTCAGTTGCTAATTATTCATCCCAAAATTTCTTCTGAAGTACAATCAGAGTAAAGGAAGTCACTTGTACCGCAACATGTCAACAGAAAAAAAAGCATGTCAAATTGTTAGTTTGTGGGAAGCCCGAGATACAGTGATGTTAATCTGGAAATTGGTAGATGTCGATATCAAAATCCTTTTGTTCCATGTCAATACTGTGAATACTCCATATTTCATCAGTGCAGTCGTTATCAGGATATGAAAGCAGACAAAAGCCCACCATAAATGTTTTAGACCAAAAATCCACTTTCTGCTTTACACCAAAATGTTTTCACTCGGGTTGAAAAGTACAAAAATAATAAAAAGAAATACTGACAAATCTTATTGGCAGTACAAGCATTGCAAATGCAAAGTAATGGTTTTAACATATTTCAAATATTTCAAAAGATTAGAAGATACATTTTCAATTTACTATGAGGATCATGGGGAAAATGGCAAAAATGAATATTCAGACTATAAAATGGCAAAAGAAACAAGTTAAGAAATCAATTGGTGAAAAGAAAACAGATTTGATCCTCATACTCAAGGGCATTTGAGTTCATTTATATGGCGATAAAAGGTAAATCCATTTCAGGACGTATAACACAACCTAACTTCTTCCTGCTTTATCACACTAGGATGCTGCTTGTCTGTTCAACAACTCCAATGTCTCGTGAGCGGAAGACAGCAGCTTCACCAGGAAAAAAATAGACTGGTGCTGCATCTGAAGCTTGAGCATTGAGTATTAGACTGTAATGCAGGAGACTGGACACTCTAAAGGTTGGAGACAGTTCTGTGCACAAAGCACATTGAGAGATATGTACATATTCACAAGATAAACCTTTAATTCTACATTTTTACAGACACCTTTTTTTGAAGGGATGAGCACAAGTCCAGCATGACTCCATCATAGCCATGACAGTACACCGGCCATGAATATTTTTGACTGTTGTTGACAAGCGTCATTCGGTAAATTGTCATTAGTTGACACTGTTTGAGTTGTCCTTGTTATGACAACTTGACGTTCACCAAGACAGCACGACAGCCACACCCCGTC
The DNA here is from genome assembly GCF_017976325.1 of Chelmon rostratus. Classification (NCBI taxonomy): domain Eukaryota; kingdom Metazoa; phylum Chordata; class Actinopteri; order Chaetodontiformes; family Chaetodontidae; genus Chelmon; species Chelmon rostratus. The sequence goes on along the minus strand of NC_055662.1, from coordinate 25,248,956 downwards.
CGGGCAGAGTCAGCTAATAGGACTGCTAGCTGCATGGTTAACTGAGCTAGCTAGCTAACGGCAGCTGCAGTTAGCTTTACTTGTTATTAAAGTAACAGCTATCCATCTATCAGGAAACTTCATAAACGACAGAGAGTTGAGGCAGAGTAGCCTGAGGACATCAGAGGGAAAAACAGAAAATATTTTCTAATAAAATACGATACAGATCAGAGCCCTGGAGCTGCTGTGAATCAACCCGGCACAACCGTGGTGAAAAAGTGAATGGCACACCCAAACTGTACGGAGTTAAGCTGCAAAAAACACTGATTCTTGCATAATGTTGCTTTAAGGTATTTAGGAGCATTTGACAGTCTAATAATATTTAATGATATTTTAATGAAAAGTCCAAATTGTACCACTGTACTCGCAGTCAAGGAAATCATTCATGACACAATAACAGTGGTGTCATGACAGCCAATACGAAAACCCAACCACATGACAGGTTAATACACATAAAGCTAAACAGTTTGATAATTAGGCCTGCTATGGGGTGTTTATGGTGTCTTAGTTAACGTCAAGTTGTCATAACAAATACACCTCAAATAATGTCAGCTTTGCATTAAAAAATATAATCGACTGAATGACACTTAATGAGAGCAGTCATTAAAACTCTTTCATATTCATGACAGGTTTTATGTTATGGTTATGACTGTTGTCAACAAAGCATTAACCATTTATACTTGATGCACTCACCTCGTCGAGCTCCTTCTGTGTCTCTGCCTCCATCCGCCGGATATCATCCATAGTCAGCTCCACCCACTTATCAATCCAACAGAAGAGCTGCCGGTGGAAGTTAGTGAAGATCCTCTTCTCTTGCTGAGGGGGACAGTGGTAGTCTTGATTAGATCTGGGCAATATGGTTGAAATCAATCACTATAGCAGAGTATTTGTCTTTTTAATTTGGCTTCGCTTTGCTGGTATCATTGTTTATGGTTTACTGTATTGTGACCAACTGCTTTTGATGTTTTGATATTGTTTTTTTTTTTGCTATTAATTTTTTTTTATCTGATCTTGTGTTCTTGAGCACCGGCATCTTTGCATGAAGGGTGCTATAAAAATAAAACTGCTATTCTTATCATTCTTTTTATTATTATTTAAAAGCACATTCATAATGTGTACAATGCACATAAAAATCATAATAATCACGCTAATGTCTAATGCATTGAATTGTGTTGCACTGGCATATATCAAGCAACTTACAATTCGCATTTTATCATTAAACATTTGTAAAAGAAAAACACAGTACCTTCCTGTCATAATGATACATTTGCACTAGAATTAAAAAAAAAAAAATCAATAGCTATGAATTATCACCCAGAGTTGGTTTTGGTTAATCAGACAGTCAAGAAGCAGAGTGTTGCTTCTGCAAGCTGGAAGAGCCTGAATACAACTGGAGACAGCTGATTGTGCCATTCTAACCTCATGGATGAGGTTCTCCACTTTAGTCTGCAGGCCCCACCACTTGAACTTGACTGTGACCAGTTTGTAGGCACACATCCTTGGGCAGTCGGTCTTACTAACCAGCTCTTTCTGTTAGAAGAAGAACAGCAAAAGAACGACAAAGACTTACAACCCATCACTTTTTAAAGCGCAGTATCAGAATAAATAACGTAGCAAAAACTTGACAGAAACTTTCCAGTGAGAGAATAATCGTAAAAACAGCAGAGGGCTGAGAGAATATTATTTTAGACTAATCTTGACGGCATTCAAAGCTCAAAAAATCATTAATACATAATGCTTTGGGTATGGAGCTTGCTGAAATAATTATCAATATGAAGATGTGCTGTGCACAGATAAAAGTGCCCTAATCTGCAACACACTTTCTAAATCCATCCGCTGCTTGCACTCTGCCTCCCTCAGAAGAAGAGAAGAAAAGGAGGAAGGGGGGGGTTGGGGCAGAGCAAAGTGGATAAACTCCAGATGAAGGGACCATTTCTCTGCCTCCGCCCTGACAGCGACACCGTTCCCGACAGGCATGCCTTTGTGGCCACGGAAGGCAGATAAAACGGTACTCGTGAAGCGATAAGGGCGTCGCGGTGCAAAGCCGGTTACATTATTAACACCTAGGACCTGCTCGCCCCCAGAACACACATACTCTCCCTCCGAGAACACCTGTTTAATTAATCACTTCATTCTGGCTCGGCATTCCAAGAGAAAATGCCACAGACCCGCCTCAATCACCCTCATCCCACTGCCGTTTGATGCCGCGATCATGGAGGAAAGCGAGAGAGGGGAAATGAGAAACATTTCTAAATTTGCAGTGGGTTTAGAAAAGTTGTCATCGCTAAAGGAGAACTTCACATGAAACGGATTCTACATCAAAACACTTACGGTGACATTTCTTCTCTCCCTCTCTGTGCCCCACTCAAAGGAGCAGAAGTTTTCAGAAATACAAAGGGTACCGATATGCAAGCATGTGTGCATGCAGAGATAGACAAGAGTTTTATTGCTCTGAGAAGCTGGCAGAAATTGTGCCTCTGTTGTCACATAACTACTTTTTTTTTTTTTCCACCTTTTCAAAAACAGTCTTTTTCCATGTCCACAGCGGACGGGAAAGTGATCTAATTAAAAACACAAAATAAAAAGTTGTGCTTCTTTATTCATACTTTTTAAAGCTGTTTGGCTGCCTTTGTTCTGTGAGAATTCTTGAAGCAGAGGAAAGTTTCCCATGGTGAACTTTGAGGACTCCACAGCAGAATAGAAATCCTCAGTGCTCTAACAGCGAGCAGGACCCGTTTGTGAGGCTGCAGGGTACGGCGGGGTTTAAAGGAGAAGCAACAAAACTCCTGACAAAGTTTCTCTGTGTGGATGAGCTACGTCTTATTGACTGATTACTTACGATCAAAAGTAAATCTATATACAGAATGCAATAGAATCAATGTCCGTTCACAGTCTCTTTCCCATTACTGTTGTCGTCTTCTGACACACAGAGTCTGATAGACAGCGCTCAGAGTAGGACCCTTTTCTGACACGGGGACTAGAAATTTCTATTACATCCAATTAGAGCTGAGAAGGAGGTGATTTGTCTTCATCAAATTGCTGCGCTGTAGTTCTGCAGACCCCACTCTAGCTTTCCTCCAGCCCTGTGCTCTCCTATACTCAGAGCTGTTCTGGTTACTACAGGCAGTGTGGTGCTGGTGTGGAGAAAGAAATCTCTACAAATTAAATAAAAATATAAAAACACAAATTGCAACTAACTTGATGTCAAATGTAGAGATGATAAATTCTTTTCAAGTCTACAGACTTCGACATCAGCTTTGCACATCCTGACAGTGTAATTTCTCTGCATTCTTCTGCTCATGCGCTGTCAAACTGCATAGGGGCAACGATTGAAAAGCATTTTTCCAAGTCCTGCCACAACTTTTTGATTGGATTGAGGTCTGGACTCTGACTCTGCAAATCTAGGACATCAGCAATGTTGTTTTTAGGCATTTCCAGAGTAGCTTTGGCTTTATTTTTGGGGTTGTTGTCTTGCTGGAAAATACATCCTCTCCAAAATAGCGGTTCTCTTGCAGACTGCAGCAGGCTTTCAGTCTTCTGCTGTATTCATTTCTCTCTTATCTTCATAAGCTTTCCAAGACCTGCTGTAGAGGAGCATCTTTAAAGCATGATAGTGTCACCACCTAACACCACACATAAAAAGCTCAATCCCTGGTCCCAGCATCTGAACCGTCTTCCACTATGTTCGAGGGTCTCCTGCATAGTCTGGCACAATGTCACGTGTTTTGTTTTCAGCAGTGGCCTTCTGTTTGTTGTGGGTTACTCCAATAACTGTTTTGTGCATAGTGTCTCCCATTCCAGCCAATGAACCCTGCAGCTTCTTCAGAGTTGGCATTGGCCTCTCTGTGGGGAGGACACTCTGCTCTAGACAGATTTACAGATGTTCCATATTCTTTCCATTTTATTACGACCGACCTTACTTTATTTAGTGCCTTGGAAAGTTTCTGCACACAATCATTTAAGGTCTTGTGAAATCATAGCAGTGAAAAATGTGAGGCTACAGCTGCGGGTCCGGGTCTTGTGTGAATGCCAATGATCAGGTGTATACCCACCCCAAATACTCTGGTACATGGGGTCGAACATGGGCTGAATCTTTGTTTAGTCTCCTTTGACATTAATTGCCATTTGTGTGTGATTGTGATTTATCACAAGAGTATTACCTTCCAGGCTGGCCCAAGGGGTCCTCTGCCAGTCTTAGCTGACTTGAACTTGGCAGGGTCCTCATCTGGCTTGTAGTCCTACAATGAGAACAATTCATATAATTAACACAATGCATAGCACACTATATTTAGTGTCAACAAGCTGAGGTAATCTGGATGACCACTTTAAATGTTTATACATGTATACTGCGAAACCACGAATTAAAGTTTGTCTTAATGTGAGTTTTGTCCCGTTTTGAAAAAAAAAAGTTAATATACAGACAAATTTTATTCTAATTTTCTAAAACAAAGCAAGTTTCATTTCATAATGGCATTCAGTAGGTTGGATTTGTCCTGCACTACTCTTCACCCACTGTGCTCTAAACCAAGCAGCACAGCAGTCACTGCTACTGAAAGGCCAAAGAGTACCACACTCATTCTCTAAAACTCGCCACCCCCCCAGAGATAATGTCATGCAGCAAGACCAGAGAACAACTCAGCTTTAAGTGGGGTGGGGTGGACCATCTATGGGGTGTTGATGCCACCAGAAACATCTGTTTAATTAGAGTGACAATGGTGCCAGTTCATATAAGTGAATGTGCTGCATCTACCTGCATGTGAGCTGATGACAACTTGTGTTGCTGCACTTTCCAAGTGTGTGTGTGTGTGTCTTTGTGTACAGCTGCTCTAACTGCGACAGCACTCCAAACACATAGAAAAATACTGAGAAATACTGAGTGCACATGCCAAGCACATGAGCACATGACAAAGCTGACTTGAGAAAACAGGCCAGAGAAATAGAAATACAAATAAATGAAATGGCTTTCAAATTATCAACAGCTCAAGGGCCCAGCAATTTTAAATAAATCATGATGCGCCTGCAGCTAAAAGCTACTTTTCAGGGCTATCGGCCAACAGGAGGGTGCCAAGCGTGTGGAAAGAGATAGAAACCCCCACCCAACACACACACACAATAATTTGGCTGTTTTAATGCTGAGAGCTCCGTCACTATAACAATACACTGTGCTGCACTAATGAGGTCTGTGAATCGATATGCCGTGGTGCACGAAAAGGACCGACTCCTCAAGTAAGAGTGTGTGTGTTAGAGTGCGAGTGTGTTTGTGTCGTGTGTGTATTTGTCTAGTTCCGGCATACGAAGCACTGTGAGCCTTAATTACACTAACAAACTCATCTGTGCTGGCGGTACGCCCCAGGCCCTGCAGCCATGCCTGAGGCTGAGGGCTGATAGGGTCCTCAGACACAACACACTCCTCCTGCTAGGCAAACACCTCCGCCTCGTTAACCAACCACAGCAAACAAACACGTACACACACACACACACAAACCAATGCTTCTCAGCCAAATAGCCACACACACACACATGCACACACAGAGCCACAGTGAAATGAGGCAATGTGATGTCAAATAACAGCAATAATGTGCAACATCTTCAAATAAGATTTCAGAGATTCCAAATAAAGTATTAAAAACTGATTTTTATATTTTGACATATTACTGAGGCAATCTTAGGGTACTCAAATGGTGTGGGTAGTTTTTGGTGCTGGTGATTATTATTATGTCAAATGGAGAACAAATGTGAGATAATTCACATTTATTCAAAATACAATGAAATTATCAAATGAATCTTCAGTTAACCGTCTAATGTGATTCTTTGCCATCTACTGTCAGCCAAAAACGTATGCACTTCCTGGCATTTCATCTTCTGCTAATACAGTTTACTAAAATACATTTCTAGCCTTGGATCCACTAGTTCCACTGGATATGTAAGAAGTACCTACCTAAGTGTTACTGCTCTGTTCAATGTGTGGGTTCAAAGGCTACAGAAAAATCACTCCACATTGCAAAGTTAACTTTGCTCAGTTTTGTTTCTGTTCTAGCGCAGCAAAAGGTGGATAAATCAGTTGATCAACAGCGAACAACAACTGAAATATCGCTAAATTTGTGAAATAATTTGTCAAATAAAAATGTCTTTCATTTGTAGATTCAAATTATTATATATAAAACAGTTAGGGTTTTTTAAATGTTGTTGTGCGGGGGGGGAAAGCAATTGAAGGACATTTTCTTAAGCTCTGTGAATTTCTGATGAGCTTTATTCTTTGTTTTCTGAGATACAGATGACAAAACAAAAATAGTTAAACATCAATAAAGGCTGATCTTTTGAAAACACATTATTTTAAAATGGGACAATATTTATGTTGATTAGTAATTCGGTTCCTATATATATTTTGATACTCCAAAATTTCTTATTGTTGCAGCTATACTTCTGAAATTAACCAAAATGAAGAAGTTCCTGAGTCTGTAAAGAAAATCACTTTTTAAATAAATGCCCAAAAGTAAATGAAATGCAAAGACTATAACACCAATTTGAAGATTCCTTATGAAAAGTGAACTGGGTTTGGCAGACAGCTTGTTAATGATCAGGCTTGTCCACATGAAGGCGCCAAACTGTGTTTCTATCTTGAACTGCAAATGTGCCAAAAGAGTTTCTACTTACAGCAGCGGACACTTGACTTCTGTCTGCAATGTCAATGGGCACGACAGTTACATTCTGCCACGTGGAACTGTCTAGTTTGTGCACCTGAACAAACAAACAATAACTGTCAGAAATGCACACAAACTCAAATTTGATGTTCAAACTGGATATATGCTTGATAAAATCCACAGATACTCACATTTTCTTGTGTTCCAAGGTCCGGTTTGTGCCATGTCTCAATTTGAATGAAGAAATCATCTTTCATGTATTCATTCTAAAGAGGAGAGCCCAAAAGGATATTACAGAACTGTATGTACACAGTAAATTGAGTATTCTAAAACACCTTAAATGTACTTGAAGGAATATTTTGATAATTGTAGAAATACAACAAAATAAAAGCCATTTAAAGGCACCTACCGTCACAACTGAATCAAAGTCAAGCATGAGGAGAGAGGAAAAAGAACAAAACAAAATTACATATAACATAAAACTAAGATAAGTGTGTTTAACAATGTAGAAGTGTAAGGTTTCAGACTGAAGCAAAGGTAAAGTGATATGGGGAGGGGGACTCACCGGTTCTGCAGTAGGGATAGGCATTCCAGGCTTTTTCATGGAATACAAGGGAGCCCTCAGGGGCAAGTATCTTGACATACCTTGGGACTTTACTATTGGGGGGGGTGGTAGATTTAAGTGGGGAAAGACAGAGGGAAGACATACTCCATCAGAGGTTCATCAACATGGAACGCTCCACAACAAAACTAAGACAACGCTGCCACTGCCTGGTAGCATGGTGCTATTACACGATAAGAAGGCAGTTACTGGCTCAGATGACGTGACTGAAAAGGGAACATACCTCTTGAGGTGGTAGATTTTGTGTGTATACTGTCCTTTCTCGCCATCTTTTTCATAGGGCTCATTCTTGAGTACCTCAATGCCCTCACCACCACCAGTCTCATTTTTACTAGCTTCAGCCACAGAGAACAGCTGTCCCACTTGGTACTGTAACATAAAAAACACAACCGCAACACAAAAACGCATCAGTCACTCACAGAACCTCCAGAAAATAAACTGACTTTATAAACTTTTGAGCTGGCTTTGGTTGCATGCAGGTAAACAGAGGAGCAAATGAGGCTGAAAATATTGGCTAAAATGCGGCCACAGCTATTATCTGACAACAATTTACCTTTTTGTTTTTGATTATCTGCATTCATGTGCAGATATTAGGCAAATGTAATCTGGAACACTTCCTATTAATATTAATTGGACTGTAAACAGTGACCGACGCACAGAAGAGCAAGTCTTGGCCCAGATATCCGCCAGCTATACCAATAGCTCAGAAACATTGGCCCTTGCCCCACGACGCTAAACTGTCATCAGATGTTAGCAGATTGGTTCTGAGATTGCTGTCCTGCTGTCACTCTTGCAGATTTATATAACATGCCACCCTACATGCTGCTGGCCAAATGAACTGGTGTATTACGATGTTTGAACGACAGACGGTGCAACAAAAGGGTGGATGTTATGTATATTTTAGCTACCAGAGCTCTTACTCGTGTTTCTCCCCTTGAGAGAACACTTTTTTTAAAACTATGTGGAATGAGCTTTAAAATGCACCACAAATTGCCAAGAGATTTTATCACCATATAAAAAAAAGGCAGCAGTGTGAGGGTCTGGGATTGATGACATAAATCTTTACAAACACAGGGAACAAATCTCGCTCTTGTAAAACATTCACAAGAATTACAAATTGTGCTTTTTGGGATAAGACTGCATTGCCCTAACTTGTAACCAGAAGCAGAAACACTGGAGATGATAAGATAGTGGTGCACTCATTAATCACCGAATTTACCCTTAAGATAACGCATTTATTTAAGAGAGGGGCATTTTAGAGCCTTGTTGTAATTAATATAAACCAACACTCTGTGGCACATTTTAAGTCCAAATAAGAGATTAATTCTACTGCATGAGAGACAGAAACAGAAAGAATTAATTGGAGAACAAGTGTAAAAGGTCTGTCAATACTATAGTGGAACTGGACTGAACCAGTTCATTCATATGCATTTCTTTATTTAAAAGTGACTGTTGACCAGTTTGAAGTCTGCAAGGGAAATGCAGGAGAGAAAAAAGGCAAGTATTTCACATCCTCTGTGTTTACTGGCATAGATGGCTCCTGTCACTACACTTGAGCTGTTTGTCATTTATAGTGAGGAAGGACAGGTGAAAAGGACAAGAAATTAGGTAGAACTCAGAAGCTCTAAAATAAAAATAAAAATACAGTAATTTACAACAAGACTCATTTTATCAATATAATAATGGAAGACTAAAACTGGTTACTCACCTCCTCAACACTACAGGGTAAAACCACACGGCTGCAAGAGAGAGAGAGAGAGAAGTGTGGCAACATTAACACAACATACACACATACACAACAAGTCACTGCTCAATAACCCACAAGCACTGCGATTGCATTTAAAGTGAAGAACAAGTTCAAGCATAACTAACATTAGCTCGAAAAATTCCTTTAAACTGAAGGAAGGTGCAGGAACATATGATTCAATTCAATCTACTTAGCAAAATGTATGAAACATTCAAAAATTAATCATAACTCCACATATGAAGCCACATGAACCACTGCAGAAGAAACAGTAATGCCACAGCCACACATGCACCATCATCATTACATTAGAAATTAACTCAACAATGCACAGTAACCTTCTCACTGCAAAAGAACAGGAAAGTGGTTGTGGTCTCTCTTCCTGAGATAAAAAAAATATTACAGCCCAGTCTGACACACTGCTGACTTCAGCAAGATGAGAGGAACCCATCACTAGACCAGAAGAGGAATAGATAGAGCTGAGAAAAGCTGAGATTCGATATGGTCAAGAGATGACAAAAACTCAGAGAAGTGAGCAATTTTGGGCCAGCAATGCTGCAAATAGAAAGTGCTGCACAGACCAGAGCTGTTTGAAGAAGAAAAAATAAGTATTCATTACATAAGATATCCACACTTTCAAGACAGATTTTCTTTTTGTAAGGTAAAAGTAACTTCGTTCTTCATGTCTCAACAGACTTGCACTTCAGGGTGTGGTATGCTTTGCCCAAACCAATTGCATCACTTATCCTGGTGAGCATTAAAGTTCAGTCTGTGACCACTAACCACACAGTGCAAGAAAAAAAGAAAAAAAGCAGGCAGATAAAGTTCACTCAAAGCATACATCGAAAACAAGACTGAATTCTACCCCAGCTTATTAACATGTGGGGCAGCATTTTTTTAATCATCATTACTTCTGACTGCACTTTTGCTGCTCATGTGCTCGTCAGTGTTGATGACCTGTGACAAACCCATAACGATGACGATTTGCATTTTGTCCAGAATTAACAGTTTTATAAACTTGTGTTGAAATGAGGTTAATCTTTATGATGACACCCAGTGACGGGTGGCATTTGCTACAGCAGTGTGCAGCACACTACATGGATGTGGGTGCAGGTTTATTTTGTTTTATTTCAAATGATTTCTCAGGGACAGTGCATATTACTGTCAATATGCCAGAGTTAGCCACAAGGCTACTTATCACCTGAAGTCCCTGGCCAGATATGACATTAACCTAAAACCAGCCTAAGATAAAAAACAAAAAAACAAACATATTTAAAGCAATAATTATGATTTAAAGCCTGTGAAATAGACAGTAGACACCATCTGCCTTCAATAAGTAAGTAAATATCTTGCATTAGAGCAAGTTATGCTAATTTCTGTTTACCCCTCAGGCACTTTGATGGGATTGAGGCCATGCAGTGCTGAAGTGCGTGTGTATTTTCAAATTTGCAAGTAATCCAGTGAAACACTTATGGAATTAGACTGTGGTTAAGACAGTTTTCTAACTCTAATCTCTATCTTGCTGGAGTTTCTGAATTTCTGTGGAATGCAGAATTAAAGCCAGAATCCTGGTCCATCGATCCATGTTTGCACTCCTGATATGCACCTGAACAACAGGGCGTTCGGGGGTAAATTCATGGTCTTCAGTGCTAATTAGGTCTGGACCAGTCACTCAATTGTGAGTACAAATAAGTGGCTGCAATATGCATAAATACAGGACTTATATGGGCTGGACACTAATCTTTCTAACACTCAGCCAAACAAAATGAAAGGCATTAAACAAAGGTGGGAGTTGTTTTAAACCTTTGCTGATGTGCTTAACAAAGTCTGCTGGTATTTGTCTACATTACACTCGAGCGTTCAAGCTCATTGCTGACACTTTAATTGTTAAACAGCTCCAATTCGTTCCTTGGTGGAATCAAAGTTTAAAACTAGCATCGTTAAAGATTCATAGCTATCAAGCTAACATTAGCTAGATTGTTGTTTCTGTGTCAGATTGCGACGAGTTTACAGCCGCTTGCCTTGTTTTCTTAACCGAAAATGGCTTTAATATCAACATCATGAGTATATTTTGATCTAACTTCATGACTCAGAGAGCTAACATCACTCTTGCTAGCTAGCGTAAACTAATCACTACTGCCGCTAGCAAGCTTGGTTTGACACTGAAGACAGAAAAAAAACAACGAATTCGCCTTTTACTCAAAGCTTCTTATCTTGGTTAAGATTAGCTGGCGCCGCCACGAGTTTATGTGTCAATGTTGCTAAGATAACATTAGCAACGCGAGGTGATTTCCCATTCGTGTTATACAGTCAGGTTGACTAGCATTAGCAAGTCGTTGAGTTAAGTCGAAGCACACTTTACAGTTTCAAAACACAAATAGCGGAACTCTCATCTTTTCGACGCATAACACAAACCATGGACAGAAATGTTGAGAAGCCAGCTGTTGGATGTGGACATACGAGAAACTGTAGAACAACAGCAGCTGTCACGCAGCGCTATCCCGCTGTCAAAGCCGGCAACTTAGGCCTGACCAGCTCTTAAGCAATCCCACCCTTCCCTCGTGTGCCGGACACAGACACCGAGGCAAGATGAAAAGTTTTCACTAGTGTCCTATCAACGAAAAAACTGCCCAGAATAACCGAAGCCGCGAATAACGTACGCACTGGCTTCAACTTTTTCAAAAACAGAAGAGTTTAGACAGAAACGTTGCACTTACTACTCCTTGATGAGAACCATGGTCGCGCGTTCCTCTCTGTGCCACCGCTCCTGCCCAGCCCCAGTTACCGTTGATTGCTGATGACGTCTTGAGCTGCTGGGGGCGGTGCTCAGTCCCTCCCTCGAGAGCGGTGATTGGCAGAACGAGGCACGCTAATTGGTATCAACCAATAAAATCTCTTTCTGGCGGATTTGATCCCGCCTCTAGTACATATGGTTTCGTCAAGCAGCATCAGTTATTCAGGGCATCATATAAGTAAAAACGCATCAGTTGTTAAGGTGCTTTCATTATGAGGACTGTGAACATGCAGCTTTATTATGTGCTGTATGGCCTGAAGCCCACTTGCTTAGTTTAATGATGGCCTGTCCTTCGACCTGGTGCCTTGCAGCCCTACCAAAGAGTGATTTTTCCTCCTCACAGATATCTGTATAAAGTTTAGGAATACAAGAAAGCAAACATGATGGGGTTTTTTTATTGAAACAGTTTACTGATAAATGACAGATGGTTGTCATGAAACTTTCATGTTTAATCTCAAAAAATCATGGGCTAAAAAGTCATACATGGTACTTAACATTGAATAGCAAGAGAATCCATGCTTCAGAGCAGACACTCAATTCACAAAGAAATCAGGCAAAATGCCCTTTTGATTTCAATAAAAAATATTAAATCTTTTTTTTCCACTCTATCCATCTTTACATGGTACAGGTTTGTTCGCTTTTTAATAATATAAAAACGCTTAATACTGATTGTGAAACACTGGAATTAATTTACAAAACATAATAATAATTATTATAATATTAATAACAATAACAAACAATAATAACAATAACCATTAAATTTAAAAACAAAAAAACAGAATGGAGGAAATCAGTCATAGCTGTTGCATCTTGGCCCACACAAACAGCAAAGTTTCGGGGGAAAAAATACCAAATGGCATTTACATCTACCTGACACACAGTTACACACAAACACAGTATCAGGTCGTTGAGTATTTCTCATTGCCATTTACAGTGTTATGGGCACAAAGACAAGACACTCTCTAAAGCCTTCATGTGCCTCTGCAGGATCACACTCACTGACCAGTCAAAGCCTTTTCACTGTCAGTCAAGCTCAGTGGACCGATAGTGGTCCTCAGAAAGTGCCCTACTCCTCCAGCACACAGGATAGTAAATGATAGATTAAAGTATAGGACCACTTTAAATGTCTCAGCATTTAGAAGAAGGGAAAAATCTTCCAGGCGACAGGAACTTGTATCCATTGCCAGCAGGTAGTCGGATAGAACGAGCACCAGGGCTACTGCTTGTGGAAATAGTAGGTGATGGGGCCACTTTTCTGGGGTTGGAGCAGTGGTGTCCATTGGAAGAGTTCTTGCTGCCCCTGTCTAGTGACTGCAGCCCCAGCTCCCGCAGCTCCAGGCTGTCTTGGGTATCGTTAGGGGAGCAATGGCGTGGGGAGAGGTTCAGAAGGCTCAGTACATCTCTACTGGCAGAAGCAAGGGGTCCCGGACCACTGTGGATGGCTTTGACAGGACCTAGATGTTGCTGTTGCTGGGCTGCTGCATTAGCCCAAAAGGTCTTCAGATTGTGGATAGCTTGGACTTTTTCATCAATGACCCCTCTTCTTAGGCGGTCCAAGTCTGGAGCATCAGCCGATGTAGAGCAGGCAGAGCCTGTAGAGGAGTAGGACAGGGCAGGGGATGGGGCACTGCCAGCCGGGGACTGGTGACCAGAGCTGGGAGACACGTTACTCGGGGAACGAGAGATGTGGCCACTGTACGGGGAGCTGGGGTACTTTAATTTGAACTGTGTGTGGCTGTCCAGAGTGGGCGAAGGATGGCTGCCCTCCTTTTGGGAAGACTCAGAGACTGCAGGACTATTGTAGCCAGAGCTTATCTTCTGCAGTGAGGAGGAACGGGAAGGAGGTTTGGGTCTTGGGGAAGACTGAGCTCGACCACTTGCGCTGCTGTTAGGACGGCTGAATGCGCTCGTTTCAGAAGAGCGGAAGGCGCTGCTCCTAGCTGAGGTTCCTCCTGTCCCACCTTCTGCACCAGCCCGTTGAAGACTACCCACTGCACGTAGATGACTCTGAGTCTCCTCCAGAATCTTCTGGGCCAGCTCCTGAGGATCCAGAGGGGCAGTTTTTTCTTCCTGAGACTTGACAGTACTGTCCGTCTCGGTACTGGACTGGTCAGATTCACCTGTATCTGAGCTGCTCACCTTACCCACCTTTTGGAATGGTGAGTTTGGGCTGGGAACCAGGCATGTTTTGACAGGGGATGTAGGTGTGCTGACACTGCCCCTTGATGATACTGATACAGTGTAGCCTCTCCCTGCTCCTGTGCTGGACCCACCAACAACCCCCCTGCCTCCACGGTGGTGGCGCTGGCTGTGGCCTGGTGGCAGAGGCAGAGAGTCACAGTGACTTCCCAGCGGCTCGCTGCTGATAATGGAAAAGCCCTCATACTCCTCCTCATCCCCGCGGGCTCCTGCCACTGCAGCAGCTGCCCCGTGAGGAGAGGAGCGACTACGGGGAACATGAGGGTGTTTGTGGATAGAATAGTGTGCCGTGGCCCCACTGCGTTGTCGATGACCAAGGAAATCACAGTCTGACTTGGAAGCAAAGCTCATGGAGGAGGCTACAGAGCTGAGGCTATAGACAGAGATGGCATCTGATGCCTGATTGTCCAGGCAAGGGGGTGAGAAGGGGAGGCTCGAGTATCCCATGGGCAGGGGGTTGGACACAGACTGGGCTGAAGCTAGAGATTCCAGGGAAGACGAACTGTCCAGACTGAGACGCTTGGGCAGTTCTGTGGAGTCTGAAGCAAGAGAAGAAAAGGGAAAAAATGTGACACCTGATGGAAACAACAGGATCGCTAAAAAAAGGCTAAATGTACATTTACATGATTCCAATGTGCAGTCTAGTGATTGAAAATATTACAAAGAACAGAAATGATACAAGGAACATGAGCAAATAGTCGACTCACCAAACAGTGCCAGCAGAGACTGGAGAGCAAAGTGCAAGGTGCGTCGATTGGCTAGCTTGCCTGTCTTCAGCACCACTTCTTCCTGGCCGACCTCACATAAGTCAAATCCTGCACACACACAAAAAGACAGCAGCTGTAAATACTACAGCTAACACTGTGTCTGTGACCCCACAGAGGTGCATGGACGCATGCTGGATGGGAAGTTGGAAGGGAGAGGGAACAGTTTTCTTCGGTAACAGGTGACTCACCAAGAGCAGCAAGAAATTCATGGCATCCTGGCAGTCTCCATAGCTGCACACTGATCGACACCTGAATGGGCAGGAGGGAGAAATCCTGTTCCTTGTCTCCTGTCTGGAGTTGGACTAGCACCTGGTGGAGCTGGAGATGAGGGGGGAGAAGACAAACAGGGAAAAACAGGCAGTGGTTAGGAATAAGTCCAAGAATAGAATAAAATGGTGAATTCTACAGGAGATGTGATTAATAGTAAAAATTTGTGTGATTAAATAATTTCTCTTCTATTAAGAATTTAAATCATCCAAGTGCAAATATATATAGTTCCCTGCTCTCAATGAATATTTCCTTTTCATCTGTTGAAGTTCACTAATATAATGGCACCCATGTGTTTGAATGTTTGAGTCCAACGCACGAGTACTCAGGGCTACAGAACATCTGCAGGGAAGCAGAGCTGAGAGGGTTTCAGCTTCGTGGGAGCTACACGTGCCCTGGAAGCACACTCGCCTGTTTTGTTGGGGGATTACTTGGCTTGGAACAGAGACACCTTTGTCAACCTGACGTAACTGTGCAAGGAATAGCACCATGCCTCGTCTCCTCACTTCACTCGTCGTGATTACGAGAGGTTTGTTTTTACATTATAGCTTTATCCCTTCTCCCACTGTGAAATATTCCTCTGACCTTTAATGAACCAGGGATGTAAATCCTTAAATACTCAAAATCCCCAAGATCTGACTGCAGGAACTAGCCATGGCGATATTTTGAACAAGACAACGCAGCAAGTGTTTGCTCAGCTACACTTTATGCATGCAAATGCTAAACAGCAGGAAAACAACAAAACTGACTATTAAATTGTCATGCAGATTAAACAGAAGGAAGCAATGTTTAGCAGGGCAGAAAGTGGAGAGTGGGCGAACAGGGTAGAATGGGATAGAGGGCAGGTAGGTGAAGGCACACTTACCATTGCCACCATATTTTTAACAGCCTTCAGACCGCACATTAGGGGCAGAGGAGAGACAATAGGCTTTTAATTGCATGCACACAGGCCATTCACAAAGGGTACAAGGGTTCGGGTCAACAAGAAGGATAACAGCAACAAGTAAAAGAAGTGTTTAATATATAAAAGAGTCTGATGCAATAGGCATACACAAGATTAGGTTGAACATGTTCCATGTTCTGTGCATTGAGAGCAGTATTTGCAGTATGAGGCAACAAAAGTGCTAATCACCAACTGAACTGGATAGTCTTTCATTGTAAGCATGTGACAATCACATGTTACACATAACAGGGATAAACCTCTACAGTGTAAGATTAATTCTCCAGTGTCACGAGCTTGGGTGCAAGAGAACAGGACTCAGATTGAAGTCAAGATTTTGCACTTGAAGGACTGCTAGTTAGGCTTCTACACAGCGTTTCAATGCAGATTAAACTGCAGCTCGAGCTGCCAGTGCATTGGTGTGTGTCCAGTCCTGACGTAACTAAGTTACGCAATGATATATCCCTGATATTCACTTCTAGCAAGGACCTCATGGTACAAAGACGTCTTAAAGCTTCAGAGAAAGTGGGAGGGACTGCCTCAATTCTTCTTGATATTAAATAATAGCTAAGGTATTTGTCTTTTAAGACAAAGACCAATTTCTATTCGGTGCTTTCGATTTAAAAATCCAGCAGCATTTGTTCAGAGCTGCAGGGGCCTACCCGGTTGATGAGCTGCTCTCCTGCCTCTGAAGCTGTGATGAGTTTGCACAAAGCCTGGAGAGCTGGCGGCGGCAGACCTGAGGGATGGGATCAAAGGAAGTTCATCATTATTCATACACAAGACACATTCTTTAAACCCCAAACTAAGTAGCACTGTGACTAAACAGGTGCTATATGGAGTGATATGAAATGTTACAAACACAAAGGACAGAAATGGCCATGTTATATGTGGAAAACATTGGACAGGAAAATATCATAAAATACACAACCGCCAAATTAGTAAAACACTGGACAGATTTTGAGTCTTATTCAGCTGTGAAGCAGAGCTTGTAGAGCTCAGGTCCATACCCAGTAGTGATTGTAAAGTGGTGCTGCACTGCTGGAGCCTGTCCCCTGGATCAGCAGTAGGAAAGAAGACAGCAGCAGGGATACCAGGACCTGCAGAGTCAAGACGGAAGCCCACAGCTGTCAGCAGGGCCTGCCAGCCAGGGACACCCCCCACCTTGTTCTCCACACTTTGCTGCGATGTGTACATGGAGTTACGCTGGCCGTTCTGTATCCTCTGAAGAGACTTCTCCACCTGCAAGGACAAAGGAAGTGTCAGTCTTTTGTGTGACATTTTTGCATAATAAGCAAGTCTCTGTGTGTGTGTGTGTGTGTGTGTGTGTGTGTGTGTGTCCAAGTCTCACCAGGTGGAGTAAAACTCTCAGAGCATCGCGCGCTCGATCTGGATATTGTAGAATCTCTGCTAAAGCTTGGCCGATGAGGGATGATGGGCTGTTGAGCTTGACATCGTTGCCAATCAGCATGTATCCTGGACAGAGAAATGCAATAAAAAGAGCTCCATTACAAGGTCATCGTTTTTGATTATTATTTTTTTATTATGGGTGGGTAAGTGAATAACATCTCTAACCCGCCCAGTTGGAGGGGTGCGAGTACTGCTTGCTGCTCTGGACAGTCTTCATGGCATCTGCCAGTGCTGCACTGGCCTTGGTCCCATTCAGCAGGGCAGTGTAGAAAGCATGGACGAAAACTTTGGAGGCCGCAACCGGGACGGGCCACAAGGACACGAGAGTACACTGAGCCCCAGCGGCCAGGAAGGCCCTGGTCAACCCCACGACACCGTCTGCTGTCACTTTGCTGCTGGACTCCTGGTACGACCTGCAGCCACAATGACACGCAAGCGTATAATTGAATTAGGAAGCTGTAAAGTATTTAATTGCATAACATTTCAAGGATGATTTGCTTTTACTATCTTTCTAGGCTGTGTTATCTCAGTCTCATTACTTACATTACAATTTCTTTTTAGTACTAATGCCTTGTATGTATATAACTCAATCCTTCCAACAACATCCACTAGTTTTTGATATAAAATGACCTAATTACTGTCATACAACTTAGAAAAATAGCATAAAATAAAATATCAATACCTTCTTCAACATCAAGTCCAATATTGAAATTTGTTCCCCTCAACCAAACCTACCCCAGGACCACCAGCTTGACAGGCAACCTCAGGTCCAATATGTCAGCAGCTGTGAGCAGGAACTCCTGGAGAGGCGGACTGTCGCAGATGCTCTCCACGTCACTGCTGTCATCCTGCATGTGGAGAGACTCTGGGATGGTGTAGCCGCTTCCAATGGAGCCCTTCCTGCCTCGACCGCTGCTGCCCCTCCTCCCCCCCGCTCCCCTTCCCACTGTTCCAACTCCCACGCTGGCACTTGCCCCACCGGGCACACTTTCTGGGTTCGGGGTGAGCACCAGAGCTGCCAATTTCCAGGAAATGTGGGTGGCAAAGTGGGCACACTCAGCCTGCGTGAGGGCACTCATCACCCTTTCCTTGGTGGCGGCAGAGCCGGCCAGGGGTTGGCAGCCCAGCAGCTCAGCCACCATTAGGGCCTCCTCCTCTGCAGACGACATGGGGCCCCACAGCCAGCGGTCCATCACAGGTGAGGGCAGTCTAGGGTTCCCCACCACTGCTGCCATTGAGACACCACCACATGGAGCTGGTCCGGGGCGCCGGGAGTGAGCCTGGGAGCACAGCAAGAAAGGTCACGTTATTGCTCTACAGTCTAAGGACAGGAGTTTAGTCATTTGTTAAAGATTACTTCATTGGATCTTGGTTGGTTTTTATAGAAGTTTCAAACAGATGTATTATTTTTCAGTCATGAATGAAAAGCTGAACCTTTGCGCTGGATCCAAGGCCATGGATGGAGGGAACAGCTATGAGGCTGAAGCGTTCATACAGGTATTCATTAGAGGAGCTTCCTTTTAGCAGGGCAAAGGGGATGAGGTATAGTTCCCCCTCCAGCACCATCACCAGCTGTCTGTGTCTGCCAACGGGCCCACTGGAGTGCATCAAGCCCTGTCAGACAAAAAGATTAGTACGAAAATGCACAAATGCAAACTGACATTCAGTCCGCGGTGCTTCGATTTCTACTTCTCACACGTGCATTTTCTGTTCATCTCTCTTCCCTGCAGCTACATCAATAGACAGGCAATGACCCACAGAGGTCGCACTCACCCCCTCCATAGGTGCGATGAGCAAATCATAAAGTGCTCGGAGAGGAGGCTTTCCGAGGTTGCTGGAGCGACGAGGCAGGGAAGAGTTACCGTCTTTGGCAGGTGACATGGTGTTACTGAACAGGCTGGTCATACTCTGGCAACTCCTGCACAATCACAACACAGAATAATGCTGTTTGCATTTTTACACTACACTTTTATACAGCAGATCCGAGACAGTTTTAGGCAGTTTGGTGTATCATGCATTTTGAGTACGTTCCAAAAATATACTGTATGCACAGACAACAACTCTTTTTTTTCTGTTCTCTTTCTGTTAGAAAATGCAGATCTGCAGATTCAAGATATTATTAGTATGCCACGCTTCAGTCACCATGAATGTCCTTGAGTCAAAACCAACATCAGGTCTGTTCTGATATTATTCTTCATAACAACAGGCACATTTATCTCAAACAATCCGAAGAAGCCTATGGTTGCTTTTGTAAGCTTGAAATCAACAGAAGGCTTGTTTTTATTAGAAATTTTTATTTTATTAGAAAAAAAAAGTACAGCCTGTGCTGTGACAGTAAACAGCCTGTAAACAGGGATTTCACATATCAAACTATTCTTTAACATCAAACCATCCTGCTGAAGCTAATGAGCTCTGCAGATGTGTTGGGAATGTGGCCGAAGAGGCTCCGAGTCTAACATGCAGCGTAGTGTTACATCAGACGTGGCTCTAGCGAGACGCAAACTCAGCCGCTGTGTTCTCTGCGAGTTTGTGCATGGTAGCTGCACAAAGCTGCAGGAGAATCCAACTCTCTCAATCACAGAGGCCCATCTTTCTTCTTCTAACATGCTTACTGCCAGATCTAAGTTAAACTGAGTAAGAGGCGGATGAAGACAGGCCATACTCAATCTCCATTAAGATGTGCTCTAATCCCTCACTGAACACACATACATAATTTCACATGACATGAGGAAAGAGCACCGAGATATTATGCTATTATGCAAAGCTCCTCTAGATGGCAATATTGCA
The DNA here is from genome assembly GCF_017976325.1 of Chelmon rostratus. Lineage (NCBI taxonomy): Eukaryota > Metazoa > Chordata > Actinopteri > Chaetodontiformes > Chaetodontidae > Chelmon > Chelmon rostratus. The sequence goes on along the minus strand of NC_055662.1, from coordinate 25,228,746 downwards.
CTGTAGTAGTCTAGAGCTTAAAGAAACATGAAGTGACGCTGCATGCGATCAGCTTGCCAGAATCACCAGGAGAACAGGGCTCATCCCATCTTTGCAGGGACCTACTCTACATACAGTCAAAACTCAGAGCTTCCAGCTGATGACAGATGAGACTGTGAGTGCACTGTTTCACAGTGCTAAGAGTCTCTGAAGCAAACAAAAATAAGGTGTCTGTTTCAGGCATGTCTGCCGTGTGACAGGAGTGACAGCTCATGCACCGACACACAACATACTGAGAGCTGTGCTAATGGTGGCCGTGGGGTTCCACGCCTTTGGTGCTGTAGCCACGCAGGGCCGAGCTTTATGGTTGCACTCGTCACTGCTCTCCATCTGTTCCAGCAGCCAGAGTTTCTTCCGGGCCCCAGCCAACAGACATCTATCCTGCCCTTCTGGTAGCCCCAGGCCACTGGCTTCCCTCCAGCCTCCCAGCACTCTGTCTCTCTCCCAGGCCTTGGCATGAGCCTCCATGGGAAAGCAAACAATCGTTTGTTAGCCTGACAGGAAGAATGAGAGAGCGGGCAGGGGATAAGCCGAGCGAAGGTGAGTGTCAAGTGTAGAGGGAAACAGTGAAAGAGAAGACTAAAAGCAGTGAGGCTAAAGGTGAAGATCGCATTCAGTGGATGCCTAATTAGGCCTGTAGCTGAAAGACACAACTTTAAGTGTGATTTGAGAGTTGATACAAAGGTAGACAATAAAGTCTCCATAACAAACTCTATGACACCTCATTTCCAGCTGTGATATATAAATGATTGTTTCAGTTAGTGGCCACTCAGCTCTTTTGATGCAGGTGCCCTCCTCTACAAGTGTTAACTGCTTCTTTACAGACAACCTCATCGAGATCCTCAAACAATCTCATTATGCTATCACTGCGCATAAAAACGTATTCAATTACACACTGAGGGGATTAGACACGAGGAGACTTTCATTATCACCTTGCCATAGTAATCCTTCCAAGCTCCCTGGTGAAGATTAGATCTCGGTGTTAAAATAGGGCAATCGAAGATAATACCAAATGAAGATATCACACCAAGAAGCACAGGTCTTTTCATGCTGAGCGTATTGCTCTTGTACCAATTTTGATTTAAATGTCTTTAATTAGTTTATTATATGTTGGAGTAATTGCGGAAATAGTGCATGTTAGGGGAAAATGATAGGGGAAGGTGAAGGTGAAGGGAGCCGCTGAAAAGCACATGTACAATAACTGTCATCAAACCCCAACACGTGTGAAATTTCTTCATTTTCTCTTGCTTTAACATTGTGATAGACGATAGGCTCCTAAGCGTGAGGAGCTTTATAATTCAGACTTTTTTGAGGCCCGAAAGAATGAGCGGATTATTACCGGCAGCCCATTAAAGGGGCTTAATGAGCACCGAGACTCAATTAAAGCTGGAATTACCCTCTCATCAAAGAGCAGCTCAACTGTGGACGAGGACAGGGAAATATGACCCAGACACACATGTCTGTGCACGCATGCATGGTAATCGGTATACATTACCACAACGTAAATGAATACTTTGCATAGAAGTCTTAAACAACACTCTGAACGAGCCACTGGCAGACTCACTGCAAAATCCACAGTGATAAATCTGCACAACAAACACAAACAGGGCCAACATCTTAAAACCACATCGCTGTCTGTGTCTGGCACGCACACACACACACACACACACACACACACACACACACACACACACACACACACACACACACACGAGGCCCCATCAGAGTAGGCAGTTGATAAGGGCTTTAGCAGCTTGGCTCTACTCAGTCTATTTAATAAGGAGGATTCACATGCTGCCTCTGCGCTGGCTAAACAATGGAGAAAAGACTCCTTTCACAGATGAGCCACAATACCCACGAATCTCCTTACCCAAGCAGATATTTTTAATCTTTTTTCATGTGTGGAAAAATGGGTGTAAGTAGCGCTTGTTGATCACGGCTGTCTCTCAGCGAGAGCTCAGGAGCGTCGAGGTGATTCGTAAAAAATCTCCTACCTGTTGAACAGGTTGTTTCTGGACACCATGCGCAGAAAGCCTGTTGGATCAGTGACCGAGTTAAGCTTGTTGTTGAGCTCCTCAAATTGTTGGTCCAACAAATCTCCCGCCTCGCTCTCCGTCTCGCTGCTCGAACACCCTCTGAAAGAGCGAGAGAGGGAGAGACGGAGTGAGAGACAAGCACTGAAATGCTGGCAAGAAAAAGGCACTTCAGCAAAGTAGACAATACACAGACTTACATTGTTTCTCTGCGGATTAATCAACTACACACACTCCTGATCTGTCCGAAATACACACTGTGCAACCCACACACACTTGGCCTCATTTCCCAGACTTGGTCCAACACCCTGATGGTAAGCAGAGTTAAATCCTTTCATTATAATGCTGGTGATGCTGATCCAGTCAGCGGGGAGTCAACCACCCCCACCCCACAATCACTACCTCACCACCACTCGCCCCCATCTCCCCCTTCATGCCTGAACATCTCCTCTGATGCACCCACATCATCATGTAACTCTTATGTCAGCTTCTTGCGCTCACAGCAGCTGAGTGGGAACTTGCACCTTTACTGAAGAAATGCTGGATGCAGAATAGAGTTTTAAAAGATGAAAAATCCACACATTTAAAACAGATTTCTACCGTCTCGAAGGCTGCCTCCCGTCCTCTATATCATCCTTTCTTTCACGCACACATACAATATGCTCTCCCCATTCTTCTCCATCCCATTCATTTTCCCTCTCCAGTCATTTCAGAGTGCTGCCTCCCTTTCTCTCCACTCTGGAGAATGAATAGGCTGGTAAGTGGTGCCATATTGTGCCCATCCAGGCGCAGTGGCGTGTGTGCAGCTTCCCATTGGAGTAGTAAATGAGCTGGTAATGGGGCAGGAGGGCCAGGCTGCTAGGGTGGCGGAGGCTGGCACTGGGCGGACCAGCTGGGCACTATGGATCAAACACCAACTAGAGAAGCGATGCTAACGTCAAACGTGGTGTAGACTCACTGATGTCAACGGGCGATTTTAGCTGTCAACACATCTCGCCACATCCACCCCTGCAGAGGCCCTCTGGCTGCATTCCCCGTTGTCTTTAACCACCAGCCTCTGCTTCTTTGACTTTTACGCCATTGATTTTAGCATTGCATCTTAACCTTCCTCCCGATACTCTAAGTACAGCCCATTCTCTCTTTCTTTAGTTGTCAGGTTCTGTGTTTGTTATGTGGGTTCAACAGTCTGGCTACACAAAGAGCCATTATTCCGTCTCATTTATTCCCACTGGGGAGAGAGCGGAGTACTTTAGGAAGGTAGTGGAGGCCTGTCATCATTGGGAGCAATGGGGCAGAATAACACTCTTTTACACACACACACACACACACACACACACACACACACACACACCTTCTGAATGATAAAATAACCCTTCCTCAGCTAACTCAGAGGGTGAAAGTGTCATGTGTTAATCTTTGTTTTTTGTTTGGGCTACATTTCTGATCATATGTTGCTTTTATTCCTCCTTTTCGTGATTCAAACAGTGTGGTCTGTACTGCCATTGCTTTTTTGTCAATGAAGTTTTCTTTGTGTGCTCAGCCATAGTCACTATCCCTGCTCAGGGGGAAAAAAACAGCAAAGAGGTTGGGTCCAGACTAAATGCCTACTGGGTTATATAAATCAGTGATAGCATAAATCAGCATGCTAATGATGCGGCACTGCTCTCTTTAATGACAAAATATCTGAGTGAAATTTAGAGCTTGTGAGGTTGTGCATCTTTTGTCCATATTTGTAAGACTATCAGCTTCATAGTTTTGAACCAGGACCTCCTGCAATTGGATCAAGCAGCTCGTTAATGAAAATAAGGTGTGCCAAAATCACAAGGCTACACATATTGTTTTAGTGTGATTCATGTTATATATAGGTCAAGTGGTGGACCACCAGTGGAAAAAAATGCAACTGAGCAATCACAAGTTCGTGAATTCATTAAAAGCATGAGGTAATATGACAAGACATTGGTTTCTTAGAGGCAGCGGTGGCATTACTGCTGGAAATCTTCAAATAATATAATAATCCATGAAGTTACATATTCAATGCAACAAGCTTGTGCAAACATTCTAGCAATTACTCCCAGATAAGGATGTTATGATGTGGATGCTGAGCTCACAAACAGAGAGAAGAAAGTTGATTTCATTGTGACACCTGTGAGCATCTCACCTGCTGTAATAAGACTCCACTCCCAGAGCCTCACGGGCACTGGCAATGTGCTGCTCCAACGAGGAGCCGCTGACCACCCCGCCGCCGCCTCCCTCCTGGAACTCCGTCCCTCCTTCTGACACGCCCTCGCCCAGGTACACCTCATGAAACTTCAGGATGCCTGTGGAGAGAGAGGGGAGCGGCCTCGTTAAGGTGCTCATGAAACGGGGGCTTAAAAATATGACGCGCTCGCATCACTCGAATACGACACGACGGAATATTGGCTGGTTTCAGCTGAAAGCTGCGAGCGAGGCCGCGTGCAGAAGTGCATCTGTGGAGCGAAATGAATAAAACAAATAATGTTCAATAAAAGATAAGAGTAAGCTGCCTGTGCCATCTGCTGCCCGCCATGAGAGCTCAGCTGAGTTTCGAGCAGGAACATCAGAGGGAGGCGGGGAAGAGCACACTGGGAGATGGGGTACAGGCTGTGTGTGTGTGTGTGAACGAGTGTCAGTGCTGTAGCGCATGTGCTCGCATGTATTTTCTGTATTAACCGTGTTTGAATAGACAGTATGTGTGATTGCAGTGTGTGTGTGTGCACATTCAGGTCTATAAAATGCCACATAATTTACACTACTGAAGCAATTAGGACCTTCGTAGCCCTTTTTAGTGATGGCAGACTCTTTAGAGCAGGCCATGTTTGTGTGCCAGCTGGATGCCAGGGAATGCCAGGAAGTGACAGACAGGCGATTAGCGAGCAAGTGGCTCCCTCTTAGCCTGGGGCAGTATTCAGCGCTTTGAAGATCTCCACTGGTCCCTGAAGTGTTCCTCCCCTCCGTATGACTAGTGCTGGGGGGTCAAGTTCATCTGCTTGCCTGGGAGCTGGGTCACGGCTCTCATTTCCTCTCTTTGCAGCACAGAGCAGGGGAGAGCCAAAGAGCTGCTAACAGTACGGCGGCCTCAGGAGCCGAGCGGCACCCGCAGCTTTGCCTGTTCTCTTTGTGAAACCAGAATTTCACGAGTCGCACAAACGAGCCGCATCATCATCCCGCTGCCTCTGTCGGTGTCGCTCAGTGCGTTAAACAAAAGAGGGCAGAAACGGAGAAGAACACAAGGAAGCGTAAATGTGCGGCAACACCAGAAGAAAAGAAAAAAAAACAAAGGAGACGGGGAGAAAAGAGACAGAGGAATTATGCGCTGACTTGGTGCAACAGCTAAGTGTTTTTTCTGCTGGCATGTGCGAAGATGTTGCCGATGTTGTTTGGCTGCGTCACTTCCAATTAGCACGGTTCATTGGGAGATGCCTTCTGGGGTGAGAAACATGGCAGGGGGGCAAATCCTAACAGCAGAGTGACAGGTGGCACTGCTGCTCGGTGTTAACGCTGGCCTCCTTACCCCCGCAGCTGAAAACAAGCTGCAGCCTCAAGACCTTTTATCCGCTTTGATTTGAACAAGCAAGTGCGTGTGTGTGTTTGTTTGTGTGTAAGCTCTTTCACCTGTGTAGCTGCAATACACAGGTGTATTGGCAGGATGACAGTAAAGACCTGGGATGTTTACGCCGATACATTCATGTGCTACATTTTTGTAAATATTTCAGTCCATCCCGGCAATTACATGACATTTGATTGTTTTAGCATCATTTTAGAATATGTACGTTAATTTATGTATTGAGACTATTGTGTGAAATATTTCACAATGGAGGGAATAGAACAACAATGACTGAGAAATAACAAAAATAAGGCTTTGCATCCAACTTAAATCTGTCTGTCCTTATATTTTCACAACAATCGCTCATCTGATTGTGTACTGTGTAGTGTTTTGAGAGGAAACCCCATTAAATGTTACACCACAGATGACCTGCTGGGGACCTGCAGCTCCTCCTCTGTCTTTACATGCAATACAGATAAGGAAAGACTTGAGATGTTACGTTGGATCTAAGTCTTGCGGATAGTCCCTGCACTGGAGATGCAGCTCCGGGGAACAACATCACCTCAAGTCTCACTATTGAGGAGTGTAAAATCTGGGGCGTATCCATAGATGCTGAATGAGGCTTTGACTTCATGGCCATTCATTCATGGCGTGTTTATTGCCAGTGTCGAGGGGGAAGTTGTTTGGGTGAGCAGTTCTCAAGAGAGCTGCAAGCAGCAGTCCCAGAGGCGGAGCAATCAGCTGGTTCTGAACAGGCATGTTTGAAACCTATCCACCAATTTTTGTTTGTTTGTTTGTTTTAAGGCAGGAAACTATGACAAGAAGACAAACAGACATGACATGACTTCAGCACCCCAATAAAACAATAAGGCAGTAGGCCAAGCCAAGCCAGTCCTTACCTGCTCCTGGAGCCAGCAGCCAGCTGTACAGGTAACCAGCAGCCATGGAGAAATAAAGCACCAAAGCCCTCTGGCTGTTCACGGTGTCCAGGATGTGCTCCACTGTCACTGGGGTGTAGGGGTCTGCGTCCTGCTGGCCTGTCTGCCTCTCCACCAAGAGGTCAGCAAAGGCTCGTGTCCGGCCCCGCTCTGCTACTGCCAGAGCCTCATCATGGTGGCCTGTGGGAAGCGGCGGCCATGCCGATTAACAGATACATGCTAAAGCCTCATCTTTCGAATACTGTAAAAACAAATCTGACAGCATCAAGCAGTGAGGATATGAGTGTCTATGGGCATACCTAGGCTGACAAGGACCCTTTGGAGTGCCTGGTAGCAGGAGGTTTGCAGGTCAAACAGGGAGAGTTTATAGTCTGTGCTGTGCTGGGCTTCATGGCGGATGGTCTCAAACAGTGCAGATGCTCGGTAGAGCTGAAGAGAAACAACAACAAGCGTTTATTAGCAAAGCTATAACATACATCACATCTGTATTCAGTTCTGGTTACTGATAGTGAAGAGTGGTCCTACTGTATGCATCTCAATAGGCTGAGCATCACTGTCTTTTTTACAGGTTCCTGCCGGGGAAAGCCATGCTAAAAAAACGTAAGCAATCCCTATGAATAAAAATGTCCACCAGATAATGTACCACTAAGCGTGCATGATTTGACGGCTGTAGAGAGAATGATAGTGGCCACTAGATGGCAGCATCCCACCTCACGGCTCATCAACAATAAGGTCTACTGCCCTCTAGTTCTGCTCCTCTCTCAACAGAGGAAAGTCTGTAATGTAGCTTGATGAATCACCAACCAACACAAGTAAACCTCTCTTCAGACCTTATTTACCTGGACATGGGAAAGGGCAATGAGCAGCTAAACCACTAGATGGGCATCTTGGACGGACGGCATCCAAGGAAATAAATGCTTTGTGAGCTCAATAGGCCTGTCTGTGTTATTGGACCTTTCTATTCAGCGGCAGACATTGGATTGAGAGAGGGAGAGAGACAATGGAGAGGTGGGGTGGCATGCGGTGTTGCACATCGGCCAAGTGGAGCTGGCCAGGAGTGCTGATTCATGGGAGCCTTTATTGATTTCCTATTTCTGCGCCTATCGTAGCCCCGTAGGATGACTGGGACTGCTACAGAGCCACTCTCCAGGAGTCCGGGGCCGGCAGAGAGGGCGAAGCGCACTGCTCACAATGCTTGACCATAGTTCACACAAGACAAAGAGAAAAGGTTGTTGGCGTGGATCAAAAGGAGTCCATCAGCACTGAGTGAGAAAGAAAGAGAGGAAGAACGTGTGTTCCCTCCGAGCGCACATATATGCATATGCTGTAGCTCGCCTGGCATATCCCAAGGTCATGCGGGAAAAGTGTGTCAGAGGGAGTGAAGGGGGAGAGTAGAGATCAGCAGAGAATCTGTGAGCTCTGCTGCATTAGTGCTAGTAGACAGAGCTGCTAGTCCTGCTGATTTCACTGATAGGGCCATGGGAAGACTGCTGCAGTGCTGGTTTAATCTGTTAGGCTTGCAGACATCCCTTTAAGAGTGAAACTAATTTCTCACAGCGCCTTTCCTCTGGCCTGACCCCTCCTGTCACAGACGAAGGGGAAACAATCCTGAATGTGCTGCGTCCGCAGTGGCTCGCTTGGCTGCAATTCGGGGGGGAAAATCTGCTCCATTCTTCAGCTGCTATGCATTCGGAAAGCACTCTCATGTTTTACCATCGCTGACACTAACGTGGCTTTCATCTGACATGTTAAGCGAATGTCAATGTCACACTGAATCAGTAACGTGAGCAGAGCTTGATACACACACACACACCTCTAATGATTTTTGTGAAATACACTCCCTGGGGAACTCTCATCCTCTGTGACAGATGATATCAGAGGAAAAAAAAAGATGAATCCACAATAGAACGCTGATATTTAAGTAAACATGAATTTATTGATCCGTGTTCTCCTCAGATATGAATGTGAGCACCTCTCAGAGGGAGCATGTGCCGCTGAAAGAGCTGATTAGAATCAGGACATGTCAATCTGTGTGTCACGGCGAACACCGGGACGACAGCAAGGGTGCTAAACTACACCATGTTTAAATATACACAGAATGAGGAACATGAGGTCAAGTACTCTGATTCCACACCTATGGATGCTTTATGAATTTCAATACAAGCCTATACAAATGAGGTTTGAAGTGGGTCAGGGTAATTAGGTCATCTGTAACAACGGGCTCATGAATAACTATTTGATCTATACTCTGAGGACAGCGGTGTCCTTTCCCACCACTAATTCACCCTGGAGGTTACAGGCTGACATGGGGGGGGTGCTGTGGATCTCAATAAGTTGCAACAAGGACAAGGCAATGTTAACAAGCACCACTTGAGGTCTTAAGGTCAAGCGTGGAAAGCACACATGCAGCGGAAAATATGTTGCACCGGCTTGTAAGAATAATATTTTGCTTTAATTGAACACAAATTCCTCAATATGACTCACGAGCCGCTGCTCCAGTCGCCACCTTGGTTCACTTTTTTCTCTTCCCAACTCTTGTTACAGATAATTGCAAACAGACAAAGTTACTTTTTGAAAAGTACGACGCAGGACAGGAAAACAAAGCTATCTGGGTCACATAGATGTACCTAGTGTGCGTGTATCAAAACAGAAGTGTTTTGGACTAGATTCTGAAAGGGAAAGCAGCTGAATAACATCCCAGCGGACACACGTGACAGCCACTGCTGCTGGCTGACTGTTCACACGCTCGCATGCGGATACACAAGCTAAGAAAATCTTGAGCTGCGGTGTGCGGACAGACTGTAAAGAGAGATGTTAAGGGGATATTCCATGCTTGCCAGGTGGGCAGTGGGCTGAAGAGGACTGAGCGTGTGTGTGATGCAGAGGCTCGGGACTCCTGAGACCATGCACACAGATATAAAACAGCTTCAGTCATCTGTCGCCTGTCTGCTGAGATGACAGCATTTACCAGCTTGACAGACTCTCCAGCATATTGCCAGCAGCCGTGTTCAAGCTCTATAACCACCTCTTCTTTTTCGTCTCCTGTTGCTCGCGCTCCTCTGGGCTCCTTCTTTCACCATACGGGCATTAGCGAAAACTTATATTTCACACTCCATGTCTTCGGACATCTACTTCCCTCTCTCATTTGTACTCTTTGCCGACCAACAGATGTGCGCTTATTAGAGGTCGGTTTTAACTACAAGAGAGTCCAGATGGAGGAGAGGAGAGGAAAACTGAGTCAAGGTGAGTCAAGGCAAGAAGAGGGAACAGAAGATACTTCACCTGATGTTGGGCCTCCTCCAGATTCCCACTGGCCCACAGAGAGAGCCCCAGACGATGGCGGATCTTCGCCTCGTCCTCACGCCGAGCCAGCTGCTCTGCAAGCCGCAGGCCTGTCAGAAGGCGAGGGAGCACGAGCAGATGAGAGAGAGCGGAGAGTAAAAATTATTCAGAGCAGGCAGACTCTTAGGTGTCTTTCAGAGTAACAGATGTAAGCATAGCGTGGTACTGATGTTCTGACAGCGAACAGGTTTGGATATTTGGCCTCAGCTGTACGGTGCTGCTCACACTGGGACGAAAACACACAGACACACACTTCTGCCATAGAGGGAGGCTGTTAGAGCACTAATCGGACTGCATAGTAATCAATACAGAGGATTGACTGGCTGAGCAAACACAGACATGTGCTTAATGCTGGCATAAAAGAAGCCACACAACATCATGAAGACGTCTGCAAATATTTGCAAACACACTGATGAGCTAATAATAGACTGTATGCAAACCCAGAGCGCTCGGCTTTGTGATATTTAGTTTGAGGGAGTTATTTGGAAAGCATGTACACGTGAGCTGGTGTGTGTTGTGTGTGTCGAGGTGTGTGTGCTCAGTAAGTGTGCCTGTGTCGGATCACCTGGCCAGCGCGCAGTTTGTTTTTCATTTCCAATCCCTCAAGCAGCGAGGCGTATGTCACATCTTTGCATGAGTCCTCAGTCTGCCTGCAGAGTGTTTGGTTCTGCCCAATTACGGAGATGAAAATGCCGCTCCACAGAGGACAATGACGAAAAAAAAAAAAGACGACAGCTGCTGGGCCACATATCACCCACAAGGTGCTAAATGCACAGCGCGCAGTCTGCAGTTTGCAGTCGGCCATTGCTCATGCACAGTCTCACTTAACGCGGGCTCAGCGTTTGTCTATTCTGTCCACTCGCTTCTGTGACGGAGGGGTCTAAACACGCTTTTGGTCAAAGGGAGCAGAAAATGGGCCAAGCCACCCTCGTCCCGGCCTGCTTTTCTCGGCATTCCTGGAAAACAGTCTGTGGCTGGACCAGATAAGCCAAGAACAGAGAGCGTGACCCGAAACAGCAAGCCTATTCCGCAAGACCCAGCACACCACGCAGCCATAGACTTCATGGCTCCTCCATGGCCACGCTAGCCGGCAGCCTTTGAAGCCTGCAACAGTCTCCCCTCTCGCCTTATCTTTCCACACACCCTCCCTCTGTCTGCCTGCCTGCCTGCCCTCTTCCCCCATGCATCTGCTGTGCTCCTGTCTCCCTCTACCTCCCCGTGTTCATTTTCTCATCCCTGTGCCCGAGTCCCCGACCCCCCCCCCTCCGCTCCCTCTACCTGTTTCATCTTGACTGTGGTGGCACTGCTTGCGGGGACTCGGCACTGCTTAGGGCTCATTAGGCGCCAGAGCAAGAGAGAGGAAACAGATCTAAATTATCCTTTTCATTCTCTGACAGCCTCAGCCCTCACTCATCTCAACTCCAGCTCTGAGCCTTTCATCTGCACGCGCGCACACGCACACACACACACACACACACCCTTTCTTTCTCTGAGCTGCTGTGTGATAGTTCTTTATGATCAAGCCTGAATGTCAACCAACTCTATGTTTTCTTTATTCTCCAGTTGACAGTGAAATAATACATGTGAATTATGACTCACGCCGATCTCGGTCTTTCCCCTCCGCCCGCCTGCCATTCTCTTTCTTTCTCTCCATCCCTCCTTTCTTCCCCAACTCTCTCCTTCCCTCTGTTCTCTCGCTCTGTATCATTCAGTGTCTGTCACTGTCACCGTGCGTGCCTTTGGTGCGCCCTGCAGGCACAGTCACGTAGCAGCGGCTGACATGAGGATGTGGCCGTGGCTGGCTGCACCCTGAAGAGCAACTAGAGAACACTTTAAAGGCTGCTTGACAGCTGGGTGAGAGATTCTCTGCAGCCCCCGAGGCCCACGCACCTCTGGCTTCAGACACAAGCTTTACGTGCAGACACCTCATGCACGTGCGTCGGAACAAAGGCACGAAATCTCATGCACTGTCGAACCACAAGTGCATTCCGCCATGAAGAAAATACCCTGGCACATATGCACTTATGACACATGACAACACAGTACCCTTTGATCATGACCACATGCGGAAAAGAACTGTGTGTCATATACAGTAAGTGTAGCATAAACAATTTCTGAAGAAGAAAAAAATCCCGGATACAGACTCTCACTGCTTCCCTCTTCTCAACGATGAGGTTAACCCCCAAATCTATCTGTTTTGTATTTCACAGACCTCTGGCATGTACAACCCAGATTCCAGAAAAGTTGGGACGCTGTGTGAATAAAAACAGAATGCAACCATTTGCAAACAAACTGTGTTTACCAAGTGTTCTCAAGCCCCTGCAGGAACATCCTTTATACAACCATGTGTTCACAAAGTGGTGAACCTTGCTCCATCCTCGCTTGTGAACCACTGAGCCTTTCCAGGATGCTCCTTTCATACCCAATCATGATGCTATCACCTGTTACCAATCAGCCTGTTCACCTGTGGAATGATCCAAACAGGTGTTTTTGGAGCGTTCCACATCTTTCCCAGTCTTTTGTTGCTCCTGTCACAACTCGTTTGAAATGTGTTGCTGCATCAAATTCAGAATAAGCAGATATTTACAAAAATCAATGAAGCTGATGAGGTCAGACATTAAATAAATTGTCTTTGCCCTGTTTTCAATTGAGTATGTGTCAAAACCAATTAGCAAATCATCACAGTCTTTTTTATTCATGTTTTAGACAGCGACACGACCTTTTTAGAATCAGGGTTAGGAATCAAGTAAACTTTGAGGACGACAGGGATTATGACCACATCAATCTAATCCCACATAAATCCATTTCTACAATTATGCACACTGCTCCAAGGACCGTATTGACATTTGCAATTGGTATTTTTGAAATCTTGTGTAATAATTAATGAGATAATGGGAGGCTAATTAGTTTCCCGCTTTTAAGGGTTAATCACTAAAACAGATGTTGAGGTGAAACATTCATCTGTTCTAACCACAAAGATCTACAACAGTTCAAAGTCGTACTAGACTCATGTGCTTTGTAGTGAATATGAGATCTTATTATCCACATGTTTTAAAATATACTCTGTATAATCTTGTCTAAAATCCATATGAAAGCAGCAGCAAACATGTAAGACAAGATACAAAAACATGGTCTCCATAAGGGTATAGACTGCATATTCCTTTTCTTTTTTTAATTTGCAATCGGCATAAATCAATATTCCACCTCATTTAATTTCCAAATTCAAACATTAAGCATCAGGTGCATTTCTCCCAAAAAGTGCCTTCGTAGGTTAATATTATTCCGTTAGTTGTTGTTCCATAAACGAAGCGTGAAGAAACTGCAATACCTCCATTAGTCGCTACAATGACGGCATTGATTTAATGACACCGTTCTGTTAATCATTGAAAAGTGCATCTTGGTGTGAAATGCCTCCTTTGTTTAAGATTGAGACAGCGATGTGCAGTGTCCTTTAATGTACAATTAAAGAGGAATAACTTGTGAACACTCGAGGTGACGGAAATTATGTTTGCCTATCAGCAGTTAATTGGTCTCTCCATGTGTCTTGTTTTCCAGCGTAGCTTCGCCGTCCTGCATTACTGTACAACACAGTATAACCATCAGACGCACAAACACGCACACACGCATGCATATGAATACACATGCGCTGATTTGGAGATCACATGTTGTCAACAGTAGCTGCACTAGTTTGGAGCTGCCTTTCTATCCCTCCTCCCAATTAATCTTTTTCGGCAAACAAACACAAAAAACAAGCAATGCAGCATGAAGAATAAAAAAAAACCAACTAGCAGTAGGAGTAGAAAAAACAGAAAATCTGAAGAGAAAAAAAAAAAAAAAACCTTGCCAACTTTTCGGTCTGGGTAGGTTGGCCAGAAATAATTGGCTGTCAAGGATAGTGAAGGCACTGTTCTTTTTCACAGCCAGACTGAGGAACAATACAAGGACAGTGTGGGGGACAACAGGAGGACAGGGTGGAGACAGAATGGCCTGTCGCCTTTGTTTCCATTAAAGCTCAACAAGCAGGCCTGCAGAGGGTGTACGGGTCACTGCAGGCCCGGCTAACTCTAATAAAGCCGACAGGGGAGAGATAGAGGAGATTGATTCCTGGATCCTTGCATTCACTCCCTGCAGGGTGAAATATACAACTGTCCTCTTACACAAGCTGCAATTTTCTTGGATTCAAACGGAGTCTGGGTCGTAACACGGCGGGTGTGCCTGAGCAAGAAGTCTGTCAATTGGCACGGGTGGGGCTGGCGGTGTGAACATTCAGCTCGAATCCATAGATGCTTCCACTTATCGCGTCCTCTGTGACAAACTCTCACTGCACTGTCGCTGACATAATGAATTTTCGAGGGGCCAGGCTGCAGGTTTTTATTTCAACATAATCTGTAGGGGACAATGAAGCATGAGAGGCAGAAGTCTGTCAGCCACTGTGTGAAAAGATCCTTTGGCAGCTCGCTGCAAAGAACCCTCTGAGAAAAGTAGATATAGAGGTGTGAAGAACAGCTAGCAGTAAACAGGAAAAATGCCTTGGCGTGCATCCTGATAGGTTTGCACAGGCATACACACACAAATGCTGGTATACCTATACAGCACAGAAGCCAACACAGACGCATAATACGCACACAAAATCCCCCTGTGCACTTATAACACATAAGCACAAAAGCCCAAACACACACACGCACATGCACACACACGATGCACACAGCCTAATAAAAATGTGGCAAAGGCTTAGCAACAAATAGGCTCTGAATTTCATATTCATGAATTCACAAACTCTAAGCCTATCAGCCCAGGCAACAAAGGCAATCCTCTCTCCTGTTCCCCCTGACTCACTCACCTTCCTGCAGGTACATGACAGCCTGCGAGTAGTTCTGCAGTGCGTGGTGTGTTCTCCCGAGGCTGCCATAGGCCAGCGTCTTGGCGGCCAAGTCATTAGTCTGAGCTGCCACACTTAGGTGCTGTTCCTGGAACACGACCGCCCGCTCGTAGTTTCCAAGCGACTCGTAGGTGAGGCCCAAGTTCCCGTAGGCGCGGGCCTGGCGTGCGGGGCTGCCCGCTTCCTCTGCGATCTCCAGGTCACTTTGGTGGCATCGCAGGGCTGTCTCATACTCTCCCATAGCTTGATATACGGCGCCCAAGCCGCAGCTGGCGTCGCCCTCCAGTAGCCTGTCCTGGGTGTCACGGGCAATGGCCAGCTGACGCTCCAGACAGGAGATGGCCTGCTCGTAATTGCCCAGCTGGCTGTGCAGTGCGCCCAGTTCACCGTAGGCCTGAGCCTTGCCTCCGCACTCCCCCAGCTCGTGAGCCACGACTAACCGCTTCTCGAAACACACGAGCGACTGCTGCAGGTTTCCCATGGCCCTGCAGGTAAAGACAGAAAACCCGTGAGCGTCGGAGCGGAGCCGATTAGGAGCGAGATATATGAGATAGCAAACCAACGAGACAACTGTTTAAACTGAACAAATTCGGAGATATCGTTCATGCCCACAGCGCTCAAAATAAATCTATCTAGCTCTCTGCTTATCTCATATCAAGGGAAAACTATATTCTTGATTCATACAGATACATTTCTATTCTCTTGTAACAGAGCACTGTCAAAGCACCAGATAATTTCAGTTTTGGACTAAATGACATATAGATTTAGATGTCAAACACACTGCTGATAGCTGCCGACGGGGACAGGCTGAAGTGTGTGTGTGTGTGTGTTCATGGCTATATGAGAAATGTCTGAGCTCCGATGTGAAATTTGAAATTTGGGCCGTGTTTGAAGGGTTACACTGTTTACCATCCTTTAATACGAGATGGGTCATCTGTCAGAGGATCCTCGCTCCCATCCTCTTGCAAATGTGTTGACAGAGTGGCTTTCATCCCATCTCAACGTTTTATTCGCTTTCACAGCCTTCAAACAGACTTTATTCACATTCGCAGGCACACCAACAATTGTCGAATGCCGGTTCAAATGGAGCATGAAAAGAATAAAAGCCTTCAGCTTAATTAATGTTGTGTGATAATGTATGGGCTAGACTAAGAGCTGTTAGACGACGAGAAGGGTTTGTGTCTGATGTCTATTATTCCCCTCTGAACTCATGCATGGCTAATACTGCTGCGTGTGATTGCAGCGGCGCCATGCCTGTGACGCACAATAAGAAGAAAATCATCTCCGAAATGAGGATTTCTGCAAGCCTTTCGTGTTTTATTTTGCAGCGTAGTCTCCTAGGATGCTATCAGCTCCTCGACGCATAAGGAGAAATGGAAGGGAAAAGAGACACGAGATGTAAGAGGTTGCCTCGAAATAACTGCTTCCCTCAGTTTCAGACGTCTGTGTGCCAAAGCCTCTTTGCATACAGATAAGGCCAGGGCCACTAGGCTGCTGCTGAGACAGCTAGCGCCAGGCTCACATCCAAGCCTTCCTCACCAGCAAGGTGTCTACAAAACTACGGTGGTCCTTGATAGTGAGCGCAAGAAGCAAAATAATATGCAAAGTAGGATTACTGCGATTAATAGTAAAACCCAGTCAATACAATTATCTGCCACTGCAACAGCTTGGGAAACTGACACTGGTGCCTGATACAAAGACTGAAAAGTATTTTTCCAGCAATGTGAAGCACTGAGTTGGAAACATGACGCCTTTTTCATTTCAAGCTGACTCACCTGTGTCCACTGCCTAAGCCTCTGTAGGCCTTCTCCTGGTCCTGCATGCGGTTGAGGCTCTGGGCCACCGACAGATACTGGTCATAGTACTTGATGGCTTCCTCAAAGTCTCCCAGAGCCTCATAGCAGTCTCCCAGGTTCCCATAAGCCCTGCCCCTGTCCATTAATGCCTCGTTGCCACTGAGCTGCTGCAAAGTGGCCAGCTGCTGCTCCAGGTAGCCGATAGCTTCCTCCATCACGCCTACATTCATTTTAGTGATGCCCATATTTCCGTACACCTGAGCCTCCACGACAGGATCCTTCAGCCTCCGACCAAGCTCCAACTGTTCTTCGTAGCTCTTGAAGGCCATGGCGTACTTGCCCAGGGCCATGTAGACAGCTGCCAGGTGACCGTGGGCTTTGCACTCTCCCGACACGTCGCCTAGCTCTTGATACACCTCCAGCTCCTGGGTGTGGTAGCCCAGGGCTTTGTCATATTTCTGCACAAGTCTGTATGTGGCCCCGAGGGCAGCATAGGCACAGGCCTCCATCCTGCGCTCCTTAACCTGAAACGAGACAGAATTTCATAATATCATCATGAGGGACAGTGAATGATATCAAAATTACAATCCACATGACATTTGCTTTTTATACAAGTTCACGTTGCGTTCCGTTCATCACGTGTGGCCATACCTGGTGAGCTAAGGCCAGCTGCTGTTCGTAAAACTGAATGGCTCCAGCCACATCTTTCTTGCAGACAAATATGTCCCCGAGGTTCCCCAGAGCTCTGAAGCGAGCCTGTGCATTGTTCAGGGACTGGGCCAGTGAGAGCAAGTATTTCTGACACTCCTCTGCCTTGGTGAAGTCTCCCAAGGCCTTGAATGCCAAACCGAGGTTACAGTATGCCTTGGCCTGGCTCAGTTTGTCGTGAAGGTCCTTGGCCAGAGCTAAGTCCTGCTCGTAGTATTTGACGGCATCCTGGTAGTTGCCCAGACAGTAGTGGGCATAACCCAGATTGTGACAAACCTTTCCTTCGCTCTCCATGTCCTGGAGGTCGGGCGACAGGCGGAGGTACTGCTCATAGTAGGGCACGGCCTGAGGGAACTCTCCTCGAGAGCAGTGGAAGTTGCCGAGGTTGCCCAGAGCCCGCGCCTCGCTCTGGACGTCTCTGAGCTCACGAGCAATGTTGAGGTGGTTCTGGTAATGTTGCAGAGCGCGGTCATGGGCTCCGAGGGCTTGGTAGGCCACAGCCAGGTTTCCATGAGTGGAGGCCTGCGAGGCCCGGTCATTGACCTCCATGGAGATCTGCAGCTCCTGGCGGTGGTAGCGAACGGCCTGGTCAAAGGCTCCCAGGGCATTGTATGCATTACCCATGTTCCCATAGGCCCGGCCCTGAGCAGCATAGTCGTTCAGCTCCTGAGCGATGGCCAGGTGTGTTTTGTGGAGTTTCAGTGCAGTCTCGTAGTCCCCCTTCATCTGGTGGATGATGCCTGTGGAGAGAGGAGAGAGAGAAGAGGATGAAGTTAAAGACCTATTCAGGGGAAAATTGTAATTGAGTAAAATTCAAGTGCCTCGTCAGCTCTTCATGTACAAAACAAGTCATTTGGTTGTTAAAATATGCTCTCTGAGCCATCTGTTCTCTGCTTACACAACACACTCTCCCACAGAATTATGGTCATTAAAATGTAGTGCAATCAAACAGAGTTATTACAACACCAAAATAGAATCTTTTCATTGTCTAAGCTGCCTTTGATGATTGCGTCTTAGAGGGATTTTACCAAAATCAACAACTTTTTCCACAGGGTTGGAAATGGTTATGAGAGAACAAGAAAGCAAGACAGAGGAAGTTAAAGTGGGGGAGAGTGTGAAGAGTTGATGGAAAGCTCAGCAAACAACTTTAGAAAAATGAGATAAGTGTGGAGAAACAATAAATAATGGAGAACCCGGTGCATTGAGTGTATTATCTCTGATAAAATACCATCCTCTGAAAAATAATAGCTTTACCCCACAGCCAGGCAGCCATCTGGCACACGCACGTGCACCCGCACACACACACACAACATGCAAACAAGTGTGCACCCACACCCACACTGACAAATACACAGCAGAGAGTAAAGAGACATCACAGCATATCCACCGTAGCTCTCCTCCTTCCCTCTGAGACTCACTATTAATCTCTGGGTCTCTCTCTCTGCATTGTCACCCAGATTTCGATGATAATAACCGCACCGTTAATATTAAAGCTCAATGAGAGAGAAGACGGGATGGCTGCAGGCTGGCAGATGGAGACGGAGAAACCAGCTGCAAGGCAAATACTCAGTCCTTCACCTACCATACAGCCTGGCCGTCGTTGCTTTGCTGCATCAGCACGGAGACTAATGGGCTACTAGACGGGGGTACAGCCATTGATGGGACACCAGGGATGGAAACGGTTCTGGAGCCACAGTGGGTGGGAAACAGGGAAGGAGAGGGGCTCTGTGGCTTGTGGTGAGCATGTGATGGTGCCGCCGGGATTAGTTACCGCCATGTGTGTTTTCCCATTTATTTCATCCGAAACCTGCCACATTACGGGCCTGAACACAGGCTACATAAACAGAGGGATTGAAACTAAACAGGAGGCTAAAACGACGGTGGAGGTTATACGATAGATGTGGAGAGGCATTCAGATGTTGGCTCAATTAAAAAGCAGCACATTAGGCCAATGAGAATGGAAAAAAGCTTTGGCGCCTTTACAGTATGAGCCACTGGGCTGCATAGGGGTTTGACCCATTACCAAGTATACATAGTGTAATATACACACATGAAGCACAGACAGTATACTTTTCTAGGTTGGTGGACATGGAAGAAGAAAAAAAAATATTTCACCCAAGTCAAATCAAGTCAAAATGAGAAAAAATCCAGCATCTTCTTCTGCAGCCAGATTTTTCAGGGAAAACATCATCAAAGATCCTCTGCCTACTTAATTCAGACCGTGATTCAGCATGCAGCAGACACCTACCGACAAATCAGAGCAGATTCGCAGATTGTTTGCTTGCTTGTGTTCTCAGGTTAAAGTGATACGACCTGAACTGACCTTGTAATCATCAGGTCACCGCCCTGAGGAGTTGATATGCTAGATGTGTCACAGAGCAGAACTCAGACAGAAGCACTGCCGCCAAATAATACAGGAAGAATTCAGATAGCAAAGGGTATAATTTGAAAATAAAGACTTTGCGTGAATGAGACTTGGAGACTTTAGGGTTTTTAGGGTCCACTGGCACAGACATTTCCTGCACCTTGGACAAACCCCTCAGGTTTGCCTTTCCTGGGAGTCTTTTCCAAAGAGTGGAAGCACGTTAAGATTCACAGCAGGCTACATGGAAGCGCACTGACAGCCCTCGCCACAAAGTCACTCCCAAGGTTACGCGTGCCCCGATGGAGGCTGATCTTCTTGAGGATATAATGCCTACTGATGTATTACCAGCAAACATGTTCCATGCTGCAGGCTAAAAATGGATCTGGGGCTCTGCGATGGACAGAGGGGTAGCAGAGACAGCCGGGACAGGGGCCGGGGGTTTATGGCTTGGTTTGAGGTTGGGCTTGCAAGCTGCCGCCAAAATTGCCATAAGCCTTAGGCTATGCTTGCAGCCACACTTGAAGCAAGAAAATATTTTCTGCCCCCACCCATATGGTAAGAGGATTATGGAAGCCTTTGGGAGTAGCACCCAGCAGGATAGTAAATAAAACCATACCAAACGTGCTGGTAAATATTGCTGAAACACTGAAAAGATGTGAATTAGTGAGGAGGGTCGAGCTGAAGCGGTCACTGTGGCGTGTTGTCCAAATCAAAATGACCCCGACAAAAGTATCAGCCTTGGGATTCAATTTAACTTCAAATGTTAACAACATTGTAAGTCCGCGGTGCATGCTAAATGTACTCGACTGTGACATATTGAATAATATGGCTCAATTATTTCTCTTTTGCTCACAGCTTGAGACAATGACTGTGAAAAACCAGGATAAAGCACACACCACATCAGTCAAATACATTTATACAGGGACCCCCGCATCCCCCCATAACCAAAGACATTAAAAGCATGGCAATGTGTTGTCGCTTTTCATTACACAGCTGGCTGTACATATGGGGATATGGCGCTGTGATGACTTTGAGGGATGGTGTCATGTTCTGAGTAAATCACTGTATCATTCTGCCAGGAGCCGTGGAGGTCCAAAGCGCCGCAGCCTACAGTTAGCTAAGAGGATTTTAACCAACAATGGTGCTCCTGCCGCCGGGCCGGGTGATGCTACAAATAGAGCAGAGATGACCAGCCTGAGCCCAAAATAATGACTTGGGTGTGTTCCTCAATTATATTTTAGAATGAGGTCAACATTATAATTTCCAGTCATGTTTGGGAAGTAAAAACCAGAACAGGATGCTGGATTGTGGTGTTTGTGGAAATGTGGATGCCGCTTCAGGTCTCAGCTCAAGGAGACTGGCATGTGTAAAATACCAAAAGAGGGAAGTCAGTCTTTGAAGGAAACTGTAGTCACCAATCCTTCCAGACCTCAAATGTGTAGTTTAGTACTTAATATCTTTTATAATTTTATCATTTCTAGATCATTTTGTCACTATGAACGTACTCAGAAAGCTGCTTGCAGCAACGCTTGCTGGAAGGAACAAGTAGAGAGTTGTTACCCTGCTTCTGTCTACTACATTACAGTGTAATGTGTGTGTTCTGAAGAGCTTCTGTAAGAGTGAATTTCTCCATTGTGAGATGTGAGATCAATAAAGTCTGATCTAATCTAATCTCATCTAATCAAGATGCACTAAAATAACAACATACGCTAGACTGAAAATGTTCTGACTATCTGATAATAAGGACGATTATTATTCTCATAGAGACTTCTATTCTAATGCTAGTATGCAAAGTGTCTGAAATGAGTGGTATGAGTTGTACAGTTTGTAATAGTGTGTGTTATGATCTGTGGGGGGAAGCAGTGAGCTGAGGCAGACTCTAGATCCTGCTGGGGTCTGCAGGAGCAGTGAAGGGGCGGAGCTGGGGTTCTGGGTTTAAGGTAGCAAATCCTCAGTCGCAGACACAGACGTCTCGTACTGTCTGACTGACGGACAGGAAGGAGGGAGATAAAAAAGGACAGGGTGGATGGATGGACGGACGGATGCATCCTGAGCGGGTGGTCTGCCAACAGAATCGCACAGAGGAGCCGCTTTTCCTCTCTGCTCCTGCTGACCCCGACTCCCGGTCCAAGCTGTCGCAAACTGTCCACACACGTGACATCTGATTCCTCCGAACACTTAAACCGACAGCGTTCAGCCTCAGTGTCTCAGCTCGGCCTGTTTTTGCACTGCACTATCGCCCCTCCGTTCAGGAGCAGATCGCATTTCATGCTGAATGTGCAGATGTGCTGAAAACAGGGCACCGGTGCTTAATGCTAAAGAATGCCACAGCTCTTTTGTTTCACTTAATAGCTCCACAGTGAGTGGAATAATAACTGCGTACAGCGAGCTAAACTTCAGTGTAAGCACAAAGACGAGGAGAGCGGGCTTCGCAGGGCCTCTAGTCCAGTTTCTGGCATGGTCCTGTGTCGGGAGATTGAAGGGGGCCGTTCAGGGGGAGGCAGGGAGCGTCTGCTGCCTTTCCAACAAACAGAAATTTTGGGGCCAGGCTGCAAAGATCAGCTAGCTAGCAAAGATCTCTCTGGGAGAGTAACATAAGACCGGCATCCTAAAAATCCCAGCGCTACTTCACCTCCCCTCCAACTATATTCCCCATGTTTTCTCTACATTTGCTGGCCTGCTAATATTCACTAAAGGCAGTCAGCTGGTCACGAATGACGAGCTGAAGATGTCGCCGACCCCAGACGAGTGCGCTCTTTATGTATTTGTCAGGCTCTTTGTCTGTCTTGCTCCTACAGCTTTCTTTCATTCATCCTGTCTGGACCATTAGTCTTACTAAATTCCTATGTAAATTCAGCACTCTGCCACTCGCTTTCCTGGTCAGACTAATAATATACCTACAACCACTGCTGTTTCCAAAGGCTTACAGGCCCAAAACTGAATAATCTCAATGCCTCAGTGCCTCAGGCCAGTCTGGTCCCTGTCTGTAGTTGGTTCCTTCTGTGAGCAGTCTGAAACCAGTTCTCAGACGGTTCCAGATTTATGTCCACGCAAACATTGTTGTTGTTATAATGATGGCAACGATGATGATGCACAAGTGGTAAAATCACGTCATGATAAAGGTCATTTATCTCTCCTACTAATCATTTAATGATTCTGCTCATTTGTTCAGTTAAAGGCCTGTGCTGACATGTTAGTGATTAGATGGTGGAGAGCTCTCAGGCTCAGGGTCAGTGTCACTGCAGCTGCCAACAAACAGCCTTTTCAACACACGACATCATGATGCTGAATGTGCTCGTGTGACACCGTTACTGTCAGACATGTTACAAAACCTGCTGATCAGATGTCTGGACAAAGCAGATTTTCCACGACTGATTTTCTGGAATGTAGATTCCAGCGCTCGCTCTGACATGACCCTTAAATGGAAAAAGCTGTAAGTGAGAGAGGGGTCTGGCAGAAAAGGTCTGAAACTCATTCCATACAGGAGTTATATCCTGATGAGATCTGAATACAGAGCTTCCCACTGCACATTTTCTCATTCTGTGTTCTTCTTCCTGTTGTTTTCCTCCTTCTGTTGCTTTGTTTTTGTGAGCATCAGCAGAAAGCATTCCCCGGGGATGCCGGATGAAAAGAACGGGGGGGGGGCTTAATTAGGACTGTTACTTTCAGCCCTTCTAACTAATGGAGCCGACATTTCAAGTGACTTCTTTGAGACGTATGGTCAAACGAGGAGGTGTGAACTGAGCACAGCAAAGACCGGGCTGCAACACAAGTGCTATCAAAGAAACTTATTCAAAGTCTCTTTGAAGTGAAATGCAAAGGGAAATAATACAATTTAGATTCTGTTTCATGAATACCAGAAATGTGAAGTACATGAGAAGCCACCATTTTAGTCCTCTCTCAGATATTAAATATTGCTGACTAGGGGGTAAGTTAGCCAATTAATGAATAATAAATGGGCTGGAATGCAACATTTTCATATCCTTTATAGGTCAGAGTGTGCTGAGCCAGGGCTGTCGATACCGCCGGGCATCATGGTTAGATATTAAAGCATGGCGATCTCTCCACAACTGTACCTCAGAGCCATGTCAGCTGCTGCTCCACCCACACTACACGCAACATTAACGACAAGCTGAGAGGGCATAATAAAAGTTTGCTCTTTCTTGCTTCTGCAACTTCTCCTTCTCATCTCGCGCGAAGTGTTTTTGGCTTTTATCGCCGCTCGTTAATCTTCGCCCGATCATCCTTCCCATCTTTGCGCGCCGTCTTCTGAAGTCTGAAACAACATCCTGTTAGGTTTAGCCCATATCTTCTCGTGCTAAGCAGGTTTGATGGAACAACAACGCACGGCGCAACAAAAAGAACAACAACAACAACAACAACAATGGGGCAATTACAGACTGATGCTTCACAACCTGCACTTCATTCTCTGTTATCTTCATTATTCAGCTCCTCTTGAATCAGCTATTAAAGGTAATTAAGCGATTCATCAAGTCAGTTTCAATTACTGGGAGCTTGACAGCTGCAGATTACAATCAGTAGGGGCGAGGAAAGTGAGGGAGGGAGGCATCAAAAACCGAAGAAAAGAGGAGAAGAAGAAAGGAGACAAGAAGGAGCAACAGACCAGGCAGCTCTGAGGTGGGCAGGAAGCTTCGCTGGGTGTCAAGAGGTAGTGAGTCCATGCGATGCCCCAGCTTGTCTGGGCCGTCTCCATGGAGCAACAGGCCGCATCGCTACCACCCACTCGTTTAGCTTCTGCTCCGTCTCCAGCTGAAGGTCTTTGACACTGCATCAACTACACTATCATTACTCTGTCACGGACTGGAACAACTGTAGTGTTGCAGCTAATAATGAATAAGCGTGCTCTCGCCATCGTAAAGGCAATCATACGACAGACAGGAATACATTTGCTGCCCGACTCATAATAAAGCTCACATGCACTGTAGCATCATAAAAAATGTTCTCGCCACAGCTCCTAATTTATGTCGACCACTTTTAAAATCAGGTGTGTGTCGGTGCTGAGAGGCTTTCAGGACGAGCGGCCATTAGGCCGGTCAAAGGACGACTTCAATTTATGTTTGGCTGATTAACCTCGCTGTCTGCTTGCACACTTTTACACGTTAGGTTAAAGAATAATTCATCTGGGAGGAACTATTATGCCGTTTAGTTGTCCATTAGAGTCAGGTTTACTACGGTCTTGATGGCTATCATAAGTCACCCAACGTAGGTTGTAATTGCCGGACTAAATGCAGGAGAATTAGCCATAACATGTATCTCATGGGGTGTTGAATATCCAAAGGGACATCTTTATCCCTAAGGTTCCTTTCATCATGATATTATCAGACTCCACAAGGTTACCTGGCTAATAACTTCATTTCTGCAGGATATGGCTGTAAAACATTGTCTTGACAATAATTACATTCTAACTTTCAATCAAAAGACCTGATCGTGAATTTAATTTCCTCCATCTAGTTTTTATTTATCTTCACACCACTTTTCATTTCAAGATGTGATTAAATCCAAGCCAGTGTGAAGGTGAGAGCAGTGCAGATTAATGTGAAGAGATTTCTCCTGAAAAATTATACATATTTATGGGGTTTATTTATACTCTGACGGTGCACTTTACATGTTGGCATTCTATCTCCACAGAACTTCCTGGACCCACAAATTACTGTTGGCTCTAACATGCACCATCTTCTTGCAGAAGTCCTGCACTCCACTTCTTAATGCTTTCATAATCTACTGCTTCGTATTTAGCATAATGCAACTCTTAAATATTGCATCCAAAAACAACTTTACATGAAATAATGATAATACACTAATATATCTCTGGCCTTTGCCTAAAAGTAACAAAAATAGGTCTTACTAAGCATAAATATAATTGAAAACAACAATAAGTAAACAGCTCATTTAAATGAAGACAAACAAAGGGATGCAGCCGGCAGCACAGTGGAAACACCAGCAGGAAATGGAGGCTGTAATACTGTATCCCCAAAACAATAAAAGGTCAGCCAGGACACCTTCCACACTCTTTTTTCTTCTCATTCCTCATTTTCAGTGGGATTCACCAGCAGCCAGAGAAACAGTCCCGACGAATATTCTAAATTGGGATATACAATTGAATTGTAAAAAAAAAATACGGACATTCGATTGTGGAAAAAAGCAGCATCACTAAATGCTGGAAAATGCTGTCGTTATTAGTCGCTTATAGGAAAAAACATGAGATATGGACTCCACAATCAGATAATATATGACCAGAAATGACAACGGCTCTTTCATTGGTTGAAGGTCCGAGCGAATAACACGATACAGGATGTTATTTTATTTGATTATTTTGCGATCTATAAATATGTAGATCTTTTAAAAGACATGTTTATGTTTAAATAATAAACAACAAGTGTGTCTCTCATTGTGTTAGTTTGTCCTTTTATGGACATATTGCGCAAAAGCACATATTAAAACGGTTCAAACCTATGTGGGGTTTTTTAGAAGGAATAATCAAACGTAATTTTTGGCCAGTTTTGACAGCCTCATCTCTTACAAGGTGGCACACGGATCTGTCACACAGCATGTGCTGTCGTGCTGCTGGACACTAACCTTTCCATTGTCCTCAAAGGAAAGACCCAAAGAGGAATCTCAAAGAAGACAAACACTCACTGGGCGCTGCAGACGCTGTGAGTGGATCTGAGGTGATGACATGATACTCAGATCCTTGTAAAAGGAATTTCAGTGTTTTGGGGGATCCCACTAATCAATTCTAGGGATCACACTAATACCAGAGTCAGTCAAGTGTCCGTGGGAGATTCACTCCAGTGATTAGTGATCATGCTCATCATCGCAGTCCTCAACTAACACACCGAGCATGTGTTCAGACCAACAATAGAGGGCTCGGTAACAGCAACATCCAGCAAGGTCCTGCATGCATTCAATGAATGTCTGCAAGTATGCATCCCTGGTGCAATCTTTGTGTCATGGACAGCATCATTCTACAAGAAGGATGAAATGATTGTTGCAATAATAACTTTCTGCAGTTATAAAATCCCATCTCATAGCATCATAAAGCACTGTGCAGTGTCTCAGTGTCTGAAAAACGCATGGACTCCATCATATAACTGAAAACAGAAGCAGCCACAGTTCTACTGCTGTTCCTGCTAACCAAACCCACTAGATTACCCAATAGTAATCCAAAAATACTACTGTGTACTACTACTAGTACTAATACTCCCTACCATTGTAAGTATTTTAAACATTTTAGATTTAGAAACTATGACTGGTTATAATCTCCTCAATTTTGAGATAATGATGAATGATGAAATGTAATTATTGATGTACCAAATGACGCACCAGGAACACACAAGGCTCTGGGGTTCATGTCATCTACGCTGTCTTTGCATACATACCCAGATTGGAGGAGGCCCTTCCTTCTGCTGCCCTGTCCTTCAAACCCTCCGCTATAGACAGCTGCTGTTCGTGGTACTGCTTGGCCCTCTCCAAGTCCTGCATGCAGCGAGCAGCATGACCCAGTCCCGCGTAGGCTCTCATCTCAATGGACTTCTCCTCCAGCTCTTGGGCGAGCTCCAGAACGTGAGTATGGTAGGACATGGCCTTGTCAAAATTACGGTGGTAGTGGTAGGCACTGCCCAGGTTGCTATAGGCGCGAGCTTCCTCTCGTTTATTTTCCAGAGCCTTGGCAATGCCCAGATGCTGCTCGTGGCACTGGACAGCATTTTCAAAGTCTCCCATGGCGATGTAGACGGCCCCCATGTTTCCCAGCTCGCGAGCCTCAGACAGCTGATCCTTGGACTGCTTGGCCAGCAGGACGCACTGCTTGTGGCTTGCTAGGGCGTTCGGATAGTCTCCTATGGCTGTATATACATGGCCCAAGCTGCTCAGCGCCATTGAAGCAGCCTGTGGACAAAGAGACAGAAAGAAAGATAGACAGCAAGTAAGGTAAAGAGCAAGGTAATAAACTGTAGGCGAGTGAAAAGAAACTCAAACAGCCCCATTAATTATACCCACATTCTATCAACTGTGAGTAATTTTGTTGCCTTTGCATCACAGATTCTCCGCTCACACATAAACGTGCCTTTAGCCTGAAGTACTGTACATGCAATGAAAAAAAAAGCCAAATCTCTTAGGAGACTTAGAGCTCAGAGACCAAACAACAAACAAAACCTGATTTGATTTCATCTCTGCTAAGTAACGAGGGGGGTAAAGTGCGATGCAGATCAGCGCAGCAGCACGCTTGTTTTAAAGCCGCCAGTTTGCCCACTGCAATCACGCGTCACGGCGTGCCACCACCGATGGAACAAAGACACTGCTAATCAGAGGGGGAGGAGAGGGGTTTTAGCTTCACACCAGAGCTGTGGGGGGGCAGTCGGCTGGCTGGCTGACTGCTGGCAAGACCTCTCCGACTAAAAGCAGAGAGAGCAATATTTTGCACATTCTCTGCCACTCCATCGTCCATTTGCTCGAGCAGTTTCCGCCTGTGAGCGCACACTGAACGCTGGCTTCGTTTGCAGACGGAGCGGTTCAGCAGTGAAATGGAGCGCTTTCACAAAATGCAGTTTTGACCTCGTATGTGACACATTCACTGCAGGCTTATTAACTGTTTATACAGAGGGTAAACAGCTGGGAATTGGGGTCAGCTGTCTTTGTGTGAACAGATGTTCAATTAATCATGCAGGGCCAGCTAATAAAGCATCTCCTTCCTGAGGTCCCACTCTGCATCCTCCAGCCAGGAAGGGGGTTGGATGCAGGCCAGCGGAGAGGACAGACACCCTGACAGCGAAGGCCACAGTGCTGGCCATCTTGCCTAGCTTGGAGCCTCGGCAACGGGAATGACCTCAGCCATCCTGGGGGCGTTTAGAGCCAGAGAACTGGAAAGTCAGTCCAGAAGGATGAACTACTCGATGTAGTTTCCAGCATCAGAAGCTTGTGTCAGCACTTTTCGTCGCCTGATGCATGTATGCATGGGGCTTTAGAGGAGAAATGAGCGCCACATTCGAACATTTACATGGATATTATTCCACAAATACATCAAGATGTAATTTAAAGAACTGTGCCCGCAGAGAGTAGAAGATATTTCTACCGTAATGCCACATAATGAAGATATTGAGCCCTCTGAATAAATGAACAGCAAAGCACATCGTTGAGAAAAAAAATCAATACAACAGAACACTTCTGAAGACGCTTATGAAGACACTTTCCTTTGAATCTCTCATACATTCTTTTTCTAAACACACACATACACCCCACCTACCTATCTTTCCTTCATTTCACATAGCTGCTGATGCCTGGAACCAATTACCTGCTGACATAAGGACTTCCAGCAGTTTGCTCAAGTTTAAAGACTCGACAAGGCATTATACAGGCCCAGGGAGGCAATTACCCTCCGTCACAACTGTTGCTGTTTCATGTTCCCAGATAGCCTATCTAGGGCTGCTCAATTACATGTGCCGTTTGAAGCTTTGCTCCATCTCTCCGACTCAAACTTCCACTTTTCCGAGCAGAAAACACAGAGGATTCCTCATCTCTGTCTGTCTTCAACGGAGTGCAGCGGGAGACACGGGGAGAGTATAAGCGAGACGGGGGAGCGCAATCTTCCTCCAGTTGAGATGAGTTGCTCTTGTGATCAGTGTCCCTCTAAAGTGAGACTGCAACGCTGCATTTTCTCCTCAGATGGAAGCCAAGATAGGCAGATAATGAGGAGCCAGCCTTGCCAGTCACAGAGGATGCACTGTTTTTGGCTCTGGGACAGACACTGGGACCATATCTCTCTCACTTCTGACTGCAGCCCTCTCCCACCACTGCTCATTTCAACTCCCCACCAGTATCGCAGAATAACATTCCGTCTGGGAGAAAAATAATTGCCCGAAATACATAATTTCTGCCAAATTGACTCCGTTCTAATTTGATTCCATTTCTTTTCGGCACTTATCTTCCCTCCCTCCCTGGTCTGACTCTCTCTCCCCCACTTCTCTCAAACCGTCTGCAGAGTCAGATCTGATTGTGTTTACAGAGTCCAGCCCTTCTCCGGATGTGTGCTGATTTCATTAATCCTAACGCCGTGCTTTATAAACTGTTGATAAACCGCTGGCTCTTATCAGCAAACACATTTTGCACCAAGGGTCTCCTAATGAAAGGTAAACTAGTTCTGCCTGGGAGAGACGAGAAGAGGAGAAGGGAGGCTGCAGGGGAGGGGCGGGATGACATGTTAATCAGAAATGCTTGGCTCCAACAGCATTATTCCATTTCTTCCCTCTGACAAGGACAGTGGTTTAGGATTCCTTGCTGATTCTCCTCTGTCAGCCTCCTTTACTAAGTATCTTCATATTCTGCAGCACATTAGAGAAATGGCTGCTCTCATGGCACATGCTAGAGGTAATGCATTGTACTTAACATAATTAGCCCCTTATGTCATGCAGCAGAGCAGCTCTTGATGGCTGGGCTTGGTGCTGTGCAAGATCTGTGACTCTGAGCCCCTGGTGTGTTTTATTTCTTACCCTGGAACAGCCGAGTCCAGCCCACCACTTGACTGCCGTGTTGAGCTGTGTGGTTATGCCTCGCCTTGCAGCTGTGTGAACATGCCTTTGAAAAATCGAAAACCTCATTTCGCTTTGGACCCATGAGCTCTGATATACTCAAAACTACCAAGGCTATCATCACGGACTGGCAGAGTTTATGGGACGAGCCTGGTTGTCATGGAGATGTAAATGGTCGGATTAAGGCCTACCAGCCCTCATACGAGAGAGACTGCCGCGACCGCGCTCATGAACGCGGGTGCGGACAGAAATAGGCAAACAAAGACAAGTGTGCAAACAAGCGTCCACTGCTCTGACGTCTCGCTAGAGACAAACGTCTCAACTCACAAGGTAAAACATAGTAGTACCCAATGTTATTAAGATAACAGCCCAAAGTATATTTCTGCTTTATAAACTGAGGGTGAGAAAGGAAGAAGGAGACAGTAGAAATGAGGTTTGGGAGGTGTGAGGTGTTAAAGAGCCACAGTTTGCCCTCTGTCCAAACGGCATGTCCTGCAGGAGGGCAGGGCAGCCACTACTCTGGGTGAAGTGCTGCTAATGGGATTACATGGGAGTGGAGAGGAGTCACTCTCTCTTGACAAGAGGGGATGGAGAACAGGCTTGATTCCATTACAACAGAGGTGGGAACAACCCCCGTCCTCCACTTCACCAGCGCAGATGTTTGGGTATTAGTCTGGAAAAAACACTGCTAAATGCATTCACGGGAGTAAAGAAATGTGTGACGTTATGTTTCTTGAAAATACCTTCATTACCATGGTTAAGAGTATAAATGTTTGCAAGAGTCACATTAAAATTCACAGTATAATGCAACTATGTGCAGTTTTAGAAGCACAGCACAACAAACATACAGTAATAAAACGAGTGTGGTGCTTTTTTTAATAATCATTAAGTCAATTAAGTGTCAGAAAAAAGTGAAAAATGGCCGTTTGAACATGTCACCTTGTGCTCTATGAAGCTACAATTGGCCATTTACTTTACAATTTGTTTGATAGTATTACTAATACACAGAAAAGTAGCAAATCTTCATTTTAAGAAGCTGGAACGAGCAAATGTTTGTCCATTTTTGCTCGATAATTGACGAAAACAATTTATCGAACACTTGATCGGTTACCCAAATTGTTTTCTGTCGACTGGCGAATTCCCTAATCAACTGTTTCAGCACTAAAAAACAGCTGAACTAATAAGATAAAAGGTAAAATATTTGTGTGTCCAGCAGCTACATACAGTAAGCAGTGAGTGCACACTGCTATTTAATACCAGGAACGACATCAGAGCGACAAACACGCCACTTTGATACCAATCACTTCAAAAAGGTGACTCATGTGACTGAAAACACTCGAGCCCCCTGCACACACACACACCACACGAACACACACACACACACACACACACACAAACAGCTGTCTAATTAAAAAGCAGTACAGAGGGAAGGTGAGGAAGACCACGCACCAGTGTTTCCCTTAACGAGCTGGGCTCAGGCAGCAACAGGAGCTGGCTGGCAGGGAACAGAACTGCACACTGGAGGGAGCGGGGCGTGGGGGAGAGCAGGGTGGGAGGAGGGGGGCAGATAAAAGGCTACGGGAGAGATTGTGTTTGAAGGATGAGAGAAGAGAATGCTGGAGACATCCCCAGGGCGA
The DNA here is from genome assembly GCF_017976325.1 of Chelmon rostratus. Lineage (NCBI taxonomy): Eukaryota > Metazoa > Chordata > Actinopteri > Chaetodontiformes > Chaetodontidae > Chelmon > Chelmon rostratus. Next base: position 25,196,900 of record NC_055662.1, on the reverse strand, counting down.
GGATGTCTTTAGATCTGAATACACCTGCAGAGATGCATTTTGACAAAAAAGGAAACATCTCAACTGTAATAAACCCGGAGACAGAGCAGACCAGTCAGGGAGGCTCTCAAAGAAGCTTTCTGGAGGTGCATGTTCGTGTTTGTGTGAGCATGTGCAAAAAAAATACATGTATGTGCATGTGTGCATAAATGAGAGAGAGAAGGGGGAGTACAGGGGAGGCATGCTGGTGATGTCAGTGTAGAGGCTGGGGGCGGGGATGGATCTGATAAAATATTCAGCTGGTTTTATGGGTGTATACTCCATTCTCTCTCCTCGCTCGGTGTTTGCACACAGATATGGATCCTGTGGGAGCCACCATTAGATCAGCCAAATGACTGCCTCTCTGCCATATCACAACCTTCTGCTTTTTTAAGCAGGCAAATGCAGCGCTCTGCCAAGCGAGGGCAGGTACAGCTGTGCCTGACTGCGCTCTTTCAGGAACGCACACTCGCACGCATGCATGCACGGACACACACGTGCACACGCGCATGCACACACACGGGCACAGAAAGATTCAGCAGTCCACTGCGGCTGATAAGCACAACACGGGCCAAGCTGAATTAAACTTTCAGCTCCTCTCCGGAGCCAAATCGTGGACCCCTTTCTCTTTGCCTTTCCAACTTCTGAAATGTATTCATGAAAGTCACAACCTTGTTGTTTCCAGAATCGCACATCAATACAAAACAGTGCACTCAAGTATATTATTTTGAAACGCCTACTTATGAAAAGATTATTTGTTTCAGAAGAAAACAAACACAGACATCATTTGTGTAATCAATCATCACAGCTAATCTGATCTATTAACAGTGCTGAGATACCAGCGGAGCCACTGACCTGTGTGACCTCCAGCATGTAGATAAATGACGCCAGACGGCTCGTAGGTTTGATAATTCCTTTAGCCTTCACAGGACACGTTCACAGAGGGTTGATTGTCACTAAAGGTCAAGCTGCGGGTAAGGCACTCGTGACAGCGACTGCGCTGTCTGTTAGACTGCATGCCGCTCAAACGGTCACATGCTCACACACACTGTAGCACGTCGACACACTAACACCCATGCAGCGTTGCATGAAGTGAGCTAAAGATACAGACAAGCTGGTGGAGGAAATGTTCTTTCTGTGTTTTCTTTTTTTTCTGTGCTGTAGGTCGTCCGAGCAGTGGTGCCCTCACTCCAGAGACCCAGTATACAGTCTCTTACACATCCTTGTACAGAGACACAAAATAATACACAGATGCATCCCAGAGCTTTGTGGTTTCTGTCTGTGTGTGTGTGTGTCGCCACATTTTTGCATTTGCATGTATTTGTGTATTTACACTAGGGCATCTATGTTCTGGTACTGTATGTGCTTGTGTGTTTGTCTGAGGCTATACTGTGCGAGACGGTGGCAAGCAGGCAGCCAAGAGGAAGAAGCACAAGAGGCACCGAATAAAATTGGATCTGACAGTCTCCATTGGTGTTGGTGGAAAATTTGACTGTTCCCTTCAAGTGGTGTGGGGGTTTGATATTTCAAGCTCCCTCTCTCTGACAATACGCTAGACAAAACAAGGTTTACAGAAATCACCAAATGTGATGTGAGGAAAAGGGAGGGAGGGCGGCTGAGCAGGAGCCTGGCTCCACCTTTCCAGCCCCCACAGCCCCTCCCTCAGCCCAGCGCCTGTCCCCTGTGACAGGATGTCAGCATTGTTCAAATGCAAAAACAGCCCTCCTGCCTTCTGATATAAACACATGAATCTTAAATCTGGTTGAGGAGGAAATTGAAGAAGTGGCACACCGGGGAAGCGGGGCACTGTGAATGAATCTTAATGTACTCTAAATCAGAGCAAAGCCTTGAAGGGCTTGCACGGGGCTGCTGTTTATTTCTGTACTAAAGTCAAATCTCCACGGGCGTAGCTGTGTGATGCCTGCCGGTGCAGGGAATCAATTCTTGAGAGACCTTGTGGTGACAGAAGGGGAAATCACAGTGGTGTTTGAAAGACATTCCATGAGGGGTTTGAGGTAAACATCAAGGTTCGCCACTTTGCAAGGCCTCAAGCAAGGGACAAAGCACAGAGACGTACAGCGCTGTGAACAGTGGATAACTCCTTCTTTTCACACTAATAGAGGTTAGGAGCAGTTGAAGTGACGCTGCTGAATGTGATCAGAAATGGCTGTACGGATCAGAAAACCCCTACCTGTTGGCAGCCGAAAGCTTTTGAGCCACAGAAAAACCTAGAGCGATCCAAAGTTTACGCAGGCGGAATGAGCAAGACTCTCGAGTTAGATTAAAATTGATGCTACGTCTGATAATACAACGCCATTTTCAAAGTCCATCCATTATAAGCTAATTTGCTGGTGTTATGGCTTCCTGCTGGGTCTGAGGACACGGTGCCAAATATAGCATAGCTTGCAGGCCCTTAGTTGCATCTCTGAGAGCATTCAGCAGGAAGCCGGGTAGTCAATCCAAGGACGCGGGACTCCAGGGTTATTCAAGGGCGTTTTGGAGGCCCAGGGATGGGAGGTGCTGTCCCTGTCAGCCCACACAGCTGGACAAATCAGGCCTGACATATAGGACTACACGGGCCAATCCGTTTTCAGTGGTACACAAAAAATGTCATTAGTTAGGTGGCAGAGGAGAGGAGAGGAGAGGAGAGAAGACAAGAGGAGAGGAGAGGAGAGGAGAGGAGAGGAGAGGAGAGGAGAGGAGAGGAGAGGAGAGAAGACAAGAGGAGAGGAGAGGAGAGGAGAGATAAGAGGTCCTCAGACCTTAACCTGTGTTAAGGTCTGAGGACCCAGATCAATATGAGCTGGCCGGAGCTGTTGCCTGGAGCAGCCTGACACAATGAACGAAATGAAGAGTGACAACCAAATGTCCAGACCCTCAGCACCTCGCCATACTCTTTGAGAGGGGGGAGACAGAGCTTTTGTGCCGCTCTCCTCTAATCCATCTGCAGCAGCAGGTAACTCATGCCTAATGGGCTCAGACCAAATCAGATTTCTGTGAAATGGAAAGATGCATGGCCGCTTTCAATCGCTTTGTTTTAAAAGCGTGTTTTCTTTCGTGATAGGTTAAGGTGAGCTTCACAAAATGACTCTAAAGTAGATCAATGTGGAGAGTAAAGAGAAAGAATAGCTGTGGCAGACAAGTTGTAAGGGCTGATAATTTGGCTGAATCTGTGTGTTTCATAAACCTTCATCACCTTCTCACCTCTTTCTTTTGATATCTAAGAAAAGTCTTCACTGCCCGGACCCACATGCAGTCAGAGTGTGTGGTTTTGGAGCTGCTGCACATCTTGTCTGAGTCAGACTGATCTGTTCTCACCTCGGTCATCTCAGTATCGGGTCAACGGTGGTGAAACAGAGATGAAGAGGCTGTCCTGGTTGCTGGTTAACATAATAAACAGGTGATTGCCACCAAGGCTCAAGTCTCAGCCTTTAATTATGGGTTAGAAATAGTTGCTACTCCTCGAGAACGCAAAATACACTCTCTAGATCCAGTGTTTGGTTTGTCCATTCTGGGCCACTGTAGAAACATAATGGAGCAACATTTTTAGACTTACATGACTAACTATTTTCTGGTTTCAGTTCTGGTTTCGGTTAAGTTTAGACAACAACACTGCTTGGTTAGGCTCAGGAAACAATCATGTTTGGGTGCAAATAGCTTTGTTGGCTGTGAACACCTGGCTGCTAGTCTTATAAAAAAACATAACCCCCATCAAACAACCTCCCATCTCTCACCTGTGAGTTAAACAGGCAGCTCAATCATGCTTTACACTGACTCTTGTCATCATGCTCTGAAGTGTCGGGCGAATAAATCTGCAATGACATGCAGCTGAGAGAGCCAAAGAGCCCCATTCTACCTCCAGCCCAGCACACAAACCATTTAAGTCCTTTCCTCCCTCTGTGCTTTTCTTCCCCAAATGTAATTACAAGCCTGGTGAGGGTGGCTACTGTGGCCTGGGCAGCCTGCAGAACACGGCATCAACACCAGCACTCGGTGGTATCAAAAAAAAGCAGGCAGCCCCTCCAAAGCACCTCCGCACCTCACTGCTCCATAGACTGTGGCTCCTCCAAAACTACACCACGCTTTCAGCACCACTGGATCCGTCGCTTTAGCCCCAGGCGGACAGAACTGGTCTGACTGATAAAGACTAAAAAGAGGATCTCACTACTGGGCTGTATTATTACCTCCATGAACACATTATGCACATATGCACACATACACACACGCACGAAAACACATGTGTGCACATGCTACTTCCCACTGTGACAGAGATTTAAGACCATGAGGATGTTAAGCTCCCTTAGTGCAGCATGATGGAAACCAAATCCCAGGAACATTCCTTTCCATGTCCCATGCAAGACATATTTGCCTCCTGGCGGGGGGCTGTGTCCCTGCTTTGAAAGCGTGTGTGTGTGTGTGTGTATAAAGGCAGCAGGATCAAAACGATAATTTCTTAATTAGTTTCCTTAAGTCCAATATTTCGCAGTAATTTGCAGCAGAGATCCACTGATACTATTCATTTGCAGGTAATACAGAAAGCAGACGGAAAGATGACGAAGATGATGGCAGATGAGAGATTGAGGGCAGGCCGGGATGTAGTCCGGGCTGAGGTGCGGATGAGACAGGAAGGAACGATCAGGAAATAATTGTTGCTTTTAAGGCTTCTTTTCTGGGAGATGCTGGGCCACCTGCCAGTGATGCCTCCAGCTGTGAGCACACGCCACGGGACTCTGATTGACAGGGAGGGTAAATAGTTGCTAGCAGGGGCCCTGATTGTATCTCTCACCTCTGGCAGAATAGAAGCCACAGTGGAAGGGTGATTGGGTTTTGTTACAGCCCTTCAGCCACAAATTAAGTCGGCACCTCAGCCGAGCCATCCAAGATTCATGTTTGCTTAGAGCTGCTTTCTGCTCCTACAACCAGCCCTGTGCCCACAGAAAACACACAAACACACGTCTGCCTCTGCTACTTTAACATAGCTTTCTACAGAAAAAAAATAACAACACATCCTAATGGACACAGAGACATGGAGGGGAAAGGGGTGCTCAAGGAATAAGGAGGCAGAGCTAGAAAGAGAGAGCAGAGAGGGGAATATGTTTACCAAACACTGTGCAGGGACTGTATTGGAATTTGAAGGCCTGATTTTTCTGGAATGCCTGTTGTGTTCAGGTCACGCAATGTAAGAAGGGGGATTTGCCAGCGTAGGAGGAAGACTTGGCCGTGCTAAACGCTCCCCAGTGAAGACAAGCTGAAGCTAAAGGAAGGTGCACAAGGTGGGGGGAAAACTTAGTATGCTGAGCAAGAGCCGAGGAGCGTCAGCTGACTCAAAGCAGACACATAAGCACCAATCGAATTCTACTTCCACCAGTCAAGTGCAAGAATGATAGGAAAAACATCACCGTGGCTTCAAACAAAGTGGATTTCTGTCTGTGTTAGATTGGCCTCTTCACGCTGGAGTGATGGAGCAATCACAGGCCACTTTTTGCACTGCCATTAAGTGACAGGACGCAGGCTTCACAGACATAACATATGCCTAACCGCTGCTTTACAAAGGCGGGCGGGCTAGTGTGGAGGACCTGAGAAAAAAGGAGCAAGGGAAGGGGCGGAAATGAGAGAGGAAGGGTGAGAAGGAGGAGGGGGTTAGAGGTACAGCTGAGCCAACACCAACAACTATTACATGACTCATCCCACATCTGCAGCCATGAATGGTTCGGGCCTAAACTGAGGTGGACTGTAACCAGAGCCTAGCAAGAGTCCACTGAGCAGTACAACCAATAGACATACTGCTACAGTCCACTAGAGACTACATAAGACCGGACTCTTTGCATAACAATTCCTGCATGCTGCATTACTCATATACCTCCAACAGGGCTCTGACGATGTGCTCTTTGGATTTTGTTTCTGTTTGTAATAAGTCTCCTTGTAAATTTGGGTACTAGCGAAAGGCAGCCTGGTTTAATGACACACTGACCCAGACATAAATCCTATTTGTGCAGTCTCCTCTGTTCAGTGTCTGCCTGCGAGTACATCGGCGTGTACATGTGGTATGCAATAAACAAGCGGAGCACACACTGGAGAAAAGCCCATACGACACTCATCATCTGTGGGAACGTGAGATTCCAACACAGCCCGGATAATAACCATAAAGCGATTTTTCTTGCGCGCATCTCTTCAGAACTGCAGGCGTACGTGTGCAAACACACAGACTGCACACACATGCAAAGACAACACTGAAAAGGTCCCTTTTGTCTGCTCAACACTGATGAAAAGCTACCCACTGCGAACTTCAATCACATTTGAAAATGAGTTGGAGACGTGCTGTAACCCCGACAGTGTCATTAAGCCTGTCAGTCAGTCCCCTGGAGTTTGGGGAGGGGGAAACCGCCATCGGCCTTCCTCAATGTGCCGCGTAGCCCTGAACGACACCCGGAGGTACCAAGAGCCCCTCCTGTGCTGGATCTATGTCTGACACTGGCATAATGAAGCTATATGATTAAAAATTCAGCTTTGTATGTCCATAAACCCTCAAATGTCAAACATCCAGACAAAGGAATCATACATATTCTAATGGTGTTCAGAGCAGATGATAACAAACATTATCATGCGAGAAATGATAGCTGAAATCCCATCATATATGTTCCCACGTATTACAACCCATGCGGTGCACACACAGCCGCGCACACACACAGGCAGACACACACAGTACATAGAGCAAGATAAGCCTCCACATGCTGTCAGAGGCTGGCGTGTGATTGGCCTCTGCGGAGCCACTGCTTCTCTCATCATTAACTCTTCAGAGGATCACACTACTCTAATCACGCTAAGCCTCTCTGAATGGCGATGAAGTCAAAAAACGTGCCCATGCACATATTCACAGATGCCCAACTCATTACGCACACACACACACACACACACACACACACACGCACGCACGCACACACACTTTCTTCATCACCGCAATCACAAAACGTAATACACACAAGCAGCTGTGTGCAGTCTGTCCAAGCAAGTCTGACAGCAAACACTGTAAGAACCAATTTTGCAGGAACATTATAAAACAAAGAATGGTCCTATAGTCAATTTCCAGTTTGGGAAGGATGTGTCATCTTACTGTCCAGCTAAAATTCATAAAAATCCCAAATCAAAATGTTTATATGCTCATGAGTCACCTTCAGTTACTACCATGCCCTCATAGCAACAAGCTTTATGAGCAGCAGAGAGTGGCGTGCACATTTTTTTAAACCTGGCTTTTTCTCTCTTGAGCAACATATCTTATTACTGGAGGTTGTTGGGGTTTTATGTAGCATGAGAGGAAGACCGCAGGCACAAGTCAGGGCTGGAGAAAAAGCGCCAGCACTTCCCCGTTGTTAAGGTAAAAAAAACACACAGAGGTGTGCTTTCACTTAGAGTTACAATTCTCCTAAAAAGATGCTAGAATTCAAAATCAATCAAAAATAAGATAGATAAGCTGAGCGCTCTTTGTAGCAAAGCTGAAAATACAACACTATTTGTCATAGCAGGAAAGCAAACATGGATTTAATGGATTAGCGCATTAATAATGCAGTAATGTACGCAGCATTGCTAAATGAGAAAGCTACACCCTTGTTCATGGTCACCGAATGACACTAATCTCACTGAAGAGTCTGTGTGTGCTCATGTGGCACCGCAACGAACAACGTCCCTCCATCCTGAGATAGCCGCACCTTGCCACAAGCAAAAGTCAGTGGCTGCAATTATACCAGCTGACAGCACCAGCATTAGCTACTAACTTTTCAGAATTGAGTCTGGCTACAATAAAAAACCAGAGCAGTCTTTACCTCTGGGCCCTCTGCTGAATATTTTACAACCTTGATTCAACTCGGTCCCGTTCTCGATTTAAGACAGCACATTCAAGAGCTTTTTCTGAGGTTGATGTGTAGCCAGCTAAGGCCTGTCTCGACTGTTATTTAGAGACCATACTGTGTGCGCTACAAGGTCAAGTATAAGCAGAACCCGTAGGCCTCCGTCCCCTCCTAAGATGGAGTGCTTTCATTTCACTCACTTGGGGCCTCGTATTTTCTCTCCATTTTATTGCCTTCTCTGAGTGCTTTCCACAAAGACACATTCCACCTCCTCATACAGACACAGGGCGCCCGTCCAAGAGAGAGTGGGGAAGGTCTGGATACTGTGCCACAGGGACAAGAATGCTGACACTGCTGTAACTCGGGACAAAAGCTAAAGATGAGAGTGGAGAGAGAAAGAGAACGAGAGCGAGTTTCAGTGCAAAGAAGTTGTTCGGGGGCGAGAGCCGAGCCAAACTGAGGAGCTATAATCCCCGTGTTTGGCGTGATGTCAGGGAGTCTTGCAGAAGACCATTTCCTCACTCTGCAAAAAATGCTGTCTCCGACATCCCAGTATGTGCCGCAGCCATATATAATGCAAACATCAAACGCTTGTAGCTGCGCTGACCTCTCCCTCCCTGGGAGACCCCTTGTTCCCTCGTAATACTGAAACCATTCCACAAGTGCACACACAGACTGATTCGAAACTCCACCGCGCCATCTGAATTTCACCTTATCTCTAAGAACAAGCTCATCTCTATTTTACAGATGGGCGAGCGGTGAGGACTAATCTGGTTCCGATCTTTGGCTTCACTCTTTAAAGATCCGAGAGAGACGGAGCACAGATGGTGGAGGGGCATTTCCTGTTTCAGGGAGGAAGAAGAGAATATACTGCACCATGATAACGAACTTACAGTAGCTCCTCTCTTTGTTATTAAGATGAGTGCTTTAATGGAAGCACCTCATGTATTAGTAACAGGAATCCGGATACAAAGCCAATCAACTGGGCATAAATTCAATACATGATCATCTCAGAAGGTGCACACATTGCTGATTCATCTAGTTAATCACATATTTTATTAGTTATTTTTCTGGGCAATGCCAGGAAATCTATACATTTCTTTATAATATAATCAGAGAAAGCTAACACAAAGGTCAGTAGCTCAGGTAACACAGTAGCACAGCAGCCTGCTCTTTAAAGGTCCACTGTGTCGGACTTAGGTGGATGTTATTCATAACTGTGTTTTCATTAGTCACCTGAAAATAAGACTCATGTTTTTGTTTCCTCAGAATAATCTTTTACATCCACAGAGGGAGCCGGTTGTTTTCCACAGAGTTTCTACAGCAGCCCACAACGGACTCCAGAGAGCGCCTTTCCTGTAGATTGAGCGTTTTGCAGCCACTATAGGTTCTCCTGCACAGTATTCAGTTGGCTGCAATCTGCAACCTCACCACTAGATGCCACTAAATTCTACACACTGGTCCTTTAAAAACAGAAAGCAGTGAGAAGACAGTCAGGAGTGATGAAGAAAGGCTGTTAAATGGAGCTTCTTCTACAACACTCATCTTTACTTTTAAGATTCAAGATTCCTTTATTGTCACTGAGCATGACATGTCAATGAAATTTGCATTGCAACCCCCATGTTAGAACAAGATAGTAAGAAAGATAAGAAAGATTATAAAATAAAATTTAGATACTAGAATAAAATAAACCAACATTCAGTAAAAATATTCTTAAATGCAATAAAAATAAACCAGAAATGAAAATATACTAAACAGTAAACAATAGACAATAAAATATACCAATGAACCAATGAAATGTACCAACAGCAAACGTAAACACAGGAGCTACGAGCCGCAGCGTCTGCACGCGCCGCCATCTTGGAAAGGAGGTCGGTCGGAAAAGCCACCCGCCCCGTTTTCACGAACCCTGGTGGAAGGGTGAAGCGCTGTACGAACCCATTCTGTTTCGGAGCAGATCTGAATCACGAGGGGGATACACAAATAACTTTTTGCTTTTGTTAACATCGCGAGAAGGAATAAATGCTATACATCTTACAATCCAGTCGGTAGTAAAGTTCAATTGTGACAAACAAGCCATGACTCCATGCCACAGCCAGTGATCCTCTGGGGCCGCTGACACATGTCGTTCAACCCTTTCATGGAAGAACCGACACAACTTTAACTGCTTTTCTCTCAAACTAACGTGACATTTTAGAAGGTAAATACACACATATCATGCAACTGATGACACTCCTCCTCGCATCCAGTTGTGAATCGTCTGTGTTCAGGAAAAATGTTTGAACTTTATGCTTCATGTAATAACACTGACCGTGAAGTTTGCGCTTGCAGATTTGCACATCAAAGAAAAGTGGACTACCGGCCTTGGTGGAGGTCTGCACTCTCTGAGCAACCTTCTAGTTATGCTAAGTGTTTTATTTCAGGTCCCTGGATCAGTTTTGTCTTTTTTATCTATTTGGATGTCAGTGGTTTTATCACGGTACTGAGCACTTTAGGTAAAGCTCTGACTGACTTGAGTCGGTGTTTGGCTATATGCATAAATCGACAATCATTTCCATAGTCGCACCGACTAATCAGTGCCAGTAATTGCTCCAATGAGTGGAAACAGGATTCGGCTGGGCCATTGCCCAAAGGAAATTGTCAGCCTACACCGCTGGCTGTGCCTAACCTGTGACCTCAGCTCCTAATCACCAATTATCATGCAGCCTTTTCTGCATATTGATGTAAAGCAAAGGGTGTTCGCTCAGAATGCCTATTAAACAGGCTGAAAACAAAACTACAACATCAACAAAACTAAACGCCGGCTACAGAGGACGTCTTCTAAATGCAAATGCTCGGAAATCTTTTGAAGCGAGCCGGTGCGTTGGTTGAGGGCAGTTGTGGAGGGAGTTCCCTTAGATTTGTAGCTCTCCCCTGTCACAACAATATCTTTTTACCACAGAGCTGCTGACATGATTCATGAGCCAGAGGACTTGATGTGGTGTTGGTGTGCAGGCCAGATGAAATCCCCTCAGTCCACTAATATAGGTTTCTGTGTTGGGGTGTGCTTTACAAGTTACTGTAGCTAAGGAGCCATTTCACACTGCTGAGCTAGAAATAGGTCTTACTGTAGCTAAATCAACCCGGTCCACCCCTCCCCAACCCTTGTCACTGGAGACAGTGTTACACAGCACACACATAATTCTACACACGCGTTCAATAAACACATACACACATTCCTTCTTTGCCTCTTTCTTTCCTTTTCTCTCTCCCTCTTCCTTCCTTCCCTTCATAACTACCTTCGGTGGCTCTCCCTCTCTCCTTCTACTCCCCCTTTTTCCAAGTACCTCTCTTTCCCTTGCTCCTTCGCCTTCTCCTTCATTAAAATGGACTTCCTAAAGCCCCCATTCGTCTTGCTGACAGCTCCACTATCGATCGGACTGGAGAAAGGGATGCAGTTCCAGAGCTTTAAATGGCTCTCTGGCCAGGGTGGATGAAGGTTGGGCTGGACTGAGGCTGGAGGCGAAGAAGAAGAGGGAGTGCCAGGTTTAACCGGGAGGTCTGCTCCAAGTCTGGACTCTGATGCATTTTTGGTCACCAGCGAATAACACCTAGATTGCCCTGATGGCAGGAATCCCACTTTACATGAAAATGTCTCACCCGCTCTGTAATAAGGATTACTGAGATCAGATAATGAATTAATCATGCACGTTGAGAGCCAGCGCGTTAACCAGCCTCTTCGGGCCACTTGCATCCTCTCCTGCAAATGAGAACTTTTCTGGGACTTCTCAAAACACCGGGAGGGGACGGAGGTGGGAGAGTTTCACTTGGCTACGCTGACATGCAATTCATTTCAATCAAAGCGATGTGAACTAACGTTCCGCCGGCTGGCGCCTTTAATCGGGCTCCATCCCTTATCGTCAGCCATTATTGAGGGAAGATGAGTTGGCACATTCCGTCTTCATCCCTCTCGCCGTGTGACATCAAATCCCTCTGCCAGGATTAATGATGGGACGTTTGATTTTCCCAATGATTAAAAGCTCTATGGCGTACTTGGTGTCCTGTGGTGCCGTGGAAACCCCAAAGGGCCGGTTGGCTTCCCTCCTCCCTCTGATGAGCACCATCTATGCGTCTATTGGCTGTCATCTATAATCATATTGTGCACCACAACAGCGTATCAGGGAGCGAGAGACTCTCCAGTGACCATGTCACTGTTTATTTGGGATCTAATCTGTCCCTCTGTATTGCCCTTGATTGGAACAGCAAGGGAGAAGAAGATAGACAAGGTGTAATATTCCAGACAAATTACTCAACTTCCCAACTGTGAGCAGTTCAATCTACGCGGGGCACTGCAGTGTTTAGATTAAGGTCTTGTTAGAGTAGCGTTAGCAGCAGGGCTTGTGATGCTTGTGTATTGATGCTTTAATCAGTAAATGTAAGAGCCCATACAGCATTCAGCTCTGCAGAGACAATTTGAAAACCCGAACCCCTGATGACAAAGAATCCTTTAAAAGAGGACTGTGTCTGCTCCTTCTAAAGGCCACTCGGCCACATAATAACGGTGACATGGTCTGAGGTTCTGGAAAATGGAAAATGGATAAGACAAACGGGGACAGAGAGGAGAAAAATGAGATGAAGAGAGGGTAAAAGGAGGTGTGGAGAAGGAGTGAGATGGAAGAGGAGTAAAGAAAGGAAGCAGAGGTGATGTGGAAGGGCGGAGGGAAGGAGAAGTGGAGCATGGGGCACTAAGGAAGGAGAGAGGGAGGAGGTAGCGGAGAGGCAGAGAGCAGTAGTCGATATAACAGCAGTCATTCATCTCTCTGACAGCCTTCCAAATGCTCCACTGGGGGAGACACAAAGCTGCGTCACCTCGAATGCAGCAAACGCGCGGCGCACACACACACGTGCATACATGTGCATACACACACAGAGGAAAACGCATGTTTGTGAACCTTGATTTTGCTGTGTATGCACACACAGAGCGCCATGTTCTGGGTCAACGGTGTGTTGCAGGGCATACATACACCATTACACTGCAACCTGTACAAGCACAAATCATAGCCACAGGCATCAGATATTCACACACGCTTTCTCTCGCTCGCATAAGCACGCACACACACACACACACGTTTCTGCTGATTTGTTAAAATGATGTGTACAATAATCCAATCAGCAGCAGATCTAAAAAGCAGTTCATAGCACCTTTAAGGTGGAAAAGCGTCTCACACTTGACACACAAAAACGTTTTACGATCCTAAAATCTTCTGAACACTGAAGTGTTCCAAGACAAACATGCACTTGAACAGCACATGAGACATTCACGTACCATTGGACTATGGGAACACATATGTGCGCTCCTATTAATACACACACACACACACACACATCCTTGTTTCCCAGCTCTGGTCATGGCCCATTGGCTGATGCTTGCCGTCCATCTCTCATGATTCATGGCTAAGCGAGCTGCTGTAGAGCAGCTCTAAACCACTGGGCCGAGGAGAGCCTGTGTGTCATTAAGGCACAGCGGGCTGGACATGCTGTTAGAGCCGCCGCGCCACAGCAAGCTCTGTGCCTCAGTCCAGCACAACGGGAGGCGAGGAAGCAGGTACTTCTGTATGTGGTCGTACTGCTCATAGTGGCTTTACTGGAAAAGTAATATCAACAGCTGAGTGCACTCACAGACTACCTTGCCCGATGAAGTGTGCACAGCGAACAAGACAAGTGCTGTCTTTTATTTAGTTGGACACCGTTCTCCTCCCGGCCCCACCCTGCATTTCAACTAAATTAGCCCCTCTAATCATCCCCAAATCCTCCTTCTTAATCAGCAAAGCAGTGGAGGCTAAAGAAAAGAGACAGGGGTGCCAAGTCCCCCCCCTGCCATCCTCCATTAGCATGGGGCCTCAAGAAAGGCGGCGGAGGCACACGTCCATACCCTAATGACTCCGTAATGATCCCCTCCTCTGCTAGAGTGCTGACAAACACTGACAAACCCTGACCCTGACAAGAGGAACACCCACACTCAGCCCTCTTCCTCACCCCGCATTTAGAGGCTCATCTCTCAGCCCTCAGCCTCTCTATAGGAGCGAGGGTCCGGACCAGCAGGATCCGCACAGCCCCAAACGCGCAGCAAGATAAACACCCGTGATGAAATAGTCCATGTCACTTTCAGAGTGAGGGGCAAAGTTTGAGTAAATTCCTTCGGGCAGATGGAGCGAGAGGGACAGCGAGCATGGATAAACACAGCCAGAGTTAAGGCAGAGAACGGCGGCAGGAGGCAGAGTGGAACTGCAGAGTCTATGGAAAAAAAACATTGTTTGTATCCTTTTTACTTTTCCCTGATCGTGATTTCCATTTCAACTTGGGGTTGGGGGAGTCAGCAGCGGAGACTCTTTTCAACATCACACAAGACATAATTACAGAGTGCACCACTGCCAGCCCGCCTCAGCTTCTCCTAAATACTCACACCCCAAATTAGGGGTTACCTCCTTCTAGTTAAACCTACTATTTAAGATGAAAACGTCACAGACAAACAGAGGGGACGGGAAAGGGAGTTTGGAGAGGAAAGACCTAGTTTAACAGCTTTGTTTCACAACGACAGAGAAGGCCTTTGTTAAAGATGGTTACTGGCAGGCCTTGGATAAAGCCAGGTGTGGAAACTGGGACAAAAACAAAAGTTGGAAAAGACACACACAGCTAAAAAGACGAGGGAGTGTGTTTATGTTCTCTCTGCAGTATATATGACAGCTGAAAATCTGCTAAGGATATTTCCAAAAGGCAGCGAGCTTAAGAAAAACACTAACTTCACGCTAGCCTATGACCTCACTGGTTTGGACTGCAGCTCCCAGTCCCGGTCGCGGATGACGGAGCACTCACTCTTTGAGCCTTTCCCCGGCTCGGCCATCTTTTCTGTTTTGCTTTCTTTCTTTTTTTTCTTCAGCTCTCTGTCTTTATAGATGAGCATCCCGGTCAGATTCAGGACGATTTATTAGTGTCACAGAGTCCGCCGGTCAGCTGCAGGCAAGTGGCCAACACTCTGGATTGTTTTTTTTTTCTGGCTTGAGCTGTAAAGAGCCACAAAAGAGATTTTCTTCCCTGGTTATTAGAGGATGAAAAGAGTTCCCATGCATGGCTCCTTCACTGATAGAACAGGAACGAGGTACCGTGCTGTCTCTTGATTTATAGAGAACACTCATCTGGGATCTGTGGTCCAGACCAGTAGCTGCAGTGTTGTGGTGAACCAGAGCTCTGACTTACACTACTACTTAGTATTAGCTGTATCAGTATGAGTATTAACAGACTGAAGGCTGAAACGTTGCTTAGTTACAAACAGCATATTGTACTGTCACCTTTAAGGAATAATTCCTTACATGATATTTCCAGTTTGTTACAACTGCGTCTTATTTTATGATTTTTGGCCATCATGATAACATCGTACCCTCCAATGTAACTGCTGAGATAGCACAGAGGATATTTTTGACTGGTTATGCATGAGAGCTATTGTGACTAAACGCTACGCTTAAAGCTACATCACAAATACCTGTCAATGCTGCAGCGGAGACATGGTGCTGCAATGGCCGCGTGTTAGTCAAAGGAGTGTCGGATTAAAAGGAAGCAGCTCTTTTTTCTTAAAAATTTACCAGTTAGTTACCAGTTAATGGATGTCGGGCTACTGAAAGCAAAATTAACCAAACCTGATCCTGGCTGAGATGTGGGAACATGGCGATAACGCTGCAGCAAAGACTAACGTGTCAAGAAACGCAAGACTTCAAATGATCAGGCAGGTTGTAAGCCGGGTCAGTCAGATCAAACCATGCTGGCAATCCTGCCTCGCTGCACAGTCTAATTGTCTGTGTGCACAGCTATGGTGAGAAGCACAGGTGAGAGCTGCAACAGGAAGTCAGACCACTCTTCCAATGATGTCACTGCATGCCCAGATGTCAGCGGTTAACTTGGTAAGTACAGTCTCATTATAGCCCATAGGAGTGATGGCCAAAACAACAAAAATAAGATTTTTGAGGTTAATAAGAAGATGGCAGTCTCACACCAGACATAAAACACTACACGCACACACACACACAAACACACACAACCTGTAAGAAGTTCACAGAGTTCATTTGAATGTGTCTGTTGTCATCTTTCAAGCTTTTTACCCACATGATCAAAACCTGAAGCGCACCAGAATCAAAACCCACATCCCCGTCATATCAAAGCCACATGGTCCACCAGGTCCTTTTATCACATCAAACATCTCAGTGTATATGATTTCACTACAGTCGCCAGGAAATTCAAGTGGCTGCAAAGCGCTCTAATTAAAGTCATTTCAATTCACATATGGCACATATTCCTTTATCACCGAGGACTGGAATCGATGCCATGCAGCACGTCCAATCTAAGTCTCTCTCCTCTCCACACTCCTAGACTGCAGGCCGAACACTGGAAATCAAGTCAGAAACAACATCCTGTCCCCGGCCTCTAGGAAGTGACCTCAGCTTCAGAAAGGCCAGATAAAACGTCCACATCAGAAACAAAAACAACAGACCGGCCGTAATGAGCTATCCGCCAGGCTCCAGTGTGTTCTGAGGGAGACCAGGTGGTGTGACACACATATGACTCTGATTAGGGGGCCTTCAGAGGAACAAGAGGAGAGTGGGGGGGGGGGGGGGGGGGGGGGGCAGTGGGGTGGGCCATGCCGGGCCAATCGAGACATTTTGCATATGATGCAACTATTTGTGGTGTTCAATGACCTCCAGCAGGCTCCAGGACACTCTGCACTGTGAGAGGTACATTTCCCGTTAGTGTGTAAGCATGGGGGGGCAGTTTGGGTATTGTTTTCCTCTAAGAAGCAACATGTGAGCAGCTCAGGCCTCAGAGGCCTGATAATGTGGTGCACTGTGGATTACAGCAGCTTGATAGTGACGTACTGCGCTGCCAGGTTTTTAATTATCAGTAGGAGCTCACACAGAGCTCAGTCTGTGCATTAGATGAAGTGGTGGGAATATGCACGCTCGCACAGAACACAAAAAACACACAAACGCATTCGGTCGGCCAAATTACTGCAACAGCCAACCATGTGCAGAGCAGTCAAACCCTCAGAGCAGACACTGACGACTCCGCATGTGTCCTCTATGCCGCTCGCCCATCTCTCTCTCTAACCTCATTACATGACAGAGGGTTTTGGCGCTGACGTCTGTAGACTCATAATCATACCTCTGCTCTGCACACATCCTCAAACTGTGGGAGGGAGAGATGTCAGAGGGACCTCTGGCCTCATTCTTCAGCCGTTAGTTTCATCCCGGTGCATTGTGCTGCTTCTGACTGGACTGTTTAAATGTCTCCTGATATCAGCGAACACAAACACCAGGCCGGCCGGCCTGGTGGGGAGGATAAGGACTGAAGGGGAAACGAAGGCCATTCTTCTCCTCGCGTGACGGGAATTGTGTTGGAACAAGCACCTGTCCACCCCCCCCAACAATGACCACCGAGGAGGGAGAAGTAGGAGTGAAGAGAGAATGAGGGCACCAAACAGTCAAGAAAAGTGGATCAGTCTGTCGAACTAATTTCCCTCCATCTCCTTCATGTTCATCTTTCCCTCCCACTCTTTCTTTTCTCTCTCTGCCCCATATTCAAACAACTTAATCTGTGTAAATTACATTCCAACACAGGCGAATGTTTCAAAGCTGCAGACTTAACGCTACACGGACCAGATAAACATCTGCATAATATCTGCATAAATGGTCTGCATGGATAATAAGGTGAGCCAGCTGCTGAGGCGATCCGACCGGCCTTTTCTTCCGCTGCCTCGCTCTCTCTCCACCCCCATCACCTTCATCTGTTCTCCACACCAACTTGACACCCGTGTTTTTAAATAGACAAAGAGCAGCAGCATCTCTGTGTCCTTCAGACTCCTCCTTCAGATACCCTCTAAACAGCCAGAATAGGGGAGTGCTGGCCACAGCACAATCCCACACCTACAACATGATAAGAGACTCAGAAAAAAAAAAAAAAAACTTTTTAACCTCGATTCTTTGTCCTCTGCAATGACAGTTTGCCTCCTCTGCTTATTCCTGACTGCAGTAACTGCCTTTAAACCAACAGAGTGCGCTTCTTACCTCTCTGTCCTTCAGCTTCATGGCCAGAACCAGCTGGTTGCGATGGTTGGTGAGGGCTTCGCGGTAGTTTCCCTTGGAGAAGAATGCCGAGCCCAGATTCCCATGAGCACGGCATTCCCCTGTTTGGTCACCTGAAGAGGAACAAGAGATGAGAAGGGAAATGAAAAGAGCCAATGAAGCATATTTACAGTACAGCCTGATTACAAAGCAACTGGTGTTTGTGTCACATCATCCCGCCGCTGCTGTTGGACAGCGGCGTGATGAACCACATCTATGCCGCTGACACGCCGCTGCACCCTTAAAAGGGAAAGCGGCCATTCTAAGTTCTCCACAGTAGAGCAGCTTCCCTGACAGCTGGTAGTGTTGATCTCAAAGCTCCAGAGGGTGAGAGGGGAAAGCCTTATTATTTCTGCCTGACAGAGAGGCCCCACAGACAGGGCCAAAGTACAGCGCAAGTCTCTGTGCTCCACCTGAGAACCACAGCTCCTTATCTTCAGCTGCTCTGCCCAGTCATGTGTCAAACTGTGTGGGGGTGAGAAGAGTGGAGCCAGTCTGTGCTACTCTCTGTTTTCAGTTTTTTTTCCTCTATCTTACAACCATCTTAAGTTTTTTTTTTCCTCTTTTTTCCCGTACTCTCTCAAACTTTCTCTCCTCTCCCTTTATTAACACCCACGCGGCGTATCCACACTCGCTGAAAGTAACATCTATTTTTGAGAAATGGGTCAAATCCTGTCAGTTTCTTGCAGGTTTAACTTACCTTAAATTTTGGTGCAAGATGCTCAAATGAGGAAAAACACAAAGGGACAAAAAAAATAGGCCCCAAGTAAAAAAAACTTGTCTTCACTGCAAAGCTAGACAAACATAATATGAAAGAAATGTAGTGAAATTTCACTTAAAGTGCTAGCTGCACTATAGCACTACAAGGCTAGACTTAGGCACAGTGCTGCATAAAGCTAAGTGCTAATGTTGGCAAAATCCTAATCTTAACGTGCTGATATTTAGCTAATTGTTTGCTAATTAGCTCTAAACACAGAGAACAGCTGAGGCTCATGGGAATGTCATTAATTTGTTGCTTTTTGGTCATAAACCGACCAAAATATTAGCTAATTAGCTAATAATTCTGTAACAAATATCAGTCTAAATTAAATATATATCTTTCTATGTTTGGACTGTTGGTCAGACAAAACACACACATTCATTGCTTTGGCTTCGGGACACTGTGGTCTGCATGTGTCACTTTCACATTTCATGATTATTTAATTGAAAAAATAATCACCCAGGCTAATCGATAAGGAAAAGTAATGATAATTTGAAGCCCTTTTCTAGCGTGTCATCCCCTCTTGGCCAGCTCGGGCCTCTCACCTAATGTCTTGGCCACCTCCAGGTCCTGCTGCATGTAGCCAGTGCTCTTCTCGGTGTTGCCCAGGGACCAGTGGGCGCTGCTGAGGGCCGAGAAGACGGAGCCGCGTAGCTTGAGGCTGCACGTGCCGATCTTCAAAGCGGCTTCCAGCACCACAACAGAGGCTGTGTGGTGGCTCGCTGTCAGCAGCTCCTGGCCAATCACAGACACCACCACAAAGGGACTTTTGTCCAGCTTCATCTTTTGCAGCTGCTGATAGGTGGGCTCGAGAGACTCTGCACAGGAAGGACATGAGAAAGACAGAGATTAGAAACAGACTCCATAGCATAGCCTTGTGCTAACATGGTGACTGACAAGAATATCTCACTGTGATTGCAGAACCTGTGTTATGTGTTTACCAGCCCAGACAAACGTGAGTGCCGCCTGAGTTCAGATTTTCTCTGGTAGTGGTTGTGTTTCGTCTGCCTGGATGAGCGCAGCCTGCAGCTCGGCTGAGTGACGGCTTTCACTGACAATTTGACAATAAGTCAACATATGAACCATTTTTCTGTTTCCCTCCACTCTGACAGGGGTAATCTCAGGCAATTTCCGACCGCTCTGCATAAAAATGGCACAAGTTTACAGCATTGTGTGCAACTGTCTCCGGAAACCGCACAGCGAAATTATATTCCTGCCTTCTCTTCGTGTCGGCTGATATGGCTGTTTGGGAGAACGCAGGAGGCTGAATAGGTTTTCAGATAGAGTTTAAGGAGTGATGGGGGAAACTAATGCAGCTAATGCACAACAGTAGCAGCAGCAGATGAATGCAGAGCAAAGGAGACACGCAAGGTGACCTTTGAAGAGGCTGAAAACGCACACAATGACATAAATCAATGGTGGGCCGCCCGGGATTCGGGATCCACAGCCCCTCCAGATTACAAAGCCCTCTGGCAGACACCAACATCGAACAACATGAAGGGGGGCAATGGAGGCACGCCCAAGTGTGTGTGTGTTTTTGAGCCTATTGATGAATTTGCGTGTGTCTGTGCATATTTGCATTCATGTATAGGAGTGTATCTGGGGGATGCGTAATTCTCATGGCCCGGTATTTGCAAATATTTTGAGCAGAGTAGCTACTAATTAGGTCAAAGCGCTTTACGGAAGACTGCGTGGCGCTACGGTGCCTGTACAAACTGGAGATGTGTGGCAGCGAGTGCAGTCTACATTTCAGCATCAGGCACGAGCTTTCATAAACTACTTCTTTCATTTGTTTAGACAAACATTTAGTACACAGTCGCAATATCTGAACAAACTCAGTAGTTCTACGAAACACACACAGGCATTAATTCACCGAGACACACACACACACACACACACACATAATATGCTATGCTTCCCCACACAAGCACTCAAAAGCATAACTGATGATGCTCTTTCAAGAGCATTGCTTCTGTTCCAGCACTTGGCAGAATGTCGTGCTTACAGAGACAGTGCGTGCATATAATATCCATTCATAGCTTGTAATTGCCTTCAGAGTGACACCGAGAGCTGAGTCATAAATCAAACACTGAGAGAATCATTTTTTAAAAAGGTGTCATGGCTGCTGCATTCATAAACAGGTAGTTATGACAACTCCCGAGTGTGTTGTTCCACACGCATACTCAGGCGCACACACACAAAGGCAAATGCCAAAGCCAGAGTGTTTACCGAGCCTTGTGTGAAGATATGAAGAAGAATTACAACCTCTGCCTCGCTGACATGCACGCAGCTAATGGAGAGTCACAACAGAGAGTCATTTCTCCCCTTTTTGTCCTGCGAGAGAGGCTTTTTAAGGTTGCATTTGCAGCCAGGGCCACACCTTCCTATAATGACAGTATACGTGTGGGCAGAAATACAAATCTGCAATGTACCGAACATCTCACATGAATAAAAACATTCCCTCCTGCGTTTGAGGACGGCTCTTTGCATTTATGTACAACGTAAGCAACGACAACCAAACGACAACACTGGAGAAAAAAGAGCGACACCATCCTATCCAATTACATTTACCATAAAACTCTGCAATCGGCGTGGTTTCATGCGCTCAGGTGTAGTTATGACAAGATAAACTTCATTATGCTTTCTAACTGTTGAGAAACAATGTGTTTGACTTAACCCGTTCTCTCAGTGGCACTCAAATCCACTAATTCCTTCCAAAGACATGCATTTATATCGAATCACAAATATGTACTTTCATTGAGAAAATAGGGTTTTATAATTTCCTAAAACAGTTGGGAAATGCAAAGATTTGGTTTGTTTGTGAGTCGTTACAGCAGGTGTAGGTGTACGTGGGATTTTGATTGTAATGAAGGAACTCAGTGCAACAGGGTTGATTGATTGATTTTAATAGTTGTGGACTACTGAGCTTTATGACACAGAGGAATAAGCTTCGTACATTACACTGTGGCTGCACATGCATCTTGTTGGCAGGCCCAGTTCATGTTGGGTTTGGTCTCTTTCATTGGAAATAATGGAAGAAATAATGTGCCACTTTATTGATCTCTGTCAAAAAATTCTCCCCTTTCTTCTCCTCCCCAGGGAGGTCAGATGTCAGGGTGAGTAACACAGCGGCTCCTCTGCTGCTCGTAGCATTTAGGAATCAAAAGCACTTTGCTCAAAGGCTCCTCAGCAGGACAGATGCTAATGAACACAGGCTCCAAATCCTTCAGCTAAAGGACAAGCTTTTTAATGGCCAATGATCCAGCCTGGGTCAATAACTGCCACACTGTGAAACCATCTCCTCTACTGTTTATCTGCAGGGATCGTCGAACGGAAAACACCTTTTCAGTCACCATATGCGGAAAACAGTCCAATAATTAACGGCTAATGGACCCTTTGCACTCTCTCTGGCCCCAAGCAGCTGAATGAGACTGGAGCTGGGCGAACAGTAAGAATAACACCCACGTGATTACTGTACGTACGTACTAAAACACAGCCTCCAATCGGTAAAAAACGTGAGCGGGTGATTTCCCACAGCTCGTTCAATGGTGCAGATGGACAAGGCTGATAGCGGAGGAAAAATTGCTGCCAGGATGATCGGAAGTGGCAGACGGGGAGAGATAGATACAGCAAAAAGAGGGAGGTGAGATTGCACCAGTTTCCACTTGTGTGTGAGCCCTTTGTTGTGGGAAATACAGTATGAGTCACATGAGAGCACACCAGCTGCTAGACTCTGGAATAATGAGAAGAAACCTTGATCTATGCAGGGAGGAGTGGGAGAGTGTGTGTGTCAGGGAGAGAGGGCTGAATTGCATATGACACACCAAGAATTGGGGTGTTACACATATAATAATAAATTTACCGCAGAAACAAAGCAAGCTTTGATGAATTCACTACACTGTGTCCTTGAAGACATACGCCTTGATACTGTTCTCTGAGGTTCATTATTTGTCTTCCTGTATCCTAATATATTTATCTTCTCATTGTGGTATGAATGTCCTCAGATGGATCTCTTTGCTCTGTAGCAAAAAACAAACAGAGAGGTGCTCTGGGAGGACTGTAAGCATCACAGTGTGCCGAGATGTCTGTGGTAAGATAAATGACAGAGATAAGTGAACACCGCAAACACGGCGAGATACAATCAACTCTTTCTTGGCAACATGGCGGCGACATCGGGTTTATGCACAGAAGGGAGTGATGTGGTGTTTGCAGAACTGCTATAAGAGATTTTAGTGTAATTACAAAGGGATTACTACTTTTTTAGTGTAATTACAATGCTGTTATGACCCAAAACAAGCAGGTGGAAAACCCGCTGAGTAAGATGAGTTGATGTATAGGATTACAGCAGCTTGAAAAGCCATATTTGTGGCTCGAGGTGTTGAGGAAAATGCTCTAAAACCTCAGGTGCTTCTCAACTGCAAGTAAACTGGCGGGCGAGGTAATGAACAAGCTGAATCCTGGGATGAGTGTGCTGCGAGGCAAATAAACATGGCTGCCAGGCTTCCTCCTCAGCCTCTTTCACACATGCAGCCTGTCCCTGAAATGTTCAGGAAGATTTCCTGCACGGGGTCGCGTGTGAAAGGGAAATCTGTGCGGCCGGCTTTCTGCCTCAAGACCTCGTAACATTTCAGGAAAATGCTGATACAGCTGTGTGTGGATGACAGCACGAACATCGCAGGGACAAGCATGTAAAGGATTACGCCTTTACTTGGAGTCAGCGAACCAATCACAAGGCTCTGCTGATGCCGTATTTGAACATGTGACCTTTTTCGGTTGCCTTGCAATACAAGTTATTTTGTTTCCATGTTCCTGAAAATAATAAGACATCTGAGTGTGTGTACATCAGGCATCCATAAGTGTTGCATTACTTTCATTTGCCGGACTGTCCCGTGCCCCATTTATTAACACTGTGGACTGTGTGTGACGGGAACGTCCCTGAATGTGTGAACAGTGAATCACGAGCGGTGCCTGAAAGCTTATCCCAGTAATTTACTAGGAACTATGTGTGAAAAGCCTGCTTGAAGGAGAGAAAGCAACGCTCGCCCACCTTTCACTTATCAGGGGACTTTGGCTGAGTAACACTGATTATCCTCCCCGTTTGCTGGCGTAACATTGATTATCGTCCCCCAGTGCCAGGAGCCCCTCTGAGAGGATCATTGCTCCTAATCCTTTGACCTAGCTACCTCTCCTAAACACACCTTGGATTAGGTCCTCTGCTGGTTGCCTGGCACTGTGGGAAATAGGGTAAACAATTAAGAGATTTATGGCTTGGGCTAAATGTTGGTCTTCCCCTACCGAGAGTACCAATTCTGGTCCATGATGCTCAAGTCTGGGCTCGCACCCAAAGCCCTTTCTTGTTTTGGCTCCAGTGACAGGCTCATATACTCAATGTCGCTCAGATGGGCTCTGCATTCTTTATTCTCTTTGCAGTATTCATCTTCTTCTGCATTTGCACACAAATATTCAGAAGAGCACTGTATTCAATCAAAGAAAAGCTGATTCCTCACTGAACAAAGCCCTTCAGAGCTGCTGATCTCATTGTACAGTTGGGTAAATTTTGGATTATAAAACAAGGCCACATTTATTCTCAGGCACAGTTTTCAGCACCGTTCGGAAAAGACCTGATGACAAAGCAAGACTGCAGGATGACTCAGTCTATGTTGGCAGTCGGTGCCATCCAGATCTGAAGAATATTAAATCCTCCGCAGTGGTCATCTGAGGGGAAATTGCTGCCAGGTTTGTTTTGAGGCTCATTAGGCTGGCCCACAATGATTACTCACGGACAATCAGGTCACTGCAGTTGGCTGATACAACAGATAATAATGCATAACAGAAAGAACGCATTTTAGCAACAATCTTGGCTTGAATACTCTACTTATAAATCCACTCAGCTTTAGGAAAAAGACTTACACGGGGGCAGACACAGACAATGGCATTAGTGCTGGATGCTCATTAAGATAAGGGGATATCTGCGTGTGTGATCAGCCCGACTGACAATAAGATATGCTGAAGCTGCAGGCGTCGGGCCTCAGAGTCCGGAGGTAAGTACTTGACACCGGCAGTCAGTCACAGAGACAGAAAGACGGACGGATAGAGAGGCGGCCTGCCTGCCGAGCGGGTAAAAAACTGACAGCTAAAGTCACCCCAACGCACTCATTGACTGACAGACTGTGAGGATTATCTCAGAGACAAGCTCCCGAGCAGTTGTAGGACAAAACACGTGGAGGTGGCGAAGCAGGCGGACAGTGACACTCAGACGCACGAACAC
The DNA here is from genome assembly GCF_017976325.1 of Chelmon rostratus. Classification (NCBI taxonomy): domain Eukaryota; kingdom Metazoa; phylum Chordata; class Actinopteri; order Chaetodontiformes; family Chaetodontidae; genus Chelmon; species Chelmon rostratus. The sequence goes on along the minus strand of NC_055662.1, from coordinate 25,171,868 downwards.
GCCGATTTCTAAATTTCTTACCTCGTAGCGGCGACTTCATGGCGGCTTCTACCATGCCCACCAGCAGCTGCAGGCTCTTGGGGTCTTGGGCCAGCCCGGAGGCGAAGGCGGCCAGTGCGTCGGCATGGCGACCAAGGTACTGAAGGGCAACACCCTGTCGGAAGTATGCCTGCGGAGGGGGAGAGGTGAGAGAAAGAGTCATCAGGGCTCCAGTCTAGGTGCACCAGCGCAGGGTTTCTACAAACACACAACCAGACACACTCATTTCACGCTGTTTGAGATTTTTTTTCCACATGAGCAGTTTTCTGAGCATGGCACCTCTCTCCTTTGTATTCCCATAATAGAGTGATCACTGGGTTTTTTGTACTTGTTAATTGGATTATAAGTTTTACATAAATGCACATGTTACACTCTAGCTGGCTGCCTTCTCAGGAGCAACTATTGTTTTTCCACTCTATGTTTTTTTGCTGTCTGTGAGCTGTGGGAGTGAAGTACAGCACTGGGATTTCTCTTTGGCTGTGTCTGAAAATAAGAGGAGAGGAAGAAAAAGGAGAATGAGAGAGAGCTACTTAGTCAAGTCGGTCTGTAGCCCAATAAAAGAACAACAATAAATACTTCAGATTGTGCATTCCCTTTGTCGGGACGCAGTTCTAAAACAAAAACTGTCCGGAGTCTGTTTTTGCCATATTTTTGCGTCAGATGTACACTTGTGTCATGTTTTAGAGATAGATAGAGATAGATACTTTATTCGTCCCCGCGGGGAAATTGGTTTGCGGCACAATCACAAGGCATTTGGGATACGTGGCTGGCTCTTCAAACAGGCAAAAATTAACTGCATTTGTCATCCAAGTCACATTGTTGCGAGTGTAATAATTCAGTACCGCTGAGACATAAACTGCATGCGACTGCTGACATACTGTATCTTTCTGTGAGAGACTAAAATGTTTTGGAACATTCTTCAGATTGAAAACTAAAACAGACGCTGTCTGTGGGATCCAAAGCCCCATCAATAAGTCTGTTTTTTTTTCTCCAGCATGTCTGTGTGGACTCACCAGAGAAAAGAGATGTTTTATCCAAGCAAGTTTGTAACTCAGTATGTTTGTGTCTAAGGCCTGATCAGACAGTAATCCTGGTGAGTAGTTAAACCTGACTCTGGTCCAGTGTAACAACAGCAGCAAAGAGAGCTGGAACTACATCCAGCTAGTTACTCACGATCCAAACCACTAAATCCCCCCAAGAGAAAGCAAACTGTCTCTCAGAATAGTCGTATCTGGGCTCGTGTGTCAGAAACACACAATTACAGCAGAAAAATGAGGGATAAGCATTGTGTGAGGCAAATAAACAACAGGACCTGTCTAAAATTAAAACTATCTGTCATGTTCGGAGGCCTAACCTCGCCCTCCAGTGTTTTTGTGCTTGCGTGTGTTGAGCAGCAGCAGTGCAGGCTGCCGTCGGTCCACCTCCTCACCGAGCGGGCAGTCACTCTGCTCACAGCTTCCAAAAGTGACACGAAGGCTAATTTGCCATTAGCATCTAAGAGGCCTTTTCATTAGTCTTCCCAAGCTTCTCTGTAAGCACCACTCGGAAGCGAAAAAGGCGGGGAGGATTAGGGAAAATGAGACATGACATTGAATTTATAGAGACCAGTAATTAATTTTGCTTCTGTCCGAGCCACGACTACCAATCTCTCTCCAGACCTGCTGCCCCCCTCCACATTTCTACCTCCCTTCCCATGCATCACAACTGCATTGAAAATGACGAGGACAGAGATTAGATTCAAAGCATTAACCTTTGTTCTAACGCTGTTATTATATGAGGGGAGTGCAGGCCAGGGTATCCGCTCAATATTAATTGCATCTAGCGGCGGTGGAGTTTGGGCAGGACGCACTGGCGAGAGCGGAGAAGCCCACAAACGTTTCGCCCCAGGGAGCAAAAGACATTTAAAAGCACTTCTCCCTTTGATTAGATTTAGCCCACAATACGACTGCTCACTCGGAGATCTCCCTGACTGAGACGACCAGGGGAAAGAGGACGGGAACAAAGATGAATAAAATAAGGCGCGCTTCAAACAAAAACTGCCATCTTCTTTAATCCTTTTATTTTTCCCTGTCCTGTCCTACATAAGGCTGAAAGACCAGACTGTGCGGCGAGTGCATTAAAATGTTGCAAACACCAGCACGAGAACAAATGCATAAACGAAAGAGCCACCAAAATGACACGATCGATACGCCGCACGGCCTTATAGGATTTTTTTTCGGCCATTAATCTCCCGCTGCCTTCAAAAGACATCATGTAGCTGCACGAAGACATGCACACATGAGATCACCTCAGCCTGTGCATAATCCAACGAGTCAATTCAAGCAGTGCCGCTCATGAAACAGAAGGTTCATTTCAATTTACATTACAGTGGCTGAACACTTGAGCGGGGTAGCACCAAACAGTGCACAAGAGGACAAAGCTGCGGAAATAACACCAACAGGTTGGCTATGCTGCCGGCGCGAAGTGTGATGGGAGGATGGGGAGAGCAAGATTTTACCCCTACACAACGTTTTTTTAAATTCACGCTTAACAGGATCTTTTCTAAAAACACAGCAGCATCTGCTTAGAGCTGCTGCTACAGTGATTAGCACAGCCTCTAGCCCTTAGCCAGACTGAGAGAGAGAAATTGAGAGAAGGAGATAGAGAGCATTACAGGAAGAGAGAGGGCTCCACAGATTAACTTTGCCCTGTCAACACACAGCATTACATACACAACAGAATGCTACAAGTCAGCGCTTAATCTTTCAGCCAAAAACCATCTCCCTGAACAGGATGCACATGAGAGGACGAGTCCTCCGAAGGCAAAGTTCTCACAGGCCCTCCTCAAATGTGATGCATCTGTTAGGTATCTTGTACAACATGACATCCTCACGCCGAGACTTCTAATACAGCGTTTTGCCTGAATTCAATCGAGGCTGAATTATTGAACCTTCCTGCATCTTCGCCTCCTCTATTTAATGCAGCAATGTGCTGATACCACAGAAGAGTGGATCGAGTGGGAAGGCTTGTCGTTCTTACCCGTGGGTAAATTCTGGGAGTGCTAATGCGCATGTGTGGCAGTATGTGTGTGTGTGTGTGTGTGAGAGAGAGAGAGAGAGTGTGAGAGAGAGAGAGAGAGAGAGAGAGGCTGGAAAACACATATGAATAAGAGAGAGGATAAAAGCTTTTCTTGTTTCTCGAATATTTTAATATTTCATGAATGTGTTTGATATAGTTTTAAATATTCATGTTTTTATGCTTAGGAGGAAGAGGGAAATGATGCAAAAAAAAAAAAGTTATTCACTCTGGTACGCTGTGCTACATGCTGTGGGGAACCAACATCCTCCACACACATATGCACAAACAAGCTCATGCACACCACAGTTGCATAAGACGACTTTCTCTCTAACGAGACACTTAGAATGAAACACGGACAATTTTCTTTCAGCTCACAATGAGGCCCACAGTCAGAGCAGCTGAACTCAGAGTTGACACGATTAAGATTGGGAGTTTGGCGCAAGACCAGCTGTTAGAGGCTCTTTTTCTATTAGCAGATTAATGCCTCAGCATATGTCCTTGCCCCCTTCTTCGACTCCCCTGTAACCCCCGGGGGTGTCGTCAGCCCCTGGGAGCTCGTCTGTGTTTGCTCTTGTCTATACTCGTTCAAGATCTGGGCCTAACAGGCTTAAAAGGAAGAATACAAGCCGCCTCACTGTAAACAATGAGCAACAGGGGTATGATTTGGCATATGGTGAAGGTGGACATACTGTACATACACAGTGAGCATCCACCGACCCAGACCACCCCCTCGCCAATAGCGCTTGTTTTGCCCCACAAGTAAGTCAGATTGTTGTGTTCACATATGCACAAACAAGGCGAACCTGGAGGTGAAACGCTCCAGGTTTTGAAACAACTGGTCCAAAACGAGCAAGACATACGCCCGTATACGAAGCATACCCAAAGTTAATTTCCCCAGGTTGCACTACCGGATTCATGCAGCGCTTCCAAGACAAAATGCTTTCTAAAGACAGCCAAATCTATTTGTTTACCCGACCCTGAATCTGTCATTTGTAGCAAGAAATCAAATTGCCAAGGTAATTTGTAAATGTTCTGTATCAAGGGCATCAGAGCTGGAAACCCGCCTGTGTAGTCAGGTAATTTAGACAGTTGCAGCCGTATTCAGAGTTGTAAAATCTCAACCGCAATGATGTCTCTCCAAACAGACAGCATAACTCCTCGCCCAGGCAGGCAGCCTGTCATTGAGCCAACTGCTCCAGCTGTGCTCCAGTAGCCCAAGGCCTTGTGCAGCTCGCTGTGGCCTGATCGGTGATCAGCAATAATAGAGATGCTCTCAAATGTGGAAATCAATAGAAGCCATGAAAGCTCCGTTTAGAGCATGCCACACCCTTCGCTGCTGTAGTGTGCTTAGGACACGCCTGCCGCAGATGGTTTCTGATCACCCACAGGGCAGTTGGTGCCAATGCGACGACTCTGAACAGAACCCCCGCTGGCGACATAATGGAACCCAAATCAGACCATCAAATAGGGACAGCAGGCTGCAAATACACTGCACACACACATAAATACAAACTGAAGAAAAATACATCAATGGCTCCTCAAGACAACCATCCATCTGTCTCCAGCAAACATGTAATACTTGAAATCAGCTTTCCACAAAGACCAGGACGCTGGGAACAGATTAACACTAATGGCGTGACAGGAACAAAGGGATTTCTGCCTTTCTTCCCTCTGTTTCTTGGCTCTTTATCTATAGGTGTCGTTGCCTGGTTTCCAATGTGACCCAGAAATGTCATGTGTCGACCACGGTTTCAGACGTGTGCCTCCGCCGTCCCTTGCAAATCTCTGCCACGACACTTTCAAGGTGACACGGTCGATTCACACGGTACACAAAATGTCAACTGCTTAATTTAATATCCAGGGATAACTGTCGGCCATGACAAATTAGCTGGGAGAACGGCTAAAAAAGTGAAACGGAATGATTGCTGCTCTGGGCCTTCTGCCCTTCAACTTGACAGGCCGAAAGCCACAGTACAGCACAATGGAGGCTGCACTTAATTAAATCTGTTTCTGAAGGCAAGTCTGTGTGTTTCTACCCATCTTCCTGCGTCTCGCTGCAGGTACAGATCTCTTCCCCCAGGACTGAAAAGGTCTGAGGTCAGTCCTCATGGAGGTGGCGGTGGGGGCATTACAACCGTCGCCTTGGGCCAAACATGAACCTCTGGCCTTGGGGTCACTGGGATAGAATCATGACACAGCTGCCTGTCTATTACCATCTCCCCAATCTAATAAGACCAAACCCTAAACCGGCAACCACCCCTGACCTACATCGATCAAGTGTGTGTTTATCTGTGAGTGTTTGTTGTGTCAGTGGGAAAAAACGGTGACAGACTCATTTTTCCTCACGCTGAGTGAAAGGTTTCTGCATTAATCTGGCTAATCGATGAAAAACGTTGCTTTTTGTTTCGTCCTATATGCTGACTTAGTGGGCTTTTGTAGAACGACCCTCGTCAAGTCCACAGCGATTTTATGTTAACAGCGTGAGCCGCATCAAAGGTGCATGTTAAGCACTTATGCAAGTCAAATTAAGGCACCTTACAATCTGCATGTAGGTAGACGCAGTAAAATATTTATGATGCATTGATGTAATCCTCCCTGAGGGGGATGTAGACTCTGGTGATTGCTGCTCCATCCAAAGCCCTTAATTAGCCCATTAGATTAGATGGCTTTAATGAGAGCAAATTCAACTGATCATTCTTTGTGGAGCCGGCAATTAAAGGGTAAATGTTTCATTATTCAGTGAGTGGCGACAATAAGGCCCAGGTAAAATCCAGCCGGCAGAGGCTTCAGTGCGAGAGACATTGTAGTACTCTCTCATGGCTGTAAGGAATCGATTAGCCGGCTCACATCAAACTGGCAGCCAGCGCAGGACTTCAGATTGGAAAAGGTCATAGTCAGGTATGTGGAATCAATGCTGAGCTCTCTGTATTCACTGTGTCTCGCATTATCTGGCTGGGGGATGGTTTAACGTTTTCTAAAAACAATTACCAAAAGACAAAGAGAACCTTCAGTAAAGAAGGTCAGGGCTCATGATGGCGGAGGTGTCATGTGGCGCACATCCATTGTGACAGTCAAAGTGAAACAGAGGGGGAAAACTGATATTGCTCATTTATCACAAACAGATGAAAAAGCACAATAGTGGCAAACTGTGGGGTCGTGCAGTGACACGCTGTCACAATACACTGTTTGGCAGAAGGAATTCAATTTTCTTTCCGCTACGTGCATGTCCACCACAACTGTCGCTCTTCACAAAGGAAGCAGACCAATGGGAAGTGATAAACCGACAGATAAAATGGCAATATGCCTGTCGCTCATTCCGAGCATGTTAATTCCAATGTTAGAAAAACCATGTCACACTCTACCGCTATGATTTATAGCCCGATTTGTCACATGGATGCAGCTAGCATACTTGCATTCTTATTAGCATCTTAAGAGTCTTGAGATGTGAGGCTGAGAGGGTCAGGGTGCTAAACAGATTTCCGTGCCCCTCTGAACTAGATCCTTGGCTCTGCTCTGCCTGAGCATTGCGCACGAACCCCACAGCCACAGGGGCTGACTCTCAATTAAAGCAGGCATTAATTACTTAAAGGAGCTTTAATCAATCAAGGCCAGATGGTGAACCTGAAAGAAAGAGCAAACTCTGGGCCGCAGAAGTGCTTTCCACCCTGACGAGACTAGAGGTGGCCATAAAAGGCTTTATTACGAAATACCTGCAAGGCGTACAGAGAGAGTATATTTTTTGCAACCAAAAGGGGGTACGAGGCCAGAAGCTGCGTTCTCGGCTGAATCTTTCACGTGACTGTCACAACTGAACTTCTGACTAAACATAAAACACATCTCTAATTCATAAAGGTGACAAATAAGCTCACAAAGAACTAAAACTTACTTTTTGTAACAGTAATTATAGGCACAGATTATACAAAGCTGATGCCAATTGAACAAGCGGTCCTGACCATACGTGTCCCTGACGTGTTCAGCCCCACAGTGCCGACAGAAGAGGCTACTTGGCCCTGGTGCTGTACTCTCCTGGCCCGAGGCACCACGTCCTCCATCTTCATTTGTACTCCCTTAATTGGCTTTGACAGTGAACTCAAGCATGGCTGAAAAATATCCTCCTCTTAGTAAACACTGGCTGAGAGACACATGTTCTCAGCATGGGAAACCAGGCCTCTCCATTAGCCATTAGGATGGGTAGTCATGTCCAGCTGCCCCTCACTCAACACCTCTTCAAAGCATGACAGTATGAGCACCACGTCTCAAACGTTGCCGCCATCTCAACTAATGCGCCGAATTTCTGGTGGGAGACAAAGGCTGGTGTCGTACAAAATGCAACCTCCTGTTCACAAGCTGTTCAAAGCAGCATTTTCTGAGGTGTGAAAAATCGGCTGCCAAGCAAAAGAAGTTTCTGAGCCTGAGGTGTTTCATGGTTTTGGTTATCATTGCTTGCTGAGTTTGAAGATCCCAAAGAGAAGCAAAGTCCACCAAGTCATTACCCCCCCCTCGCACAGTCACACAGTAGGCACAGCTCCTTGTCAGTGTCAGCACTTGTGTTGGGTTCATTAGGCTGCTCAGGCCTTAGCGGGAAGTTGCTTCATCAAACAAGAGTCAGCAGCACAGGCTGCCTGACAGTGTGGCTTCTCCAGAGCTGCCCTGCAACACTTCAAAAGACTCACAGGCAGCCTTTATGGAAAGCTCTAATGAAAAGCATGGCATGAGCCCCACTGCTTTTGATTCTGCTGGTAAGGAGTCATACATGATTGAGTAAAGGCACGCTGAATCACAGATAAGGCGCTGAGAGGCTGAGAGGACTGGGGAAAGAAGAGGGCAGGGCGAGGAAAGACAATGGCGATGTAGCCCAAAGGGTCAGACGTGCACTTAAAACGAGGAGGAGGTGAAACGACGGAGGAAGAGGGTGAGAGCGCGAGATAAAGGTTAGCACATGAAGGAGACACAGAGATGCCTCTTGTTATTCCATCCTAGTGTATTGTACATGCCTGCTGCCATCCAGGCTATCAGAGCTCTTTATTGTGTATGACCTGTTTCTCCTTCCCATCTCCCAGTGCAGCAGCAGCATCCACATACTGGGCTGTTGTGGCTGCCGCACCGCTGCTTTGCCATGCTTGTGCACACGGCGATCTCCCCAGCGATTACCAGATAAATGCACTTTAATTCACAACACATGCGACCGGCGGTTTATATATAGACTCGCTAATTCCCCCACGGCCACACTGCAATATGAACTCCATGCTGCACCAATTTAAGTGTGTGATGAGTCCCGGGTGGACAGGCTCCTCTACTTATCATATATATGACATGCTCCAGCACATTGCTGGGCCAGGGAAAAATTTCAGAAGCTGAAAAAAAGGAAGATTATGGTTGGACCAGCGTGGATTTTTCATTATTAATGAGGAGGGTCCTTTTCAGGCCTGCTCGCCTATTGAGAATTATCGGTCAATCCCAGATGTAGTTGAGCTGAACAGCGGTACCATTTTCACAGGAGATGTCACAGCTGCAGAGGAAGAAAACCTGAATTTTAACAAGCATAATGCTGCTAATGCACATTTAAGCAACAAGTATTCACTATTTTAGACCGACGTCCTGACAGTCAACTCCCATAACAGGGCTAATTGGCAGAGTTCTGCTGAAAGGAGGTGTCTGCCTCTGATAACACTGAGTGGTCCTGTAACACATCTGCACAGTCTGTGTTAGCTCATTAAACAGCAAGTTCCCTCAGCGTTCTTTGGCCATCACCATGCATCATTAATTGTGTCCGCCTGCTAATCACGTTAGCTGTACTTCCCTGGCTTTGATATCTATCTCTATGCATGCTGCGTGACTCGATGGCCGACCGAGTGAACAGGTTTCCTGACCACCTGTGGACACTTTATGCATTCGGAAAAAAAAAAAAAGTAAATACGTTCATTGAAACTCCTCTGGCAACCGGTCGCAACATTAAAGTGATCCACCGCCAGAAAGCACACACGGACACACACACACACACACAGGAAGCCAAATAAAAACACTTGCTCAGAGCTATGAGTCATCATGTGGATGCCAACAATCAATGGGGCTCACCGCACCCAGCTGGCTGTAGTAGCAGAATGTATTAATTTTCTCATTTAGAAACAAATATATACTACAAATAGATTAATGGTGTTTGATCAGCTTGGCAGAGCGATGCCAATTAGTATGCATGGATGGAACGAGAAATGATGCTTGATTTTTGTAAGTGCTGCTCTAAAAGCATATGGAAGCTATCCGCAGTTACTGTAAAATGAGATGACTACCCATCTCACAGCTATATTCAAAAGCACTGCAGCTCCCAAGGAGAAGGGGGGGGGTGCATTACAAAGAAAAAAGGTGGAGATACAGAGGAGGGGGAAAAAAGAAGAGGAAGGGGACATGGGAGCCAGGAGAGCAGGAGCACAAGCGGAGAAAATTGAGGCTATGGTTAGCTCAGGACCAGGGAGAGGTGAAAGTGGCCCTCATTTCATACTACACAGAGTTTGGCAATTACTGGTGACAGCACCTCGCACCAAGACGGGGAGAAGATTGATCCGGACAAGCAAGACCCTGTTTGCTTTGTTAAAAGTAATTAATCACTGTGGCCACGGAGGAATGGTGCCTTGAGTGCTATGCAGCTCTGCCGAGTGTGTTGGCGTGTCTGTGTGTGTAGCCGCATGTGAGTACAAGCACACACACACACACACACACACAATGCACACATGTCCGAAACGGCTTAAGTGAAAGAAAAAGATGGAGCAGGGTGGCAAGGAGAACTTTGGGAAAAAGCGGGGGAAAGAAACTGAGATTGAGGAAAGAGGGAAGGAAGGGGGGAACATGCGCACACTGCACCCATTTATTCACATGCATGCACTCAAGAGGACCAGTAGTGCAATCCATCATAAGAGTCCTATCCACACCCACTGAGCAGAGAACTTCAGCAAAGGGGAACAGTGGATAAAGGAGGCAGAAATGGAGAGAAAATAAGGAAGAATTCTCCTTCCTTCACCTTTACTCTGAGTGAAATGGTGGAGTTACATCTTCTGCTGTAGGTTACTGCATCCTCCTTCAAATGAAATAAACAACGTTCACTGCGTTTCGTCGTCACCATTCTCTCCTCTCTCTGAAAAGAGAACTCGAGTGTTTCAGCAGTGCCATTAAAACCAATTTTGCATCCATCATGTTTTAATAGCTCATACAAACAGCTTTTAATTGAAAGAGGAATCTGAATGTGGTTTTGTTTTATCACAACAGACACCTGCCTCTGCTCACGATTACTGTGATTCTGGAGATCCTTTGTATGCTCACTGTTAATGCCTCCTGTTCTCCATTGTTACCTCCGTCCTGCTAAATGGCTATCTAGCTGTTAGACCAAATCGGCTGAAATCGTGGTGAGCATAATTCTGCAAATTATTGTGCTTGTTGCAAATATAAAAGCATAGAGAGGAAGCTCAAAGTGAAAACACACAGTGCTGTAAATCCCATTAGATCACAAAAATACACACCCACAAACACCCCCTGCCTCCTCCCCACCCCTCACACTGCAGTGATAACAGCAGCAGGAGCCCAAAGCCACAGGGACACAACCATGATCAATAAGAGAATACACACACACACACACACACACACAGGGGAGTCCAGTGATCCCGCAGTAGCTGGGGGTCTTAGGGGAATGGGCGTCACTGGCCGATGGAAAAATTGGATGTGAAATTGTGAGTGGAGCAGAGAAGAAAGGACAGCAGGGCGAGGGCATGAGAATACTACGGGTGTTCTCTGGTGTCATATTTCTTTCCCTAAGCTAGAGAGTTAGAAGGGCGGCAGCTGCAGCAGAGAAATGGCCACACGTCGAGAAAGCACTCACTGAAGTGTTGTCTGTGCAGCCGCAGGCCTGGACACTAATAGAAACAGAAGCCAGGGACGCCTCCATGTCAGCTGAGCAGAATACTAAATTCTCCTCTCGTGCTAATGATTACCCCGAGCAAGGTGCAGGTCCGCAACACCACTCCGCAAATGAACATCAGCAAACCTGCAAATTCAAATTAGCACATTGTCCGGACCCGCCCGGTCTACACTCACAGCTCTGTGCTGCAATACCTGGAGGACACGGTTTGACTAATAAGAGGAATGATTCTCCGGCTAAAGCTAAATACTGAAGGCTTTGTATCTCCCCGCACTGCACTTCTCGCCGCTCTTTATTAATGCAACAGTTTGCCTGTGCACGAACTGATGGGGTTGGGGCTTTTAGGAACAGATATGGGTGATAAATGGTGAGAAGGCTCTGACCCCCTCTGTATAGCAAAGGTGTATAAATTACCTATCCGGCTACCCAGGGAGTGATGACCCCAGTCGATGTAGCCAACCCCTCCGCCATCATTTACTGAGCGGCTAGCCCCTGTTTGAGACCCTGCCATAACTTACACACACACAACCTCTGGACCATTTAAGGAGGCCTCACTCTCATAACTTATCATTAGGTGGCAGTGCATGTGAGTGATGTTCTATTACTTAACTACAATACAGATATTGAAGCATATTATATCATGCTTACTGAGGTAATTAGAAAAGATGAGCAGAGGGTCCCGTCACGACAGTTTCGCCTGATACTGCGTTTACCTGCAGTTTTGTAAGTCCGTGTTAGTCTTTACGTGTCGGCACGCAGCAGGAGCACACAGTTCCACTTTTTGCTTGCAGTACTTTCTCTTTTCTGCAAAATATGTTGCTGCTCTCTGTGCTGGAAAATATGTTACAACATATTTCCTAACTCGTTCCTAAGACTATCCTCCCTGCATCATTTATCATGTTGTGGCATTAAGATAACATCCTGCACTAAGCCATCTTCCAGTGCTACTCTATGAATAAACTTCCTAATATCAGCCAGTGATGGCTCATTATGCTAGCCTATCATGCTGGGCCTCTTTTAAAGTGTTTTCTCTCTTGGGTAAAAAAAAACTCCATGTGCTACTACGACTGCTTTTTCTGTGCTGCTGGATTAAGCATCCTGTTTTAAACATTTTTCTGCAGCTTTTTTCCCCGGAGCCTGTGGAGATGAAGAGAGCTTTGGAGTGTTCAGAGAGAATTTCATTCAACCTGTAGTGCTTCATGTTCCCCCAAGGGAGTTTCCTTTCCACTGTCAGGGGTCTGAAAGCTAAACAACCCCGAGGAGAGGGCCAGGGAGCCACTCATCTACTGTACAAACACGGTAAGCACAGACATGGTGGAGCAGCTGTCTGTTTACAAGGCTAACCGAGCAGATAGATCACCCCTGATCACTCTGAGAGAGGTCCTCTGAAGCGGTCACATGAAGGTATGTTCATAGACAGTAATAATTACAGTATATAGCAGATATACTGAGAAGCTGAAACCGTAAGTCCTGCAAATCCAAGCTTGGGACCACGGGTTAACAGTGACAGATAGCTGTTTAAATGAACATTTCTTTGAGGGTCTATTTTTTTTTTTTTTTTTAACTCAGTGGGAATAAAAACCAACACTTCGACCTCAAGCCCACCATAAAGCAACAGCGAGGAAAAAAAAAATCAGTCTAATTGAAACTTCACATCTGCTGAAATCCTCTCCTTCAAATACAAAACACATGCAGACGCCACCAAACAAAATGCGACCATGACCGCAGCGGTCTACGTGTGGACATCTTTAAATGTTTGCGTGTGGTGTGTGTGCGCGCGTGTGTTCCCCTTCTATCACTGAATCGTCTTATTAAACCCGTTGCCTTGAGAGACCAGAGCAATTACTCACTCCCTCACAGCACCTTTTGGACTTTGGGCCACATTCGATGTGCTGCTCCAAATGTCACACACCTTCGCTGGCAATTAAACACCACTCTCCCTCAGTGCCTGTTTTAATGGGCTTCCTCGACTAAAAATAAAAGCTGCAAGGTATTCTCATAACACATTACAAAAAAGGGCATTGTGTTTTCATGGAGCATAATTTCTATATAATTTGCCAATTCTCAAGTTATTAAGCTCAATTAGAGCGACATGATATCTTTGTATGGTATCAGTGATTATGAAAACATTCTCCAGGAGATACGAGCAGCCCATTATATTTTCTACTTGACTGACATATATAACCTTCAATACTTTTTGTTGCTGCAAGAATGGATTAGGTTTTCTTTTGTCCTGCATTTTCAGTCTCATCTAATTAAAGCTGCAGTAGGCAACAATTGGACGTACGCTATGCAAAACCTTCTGCACAGCCCGAGTTCCGACGGCTGCGGAGGAGTCGACCTCACTCCTCTCCATGATGCGAGCCTCGCAAAGACGCCGGTCTCTCTCGTCCCGACCCGTCTTCTCAAAGACGCTCCTCCAGCGCTTCGAGGCAACAAGGCAGAGCGCCCCAGTCTTCAGAGGCTGCTGCGATGGCGTTGAACAGTGGGATGAGAGGCTAGTACAGCACACACACACTTTCAAAAGTCATTCCCCACTGTTTGTCACCATGCCTCTTTGCCACCAGTACAAGCGCCTGCCATCAAACGCGAAGCTATGTGTTATATGCTATATGTTTTTGGCATATCCCACTATAGGCAAAGGACGTGCTGGAAATTCATCATAAGTTCCAGGACTTTTGCAGGATTTTGCACCACTGACTCAGGCTTTCACGCCCACTTTCTCCAGCACTGACACAGCACTAAAACGAAGTGTGGCTATGCGAGACTAGGCTTTCACCATCAGAAGGGATGTGAACGCACATCTGAATTTGCAGATGTGATTTGTAGGACAGCCAATAGGAACACACTCTCTCTGGTGTGACCTGTGATTGGCCAAAGTCTGAAAACAGAGCCAAAGGGAGGTGTCAATAGTCTAGTTTACTCTCAGACCACCTGAATTACAATATGCTGAATATTTATAAAGGAAATTTGTGCCCAGCTACCACAGCTTGTTGTCCAGTAAAGCCTGTAAGGTGCACAAAATAGGTTTAAACTCTAATAGTTTGAAATTTAAGTGATTTCAAGATTGCTTTAATTGAGGATTTTTCTTGCTTGTACAACTGCAACAAATCTGACTCCCGACTTTGCATATTTTCCTTGTCATGAGTGCAGAAACATTAGGTGATAATTGCCTACAACAAATCAAAACACAAGGTCAGAGAGCAGCCACACTTAATGCATGCACCAGCCGGGTCAAAGTTTGACAACGCTCTGCTGTCGGGGCTCATTCAGGGAGACCGAGTCACATCCACTGTTCTCCATCTATTCTGTTCACCCCAGTGTCACTCTGCAATGCGTAAAGTCCAATTAATAGACCAGTATCTATGCATGCGTGTCACAATGGCAGCTGCCTTACCCCCTCCCTCTTCCTGGGCACGGCTACAACGGGTGCTCAGTGTTTATGTCACCTCTTAATTGCATTTTTCCCCCATGGTAGAGGTATGGCTTTGTGCAGACGCCCCAAGGAAGAAAAAGAAGGTCAGGCTGCCAATTTGGAGCTGGCAGGTCGTGAGTAGCGGCAGCACTTAGTTTCGCTTCAGAAGAGAATGGAGGGCTGCTGCTCATCTATGGAAACCAGGACAAACAAAAGAGATAAGTGAAGGGGAAAGGAAGACAAATCCCCCTCCTCTCCTCGCAGTCTTGAGACTCTGGGAGAGTGACACCAGGCTTACAGAGAAGTCCCATGTTGCGCAGCTACCTGTGATTGAACAGGGACAACACAGAACAGGAGGGATGGATTTTCAGGAGGACATTTTAATGTTCTGTGCCACTGAGGATATGCAAAGCAAACATGCAAGAACACCTCTCGTAACCATTTACATAAAGTCTGCACCATGTTGCTCCGGATATGAGCACAATTAAGCAAACACACTGAATTACTACCGACTGTTTAAAGCAATGAGCTCTGACCTCATTCACAGAATTTAAAGGGAATGTGACATTAACAGAAAAGTGAAGCATTAAATGACAGTTGGACTTTACGCTAAATCACAAGCTCGTACTCTAGGACCCGACTGAGGAAGTCCTTAAAGAGATTTTTATAGTCACTTAAAGAACAAACAGTGAAGCTGAAGTGAATCACAAGTGGCAGCTCATGATAACATGTAGCCCTGAGGCATTTTGATCCGCCCCTGGTGATTGATGGATCTGGTGATCTGGTTCTGTTCAATGTGGTGATGCTCTGTTACCTTAAATAGATCCTTTGCAGATTAAATAAATTCCCTAAACATCCCAAAGTCAGAAGGAGGTTTTAAATAAAGTAAAATAAAGAATAAAGCACATGAACGCAGAGCCACCCCCACCCCCCTCATTGTCAGCGAGGAAGAAAGTGCTACGGTCATAAAAGACTCCACCACGAGCAAAAGAAAAGCAGTGCTTACACTGCCTTAATAACAAATGGCCTTTCAGCAAAGTTAAGAAATGTGTGCCCCAGTTGCTCCAATGCCTCCCCTGACTTGAACAGATACGGTTTGACAAAGAGCCAGTGAACCCTGGACTTTTTCGTTTCTTTCCATTTCTGAATAATTTCCATTAAACCATCTCAGTGTGGTGGAGGTGAGGGAGAGGGGAGGCAAGAGGGAGGCGGAGAGAAAGGGGAGAGAGCATGAGAAGATAAGGGGCAAAGGTAGTTAAGAGGCAGCCGGTTTAGGACTGCATACACACAAAAAAGAGGATAAGATTAGGGCCAACAGTATATCTTTCACCAGTGCCGCCAAAGGAAGTGCCAAAAAAACTACGAAAAAAGAAAGAAAATAATTTGCTTGTGACGACAAATCAGTTCCAGTGAAACTACATTTTGCAACATGAAAAGGAAAAAGGCACCTATCTCTTTGACCAGGCCTCTCAAGCGGGGGTTGACTTGCACACTAAAGGACCGGGGCCATTTAAAAAAGCAGGCAGTATAATCTCTATAGATCCCCCCTATTTGCATTCCAGTGTGTCTGGGTCAGACTGTCACGTCTGTCTCTGGCTCTCGCTGTCTGTCGGTCACAATCCAGAGTGTCACTGCACCACGTCAGGAGGACATGGCAGCTCTGGTCAGGAGTTCATCATGGGTCAACAACCGGGTCCCACCCAAGGGGACGGCAGCTATTGTTTATGAGGGAGGATCTTTTCTGTAGGCAGTCAACCATGAAGGTCTGGTCTTATTAATGCAAATATATCTGCATTACACAGAGCGGAGGCGGTGGACTAATTGGCTACTGATACGATTGAACCATCACATCTCTTCTCTCGGGGTGCACGGCGATACATCATGTTCAGTGGAGAGCGAGAGTGAAGGATGGAAGAGAGAGGCGGCAGGTGAGAGGGTGAGAAAGTTAGGTCGCCCATCAAAAATACACCCATCACTCGAGTGGTGACCCATCTGACACCCCCTGACACCCTCTCCCTGACACCACCACCACACACACATACACACACAGGAACAGTTACACAACCCTGCCACACAGTTTCTGCTGCAGCTGTCCCTGCCCTTCAGCCATAAACCAACATTCACTGAATCCAGACAAACAAAAGTGAGTGCTTTCTGACACCCCGGTCAATTACAGAGGTGTATCTATCACAGCCTCCAGACAGCGCTCACAGAGAGGGGCTCAGTCTACACCACGGCTACTATCTCCTCGCTGCAGATGTGAATATGGCTATTACAGGCTAGTTATCCTCAAGCAGCACCGTCCAAAACCCCTCGTCCTCCCGTGACCCAAGCATCTCTCATGACCCAGCACAGCAGAGGACACGGCCATTACTGTGAATCACCCTAAACAGTCGGCTTTCAACCGGGCTGGAAAACCGGAGGAGCCTTTGAACATCGTGCCGCATGCTGAAAGAGAGCCTCGGCACTGGCCCTGGGGGACGCTGAGCCTTGGCCTCGCTCTCTCATGTTTTTCAATACACAACCATTGACACAAATGAAAAGAAAATAAATTTGAGGGAAGAAAAAAGATTGCTGAGAGGGAAAAGGACGTGGCAGTTAAGGGGCAGGAGATTTCAATGCCCCAAAGGACCGAAGGAAGACATCTGAGGTAATTTCTCCACAAATATAAAAGTTATTAACACAAAATGAATAAATGCCTTTTCCTGCCTGGCTCTCTGAGGTCTTCCTCCTCCCATGCAGCATTTCTTTCCTTTTGGGAGTGAATCCCTTTCAGAAGTGCTCGTTTTGATGGTGCTGACTCTTCTTGGTCTCTGAGGAGCAATTACAGCTGGCCTGTCAAATACCACAACGCTCCAAAGGACCAGTTCACCGCCTGAGGGGCCCTCTCATACCCCTTGAAACCCCCAATTCCAACCTCTGTGAAAGTTGGTGCACACCAACCCCTGAACTCTAATGAACACAGCCCAAGACAAGACCAGAACAATAATGAAACTAGCATCCCAGTCAACAGTGGGATCCACCTCTATACCTCAACCTATCAACCCCAAACCCCCGCAAAGCCCCTACAGGCACACCTTTCAAAGACAACCTCCATCCATTTTTTGACTCCCTGGTGGACGAATCCTTATTAGTGGAGGAAATCCAATTCTCTTTCCAAGGCAGACCTTGAGGTCCCCAGTAGCCCACCCACATCTGAGGAAGAGGCTGCCATCAGTGATGACTCTATTCAATCAGCTCCATGGCCAGGAGGTGAGAGAGCGCAGGCGGCTGGACAGGGGGTATCTAAACGCTCCTCATCATCACCTCTGTGTGTGGTTTTTGTAGGTGTGATCATCTGGCTGGCCCTCAACCTTAATTAATCACCTCCTGAGGTTAGAGTGGCACAACAGCAAAAGGGTCCGCACTCGGCCCAACTCGACAGCACAGCCCCCTGAAGGAGGTGAGAGGTGACAAATGTAAAGCAGCACAGTCTCTATGCTAATGACGGGGTAAGCAGGTGGCACGCTCCGAGACCTGAACCCTCGGCCAATTAGATACACCCACAGACAGGATTGCTATTTCGCGCTCGTTGCAAGAATACCACATAACCACTGCCTGTCTGCTGCACGTCGTTAGGTAAGATTGGCAAGTGGGCCATCACCTGCCTACCTCAGAAGTTTGTGTGACAGGCTGCCTGATAGCAGGTAGCTATTACAGCATCCTTCCAGAGGTGATATCATCATATTTTTTCTTGCAGCACTGCAGTGATGGGGCTAATTATCAGGGCTGAAGAAAGACCAGGCTGGATAATGTAAATGTCAGTGCTATGAGAGAGAGGCTCTGAGCTCTCATCAGAATTGCTTTGAATCTTGCTTCAGTGATCAAAGGCATGCAGAGATAGAGAGGGGAGCGCAGAGCCGGGGCCAGCTAAATGAAGGTTAGATTATTTCATACATTGAGAAGGCTAAAACATTTATACCACCATCATCTACAATAACGACTTTTTTGTCCAGATTCAGCAGCTTCTGAGACTTCACCTCCAATTTTGGGGCTTTTTTACTCACCACAAATAGGAAATAATAAAGCCAAACAGAGATTTACAGATAACATAAATTAGCATGTCATGTAGCATGAGCACAATAGACGAGGAATGTCTGTGTTGGTTAATGTCCTATTCTCTTTCTTTATAAATTAATAATCGATCCCATCAATGTCTTATAGGAGGCCACACACGGCCTTAATGGCGAGCTAATGCTTTTATAATTGCAAGCCTTGCGGTTCACTCTCCATGTCACTGTTCTTTAATGTTTCTGGCCTTGGCAAAGCAGTGCTGCACAGCAACATGTAGGCACTTGACACACACGATGCAGCAGACCCTCCTCCCACCATGATGGAGAGCCCGCGTGTCTGTTTTCTGTTTCTGTTTTTCAGGGATTATCTGGGAGAATATACGGGCCAAGAGTAGATTTATAAAGTGTGCATGTGGGGGGGCGAGTAAATGTAGCCCCTGTGCTGTGCGTTTCAATCAGATTGAGCGGGTTGCAAGCGCAGCACATTACTCTCCCCCTGCTCTGCATAGCGCTGTGCTAGGCTATGTCCTCCTGCTGTATTAGGGTGATGTATGACCCAAACGCTGCGCTGCGCCACACCACAGCGCACACACTCCTACCACACCGCTCCAAACACCCTCTGCGGCTTTTTCATTCCACCTGTCAAACTGTTATTCATCTCTCCCTCTCTCCTCTCTCTCCCTCCCTCCCTCACACTTGCTTTATCTCTTCACCCACCCCTACATCTCTCCGCCTTATTGTATCCATCACTTTACTTTGTCTTCATGAGCATTCCCACAGCTTTGTTTTTCTCAAAAAGAACACAATATCGAAGCTTACTGCGAATGCCGTACATGCTTCAGGATATGATATTCCGGCTGCATCAATGCCAGTCAAGACTTTGGATGCATATTGCGAATTACTGTTAGAAGTGAGGTGAATGGCAGAGATGTGCAATTCAAAGAGGATCAAAGCAGCAAAGGTGTTTGTCACATCTGTCCAGCGAGCAGGGCTGCTCTGACAGCGAGTGACGACTCTTTCCATCGGCGGCACTGGAGTGTATGACAACCAGTCAAAGAAATGGGAGAGAAAGTGCCTCTTAAGTTCTACAAAGTAACGGTGCATCTGAATAACACGACGTGTCAGTTCAATGCCGTTGTGCTTCAGAGGACTTAAGAGGAGGAGGGAATGAGGTGCAAAGGTTGGAAATGTAATCTGAGAAAGACAATTACCGTCACTTATGGAGTCTTTTGTGAAGCAGCCCTGTTTTTATCAGTGACACTAATTTATCTCAATGGTATTTACAGAGGACCGAGAGGATGGTGCAGCGGGAGGGAGAAACACGGAGAAAAGGCTGTCAAACCAATTCCCACCGACCCCCGCTTCCTTCATTATCTATGGCTGTTGGCTACAGAAATACTTAATTAGGTGGCTGGTGGTGTGTTATTGCTTTGTCTGCCTCCTTTGTTCATTATATGTATGTACACTTTATCATTAAACCGCAAATACAGGAGAGGCGATGGCTGCTGTTATACTAAATATGTGTGAATGAAAAAAGAGGTTACTAATACATGCAGTCAATGTGAAGGATTTATGGTTCATATTATAAATTCCTCATAAGACAATACAGGTGTAATTACCTCATTACTTGAGTGGTAGTGTCACTGGTTCAAAGACACTTTCCATATTAAAATGACAAGAAGCATTTCCCTCCAAACTGAACCTGCAGCAGTCAGCGCTCCCACTGAGCAGCTTTGATCATGTGTGTCTGAGCGTAGGCAGGTGCTTCAGGCATCCCGTGAGCGCGGGCCAAGACCTCGCCACTGAACTCCGCCGAACTTGGACGGCACAGCCGAAGATAGAACGCCAGGGCAGCCTCGCGCAGGACGCCCGGGCCACCGGCTCCACATTCTTAATCACACTGTGGAACTGATTCAATTCATTTGGCCTGGGAGCAGATATGGAGCCATTACGTCCTTATTAACAGAGTGCGGAGGAGGAGCCACACCTGAGTGCTCTGGAAATGGGCAGAGCGCTCAGCTGATTCCACTGCAGGAGGGTCGCCGTGGAGGGAGGCGGGAGGAAGGGGGGGCCGCTACTTAAAGATGTGGGGGCTAAATTTGATTAATCCATAAACTGATTTGCTACATCTGATAATGTGGCGGTAACACATCCACACAGGGACTGCTATGATTATATCAGTTATGGTTCATGGCCATCTCAGATGAGGTTACGCTTGGGGCTCAGAAGAGGGGAGGGGCATAATTGAGTTAGCATTAGGGCAACACCATGCGATGATTTCTACCAAGGTACATAAAGTGTGACATGTAGCTTGAGGATGCTTGGCATTGGGTGGTTAGCATTACCTGATTTTTATGCAGTCTCAGCCCAGTTGGACGTACAGTTATCATTTAATTAGCAAAAACCTGACTGTGCAGTAATCCTATTATGAAATGTTTTTGCTTTATTAACAATTTTAGTGTTTTCTATACGGTAAAAGCCACATATTAGGCCAAAACTGACTCCATGTGTCCTCTTTTTTGGAATAAAAAATCTTAATCTATACTATAAAGCAACCTCCAGGAGGTACTGTAGCCTACCTTCCTCCTTTGAGGCTGGACTGTGATACAATGGTGCAACTTTTCAGCCTCTGCATTTAGCTTTTAATGAAATACAGCAGCAACCACACCCACCCAAAAATACATGTATAATCACAGATGATCAAAAGTCCAATCTGATATGAAACAAGAGAAACTGCTCCCTCCGTAGAAAGGAGCCCATGGATTATATACATCGAGTGACAGCTGCAAATAAGACGAGAGTAGAAAAAGTGTGAGCAGATGGATGGAGCACAAAGTGCCAGCTGATCGCTCCATAAGGGAACTGAACACACAACACGAGAGACCTCAAGAGGAGGAGGAGCAGGAAGCCACTCCTTGCCTTGGTGGCCAAAGACGGATTGCCTGGATGGTATTTCCGGAATGTTTAACCAAAGTCTTGGGAAGCTCGAGGGATGCTGAAATTATACACCCCCGCTCGTAGGCTGTGCAAGTCTGCGAGCTGTTACTCACAGCTCAGAGGAATGCAATTTATGCGTCTGTTTACTAACACAAGCACTTTGTTCTAAACCCCAGGAGGGTCACGTTCCTGCACCAAGTCAGTTTCAATTCCCCATCAAGGTAAATACTGTGTGAAAGTGTTCCCACACACTGGCGCAGTATGATGGAAGCTGGTTTGAGTTTCCCAGACTGATCAAAGCCAGAGTTTGAAGCGTGGGGTCTCTTCTGTTCCTGCGCTCGCATGATGTGTGGGGCTTTGCGGTTCACGGCGCCGCATGCCGACGTCAGAGGAGCTCGACACGCGGGGCAGAAGGGACTCGTAAAAACAACACGGGCACGATGCCGGCAGCCACGGAGCAGACGCACTCTGGGGCACACGTGTTTACCTGAGTAGCTGCACAACCGCAGGGACTCCTCCGTGCTCTGCTGCGTTCAAAAGTATTCTGTTGACTTCAAAACGAAACCTTCTGCGAAACTCTTTTCATGCGAGGAACCGCGGAGACTGAACTTCAAGTACGGCAAGGTCTGCGAGAGCACAACTAATAATTACAAGTTGTGAGATAAGAGGAGAGAACAAAGGGAACAAAATCCATCTTTGAGTGTGAAAGGCAGCTACCCCACCGGCATCACCACCCACCACCCCCTCGGGCCTCCCTCTCAGACACATGTGTCATTAGCCATCCTTTCTCTCAGGCTTGATTGATGTTCCCTCTCCTCACACAGCCATGCGTCACTAATCATTTCATATGAGACTACGCGCGTTCTTGACTAACCATTAAGAAACCATTTATTGCCGAAGGACGGCATTAGCCGGCTGACGTTGATTGGTGCTTTCATTTCAAGTTCTCCCTCATCAATGGCCGAGGAGCAGCCGGGGTGCTACCGTGTGCTCCGTTTATTTGGCAGAGGGATGTCGAAATACCTCAATCTATCGCGCTGGAGACACTTTTGTCTGCTGCAGTTGTTGCTGCAGGGGAGGCTTTTCAGGTGCTTGACTCATATTAGCAGCCCGCTGCTGATGAATGCATTTTCCTCCTCGTTTTCATTGTCCACACCGTTCAATGTTTGGTCAACTGGCAGGCAAAATGTGGACTCGCGCTGAGACAGTGCCCTCGCTTTCCAGTGGAGTTGCTGAATGTGCGCGAGAATGATAAGCCCAGACTAGGGGAATCCTGGGAAGGCTATGAGGCATTTTGTGAGTAATCTGACCCAGAGGGCAGGCTTAGGCCGAGCCATGTAGTAAAGGACAATGAGCCAGAGCGGTGGAGAAACTCATACACGCAGCGGCTTCCCCCCAAATGACTTTAG
Source organism: Chelmon rostratus (assembly GCF_017976325.1). NCBI lineage: Eukaryota > Metazoa > Chordata > Actinopteri > Chaetodontiformes > Chaetodontidae > Chelmon > Chelmon rostratus. Next base: position 25,149,056 of record NC_055662.1, on the reverse strand, counting down.
ACACGCTTCCGTCCGCAGACACAGATTATGGCTGTTTATCCTCTTTTCATTCTGAATTTTTACATGTGTGAATTGGAGTCTTTGGCCCGATAATGCCAGTTCTCCACACCTCCCTCTCAGCTATCGGCGGTCCAGGCGCTCCAATGTGTACTTTTAAAAAAATCAATTGCTACAGCTGTGAGATGAGAGTGTAATACTGAATACATTTTGTGTTTCCCCCTCTAATCTTCTCCCTCAACATGTCAGACAAATTGTGCTGCCTCTGCCAAATCTAATAGAACTGCCCCCCCCTTCCCTCCGCAATGTGTGCATATACACACTCACACACACAAACTAGCCCAACACACACACACATACAGGAGGGCAGACAGGAAGTGGTGAGAAATGGAGATTGACAATGTGGCGAGTGGTAATCACAGCCAGGAGAGGATCAAATATGTATGAAAATACCGTGCTGTAGAAAGAACGAGTAGTCTTCCCACCCTGGAGGATAGAGCACGCATGTAATCTGCGCGCTGTCTGTCCCCAGGCTCCTGTGTTCCTGCTCTTCAATCTCATTCACCCGGACCAGAATTATTTGTGCTTTTGTATTGAAAGATAACAACTGCCCACAATCCATTCAGGATTCAACCATTCAAAGCTTGAAGCTTCGCCTGTGTCATGGTTAAGTCCCCTCTACCACTTGCCATCACATTTCCCAGTTGCTTATCGCCTCTCCCCTTGAAACGCCTGCACCTCCCTTTTCTGCAAAACTGCAACTCCACCACTCTGGGTAATTTTATGCAGCGATTTATCACGCCACATCTCGTGACCACCTGTGGTGTGGAGATAGCATTCTTGGTACTATTTAGCTAATGCAATTACCAGACAGGGGGTCTCTGGTTCAGTCAGCATCTTAACACATAGCAGACTTGCACCTCATGACTGTGGAGGCTGCTCTCATAAGCAGGTCTGCTGGAGCCCGGACCGGTGGAGCGAGAGCTCTGCGCCTGAGACGTGCACATGCAGACGTGGAGCCCGAGTGACTCGGGCGGGATCAGGAGGAAAATGGTTGAGGAAAATGAGCCGTCATCAAAGCACGTGTGAAGGCTGCTCGCGCTGCAGACGGCCCTGGAACGGCAGAGTGTCGCCATCTTTCTAATGACGGCCAATTTAATTGAAAATCCACTTCTTTGTCTGAGTGCAAACAATCCAGTGTAGAGGGGCTGGGGCGCTATTCCCCGGCTCAGTAGTTAACAGTGAAATAGTAGAGAGAGGGAAGGAGAGAGGGAGATGAGTGGGAGAGAAAGGGTGAAAAGAGGGGAGAAAACAGCAACGTAAGAGAAGGAAAGTTACGAAAGGGGGCACAGATATGGACAAAGGAAGGGGATTCCAGATTGGACTGAGATAAAGAGGCAAAAAGATGAGAGGGTGGGAGAAAGAAGGGTGGGAGAAAGAAGGGCGAGCGATAGAGGGAAGGAGTGAAGAAAAGGGGGGAGGGGGAGGGGAACAGAGTAAAATCCAAGCTCAGCAGTCTTCCTCGGGCTCAATTTCCAGGACATGATTAGTTTGGAGTGATGACATGTAATGGGTGCAATAAAAAAAAGGCTGCTTCTCGGACTCTCAAAGAATCACTCTTCCCAAAATAGAAGCCTTCACCGAAGCGTAAAAACTCCGGGGACTAGTAGCCTTCATCTCTCCTTTTGTTCCACAACTGCCATGCTTGTAAACCACCACTAAAACAACCCACTAAGTATCTGTCAGTATCTCTGCGTCTTCACTGCAAAGCAGCCTTGGGTAGCTCCAGCCAAGTGGCTATCACTTCTTAATTCTCAACTCAAGAGCTGCTCTTAAAAACAGTGCTCACTGGCTGCTTTTGCCAGGAAATGATGGCCACTCGTTTTCACCCTGCAGCAGTCGCGTCGCTGCTGGTGGCACCAGCTTGGCGACAACCTCGCGCTTCCCATTTGCTCTTTCCTGCTCTCAAAGCTGGTTCGAATCGATTTGTGTGGATCCCGATGAGCAGTAATCACAGTAGACTGGCTTGTCTGACCTCTGCAAGACTCATTTGTTAGCATTTAGACAACAATAACATGACTTGTTATTGTAAAGGGCAGGTTGTATTATTGCCTTTAGCAAGGATAGCCGAGCTTTCTAAGGGGAAAAAAAATAAAATGGAAAAGCAGTGCAGACACAACTTTTGGCTGAATTGTGCATCTGAAACAGTTAAAAATGCTGCCTTGAAAGCATGCTGTACATATTTTCAAGTGCAGAACGCAGGGTGAAATAGATATCTGAGAAACACAGAGAGAAAAAGAAAGATTTGGCCACTTCTGCAGGGAATATGATGGTTGGTTGACACAAACACAAGCCTCGCCTTGCAAAACACTGCAACCCGCCCCCTGCGGAGAGCTTGGGACTGTGATAACCGAGCAAGAGAACGGAGAACAAAGGGAAATGAAAAAGCATGAATATATCAGGAAGAAAGCTAATTGACTCCAAAACACTTGTAAGGGCTCCTCTGGCATGCCCTCCCTCCTCTCACTGTGCCTGCATTCTCATAACCCCCTAACTCTTCCTCTCCTTTTATGTTCCTGCCATATTCTCTTTTTTCACCTCTGCAGAGTAGCACCACAGTTCAATGTCTAATTTTCGCTGCCTGTTTTGATCTTTACACAAATGCACCTACTGAAGTTTCTACTCAACCCACCTGTGCTACTGACCTCCTTAACATTAGCCACACGTCCAGACAGACTGGACTCTGGCCACACCCAGACCCCCTGCTGCTGGAGAGTCCCAGACAGGGTGTCCTGGCCTGGCTCTACCCCAGTGAGCAACAACCTGGTCTCAGGCCTGCACACCAGATTGACCGCGTCTGTGCTAGAACCCTGGTGGCCGATGCAAATACAGTCCATCTGCTAATTCTAATCCATTCACCCTCCATTGATGCACGGGCAAAGACGCATTTGCTTATGTGTGGCATGAAGAAACTTCTGAGGGATGAGATCACATCCTATCTGATGGAGCACAATACTGTAAATGTGATTAATTGATACCATCGCTGTTGCCTTTGTGCCTCCTATCACCTGATGATCAATAATGATAAAAATAAACGGCAAGCTGCTGTTGCAGAATCTCTAAACATATTCCTGTCCCGCGGGGTTGACACACACACACACACACAAACACACGCACGCACGCACACACACACACAACATCCTCTGAGATAACAGCATCTGCAGGAGTTAAATTGCATCACAGAGCAGAGCGGTGCACAAATGCAAGCACAGGTAGCCAAACATGTAACATACATGCATGCGTTCAGCCACCACAGCAACTTGTATTGCGAAAACAGCCACACACACGCACGCGCACGGAGCCTTCAGGAAAAACACGAAAGGAGATTGACTTTAAGTGTAAACATGGAGAGGGAGGATCATGAGAACTCTGCAGTTTGGGGATGCTAGGAGATTAGCTGCGCTTAAACAGAGCAGATACATGTACTAAATATGCTGCAGAGTAGTTAAGCTAATCGCACACTTCCTGGGGATTAGCCCATATACTTGTGCTAGGGGAACCCTAGCAAGCCAACGCAGTAAACACATTAGTGGGCAGAAAACAGTCACGAACAGGAGATGCACTGTCAACACGAAAACAAAAAAAAAAAAGAGGAAATCATCACCTCTGCTTATAAAGATGCTGCAAATTAAAAGGAACGAGCCTCAGTGCAGTGTAGCCCACGGATATAGGCCAAATGTGTACTGTATGTGTGCACATGTGCATTTTCATGTGTAAGTGTGCCCTTAATATTTGCACCTTTTTGTGTGTTGGTGCTTAAGCGTATGCAAAATATCTTACGCTGCATAAGCAAGTGCGCGTATGTGTGAGAGTGTAGTCGGTCTGTGCCGAGCCCCTGACTTTGCACATCTCACGCATGCTGGATGAGTTCTTTCCCTATAATCTCATTTAAACCCCCTTCACACACCATAATTCAATTCTCTCTTCTAGACAATGACCATGTCATCTTAATCTGGCAGGTAGATTATACAGCATCCCACACAAGACTGCTAATGCTGAGGAAACGGCTCGGGCTATTGTAAGCTCCTTCAAGGTTGGATGGGCTGCTATAGATTGCTTTAGAGGATTGCTTCTGCCACTCATGTTTTCCCACCACTGGTTTAATCTGAAGAAGTCTTTTCCTTCTTTTCACCACCGGGGAATCCCGCTCATGTTTTCTGTGGGTTTGATTGGTTAAACTTCAACAACCCCAATGACATGCTGCTCTGAATACTTCACTCTGCTCGTCTGTTTCCTTACATGCCACACAGCTTCTGAATATTCATCAGCTCTCTACAGCAACAGCCACCGACGTGTGGGCCCCTCATCACAGGAAGGCATCTTGTTGTAACCCTGCAACATCACACGAGCCCACTGACCAAAAGGCAGACCTGCTGTAAACATTTGCAGGTGTTAAGGCGGAGAGCCGCAGTGGGCTGCTGGAGATATCGAGCTGGCAGAGCTCACATCAAGCTTACGAGCTACAGCTCCCACGAGAGGTAAGTGGGTAATTGAGCCAAAACAAAACCGGCTAATAATCTGTATTTCTACAAATCCTGCTTGATTGTGAATCGGATATAATTAGAATTTTTAATTACTGTCAGTAATCAGCCAGAACATTGAGATGCAGCGGAGTGGCAGGTGTGAGCAAACTGGTTGTCTGGCTGTGAGGACCTGATGCCGCCCACATCAAGTCTCCCCAGTGTGCTCAATCGGATTAGAGCTAAACCATCCAGCCATAACAGGGCCTATAAGGCCTCCTTCATACCTTAACCACTTATCCTGGCTTGATCCACCCAGCAAGGTTCCCTAAACACTGGGCACAACATCCCTGTTTGCCTTGAAGGGTGCATGTGTGTGTGTGTGTGTGTTCAGAGGAAATTTGTAAATTCTAAGTGTGAACTTAGAAAAATAAAGCCAACTTAGCGGTGTATCAGACGTGAAATTGGAGAAATTAAAAGATTATCGTCCTATGTGTAAACGAATCAGTCATGTGGACACATTAGCATACTAACAAGCAGCTCTGGAGAGGATCTGCCAATCCGGTCCTGCGTGCCGCTGACCTCAGCCTAAATGCCAGAGCCGGAGCCTCAGGATCACAGATACACTAATGAACTGTGATGCTGTACTGTTACGAGAGAGATGCACGACAGGATTACAACAGCCTTCGTGATTCTTACCCCTCTCACCCCTCCTTAAATCATGGGTCAGATTCTCCTGACGTAGTCCGGCTAATGAAAAGCAGAGACACAACAACATTCCTGAGAAGAATGGTACAACAAACAAACAGATACCAGTGCAAACAAAGAACCACACAATGAAAATAGCATTATAGCCGGACCGCAAACCTCTGAATTATTGCAAAGAATAGACAGTGGGTGCAGACAGTCATGAAATTTGCTTATTTTGTGTGGGACCACAACAAGTCACACTTTAAATCATTAGTTTAGCTCTCACAGAGTTCTAAAGCTTTTTTCTATCAACACATAAAAGCCACATCTGCTCTATGGTCGTCAGAGTTTGGCTGCTTTGATTGTCACAGTACAGCACTGAGAGCCTCTCAATAGCTCCATGAACTGATGAGCTATCATTTAAGGTGCGTCCAGCTAAGATGAGCACCGGCCAACCACCGCTGAAGCAGACTGGATTGTGATCCAAGTGTCTATCCACATCATGCGGCATCACTGAGCTCAGGCCGTGATCACATCAGCGGAGTCTTCTTTCATCCTGTGAGCGTTTCTCTCTTCAGAAGTAGATTTGACTGCGGAGCAGAAGGTTCCTCCTGCCTCCAGGCGGTTCCTGTGGAGGTCTTCTCCCCCTCTGATCAGTCTCCTGCGTCCCTTTGTGGGTCGTCCAACAGGCCAGCCAGGCAGACAGGCTAAGTCAGACATGCTTTGCGCTTACTTTTGTCTTCCTCTGTTGACCAGAGGGGATGTTTTCCAGCTGGAATAAGTTTGCTTCCCTCTCTCTTTATCTCCGCAGTTGCAGACTGCAGTTGTTTTGGGTGACACACTACTGGATTGTCTTTGCAATGTGGATGTGAATGTGGATGTGCGAAAGCACCGGGGTGTCCAGTACCTCGTAAACCTCAGAGGAATGCATCATGTCTCTCAGCAGAGTATGTCTCAGCGTGCATGTCTCCATTGTGAGCTTCTCAGAACAATGCAGTCAGTGTGAGCCAGCACTGTAAAGTGGTCTGTGGCGCGACCAGGTGTCTCCTGAGTTGATCCCAGGGGTCCCATGTCAAGATACGCTTCTGATATCCTAACACCTCTCTCCGCTTCCAAAGAAAGGAGGATATGGTAAGCAGGGGCCAGATTGGGCGACTTGAGAAGCCCCTGAAGATCACATCTCACCGCAGAAGCATGCGTAACACACACAGAAAGTCATCTGTCCAATTCTGCAGACACTGTGGAGTCAAAGTATCTACGGAAGTACATCTTCTAGGCAGTTAGGTCCAGAGTGCAGTAGCAGTAGTAGTATATTTGTCTTCTGTCACACAACACACTATTTCTGAACACATTTTTACTCATTTGCATTGCCTACTGTGATCTGTTCAATGGATTACATCAACATACCTGCAAATTTAATTATTTTTATGATTACAAGACTGTTCTGCCATCTTATAATAAAGCTCAGTGAATTTATGCATTGTACATGCTATTTCATGTTCTGTTGCCAGTGGTGGAAAGCCAAATAACGTGATTCATCGCTGAATTCTCCACAGAAGAAATGAAGGCACTTGATCTACCGAGCAGCCAAAGACCTGAAAATGGATCTGAATAAATTCCACATTCATTCATTCATATACCAAACAGTTTCTGTCAGCATCCACTATAAAGCATTATCAGCACCCCAAAAAAATACCGCCGCTTTGCCAGGCTTTCCCACTTTGACTGCGGACAAAGACGTCAGGTAAAAGGATCATGCCATTTGGTGTGTGAGCGGCTCTTTGATTTTAAGATTTTAATCCAAGCCTGTCTTTGTACTTGCGCTTTGCTGGCTTTTCCAGATGGAAACTGAAATAATCTCTTTCCTTTGGAGAACTTCAACTGTAGTCTGAAACACTATTTTTTAGCTAATGTATACTCCATTTCACAGTGTTCTTAAATTGGCAGCATTTGGCGTCTACGTCAAGTTAAACTAAGAAATACATGGCTCACAGTCGTCTGCAGACATCTAGATTGGCTCCGTATGCCAACCCCAGTTGCCAGGTTTTACCCTCATGGAGTGTCCCCTATATTTAAAAGGACAAAGAAAGGGTTCTCACAGAGGCAGGGGGGGTGCTGCATAGAGAGGAAGCAGGGCTGTGTTTGGAAGGACATGGCTAAATATAACCTCCCCTCTCACCTCCCATTCTGCGTCTGCCACCAGTTTTATTCAGCCGAGGTCCCAGTTGCACCCTACTCATAACCAAATAGACAGCTGCCTGGCAGTCAGTTATGTTCCCACACTTCCCACATGAACAGGGTCCCTCAGCACTTAGCAATGTCAAATGCACCATTCAGATACCCCTAAATATTTAATCAGGACAAGTAAAAGGCAATCTTCTACATCCACTAGCATTAAACATTTAATACCCGACTGACATGATATCTAGTCAGTCGAGACGTAGTCAAGAGACGCGTGCGATGGAGAGCTGCAGACACTTGTTCTCTTACTAGTTAAATTACACAAAGACAACTCCCACAGCGAAAAATACACAACACTCTGTCCAGCTTAGGTCAAATTCAAGGATCCGACACACCCCCACGCAAACAGGCGCACTCAAAACACACACACACACACACAGAGGCAAAGGTAAGTTTCTATACAAACATATATCATCTGTGAGAGGTGGAGCACGGAGGAGGCTTGTGAATCCCATCAGTCATGGCTTTAGACTAAGGTTAAAAGCGGGACAGGGCAGCCACTGTCAGCACACACGAACCATCCAAGGACAGAGAGGGAGGTGTGAGGGAGACACGCTGAGCGCCGCGAAGATGGAACATCACATATCCAGCAGGGGCAGAGGTTGTTATGACATTGTCGCGTTACTGTGGTTGATACAACAACTAGCAACTAGCACATCACATCAGAATCTCTGAAGGAACTGTGCATTGTGGGTAATGTAGGCGCCAGGTTTTAGGAAGGGGGAAGAATGCATTGAATAAAAACGATGATATCTCTAGTTCTGCTGTATTGATTTTAATCCTTTTTTTATGTTAGAAGCATAAATGTATCATCAATAGAGCATGAGAGTCGACTTGCTTGCATTCAGTCTGGTGGTTACTCGACAGAGGAGCAGGTACATGAAAATGTGTCAAAGGGCAGCGAGTACAAATTTGTTCTGCAATGAATCGACTGAATCAGTCAATGAATCAGCGAATCGGAACTTGCTGAATATATTTAGTGCATTAAGTCAATTAATTACCGGGCTTCTAATTTTGCACATGAACATGAGCGCAGCATGAGTTCAGCAGCTGGTCTGCACACATTGTCAGTGTCCGGAGGAACATGGTGTGTGTGTGGTCCAAGTCAACAGTATCAAGTGGTGTGCAAACACACATATACAGTATATACTATACACGCACACACACAAACGCAAACAGATACAGATGCAGATACTGGAGGTGACCCAGCGCAGTGACAGGGTGGGACGTGACTTGATTAAGAATGGTGAGGTAAGAGTGATAAAGCACCATCTAAATCCACCCACATCCTGTGACCCTGCAATAAGTCAAACACCAACGACAGCCACATACACCATAAATAACGCCGTGTGATGTCAGGCTGAGCAGCCCTCCCTCTGCTCAGGTTTAGATTCATTGTTTGACTAAATGTAAGACTAAAAGTGGAAAACTTTGCTTTCGGGAAAACACACAAAGCAGACATACCCCACACAACAGCTAATAAGATGCTAACAGCGGCTAAATCTAACTTTCTGTTCTCTGTTTTCACGCTCTCCTGGGCCACTTGCACAGACACCGCGGCGAACACAAATAGCACGCACACTGAATTTTGTCTCGTACTTGCGATAATTCATGCAATCACATCCAAACACATGAACACATCATGTGGGGTTAATAGAGCAGGTGTCGACTGCAGAGCTCTCCTTGCACCCTTGGCTCCCGAGCCAATATTCTGGGCTAATTTGAATAAAAAAATCGGCAAACATTTGCTGGACCATTCAGGCTAATGTTCAATCTGCTGCTCTTTGACACAGTGCCACCAGGCACCTCATTTCCATTCCTGAAGCCAGCACTGCAGTGTCATGTGGTGGGACTAGAGAGGGGGAATGAGTAAAATTGGGCGGAGAGGGAAAAGGAACGGGGATGGGGGTGACGTGTTTTTATTTCTGTTTGAGTATTCAGCATGAAAAATATTGTGACTCATACACACAAATGTGTCAGCGGTACATCATCAAGGTCAAGGAAGAAAATAGAATTCTGTTGCTCTTTAAACAAACCGGCACAGGTGCAAGAAAGTGCAGAAGAAAGCACAAATATTTGACAGAGAAATAATGGTGTGGAAAATACATGAAACTGTAGGGAGAGTCGTGCATTTTGGGTAAACACTCACCACAGGTACTGGCATTCTCCAGATGCTCACACACAGACATATATATATACATATATACATATATATGTAAAGTGTATGTGTAAATGTGATGTGTAAAGGTTTTACAGCCACATCAGATCACATCTCAATCTGCCAGCACATAAAAAGTGACACACAGAGGCAAACAGACACCAGTGGGATCGTCTCTTTTGGAAAAGTAATAAATGAAAAAAGAGGATGGAGGCAGGAAAACATGCTCCTATGATGATATACCGCTTGCTTTTATGTATAGCAAGAGTTTCCACTCAATTTCCTCCTCTTATTTCAGCACCATCCTGAAGATAATATCTCCCTCTGTCTCTTTCTCTGTTCCAAAGGCATGATGAGGGTTGCATAAAATTAGCTGCTTGACAGGGAGAACGTGTCTAGGGGCAACATGGAGGACCTTGTTTCCAAAGAGTCTCGACACACTCTGCTCAACCCCCCATATCCCCGAGTAACAACACAAGATCAGATAGAGAAGGGGAGAGGCCTGTTTAAAATAGCACCCCACAGACACTCTTCTGAAGATTTCAACTACCAGCAAAAAAACACAGAGCGTAAAATTATGAACTCGGCGCTGACATTTTGGATATGCTCGGTCTGTCTTGTAGGTTTCTCCCACGCAGAGTGAATTATGGATTAATGCTGTGAATGCATGTTGTTTTCTTGTTGATGGCAGTCCAAAGGAAACAGGAGCTCTTGTCAAAAAAACACAGAAGTGAATCTGTCATCTCGTGCCCTTCATGCACTGAAAACAGACAGGTCAGAGCCTTAAATGCTTCATCTACTCGCCGGTATCCCCGTCCAATTACAACTCGTCCCATCAAGCCCTTTCTTTCCACACTCTCACGGGCTGTCAGATTCCGATATGGGGGGCGTTGCAATTTTGAAGGTCGGTCGGTCCGCACACTTAACCTCATTTCCCAACACTCTGCTCTGCCTCTCCCAGCAGAGCCTTTTGATTGGTGTCCATTTGAAAAGCGGGCTTTGGGTTTGACGGGAGGGGTACGGAGGGTGGGGGAGATCAGAGCAGCCTCGGCGTAGCCGGAGAAAGGAGCTTTTTGGAGCACGACTCCTGACTGCAGTCAGTTATAATGGTTTTCAATTAACCAAGGGAAAAGACTGAGAACTAATCTGGGCTAGCGCAGGAGAACCAGTCATGCAATATTCATGTACACAAACTAATGAAAGCCCAGATTAGCCTACATATTTACATGGGGTCGGTGCTGTGTCGTCCACACATTAAAGGAACCTGCTGCCAAGAGGAGAGAAAGAAAAAGACGGAAAGGGGAGGACGGTACGTTGGGAAAGGGAATCAGACTGGGAAAGATAATGAAGAGTAGAAAGGAGATCAAGAGAGAAAGAAATCAAGGGGAAAAAATGAGAGGTCAACGGGACACCGGAAAGACCTTGAACGGAAAGGAAATGGGATCATGAGATAAAGAGGTGAAGAAAAGCAAGAGGAGGTGCGACTCCTCCAAAGAGATTAAGGATCATCTGCATTTTGCCTTTTCATCTGCCTTCGCTGTAATCATCTGCTCTAAAGGCAGACACCAGCCCCCACTCAAAATGACACCAATCTGAATGAGTGATCTTGACAAATTGGGCTGCTGGATGCTCTTTTGACTGAGGAGTGGGCTGCAGACAGTGGGGAGTCCACGGCAGGACAAAGATATAACTGTAATTGGCTGCTACACTCTCCTTCCCCTAATCTCCGACCACAGAGAGTGGCGACTGCAGGAAATGGGACAGCGGGCATGAACAGACTGCCACAACAGCAAAGCGAATTTCAATAATGTCTGAGATGTTATGTGCATGCATCAGAACAATATGGGAAATTCATCTGTAATCCTTAGTAGGTCACAAAAGACTTAAAAGACTTCAAAGCTGGATTAATGTGTGACTGGACATACCAATTCCACACTGGGTAACTTCTTACCAAGCATTAACATTGTATGTCAAACAAGAAGCTAATCGTGGGTTTAGTTTGAAAATATCCTTTGACCTTTTGTAGAGGTCTCAGAATTAATTTTATGCTCCACAGATATCTAATTTTATGCTTTTACGGACTTACACATTTGCAGAATAATGGAAATGTCCTGATATTTTTCTTCACTTAGGAATCAACTGAGCCTGGTGTGCTGCAAAATGTTCCCTGTTAGGTGTCTGCTTCTGTTTCTTTTCATCACTGGTATATAGCAGGCATGTGTTCATACACTGACGGGCCAGTGCAGGTCGTCTGCGCAAGTGGGTCATTACAATAGACTCTAGAAAACATGGATGTCGTCTCCGTGACGTCACCCGTAGGTTTGGTGAAGCTCAGTGACGGCGATTCCGGCCATTGCCATCTTGGCAGTGCCTCTCAGGGCAAAGAGGTGGAGCGGGCCGAGTGAAGCCACGTTTCTGAAACCTAGCGGTTAGCTGTCACATACTACTGTCATAATTATGCATAACAATTAGTCAAAATATGATTTAAATGAGTGTGTTAAATAACGATTCACCCCCTGTACAGTTGTCATGAACGGGGAAAATAGCACTAGAGATGAAAACCATTTTTTGTACCAGGCTGTAAACATGTTTCTTTCTGCTGTAAAGTTTTAATATGGGGGTCTATGGGGATTGACTCGCTTTTAGAGCCGGCCTCAAGTGGCCATTCGAGGAACTGCAAATTTTGGCTCTCCGCGTTGGCTTGATTACGAGGAGCAAAGGATGAAGTCAGGTGACGTGGCATAAAGAACATGGAGGAAGGTGGGGTGGATGGATGGGTCAAACAAATAAGACTTTCACCCAGGAAGCGGCCGTTAGTGTCACGTGTGAAACCGAAAGTCAGCATGGACTTACTTTAACTTACATAATGTACAGCAACGGTTTTATCCCAAATTATTTCCCTAAACCTAACCAAGTAGTTCTGGTGGCTAAACGTAAGGAAACTCTGACCATTTCACAACATGAACCACGTGATGACGAAGGTCTGGTACGCCTATCGTCGGTCCTCTCCACAGTCATATATGTCGTTCTGGGAGTGATTGGCAATCAACCGTCGTTCAGGTATGAGGACGTGCTGTAAGAACACAATTTCTGGCTGATTTGAGGAAAACTCTCATTCTCTTGTTCCAACAATCCAAGGAGACTAATGAATCCACAGTTCTACCAATGTGCTGGGCTAGCAGCCCCCCCCCCCCCCCCCCCCCCCCCCCCCCCCCCCCCCCCCCCCCCCCCCACTCCTCTCTACCTGCCTCAACTTTCGGAAATGAAATGTGAGAAATGGGCCAATTTACAGCTAAAGGCTGTTTCTTCCTCAGAGACACCAACATAAAGATGGAGTACAGATGATATGCAGGCGTAGATGGGGAGAGATGAAGGGTTTGAATTTCGACAGAGAGAAAAAAGGAAGAAAAAGATGTGAGACAGGAAAGCAAGACGTTGGCACTAATACGAGTGTCATCTCTGAGGGGAGACAGAAGTGCTTGAATTGCATTTTTGGCCTTTAACTTGTCTTATACAAAGAGACTGCGGTTGAAGAGCGCCTCTTGATCTTTCCAATCAGCTGCGATGACAAGAGCTGCTCAGATATTCAACAAGCTGAAACAAAAGAGGACGTCAGCACGAAGAAGTTCGCCGCGCTCAGAGAAGTTTGAAAGAAAGACAAAGAAGTCGGACGACGCGGGCAGAACAAAGGAAGGACGACAGAAACGAATATGAGAGGTCCTCGCCATCTGTTCATCATTATGTGTGGGGTCCACGCTGAAACACTCTGTAGCCCACCATTTCCTACAGCAGTGCCACAGCTCTGCTACAATATCTAATCGCAATGCTCTCATCGTTCTCCTTCATAACAAAAGCGTGAGGCGGATTGTGTTCAGCTCATCGCATGCGTGACCCGTCCTCTACAGACAGCTGCGTAACATGTGGAGGTGTTAGCTGGGTGAAGACGTGCATTTTTATTCTAAATTCCTTAAATGATGAGACACCTACAGCGTTTCTGACATGTGGCCGCTTGGAGGAATAAACTAAACGCTGCAGACTGGTGGAGACAAAGCTTTCTGATTGCTCTGACATCACAGCTGTTAACTCCTCAACACAGCTTTGAAAGGATGAGACCAGGAGGTGGGTGGGCTGCTGGGAGGGGTATCATTTCTCGCCTCTACACCCAACCAACCCCCATCCCTTCCTCACGGGACCAGTTACATTTTCATTTGATAGGAACTGCAAAACCACCATCTGTAATTAGATTACAAATAGATAGACGGAATGAGAAAAAAATGCTTAGTTAATTAACTCAAACCATATTCTAATCAGGTTTCATAACTCCCCCTCCTCTCAACAACCTCCGATCTGAATCCTCTCACAAACCCCCCGGGACCCACCATCGCACGAGCCAAGAGGAGACGGGCACTCAAACAAGATCATTTGACGCTAATTTCCCAAACAGGAAAGCACTTAAAGACGCGCTCTGATTGAGACAACTGAGCACGTGCATCAATAGCTGATGAGGGAAAGAAACGGAAGCGGCAGAATGCGTGTTGGATGAAAGGTCGAAAAACATCTTTCTGTCTCGTGTTGTTTTGTGTACGTTCCCTGAGACGAGCGGTTCCCGCGCCAGGGCGACACTTTCCGTCATCGCAGGAAACGAGGACGGGGAATTAAATGAGCCTCTCTTTATGAGAATGGGGACAAGTGGTTGTGATAACAGTCAAAGAGGTGTCTCAGAAGGAGTGTCGCCCGCCACATTCGCATCTCCATTATCTGTCAACCTGCCAGTCCATCTGTCTGTTTGCCACACAGTGCTCAGAAGACTGACAAACTCCATTTACAGAGGAAACATGTGTCACATGTGCCGTGCAATGAGGACAAGAGGCGCCCATAAATGTGGCACACCGATCGGCAGCTATGCTATTGTTCAACATCTTTCATCAGTTTCTAATTATTACTCCTGCGGTAGAAATAAAGAATCCCAAAGCATTTTATCAAAGCTGTCTCGCAGACAGTCATCAGACTGACAGCTCAATCATGCCGCCATTACATTTGTCTCTCACTTTGATTAGAAATCCGTTTCAAATGTCAAGTCAATTTTTATTTTCCAGAACAAAGCGCAGCGCACGAAACAAAAAAGAGGAGAGGGGACAGACACCGAAAGACAAGAAGAGCAAGAGATTACATGTCAAAGTGTTTCTCCACACTGTAACTGCAGCATTAAGATATCCCAAGTTCCATTCGCCAGGAAACAACTACTCATCCATAAGCATCACAGAGCCTCTTCCAACTGCTTCTGACGTTTTATTTATGAGCAAAGTTATTGTATATCTTGCAAAAAAAACCAAAAAAACAATGAATCTAAGCTGCAAGATTTGGTACATTTCTATTGATTAAGGCCTTGAACCATGTAATTCCATAAACTGCACAATCGCAGCAACAGGGACAAACCAACTTATTAAATTAGTGTTTTAACAGTCTCAAAAAGACACACTTCAAAACACCACCTGGCAGAGAAACGCCCAACATTGTCAACAGATTTGAATTGTTCATTTGGGACCGGCAGCACGTTGGCACACGGATGACTGCTTTAATTTCTAAACACCTGCTCACTCTCTACTTAGACCACAAAATACAACCAGCACAGAGATTTTCCTCCTCTCCGACAAACAATCCTGGGCTGCCATTTCGCTGAGAGCGGTGCCACAGCCAACCCGTCTCCCCCGAGAGTAGCCATGCATGTGTGTGCGCGTCAGAAGAGCCACCATCACAGCAGCCTGCACCTGCTCCGCCTGAGGCCCCCGCTCTGTTAGCTGGGAGCAGCAGCTCAATGCATAGATGGAGGAATGAGGGGATGGAGTGACAGAAAGCTGGGGGAAAGAGATCTGTTGGCGTAAATGTCAACAGCTTAGCTCAAACCAAGTATAGAGCATTTGAGCACCTAATATGAATTCATATGAATTTCAAGCTGATAGCGGCTGAGCGTGTGCGCACTGCAACGCTATAAATAATACAACATCCCAGTTGTCTGGCAGAAAATAAAACCCAGTGCTTCCAGGTAAGAAGTCTGTGTGCACGTTCAGCTGTGCAGCCTTACAGGGACCACTGAAGGCAGGCAGCTTAGCCCGTTTGAGGGTTTCTGCTGCCGGTCAGAGCCTGATGGACACGTGCAGTCGTGCTCACTGACAGACTCAGGCATGGATAGTTTCACATGTCCAACTGCCAGCCTGCACGGCCGTGTTACAATAATGTCCCCAGGGCACTGTTGTAAAACTGCGCACTGCCCAGCGGCAACAAACGAGAAGCATTCAGTGTCTGTAAGGTATAATATATCCATTCATTATACCACAAGGCTCAGCAGCTTGAGTCAGCACCTGAGCTGTACCTCCACTTCATCCAGACATAATGGGGCAGCTGTACTGTACTATTGCGGCATTATAGCAAATGCTGTTACAGCAGTTGCAGTCTTCTGAACGAGACAACATTGCTCGTCGGAAGCTGCGGTAATGAGTGATGAGGTATTTTTTTTTACAGCTCTCATTGGAGCAGCTGGAACGAGTGCATACACCAGCTTTTACTGCAGAAGACAGAGCAGCATTCAGAGCTCTAAACATGTTCCCTTCAGCATGATTTCATCATGCAGAACACCCAGACAGGTGGCGAAGGCAGCAAACACATTTTACATGACTGTAAAGGCAGGCATTACTTAAAATAATGTAACGTCACACCATAGACGTTGTGCAGCGTCTGGCCGCCCCCTGTAGAAGCGTTCAGCCTTGTGCAGTATATTTAAATAGCTGCGAAGCCGCTGATGCTTGAGATTTCACAGTGGTAACTGGAGCACTCTCCAGACTGCTGAACAATACATGCTATAATGTGGCCTCTGACCCCAGTCGCAGGAATATAGATCAAGAGAGAGGACTGGGGAGGGTGGGGGGCAGCCTGGAAAAGAGAGGGAGAAGGTAAAGCATGGTAAAGTATGTCAGTATCTCTGATGGATGATGATACTGCAGTTTCCATAAATCATATCTTATTTGACACAAGGATATCGCTCACTTGTCAAGACAACGATTTTCCACGAGGATTCAAGACAAATGCAAAAAGTAGCGTTTAAAAAAATGCACAAAAACACGCAGTGTGTGGGATACACAAGTTGACACACGCATTCACGGACACACAGACAGATCTTTCACATCTATTTTATAAACAGCTCCTTTAAAGGAAGGTGGCAATGCAATTTGCTGGAGCCGGGAGGGTGGGGCGCGCATTAAGGTTCAAGTCACATCCACAAATGTAGGCTACAGGGAGTGGCAGCAAGAAATAAACAAAACACTTTCAGGTCTCAGACAGCCATGAGAACATGCACAACAGGAGGTAACACTGCTGGGGTGAACACAGAGGGGGCAGAGACGAGCCGTAGTGAAGGGGGAGGGGGCAACGACAGAATTATATTATAAGTAGCTATGGCTCTATTAGACTGCAACAGATCCCCTAGTTAAATATATAAAATCTATGAGGCATGAGATCATTTGAGATAGTGAAGCATGGGGGGTGGACCACGGAGGTTTGTTCTGTCGTCCTCATTACTGAATCTACCTCAGTGTGCCTGCCAGTCACCACCTGTCTGTCTGCCTTGTTAAGGGGGCTGGAATCATGAACCTCCCTCAGGAGACATACCTGCGCAGTATATGGAAGCGCTCCTAGCTCACATATCTTAGCAACTATAAACATATCCCTGACAAAAGTATCCCAGTATAAGCCTCATATAAATAAATCCAAACTTACAAGAGAGAACAGCAGCTGGCAGCGCCAAGCCCAGAGAGACAGAGATGGAAAAGGCTCAGTGGGTCCTGCTCGCCACCATTCCTGCTTCCTTCCTATAGGATTTTACAGCCAGCAGTAAAAACCTTTCTTAGTTACCCTCGCCACTTTCAGCATGGCAGGAAAAGTAAGGAGGCCGGGCCAGACAGGCCAGAGCGACAGCGAGGGGAACTAAAACAATCTGCTCTGGGCTTTGTTGTTTCTGTGACCCCTGGAGAAGCACTCTGCTGAGGCGGTCTGTGTGTGTCTCTGCTACACTGTTAGACTGCAAAAACACTGCACAGCACCTACCCTTTAAAGACCGAAGGGGAGAAGGAGACAGAGTCTAATCCTGTTTGCTTCACTCTTTCACCATGTGCCATTCATCCAGGGGGCAGTGGTCACGAACATTTAAGGGTTAATTGACTGTTTTTTTTTCCACGCTCAATGATCATCAATAATGTACTCAAGAACTAGATACTGACCACTCAGGTGCCAGATCAGGCCGTCAATCTCAGGAATGGAATGTCTAGTCCTGGCTACATGAGGGCTACAGCTAAGCCATGGACACACTCCTGTAAAATTGAGCCTTCAAAGAAGGGCTTATGAATCCCATCTCTGACAAAAGAAGAGATGGAATTAGAGGGATTTAGGGGCGTCAGCATGAGGCAGGGTGGTATTAGAGATGCTCTTCACACGTTTCCATCCAGGCTGGATTGCAGGCCCTCTTTAGAACACACTAACAGCGGATGTCTGTCACAACATACAGCATGCCGTTGGATGGAGACAGCTGCAGGGCCTGAAGACTGAGCCGACAGTACGCCCGGCCCACTGGAACCAGTCCAGTGTGGAGTTATACAGGAATGTAGGAACTGCGGTTTTGGCAGCTGTACTCTGATAAATGTTGTGAAACAGAGAAAAGTATGCATGTTTTCCAGGCCATATGCTAAAGGGATGTGTCCCTGGTGCCATTGAGAGCCCTTATTCAAAACATGCTTTAGCCAGCTTATGACTGAAACACTGGCTCTCTTCAGTATATGCAAGACTGAGGACATAATACGGAAGCTTAACCGATGAAAAGAATGAAAAGAATAGAGCTTAAGTCCTGCAGAGGACTGTTCCACCTCATAGAACAAGGAAATGTGTTCCTATTGATGTGGTCCATCAAGTCAGGTCCGCTTTATTCCCAGCGGAGGCACCCAGAGGCAGGCACCTCCTGAGCCCTGAGCGCAGCTGACCACACCCCTGGAACAATGACCTCAATAAACTCAAACATAGTTCCATTTGCTCAAACAGAAGCACTGGGGGGTAGAGGAAAGCTGCAGCAAACCAGAAATGAGTGCTCTGAGGCTTGGAGGAAAACATTACAAATGGACTGTTCTACACATAAATCAATTTTTGCATTTACCACTTGCTATCCAAAAATCCATCTCCGCACTCACGGTGGAATGTGCAGGTCCTAGGAATGAGGATTAATGAGAGCAGGATGGCCCAGTCACGATCGTCTCTATTGTTTCTGCTGTTGTATTTTGACAGTGGAATCCCATGAGTGCCTTGCAGGGCACACGCCTGCAGCCTGAGCGTACTGCAGACCACTGCGTCACAATAAGAGCAAGGGAGGCCTCCCATTCCAGGGAGCTCTTCTTCCTGTCCTCCATCTCTGTCCAGTTCTCCCAAAGGGAGGCGGCGGACTGGGATTAACACAGTGAGCACGGCACATAAATTTCAGCCGTATTGCTGAGTCGCTGTTCCCGGCGCAACCCCTCCTTACCTGACCCAATCCCCCGCCCCCACCCCTATCCATCCCAGGAGGATGGGCCGGGAGGCTGGCCACGCAGTCGCATCCCGTTCCACTCGGCATGCTGGGCCGTAAATACTGTGCAGCATCAGGAACAGCAGGTGCTATCACTCCCTATCATTAATTATCCCTGCTGCATCACTCTAGGGCCCCTCACTCCTAAACTCCAAACCTCCATCGCCTGCACCATCTTATCCTCAAACCCTTTCCCATTTTCTCTCTTCTTCACTTCCCCGATTTCCAACCATCTCAAACTCTATCAATGTCAACAGCTCTACAGCAATTCCGTTTCTTCTCCCCAAAATCCACCCATCTATCTCCTTATTTCCTACAATCCTACAATCTAGCCCCCGTTCATTTATTCCCCGATGTATCTCAATCTTTGTCCGGCACTCTCGGCTTCTCCCAAGTGATTCCTTCCCCCACCAGCAGCCTCGCCCACTTTCTTCTCCCCTCAGATGTGTGTCTTGGAGTGCTTCTCTTCACATTCTGACGGGTTTTCCCTTCCTGTAAATGTATTCCAAAACTGCTGTGCTGCTGCCAGCCAGGAGACGTCACATGGACTGATGGAGCGCTGTGGGGAGAGATAGCCCGCCCCCCCCCCGCACCGGAGAGCTCATAAATAATATCGAATCAAAGAGGAAAAGCAGCATGAGAAACTCCCCGAGGTGAAAAGCCAATGAACATGGTCAGAGATGTAAGAGTGCGCCTGCTGATGGTGAAAGTCCGAGCTCCCAGTGTGTCTGGCCGCAGAAACATGAGCAGGGCATCCTGTCCCTCTCAGGTGAGAAGGCTTCATGTGGACTGTGTGGAACCCGCAGACACATCTGGCACAACCACAAAAACAAACAGCCGCTTCCTTCTGACTTGGTCGCACTGCCACAAGGAATAACGTGAGCTCCAAATTCAGAGCCCGGCTCCGTAACGTGAGACCCTCCAACACGTTACCAGGTTGTGAGCAATTCTGCTCAAGATAACATGGGGTGGTGATGACTTAAAAACACATCTGGCAGCGGAAAAAGAACCGCCGAATGTTTTTCAGCTCTTGCAAAAGAAATTCATGCACTCGGAAAAACCACAGTGGAACTCAAATATCTGCTACAGCAGCCCAGGTTGCCCGTACATGGAGGTTATTACGACCCGTATTTACGTTGATTGTCAGGCTGCGACCTCTAGTGGTGATTATGACAGGAGCGACGGAGGACGTCAGGCAACGTAGTATACAGAGCAAAAAAGTCCACATTTGGAGGAGGTGGGGTGGATGGATGGGTCAAACAAACAGAGGACTTTCACCCAAGAGACCAAAAGTCCACACTGACTTATTTTAACTTATGCAACATACTTAAGTTATGTCATATACTTATTTTAACCCAAATCATGACCTTTTTCTAAACATGACAAGTTTTGGTGTATAACCTTAAGCTAACTGCATCCGTTTCACAACGTTAACCATGCAATGATGCAGGTACGGTACGACAAAGGTAAAGTACGCCCGGCATTGGTGCTCTCCAATGGTCATATATGCTGTTCTGGGAGTCACTGTAAATCAACAAATTCACTCAGGTTGCAGACAGGTACACGTTTCAAAGAACCTTGCCAAGCTATCATCCACAACTCGTTTCCAAACCACTTTGGATGCAAACATACGAAGACACAAAAAGTTTCTGTTGCCCAGAAGCCGCACAGCTTCCTTATTCTCTGGACTGGGTGGCTTACACTCAGCTCACCTTCAGGCACGCTGCCTCTCTCCTCACTCAATCAGCTAGCTTTCCCTCAGGACTGGCACTGTCCATGTTTCTTAATTCTTACCTTCCTCTAATACAACACAACCACAGAGGACTGCAGTGACCGCTGCTGTTCACCCACCCTTCCCCATTTATGTTACCAGACACAGCAAGAGCCATGTTAGCATTCCTGAGCTTCACAAACACAAAAATAAGCGTCTCTTTCCTTTAAAAGGACTGAGGCTACGTGTGGATTTCTCAAACTTGACCTTTTAGCTCATCTAAAACGCTCCATCTACAGAAAGCATTGATTGTCACTGGGCAGACATTCTTATCTAACCATTATCACAATCCCACGTCCATGGCAGCCTTTAGTCACATGTCTCCTCTTCCACATTTTGTGTAACAGACACTCTCTCTGAATCGGCTCAGGCGGTCAAAGCAACTCCACCAAAATTGCAGGAAAAGAAAGTTAATCACACAAATCCCCCGTGGAAAAAAAAGAAAGAAAAAAGATTTCACCCTCTTTCTCTTTCCAGAACAGATAAGCTATCTGCCAGCAGCATTAAGGGGAACTGCTCTCGCTTCTCTTCAACATCACACATTTGGAATTTTGACTCATTAGTGTAATCCATTATGAAGAGGCGGACAGGACACTCAGCCTGAATCAATTTGATTCTCCTACACTTTCTATCGATTCCTATCGGACTAGAAGTGGAGTAAAGCGACAGATTGAAAAGCTGATAAACAAGATGCCAGAGAGGGAAAATTCAAGGATCTTTTGTGACATTACCACGTGTGCACTTTCTATAGAGAGTGCTGCATTCTATAGAAATCACTTTCTTTATAATGTGAAGCAAAATAGCTGCCACTATTTCACACTATTCCAGTGTCCTGCCTGTTATGGTGAATATCCGAGCACAGCAGAGGGCATCAGTGTGTGAGTTCAGGGTGAAGGGACAATGTCAGAAACACACACAGGCACACAAATGTACAGTCATTTTAAATATTGTGCACTGCTGTCACTGTTTTCTCCTCTATGTGCTTGTGTTCATGGTCATGCATCCACTCATCGACATCAACAGCAGCTTCATTAATCAGCATCACATGAAAGAGAGAAACCATTTTTCAATGAATGGCGCCAGTGTGCTCACCTTCGCAAAATTTACACATGAAGGACAATGTTACTATTATGATTATTTCAGGTTGGGCACATATGACTGCAGTGTGGCTGGGAATCAATTCCTGCAGTAAGGAAAGGCTTTTAGTCCTCGAAGGGGGGTCTCGTGGATGATTCTGGCAGATCCGCTGCACAGCTGTAGAAATCATTAAGGCATGCTCACAGCTTTTATTTTCTCTGCTGATAATTCGGCATTAAGAAGCTTGGTTTCGATCATTTACTTTCATCTCATCTTACAGGATGAGATTATCCACATTAATGACACTTGGTGTGGAACAAACGACATGCACAAATTAATTTAGGCAAGGAGATGGCGAGTGATTAAGATCAAACGCACCAGAGTGGGTTTCCACTTCCACCAGCGCCAGTAGTCGTGGTTACACTGCTTTGGGTGCTGGTAAGCCATGCTCTTTATACTGGGTAGTTATAAAAACAGAACATCATCATCATGCCTCAGCTGAGAAGGCAGAAATATCTGGGCCAGGAGGGAGGGGGGGGAAAAAACCCTGCAAATGTTTATGCTGCAGCTCAACAAAGCCTTTTTGGGGGAAAGAAAGTTTAGAATGATGCAAAACAGTTGATAGAGGAAAGAAAATAGTTGCTCATCCTTTCATTTTTCTGTCTGTGACTCAAGACCAGTGTGAGTCCCACTTCTGCAAAGGAGGGCTGCTTCTTGTCAGACAACCGCCCCCTGCTGGTAAAAATCCGAACCAAAGGCATTATAGTGCTACCAGTTTTTTATAGACCCCAGATGATTTTCAGATATTTTCCATGTTGTAATACTCTAAGGCTACGAAAATGGAGCAATAAGAGAGTGCATGCAGAATACAAAATTTGTCTAGGAAAGCGTAGTGTTGAGTGGTGGAAACAAGAAACCCAGACACATGTTTTAGTCCTCTTGGAGGATCCTCTTTAAGGTTTTGAGGGATGTGGTGCCAGTTCATCCTGAAACTTTTAGGTGTAAATCACGCTGAGGTGCAACCTTTCACTTCCCAGGTTTTTAAAAGGCTCGTTTCTGAAACAGGGCGCAGGACTCAATGCTGTTTATGGCCACAACTCACAGCCGAGACTAATCACCGATGACTCGATTAGTCCAGAACACACAAACACAGGCAGAGGGTACAAGATTAACACAGCGACACGTTTTATACCCCCTGCTGCGCACTGCTAGCGGCATTTATTAAAGGTGGCACACAGAGCGGTGCACAACGGCTGAGTGCTGTCTCACAACCATTTAGACCCACTGAGAGAGAAATGTATAAATAGATCCAAGGGAAACTTCTTTAACGTTACACACTCTTGGTTCAGTACAGTGCTGTTGTGGTTAATTCTGTCTGCGGGGTCTATCATTCGTAGTAACCGAATAAGAAGAGCAGCAGTGTGTGACCGAGCCTCCTCTTTCCAACTTGTGATCTAGCAGAAGAAAAACGTTATTTATCGCTATAATAGACAAACACATAATCATAAGACAGACTCACCTTCTTCCGGGGCTGCCATTTCATCATATTTGTAAACCAAAATTGAACAGCATTAAGATATTATATGAGAATGGAATGCAGATTCAAAGAAATCCAGAGCGCAAGTCATGCTGCCTCTCGACTTCCCTCAATTTTGCAGCAGATTTTCTCCAAGAAGCGATGCATGATGATGTGCGACTCGCAGCTTTGCGGCAAATTTGGGTGAGACAGCACAGTCAACACAGATCATACACCGGTTAAATCCACAGTCGAGCCCGGAGAATAAATCAGAGACACATGGTGTCGACTGACAACGTTTAGGGGAAAGGTTCCTGTGCGTAAATCCAAAGTATGAGTCCGTTATGAACCAACTCCCTCCTCACTCGGCACGCAGTGATCGGCGGCCCCAGGACCAATCCGGACTGTGTATGAGGAAAAAATTTATTCTTAAACTTTTTCCACACGAAGTCGTCCCTGTGAGTAGGCTACAGCAGAGGTCCCGCGCTCCTCGATCCTGAGCAAACGATCGGACGACGGAATGTGTGCCGAAATGCAGAAAGATTCATCACAGTGGTCAAATCCCGTTTTCCAGCGACCGAGACACACTTTTGGAAGTATTCATGGAGAAACAGTCCAACACAGCCCGGCGGAGACAGCGCGACAAGCAGGGAGATCACTTTCAGGGGAGGAGGGGGTACGAGCACCGAAAAAAAAATCCCTGGAATTTCTGTGAGGAGCTGGAAGGATATCCTGATTCCTGCAACAGCAACTAACTGGACTACGGCTCTCGGATGACTTCCTCGCCTGCCTGCGCTCCTGCAGCCTCGCAGTTAGCAGACTTGGAGCAGTGGAGCCGCGCAGGCAGAAGGTAGCAGGGTCATAGCGCCGCCGGCCACTGTGCCAAAAAATGTGCGCTTTAGATTTACGCACGAAGCTGAAGCCGACGCTGCCGTGCAGACGAGAAGCAGGCGGCGGTTTGGCGTGTTGCTCAAGGGCACTTTTCCAGGTGACAGCCGCGCGCCACCAAGCCGTGTCCGTGCAGCACGCGCTATAAACAGCGCAGAATACTGACCGATGATGTGGTGATTCGCGTCCTCGCGTCAAAATTTAGTCAGAAAGGGAAAGTTGTCTGTAAGCTTTACGTATAACTGGATTTACAACAGAATCAATGAACATAATGCAACATGTAAATGTAATATAATCGCCCAAAAGCTTAAAACCATAACTAAATGCTCATCTTTGCTTTAAGTTATCTTCTGTGGCATCATAAAGTTACATTTTTCTGACATCCCTTTAAGGATTTAATGTTTTCTTAAAACTGTTTTTTTTTTTCTTTTTTTTGTTTTGTTTTCCTTCTGAAGCCTCCAACAGGACCTCTGAAGGTCTTTACTGCAGTCTGTTACAACTGGTCTGACACATGCAGAAAGGTGCAGCAGGTGCTCGGCAGGTTTGTGTGTATCCCTGCAACGCTACACAAACTCATCACAGTTTAAACTGGCGTTAATGAGCTGTGGAGATTCAAATGACATCACACAGCACTGCTGCGGTGGCTTTCTGCCTTCAGTACAGATACTTCTGTCCTTATTTTTGTGAGAACAGCAAATTGAATTCTTGCATAAAGGCACGTTTCAGAGAGGGTGTTGAGCCTTGGGCGATGGAGACAACTAAAGCCCCGTTTGTGTACACTTTCCCCCTTTCCTCCTTCTGAGAGCAGCTGTCACATATAGTATACCAAGCAATATTTTACTGCACGCTGCCATCAGATGCATAACATTGTTTGGCCGGTGTGAGAAAATATCTGCAGCCTTCCCAAGTATAAAAACTGACTTTTTATCATTAATTGTGGAAGTGGGTTGGAAATAAAATTCAAAACAGAGGACATGGTTATTCTGGTAAGAAACCTCTCACCACAATCGCTGCCACAGTCACAGAATGAAAACAGTTTTAAAACAGAACAGATATCAACAGTCAAAACAGATCTACTGGTGCTGAACCCAGATGCTGCAGCACAAAACCAGAATATTCATCAGTGGATACGTGACAGCGTTCGTACAGTAAGACGGAAGTCTTCTCAGGATTATAGAAAGGTGAGTTTTTAAAAAGCAGGTTGATACTGAAGGTGAAATCAGTTGAATCAATAGGCTTGTGATTTAAATTGGTTTAGGTAATGGACTCTATAGAGCTGCGAGCTGGTCAATAAGCTGGTGTCTGTTAGGGTCAGCGGGGTCCGCAGAGCACCTAAGGGTCACTCAGATAACAAAAGACAAGGAGGAGGAGGGGGACAAGCTGGCATATGGCCTTATGGACAAACTCCTGCTGTGCACAGGAGCCCATGAGACACTTGGTAATCCACATGGATGAACATGAACAAAATGCACTCTCCACAGTCACAGCTGGCACCCAAACAGAACGACACAAGCCCTGTGATCAAAGCAGTCAAAGAGGAGCGGAGGGGCTTGTAAGCTACACTATCTATATTTCAGTTCACTTGATAATAGATTAGTTTTACTTCTATGGCCAGCAGCTCCATCCAGTACAGAAAGGCAGCATCTGAACACCATCTACATCTATGTTCTCTTTCAACCACAAGCTCGCACTCAGACGCTGTCCCACCATCTAAAACAGGTTTACACAAGAGACGGCTTCATAAAAGGTATGTTTGATGATCAATCAAAGGCCACTTCAGCGTGCTGTTCAGCAACAGTGTGTTCGGAGCGAAGCCTGTCATCTGGCATCTCCATACAGAAGCAGGCTCCCTGTGCGTGCCTCTGCTTTCCCAATCAGAGCCGCACAGGAAATCAGACTCCAGCCTTCAGAGGGAAACGAAAACCCCCTCTTTCATTTTCCACAACTTGGAGCCGTTTTAAAAGTTTGTGCTTCCTTTTCTTGTTCTTGCCAATCATGCCCTCAAAAATGCCTCCGCTGTATGTCGTGATCGAGGGGCTGCTTTCATAGAGATGAGTGAGACTGGTCTATAGATGCAAGTTAAAACAAATGCGAGTCAGACGGCTGCACAGCAATAAAGACTCACTCGTGTAAGACGTTCATCACCGTACTGAAAGGCTGCATCAGAACTGAGAGCTGTGTGTCACAGTCGCTGTCAGAGATTTTCACTTACAACTGACACAAAGAGGAAAACACGGCTTATTTGGTGGTTTGCTAACAACACTCGTGACTGAGCAATGCAAAGGAAAAAAGCTGTTAGAGCTACCACTAACCCATTAAGAATTATTTCTGGTAAAACGTCCTTGAACTGTTTTATTTTTTTTTCCCACAAGGCACTTATTTTCTGCTGGAATGCACAGAGGTTTGTAGCTTGAAGTTGCAGCTCAGTCTGACACATTTTCAGTTTAAAGAGTCTTTAATTTGGCAGCACACAGCGATCCAGTTCCAAAAATTAGACAGTTTTGTGCAACCAGAGAAGTTTCATGTCTAACTGAAATCTACCTACGTGAATCCGTCCTGTCTGATGCGGGCTAAGACAGATTTGTACACAGCTCAACATTCGTCTGCGTGTGTCTGCCGGCGTGCCTGTTTATTAGTCCACATGATGTAAAAAGTGCATCACCCACATGATGGTAACAGAGGCTGTTTGAAAAAAATGAAAGCTGACGGAGAGGTTTTTGAAAACCCCACCGAGGAGCAACACTCCAAGAGCTCTCCCGAATGTCTGAGGGTAATTTATTTTCACAGTCTGGCTCTTGAGTCACGA
This sequence comes from Chelmon rostratus, assembly GCF_017976325.1. Taxonomy (NCBI): domain Eukaryota; kingdom Metazoa; phylum Chordata; class Actinopteri; order Chaetodontiformes; family Chaetodontidae; genus Chelmon; species Chelmon rostratus. Next base: position 25,121,794 of record NC_055662.1, on the reverse strand, counting down.
CACTGGAGTGTCGCTGTGCGCTATCTGTCCGCCGTTTGAATAAACAGCGGCCTTTTAATTACAAGGGCTGGAGTTTCAAGGCAATAAATTCCACAGTGAGAACACAGAAACGTGTACCCCAATGTCACATGCAGACATACGTGCACGGCGATGTGCAAGCACCTGTGACAATATGCACATACAATACAAAAGAACAGATAATATTTTTATTTTAATAACATTATTGTATTTTTATCCATAAAGGCAAAGGCCTTGAGAACTAATTTATCATATTTCCAGCACAGAAATTTATAACATAAGAAAACAATTTAGTGTTTGACAGATTGCTTCCCCAGTAAGCCATGGCAGATGGATGAATCTGTTCTGAAATGCTTAACAACATTATAATAATAAAAGTGTTAAACAGCAATGACACCCACCCACTCTGTTGTGCCGTACATCACTGAAAACAAATAACCCTCATCAGCATTCATTCATTCACCTCTTTCACAGAGCTCCCTTCTTGGATGATGTTGTGTCAGAATTTAGCCTGCTGTGGGCCATGTGAGATGGTTGTGCACCAGTGTGTGTGTGTGTGTGTGTGTGTGTGCATGAAGAACATGCATGCGTGTGTCTTACTTGGAGCTTGGTGTTGATTAAGTGTCTGGAGCCTGAGGGGGGATAATGAGAGCCTCTAATTAATGAGCCTGTGCATATCTCAGAGTCACAGGGTCCTATCTGCAGAGAACAACTCCACACACACCCATGGTAGCAACACACACACACACCTCAGTGTACCGTGGGGATCTTTCCCCACACTGCACAGCATTTTCTCCAGGGAAGCCCAGCTGGGAGTGTGTCACTCTGGCTGCTGTCCCTGATAAGTGTCCTCTAATAGGGATGGATGGGGGTTAGGATGCCCCGCTATGAGAAGGTCACTGCACTGACCACCCAACGTGCCCCAAGCAAAGGCTGATGTTACGGCCTCTGAAAACCATTCCAAATCTTATTTGTTTGCTGGGTTCTGTCCACGGGGAGCAGAGAGCAGACTCATGGCAGAGCAGAGTGAAGGCAAAACACTCTCTCACTCACACCAGGATGAATCAGTCGGGTCGGCGCTCCGCTGGACGCAACCACGACTCACTCTGCAGTTTAATAAACAGTTGAAAGAGTGTGATGATTTGGTCTTGAATGACAAAAGCTGTTTCTAGCGAGTAAAAACAACAGATTTTTTCTGCCTTCGATGCTCTCGATTTAGCGCACGCTGGTCAGCAGGTAGCACGCTCGGTGATGAGCGCAGCCAGCAGATCATCTCATTTCGATGGCACATCATACTCAACAACACACATGAAGCCGGGCTGCAGCGGGGGGCACAGGCGCTAAACATTCACTCAGCAACATAGAGACCAGGGTTCACTCCTGCCGGTGGCGAGCAAATAGAGTTTTTTTTTGTTAGTGGGAAGTTGCTGCACCAGCAAATTCCTCTAATTGGAAAAGCATAGTTGCCCATTAAAATAAGAGTCTGAATGTGTCTTAAAGAAGGCGTAGGTAGCAGTGACTGCAGTACAGGAGAGCTGCTCGGACTACACCGCCAAGAAAAAAGGGGAAAGAAGATTATGTTGTAAACTGCAGAACGCTACGCTTACTAGCAATAAGAATTTCTTGCAAAACATTTTTTTTCACCATATCTACAGATCTCATTCAGTTCTTCCAGGTTTTGCTGAGTTTGGCAGGACTGATGGAGCACCATAGATACGATGTAGATGGTATAATAACTGCATTTAAAAACACAGGAAGAAATGGATGGAGTTCGGCTCGTACAACCTCAACCGAGCACACACACACACACACCACAAGACAAACCTGCCTGGTCTCGTGTGAATTGGAACTAATTTGTGATTCGTGGGGCTGAAGGTACAACGATTGCTTACATCTGCAGAAAAAAACATTCACGCATACAGTTCACGAGCATTTCCACTGAGGCCCCTGGAGCGTAACTGTATTCACTGTGTCCTGATGTACCCAAAAGCTCGTCTTTAGTTCCACAGAGAAAACATAAACACTCTTATCTGCATGCTGTAAAGCGCGTGATAATGAAAGTGCAATTGAAAGCTCTCTCTCTTTTGAGACGTTACAGTGTTTAATCAATGATTCTTCACACAGCGCAATAAAGACATATGATTATGATCTTTTTATTCTCTAAGTCCCATCCCCTAATTTTCCCTTCTTTCTTTTTCTTCCCTAATGAAGAAGGGCTTGTTTATCCCCTGGAGTCGCTCAACAGTAGATTTGTGCGAAGACGTTATGCAAAGAGAAGGACCTTTGCTTTAGAGATGTGTTTAATAATTCAGCGGTCTTGGACATGGATGAAACAGGCTCCAGCATATTGTTTAAATCAGGCCGGCAGTTAAATAGGCGCTGGGGTTTGACGTCTGCGGCGGGATCAATAATCACAGCGTTGCCACATACTCCGACGCATGAGACAGAGATCCTGTGTGGTCCTCCTCGGTCTACATACTAAACATAGAGACGGAGCAGGACAATGAATCCAAATGTGTTTGTGTCTATCTGCTTCCACGAATACAAATACACACACGCACATAAAAACACACAAAACCATGCTGCGGTCAGACCCACCCATCTCCAGTCCCTCATTTAGAAAACCCCAAAACCAAACTCATGCCTCTCTTTTTCAATTACCTTTCTTCCCACCATCGTCACCACACCGAAGCTATCTAAATTCTCCCACAGTCCCTTTTTTTCCTTTCTCTCTCATATCAAATGTATCCATGTGTCACCCTCACAAACACACACCCACACACATGCACATGCACACTCGGTCACACACCACAATCTGGTAATCATAATAAGCACATTAAAGCATTAAAGCCACAATTTATGACTGATGATCTCTTGAACAGACTACAATTAACAACAAATAACTGCGCAAATATTTAACTACTTCTCAGATCGTCTGTAGCTTCTCGTTTGGTTACCGCGGTTGTTAAAATGCGGATTTATAAAAGCGAAGTGTGGCTGAGGCAAAGACCAGATCCTGTGGCTTTTTCTTCAACAGAACACTTTTTTTTCTTCAATGATCAGGCTTTAATACATTAATACTCCAGGCTTATAATGCCAATGACAGCTCTTCCTTCCTTTACTAATCCAACCCTGGGAGAGTGCATCAATTGTGAATTAACCCTTCTGAAGTGGAGGCACAAAAGGATTCAGTAATGACTCTATCCCTCTGCACAGTAAGAAAGGAGAAGTAAATGAACACAAAAGTTGCTGTACTGAGTACAGTAAATACTGCAGCTCCATCGGGTACCTGTAGTTTCTGGTCACTGCTGTGAGGGGATTAGGCCAGTCCACTCCTTAAATCAGTCTGACTTCAGATCAAAGGGGTTAAAGCAGGATTAGGATTAATCTGCCTTGGTAGAACAGGTGTTAATCCCTTAAATTAGCCATGTAGCACAGGCAGGCCTCTCTTTCATCTCAACACCTGACTTACGGGTTGGAATACAGAGGGCTCAGTTACAGGAAAGCAGCGCCACCGTTGCCCCGCCAGAATTAGCCGTCCTCCCTCACCCTGACCGCTCTGATAACAGGCCCTGCTCTCATGCATCAGCAAGACGGCTTCATTTGCATGCAGCCGGTGTTTTGAGAGCGGCTGAGTCAAACAGCTGTGCTCTCTGCTTGCTTTGAAACGAGGGTTACGTAAAGCATACTTTATGATTTGCGATACTAACGGGTGGCTCGCAGGATATCCTCGGGCAAGGTGCATGGAATACTCCTGCAGAAATACAACAGGCCCGTGCTTCTGATCGGCGTCGCATAGAGGCTCAGGAGCCGGTGTAGCAGAAGCAGGGAGTCGTAGGGGGTTTGACTCCAGTCCAAAAACAGCAACACTCCAGTCCTTTCCTATCAAACCCTTCAACACATGCCTCTCACCCCCACCAGCTTCCTCCCCTGCTGTCAAGCCTCCTTGTCATCGGTTTGACTTTTCTACTCCAATCATCTTCATCCCGCTCCTCCTGTCAGCTAAGAGTCTGCGCTGGGACAAAAACTACACCTGTGACTCCAGATCTGTGCTGACGCCATAGCACAAACTCAGGACCACCATTTCACCTGTCTGCGCGCTAAAGGCGGCTAATTAGCATTTGTTGGAGGGAGTTGCAGCGGTGGTGGAGCTGCTTCCCACAGAGCTGCTGTCTGCCGCCACAGTCACCAGTACGGCCAGCGGGTTTGCCACGGTCCGAGCCTCCAGTCCCAGGCTAGACCCTGCCATCTGGCTGGCCTGGTAACAGCCGGCCCCTCTCCCCTGCTGGCCCCGCTGAAGACAGGAAGACAACCCAAGGAAGGTCACTAGGATGGACAGGAAGAGAGAGACAGTGGTGGACGTACTGGGGAGGGAAGAGGAGTGACAGATAAACTAATAGATGAGAGAGAAAGGAAGAGAGAGACCATAAGAGACAGAGAGGACGCTGCTTCCTTTAAGCTGCCACCCTCAGCGTGACTCAATGACTGATGAATCCTTCTGTCTCTGCGGTGTGTGTGTGTGTGTGTGTGTGTGTGTGTGTGTGTGTGTGTGTGTGCGCGCGCACGCATGAATACAATCCCGCTTTTCTCAAACGCATCATGACAGCTCACAGCCGGAACGAAAGCTTCATTTACCCACAATTCAGCAGTAATTCGCAGATCCCCAGCAGGACTTCCAGTATAGATGACCATTTGGAAGGTCATTAGAAATGTGGTTAAAAAAGCACACAGCAGAGGTTTCCTTTCCAGGCTGCAGAGCGAACAGCAAAGTCATTATATTTACATTACTGTGACACCGGGAGGAATATGAACGTGCCAGATCTACGACAGGTGAGGAAATGTGGATCACGCCACCCGGAGTTTGTTCCATCCCAGCATGATGTGACTCTCTTTGTTTTGAATCCCACTTCTTTTCATGTGATGACGCTGAATGAGAAGCCAAGATGTGTTAAACACTGTGCGAAAGCTGTATTTTCTGGCCTTTTAGTTGAATTAGTCTGAACATCCAGCATTTCGCCTGGCAGATGGAAGATCTCATAATAAATGGCAATAATATTAAAAGTGTGGAGTGTCTGTAGCCCAGTTCTTCTCATATTAATGCACAAAATTTTTAATTGTTACAGTTTGATCAGGGCGAAAAGATTTAATATTCCTACAAATACTTCTGAGAAGTCTCTGAGGTGGTGAATCAAATGTAGCCTTGATCCAAGCTTCAAATATTTATTCAAAAACACTATTTAAATAAGACGTTTTTCTCAAATTAACTGTATGATTCCTGAAAACTGTAAAGGAAAATCTAAGTATTAAGTCACAAAAGGTCTGAATTCACTTCTTGAAAGTGCCTCATAACATCTACTTTACTGATAAGTCTTTGGGAGGAGTGTTAACAGTGAATTTCCACAATATTCTGTGGCCAGACTGACCTTGCAGGTAGTCTCAGGGTTTTTATTACTATTATAAATTTGTTTTTTTAGCCAGTGATTAAATTAACAGAGACAGAAACTTCCAAATCCTAAGGGAATATGTTTAGGATGAAAGAAACCCAACTTATTCATAAAAAGCTATTAATGTAAAAAGTTATTAGTAGCTAATAATGAATCATTCCAGTGTCTTCTTCATTGCCATGTTGACCTTCACGGGCCTGACAGCTGAGGAAGAATACTTACCTGATACACTTACCTGATATTGTCTGAGTGAATGCAAATTTAAGCCCCAGTGCAGCTCTGAGGAGCAAACATCAGCAGTTTTCAGAGTAGGTTCGTCTCTCTCTGACCCTCATTCTTTCTCCACTCCCAGTCTCTCCATCTCTGTCTCAGTCTCCTTCCTCCTCCCCGGGCCGGCCAGGACTCCTCTGTCCTTCATCCTCATTCTATTTCATGCCTCGTCCTTCCCTCGCTCCATCCTCATCCATCACCACCCTCACCCTGCCCCGCACACCCCCGCCCCCCCCTCCAGTATCCAGCCTGGCTCAATACAGATACAGCCTTCACTGGGCCTCAGCGCTGACACACTCCTCTGTGACTCATCACTTCATTGGACTCCATTTGGCATTCATCACTTCGCAGCATCTCTATCACCCTCCGACTGAGACACATCAGAAAAACAGTGGATCTAATCACCTATATTTTATTTCCTAACTATGTCATGCCCCTGTTTCAGAGCACTTAATAAAAATTTGTGGCGACTCATAAGTAAAAGCTACGCGATATTAAGATGCATGCAGCGGTGCTGACTATGACAACGGCTTATTTGCTGGATTTATTGTTAGCTTTGAATTGAATTACTTCACAGGACGTGGAGTTGAATCAAGATTAAGTGACAGAGTTGAACAGTGACCATAAACATCTTAGCAGGTGTTCAGAATTAAATCAGCTCAGAGGCTGCGTCGAGGGTTCGGGATGCGTGAAACAGGCCGTAAGACGAGTGTCCGGACACCTGATCTGAGCGGACACATGGTCTCCTCATGAAACCGCCGCCCTGGTCTCTTTTTAAGAAATTTTTTAAAAGGCTTTTGCATTTATTCTTCAGTGGTCTCAATGCAGTAAACCACACAAACATGACTCATGCAATTTCAGTCTCTTCTCAGAGGTATGAGAAGGTTTCAGTAGACGATGCAGCAGTTTGTTTGAAGCGTACTGAGGCTCTTTAGTGTCGGCCTCTAGCAACAGCTCAGGTTTCAGTAATACATCAATGGGTTTAAAGACTCATCAGACCCCCAAAATACCGCATAGTGTTTTAAAATACAACAAGGAAGGAATGCACAACTTAAGTTATCACGGCAGTAATCATTTCATGCTCCATTTTGATGATCGCAAAGCGTGTAATTACGCCATTTATGCTATAAAGGGATACAAGAACATGCACACATTTGATTGGACAGTTCAGTACATTGCAGGAAAAACATTGCGTTGCACTGAGGCAAGAGTTGAGCCAGCTTCGACTGCTTGTTTGTGAAAGCCCTTTTAGTTGGGATACACAGCAGAATCACTGAAATGAATAAAGACACAGTTTCTATTGTCAACACGTTCCTACTCTGCAAACAGATTACTGCACTTTAAGAACATAGATCAGTCCTTTAAACTTGAATCATCACATTTATTTTGGGGCAGATCTTGAGTTCACAGGTGCCAGGAAACACGAGGACTAGGAGACCAGGTTTCAGGGCAACCAAAAGCCCAGTGGAGCCCATCCACTGCCCTACCCTGTAAACAGGCCTCGCCTCAGGACTGTTTGATGTGGTTGGAGAAAAGGGCCAAGGGATGATGTAATGCTGGTGAAAGCTGAGTTTGAGAGTTGCGGAGTTTCCACGTTGTGTCCCAACTGCAGCTTCCCACACCCCAGCACCTCTCAAAGGGGCCGGGCATCCCTCAAAACTCCCCCTGAGGAGCACAACAGATGTGTGGATGCTCTGAGTGCATCAATCATCCATTGTCTTTCATCACACTCCCTGCACACAGTGTGTGGTCCGCGCGGCGATAAGCAAAATGACGTAACGCACAAGAGCAAACAACTATAATCCCATACTGTGTAAACTACATGTGTACTATATATAGCTGGAACACAGCCACAAAAACATAGGAAACTATCAAGAATGCTCTCAGAGGACCATCTGTGAACGTTTCATGTTTGATGATAGAAGACATGAATAATGAATTAAACTGAAAAATCCTTAAGATCAGAAAAGCAACCTCTAGCTACCAGTGTAGGTCTGAAAATGTACGGGAAGCTTGAGCATCTCTGATCATTCAGACTTTCTGGGTAAAACCAGCAGCTTCACAGCCCACACTGGCTGAAATAAAAAAAAAAGCACACCTAAGTAGACTGCATTAAGAGTGAATTATCTGCTCATTAATATCAACAGAAAATTTATTAACACTTAGGACTGAAATCAGAGGTACGATAACCGGCGTCACGGCTTCAATCGAGAGGTGCGATGTTCATTTTCACCTTCCACTTAGGAAGAGTGCTCCACAACAGGCTGAGCACAAGTGGTGCTTGAGGCGCGATTACTACAGTAAATGGCACCTGAACAAGAAGTGGATTTAGGGATAAAAAAAAAGTGGATTTTCTCATCAGCTGCATTCACTATTCAGGCGTTTCTGTTCAGCTGGCTTTATCAGAAAGCCTCTGAACCGGAGAGGAATGTGAGTTGCACGGAGGCCGACGGGGGGGCAAGCTGCTGCTTTTCACACCAACACTCAAAGTGACTGTCAGACGGTGATATCAGAGAATGCAAACTTGCATTACACTTCTCAAATCTGACAAGTGGATCCGGGCTGTAAAAGCTTTCTGTGTGAAATGTTTAGTCTTCATCCGTCTGGACCGATTATTACCGAGCCGTAAAGGGCTGCTTCTGAGCATGAAAGTTGTGACTGCTTGGGCGACTCTTTGGGAACAGCCTGGTCGCCCTGGACACGGCTGTACTGATGTGGAGGGCTGAAGGTGAGAAGAAATCTGTGAGACTATTCTCAGCTCTTTAAATGAGAAACTACCTTCTGGACCTCGGGGTGAATAGCTAATGTATTCCCAAAGCCCCGACTTCTGGACATTGAGGCGAACACTCTGTCAGGCTACATTTGTGCCTGTGTGGATGTGGAAGTGAACACACAGCTGAATGTCCATTCCCACTTATGTATGTGTGACAAAAAGCGTAAAGGAGGAGAGCAGTAATGTCACCTGAAGTTTGGTTGCAGTGCACCAGAGGCAGAGTTGCATCGGGGGCTTCTTGCTATGCAGATCCACACAGTTCTCCAAAGAGGATAACTGGCTTTGCAGCACTATCAGCCCATCCAGATGGTATACAGGGCAGCTTTGACAGTCCAGAACAAGCTCTCCAGCTGCTCTGCCACCCCCAAATCTCCCTGACCTAAATCTGCTTCTCCCAAGCAGAGAAGAGAGCTGAAGAGTGGACACCTTCAAATTTCACATTTTACACAGTGTAATTAATTCTCTCTCTGGCCGAGCTTGAATCCAGGACTGCATGAAACAACCAGACGTGATCCTGATGTTGCAGTGCTGTGCTACATCGTGCCACATTAGATGCATTAGACTCTACTATAAATAACTACCCTAAATTTCACTGATAATACGAGTGAAGGCTCCTTCCTCCTTGCAGTGTGAACTCCTCAGTGTTGGCCAATGTGCGGTTCTGCTGCAGCAGTCTGAAGTTCTTCACTATCATCCAGTTCATAAAAGCTCAGCTTCGGGGCTCTGGAGCTCTTCTTCATCGCCTTCTTCACGCACAGCGCCGAAGCTGCCCTTCACAAGAGGGGCAGAGGCAAAATATATATGATAATAAAGTGAGAGCATGAATTAGTCATTCGTGGATGCAAATTATTAAACTGAGAGCATGAATGATCAGATCATGCACACACTGTATTTCTTTTCTCCGTCACATCTCTCAGGCTACTTAATAAGCAACTCCATGTGGTTAAATGTCTTTGTCCGCAGTCTAATCATCACAAACTGCCTTATCTCCCAAAAGGTAAGTTGTTGGCTTGATTTTGTAAAGACAGGAAGGATACCAAGGACACCATATAAAACAAGTCACCTGTTAAGTTCAAGGTCTATTGCAGGTGAGATGCTCGGCGAGATTCAATTCTTTAAACAGAGCTGCCTCCCGCTGTCACGCCGCTGAATTTGGGCTCAGGGGGCCGCATTTTAATTTGAGTTGTGATGAATGTAGATACAAATTAGAATGTGCCAAGGTTTCAAAATACTACAAATGACCCAGTCAGGGAGAACGCAGAGCGAATGTGTCAAGATATATTAGAAGCCTCCATCTTACCAGCGCTGCCATCTGACAAACACATGCCTGGCATGGAGCCCAGAGGAGAAGCAAAGACAACAGATGCCATCCGAAGCACACCATCCCTCCTCTGTGAGCCCGGCTACGCTAAATGAAAAAAAAAAAAAAAAAGTGCACAGAGAACAAACCTGAGCCTCGCTTCACCTAGATAGCCACGGTTTAACCAAAGCGCTACACACACACACACACACACACACACACACACACACACACACACACAGCGCTTCAGTGCGTGGGCTTCATCTCACATGCTGGAAGGTATTTGGTATTTTCTGTCACCTGCCTCCTCGCCCACAGAGCCAAAAGAAGGTTTCTGAGAGCATTATTAACAGGGACTACAAGGGAACTTCAAAGCTGCATTTCAGCACAGTTTGGTGGGTGGAGATTGTGTAAATTAAACCTTATGTTGCTGTTAGGATACTACACAAAAGTCAAAAGGTAAAAACATACTCGCGGTGGATACTTCTCATAGCATCATTTACAAGTATTTCCAATATTTGACTAACTGAGCCGACAAAAGGCCAATCAAAGAGAGATGCATGAGATCGGAAAAAAGTCCACGGAGAGAGATTCGATATGCTGCCTTGATTGTTATTCTGCACACTTAATTAAATAGTTCTTCATATGTGGTCTCATTTCTCCCTTCAGAATTTTCTGGTCTTGTCACAAAAACAGTATAATGGAACGCCAGCTTTCAGCACCTCCACCAGAAAATAGGCAGTTTTCATGTATAAAACACAAACGTCATCTTGGCTGCTGAAAATCATTTTAACACTCACCCCCCACTGAAATGTGGAGTACTTTCAAATTGGAAATCGTGAGAAACAGAACAGCTTCATTCAGCCGCCGCAATCCCGTGCAAATTAAGAGAAGTGGTGATGTGCAATTACCACCCCAATAGCCAGTTCAATAGCCACAATCGCACAATCCAGGCTGTCACTTCTCAACAGAAGCTGCCTGCGGAGGTCCACATCTGCAAAGACAGGACACACGAAGCAAGGACGGTCATTTTTAAAAGGCCCGGGGGCTGACATGAGGCTGTTATGCACAGTGGGGGATAAAAACCACCGTTGGAGAAACTCTATTGATGTGTTTGACAGTGGCATCTGGGCTAATATTGATCAGCTATTGACTGCAGCCCCCTTCCCACTGTTTTTTTCCACAGCCCTTCAAAGCACTGGGTATAATTGCACACACACAGAGGAGGACAATGCAAAGCACAGTGACAACTCAAAAGGACGAGTCCCCAGCAAACACGCAAATACAAACAGGCGTTATCAAGCCGCAGCAGCGTATATGAGGGTGTGTAACGAGGAAAATGAAAGCAGCGTGTCTACAGCAGTGACAGCAGCAGCGCTGCTCTTTCCACTGCGTTACCATCATCAATGGTTCACATCAACTAGCCCATCTACAAAACCTTCTCAAGGCAGATGGAGATACAGTAGGCACACTGTATTGCAAATAAAGCGCTTTCTCAGTGGATGGTTGAAAGCACACACACAGTGCCTCCTGCTGGGTAGCAGCTGAAACCCCTCCCCGGTGTGCCAGCCTCACAGAACACAGAGAAAGGCAGAACTACCCAGGGACAAGCACGCCTTTCACATTACCATTCATGTATGTATTCTGCAAGTTAATACTGTGCACCGAGAAGGAAATATAATGTAGCTACAGCAGCCACTGCCCCACATATCTCTCGCTCTGTCTCACTCAGTCTCGTCCCCGTCCTCTCCACCAGGACGCTCGCATACACGTACATCGGGGCTTTTACACTTTGCTGTCGGTGCACTCGCTGCTCACCTCTCAGGCACAAGCTCTTTCGAGAGGAGACCGAAGCTCACCAAATGGCGCGTGAAATAAAATAGTGACACACGCCCCAATGAAACCTAATAAGACATCACATTACAGAGATGAGAAACTGTATCATTACCATGGCAACTGTGAGGCGCACAGCCAGAGGGCTGGCTGGGTGACAAGAAAAGAAAGGGTGGAGGAGAAAAGGATGGAGAAAGGAGAACAGGAAACAGGAGAATTGTAAAGAAATATGTATGAATGAAGAGAGGGACAGAATTGGGAGGGAGGATATTGACAGATATTGACCCTCCCTTAGTGATAGGTGAAAGCAGCCAGTCTCTTCTGTCCATGCTGTCACATGATAACGCTCCAGCTCACTATTTCTCCTTGACACTGTCAATGCTAACTACTAATTAGCACACAGCATAATTCCACTACAAACCACTGCCATTCTCCAGCAGGCTCCTGATGAGTGGCAGGATTAATTGGTGTGCTAAGCTCAGATGACCCCCTCACGGAGCTCCCCCTGGACCAAAAGCTCGGACTTTATATGTGAGCAAACGTCAGAGAGAAAAGTGACGGATCCTTTACATCTTATCTGTGTTTCAGTAATTGGACCGTGTTCATGAGGCACTGAAACACTAAAACCCCCATCTGTGCTCCAACATTTGCTTCATTCATTAACCCTTTCAAATGTCTCAAGAGCTGCCTTTAAAACAGGGAGCTGAGCACGATTCTGGTGTGCTAAAACTGCAGTAATGTGGTAGAATTTTGTGCACGCTGCCCGTGAAGAAACGCCGACTGAGCTGTATGAAATCCCAGCCTTTCAGTGGCAGCTGCGAGCAGTCCGGGGGAGCGAGGGGGCTGCAGTGTGGACGGCGTAATTTTGAGCATCTGGAGCAGCAGGCAGTGCTACGCCGCCTACGACCCACCAGATCAGAGTGGCACTGCCAACACAGAAAACCACCACCCTGTTTATTTCTAAACCGGCTGGTAAAGGAACAGGAGGCTGGACATCGCGGCCAAGTCATTCACGAGCTGAACAATAAGTGGAAAAGGGGAGGAAGGTGAGACTCGGTGTGAAACGAACAAGCGAAAGAGAGTGAGAAAGGCCGAGCGTGGAGCCGGTGGCGAACACACCGAGGTCCTTCCATCCAGTTACAGGAAGCCAAAAACAATGAGCAAGTTTGTGCTTGAGGAGGAAATGAAGGAGTGTGTGTGGAGTCCTGTATCCTGAAACTGGGCAGACTAGAAGAGAAGTGGAAGTCTGAATAATTTATCACTGTCATACAGTCTAATGTGACTAATCAAAATGCTGTAGCACCAGACAGTCTGTGGGGCAAAGAGGCCAATACATTACATCACTGACCAATAAAAAATCCAAAGCACAGCTACTATGTAATTCAGCGATATTTTGAATAATTAAGTCGATTTTCTGGCGCTACATCGCTTCAGAGCGGCAGCACAACGGGGCAGCAGCACGTGACGCTTTCGCCTCCATGACAGAGATGCAAAGCGTCAGCATTTAAAGCCGTTAACATGACAGACGGGTGGATGTGGAGGGGCTGGCAGGCGTGCGAGAGAGTCTGTCTCCATGTGCGATGCATTACCCCACGTCAACAGACTCCCAGGCTAAAACAAATATGAGGCACATGCAAATGAGGCAAGACGCTGGAAGGACCTGAGGTAGGCAGCACGCTGTTTGGTGCAAAAGAGTTTAATATATATGCAAAAAAAATGTTTACTGTGCAGATAATGAATTTCAGATGAGGTCACAAAGCGTTACTGCAAAATGCATTATTGGCAGAGTAATGAAATTCAATTAAGAATATGAATGGCACAAATATAGTAAGTGAGAAAATGCGATTCCATTATTTTTATATGAATTATGAGACCTGGTTGACCTCAGTGTGCACGAAAGCTCAGTTAAGACAATTCTTTACCTGGGAAGTCTCATCAATTAAATATTCCTGAGTCAGAATTAATATTTTATTTGTTTTAACAGAAATTCTGTTACAAATGTGTAAATGATGCATGTGCAGAGTCGAAAGAATCGCTCAAAAGCTAAAAACCAAATGACTCCGATGTGATCATCTTGACACTGAGGGTCCACACGATCGACTCTGCACACACACTGCAGAGTGTACATTTATTGCTGAAACAATTCTTATGTTGCATCATCAAGTGAGCAAAACTGTCCGTGGTGATACGAGCCGCAGAGAATTATGCCCTTACTGTACAGCTCTTTCAGTGGCTCTAAATTACAATCCACGTTTGCGTCAGCTTTTTGATCATCCGTCTCAGCGTGTTGCCATCTCCTCGCGCATGATTCTGCTTCCAGCATAAGACGGCAGAAGCTTAGGACACATAACAAGATGCTATTGTGAAAACATCCTGTCGAAAATACTGTACATGAATTGTTAAGCGTCTCTGAAGTGACTGTGACGGGTGTTTAGATGTAGAGTTATTTAATCTCAGCCACTTTAGCATTGAGAATCATCACTGCTGCTGCTAAAAATCAGCAATTTAAGATGAGCAGGATGGCTGCAGGGGTTTGAAATCAGCAGTTTTGCATGTTGCATGTGTAATGTTTCATGACCAGTTTGGGAAAAAATGTTAAATATGTTCACTGCATTGGAATTAAAATTGTGCAACGCTTTCTCACAGCCTTAATAGTTGCGCTTTCTGACACTTGCAAGTCTCTGATTGCTGACTGCTACAATGACAGTGTTTCACCACATTTTGCTTTTAAGGCGGTATAAATTACAAGAGTTATGTAGCTGAAACCCTTTTAAAATAACTCTTTTATGATAAAAAAAAATATTGTGCAACAAATTTCTGCTGCAAAAACATTTATTTATCATGTAAAAGTCTGAGATTTGAATGTTTATGCTTTCAAGCCAAGTCACTTCTGCAAGACTTCAAGTCAGAAGTCAGTCTCATAGCAGTCGAGGCTAAAGTCCTCTTAAAGGTCGGACTTAAAGGTGCCCTGTGGACTTCTCCTGTAAATAAACAAAGTTTCTGTTTACACTCAGCGTTGCTCAACGATACCAAAACACATTGTGTGTGTCCTTGAGGTCTAACGAACATGTTGACTGCATTTCCTTCCTCCTACTGTAAAACATTTACAAAGCCAATTTTTTTTTAAGTTTAAAACCTCGATGTTTACTTGCCAGCAGTCTTCTTCTTCTCCACCTTTGCTGACACATTTGTGCATTTGTTGGTTCGTTACCTCCACCTGTAGATCAGTGGAGTAACTTGAAGTCGCATGTGTGCTCTCGTGCATGCACAAACAAAAGTAGACCCATACATGAAACACTGCTCCATAGCAGAAGCGGTAGCCTAGTGTAAGCATGCGTGTGTGTGTGTGTGTGCGTGCACTGCTACTAACAGGCCTGCCTGCACTAGACTGAAGAGTAGTCTAAAATGAGATGCAATCCACAACGGGGACTTTACATCTGCATCCCTCAGAAAAGCAAGAACCAAGCACGCATACTGCAGATGAGCTCTCCAAGTTCATACACACACGTACACACACACATACGCACACACACAAACAGAGTAGGGAAGCAGCCGTGCAACTGAGAGCTTTAAGTAAGGGAATCAAGATGGGTTTCCTGAAAAAAGGTCCCGCACCCCATCTATAATTCATAGGCTTGGTTATTTACTTTTGCTGGGGTGCTAAAACCAGTTCATCGTTCCTACAGAAATGGCTACGGCTGTGTTTAAAAGAAAGAGAGAAGGAGAGAAAAGAGTGGGCGCTCTGCTAGATGAATAGGAATAAGACGTGTTTTTAATCACTGTAGAGGATCACTGAAGCACTAATTCTTCCAAACCGACTCATGCTGCTCGCCTGCTTCCACCCTGGGGCCAAGCCACGCTATTTTCTGATATATGCACTATGAAATTATGAGGTCCATACGCCATAATACGATGCATGATGCTGTCGCTCAGAAGACGTATTATGTGTCCTGCTCCGCTGTGAAGTGTGGTGGCAGGAGAGAGATGTGACACGGACAGAAGCCACAGCAGTATATTGAAAAGGCAGGTGGGAGAGCGAGCAGCGTGGGGGTGATTCATTCCTCCCGCAGGCTCAGATGGAGTAGGAAAAGCTTTTTTTAAACACTTTACTGGAGCCGAGTGTGGTGTGCCATGTTTAAGGGTCATCGCAGCCAGACCCCTCCTTTGTTCTGGTGTCATCACTCTCCATTTCACACCGCCTGTCACCCTGGCGTGCTGTGACTCAGTGTTTGAACAACACGGAGGCTCGTGATCTGACTGGTTGAACATGATGTTCTCGTGCATGATGGCATATACAGAAAGTCAGAGAGCTTGATGTATTTGGAATGGGCACATGCACCTGCATTTATTTATACTTTATATGCAGGAAGAACTTTATAATTAGGGGGTCGGTGAGCTCTATTTCCATGCTGGCATAAGGCAGGTTGAGTCCGCCAGCTGTGTCGGGAACAAGGCATTTCTTTTATAGGCCTGCACCTTCGGGTGAAGTGGCGCTGCTAGGGATGTATTTATGCGCTACGTTTGGCAAAGACAGTTTGGCATTAAATTCTACACACATTTCCATCCACAAAGACCATCTAGGACACACAGGAGCATCAATCCATCCAACGCCGTGACATCACCCAACTGCATCTTTTGTTTTCCAGCCCTCGTTTATGGTTACAAGCTTCGGGTAGTGACTGTAAGAATGAGATCACACCGAGCAGCAGGATGAGATTTCTGCAGGTTGGCTTGTCTAAATATTCATAACAGAATTGGGAGCTCGAGGTTTTTGGAGGACCATCAAATTGGCCGCTGCTACTTCTCATTGAGAGAAGTCAGCTGAGGTGACGTGGGCACCAAGCAAGGCTGCCTTTTGGCTGCCTCCCTACACGACTGACTAGGAGGAGATCCCAGAGTAGATCCAGGACACATTGATTTTTGGGTTCTCCCCAAGAGGAACTGGAGGAAGTTGCAGGTAGAAAAGAATGCGTGGGCCGCTCTGCTGCCCCTTTGCCACATCGACCATATCCAAGTGATTTGAAAATGGTGGGATGGATCGTATGGCCATTAGTGAAATGTTGATGGTTTTGCAAGTGGGTTGGAATGAGCCATCCAGAGCAGGACAGCAAGGATTGACTGGTAATACTTAAACTCCCTTTAATAGAATGGGCAGTGAATGGGACGTCTGTCACACAGCACAGGTCTAATCTAATCCTCCACTCCCATGACCTGTGCTCCACCAACAACCTGCAGACAGATGCAGCTCTGTCAGCTGCAGACGTCCTCCCGCCTGCCTCACAAATAAATACATAAAAAAAGGAAAATCAATCAGATCTGACTTTGCTTAGAGGAGGTTTGCTCAATGATTACACCCATTAATGGCTACCAAAATCACTTAACAACGCTGTATTAATACACAATCATGAAGCGAACGACTGCGAAGAAACAGCAGACAGGTTGTATTCACAGTAATGCACTGTACGTGCCTATGACCTAATGTGCCTTAACTACCATTCCTCCACTGTGAGGAACTTCATTATGACTGGAAACAATTAGTGGGAGCAACGTATGTAATGGGCTCTCAGCTTCCAACAGCACAGTCAATAGCCTGGAAATGGAAACTCTGCTCTAATCACTAATGAGAAAATTGTGGAGGGGCAAGAGGGAGGGAGCGAGTCACTGGGGAGTGGGGATAAGACGAAAAAGCAGCTCGATACAGTGAGCTGTATGATAAAGGTAGTGTGATGCTGGACTATGAAATAAGAACTAAATCTCACGTTCATCATCACAACACAGATCCAGACCATAATCTGATTCACGGCTTATCAAAAACGTAATCATCTGTCTTATTACTCTTCATCTGGTCATGAGCTGCCCATGAATAACTGATGCATTTACTGCCTGCTTTGTAATTGACCCAAGCCTGAGGAAGGGTGTGACAGAAATCACACTGGCAATCAGCGCGATAATGGATTAAGCCTATATCCATAACAGGGACCAGCTCCTAGCAGGGAAAATGAGCAGGCAAACACACAAGAGGGAGTGCTTCATAAAGCCCACTCGGCACCTGCGGTAGAGGCTACAAAAGCTGCAGCTAATGTGTGCAGTTCACAGAAATTCCTCTGTGTTTCTGTTTTAATGATAGCCTAAACTCTATTTCCCTCTCTCCCATCTCAGCAAAAATCAATGCAAAGGAAACACCCGAGTTTCCACTGAGCAATAGCAATTTCTGTCCAGACGACTACATAGCGAAGAGGTGTTTTATGGTGGTAATGCCACTGCACCACAGGCTATGATTGGATATTTAATTAGCAGGCCTGGGCTCCCTATACCTTTCTCTTCCTCTCTCAACTACAGGGTTTATAAAACCAGAAGCACCAGTAAATTAAACTCCCTGCTTGTGGGACAGAGGCTGAAAAAACAGCTTCTTTGAAATCAATGCAATTATTAAGCATTTTTATGGGCTCGATACATTTATATCGCTGTGAAATGCTATGGAAACAAATGGCGGTGCACGGGTCTGCTTCATTTGCACGGTGCTTGGAGAGATGTGTTATTCGTATTGGTCTGACTCCCCTATACCTTCACATCCTGTTTCCCTAGCAATGCCATTGTGAATTATTGATGTTACCACCATGTCTCCCTCCCTCCCTCCCTCTCTCCCCCAGTGCCTTACACACCAGCCCTCTGCAGGCATCTCCGAGCTTGACTGAGTCTCCGAAGAACAGGCTGCACACAGTCCCAGTGACAATATCCAATAAAGCGTGGCAGGGGGGAGGGGCAAGATGCACCCTGACATTTAAATCAATTGCTTTCTTACAACAACTCTATGATTTTTAATCCATCTTTATTACCATCTTCATTGCAAAGCCTTAAGCAGCATACCGGTTTCTATCACAGCAGACAGGAAAAGCAAGACCTGAACGAATCTCTCGGTATCTGTTCTGGTCTTTCGGCCCAGATGGCAAAAATGGCGTCTTAATATTAGTATAGCTTAATGCGGTAATGCTCCTTGTGTTGAAATTCAAACGGGGAGATCTCGCTCTGGGTGTCAGTTGTTTGTTAATGTTTCATCCCGAGCTCTCTATCTGCAAACAGTGTGTTTAACAGTGTGTGCAAAAGAAAATGCACAGATGTGTTTGAATTCCCAAGGTCTCTGAATGCATGTTTTATCACTCTGCCTCAGAGAGGTTGTGGAGGGGGGGGGGTCCTGCCACCCTGAGTGGAAAACGACAGTAGCTGCTGCTGCTGCTTCTCACAGTGGAGAGAAAAATCTACAACAGCAACATCACAACCGCATGATTTATGCCACATATGTGCTGCAGCTCCAAGTGTTTCAGATGCCTCTTATTAGTTAATGACATCTATCCAAACTGAATCTAATGACTGTGTTTGACGTCAGTAGCTTCGCCGTGGATTACCGACACGTCCGCTAATCCCATCAGATCAAACAACATAAACCAGTTTGATCTTTCACGTTTAGAAAGATCCACACAGAGCAGTGAGACGTAACTGGCTGTGTGTACATGTATGTTCATAACCCAGTCCAGTAACCTCGGTCTGGATTAATGGACGCATCATAAATGTCAATACAGAAGTATTAAACCACTAGAACTCTTGAATACATCTTTAAATCCTGAATTTCGCATAAGAGTGGGTTGTAATTTAATACTTATATTGATATTGATAATAGTGTAACACCAAAATGAACATTTTTTCTAGTCATATAAGCAAATCTGTCTGTGTTTAGGAAAGCGTAGTGTCCTATTCACTGGTCTATGCAGGGCAACTGGGACGCTCAATCATCGGTATCAAAAGCTTGTGCAAACGGCTTAACCTAATTAGCGCTCTTATTGAAATACGGCCGATTGTCAGGTTCCACCATGCATGTAAATGGAACCAGTGAGAGATGAAGAGTCCAAACCGAAACCATTGTCTATCGCTGTTAGCATTTATTATTCATATTTCTCTCTTTATGATGCTGTTAGCCGAGGCGGTGAACAAAACATGGCCGGCGTGCGCCTAGAAATAACTCATGTCTGCACTTTAATATTTGAAGAAGCTGAGACAAATAGTTCCCCAGTGTGAAAACCAATAAACAACATTAAGTAGTCGGCTAAGAAAAAAACTGAAACGTTCTAATGGATGTGTTTTGTTACTGGTAAGCGGCAGCTGATTTATGCTGACAACTCTTGTCCGGGTTATATCGGCATCTATTCCCAGGTGGATCTCTGTCTCTATAACCTCTCAGACAACCATGCACTTAAACCAAATTGCTTAAGTAAATATCCAACAATATATATTGATCACACATAAAAAATGTGGAGCAATTAAGTAACACAAGGTTCCACCAGAAAAAAAGGACTGTAACAGTGTTCAGTGGTTAACAAACAAACGTAAAAAGCAGCATCAAATGTTGCTGAGATCTGGGGTGTAAATTCTTATCTTTATTATGAGCCTTGCTGAGCAGAGTGCAGAACTTAATCCTGTGCTTGAATCCTCGCACACAGCTTGCTAAGTTCTCTCAGGTATCAGAAAATGCCTGGAGCGCATCACCGGCAAGCCGCAGAAGCCAGTTAACATTAAAACAAGTAAAAACACAGAGGGAAAATCAAAAGGCTTTATGTGCCGAAGCCCCTCGGCTGTCGAGGAAGAACCAGCCTCCAGCCAGAAAAGACAAAATTAATAAACGGACTTAAAGTTACAATCAGCGGGAGGGGTTAGCGCTGCTGTGACAGCCCCCCTGAAAGTGAGACAAAGAGGGGGAAGGTGAGATAAAGGAAGAGCAGAAAAGCGCTAAAATGTCTGCAGCACATTAATTGTTCATGAGAAGGTGCATGCAGGCAAACAAAGCTGTGATGAATGGTCTCATTTGCGCGATGAGAAAGGGCCCCGCCCAGCGTGTCTGCTATCCAGCTCCAGTCTCCTCTTTACTCAGGCTTATGCAAATACGGACCTCCATTAGCTGTGTTAACAGGTAACTGCTCGAAAGTGACCCCCATTGACCAGGCCGCCACAGCGAGGTGATGGATAGTCCACCAATACTGATTCAGCGGCACTCAGGGCAGAGGGAGGCGACTTCATCCCTCTGAAAAATATGATAAACAATCAAGAACACTTCAATTTATCTCACGATCTCATAGAATTACATACATGTAGACCAGAACGTTTACATCCCGCATCCCCTTATAGGCAAGCTGGAAGCATGATTAAGTTCTGAAACATTAATGATGACGCCCAGGTCTCTTTCCCTGTCAGTGCAGCAACGTCTCTGCAGGGCAAATTAGGGCCTCCTAATACTCCAGACGTAGCGTTCAGAGCCAGACGTGACCACATTAATAAGGAGAAATTAGACAAACACAGAGAGATGTTTATTCGGGAAAAACATGCCCCGTGAGACCTCACTCGGGGAATAATGGGACCAGGACAGTCGGCATAATGAGATGGAGAGACAGACAAACAGACAGAGAGGTGCAGGAGACATAACATAGCATGTGAAAAGGCATACGGGAAGACTTACTTTTATTCCCTGCTATTCACTCCACTACAAAAAAAAAAGCAATTATAGAGAAAATGAAAGGTAACTGGGCGGCCAGATGTAGCACTGGTGACCACTGCTCTCAGTGGGAGTTCTCCGAATGGGAAACCACAGCAGTGAAATACAGCCAGGGCCCTGTCCTGCTTCGTCCTCTAAATCTACTGATTAAACTGCTTTAACAGATAAATACGGTTAATTATGTACCCGAATGTACTCTCGTTAGATTACAGCAAAGAATGTAATCAATTCAGGACAGAATTTAGGTCCAAACAACAGCGAAAATATGAGAACGCTCATAATCCCCAGGCATCTGTCTGCACGGCTACCTCCGCGCACGCTGCTACATGCCAGTGCACCGCCCTCGGTGGGCGGTGGTTTGTGGTGGAGCTTGCCATGTCGTGTGAGCTGATGTCGCCAAGGGTCATATTGACACCTGTGTTGTGAATAATGCATGACCGTGTAAAGGCTTTTTTTTCCCCCCTTTAATAAAAAGGCCGCCAAGGGAACAGCCAGAATGAAAATGCCACAAAAGCTGCAGAGAGGTCCTAATTAGTGCAACCCCCTATATGCCTGTAGCCCCCACAATAACAACAGCATTCACACCACGGGAAACAGATATGGAACATGTATCACCGCCTCCACGAAGGACTGAAGTGTGCAATCCACGGCAATAAAAATGTGTGCCATGGCGCTAACAAGCCATGTGTGCCTCGCCATACATACAACAGTATGTGCTGTGCACGCAGGCACACGCAGTTCATAACGAAGCAGACAAAATGTGGCTCGCTGCTGCACAAGATTTCTTTTCAGCATAAGGAAAATTACCCCAGTGGTCAGCTGAGCCTCCAGTTGTTTACCCAGTATAATATTTCCTGATGCCACCAGACTGATTGGATTTCCTGAAAGGAGTTTGACAGCTTGATATCCTGTCATAAATAAACACTGCACACCGTATGAGCAGACTGTAAACATTAACACAAAAGTGTAGCTCTGAGCTGCTCTGGAACGCCTGCCACCTGGATAACATATCAACCTGCAAAGTGGGAGTCAACAAACACTCTCTTTAAGTCTCGCCTTTGGCGAGCTCACTCAAATATGATACAGCGCACATTATCTGCACTAAGCAACAGAACACAGTCACGTTTCAGCGGTGTCGCGTCAGAGCGACTGTAACATGTGGCGGTTAGTCCCAGCGTCTAATAATGTGTCATCTGAGAAAATGAAATCTTTCTAACAGCGCGGTATCTCTTTCATCATCACCCCTGGCCCTCGTGTGCGTCTCACATCCTCCTCAGACTCTCTCAGAACAGGAAGTGTTCCTCTGTGAGTGACAGGAACGCGTCTGTAATCCCGGTCCAGTTCTCTCCTCAGTCCCCGGAGGATTTGTGGAATATGAGGCAAAGCCCAAAAGAAGCGCATCCACACTCTCTCTCTCTCTCACACACACACACACAACCCCATCCTTCCTCATCTATGCCCTTATCACCAGCTTTGACCTCTCACCTCAACTCCAAAGTGAGACTCTTTATTAGTCTGCCACATCCAATAAAGCCCACCTTATAGGAGAATGAGAGGCAGCCTCCCTTCCTGCTGCTGAGGGATCAGAGCAGAGGTTGAGACAGCTGTATCAGACGTTCTCCAGCCATATCATAGCCAATCAGGACATACTGTTTAAGGTAACCAGCCAATCACGCAGCCAGTAACCACAGATGCTCTAAATAACATAGATGTAATCAATTCTCAAACACAGGCAATGTTTCCATGCAGTGAGGGTGTTTATCTGCTGAAACAGAGTTATTCCAGACAGGAAGTGATGTAAGGACACAGAAATGTGGGGTTAACATGCAATTCTAAACAGAATTACTACAAATATTTATGCTTTAGGATTCATGGCCGAGAGCAGAATTAAAGATGGTGCATAAATATTAAAAAATATTATCAAACACAAAAAAGATCATAATTTCAGCCCCAAAATGTCAGTAACAGATGAAAATTGTCTAAAAGCTCTAAGATGAGATGAGATAAAACTTTATTTATCCCCAGCTGGGGAAATTTGGGCACTACAGCAGCATGTGATAGCAGTGGGAAGAAAAATAGCAGCAGAGGTAGAGAACATTCGAGAAAAAAATACAAAATGTGTACATATGTACAAGCAAAATGAAATTTGACTATATAAAAGAAAAAATAAGATATGTAGAAAAAATATATAAAAAATATGTAAAACTATATGATCTTGTCACACTTTAACAAGACCATGCTAACATGCAATAGCATGTTAGCAGCCGAGTGGCCGTGCTTTGCTTTGTGCTAAATGCTAATGCTAGCATCGAAAACATGCTCACAATAAAAATGCTGCTTGCTAATATTTAGCATTTATAACGTTTACCATGGTTACTGTTTTAGCTTAACATATTAGCATGCTAACTGTTGCTATTTAGCACACAGCTGAGGCTACTTTTAGAGGTATTCACCTAAAACCACAAACTTCAACCTCGTGGTGGCGCTAGAGGAAAAGTGAGATAATAGAGGAAACAAAAAAAAAAGATGGCTGTTATATTGCAACTGAAGCTCAGTCTGTTTGTTTCACGTCTGCATGGATTTTACTCAACATTCCCCGGACACACACAAACAGACACATACACACACACGCACACACACACACACACACACACACATACACACACAAAGATGGATTACATTTCGCTCGTCATAATGGAACCATCTCTGTGAAATGGCACCAAGCGGTCCAGGGTATTGACCATAACTGAGCAGCAGAGATAAAGATGAGAAACGGCGGAGCAATCAAACAATGAGCTACGATTCATCAAGGGAGCAGATCAGAGATGATCAGAACGAGAGCAGTGTGGCCTGAGCTTTTATCCCCGTTATTGTCAGTATTGGCAGAAAACTCGGCGTCTTTAGCCGAAGCAAAGCTGTTAGATTCAATTAGATCCACATCAGTTTACCCACGTCAGGATACCACAAAGGCAAACCCGACAAACAGGTCTGAAAAAAGCGATTTAATTAAACATGCCAGAAAGAATTGTATGACACAGAAACTTCAAAACACATCTCAAATGAATTCAGAACACCTCTGCTTGTGGTCACGTGTCAGGTGATGAGGGGCTCCAGCCGACGGTGAAGGAGACAGCTTCGTTCGGTGTGGAACACAGAAGAGTTAAGGCATTTTTTCCACCATATTTACATATTCTCTGAGCTCTGAATGAATGCCAGACACTCTCTGAACATAACCTCTGCTGAATTATCAGCGCTGCGCTTTGCTTTGCTCTGAGGCTGTCTGCGGGATTTAAGGCCACACAGGTGAAAACCTTTGACACTTCACAAATGAATATGGCTTGCATTATAGCGAGACATATATTAGAGCGTCCATAATAATACAACAACAAGCCATATTCAGATTCATGTTGCATCTCTGTCGCCTCTACCAGCTGTGAGGGTGTTTTCACCTCTGCAGACCTAACACTGTCCTTCCTCCCACTCCAATCGGCCAAACATGCCTATTTATTAATCAAACGTGTCAGACAAAAGAGATTTTAATCCCCCTGAGGGCACTGCACAGCCACAAAGGCACCTTATTTAATTATGCATTGGTTTAATGTATACTGTGCTCAGGACTGACAGAGGAATTAAAACATGTCTTTATTTCTGGAGCCAGACGGCAGACTGCCAGGTGTGGCGCAAAAACACGCGCATGCAGAAAAAGAAAATAACATAAAATGCACATTAGCACTTATGAACATAGCTTTAATGTGTGCTGATACAGCAGCACGATGCTGATAATTATGGAGCATTCTAGCGTGCGCTTCACATACATTTGTCGCCTTATTTTTCCCAGAATGAAAACCGAATGTTTCCACAAACACACCCCAATAATGTAACAGTGTTTAACCACAGACTTTGTAATAGCAAACTCCCGCGTGGTATGAATGAATGCGTTGTGCCATAAGTGTTGCTCGGGGAAATGAGAGCTGCGGTGGTCCTGCAGATGCAAATGTGCAATTACATGAAGTACATAGACGAAACTGAAAGGAGACTGCATCATAAATAAACATGCCAATGCTTAGGGTAAATGCGTAATTTATTCTATTTATGAGTCAATGAAAACTGTGGAAGTAATTAGAAACATTCTGATCCTTGTGCATCAATATTTCATTATGGTACTGGAAGCAAAGTTTCGAAAGGCTGGGATATAAACTGTGGTAATATCAGATAAATAGTTTTACATTCCGGTGTGAATATCAACTTTACAGTCAAACCATAACAGCCTTTAAAACGCATCAGTGTGCAATGTTTTACAGCCAGATGGGCCCTCATAATACCTCCCATTACAGAGCTCTATATGTTAAATGAGGACACAATAAGTGTGTGTCAGAGCTGCAGGCACAACTCCTGCTTCGACAGACAAGAGGAACGACTCTGAGTCATTGTTTTCCTGCGTGGTGGCAGATACGCTGATACGAGAACCATCTACGTCAACATCCGCCTGGACTCAACAAGTGAAAAGTAAAAACGGAGTGTTTTGATTTCTGCAGCTACAACTGTGACCCCGGCGAACGAGCGGGGTCGCTTCCGAGCTTTGTTGACAAACTTCCCAACCGGTTTCCTGTTTTCAGCTCTTTGTTAGATATGAATTTCCCAAGGCCCGTTGCACGGCCACGACTCTGACCTCATTTTCACACGGGTCATTTCACACGTGACGCAACGCCGGAGAGAGCGTCATGTGGCTGATTCCAGCTGGAACGCAGTGCAGTTCAACATGATGCGTACATGGCAGAACATGCACAAACTGTAGAATTCCTCCTTGTTCTCTCGCCACCTGAGATCTTTGTGTCCGGTGACAAATGGAGAACAGCGTTGCGGAACAATGTTTTCTGGACATTTGATTGGAGGGGCAGCGGGTAAAATTCACACTGCTGCACAATCACAATTAAAGTGATTGATTAGAGCGCCCCACCTCTTCTCTCGCAGAGTGAAAACAACAGCATTGCACTGGTTTCCTCCCAATAAGCCGGTCTTTTGGCTGTTTAGAGCACAGCCTGATCACAACTGGTCAAAGCTTCTAACTGATCCTGCAATTTATGCCACTAAGCACACACTGGCGACACTCCAATTACATCTATACGGTGGTTTTAAGCAGCTACAAAGTCTTGAACAAGCAAATCATGTTACTTTAATAATATCCTTTTACAGCTTTCAGATTGTCTTTCACAAGCTTACATCATTTAACCAACAGTTAGGTGCCAAGCACTAATTAGGCAGCATTAATCAATAATAAACACCAACGCTGGAGCGCTGCAGACCTCAATTATGGATGTAACAATTCTCCGAGCTTAATCTGACACATTTATTCATGCAGTTTTTCAGATTAAGTAGTAACACGCTTTGAATGAAATCTATATAAATCACACGTCGATCTACATTTGCTTTAACAGATGACTTCATAATAAAACGGGAAAATACTAAAGAGCTCAGAAGGCGAAGGTGGGCACTCTGGAGGTGCACAAAGCAATGCATGCAGCTGCTTACAAGCTTGTGTGTGAGGATTAAATGGTAGTAGCACTTCAGTACTTTAAGACTGATAAATATGACATACAGGTGGACGGTGTAGAGGTTTATAAGGACTGTTTGTCAGATTTGATGAGACTGATGCTCTGCTGCACCTGCAGGATGCCACCTGTCCAGATGTGGGCGGACACATCAGCATCACCATCCTCGTCGGCTTCCTGTGGTTTCGTACAGTAAAACAGCATCAGTGCAACATGACATTTGCTGATTGCACCGTTGGCGCCACGCCTGCTGCAACAGCACAGGGAGGAAACACTGGAAGAACTGGATGTGTGAGGACAGGACAGTGTTGATTCCTTTGGTAGCGATACATAACCTTTCATTTCTTCCCGCCGTGACTGACGTGTGGTATCTGCGCTTCAGGTCAGACAACAGAAACACTGACACAATCGCTAATAACCACATCACTGCGTCACTAAGTCGTGTTTATTGGCTGTCTGGTCCGGTTTGGTTCTCCCGCTCACAGGTGCACATAAAATAAGTGACTCAGCCTCTCTAATTAAGCAACATAATATAATGTGATGGACAAATTTATGCACTCTAATTTAAGACTACTCGTTTGCAAGGTAATTATTATTAGGGTTAATTATAATTACCTCCTGTAGAGCCGTTTTGGATCTGGATTTGCAGTAAACGAGGAGGATAATAGAGATTTTGTATATAAGAACATTAAAATGTTTTGCCATCAGCCATCTTTTCTTATTTATCCATCTAGTTACTTATTTATTTTGCATTCATATTCGGAGCTACTAGCTGCCATCTTGTGTTAAACGGGGATATGGATTATACAATTATGCTTTTTTGCCTTTTGCCTTTTTTACTTTCTGACTTAACAATTGCACTCTTATTTGCCAAAGTGGAAAATTATATCCAAACAACAGAGGACAGAGAATTTTTCAGCACAAAAAAGTGGTTGCCAGTAGGGGCAACCAGACCAAATGAGGTGACAGACAGTGGTCCGAATGTGGTTACCCAGGGCAACTGGACAATCGTTAGTGATGAGGATTGCGCTGCTGGTTAGTCTAACGATCCACTGTATGATAGTGGGTAAAGAGTGAGTTCATTTGCATTGTTTGTGCTGCCTTCTTGATGCCATTTCTATATAAACTGAACACCCTGCCAACCGAGCACCTGGATCTGCTTCGTTAGATACCAAGAATGTGTGAGAAAATCAGTTTTATTGCAATCTGAGTGACCCTTTGAGGCCAACCTTGGCGTCATGGTCAGAGAAAGTAGATACTGTGTGAACATTAATGACTGAATCAATTAATTGAATAGCCGCACTATAAATGCACTGACTCTACATCACGTTTTCCTTGCTATCTGAGACACACTCGCTCTTATACAAATGCAAAGAAGCAGTAGAAGCGGTACTTACCATTTACATATGCATCGCTACATAAACAGATGCATAAAACAGCAACTCCAGTTCCACACTTGCTTTGCATGTGAATGGGTTAACAAAAACGGGCTTAAATCATAATCTAACAGACTTTGAAAACGGCATGATTGTGGGTTCCAGGAGGGCGGGTTTGAGATCGCAGAGTTGCTTCTCAAAGGTAGCAATTTTAAAGACGTACAGTGAAAGGAGCAGAATACAAGACACTTCAACACGTTTGCCATGTGGGACGAGGCTCCTGGGAGAATGAATGAATGCGGAGGACGTCAGGTGGTCGTTAGAGTCAGCGCACAATGCGCTGCACTCATGCATGCAGACGACCAGGCAGGATACTTCTCTTTGCTAAGAAACATCAGTAAGATTGTCTGGTCTGACTGATCCTGTATCATCATGGCAGACTCAGGGCGTAAACTTCAAGGATCGATGGGTTTGTTGTGCGTTCCTGCACAAACATTTGAGTGTTTGAGGGCAGTAAGACTGCATCAAATTCAGCCATTCATGGCCATCATGTTCCAGAGATGATGGTACTTTTAGCAAGATTGTGTCCTTGTCAAGGTGCGAAAATCACCCGGGAACGGTTTGAGGAATGTTCAAGTGACATGATGTTAATGATCCGACCACCAGGGTCCCCTGATATCAAGCCCATTGAACACCTTGGAGATGACTCCAGATGAAATATGCACTGAAATGAGAGCAGAGCACTGATGTCTGCTTAGATTCAACACAGAAGCTACAGGTCAATGCCACACGTTCCAGCTAACATCAGGGCCAAAGATGCTTCAGTGAGCTCCTGAACAGAGATTTATGCTTTTCTGGCGACTGAGCGTACGTCTGATTGTCCAGCTCATTAAAACAACGACACACTGGAGTTCTGTTTGAGGACGCGCGTGTGTGATTTTTAACGCCTGACTGGAACGGCTCAGCCTCTGGTCAAATACTGAGATTGTATCCATAACCATGGAAGTCATTTGTCAGCTTCGCACACATAAAAACACCACCTGCATTCCATGTTTTTTTTAGCTCATATATCTCCCCAGGCATTTCCATTTCGCTGCTCCTGTTGTTGTTGCTGGTGCATTTCCCTGTAAAACTCATTACGGAGAGAACGAATTAGAGGGAAGTATCTAGGTAAGACACAACAGCGCAGGCACTCGAACAGCTAATTGTAATAACCTGACACAAGTGAGTAATTTAGCTGCCTAAAAACGAGCCCTGAGATCTAGAAGGAGCACTTTAGAAGAATGGATTAGGCTGGAGGCCATTACACACCAAGACATTTACACAGAAAAAGCAGATCCATCTTTCACTGGGCTGGATTTGAATATTAAACGGTCCTGCTCTCTGTGTCAGGAAATAAAATCTGAGATTATCACAGAAGAAGTTAACATAATCTTGTTCATATTTGCGGCCTTTGTTCCAGACTGCCTTCCAAACGTCCAGTATTTATTAGAAATCATCTACCATTAATCAAATACGACATGCCAGTTCAGTCAGTAATTAAGGAAGAATTGTGACCATGCAGCTCTTGCTTAATGGGCAAAATTAGGTCATACTTAAACTAAAGCCTGATTACATTTCATGTTCCGGTTCCACATGAGCAATGCTGACAAATAGGACTGTTTTTTTGCTGATGCATCAATTGATTGCCTTTGAGTGAAACAGTGACAGATTTTAAGTGACATATTATTGAACAAATGTGTTCTATTAATGTGCACTAACATTTTTCACTGGAGTATACTGTGATTTACAGAGTAGTGTGGCCTGTTTCTATTTGCAGTAATGAGGAAATATGTCCCTATAGCTATCTTTCACTGAGCATGCAGAGTTTTGACCACTAGTGGCGCTGTGGAGCAACGTGGCTCCCCATACTGTAAAGATGCTATTTCTAGCAGAGCTTCAGGGCTTTAAGGAGCTACAACAACCTCAAAGCTGAGTATTTAGCTATGTTTTGGTAAAACTGTGACTGTTTATAATATAGATTACAGCTGGACAGCAGAGGAGATGATTATGCTGCAGAAGTCATCTGTGAAGTTTCTTTTCTCTCTCGTTAAAACTTCACTTCGCTGTTAACTGGCTGAATTCAAGCCGACCACAGCTTCTGTTTTCCATCAGTGAGAAAACTGCAAACTTTTACAGCCACGTTTCAAGCCTGCAGGGGTGCCTGCCTTATTTCAGGCCGCTTCAAAAAAATACAATGCAAAAATAAATAAATCATGCGGTCGCTTCGAAAGACAGCTCAATATTTCTTCTGTTTTAGCCGTATTCAGTTAAGACATATGAAGCTGATTGGATGAGAAGAAAAGGGTTTGGTCTTTGGTAACTCAGGTCTAGACCCACTTCTTTCATTTATTTCAAGTACGAACCAATTAGAGGCTGATTTTCCCCAAACTGCTGCTACACTTCTTTGGAAAAATGCTCAACAGCCACCTGGAAACAAAATCAGTGGCACCTTTATCCCTACCGATTTATTTCTCTGGGAGGAACCAGGGCATATGACTCATTCTGGGAAGGAGGTTACATCATGAATAGGTGCCGTATGAAACAGACCACAAGCTAAGAGAGGAACGCTTTCCACCATGAGGTACACACAGACCAAAGCTTGCACCTCCTTAAAGAGGCGAAACATACAACAATACGTCTGTGATATTACGCATCAGCAGAATGAGTTTTCTTTCCTCTAATCCAGCGTTGTAATGTTGGTGTGCGTCTGACAGCTGCTGGCACTGACACGGGAGAAAATGAGAATGCACTAGTCACCAAAAGTTCAGAGGTGAAGACAACAGGCTCAGGAAGCTGATCAGAGCGCGAGGAAAACTCCGCTCTGTGATTCATCTTGCGATGCTTATGCAGTGTATACTAATGGGCTTCCTGCAGGTTGCTCTCTGCTCTACCCCCCTTTCCCCAGTGGAGCGCTTCCTCCCTGCAGCAGAGCCAGGCTGTGCTAATTCTGGAGACATCCAGGTCTCGAGGCCCGAGCCCCACCAAGCTCCCAGGTGGGAGGGGCCGGCACAATATGAGGGTGACAGCGAAGTGAACCCCTGGAAGAACAAAACAGAGCATCTGTACAGCCCAAGGGGTTATGTGCTGGGAGCAGGGTGCAATTGTTTTCCTCATTTCCTCAGGCTTGTAAAGCTGATCCACTATCAGCGGCAGGCTGGTATGCCACGAGCATGGCAATGAGCTTGCTTTCTCTTTGCCTTTTGACATTTCTTGCCATGTAATAGCAAGCAAAAAGCTATTAAGCTGGTAATCAATTGGTGTATCTGGAGGGAAAAAGCATTCTGAGGGCGCAGACATTCTCAAACATGATTGAAAGTTTCTTGTTTACGGTGCTTACCTGGGCCTCGACACAATTTATTTCTTTTGGGACACAGACGCCGCTGCATTTAATTTTCTGAACAGCTTATCTGCAAAATGGCATAGCAAAGAAAAAAAAACTAACACACTCTAAATGTTCAGCACTGACCGAATTAGCCAGAATACAAATGCCCACACACACACAGTTCTGATCCAATATTTGTTAGAAGATGGTCTAAGATGACTTGAGCTGCCAGTAGGTGTTGATAGGCCTGGCAGATCATAATCAGGGTGACATCAGCTCCCTGCTCTGACTCATCCGTGCCCTCAGGACAGCGTGGAGACAGACAGCAGTGGGGTGACAGGGAGGTCATCACACACACGTCAAACCACATTACATCACCCGACACTGAAAACCTATTCTTTGTGAACTCTGTGGGATCCGGCAAAGCATCGAAGACATATACTGTACAGAGCTTATGGTTACTGTAAAAAAAGAAAAGATGGGCCAATTTTCTTTTTTTTTAATGTGTGTGCGCCTGGTGTTTCTTGAAAGCAGATTAAATTTTACTAAACACTACAATTTGGTGGGGCGCCTGGGTGGCAGAGAGGAAAACCACTTGGCCACCATCGCAGCGACCCGGGTAAGCAGGATTTGGAATCCGCCGTTCCAAAATGTAAGAAAAAAAGGGAAAAACACTGAACACATCAACAGTGCACTAAGATAGTAGACTGAAAATAGCTGCACAGTTCAGGATATAAATTCTATCGGTCATATTACTGGAATAATTTACATGTTGTGCCTGAATGTATTACTCAGAGTGAGTTATTAGACTTAAAGAAGGGGATGAGATTGTGGATGCAAATTGCATCCACCAGATTCATCACAATGCCGCAGCTCAGATGCATTTATGTTGCACATTACTGAAAACTATTACACGGGATACAAAAGCAAGCGAAAGCGTCTCGTGTCCACAAAGGAGCAAAACTCTGTTGTGGATACAGACCGGCACTGCTTACCAGACTGCAGCACAGGATTAGTTTCATCTCGTCTGCGTAAAGAATGACACAGCTGCCAAGGAAGGAAGACTCATGTATGTGTGTGTGTGCGTGTGTGGTCACTTTCCCTCCATCATGGCTCGCACATATGTGCAGCACAGCTCGGCCACAACGGCCTTCGAAAGGAAAAAGACAGAATTTAACTGCTCCCGCTTATTTCACAGATTTTCCAGACAAATAATTTCAGGTTTGTGCCCGCTAGCGCCAACCCTCCGTCCGTCCCGCTCTCTCTGGCCTATAATTACATGCCATTCATTTGATTTGTTCATTAGTTCGAGCCTCGGCTGGGTAGAAGCAAAACGGAACCCACTTATTAGTGGTTCATGACTCGGCTCTCTCCATGGTGAGCTGTGGAGCTTCGGTGGAAAACAGCAGCGGAGCGGTGGGAGAGGGGAAACTGGCGGGAAGACCTTATTCTAACCCAAAGCACACAACTTCATGAAGAGAGACAGCGGGGAAAGCATACTGTCATAATAAGTGCATATCCATAAAACCTCGCACATAAAAACACCGCCGGGGTGTTCAAAAGCCCAATAAAGCAACAAACAACTTCTTGCAAAGAGGCACTTTTTCTTTTTTCTCCTGCAGAGTTGCATTGATTTTCTCCTTCTGAGACAATTTAATCAAATCAAAGGTAGTTTAATCCACTCGACATACAGTTGCATTATCATGAACTGCAGCTATTTTTAACACCCGAATGTGGGAAGATCTAGATTCGATTCATTTTCCTCTTTCCAAGCCATGCATTTGTGCTT
Source organism: Chelmon rostratus (assembly GCF_017976325.1). Classification (NCBI taxonomy): domain Eukaryota; kingdom Metazoa; phylum Chordata; class Actinopteri; order Chaetodontiformes; family Chaetodontidae; genus Chelmon; species Chelmon rostratus. The sequence goes on along the minus strand of NC_055662.1, from coordinate 25,088,540 downwards.
TAAAAGTTGATGTGTGGACCTCTCCTCTCTCTGACGGCCTCGCCACTCAGTTCTAAATAGTCTGAGCTCTTATGAAAACTTCAGAAAGTCATCGGTAATTACTCCTGACGGCTACAATCACAGGCGGCCTCGTCCGTGTCGCGGGATCCTGTGAAGGACGTGCGGTTGCAGATGAGCTCCCGCGCCCCGTTTCTCACCATAAGCCGATCATTTGCAAGCACGAAGAGGCGAGAAGCAATACATCTGATTTAAGAATGCTCTGTGCTGAGCAACTTCCTCTGCACGGTATTATAATGAATCTCGGCTGTCTATCGGTATTCTCATGACTAACTCGAGGCATTCATATTTTATAACTATTTATTCATAACTGCGGGCAGGTATGCAGGTTGATGTCAGCTGCACTCTTTCAAATCAAACCAAATCATGCTAATCATAAATATGCATCAAGGGGTTTTATAAATATTCACTGATACATAGCGTGGCCTCAATATACATATACAGTTCTGAATTTAGCATTTATTTTTAATTCTGATTATTAATTTATATTCAATATCTTTATTTACATTTTTCAAGTAGCTGGTGAGGAATGTATGTGCTGCAAACAGTAACTTTCAGCTGCTGGAGAGTACAGGGACAAGCAGACACAGAGGCTTCAAGCTAAATGCTAATGTCAGCATGCTAACAAGGTTACAGTGATAACACTAAGATGCTGACGCTGATCACAATGATAAACAAAGCAGAGCTGAGGCTGCTGGGAACGCCATTAGTTTGGCCTACGACCAAAAATACCAGCTAAATTGAACAAATGTAACATTCTGACCTGATTACAGCTTTAAGAAAAGTCAGCTGATCACCAAAGCCAGCGGGATATTTCCTGGAAACATGAACGTCTGCACCAGATTTCATTGCAATCTATCTCATGGCTGTTGAGACGGTACATAGAGCTACAGTGCACCGCTAGCATGGCTAAAAAGCTGCTCAGCAGGATGGTTGAGAGCTTCAACTTTGCAAAACATTTGATTTCAGAGGGAATAATGTAAAATAATACACAAATTATAGCAGAACTCAGTGCTATCATGGTGCATTAAACAAACAGACCACCTGATTCATGTTCTCTGCAGTACAAAGCCTCGTTTCAGCCCACTTACTGTAGCTTCGCTGTGAGGTTTTCATGTCATTATTCAGCATGTATCAAAATAAGAGAACAGATCACCAAGACGTTATGAGATAAATATTTCAGATGGTGCGAATAAAAGCGAGAAGAAAGGCACAAGAGCTGTAACTACTCTCCGCATGAGATCAAAAGCCAGGTTCTTTATTCTCAGCACACACCGAGATCAGATGAGAGCTGGTTTAACGGACTGTCATACCAACAGGGGAGCATTACGCCCCGGCGGTTTTCATCCACATGAAAAGCAGAGCGCCGCTGAGAGCGGCAAAGCACGAGGTCTTCGAATCACACACGCGATTCACGCGGCCAGTGTCGTCGCACAGCACTGCAGGAAAAAGAAGCTTTATGCCTCATCAGGGTGTCAGCATCCAATCCTTACACAATTACTGGATATGCTGTCGCTGTAATTAAAGTCTCCTTTCAGCACTCCACACAGCATGACCTTTTCCAGTGCAAACACTCATTGTCCCAGTTAAACCCAGAGCCCGTCCACTGGGATGTAGACGGACATTTTTATGTTGGTGAAAAGGAAAAAAAACGTATGCAAGTGAGAGTACGCACTGAAAAACACATGAGCTTCATCTGGGAAACGAGGCTTGATGGGTTTTAACCATCATTTTGAAGATAAGGCTGCAACTTTGGCGTAAACGCTCGAGGAGACAGAATACCCTTGATAGGCACCATCATAACCTATAATCAGAAGATATGCAAATGATAGAGATGTTTCCCCTGACAGCGCGGTGCCAGTCATCTCCTGGTTCCCCGGGAGCTCTCCTGTCAGTGCTCACGCAAGAGAACGGGAGTGATGGCGGGGAGGACTGTTTGTTTAACGTGTCACCAGAACAGCCGTGTGGAGAGGGAGGGACCAGATGGAGCGTCTGGAGAGGGGTACCGTCCTCTCAGTCACTCCTGTGGGCCTGAAAAGCACACAATCACAAAATCCTCGCAGGAAAGTGTTTTCAATCTTACACAGAAAAACGTTCAGCTAAAGTTTCAGAGTTTGCTGCAGTGACGCTGTTTTCTACCGAAACAGTGACATTTCCAGCCACTAGGTGTCGCACCAGAGCACCAGCAGCTCTTCGACCGAAACAAATGTAATGTAATTATTAGTTTGCGAGTTATTCTGCTAATGCTAGCTGCCTAAAACATCCAGTAAAATGTGCTTCATTTTATTGGATGTTTTAGGGAGGATATCTTTACAAAGCGAAGGTGCGCTCGCTGCTATATTAATGCCCAAAATCTCATATGAAGAACCTTTAAAGATTCATCATGCACATGAAAAGAAGTGTGATTAAACACGACACATTTTCTCCCCGTTTCCCACGAGCGTGCGCCCTGTGTCTGTCCAATGACACCCTATTTTGTTCTCATTTAAGCTTTTTATATTCAGTAAGAGGGTGAGGTACAAAGGGCCTGAAGCTGTCTTGGGTCATTAAACCACACATTTTCTTTCTTCTTTCAGAATGTGTTTTCTGGCACTTACAGCAGAGAAAGCTGACAGATTAGACAGGGGGTTCCTTCACAGGCTGGCTGTGGGCTTCAGGAGGGTGGGCTGCTCGCTGATGCTTGGGGCAGCAAAACCACGCCTGTCACTGCTTGACGGGCCAATCCAGAAGTGCAGTCACGGGGAGGCAAGATTGATGATATTATGTACTCACACAGGATCTGAATGCCAGCACACTCCTGTGATTTAATCCCCGTTCCTTCATCGAACATCCAGGCGCAGCAGATGGACGGTACAGCGCCAAAGCTCTCTTTCCCCGAGGCCGACGCCATAAGTGTCAAGACCACCGTTACTAATCAATTCTCAGAGGCAGCGACTAGCTGAGCAGAGGAGCTGGAACACGTATCACCGTTCGTTCATTTCCACTCTGATTTAAAAGGCTCAAACTCTCATCGGAAGATCCCAGTTTAGTCTGAACTGAACCAGTTTTTTTCTGACACATCAGAGAAAATAACAGGAAGATGGATTTGTTGTGACCTTGGCCTCCACCTGTACATTAATCAAGTACAAAAAACACCTCCCATGAAATTCTCCACGCCGGCTGCGCTGATATATGTTTAGGCACATTTCTACACTCAGATGAAAGCCAGTCATGGTGAACATTTTGCTTTCCTTGAACCCACTTCATGAAAAAAACATCTCTGAAATTAAATGGCTTGGATGCTTTTTTTTTGTCCTGCTCAGACAAAACCATTGAACCAGCCTTCCTGTTTGACATGACTGACCCCTAGTGGTGATCGAAGAAACTTAATTTAAAACATGAGCATGCACCCCTCTGTATAATTGTCAGTACCGCAGACATATTAATCCCTCTGTCTCCTGTTGCAAAGTAAAACACAAGGGTCAGGCTATACATTGACTCAGTCTGCTAACACAAACTTGAGCACAACAGTCAAAGCTGTCAGGCAATAAATCCAAGAATAAGCAGAGCTACACAGCCTAGATTAAGCCAACCATCCCCCAGTCAGACCACAAAGAATTCATTGTACTTGGACAGCATATAAAGAGGAGAAAGGAGAATGATTTTGGCAGTGATTTTCAATTACAGTTTGGTCTCACTGGCCTCGGCGGGTTGTGAAGGCTCTCCATAGATGTGCTCTATGCTAATGCTGCAAAGTGAGAGGCGACAACATGGAGGGACAGCACAGCTGTAGAAGCGCTCATCACATAGAAAAAGCATTGCACTGAAACACATCTGGACAGCAACTGTATATTCATAACAAAATGTGAAAGAACTACGGCCATCAGAAAGGATGACAGGCATTCATCAATGAGAGTTTTACTTCTCTCTCTCTCTTCTTTCATTTCTTTTGTATCACCCGTGGCAAAAACATATAAATGTGTACTAAAACAGCTGGGCGGCATCTGCAGATTCATTAAAATGTGAACAATAAGTGCTTGACGGACTGTAAGTATCACAGGCATTCATTCCTGTTACCATTCTCTTGCTATTGAACTGTCCATACACCACGCGACGACATTAGCTGTGTAATAAAAAGTGACAGTCCTCTCCGCAGTGACGCGTCTTCACGGTGGAGGAAACCTACCTGAGCATCCAAAGATACACGACCTCACATCAAACAAGAGGTGGCCGCTGATGCATCATTGGTAGCGACAAATTATCATCAATACCACTCTACCACATTATCATCAATCTCTCTCTCGCCAAAGACAAAAGTATCTCTCCGCGCTAAATCCTGAAATCAATGCATTTCTATCACCGAGAGGAATTGGTCTCCTCGTGATCTCTGCGGCTGAGTAATGTGAAATCTATCGCGGGTTAGTCCACATGGCCCGGACAAGATCAAAGACAAGACCCCAGAAAAACTTTGTATTGATCAGCGGCCACAAGAATGCAAGCGAGGAGTGAAAGTGTGAGCGGAATGTGAAACACTTCGAACTGAAGATAAATCACCTGAAAAAAGCAGCGGTACATATGTTACAGTGCTATTATTAATATTACCTACTTCACTGACTAAATGTCGTGTTTGACAGCAAAATTCTTATAATAAATAAAAACAGCGTGTCCCAATTTCGATCTATGCAGCTAAATCCTGATAGTTACAATTCAAACTGGCAATGATTCGAACATCAGAGCCCCAAATTTAAATCTGATGTTTGACTTTACAGTTTTTGGTGATGCCACTCTGTTGGTGCACATGAGAGAAGTCAATAATTTCTGCTTCACAGAGTAAAAACCCTTCCCTTCACGTTGTCCCACAAAGGCTCTGCAGCGTTAGCGAACCCGTCGTTTAAGCTGTCAAGGCAACCTTACCTTGGGCCACTTGGGATTGAGCTCGCAAGCTTTCTCGGCATCATCCAGCGCCGCCTGGTGTTGCCCCAGCTTGAGGAGCGCTGCCGAGCGGTTGCTGTACAGGATGCAGTTCTGGGGGTCGGCCTGCAAGGCGTTAGTGTACAAATGAACAGCCGCCTGGAAGTCGCCGCGCTGACACGCCTCGTTGCTCTGCTGCACCTTCTCCATGAACTCTGCTTTGCTGAGGCCATACCTGACGCCGCCGTCTCCAGAAACGCAGCGGATAGGTCGGCCCGCCGCCCGAGAGCCGAAGATCGAGAACTGGAGAGACGGACAGAGAGGAGTAAGACAGCACTGATCAGTCTGATCCAACACTTGACTGACAGGAGTGCCCTTGAGCAAGAACCTCAATAACAAAATGAATATACACAGTATAGTGGCTGCTCAAGGAAAAGTACAAATACCACAGTGTAGAAGTACTCACAGGACAAAGTACTGCATTGAAAATTTTACTTGAGTAAAATTACGAAAGTGTCACCATCCAAATATACTTCAAGTATTAAGAGTAATAGTTCTAATTATGCAGAAAGGCCTATTTCAGAATAACGTACATTATATTATTGGATTCTAGTTATTGATCCATTAACATGTTCATCACTTTAAATGCTGCAGCTGGTGAAATAGGAGCTCACTTTAATGGCTTTACACAGTTTAATACATCATAATTTAACAGAATTTATTTATGAATTTTGTATTAATAATCCAAATCTGCAAAGCAAGTAGTAGTTAAAGCTTTTAAATGAATGCATAGGAGCAAAAAGTACAATATTTGCCTATGAAACAGCAGAAAATTGCAATACGCAGGTAAAAGTACTGCAAAAAAAAAAGTAAATGTAAAAGCCAATGTTAATGTCTGCTGTGAAAAAAAAACAATATAAAAACCAGGGAAGACGTGAGCCATATCATTTGATACGTCTCTACTGACTTTAATTCAGCTCAAATCTAAAATCACACAGTTACAGAGAAGCACACGGAGGCTGACAGCATGTGAAGAACACTGGAAGTCCCAATAAAATAGAAATACTAATAATACAATGACTAAAAGAACCATCAGTCTATCTGTGGGGGGATGTTGTGCTATGACCTAAAATTACAAGGTTTTAAAATAATCCAAGTCATACTGAATTGTTCTTTGTTTTATCTGCACATCAGCATAGCACATGTGATATCATTTAACTTTCGTTTATTTAATAATCTCACATTTGTCTGCACATTTGATTTATCAGAGTTAACAAGAGTTTATTTGTCACGTCCTGTTGGTTCAAAATAAAGCTAAAGTATCTGTTCTGACGTTGATGAGCTGTTATTCTTCCATCCAGCAGTTCAGACACTCAACAATCGTGTTCAACCCAACAAAGACATCTTCATTGTGCTGATTAATCTGCGTCTGCGCTCAGATAATACCTGCCTGAGAGCGAGGCCATCAGCATTAGCGCGCGACTGAATCTGTTTCTGCTCCCATTCAAACTCAACTTGTCGCACTCCTCAACCGACTGGCAGGCAGCGCATCTGAATGTGAGAGCAATTATCATATTGACTCAAGTCTTACTGGAACCGCGTCCAACCAATACAGTCTGATTGATTAAGTAGACGAGTGCCACGTCCATTTAACGGCGACGGTTTGCCGAGTGTTACTGAATCATGAAATTCATCTCGGGTTGCATGTTTTCAGGGCCAGCTTCCATTATACCTCTTTCTCACCACACCTCCTCAGACTGAATTCTGGGATAGGGCAGGCTGGGTAATTACTTCCAGAGGCCCGGGGAGTAGAAGCAGCAGACATGAGGGCTTTGGGTATCAAGTAGATTTAACATCAAGTTACAGCACGGTACCAATCAGATGCTTTCTCACAACCTTCATCTTTTCCACCTTTTCCCGCATGATAGCCAGTAAATGGTCTTTTCCATCACACGACAGCGTGGAGAGGATCGACTTCCTGCTTTACTCTGGCAGGACTTCAGTGGGTTAAAAAGATCAACTATGCTGCAACATCACCAGCAAAGCAGATTTGCGCACAAACTCCTGGGTTTGAGGCTACCCACCGTTAGAAACACACAAACAGACTGAGAGAGGGACCTCCACATCACAACTGACAGCACAGTCACGCACGCTGACATTCAAAGGCTTTTGCTCCCACAGAAATGTCAGCAGGAGCATCTATTATAGATTAGTGCTTCCAGAGCCCGAGAGCACGCAGATCCTCCCTCCAAACAAACCCTCCGAGCAGCTGCTTTCAGCTGATCAGCCGCAGCAGAGAGAAAGAAGGGCGATTCTGCAGGAGGGTCAGCTGGTGCAACAGACCGGGGGGCTGCCTGCTGTATGTGGCAGGAAGGGTGGAGAGGGAGAGATAATGAGAGCCTGCACAGAGGACACCCCACCAACTTAATCATGAGGCGTGCAAACATAGTCTGGACTGCACATACTTCCAGTTTTGTTGGGAATTAGGAGGATTTGTTCATGGCAATAAACGCAAACTCACTGCCACTGTGAGATCTTGGCAGTTTATGCATTGACAAAAAAAAGTTTTTTTTGTGTGTGTGGGGGGGTTATTTTGCAATCTGCGCGCTCTTGCACTGACATTTTAAATCACATTTGTGTTGGCTATTGTCTGCGCCAGGAGAGCCCACACGTCCACCGTGCAGCACAGCACAGTATGCATGACTGGAAAATCGATAGAGGTCTTTTACGAGGTTTGCGCAGGAATGGCCATTTGGCATTTCCTGTCCAGGACGCGCGGTAAAAAGTGTTATTCAGCGGGGAAATAAAGTGCCAGCAGGTCGGAAAATGGCAGCTCGCATGGCAGCGGACAAAGCAGCACTTTTTTTTAACGTGTTTACCTTTTCTTTCAGAGGCGCTTGCTTCTCCATCCTGTCTGACTGCTTTGGTTCGTGAGACGGGTGATCGCTCTCACCCCATCACACTCCTTCTCCGCTTTTTGTCGACTGTTTGTGCGTCCGGAGGTGTCCAAAAGTCTGCCAGCGAGTCCGACGTCGGGCCGCGAGGGTCGACAAGCCGCGAGGGAGGTCCACAAAGCCCGAGCTGTGTGGCGTTCAGGAGAAACTTTTCTCAAGGAAAGAAGTGCGCCATGTTGTCAAATCTTTTCCTTTTTTTTCCGCGTCTTTTTTCCCCCTGTTGCCATAGCGGATTTGTGAGCGCTGTGCGGAGGGAGGCATGAAGGTCAGAGGGAGCCTGAGTCAGGAAAGAAAAGCACAGTTAATGAGCGTATCAGTCGGTTCTGCTCTCATTGCTTTTTAATGTTAGTGTTTGCTGCTGCAAACCATTTATTTAAATGGAATTCAGAGCAAAGGGAGCTCACTTTCAGGTCAGGGGCGTTCAAAGTCTCTGTGAGGGCGGGGGGGGGGGGGGGGGGTGAAGAAGGGGAACCTCGCCCAGCCTGTCGGTCCCCCACGCTGGTGCCCACATGGATGCATGTAGATAAAAACATGTGGCCTAATGCGCAAGAAAACATGAGAAAATGCCCTCTTTGGTCGAGGGCACGCATTCAAAAATCAGTTCAAAATGAACTGTCATTGTCATCAATGCACATTTCTCATCTAATCGAGCTTCTTGTCAACTCATTTGACCAAATGAATTAACCTACTGTGAGCAGTATGTGTGCATACACGTCAGAATAGCATTAATTTACCATTTTTCATATCTACTTTAATTACTAACGTTACCATATCTTAGATTTTCTTACATCTTCTGTAGTTCCTGTGTTTAAAACTTTTATTAAAAAGATAGATAGTTCTACCAGTCACAACCCAACAGGGTTGCAGCATGTATAATGCTTCTAAAAAGTCCTCAAGAAGAAATTGCACCTCCAATGTCATACTATAGGACAAGTTGGTGACACTTGGGGTGACCAATCAGGTTCCCGGGTTGGCCAGTGCCGCTCCCCTGGACACGCCCTTGGTGAGATGTCCAGCAGACAAGACAACAGCCGAGCAGAAGAAAACCTTCTCCACAACTACCTTACATCATGATAATATGTCAGCGTTGTGTTTTCTGATTCTTCTGCTGCCCTCAAGTGGCCAAAAAAGAGAAATGAAAGCGGCTTTAAACAGTCTGTCCTGAAGGGGCATTAAAGGAGCATAAAACAATAAAAGCTTTTTGGATTCACATGAACACACACATTTATTTGATGGAAAAATAGATAAATAAACCGGCTGCAGAAAAGGTTTCTTGTAGTTAATTAGTGTTAACATTATTTCACTGTATCACAATCAGACTCCCTCTCAGATAACGGATGAAGGTGCTGATTGAAAATCTGATATTTATTGAACATAAAACGTTCCGAGAGCTTTAAATGTGGATTCACTGTTGGGAATAAACGTAGATCCAGGCACTTTGCTAACGCCTCATTAGGAAAATAAAAGTCGCCGTTACGTTCATTGGGCCAACACCGTTTGGCCGTGAACAGTTTGGCCCGAGGTCGGCGCCTCAAGGAAAGTTAATCAAAGTGATTTCACATTATGTTATGATCCGGTTGATTTAGTTTTATCACTTCCTGTTTTATGTTGAAGGTTCACCTCATGTGTCATCTTTTGCTTTGCTTCCTGTGTTTTTTTGGTTCACCTGAGTCTCATTAGCTCTATCGTGTATCCACGTCTGTGTGTTTCTCTTTGTCTTCGCCAGGTCGTCTTCACACCTTCCCGTCTTCCTCAGTGTTTTGGGGGTTTTGTTTTGTTTGTAGTTTGTTTTTCTCCCTCACTGGTTCGTTGGGTTTGTGGACCCAAAAACTCTTTGTGTGGCCGCCCTTTTATTTTTAATTTATTTAAATAAATTCATTGAACTGCAACAGCTCAGTCCTGCTTAGTCTGCATTTGGGTTCAGTCCCTGTTCATGACAGTTTTGACAAATTAACAGTACACATGAAAAAGAAGCAGCTGGATGGAGGTTATGTGACAGGACGCAGATCCAGAAAGTAAACACATGGCGACAGGTTGACACTGAGATTCTACCCACATAATGAGTACTTTTACTTTTAATACTTGAAGTACACTTTGCTGTAAATACCTACAGTAACTACGACACAAAGTTTTCACTTAACTTTCACAAACCTGTGATATTTCTTCTTTCTGAATACTGACAACCAGTTTAGCTTTTGATCACATTTCTTCTCATTACCACAGATTGAGACGACGCCATATTCAGTATTTGAATCACAACCAAAAGGTTTATTTGAGTTTTTGAATGTTCATAAACTACAAATTTACTTCATGAATTAATTTAATAATAACACAGAGGCTGTGACACAACCATCTGAACCGCTGTCAAACGTGTGTAGAAAGAAATGCACAACTATTTAATGTCTGTTTAATGAGAACTACATCGTGCACACATTTAAAGTTTAAGCAGAACCATAAACTCAATCTTGCACAATCTCACTGTGTCCTTTTTGGAAGTTTAAAATGCAGTGCTTTTTTTCTTTATTTGAAATCAGTAGTTTTGTTGACTTTCTTCTTTGTGGCTTTTAAAATTATGAGAATTGATCTATTCTGCTCTGCTGTGTCACATTCAGAAGAAAGCCCTGTTTCTGCACTACTAGCACAGGATAGATTCACCTGCACAGCCCTGCAGGTATTTCAAGTCATTGTTATTCTGTAGGTCTGTAGAATTTTCTAAACTAAATCAAAAGTTACTACAGATATGTATTATTAACAGTTTTTAGCCCTTAAGACTAAGACGGCAATATGATTTTAATGAGATCTTAGACAAGAAGTCTGTGTAATAAAACCAGGAGTTGAAGCAGACTGCTCTAAGATGAAACATATTTTTTGCATGTGCAGTTCTTCACCAGCAGATGGTGTAACAATCCTTTACTGAGTAGCTTTCGGCCTTGACACCAGCTGTCATGTAATTCCCCGCAAACTGAGGCAAAGTAACAGAAGTCGTGCAGTAAGCCCTTTTCCCAGCAAACACTGTGGCGTGTCATAGCAGGCAGGAAGAGCACACGTGTCATTAACAGCATTAATGGTGGCTGCTTTGCATGTAGTTGTTTCCAGTTTGGGGTCGCTGGTATTGTGCATGCTGGCTCACCGGCATGGCTCTTACTGGGACATTTAAATGGAACGAACCTATTGTAAATGTAGCAGGCTCCACCTGTGCTGCTCCTGCTCTGACGAGTCAAAATGTGTCTGAGAACAAAGCCTGTCGTCTCCAGTTTCCTGCTTGCAGCTTCTGTGAAAACGCATCTTGCCTTCAGCTTCGCTGCTGCATATTTTTGAGAGCACCCAATGGTTATATTTAGTGTTACATCCACAGAAGCATTTAAATGAAGTTGGAGCTTTAAAATGGGTGGAGCGGGAAATGCTTTGCACTCCTGGGTTAAAGGTTTAAAAATATCCAGTGGGCTTTGTACAAAATATGATATTAATAACGTGTGAATGCAGCCTGTTTTCGACGTGTAACGCTGATTGCAGAGATAAAAATGTAAGCACCTTAAATGACAAACTGAGACATTTGCTCCTATTTTAACTTTTTTATTTAAAGCTCTGTTTGTGCATCATGTGGTTATTCCAAAAATCACTGCCAAACAAGGGAGTGACCTGACTGCAGTCATTTCAGGGCTTTCTGCAGCTCTTTGCCGTAAAGAACAAACAAAACAAATTTCAGGCCCATATTTTGTTCTGTTTTGTGCTTTAGATGAAGGTCAGACGGATACGACTGCTGCAGTTTATTTTACCATGAATTCACCTTCATGGACACTTTTCTTGGTATAGTTTGGTAGCAAATATAGCGAGTGAGTATGGTTGAATGTATAACTTTAGACTGCTGTGTTGCTACAGGTGCATAAAGTAAAAGTATATAAAATGAAAGAACAGGTGACTGAGCACTACATGCATTTTGACAATAACATGAAATAGATATTTTCTTTTACTACGACGACATTAAAGCTTCATATCACCTCTAAATGACTGTAGGTTTGATTGCATGTGATACGTTGAAAAAGAAGTTTGTTGGCAGTATTTTCTGTTTTGATAGCAGTAAGTGAATTTGATGAGTGTTGAGTAAAATTGTGGCACGACTCTGTGAGCAGAAAAGGTTGAAGATCGAGCCCATATTTCACTATGAAGTCTGCCATGCTGAGCAGTGAGCCACTGTGCTGCTCAGACTTACCTGTCTGCTATAAAGTCTGGTTTCAGTCTTTCTATAATGTAACAGCTCCTGGTGGGTCCAGTCATATAAACAGGTCTACAAAACTGCAAGTTAGTTACTGCATAGACCAGACGGGCCGAAGCTGAACCTTCATGGAGGACCACAGGCCAAAAGCAAACACTTAATGTATTGTACTGTATTGTTAAGCTGCAGGATGGTATTGAAATGACTGACTGCACACAGTGTCTGCCTGTTTTCCTAAAATTATAAAAAAAAATTATACATTTGAAGAGCATTTTTACTGCAAATAAATAAAACCGCATGAAAAGCTTGATTTTCTTTTTTACTTTAAGCACCTGGCGGACCAACTCTGGCCTGCGGACCCCACTTTGGGCCACCCTGCATTGGCCAGTCTTTTTTGGACAGTAAACCTTTAATCTGCTCATTTAATCTGCTGTTTGTTTGTTTCCTCCTGACAGAATGAGCAGCTTCCACTGTCAGACTGATCTACATTCAGTGGTGGAAGAAGTACTCAAGTAAAGTGTAGAGATACTCTATTACAAGTAAAAGTCCTGAATACAAAATCAATAAAGTGTGCAGCAGACAGGTACTGGTTTGTAATTGTTGAAGCTGGTGGGGCTCATTTTAATTTCTTTATATATTGTGTAACGTCATATTTCTAAATGAATTTCATTAAAATCTGCAATAACTCTAATGATGAGTGTAATGGAGTAAAAAAAAATCCACCTGCAATATTTCCGATGAAGAATCAGAAAACTGAAAGAATCGAGTTACTCACTGACGTTCCTTTGAGTAACGAGATACTCAGTTACATTCCACCACTTACAGGCTATTTCAGGGCTTTTGGTGGCTCATTTTGAACATATTCCCACTTCCACTGACAGACGGTAGCCTGGCCGTGCAGCTCCGGATCAGTCAGGTTTGAACCGTCCGCCGGAGGCTGCTGCTGAGCCCGCTTTTGGTATTTGGCCACCGGAGCGAAAATAGGAGCGACTCTTTTGGTAATGCCGGCGGGGTGAGACACTCCTTTAGAGGGGAGAGGAACACGCGACGGACAGCGTGTAAAAATGTCATGGAGGTCACAAAGGAGGCGAGAAGAGGGTGAAATTATGTAATGATGGCCGGGGAGACATGTCTTTACACGCTCTCTGTCGCATAAACATCAAAATATTCATTATTTATTACAACAGCAGCAGCTGGAAATCTTGTTTTTGTTTTTTTTTTCTCATTATGTCTCCCCATTTAGCTTCCAGTCCTTCCAGTCACACCAGTACAGACCCCAGTTCACATCAGACCCTGACTCATCCTTGAAATTTGTTTCCCTCTCAAAGAAAACGGGCTGAAATTCAATGGGAACCATTTGTTCATCCTCAAGCTGCTTCTTACTCACTGTCCCTGGGAGGGTCTGCTGCCTGGACGCCTCATGCTGATTGGCTGACAAGTGGGCCTCCTCTGACAAGCCCAGGGCACAAGGAGGTATATATGCACTTGAGATGCAACAGCCAGAGGAAAAAGGAAGTTTTGGATCATCCATATCCGTTATCCTGTCATCATCTGAGACCGGTAAGATGAAGCATAAAGTCACGTTTGACTTGAGAAGAGAGGAAACAGCCCATTAACGTTTCTTTACTGGTGTTCCACAGTGAGATGAAGACCCAGCAGACTCTTCATGTGGCCACTCCAGTGAGGCAGAGCCTTGCCCTGACTAAAGTAGCTGGGACCTCTGTTTACCTCAAGCTGGATTCATCCCAGCCCACAGGATCCTTCAAGATCCGGGGCATCGGACACCTCTGCAGAACTGTGAGTAATTCGGTCCTCTTCGGCTCTGGAATGATGTTGGCTGGGTTAGGGTTAGTTAGTGTGGTCTTGTTGGGATGATCTGCTGACATCCTGCAGCATTCTTTTCTCTAATGTCTGTTTTTTCCTTGTAGTGGGCAGAGCGAGGATGTGAGCGCTTTGTCTGCTGTTCAGGTGAGCGCTGGAGACAGTACCTCTGTTTGAGCATCGTCCCTGCCTCTGGTGGTGTGTCTGACTGTGCAATCTTTGATGCTTTTCCACCCAACAGGTGGAAACGCTGGAATGGCAGCGGCTTATTCTGCCCGTCAGCTTGGGGTGCCTGCAACCATCGTAGTTCCAAGTGTTACACCGAACCCAACAGTGGAGAGGCTGAAGGACGAAGGCGCCACTGTGGTCATTCATGGCAAGGTTGGTTCCTTTAACATGTTTCCTACATTCCTTTTTTTAGATTAAATGCTAATAAATGTAAGTAATGGTGGATTCTGGTTCAATTTTGTGCACAGTGAATGCAAAGTGATGAGAAGACACAAGCAGACAAGTGACAAATTAAAATGGTTTTATAGATTCATGCACGGAGGCAGAAATCTAACCCAAATAGAGAATAACTGATGAGTAATCTATGATCTGCTGAGAGAAGACACTGCAGCAGAAAGATGCACAACACGCTCTGACAGTTGTTGTTGCTTCAGATGATTTTGAACTCATCAGATGAAATGAAGTTGCGTCTGATCTTTTTCAGGCTCTGAATGAAAGCATCGAGTACGGACAGCAGCTTGTGGCAAACAACCCCGGCTGGATCTTCATCTCACCCTTTGATGATCCCCTCATCTGGTAAGAGAAGCAGTCTGTCCGTCCTGTGGCGGCAGTAACATTAGCATGCAGGCGAGTCAGTGCAGAAAGACGTGCAGCGTGGTCTATCTTCAGAAGATAGAGAGGGGGGGGGCGATAAGATTCCTCCTAAAGGAAATGAAATTGTTTCCAAATGTGCAAGTGACTGATGGCAACACCTGTCTTATCACGTGCTGTCGCTCACGCTTGGAGCTGCTCAGGGGCTGGACGAGCTGTTATGTCAGATACACGGCATCTTATCACAGTGCTAACTTTGAGAGGGTGTCAGATAATTCATTTACGCGTTGAACGTCACAGTCGAAGTGTTAAACACGGCCATAAATCACTGACATCATCAGCTGCGTGTGATATGATCAGCATTTTACTACATACTCACATTTATGGACGTGTTGTCTCAGTTTCCTTTTTCACATTGTGCTGAAATCAATTGAACTTCCAGGAAACTGACTCTGTGTGTGTGTGTGTGTGTGTGTGTGTGCAGGGAAGGTCACACGTCTCTGGTGAAAGAGCTGGAGCAAGACCTGAGGGAGAAGCCTGGAGCGGTAGTGCTGTCGGTGGGAGGCGGAGGCCTGCTGAACGGAGTGGTGGAGGGGCTGCGTCGTGCCGACTGGGCTGACGTGCCCATTGTAGCCATGGAAACCTTGGGAGCACATAGCCTCAGTGCAGCGATGAAGGCCGGGGAGCTGGTCACTTTACCTGAAATCACCAGGTACAAAAACCTCATGATGGATATTATACCAGGATAATATTAACCCGCATTTTTCTAAAGAGTGACTTTTCTTTTTGCTCTCTAGTGTTGCAACCACCCTGGGCCTGACAAGAGTGTCTGCACAGACTCTGAAACTGGTGAACGAGCACACGGTTTTCTCACAGGTCGTCACAGACCAGGAGGCCGTAAAAGCTGTGGAACGCTTTGTAGGTGAGTACGACCTGAGCGCTTGCACAACGGGGCTAAAATGGCACCGAATCAGCCGTGAGACTGATCTGTCGTCTCTGTGCAGATGATGAGAAGGTCCTGGTGGAGCCCGCCTGCGGCGCCGCCCTGGCAGCCATCTACAGCGGCATCATCAAAAGGCTGCAGGAAGAGGGCAAGCTGGCTCAGCGCCTGGGCCCGGTGGTCATCGTGGTGTGTGGCGGCAACAACATCAGCATGGAGCAGCTAAAGAGGCTGAAGAAGCAGCTCAGTATTATCTAGAGTGGCCGACCGCCTCGGCTCTGCCTGACCCTTCCTCCATCGGCTGGTCTCAACCCATGAACCCTGTCATTCATGTGCTTTATCGATCGAATCATTCCAGACTGTGAAACCCTCCTGAGCACTGAGACTAATGTGTGAGGGAGCTGCTGGAGGGACTTCTCTTCTTCTTGTGTAAACGTGATTGTGATGCTGCTCTGGCAGAGGTCGTTTTTGACTGGGTTGCATTTGCTTGCTTTGTAAAAGTGCTTATTGTTCCTCTGCTTTTGTACTTTGGGATGTATTTAAAAATGAATAAAGTATGTTTCTGAATATTGTGTCTGAAGAACTGCCTCCCTGTCTTGACAGTGTCTTATTCCTGCCTGCAGATGGGATGTAAATACAGATCAAACCACTTCCTCACAACATGAGCTTTAACCAACAGGCAAACAATACACGAATGGGCCTGTTTTCCTAAGAAATGTCTATAAGCATTGTTTTCATATTGATGCTAGAGTACTAAATAAGTCAGGCCAGCATTAGCTTATTGCAGATATATTATTATTGGTGCATCATTATCAGATTTCCTATCTAAATCGCCCCAATTATTGATAAGTTTGACCTCAAAAACTCCTGTTCTTGCTGTTTACATTCTGCAGTATATCTTTATAGATCTCACATATTGTATTTACATACCAAGTTTTTATTTTACTCTTCAAAACATGCATCCAAAGAAGAAATACTTCAGTGTATGTCTGTGCTGCATGTCTACATGCTGTATACTGTATTTGCTGTAAAGCCCTTTGATATAACTACTGATGAAGGGATGTTTAAACAGTGCTAATGTAAAGTTATTATTTGGGCTACGGCTTCACTAAAGTCTCTCCACTGCTATTAAACTATTCATTTTGCAACAATTCATTATTAGCCCTGTGATCTCAGTAGCTCACTGTCTAATTAAACTCCTCTCTCCTCAGTGAGTGCTTTGGAAAGATGCATTCAGAGTTTCATCCTCCAGCAGCTGCGATCCCTCGTGAATGAATGAGTCAATCACAAAGTTTTAAATTTGACCTACAATTCAAAGCAGTAAGTAAGTTCAGTGAACACAGGAAAACATGTTTTCATGCCCCGCACACTTCCCAGAAGGACTTGATTGAGCTCACACAGCAGCGATTTCCAGCCGGGTCAAGCGGCCTCACTGCCTCAAAGGTCTTTGGGTCAGTCGGCTGTCGCACGACCACAGCAGATGTCTCCACGCCTTTTGAACACGCTCAGCCTCCCGGCGTTCAATTGGCTGGATTGCTGGGGGATGTGGTGCCTTTCCTTGCTGCTCATTGGTCAGGGGAGGGTCATTAAAGCAAGGGCTGAGGGCCCTTATGTCAGAAAGAGGGCGGACAGTTGATTGGTTGCTTTGAAACCAAGCAGTCAACATGCTGCAGACATTCCTAGAATTCCTCCTGGGTAACCTTGTAGTTTTTTATATGAGAGATGGGAAATTTATATACAAACACAAGGAAAAGTCATCCGATAAAAGTGTTAGACTGATGTTCACTGCTGTTGTGACAGCATAGCTCAGCTCTGGGAGTGATATATCAATAATACTCTTATTAACTGAGTGGGCAGTGTAACACAGAAATAATCACAATTACTTCAGATTTTTGCTGATGCAACCTTTTTTTTTTTTTGCTTCTACGGTTGCAGATGGTTCCTTTTGAAAATAGCATACAATGAAGCTGAAGGGACAGTGACAGTGACCAGAGATCCAGCTGGAACTGGCCTGGCCCAGCACTCACTGCTTTGAAAAGGTGTCCGGTTTACAGGCCGTGGTGACATAACCAGTCGGTCGCGAGGCCTTGCATGAAAAGCATGTCCTAACACATAGCGAAAAAAAAAAAAGGGGGCTCACATGCATCATCCATCACCATCAGCAGTCATTATCATGTAGCAGGCATGTCTGCTTCTCCAAAACAACTACGACTACTCAGTCAGTTCGAGCGTGCGAATAGAAAACATCCATTTATGAAACATGTTTGCCCAACCAGGGTTTATCTGAGTAACATCTTACAGAAAAATCAACCGAAACACATAAAATACACGTAAAAGACAAACAATGAAACCGTTTGTACATGAAGACATTTCTTTATTGTGACACAGAAATCTCAAATGCCATCTGATTCTTTACATCTGTATAATCCATTTTAGATATGTTAAGTTTCTGATGTGCAGAGGTAAGACAGTAAAAGTTAAGTTAATGCAACCATAAATAATTGTAATAAATATCAAGTAAATGTACAGCACACATTTTTATCGCAACACCTCTTTGTATGGATATGTCCTTTTTATAACCTTGTCTACTCCCCCGGAGGAGCAGGAAGTAGAAGAGAGAGCGTCCCTGTTAGCAGCGGCATAATCACCCTTCAAAAGAACTGAACCGAAACTCGCAAGCAATTCAACAATCCAATCTGCGTCAAATATCAATCCCGTTGTGTTTTTCAGTTCTATCCAAGTAAAATGGCGATTTTACTCACACAAGAAAACATGTTTCACCATGAGTAGAAGAATCCATCTGAGTACAAGACGAAGGTGATAAGATTACTGGTATTTCCAAAATTCATAAAAAATAACAACACAACAAACCGGATATCCAACAGACATCACCTAGTTTGCTCATTTTAGAATCTTTTCTTGGAAGAGTAGTGCAAACCAAAAACAAAAATTATAAGGTGAAGTGAATTAGCAATTAATAAAAACTGCCATCAGACATAATGTCAGGCTATTTACACTTTTTTTACTATTTTGTTTTTACATAGCTAAACATTTGGTTATGGGTAAAATGAACAAAAAAAACAAAACAACAACAGCAGAATCCTGATCTTCTCTTATTAAAGAAAACTATGAAAAGGCAGAACTCAAGATAATCCGCCGCCCCTCCCCCAGTGTGTGTGTGTGTGTGTGTGTGTGGATTGTGTATGTTTGGGAGTGTGTGTGTGTGTGGGGGGGGGGTGTTGCACATTCAGTAGCAGTAGCACACAAACAATGTGGGAGAGCAGATCATGAGAACATCATCTCCTTCCCGTTTTCACAAAGCAACACAGGTTTCACCTTCCAAACCTGAAATGCAGTAAATCAGAATGTCTCCAATCTATCCGACCTACCATGCCGCCAAAGCTACTCGGAGATTCCAAAAATCACAGAGCAATTTCATAAACTAATAGATTAATATGACTTTTTACACGACTTAAATACCCTCTCTTCGGAGACTTGGATAAAATGTATTCAGTTTATATAGCCGTAAGTTAGTTTGTCCATTAGCGGTTCATATTTTTTAAACAGGCAGTAAACTACATAATATCCTGTACAGCACTTGTTCACATTTTCTGCCTGCTCATAGCTGACGTGGTCAAAAATAGGCAGCATCAAACATTTCCATTTTCTAGTAGTAGTCGTACCTCCGCCTCAAATGTAAGATTATGGAAATCATTTGAACACACAACCAGCATTGCCCTCCAGAGAGAGGCTCCTACAGCAAAGGCATGTTCCAGACCATCACCCCCACAGAGGGGAGGCAGAGGGAGGCAGCTAGGTTAAGCATTAGGACTTTTTTTTCCTTCACAGATATGCAAAGTTCAACAACTCTGAGCAGAGCTCGTGTTGCTGAGACCAAGCGTCCAATACTTAAAGTGTTACCGCAGACAGCGGGTTCAGAAATCCTGAACTGTACTCGCGACTGTAAAGTGCTGATCTGAAGTCATCCCATTAAATTGTTAGCTTCACAGAACTCGACTGAACCTCTTTAAACCCTCTGTCAAAGGTAGAAGAAGGGAAAAGGACGAAATACTGTGTCACAGTTGTTTCACCTCAGCCAGAACAGACACTCGTCACCGTTGTCGGCGCTAGTTCAGATTATCTTCCCTGAATTCCTCACAGAAATATGCATCAAACAAAATCATGTAATGGAGTTTTTGTGCAAATTGTGATACACAAAGCAGGGATAAACATGCAAAGCAGAAAAAAACTTAATTTAATTTATAGTTTTGTTGGAGCAGGGGAGCATAAAGGACTGTGGTCTGTCTCAGAGGAAGGTCCAGGAGTTTGTCGAGGGGGCTCGAGGGAGGCTGGGGTCAAAAGTAAAACTGGCAAGGGGGGTTCCAGGTATATGTGCTTGGGAACATTGGGTTGTCAAGACTTCTTAGCCGCTGAGAGGGTCCTCACGGTAGTGGATGGCGTATCGCAGTTTCTCCAGCATCACATCCAGGGAGGTGTACTGGGGCAGTTTCACCATGAACATGCAGGTCTCCACGCGAATGTAGCGTGAGTCTGGCTGACCTGGAGACAAGAAAGACAGGAGGGAGCATTAGAACAAAACCACACAAAACGTCTCTTACATAATGAGTTTTGTTACATAGGTTTACCACTGGAGCTTTTCATGGACCTGCAGAAGGCCAACGAGTTGCTGTGAAGCGTTGGCGATAATGAGCTTGGTGATAAAAGTGAGCGTTCATCTTATCTGTGACAAACCCGAGTGCACTGTCTGTTTTAGCCTGTGGTTTGAAATACTGACACAGGACATGTTCAAGTCTGTCTAAGGTTGCAAAACAGGACGAGCCGCTGTGGTCGTCACTATCAGTAGTTTCTGCACCGACAGCACTACGAAGACTGTCTCACAGAGATAGCAGCCCGGCTGTGTGCCCGGCTCTGAAACCTTGTTAGCCATTACCTGCAGCTCCGTCAGGAGGGGCGATCTTCATGGGGTATGGGGGAACGTGGGCGGTGTCGGGCCCGCCGTCCTTGCACGGGCAGGTGAACGGTATGCGCTCCTGGTTGCAGGCAAACTTGATGAACTTGCAGAGCTCCTCTTGAGTGAACATCTCCAGGGCGGTCCAGAAGAACTCGATGTGCTGGTCGGTCTCCATCAGACCCACCTGATACATGGTGTGAGCCTACAGAGGGAGGGAGCAGGGCAGAAATGATGAGATTCGATGAATACTAATCTGTAGGAACAAGTGCTTCTCAGAGAAACTGTTGAAGCACCTTTATAATGCATCTCTCTAATTCCTCTATCGACAGTAACAACACTGACAAGGCAGAGGGAGGTGTTACGATTGCAGCTGACACTGACATATGTGGGGGCATATGTGGGGGCCAGCCATTGCTTTGTAATGGAGCATAAACAGATTTCAACAGGCACTTTCACACAAACACATTTATCACCTTAAGGAACTCCAGGTTGATGTAAGGCAGGCCGCAGGTGCGCAGCTCCATCTCGAGGGGGATGAGCATGGTGAGCAGCTGCAGGGGAATGATGGAGCTGAGCCCTGCACGCACTGCTGTCATACACTCCACGTTCTGCAGCTCCCTCAGACGGAGGCTCCTCACCGCTCGCGCATACACGTCCTTATTCTCCCAGCTTAACATACAAACAAGCACAAGATATACAAACGAGGAAGACATCAGACTACACTGAGCTGGGTCTTACACATTAATGACTGCCGTTTAAAAGAGTTGATAATGACAAGAAACACCACACTGCATAGAGACATCTACAAGTTTGCTGTACCTGACAGTGAGGCTGCGACCTCCCGGACAAAGCTCCACCTCCTCGCCTGTCATTGTGACGTACGTGAAGGTGCAGCAGGGCCGGCTGGGGGAGTCGGGGCTTTCTCCCGAGTGGTGCTGGGAGGAGATCTCAGCACACAGGGCCTCCAGCTCCGTCTCATCACTCACCTGCAGGGTCATAGAACAGAGGTCTCGTTAAGGTCATGAGACACTGGGTAACAGATAAAGACATGAGATACACGCAGCTGGTCTCTTACATTTTCAAACTTCTTGACATAGTTGTAGGTGAGCACATCGGCTTCCTGCAGGTCCTGCTCTGGGTCGAGGGACTCACCCACCAGACCCTTCCAAAAGGAGCCCAGTAGGTCCAAAGGAAGTGGCACATCTGCGCGGATGGCTATGCCCAGAAGCTGACCAAAGAAGTGCAGCAACTGTTCCTCTGCATAGCTGATAGGGCAAGGTGTCAGGATGTACTTCCCCTGAGGAAAGCAACAAAACATCAATGATTCATGTAACAATATCTGTGATTAACTCTGTTGTGCCAGATATGATTCTTAGAGCCGATCCAGACTGGGATAAATATGCCTCGCTGGGAAGAACAAGTGTCAAAAACAGGACATACTGAGAGCATGTCAGATACTGAAAAAGCTTACCTTGTTACGGTTGGCTGCAGCACTGGGACAGGGGAGCAGCAGGGAGAGAGCAGAGCTCTGTAACTCCTTACACACCTGCCATAAGAAATGTCTGAAGGAGCCACCTGGAGACAGATTCAACAAAGCAGTTACAGTTAGCTTTGGAAAAAAAAAAATCTTGACAAGTAAAAGACTGCAAGGCAGCACAGAAAAAGATGTAAAGGAGAAAGTCTAACTTGTGCCATGAACTTCCTCTCCAGTGAAGCGGATGTTAAAGGCATAGGTCGGGTCTCCTCCGCTGGCCAGTTTCACACACAGCTGAGACGACGGCACGGACGACAGCTGCCGGGCAGCCTGGCAGAAATATGTGTTCTCTGATGACCTGATCTCACCTGAGGGGCAAATTCCACAAATACAGAAGAATGTGTGCAAAGATCCAGTAAAGAAGAGATTTATTCATGTTAAAACAAGTACGAGTAAAAAAATAAAACAAGAAAAAACAATAAAATTAACTCTCAACTAAATTAAGAAGTAAAACACTTATCTGCTCCTACTTTTCTATAATGAATCCATGTTTATTATAAATAGTTCAACTATACACCCTGTGTCCATGATACACAACTTAGATAATGACCTGCAATTGTTTAGATTGTTTAAGAAATTATTATTGAAGGTCAATTTTTTGTTTAAATTCAGAAATAATATGTTAAAGTGTATTGGAAAGTTTTGAGATTGAAAGCATCACTCTTTCCATATAAACCTTCCAGACCCCTGCAACTGACCTGCAAACAAACAATAAACATGTGAACAAGTGAAACGAAATCATACCTCCCACAATCTCAAGAGGGTCAAGTGTAATCTCTGGGGCAGCATGGTCAGCTGTCCGCTGCACTGTGGCATTCAGCACTCTGTTCATTACAGTGACCTTAGTGTCGTAGAAGATCAGACCTGTAACCAGCAGAGACAGAAGCTGAGCTGGCGAGTGTAAAACATAAGATCTGGTCAATCTGGTCAGATTCACTGACACAGTCATGGTTGGCTTTGTCTCCTTGACCTGGATCTGGATCCAGATCTGTGCCGAGATTCTGCTCACCTTTGGCCTCACATAACAGTGCTGCTATGCTGTTCTGATAGGTCTGCGTCTGTCGCAGCTCCACCAGTGGCAGGAAGAAACTCTCCAGGGTGTTGTTGAGGGACTGCAGCAGAGCAAAGCGCAAACGCAGGCTCTCCACAGGCACACCTGAAAACAATACACACAAAAAGTTTAATAGATACACGGCAAAGCAACCAGGCAAGTGTGATGGGCTGTACGTAGTGACTGCATGTTACACTATAGATGACAATATGTGCACTGGATTCAAACAATATCACTGAAAGAGGAAGAAGAGAAAAGTAGGGTTTCGGCCTTTTTGACCCTCTTTACTACACAGACAGTAACGAGTGGTTTATTTACTGAGCAGGCAGGCCACACGAGGATCAGCAGTATCACTGGGGTCCAGGTACACTTCATGGGGGTGTAGTCTCGCTGGTGTGATAGCCAGGTGACGGCAGAGCCTGTTGATGTACTGGACCAATGCCACGTCCATTTCCAAGCTCCATTTCCTACAGGCCTTCTGGGCGTGACGAGTGTCTATACAGGTGCACCTGTGTGCAGAGGACAGCTGCTGTTCACTAGAGACCTCCCATAACAGCAGTTTATCAAAGATGAAAGGGCATCTGAAAGTGAGATACACTGAAATATTCTGTGATCAGTGCTCACCTATGAATATTACCATAAATCTAGTATGTGTAGAACTCCAGTTACAATACATAATTCAACAGCATACATACAGATGTACGGACAACCTGAAAACACAACAACCTCTGCTTTGGCTATCGCCAGCGTGGATGTATGAAAAGAGTTATACAGCAATTGAACTGCTAATGTCTGTTAAATGTTATCCTTTTTTTGTTTGTTTTTTTACTATTTACTATTTTTAATACTTTTTACTATACTGGCTTCACACATTTTAACACTGGGCAGAGTGAACATTGTGTGAGCCATCAGATTCACTATAAGCAGATACTAGTTATACTATCATTGAATAAATATAATAAATAAAGCAATGGTTTACTGAAGCTTGCTACTACAGTTACTGAAACGATTTCATTTGTGTTCATAGTTATAAGGTCCAATAAATCAAAAATCAGAGAACTGTCCAGAATTCAGTGATAGATTGGTGGGTTGGTGGCTGTATGATGCTGAATTTTTTATGAAGTACAGAAAATAGCAAAAATAAGTCAATGTCATGCTGCATTGCAATTAGATGAGCAGTGTGAAAATGAAAGGCCACTAATTCAGACAGGATTCTATGCATGGAAAATTTCATATAACAAAAAGTGACATATTAATTTAGAATAATTCTAATAACTTCATTTAATGAAGGTTTGAAGAGAACACATTTTGTCACAACATGTTCCTGGAGAGCTCGTGTATGTGACAGTGTTAGAGTGACACCAGTCTGACTGCTGGTTATTGGGGTGTGATGTCACCTTTCAAAGTGAAGATCATATCCACAAGCCAAAATCGCCCTCCAGACGCTACGGATGTCCTGCTTGGCACGGTCAACAGCAAATTTGTGGAAGCCTTCCAGTGTCAGGTACTTCTCCTCTGGAACTAAAGAAAACATGAGTGCTATGTGAAACAGTTAAAAACAGGACTCGTACAGGTTTATTGTTGTAGGGCAGCAGAACATCACAGTAGAGCCACAAGTTACCAGAGTGCAAAGTCATATCTTCAAGCTGCTAACTTTGTCTGAATATCAATAACAGCATACCTAGATTAATTTCCAATTATATAAACACAAGCAGAAAATCTTTACTTTTCTGTCAGTGGTTTGATCAGTTAATTGACTGTTTCATTATTAAACTCAAATGTAAGCAAGGGGACTAGAGCGCCATCGTTTTTCCACACATCTAATGGCATTTGTCCATGACTTTGAACCATCCATCAGCTAATGTATTCAGTGATGTGTTTAGTCAAAGTGTGTGTGTGGTTACTGCTGACCTTCAGTTTTCTTAGCAGGAGATTTCTCCACATCTTTCTCATCAGGCCTGGATTTCTCAGGAGATTTCGGCTTCAGAACTGTCTTCTTCTCACTCAGTGCAGTCCTGGCAGACGCAACAGACCAGCAAATTTAATTTAATTTAATTAGTGTCAAAGTGTAAATGTATCTAAACATGTGCTTAGTCAGAATTTACCTGACACTGTTGAGCACAGACTTTTCCTTGGTGGGGGGTTTGGTGATGGGCCTCTTGGTGCTAACAACCTTGCCTTGGTGCTGCTCTTTTCCTGCTTTGCTGTATTTGTTCTTATTGGGCTTGGGAGTGCCATACTTTCTTAGAATCTGATACAAACAAATAGTTATGACACACATGAATGCACATACAGTATGAAGAGTTCACAGTTCATTTCTGGTGGTGACCCCAGAGCAAAGCAGGGGGGAGTTTCAACAAGTAACACTTAAAAAATGGTATCATTGAACAAAACAGTAAACCAACGCATTTTTCAACATCCCCTGCTAATGCCTGATATACCTGAGTGAGCTGGTCCTCGAGTACTTTCTTTGGAGGCCTAACATTGGTGAAGAAAGTATGCAGAAGGTTTCCAGGAGTCTGAGCGTTGATCTGCTCCTTGCTGAGGTAAATGTCAGACACTTTCACAGGCTTGGCCGGTGTGAGGCTGAGCATCTGCTCTGAGTGCACACAGCTCTTAAAAATATCTGTGAGGACATCCCGCGCTCCGGGTACAAGCTTGTCACCTTGAAGCACGGAAAGTAAAGATTTCAAGCTGGCAGAACTAACGTCATTGTGTAAAAGTGGAAAATATCAAACCGGTCAAACACCAACCTCTGACGGACTTGTCCAGGAAGTAGTCTTCAAGAGCGGAGCTTCCTTGTGTGTCAAACAGGCTTTGATTTACACTGGAGGCTGTCAGGATCTCCTCGTTGGTCAACTCCATTAGCTCCTCTTCACCTTCCAGACTGGATAAGCCAATCAGATCACTGCTGTTGAAAAGACTGGCACGGATTTTCTCCACTTTGGCCCGAGAACGAACCTAGAATTAATGAAAACAGACAAGTGTTTTTCCTAAGAACAAAACCAAATCAAACAGCTCAGATCTATTATTGTGTTCTCGATCGACCCACCTCAATGACAGCATAACCCTTGATGGGCCTAGCCATGACTGCATTGCTCTCCAGCGAGGTGACTGTGTGCACAGAGCCCCCATCTGACACCGACGGAGTTTCTGCACTGTCGAGAGGCTCCCCCAAGCTGCCAAGACTCCCCAGGCTTCCTGTGCTACACAGGGACGTATCTAGACTCTCCTGACTAGAAACAGTCTGGGGGTCTTGGGGGCCCTGCTGGGGGTATGTAACAGCCGAAGCTGCGGCAGCAGGTGTGGGAGGTGGAACGGCTAACAGCTCCTGATCGACAGAAAGTTCACTGGCAGTGCGGGACACTCCCTGAGAGGAGCTGCAGATTGATGTCTGGCTGGTAGAAGCTGAAGCGCTCACACTCATAGCTGGAGTCACACTGCTGGAGCTGTCGGGACTCTCAGGCCCTCCACTGTTGGGGAAGTGGCGCTCAAGTTCAGGGCCCGCTTTGCCATCCTGAGGACTAGCAACCCCAGCTCCAGCTTTTGGCTTCTTGGGGTCCTCTTCCTGCAGAGGGATGAAGACTTCATCTTTGAAGAGCCCTCCATGTGCGTTGCAAGCCCTGCGGATAGCATTTCGAACCACGGCCTCCTCCAGGTGCGTGGGGATACCTGAGAGCACCAGCAGGCGACTGTGGGCAGTGGGGCCCACCAAGGCCTGGCAGGCATCTGTCACTGCATCGCTGGTCACACTTAATCCCTGCGGGTCCTTGTTAGCAAGATGTCGCAGGATCATCAGGAGAGTGAGGCAGCGGTGGAACCACAGCATGTCCTCAGGTTTACTGCCTGCCATGTTCAGCAGGGCACTGTCACTCTCTGACAACCGTGCACCTCCACTTCCCCGTTTCCCAGAGACCGCTGCTGCCACTGCAGCTGCTGCTCTCTCACGCTTCATCTTCACCTTCTTACGTTTGGACAGCAGACTGGGGCTCTGTGGTGTCTGGCCTGGGGACGATGACGAAGATGAAGAGGAGTCACTCAGGTTAGGGGCACTAGTGGAGGTCAGAGCTCCCACTGTAGAGCCGCCAACGTTTAGGGGCAGTGTCACCTCTGCCACTGCTAGACACACCTCCATCAGAGCGTGGAAATAGGTGGAGAACCGGCTCTGCTCCGCCCCAAGAGCCAACGCAATGCCTCCAGATGATGACCCCCCTGCTCCTGCCCCCCCAGCAGTCCATCCCTGAGTCTCCCGGTCATACAGCTTTCGGAGTTCTGTCTGCAGGGCCATGAGCACTGCGAGGCAGGGGTTAAGCAGCAGAGCAATGGAGCTGGAGAGACCGGCAGGGCTCTTGCGCTGCTCCAAGTGGTGGATCTTCCGCAAAAGCTCAGCCAGCAAGTGAAAGATGAGCTCTTTGATGGAGGCGGCCAGATCAGTGGTCCAAAGCAAACCACCTAAAACAACAAGAACAATGACATAGAAAAACGAAAAACACTGAAAGTTGGGATTTGGGGAAATCTGTACTAGTGCTTGGTATACTTTGCCTTGCAAGCTCTCAAAGTTCTATGATTTATGGAGCTAATAGTGAAGAATAATGCATGTGTAGCTTTAACTGACTCATAAACTCTGACATTTTATGACCTTTTAAGTAATGCACATGGCTCTTTCTGAGTTCAGAGTAATTTTAACTAACCAACCAAGCATAAAATAATATCTAAAGGTACTAAAACAAAGTCAGGACCAAACAGAATAATTTGAACAAACAATTTAAGTTTAACATGTAAAAGCCACCTTTGTGCTTGTTGGGTGATTGTGGAGAAGGGTTTTACTTCCTTTGAATTCCACTAACGTGTACAGCAGCGTGTTCAACCTACCTAGTAGTTCTACCACCTGCAACAGCACAGACGAGGGCACTGTGTCCAGCTCATCCTCTGATCGCTCATTGCTTTCTCCCAGCTTCCATGTCAACAGCTGTTCTGCAAATGCCATGGCCAGAGGAAACTCCAGCGGCAAGGAGTGCAGCACCAGTACAGCACCAGGAGGGGGCGACACCCCTACAATCAAGACAATGGGATATTTAATCCCATTTTATCCTCTAACAGACCGTTTCACCAGTGAGTATGAATTTATTTTTGGGAGTTAGATACTCACCCAGTTTGATGTGCACTTTGTCAGTGGGTATGATAACAGAGGGATATTGGTTGGTGGTGGGAGGGGGAGTAAGGCCTGTGTTGGTAGGTGAGGCATCCAGTGGATAGCACACTGCCTCCATCAGATTTAGCTGACCATTTCTACGCACTTTGTGACCCAGGCCATACACCATGACTCGAGCCCAGGGAGCCTTGTAAAGGCTGGAGCTAACGGAGTGGAAAAGACAGGAGCAAAGTTTAAACATTTAACAGGAAATGGATGGCAAGAAATTTGAGTTCATTCCAAATTGCTGAAGTTGAGCACTTCTGAGGAACTCACTCTTTGCGGCAGCCTAGCTGGCTCTCCTTGCAGGATACGATCACAAATGCGGCGCCTGGAAAGCTGACATCCATGCTAACCTTTGACTCTGTCACAGGAAACTCCTCTGATGTAAACTGCTCTGGTGCATTCTGTCAAAGTAAACAGAATTACAAGAGAAGGTTAGCAACAATACAGGGGCTGGTATTCAGAGACAAGCTTACTAAGTCAAGCGCTGATCGGCAGAGCTGACCTGCAGGAAGCAGCAGATCTGCTTTGTGAGCTCCAGCAGGCTTTCCTCTCCTTGATGCAAGGCACGGGTGATGGCCACTGTCAGCCACTCCCGGATGGGCTGAGCATTGCCCTGGTAGAATAGTTCTGAGGGAGAGCAGCTTTGGTCCTGGAGGTTGTGAAGCACCGACTGGGCCAGTAGGATAGAGCTAGAACTAATAGTGCCATCTGCAGAAAGAACAACATCAGAGCAATCAGCACACAAACACAAAGGGTCGTTAACACCACACCGAGAGGTCCGCTTATTCACAGCGACCGTTAATACTCACCAGGGAGGGGTGGAGCCAGCAGCTGATTAGACAGCAGCTGCAGGTGTTCTAAGGTGATGTCACGGATTGCAGGTATGTGGAAAAGACGAGTGAAGGTGTGGGGATTCTTGGGGGCGAAGATGTTGAGCAAGGCCATGCGGCAGTATAACCGAGCCAGTGCACTCTCGCAGCGAAGCAGCTCCCTACACAAAAGCAGTAAAGCACATTTCATTTTGAGCCCTGGTGTAAGATGCATTTACATTATGTACATTCATATATGGTTCATACATTACCTATGAATCTGAATGTTGCTACTGTCTAATGAGACTAAGCCATTAGCCGCAGTACGTCGTGATCCAGCAGGCGGGCGCTCCAACATCTCAATAGGGTACCAATATCTCACCAGCACCCCCTCGCTGCGCAGGTAGGTCTCCACCTGTACCAGCTCATTCACCTGGATGAGTTGAACGTAACAAAGACATACAGATATTTGAGACCTGGCTAACAGACATGTATCACGTGTTTTGTTGTGTATTACATGAGTATTTATAAGAATTTATGTTCTTTTTAATTTAATAAGCTGCTTTAGAAGCAGAATGTCTAATTTGTCCAGTTTGATTTAGGGGAAACGGAAAATGAGTATCATTTACTTTTTACTATCCTTTGTACTGGAAACTTTCTCATGTTTTATTTAATGATAAGAGATATATAACTGAGATGATGGATATAAATGGTTTACAGTGACTAGAATGGTTGTTTGGACAAGATAATTTAAACTGACTTCTTATTTAAGGACTGCGTGGGAGCTCAGGGACAGAACCTTGTGTCAGTGATGAATGGGTGATGACAATGATAATGATTCATTTATGTTTCTAGATATTTCTTTTCTTATATTGGACTGACTATTTGAATTAATATGTGACCATCATGCTGGAAGTTGTTTCTTTGTGGGAAGGAGTCTGTGTGTTGTTAGTGTTTGATGTTAAGGTGTTCCCATGAGGGACACTTAAATAAAATGCATTTAATTCACACTAAAATGAGTCAGAGTTCATCGATTACAGCTCCAATAATGACTCAAATCACTGAAGCATCAAGTTTTGTACTTACAGAGTCCACATCCAGCACTACGCCATGCAAGCCAAAGGTCTTCAACATGCCCCGGATAGCAAACTTCGGCAGAGCTGTCCCTCCCGTGGTGCTGTTGGTGTTGTTGCTGTCCGGACAGCGGATGACCACAGTCAAGCCTGTGTTGAGTCAGCAAATTATCACACAGGTCAATTATTTTATAGAAGCAGAGTACAAGGAACAGTTTTAATACTGGACTTATTTACAATGTACCCTGAAGCTGGCTCATTTTAACTTGAAGTGTGTACTATTTATAGTGATGCAGGTGAACGTTACCTTTGCGAACTTTGTCAATCGTGAACTTGTTGGCCTCATCCTTGATATCCTCAATGGTTGGCAGGTAGAGGTCACGAGGAATGCCGCCGTTCTCTTCATACAGGAACTCCACTGTCTGTCTTGCAATGTCAACCATGCCTGTTGTCAGCAAAATACAATACGAGATGTCAAAGCTGTCCTTGTTTAACCTATATTAACTAAATGTGTGCAAAAAATCAAAGCTTATTATTAGAACAGGTACGGCCTGGCCAATAATAAACTTCATTTCACGTCAGATTTAACTGTAGCACTCTAACTACTCCGCCCTGTTCTGATTTGTTCAGGGAAAATAAAATTCTATTTACAGCCCTCCTTGTAAGTTACATGAGTGCACATGAACTATTAGCAATAAAGCAACAAAGCATTGTAGAGCAATATTCAGCTGGACATTAACGGATGCAGTTAATGTTCATGACCCCTGTGCATCTCCTTGTCTTGATCAAATTCTGTTGAATGGGTTGAAGAGTTTTATGTCGTGGTACCTTGCTATGTGGACCTTAACTGGACTGGAGGTTTTGTATTAATAATATCCCTTCACTCCTTACCTAGCTGCAGAGCTCCTTTGATTTGGTCCAGGCCAGATTTCCTCTCAGCCTCATTGCGGAAGCGTCTACGAATGGTAGGGAACACTTTGGTCTCCCAGGCCTTAACCAGCAAGGCATAATGGTCCTCCTGACAAAACCAAACAAACATCAAAAATAAAGTTAGCACAAACCTAAATTTCATTTGGAAGCCATTATTAGAGGATGAGAAGTGAAGGCCCCACTCACTCTAGGGACATCATCATCATCCTCATCATCACTCTCTTCATCTGCGATAGGAGGAGGATGTGGATCAGGCCCAGAGGTGACCAGGTTCTCGTAGCTCAGCTCGACTTTGTAATGGCACGACAGGTCACTGTTGTACTCTGCACCAACAGGAAAGGACAAACCAAAAATGCAAAAGTGGGAGACAAAATGAATGATTGTATCAGTGTTGTGCCCTCCCTGTATGTCTTTGCAGGATATTTGATGAGGATAAGGCTGAAATGAAGGTGATAAACATACGTTGTTGGGCAACTGCCACAGCTGCAATCCGACAAGGGGGTCCATGGGAGCCAGAGTCAGAGGTTACACTTGCACCTGCATCATTATCACTGTCTGAGGCCATAGCAAAGGGCAGTGCTTCAAAATTTGCACTTATTTCCTCTGCAAGGTCCACACACAGGTCAGCCGCATTTCTGTGTGCTTGGCCTTCTGCGTATGCAAATGGCCGGCTTCCAAAGTTGGCACGGATCTTTGAGTTCTACAAAATTCATAAATAAAAATAAAAAAGGAAAAAAATGGATTAAGTGCATAAATCCTGAGCGGAATTGGCTGAAGCAGCAAAGAAAAGGATACATATTACAATTCATATATAATAAAGGTCACTGATGAATCAAATTATAGCTTATCAACAGTTCAAATATAAATGTTTCAAGGTCACTTTAGTCAACAGAATCCCACCTTTTTTTGAATGTGTACCAGGGGCCACATTCCCCCAGCAACATCCTCCAGGATGGGGCTGAGCCGCTGGCCGCAGTAGGTAAAGTAGACCCTGCCTTTAGGGGCCTGACCAGGAGGTGGAGGAGTGCCCTCAGAACGCTCCCAGCCTATTCCAGCCACATCGCCTGCATTTATACAAACACAGGTCTCAGTCTTAGTCATGACTCAATGCTGACAGGTAGTGACATAAATTAAAACATGATAACACTCGACACAGCTTTAGTCAAAGAGGCAAGATGTGCTTGCAAAAGAGCTTTTTTTTTTAATAGCAGGCAGATAAGATACAATGCTTTTAAGGAGTTTAGTACAAATCCATATCATACAGTATATTGCTGTATGGATTTCTATGCTGACTAAATCAAACAAAAGAGATGGTAGATTGTACACAAAGAAAGACATGTTTGTCTCCTGTCTCACCAGGAAGTAGAGCCACATCCAGCCTGACACTCTTCCACTGCAGCAGACTGGAGCCATTATAATGCACTGCCCTACCATTACTGACACACACAGACAGACAGGAGACAGACGCACAGAGGAACCACACAAAGGAGAAAGATAGCAGTCAGCACTCAAGTCAGAGACAGAGCAGTGGGAAAAGGGTCTATCAGAGTTAACATGCAGGTGAACATACTTATGAAACAGGCAGGTGCCGACAGGGTTGGTCCACGCTCCGTCTCTCTTCTCTGCCTCGGTGGCAAAACCAAAGGACACAATCGGGCCACTGTCCTCCTCAGAGTCTCCATAGGAGACAATTTCTATCTCCCAATAAAAGGATGGGGCCTGCAGGAAGAAAGAGAAGTAAATGCAAGGCTGCAAGCAGGCTGCAGCATCAGCGCACTATTTTTATCTCACTAATACATGTTCAAACAAACTGAGATGATAAAACATTCCACTGTGATGTGCCCACCTGGATTGGTACAGGACAGGTGGCGTAGATGAAGGTGCCTCTCGGCAGCCCTCCTCCAGCGCTCGGATCGGCCAGGAAGGTGACAGAGGTCAGACGGGATGAGAACATGCAGGCCCGGACTGGAGGAAACACTCTGGATGGACACCAAGTGATCTCCTTGGGCTGATGAGACAAGCACATCAAAGGGATGAGGAGAAAAGTGGGACCAACCAATCTGACTGCATAACTTATCAAAATGTCTTTGAAGTTTTTTTTGGTGCATTTTGATTTGACGCTTGCAGCAATATATGAAATTCTTACCATAATTATCTTGCCTTCAGCTGTCCATCAACTAAAACATGTTCAGATTTTAACGGTTTTCCATCAACACTTCTTTGATAAGAGAGAAGCTCAGTTGCTTTCTCTGTCTCTGCAAACAAGGTTGTTTTTCCACGTTCTGACGTGATAAATTCATATTTTCAGCTGCATCCAGTCCACATGTATGTTAGAAAAGAGGGGATCGCCTGTGTTTGTTGTTGGTTACTGCAAAAATTAAAGTAATAAAAGCAAAAATTATACTATTAATTTGGTAACTCCTACCTGGCGTCTGTCTGTCTGCAATGGTGGAGGAGGAGGCCGAGCGCAGTCCCGGTACAGCATTCTCACTCTTTCACACTGAGCTTCAACCATGCCGAGACGCTCCCCTGCAAGGGATGACAGAAATTGTGACATGTTCACAACAGTGATTGGTAAATCATACCACTATATTGTAAGTAATACGCTCCGGGTGCTCAAATGCTCTGACATGGCAGTATGTACAGTATGCTCACCAGGGCTGCATTCCTGAGCAACCAGGTTGAGAACCTCAACAGCAGCAGGACACTGCTGGATGAACTCCTCACAAAAGGAACTATCCTCTAGCAGCTGTGCCATCACCAGGCAAGCCCTGAAAACCATTAACAACCTTGTGATTTTTGTCCTCTCTCCGATTTTGATGTGAAACTTCCACTGCATAGTAAATAAAGTTGATTAAACACACTACTCAAGCTTTGACCATCAATAAAACCAAGTTCAAACTGATGAAAACTTTAAAATGTTAACAGAAAAGCAGACCATTTCAGAAGCAGAAGTGTGCATTTACATGAATGTTTGCTAACCTGGTTCTGATTTCAGCCAGCAAGCGTACTGCAGCCATTACCGGGCTGGAGCCATCTCCTGTAGCTGGTAGAGAAGTGTGAATGGAGAGACTGCCCTCCTGTGGCAGAAGCATGGACTGCACTGCTTGTACCACCTTTTCTGTGATTGAGAGTTTGTAGAGGGGGAGAGCCTATTGGGGGTGGGGAAAAGGTGAAAGGGAGAGACAAGTGAGATTGAAGCTGATATTGCTAAAAATGAGGACTATGTTGTGTTTGAACCTGAAACTTTTACCTCGGATCTGGGTGTGCAGAGGCGTGATATTGGTACTGTGAGGATGTCTGAGGCTTTGCAAGCTCTCCTGTACTCGCAAGAAGGGAACTTGACCGTAGCGATGCCCTCCTGCTCATTGATGGACATAACAATGCCCACACTGCCCAGCACTCCTTTACCTACCACCTGCAGAGCAAAGATCATTTAAGGTTTAAAACTTCAGAGGGCAAAGGTGATGCTTTTTTATAGGATGCCGATTACGGCCAGAGTGGAAAGTATAGCATTTTCAGCAATTTCTCTCCCTTTACCAACCTGGACCTCAGAGCCGATTTTAATGGTTTCTTTGAAGCCCCCGAGGGCGCAGAGTGCAGCAACAGCTTGTCTGCCAATGGCCTGCAGCTTAGCCAGTTTTCTGCCACTGCTGCTCCCATTCTCCAGAATACTCTCAGCATACTTCCCCAGCTGAGGGATAAACATCAGAGCCCGGGAGAGAACCTACCACAAACCCCAGAGGACAAAGAATTAGCCAGACACAGGATCACATAGAATCACCTCCATGTCAGTCTAGATTCTCATTATTAATTATTTTTAATTAAACAACCCTACAGTAAGTAACAATCGGTTATGTGCATAAACATTGCGATAAAGTCAGACACATAATAGTCTTTACTTTTTCAGCAGTGCTGGTCCAGATCTGAGCAGTGTTGGACTCGGGGGCAGTGAGCAGGCTGTGCAGCAGGGCAATAACCTCAGCAGCCATGCTGTTGGCAACATGGCCACTGATGAACGGCCTGACAGGGTCTGACCTGTTCAAGGCAAATTTAGAAGTCAGAACAATTCTGTCACAAATAGTTTCACCAGATAAACACACACACAAGGAAAAAATCATATCACAGGAAAGTGGGAGTGAACAAATCTAATAATCACACCACTGCAGGTATTCTTATTTGGTTACCTGGCCAGCTCAGCATTCCTGTCCCTACAAACAGCCGTCTGAGCAGTTTTCTTCTTGTCACCAGTGGTGATGCCTCCAGCAGTCTCTTGGGCAAGAGTCTCTACAGGTGGACCAACACTCACTATCAGACCAGACTGGGCCCACTTGTTGGCCTTCCTCAGGGCAGCAGATGCCTCTTCTGTGATCACCTCACAGCTGCCGCTCTATGGAAGATTTAAAATGGGACAGCAGAGGTAAGGAAGGCACTTGGAATACAGTTTTTAAAACTTTGGGCAAATTGGGGTTTCTTTCAGTTGAACTCTTACTTTACCTTTGTCATGTCTCTGTCCATCTTTACCACCTTTTCCATGTTTGCTCCAGTGCCAAGCCGAAAAGGACGTCCCTCTGAGCTGCTGCATTTTGGAATAGAGAGAGAACAGACATGTCATAGAAACCCAGACGATGCTGATGTGACATAAAAAGAAAGATATTAGGGGCAACCTCACCTGAGAAGTGGTTGTAGAACTTCATGAGATGACTGGTCCTCTCTCTTGTGGATAAAGATTGATAACTTGCCATCAACCGCCTCTCCCTCCTCCCCAACATCATCAGACTTCAGAGCGCCTTTGGAACTGGCACGGGACAGACAAGTGTCTGGCTCAGAGGAGCTGGGGGACAGCAGGGTCTGACAGCCTGGCAAAGTGTAAATATTGAGAATTAGCATTAGAAAGTAACTTCATGACTATCCAGTTGCTTATCCAGCTAAAAGAGACTAACCTGGTACTACATAGTCTGCCAGCTTGGCTAGCAGCAAGGCAGCAATACGTGAAGCAGGGTCATTAGCATCTTGTTGTTCAGCATCTAGTGTGTTAATGGAGTAGCTCCACGAGGGCAGGGCCACGTTACCACAGTCCTCCACACTCATGAGAGGCAGCGCAGCTCGGCATAGCTGCAGGATGATGAGTACCAGCTTTGGAGAAGGTCGCTGGTCAAGCAGCAGAGACAAGAGCTTAGAAACACAGGCTGGCTGGCTCAGGATAGCTTTGCCAATGTGGCTCCTGGAATACAAAATAGAAGAACATACACAAACACTGGATAAATGCACACGCATATACACAAATACATCATGATATACATACAAAACATAAGAGACATACAGGCATGACAAAACATTTTACCTGGAAAGGTCGTTGAGCAGACTGAGCACATCCTGTAAGGCATCATTGCCAGCTGCCTGATTCCCACAGCACTCTGTGGCTCTGGCCAGGTGATTGGTCAACAGGCTGGACACCTGCCGTGCTAGACCAGAGTGCACTGCATCTGTGGAACCACCTTGAAAGGAGAACAAAAAACATTAAAATATACTGCTAACTTTCTTTTGTGCCACCATTTAGTCTGACCATGTGAACAAAGCATTAAACATTCTTCATGTGCACTTCAGGGCAACTTCTTCTTCTTCTTCCCTGCCCCAGCACACGAGCAGCTTTTCGCGACACAAATATATTGAGTTTGATAGCTGTTCACAGAATAAGCAACCACTACTAAGCTTGACATACCTTCCACCTTCTCCCACTCGATGCAGCGGTTAGCCAGCACCTGGAAAGCAGCCCAGGCCATGGTGGCCACCTTCTGCTTTTTGGTCTGCTTCTCGTTTGAGCTGCATTCCCTCTGACCACTTAAACTGCACAGGCTGTCCATGAGCTGGACCAGACCACTCCGAACTAGGCACTGCTCCTCGCTCCTATCACAACACAGATCAGGAATGAGAGCAAGGAATTTGACAGTTTATTAGTTTAGAGTAAAATCAAAAGAGAGATATGATTCAAGATGAATTCTCTTGCCTGGTGTAGGGGATTGTGCAAAGCAAGCCAATACTGTTGGCACAAGCAATGGGGTAGCGAGCACATAGTGACACTACAGACGTCATGGTCTCCCCAAAGGCCTCCTGCACCTGCTCTACCATTCCACCACAGGTCAGCTCCTCAATCCTGCACAGGAGGCACACAAACACAGATTTATAGAGGTGTATGTGTGTAGAGTAGGGTGGGATTGTTGTGCTTATAGCCCCCCTTCTCTCACCTTGGGCCACCTTGCAGTACCATAGTGACAGGCCCCACCAGGTGGGTGACGCCGCCAACTCTGACAGCAGCAGTGAGCAACTCCCTCATATGAACAAGTGCCTGCTTCCGCGTGCTGCCACGTCTCCAGCGTGTCTGCGCGGCAGACAGGAAACTGCTGCTCGACACCTACACAAATTAGCAGTACAGACCTCCATGTCAGACCAGAATTCATCGAGTGAGTCTCATGCAGCTATGGCAACACACAAGTCAATTAAAAAGGGAGACTTACAGCCTGATCCGGTGTGGTTCCAATAAAGGCGAAGAGCTGTCCCAGCAGCACACTGTAAGTTGGTTTGTCACGGTTGTCCTCTATGGCCAGAGACTGCAGCAGCGTAAACGAGCTGCTGCGGTGACTCGTAGGGTGGTGTCGCCTCCTAAAGGTAAGACAACAAGTAAAGGAATAACTTCATTCCCCTGTCACTTATATGACTCTTGAACGTACGAAGACAGAAAAATACCTTTGGGGCGCGTGTGTAAACTCCAAGTCCTGGTTGGCAATCATCTCCAAGTCAGAGGGTGCAGACATGCTGCGTAGAAAGACTGGCTGCTTCACCATGGGCATCACTGTCTTTGCATCTGACACTGACTTAGAGGCTAGCACAGAAAATCAACAAGAAATAGATGAGAATCAAACTCACTGACATTATGTCTAAAACACCTATCAATCATGCAGCAATTACTGAAAAACACTGACAAATTCAAATATCAATTCACAGAAATAAAGCTGTGACAAAATGTATTCTTTAAAGTCAGACTCCTGTGTAAGTGATGTAACTTTACAAGTACATTTATTAAGGACAGCAGCTCATGGACATTTAAATACTGCCCAACAAGATTTCACTCAGTAACCAATCAATGACTTGAGAAGACAAAAAAAACATATGTACCTGGACCTGGTGTGCCAGCAGGTGTGGTGGTTAGGCTTCTGCAATGTGGAGCAATGGTAACATGGAGCAGCAGCTCAGTGCGGTTCATCAGACTCTTCACCAGTGCCTTAGTTTTGGCCAGTGAGGTGCTACTTCTCAGGTGCATGGTGTTAACCTCCTGAAAGAACTTCTCCCTGTTGGTCCAGACACAAAATGTTACTGCATGAACAGACGCATGACAGCTGAGGTAACATCATCTGTTCTAAGAGCTGGGATGATTTCTAATGACTTGCCTCAGTGTAAGGACAACGTTTTCCAAATCACTAAAATCAAGTGGGACCTCCTTCAGGGAGCAAAGGAGCTCCAGCTCCTTTATTTTGTTCTAGTACAAAAAAAAAAACAAAAAAAAAATATGAATATCGGAGCAAATAGTGGTGGTAATGGTACTTTATCTGGAACAAAAGTTGTAAATTGTGTGTGTGGAGCAGGGCACCTCAAAGAAGTGGTAGTCGTGAAAGAAAGGAGTGTTGTTCTCCAGCTTTCCCTGATGGGCCTCCTCTACCTCATTCTGCCACTTCTGTTCCAATTCTGCGACGCTCTGAAAGCAACACAGGAGATAATTAGACAGAGTGAGACTCACACTTCTGCTTCTGTTCAGGTGAACAGCCAGATTTCGCTTTTTTTAAATTCAACTCAGATCTTCTGGTCAGCTTCAACCTTATTTTAATATTATTCTTATATCTCAAGGCTGTATTTTAATATACAATATCTCTCCAATTTGTGGTCGCATCAGCAGCATCCTGGTGATTGGAGATATAATAAGGTAGTGTAAATATGCCCACTATAGCAACCTCCTGGCTGCAAGTAAATATGGTTTTACAACACCATGCAGAAGTAATTCCTCATAATCGTACTCCCTGCAGCCAACAGGAAGAACTTTATTAAACTATCTAATGTACAACTTTCTTGAATAGCCTAATTAAAAACTGACAAAATGAGAAACATGGACGGTTTGCACAGTGTGCCTTTAACTAACAACAAACAAACATCATTTAAAAACTTTCCTGTGTAACAGAAGCTCACCTGCAGCTGGCGCTCCATAGCATTGATCTTCTTGAAGGTCTCAGCCATGATCTTACAGACCAGGTCATACTCCTCTGCATGATCCTCTCGGTACTGGTAGTTCACAAGTGACTGAAGCGCATCCACCAGGCTAAGATGTTTTATGACACAAGATACTATGACCTCCTCCATTACATCTGGCCTGATCACCTCCCTTACAGACAAAGAAATGGGTGAGTAAAAAAAGTGGTGCTAAATAAAACAAGTAGTTTTACTTTACAGAGGGTATGCAGTGAAACCATTATCTACAGTATCTATCACCATTTTAAAGCAACATTGATCTCCTTATCCAATAAACATACAAAAACTAAGCAACTGTGGCTAATAGGAATGGGAGAGATATAATACAGAGAGGAAAACAAAAAGCTTGAAAACAGGCATCAGAAATTGATCAAAGCACTGTTTGAAGCCAGAAGACACACAAAAGCCTAGATGTTCTATTTTAAAGCAGACTGTGTCAGCCTTTCATTACATAATTCCTTTACAAAGCCGTCGGCTGGGTTCTTTACAATTAAACCGTCTTAAAAGTGTTGCTTTAAGTTGCTTCACCTCTTTAGTCTGCGGTAGTCTGTAAAATCTTCTGCTTGGATTTCTGAACGCCTGAATGACAATACTTCATCATTCTAGCAACGTTTTTATTCTTTCGGGGTTTTTTTCTGTGTATAGTGATGACACGTGCACACCCTCTGTGCTGCGACAGCACGACCCTCTTACTTGATGCTCGGACGGAATTGTGGTCGAGCCCTTCCGGACACCTCTCGTAGCCTTCCCATGATGCCCGGAGGGAGGCGGATTCGAGGCAAGTCGAAGTAGGTGCCAGGCATGAGGCCTGGGGGTGGGATGAGCACATCGGAGGGGTAGGTGAACTCCCGGTCCTCCTCAATAGTGAGTGGCAGAGGTGAAGGGCTGGGCGTGAGGGCA
Source organism: Chelmon rostratus (assembly GCF_017976325.1). Classification (NCBI taxonomy): domain Eukaryota; kingdom Metazoa; phylum Chordata; class Actinopteri; order Chaetodontiformes; family Chaetodontidae; genus Chelmon; species Chelmon rostratus. The sequence continues at coordinate 25,048,085 of NC_055662.1, read as the reverse complement.
GGAGAGATCGCACCATTTGCTTCCACCTGCCACTGACACCTAAGGAAAAAACAAAGCCTGTCAACAGTCTGTCATCTGACCTGCCAGCAGTTTTGCTGTATTCAACTACATAGCTCTGAAAATGTGCACCAGTTGTTACATTTATCACATGGGCAATCAATTTCAGCGGGAGACATTTTGTGGCATTTTTATTTAGCTGTGTCACCTTTGCAGCAGCTTTGAGCAGAGCAAATCGTGGCAGGCTTCCTCCTCTCTGGTCACCTCTGGACCGTTATATAGGATGCGGAGCATCGAGCAGGCCAGCACTGACAGACCCAGTGCAAGGTCTGCCAAGAAGGGGAGGCCTCCAGAAACGTCCTCTGATGATTCCTGAAAACAGAAACAAATAGCATTTTCGGAATCAGCGGTCGTACCTCGTGCTCCACACTGCCAGCACGATTAAACATGATTTGGCACATGCCAGTGTTCCCGTGTTCTACCTGAGCTCTGACAGTGCAGGAGAACCCCCACATGGCTTTATCGGGGGTGTTGTGTTCACGTCCACTCCTCATCTCAAAGGAGAACGTCACAGTGTCTCCTTCAACCTAAAACAGGACACAGACTAAATCTAGCTCTTCCAGACTGTACATGCACTGTGTTCACTGTGTATGTTTGTGCACAGTAATTTCTTTTACCTTAACAAGGTCTTTGGGCCACCCTGTCCCCAAGACACTGCGACTGCCATATCCCAGAGTGTTCCCTCCATACTCTGTGACTTTACGACTGTTGGTGTTGGGACCAGCATAGATAACCAACTGAAACATCAGAGAATATATTTAGTGTAAGATACCTCCAACCACAGTTTTTCTATGCTTGAAAAATGGCATTCATTATATGTAAGAGCTAAGAGAGTCAGTACCTTGTCATAGTCGTACTGTGAGGAGCAGCGAGAGTCAAAGCGAAGGTACAGGCAGCGGGCTCCTGGGATGTGTACCGTCTCCTTGAACTTGTAATTGTCCCTCACAGGGTGCACCGTCTCTACTGTCTTCCCAGCAGCCCACGGGGCAGGGATCTTCAGTCCAGTCAGGAAACCGGGCTCCTCGCGTTCATCAAGAATTCTAATATCAAGGATACAAACAAATTGCTGGCTTTAGAAAACTGAGCTTATGACAGTGCTTAAGTTACGATATGTCCTTCTGTAACAGTGATGAAATAAGACTTTCCTCATAAAAATGTTAAATTCGGTAGCAAAGCAATCCAATACTAATGCCTGATGGATTAATTGTGAATTATTTACATTTAACATTCTTAAGTTGGACCTTCAGAAAACTTACTTGTCATCTGCAGCACATGCCTTTGACCCCTGCCCTAGAGAGCCGCCCACAAGTGCAGGCTCTTCAGTGAAAAGTGGAGACTGAGTCTTTAGCAACAGGGCAGTCTGGGAAGAAGGGAGAGAAAATAAATAATGATGACTGTTTTTTTTTTTGTCCACTCAAGGAACAAACTTTTAATTTAATGTAAGAATTGACTTTTGGACTGGCAAGACTCTAACCTGGCTGGTGTAGAGGACCAGCTGCACCAACTGAGGCATGAGGGCGTCAGCGAGAGTGAGGGTCTGCAGGTTGGGGTGCATCAAAGTGGTGAGCAACACTGGCAGAAGGTGACCAAGCATGGTGGCCTTGGTTACCTGTTCCAAGCCTTTCAACCTGAACAACAAGAGAGAAGAATAAAATGCAATGGTGATGGAGCCTAGGCAGAAAAACAAGATACGAAATGGTGGAAATTGAAGAGGTAAAACAAAGAGCAACTGTGATTTAAAAAACCTGCATCCATAAATGATTTCTCATGCACTTTTTATTCTTTTTAAAAGGAGGCTGCAGCATTACTCAGGTTTAGCTATATCTTGTTTCACGGTGAAATAGTGCATTAGAGCCAAGCAATCATGTCTGGTTTTATTTTTCTCAGCTACATTACAGTGTTATAGTAATAGAGACTGGCTAGTCTGCTCATGCAATATAATAAAATAAGTGGCTAGTAGATTTGAAAGGCATCCAGCAGCCACAGTGGCCGGCTGACCAAAGGCTTATTTTCCCAACCCGAAAGAATACTTTTTAAAAAGACGCAGTTAAAAGTTTACCTGGTTTCTCTGTCAGGGATATCGCTGTTAATGAGAGCTGTGGTCACCTGCTGCAGGGTCTCCAGCACTTCATCACAGCCCACTAGGATTTTGGTTGCTAGGGACAGGATACTGCTTTGCAACTCCTGAGGACCAAACACAACATAGGCCCACACTTACGTAACCTCTGCTTCCAAGATTTTCACTGATCATACAGTATATTTTACGAAAAATGGAAAGTCTACACACATACTGTAATTTCCTTACTTTTATGTCTACAGATTATAAACTCTATATATTAGCACAATCTGAACTGTTTTACAGATGAGACTATTATTAGTAACTACAAATAGTGATATTTAGAAACAACACATCCTTAGTTAATATAACTCTGTTAACTGACATCATTAAAACTACAATGAGAACAAATTACTATGCAGTGCTATATAAAAACATTAATCTCTCACTGCCAGACACAAAAACAGACTCCACATGCACAAAGGTAGGGGTATTTAAAGGGGATGTTTACCTGTACCTTCATTGTTTCCCCTTGTAGGGAGCTGTCACTGTCGTCATTATCATCCGGACGGATAAGAATGGTGTTACTAAGGAGGTGGTTCTGAACAGCCATGAGGTAGCGCAGACTAGGTGAGACCACCTATGGAGAGGGAAAACCGTATCAAGTTTATAAAAGCGCAATCTCACAAAACATGTGCTCCCATTTGCCACAGATGGCATTTTGTTCAGCTGAACTGATATCCGTACTGGCACAGTGGAGAGCAGCTTCTGGAAATCGTCTCGGGCGACAGTCTGACATTTGGTAATGAGGAGGCAGGATTCCCGGACTACAGTCTTGAGGATGCAGTGCAGCAGCTCATCGCTTAATCTGTAAAAGAGGAAGATTTCTATCACTTTAAAGTACATACCAATGCCAAAACTACAGGAAGCCACCTTCAGTGTTTAAGCTAAGACGTGGCATTGTTCTGTGCTGTTATTAAAGGCTATGGGTGATGATATTGCACCCTATATTTAAAGAAAAGGGCTTACCTGTAATGGTCATCTTCTTCACTCCCAAATCTATTCTTTTGAAGTTGGTCTGCCAAGTTGGTAAGGATGACATCACGCAGTTGTGACAAGCCACTGTTCCTTTCACCTGAGTGTCACACATGATTAACATAATATTATATGATTCTTTGGTGATAATATTATCACCAATAAACAGTTATCGTGCCAGTTATATTAAAATGAGTGTTTTTCATAATCACCTTCAGTTAGAACCAGTTTCAGTAGTTTATTAAGTTCAGCCTCCCCCTGATATAAAGTATTCAGGCCTGAGCTACAGAGGAAGAGAGGAGGTAAATAAAGATTAAAGCATTATTACAAACACTGATTATACATAATACCACTTTAACTGTTATTTCTGTTGTATATATGACTTACCTGATGGCCAGGCACACCTCTCTCTGAATCTCAGATCCTATCTGATCCACTGGAGCCATGAGTAGCTGCCACAGAAGTAGACCTGAACGACGCACACTCTCCCTATTCTGCTCCGACTGAGGATTGAAAAACCTAAACACCACCTGGAAAGGACAGACAAAAAAGAAAAATTTAAATAAATAAATAAATAAATAAAAACACAAAACAGCTGAGTCATTTTGTGCAAAAGCTACACCTCAACCTGACCTGGAACACCACCAAGATGCAGCGGATGATGCAGGTATCTCCATTGACCATGGCCTTCTCCATTATGTCACAGATGCTGCTAAAGTGACGGGCCTCGATGGGATGTTGTTTACCCAGCAGGGCCCCCAGGGGCAGGCTGTTGCTGCTGGCTGCCAGCAGGTTGAGCTGGTGGATACACATAGCACCTACGTGATGAAGTAGCTGGTTGATCACCTCACCAGTGGCCACCGTTTCCTCTGTGGAATGAAAAGTTTTGCAGATGATCAAATTTCTGACCTCATACAAATAGCATCTGGTGGCTTCACTGCATTTTTTTTAAATCTACCTTTGGGTTCTTTGATGACATGGCTGACACCGAGCCTATGGCACACATGATGAAAGGCTTGGTTCCCAGGATTGCACCACTGATCTATGTAATCACTGGAGCAGGTCCAGATCAAGTTGTTCAGTGCATCATAACATGCTCCTATGAAACCAAAGATTACAGAAGTAAATGTCACTTAACATCGGCAATGCATTGTGTAGGTATCCTCTGTGAGTTCCGCACATCACTGCAGAGTGTGACGAAAGTTGAGCTCACCTAGCCCTGCAACCTGGGCCCCCCTGCCGAGGGAACTGCCCGGAGCATCAATGAGGTCTGCGCGGCTGCTGAACTGACCATCCGCCAGGTTAAAAACCAGGCTGGAGGCTAATACTGACAAAAAATAAAAGTTAAGTTCAGTGAATAACCTCGTCATTGGCGACACTATTTAGTATACAGCTCTGGGATTTCTCTTTAGTTTTTTTTGGCATGTTTCAGTCAGAAATAATTCAGTTTATAAATGTGTATATTCAAATGTTCAAATACAACGCTAACGATCATCCTTATTTAGAACTTCAAACTGTTTTCAGACTATAATCAGAACATTTGTTATCCACCATGATGTACAATGTTTGGTTTATTTCTTGACTTTTCCAGAGTCTTTGTGATGTATCTTCACATTTAATCAGATCTCTAACTGTTTGACAAACCAAAATCACAGCAAAACTGATGAAGTTTAAGGGCAAAATTCAACACAATGAGGATTTCTAATTGTCTGTGCGTGTTCTTACTTTTGAGAGAGGACAGGCTGCTTGTACCCCCGAACAGGGAGCGTGTGGCAGAGCTCCCCGATACACCAGGAGGTGAGACCAGCATCACTAGATAGGTTCCGCACACATACATAGGGGTCTTTCTCAGTGTCTTAAGAGGGAGTCCACAGCTAGTATTGACAGCTATAAAAGAGTTACAACAGAGAGCTGTTACCAGAAAGTATTCTGATTATCATATGATCCACATGAATCGCACATTAAAACATGAAGTATTTTTGGATGAAGTTTAGCTGACGAATTACCAGACTGTTCCTCTTTGACAGTGTTTGTGATCGCGGAGCCTGTTAGAGCAGCCAATGTGGCAGAATGGGAGGCTCGGAAGCGTGACATTCGACTCAAGAGAAGCTCGTTCAAGCACTTTGAAGACTCGCCTTCCTTGCGAGTAAGAATAACCCTCTCCTGCAAGATGTCTGCAACGCACAGCCCCGTCTGTGTCTGTGCCATGGACGGGGGAAAAGAAGAAAATTACAGATCGAACACATCCATAAATAAACTGAACACAGCGGAAACTATTGTACAGGGCAGGGCATATAGAACTCACAGACAGGTGAAAGACATCCATGAAGACAGAATGGCCTTTCTGTGTCTTCTCATTGAGACTGGCTGGGGACCAGACCCAGTACAGGTATGTTCCATCTGAGCATAGGTGCAGCGTGGTCATGCTGCTGCCCACAGGGAAGTGATGGGCTGGCATGGGCACAATCTGGCACACCTGAAAATGGCACAGTGACCATTAGCCGTGGCGATGGCATTTCAGCTGAATTTTTAAGAGCTGGTTGGCCACAGTTGAACTCAACATAGCTCTTCCGTCTTTGTATGAATTCAAATATTTGTATGTTCATTTCTCTTCCACCCCCTGCCTCTTCATATCTTATATGTATTTGCATTGAGGCCTTATTGCATGTTTAATAGAGAGAAATGCTGCCCCACTGTGAGCTTTCGTGCCTTATTTATACGTGAGAATCGTGTCAAAAATGAAATGCTACAAGACTTAGAATATGAAGTGTACTGAATCATTCAGCATCAAATTGAAAATAATGGAATGAGACTGCACAGTACCTGGAGGGTGAAGGGGTCAATGACCTGGCACAGCTGATGAGGCTTGGCATCAAAGGAGGAAGGCCGGTGGAGGAGGCGACCACTGCTGAACACCACCCAGCCAGGCTCCAACTCTTCATTTCGACAGTACACAAACCCCCTGCACAAACACAAACACAGTGCATCTATTTCTGTGTTCCGTACTGTATTCTACTGAACACTAAAACAGCTTAAAACTTGGACGCAAAATCGGCCTAGTAGTGACAATATCCCATCACATGTATACATTATATAAAAACTGATTGTGTTGAAATTCACTGCAGACATTAAAATCCCAAAGTCTTTTCACAAAATTGAGAGTATGTCCTCCAAGAAAAGCGGTGTGCTATTTCAAAGCTTGTTTACAAAGCTAGTTGTTTGCATGCCATGGCTAAGAGCTGTGCTATTGGCTGTATGTTTTTGCTGTAGCGTGGTTCATTTAAGTCTTCTTTCCCTACAGAAACTGAGATGCTGCTAGCATACAATTAGCTAACTTAAAGGCCTAAATCTGGCACATACACCTTTTTGCAAGGGGACAAAAATGATTTCTGGGCCCTTTGAATTCTAAAAACACATTGTGGAAGGATATTGCCTTCTGCTTGCAAATTGGGTAATTTGCTACCACAGCATGGAATTAAGATGCAGAGCACACGCCTATTTGTCCCTTTTAAAATTCACCTACATCAATCAAAAGACAGTTAGGGAGGATGTGATGGTGTACTGCAGATATTGGTTTAAAAATGTCCAGGAAGTAACCATTGTTTCATTGGGATGGGTAAATGATAAAGGATATTTTTAGAATCTCCCTCCCTCTTTCGGTTCTCTGAATGCTGTGGATGAAGAAAGGCAGGCAGGAAGGAGTGTCACATTACCTCAGTGTCCCATGTAAACCAGAGCCCAGCTTGCTGAGTCCTCTCCCAGAGGAGTTAGTGGTATACAGATAGAGCCCGTCTGTGGCTAGACAGCGACCCAGGTCAGTGTCTGTAAGACACAGGGACAAAAGAATTTAATATAAGGTTAATGACAGACAGATGACAGATAATCAGAATGAAAAGTCAGGGAGATATGAACAGGGGAATGGGCGCCGAGTGGGAGTGGAGAATTAGGATGCTGAGTAAGGTCAGGCATCTGTTTGCTTTGCTAAATTTTTCATTTGTGAGGACTGCGATGCCTCCAGAGAGCCGAGACTCAATACTGATCTGGTGTAAGGTTAGCTTCAAATGTAAATATGCAAACCTGTCTATGGATATATACCCTGATCAGCTTTCATCACTCCACAAGGTCAGCTGATGGATTGCTTGATCTGCTTTATTCCTAAACCTCTCACAGTCACAGCTCTTGTCTCTACTTTCAACATAGGCCTTTATCTCTTCACTACACATATACAGTAAAATCAGGGCAAAGGAGCCAGGCAATGCACTCTCCACCCTCCATTTTGGATGGGATTTTACACACTTCCTGTATTTCAGACAAAGGACATTATAAATAATCAAAAGGTGAATAAATAAATCAGAAAGCAGGGCAGTATTATGATGGAAGGAATATGACATGCACAGTCCTCTAGATGTGTGTAAAAGACATCATTCAGCACAACCACATGAAAGCGCTGCATCTACTCTGACCAATTATTCAGATTTTTAAAAAGGGGTTTTTACCTTTGCTCTCTGCTCCTCCAGCAGAATTATCAGGTGTGGGCAGCATGTCCTCAAAACCCCAGGACACACTGTGTTTGCCCCCGAGGAGGCAGGATGGAGAGCCTGGGCCTCCTTCCAGGAGTAAGAGTCTAAAGCAGGGGAGATACAGTGGTTACACATGGGGAAAGTCACCAATAACAGCAGGGTCCTTTCAGGTCAACTAAAGTACGGCACTCACCTGTACAGGACATCTGACACAGGGAGCTGGCCCAGATCAGTTTGTTTCTGCAGCAGGTGAACTGTGTGGATGAAGGTCTTCAGAGATCCCCTGGAGAGAAGTTTGGCAGATTAGTCAGGAGGCCTCAGCATGAAACACAAGGAAAAGTTCATTGTTACGCAGCTGTGAAGCTGTAAATGAAATAATACTTGGCTTGATTTATGGAGGGGATCCAATGTAATGTGCCGGGAATTAAAACCCAATCTTTTTTGAATCTGAATAAAAGTTGTTTTTTTCCATTTGAGTGCAGCAGGGAGATTGTTTTACCCTGCGACTCTGCGGGGTGTAATGAGCAACCTACTTAAGCTTGTGCAGTGTTCATTTACTGCTGCGCCTCATCCAAGACTGAACTATTAACTGAATACAGTCAAGTAATTCTATATTCAGGGAGAAGATCTGTGCGAGAAGACTGAACGGCTATTCTGGCAGTCTCTAATACAAAAGACACAAGGCTTGTAACAGCAGCTTTGGAAAACGTCTTCAAGAATACAATGATATTGATTACTATTGATTGATACTATTGATGTCTATGGTGATGACATACTTTTTACGGTTAACCACCTCACATGTCACCAAATAAGTGTGTCAGCGAAGATGCCACAGTGTCACTGGGAGACTGGAATAATCCGGGGACATCCTGCCATGAGCTGTGCAGGAATGTGTGTCTGAGTTACTGTTTAAATGTTCCACAGGCGTCAGACAACACAGATGAGTCATATTAGTGCCCCCTTCTCCACCTCACTATGTAAACATGGCAGTCTTTTTGCTTACTTACCCCTCCCACATAGTGAATTTACTAACCGACCCCATCGTTGGTGAGGGGGAGTAAAGCTGATAGCTCTTTAATTAGCTCCCGGTGTCGGTGAAAAGGCACCAGGGCTGGATGGTTCCCCGCAACAAAGAGCTCTCAGCCTCAACAGAGGCTGAACAAAGAATGGAGAGTTCTGGTTTTGACAAGTCAAGATCAGTTGTCACCAGCAGAAGTCAGAGTTCAGACACATGCAACAAAAAAAAAACAAGCACATTCTGCTCTTCTGTGGGCTAGGTGACAAACATACAAAACATCCAACCAATTCTATTCGATTTCAGTTTAACTTCTTTTGTTACTGTTCTTTGCATGTGGGCAAAAGGCAATGCAAATATTGGTTATAAAAAGATTCTGCACCACCCCTTCCTCAGCTCTGTCTATCCCAGGGGCCCTCTGCTGCTGCCCCATGGATTTCACAAACTGCAGAATGATGGCTGAAGCTACAGCAGGAGGCAACACAGCACATTTTTCTTCTGTTCAAGCATCACTTTCAAACAGCTTAAGTAGCTCATGTTAATAAAGCACAGTCACAGCCACGGCAAGCTCCAACTGTGAATACTAGTTTGAGTTCAGAGCATCAGAGCACATTAACTCTTAACTGACCGAGAGCAGGAAGCCTCTGTATGCCCATAAGTTTAATGATATATACAAACAACAATCACTCCTTTTTGTAATAGTGAAAACATCAAAGTGAGACTGCTACAGTGTATGTTGGATTGTGGTGTTGAGTACCGAATCAGGCATGATCATCCCTGTGGCATGTACACTGAAGAGAGAGGGGAGAGAAACTAATCAGTTGGTCAGTTATGTGCTTATTTTAGCTTTGGCTGCCAGGAATAACTGACCTGCTTGTGAGTAGAGTTACTGACCAAGTAACTCAGGAGTATTTTCACTAAGATGCTTTCTTAATCACGTTATATTCACTGCTTTTACCTCTCAATGACTTTGTCTTTGTACTCATAAAGTAACAACAGGCCTTCTTCAAACTATATGGCCACTCTAAAAGAACCACTTACTGAATACCAGGGGTCAAATACATTGTCCACAGGAGCCAACAGAGGAATCCTGAGAAATGTGAAAGTGGGACAGCAAGGAGAAAATGTATGAGCTCACCTGGCACAGGCAAGTGCCACAAGTGCAGCAGCAGCGTTTTCCCTCTGTCTGTGTGTGTGAAGGATCTGCGTCTGAGCCTGCCCCTGCTGTTGGCCTGACTCCTGGGCACCATCTTCCAGCCAGGAGCAGAGCAGCCCCTCCAGGCCATTGAGGCAGTCGGCGGGCTCTTTGCTGAGGCTGAGCGGCTGGCAGTCCCGGAGGCAGGCTAGCAGTACCTCTGCCGTGACCCCGCAGAGCGCCGGGTCACTGCGAGTCTGGGACTGCAAAAGGGGGAAGACCAGCAGCAGACCGACACGGGAGGTGAAGGGCGCCTGCTCGGGTTGCTGGAGCAGACCTTGTCTTTTGAGCAAGGCCAAGGTCTCCTCATCAGCCCCTCCAGTTCCCTCTCGCTCCTGCTGCTCCTCCAGGGCCAGCTGCCGCTGCGCCCCCCACAGGCCACGCAGAGCATTGAGGCGGTACTCCAGCAGGCGAGCATATGCATTGCTCTGATTCCCACAGACAGCACGTAGACGCTCAGCAAGCTCTACCGGGTTCTTCGTCTCAAATGTTAGTATCTGTAAGACAGGGGTCGACAGCAAGGAAGTAAAGCAGGAAAAACATAAGTTTACATTAAAGTGGAAAAAGACGACTTTTCAACTTCCCTCTTCCCTCTAGCCAAGTGGTATTATTGTTGGCATCACCATTGCAAACACAATCAGATCGCTTTCTGTTCTCCTCAGAACCAAGCAACTACCAACACATGACACACTGCATTTGTTTCCAAATGTCTGTGAGGAAATGATCAACAGCACTTTGGAAATAAGAGAGAAGAGAGAAGCATGTTCTCTGAGGAGGGAAAGCAAGATTTTCATAATCTTATATGGAGTAATAACGTAGTTTGAATTTTTCTTCATGCAAACAAGCAACTACAGCAGGGGTTGGTGTCGGGGTGGAGGGGGGGTAGCGGAAAACATTTGGTGAAAAAGTGTGAGTTTATTGCTTCATTTAGATTATAATGGAGCCATGAAAGAAGATAGAAATTCTATATATGTGTTGAGAAAAAGCGAACTGGGTTGGTATGGTGATAACATATTTTCTGTTAATTTTCTGCCTGTTAATTTTCATATGAAGTTCATGGATCCAGTGAACCTTGATATTCCCAGGAGTTGGTACACGGTGGCAGACAGTACTGCATAGTGAAAGTGAGGTTTATAGGGAAACGAAACGCTGATGGAGTCATTAATCTACAGCCATTAAGTTGTACTTACTTCATAATGATTTCTTAAAGCAAAAAAAAACTTTTTCTATTGCCAATTAAACAGCAGCTTTTAGAGAAGAATAAACTTAAATAGCAGATGGTGTCTTCCACATCAGAGGGAATATGAAGTCAGAAATAATGAATTAAAATATAGAAGATCACCACAGTGGAGAATTTATATCCTGTAAATTAATATTCCAAGGATTTTAATTTAGGATTGTAAAAATACCTGTTCAACTTCACTTCAATCAATCAAACTTTATTTCTATAGCGCCTTCCATCATCCAAAAGGAGCACAAGGCGCTTAACAAAGAAAAATATTAACAACAGATAAATAAAATAAAACTTGAGTCCAAAATTTTACCTGAGAATAATTTTCCAGGACATTTGGCTTTATCCATAGTATCTTACACAGCAAGATGATAAAAAATAACTTTTGTAAACTGGGATCTTAAAACAATGAGTCTGGCTGGTCTCCTTGTCAGCAAAGTCAAAAACAACAAGTTTGTCCACAGTCTGTATGACACTGTTGGCTAATATGCAGCCAACATTCTTGTTTAAAACTAAGCTAATAATTTCAATCATGCCTGTGATTTATCTGTAGAACTTGCAGCATTTCCGCTGCACAACTATGAATCATTTCCATAGAATAAAGCCTTGTGTCTACAGTTCCTTGGTCTATAACATAATGGTCAAGGATAGCAACACACATTTAGGATAGCCTATCACAAGTGAAACAATGTGCTTCATGTGCACTTAGGCAGCATTTCAGATATTGATTACACTCTGTGGCCCACGAATCATGGACTAGAAAAAAATCCATTATGCCATTTAGCAGGCACAATTTGTATTGATTCAATTTCAGAAATGCTGCTAATGTTACAGTAACACTCCTTAACTGGATGCCGGGCCTTCTCCACCTTTCTCTGAAAAACACTGCTGCAAGTGGATAAAAATAGTCAGCATCACAACACCTACGAAAGCAGCACTGAATGACCCAGTCAGTCTCAGAGATGGACTCCAGAAATGTAGAGAATCAGAATATAACCCAGGATAACAAGACAGGCCTTTGTCTTGGTATGCAGCAGTTTGACACCAACAAACATGGCTACTCTTTTTTTAGCTGCTTTATAAATGTGAAAATTTTACAACAGATTTTACAATGAAATATTGAATGTAGCTTGTTTTGTCGAAGACTCTTCATCTGTATGTGCACCAGCCCATTTCCAAAAAAGCTTAAAGTAACATGTCAACCTAATGAGTCTCACCCACATACATGTTGCCATTTTGGCACGGGTTAAATTATCCTAGGGATCCTTGGGACATTATCCTGGGCATAAAGCAACCGTACTTTTTATTTAATACCATAGGCCCCAAATCTATGGTATATATGAAAGAGGGAAAAACTGAGTCCATAAAATGTCCACATAGAAAGACACAACAGCTGTCTGTTGTCAGTCCAGCTGTCAGTTACCATGCCTTCACCAGCATGTCCACATTCTTTCTTCTTGTTGTAGAGCAGTTTAAACAAAAAGCATACGTTCAGAAGCTGGGTCACTGCATGTCTGTTGCTGAGCTTTACACAATGCTAAAACAGGGCGAGGACTCAAATTCAAACCCGGCCCTTCCCACTCATTAATTAACCAGTAGTCTGTCATCTGTCTGAGCTGCTGATTTAACATATGTTTTATACAAAGTTAAATCAGCCAAAACAAACTGCATGTGGCTGATGCCTGAATAGTAAAGGAGCCATCTGCAGCTGCTATGTGTCAAGCACTATAACTACTCTAGCTAATAATGTGATAGATTTTTGATTACAGTACTAATACTTGTCCTGAATATAATCTGGTACTGGACAGATAACAAACTGGTCGTGTACAGCACCAGTTAAAAACTGAGGTTAGGACTTAGGTTAGAATTATTCAACTGAATTTGTACAGTTCAATGAACCTAACTGTACATTGTAAGAGTTTACTCAAGCAGGCAGTGTCTGCTGTTGAGCACAAAAGCCTTACACCAATCTCAGCATACTCCCGCTGTAAAAAACATTTCCCACTATGAAGTGTGGAACTGTGCCAACACACCACTTCTTCCATCATACAGCTATGAGCTTCACATATAACATACTCTAAATCAAACACATGCTGGGGTACTAAACAATTAATATGAATTTCTTTGGGATTTTAAACTGAATTTAAATATATTTTGCATGTTTCTTTTTTTTTAGCTTGCTATATGTTGTTGACCAAATAAATATAATTTCTATATTTTAGATTTGTGCATCTAATACACAAATTTGCAAGCATTCAGTTTTGTTGAAATTTAATAGATGCAAAACATTGGAACTGTTTTAGAAATTAGGAATGGTTGATTGTAGGTGAGACTCGTGCATCTGTTGTATGAACTTCAGGTTATTTCATTAAAAAAATGGTTAAAAAGCGAATGCTAACCTAAATGGAACGTGTAGCCATGACAATAATTCACGCGGTACTGCCCATAGTGTGACTAACATAAGTATTCCGGAAAATGTACCCTACAGACTGATGGATACTACAAGTTCTAGCTTTATTGCATGGTAGAGTGCCGAAATATCGAGGTTGTAACATTGTTAGGTCGAAGTTTCCATCCGCATCACTGTAAAGTCTCCGCAACCACACAACATAGCCACGTCCTGTTTCGAGGTTTTACCTTCAAAATAAAAGCCTATTTTCTAGTCAAAAACATTTACCGCACTGTTATAGCAAATTTGACCTAAACGCTTCATAAATACCCACTGACTACCATGCTTCCCTGTGTTTAGAGAACAAAAATAGTCATAAGTCATGACAGCAATTGTTAAATTATCACTGTTGAGTATGCTACACCTGACACTCGAGATTAAGTGATGTAGCTGTTGTTTCACTAATCAAACAACACAAGAGCTAAATGAACTTCAGTTATCAAAAGCCTGTGGATTAAACACAAATAAACAATTTCCACAAACCTAGATGTTGTAACAGGAAACAGTCCTCCACACTGCCATTTGTGGACCCAAAGAAATGTTTACAGTTTGATGCAATTTGAGAAGTTGCCTGCATGGGAAAGCTGCTGCACTGGCGTTGCTAATAAAGTTGAGGCGGTGCAACTAGACACCTGAGGTACAGAAGCGAAATGTGTGCGCCACCTCATAGGCACATTGACTTATTTAAATACATATTTAGACAACAAATCAGCATAACACCACTTGAGCTTGCCTTTAAAAGAAACACTGTGGCCAAATTTTAACAGCTACACATAGTTGCATTCCTGATTAACTTGCTACCGTTCAGTTCGCATGGCTTAAATTTTGAAGGACATGACAGGAAGTGAGTCGTCAACGGTTCCTTATTTGACACTGAGTCAATAACATGTATCGTTAGGGCAGGAAACTTGCAAACGTTAGCGCTACCGTTATCAGTAAGGGTGGTGATGCAGCTTACAGTGAAAACACACTTCAAAATTAAAGGAAACAAAAAGACACCCTTATCGTCGCTGTAAGCGTGTGTTTCTATATATGAACCTTTGTGTGTGAACGTGTGTGTGAGATGGCTTTCACCCACCTCTTGCTCGGTGTCCCCCTGCTCCGACACTCCAATTTCACTGGGCAGTTCGGCCAGATCTGTGACCCGAATGAGTCCGTCGTGGAGGAAAATGGTTTCCTCCTTCACCGAAAGCCACTGGGACGAATCTACAGCCCCGGAGCCCATCGCTCTCTCCCCCAACAGTGATGCCAAAGGGGTCGAACATTAAAAATTCAGTGGCAGAATGACAGAAACGCCCTAGCTAGCCTGCTAGCGAGCTACAATAACATAACTGCCGTTACAGTCGACGTTTTGTCTGACGACGGTGTTTGGCAGATCAGACTGGAGTACTAAGGTGCAAGCAAACAGAAGACAGCCAAGCGGTGAACAGACAGCAGTGGCAGGTCCTCTTCACATAACATGGGTGGTCGTGTCGTGGTAACAGTAGCTGCTAGCTGTCTGGCTTCGTTAGCTGTAAGCGGAGCTAACTTACCGTACGGTATCGTTATAACGTTACCGAGCAGAGTGGGCGTGACACCCGTACAAAATCCGTTATTGCACCGCACCGTTAACACGGCAGTCTTTTCAGGACGAAGACTGCATCTGTAGAGAGCTCATTTCACAGTTAAATTCAGGACGCAGACAGCTCCGCTAACGGCCCAGCCGGTGTGTCAGTGGCTGGTGAAGATAATGAGAGTCTCCCAGCTGTCAGTGCGACGCCATGTTTCCAAGGCCAACGAGCAGCTCCCAGCATGCACCGCGGCCCAGAATAACAGCTGTCAAGAATACATGAGTTCATTCTAACAAAACAAGATGTCACTATGATAATGAGACAAGTGACAATCATCATGTGGTTTAGAGGATATGTTGTGCAAATTTATAACAAAGTTCAAGGTGAGTAGGAGGTTAGGAGTAAGAGTTTAAATAGTCACCTGTATCTTTACTGTATTTACTGTATGTCAGACTACAATGGGATAAATCTTGCACCTAACTGTTCCATCTCTGACATGTAGATGTGTGTGATTTGATGTTTCTCTTCTTTAATGTCAAATTAATTGAGCGTTTAAGGTGCACATGAAAATCAGGAGTCTACTTTGGCCTATCTCTGATCTACTTTACTATTATAATCCTATATAAACATATTGAAAAAAAACAAGTGAAGAAAAACATTTTAAAATTCTTCAACCTCAGATTATGCATTTTTTATGGAGTCACTGACAACAATAATTCCATAAATTTGGTACCATTATTTCCTGAAACCTAAACCTGGTGGCATTTTTGGGGAGGAATAGGTCTAAAGGTTGTCTAGTCGAACGGGAACTGATTTATTTCAAACAACCTAAAATTCCATCTCTCATACCTTGTAAATCAGAATGCATGTCTAAAAAAACACTGATGCAACACACTGTAAGAACTGGAGTTTATGAAATGAAAGGGCAGATGGCGAGCACATGGAACCGGCTGCAGTCCTCACAACATTTTTTTTGGATCAGGGATGTATTACAAACACTGTAAAATATATTCTTCTGTATGATGCAAAATGAGATGCAGGCATAGATAACACTACGCCAAAGTGTAACATGCAAATGTTTGTTTGCAATAATTAATAATTATTCATATTGTTGTAAAGTAAACCAAGAATTTGTTGTTGAACTTTTTTCATAGGATTAAATTACTGGCAGGCTGTGGGTTGTTTTGGAAATACTGTCTCATTATTTTTCCTTTCTTAATCAATATCCGGTGCAGATAATGGAATGCCATCCTGTGATCATTTGTGAAAATGCCCTTGACATAATTGTAAATCAATTACTAGATCCAAACAGAGACAAAAAATAAATGGTTTATTACATTTTCAGTGCACAGTCTGATGGCTCGCAGCCCTGTATTACAGTTCTTTATAAATATGTCAAATTTACATCTGTGGCATTACAGTGTTTGAGGGTTTGAGTGAATATTTTCCACACCGCCGTTTTACACCATCAGAGAGAAACAGAAAATGCTGCATGAATCTTAAAGCTTAATTCTTTGTTGCTGCATATAGCAGTTTAGTCTATAATCATGTGAGCGGTGCCATTATATCGGCTTCTCTTTCCAGCCTTAGGCATCGCTTATAAAAGCGAACAGGAATCCCTCTTTTTCTACCATTGCGTGAATTTCGCACCCCAGCTGAGTCTTTTTCCTCCATCTTCTTAAGTGCTCCAAGTAGGTCAGAGGCTTTAGTGAAGCCTCCAGAACAGCTAGAAAAGAAACACATGAAAAAATATTAAAAGCAGAAACCCGGCCTAATAATCTGTCATACAAGCAAACTGAATTAACACATTTGACAGGAGACTGGCACTGCTGTAACCAAACGCTGCCTGAGATTAACATGAATAATCGTATCAGAGCTTTAAACCTTTTTCTGCCGTGGCATTTTTTCTCCTTCGGCAGTTTAAAGCAGTATTGAGAGACGAAATCCACCAGCAGCTTGGGGACACTTCTGGGTTGCTTTGAGCTTTCAATCTGAACCGCCAAGCTGTAAAATTGACAAAAAGACAAGCAGAGGCCATTTAAAACCTTACAGATAAAGTGGGAAACAAGGCAGGAACGAAACAATATAATGTGATATATACGCATTTGTGAGTGACTCAGAGAGAGGCACAGACAAAGACAGAGAGAGCTGCCTGTGGGGGCAGGACTTCCTTTCTTTACAGCATGCTGTACACAGAGATGAGTAATCGTAGCGTACATGTGATGCTGCAGCCTAAGTGTGAGTGTTGCATACAGTCAGGAGTCATAATCCATAGTTTGAGTTATAAAGGGAAAAAAAGGTGCAATTATTAAGATTAATAATGGATGAATTTGCTGCTTCAGTTTCAGGTTCTACTGCAGACGCTTTGACTTGTATTTAAATGAGCAGACACACAGGTGAAGCCAGTTACATGAAGGATTGGTCAGTGCCATTTAAAGGATAGGTTCACAGTTTTAAAGCAATACTCAGGCACATATATAGACAGTGAAACAGGGTTTACCTGCTGTAATCATTCCTCCTGTTCATATCAGCCACTATGGGATCCCTCCCCAATGTGCTTTCAGTATAAGTGATAAGGGACAAAATTAATTCTAAAATGTATTTAAAACAGACAAAGTGAATATCCTTCAGTTTCCTTTTCAGTATAAAATTGCCTCTTTTTGTTAATATTCCTCCACTGCTGCTCACCAGGGAAACACAAAGAGTGAATCTTGCTCTAAAACATACTGTAACTTTGCAGGATACTCACTTGATTTGTTTGACTCAGTGTGCTGAAACCTCACATTAAATTCAGATCATCTGTGGAATACATTTTTGACCTCCATCACTTACATTTAAAGCACTTTGGGAAAAGATCTCTTATTGGCCAGAGTGAACAGGAGGAATGGTCACAGCAAGCAGAACCTGTTTGAGCGTTTGTGTGTGTACCTGACTATTGTTCCAAGACAGATGACAAATTATGAACCTATCCTTTAACGGTTCCAGTTATTTAATTGAGGCAGCTGCCGCAGCTTTTCCTGCTGTGACATGTCAACATATCTGCTGTGAAAAGGTGCACTCGGCATGCTGGATCACTGTAGTAGTTTACAGGTACACTTGATTGAATTAAGCCATCATGAAGCAACCGTGGGATCCTACTAGGACAAGTCCAGTGTGTGCTGTGAAAAAGGCCTATTTTCGTTTAATAGGTGCAAGCAGACACAACAAAAGTGAAGTTATTAAAAGAAAATTCAGTTCTTTTATAACCTCGGTCCTTCGTCCTGCTGGAAGCAGCTTTAGAATTCCAATGGCGCCACCACAGTAAGAGCCTTAACAATGTTCTTTCGAGAAAAAGAAAAAAATCCTCCTGTGCTTCACTGCGACCTTCTACATGACTCCTCATTTTGCTGAAAGTTGCCGTGGTTACTTCATCTCACTGTAGCCTGCAGGTTGAACCTTGAAGTAGCTCAGGAATGTAAAATAAAGTCATAATGGATTATTGGGGGAATAGCTTTTAGTTTGCTTCAAAAGCTCTGTAAGGCTTGTACTTCCCTGGCCTCGGTGGACTATGTTGTGAAGCTGTTTCTATGGGTAAGAATAACGTTATGTGGAGGGAACGTGGCCAAAACACACAAGAGAGCACAAAACACGAGATCCCAAGGTGTATATTTTCGGATGTTCTGACACTGTCCAAAAAAATCGATTATTCTTTCATATCTAACCCTGCTTTGCAACCGTAAACACAGCCGTAGAATAGAGCCCTGTCAAATAAGTTATGAGAACCAATTTGTCTGAGTAAAACTCAGAGCCCTTTTAATTTAAAACATGGTTTGAGGAAAAGAATGTTCCAGGCTTCTCTCAGAGCGGTTATGCAGCAACCATCCTCTGTGAAACCGCCCCTGGTATTTATTTAATGATTCTAAATTCAGAAATAAATGTCATCAGTGAGACTGCATCTGTGAATATACAAATATGGAAAAATGACAATATGCAAACACGCTGTTCGGTTACCGGCTGGTGCAGTCACAGTGGTAGACAGTCTTTGACTCCACGTTCTGCAGGTTATACTTCTTCTCCAAAGGAGGGATTTTGTATTTACATTCATCCAGATGTTTGAGGCTTCTGCACAGGAGCTGATTGTCTGCAGGAGCCGAAATAAACACAGGTCATCTCACAAATGATCTAAGTGTACCAACATTTCTCCAGATGACTGAGCAGCTTCACCCGCGCCGGCGCCACAATCTTATTTCTCTTTCACAGTTTTTCATTAAGCTATGATCCATGGTCAAAATGTGTATTACTCTGTCCCACCTATAGGGGGTATAGTGAGGTTACACCTCTGCATAGTGGCAGCATTTCTCACTTACTCATAGGCTTATAAAATGTTTGTAATTCACTGTTACAGGTGTTGCAAATTATCATTAAATGCAGAATTCAAATGATAAATTTCATTTTGATGAATTCAAACATCATCAGCTCAGATGGTACCAGCCAGTGTCAGGTGACTCTGACTGATTTTACAGACACTGCTTAAACATTTAGTTTAGTTATACTGAAGAGAGCCCTCTTATGTTGCAAAAGGCCCCAGCAGAGATGATGCATACACTCACCTGTCATGTTATGTAACCCAATATTGAGTTTCAGGCCTCTCTCTGCATGTGAGTTTGGGGCTTTGGCTCTACCCATGGGCTCCTGGCTTGTGTTATTCCACAGGAGATGTGGCACCATCTGCTTTCGTGGCTTGCCATCTTTATGAACGGAGGCTGTTGTCTTTGCTTGAGTTGTGGCCGGCGCAGCAGAAGGAGCTTCACTCCAAGTGTCTCGCTGGGGTGTTTCCGTTGACTGTTTGAGCCGCGCCCTCTCAATTGTTGTCGCTTTGATCGGTAATCCATATGCAGCTGTTGAGGGTGTAACAGCTGTCATGTGAGATGTCGTTGTTTGTTCTGGACAACTTTTGCAATGAGGCTGAAAATTGTCACCTCTCAGAGTAATCCTGACTGCACAGCAGCGACTTTGTTTTGAGCCTTTTTTGTGACTTATGGTGGTTTCGGTCACGGCTGTGACGGCTGTCGGTAAATGTAGCTGAAGTGCTGGCTTCTGAGCTGTAGATGGGGCGCCTTGTGTTGTAGATGTTGTTTGTGGATATGAGCTTGTGGTCACCTGTGGTGGAACTTGGTTTCTCTGTTTGGGGTATGTCGACAGGCCC
This sequence comes from Chelmon rostratus, assembly GCF_017976325.1. Taxonomy (NCBI): domain Eukaryota; kingdom Metazoa; phylum Chordata; class Actinopteri; order Chaetodontiformes; family Chaetodontidae; genus Chelmon; species Chelmon rostratus. The sequence continues at coordinate 25,027,792 of NC_055662.1, read as the reverse complement.
TTTCTGGTGCTCTTCTTTTTGCCAGCTCTTTTCTTATTTGACATCGATGTGATACTTGTAGAGGCATGTAAACGACTGGTTTCCTTTGAAGAAGTTGTGTTGTGTGCCCGAGAGGGTGCTGCTGTGTACAGTTTCCAGTATCTTTTACATCCTTTCCCTTTTGTCCGCCTGTGGTAGAAAGTGTCTCCTCTGGGTGGGTCTTTGGAGCTACATGTATGTCTGCTTTCAGGTGACTTTGTGTTGATCACGGGGCTTTCGGTTACATGCTGCCTCTCAATACTTGCTGAGCTGTCGTCATCCCCATACTGGCTTGTAAAATCAGTGGTGTTGTAGGGGAGGGGCTTTTTTAAGACAGCATATGGAGCCTCTTTTACTACTTTGCACCTATCCAGAGTAAACATGCATGTTAAAACCAAGACAAGGAAAAGAGAACATTTTTTAAAAACTGCATATGCTATATTCATATCATATCACATTCATTGCATATTTATTTAACTAAGAAGAAAGACACTTTCAATTACTATTGCTCTGTAATTTCAAGCACTTAAAACTGGTACTTTCCTTGAAAGATAATCACAGTAACATAGTGGAAATTCAAGAATGTCTCACTAACACACAACTCTTAAATTAGAGTTTGTCAATGCAATGCTATCAATGCTAGAGAAAGGTTAACCATTAATTATACCTTGTTTGTAAGAGCATTTTTAGCAACCTCATAGATAAAGTTGTGGAAACAGAGCGGAGGTATGGCATAGTGCCTCTCATGATTTTGGGAGGTTTGGCACTGTGTCAGACATGTCATTACAAGCAGCGCTCTAGCTTCCCACTGAACCCTACCTGCACTTTCCACTAAACAAAAGTCTTGTTTTATGGGTTGCACCTCCTGTTTCATCGGACAATATGCAGTTAAAGCTTCAAGCAACAATGTCAGTGTTTCGCTTACATTCCCCACCAGTATATCTCAGTGCAATGCCTCTGCAGTATGAGCTCAAAGCAGGGAACCTGCAGGATGCTGAAGAAGCTGTAACCCACCATACTGGAAATGGTGTCATTCACACCAAGAAGACACTGTCGAAACCTGGTAAGAGGCAGGAAAGGGACAGGCCAAGGTCAAGCAACAGTCTAGTCAAAATTAACAAACATGTATCATTGGCAGATATCCTTGACTGCTGCCTCATTTTGTCTACACCAAAACAGCCAAAACAGTTGGTAGCGTTGGATAACTGCTGCACACTGGGAGCTGGGAGGTGAATTCTTAAAATGTGTGTCAGTTACTTGTGCATGAACATATTACACATGCACCTGTCACCACTAGATAACATAGTGGAACTGGAATGCCTTGCAAACATAAAAATTGGAGCAACATGTTCACTCTTGACATCAAAAGTGTATCTGGAGGGCTGATTGCAGTGATGTATTTATTACTCCTTGATGAGTAGTATTACCATACGGCCCCAGGTTCTTTAAATCGGTTTATATTTATTGCCATAGTGACAAATTGACATGATACTAGCATTCCAGGAGCACACTTTCATTAGTAAGAAGTGTTGGGCATGAAATAAGCCTTCGAGCAGGTCTATCCTTACTTGACTGTCCATGCTAGCCAGAGCATTATGTGAATGGGTCGGAGGGAGGTGTGAATTACGGGTTGCAGGAGTTTCCCTGGAGGCGATGAATATTTGGAATCCCGATTGAGTGTCAGATGCATGGGGTGTGCATTCTGGGACTCACCTTTGGTCACAGTCACAGTGTGAGACAGTGTAGAGTTTGGTGTTGAAGACTCCATAATTCACCGTGAAAGCTGGGATGACATGCAGGCACTGGTCGTGCTCTCGGCAGCATCTGTCTGTGCTCTCAAACATCCCTGTGCAGGAGAACGAGATCTGAGTTCAGTGGGACTCTTTGCATGGAAGCAAACCCTGTGACGAACATCACTCACCAGATTCAGAATCGCAAAACTCCAAAGACAGTTATTTGAAGATAGAGTTTTTATTTAAAGAACCTACTGAAATGTGTCTTTTTGATGTGACCATAAATGTCCAACAGACCTTTGTTACTTTTATGATATATTAGCTTAATTTCTCTTGAAATAATGTGCACAAATGTCACAGACAAACCCCAAAGACTCTGAGGCACGCTTTCTACATCAGAACTAACACAAATTCATATCATTCAGTTCAGTTCAATTTAAGTAAATTCAGCACACACTTATCGTTAAAAGTCATCTTTATATATTCTATCTGAAACATTTTAATCGCTCTAAAATGTCTACGATCTATGTTTATCTAATACATCTATATATAATATTTATCTAATGTAAATGTGAGTGAAATTTGTCTGATATGCTTGTAGGACCTTCAGTATTGTACTCACCACAGTGAAGTTCATACGGGATGTTAGACGTATAATAAATAGGCTGCTTTATAACAATTGTATGGCCTTTGGTATTAAGCTGTGGAGGAAGTGCTGCTGAACTAGTGGTAATGGACGCACAGCTGCCGGGGGGCACAAATCTCCTCAGGTCTATATTTTACATTTTTTCAGGGGGCCCAGACTTCCTGTGACTGGTAGCATACTTTAAAGCCCGTACTGAAGTGACACGTTGATGTTCGTACCCACTAACCATTCATCACTACAATATAGGCCCAAACATCACAACAACAAAATAATGGTAATAAAATTAGCGTGTACCATCCTCACCTAGCTGTTCGTATCCGACCGCTTTGCTTCCAGTGCCGCACCACAGCGTCCCTGGAAATATCCAGGCGCGTTTCCTGCGCGCTTTCCCCCCTGTGCCATCTCCTCTTGTGCGCCCTGGAAAGTGTGGCGCGCTGGAGGAGACGAGCGCGCAGGGAGCATCCGGAGCCAACACCAAACTGATATTAAACCTCTGGCTGACTCCTTGACCCTGCGTGCCGCTTCCTTCGCAAAAGGCGCGGTATCTTTCCGTGAGGAGCGGGCTTGTGTTGACTCGGCATGTCACCGGGCGCAGATCCTCGGACCACAGGGTGAGGTACAGGGAGCGCACGCCGGCCGCGTCCTCTCGCAGAAACGTGACGCGCGTCAGTCCGTCGTCCGCCGGACTCGAGCTGAGACAGGAGAGACCTGATCCCACCACGTCTTCTGCTTTTGACAAGATGAGTGATGATACGGCATAAAGAAGTTGTAGTAGGCATCTGTTTTGCATCTCAACGTAAAATGGGTGCATAACCAATCCAGTTCAAGACCAGCTGACGGGTTAAAGTGGACGAATTATTCCACCTTCATTGCAGCTTCTGTGTACTTCTATAGAAACGCGCCGGTCTCTGCTTTAGGGAAGCATGTGTGCCTCCTGAGCAAACGGTTGTGACTGGTTCTTCAGAAATACGACACTCCTCAGTGTGTCGTGTTTGTGGGTGTGTGTGGTCTGACTCAGCAGGGCTCAGTTCATGCATTTAACGGAATTTCTATATTCCAAATTTAAACAAAATCAGCGCCCATAGGTGACAGAGTGACGCATGTCTGATCATGCGCATCAATCAACCTGAAAGGAAATTAGGCAACCCGACCAAGATTTACGACCACAGCTGTAGAGATGTCTTAACCTGTACAACATCGGTGCAGGTGAATAAGATGCCAAACGCGCGTGCAAAGGTGTGGCTAAATATAATGTATGCAACTCTGACTGAAGAAAGCGCTACAGAGGTTAAAAATGTGAATTTAAAGAAATGTTGCGTGCAATAGTCGCCTTAAAACCAGTAAAACAGCCAAGCATTCATCTGTTTTTTTTTAATATTGTTATCCAATGAAAATATTTGCTTCCTTTTCCTTAGACTTCATCTTCTGTGATGATCTTCATCACCTTGACTCTGAATAAGTTCTTACACACACAGAGCGTGTCAGTTTTCATTAGATTTTATTGATCTGTGTAAACTCTCTGCAAAATCTTTACATGCAAAGTTATATGCAAACATACATCTTTCCAGTGCATGCACTATCTATGTACAAATACAGAGATGAACCGAAACATTCCACTGAACTGGCAGAATGGAGGAGGAGACAGCTATGCGTTTAGCTCAGACAGAAGCCCGTTTTCTAAAAAAGGACTGTTGATCGTAGTTTATGTTGATCATCATGATGATCAGCGCAGCTGAAGTAGCACAACATAGGACGGTGTGTGATGCTACCGGTGGGTGTTTGAATCTGCCACAGGGCAGGAGAGCGGCTGTGCAGAGAAAACGAGACACTGGAGAGATTTGAGCGTGTATGTACAGAAAGTCCCAGTCAAAGAATGAGATTCACCTCATTGTCTGCTACTGATCGAGCTGAATAGCCTTTTGTCGATGTGCTCAGTTGATCATCGGTCTATCCTGTGGGTGCTATCAGACCATTTTATTCAGATCACACCATAGTCATGCAGAATATGGCCTCTTCTATATAAACTATTAACAGGAATGTTATGGGGAAGAGGTGTAAACATTAATGGAATTACAATAGCATTAATTTCTTACAAAGAATATATATCTTGGACCACAAGACATTTCATGCATAGGATTTTCTGTTTTCGTCTTTGTTTTGACATTGGAATAACTTGCAAACAGCGTTATAAATTGAGGTCATTCCACTTTGTGAGGTGTGCTTTCCTTGGTTTGCTGTGATTAGTGAACAAACACACACTAAAGCCTTGAATGTTTGGGGTGTGGCAGAGGGTAAAAAGCCCTGCTTTGTGCAAAGGGTGCATTGGGGTAAAAGCAGGCCACGACTGCCCCAGGCGCACCAGAGTCACGAGCACAGTGCATGCAGGTAAAGCTGCATATACTTATGACATAACCTGTTCCACCGTCGTTCCTCGTCAAGTGGAACAGCTAAATTTTGTTCGGGAAACCTGTGAGAGACCTGGCCATGTGCATTCAGTGTAAACGCTACAGTAGAAAACCTCTGAGTGAACCGCGGGCTTCAGAAGAGTAGAGGTAGCAGGAGGAAAATCCTTTTTTCCTGCCAATTCTCACCGTAACTCAGAAAGAAAAAGAATGTCTTAACTTTTCCATTTCTCTAATCACAGTTAATACTTCCAACAAATCAAAATTCACAGTTTGACTAACCATACATATAACTCCTAATGTTAACTAGGTGTGCTATAATTTTAAAATTAACAGCAACTGCTGAAAGATTCATCTAGCTCATGGTCCACTGATTTATGAATCATCTGTACATCAGATGTCTATCCTAACCTGAGCAATGTGTCAGTATGTAAACATTTCTTCATGGAAATATACAATATGTTCAGGACAGCGGGCACAGGTGAAATATTTAAAGGTGCAGCTGCGTGTTTCCTTATGTCTGTGGCTTGGCATGCTTATACAGTTCAAGTGTTACACTACAGCATGATGTAACCGCATGAGAAATTAAAAAAAAGACACCCTGACAGTCTAAAGAATTTCAGGCATGAGCTCAATCAAGGATTTTATGACTTTGAATGATGGTTTTGACCTCAGATGACATAACATATTGCTTTTCTTGTCCTGTGCCAGTGCAATTCAAACCTTAATTTTCTTCAGCAAAGAATGTGTCAGGTTCAGCACACTACATAACGTCACTGACAGGCATGATGGTCCTTGTGCAGCTGATTGCTGACAGATGTCTTGGTTACATGAGTGAAATCTCTAATTCATTTACGCCATGATTTGTCCCAGAGGCAGATTAAGTATCAGCACAGGCAGAGAAATTGTTAATAGGAGGACATGAAAGAGGAGATATACTACATCAGGGAAGAGGAGGTGAGTAAGCCTGTGTGAGGGGCAGGTAGTGAAAGTTTAGATAAAACAATACAAATGGGGAAAAGTGCATTAGGACATGAATGCAAACCAACTTTGAAGGAAGTGGGGGGGTTAGCTCATGCTGTATGAAGGAGGGGACAAGTGGTTAATCACTTGCAACGTGATTCTCGTTATACAAGGTGTGCCAGCGCTCAATCTTCTTGTCCTTGTTCTTCAAACACTCATACCAGTGCTTCAGCCGCTCTCCTTTGGCAGTGATACCCAGCTGACACCCACCTGTCAGGGAGGATGTGAGGTGTGAAAGGCAGGTGGTGAACAGGTGAGAATTTCAGGTTTATCGAATCCGAGCAATGAGACTTCTCAAATACCTACCGATGTAGTCGTTGGACTTGCCGATATCGTAATCCCACACAGAGATATCTAAAGTCTTCTTGGCCAATTCGCTGTGTTTGATGTCATAGCTGAATTCCTGGAATTTAATCAAGATATTAATTCATCTTTCCCAAAGCCACTTCCCAACATTTCCATACTTGAGTTGCAAAGAATAAAAACACAGGAGTTCAATAATCATTTGAGGTTAACTCATTTTTACTAATTGCTGCCTTCAACCCTCAGCTGTCTTACAAACCTCATTAAACTCTGGGTTCAAAGTCCTCTTCTTGATTTGTGTTTTGCACTTGCCCTTCTTCCCCATGTCAGGTTTCAGACATCTGTGAATTGTACATGTATAGAATTTATACCATTTCTGGACTCATGCATTAATCTGAATGTGCTTCTCATCCTGCTCTACCTACATTTTGACATATGGGTCAGAGTAGCCATTAGCATCCATGGCAGCCAGGTGAACGCAGCGCACCACACCCACAATGAGACGGTTGGTCTGGGTGCTGTACATGAGGGACATCAGAATCCGGCCGCGCTCCTCCACCTCTCCGCCATCTTTCCCCGGCTAAGACAGAGCAGAGGGGGGAAAAAACAGTTCAGTGGGATTCATGATGAGATTTGTGTGAACTTCTGGAGGAATGTGTCATGTTTAGACATGCTTGGAAATAAAAGCTTTGCCTCATCTTCGTAGAGAGCGATGCCTCTGGCTCCCCCGGCTGTCGCAGTTCTCTTCGTCTGTGAGGGGGGTCAAGATGGCAGCAGGTCAGTAAGAGATTCAGACAAGGAGAACAAAGAATTGTTTTGGATGTAACCGAGTTTCACCCACAGGGACAACTCTCTCAAGGCACACGTTGAAGTTTTTCTTTTGGTTCATCTTCAGTTTCTTCAGTGCCACCCGGGTTTCCCCAATAAACTCATTATGCCCGAACTTGTCTTCATCGCAGACAGACAGCCTGTGGAAATCAAAAGAGAATCTAAATCAGACAGACCTGTTGCACCTTTAAAAGAGTCAAATGAGGGCAGATTAACTTTGAAACATGCATAAAGGGCTGTTGCAACTAAATGAGTGATTCAAGTTGACCTGAGGGTCTTGCGCTGCATGTCCTCATCTGTCAGGCCGTGGTAGGTGAGGGTCTCGTTCCATGCAGGGTTGCGGGTGTTTCTCAGGGTCTTTGTGCGCAGTTTGTTAGACTGTTAAATGCAGGGTAGATCAAGATGAGGAAATGGAAATATCTCGAGGCAAGTTACCACAACACAAGATCCCTCACATCCGTGGTTTGTGCTATTTTATCACAGGAATCTACATGGTGCTACTTCCCATGAAAAGGTGTTTCTGCAACTGAGACATGCCCCCTTCTTCACTACTACACAGTGTAATTCACCACACTAAAAATGCACCTTCACTACAACTTGTATTTTATTCGTAATCTATAATATCTTGATAATCTGTAATCATTTATTTCAAGATATCATCCTTAATGCCAATTATAGGCTTTTGTGAATTCACACCACCAGGTGTCAGGCTTGAGCTTGTAGAGAGGCCTCTAATCAAACCACGGGGATCTAAAATCTCCACGTTTCCTTTTTTGCTTAGCAGGATATTAAGGTAATAAATCTTTAAAAGGAAGTAAAAGCTTGATGTAAGAAAGGTGCGTCTTTTACCTTACTAGCCCCTGGCAGCAGATGAAGCTTGACATAAGGATCTGCCAGTCCGTTTGAGTCCATGGGCTTCAGTCCCTGAGGAGAGACAGAGCACCGTGTCCATCATACCATCGTGCACTGCAGAGAGCAATTAAGCTAAAGTGCCATTCAGGAGCATTTTACCATAAACCACTTGATTGTAACAGTCCCTTTGTGTGAGAGAATGAGGAGAATAGTGGTACCTTTGCTTTTAGGATGCTACAGTGGAGGCTGTTGCTTTCCTGTTCATAGAGCAGACTGAACTCTAGAGAACCCAGAGTGGCTGAAAGAGACCCAGATCAGTCATTACATGAGACAGCTCGTCTGTTTTTGAATAATTATGAGTATAAATACAGGGAAAGACAATCCTGTAATTAAACAACGCTCAACTTGTGAATAGAAGTGAGAAGCACCAGGCCAGGCTGGACAGAAAGGGTGGACAAAAAAAAATTCTACGGATAATTCTTGACTTTCAGTCTTGAAACAATCCCAGCCTCCTTTTTACCTTAAGTAAACAGCACAGAAATCTCATTACAAAGCAGGGGCGTATAATATAAAAGAAATCAAATAAACACACAAATCTCAAAGGAAGACATTCAGAAAATAAGGTTCTGGGTAAAAAAAAAAAAAAACTAGAGTGAAATGCTGCCCACACACATTTTCTTTGGAGGAGTTTCATTGCTAGCACAACTGTTGGGGGACAAAATGATCAAATGTCATTTGTTAATTTTTCTTATGCAACTGTTAACTTGTCTGGCCTAAAAAAATCAACTTGTGGCTCCAACAGCGCTCTTATAACTTAACTCTCTGCAAGGCCATACATGTGCTAAACATAACATGCTGTTGGCATAATGTTTAACATGTTAAACATTTAGCATGTTAGCATGCTAACATTTGACTTGGCAAGAAACACATTTTACAGCCAAAACTGATGGGAATTTTTTTGAAACATAAATCAAAGTATTAAACAAGTGAAATTTTCAGCTGATGATAGTGTTAGATGAAAAGTGCAAAAGAAAAAAGTAGGTGCAAAATTTCATATAGTGAATAATGTTGGGACGTTTCAGTCGGACAGTAGCATAGAGCCACACTTGCATGGCTAAGAACAAGCAGCACTATCTCATCCACCTTTATTTTATGATCAGACATATTTATAGATTTGATTGGTTGTTGCTTGCATCAAACACACACACACTTGTAGAGATAAGACTTCAAATTATGATTATCAAACTATATCACGCTAAAAAAATAGCATCAAGTGCTGTTTAACTCTGGCAAATGACACTCTTTATTACTCTTGCTGTATATTACTTTTATTAAGTTGAAACAATCAGCACACGTAGATCGATAATACTAAAGAAGTCACAACCACTGAAACCAGTTAACAGCTACCAGTTCGCACCGTCACATCCCTACAGAGAACAGGCACATGAAACCATTGCTATTTCTGCCATTTTCACTCCCAACACAGGGGATTGGGTCAAACACAAGGGGAATCTATATCCTGTTAGCCCTGTTGTATCTCAAACTATTTGCACAGCTCCGTATTCCCGGACCTCAATAAAATAAATTAACACCCAATCCCCCAAGGAGAGAATAAAGGCCGTTTGACGCTGCAGGCGCAGAACATGAATGGCATGGCACCATTCTCGCATTAACATGGGATATATGAGGAAAAAGAAACTGAGCGATTACACAGTAAGCTGTGCAATTGCTCAGTTTCTGTGTCACTATTGATTTAGTGATTCTCATCTTTTTTTGCTTTAGTTCCTCAGATATTGATTATCGTGCTTCGATAACAAATGACGCTTATCATTTGTCATTTTCTACCCATCTTAATATACGCTGCCAGAATGATATTTGCTGTTTGTTGGGATTTGTGGGTAATTTAAAGATATGAATTATAACTAAAAGGCAGAAATCAAGAATCAACACAATATGACTCAGAATCCCTAAGGCGAACAGAGAAGCCTGCAAATTAAGGCATCAGCGCCAAATACTGTATGCTGCATGACAATATGTTTTCCTTTATGAAGACAAAGACACCCCATCTGGTGCCATTTACCTGAAACGAGTGAAAAGAAATCACTAATGTCAAACTGTACATGAGGTGAAATCGAAGCCGACACATCAGCCACCTCACTGTATGAGAAGAGTGAGCAGATGGTGTACTCACTGGCTTCATCAGAGTCATAGTCGTTGGCTTCCTCCTCCTCCTCAGCTGGGGGAGGTTGCTGTCGGGCGGGAGGAGCGTTGTAGGCAGCAGGCTGTTTCCTGTCCTCTCTTACTGCAGGAGGCGCTCTCTGCTCTGGAGGAGCTGCACCAGAAGAGTAAGCACCCCCATCTCCTGCTACTGGACCCACAACCACATTTAATTATCTGAGAGTGCACAAAACGACACCACTGGGGATGCAATGTTTGGTTAATGCTTGGGACTCTATTTAAGGACATTAGCTAAGGATTGTGTCCCAGCTGACTCTTACCTTGCTGGGCCAGCGTGGTCGATGCAGCAGGCTGAGGTCTGGAGCTCTGGACGGGCACCATCTTCTTCATCACCACGGGGCTGCCCTGCCCTGCCTCCTCAGGGCCGGCCCCACCCGTGGCCATGCGCCCAACTGATGGTTTAGGGGCCACAGGTGGGTAACCAGCACGACCCTGAGGCTCTGGTCCTAAAAATAAGCATGAATAGCATCATACATTAAACACACAGACGCACACTATACATAAGGGAGACACGCATAATCACGCCACTTCAGGCTCCTACTGCAGTGGAATCTGTAATACTCCCTAGTCTCTCTGGATACTTTTGATGTTGCAGCTTTTTCGTTGCAAAGGCATTGACCTACATACACTACAACAAGCTGTGGCAGTCGACTACTGTACATGCAGTGGCTATATAGTCTGCCTGTCTGCTCGAGCTGCCCCTTTCTTTTATGGGGAAATCGCATTGCTCAGGCAATCGCACTGAAAGTGTGAAATAATGCAATGTGGCCCATCATGGCAGCACCACCTGCAGGCTCATCCCATGTCACAGCATGCACCTTCCGATAGCTTAATTGAGCTCTTCATCCCCCTCTTCTGCAACAGTGGGCGGTGCTGCCAAATTTGGGAAGCAGATAAAAGGTTTGATGGTTTGGAAAAGAGCAATGAGAGGCAGGGTTGCAAGAGGACTCGTGTGCAGATGCTGATCTGAAGATACAGAAGAAGCTTTGAAAAACTGTTCAGTCAGACTGAAATTTTATATATACATATATAGTATCCTCAGTAGCCTCTGTGTTTGTTTTTACTTTAGGCATGTATTTTCAACTGAACATGTTGGTACTGGTAATTTCATTGGTGTAATATCTGGGTGGGCATCTAACATAGTCAACCAGCTGGGGGGGTGCTATGCACTTCCTGTTACTCCATGATTACAGGTGACACTCTGATTTGAGTCGGTGCTGAATTTGTTGGGTCATTTGTCATCTGTCATGACATCTGGAGCTGGTAGCTGCTAACTAGACTCCCCCCTTGTATAATGTGGGACAAACACAAGCATGAATGTGTCTTAGCTGATGAATCAGCATGTGTTGAAATAACGATGAAAATATCATACTAACAAGCCAGGCTAACAAGCTAGCACCTTCCAAGCGGAAGCTAGGTAGCCTACCTTGCTAGCATTGCATGTGAATACAAAAGCACAATGGTATTTTCCCAAATGCTAAATGTTGTAAAGTGACTGATAGCTTAAATCACTAATAATGTGGATTTGTTGAAAATGGGGGAGGAGTAAAAACATGTATTAATGTTTGTAGTCTATACAGTGTTCTCCACTCAGGAGCACACCACTGAAATGATTAGCATATCCTGTAGCAATGTAGCAGCATCAGTCTGGCATGGGAAGCAGCCACCCAACGTTACATGTTCAAAAATGATTTTATGCAAATATACCAAAACCAGCTGTCAAGACCTGCAAAGCCCCTGAAGTAAAAATTCACGGTGACAGAAAAAAGACTGCAAACTAAAGCTGCAGGGGCGGCTCTTGGCTGTGTCTACCTGGTGCTTGTGGTTGGGTTACTGCCTGTCTGGGATCAGGGGCTGGTGGCCCCTGGGGCTCATATGCATCCTGGGCACCCATCTCTTTTTGTTTAGATAATGGCATGGGCGATGGGAGGAAATGCTTAGGAAAACCTTTGAAGAACCAGGCGCCAGACCTCTTCCACACCTGAGAAAACAGAAGAAATACATGCCTCACAGGCTTTCCAACACTAGATCTAATTCTTTTATTTGTTCACAGGTGTAAAGCACTCACCTCTCGCTGTTCTCTGCAAATTTTGCATAGCCACACAGCGCGTGGCCGGCTGCCACACTGTGTACCACACTTGGTGCACATGTTCTACACGACAGGAGAAAATAGAGATTTCCAGCTGCTTGCCATTTACAATGTTATTACAAGTGCACAGCTCACAGACCATGACCTATTATGTTTTTGCAACTTTTGTGTGAATTGCAGCAGAGTGGTGTGTCTGTCTCATTACCTACCTTTTTGCAGTCCTCACACACCACTGAGCTGACCCCAGGTGAGCCCAGCTGCTCCCCACACAGCAAACAGCGGGACATTCCATCCCCACACACAGTTTTCTTCATGTCGTCCAGGCGGTTTATCAAGCGCCTGCAGCAGCACAGGGGGAAATCTTACTTAAAATGTCACCGTTAATTATCCCAGGTCAAAATATACACATCAGTCTCAGCAGGCGATTTTGTGTCGATATACACATAACCACTGCACGTTTTAAAATCTCTTACCCAATTCTCTCCTGCTCCATGGCCTCCATTTTCTCAGCACGAGCAATTACACTGTTTATAATCTCTTTCTCTTCATCTGTCAGGTCTGGACCTGGACCAGGGCCTGGCTGCATGGTCCAGTTGCCCCTGTCAGCCAAACATATTCTCCAGTTGCTTCCATGATTTTACTAAATGATATTTGATCAACACATTTGCATGCTTCACATTCACTGTTTGGATGCATAGAGCATACAGAAACGAATAAATGAACTCGGCAACAACTGCTTTCTGAACAGTTACAGAGCAGATGTACGTGATGCAGATGGAAGAAGTGGAGTTTGTCTACTTACTGTTCTTTATCACTGTGTGACAGATCACACATCAGCGGGATGCAGGTGGAACAAAGGAGAGTACAGCGTAGGGTTGGTGGACTTCCAGAGAAGGTTAACTGTACCAATCAATCTGACAATCATGCTTACCTAGCATGCATGCTCCTCTGCCTGTCGTTGGACGCCCAGCGATCCGAGCTGTTGCTCATCACCGTGTCCGTCATGCTGCACTGTCACAGTCTGCAGGTGGACAGAAAACACAGAGATGAGCTCAGCAATGGTCACATGATCTTAAACTAATGTCCTGAGAAGAGCTCTTAATTTGGGTCGGAATTAATGGTTTTGTTAAGTACAGTCAGAAATCTTCAAAGTCATGACTAGATTGCCAAGTTACGTCCCTTCAGTCTACACTTTCTATCTTCTATTCTCTTTAGCTCATGCACCACTGACTTAACCATCATCATGGGCTGCTCTCTTGTCACAAATTACATTTCTTACTAATTTGTGAGCCACAACATTGCTGACCCTGCTGACCCCTGACATGTTATGCTTTTTGATTTTTTTCCCCATTTCTTGAGTGTGTTACATAGCGCTTGTGTGCAAAGCTACAAAGCCCAATGTCGATGCCAGAAAGGCCTCTTTAGTAGTTTGGTGTCTTCCGCTGCTTGCCTGTGTCACTACGTAACACAGCACCACCTCCAGCCGGTTGACCACCCTCCCCAACTGAATCCTTATGCATCTACTTCGCTGTCTGCCGTCGTTATGCAAAGATACGGAAGGGACAAGCAAACCACACCGGTTTCTCTCTGTTGTCTCTCAAGAACCAACTCTGAAGTCTTCATCTACTCTCAAGGCTGTGGAATAACTGTATTTCGGGTGAAAATGCCCCCTAAACAACTGGGAAACTAAAAAAAAATGTGTGTGCTAACCAATGAGGACCAGTACAAAGCTAAGTGCTAAGCATTGGAACTGTGCTGTTGTTGGCTGCACACACACAGACCAAAACCTGTAAGTTTTGTTATGTTTTATGTTGTTTTACTGTTTACTGTTTATTTTAGAGGTTAATCTTTAGGATGGATGCTGGACTAATGTTGTGATATTGAGGGACAGTCAAGCGAAACTTCATACTGCACTAGGTCAGCTAGCAATAGCATTACTGTTCCGTTCTGCTTTGGGATTCCCGCCAGTATGTGTGCGTGTGTTGCTGCCGTATGTAAATTCACTTGAAAGACATGGTCTGAAGCTAACAATATAGCTACAAGAGAAAAAGAAATGGTCAAACTGCAGGAATACATTTGTTTGGCAGCTTGTGTGACTCTGATTAGCACACAACAACTTGCTCAGACCATAAAGCTGCAACATTACTGGTCCGGTAAGCAATGAGGCTGAAGTCTCCAACATGTGCAGTGGTGAAGTTTTTGGGTTAGAGGTGGCTGTTGTGGTGATATTTAAGGAAGAAGTGGGTTATAACAATGCCCTGGCAACAAAAACACTGGTAGACATGATGCAGAAACATGGTGAATGGTGCCTGATAGGCCTGTGGGAGTTGACCAATCAGAGCAGACTGGGCTTTATGGGAGGAGGCCTAAAAGATACAGGAGCTTAAACAGTATTTCAGACAGAGGGTGAATAGAGGTGCTGCAGCAATGTACAGTATGAGAAAATAATTTGTTTTTTGAACATTCAAGCTTATGAACCCCTTCTAGTAGACCCCTCAAATAGAGGTATAAGCATAATAAGGCCTCTTCGATTGCCACACAATGATGCAGGGCTAAAAAAAGACAAAGATGACTTTACATTAGTGACCACCGTAAGTCATACAACCACTAGAAGAGATAAAAATCAATTAGTTCAAGTTTCCAGAAAAGTAATGATTACATTTTCACTTTCATCAACTTGCTTCCTATGAATTTACATATTAACTCTGAAATAGCACCAAAATATTAGATACCAATGGCCATGCAAGCACATTTCCTGGTGCCAAATTTACAGCCAGCGTCAGTACCATCTCCTCTTGCCAAGTGTATTTTATTAAATTCTTTCCAGAGAAATATTCAAGCAATAAATTGACACAGGAAAGTACTACAAAGACACAATAGAAAGAATCTGTAAACTAGGCCGACATACAGCAACATTAGTGTACATTAGTGACCAGAGTGAAATGACACCGGAGTGGGTGGTGTGGGTCATGTAAATTTATATTTGCTTTCCAAATTGACAGCGACAGGACCAATTGTTTTAGCATCTGTAACCGCAACTGTAAGAACATCTTCCAGCTTGTGGCTTGGCACATTTCAAAGAAACAGATGGTTCCATATAGCAGGAGTCACTCAATTATGCTACGAAACAGGAGGAGGAGGAGGTGAGTTTGTACTGACAGAGATGACTAAGAGTCTTTGTCTCCAACGTTTCTGATCGTTTACGGTGAAGCTTTTATCAAAAGTGACAAATGTGTTGTTACAGCTCTCAACCACTTCTACCCTTTTTCCAGGGATGCTGGTGGGACGGGGCTGCTGAGCAGCTTCTAAGATCTGTGGGCAGCTATCATCACTCCGTGTTGTGAAATTGGGACTGGATTGTTTGTAGTCCAGGAGAGAGCCACTGCTGCTGAGGAGGAGTCTAAAGATGGCTGTGTCATCAGAGTATTTAAAGTACACGATGACAGGAGATAAGCTTTTGCAGTCGTTTGTGTGCATGGGACAAAAAACAGGCTGAGAACACAGTCCAGTGATAATGATGACAGTAGGAAACAGAGAGATGTCAGCTGTATCTATACATGATACATCAGCAAAGTAATTTAATCGCAAAGTGACATGATGAAGATGATACAAAGATGTCAACAGGAATCACTGAGGCAAATGCCCATGGGCAAGTCTGCTCAGTGTGTGTGTGTGTGTGTGTGTGCCCCTGCACAATTGACTGAGAGCTGCTTCAAGCCTCTGCCAGACAATACATGGAGTGATGCTGCAGCAGCCACAGGCCGGAGGATGCAGCAGTGTATGTCCTGAGGGCAAACACCAGCAGTCAGAGAGGACCAGCGGGCTCCGCAAGGCAGCAACAAGAGGAAGTAAAAGCCTGTCTGGAGCCTCAAATGTCGAGAATTGTGATGGTGCAGGATGAGGAGAGAGCAGGTACCGTGTTGCAGAGAGATCACAGAGCGTATAATGATAAGGCTAAAAGGAAAATCAATAAGTTTCACTTGTGTTCAGCTTTTTACCGAAGTAAAATCCGGCATTATAGAATCTTGGGGAAAGTGAAAGAGGGAGAGAAAGGGCGGGATGTGCCGCCGTCTCCCTCATTCAGATGCTCATATTATGCTGCGTAATGCCATGCTACATACCTTTGAGCTCTAATCTGTTGCTGCACTGCCTGCCGGATTCACAGAATAACAACAAATTCGCTGTGCTATCAATAGACACTTTGGGTGTGGGCTTTTCCCTCTGATGTTGCTGCATCCAGCCAACGGTGGCAACACAGTCCTCTGGGAGCATTCGTCTTTTTCCACTTTTCAGCAGCAGTCTGACAGTTCACACTCTGAATGTTCAATATAGATATCGTATACACAGAGGCCCTGAAGCACGGCCCTCCTTCACTTGCCAAAATGAATAATCCCACTTTTGTCTAACATGATTGTCCTGGAGAGGTGGATGGAGAGAGACAGATGGGAGGGAGCATTCAGACTTGGGCTGGGTAATTACTGACTCAGACAAGTCAGAGCTCTGTGGTGCTGGTGTTACCGCATCACTGAAGTGGACTCTTTGCTGACAATCCAATTAGCATTCAGGAGATAGTCTAAAGGATCGTAAACACACTTTTCTCATAAAGAGCTGTCAGTTTATGCTTTGCTGCCACAGACATGCAGTCGGAGAGTACAGCTTGGTTTCATTTACAGTTTCGAACGTACATATTCAACAATGTATCTGAGGCCAATTATAATGGACTATCTTGACCAAAATGTCATACTGAGCCTTGTTATTCTCAGTCATGATATCACTGTGACCACCAGACCGTCATCCTCAATGCTGTTGAGGTTATAAATGAAACTAATCTGCGTCATCTGTGACTCTGAGTTGGTACAACAGTCATCTTCTCCGTGTTTTCCTCCCATCTGAGATGACTCAGTCAGGTGGTGGATTCTTCTCTGGGGAGCAGCAGATATTTTTCTCTCTCTTCTCCAAAATATCATGAAGCCTCGGCGACGATGCTTTCAGATGTGGTGGTCTGCGAGCGATCGTACAACGGTGTCTACAAGTACACCAGGCATGAATAGTAACACGTCACGTGTGAGATGACAACAGGAAAAGACCAGGGGGAGGGCATCGACTCAAGCTCGTCATCTGCATGATCATCGTAAGTCATCCACCCAGCAGAAGCTCTCCTGTATAGAATTTCATACGGGGGTGGGGAGGACCAATTTAGAAACCTGTGTCTCCTCCTCAGGGCCTGAGAGGATAGTCAATAAAAATCTGCATCTGTGCATCAGGGGTGTATGCGTTCACAACTCCCAGAGCACACCCTACACATTTTCCATCCATTTTTAGAAACACAGCCATGCATTCTCCTTGGATACGTGAGGTGAAGGCTCAGCGTGACTAACTAGCTTGAAGTCTTATCAGGCACTTGCACAGATTAATGCTGTTATATGACTTTCAGAAGCAGGTGTATGAGTCATTACTGCAGAACATATGACTGGAATAAGAGCACCTTGTTATGGCCGACAGCCCAATATTTATTTTCGAGATGTTGGTACTTGCTCGTGTAAACAAGAACCGATGAAAGCAGGAAGAGTGACAGCGAGGCAGCGGTGGATTGATCCAACATGGATCATTATGGAAACAGCGCTGAGAGCTGGGGGGGGGGTGGGGGCGACAGAGGCAAGAAAGTCATCTCCTTTGTACTGAGATCAGCAAAAATAGACGTGTTGAGGCAAAGATTTTACTATCAGTGTTTTCATGTTATTATCAGGCAGTTTGTGCTGTAACAATAAGCCCATTAGTGAATTGACAGGAAATGGATCATCAGTCTGTTTTCTTTCCATACGCTGCTTTGTGTAAAACATATTGAATATTATGAAACACTATGTCGTACTGCACTTGAATTCCAGGACAATAATTCCCTCGCCGTCCTCCAAGAGGGACATTTCTAAAATGGGTTAATGAGAATCGGAGATCAATGCGAAGTCCCACAATTGGCTTCACTTTAATTTATCTTTTAGCAGGTCTCCTTCTGTGTTTTAATGCCTCGGGGTAAAACTTACTCGTGTATAATGGAGGTCGCCTGTAGCCGCCACCAAATCTCCCACCAACAACCCCGACCATTGGCCGAGGCGGAGTCCCTGTGGGCTCAGATCAGCACTTTCTTCCAAAACATTCTCCAAGGTGCTGATGCTGAGTTGATATTCATGTCAGCACACCACATCACCCTGCCAATGATTTAATAATCCTGGTGAAACCATAAATGTCTTTTTAGGTTGCTGTGACCATGAATGTTTCATCAGCTATAACACACTCTGCTTTTTTCCATTAAAGAACCAATAACCTTGCAAAGCATACACAATTTTTCACAGTGCTGCAGGAAAGTAGCTCATTTTTTAGACTTAGCCATTACTAGGCTCGTACTGCCTTGCGTGACTTTATATTCATAGTTTATCATGTTGAGAAACTATGAATAATATGAAGCGACACTAAAAAAATTATAATTATTGTGGCGCGTGGATGAGGAAGAGAAGGGAAATAACATTTTATTTTTACTACTTTTTCCTCCTTTGCCATCTGGCCTGGCAGTAACTCACATTGTTTTATGTTTTATGAAACAGAACACAGCCTGAGATCCTCAGACAGGAGAGTCTTGGCTGGTCTACACTTTCAACTCAAATCCCGTGGTGATCTGGAACATCATGTCTGAGCAGGGAAGACTGGAAAACAGCCTTTTTTTCCCCTTTAAAATCTCTTCTTCAGTCACATCTATAAATACAGACTTATTTGAGTGTCAATCAGAGGTCAAATTTACCAGTTCAGAGTTTGAGTTATGAGTCATACACAGACCTTCATTAAAATGTTCCCAAAAACATAAACTAGTTGACAACACCTTGACTCACAAGTGGGATTCACGTCACCAGCTGCTCCTTGGTGACACATGTGGGCTCTTCAAAAATGAATGACGCAAAGAAATTCAAGGCCTGTGCAGACAGTTTTCATGGATGGTCTGATAACTGGTGTCACCACAGCTGATCGGATGTTAAACACAAGACGCATACGATGGATGATTGGAGGACAGCCACTTTAAAGGGTTAAGAGTAGTAATCGACTTTCTGCTGAATGGATTGTCACAAAACAGATGACTGGGTCTTAGAAACTCCTCGCAGTATTCAGCTGCTGGTGTCTAATGCACACACACCAGGCGTCCAGGGCGAGGGAGCTACCTGCTCCCAGTTGCATGGCACAGCTCCCTCCATCCGCCATAATGGGACGACGAGATGCCAACATAGCAACACACTGAGGCCTGGACCTGGGCAAGATTGTAAAGCACTGCACCAAGAAGCCCTCCACTGCAGAGGGAAAACATCACTCAGCATTTCTTAATTATTTACAACTCCCACCCCCATTGCCTTTCACTCTGTGTAAGTCCCCTCTTTAAGGCATTAGTGCATTCTTTATGTACTCGGATCTCTATCAGAAATTATGTACAGAACAGTGACTTTTGGGAGGAAAAAGATCACAGAGCATCAGACAGATTGAGAAGTTATTAAAGCCTATTTTGGGAAATAGTCAGGATGTTTGTTAGCCTTTTATGTCTGTGGCATCAACAAATTATCCATGTTTTCAGTCAGACAACGGCGTTGACAGGGACCATCTGTGGAACCATCTGTGAGGACTCTTCACCTCTCAAATGTGAGAGCGTTCCACCGATTCAAATGCACACAACTACATCCTCTTGGCAGGCAAGGCTCCAGGTCCCGCATCGCAGGAGAACAAACAGGAAAGACCATCCAGTGACCAACAAGCTACCGTGCTGTTCTCCTGCTATCACTGTTGGCCCTACCCAGCAGACCTAAACGGCGCAGACGCTGTGAATTTCATTCTTAAATCAACACAATGCGCACTGAATTAGCGGTCCATATCCTATAGGTCTCATTTTTAGGACTAGCCCTCAAATATAGCAGACAAATGTCTGCTGACCCACATTTTCTCAGACATTTTGATGTAATTCAGAGGCCTCTTTCATCCAGGCCTTATTTTAGAACTACAGAAGTAAATGGCTATTGGACATGCAGCACTCAGTTAATTGCACTCCAGTAAGAGCCTGCAGTAAGTCTCAAATTTTCTTGCCTGATGGTGATTCATCCCTTCATGCCCCAGAGGTAAGAGGTGGGACTTTGAGAACGGCCTGCTGATGCATTGGCCAGTCATGCTCCTTCAATTTCCTCCCATCTTATCTCGGGGAAACAAGTACTGGCAGGCAGGGGCATTAAATCAGCACAGTAAAGGTCTGCTGTAAAGATACTACGCATTTATTCCCCACTAACCAGAAGTGACCTACAGCTGGTGGTCTGCTGAGATAAACTACATGGTTCTATACATATAAAGAAACAAATCCAATCTCCTATCGATCCCTCGGTGCGGTAGCCGTGATACTGTCTTGCTGTTGCTTTGCTTTGAAGATCTGGCACAGCTCAACTGCCGGATATCTGACCCTTCCTCTTGCCCCACCAGCAAACTAGTAGGTACAATACACCTGGGTGTTTTCAGTGGATCTCTGTTGGCAAACGAGAGCCTGTGCTGGTCTGGAAACACTGCGACACTAAAAATAAGCTTTGGACCAACTTCTGAGACAAAAACCCCTGTTGAGATGCTCGGCTATGTGACTTGAAATGCAAAGTTTGTTTATTTAGACGTCACTCTGAGCTGCTGGGGCATTACCGCAGCTACAGCATGTGCACAGAGGTGATTCTAATCCGCTAAATATAAGCGTCCGAGTGGACAGAAGTGATGCTTATAGATTCTTTCACAACCTGATTGTGTTTTGGGTTTTCAGCTCCTTCCTCTCTTGGGGGAATTTAGTTTAAAGGCCACATTAATTATATCTGTCTTTTCCAATATGCCACAGTGTTTAGGCAGATCTAATCACCAGTTTCAGAGAGGCTGGTGAATCGATTCTCATCCAGCGCTCTGATGAGAATTTGAAGATGAAGCCACTCCCTGCTGAAGCTCGGCCACAAACTGCAGAAAATTGTCTCTCGCACAACACATTTAGAAATGTGCTCAAAAGCAGGACAAACAGATACTTAGAAGCTTCATATACAGTATGTTTTGTGAAGAGCACAGAAGAACATAGAGTTATGCACCTTTACCAACTGTGGCCATGGTAACGGCAAGATCAGAAGACGAGAATCAGAATGATTAAAAGCCTGTGTGTGTGTGTGTGTGTGTGTGTGTGTGTGTGTGTGTGTGTGTCCACCAGTCTGTGTGTTTGTAGTAGACTGTACCTGTGCCAAATTTCAAAGCCTGTGCAGAACGGCTCATTGTTGCAACAGCAGTGTCAGTGGATCATCTCTCATCAATAAACGTGGTTGCAATTTGTCAGAAATGATGCATCTCGCTAGAATGATGCTCAACAGCCACAGCTGAATAGAAAGCATGGCAAGAGAGGAAGACGAGCTGAAGACACGGGATTATGAGTACAGTCGCCTCGCATCCTTCAGCTTTAAATAATGCAGTTAGTGTGCAGAGCACTTCCTCCATCTTTTTTCACCTTTTCCCGAAACGCCCATGTTTCCTTAAGCTCTCAGTCGTTTGTTTTCTCTTGTTTCATATGATATGTCCAAAGAAACAGTTTTCCCCATTTTGCTTCCTGCCTAATTCTGGTCTTCCTCTGTAAAGAAAACAGTGGGCTGGCAGGGAGACAGAAATACAGAGAGCGAGGTACCAGCATAGGGGAGTCGTCCAATCACTACTGTGGTTGCTCATGTGAGAGGAGGCAGCTGCAGATATCTCTCAGACTGTTCATTCAGTCTTTTCTCCCCTCCCCCATTTAATCCCCATGCTTCAGGTCTGTAGGAGGAGTTGGAGATGGTGGAACCGAGAGGCGGATTCCCATCTTCTTTTTTCTCTCCTCCTTTCATATTCACACCAGCAGCAATGAACCTGTTTGGTCCAATAAGTCTTGTTACAACACGCACTGCTCTGACCCACAAAGTGTAATAACCCACGGGTGCAGGATGAGGTAATATCACAACAAGTAGGCGACTGAATCACCTGTCCCGTGGCACAGCTGGAGTTGAGAGCTGCCCTGCCCACATCAGCATTTGGAGGCATCACTGATGTTTTCCTCCTCGTCTGCAGGCACATCAAGCCCCAGTGTGCGTTCCTACTGTAAAAATCCTGCAGCAACGCCCAGGGACTGCAACCACACAATCTCCCAGATGACTTACCAGGTCTGTTTTCTTATATCAGATCTGCAACAAGGCAGCACTCGTGTTGCAGGAGTGCAGCCAGCCACCATTGTTTTAATTCATCAAGGAGGAATTTACCAAAACCTACTGGGCTGCACCAAGAGTTATATTTATCAGCCATTCATGAGTACATAATCACAACACCAAAGCATGAAAGCATGCTGTAGTAAAATCAATGCAACAATTCAAAATAAGAAGGCAATCAGCTGAACTCTTCTGCATGAATGACAGGATTATGCTGCTGCAGAGCAATGTTTCCAGTGAGACGTGTTTTCCATAAAACAAAGGAATCAATCAAATGTTCATTTGCATAATTTGTACCTCACGTAGGTTAATTAGCAGCAGCTCTATGCATATGGAGTTGCACTGCACACATTCACAAATGTTCCTTTTTCATTCAAATGACTCAGTAAAAAAACTACCTCATAGAGATAAAGATTATATATATATATACACACACATATATATATATACACATATATACACACACACACACATATATATATATATATATATATATGTATATATATATATATATATACATATATATATATATATATACATATATATACATATATATATATATATATATATATATATATATATATATATATACATATATATATATATACATATATATATATATATATATATATATATATATATATATATATATATATATATATATATATATATATATATATATTCTCCATCAAATTAACAAACACAGGCAATGAAAGGTGTTCCAACAGAAGGGATCATTTCCAGTCTCTCTCTCTTGTGAATGAAATGCTGCATTCATTCAACTTGTAAATGAGAAATTCTAATGCACTGAGTCACTGGCCAAACGCAATAACCTCTCAGTGATTTTAGGTGGAGGAAGCGATGTTTGAAAATCCTTCGAAGGAGATCATTATGCCTACCTGTGAGTCCAGTCCAGCTCTCCTCTCTCCTCTCTCCTCTCGCTCAGGGAGCTGTCAGAGAATGATGCGGACTAAATTTCTGTGCAGCGCTTGGATTCGACCACAAAGTCAGTCATTGCGCATGGTGCGTGTCACCCAAACCCCCGTTTTTCTTCTTTGCCAGGAGGAGTAGTCTGTTGCTCGAGGCACAGCGGACCTCCTCAATGCGTGGGAACTCGTCTTCTCTCCTGCGTGGAGGATGGAAAGCCCTTGGTACCCTGGGAAGGAAACCCCTGGATCTGAAGTGATAACACTGATGCTTAAGTGGACAGTCATCACCTGATGCGATCGTCTCTATAACAGCGCATAGTGTCTAAATTTGTCTCCTCATCCACGCAGCCCTGTTGATAAGTCATGAATTGGTGATTTGTAACTGCGCTTTATGGTATTTTAACATTATCATCAAATCAAGAATGTGGTTGTTGAAAGTTTTTTAACCATTTGAAGGCAAAGGCTTTTAATGGAATTGAGCAATCATTCTATTTTTAGAGTCGTTTTGCTTTTTATTTTGTGTTTATCTTTATCCTGCATTACTGTGGATCACCAGAAATATCTTATTATTTGGCAAAATATACTATATATAATTTGCTGGCACCCTTTACGTCGCATGAGTTGGGTTATTTTATTGTTTTGGAGCAACAATTGAATCTCCAAAAACAACCACTGAAATTCTAACATCAGTGTCTCAATTTTAAGGAAAAGCTACCACTTTGATTCTTACTGTGGAGATATTGCGCCATCTAATGGATAAAGTATTCATTGCACCAAAAAACGAAGGAAGAGCGTATATTATTAGATAGATAGATAGATAGATAGATAGATAGATAGATAGATAGATAGATAGATAGATAGATAGATAGATAGATAGATACTTTATTTATCTCCAAGGAGAAATGTGCAAATTATTATTATTATTATTATTATTATTATTATTATTATTATTATTATTATTATTATTGGTAGTGATATTATTGTTGTTGTTGTTGTTGTTTCTGCAAGCTTTACAAGAAAGAAATCACATGCACCAAGTGAGTGCTTTGCATAGAAAAGACAGAATGGACATAAAAACAGATTAAAATGCATGGAAAATAAGATGGAAAATAAAACCACTTGATAATAATAACAATAATAAGGATGAAAATAAAAATGAAGACAATGCATAAAACCACAGAATACAATTATAAAATATAGATAAAACAGTAATAGAATAGGATGAAATATATAAAAAAGCATAAAGCATTAAATCACAGCATAAAATCTTTAGGTAGTGTGTTCCACAGCTTTGGGGCGAAA
The DNA here is from genome assembly GCF_017976325.1 of Chelmon rostratus. Lineage (NCBI taxonomy): Eukaryota > Metazoa > Chordata > Actinopteri > Chaetodontiformes > Chaetodontidae > Chelmon > Chelmon rostratus. The sequence goes on along the minus strand of NC_055662.1, from coordinate 25,003,173 downwards.
TAGACAAAGTCTGAATCCCCAATTTTCTTTAGACTATTGCTTGAAACCTCCAGTAGATCAGCAACACCTGATCGCGGAATTATATGTATATGTGTATATATATGTGCATATATTTCTGTGTAACATCAGTGAAATCGGTACAAAAGAAATACAAAATACAATCATAATAAAAATTACTTTGCAATTTACACACATACACACACACGGAAAGAGAGGAAAAGACTGCAGGTGAAACAAGAAATTAATCCTTTTCTACTTCCGTATTCGCGTCCCACATTAAGAACACATACTTATTAAGTATTCGCTCTTGTACATGTGGTGTACACAGAAATGATTATGATACGTCCACTGTAACGATAGTGGTGTGCATATGAGACGCAGATGTTCCCCAAAACTGGCTTTAATGGTGTTATTAAACGAACTCTCAGTACGCATGCGCACCGCAAATTAGCTGCACCTGAAAGCCAAAGGTGGATAGCTATTCTCTTAGCTTTCTAGTTGCCATTATTTATGATCATTTCAGACTGCTGTAAGATATCAGACAGGACGGTTTTTTATAGGCTGGAAGAAATTAGCTTTCGGGGCTGTATTATGGTGTGAACTATCTTGATACCGTATCTCCTTTGGTCACGTGATTGAGCAGTGCCGCTGTGGTCACCTGACTTGTGTTTCTGGTGAAGAAAGATGGCTGCACACCTTTCGTACGGGAGAGTCAATTTAAACATTCTGAGAGAAGCAGCACGAAAAGAGCTGCGAGAGTTTTTGGACAAATGTGCGGGAAGCAAGGTAATGAACACACATTAACATGTGACCGAAAACATGGCGGAAACAGCGACAGTTAGCCGTAGCCATGGATGTGACGTTAGTTTCCTCAGCCTCAGCGTTATCACAGAGCTGCCAGTGGTCGACACACCTTTCCCAATACATACTGTTGCTGTCAATTAAACACATATTAATGTTCTGAGTGTCGATATATTTAAAACTACTCTGGCAATGTAGCTACAACCGTATCTGCATGTTGCTTATTTTTCCTTTATGTTGGCACCACATCAGTGTATTATTGGAAGCATTAGCTAATAGCTCATTTTAAACATTTCCGCTTACAGATCATTGTTCAGCTCTTGCTACTGATACTCATAACTTAATGTGCTCTTGCTCTTTAGGCCATAGTTTGGGATGAATATCTGACGGGACCTTTTGGGCTGATAGCTCAGTACTCTCTACTGAAGGTGAGCGCTTTCTGTGCAGCTTCTTCTGTTCAGTAGCATGATAGACTAGGCCCAGGTGAGGTATCTGGCCTTAAAGGTACAGTAGTGTTCCATATATCTAACACAGCTTAGGTTTTTGTTGATTCTAAGCTGTTAATGCCATGTTGACTGTTTATTACTGTGTTTTTTAAGGAACATGAAGTGGAAAAGATGTTTACCCTCAAGAGTGGCAGGCTCCCCCCTGCTGACGTCAAAAATATCATCTTCTTTGTCCGTCCCAGGCTGGAGCTCATGGACATCATTGCTGAGAATGTATTCAGGTCTGTTTTATATGCCCCATTTTAAAGAAGGTGTTTTCTCAGTGTCAGGTACTCAAGTATTTTCAGGTCCGCCCACGGTATTTAACACCTAAGTCCTGGACTGTGCTGCTTTCAGTGAGGACAAGCTGCATTCGTCACGAGACTTCCACATCTTGTTTGTGCCTCGGCGGAGCATGTTGTGTGAGCAGCGACTGAAGGAGCAGGGCGTGTTGGGCTCTTTCATCAACATCGACGAGTACATCCTGGACCTGATCCCCTATGATGGCGACCTGCTCTCCATGGAGTACGAAAGCGCTTTCAGGGTGTGTTCAGCTTGTTTGCCCCATGCAAGTGGGGCATACACTCTGCTGCTCAAATATTTAGAATTTGTATTTTTAACTGCCATGATCTGTTTTTACTCCCTGTTGTCTCTTACAGGAGTGTTACTTAGAAAATGACCAAACAAGCCTTTACCACACAGCCAAAGGCCTCATGACCTTGCAGGCACTGTATGGCACCATTCCACAGATATACGGCAAAGGAGAGTGTGCTCGGGTGAGTGTGACCGATGATCGCTATTATGCTGAAACCGCTGATTGCACACAGACGGAGGCTCGGCGGCAGCCAGGTGAAGGAATTTGTTTGAGAAAGAAATTCTCTGCTTGATCTCAGCATGTTGCCAACATGATGCTGAGGATGAAGAGGGAGTTTGCCGGCAGTCAGAATCAGATCCTGCCTGTGTTCGATACTCTGCTCCTGCTGGACCGCAATGTTGACCTGCTCACCCCTCTGGCCACACAGCTCACCTACGAGGGTCTCATTGATGAGATCTACGGAATCAACAACGGTCTGAAGAAATCTTTTTGATCATGTGTGAATGTTAGTCTGATGTGAATGCGCTGTTAACGATAAGTCTCCATGTACTTGTGTGTTTCTTGAATGTCTGCTTCTGTTTTTAATGTCCAGTCCTTGTCTTTGCGCCCTCTGACTCAGGTTATGTCAAGTTGCCTCCTGAGAAGTTTGCACAGAAGAAGCAAGGCGAGGCGAGTAAAGATCTGCCCACAGAGTCCAAGAAGCTACAGCTCAACTCGGCAGAGGAACTCTATGCAGAAATACGGGACAAAAATTTCAACGCTGTGGGAGCAGCGCTCAGCAAGAAGGCCAAAATAATTTCAGCTGCCTTTGAGGTTGGTCTCCCCTAATCTTTGCCACTGTAGAATATCTGCCAGCTGTAAGATGATTTCACTGTAGGGCTGCGCAATATAGCAAAAAATAAGTTGACGATCATTTTTCCCATATTGAACAGTATCAGTATTTATCACAATGTACGACTTGACAATGCTGCTAGTTTGAAGAGTATCCTAATAATGACTGCAGCCTGAATAAACCAGAGAAGGTTCATCAGTTAAACTTCAGAATATAACATGAAAACACAAATTGGTAGCATCGGTACTGTATTGTCTTCTTCTGTTCTTCTTAGCGGTTAGCGGTTAGCATTAGCTAAATGGTAGCATCGGTACTGGCCACTACCTGGAGCATCTCCTAAACAGGCCTGGGTCAGTTGAACGTGGCAGTGCTGTTTGGATTGTGTAGGAGCAGTGTGAACTGGCACTAGGGGGGGTGACTCTGGGACGCCGGAGTTCACCGCCTAGCCTCCTGGAGGTGTCGTTGGACTAAGTAGGCGAAACACTGTTGAAGGGAGGTATCCACCTGATGACCCCCAGAGACGTGTTAGGAATCACTGCTCTTTGGCAGGTATAGAGGCAGATTAGGGGTCCAAGGTTCTTCACTGAGAATGAATCCTCTTTTTGAGCACAAGTATCTTGTGTTTAAATTGACTAATAACATGAAAACACAACGTAACGTTTAACTGGACAAACACGGCTCGGTTTAGAATATAGTTTGTGATTAAAGAATATATTGACTAATATCTAAATGTAATCATTTAACATGGGCCAGGATTTTCATCCTCTCTGTGTGCTTGCTGGGATGGTACTTTCACAGGTGATGGTAAAGATTTCTTGTGTTTCCTGTCTCGGTCGGGACCGACCAGCAGCATATTTTGCAGACCATCTTAATCTGCACTTCATCATTTTGAGATATTTAAACCACTTCCATGTAGCATTATCTTTTTTTTGTCAATAATTTTATCAGCTTTGCAGGAAAATGCAAGTTTATTTTCACCGTTGCTTTCGTGCCCCATCTAATTTTTTTCCTCTTCTCCAAAGCACACTTTTTTCATCGGCAGCTCAAACAGTGCGTTGCAGAAGGAAATAGGCGTGTACTTTGACGTGCAAGCCAAAAACTGCAGACTGAATTGCTGTTGTCACGTTTTTTTCTGCTGTGTGATATGATTGGCTGTTAGATCTGTCCATATCAAGTTAAAACTGTCAAATGTTTATCATCATTATCAATCTGACTTGTATCCCGTTTCAGAATGGTTTTAATTGCTCAGCTCAATAATGTTCATTGCAAGAATGTTAAAAAATATGTCTTTGCAATGTCTGGTGCTTCCAGGGAGCTACGTTAGATCCCTTCCAGACATCCCTGCTGATCTGATTGCAATCTCTGTGGCATTTTACCACAAAGGTCATAACATTCTGTAAATCCATGTGGTTAGGGAAGTGATGACAATTACCTAGAGATAAGATAAAATGCTAATTGTTTAAGTAGAATGCTTAGCCAGGCCAAACATATTAGCATTCTGTCGTCACCTCAGAACTCTTGTACACTGATTGCAATGAGTAGAGATTGTTGATAAGCAGAATTATGCACCATCAGAGGTGCAGAGAGCAGGCTGCTGATGTGCAGTGTGATTGGCTTTTTGTGGTAGTTAAATTGTATGCCATTATTTAAATGTTGTTTTTCTGAGCTGCAGTATCAAACATATCAACAGCTCGACCAGTGACGTTTTTTTTTGTTGTTGTTGTCTTTCAGGAACGCCACAATGCCAAAACAGTGGGAGAAATAAAGCAGTTTGTGTCTCAGTTGCCTCACATGCAGGCAGCACGAAGCTCGCTGGCGAACCACACTTCTATAGCGGAGCTGATCAAGGATATCACCAGTGCGTAAATAACTCACTCTTTTCTCCTTAAACTGCTTTACAGTTCATTCTGTTTGCATTTTGGAGCGATTCTTACATATTTTCATAATAACTAAATAAAGCCTTGTGCTTTGTGAAAACCTACACAGAATCTTTATTTCGAGAAGTGAGCAGTCACGATAACGTAAATCACCCGAAAAGCATTATGAACCCACCTTGTATCATTAATTTCTCCTGCTTTTAAGGCCCATAGAATCCCATATGTCTTTTTTCTTGCAGCGTTGTAAGTTTAAGCTGTCGTCTATGTTTATTATTATGTGATCTAATCTAATGTGTCTTGTCTTAGCATCGGAGGCCTTCTTTGATAATCTAACAGTGGAGCAGGAGTTTATGACCGGGGTCGACACAGACAAGGTTTTCTTCATCTACCTTTTGTTTTTCTAAAGCTAATCTGTCATAAAAGTGATTCCCACATAACTATGTGCATAAGTATATTATAGATTCATATGATCATATGATGTCCTCACAATAATCTGAGGTGGTTCATTGCATTTTTTTATTTGATTTTTACTGATTGAAATTAGATCAATATACTTTTTCTATGGGAACACTATAGTTCTGATGAATGTTCCGTCACTATCCAGGTGAACACATATATAGAAGACTCCATTGCCCAAAAGGATCCATTGATCAAGATTCTGCGCCTGGTGTGTATGCAGTCAGTCTGCAACAATGGCCTCAAGCAGAAGGTGTTTGACTACTACAAGAGGGAGATTCTCCAGGTAGAGTTAAAGACATGAAGATTTGTTTATGGCTCCAACTAATTGTTTTCATCAGTTCATCAGTTAATCTGCTGATTCTTTTCACGATTCGTCAATTAATCCTTTAGTTTTGGAAACGGTGAAGATGCTCATCACAATTTCAAAGCGACGCCTTTTAATTGGTTCCTTTAATCCAACCAACAGTCTCAACTCAAAGACTATTCATTTCATATATCATCAATATTAATATATCAATATCATAAATGGCAAAGAAAAGAAAAAAAAGCAGCAAATTCTTACCGTAACATTCTTAAGGTTTCTCAATTCTTAACATATCGACCTCCTTCATCTCAAATACATTTTTCTACCTTAAATGGAAGTGATATGTGGATTAAGATGCACATGCTAGTTGAGGTAAAGGATGAGAAAAAGACCTGTCCCACGTTAGAGTTTAATATGTTCTGTATCTTTGTAATAGTGCAATTTTAACCCCTCCCCTCTTCAAAAATGTTAGTATTTTTGTCCTTTTAACTGGGTGATGTACTCCCTGCACATTCCAAGAACTTAGTGCCACTCCCACCACAGTTGAATTTCATTTCTGCCTGTACTGTAAATTGTGCTGCTGTTCTCTCTCTCTTATCTGTCACTTCATTCATTATCGCAGATGCGATCAAAGCCGCTCCATAAATAATGTCTTTGGACATCTAATGCGGTTTCTGTGCAGAGTGAAACCATGGCCATACCCCCGTAAGAACTTTGTACAATTATCTTTATTGGTCCTGAAACTGTAAAACCAAAACAAACAAAACACTTAAGAATAAACCAGTACCCACAGAGTATCTCTGGGGCTGGAGGACCCTCGACCTTAACAAAGATGCAATCATACTAGCTTACACCCGGCATTTCCACATGAAAAGGATAATAAAATCTAAACACAAATAAACAATAATTAATTACCATAACGATAATGGTAATGCAACCTTCAGACAAGTGATTCCCCTTAAATTTAAGTTGATAAGGTAGCAAGAATATATGTAAAGAAAGAAGTAAAAGTGATTAGTGAGAAAAAACAACCTTGACATACTACCGCCATCTCGGCAGGAGTGAGACTTTTCAGCAGTTGGGTTCTTCTTGGTTGGTTTTGGAGGCATCTTGCCAGTTGAATTTCCCCAGAAATGCTCCAAAGACTTTATCCGGAGTTGAAAACTAGGTTGTTAAAAATAATGATTTACAGTTATAAAACAGTAGGATACGCCGGAGCTCCAGCAGAGCATGGCTGCTCGGTCGCTTGCATCACCGGAAGTCTCGTGACAGTTTTTTTTTAATAATGGCCTTTTTTTTTGTCTTTTGTGAAGACCTATGGTTATGAGCACATGCTAACGTTGAACAACCTGGAGAAGGCGGGTCTGTTGAAGCCACAGACGAGCTCAAGGAATAACTACCCCACTATTAGAAAAACCCTTAAACTGTGGATGGAGGACGCCAATGAACAGGTACGAGATTTATGAAGAGAAGAAAGAACTGTGGGGATTAAACCCAAACAGTCTTGACGGTTTGAGGAGGACCTTGACCTCTTTGTGTGTTGTTTTTATTCCTGCAGAACCCCAACGACATCTCCTACGTATACAGCGGCTACGCTCCACTAAGCATCCGACTGACCCAGGTCTTAGCCAGGCCCGGATGGCGAAGCATTGAAGAGGTGCTAAAGATGCTTCCAGGCCCACACTTTGAGGAGAGACAACAGCTGCCTGCCGGCCTTCATAAGAAACGTAAGGACCAGTACAAACTCGGTCTGCTGTTTGCCCTGCTGCTCCCTGAACAGAATGAAAGCAAACAGCCTCCTGCCTGCCACATGGAGATAAGACACAGCTTTGTTTCTGTTCAGTCACATGCTGAACAGCAGCAGATTGATGGTACAAAGCTGACAACACCACAGATGCACTGTCTATGGCTTTTCTATGAGTCTGCATCGAAGAGGAGGCTAGATAACAACACACTGCAGCCACCAGTGCTCTCCTTCAGTTTTCCTCCATCTTGTCATTTTGGCAGTAGGAGGTGTTAAACTGATGTGAATAATGAATTTGATTATACACTCAATTTGAAATGTGCTAATTAGAACTGTGAGTTTGGACATCAGACAGTGGGACTTGTTTCTACATGCCTGCCTCACACTGGGTTTTAAAAGGTGATAATAGAGGACTCGAATCTAAGGGGAGGGAGATGGCTAAATTAGTGTTTTCACATATGAAAATGTGGTGCTTTGGCTGAAGGGACTTGGCCCTATTTTACATTCAGTTGTAGTGCGTTAACGTGAGCGATGGCAGAAATTTTATGTACTTAGAAACGTCTTTTGAGGAGCCACTGGTAGCTACGGGCAGGCGTGGTTTCAGTGTGTCGACAGCGAGGGAAGCTGCTGTTCTTTCAAAAGCAATAGCGGCTCCTGAAGAGGTTAGCGTAGACGCTGCTGTACAATCAGTTATTTCAGAACTGGAGAGCATTTTTGTATTAAAGGGAGAGCAAAGGACAACACAGAGATCATGATGTTGTCATGAGTTTCACTCTCCTAATACAAATGGTTAATTGATCTGATCGATTGAAGTTATTCTATGATAGACAGTGATAAACAGATGATTTATTCAGTCATCTGCCAGGTGGTTTTGGAAAGCTGCTGCCCTTTTCTAACAGTTTCTCTATGGGTGACTTCTGTGTAACAAACCATCTGTTTTACAGGAAAAACATGAAATGTCCTTTGTTTGCGCAAGCAGGGTATGTATTTATTTATCTCATTTAGCTTTTCCTTTTTGTTTGAATGACGTGCGTCTCCTTTTCCTGCCCTACAGGCCAGCAGGGGGAGAACCGGACGACGCTGGTGTTCTTCCTCGGCGGAGTGTCGTACGCAGAAATAGCCGCTCTTCGTTTCCTCTCTCAAATGGAAGACAGCGGGATGGAGTATATTATAGCCACCACAAAACTCATAAACGGTACAACTTGGATAAAATCCCTCATGGACCGGCCTGAATCCCAGACCCACTGAGTCACCTGCACGCACACCTGGCTACATCAAACACCCCATCCATCAGAAAGTCTCAGCTGCTGTTTTTATGTCCATGTTGGTGTAATGCAGCTGTTTCATTGATGTCTGTGCTTTAAAGAGCGACAGGCTCTTTACAGGTGCCCGGTGGAGTTTTCTTGTAAACAAGCCTACGTTTACTTTCAGTGTTACTGACCAAAAACACGCTAGCATCTTAACTCCTGACATGAATGCTTTTCCTTCATCACATTTTAAACCCCGCATTGTTATATCCATGTCGTCTTGCTTGCCTGCTTTCCGACCCTTCTTTGTACAGTGACACCACCAGCTGTGAATCAGTGCAATGATGTGAGACCGGCAGCATGAATGTGTGTCACGTTGCCTGTCACCTCATTAATGTGCATGATATGAACAAAATGGTGACCCAATAGCAAAAACATTTAAAAACATGAACTCCACAGGGTACCTAACTTTTTTTCCAGTCCTTGATTTTCACGTAGACCATATGATATAAAGATGGTTTCATGTTGTTTATCCTGCATCCCTTCGTCTTCTGGCTACATTTCCATCACTGAGGTCACTGCTGTACTATGGAGCTACTGTATATTTGAATGTATGATTATAACCTTTGGGATGTTTGTGATGATGTCATGTATAAGACGATTAAAGATGCACTTATTGCGGTTTTTGAAGTCTTGTGCCAGCAGTTTTCTGTGGTAAATATATTGTATTGCAACTCAAATGACTTGGTCATGTGGGAAGCTATTTTGCCTATTGTTTAGTAGAGAATTTTCAGAGTGGCTAGCTGATTGTTATCGGGGAGAGCAGATGAAAGGCAGGGATGGGAGTGTATCCGTCAGTAGCGGTCCAGCTCTCTGAAGGAGCAATTAGCGCTGTAACAGGCCTCCCGATCAGCCGGTAATGGCCCTGTGCTGTCTGGAGAGCGCAGCCCACGGCAGCCCATGATTTGACAGCGCAGGACACTGATTGAATTAGGAGGCCATTTGCTCCATGTTCCGGTAGAGGATAGCTGTGCTGCGGGAGGGTGTTTGATCCGTGTTTCAGTCAATACCTTCTCCGTGCCTTACTCTATGAACACAGGGAGTCCTGCTGACAGCATCTGGATATTTTGGTGAACTATCTTGGATAAATCTATGTTCATTTCCTGCATGTTGTTTGGCTCGAAGACCTGGAAACTGTTTTAATTTAGTTCATTAGAAAATACTTAATTCTGTTGACTTTGCATGATGACCAAAATCTTACACTACAATGTCTTTGTTTGAGGAGCAGGTGCGCTGAAGACTTAAACTCCCATTAGATCAATCCCACGGGATTCAGATCCTTGTGATCAGTTATTGCTTTCGGCTCCTCCTCTGCCATAAGGGCTTGAAACGCTCAGAGCAGCGCACACCAACTTGGACTTCAGGGCTTGAAGCACAGGAGCCCCCTTGCTGATCAGCTCCTGTCCTGCTCCAACTACACCGAGGTATGATTTCTTTAAGTGTTTTACTACAGAAATTACACCACGAGCTAGTCTGTGTTTCATGCATGTGTTGAATTTTCTCCGTTTTAGTTCATGTCTGTTAAACCTTTACCAGAGCAGAAGATATTAACACAGTTTTAGATAAGTGACGAGACTGTACTGACATTTCTTTCAAACTGTGATGAGTAACAACAGAACTGGATATTAACTAGTATAATTTAATCCGACTCTAGCATAATTTATATATCAGCTTGTCCGTTATTTGTGCAGCCTAATGAACAACAGAATCACAGAAAATATGTATGAATGTATTCAGCATGTTTCCATGAAAATATCAATAGTTTAAGAAGTGAAAGGTGAATGCTGAAGACGTTCCGCTGTAGATATTGTTCGTGACTATACACAAACAAAGCAGATCAATACTGAACCCACTTACTGCAATTCACAAATAAATTATTAACAGTGGTCTTGTAACAATGCAGCCTCCTCAGCTTCCACAAGGCTGGGAGCAAATCAATTTGCTCCTCTAACTCATATAAACTTGGACATATTTAATAACACAAAGAACTAAAATGATGTATTTGCTCCTGAAATTACAGTAATTTTGTCTTCTTTTGTGTTCTATTTGGAAATTTGTGTTTTCAGAATGGGTCGAGGTGAGAACATGGGACACCTGACTCAACCTGGTTGCGGGCAGAAGACACAGCAGGATCCCCTGGATGTGGAGCCCTTGTTTATCCGCTTCCTCCGGACATTCAGGGAAATCCTCAAATTTGTTCTCTTCAGCTACACGGTGCTGTTTGGTGCTTTGCTGCTTGCCAGATGGACCACTTATTATATGGTGGGAAAGTGAAAAGAAACTGACTGTTGAAGAATGAGCCCGTTCTCGGACTTAGAGCTCATTAATGAGGACGATCAGGCACACCTCCTTGGGATTTGTGGTCTATGCAGTTCCTATAAATCATTGTCTCCACACACAACAGCAACAGCTGGAGCGATCATGTTTGCTTCCTTATTTGATTCACACTCGGCAGTAGAGCTTGCAGCTTTTGTGCATTTTTTAAAACAATCTAAAAGGGTGTTGCTGGCATGTAGTGCAACTCTACACTGAAACTCATCTTAAACGAGACAGCTTGCATCAGATGTGTTTGTTGACAGCGTTAAATGTGCAGCTTAGAAACTGATATCTTCTGAGTTGGAAAATTACCACAGTGAGGGTGTGAAACATGTTTGTATAGTCAATATTGTGTATTCTTGATTGAATAAAGTGTTAGAGCTGTTTTTTCCCTGAGAAGTACGAGTTTGATAAAAATGTTTTTGCAAATAAGGCAAATGAGCAGTGGCGAAGTCAGCAGGGACTGTTTCTCTGTTACAGTACTGATTTCTCCTGCATGAGTTAGTGAAACAAAGCTGTCCCTTCTGATGGGATCTTATGTGTCTGGGAAAACCAAATCACCAGCCGGGCATAGTGACAACTGTGCTGGGGGCTCCAGCCTCCCCGAGGGCCTGAATGCTCCAGGTTTACTGTATGGCAATTCCTTTTGGGGTAATTTCACAAATTCTACATTTTGCTGGCAACTATATTAAAGCATAATGTAAACAAATTATTTGGGCCTTGAGGCAGCGCCTGCATTATTACCCATCTTGTTACTCTGTCTTGTAGAGTTAAAATCTAGTTGTAAAGCCTTCATTATTTTAATTTAAATTCTATTTAATTTGTGCAAATTCCTAAATAAATTTGTGATTAGTGAAATTACCAGAAGCGTTAGTGCCACAGTGATTTAGGGGTTGAGATGCAACCATGAAAAGCAATGTCCCCACTTGTGACCTTTGTTGCATCACTCTATCTTCCTTCTTTCCCGTTATCTATCTGCTGGTGCTATCTCATAAAATGCATAAAAAGCCTATTTTTTATTTATTTATTTTTACAAAAAACGAAATGATGCACACATACAGTGTACAGAAGGGATGCATATGTTAACAGGCCGTTTTCATGGACACAGAACACATTTTGACATGTTACAGTGGGAAAAACACAGGTATAAAAAATAAGAGGAATGATGGCTGAATTCCATTCACCTGATGCAATTTGCAGGGTCCTTCTTTATGCATGCTGCCTCTGCCGCACTGTCATGGCTTAGAGTGACACCTGAATAGAACAGAGGCATACTAATGTTATTAGTCACACCTGAACTCCCTCTGTTATGACAAGTCAAAATGTCTGTTGTGACAAAGGCCTATAGGGGCCACCGCTAACTCTTGCCCTGCGGCAGGTATATCCGGCCCTGGTGGAACAGTTAGTTTGTCACTCACTTTTAACAACTATGCAGCAAAGCTTTCAGAGTGACATCCTCCAGAGCTGATGTCCGGCAGCAGGTGCAAGAAAGTGCAGCAGATCCGGTCGGAGAGCAGAGGCAGTTGCAGGTGCCACCGGAAGTTTTTTTGATTTTATATAATATGTTTAAACATGTCAGGAGCAGCACCCCAAAATAATTCATTATTTGTTGTTGCATAACTATTATACACATCATGAATGATATTTCAATTATATTTAGTTGCTACTTGAATCTAAACTAAAATTGTCATCAGTAAGTTCACTTTTGCCGTGAAGCCAAAAACCCTGCGTGCGCGGGTTAGTTGGATTTTAGTCACAGAAACAATCCTCATGGGCGGGGTTTAAACCATTTACCGGGTTTTCTAAAAACGTATTATTATTTTTCATTGAAAATTTAACGCGTTATAAATCAGTTAACCGTGTGGTCTCAGGGCACAGGGGAAACAGACCCACGTCGCTGACGGTTCAGCAGTCAGACAGATTAAAACCGCATGATGCAGCCTCACCGCTCTCCGTTTGATGCCTGCTGAACGCCGCCCGCGCTGCGCCATTTTGAAAGTGTAATGCTGGGAGAGGCAGAGGCGAGGGAAATCTCAAAGTAGAGTGCAAAGTCTAAAATTCAGTACTGAGGATTGCGGTTCACTTTCTTTGGTTGAAAACTGATTCGTGTGGTCTCTATCAGCTTGGCCGAGGACTTGTGCCGTCTTCGGAGTAACTAACAGCACTCCCAGGTTTATTCCTCTGCTGCTCCTCGGTCAGAACCACCCAGCCGACCCGGGTCAGCACTGCTCCAGTCCAGGGCCCGAGCCCGCTACAGAGACACCCTCTGTCTGAGTCGCTCACCATGGCAGGTAAAACAAGAGTGCAAAGACTGTCAGAGTGTGAGAGGTTTGGGTATTTACCAGCAGTTAACGTTAGTTACACTATCCTGTTTCACACAGATGATGGGGTTGTCCCTCTGTTGTGGTTAACCAGCACAGGCTAGCTAGCAGGCTAGGATACACTTCCATGATGCTAATATCGGACACTGTGAAAGTGACCGTTTTCCACTGCTAACGTGCTCAAACTGTTTCCTGTGCCTGGAATGTACTATGACAGTTACAATATGTAATTTGTGTCAAGTCACGGGCGCCCTTGTTGTCGTATTACTGGTTTTAGCTAAGTTAGCATCGGGCTAACGCGTGTAAAGTTGTCTTTGATGGTGGTGTGGTATAACTTGGGTTTGTGTTTCGTGCAGGTGCCGGTGGTGGGAACAGTGATGTGCAGTGGTGCTTTTCCCAAGTCAAAGGAGCGATAGACGATGATGTCGCTGAAGGTGAGTCCATGTGCTGGTCAATGAACAGTTGCTGTCCTGCACTGTCTGATTGGCATCCTGTGCATGCTTGTTGTGAAGTTAGCTTCAATGGTACTGCTACACGTTCTGTTTGTGCTGTCTATGCAGATCATGATAAGTTTTGAGTGATTGCTATTTTAGAGCATTAAGGTGTTTGCACAGGAGTAAAGCGTCAGTAGCGTGGCACACTCTTGCTGATAGTCCAGTAGGCCTGGTACAGACTGGTAAAACTGGTGGAAGGCTGACAGCACATCTGTTTTTGCCATAATTGCTGCAAAATGTCAGCAGTCAATACCTTTACAAATCTTCAGAGTGCATTTCTACAGAGCATGTAAAGTAATATTTGCATTCTTGGGAGTGAAGTGCACTTCAGAATTGGATAGTTGCATGGTTTTTACTTCTAAAGGACCTTTCGTAAGCAAGAAGGAAGTTATTGAAACAGTGCGTTTATTCGGTTGAGCAATCAGGTTGCTTGGGCTCAACTTCAAATGTGTGTAAAGGTCCTACTTTCAGAGGGTCTGATTGGCCAAGTCAAAAGAAAAGAAACCTTCCCGTTCTGAGAATCAGGTTTGTTGCAAAGTATGTTTTCACATACTTGCTCTGTTGGTATCTAGCCATGCAGATGGTCTTGTGTTTTGAGACTTCCGAGTTGAGTTTTACCTGCATGGTTAGATACCACTGGGGGTAAGTGAGAATGTTTCCTGTGATTTAAGGGAACTGAGCCTTGCCGTGCCGTTTATAATTGTTACACAGTACATGGGGATAATGCATGCTAATAAAGTGCAAAAAAACAGAGCTGATAGAGTAAGTGATGGTTATGAACAGAAAGACCAGCGGTGGATTGTAACCTCTCCTTGTCCTGTTGTCCAATGACTAAATTCACAAGTTCCCAAAACACGTATGTTTACAGTACATGATGAACTTATTTGTACCTAAAGGGCTACACAGTTGTTTACAGTAAGCTGTGCCTGAGAACACGTATAAATGTGAGCCTCTCCTTGTGTCAATACATAGCAGCAGGGAGATGAAAACTCAACACTACAGTAGTGAAGTCGTTTTCTTTGACTCCTGCAGAAATGCTCTTCTTCACTCTGCCCTCTTTCGCTTCACATGAGCATTTGCATGGAGTCAGGTTGTATCAGGCACCTTGTGTGCTGTGTCAAAAGAGGAACAACACCACCAGTCTATATGAAGGATTGCACTGACTCAGAATAGTGCCAGCCTGTAAACAGGGATTGATTGTTGTGTTGTAGAATTTGATGAGAATGCTTGTCTTTGAAAAGTGCTGAATGGCTGCACATGGCAAGTTTTTTCTCCCTTCCTAAGAGAGTAGACTTTTAGTTCAATTGCACTAGCTGTGTGTGTGTGTGTGTGTGTGTGTGTGTGTGTGTGTGTGTGTGTGTGTGTGTGTGTGTGTGTGCGCGCGCGTGTGTGTGTGTGCGTGTGTGCGCGCGCGCGCATATATATATAACACACGTACGTCATTGCTCTGTTATGCTTTCACCATGGTTGACATGGTTTTCACCCCTCATACTGTAGGTGCACAAAACAGGCGCACAAGCACAATATTTTTAACACTGCTGGAAGTGCATCGGTGGGAGGAAATTATTCAACCAGAGAAGCCTTGCAAAATATTTTTGCATTGAACATACCCGAAATGTGCACGATAGGCCACAACGTTTGATGACGTTCTAATCACACTACGTTATTGACAGCTGACATCATATCTACTGTTGAATTCAACCACTCTGGGGAGCTACTAGCCACTGGGGACAAGGGGGGTCGTGTTGTCATCTTCCAGCAGGAGCCAGAGGTAAGTTTTGGTGACTCATCTGACTAAAGTAAATGCGTACAAAGAGTGCATTAACTGTTTTTCACATTTGATATATTCAAAATGTGGTCAAGCTTGTTGTACATTTGACTGAATTCAGAATTTTTGCCAAAAACACCATCAGAAATGGAAAAACAAAACAAAACCAAACACTTCGGATCAGCATACTTGCATTCCTGGTGTGACAATACTTAAACTGACACTGATCTGCGGTCTGTCATTGTTTAGAGCAAGAATCAGCCACAGTGTCGAGGAGAATACAATGTTTACAGCACCTTCCAGAGCCACGAGCCTGAGTTCGACTACCTGAAAAGCCTTGAGATTGAGGAGAAGATCAACAAGATTCGATGGCTGCCCCAGAAGAACGCAGCACAGTTCCTGCTGTCTACAAATGGTTTGGAAACCACTTTATTCTTATTTAAATAGTTTCACTGTTTTAGGTATGAGCTGATATTTGGCTGCAAGTAACCCAATTTACACAGTTTCTTACTGAAGAGAAGAGTTTTTCTTGATCTTTGCTCTTCCTCATTGGCAGACAAAACCATAAAGCTTTGGAAAATTAGTGAGCGTGACAAGAGACCAGAGGGCTACAATTTGAAAGAAGAAGATGGGCGATACAGAGATTTCAATACTGTCACAACACTACGGGTGTGTATAAATTGCTTTATTATTCTCCTTATAATGTTGAACATTATACACATTAAACATTATTTTTTTTATTAAACCTTTATTTTACCAGGAAATTTGGCCCATTGAGATTAAAAATCTCTTTTCCAAGGGCGTCCTGGCCAAGTGGCAGCACAAGTTACAAAGTTAAAAATTTCAATTTGATTATATAAACAATTCAATTAAACAAGTACAAATCAGGGAGTCAGTCTCAAGTGTTCTCATTTTGGAATTAAAATCGCTCAATGGAATCAGTTGATGTATGAACATGTATGACTTGTGAATTATGCTATTATTAACCATATATTAGTATGCCAAATATATGATTTGCAAGGTGCAGTTGGGATTGTGTACTTACTTTGCATCCATTCTTTAATTGAATAAATCACGGCAGTGAATTAGAACTGCAATAGATTTAGCTTGTTTTCAAGTTGCTTGAAAGCTCAGTACTCTGTTGGTGTGGACAGCCTCTTCCCACCCCACATGGACAGTAGAGGCCCACACAGTTGACTGCACTCTGTCTGCATTGATTGAGCCTATTTTATAAAACTGAGATGAATTGTGTTGCACTTTTTAAAGCTTATTAAATTCCATTAGAATTAGTTGAAACAAAGTATTCTCATTTCTTCTCTCCATTGTTCTTCAATCGTTAAGGCACCGTCTGTGACTTCTCAGTTGTTTGTGATTCATGCAGACATTCAGCAGACATATCATACAAGCCAAAGAGTCAGCTCTGAAAAAATTCAATTCAGGTTTACTTTCACTGCACTTTTCCTCCCTGCTCACATGCATCCTCCACTTTAGGCAACAGTGATCTATATTTATTGAATAGTTTCCAAATTTAGACTCAGTTTAACTGACTTGCCTGTTATGCAGAGGCTTGGCCCTTCTTTCTCTCTTTAAAAGACATTTAACTGCTACTGTTTGCATCAGCATTAGTGAAATCTTTTTTCCCTTCACACTACCAGTAAAATGGTTAAAAATGGAAACGTATAGATAATTGGCCGACTTATCTGATAACCAGTATTTGTTGCGATGCCTACATCTGTCATCTGTCTGCCTCTTTACCAGTGTTACAAGAACAGTTTGGGACGTCCTGTGTTCATTGGAAAAGTTCTTTTAAAAATCCTGAAAAATTAGGATAATGTGAAGCTAAAGCAATACTAAGCCTGCTCCTCTCCTCAGGTCCCAGTATTCAGGCCCATGGACTTGATGGTGGAAGCCAGCCCTAGACGAGTGTTTGCAAATGCTCACACCTACCATATCAACTCCATCTCAGTCAACAGTGACTGTGAGACCTACCTGTCTGCAGACGACCTGCGTATTAACCTCTGGAATCTGGAGATCACTGATCGCAGCTTTAGTATCCTTTTGTTTTAATTTCATGCAACCTTTGTTTTCCATAGGTCTTTACGTGACTCTTTTTAAATATTCCCACAGGCTGTAATCATGTGTCTGGTACCAGAAACGTGACATAGCAGGACCACTAACTTTGACTGGGAAATACGACTTTTTACAAATATCTCCCATGTCTTTTCATGATTGGACATTTTAGTTTCGAAGCAGCAACTGTTGTTTTTTAGAAATGCATATTTGTTGATGTGCACTTTGAGAAAAAAGTGGAAACCTGTAGTCCATTTTACATGCACATAACTATGCCGGAGTTAAATTCTTTCTGTATACGTACAACATGAAATAATACATGGTGTGTCCTGCTTGATTTAGTTCTTTGCTTGGAGGTAACTCTGACTCACTCTCTCAGATCATGATCCCCCGCATGCATCCTTTCCACCTGCCCACCACACATCAGTCAGACTGTGCATCACTCGGTCGCTGCAACAACACAGACACCTGCTACATATCAGGACCTTTCTTTTGGTCTATGTTATGTCAGTAAGTCAATCAATCAATGACCATTTAATATGTTAAAGTAGACACCTGTATTTTAAGGCTGCCCAAACATTAGTAAATATTAATTGTTGTGCTTTGGTGTCTATTGGTGTCATATTTGATGCTACCACCAGATGTCCCCAAAGTAAGGGATTCTCAACTTCTGCACATAGAGGCTGTAACAGTCTGAAGTTTTAAAAAAGTTAAATGTCCAAGTTTGACCCCAAAGTAGTATTAGTGTAAAGCAATGTTTTAATCCTGAATTGAGCACATCGGCCACGTGACTTTCTGTTGAGAGAGCTGTTGAGTGTCCTCCCTTTCTGAGGGACCAGGGAAATATGTGCCTTTCTAAATGACTTCTTTTTAAGTTGTCAAATGTCTGTTTAGCACTTTGACCTTAACCTCACTTCTTCAGACATTGTTGACATTAAACCAGCCAATATGGAGGAGTTGACGGAGGTGATCACAGCAGCAGAGTTCCACCCCAACCAATGCAACACTTTTGTCTACAGCAGCAGCAAGGGCACCATTCGCCTGTGTGACATGAGGGCGTCAGCACTGTGCGACAAGCACGCCAAACGTAAGCAAATTCATTCATGGGGCGTGCCTGGAATATGCATAAACAAACCCAATGATAGACAATGAAACTAGGATAGGTTACAGTTTCTGAAGAAAATATCAGTGTCCTCACTTAAGGGGAAAGATGGCGCTTTCATGCACATCAAGAGCCTAAAGCCTGGCAATCAGGGTATACTAATGACCTTCATCTTTTTTCTTTTTTAGTGTTTGAAGAGCCAGAGGATCCAAACAACCGTTCGTTCTTTTCTGAAATCATCTCATCCATCTCTGATGTAAAGTTCAGCCACAGTGGACGCTATATGATGACCCGCGATTACCTGTCCGTCAAAATTTGGGATCTCAACATGGAGAGCCGGCCAGTAGAAACATATCAGGTGTGTAACTGCTGCCGTGCTAAGACAAGAGTAATGTTGTCAACATCAGTTTCTTTTCTGGAGGTTGTAAGGCCTGACGTCGTACTACTGTCTCTCCACAAGAGGGAGGTGTTTTATTGGAGCAATAATGAAATAATGACTCCTCTTATGCCCTTTTCTTTAAACAGGTGCACGAATATCTCAGGAGTAAATTGTGTTCGCTCTATGAGAATGACTGCATCTTCGACAAGTTTGAGTGCTGTTGGAATGGGAACGACAGGTGAGCGGCTATATTATGAGCACAGTCTGGGTAAAAAGATGCCTTCTGGAGAACTGTTGTACCTGTGACAGAACAAAATTTGCATTTGAGAAGGTCATGATTTTTTTTCTTCTGCTATTAGAATTTCTCCTACATTCAGTATGAATGATGCATGCACATTTTCTGGGCTTACCCTTATTTGACGCAACTGAACCCTTCACCATGGCCTTATCAATAACTGTCGTTATCTGCTCAGTGCAGAGCAGAAGGCTGCACATCATTTGGTTTGGGTGGCAGAGGGGCATTCTGCACATGCTCCTGTTGTGGTTCATGGCAAACGCAAGCACATGTGGCTTTTGGATTAATTGTCCTTCATTACCACCATCGCTCACTCGTAACTCGTCTCTCTGCAGTGTTGTGATGACCGGCTCCTACAACAACTTCTTCAGGATGTTTGACAGAGGCTATCGGCAGGATGTAACTCTAGAGGCGTCACGGGAGAACAGTAAGCCTCGATCGGTCCTGAAGCCTCGCAAAGTAAGCACGGGTGGGAAGCGCAAAAAGGATGAGATCAGTGTAGACAGTCTGGACTTTAACAAGAAGATCCTCCACACTGCCTGGCATCCCCTGGACAACATAATCGCCGTGGCCACCACCAACAATCTGTACATATTCCAGGAAAAACTGAACTAGTGTTCGTTAAACCGCTCAGATCCCAGTTTCTGCTTGAGTCCCACTGCTCTGATACACACATACAAAACTATCTGTCTGTCTTTGGCTAAGTCCCCAAGTCTCGATCTGATCCGCCCTTGGTGATTTTAGTATTGAATGTGACAAGACTTACTCTGTCAACAACAATCAGTGGCATTAATACAGTACATCTAAGCAGGCCATCACAAGCACATTTTCCATGTGTATTACAAATATAAACACGCAGGATTTGTAAATCTGAGCCCAGAATTTGGGATCTAGTGTCATGGGTTTTCTCCATAAGGAGCACTCCGTTCACCAAACTACCATTTGCAACTCCACTACATCCCAAACCAAAGGGAAATGTGTTGAATACACATATTTGGCTAGTTTGTTTCATCATTCTTTTGTGCCATCGTGACATGATTCTTCTGTATGTCATAGCTAACAATTGTTGAGTTTTTGTAGCTGCCACGTTTTATTAGTTTGAATAGGAAATTCTTTCTACTGTTTATACGTCTTTCTGTCAGTTCCCATGGTACAGGCCTGAAACACTGCTAATACAAGCTGTCAACACTCCGTATTTTCCCCAAGTATTTGTCAAGTTGCCAAGTTCACTCACCACCTCGTTCCTGGTGTACAGTGTGGTTATGCTGTTAAAGGACTATTTAGTGTATAACGTACATTACTGCTAACCGTTGTTCACTGCGTCCCAATATTTATTAGATCAAATTTCAGACTTCAAGGCAGCCACTGGTTTACATTCATTTCTTTACAGTGAGAAAGTCGACTTGCTTGAAACTGACTTGACACGTATTCCATCACAGTGAACTTTTTGTTGTCTTTGATTAAGTCAAAGTAATTGTTCGGTGGTAATGCAGCTGCAAGCAGGTAACCTCAGTGTTGGACAGTTTACCTGTGGAATGTTCCAAGCAGGTGTTCTTTTTGTGCATCCCACACCTTTTTTTTTCTTTTTCAAATTCAGAATTATCATATTTCTATAGAAATCAAGTCAGGGGAGTCAAGCATTGGATATATTGTCTTTGTCCTGTTTTCAGTTGAGTATATGTCCAAAACCATCAGCAGATTATCACATTCTGTGTTCTTTCTTTCACACAGCGGCCCAACTTTTTTTAAAATCAGGCTTGTGAATTTGTCCTCTAACAGCATCCGTTAGAGTTTCCTGATACAGTAGCAGGAGCTTTTGACGAGCTGAAGCTGAAAACCGAAACACTGGAGAGCTCAGCATCAGGTTTTCAAAACAATCCCTGGTCTCAGCTGCATTACCAAAACCTGAACCCTCTGTTTGGTGAGATGGATTCCTCGAGCCAGATTCAAGTCTGTGAGTTGATTTTCAGTGTGTATTGAAATGGCTACATGTAGGAAAATGGTCAGCAGTAATGTATGTGTAATTTCTAGTTTTTGGCCAAAAACATCAAAGTGTCGTCCTTTAACGTGGACGCAAGAATGGCGTGTGCACACATTCGTCAGGTATTGTGGTTTTGGGAGTTGAATGGGGGCTAATCATGCCAAAGTAACCAGTCCTATACAAAGTTCTGTTCATTTAAAGCTGTCTTGCAGACAAGCTGCAGACTGGTGGACCACCACATGAAGCTCAGGACAAAAGCTTGTGTACACGTGGAAGGGCGTGATGGCGTGATGTAGCCTCATTCTCTCGTGGTCGGTGGCACCAATCGTGAGTGCCGCTGCCAGCTTCCCTACAAAGCCTGTTGCATTGTCGCAGATTGATCGACCGCTTTACTCTCTGGATCTAGTTTCTGTTTGTAGAGGTTTTTTTTATGATGTTTTGTACTGTACCTGATAAAATAAGAATAATCACTATAGCTGATTTATTTTTGTATAAATTAAGGCATTAGGATTACAGTCTGATCACTGTAGTTTCTTTAGCTGTCTGTCTCAGACTGATTGTAGATGGGAGGTGACCTGATTTGGGGGGTCACCTTTTTGTCACGACTTTGGGACATTTTTAATTCTGGCAGGTATTTCTTTAAAAGCTCGAGACTTTTTGTGACATCGAGGAAGTGTTTTGTTTCTCACGTGGGATGTCCAAAGAAAAGTATGTTCAGGTGTCAGTACCTCAGTAGTCATAAGCACTATAACAGTTTATTTTTTTAATTTGGCTGACTGTAACTGATGTTTATATAAAGCTTATTTGGATGCTTCAGAGTCACATTCTGAGTTGATTTAGATCTTAACAGTCTGTTTTTGTGCCATGGTTTTATTTTATGAATCATTTTGCTCGCTGTGAAAGAATACACCCATGTGGGTCGAAATGGGAAAGGCATTTTAATCAACATGTAATGTTAAAACTGTTCAATCAGGTTCTCCTAAAGCTAGTCTGGTCGGGTGATGACTTGGCAGAGTTACTGGTTTTGGATTATTGTGTGAAATGTCTCTCTCCTGTGATGCAGGAGAATACAGACTTTTTTTATTTTAAAAAGGAGACTTTGTGAAGCACTTGACCCGCAGACGTTTGTTGTATGAAAGCAGTTATTGACGACTTTTGAGATTCGAGATATGAACTCTGCTGTGTCTCTGCTACACTATGCTTCAGTCACATGCCGCCAGTTCTCTTCTGGAGCAAACAGGTTGATTATCGCTCCGTTTTCCATTTTATTACAGTGACATCAGGGCAGGAGTCTTATTGTTCCACTGGATCATATTTATGTGAGTTGATGTATCACTCCTACTTTAGAGAACTGATTTCCAGTCACTTGGATGCCACCAAAATAACCACCCATCTCCACTCAGTGGAGTTAAGCTACTGTTGAGCGTCACTCTCAGGGCTCTGGGTAATGTCCTCTAGTAATGAAAGACTTTGCTAATCTCTTTATTTTTTTATTTTGCACCCTTTTGGAAAAGCAACTTTTCTTTATTGTCTGATGCGAGATTGTTTGAGGGCCGTTCAAGTTAATTGCCTCATGTCATGTAAACCTGTATGATGTGGCACCTCAAAGACGATCCAATCGGCTCGCCGCCAGTCAACGAGGAGCGGCGTCCGTTCAAAATATGAGCTCAGTGATCAGCCCTGTCCTGTCGTTCATTCGAAGGAAGCACTGTTAAATCCAACGACCTGTTGGAAGATGTGAAGATGTTTGAAAATCTGTACAGAAGTAGTTCAGAAGTGGCAAGTTTCCTTTTTAAAAACAAAAAAAAAAACATCCCATCTGTGCAGACACAGCAGAGATGGTCATCGCAGACTGTACGAGTGCCGGAGCATTATTGGAAAAATGGTGACTAACATTCATAAAAGATAACAGCTAACCAGTAATCTTTGTCACTCTCCCCTCATATTGTCTTCATAGCTATTGTTCAAGGCTATGGTGTAAACCACAAAGACGTTCAGAAGAACCCTAATGCCTTTCTTATAGCATTAAGAAGAAATAAGATAATCAAGTATGTTTCTTGAACTCTCTGGCGTGCCAGACAGGAGACTGCTCAGGGGATTTTACCGCTGCTCTGTGATCAAAACCTTGTACCTTCCAAAAAAAGCAGCTTATCAGGACTTTACTAAAACCTGCCTTATTTACAGGTAGATCACACACTTTTTGAAATTCAAGTCGCTACAAGTGTTTTTTAACATGAACCTTGGGTCAACGAAACTTGCCCCGCATACAAAGGATCGCGAGATCTCCAGGAAACTGTCTGAATTGGAGTTATGAGGTTTTTCCACTTGAAGCAGCATTATGTACATGTCTAATGTATCACAGGAGCTAAAACAAAAATGCACTTTTTATTTTTGTGAATTTCATTAATTTGTATGTTTTTGTTTATTTCTTTCAAGAGGCTCTTGAATAAAGATTGTAGGAGAGATTGGGTGATCTGTTTGGGAGGAAAAAAACTACAAATGGCTCATTGTACAGCAATGTTTATCTTTGTCAAATGGAATAAAGTACAATTTAGATGAAAAGTAATAAAGAATTTCAAACCTAAATTATTGTGAGTGACATGACTAAGCTGCTTCATGGTTTTTGTATTGAAATGATGCGTTGTAAATGTGACATGACCACATAAATAGAAGCTTTATCAGGATATGCGTTTTGAATTACAATTTAAGCCTAACATGCTGTGTATAAAAACATGGTCAACCTTATTTTAGGCCTGTTTCATCAGCAAGGCAGAGTTTCTGCAGCGCTTTCAAGATATTTTCAGTAGTTCCAGACTCTGCTGCTCTCACTAAAATGATTTTATTTATGTAAATCATTTCTTCTTGCCACTCTGACCGCAGTGACTTCTCTAAGATTCAGATCTCAGGGACAGCGAGATACCACTTAGAAGTCCATTCGACTCTTAGCAAATAATTTTCAAACATTGCATATATACTGTTATAACACTCCCACCACCTCAGTCCTTTTGGCGTCAATACCCAGCCTTGGGAACAGGTTTAAAGGGCAGATGGGTCCATCGGTGCCATCTCCCTCTGTTTAACCACTCTGAGGTCACATGTGCACACAACCTAATGTCTATAAGCAATAATGTGAAAATACACCTATTTATGTATGTGTGTTCCTGAAAACCAACAAAAAATCAAACCCTCTAAAACATCCAATTCAAAGTCCACCAACAGGACCCTGTTGTGGACGTGGAGGAGGGGACATGTATACTGTACACCCAAGCCTCCCTCACCACATTCATAGTTAAATCCAGCCAGCGCAGCGCTTATTTGAAGAGTGAGGGACAGGTCAGCCTTACAACAACTACCATAAGCCCTCAAACCCTGCAGAGGCTCAGGTGGCTCAGATAGAACCAGGGTCCACCCAGGTCCTGCAGTCCAGCACATCAACCAGTCAGGACCTAATTATAGTGCAAATGTGCTTTGTGGGACTTCATCTCATTTTCACTGCATATATTATTAAATGATGCTAAATATTGTTACTCAACATCACAGCGCTTCATGAAAAAGAAATAAATGCTGCCCATCCCTGACCTGGAGCCTGTAGTTAGCCTCTTATCTGTGGTCTGGACTCGGGACAGATTTCGCGCCTGCGCACATCGTAGTTTGTGTGCGTGTCATGTTGATGAACGCTAAAACAGGGTAGTCAACATGTCCACCGCTGAAGCTGAACGGAACAATAACGAAGAGCCCGGGCTTCACGGTACGTTACGCCGTCACCTCTGCGTGCTGCACGTTACAAAGCCTACTGTAGTTATTCTTAACGAGTGTGCGTGTTTATCAGAATATTAGCGTAATGAAGGTTTTATTGTAGAGTTACATCTGGTGCGCTATTTCCTCTTCTTCTGGGAGGGGTGGCGGGTGATGTTGAAGGACGTCACCGCGAGATAGCCAATTGCTTTTTGATAAATGTTTGACTGATGGGGTGGCAGCCAATCACGTAAGGGAGTGTGCGTTGGGCGGGCACTGGCCGAAATGAAAACAAGTTTGGGACAAAAGACGGAATAAATGTCGCTTTTATTCGCGACTGTTTATTTTTAAATTCTCTGATAACGGCGCATATTACTGTCATTCTTTGTGCAGCCGAGTTTGCTATTTATTCAACAAGCAGCAGTCATCTTAAGTAAATATACATTGTAAAGGAAGACAATGGTAGGATGTTAGCTCAAGTGCCTGCAGAATAACAGCTCATAAAGACGCTAAACTGGCTCAAGGGGTGTTCGATTCAATCCAGAAACAGTTTAGAGACTGGAAGATGAGCTCGCACAGGGAAGGGGGACGTGCGCTTTTGTGTGTGACACCATCACAGCTGGAACAGCGACATGTCTGGGCAAACTGTCTCACTGTGCACCGCAGTTATGCAAGCAGTCTCATGAGGGCAGCGCTGATGACAGCCTCGCCTGCAAATGTGATTCGGTTATGCAAACGCGTCGTCGAAACACAAATCTTAATTTATTTTCAGCGAGTCCAAAACGGGGGGGGGGGGGGGGGGGGGGGCGTCTCATGCTATCACAAGGTTTCCATTCTGTACACAGCAAAGCCCGCTGCCCGTAAGAGATTACATAACCCCCGCCTGTCTGGAAAAAAAAATGTGCAAGCTGTTTGTGGGGCAGTGTGGCACAAAGAAATGTTATCTGGATGCGGTGCACAGCCAGTTCATCTGAATGCACAGTGTCAGTGGTGCAGGAAATGTAGGTCAGCTGTTTCTATTTGAAAGGAGGCAGGGGTGTGTTTCTGTGTGTTCTGCTGTTTTGTTTGCCCTTTAACACAACAAGCTTAATTTCCCTCCCTTCCTTCCTCTTGACCTTTGTGTTGCCAAGGCTCTTGGGTAGAGCTGGAGCTGAACAGAAACACAGGGGCCCAGGGCGCGCAGATCAACCTGCTAATGACACCCGCTGCAGACCAAATAAACGCCAATGCTGGCATGAGTCAAACTCTGCAGACCTTGGAAGTGGTGCCTGAGAACGATGAAACCCTGATTGGAGGACTAGAGCACGTGCCGTCGTCCTCCTCCATCCACAATGGAGACATGGAAAAGATCCTCCTGGATGCACAGCACGAATCCAGCCCAAGTAGCTCCTCCTGTGATAGGTAGGAATAAAGGCCACTCTACACTCTTAAAAGCTCTCTAAGTGTTTACAAATGTGTAATCCCAATATGTGAACTCAGTCCTCACAGGCCACCAAGTCCAGATCAGGACGAGGGTCAGATAACTTTTGATGTGGAGATGCCCAGCCGGAGAGGTAGTCAGGTAAAACAACATATTTTGACCCTAAAGTTTAAACCCTTTTCAAGTCTTTTCATTTAACCCTAAAACCTGCTTTACATGCACATTCACAGTCGGAGGAAGACGGTCCAGAGCAGGACAGAGAGGAAGACATCCTGCTCAACAAAGAAGTAGACTGGGTCGCTGATTGGTCCAGCAGACCAGAAAACGTTCCTCCAAAGTAAGAAAACCCTCACCTCCAGAATGATTCAGTAGTAGTGGTTCAGGATGTTGTCTTCAGTTGTTTTCTGAATTGATTGATTATTCCTCTCAGGGAGTTCCACTTCAGGCACCCCCGCCGTTCAGTATCTCTCAGTATGAGAAAGAGTGGAGTCATGAAGAAAGGTGGCATCTTCTCTGCTGAATTCCTCAAAGTCTTCATCCCTTCCTTACTCATCTCACACATCCTCGCTCTCGGCCTCGGGTAGGTCTGAATTCACGTGGTTGTGTCTTCCTGCAGGGGCAAAATGCGCGGCTTGGCTTTGGATCGGAAAAAGTTACATTTTCTCAATCTGATGTTTTTTACTTGCCATTGCCAGTTTGGTGGTTTAGTGACTCACCGTGTGCATGTAGGAGAGGGTCAGGACGGGCTGTGTTAATTGCCAGGTTTCCATCCAGAAGTAGCAGAAATTCTAACTGAATTTTCAGAAAATCAACACAACGAAATGCAAATTTATCCGTCCACTTCTGTTATGTGAATATTAAGAGGTGGTTTATTGAGATAAGCAGTGGGTGGCGCTAATGCTCCAGTCCGGGACTATTATGTCTTTGTAGAAGAAGAGAATGTAATGATGGACGATGCTAAAAGACACACCAACTTTTCCACCTCCTGCAAACTGAAAAATCATTTAGAAACAGGTGGATAGAAACGCACATTTTGAAGATGACTGCAATTTACGTATCAGACGGCTGTCTGCTCAGACGTGGGTGTCATTATTAAAACAGTATAAGTGGTGGAAATGGTTCAGCAGCTCTATGGTTCACTCTACAACTAACTGCACCTGAACAGGAAACCTTTTCCTACACACGCTGCAGCTTTAGGATTAGAGCTGGAAGCAGCGACTGCAGGAGTAGCTCCTGTCACCTGCAAGTTACACCTTTTACAGTCAAAATAGAGGGCTGGCCTGGCTGTTAATGAGAATGCAAACCTTCATTTTAATTGCTCAATTGATATGGATTGATGGCTTTATTTCACTACTGCATCATCAGCGCAGGTTTTACATTTTTCACTGTTTCCAGAATGTTTATACGCGTTATCCCATTTCTTTCCTCTGGTTTGACTTCATGCACTGTCTGGATTTGTTTTCTAGGGTGTACATTGGGAAGAGAATTGCCACAGCCTCCACCAGCTCTTACTGAAAAAAAGAAGAAGCAGTGCCTGGATGTTCTCCTGTCTCTAAGAGTCTCAACCATCCTCCTGTAGTCAAGCTGTCTCTCTGCATCTATTGTACACCCACATTTCTTCTTCCAGTCAGCATTAAATTCTGTCACATTGTAGATGTAGCTATCGAGTTATACACATGATGTAATGTGGTTGCACTCCATCACATTTTGACACATTGTACCCAGCAGCTGCCACCAACTTGAATCCAGTAGATAGCAGACCCTGTTAGAGCTGCAGAATATTAGTCATCCTGTTCAACTCAAAAATATATGACAAGGATTTGATGTCCAGAGGCTTCAGGGTTGACGTTTCTCTACTTGTTTTGATGTTATGTCATGAGAAATTTGGCCTTTTCCCAAACTGCATCTCTCCACAGTAGAGTGAAGAGTGTATGAACCAAAAATGTTCGCCATTTCTGCAATACAGACAAATTGAATTGGCTCTGGGAACAGAAAGGCCCATCGCCTTAATTTTTTAGCTAAACATTCAAGGTGCAGTTATTGTGGGGGGGAGGGAGAAATGATGCTGCACAGTGGGATTTGTTTTTAAATTCCACACATTTTTGAGAACAGAAGTTGTATCATGTTGACTCCCGAGAGTTTCTTTTAAAAGCTTTGTTTTTTTGAAGGTTGTTTTTCAAGGCTTATGCATTGATCTCGTATGTAGCTGCAAATTTTTACAATGGGGTTGCTTGAGTACCTATGATAGTGGAACCTAGGCTAGATGGCAGTTTACCAGGCCATATGCTATTTTTATTTCTTTTTGCCAACATATCTTCTTAAACATAACATAGCAGCAATGGCAAAGTGCCAAATTTGTATCTTTCACCACTGCACATTGGTGATTTATCTTAGACTGTTTTTTTGATTTTCTGGTATGTTTAGGTATTTAAAGATGTAGATGTGAAAAATAATTTAAGCTGTGATCTGCCCCATGTACACCTTTTGACATTGTATAATTTGTTTATACATTGATATTAATGCATATTATGTCATTGTTATTATATAGCATTGTGGCAGTGTACGTAATGTATTTTTGCTGTCGTTTAATTGCTGAAGCGTCAGTGGCAGAAACCACCACAGTGGAAGGTATTTCCAGGGGCCTCATTTAAGAGTGTTATCAGACTTTTATCTAGACTACACTGTGCAATCATTTCACATAATATGATGGAATAAACAGTGTACAGTGTGTGTTGAACTTCCAGAGAAACTAGAGGAGCATTTCCTGAAGAAAATGCATGTGATTTCCGTGTATTGATGCGTGCTGATTGGATGACTGGATGATTCTTCCGTCAGTGTTTGCAAATGAATGACATTATAGAGTCATTGGTTTTAAAGCACTCAACATGCATTCAGGCTTTAATGCATTATATAACTCATACTAACTCATAAAACTGTCATCATAACAGGCTTATGTACAGTTGATCAGTGTGCAATACAGAGCATTTTGGAATTTGAATAAAGTTTGTACTGTATACAGCGGCTGAGAGATAAATACAAAGGGAGTGAAAAGAGCTCCAAAGACCTTCATGCATTATTCAAGTCATAATAGCTAATAAATGGCACATATCCTTATGGGCTTCTGCACAGCCGTTTAGCGAGCAGCAGTGAGCATCGTAAAATCTACTGAACACAGCACAAAGAGGCTGAGACATAAATACGTATAGAAAGTGTTGTCTATGGAGGTTAATTTTCTAAATTCATGTTATTCTCTTTAAATTAAAGTAAGGAAAACCTCTACATCAGCTAACTATCTCTTAACTCATGTGGTCACCTAACCATGCTAATATAATCCAAAATAAATGCTATGCTACGTACTTATTTGTGTCAGTAGCTAAATCTTTTTAAATAAGGTTGAAATATTGACATGCTTATGCTTTTTGACTGTAAATCCTGGGAAACTGGATTTTGTTCATGTTTTTTCTCAGTTACACACATTGTCACAGCCCTGCTTTCAAGTATGTGACAAAAGAGGGAGACCACACATAGTCTATAAATGATGCCAAAGTTTTTAATGAAAGAAATGAAGTGAACAGTGCAATGCAATGTGTTTGTCAGCAGAAAGGTATGTATGCAATGCCTGTGTCAGTGTGTCAGTGGGTGAATGGGGAGGAGTGTGAACACGGTCAGCCAGAGAGGGGAGGATGAGAGGATTTATGGCCTCCTGAGCCCAGTCTGCTCAGGTATGAGGTCTCAGCCCCACCCATCAATTTCCTGAATTACAGGGAAAAACTAGTAGGCCAACAAGGAGGGGCAAACTAAGGCCAATCCTGAGGCCACATCTGGAAGCTGACCAGTTGAACCACCAAGCAGCTCCACAGTTTGGTGTTGAGCCTCTTGCTCAGGGGCTCTCAGGTGGTGGTAGTAACAGAGGGGTAAGTAGTCACTCTTTCCACCCAGATTTATCCTGATGGTTCAGGGATCAAATCAGCAACCTTTGGTCACAGGCCCAGACTTTTTAAGCTACAGATATCACAAATTAGACCCCTACAAAGCTTGTCTTCTCTTTGCTATTTGTACATGGTCCTTTGAACGGATGAGAGGGCAACATTAAATGGATGTGATGTGACTTTTAGTTACCTCTAATCCTTATTACTAGCATCCTTGCATGCAGACTGGCACATTTCAGATTTCACCTTTTGATCACATGCACAGTATTGTTGCATTTCTTTTTGAACCTGTCAGGCCAAAAATTGCTTGTTCATAGTCAGGGAAGGCTCCTGGTTAATGTCAAGTACTGGAAAAATATAACTGTTTTTATTCCAGCAGTGTTGAGTAGCAAAAACACAGAAATCTGATTATGATCATGCTGGACTCACAGTGGAATATAGTGTTTTATTCCAACTATACAGCAATTAAAGTTGTATCCATGTCATAAAAAACATTAATGTAAGGTAGAAGACATAATGTTCACCCAGGTCAAAAGGTCATCTTATGTGACTGCTCCCTGTAAAAACTTACCCTGATATGACAGAGACTGGCCATCTTATTTACAAAAATATGCAACTGCAGAGTTAATCAACCACCATATAAAGTGTTTTAAACTTTGCAATTGTCATTATAACTGTTAATCTCTAACTATTTTATTCCTCAGTAACCTGTTGAGGTCCCTGACCCGTGTTTCCCCCGATGATAACACATCAAAGAAACATGGAGCTGGAGCTGAGCAGGGCGGGGCAGTGCGCATGCGCGGTACCTCTTTGTGGCCCTTCTCTTCTTGGAGCTTGTCTGGTCTTCAGAGACCCTTTATAGCAGTAAATCTGAAGATAGGAGTGTTAGGCGACGCTATATCCGTTCATTAAACTGCTTGTGAGGCTGCAAACGTCACTTACTATCGACAGAAATTGTCGGACAGGCACAGAGCACCCAGGGCGTCGACTGGCCAACCAGCAGAGCATCCATTCATCCTTTCATTGGCAGCTGAGGTTGTCCAGTCAAGCTAGCTTAGCGTTAGCCAAGAGGCAGGGGGACAGCTGTGTCTGAGGCATCTTCAAAATGTCGGGTTACCAAGGAAAGAAGAACATTCCACGAATTACAGTAAGTACATTTTGATTGCTTGGACAAAAAAAAAATCACATTTGCCCTTCGGTGGTGGTGATTTGTCAGCGTGCGTTGAGCCTCAGGATTAGAAAAGCTAGCCAACGCTTAGCTGTCGTGTCCATTCATTTACACGGACGCTGTCACCAGCAGCACCCCTGCTCCAGCTTCACACACTGACAGCCTGGGATGAATAATGATAACCTGCCAGTGGGTTTGCAGCAAGCTCTTTGATAACTGGAGCTGTAGTATTTTTCTGTGTCATAAACACTCATGGCTTAATTGAAGCAGCTCTTTGCTCCTCTAGCTGTCATTAGTAGCTGTGTAGCTCTGCCTGGCAGCATCCTCAGTTTGTAGGGTGTAGTTAACAGGTTTAGACAGAGCCTCCTTCACTATCATCATCTCATCTTTCATCCTCCATCAGCTGACATCCACTCAGTCTACCTTCTTTTTTTATTTTTTTATTTGCACAACTAGCCTTTTGCAAGATCTTCCAATGCTTCAGCTAGGACAAGCTTTGGCTATTTAACCCTGATCTGGGATTTGATCATTTAAATTTGCTCTATGGTGCAGCTTTTCCACCAGAAAGCACAGTATTAAGGGTCTACAGCAGGGATGTCGTGATAGTTGAAAGAAGTAAAACCTCTTTTGTAAAGTAGGTCATTGGACAGAAGCACCCATCCAAACCTTTTTCTCTAAGCTTGCATCATGCAGCTGTTATGGCCAGAGTGCTGAAGCATATAGGCAGAAACTGCTTTAAGTTTGATTATTTAATAACACCACTGTCCTGTAAAAATATACTGACTCAGTGTCAGGCTGTGTTTTGTGCAGACAGCTATCTAGGTAGTTGTCTGACAGGTTGAGGCAGACTTACAAACATGCAGCCCTGACATCCCAGACACAACATGCAGACAGCAGTAACTCTGCAGCAGGCACCCGGCCCTCAGACACACAGTCAGACAACGCTTGTTAGTTTGGAACGAAGCAGGTAGTTTCATTCTGCAGAGTTATTGAAAAAAACCCCAAGATTAGGCTTTGTTCCTGAACAACAGCAGCCAAATTTGCCTAAAACAAAGCAATTGTGATACTGTGAAGGTTGTAGCCTCACAGTGACGTAGACAGGGTGGTCCTTCATCGTATTCATTTGTCCAGTCATAGCTGATACCACCGTATCTAGATGCAGTCAATACAATTTATTGATTAGCTGCGTGACAGAAACATGGTCATTATTTTCACCATTCATTCATTTTTTGAGTCAATTAAAACAGTGGTTATGATTTTTTTTAAAGTTAATTTGGCATATTAGATTATGTCATACATTGATTTTTCTAATTAGACATTTAAACCAGGAATTAAACTTTAAAAAAGAGAATAATCACCAGGTCCAGGCCTGCATTGATGCAAAAATGATGCTAGAAAAGTAATATATTATATTAATCATGATTGTGAGCGTGGTCTCTTCTTAATTAGATGCTTGCCTGTTAAGCTTTTGTTGTGTCACATGAAATAATCAAAAACAATAATGTTTATACAACTTGAAAAGATGTTTTATTCATGCTTGGCCTATTTGAGCCGTAACACACTCTCAGTTGGCAGTTTATTAGCCACACCTAAAACTAATGCAGTGTAATGCAGCAGCCCTGCAATAAATCCTTCCTTCCTGAAGGTTGTAGTGTTCAGTTTCTGTTCAAACTGTTATAGAGAGGTGCTAATTCAACTTTCTGTTCATGTTGGAGGCTGGAGTGTGTGGTGCTGTTCAGTGTTATACTGCTGATGTTCATATTATTTTGTCCACCTGTTAATATCAATGAGGGTAGGCTAACAGAAACACCTCTCTGCATTAGTTTTAGCTAGGTGTGCCCATGACACATAATTAGCACCGGCCAAATGCTGGTACAGTATTTTCGCTGAGCTTCACTCAGTGAAAATGCCAAATTTTGCATCCTGTGTGAACCTAATAAACTGACAGCTGAGTGTAGTTCTGTGTATGTGACACGGTTTCTACTTCCATTGACAGTATGGCTGACACTGCTTGACACTGAGCCCTTTACAAAGTGCATTCAGCATTCAGTCGTTAGTAATCATTCAGTTTTATGTCTGTAGTTCTCACAAGGGTGTGTGTGTTTGTGTGTGTGTGCACGCTCGTGTGTGTGTGCGTGTCTGTGTGTATATATGTGTACTACTGTACTCCTACTGTGGACTGTGTGTAAAACATTAATGAAATGTGATCATCTGCTATTTTTGACATATACTCAGTTGAAAACAGCACAAAGTCAATATATTTGATATCTGACCTCATCAGCTTCACTGATTTTTGTAAATATTTACTTATTCTGAATTTGATGCAACCACACGTTTCCAACACGTTGTGACAGGAGCAACAAAAGACTGGGAAAGATGTGGAACGCTCCAAAAACACCTGTTTGGATCATTCCACAGGTAAACAGGTTGATTGGAAACAGGCGATAGATGATTGGGTCTGAAAGGAGCATCCTGAAAGGTTCAGTTGTTCACAAGCGAGGATGGTTCTGATGGAGGATTTACATTTGACTTTTTTCGAATCTGGGTTTGACTTTCTGATGCATGTACAGAATTAAGGACTACAGCAATGCACAATGAAAGCCATTTTGATTGGCGGTATATAACAATCTCAATGCTCTCATTGGGGACCACTCAGGCACAGAGAGGACATACTGTAGGTTGTATGACCCACTTATAGGGGAGTAATGGGCTGGGAGATCATGTCAATACAGCCACGACTTGTATACCTAATGCATTCCTGCTGCCCGTGTCCGTCCACTCTGCTCATTAGAAACTGAGTGTTTCCTGCTGTGAGCTTGGCAGTAAACCACTTTTGTCTTCATTAGCTCTCCTGACTGTCCTCAGAGACCCTGGGGAAGCCTCGAGGAGAAATAGGCCGACCTAGGCCGAGTTTGAGTTAATTGCGCTTCTTAAGAGTTTAAGCTCTTACTTGAAGGTTTTGATCAAGAGTTGCTCCCTCCCTTCAAGTGACGTGTCTGTCATGTGTGATCATCATCATCGTTACGCAGGATGAATATTGGTATGGATTGATTGATGTTTGTATTAGCGATGGGGTGACTATTATTTCTGCCTTAATAAAAGCATTTTCTCTGGGCAAATTGGGAAATACATTAAGCTAAATGAATCACTGAATTTGGCCCAAGGGTCTTTTTCTGTTCTTTAAAAAGTAGTTTGTCTTAGAAATTGGTCAAATTTACTGTTGAATTATGGAAAAGACTATTTAGCTAGCAGGAATTAACAGAGATGATTCTTGCTCTTTTACTCTGCTCAGCAGGTGGTTTGAATTTTTTGTGCTTTGTGGGTAATGTGAAATGCTGTCTGCTCCTTCCAGAGTGACCGTCTCCTCATCAAAGGAGCAAAGATAGTCAACGATGATCAGTCGTTCCTGGCTGATATCTACATGGAGGATGGAGTCATCAAGTAAGTTTGGTAGAAGATGAACAGGGCTGCTTCAAATGCTGCTGATTCCTAACTCCTATAGGGGCCATATTACAAATGACAGAATGATAATGATATTTATCTACAACAGGACACACCTTCACCTTGATTCTTGGAATCTAAATTTTCTTAGTTTTATCATGTCTCCTTTATTCATTTCTGTATCTTTCCTTTCATTTGCCTCCTTCAGGCAAATAGGAGACAACCTCATTGTTCCCGGGGGAGTTAAGATCATAGAGGCTCATGGGAGAATGGTGATGCCTGGGGGTATTGACGTGCACACCCGGTTCCAGATGCCTGACCGAGGCATGGTGGCAGCAGATGACTTCTATCAGGGCACCAGAGCGGCCCTGGCTGGGGGGACGACTATGATCAGTATGTGTTGTATCGGACGTATTCCCACATGCCTTTTCAACCAGTTTAAAGCGCAGTCATCCCGTTGCAGGGATCATAGCACCGCAGATGCGCGTCCCGTCAAACGTATGATTTAATCATGCAGTTTGCTTGCGCACACGAAATCCAACCTGTTTGTTTGTGATTCATAGTCGACCACGTGGTGCCGGAGCCTGGCGTCAGCCTGGTTGCGGCTTTCAAACAGTGGAGGGAGTGGGCCGATAGCAAGTCCTGCTGTGACTATTCCCTGCATGTGGACATCACCGAGTGGAACAAAGGCACTCAAGAAGAGATGGAGGCCCTAGCGAAGGATCATGGTATGCAGTCAACACGTTCACGTTTGTCTCCACATACTTTAGACTTGCTGCCACTTTTACTAGTACGGGAATTTTTCTCAGTCATTATATTTCAATAAAAAGTGTTTCTCAGACGTTGCTTTGGGAAAGAAGTAAGCGACTGCTCACAGACCGTAAACAGTAACTGAATGTTTCTGCTTTGTAATTTTTATCCTTTTGATTTTACTTTTCTCCTTTGCTCTGGGTTTTCCCTCTTTTGCTCTCTTTATTCCACCTTTGGCTGTTTTCTCTCATAAGTTTTCTATCTTCAGGTGTCAACTCTTTCCTGGTCTATTTGGCTTATAAGGATGTTTTCCAACTTTCTGACTCTCAGGTATGCTCGGCGGCTCTGCACGCTCTGCTGAGCCGTCTGTCACGGCATATGTTTTTGAGGCGTGGATGCCTGTCCTACGAGCTGACCCAGCGTGTGTCATTTCCTTTTAGATCTATGAGGTGTTCAGTGTCATCAGAGACCTTGGAGCCATTGCACAGGTGCATGCTGAGAATGGCGACATCATTGCAGAGGTAACAGAATGAGTCGGACAAATCTCAGTTGTAAGCAGTTATCGCCATTTTGGATCTTAATGTTCTTGTGCGGGTTTTTTTTTAGGAGCAGAGACGTATTCTAGAGCTGGGGATCACTGGCCCTGAAGGTCATGTGCTCAGCCGCCCAGAGGAGGTAAGATAGAGGACAGGTTTCTCAATAATGCCACCAATACCCACCGAAACAAACACATATATATATGTGCTTTTTCAATTTCTGGTGGACCAGTTTGCCTTTCATCACAAATGTGCCAGAAAACAGGGAACAGTAGGCAACAGCATGAAGGATAGCGACAATGTTACAGTGGTTGCTTTTTTGTGTCTTTTACTTCAGTGTCTCTTTAAAACTAAACGCTGACTGAATCAGGAGAAGCTTCTCACCTCTTGCCAGTGTTGCATCTTGCAGAATATGAAGTCTGTCATTAGTCTGTCGTAGGTGTCGTGTTTCCATCACTGCCGATTGGAGCTGGAGCCAATAAATACCTGTGACTACTGCAGAGTCATTTGACCGAGGAATGAATGCTGATTGTACCCTTTTCTGCTGAAGAGGAAAGCCAGGTGTTAGTGGCTGTTAGCAGGCTTTTTGTCGAGTGAAAGAGGTGCAGCTGTCGCACTTTTTAAGAGAAATCCGGTATGGAAACCAGACTGCTGATGATTCTGACTTCGTGTGTCTGCAGGTGGAGGCCGAGGCAGTCAATCGCTCTGTCACCATAGCCAATCAGACCAACTGCCCCCTCTACATCACCAAGGTGATGAGCAAGAGTGCTGCTGACGTCATTGCTCTTGCCAGGAAAAAGGGTAAAAAGAGAAACTTTTATTTTGTGCAGATTTACTGCACACCTTCATCAGTGGCTGCCTGGCTTCCGGCTCTTTTCTTTTTTTTTCCCTGATGTCATCCTGTCTACTCCTGTAGGCGCTGTGGTTTATGGAGAGCCCATATCTGCCAGCTTGGGCACAGACGGTACCCATTACTGGAGCAAGAACTGGGCCAAGGCTGCAGCCTATGTCACTTCTCCACCGCTCAGTCCTGATCCCACCACCCCTGACTACCTCAGCTCTCTGTTGTCATGGTAGGTGCTCCATACCAGGACCTAAAGATAGCTGGAGCTCATTATGAAATGCCCTTTACATGCACTTAATGCAAAGGTAGACTAATAAACACCACATTTATCTTATGAGTAATTGTTGAAACATGAACCGTATTGCTCGTATGAAATGAGTTTTCCTGCTTTCTTTCATATCTAGTGGGGACTTGCAGGTGACTGGCAGTGCTCACTGCACCTTCCAGACTTCTCAGCGTGCAATAGGCAAAGATGACTTCACCCTAATCCCAGAGGGCACCAATGGCACTGAGGAGAGGATGTCTCTAATCTGGGACAAATGTGTGGTGAGTTTGATTCGACCCCCTCTTCACACATTCCATACACTCCCATCAAGCAGATGACCTCTGTGCATGTTTAGGCGCTAGCACGTGATTGGTTGTCCTGTCCCAAAAGGTGACTGGCAAGATGGATGAGAACCAGTTTGTGGCAGTGACCAGCACAAACGCAGCCAAGATCTTCAACCTGTTCCCCCGCAAGGGCCGCATCGCTGTGGGGTCTGATGCCGACCTCGTGTTGTGGGACCCAGATGTCACCAAGATCATCTCAGCCAAGAGCCACAACCTGGTCAGATGATAACTTTGACTCTCAACTCTCCTCTGCTATGTCATTTATGTGTCCAAGACATGTTGAGAGCTAATTTTTAAGATTGTATAGGCTGCAGTGCACATCGTAAGGTATAGCCACCTCTCTTAAGAAGAGCGGTGCAGTGGCAGTTAAATTTTTCAACACACATCGACTGATGTAATGCAGAATAACACAATGAATAACACAAACACTTATGCTAATCATGTAATGAGCAGTGTTTTAGTTGTGCCCTGATCAAATCTCTTCTTCTCTCAGGCGGTGGAGTACAACATCTTCGAGGGCACAGAAGTGCGTGGAGGTCCTGTGGTGGTGATCAGCCAAGGCAAGATAGTGCTGGAGGAGGGCAGCCTTCACACCATGGAGGGCTGCGGGCGCTACATCAGCCGTAAACCCTTCTCTGACCACGTGTACAAGAGGATAAAGGCTCGCAGCAGGGTGAGTCCTTCTTGCAGGTAGTCACACCTTAGAGAAACTCGCCGATGGGCTGCACGGCTTCTGGTCTGACGAGCTGTGGCTGTACGTTTAGCTCACAGAGTTGCGAGGAGTCCCCAGGGGCCAGTACGATGGCCCGGTGTGCGAGGTGACTGTGACTCCCAAGGTGATGTCCTCCGTCTCCTCAGTGAAGACTTCCCCGGCCAAGCAGCAGCAGCAGCAACAGCAGGTTACTCACCAGCCAGTGCGCAACCTTCACCAGTCTGGCTTCAGTCTGTCTGGTGAGTGATTGCACACATTTCAGTCCCTGCAGTCGGCCTCTTTCACAACTGGAAGTTTTATTGGATTGTACCGTCATTTTTTTAGGTGCCCAAATCGATGACAATGTTCCTCGCCGCACCACTCAACGCATCGTGGCTCCCCCCGGTGGAAAAGCCAACATCACCAGCCTCGGCTAAGCTCTCCTCTCAACTGAGCCGTGGATGCAGGGCAACGCGGGACCAGAGGCCACTCTTACCGCTGTCACATCACATCAGGTCACCTCTGACCCCCCCCTGCATCCCACCCAAAAGCACTCCATCCATTCTTATTCACACACTCCCACGATGTCACCTCATGCAAAAAAAAAGAAGGCACTATTCCATTTTGTTTCATCTTTCCTGCCATGTTCCATCACCGAGGAAGGAACAAGTGAATCGAAGCAGCTTTTTTTGCTGTTTTTAAGCCCAGTTTGGTTTTGATGACATTACTTTGTTTACATTTTTTTGTATATTTTTTGCTGTACATGTTCGAGCTGTTTAGTTGCCCTCCTGCCTCAGAAAGTAGTCCCAGGAAGCGGTCAGTTTCACGAGCGGGCATTTTAGGAACGTCACGCGTTTACACTTTTTCTTCATGCGCTGTTCATTTCCCAGATATAAGTTAGAATGTGCCGGTGGTCGTGTTCCAGAGCCACCTTCAGCTGAAAGTAAAGCTTCCATTGTCCGTGTTTTGACACTGTTACACTGTAAGATTGCTGTTTTAGTACAAAAATGTTGTTTCATTGCTGCCACAAGAAACTAATCATGAAAGATTAGACTGTAGAAAACGGTTCCTGCATCTCATAACAACCTGACGTTTGCAGTATTTGGTTTTTTTGTCGGTACTGTGTGCAGCTGAACAATTCACCTTCTGTTTGTGTTATAGTTGCACTTTTTTTAAATGGATGTTTAATGTTTTCATCAGTCGTTTTGGAAAGCGCTGACTGCACTGAAAGGAACAGAAAGGGTATTTTTAGGGTTTAACCACTCATTCGACCTGAACATCGGGGGAGAAACGGCTGGCACGCTACATTTTGTCCAAGCAACATGAACCTTTTCCTCCATTTCATCATTTTGTTGTTTTTCCTCAGAGGTTGTCAGGGCAACAAGCTTCCAATAATCAGACCGGTGTATATTGTTGGGGATGCAGACTGAAACTACGAAGAAGCTAACCGGGAGGTTTGCCTGCAGCCTCTCTGCACCTGGTGCTATACAACCTTTGCTGTATATGTGCAGATGATGTCCACCTCCACACTGCGGTCGTGTAAACTCTGTAATATCAGCAGTCACAGTACAGTCATTTACCCACCATTTCTTTTAAATTGATTTGCACCTGTAAGAATCCAAACGGTAAAAATGTATGTGAGCTTGCAACTTTTTCTTTGTATTGGAAACGTCTGTATGTTTTAGGATATGTGTTGACTTGAACTACTTGCCTGCCTGTTGTGTAACATATTGATAGCACACTGTATC
Source organism: Chelmon rostratus (assembly GCF_017976325.1). Taxonomy (NCBI): domain Eukaryota; kingdom Metazoa; phylum Chordata; class Actinopteri; order Chaetodontiformes; family Chaetodontidae; genus Chelmon; species Chelmon rostratus. Next base: position 24,963,172 of record NC_055662.1, on the reverse strand, counting down.
TATGAAGGCTCTTGGAAGAAGTGGAACCATGATCTTTGAGACCTGATGAAAAATGCCTCAGTATGTATAGGAAGTCCCTCACAGCGTGCTCATGATGTGTCCACTGTTCTCGGTGTTGGTGTTGTGAATGAATTACCAGATAGCCGGTTTTTCTTACCCCCTCTACCTGCCCGACGTTGTCGACACCAGATTCACTCGAGGTAGTAACTGTATTCACTGAAACGCGTTGGGTTGTCAGTTTCACGCACTCTACAGCCAGACTGTAAAACACTGGATTATCTCTTCCTCATTCCCTTGTCAAGTGTAGGTTTTGTATGCCGAGCTATAATGTGAAGTGATTTACATTCGGGGAAGTTTCTTGGTGATGGTTATTGAGTTGTGATGTTGTTGCCCCTCCCCCAGCAAGTGTGATACTCCCTTGGTCGTGTATGTTTTGTAGGAAACCAGGGTTTTGGGGGGGAAATCATCGGTCCTGTCAGCATTTGACCCTATCTGTGTTGACTTCAGTGGATTAAAATAATAAAAATTAAACATTTTCCAGACTCTTTTTTTAATATATACAATACACGAATAAGTTCACCATCTACAATTCAAATGAAACACTTTATCCAATAACTTCCTAATACTTTAATACTCACATAATGTACAATTTTAGTAAGTTTATATCATTTGTTAGCTTTCAGAGGATTTTCCAGGAAAGATGCACTAAACTCTTCTTGCCTGTTGACAAATTTGACATTTTTGTTTGTTCACCTGCTGCACATTGATTAAAAGCAGGGGTGGAAAGTACATTTACTCAAGTACTGTACTTGAGTATTTCCCCTTTTCTACTGCTATGATTTAACGACCTTGCATTGTTGATGCATTGTTACAGCTCTCTGTTATGCCACTTGTCAGCTTTTGAGCTACAAGAATAAAATCCTTCATGCACACAGTCAGAATTGTGTTTTACGTCACCTGGACGCTTCGGCTTCATCGTGCAGACACTTGAGTTTGACTTGAAGATCTGCTGACGGAGGAAAATCTCCCTGTGCTGTGAGATTTTGTGACACGATCACAGTTTGGGGGCCAATCGTGTTCCAATATGCAACTTACACAAGTGTGACGTTGAATCTTTAAACCTCCGGGTCACATAAAGTGAGAATAGACTTCTCAGTGAAGAAGGAAATTAAATATACATTCACATCCATAAATTTAAGATTTTTAATTGAGGCTGCAAAGACTCTTTTGTGGAAAGACGACATCCAACACCAATATATCTTTAAATATAATATATATATTCATAATTTTTAAATATGAACATTTTAATAGGGCTCCTTTAATAACATAATGCTCATAGGGGTGATTTTTATGAATACTTTTACTAATGCTTCTTTAATTAAGTTGCAGGACTTTTACTTTTTAACACTGTCTTAATGCTGCTTTTACTTAAGTAAAGACTGAATCTTTCTTAGATTGCTGATTAAAAGATTCGCTTTATCACATAAGCAATTAACTGGAATCAATTAATTAGAAGTGTGCCAAATGAGCAGTGTCTCCAGCGTCCTTACAATTAATGTCCAATTACACAATCCTGTCCGGGAACCTTCTGGAGAATTTGACATATGTGAAAGTCCTTTCCAGAAAGGATTAGTCAACAATCTGACCTCTTAAAACTGAGTGCTGTCAGTTTCAAATTTGGAAATCAATTACTTTGTTGAGTCGCACCACATCCAGCAGTGGTTGGAGTAACTGCAGAGAGGCAGCAAGACACTAGGTGGAGGCACAGAGTCGTGGTGCGCTGCCTCAGCCTCGCAGCAGCATTTTGTTGTTCCAGCTCCTTCAACACTTCACCCACAGGGACGCTCCCAGTAAAATGAACCGAGCAAGACAACGTCACAGAGAGTGCACACATCAACAACAGTTCTGTGATTAGTGAAGCCCCCTGGCTGTTTGACAGTCGTCCAATTAGGACTTAGCATGATGAGCGCACTGATTAAACCGGAGAGGGGAATCCTATAATGTCAGCATCTTCACCCACTGATGAGAGCTTTAGAAAGAACACAAAAAGCATCAGGAAGACTTTACAAAGCTAAGCCCTCCTGGGAGAAGTGTGCAAACATGACTCACCAGCTGCGCTCACTATGCTTTCAATCCCCTGGAACATAGACACCAGCATTGCAAGTCCACAATCCTTCCCAGAATCGAATTGTCATCACTACATCATCATCACGAACATGAATTTAGATCTGAAAGCATTCATTCCCCTCTAGGATCAAAGATTGTGGGTTCAGCGATGGATCAGATTTTAAAACAATGCTGAGGGAATGCAGATTATACACTTATTGATAAATGCAACATGAATGCAAAAAAATTGAGCTTCTGGATAAGAGGAGAGAGTGGAACACAGGGAGACTGTTCTTGCCCTGTTCCAGTCTATATCTGACTACTGCAGGGCTGCAGATCTATTTATGGTGTTCATTACAGCTATTGCATTTGGAAGATGATATATCTTTATAAAGGCACACAGGTATTCGCTGGCTGAGGTTTTGTTCATAATCCCACCACTCTCCACAGAGACAGACAATAGAAGGGAGGGGTGAATTAGGTCATCTGTACCATCTGTAGTTTATTGCTGCGGCTGGTGGCTGCTCTCCTAATGGCATCGGCGCGGAGATGGTGTGATTTACAGGTTCACAGACATGCTAGTCAATGACAACGCGGACACAGACAAGCACTCTCGCTGCCTTGCCGGTCCCTCCCCTGTGGGAAATCTGTCGACTCCACTTCTAGGGCTGAACTTCACACGCAGACGGGTGGATGGACTTAACAATGCCGACTGCATTTCCTCCCACTCTCACTCACAAAGGGAGTGCATCTTGGTACTACAGAAGGAGTAGCCAGGGGGAAATAAATCAATACGGTTGGCAGAGGTTGTCCTCTTGCCCTTTGGTGCTTCTGCGTAAACAGAGAGACACTTTGCAGTCTTGACCTCACACTGAACACACTCAGTTTTGCACCTTTGCACTGGTAAACAGCACCCACGCAGAGGATTTTACGAAAAGCCCAGATCAAGGCTCTGCGTGCTTTGTAAGTGCACTGCAAGTAAAAAAGACCGAAACAAAGAGTACGGCCTGAGAGAAGAATGTCTGTGACTGTATGACTTAACTTGACATCTCTAAATCTGGTGGATTTTTTAAGAGGCTTGGGGGCCGGTCAGGATTGAGGTCAGCAACCGCAAGGTCAGTTAAAATTCCACACAAGTATATTAAGACGTCCATCTGGCATCGCTGGGAGGTACATGAAATTGTGGGAATGTGGATAGATGAAGTAGAAGCTTTGAGGGCGATATATTCAGTGAATCAACCAAAAGAAACAACAAGTCTAAAAATGTCCTCATGAATCCCTTGTTGGGAGTACGTCATATAAATTTATTGTAATGTGACATGGAAGTACACAAGGTCCCTTGGTCTTTACTGTGTACAAAGCAGTACACAAACAGCATTTTGACGACAGGAACAGCATTAGGCAAACGGGAGCACCACTGACCAGCATTCTGAAACATTTGGTGAAATCATGCAACATATAAAACTTTCCTATTTACATGATTATACATGTGAACTGCTCTTCTGGAATAAAAAATATGTAAACATTTAGAGGTCTTTTGGTCTCTTTACAGTATGGATTTTTTTTCTTTTGGTCCACATCAGGGGAGCGTTTACAGGATCTTTTCTACACTTAAACAAACTTTAGGGACATTCGATGGACTGCAGTGTGGAAAGGGGTTAAATAAAATGGCTGTCGTGTTTCTTTCAATCTTACATCCAGAGAAATCACAGAATGATATCAAAGCAGAGACTTTTACGTTTTCGATTAGAAGCAGCCATCATTCCAACACAGCGCAGCAATTGTGATGGTAACAGAGCAAAAGGAAATATCTCCTCATCTGCGACCTTGAAAGCGGAGTCGTGACTAATGGATGGAGGATTACGGTAGTTATACGGGCTCTCCGTTTTCCGACAGGGACAGTTGGTGGATTTTAATGGTGGGAAGGTTTCCGACAGGAGGGGGCTGGGCGCAGTTTGACTCCTGTGGGGGAGTCCCGCCGCTGAGGATGCAGCAGCAGGTTTGGTGGAAGCTTTTACTGCAGAGTTTGGCCACTTTGGCCCTGCTCGTCTCAGCCGGTCCAGATCCGGCGGTGGGGCCTCCAGAGAAGACCCTCCACTCCCTGCTGTCCCTGGAGGAAGGGGTTCTGGACAGGGCCATAGAGGAGGAAGGGCTGAGTCGACAGGGAGCCCCCCTGCTGTCCAGGCCCAGACTGAGCGTCTGGTTGTGACCCTGAGTTTGGCTCTGAACCGCATTCAGATGCTGATGGTGCGGTCTGGGGGTCATTCTTAGACAGCAAACTCCGAGTAAACTCTGGAAAGCTTTCTTAAACTCCTGGTTGGAGCACGGGTAGATGATGGGGTTGATGCAGCTGTTGAAGTAACCGAGCCAGAAGGTGATCTTGAAGACAGTGTCTGAAGGTCTGTATGCAGGGAAAATTGAGCCTGTATTAAGATAAACAAGAGGGATTAACATTACGGCAGAAAGAAAAACAAAATCCAAACTGATGTCTTGCCTGGAATGTGGAGTTTGAGATATTCGAAAGCAAATCTACCGCCATGCTCGCAGCTCTATGAGGCTGTAGGCACAACTGTAAAGTCATGAGGATTCATCCTCTGGGGACATGTATGTCAACAATCCATCCATCCATCCATCCATCCATTATCTATACACTGCTTAATCTTCTGCAGGGTCACAGGGGGGCTGGAGCCTATCCCAGCCATCTCGGGCGAAGGCAATCCATCCAAAGTGATTGAGATATTTCAGTCTTGACCAAAGTGACTAACTGAACACTGGCCACGAGCTACGCTGCTAGCACGGCTAAAATGATACAGATGATGTTTGTAGAGCTCCAGTTACCTGCGCTAGTATCGATTTCATCGCGGGGTTGTGTTTATGTGAAAATAACACGGGAGAAACATATCATTGCTCTCATTTACATCCACCTAAGCCAATATATTTTTAATTGTTTTATCCACACTCCGCTAATAAAAGCTCCCCACTTGCCATCAAGGTTGAGGCTCGGATTAAAACTGCCGTCACAAATAGTGCTGCTTTTGATTAGAGGAAGTGTTCACGGCAGACAGCGTGAGTGGGATCCTTAATGAAGAAGCAGAGAAAATGGCTTAACAGGCACATTACATGCAGGCCTGTTAGTCACTGCGAATGTAGCTGATACTTCACATATCCAATGACTGCAAGTGACACATTAAAATACTTAAATGGCTGACTTCTTGTGCGGCTGCCATCTATCTATCTATCTATCTATCTATCTATCTATCTATCATCGGAGGCAGAAGGGGACAAGCTGTCTTGTAAAATGGTTTATTGGGCGAGCTGCTGCAGACGGTTAAACGTGGGCTTTTGAAAAATGAGATCGAGATATCGAGATGGATGGAAGGTAGAAGGTGGAGAGAGTTCGGGAGCAAATTATTTTGTGCCTGGCTCTACAGCTCATACGTTTTATCCCCAGCTGTCCCAACAAAAACAATTCTATTATTGCCAGTATGTTTGATAAATTCATTGTTTAATGAAAAATGAAGGGTATTGCAGCTGTTTGACAAATGTTTTGATGTCCAAAATCAATGAAGCATCACTGGCTGTTGTCAAGGGAAACCTATGTAACTTTTGTCAATTCAATTAAAGGACAACACGATTTGCTTGGAGAAAATTCTATATGACTTCCACTGATACATTTGTGGTGTTCATCCTTCAAACAGCAACATCAGCGTTCATGTGGAGTGTTTGTCCACCTGACAAGCACAAGCAACTTTTCCCTCTCCTTTTAGCTCCGTTTTGGTCTCCACCAACTCATGAGAAAAATATCTGATTATCTAGCAGCTGTTTAGCGCGCGGCTGGTAGCACACTGCGGTTTTTAGAGCCTGAAAACAGCGGCGGCTCAAATCGACGTTGGTGAGCTCGGTGAGAGTGAAGCAAAAAGGTTAAGATGCACGCTGTAAAATCAAAGCAATTATCTGATCGATGCAACACCCTCATACCTAAACGACTGAATAGCTCGTTCGCCAGTGACCCCCAAAACAATGTATCTCACTGTTGGGGAGTACAGCGACAAAGCTAATATGACTTTCATCACAGACAATTCAGTCCATGCAGTAAACGTAAATGTAATCGTAATAACCTGCTTGCACAGTCGACCTACGCAGTCGTTTTTCTGGAGAGGACGGGTTCGATAGATGATTTTTTGGGACAGCTGGGGGGAACTGCAGTTTGGTGACTGGTGCAACTTTAAAATGAGGCTTAACGCCAACTGAAAATCCATTTTTTCGATTGTGATGAGGTGTGGCTACAGGTGCGACTTTCATAAACCTTTAAATCAGAAAGTGCACTGAACCACTGCTTTTCATAAAAGGTATGGAATGACTTTGATTTTGGGGGTGAGGACATTTTATGCCTTTATTAGATAACAATAGGTGGACTTTGCAGACTAGGGACGTTGCAGATCATGTTTGACATCTTAACATCTTTGGCCAGAGGACATGAAATTATTCTTTAAATTAGCATTGGCTCTGAGAAAGACAAAGTCAAGGAGAGACAGTCCTCAAATAAAAACAGAGCTGAAAACATTTCAGCTTTCTCAAATGTATTTTTCTCTGATGGCAAAACAATGTCAAACAATCAAACAATCAAGAGTTATCTGGCTCTACATGTCAAAGCTAGACCATTGCTTGGTGATTCACTGATGAATCTATCATTGTCCACAGACTTATGTGGCAGCGGTATGCAGCCAGACGCCAGCTTTAGTGCGGGAGTGTTGGTAAGCTGAGGCCTTTCCTCATTTCCCAGTCCGGAGAGGCCTTCAGCCAAATGGTAACAGCTATATTTATGAGCATGAGAGCATGGAATAAATAAAAAAAACCCTGAGGGATTTCTGAGGGCTTTGCCATATCTCATATCTACTTGGTTCAGATTTCCGCCTCACATTCCCTCCATATTGACTCCGGCACATACAGTGCATGCATGGTCGGCAAGCCGTGTGATTTCCCTTCAAGTCCGTCTTCATAAAGCTGGGTGTTCTTGAAGGGAACATAATATACGGTCTGACACTGATGTGATAGCTTTATCTGTCATTGCTGGGCCGGCATTGTGATGAAGTGAGCCGCAGACACAAAGGGGAGAGGAAGGAGCAGAAAAATGGCTTTACACTTCTTAAAGAGTGAGTGTTTGAAATACATGTTGGTCTGAAAGTCTGTGCTTTTGTTTACAGACAGGGGAGCAACAGAGGCTGTCAGAGACCTGAAAGATTTATGGAGCCTATTTATAGAGCGTCTACCTGACCGAGTCAAAGCATTTACTACAAGAGGCCACAAGGCTCGTCTGAATGATAGTAACTTCAGTGTGCTCCCACAGAGGAGCAATTCAATTAACTTGATCAAACTATTAAATTCGCCAGCACTTAAAAACTTGGCAATCAATGAATGTATCTGTAAAATGAATTAATGCAGAAGGTGAATGGCTTTCTAAAAGTGGTCTGACTCATACGTGTAAATGCAGGTGATCAAATATATGAACCTATTTTTCCTTTGTGGAATCTTATTGATTAAAAGGATTAAAAGCAGGTCTTGTGGATCTTTAAAGGAGTAGTGACATTTGGGGAAATGTGCTAATTTTCTTTGTTGCCCTGAGTTAGATGAGAAAACCACTTTCATATATGACCCGTCATTATGAATCTGGAGCCAGGAGATAGCGTACAGACTGGATACAGGGGGAAACCGGATTGGATTCGCGAGATCACAAGATCACACAAGCTGAGAATCCATCTCGCCAGGCATCAAGTTGTGAACTTGTGGCTGAACCACAGTGGTTTGGACCAGTCAGCCTCCTACGAGGAACCGCTGGCAGCTACGACCGGGCGTGGTTTAGACGTGACGAGAAGAGAAGCTAGCCTTTGCGTGAAAACATCGGTGTAGCATTGGTGATATCAGAACCGGAGAGTATTTCTTCTCTGGTGATGCATCATCCAATCACCTGCCAAGTGATTTTTGAAAGTGCTGGCACTTCCATGGTTGACTTCCCAGATGATTCTGTATAACAAAACGCCTGGTGAACTAAATCTGCAAGCACCTGTAAAGCTCACTCAGGACTCTAAAATGTTACTGCGTCCAGTCACAACACCTGTAGAACCACGACCCGTCATTTTTAGTCTTTGGTTTTAGTAAAGATTAAACAGACAAGCAATGATGTGTTCATTTGTGAGCTTTAGAGGTGCTGTTTGAACAGAGCCAGGCTATCTGTTTCCTCCTGTTTTCAGACTTTATGCTAAGCTAAGCTAACCCACTACTGGCTGTAGCTTCATATTTACCATACAGAGTGGTATCAATCCTCTCATATTACTCTCAGCAATAAAGCAAATGCGCATGTTTCCCAAAATGTCCAACCAATTGTTGCTTTGCCCACACAAATGTTGCAGAGGTCTTGGACATGATCTGTTGCACAAACTTACTTACTTACTTAAGACGAGCGTGATAATACTCACCGATAGGTAGCACCAGGAAAAATGGCAGCCAGCACAACACGAAGCAGCCAACCACAATGCCCAAGGTCTTGGCGGCCTTCTTCTCGAGTGAGAACTTGAGCAGTCGGAGGGCGAAATGTGTGCGGTTGTGAAGGGCCTCGTCCTCTGACACAGCTGTGTTGCCTCTGTGTATCCTGAGTATCACCCGCTCTGAATCTGACTTCTCTGTCTTATGGCCCTCCCTCAGGCCCTGGCTCTCCCTGTGAGCTACCACATAAACCCGGCAGTACATGACCAGTATGATGGCCAGAGGGAGGTAGAAAGAGCCCACGGCAGAGAAGATGGCGTAGGCCGGCTCCTCCGTGATCTTGCAGATGGACTCGTCCTCGGGCGCCGGCTCTTTCCAGCCAAACAAAGGTCCAATAGATATGATGATAGACAGCACCCACAGCAGCATCACCGCCAGCAGCGCCCTGCGTTTTGTCATTATAGTTGGGTACCGCAGAGGGTAACTGACACCAATGTAGCGGTCAACAGAGATCACGCAGAGGCTCATGATGGAAGCAGTGCAGCAGAGCACATCCACAGCTGCCCAAACATTGCAAAAGACTCGTCCAAACATCCAACGATCCACAATCTCTAAAATGGCAGAGAAAGGTAGGACAGTGGAGCTCAGCAGCAAATCTGCCACCGCCAGATTAACTATGAAATAATGTGTGACCGTCCGCAGGTGTCGATGGCAAACAACTGAGAGGATCACCAGGATGTTTCCCACAATCCCAAACACAATGAAGACGCCAAGCACCGGGCCCAAAACCACAGCCTTGACCACGTTGAGCTCTGGGACTAAAACCTGGCTGCAGTTGGAGCAGTTCTGTGTCAGAGGAGCTGGGGTCATATTGTCCAGCACAGGAACCATCTGTTCCAGTACTACGCTGATGCTCGACACTGTCCTGTGCAACAAAGGTAGACTGAAACACACACCTATTTAAGTTCACCACAGGAGAAAAGGGACATCAGAGCATTCTCATAAAATCCATTAGAGTAATGATCACATTAAGTTCGTCTTGTCAAAACATAATTTGAATGATGATGCTTCGAGCAAATTGCCATTACGTTGGCAAAGCATCAAGAAAAATAAAACAGGGTGCATGCAGAAACACAGAGAGAGAAGTGTAATGTATGCAGAAAAAAACCTACTGGGCTGAAATCAGGTAATCCATCTTGAAAATGTTACTGATGTTAAAACTGTTAGTATGCAGCTGGTACAAAAACACTGTTAGAAATGTGTTATAAGGTGGTGGGTAGAGATCCCATCTAGAAAGAGTCTTTGCATGTTCTCTGAAACAAGAAGCGCAGTGTGAGAAACCAGTTTTCTGGGTCGTGTGGTAGGTGTGCAGTCGTCCGGGCCCTTCCAGTTGAACGCAGATTCAGCTTCAACACAGCAGGATTCAGCGACAGTATCCGGTACCTTTGACAAGAGAGGCAGAAGAACCTGCTTTGAGAGAGCTGATGCCTCCATCACAATCAGTAAAGCACAGAACAGTCGTCCTTGTTTTGTCAGCTGTTTCATCTCATTCTTATTTTTGTCCTTTCCAGGTTACCATGGCTCGCATCCATCAAGACCGTGGGTGTGAGACAACGTCTGAGCCACCGTTCCCGTCAGATCAATGTGACTATCTGGAGCTTATCGACTACACACAACGTGAGGTTGAAGAATAAAGAAAGTGCTATCGGGGCCGATCGGTCGCCCGTTTCACTGGATCATTGGGGAAAACATCACACAATTAAAACTCCAGATGGCATCAAGCCCAACCGGAATAGCTGGAGAGTCAACAGTCCAGCGGCCTCAATCGCAACCTAATGTGTATTTTATTGCCATTTTGTGGCGCTAATATGATCTTCAACTGACCTGCACAAGCCAGATCTTGCTTTTAATCCCTCCTCTCAGCAAATCAATACCACACTGTGACCTCTATATGGTAGAGGTCAAAACAATAGAGAGTGGCATTAATTGACGTCTGAGCATTCATGTGTAGTTTTATTGAACCTTTACTGCAGAATGGTTTAAAGGAAGAGTTTAACGATTTGGGAAATATGCCTTTTTGCTTCATGATCATTCACTAAATATGAAGCTACATCCAGAAAAAAATTAGTTTAGCTCAGCATAGAGACTGCAGACATGGGAAACAGCTGGCATGGCTCCGTCAAGAGTTAGCTCAAGTACTTTACACTTTAATTTTCACATTTCCGTCTCTGAACAAATTAAACCAACAAAATAAAGCCTGTTAACGGGGAACTTTAAAAGTTGCTGGTTGCCAGATTTACCTTTGGACAGAGCTATGGTAGCTGTTTCCTGCTACTTTCAGTCTTTATGCTAAGCTAAGCTATTTATCTGCACGATCTTAGCTCCACATTTAATGCGCTGTTTTGGTACATAATAAACAAACAAGACATAACGTGTAAACGTGTGAACTTTAGCGGAGCTGTTACCTTTGGAAAGAGCTACTTCCACTCTTCACGCTACGTTAAGATCCAACCCTGATTCCAAAGAAGTTGGGAAGCGGTGTAAACTGGTTTACCTCATCTGCTTCACTGATTTTTGTAAATATCTGCTTATTCTGAATTTGATGCAGCAACACTTTTCAAACAAGTTGGGACAGGAGCAACAAAAGACTGGGAAAGATGTGGAACGCTCCAAAAACACCTGTTTGGAACATTCCACAGGTAAACAGGTTGATTGGTAACAGGTGATAGCATCATGATTGGGTCTGAATCATCCTGGAAAGGCTCAGATAACATGACTGGATAAAGGAGATCAATATATGGGCTCAGGAACACTCCAGAAAGCTGCTGTTTGTTGTCTGCTAGCGTTAGCTCCACAGGTAACGCATGTGAGAGTGGATTTGATCTTCTCATGAGCACTTCCCAACCAACGTTTGTGAATGTTCCCCCTGCGACTACAAGACTCCTGCTTGTATATCCCTGTTTTTCACATCTTATATTTTCTGATACATACAATCTCATTTCAGGCCAGATTATTAGGCTCTCTCCTTTGTCGCTGTCTACCTGTATAAGATAAGCAAAATGAGAAATTCCAGTTGCTCAGTCGGGTTTCTAAGTGACGTTATTGCTCCTCCAACAGCGCTCCCTCTGACTTTGATGCATCGAAATAATTTCATTTTGAACGTTCTGTCCCATGACCGCAAAAACAATATCTTAGTTCCATGCAAACTCCTCCACTTTGACAGATGTGAGATTAATCTTGTCTGTGCAGATTACTGACATTTGTAATGTGGATGTTCCTTAACTAAACGTAGATTAGATGGGACTAGTAAAAGTAGTGCGGCCATGTTGACGATTTTAGGATTTTGTTAAGCTGCTTTATTTGAGAGAAAATTAAAAGTTCATCTGAGCTGCCCTCTTTTCTACTGTTTCCTATCTATCTATCTATCTATCTATCTATCTATCTATCTATCTATCTATCTATCTATCTATCTATCTATCAGCAGCCCCCTTTCACAACAATACTGGGGTTAAACATTCTTAACACACAACAGACTGTGCAAAGGCATCGATGAGGGTGCAGGCATTATGCAGTTCCCTCAAGCCTTTAGCCCCCTCCTCTCCTCCAGTGCTCCTTGTCAGACTATTAACCATTGGCTGACCTTTTCCCCCACAAACCCCTGCAGGATGTACAGCTGTTTAACATGTTTGATAGACGCTTATGTCTCTCGCCCCTGCAGGAACGGTGCGGCAAAAAGGCTGCATTCAGCAGCCATCATAACGCAGCACCTGAGAGCCTCTCCCACCCACTCAGAGAGAGGAAGGAGGTGTCTCTGAGGTAATTATGAAAGTGAGAGTAACATGTTTATCCACAGGAGGATTGCAGGAACTCATTACATCGTCATCATTTTGCACTGTAGGAGAGATTAAGTTACCTCCTCTTGAAATATTAAACATACCGTGTTGCAATTAACTGGAGAAAATAAGCCTGATGGATTTACTGTACGACAAGTTCAGGCACATTGACGGGCTCCGTTCAGTCACGATTCGCTCTTTTCTGGTTGTTCTCTCAGGAGCTTCAGGTCAGTTCTGCAGCATTTAGGTGGCAGGTGTTTATGCCAGTGCCAGTAATAAGATAGACATGACATTTATGGCTGCTCAGTGACTTTATTACACTAAAAATTAGGGTTAAAATTAAACAGAATGTGTGGCTAGGGGTTGATTTGGTATTGAACATTTTTTTTTTCGTTTTTATCAGAGAAAATTTGTTCAAACTAGAGGAAAGACTTATTTCTTAAGAGTTGAGCCAATTACATGTTGAGAAGATTTCCAATGAGCCTCACAGACCTAATTTGATTCTAACTCGCACTTCACAATCACAAGTCTGAATTACTACTGATTAAAACAAATAATTTTGAGATTTATTAAAACTGATAAGCGTATCTAATAAAGAAAACCTGTTGATCTCACTAACTTCCACTTTGAGTTTGAGGTGTAGGGATTCATTTTGGGGTGCATGTCCAGGTGCAGTAAAGTATGCACACTGTTCGGCTCTTTTCCAGCACTGATCTGTTTAATATTCATACAGAGTAACACACATCTACAGTGGGTGTTGCCCAGTGGAAGAGGCATACTGAGGGGTGACCCTATCACTGAGCAGCTACATAATGAAGTAAATGGAGCATAGATGCCTTGCTCAGGGGCATGCAGTGGTTATTTGCCTTTACTTTCCATACAAGATATTGCAGGTTCCTTCCACCACAGAACCGCCTGCAAACACAAGCTGTGTGTTCTTGGCTGTTTTCCAGGCAGACACAGAGCAATGTGTTGAAGAGGTTGATGTGCAGCTGCTGCTGAGGGTTGCACAGGAATCCACAATAATGATGAGGACAGCTCGAGACATCAGCCTCTCTACGTCCGCAGCTCTTTTGATTGGTCAGGAGTAAACACCCAGTGTGGCTCAGATGTAATCTCAGCCTCTTTGCTGGCGTGCTGGGTAATTCCCAGCTCTACAAGATGAAGCCACTGTGCAGGACTCTAGGTGATACCTGACAGAAGGTGACATCCACCTTAATAATATGACAGAGTCAGGGGCGTGTGGACACTTGTGATGGTCAGCAGCAGCAGCAGCAGCAGCAGAGAGACCTCATAGTGCATCTTTCTGATGTGCACACTCTTAAAACTACATCATTTCAAGTGATATGTCATTTGAAAACATTATCTTTATTTTTTTTTTTTTAATTTAAGAGATTGGAGAAAGATTTTAAAAACAACAGAAACAGCATCATATAATTCAACTATTTATAGAGCAGTCAAATTAATTTAGACAGGGAACTCCCATAGAGCTGAGGATATTCAGACAGCTCATTTGACGAGAAATCAAACGCTTAACTACTTAAAAAATGATGAAATTAAAATTAAATCAACATTATTTTGGCTTACTGCTGCATATTTTTTTACAAGATGATACATAAATTCTGAGAAATCTTTCCTTTTTTTAAAAAGTCAAAAGTCGGCTCATGTGGTCGGAAACAATGAAACGTGTCCAGCATCAGCAGCATGGACAACATAGAAGAAAACGCGTCAACTGGATGAGAAATAATTAGTATCAAGAGAGGAAAATAAACTATCCACTCAAAATTCCTCATTTAAATGCTTGACATCAAATCTGCTGGCACTTACCTAAGTTTGATCTCCACATCCCTACGGCTTGCTGAGCCACATTTGGAGACGGCTGTGACTCCAGGAGACGCAGAGGCGAAAGCCAAGTGCGCTCGGCGCGGAGAGACCTCGCGTCTGCCCGACTTTCAGGTGCTCCAAGCCCCCTTCAGATGATGATGAGCACCAAATGACTCACCGCTCTCTCCCCGAACCACTTTCCCCCCCGTACAGCCCCACCACCCGCCACCCAGCCCTCCTCATCCTCACCCTCATCCTCACATCACCCCCCCACCCCCACCCCCCTTCAGCATCACTCCCTGTGCGTCATCGCAACCAGTCACTGTCTTCCAAAAATGACTTTTCATTCAGAAATGTTTCATTACCGAGCGTCACTCACCTTGCAAAAATGTCAAAGTGCGAGAGGAGGAAGCACGAGTGGAAAAGTTTTCATCATTTTCAGCGTCAGTAGCGGTGATGCTTCAGATTACAGCTCGAAAATGACTGAAGAATACAGGTAGAGGATACCAGCTGGAGACTCCCCGGCTCTTACAGTGGAGACCAAGCGGCTGCTTTATTTTACAGCCTGAGGACTGATGCTTTTGCACACATGTTTAATAATGTCATTAAAGAAAATGGCCATTTCCACAGCTGGAATCACTCATGCATGCTTTAAAAATCACCGCCAGCTCACTACACTTTCTGCTGTATGTGGTCCAATTCGTTTGTGAGTAGAAATAAATGTATTTGATTCTTTAATGCGTCTTTAATGATCTGATGATATGACGGGCGATAAATGCTCTTCTCTCCTCTGTTGCCCAGTATTTGATCATCATTTAAAAAACATAAAGACGAAGATAAAGATCTATTTCTTTTGCATATCTTTCTTCCCAAGCTTATCCTGCATGTTCTTAATGTGCAATTTAATTTTAATATTAAGTTTCACCCCCTTTTCTTCATTTCACTACAAATATTATTCAATAGCTCATTTAAATAGTACTTCAATAGTATAAGGTGATTTACTTCTATAGCCCTCCTAATGGCAAAGTTATTACCCTGAGTATAAAGTTATTATTCTCTATGCCTCAGTCAATTTGTTCTTACTTGTTTCTCCTGGTATTCTGGTACACAGCACGTATGTTTCTTAAAATCCCTCATTGTAAATGATTACACTGTAATTTGCTGGCCGTAATCTAAAGCATTACCTCTTTATCTTTACACAGCTAGACATGAATGCACATTTGAACATAGCATACTGTATATCACAAGTATAGGCACTAATATGAATATCTAATATGATAATTGTTTCTTCTATAGGGCATTATATGTATTTCTTCTTCTTTATCATGTCTTTGAGAGTCTTTTTTTCTTTATCACTTGAACAGGATTAAGATCTAACGCATATATAAACACAACATATGCACCATGTATAACCTATAAGACTCTCTGTTGCACACTTCAGTCAATACACATTTGTTAATGCCTGAGGCGGAACAGTCAATTGCAATTTATCTGGCATTGCAGTTTCACCAGGGACTTTATTATTCAACGCCTGCGCTTGCACTTTTTTTTCTTTTTTTTTGCAATCAAGTTATGATGAAGAGATGAAGCAGAAGCAGGCACATTAACACACACAAGAACACATGTGTAGAAACGGTGCATTGATTTTGTTTTGGGCTGAATCCTTTTTTTTTCCCACTGTGGACAAATGCTTTGTTTATCCAGTTGGTGTATTCTTTGTTTTCCTGTTGGGTTCAGATATGAATGCTTTACCCGGGGCTGCTGCTGGCTCGCACTGAGAGGTGTTAAGCCCATCTGTGAGGTAAACATCTGACTATTTAAAGTACAGTTTCTTGGCTCAATCAGCAATGTGACTTCCATTGTACAACACTCTGCGCATTTATACCTGCTGTTCCATCCCGCGGACAAATCTACTTGGTCGTGTCAGAAGCAGAATCACGAGCACACTTCTGAAAGCACAGTCACATCTGCAAAAGGTGGCGCGACTGTGTTTTGTGTGCATAAAACAAGCAAATGTCACAAATGGAGCATTTTTAAAATTGGAAACACAATTTTCACAGCAGTTCAGGTTACAATTATCATAACATTTAGAGAGATTATGTCTCATTATTGTTCATGCATGGCTGTGTTGCACTGACACAGACAGACCACTTGCTAAATAAGTATTTACTGCAACAATTGCACATCAATTATTGTGTAGTTGTGTTTGCATTAAAAACAACCCACTGAAACGATTCCATGCTGAGAAAATTTATAAAAAATGACGAGGCGGTGAAGTAATACTTATACGTCTCCTTTGTGCTATTTTGCTTTGTATTTGCATCTTGTTAGAGTCTATCAAGCTATCGAAGACCTGTTGGAAAAGCAATTACCTGTCTGAGCCGCCCATGCAGTGAGGCGGACTGCTGAGTTTGAGAGATACTGAAATCAATATCTCTGCTCTGGAAGAAACATTTTCCATCATGGAGGCAACAAACCTGAGCCAAGCATTCACACTAATGTTGGCATTTACAGTGACATTCACCTTAATTGCATATTAAGAGTATTCTACCCTCCTGCTTCTGACTTTGACAAAATCCTGACAGAAAAGAGAGTAACTGGCACAGATTTCAATCATCAGAGCAGGTAAATGCAAACAGCATTATGCTGCAGGGCACTCGTTTCTTTGTGTGGCAGTGCTTACAGTATGTGTTGTTGGACGAAAACTGATATAAAATGCCTTCCATGTCACAGGCAAATTCAAAATGGAAACAGCTACTTTATGTGTCAGTTTTTAATCATATTCTCGAAGCCACTGAACCGCTGTGGGCTTTTAAACGGAAGGAAAAAACTGAGTTGACATTGTGAAATAAAGGTGATGGACTTCGTCATCGTCTACGAAGCTTCTCACGTAGAGTGTCCTGCAGCAGTGTCCACCCACACACGGCCAACCTGAACCTCGCAACTGAAATGCAGATTAAAGAGAAAAAAACACTTGACTGATCAGTAGCAGCAGACAGAATTACAAGACATGTTCTAGTGTGACCATCCTGTTGCGACATACAGTACAGATAGACAACATTATCATATGCTGGACAAAGTGAAACTTTGACCTCATGATGGTACTAGATGAAAAGTCAAGGGATTACACTTCATACTGAGAGGAAGATGGATGTTTGCACCAGATTTCATGGCAATCCAGCCAATGGTTGATGAATCATTCCAGGAAAAATCAAGTCATTACGATGCATCATCTGGGAAACAACCAAAGTTTATGCCAATCGATTCAGGTGAGATATTTCTCTGGAAAAATTAGGCATCATAGGAAGTCAGGAGATCAGTGGGATTCATCCTCTGAAGACTGTGCAGAATTTCATGGCAATCCATTCAATAGTTGCTGATATATTTCAGTCTGCACCAAAGTGATGGACCGACCGACTGCCATCCAGTGAGCCATACCTCCAGCGGGGCTAATAATAAAATCAGAGAGAAACCTCTCGCCGTATCCATAGCCACATTCCACCTACATGCATGACTGTTCTTCATATATTCAGTAGATGAGAACAAATACAGGCAAAGCACAAAACTAAAAATCAACTTTACATGTATCTCGACGAGCCTAAAAATGAAAATAATTATATTAGCCCATGCAAGCTTAATAAAATTTTGAAAAGCTCGTTGCTCAGCAGCACCTGTGCACCACCCACACGCCACATTTGAAACCTGGTGGGCTTTAAAAGTAAAAAGGCTGAGGCACAGGGCCACTGCATGATGCTCAAGTGGTGTAATGGTTCAGCCCTTTGTTTGGCTCCAGTCGTGGCGCTATCTGCAATTGCTGTAATGAAGACAGACCTAATTATCTCGGCAGACAGAACTCCACTCTGAGCAGGACTCTAATTATGGCCTAAATGCTGCTCTCTTACTGTTCAGTGTCATACCCAGGGGTTATAAGGGGGGGACTGCTGCTGTCTTCTTACCACACAAATTTACAAACACACTGGCACACACACTCGGAGGGCTCAGTGTGCCCAGCTGTTCTGATGCTCTTCTGTGCAGGCATTACGGTCTGGAGGCAAGGATTATCTAACATGACAACACACTCTGCCCCCCTCTGACCGGTGGCAGTCTTGTCTATCATCTGATTAATTAATCACAACTCCAGATGTCACTTGAGCAGCATTGTTATTTGTGTTGTGGAGTTTGCTCTTGTTTGTGTGTTTAATGTACTAATGTACATGTACTAGACAGAGACGACAAACTAGACGAGAAGTAATGAATGATGCAACAAAATAATGTCTGAAAATGAACAAAAACAGCAGCAGGGTCTGCAGACAGATTACTCCATCAGTGGTTCCGTTCTGAGCCCATTCATTTTGAATTTATGAATGTAAAATAATTGCAGATTTATCCGCTGTTGCAGATTGTTTCAAGGCTGAAGCGCAGACAAATTGAAAACTGTGTTTCTAAATTCAGACCGAGGAAGGGTAAGCGGCTTGTGCAGTGACCTTGATTATAGGTATTGAACTATAGTGAGGAGACAGGACAGATAAGAGGGAGGTATTCGTCATAGGAAGGAATACGCACCAGTAATGCTGCGCTGCTGTTGGCTAATGAGTGCAGCCAACGCATCATATCTCAGTGGGATATGAGTAAAAGAAACTGGCATCATTAACAAAGCAAAGGGCAAAGTTTACCTCTGGTGTTACCAGTAACTGGTACAGTGAAGATAGCAGCATGCACATGCACAACGTCTGCACAATTACTTGTTTTGGGTGGCCTATGTGATGGTTGTCTCCCGGAAAAGAGGACACTGTGGAGCTAAATGCACTCCACGTTTGTGCACAGCAATATCCAAAACTGAGTGACCAGTAAAACAATAAATGCATTTGTTTAATCCCCCTAAAACAAAGGTGGAATCCAGCTGTATCCATGGCAGATTTGCAGAGATTATGTCTTGCAGAGGTCTGGATAAATTTGGAAACATACATCAGAAAATCGAACAGCAACACACTGCAGCACAAAGCACGGTGGAAAACAACAGGAATATGAAAGACAAAAGAATGAACCCCCTGACTGCTACGCTATGGCCTTAAACTACAACAATGTGACTTGCAGTCAAGGTCACTGAGCGCTCTTATGATCACTCGAGACTCATTCTCTGCCAGCGTGTACTTCACAGGCAACAAGAGCGTATTATTGATGCTGGGAGCACATCTAATAAGTATATGCAAGTGCTTTATTATTACTACTCTTGAAAGGAGCAGTGTGTTTCTGGATTATTTACAACCTGTGGACATTTATCCTTGACTGCACCGTGCACGGCTCTGCCAGAAAGCTACAGTCGCAATCATCCTGTTGTGTAGCTTCAGGGTTAGGCAGCTATCTGGCTTCTGCCTACAGGAGAGTCTATATTTGTCTACACGACAGTCCAATTTTCCACAGAGCAGCAGGGGAACGTGAAAAACACAATTTGAAAAGAAAGAGGAAAAAAGAGCATATTCCTACAACCACTTTAATTATTCATTTCAGGAGAATTGTCAGCAAATGTTATTTTTTGTGTGTTCTGTCTATTTCACGGTCAGTCATCCGCAGGCCAGCTTATTGCTGTGCATGACCAGAGAGATGACAATATCTGGCAGAGATAACATTGTGTACACAAACAACTGATTTGATTTGATAATGGAAATCAAAGAGATTATTAATGTGTCATTTTGGTAGAAAAGGGGCTGGTGTAGTTTATGAATAATTGGACATGGTTTTCATCTGGTGAACACACATTTTCTGTTTTGTGAAATTTACATGCATGGATATGAAATGGATATTGTGTGTGATATAGAAGATTGCATCTCTGCCTCAAAACAACCTTCAGAGAAAGACTGTCTGTGTGTCTCAGCTTCTGTTACACGAAATTGAATGTAGAAAAAACAAAACAAAACTGCAGCCTAGACAGAAACTTTATCTTCTGAGAACTCAGTGTGATTATAAAGCTGACCTGTGAGAACACCTCAGGAAATGAACATCCACACAAAGAGATGAACGCTCACTGTGACCTGGGCTTTTTAATGAGACTCGACGGCGCCCTCTCGTGGTTGACACGGAGCGGTGCAAGTCGCAGTAGGAAATATAATTCTCCAGAATAATTTGGATTTGACTTTTTTGATTCTTCATAATTCTTTTAAAGATATGTGTATTGCAACGCATTTGTAACGCTCGAAGTGGCGCGTTGGTTTGAGCATCCTACGGTAGCCGATGATGACATTTCGTTGTGCGCACGCGCATTACAGACCGATGCGAAAATGCGGAAGCTCTGTGTTAGCGGATACTAAACAGACAACATCTCGCTGTAATCTCCTCTCAGAGCTTGTTTTAAGAAATAGAAACACCCTTGCATTAGTTCTGGTCTAATATATATAGATATATATAAACTTGGCAGTTTGTGATTGTTGCGGATTATGGCTGCCGTGTCTTTGGCGCTTGTGTAGCCGAGCTGCATTGAAACACTGAAAACAAACTGTTCGTTAAGCTCCTCAGCAACTGAAGATGCCAGCCCGGAACATTTTGTCCAACGGCACTCCTGACAGCAAAGTCAGGTACTCCAGGTTAGCCACCGATGATGATGGCTACATTGATTTACAGGTAAGACTGTATAATGTTGAGGTAACCCACTATCAGCCCAGTACGCCCGCATATTGGACTTAACTGAACTAATGGGGTACTCCAGTGATTTAGTGTTGCACCTATTTAATACTGGAGGACGTGTGAGAAACACACTTAAAACAAAAAAGGCAAAATAGAAACAGCAGAAGATGAAATTTCCTGACATTTAGTGCCTAGTGTGGATCAAGCTTCCAGGAAAATACTACATTTCCCACAATGCAACACGCGGCATACGTCTTTTGTTTTGATGAATAAACACTTCTTTCCACCTGAAATCTCATTAACGCTCTTAAGGGAATTTCGTCAAATTTAGCACAGATGTTCACTTGGACTCAAGGATGAACTGATTAATATTTGGTGGTCAAAGGTCACTGTGGCCACACAAAACACATATTTGACCATCACTTAAGAATTCATACAATAATTATGACAAAATGTCACAGAAATGTCTCCTAGGATAAAATGATAAAGTGATGACATTTTATATCCAAAAGGTCAAAGGTCAATTCCCTGTGACATCTTAATGTTCTGCAGAAGCACTTTTCTGTCCATTATTCAGCACCATAACTCAGGAACAGAAGGCAGATTGTGACCATATTTCACATTTGGTGCAGGCATTAACTTGGTGATGCTAATCTTGCGTGTCCATCTTGAAACAGTGCTGATTGTAATGACCTTTCTCTGCTGCCGGGGTGACGCTGTGTGTGAAACATTCACGTTTTACAATTTGTAGCTTCTTTGCAGCGATAACCACATTTACATCTTCAAATACTGAAGTAATGTGACAGTTTTATGGCTTGTACAATCAACTCCCTTTGATAGAATGTATCTCCCAGCCAGTCAAAGACTTTCACTGTTCCAAGAAGTTCAGGGATGTTATGAGCCAGACTAATTTTGCTGTCCAGGTCAGTGCATGAGCGGGAAAACAGGCGTTGCCACAGAAAGCCTGCTGTGTGAGAGAAAAGAATTTTTAATGAAATATTTCTCCTCCATTGCAGTTCAAAAGGAGCCCACCCAAAGTCCCATACAAAGCCATAGCCCTGGCCACAGTCCTCTTCTTAATCGGCTCTCTGTTAATCATCATTGGCGCCCTTCTCCTGGCTGGATACTTTGGAGTCACTGTGAGTACTTGCACAGAATTCGTGCAGTATTTCACAGTATGAACAATATATTTACCTCCTGTAAAATGAACGTCTCACTGAGATGCTCTTTCTCTTTCAGCACTCAGACCGAACCGTGCCTGTCCTCATCATAGGGATCCTTGTCTTCCTGCCTGGAATTTACCATCTACGAATAGCTTACTATGCATCAAAGGGCTACCATGGCTATTCCTATGATGATATCCCAGACTTTGATGACTGACAAACAGCACAGCTTCAGCCACACTCTCTCTGCTCTCACATACACTTATATTATTCTGCTTGTGTTCATTTAAATGCACTGATAAACTCAAAGAAAATAAGGTTAAATAGATTCTGTTAATTACCATTGGAAGGATTTTGACGTTATTGTCATAGGGTTGATGCCAGACTGCTGTTATGAAGCCAAACCAGTATGAGACATTGTTCAATTTGTATATTTGTTATATTAGCTCGATAAATTAAATTAAAACTGAAATTTGATGATTCTCTTTTATTTGTATAATGTTATTTCTGCTAGTATGATCACCTATACACAGAAAGACATTGCCATTATAAACATTATACTC
The DNA here is from genome assembly GCF_017976325.1 of Chelmon rostratus. NCBI lineage: Eukaryota > Metazoa > Chordata > Actinopteri > Chaetodontiformes > Chaetodontidae > Chelmon > Chelmon rostratus. Next base: position 24,940,585 of record NC_055662.1, on the reverse strand, counting down.
ATTTGATTACTGAAAACCTCTGATTAAGAGAAACGTCACAGTCTCTCTGTGTCACTGTCAGTAATTTTACAGTGAGTGGGTAGACAATAGAACACATTTTAGCCTATGATACAGTATGTAGAGTAAATCAACCATGTGGCTACCTACAGTGTGAACCCAAACAGGACGAATCATTTGAGACACCTTTTTAAGTTGAACCAATTCTCATAACCAAACAGTTTTAATACCAAACAAAACTAAAATTGTATTCAGTAGGTTCTTAATTTATCCTGCATCATACATCATGTATGTCTGGTCTGGCAGATAATCAATATTTAGTAAAAGGCTTTTATTGGCTTATGCACAATAAGATCAGTTCTCTGTATAACACAGTTTGTCTTCCCTTCCAATTAATTCTTCTTAATGCTGTTCAGAGTTGTTTTTCCTTGGAGGATCTCATGTGATTAATTCCAATCCTTTGATCTCCATATGGTACACCTGGCCTGCGAGAGTAAACATTGTCAAACAAGGAAGTGCACATGCCATTAAGATCTGACTTTCTGTTAACCTGTTTCAAAACCTTTCCTCTAATCTGCACCATCAACTAATCAATTTCAGTATTTGAAAGGGCGCTAATGAAAGACGAGGCTGCCACCTCCATTTCCTTTGCAGGATAATGTCATAGGTAAAACACACTGCCAGTAAAGGTTGCACTTGTATAATCCTTTCAGATGCTTTAATCGATGTTTGCAGGACAGTTACTTGTCTTCTCTTTGTATCTGTTGCTGCCCAGTGTGTCCACTCAGTCAGCCACCAACCACAAGCTACCTAGTATTAGCCAGACCAGATCAAACACTTCACATCAGCCCAGAACCTTTATGTCTGAAGGCTGCAAACCCTTTCAGGAAGCACTCACACTTAGATACAAAATCACTGGCAAAAAACAGAGGTTGACTGTTGACACATGGTAAGTTATAAGGATATTCTAATAATTTAACAGTGTATGTCCACAGTTCTGTCCACAGTCAACACTGAGTACACAAAAAACACATACACAAGCCTGCCATTAACTCTTACTGATAGGCAGTATCGCCCCCTTGTGGTGATACAGAGTGCTTGGCACTGGATTGGCTGTTTTAAACTGCATGGTAAACAAGACAGAGCTAATATTATGTGTCCCCCAATACACCAAACGACCAAATCCTCATCAGCTCATAAAACGCTATGATCATAGATTTGCTAATTTTTCAGCAACTTCCAGCTCATACTGGGAGGACATCAAAAGAAGTAGTTTTAAGGTAAGGTAAGACAATGACAATCTTTGACAGGAAAATTACAAAACTCCCAATCTTTTTTTTGTCTCGTCATTATATTTATATGGAGGGTCATATGAATTAGGTTGAACTGTTATCTCACAGTATAACAAGAAATTAGTAAAAAATAATTTTGAGAGAAGGGCCCCCTCAAGAACACAACTCAAGAATTAATAAGCGTGAATGAGTCTTCTTACTTAGCATAATGTTAGCTAAACTCAGTATTAAGTATAATAATATCTAAAATTAACAAAACCCGTTTCAAACATAGCTGACTTAATAACTGGTTTATGTCTTTGGTAATTAATGTCTAATTAATAGCTAGTGTAGGGTTTATGAAGAGAATAAAAGCTGGCTCTTGCTAGCTTGATCTTCCGTTAGCTACCAGAAAGCTAGCTAGCGTTAGCTTAAAATTTGAATGGAGCTGCCAGATATTTAAGAGAAAACAGGCTTTGTTCTTAAAAAAGCATCTTGTTATCCCTCTTGACCTAAAAGTTTGGTCGTTTGTTCCAGTATTGATGTTAATATGTGGCACCTTAAAGTGAATATTATAGCAGGGTATGACAAGCTTACTTTATTGATTATCTTCACGAGTCCTCAAAGGAAAATAATAATGAATTCTTTGAAAGGTGGTGTGTGTGTGTGTGTATTGATCGGTAAAACCAAACTCATTAACCCTGTATTTTACATGTTTTAATATATCACACCCGGAAATTTATCACACCGAAATGTAAGCCTTCACTGCACAACAACAACATGTGGTTTTGTTGCATATTTGCTGGATTCTGTACCAAACGGCTCTGGGCCACACGCGTACTGTAGGTGTGCGTTTGCCTTTTGTTACGATCCCAATTCTTTGCCGTGGAAATACGCTTTTGTCCGCGGCGCTGAAGTACCAGAAACATCAAGTCACACAGAGACAGGCGGCAAAGTAACGGAAGTCGATTATTTTACCTTCAACATAAAAGCGTGGACTCTCAGCCTTTGACCACCACACTGAACATGATCTGACTCTACTTAAGTACTAAAGCTTCAACAATTAATCTAGTAGTTGTCAACTATTAAAGTACTCGTCAATGATTTTGATTATTGATTAATTGGTTTGAGTATTTTTATTAGAACAAAATGGAAGTTTTATCATTCCAGTAACTTAAATGTGAATATCTTGTTTTCTTTACTCATCTGCAAGAAAAAAAACTGAATATCTTTGGGTTGTGGACAAAATGAGATTTGCGAGAACATCATCTTGGGCTTTTTGAAACACTGATTTCACTATTTTTTGACATTTTATAGACCAAACAGCTAATGAATTAATTGAGAAAATAACTGACTGATTAATCGACGATGGTTGCAGCCCTGCTCAGTAGAGTTTCAGACTTTTCTTGTAAAAAAAATTTGACCTCAGTCATGGGAAATACAGCAGTTTTCATTAATTATGTAATATCCAGGCCCAAAAACAGAAGCAGCTGCATGGAATTCAGCCATCATTAACTTACTCTTATGACATTTCTAAATGTCTTTAAAGAAAAAGCCTCTATTAATGAATCTGTTCATCTTTTTCACAGTCATTAATGATTCAGTAAAATGATGGAAATCCCAGAAAATGGCCAGCACAATTTCCCAGAGCCTAAGTTAAAAAAGTAACACTAGTCTATGTACAATGATATAAAACATAAAAACGCCGCAATTTCTCATATTTGAGAAGCAGGAGACAGCAAATATTAGTTTTTTATTCTTGTTAAATGACTCAAGCTGTTTTTGCACTAATTTCCACCTTAAACAATGGATGTTTACCCTCGAAGCCGTCTTGTTCATCAGTAGGAGCTTTATTTTGAAAGGTGTAACAGGAAGTGTTGTGCTACTATTCTGAGTGTTGACGGTGGTTCAACCAGCGGCTGCAGCAGGAGGAGGGGAGATAATAATGGGAGGGGAGACAGACTATCAACAGCAGGCTACAACTAAACGTGCAGTGTGTGCTCTCTTTCTGCTCAAACTTGCGCCTGTTTGATGATAAATGCGCACCGCGTCGACCGAGCGCCATCTCTGAGTTTGTGAATTAATGAGAAACTCTAACTCAAGATTTGAGGTACTTTCAACAAGTTTGGACAAAGACGATTGCGGACATAAAAGCCGAAGCGTGGGAAGTTTAAATGGACTTTAAATGGGCTGATGTCGTTCTCGTGAAGGTGATCTGGGTTAATGGATTTCATTGAACCCGCAAAGTATTTTTTTAGAAAGTCCGACAACCATGGATGTCGAGGATTAATTTTATTTCCTTTTGATCTGCGCAGGGACTGAGAAGAAAAATGTGACCACCTGCTTTTTATCCAAATCTCTTTTCATTTTCAAAGTCGTTTTTTTTTTTTTTGAATCTCACTTCCCCCTGAAGAGAAGGGAATGAACGGTTTTCTTAAATTTTGTCTGCAAGACGAGTCTGAAAGGAGAGCATCAATGGATTGAAAGATTATACTTTCAGCTTCAAGTGACAAAGTGCCTCAAGCAAGGTAAGGAGCGCTAAAGCATCCTCTGTAGGCCTTATGTTTGCTGGAGCACCAGCTTCTCTGCAGAATGCACTGTAGTAAGACTGTGATAGGCTGCAGGATGGCGCCTTTGTTTATGTTTACTGTATCACATGCACCCCTTGTAATCCCCCGAATGACTGTTTTTATTCTCTAACATCATAGTGAAAAGGTTCAGCATGCTGTAATGACCCATAAGTGAACCCTCTCCCCATGATTCAAATAGTGAGCACAATAGTCAGTGAAAATAGTGTTTTATTCAGGGCTCCCTCCTCCTCTCTGCTGGTGTCAGACTCACTGAGTCAGACAAAAGATGCACCTGTTTTGGACTGAGCATCGCAATTCACTGTAGGGGTGCAGAAATGAAGAGCTTGTGACTTGGTGTCCGTTTTACATGGACCAGACAGTGTATTAGCCTGCTGCTGCCCGTGGTGCGGTGTGCTGGAAACAACCTGATTTGAGCTGATTTGTACAGAGGAGTGCAGTGCTTTTTACATGATGTGTACTCCCTGCTCCAGTGATTCCTGTCCTTTGTTTTTGTTGTGCTTTTTAATCCTGGCTGGTGAGAAATGAGGTGCACAGTAGCACACATCAGTCTGGAGCCTGTAATCCCTTGCGTTGGACCATAGGACTGTACACACACACTGTTTACTTTCATAAATATAAGCTTCCTTTTAATTAATCAGCTTGTAAATTGTCAAAGGTTTTAGTCGTCTTTGACATTTAAAAGAAAAATAAAGTTATTGTATTATTTCCTCAAAAAATACCCCAGAGAAAAATCTATACTTCCAATCTGGTCCTGATGGCAAACACTAAATTATCAGTCAGTTGTTGTGATTGCTTTGGTATCATTTTCAGGGTGTATGAAAATGATCCTTGGCAGAAATGTTGAACATATCATCCAGGCCCTCCAGCTTAACAAAGTCTGTGCATGTGAGATACCAGCGCAGGTGTCATTTTACGCAGCACTATCCCACATATTTCAACATTTAGCAGGCCCTGACATTTCACTAGACTATTGCACTATTCAAAATACTGCGGGGCCGACTGTGCCCTGTAGGCAGTTTGTCATGCTGGAGGAAATTGATTGTATTGAGAAACAAATTATTCATGAGTTGAAAGTGGTTACTCCAAATTGCTGCATTGTAAGTGGTTAGGGTAGAGTCTGTTAGCCTCTACAGTGAAAGCATCAGTGACTCTGTTGAAGCTCATGGGATACCAAAGAATAGACAAAAAAATACAAAACAACACATTTAAGTGAAGTAATGTGAAATTAAGCTAAGGGGAGATTAGAGAAAGCAGCTCATATAGTTTAAGGACCATGCAGTGCACCATAAATGGTCACCAGTGTATGTTTTACATGTTTTTAGGGTTGAACTGTCTGAAAAGGCAGTGACAGCTGGCCCCTGAATGAAGACACCAGAAGCACATCAGCAAACATTATTGGGTTAAATATTAAGGATTTCTTTAGGATGTACATCCTTACATGACATTTCTCATTGATCTCCACGTTTTAAAATAAACCCAGTGCCATGCTTCAACAGTGGACTTCAGCTCTTGAGTTCATTACCTCTGGCCTTTGACACCTCAAGTCCTCTCACTCTCAGGTCTTCAAAGTAGCTTTATGGGACTGACCTGTTCCTGAGAGTTGGGGGCAGAGAAGGACAGAGACTCTGTACTTACGAGGTGGATGTTAGCTGCTTTGCTTTCACTGTACTCATGTCATTCTCCACCCTCCAGAGACCTATGAGCTGTATATGAATCATCCAGAGAAAAAAAACATGACATCAGTCCACTGCTGCGTAGAGCATGTGGTGATTTACGGCATTGTTCAATTGCTGTAAAATGGCATTGCATAGTAAAAGTAGCTCTGTCCATATTTCTCCAAACATTCACCCATTGCCTATTAGTCAGTAATGTTAAAGCCTGTAGCACCATGTGCTAGGTGACCAAACATCGCTGTGTTAATCCATATACAGTAGGCTTTCCCCTCATGTGACTAGGGCTTCACTCTCGTGCCTAGTGCGTGCCCAGCTCATTTCCTTTAGTTGGCGTAAATGTCAATACAGATGCTAAATTGGGTTGCAGTGCCAGAGACAACATCCATGAATTGATTGTTGCGTTGGGTTGGCTGGTTCAACCAGTCATAGTCGGACTGATGATTTACAACCCAGTGCTGTGTTAATTACTGTTGGTTTACATGTAGTATTAGTGCACATCAGCTGTCTGTTGTGACTTTGGCGTAATATTTCTGCCTCTGTGTAAGATTGCTCTGTTCACCTGTCAAAGTTTGTGCTCAAGTAACACTTGTAGTTCCTGTTCCAGGCTGCTTTACACTGAGGCTACAGCCTCTGTCAGGATTAACAAGGATTACTCAGAGAGTAATGCTGCTTCTTATCAGGCCTGTATCTGTCGCTAACATCACTGATGGCCCTGCTTAGCAACTGAACACACACACTCTCACACACACTGGGTCAAAAGTTAGATTTTTGTGCTGGATTTTCTGTGAGATGTTAGACTGAGTGAGATACAGATCATTTAATTGACTACTTTATTAACTCCTGCACGGTGCGACTCATCACAAAGTGCACCTTAACGTTTGCATTATTCAGTTTATGGCTCCTGGTCATTTAATGCTAGCGTGATTCAGAGGAGATGCATATGGAGAGGTCAGGCTTACCAGCTGCTGCAGCTGACAGCTTGGAAACAGCTCCTTACTTATATTTACCACCAGAACACATCTATCCATCTTCATGCTGATTTTAGAAAACGCCTTTGTGCTAATTATCTGATGAAAGTTGAATTCTCTGGAGAGTGTAACAGATTTCTATATTTGGTGAATGATGGCCCGAGTCCCATATTTTCTGATGAAATTGGTATCAAAGTTTTCTGAATTTGTACGATTCTTACCAGGCAGTGGCTTCTATAACAAGGTGTATCTCTGATCTGCTGTAGAGGATCACTGATGCACGAGCTGCATTTTACTGAGTCAAGGTCCAGTTGCTCTGCTGCCTGTGGTCTCTATAAAATGTGGACAACACAGCCTGCATGCTGTGCAGCAAATAAACCGCCATGTTATCTCCACTGACGCTGGTTGACTCCCAGCAAGCAAAATAATCTGAAGTGTTGAGTGACTTGATTTACCAGTGATTGATCACTGCACAGCCAGCGTGTCCTTGATTTGTCTCACCAATTTGATCCCTAATTTAATTACACTACTAACACTCGGAGCAGAAGGGCAGGATTAGTCTGGGTGTTAAATGTGCAGTCCAGAAGGCTAAGTCATGACTAGATCTAAAGCAATTTGTGTCATTGAAATCCAGCGAAACATCAGACCGGTCAGCTGTGTCCTCACACCTGACAGAGCTACATGTCTGAGGCAGGGATTTACTGTTTCTCCTCTGGTTTTAACTCCTTAGTGTGATTACCTTTTCTAAACTAATGTCACTTTTTTCCTAAAAAAAATCACAGTCCAGTAACCTCATTATTTCTGTCAAAGAAGACAAAGTTGTGTTTATTTTATTGGTCATGTCTGCCCCCATTGTGGCATTTCAAGAGAAGGAGGGATGCAATATGATATGTTTCTGCCCCCATTGTGGCATTTCAAGAGAAGGAGGGATGCACTATGATATATTTTCTAATGTCATCATCTCTCAGTATGGCTGTGTGTGACTTTTAAACAGTAGTTAATTATGTTCACTTTCCCTCAGATACCCTTGTGAGGAGATTACTGTGTAGGATTAAACCCCTCTCACCTCTCTCACACACAAGTGTGATGCGATCGGTGTCAAATGGAAGCTGTGATCCACAGTTATTTTTTCTTTCTAAGTAAGCAAATGCTATTGTCAGATGACTAGTAAAAGTGACTGCTGCTTAATTGTTGTTAAACTAGTCACAGAGTCCGTCATCTGACTTAAGCAACTGGTCTTTTTCGAGGCCCCAGCTGTGTACATGCCCATTATCTGGCCCCTTCCTCCGCTCTGCTGCCTGAGGAAATAACCAGGTTGTCTTCCGTCTACTCCTGCACCTGCAGACAAAGCCCCCCTCCAGGCTTCCTCTGTAATATGTCGGCTCAGTGTGTCTGCTCGTCTGCTCCCACGAGCCAGTCATGTATGGTGTGGAAGCACAGCAGAGCTGGCAGGAGCAAAGATTTGAGATTTGTGATTTGTCTTGAGGTTGTCAAAAGTTAGTTGAGGTCTAGATCTAAGCTCGAGTTTTAGATATATGATCTGGTTATTGCTTTGGCTGTCGTGTTGTTAAAATGCCTGTGAAGATGACAGCCAAGATGATGCAGTGATGTGCAATCACTTCTGTCATTTTTTTTTTTTTTTTTTTTTTTACTGCCGGAGGTGACACCCAGATGATTGGACTGAAAAGACTTATTTCTTTATTTTTGGAATCCATTATAAGAGTCCTGTTTATTCCGACACCCTACTGAGCGACTAATGTTCGCTCAGTAGGAGTAATCCTTTCCTCATTACAAACATTGCACCGAAATTATTCCGTCATGCAAAAACTACCAATCTCAGCCATTATTCGTGCTCTACCACCCCCACTCTTCATCAGCTTTCACTGTAAAGCCAACCCCACTCTAATGTGTTCTTGTCCCACTCCTCTTCAGTGCCTCTGTGACGTTGGTTTTAGCTTTCTGCTTGTTTTGGAGAGGTGCTAAACAAAAGTTATTACCGTGCTTCAAGGGCAGCCCCAGCAGAAAGAGTCTCTGCTAAATGCGAGGAGATAAATGCATCTTTTTGCTGCTCTATTCTGGGCTGTTTGTTTACTCAAGTGCAAACACGACCTCTCAGAGACTAAATGTGTCCGTCATGTGATTCAGTTATCCTGCGTCTCTGCAGTGCATCTGTGGCGGTATCAGCAGCTAATATCCAACACCTACCTGCTCACTAAGAATAGCCTCCTCCTTGTATTACTTAAATGAACTTAATAAGATGGTATTAGGGGTACTGAATGGAGCGACTTAAAGGGAGGGGGCGAGGTCTGCCATTATGTTTGAAGGGCAACAACTTAAACTTGTGCCTCCAATCCAATTTGAGGTGGAGGGCCTCACGAGGTGCTGCATCATTCAGACTGTGAAGTAGGCTTGGAGCTTAAGTGGAGTCTCGTTTGTGTGGCTCATTAACAGATAAAAATCAGTGGATCGTGTTGGTGTGTTTGCTTGTGCTGTTAGTGCAGTTAATGGTGAGGTGAATCTCACATGCTGTCATTGGCTGCTTGACAGCATATGTACTGTGCACGGTGGGATCTTGAATTCTGATGAATTGAAGAGCTTGTCAAATGGCAGTCTATTTATGACAGTTGAGTTCCTTTTTTAGTGATAAGATAACATCTGGAGTCGGGGATGTACACTTTTCAATATTGCTCCTGTCACCTGTCATTTGCTGTTGGCCTAATAAGCGTGAGACAAGACCTTCTGGATGAGCTGGGCCAATCACAAGCAGCAGGTTAATCTGTACATACACTTAGAGCCTTGTACAGGTCTCTGTGGACACACACAAACAGACATATAAACATGCACGCACAAACACAAGCACACACGCTTTGGCCTATGCAGGCAAACCTCCACTGGATGCATACTCTAAGCAATCTCATGTCCTGTGTATGGGCAGCACTTGTTGGAATAGCTTATTTGCCTTAATCCAACAGCACAGACATGCAATTTTCCAGAGGATTAAGTGTTTTCAAAGAATACAGTTATTTATTAACCAAGAAGCATCTGGAACGTAGTGTAGTAGTTGGATTATGAGGTGATTTTAACTTCAGGGATTACATTAGTCTGAGGGGGGATGTCAGGGATGTCCTTGTGCAGCGGTGAATCTGTGAATGGTACAGTAGTGTTCTGAAGAGTGAACGCGATGTGTGCTCTTCTCTTTCAGGTCGGGAGATGTGTGAAGGAGCGTGACGGACGGCCATGGGACTGGAGAGACGGTGGCTTCAGGCTGTCACCACTGCTGTAGCCATCTGTCTGCTGAGTAAGTATGCTAATGCAAATATGGATCCATTGCATACATTTACAATGCATCTACATAATTAATGTCTCTTTGCAGAGCTTGTGGAGTTTTTCTCAAATGGTTGCTGCCACTCCTAAGTACTGAGTTGTCTTCATCAAAGCTGTTGACAAGCTGTTAATTCACAAAATACATTTATATTATCAAGACATTCAAAATATTTCCCAAAATTGAATAAGTCATCTGAAGCTGCTGCCACTGTCATCTTTTGAGCTGAGCATTTTGTCAGATTTTATGACACAGACAAGAAAATATATTCCTGAAGATTTGTTTATGCTTACTTGTTAAAACCAGTCGTGGAATGTAACTTAGTACATTTTCTCAAGTACTGTACTTAAGCACATATTCAAGGTACTTGTACTTTACTTTAGCATTTCCATCTTATGCAACTTTATACTTCGACTCCAAGACATCTTCAAGGAAAATATTGTACTCTTTACTCCACTACATTTGTCTGACAGCTATAGTTACGATACTTACTAACAGTTACTTTTCAGATTACAATGTTCATAACCAATGAAAACCATGTATCTCCAAATTTGGTGATTTTGAATGTGAATGTTTGTGATAAATGGAAGGATTAGGTGTTCCTTTACAGGTTGAGAAAATTCTCCTCCAGCTAAATAAAGTCTTTCAAAAGCCTCTTGGATTAGCTGGAAAATGCATTGCCACAAAGCTGCAAACAGGCTGTTTTTATGAGCTCATGAAAAGCTTGCTTTTTTAGAAATGCATGGTTCTCACAGGTCAGCCATGCTGCAAACACGTGATCGTATAGAGTACAATGCAAGGCCGTAGCCAACAGTATATAAAGTAGTGACAGTTAGCACAGCCTTAAACATCTACAGCAGATGCAACAGTCATATTAATTATTATAGTAAAACACTGACAGGGAACATTTCATGTCGCTGTGTGTCTTTCACGTTCACCACATTATGTAAAATTATTGCAGTATTTATGCTACTGCCACTTTTTGCTTTGTATGTCAGGTTTGGATTATGAGTTTGGCAAATTGTGCTGCAGACTAGAATCTGGGTCTGAATTTGTACACATTTTTACAATCAGTTGAAAGCCATTCACACATGGTCCACAAAGTAGGTTGTTTTACTAGCTGCATAAAGTGATACTGAAGAGTGAAATTATGCAAATGATATGAAATGCATCATGTTGTATAGTCAAACAAGTCTGATTTCTCATAAGACTTTCTGATTGAGCTGTTTTGGTTTGTAGTGTAAGACAAACAGTTGTTTTCCTCCATTTGTCTCTGCCATTTGTTTGCAAAGCTTCACCAAAAGTTCATTGTTTACCAACATCAGCAAGACCACAGGGGTGTACCACAAAATGAGATTAATGGGTTAGCAGGTATGTTGAGCCTGAAGCTGCAGTTCCTCTCTTGTAAACTGGCTAGATCAGAAAATCATTTTCTGTGTTTGCGCAGGTCATATTCGCACTTTAAATTTCACAAAGCATATCATACATACACTAAAAGAATGATGACGGCACAGAATGTATAGACAATTTTGGATTCGTTTTTCATGCTTGGTCCTGATTTGCTGCCAAGTCCGCTTTACGCTGCTGGTATTGCAGCTAATAGAACACCGATTAAAAAATTGATTCGTTTAAGAGCTTGTGAATGTGCCATTGTCATGTTAGAAATAAACAGGAGGCACTGAGAGTGCATTGAGAAGTAAAATACATGTTATATATTAACTTTCTGCCAGCATTCCTCTCTTGACTCATTTGCAGCACAGTGTTGCTTTTTGCTCTGATTTTTGTTCATATTCGTCATAGCTCTCCTTTATAACAACCTGTTCCTCTTGACTGAAGTAGTTTCCAAGCGATCAGTCCATTTTTTGCAGAAAAAGAGTCAAAGTTGCACCAAACTCCCCTTTTTATGAGAACACACACAGAACCTGATGAAGAAAATCTTGGTTAACACAGAAAGTTGATAACCACCATGCTAGCCCTTATCTCTGACTGTGGTTTTAAGTTTTGTTAAGTCAACTCATGCAAATAAAACCTGGCTATGTTGAACTTGCCCCCCCGCAGTGTCCCATGTTACAGTATTGAAAAGCAGTTGGCATATGTTACCCTTTAGCTGCCTATGTACAGTCTGAGTCACACCGTGATGAATCTGGCACAGCTCCCATTGCCTTACATTAGAGAAAGTGAAGAGGAGGGGTTACAGCATACACATGAATGGACGAAAGGGAATGAGGCCAAAATCCAACTTAAATAATATCTGTGGGTGTGGATTTAGATCAATCTGGGATTTATACTACCCCCAGCCCAGGCACGCTTCTCTGTGTGCGTGCATGTGTTCGTAAGGGGGGGTGGTGGGATTGATTGTGCTGGTCCGCAGACCATGTGTGTACCCCAGGGGGTGGTGGGAGGTCGGCTGGAGAGAGCGCAGAGGGTCCTGCTGCCCTGCATCAAAGTATCACCACAACCCCCCCCCTTCCGAGATTAAAGTAATCACCAGGCCAGATGAGTTGCAGAGCAAACACTGGCACCCAGTTGCGCACACACCCACGTGAGCACATGGCAGCGAGGGAGAGAGAAGAGACGCTGCTCCAGGTGTCACTAATGGGATTGCTGTGTGTTTGCAGGCTTTGCAGCTATACGATCTTGTCACCAAATGGCACATGGTTGTTTTACATGGCCTCTGATGGCCCAGCTTTTAACAGGGAACACTCTGGGGGAGTCATAGTCACCGTCTGATCCTCTTCAACATAGGCATTCATACATCAGTTGTTACTTCTTTCAACCTATATCCCACCAGCTTGTCTGAGCCTTGACCTCTTCTTGCCTGTGTGGCCCTGCTCTCTCCTCTCTCCCCTGAGATATTGCTGCTTATGTTTTACGAACTGTTCTCATCATAGCAAACAATTTTCAGAGGAATTAATGACCCAAAAAAAAAATTCCAGAGAGGTTAATCCAGCCTCTCTGGCAGCCATAGCTCTCGTTCAAAGGCCCATATTTCTCAGGCACTTATAGAGCAAGATTTATGTGTTCATTCAATTTTTACTGTTTATTGCCTTCTGTGCACATGTCCACAGTGAATTCCATGCTTTATCCTGGTGATATGCTCTTGTCTCTACAGGTGTGTCTCAAGGTGAGGCATCGTTGGTTCATGCCAGAGAGGGGGGCTCTGCAGAGCTGAGCTGCAGTCTCACACCCACAACCAAAGACGCCACCAGCCCAAATCTCTTCCCTCTGCATGTGGTGGAGTGGGTGCGCCTCGGTTTCAACGTTCCCATCCTCATCAAATTTGGAGTGTACGCTCCTCGTGTTCATCCAAACTACAAGGGTAAGAGTTATGCAGATGTGTTCAATTACACACTCGCTTCAGAAGCATGAAAGACTTATTTGTAACAACATGTGGTCCTTGGAGGTCCACTCCCTAAAGCAGACCTGTCAGACCTTGCTTTCACTGAATCTTCTTTTCCATTGCTTTAACGATTGAGTGCTCTCAGTAGACTCTGGAGCTACTGTCGCAGCAGTTTGTTTCAGAAAGGTTTCAAGAGAATGACCACCAATTGACAGATATCTCTAATTATGGTTCAGGAGACTTTAGGGACATTTCTCTTTTATCTTGAGTAGAATAGAGCGTGTTTATTGTCACTGCACAAATATGAGATTAAGTTTGCAGCTTCTGTACTTGATGAAAAAAAACAACAAATAAGGTAAAAATGGCACTGGAATAGCAATAAAGAAACAAACAACAATAAAAAAGTGTTCTGCAGTAGAAAATAGTGCCACAGCTTGGATGTGCAAAGCAGCAACAAAACCAGTGCAGTACAGGGGAGTCATCATAAATATACAGTGTGGATTAATGTATTAATCCCTAAAAACAGAGGTTATTAATAACAGCAACTGTCATTGTGTTGTTGAGGCGGATACTGAACAAAATGTCCAGCCAGTAACAGAGAATGAAGAGGAGTGGACCCCTATGTAACTGTATAGCTAGCTATTGGTGGCACAGTGCAGAACGTGTGCTCATATGAAGTCAGTTGTGGCAGACAATTATGGGGGCAGTCAGACAGTTTATGGGGGATACTTGGTGGACTGATTCAGAGCAGTTATGGCTCTAGGAAAGAGGTCTTGAGTTACAAGTGTCGGTCTTGTGTGAGCTAAGGTAGGTATAAGGAGGTTACACTGGTATTTATGAAGACTTGCAGAGGGGAAGTTTGGATGAAACAATACCCCAAATAGGTAATCCATCCAAACCACAATCCCTGTAATTACTGCTGGTGCTCAGTCTGTGTGTCTGAGGCTGCAGTTGTACTGCAGGGAGAAGGGGAAGGGCGAGAATGGATGTGTTTTAATGGAGGCAGTTAAAGGGGGGTGGGGTAGCTGAGCAAGAAAAAGGGGGGTACCAGTAACGCTGTGCATTAGGGGATTAAGAGTGTAGGTGGGGGCTTGGTGGTCTGATGACAGTGTTTTATTAGTATGCTGAGGGGTGACCCAGTAAGGGGAGATTGTTGTGCTGGAAGGAGGATGGATGAAGCATTGGGAATAATGGGAGTTTTCTTGCTGGAGCTCTATAATCCTGTCATTGTCTACCAGAGGACAAAAGACAAAGAGGGGTATCACAACCTCCCCTTGCTTTGCCAAAGCCAACAGGACCACTAGGACACCCAAAATCCCATAGTGTCCCAACTAGGTCACTGAAATGTGCAGGGAAGCCCTCTGCATTTGACGTACTAGAACTTACTTCAACAGGAGGTTCTACGGAGAATGAAAGCTTCACATTCAGAAACATGTTTGCAGTGTCTTGACAACTCAGGAACCACAGTTGAGGTCTGCAGGGGCTGAACCACAAACAGGCTGCCTCCGCTGGGCAGTTGGGCTGCATGTGTTTGGCATGTTAACCCTCTTGTAGGCCGTTAACCATGTCATTGTTTAGGAGCAGTCATCTGATGCACAAGCAGCCATAATGAAGTAAACAACATTGCAGAGATGTAGCTCAGAGTAGAAGACTGATTGGGATGCCCTAATATTTTGCCATATCCACGTATCTCTTGTCTGGTGTGGGCTTTAGCCCTGTCTGCCTCAGATCCTCATATCTCCCCTCCCACTGGAGGCAGATGGCAGCATGTGAAGCGTGTCAGCGCTGTGGGTCTAATGTATTCTACCCTCAAATTAAAACGTTGGGGGATTTCAGTTTTAACCACAAGACAGTCATGTAGGCGACCACTTCCTGATCTTTGTCTTGACTTGTCTGAGATCAAGAAGAAGACAGCAGGGATGAGACCTGCACTGTCGTGCACAACTGGGGTGGATTTACAGCATAATGGCTCAATATATATTATTAAATTTAAGCGTTTTCCTGTCGTTGCTTTGGTGGACTCATTGCAATGCAAATGCTGCTCATTTAAGTAGGCTAAAATAAAACATAAAACACTGCCTGTCCTTGGTCTGCTGCTTTGTCTCAAGCTCACTGATGCTATTGGCCATTTTTAGAAACTGAGATGAAACAATCAAAGCGATATCTCGGATGACTATTTCAGTCGTCCATTAAACCAACATTTTTTGATACGATATCAGGTGTATTTGAGATTGCACTTGCTGCACAGCAGCGTCCTTCTGTCGACCCCCTTAGACACCAGTCTGTCTAGGTCTCAGAGAGCTTCTCTTGTCTGCATAAAGTGAATCAGGAAGGTATTAGTACCCCTCGTCCCTCTTCCTCTCTGTTTCACACCCAGCATGCCCTGCAGGCCTGAACATTAGTCAACTCACAACAAAGAGGAAACAGCCGGATAAACTCTGACTGACACGCCATTATAGTCTGTTTGAGTTGTATTTGTTGAGACAATATGTTCAAGTCTTGCAGTGTCAGGATGGCTTACTGTTGCAGGGTTAGATCAAATGTCTCCTGTGTGCTGAAGTAAATCAGGAGAGACTGTGAGCGGGGGACTCCGACCTGAGGTTAGAACGACAATGGGCAAACCCCCCCGGTCTCAGCAGGCCTCCATCACGCTCTCAGTGCGACCTCTGAACACTGGAGAAGTTAAGGCCTGCATTTGTCACACAAAGGCACGGGTCACATACACACACTCAAATCTACACAAACTGTGAACTCTATAACCTTTCCCCTTGTAGACTTGAGTGGACTTAAATATTGAGCAACTAAGCTTTTGCCTATTTGACGATGCCAAAAGCAGAAAATAGCCCAGCTGAAAGGTGAAACTGATCACCTTTATCCAACCAGTTTTTCCGCCATAACTAGACCAGGATGGTGTGGGGCAAACAATGACGCAGTGAAAGAAGAATAGATGGCTGCGACTTGGGAATTTCTTGCTAGATGGCTTAAAGCGGCAGGTCATTACAAAGGCTTTGTTGCCTCATGCCTCAGGTGTGTCACTGGTCAGGTTCATATGAGAAGCATCAGAGTCAGTGCTGTGCTGGACGTGCATATCAGATTGTGTTTAAAGGTGGAAATGTTGTGTTGTGTCTCTTCTGTCACTGCATAGATCTACTGCTGTATGACCACTTAATGATAAGTGATGTTGGGTTTAATTTTTTAGCAGCTTTGCCCACAGTATTTTGGACATTTTACCAAGCTTGATGTCCACTAATGATGAGGATTATTCTTGAAGTGTTTTCCTGATGGGCATTCCAGCTGAGTAACTGAAGCCAATTTTAGGCAACTAGCAATTATTAACATCAGTTATCTCATCCTGAGCAGGAAACAGAGCCTAAGCTCTGCGCTGGAAAACAGTTCAAATGCCTCTCATAATCTCACTGGACTGAATTCCATATTTCAAAATAGTTTGCTCTGTGGTTGTGTCCGAAGGTTAATGCCGGCGGGACGTTGAGTGGCCGCTGCAGTGAAATTTTGGCACGTGAGCTGTGTGTGCTTGCTGGTGCAGGGGTTAACAGAGCCGGACAGAGCGAGAGGGACAGAGTTAACTGTAATCTATCTCACGACAAAGAGCTATTCATAAGAGGGTTAAACTGATTAGAGAGACAGGAGGATTGAAGAGAGAAATTTGGGGGAGTGGGAGGGGTGAGCTGTCAGAAGCAGGGGGCCAGTCCCAGACTTATGATTGTATTCAAATCAAAACACATCCCACAATGCACCTCTGCCGGACTCTCTTATGCACATACGGATGCACAAAGAAAAGCAATGCTGATGCTTCTGCAAACAGAATAATCTGTCTTCCTCCGTAGTTACCCCTGCCATTGTATCACATGTAATTCAGTATACCCCATGTATTACTATATCAGTAAGTACCAGTGGGAACTTCCAATGCAAAAATCACATGTTGATTCCATTCCTGTGGAACAGTAACAGCCTTATCCCAGAGCTTATGTAGCCACAAAACTACATGAACATAAGATACAACAGTAATACTTTAAAAGGAAGTGTAAATCAAATTAACAAGAATTATGTGGGTTGATGTGGTTTAAATTGTTCTCGGCTTGATTTCATTGCAGTGGGTTCACTTGCAGAAAAAGCCTCATCAATCTTGTCTTAAAGAAAAAACAAGGGGGGGGGGTCAGGCACTGCGAGACGAGTCCAGCTCCTGGCCAGCGGCACGGCTCTAAAAGCTGAGTTATTCCTAACCTGCCACCCACTGGGCGAGAACCTGACTCGCTCATATGAAGAGGGTGCGTCTTAGAGGTTCACACAGCACTAGTGGATTAGCGTTTCCATTTTCTACCCTTGGCTGCACTGCAGCCTGACCTGTTGGAAACAAGGGCTCATTTTAAGATGGACTGGAGCTGTCATGTGATAGCTGCTGGAGGAAAAACAGTGAGGAGGAGGAGGAGGAGGGTGGACATGAGAAAGGAGCAGCAGCTATTGTTTCAGCCATCCTCCCTGTCAACCATAGCGTCTAATGATGCTATTCTCTTGAGGAGGACTCGTGGACATTGTGGAAATGTAGAACCAGGGGGAGTGATGAATGTGTCTGCTGGAGAGTTGTGGAGCACAGAGGTCAGAAAGGTCAACCTCTCATTGGTTGTCAGTGGATTATCGATGCACATAATTCAAGTAACCTCTCCATAACCTCTTGCTCAATCCCTCTTTGGTTGAAAAACAGGATGGGTTTTTACTGATATGGTTAATCATTTTTCAACTGCCCTGTTCAATTATTGCAGCATATTTGCATTGTATCTATGCATCAGGCCATCGGAGAGAAAAGCAGCCTTTTTAGGGCGGAGCACCTGCCGGGCGCCATTTGAGATTTCAGTTCAAGTTCAAGATGCAACATTCAGATTTAAATAAAGCAACATTTGTCACACAGCGTCAGCCTTTTGTCCGTCTGCCTGAAAGGAAAACAGTCCTTTCTGTTTCTGCCTCTCATTTATTTCTCGCGCTCTTCCTTTTCTGCCTCTTGTGCCGCTGGATGTGACACAAGACTCTTTTCTCTTTTTTTTTTCCCAACCTAAACGCATTTTTCCCCTAACGGTAATTCTTCAAATCTCTGACAGTAGAAACCCTCCCCTCTCCGTGATCGACCCTCCCCTAGCCACGTTTGGCCCCGCCAGGTTTCTACAGCAACTGAATTCAAATCTAAACCTACAGCCCGGGCTTTTCTTGCCCTCATCACTATGGTAACCTGAGAGAATGAGGAGTGGGGGCTGCCGTCTCTTTGTAGTGATGGACAAGAGGGAGGCTACGGGAAAGGGTTAAGTGTTCGACATCAAAACCAGAATTCCCCTGTGGAGACCCAGGGGGCAGGGCACTCACCAAATTTTGAAAATCAACATGTATACACACCCACGTGCTTCTGAACCCACGAGATCAGTGCACATGGCCAGGCAGCCAGAGTTGCTATTAGCCACAGTGATCTTTAAGTATCCTTTAATATTTAGCCACACGGATTAGGTGTATGCTAAAGAGGGTTTGTGTGATTTTTCACGAGAAAGTGTTTTTCCTCTTAGCCTGCAGTGGACAGTTAATTCCATATCCAATTGGAAAGGGCTGCATAGGAAATGGGCAGCTCAGGGAGGATCCCTCATAGAGAGATAAAAGGAAAATGCCTAAAGTTATCCCCGTACCTGTTATCATCTGTCTGCACATTTCCTCCCTCCTGGCCCTGCCCCGTTGTTTGAACGATGCTGACTGAGATGAGAGGCATTCATTTTATGGTGCCTCTAAGTGAGCGCCGCCCATCAAATGCTGGTCTGTCTTTTGGGAGGTCAGTCAAACATTAAACCCAACTATTAAGCACAGCAACAGCCCCAGTCAGGAATGCAGGGTTAATTGTTAGCCATTGTTGTCTGTCTTTACTCTAAGTGTGTGTTTCACCCTGTCTTAAGGCCGCATATAGATTTAAATGAATTTCATAGCTTTCCAGACACTGCTGTCTGGAGGCAGACTGGTGTAAAGAATGAGAATATTGTGTTTCTTGTGATGCTTTTGCTTCAGGGTTGCAGATATTCAATAACTCTCTGCTCTTATATTCAATAAGTCTACTGGGGAAGAACCTTAAGATCAAATGAAGAGGCTGCCTTTTGTAGTTCCTTACCTTGCACAAAGGATTGAGTGTGACAGCCATTACTTATATCATCTAAAAAACTTGTTATCTGCAAACAAGTATGACGTGATGCCGGAAACTCCTCCACATTCCCCTGTTTACTTTCAAACTGCTTTGGCCAAGGCCTGGTATGAGCAACGTGTGTGTTTCCCCCCTGCACGCATCCTCCTGTCGTTTAAAGCCCTGAGATTGAAGGGGGGAAAAAAAGAGTTCATTGAGAGACGGAATAAAAGGGAGGGGGGTGGGTGGGAAAGGGTAACTTCAGTACCCTGAAAACCAGGCTGCAGTCACCAGGCAACCAACAGATCAAGTTTCAAAGCCTGACAAGGAGTTGTAAGAAGTGCGGAGAGGGAGCGGAGTGAGTGTGTGTGTGTGTGTGTGTGTGTGTGTGTGTGTGTGTGTGTGCGTGTGTGCGTGTGCGTGAGTGTGTGTGTGTCTTTGAGGGTGTTTAGCTCACACACAAGTTCAGAGCATGCATCTGCCGTGCTCCACATTGTTTATCTCTGCCAAACGTCCCTCACTGATAAACAAAATCAGGTGACTCGTTTCATTAGGCATCTGTTGTAGAAATCCCTTTTAAGCTGAAAACTGCAAAAATGAAAAGAGGAAAGGAGTCTTAAACACTTCTGATGTGGCAAAACGTCTGGGCAGTCTTCACTTTGATGAATAGAAGAAAAGAAACTTGTTCAGCTCAAGTTGTCCTTACTTGAATATATAAGTTTATTACAATACAAGACTGATGTCAGGGAGACATCAGACATGAAAACTTAAAGCGGCTGCATTCGCTCAGCTTCATACAGAATCACATATCATTAAGTCCCTTCCATTATCAGGGGAGTCGGGAACATCAACAAGGTTGCATTGTTACCTCCAGACGCCCAGAGTCTGCTTACATAAGTATGACAAGTGTGAAGGACAGTGACGCCCTCTCCGGTCAACTAACCGTGCCATTGCACAAATTCTTTCACGGCATTCCTTCATATCTATGAAATATCCATAAATTTGTCCCACAACTTCTATTTTAGCGATTTAATGAAGCTGCCGCCAAATATTCCTGGCATGCTCGTGCTATCTCTCCACTCTATAACCACCACCCAAGCCCTAAATGACAGGACACCATCTTTTTCTGTGATCTTGCGTATCATTACAATCATCGCTTGAGTGATTCATGTGTTTGCACTCAAACTTTCGGCCACTGACTTCTCATCCTCTGAGCTGCATATTTTGTCCACCGCCTCCCCTAAATCTTAGCTATGTGGTTGTTTTTTGTTTTTTTTTTTGCTACAAACAGTTGAGTTACAGTCGATGTCACTCTGAGCTTGGTTTTGTCTGCTAGCATAAAGTCTGACTTTGACTGTGGCCTTTGTGACACTGGATGCCTGTGTCCTCTGCATGGTAAGCCCTCTTCCTGCATGTGCTGACTCGGCCTGTCTGGCTATGTGTGTGTGTTGACCGTTTCTCGCTCTCTGTCTCTCACCCCTTCCTCTTCACACTCCCACCCTCACCCCTCCTCCCACAGGCCGTGTGTCGCTGACCCGGGGTGCCTCTCTGCTGGTGGATCGGCTGACCCTGGAGGACGAGGGCTGGTTCGAATGCCGCATTCTGCTCCTGGACAGCAAAACAGACGACTTTCAAAACGGCACATGGACCTTCCTCTCCATCACAGGTGCAGCACTGCAGGGTTTTTTTGGTCTCTGGAGCTGCTCCTTTCGTTGCTCATCACTGGCACTGTCCTTGTTTAGAACAGCCACAGCATGGAGCCTGGATGGGGCTCTGAAGGTCCTGGCAAACAGAATTTTCCTGAGAATTATTGCAGCGTATCACAGCGTTCTGTGTGACGCTCTGTGCACACGGTGATCTTGTCTTTGTTGACGCCTAGCCTGCTGTGAGCTGATGTCAATGTAGGAGTTGTTGTCAAGGATAACAGGAGCAGGACAGCATATGTATGTATTGTGTGGGTTTAAGATTAAGGTTAAATGCTTAAATCTGGCTCTTTTTAACCCACCTACATCCCACTCTCTGTCACACACACACCGGTTATGCCTGAGTAGAGTTAGGACTTCCATTAAAAGTGTGAAGTGGGGATTTGACAGTGAATGAAAGGCCTTTATGTGCTGCATCAGGTTGCATGAACACTGGACACCTCTCTTGCACATAATAGTATTACATGAGTTCATGGAGTGAATATCGTAAGAATACTGTACATGTTACCTTAGAGTATGTGTAGTAATCCCAAAGCTGAACTTATCACAGAGCCTTATACACAGAAACAGTGATGACATATTTGATCCAATCCCTTTCCAATTCAATAAGTGGATATATTTTTAGAATGGATGGTCCCATCAGGGTAGTATTAAGTCCATATTCTCCCCTTAATAATACATAACTGTACTACAAAAAACATAAAAGTCAGTCCAGATAGTTTTCGTAGGATTTGCTGTTTGGTGGTTATCTCAGTTATTGTGCTCCATTTACATTTGTGGAAATGTGAACAGTGTCACTTTCCAAATACAGTATATTGACACAGTTACTCATGAAAACCCATAAATCTCCTCGTGAACAGTTGAGGACGTTGCAGCCACGTATACCCACCAACTGCCCTTCTCCACACAGAGGAAATAAAACTGCTGAAAAAGTCTGAGGGTCATCTAGATAAACCTAGAGCATCTTCTGTATAGTAGGTGTTGCCTCTAAGCCGCAGCAAATCGACCACAACTATTTGGTCAACTCAAATAGTTTTGGTTGACCAATGACTTTTGCATTTAGTGCTCAAAGTCAAGTTAGTGCCTTGATTACCCTCTCCGTCCCATTTGAATATGTAAGTAAAGATAAATAGTTCGCTCTGTCTTTGTTCTAGCTCCACCTGTGTTTATCAAGACACCACCAACTTTCGTGGAGGTTCTGCTCGGAGACTCGCTGACTCTCAGCTGCGGAGCCCATGGCAACCCTCGACCAACTGTTGTCTGGCATAAAGATGAGAGCCAAATTGAGAAACATGAAAAAATAAAAGTGAGTTGGATTAACAGATGGCATTTGCAGTGTTTTAATTAAATACTTTATAATTAGCATTTTCTGGAGGAGTTGTTGCTTTGATGTTCCTTTGAAGCAAACTGCTTTGTTGTCCTCTCCACGACAGCCTCATGATCTACCTTCGACTTCACTTTCTGTTTGATCCTCCGCCCCCTTTTAGGTACTCAATGGTACCCTGTCTTTGGCCTCCGTCACAAGAAATATTTCAGGAGTGTACAAATGTCACGTGTCCAACACAGAGGGGAACCTGACCCACTCCACACAGCTGCAGGTCAAAGGTCAGTGGTCATCTGTCAATCACCAAGGAGAGACAAAATCTCTGCTTATCTCATGTTTAAGCATGTGTTGAGATGTGTTGTGCAGGTGAATGAGACACAGGACTGGGTTTTTGAAAATAACATCAATTACATATGTTTTTCTGGGACAAAAAGGTCCATCCAGATAGATTATGTTAGCCTTAGGCTTTACGATCTCATTGTGTGACTACAAACTCAGTGAACAGTGTGAGAGTCATGGTTACAGAGTCTATACTGCCACCTATAGCCCATCCCCTGCTGTTACATTGAATCATGACCAATCAACACTCAACACTGACCTGTTATACAGGTCTTGACTAACTGTATCACTATATGCACAAAATATTAACATCAAAGTCTATTATATTTTCTTCCAACTTGTCAAAAGGACCTCCAATCATCATCATCTCCCCAGAGGACACCACTCTCAACATGTCCCAGGATGCAGTTCTGCAGTGTCAGGCTGACGCTTACCCCTCTAATCTCACCTATCAGTGGCTGAAACAAGGACAGAATGTTTACCATATTGAGTGAGTACAGGTCTTTTTAAGTGTCCACGCACTCCATGAAGTGAAACGAAAATATACCTAATACACTTTCTGTGAAATGTAAAATATGACTTCCTGATTCCCAGACATAATTAGCCACAGTATCCTCGTGTACTTCGCTGGAATACTGGGAAGAATATTTAAAGGAAGCCTTTAAATAAACACAATAGATCAATTAGGCGTTTTTCCAGAGCATGCTGGTAATACAATCAATTCTAATTAGATTATCTATAAGACTATTATATCATTTAGTCAGAAGCACGCTATAAACCCGAGACAAAGGAGATTAGTGTTCAGATCATTGTGATATTTTCCATGCTCTGGTAAATAACCTTCTTAAATAATCGATTTTTATTCTCATTACAGTAAAATTGGTTTTCATCTCGGTTTGATAACTTCTTAAATTGCACCACGATTTGTGTATTTTGGTTTTAGGTCCCTAAAGTCCAGAGTGAAGGTTTTGGTAGATGGAACACTTCTTATCCCTAATCTCATCCCAGAGGATGCTGGCAACTACACCTGCATCCCAACTAATGGGATACTGACCCCGCCCTCAGCCTCTGCACACCTGAAAGTGAAACGTAAGGGTTTGATCTATTGACTTTATAAAACAATGGATGTCATCTATGTGTCATCTCTGAGGACCCATTGTGAAGCTCAGTGACAGCAGTTCTGGCTGTCACCATCTTTGCAGAGCCTGACTACTTCAAACTCCTGGCTAATCCAAAATTGGTCAAAGAGGTGGAGTGTGGGTTGCAGCTGAGACAGGTCGGATGAAGCCTGGTTGCTGAAACCTCGCAGCTAGCTGTCACTAAAAGTGGCCGTGCCCATAATTATGCTTAGCTTTAAGTTTAACATAAGTTAAATGAGTGAGTTATGTGAAAATTCACCTCTGTACAGTTGCCATGACCAGGAAAAATTAGCTACATAGACCAACCATTCAGTTTTTATAACCCTAACCCTGGTCAGGGTTGCAGGGGACGTGAACATTTCCCTGCAAGCCCTGGGAAAGCACCCCTTTAGTTGCTTTTTGTGATCAGTTCCTCTTACTTTACCTCAGACCCTGCGCGTGTTGGCCGAATGTCCCGGGAAACATACCTGCCTGCGGGCATGGAAGGGGTCATTGTCTGCCCTGTCCAGGCTGATCCCCCTGTGCTGTATATCAACTGGACCAAAGATGGGAACGACTTGAATCTTGACAACGTAAGCTATGTAGTGAAAATGCAATGTGTCTCACAGAGTAAAATGCCACACATGCCTCTTTAATCAACAAATAATTCTTTCCCCCTTTGATCTGTCCAGTACCCAGGTTGGTTAGTGAACTCGGAGGGCTCAGTTTTTATAACAACAGCCAATGACAATGCTGTGGGCATGTACACGTGTACAGCCTATAACAGCTATGGCACCATGGGCCAGTCTGAACCCACCCAGGTCATTTTGCAGGTAAGGCTGGCGCTCTCGACTTTAGTTGGAGAGAAAACATTTTCCTACAAGTGTACAAAGTTAAACATGGGTACAAGTTAAAAGTCTCCCTCCCTCCTCCAGGACCCACCATTATTTCGGGTACCTCCTCGGCCTGAGTATCTCCAGGAGGTGGGCAGAGAGTTGATCATCCCCTGTGAGGCCAGTGGAGACCCCACTCCAAACATAACATGGAGCAAGGTACAGGAGGTTTTCCACTCTGATCGGTAGAGGCTCTACACAAACATGTCTTATTATTAATACCTTATTTTAACTTGCTGCTGTCTGTCCTCACAGATTGGCCCTACTCCTCGCTCCGTGTACACTGTGTTGGCTAACGGCTCCCTCCTGCTGCAGCCACTCAGTAAAGATCACCATGGGGGCTGGGAGTGCTTGGCCACCAATCGTGTAGCGACTGTCAGTGTGGGCACTGTGGTCATGGTGCTGGGTGAGCAGGCTGACCTTCTCTCTGCAAATTAATATGCTGATATGTGACACCTTTTGTTTGTTTAAACATACAGGCGTGTTTTTCTCTTCCTCAGGCACCAGTCCTCATGCTGTGTCCTCAGTATTTGTCACCACGGAGATGAACCAGGCCAACGTGTCCTGGGTACCAGGCTTTGATGGTGGATACACCCAGAAGTTCACTGTATGGTCAGTAACACAGAATACCTACTGTACGATGCAGTTCTCAGCTGTCAACAACAATCCTGACTGTCTGGTCTGTCTTCATTTTGGCTGTTTTGAACTGTTTTTCCAGGGTCAAGCAGGCATCCAGAGGGAAACATGAATGGGCGTCTTTGCCTGTGCCAACATCCAAAAACTACCTGCTGGTGACCGGGCTGCTTGCTGGCACTGGCTATCAGTTCAGTGTCCTACCTCAGAATAAACTCGGCTCTGGACCGTTCAGTGAAATTGTTACTGTGCGGACACAAGGTTTGTTTTAGGTTTTCCTCTCTCCCCACAATGCTGTTTTGCTTTAAGAATATGTCAGTTTGAACTTAGTGGGTCTTTTTATCAGCTGTGCCAACAGAAACACCCACAGCCATCACCACTCTCCCAACCCTGGATCCTCCCATACTTCTGTCAGCCAACCGGACTGAGCAGGGCGTTCTCCTCCAGTGGTCTCCTCCTGAGGCTCCCTCCTCTCCACTGACCGGCTATGTGCTGCAAGCCCGCAAGGATGAGGGCCAGTGGGTCATCCTCAGCAGCAACATCTCTGCCAATCAGAGTGAACTACTTGTACAAGGACTGCTAAGGGTAATGATTAGTTATTATTTAGCGTATGTACTCTCGAAAGATTAGTCAGTGTGGCCTCTGTGTTTCTTGCTTTCACAATCTGGTTGCATGTAGTAACTTTAATCACAAGCATACTAATTTATCTAATGAAAAGCCTAATTTGTCTTTCTGTCAGGACTCCAGTTATGATCTGAGGCTGATGTCTCGTAGCAACAAAGTACTCAGCGAACCGAGTGAGTCTGTCAATGTCTCCACCATCGGTAAGTGCCTTTCTGTAGATGAACATTTCTTGCATATCGAGTGACGCTTCCGGTGTATTACTGGATAAAATTAATTCAAAATGTTTTTAGCGATGGAATCTGAGATCACCATTGTTGACTACCGGTCTGATTGCAGGGATGGAAATTTACCCCCTGCGCCCAAGTTTCTTGGAGGTCATCCCTGAGCCCCTGTTGGCTGGTGTGTTAGGAGGAGTGTGCTTCCTGTTTGTGGCCATCATCCTCTCATTGGTGACAGCTTGCTATATGAGTCAGAGGAGACAGCGCCGGCGCAGAAAGAGAAGACACGGTAAAAAAAAATCCTATTTATTTATAGATGTCTTGTTGTCGTTTTTAGTTGCGCACAGTGCAGTCGTTTGATTTCTGAGTCTATGTTTAATACACTTTGTCATGATCGGACTTTCAACTGTGCTTTTGTTTAATGTTTTATTCTTTTCTTCACTTTTCTTAGATCTCCCATCTGCCTTCCAGAAGAACTCATCTCCAGAGTGAGTGTCTTCATCAGTTCACATGCATGTTTTCATTTTGATTGTAACAGACAATTTAATGTGTTGACTGCTTATCAGTGTTTTCATTTTTTTTAAAGCTTGAATCTTTTTAATCAATGTACGGTTATCATAGCCATTAGTAGACTGTGGTGAAACAGTAAAAACAACCATTCATCATGTTCTGCGACCTTTAAACATTTTTTCAGAATCTGCAGGACTGGAAATGTTGTTTAAAGCTATTTTTTTGTCCGTGTCTTTCTTAGCGCCCGCTCACCTCCTCGCAGCCCAGACAGTGTTTTGAAGCTGAAGCTGTGCCCGCAGCTTCCCTTCTTCCCCAACTCCTCCTCCTCGCAGTCCGATCGGTCGTCCTTCGATAAAGGCAGTCGTGGGGAATACCATGACCAGCGGAAACAACTCCTGTCCAACTCGTCTCCTCCACCACATTACACACTCTTTGAGAGTCACCTAGGGTCTCAGGCCCCCTCACCAACTGCTCTGGAGTCCATCTCCAGGGGCCCAGATGGACGCTTCATCGTCCAACCACTGCAAGGGGGTTCCAGTCCCTCCAATAAGAAGAACTTGAAGGAGGACATCCTGCAAATTAATGGTGGGGCAAGTGGCTCAGGGAGCAACAGGACATCATTCAGGGACTCTCCAAAGTCAAGCATTTTGAGCTCAGAGAAGGACGAGAGGAAGAACTCTTCTCTCACTGTTGATGTCCCAGAGCTGAGCAGACCTCCCTCCTCCCCTGGAAGAGTACGAGCCATGGCCAGAAACTTTTCTCGTCATGGCTGCTTCTACTCTGATGATGAACAAGGTTCAGAGGCCCTGCTGGAAAGAGCCAGCTTCTATTCAGACAACAGTGAGAAAAAACCCAGTGATTCTCTCAGGAGGTGCCGTATGCCAGGCCAGGCTGACGATCTGTTCCTCACTTTGGCCAAGAAATCTAAACATCTGGATCGAGACAGACCACTCCATTCAGGCTACCAGCCTATGGAGAGTCAGTTGACTGATAACAGCACCCTGGTCTCACAACTGGACAGTGAGCTAGAGCGGGATAGCATCAACAAGTGTGTCCAATTGGCAAAGGAGAGGGAAAAAATGGAGAAGGAGCTGGAGAGCTATACAGCCGATCATAGAGGTCGTGGTCGAGGAAGAGATGAGCAACAGTCTAAGACAGAAAGTCCTCAGCGGGACTCACCAAAGTCAGAGGAAGAGCCTGTATGGAAGCCACAAGATGTTACCATCAGACAGAAACACAGGCCCTCTGGTCAGACAAGTCGAGTATCGGACTATCGGAGGGCGTGCTACTTTGGGAGCACCAGCAGTCCCATGGACCGGCTCCCTACGTCTCACATACAATGGGACATTAGCCCCGTTACATCTGTCACCAGCCTCATTCCTGTACAGACCCCCCGGGACACCACACCGCTCAGGTCACAGCATCCTCGCAAGTGTAGAGAAACCAGAGAGGACTCGTTTGCTGTTGATTCGTCACGCTCTCCAGTCACCCAGAACACCTCCCTCCCCATGCTCTCCCCTGATGTCACCTCACAAAGTCCCCCTGCCCTGTGTCTACAAACACCAGACAGAGCCAGGTCACTGAGTCCCCAGAGAGAGACAGATAGAGGCAGGAAGTCCTTGACTGAACAGGGTTTAAGGGAAAACACACAGGATGGAGGTGTTGCTTCAAGGTCTAGACATTCATACGCTTATGCAGGCACTCAGGCCTGGGATTCAGCTGCAGGAGGTCCGTCAGTTGACAGCCAGAGGCCTGAAAGTTCAGCCTCTGCTCCATATAATCAGCGTGAGAGAACTGCAGAAGTAGACTACGCAGCCACAAGGGACCCCAGTCCATCAAGTTACTCTACTTTGCCCTATGAACATCATGAAGTAGGGGCAAAGGCCAAAGAAAAAGACACTCAGGCCGAGGATGACCGACGGAGTTCTGGGTTTTACTCTGAGTTAGAGAGAGAGGGTGTCCGAACACGCTCCAGGAGGAGTGATAAATGCCTCTTCTCTGATAGTCCCAGTCCTATTTCAACATTGACTCTCGTAGAAGAAGTAGAGAGTGACCAGTCCCAATTTTCTGCCCCTGGAATGTCAGGGTCCTTCAAGGCCAAGCCTGCAGCTCCATCTCCCAAAATGTCCTCACTGCAGACAAGTGCAATTCTTGAATACCTTAGCCTTCCAGGTTTCATTGAAATGAGCGTAGATGAGCCTGTGGAAGACACTGAAGTCACAGACACTGCTGGGCGAAGTTCAGAAGTAAAGACAGAAAAATCCCCTGGGACTAAACCTGATGTGGTTCCTAAAAACTGGGAGGTTCATGTTCAGGAAAACCAGGAAAGAGGCTCAAGCCAAAAGGTTTGCTTTGAACCGACTCGTTGTGCGAGTGCTGCAGAATCCAACTTTTATGCAAGTACAAAACAAGGATATAAACACTCCTTCCAAGTGGAAGGTAGAGATTTTTCACATAGAGTGAGATTCCCAGATGAGTCAAGACCGTCGTCACCTGGTCCAGAAAAAACTAGCAAGCAACTTTATAATGAGAAAACACAAATTCGAGGTGGGAATAAGAGCACAGAGAGACCTGAATCCAGACTTGGATCCAGGTCAGCTCACACCTTGTTCAGTGCAGCTAAAGGCATGGCAGACATTGTGTCAAAACACTCACAGAGTTTTGTACACAGTAGTGAGTCTTTATCAGAGCAATCCCAAAGACAAGCTTCTCAGGGCAGTAGGACTAATAACATCGCATCACGGATATGTCAAGCCCCTGTGCCATTTCTAAAGAAATCCTTAAGCATAGGCCCCTGTCGGACGCTCTCAGGTATGGGACAGCCTCGTCCTTTCCTAAAGAAGTCTATCAGTTTAGGCTCACATAGGTGGGAGCACTTCGAGACCCCGAGGACGTATATTTCTGAGAAATGTTACTGGGACGAGTTCCCAAACCCAGACGTCAGGGTGAAGTCCTACAGTTTGGGTCGCAGTCCATCTTCCCTGCCCAGGCCAGGCCCCTCCTGGAGGGAGTATGTCCCATTCAGACGCCCCAGCATGGGGAGCTTAGAGAGGCCTCACCATGCACAAAGATCTTTAGCTAGTCCTTCCTACCTCACTCCTTCTGTGTACCCTCCCAGACAAACCTCAATCTCCCCGATGCTGGAACCCTCCGATCCACGAAGGCAAGCTGCCGTTTTCCCCGAGTCCTCCAGGTGGTCTCCCTCTTATCAAGATACCCTGAGGTCTGCCCAGCATAAATATGTCCCCATGCCCTCCTCCATCCCTGTCCCCCAGTACCAACACTGGCCAGGATCCAGAGGGGAAAGCACGAGACCCATGGACCCCAGGAGGGGCCCTCCGAGGTCCTATCTGCCCAGGGGCATCAGCTGGCCCTCTCCTTACTACGCCCCCTTCCCACCCAGGGAGGGGGAGAGTTACAGACAGCCAGACAGGATGATGGGGAGGGGTGGGGAGACAGAGATCAGGGAGGGAGGCAGGGCCAGTTATGCCAGTCAGAGCAGTGGCAGAGGTAGCGCCGGTCTCTTCCGACAGTCCCTGTCCATCACTCCTACACTCCTCAGCTCCCCCGAAACCACAGAGGAGAGCGAGCGGCACAGAGCTGAGATGGAGCTGCCTGAGAGGAGAGCGAAAAGGTGAAACGCCACCACACCTGGATGATAACAGCAAACACTGGAGTGTCTTCTTGGCAGAGGGATTTATTCATGTTGCCAAAATAACATTAACGTTGTTGTTTTGATGACTGTTGTCTGACCACTTGTTTTGTGTATCTCGTTAGAAGGAACACATCAGTAGATGAGAGTTATGAGTGGGACTCTGCTGATGCCTGCGTGGACTCGGAGGTCCTGGAGGCCATGAGGTTTGATCAGTCACAAATGGGTGTTCGGAGAGGCAGAGGGGAGCCCAGATGCGATCAAGCTGGTGGCCTCCAGGACCAGCGACGGAAAGGTGATCTTTTCTTTCACGCTCTCTCATTATGTGTGTGATGTTGTTGGTGTTGCATGAGTGTAATGCTTGATGTGATGTGATGCTGCATGTGTTCATCCTGTGCCCTTTGTGCTGTTTTTGTGAGCTTGTCCCATGACATGCCCATCCATGCATTTCCTCTCCCTGATGCCCTCCCCAGGCCCGTCTCCCTCAGTCAGCCCGCCAGTTTCCAACCCACCTCGCTGCCAGTACAGCCGCTCCCTAAGCGAGGCGCGTTTCAACGCTCTCCGCCAGGAGTACCAAGAGTACAGGCGGGCTCAGGAATCCATCTGTTCCCGTGAGCCCTGCCTCACCTCTGGCCACGATTCAGGCTCTGACTCCAGCTCAGCACTGCTCTAGCAGCTTGACTCGGTCCGTTGTTCTGCCCGCCCTCTCACCTCTGTCCTCTTGTTTCCACCTCTCACTGCTCGCCTGCCTGCATCCTTTTCTTGCCTGCTACTGCATCATCCACATGCAGTGATTTTTGTGCATGCCCAAACCTCTGCTCCTCAGTTCATAGTTAACATGTGTTAACCTATCAGGACTGTTCTCTAATGCTGCACTGCCCTTTGTCTTTCACAGGTATATCTAAGACAGACACCAAATAGCAGAGACAGCACTGTGGTCCGGGACACTGTCACACCTCACTGGAACTATGTCGTGTGAAAGAACTCATTGTTTAAAGTTTTTATCCTCTCTTACAGTTGACTAAATTAAGCAATTTAAAGAGACACTACCATATGCTGTATGCCATCAAATGTGACAGACTGCGCCTCCTCAGATGACGTTCTTTTTGTTGTACTTGTTGCATTGTGCTTTGCATAATGGAGCTGAGAAGGGATTATTTATTTTTCTAAGAAGCTTGCGCAACTGTATTTTTGGATTTTTTTTTTTTTCAACCTTGACAATCAGGCACACAGGGCTGCTTTGAGTAATGAAATGCTCCCGCTTCACTAGGATAGGCTGACAGTTAAGAATGACCTGCTTTATAAAAGCAGCAGCATGCGACATAATGAAGTTTGCATTTCCAGTTTATGCATCAAAAGACTTCCCTTTAATAATAATAAAGGGACGCTAATGACAATGTCGGTCTGTGATACCATCTGTAGGTGGAAATGTCTGTAGCTGCGGTGTCGCCTGTGTTGTCAGTCAGACGGTAGTCTGAGCATTTTCACCTCCATCTCACTCTGAATATGAAGTATTGAGTAATTCTACTTAAAGATCACACGATTAGGCAACTCTGATTTTTTTGTACGTTGGCAGTTCATAATATTTAACTTTGGTACTCCAAACCATTATTTACTGTATTTAAAAGAAGACTTTGTTTATTTGCCACTGTGATTTTCCTGCTGAACTCATTTCCTGTTTTATACATTTTATCTGTCACAATAACGTTCCCCTGTTGAGACTTTATATGTACGTATATCAGGTCACTTCAAATAGCCTCCCGCTCTTTGTTCAAATGTACAAATGTTTATATGTACTGTAATGTGAATGAACCCTTCTGTTGTATATTCCACTTCATCGTTTCATCAGATGAGAAAATGCTACTTTACTCCACCTGAGTGGGTCAAACCAGGCCTCTGTGATTAGATGGCAGATGCAGGGAAAATGATTTTTGCCTTATTTTTGTTCATGTCCGAAGATGGAAGGTTTGACCTGACGAGCTATAATCAAACTTTTGTTTGATTATAGCTCGTCAGCTCATCCCAAAGCCACCCGTAGCTCGTCAGCTGATCAGAGGTTTAAAAATGATTGGAAAGTCGTACCTTTTTTTTACACGTGTTTAGCTCACATGAGTGTTTCTGTGTATTTATTAAGGTGAGTTCTGATATGCAACAATGTTTACAATTCACATCATTGGTGTGAAGGCAACACTGTGAATATTTCATCGACTTCTGGTTCTGTATTTGAATTATAAGTCTGTTATGAACTTTGTGCCCGTTAGCCTACTTCTTTTTGGGGGTTTTTTAATTGAAAAATAGCAAAAGTTGTTTTTTTACGTCACCTGACAGAGATAAGAAAGTCTTTTCAACTATACTTTGTACTCTACTTACTTAAAGAACCCAGATGAAGATCCTCATATGGAGTGAGTACGCATTTCTGATGATGGTTTTGGAAGTTTTGTACAAACTGGAAATTTTTATATCTTGCCACCTGGTTGTTTTTGTCATTTTTATATGTTTGTAATGAATAAATTGTTTTATTCTGAATCTACCAGAAAGAGGGAATGTGTCGATTTTTTAAATTAAAATACAATTTGTCATGTATTTATTTATTTATGTTGTGCTTTGAGGAAATGCACATGATGATGAACACAGTTGCTCTTTAACTGAATGATTGCAATTCGTTTTGAGGGGAACTTTGAGGGGAAGTTGCCAAGACATTTCACTAAAAATTAAAAATGTCAACCTGCTGGTGGCACCATGAAAAGTCAGGGGATCGTCAAAGTCAGGAAGATTCATCCTCTGTGGACCGAGAACATCAGGGCAGATAATTCAGTCTGCACCAAAGTAGTTGACAAACAGACCAACAGTTTCACATATAAAGCCTCTATTTCACCCCATCATTAAATCTCCCCCTGTATTTCAACATACTGTAAGTACTCAGACAGGTGGGTCACAGGTGTGACAAACATTACACAACGTTGCTATTGATTGCCCACACAGTTACTGTTTATTTAAAGGATTTGGGGGAGGAATTTTACATCTTACAGGCCTCATTTTCATGGAGTTTCAGTCAGTGGTGTTAATGAGATAAGAGAATAATAAGGGGGTGTACAGCATTTGTCTGCCGTAGGTGTAGATCCTTATTGGTTTTTGTGCATTTGAGGGTTATGTGGTGCAGCGTCCTGCCGTGACCAAACATCAGAAGCAGTTGTCATTAAACTGCTGAATTTACAGTTTACAACATCAGCTGTGTTGTGGTTGACTGTGAGGACAATGAATTCCTCCCTGCCTGTCATGATTAAGACATTATGCCTCCAGTTCAAACCATGAGAAGGTGGATCAGGACCCATAAGCCCCTCAGGTGTGCAGACCTGCTCTGATGTTATCTGGACACATTTGGATGCATGTTTCCCTTCCTGTATATAAACCAATATCAGCAATTACACACGACAAGCCATTTGCTCTTTAACTAAAGCATTTATATTGTTTCAGGTAAGAATTGATCACAGTACAGAGGTGCATGTCGTACATAAACACCAGCTTTCTCTATTTCTTCTCCAGCCTCAAAGTGTCACATTACTTGGTTGACATGCGCATGACATGTTTGACCATATTTCCAATACCATCAAATATATAGTGATAGTGATACTCAGTTTCCCACATGAAGGAGGGAGTGCTGACCACTTTGTTCTTCTCGTCCACATAAGCTTCGTAAAAGAAGGCGTTAAGGTGAAAGCAGGAGTCATTTCAGGATGAAAAAACAACAGAATGGACTGAATCTGTGTAGATTTAGTGAACTAACACTGGCAGCAGCTCCTGAAAGGATATGTATGGCTCACGGACATTGTGGCGAGCGCCCATGCTCTTCACAGCCTGCACCATGTTTGTGTGAGGCCAGTTCCCCCAGCGGGTGTTGTCGTCCCGCTCGTAGCCCATGGTCACCTCGATGCTCGGCAGCACTCGGCAGGCCAGCACGGGGGCCATGCTGGCCAGACTGAAACGGGAGCAGACGGTCAGTTGAGGTTTTTTATTCAGTCAAGATTACGAGGCAAGACTGATCAGGGTGTAAGAATAATTGCCTTACCAGCATCAGACAGGAGAGATTCAGAGGCTGAAAAAGAAAAGGCTCCCCCAGCATAAAGCACTGGGACAGCAGTGTGAAGCCCAGGCTTCACTGTAAATCCTCTATTACTGACCAAAACATGGGTTTGAGGCAGGATTACAGATTGTCAGCTCTTTATTTACACCATTTCCCCATAGATGAAACCATGGGAGGATAAGCAGCAAGCATCAGCGTTTGGAATGGAAACATACTGTGATGCACCGACGCTTGAATCAGGTAACACACACCTGTACAGGGCAGTTTTTGAAGCTCGACTGAGATCCTACAGACTTAAACTTAATCTTCAGCGTAAGTCAGAAGGATCCCAATCACTGAACATGCTACTGGACACAAGCCTAGACTACATCTGATGTAACAAAGTGTTCTGTAAAGCCCACACACACCTACAGCATGCTCATTGTGCCTGGTTGGACCTCTTCTCAGGACTGTGTGCTCCTGACGTGACTGACACCTCTCTCATTATTCAACAGGCAGGAAAGTTATAAAAGTTATAAAGACATGTAGTTCGGTGACCTCACACGATTCCCTGCAAAGCTCCGCCCTGCTTCAACCTGAGAGGAAGTCCAGTCAGCCAAAGTGGAAACACCTGTGTGGGAGTGCTGTGCCTTCAAAGGCATGCAGGTGCTATTTTACGCTTTCCTTGGTATTTATTGAAGATATCATCCACACAAAAGTACAGCCACAGCTTGTAGTCTACAGATGGCATTTTGATTTGTTTTTATATGTTTAATGTGTTTTAAAAGATGAGGTGGTAGGAGTAATGGTGGCTCTGTTCTCTTCCCAGTGAGGGAAGACATCACAGCTTATCTGATATCACTTTGTTGGTGTTTTTGTTCTTAACACAACATCATCGCAGCTGATTAAAAAGCAACAAAGTCCACATGGAAAAGGGGACATGTGGACACACGGGTCAAGCTCAGGACTTTACGGGGGAGAAACTTTGAGGTAAGGGCGCATCCATTTTTGTCTTTTATGCTGTTAAATCAAACAGGAGTGAAATGCTGATGAAATCTGGCGACACTGGTGAGGCGAGGAGCTGCAGCTGGAGGGTTTGGACTGCGGAGGAGCTGCAGATAATAAGTCTGCCACCAGGGGCTAAATGATTGCTCTGAGAAAGTTGGTGTGATTCTTAATTTACACACTGCTTGTTTTGTCATTTAACAAATTTCAGGATGCCGATTACAGCTCTGACATAACAGAACAATTGAGTGGGTGCACCTGAAGGCAGTGAGCTCCTGTCTGCAGCAACAACATGTGAATCACAGTGATGGTAATGACACTGACTCCTACACTGCACAGTGAAACCCACCTCGCTCAGCTGTTGATGTCCTTTGCATCACTTGTAGGATAAAAATTAATTGAAATTGTTCTCAATTTTTAAATCAAATTGTTTTTAATGGCTCAAACTCATTTTAGGCCTTAATGGCAGCATCAAATGAAGGCTGCGGCCAGGTCAACATTCAGCGTACCTTTTAACCCTTAGTTGTCATAGTGACAGCTGCTCCACCCGCCTCCTCCTCTGCCTCCAGCTCCACTCTTTTAATCCTGTCATCTCTGACCTGCCACTCTGCACCTGGCCACCAGGTGTCCCTTCACCTGACGCTCACACCTGCCTGCACGGTTGCCTCTAATAACCCCATCGGTCCACGTGTGCAAGCACAGGGATCAGTCGCTGTCCAGCAGATCACACAGCGCCTGTGGCCTGAGCCTTCGTTCTGTCCCGCCTGCTCTGACCTCAGACCCGGTTTGACTGGCTACATGTCGCCCAGTGTAAGCTCTCCTCTTTAGAGAGTAAAGACTGTTTAATTGCACCTGCTCCTCCTGCTGTGATCAGTGAGCGCACACTTTCACCTCATAGCCTCTCAAATGGTGCATCTGATAACTTCATGAACATTTTTCAAACATGCAGACATGTATTCTTCTGACCGAGGCTGTAGACTATTTTTTTCTTTCCCACATTTGCTGTGTGGATTTTAGTACATTTTCAGATATGCTTTTTTGCATATGTAGTGAATATTCTATTTAGCATATTTTACATACTTACATGATTGTAAAATACAGATTCCTAAGTTGTAAACAAGGGTGTCAAGTTGCTTTAGGCATTTTTAATATGCCAAGACCACTGGAATAATGTTTTTTTGTAGTACAATATTTGGTAAAAGCAACATTAATTTTCTAGAAAGCAGCTTATTGGCAATGTAAAAGCAAAGTTTAGATGAGAGTAGCAGGTCTAATAATGCCACTATTACTGCTGCTGATAATGCAAATCATAACAGCTTCTGTCGGTAATCAGATATATTTTAGCCAAACTTCACAACAGAGGCTGCAACGTTTTTGTACACAATTTGTTAATAAAGACTTTATTACAAAAAAGTCAGACGTAAATACTGCATTGTCTGACTTTTCCCTCCTTTCTGCAGCTTCTCCAATGTCCCAATTCCATTACAGGGATTGTTTAAATCTTGTGTATTTGTCTAGCCTGATGTAATCTAATGTAATCTGATTTAAAGTGTGGCAGTCTGCAATTTTGCCTCATGTTTGGATTTAAAATGTGAATTTAAGTGATTGTACAGCCCAAGATAAATAAAAAAAAAACCCTAACAACAAACCACTGCTGCTCTAATACTTAAACTGATTGATTGTGTGTAGTTATTGGAGGTATTCAGTATTGCTCCCTCATTACTGATGGATTGAATAATGACCAAATCATACATACCCAATAGGCTTGCGTGAACGGTGGAAATCTTTAAGCACCCTTTCCACATCGTTATGCAGCTTGCAGTCTTTGCCATCCTTCACAAAAGAGGATCTAAAGAGTTGAGAGTTAATAATATTAGCGCTCCATCTTCCTCATACTCTACACAGTTATTTTACACCTCACAGTCTCAAAGTGATTACATCATATTTCTCTCTCCCTCACAGGTTCTTGGTGATGCCGTGGCCTCCAGGAAAGATGACAGCATCAAAGCTGTTGACATCCAGCTTGGACAGGTCCTGCATTTGCATCATTCCTTGACCGTGACTGAAGCGAGCCGCCTCCATCATCATGTTCCTATGTAACGGCCAGAAATAATCATAAATACTGTTGGAATTAGTCAAGCCAGGTGTGCAATCATTCAAAGGTAAATAAGCTGCTGGACCTGTCTGTGACCCTGATCCTGACCTCAAAGTGCGTCGTGTTTGCAAACATGCCTACCGGTTCTCGCCAGAGGCCGGCTGCTTTCTCATGTGGTCCATCACATGCATCTGCTGCTGATTTGGAGCAAACATCTGGAAGCGAGCACCGTTACGGCTCAGGTGGTACATGGTGCTGAAGACAGAGCTGTCGGTTACTATCTCTGCGTGGTGTAATGTTCGTGCAATTATGTGGAAAGTCCTGAGCTCAGCAGGAGTGATACTCACTATACTCCCTCGTGGACATCAGTCCCATCCCACCAGCCACATCCTGAGAAAACCTGGAATAGGTTGTGATTCAAAAATCACAATAATGCCCCCACTCTTTGTTTTTCCACTGGTCCCATATTGATATGTTTCACTTACCACTGCAATATTGGTGTTTCCCCAGTTGCCATAGTCACCATGGTGAACAAAGCAGGCAGGCTGGCGAGAAAGAACAGCCAGGGTTTGTTTTGACAGCAAAGTCCTGGTTGCCAGCATGATTGAGCTTCAGTCTCACTGTTTCAGGAGGAAAATGTGAGTTAACAGTTTACCACTGAGCCTGTAAAGACTGTTGGTTGTAGTGTTGATCTACCTGTGGCTGTCTGTATATATACATGCCAGAGTGTGGCTACGTGACGTTGCCACGTAAGCTCTATTTTCTGAGAAGAGGCAACACTGCGTTGCCTTGAATGGCCTACTCGTCTCTTGAACACCCTTCCCGATTAATACCCTGTTTATTCATCTGATTAACTTAAGTCATTTGGCCACCGAGTGACACTTCAGCTTTGGAGAGCAATCTAAATGTGTAGTGCCTTAACCCATGAAATATCTTGACCCATTTACAATTTAACCCTTAACATGGCGTCTAGATGGAGAAACCTGTAGAAATAATGCAAAAAGTTTCTTTAATTATGTTAGTGCTGTGAGCTGATAATGGTAGTAACACTGTGCATCTGGGTGCAGTTTTTTTTTTTAATGTCTTAATCTATTTCTATAAAGTAGCGGTGGATGAGATGCCTTTATACGGTACAGTATGGCATACTGTATGCCCTTTAAAGTCTATTAGGTTGTAAGGCTCTTACTCACTGTAATGCCCTGTTGCGTCTAGACAGTAAACCCAGAAATACCCTGGTCAGACTGAAATGTCAAAGTCAATATACTGTTAAATTGGAGCTACAGCTCCTTCCTATAGGCTGCATTTGGTAGAAAACACTTGCAATTAGCGAAGAACCCCAGATCAAGTTACAGATGACAAACAAGAGGCCAAATATGGCATTTATTTTATTATGACCACTTTTTTTCTGTATAAACAATCAATATTTACATACTGGAGGGGAAAGTATAGCGACAATTGAAGGAACAAAATGCAGAAATGGAGTAACAGAACAATACACAATCAACTAGAGTCACCACATCAATCACAATTTTAAGCCTCAGGTGGAACCTTATGTGAGTCGTTCCCGTAAGATTCTGCCTGACGGCTTAAAATTTGCGCACGAAAGAACTCATGCATAGAAAACACAATCTCAAACTGTCACATGTGGAAATCACAAAGTATAAACAAGGTTTCTTTTTTAAATCAAATACGAGAAACATGACACGACCAGCTGTTGCGGCGAGGTTCCTGTTACTAAGAGTCAGTTATTGTGAAACGTACAGACGTGTTTCTCAATTTGTCCGTGGCTGCTAGCTCTCAACACACAACACATGCCATGATCCTTTTAAAACACCACAAAGACCAGTCTCACATTTTTAAATTTTCTTGTTATTTCAAGTACAAATGTGATTAATAAGACTAAACCAGTGATAGATGTCTACAAAGCAAAAGAAAGAAAGACACGGCACAGACAGCCAAACAATAAATAAGGTCCATTCGATATTTTATATAAAAGAAATGTCTAAAACAGACTTCTCAGTGTATGCCTCCATTTTTGATGCATGGGTAAAACAAAATCATACACATGGCAAGCTTATCAAAAATGACATCGAAATGATGCTGAACAAAGCTTCATCCACGTCCAACCAAGAGCAATGCAACCGCTGACAATGTGCCGACAGCCAAGCTTCAATAATTGGCACTGATCAGGCTGTGGCTGTCTCATCAATTACTTGTGATGAGCCATGTTGAGCCCTCCTTGCAGTTTAGTTTGCTTCACATGTAAGAACCAAATCCTAAAAGCCATTTACATGCAGACCACTAACAACTTCAGTGGGGAAAGTAAGAATCATCTCCTAAATTTCGGCCACCACTTAAGAAAGCTTTCATGCACCCAAGCACTGTCAGTAAAGGTTTGTGCACTAACTGTGCACACCGTGTTCATTATGGAGAGTATTTGCGAAGATATCCATTTGATAAAGAGTGGGGTCTGCTCATCAAGCCAATAGCCGTGCTGAGAGAGAAGCATGTGTTAACAAGGCCAGTCTGGCGGCATTAGGGCGTGTAGGCAGGCGGTGGCTGAAACTGATTGGCAATGTCATAATCAGCAGGAAAAGTTTCACTGCTGTCCTCCATCTCTGAGAGCAGCTCCAAAGCCTGCTCCTCCTCCTCGGTGGGATAATGGCGCAGGAGGTTTGCAGCCGTGGCGAGGATAGAGGCTCCGCCGGCTCCTGCCACCAGGTAGAAGCTGATGGCGAAAGTGACGTATATGAGGGAGCCATGGTACTTTTTGTGCTGCTGCTGCAGTGACAAGATGAGCTCTGAGGCCCAGTAGCAGAAGCCTATGACTGTGGCACACTGCAACACTGTTGAGACAAAGAAAAAACAATTAGGTGCCCAAAAATGACAGATTTTCTTTTTCTTTATAATGAAAAGAGCATGACAGATGACGATTACCTGTGAGAATATGTGCAAATGCATATCTGCGTGTGATCTTTAGTGCTGGATGCTTGGGGCCAAACACATCCAAGAGGAAAGCAGTCAGGCTGCACAGGATGCCCAGGAAACAGAAAGCAGCGATCACCCTCAGCAGCAGGATGGTCTGTGGGTTCACGCAGTAATCTGGGGGACACAGAGACATCACAAAGCATTACAGGTGAGCTACCACATTCATCTCTGCTGTAGGTCATCATGGGCTTGGGCTGGTCCTCACCGTCCAGAAGCTTGGGGTCAATGTACCCCAGGACATCTGCCACCCCCAGCTCTTGTCTCGGACAGGTGCCTCCATGAACCCGGAGCCAGGCCGGTTCCGCCAGAGCCGTGCACAGCGCTGTGATGGACAGAGCTCCAGGCAGGGCCGACACCAGGCTCCGCTCCGGCTGTTTGGGCAGGGAGGTACCCCCTCTCCTCCTCCTACCTCCAGGGACAGTAGAACCCGGCGGGGCATACATGGTCATCCAATCTCCTTATCGTCTGTTGTGTTGGTTTCCCTTTGTTGTCAGTATACGCTACTGCACTAAACGATCCGTTAGTAAGGTCAGCCAACTGACTGGCCACAGTAAGAGCCGGTACAGCTAACGTTACCTGGACGATGAGCGGATGACAGCGGTCTTGGTTCTTTTGTCACTCTGGCATATAATGTTTCCAAACGACGTTTGACCTTAAAATTGTCTCCTTGATAGAAACAGGAAAAGTATCTGCCTGACGGACAGACAATGGACAGATGGCCTTCGGGCCTGCTAGCTTTGTTGTTACCGTTTGAAGCTAGCTTACCGCTAATGCCAACTGTCATCAACTGTCATAAAAAACAAACTTCATCGAAACAAATGATATAAACTATTGCCTCTTAACTAATATAGCCACCGACAGCGATGGAAAATAACCATCGATTTGGTACAGA
Organism: Chelmon rostratus; assembly: GCF_017976325.1. Classification (NCBI taxonomy): domain Eukaryota; kingdom Metazoa; phylum Chordata; class Actinopteri; order Chaetodontiformes; family Chaetodontidae; genus Chelmon; species Chelmon rostratus. The sequence continues at coordinate 24,899,209 of NC_055662.1, read as the reverse complement.
AAAACAAAGACAAATCAAAACAAAAGGCAGCTTACGCTGGCTTCCTGTAAATTGTCGACTTCCGTGTTAACAGCACTTTTTTTCGTGACTTCTACGCTGTAGTGTAAACGGAAGTGGCAATCAGTGCTCCCACCTAGTGGTGATTCCGCCAAACAATATTATTTTTTCGCGATAATGTGATAGTATTACACAGCGGGTGCTTTATACTTTATTTTATATAAGCTATATATATATAAGTTTATATAAGTCACATAATTAAAGATGCTTATTACCCAGGTATATTTACCTATCAAGAAAAAAATTAAAAAGAAAAAAGAAGCCCCCAGAATGCATCGCGAAAAGCACCTGATAGACCAAGATGGCCACATTTCCGATGTGGTTGTGTTTGTGAACTTTTGCACTTTGTTCTTTGTTGCAAATACATTAATTTTCTTTAATTCCTGCTCTAGCGGACACATTACTGTAGTTTAGGGCAGTATTACTGTTTGCTTGTGCGGGTCGCTTCGGTGCATCGTGGTGTTTGTTTACTGATTCATCTCGCGTCAGTTAACCGTCGGCGCTAACGTTAACGGACAGAGACCCGGGACCGACGGCGGCTCACAGACTTCCACATTTTACCAAATCAGATATGAAGGAGGCTCTGTCACTGGTTCAGAGACTGAGCGCACACCCGGACTCCCGGTGCTGGTTCGTCAGCTGGAGCCCGTCCGGGACGCTGCTGGCCTCATGCGGGGGCGACAAGGCCGTCCGGATATGGGGACGAGAAGGTGGGCTGTCAACAAAATGCACCGAACAGTTGACTTAACAGGAAACAGAGTCGATACTTAGAGATTAAGCTGATGGTGAAATAACATTAAAATGTAAAACTGAACAGTCCTTTAAAACAAGGAAGTTTGAATTAGACTGGATGTTCTGTCTGTTCGACCCTCGTAGAAACTCATTGCTCATTACAACTCAGGAAGTAACGTTAATGTCGCTGTTTCAGTTATTCCTGCAGTTATACGACTTCTTGCTAGCTTGCAGTCACCCCTGCGCCCCCTCCCTTGTGACTCGTCAAAAAAGTCAAAAAGTCCTTGTCACCATTTTTACTCAAAGTAGTGAAACACTTCAAGAGGAAACGACCTTCATTTGTAATATATAGTGTGAGAAGTGAATATATGATAATGAGTAAAACTAAATAGGACTAAATTCAGTGAGATTTTGTTATTTACAGGGGGATTTTGGGGTCAGTAAGTTCAAATGACTTCACACTGGTACAGGTGAGGTGCTGATATGAATAAAATCCTCAATCATTGTATGTAATTTTATATATGACAGAGTAAATTTTCTGGAAATTGAACAGAGATTTCTTATAAAATAATAGTAAATAGTAATGTCTGTCTTTGACTAGTGTTGTTTATTAAATACCTGAAAAATGAAGGAGCTTTATTACATTGATGCACAAGACCTGTAATCCATTCTGCCATAAAGCAGTGCTGCTCGCTGATTTTTATGTTTGCCCTCTAAATGTAACCTGTATGATGGAGGACGTCCCTCCTGACCCTCTCTTCCTTCAGGTGACTCTTGGATTTGTAAGACTGTGCTCCAGGACGGACACCAGCGCACTGTGAGGAAAGTGGCCTGGTCTCCCTGTGGGAATTATTTGGCCTCTGCCAGCTTTGATGCGACCACGTGCATCTGGAAAAAGAAGAATGATGATTTTGAGGTTAGATGAGATGCTTTATCTTCACTTTGAATGTGCCATCCTTTTGTTGATGATACTCAGTTTCACCTTGTCTTCCAGAGTTTGACTGTGTTGGAAGGGCATGAAAATGAGGTGAAATGTGTGGCGTGGGCGCCTTCAGGGAATCTCCTGGCAACATGTAGCCGAGACAAGAGTGTGTGGGTCTGGGAAGGTTTGTGTTGAATTTCAGATGTGTATGAATCTAATTCATAGCAGCAAATCCACTGATCTGTGCCTCTATGTATTTCTATGTAAATGATCTCTTTCTCTGTGTTTCACAGTGGATGAAGAAGACGAGTATGAGTGTGTTACCGTCGTAAACTCTCACACACAAGATGTCAAGCATGTTGTGTGGCACCCGACCCAGGAGGTAGCACACACTCTGCTCTATGCACAGGTATCATTTTTCAGTTCATTATCTCACTGTGTATTCACTGTGTTTACTCAGCTCCTGGCTTCAGCAAGCTACGACAACAACATTTGTATTTACAAGGAAGAGGACGATGACTGGGAGTGCCGGGCCACCTTGAAAGGCCACACATCCACAGTCTGGGCTTTGTCTTTTGACGCAGCTGGACGGAGGCTGGCCTCCTGCAGCGACGACCGCACCGTGAAGATTTGGAAGGAGTATCCAAATGAAAGTGGACAGGGTGAGTTTATGGTGGAAGACAGCTCTAGTCAAGTCATTAATCAGAAAACATCTCATTAACATAATGTTGTATTCAATTGATGACCAGATATAATTCCATGTCAATTTAATTATTGATGAAAATTTTACCAACAAAAAGTATTTCAGCAGGAAAAGATGAAAAATAGTTCTTTACCATCAGAAACCTCATTTAATATCAGTCACATTGATTCATACAGCATGAGAACTATTTGTATTTTTAAAAAATCAGCTGTGAAAGAGCTGCTGCAGTTGACATTTCTGTCGACTTTGTGTTATTTGTAATGACTAAAACCATTTGCTGTTTAGTGTTAGTAATTAAACTGACCAAGTTTATGCAAACCTAAATTTAATGCACATTTATTTCAAAACACAGAAAAAGTAAATAAATTACAGTAGTGTGGGTAAGTGGACAGATGCTAGTTGACTATTTTAACTCAAACCTTTCTGCTCTGCTTGTTTAACAGCTGACTTGTCATGGAAGTGTGTTTGCACTCTGTCTGGATACCACGGACGAACAGTGTACGATGTCGCCTGGTAAGACCCTTCTCCTTTTCATAGTTTTTCATTCATTTGTTGTTCGTTGGGATCTGTGGATCAGTCAGTTCATCCATTGAAGTTATCTCATCATTATGGTGTGACATCACCACATCGTGGAAAGCTGCACTTCAGCCACTTTTAATACTACAAAAAGGAGTTCTTTTATTATTCACAGGGTTGATTATGGGGCACACACCAATGTCTTATTCTGGAAGTCTAAAACTTTAAAGCTGTTTGATTTGGTGGAACATAAAACAGCCCAAGTTTTATATAAAGCAAGGAACCGTCTGCTACCAAGAAACATTCAGAGAATGTTTCATGAAAGAGAGCAAGGTTATGATTTAAGAGGAAAATCAAATCTAAAGGTTGGCAGAGCTCGCACAACAAAGAAAAGTTTCTGTATCACCATTTGTGGAGTATCACTGTGGAATAATTTGAGCACTGAAATCAAAAACAGTTCAAGTATAATTCTGTTTAAAAAAAGACATAAAGAAATGATTCTCCAGAGGTACATTGAATAATTTACACAAGGTGTTTGCTTGCTATTTAAATTAAAATGTGGCAGGAAATGATAGTGTTATGAAAATTAGTTATTAATTATTATTATTATTATTATTATTATTAAATTATTAGTGATGACATTATATAGAACATAGTAATAGTTAAGATTATTGGGGTAGCATTAGATAAGTTTATACTTCTTCCTACTCCCTTTCGCTCATGTAAACTATGTTGCTTATGAGATGTTACTGTTTTGTGGGTTGTGTGGGCTGTTTTTATGTGCACTTATTTCCTTTTGATTATTATTTATATAGGTACTATGTATGTATAGCTATGTATGTATGCATGCATGTATACATGTGTGCTTTTATTTTTATTGTTTACGTGATCAAAATAAAGTTATACTACTACCACTTAACATGTTATAGGCAGAATTTGGTTAAACTCAAGGAAAATGTTGCATTTAAGGGTAAATTTACACACACTGAAAGTAATAACATGTCATCCGTTCTGACCCCTTATCACCGATGGGCTCATCAGCTTCCTCTGTGTGCACCATCTTGTTAGGTCAAACTGAGAATGTTTGTCTCTGCTCAGGTGTCAGCTGACTGGTGCCCTGGCTACTGCCTGCGGTGACGATGCAGTGCGAGTCTTTAAGGAGGACGAGACTGCCGATCCAGACCAGCCTGTCTTCTCGCTGGCGGCTCAGGTGACCAAAGCTCACACGCAGGACGTTAACTGCGTCGCCTGGAACCCAAAGGAGGCAGGACTCCTGGCTTCCTGCAGCGATGACGGGGATATCACCATCTGGAGGTTCCAGGAGGAAGACTGAACCAAGATCAACAGCTCTGATCTCTCACTGGGAACTGTGGTCCCCACAGGCAGCATTCTTCATCCAGCTTGATATTAGTGCATTAACACGTCACTCGTCAGCTTTCATGAGTGTAAACTGAAAATGCTTCGGTGCATCTTATCCTTTGTGAGTCTACATATTTCTTTATAACAGCTCAATTAAGAATTTTATGTTTATATAAATAAATCTAAAAATAATTTATAAGCAATTATGTGACTTCTCTTTATTGCAAAAAATATTCCAGACAGCACATCATAGTAAAAACGTTTAGACCAGTCAGAGAATTAGATTTCACAAAACAATTTAAGTCCAAAAATATAACTGGACAGTATTTAAAGACCCAACCTGGAATAAGAGCATACCATTTGAATAAATGTGGGATTTTTTTTTTTTGTCAAATTTCATTCAGGCCAGGAAACTGATGGTAGATCAGTCAAGACAAAGTTTTATATACCCGATTGAGGCTTCAGTGGCAGTTGTTCATTTTAACAGTGAGCAGAATTTACCATGTATCTATAATACATGTCTGATTATATTAACTGTTAACAGATCCTGTACACGAGATTTCTGGACTGGTGTTCATCACTGAGGTGATTTAAACTGCACTGATTAAAATGACACTGTTCTTCTCACAGGAGCAGAAATGATAATGACATGCTTACAAAGTGAAGGGACACGAATCAGGCTCGACATATCTACAGTAAAAAAAACCAAACACCTACTGATCCCTCCGTATACAACAAAATGCAGGAGTCTGCAATACTCCACTGATTAGTCTGAGTCACTGTCTCCATCGCTGTCAGCCTCCTTCACATCAGCGCTGAACTTGTACTCCTGGTCGCAACCCATGTATGCGTCACTCATGAAGTACAGGGTGTAGTTATGAACGCCCACCGCTGGTGCAACAAAGTCCAGCTTAACCTGCAGAGGGGGGACACAGGCGATAAAGAAAATGAGGCCACTGGGTTTAAAGAGCATTTGTTTTTAGTCATAGAATACGTGCAGTGAGCAACTCACTGACCTTTGCTTTCTGCTGAAGGGTCAGCCTCTTGATGGAGATTAGGCTGTTAGACTTGGGGTCTCCGATCACCACCCACCAGCCCTCCTCACGTTTCTGTAACAATGAAAAATATTCAATACATGTCCGTGAAAGAAATACCTTACAGACTCTTGGAAATGCATTAAATTAACTAATCCATTTACCTGTGGGAAGAGAGGTGCGATGACAGGCCCGGTCACCTCCTCCTCTCTCTCCAGCTGAACCTGAACCAGAACTGGACTGCCACTGTGACCAAACATGGGAACATGCATCAACAAATGCCAAAAGAACAACGCAGGAGGAAAATGATGATAAACTGTTATCCTTAACAAGCAGCTTTTCTTCCTTTACAACATTAACACTTCATGTATTCATTCAGTCATTACTACAAACTGAAGGTCTTCAAAGGTTCGCCTGAAACCGAGGATCTGACCCTGGACCTATATGGGTTCAGAGCCACAGTTTAGACAGTCAGGTCCAGATAGGATCCTGGGTCTGTTTAGCATTATGTTTAATACCCAACAGAAAACCTGGATGGATTTTACCAACTTTCTGGGTAGGAAGGATAATTCACAAGGAAGAAGGCTACTAGCGTTACGTTAGGTAAGATGTGTGAAATTGCTGATATGTCTGTGTCTCTTGACCGGGTTCTGGTCTGATGGATTCTGCAAGGGTCTGGGTCTGAATTTTTGGTCCTGTGAAGACGTCTACCACACACAAGAGCCATACATACCTCTTGATGTTGTCCTTTTCTGCCACTTCGTACGACAGCTCGATGTTGGGGTAGCGGTTACAGAAGCGAGCCACATCGGCCATCTGGGCATCTGAGAGCTGCAGCAATGCAGTTCTGTCTTCATCCTCCATCTCCATGATGTCAAAGATACTCTCCACACCCTGATGAAGACAGCAGGGATAAGATGGTCCGTGTACATTTGCATTGAAGCAACAGTTAGATGTTCTGAACTGCATTTAGCAGAACGAGAAAACTTTAATGTACCTTGTCTGTGCAGCGCTTGATGTGCTCCGAGGTGAAGAAGGGCAACTGTTTGAGGTACGAGTCCTTGGACCACATGGCCTGTGTGACCATCTGAGCCAGCTCCATAGCTGCCAGTGCAGGACTCAGCCAGCCGTTACTGGACAGCACATCAACGCAGGCCTGGATCAGACGAACCGCCTACAAACGCAACACGTGTTACATGTACACACTGGACAGCTCATTCCCACTCAGTGCTGAAATCACCATGAATGTGTACCTTGCTCAGGATCTCCTCTGTGTCTGACTGCAGCTCAGCACTCAGCTGCATCCTGGAGAGGTGGGCTTGCAGCAGCAGGTTGGTCTTCACGTGGGGGTCATTGAACTTGGGGTTGTTCAGTTTGTGGGGAACTTTCTGTGCCAACTGCATCACAAAAATAAGTTATTCCAACGGGGTCAGTTTCATTGACTTGGTAGAAAAGTGCTAATGCTTTCATTTCTCCACTGAGTTCTGATCGTTTACCTGTCGGAGAAGTGTGTCCTCGTGATGTCTAATGGGAATGTTCTTGTACTCGGCAGCATTGGAGATGATCTCAATCAACCCACGGATCTTTGTCTTGGCATTCAGGGACATGCTGAACAACTCTGCCAAACACAAGCGGACACAAATTCATGTGTGAATCACTTTTTTTTTTCCAAACATGCAGGACCTATGACAGGTATGATAATCAAGCAATGATGACAGATTTCCAGTGAGCGTGACAGGGCAGTAGTATTGGCACAAACCGATGGTGGTGTAGTTGATGTAGTAGTAGGCAGCGATCATGCCCAGATTGAGTGGTGCTACATCCATCTCGTCCTCTATGCTGATGCACTTGGACTGCTCCAGGTCATGTAACGTGTGTTCCACCAGCTCAGACAGGTGGTCTGACAGGTGACGGTGGGACATTCCTGGAAAGGTGAACACATAACTTGACATTTATAGGTTGTTCACAACATCTGATCCACTAGACGTAAAACCCGATTTATTTTCTCTTTTAAACCACTCTTTGCCTGGCAGGATGAGCCTCACCTTGCAGGTTGTAGTAGTTTGGGTTCTGGGTCATACGGCGGTAGAGGAATGTCCATGTCAGGTAGTCCACGGCGTCCTGCTTGTTCTCCACAGTCTTGGTGACGATCTCAGCATTGAAGTGGTCGTGGAGGCAGTGGTCCAAGTGGGACTCCACTGGCAGCGGCTCGTACAGGAACTTCTTGAAGAAGTCCTGTCAAGAAAAGAGAAAGAAACCGCTTGTTTTGTTCTTACTGTCGCACAGTCACCGCTGAACAAGACAGAAACAACTGGGGTCTTTCTACCTTCTTGGAGCCCTGACACATGATGACACAGCGTCCCTCATCATCGAGCATGGGTCTGTTTGCCTTGCCCACCATCTGGAGGACGTCATAAATGGGATAGTCCACATATCTGAGAGGAGGAAAAACAGGAGAATGTTGCCAACACAATACATATTATTTATAGCACAAAGCTTAATAAGAGCATCAAACAAATGGGAGCCTTACGCATGGATTTTGCCATTGTAGTACTGGGTGTCCATGACGATGACAAGGTGTGCAGAGATGTTGATGCCCCAGCAGAGAGAACGAGAGGACACCACCACCTGAACAGCACCTGTCAAAGGAGAAGAACCAAAGATGCCAAAAATAACTATTTAGCCTGAAACCTGCATACACCATGCTGGAAGAGCAGAGCAGGAGTGAGTCATACCTGAGTTGAAGAGCTGCTCCACTATTTTGCGTTCAGTTGCAGATAGGCCCTCGTGCAGGTAGCCCACGCCATTGGCCAGAGTCTCCTTCAGAGTTGAGTCATTTATTTTGTCCAGGAATGGAGCAAGGTCTTTCTCAGTGCAATGCAAGAACCTACAGAGAGACAAACATTTATTCTACAACATCAGCACCATCGAAGTCTATTCCTCATCTACAGGCGTGATTTCATTACGGTGACTCACCTCTGAGGAACCACATCAGCAGCACAGAAAGTGAGGATGTCAATGGCTGTGAGGCGAGTCTGTCTGCGGGACGGCACAAACACCACAGCCGGCTTGGAGGGAGAGTGCTTCATGATGGCATGATACACGGGCTTGGCCATGGACAACAGGCGAGTCTGAGTGTGACTCACATTGAAGCCCTAAACAGACCAGAAGAGTTGACAGCGAATCAGGAACCAGTTTATGTCTGTACATTTGTGTGCACAGCAATGAGCAACAAATGCATTTCTAGAAACTGACGAGTCGCACACAAGTGGCAAATTCCCCAGGGTGAAAAATGAAGTCATCGAGAAGTGCCAAAAACAGTTCCTTGATTGGCTGCTTGAGGCTGGCTACAAAAGTGGGTCAATCCCCCTGGACCCTCATATTAAAATACCCTTTAAAGCAGAAATATATTACAGCCTGTTACAAAAAAATGGCATTGGTGTCTATATTTAATTTCTCCATTCATGACAATTGTACATGGATGATTTTTTTTGTATAACTCACTCAAATGATGTTAAGGCTTTATGGACAAGTTTTATACAGTCTATGGTCACACACTGTTAACAGACCTGAATGTGCAGCTCCAGGGGCACAGGTCTGACGTTGGGGTGGAAGTTGAACGTGGCTGTGGTGCTGCAGCCCAGCCAGTGGGCCACGTCTTTGGCGTTGGACAAAGACGAACTGAGGGCCACGATGCGGATGGGACGTTCAATCTGAGAGGAGATGTACCTCATCCTGGAGCAGATTACCTCTAACACGGGCTAATGAAAGAAACAAGGGACATTAACACGATGCAGAGTCTACAAATGACAAGAGCAGTAAACACTGAGTGTGTATGACATGAAATTGCTCAAATGCAGCAAAAGCAGGTATTGTGTACTTACTCCATTTTCTCCTCCAATCAGGTGTGCCTCATCCACAATGAAAAGGCTGACGTTCTGTACGTTTTTCCTCTGCTTCCAGCGACGAGACAGGATGTCCCATTTGTCGGGGGTACTGACGATAATGTCACCTTTTCCCAAGAGCTTCAGATCTGTGCTAGTTTCTCCTGTCAGCAGCACCACCTTTTTGCTCAGGATGTCCTGGAACTTCTGGTGCCAGTCGATGAACACCTGAGAGACAAACATGAACAGAATTATTCATTATGTTAGGTGGGAAAAGTATGCAATACAGCTACAGTATGTTTTGATACAAGCACAAATCCACCTTTCATATGACTACATACCTGCTCAGCCAGTGCTTCCATTGGGGTGATGTAGACACAGCGACCTTCTGCGTTGTGCAGCAGCATCCTCAGAATAGCAAACTCAGCACAGATGGTCTTTCCACTGCCGGTGGGAGCGCCCACAAACACATTATCATCACTGTTGTACACAGCGTTGAACACTGGAGGGACAGAAACAATACAACTAAGCCAGGGAAATGTGAAAAGGACAATGAGCCTCTGAGCAGAAGAACCAAAAACAGCTATCTTTGATTGAATTATTATGGAAAGGAATTAAGGAGCAGTAGACTCTGCTCGTTCTGTACCTTGTGTCTGAATGGGGTTGAAGAAGGGGAACTTGTTCTGGTAGAGAGCCTCAAAGGCAGAGTTCCTGAGAGCAGTGACAGGCAGCGGCTGCAGGTCCAGCAGCTCAGTGGGTGGGGGGTACTTCTCTGGTAGGATCAGGTGACGGAAAGACACCGGGAGCTGAGTCTCACAGGCTGAAAAGGAACAAAAAGAATAAAGCTGTTAGTTGAAATTTTACATAAATGTCATGTGGTAACACGCTTCAGTCAAGCTACTCACAGAGCCATCGGTCTGAGACCACACGGATGAAGTACTGTGGGGGCAGAGGCTCGAACACTGGGACAAAGAAAGTCACAAGGTGTTCATCCTGGGCGTACTTGGCTTTGAGCAGGAAGTACTCGTGGTGGAGGATGACCTCACTGTCCACATCCTCAACCAGGATCCAGAAAGCCTCAGATGATCCATGAATCTAAGTGGGGAAGATGAAAGCGTGTCAGGAGGCTAAGAGACCGAGACAGTTTGGGTGAAGCACATCAGGGGTCTAACTGCTGACCTTGTCATCCCACTGGAAGTCAGGTGTGATAGTGAGCTCCACTTTCAGTGTAGAGCGGGTGATGGGCTGCAGATGGACAGCCAGGTCCAGTTTGGGGAACTGGTGCACATATTTGTGGATGGTCTTTCCCATTTTTGGCATTCGGATCAGCTCACCTGACAAACAAAACACATGACGTCTAATTACTTTCCAGGCTGAGGGGGAATTCAGCAAGCATGTTGTGAAAGAAGAAAACTCACCAATCTCATTGTGGTTAAGGTCATAGAGACGCTCAAAGGGGAAGTTTTTCTTCTCGATCTTCTTGATCACTTCCTCTGGCAGCTTCTTGAACTGTCGCAGCGGAGACATTGACTGCCACCTGTGGAGAACAGGGGAACAGATTATCAGGTGTCTGCCTTGGAAAACAAAACACAACACGGCCTGTTTTGGCGAAACACAGACTTACATTCTCTTGTCAATCATCTTGCAAAGATTCATGGTTTTGTCTGTCAGTTGAGCCCAGCCCCTGTTGAGTACAATCTCAAAAATGGCCCGCATTAACCGTCCTGCACTCTGAAAGAGAAAATGTATTAAATTAATCTCAGGACAAATTTATTGAAACAAAAACAGACTTCTGTTGGATTTGTTTTCTTAAAAAAGTTTTATTTTGTCATTAACACCAATGAACAGCTATGTTTGGCATCAAGATTTTCAGAAAACCAACACATGCAGAAGGGAATTCTAGCCATTATGCCAGGCTCTGTAACGTTGTCTTACGAAAAATGTGTGAAAACCACAACAATAACAAAAGTAGCCTCTTTCCTACCTGTGTAACGTACACCATGTCGGCCATGAGAGCAAAGCCTTCCAGTTTGAGTTGAGAGATGTACGCCTGGAGCAGCACATTGATCTGAAATAATAAGAAACACGGAGGAATATTTTATGCCTTTTAGTCAATTCTGTTTATATAAACAGACAACAAAATCAAATGACACCTAATCTGCACACCAGAAAACCAAACACCAAGCCAGGACTGTCATCATAAATAAAGGTAGGAAAGCTTCGGTTTTGGTTTCTGACAATTTAATGACATTTTTAGGAACTGATTGCTGGTTATGAATGGTACCTTTGCACTGGGCTCCTCAATGCTTTCCTTCACAGGGATCGGAACTCTTTCCAGCAACTTCTGCAGCTCCAGCTTCTCCTCCTAAAACACCACATGTCAGTATTTAAATTCAGCATGTTAAATTTAATTTTGATAGGGTTGTACCTGAACAACCACGACTGTCTATAATCAACCATACCTCTCTCACAGTGATGTTCCTGAACTCTGAGGAAAGTGAAAAGACTCTGAAGAGCTCAATCTCACTGAGAGTGGGCTTCAGCAGCTGGTTGTAAGTTTGAATGGAGTCATGTGTGATGTAGAAGTGACTGGCAATGCGTCCCAGGTCTGTAACCTTCAAGTTAAGAGGCAAGTGGTCAATTTAATAACTCAGTAATTTAACAGTACTGACATTTAAAAAAAAAAAAGCTAAATAAGACATAATAAATGATAGATGTGGGTACCTGGAAGCTGCCCGTCCTCTTGTCATACTTGATGAGGCTGTTCTTGTCCAAGACATTGGCTGCTGTGTGCACCAGGTCCATCCTCCGTCTCTCCAGCAGGGGGTCTGAACTCCGGTCATCGTGGGAGACACCATACAGGGTGGGGTTGCGAAGCATGCGCACATACAGGTAGGTGTAGCCGAGCCAGTTCACAGCGTCCTGACACAACAAATGCATGAAATTACAGAAACTGCATAAGAAATAGACTATTTGATCAGTTCCTTATATATTTGAAGACACATCTTTACATGCCACTGACCTTGACGTTCTGCACGTTGCCCAGTACTATCTCAGCATTGAGCATGTCAGGCAGCTTGCCCACCATCTGACTCTCTATGGGCAGCTGCTGGTTGAGCAGGGACAGATAGTACTGCAGCTCTCCATGGGACGTGATCAGGATTCCCTCGCCCTTGGTGTCGTACTGTGGACGGCCGGCTCGACCAAGCATCTGAAATAAGACAGAAGACATCGAGTTATTACTAATAAAAGGTACGAAGAACTCTCTACAGCAGTTTAGTATCAAGCTAGCACAGACTCACCTGTAAAATGTCCAGGGCTCCAAGTTCAGTCCATCTGCCTTTCTCTGGGCTGTACACCTGAGTGCCTTTGATGATGACAGTGTGTGCAGGTAGGTTGACACCCCAAGCCAGAGTAGCTGTGGACACCAGAACCTGGATGTGTCGATCAGCAAACAGATCCTCTACCAGTGTACGGTCCACTCTGGTCATACCGGCATGGTGGATCGCAAAGCCATAAGGAAGCAAATCCTTCAGCTCGAGGTTCTAAATAAGAAAGTTCAGGCGTAAGTCTGACGGGACTCTGATCAAGCACTAACAGAAGTTTGAATTCCATCATTGATCTTATTAGTGAAGTTTCAGGCTTGCTCACCTTGCACTGTTCTGCCTCAGTTCTCAACACTTCAGTGGATGCTGAACCCTCCCTGAGGAACAGGCCCAGTGTGTCCTTCTCCAAACACATGTCTCTTATGGCCCTGGCGGTCTTTCCAGTCTCCTTTCTGGAGTGGACAAATACTAGCACCTGATGGAGAAAAGTGAATGTCAGGAGTCTCTCAAGTCTGGTAATGCATTGCTGTAGATGAGTAGTGCAGGACAACTGCATGCAGCTACAAGATTCTTAGTCATTCGAAGTTCCTTCCTCATAGGAATTAGGTCACTTGAAAAGAGTCATACGGGACTCACCTGGTTCTTTCCAGCATGCTCCATTATCTTTTCATAGACAATCTCATTCATGATCTGGAAACGCTTGATGGCCTTCTTCTCTGTGATGCCAACATAAGTCTGCTCCAGTGGCACAGGTCGGAAACTAGAGAAGAACACAGTTATCAGAGATGAAAAAGCAGAAAGTGCAAACAAGAGAATGTTGTAAATATGACTGCATCTGTGTCAACCTTTTTTTAAATCATTCTCCAAAAGGCCATACCTGTTGTCGAAGTAGAAGAGTCCCTTGGCAGGATCCACGCGCAGGCAGGTAGCCACATCCTCGTAGTTGGGCAGTGTGGCACTGAGGCCCAGCAGACGCACATCCTCCTGGGTCAGCTCCACATTGCGGATGGTCCTTGCCACCAGAGATTCCAACACGGGTCCACGGTCATCGTGGAGCAGGTGGATTTCATCCTGCACAACACATTCATTTTGTTATCATGAGAGTTTTATGTCGAATCATTGGCACATAAAATTAGAAATGTTATTACTTTGTCAACACATTCACAGCACTTACTATGATAATAAGCCGCACTAGCTGGGTGTAGGTACGCTCTCCACCTTTACGGGTGATGATGTCCCATTTCTCAGGGGTGCAAACAATGATTTGAGTGGCGTTAATCTCCTCCTTACAGAGCTGGTGGTCTCCAGTCAGCTCAGACACTGTGATGCCATAACTTGCCAAGCGCTGGGAAAAAGTGTAAAAGAAATGAATGTATTCAAATTAAGAAAAAACATTATATGTAAAGCAGTATATATCCAAATCTCTGCAGGACAGATGTGGGGCTCACCTTACTGAAGCTTCCCACCATCTCCTGTACTAGTGAGCGCATTGGTGCAATGTAGATGATTTTGAAGTCGTCCACATTGATGGTTCCATCCAGGTTTATATGCTTTCCTATTTCTCTCAGCATTGCCATCAAAGCAACATTGGTCTTACCAGCTCCCTGTATGCACAAAGAAACGCACAATTACAAGAGAAAATACATGTGACAAATAGTGTCACAATGCTCTTGGCTTTCGCGTTTGCTTACCGTAGGTGCACACACTAGCAGGTTCTCATCTGTCTCCATGGTCGTTTTGAACAGCTTGCTCTGAATGCGGTTCAGGGTTTTAAACCCTTCAAATCCAGCCTGTGCATACCTGGGCAACTTCTCAATGGCAACAAGCACCTGACGACACAACAATGTGGTGAATGGACATGAACACACCTATACGCTGCTTATCACTAAAACTTTTGCAGAAGTTGCTGCATAGTTGAGCAGTGGCATGCTTTCCATGATGAAGCATACAACCAACAAACCTCGTCGTCAGCAAAGGGCTTGGGTTTGAGGGCAGGCACGTGGACTTCTTCATAACCTTTTCGCTGTTTGCGAAATGAGCCGTCTGGCAGCTGGCAACGCTTGTTGGCCATGAAATGGCTCCCTTGTGTGAAGGTCAGGTCATCGAGGTCCAGCAACTGTCGAGGGGCCATTGACTGCACAATACAGTAATCTTGGGTTATATTACGGTTTAAAATATCATAGGCAGCTAACCTGCCATGTCTGATACGCAGGTGATACATGAACACTGGTACATTATTTACCTCTCCATGGTCGATGTCCATCGCTTCCAAGTCATCAACACGAGACTTCCTCACCCTCTCCCTGCGGGATCTCTCCTCCTAAGAGCACAACATCCAATGAATAATACATGTGACAGACTAAAGTAACAAGCTGATTTAAACAATTTATTGCAAAATTTTATAAGCAAGAGGACTTACCCGAATAATATCTTCCTTCTCTGTCTCTTGCAGCTGGTAAAGAATCTTAGAAAGTTCCTGATCAGACTCCATCTTTCCTATGATCCGTTCTTTTTCTGCCTCACTCTGAGCGCTTGCCAGCATGGTACAATACTGAACTGTATGTCAGAAGAATGAAAGAGATTAAAAACGTCAAGATGCACAAGATCCACTAATCTGAGAGTACATCTTTCTACACCACTGACTTACTCATGCGACGGTGCTGACGGAGGATTTTGATGAAATCAAAGGTGTTGAAGCCCAGCAGCAACACCAGCTGGTTCTCACATTCTCTATCATCACTGGCAGTCTGTGAAATACAGACAAACAATGGAGGAGCTTGTCTGACAAATATATACATGTATATGTAAAGAAATACAAAAAGTTCACAACATACAAGATGTCAGACTTACCTTGAGGATTTCTAAGACTTCATCTGCTTTCTTTTGGGAGACAATGGCATCATCATAGAAACGGCTGAGCTGACGCTGGAGCCAGAAAGCATCGATGTCTCGAGGATGTAGATCTTTTTTCTTCACCGTCATCACGTCGCCTGTGACACCAAGCTAAACAACGAGTAATTTATTAACTTCCTGTGTAGTGTAGTGTTTTGTGCAATAATGAAAAAAGACACATTTATCTTTGTAAACATACTCGCTTAACTAAGAACAAATACTGATTCAGACGTTGCACTTACATTGGCTGAAAGAGTGCAGCCCACATCTGCTTCCTCTCCTTCACTGTCTTCATCTGAGTGTTCATCTCGCACCTCTCCAAACTGGTCTTCATCCCCCTCCTTAACAACAAGGGAAAGGAAATATAGTGACACAATCCACTTAAAACCAGAACTTGGACTTACAAATAATTTTTAACTTAAGAGTTCTTAACGAATGAGCAAAAAGCCCTCACCTCCTCGTCAGATTCAAACTGGACATTCACACCGTACGTTTCGTCGATGTTGTCATCTGTTAAGGAATGATATATAAGATACATAAATAAATACAGTTCTTATTCAATGGTGTGCTATTAACAAACAGTACGGAGTTATTTCTGATGTACTCACCCATATTCTGTAAGTCCTTGTCGCCTCCATAGTCAGTGATCTTCTTGCCCAAATTAACCAACACATGGTAGCGTGTGTCATCAGCAGGTCCAAGGAGCTGCTCTACTTCACGTCGTCTTTCCTTATCCCTCATTTTATCATTCTTCAACACTGCTAATACTTCATCAGCTGCTCCACACAGAATATCACGTGGCTGCGGGAAGACAAATTAACCAGGTCAATAAAAGCTTCAGGTGAAAAATATTGAGAGAAAACAGGGTTTTTTTTTAAAGCTTTCTGACCTGATCTCCCAAAGCAGCATGGATGAAGCTAAGCAACACTTCATAGGTCTCTCGGGTTTCTTTGGTTTTCGGCTTGTACACGATGCCCACCATTTCATCAATGCCTTCAGAGAGAAGAGTAAAGCCCTTCATCTTGTTGATGTCGTGCCTGTCTTCGTCTCTTTTTCGCCTCCTGTACAGACACAAGAGAAAATGAAAAGAATTAAGGGGAGAATCATTCAACAGCATACCTGAAGAATATTAAAAGGATAATACATTCAATTAATTAGGAATTTCACAGACAAACATTTCCCAAAGGATAGCACAGATTCTCTCTTTTCCAACCTTCAAGAGAGTCATTAATTTCAGCACAAAAAGAGAATCTCCTCGCAGCGTTTTTTGTTAAAGTTATGTCCCCAGTGAGTGGTAATGCAAATGAAACTGCATATTGTTTTGAAACGTTTCCTGTGTTTTACGTGATCATATACGTGAAGTATATGATACCAGCTGGCAAAAGCCAATCACTGTTCTTCAATTCATTTACGGATTGGATTATTTAATTTTTTTTTTAAACTGAAATTGAATTTAAACATAAAAATGTATCTTAAGAATTGAATTTCGCATGTTAACTTTCAGCTGCATTAACAAGCTCTGACAATGGAAAATAAAAAACTCAACAGAGACTAAACATTCACAGTGGTGGGCTGACAAACATCGGTATCTGAAATTCGACTGTGAAACCTGACAGACATGAACTGATACTAATGCACGTACACAAAATATAGAAAAACACACAACATGTAATATATGTGGTGGAAATGTAATAAATAGATAAATTCTCGTACAAACGGTATACTTTGACTTGACAAAGATAATGAACTCTGTTGTTGACAGTACTGACTTGTCTCGTCTTTCCTCCAGCTTCTGAGGTTTGGTCCTCTGAGCCTTGTCACCCATCTTGGTCCCCTCAAGCTTTCCCACCAGGGACAGTACCTCTCCGGTGGGTTCATCTCTCCGTGTGCGGTCGATCAGAGAGCGATCAGCTTGCAACACCAAGTTGGAGTTCTAATAAATCCATACAAAGACACGACGATCGGTCAGAAACAGTTACATCAGATTACTAGCTCCAGTTAGGCTAAATGCTATGCTAGTTAGCAGCATGGCTAGCTAAACAAGGGGTAGTATGAATCAAAAACATGCAGCTAGTTAGCTTGCTAACGTAACAGCGCATTAAAAGCTACCAGAGATACATCAGATTTTGGTTGCTGGTGTTTGGAGGTTTCTCAACAAACACACTCACCGCTTTGTACTCGTACTGCAGGCTACGAGCAGTAACATCCGCCATGGTGCGAGTTGTCTTTTAGCTTTTACCGCACTTTTATTCGACGTGAACCAGCCTGCCGACTCAAAACATCCACAGAGTTCACTCCACTCTGCCCTTTTAAGGAGACGTCGGGAACATCGGTGCAGTGTTTAGATTTGTAGCATAAAATTGTTTTCAAAATGTCCGAATTTCATTCAAGAAAGTGCGTCTCCCATACGTTACAAAGACAGTGCTACACGAGCGCACAACAAGCAGCTGCTGGCGCTATTTTCCGTTTCCGGTAGCAAAGGTTACGGCAGGTACAAAGCGCAAAAATGACTAGCGCCCCCTACCGGTTGCATTTATTTATACAGAAGACAGCATCAGCAAGAAAAAGAAAAGGTTGTTTACAATTATGAATTAACATCCTCCCTGTTCATTGTGTACATTTAATGAAAACAATGACCTGCTAACTTAATGAAAATAAATCTCAATCTTTGGCTTTTGATTCTTCTCTAAATCCAGTCTTCTAAATTAGAAAGATAATCATCATCACCCCCAACTCTATCAGTACAGCTGCATTGTGAATGTCTGGTTGATTGTCACAGCTGCCACAACCCAAGCTGATGATTATTAGAATTCATTTTTATTTTGGTATGACATTGATTAACCCATAAAAAATATCACCTCGTCCTTAAAGTTTTGTAGGGATTTTTATTTGTCAAGTATGTCAACTTATATGAACTTGTATCCACTTTGCTGCTCCAAAAGTGAAGGAGACATCCCTCTCCATTTCTAGGTCCACTTGGATTTGCATGGTGTTTTGTATACTTACAGTACATCAACTGCATTTATAGCATTGACACCCAGATGGCAGCAAAGAGAGCAATTTAGAGTTCAGAGTCATTGGTGATTAATGGAGGACCCCCTCCACCTCCTGAGTCATAGCTGCCCCCATACATGTACAAATGCTTCCTGTGATGTGAGTTTTCATTATGCTTGGATATGAAAGTGATTTAATGAGAGCGTGTGCAAGTATTTGACGTGTATATGTGTGTATATGTGTATGTGGACAAGGTTTCATTTTTGGCCCAAATTACTTCATACTGATGTATGAAGTGCAGTAAGCGCTGAAGAAAAGAAGCAGAGGAAGAAGATGCAGTTAATGTGGGTGTGACCATCTTCTTGGGGATGACGAGTGTGTCTGTGTTTGTATTTGCTGTCTGTGGCCTCATATAACTTCCAACCCCTTTGCACATCTGGCAACAACATCTGTTACTTTCCGCAAGTCAGAATCTCTGATGTTCTACATCTACTGAGCCAGCTTTTTTAACCTCAGTCACACCCAGTGACAGACACACAAAGAGAGAGGGTGACACAGATAAATGGGCTGCACACATCAGTAAAACAAATTATAGGTTAATGTGTGTGTGGTGGGTGAGGGATTATCCACGCTCGAGTGTGTGTGTCCAACTCTTTTACACATGTGCATACACACACACATAAAACGTGTGAATCAGTGTGCCTGCAGTTGTTCCAGGTCATATTTGGAGTGTGTTGATCCTCCGCTCATCTGTCACTGCATTCGCTCTGCACACTCTTCTGTCCTCTCTGGTTCAAAGGACATGCAGACTTGTGATCAGCAGTAAGTAGGATGGTGTGGTCACTGATTAATTTGCCTTACAACACATTAGTCGCTATCTGGATTTAGACAACCCAGTAAAAACCTTGAGTTTGAACACTGAATGCTCATGTTTTGTCACCAAAGATGCCTTTGTGTGAATCCTGAATTGTGCTTTAGACTTTTGTGTCCAGACAATGGGACTTTCTGTCACCACATGAGCACACCTCAGCTGTCTGAGCAGCTGTTGCTGTGTCGCCATCTGTGAACACACTCTGTCCAGGAGCTCCCCACAGGAGTGTGAGAAAACACGTTGTCCCTGAAGCGCACACACAATATCAGTCCTGCATTTGCAGCTTTAGCCTAGATAGAGCGGAACAGGATCACTTTCTTCCAGGGTCCAGGGATTAATACTTCCTGTGTGACCCAGACAAGGTTTGGACAAGAGTCTCTTGAGTGGGGTTTACCGTCTGTGCTGCCAGAAATCTGTATTACCATGAGGATGCTAGAGAGGCTGGGTTAGCCAGGGTAAAGTATTACAGGCTAATACTGGAGCTCCTGGCATGTAGCTCCTACACTATTCTTGTTGTGACTGAAATGTTCCATGATGTTTACCCATAACTATCTTCAGCTTCTCAAAACAGCCTTATTTTTCAGTCATATTTACGTTAAGCTATAATGAACCTGCAGACTCCATTTAAAGTTGCCGTCTGGTCTGACAGGTTTGTGTAATGTGTAATACTGCTGCAAGCAAACTTGGAATAAACAAACACACTCCACTAAAACTCCAATAATACTGAGTAATGAGCGAATGGTGAGCAGTGAAAGTCATCACACAACAAAGCTTGGTAATGTCTCTCTGTACAGTTTTATTTACATGATACTATTCTGTCGTAATGCTGGATAGCAAGATTATATGTAATACATAAATATCAACACAGTTTGTTGTTTTTTCATTTTTTGTACAAATTTGCATATAACTAAGAATCAGAAAGGAAAAACTCAAACGGATACATACAGTTGTCTTTTAAATGAAAAACATCCTCACGGGGGAGAAAAATGGGGGATTAACACAAGTCACAAACATACATGGTATCAATGTGTCAGGCAGCCATGAAAACACACTTCTGCACAGGAATGTGCACATGCACACACGCACGCACGCACGCACACATACACACAAACACACACACACTTCTCTACAGTGCTCTATAGCAGACACACAGACCAATAGCTGTTAGACAGATGAGAAGTTACATCTAATCTTGGTATCTATTATTTTTCATAAATCTAGCTCTGGCATGCTCCTGTAGTTCTGTAAACATGTGCTGATAAACCGGGTAGCTCCACAGACAAAAAGGGTTGGGGGAACAAACACACCCACACACACTGTGCTCACATCAACGTTCTGTTAGCGCATTAAAAAACAAAACAAAAAATAAAATCATGGTTCACATACCCTAATTCCACAAATGCACTGAATACATGCGCTAACGTCAGTACAATATCGATGGAAGAAAAAAAGCTAATAAAACATAACAGATAATTGTCTCTCAGCAAATAAAATGTCTGAAACCCTAAGTGAGTGAGGCCAAATATTTCTGAAACACTAATGCAGATGAAGAGTAACTCATGCATTTATCCCATTCATTCATTCATTCATGCCCCTACAATATTGTTTCTTAAATTCACTGACCAGGCCTGCCAGGCAAGGGTGCCATCTTTCCTCTCAGGCCACACGTCGGCGCACCGCCCTGCACCAGGCATCTGTGATTACAATACGAGCGCAGACCAGTTGGGGAACTCCTTCACCCATCGTGTCCATTGAAAATGTTTAGACTCAGTGAAACGTGGAGTAATTTGTTTGTCCCTGTCTAGCATGATACCTCCAGCCACAATGGAACAGCCTTTTCACAATCAAACCGATCAACAGAGACATGCTGATCAGAGGGTCACTGAGGCTGACTATCAAGATGATCCATTGTCCTGCTGGGGTCAAAGCCGATGAAAACAAAGTAAAAGGGAAGACAACAAAGCTTAACACAGCAGCTGTGAGGTAGGTAAAGCTAGGAAAGACAGAGACAAGGTAACAAAGCCCCTTGTGCGTGGTGGGGGACAGTTGTACGGTTCTCCAAACGTTGACTGACTCCAGTACCAACGGAGCACAGAACAGGAAGTTCAAAGGCTGAGGGACACAACTCGTGTGGACTGTTACGCTGTGTGGTCTGAATGTTTTAAAAGACCTGCCCGTGTCTGACACATGGCGAGGTCCGAGTAAAATGGTTGTCAACGGTTTGGCACAAATTGGCGCCTGGTTTGGGTGAGAGAAGCACAGCATATCCTGGACAGTTAGCCTGGGCTGCTCTTAATAAGACAATACATATTATAGAAAAAAAAAGAAAAAAAAAAAAAGGACTGAAGAGCGGCAAAGTCACACCACAGAAAATAGGATAAAACAAACTAATGAATTAATCAAAAAAGGAGAAAAGTGATCATTCATGCATCTCCCTCAGACAGGATCTTTTCATTTTTTTCTTTTTTCGTCATTTTCTTGAGGTTGTAATTTTGTAAATCAAGTCCTTTCAATTCTCACTTAGCCTCTCATGCCAGTGCTCATTTCAAAAGGTTCACACTCATACTCCAGTCTTTGTCAAAGGTGTTGTCATCGTTGCCGCCACTGCTGCCGTTCTGTCAAATCTATATTCTCTGGATCTTGTCGGCCACCACCACAGGGTTCTCTTTACGGATCTTGGCGGCAGCCTCGGCCTTGTAATCGTAGGGACAGTTGTGCTTGTCGGAGTACCGGTGGATGCCACAGAACAGGTTGCCGCAGCGACAGTCAAATCCTGGAAGCACAAATGTCAGGGGTGAGAGCTAGAACAGGAGAGGTGGTAAAACAAAAATCTTTCCACCCAAGACCAGTAAAACACAACCATCACAAGCTGAATCCTGACAGGTGCATCAGGTGCCCCTTCGTGTCCCCCATGCTCACCTGTAAGGCCCACCCTTTTGCGGCACATGAAACACCTGTTCTTCTTGGGTTTGGGGGTGTCACCCTTGCTATCGTCACTGCTGGAAGAAGCTACAGGAGTTGGGCTAGAAGCAGCAGGCTGGCTTACAACTACATATAAAGAGAGACAACAGGGAAAAAAATGATAAGTCATGCTAGGATTAATTAGCCATTATCTGATATCTTTAATTTGCAAGAGCAGCAGATTAATGAGTGCTGTTCATCATGCTGTAAGACATGCAAACACAAGTGAAACTGTGCACTTTTGTCCCCAAACGATAGTAATTTTTATGTTCCTTATCTCTAAATTGCCATCTCTTGTTCTTGGCAGAAAATAGTGCACTGCTCTGAGAAAGCCTCTGGCAGGCAGCATCAAATCTGAGAATGCCCTCTGGTGTAGAGGTATTTTTAAACCGGTTTATTTTTAGGCCCCCCTCTCTTTCTTGGAGGCTGTAAGTAAAACCAACTGTTGGGTTTAAGGTGTGCAGCGAAGCATCAAAAATAAACTGCGGCCACATTGGGTCCTACAAGGCGATGTTTGCCTTAAGAAGTCTGCATGGAAGCAGCCATCTGCGTGTGTTAAATGTCCACTTGTTTATGTCTGCTAGTCTGTCTGTTACTACAAGTGTGTTTATGCGTGTGTGTGCGTGCTTTACCAGGTTCTAGGGGTTCTGGCTTGTCCTCTCTCGAGATGCTCATCTCTGTCATTTGTTGAGTCACAGGAAGAGATCCTTGAATAGTTCTGAAGGTTAAATAAAATGGGGAACCAGTCAGCCAGCATTTTACACATTCTCCAATTCAAATAAAGTTCACCGACAACTTCAAACAGTCAAACAGAGCCAGTACTGACCTAGACATGTCTGGTGAAGAGGCAGGGGAGGCATCAACCTTGGCTAGACTGGCTTCTAGTCTCTGGATGGCTGAGGCCTCTGAGGTAGGACTAGCAGCTGAGCCTGGATGAGAACACAGTGAACTCCATCAGATAACAAATATTTTTGTGTGCACTACGGTGTATTGCTGAAATTAAAATCTAACTAATAAACAATTAAAAAATCTCCTCTGTAGACTTTAAAGTACCAGGTCATTTCCCTTTTCAAAGCTGTATTCGAGATAATCTCTCTTCCCTTTTGCAACGTGTTTGTGTTGCCTGAAACAGGCTGTCAGCGTCACATTGTGAGAGAAACTTCAGTGTTTGACCTTAGAAATGTCTAAAGGAGTGAACACCCACATAACCTTGAACACTGTAATGAAGGAAACAGCTGTCTTTCATTACACAGAGTGGAAAAACAGAGGGGGGTGCAGAGGGAGGAGAGCTGGGAAAACACACTGACTGGCCTAAAACTGGTGTGTGTTTCAAAACAATGCCTACACTTCCTGATGTCCCTCCTTATCTCTAGCTGTAAATATATATAGGTTGAAGTATGTGTATTTGTTTACATCAGGAACTCGGGGCTGCTGAGATCTTTTCTGAAATCAATTCTTTCTACTTTTTCTTAGAAACAAACAGAATGTGAACTGACTTACCCATAGGGCTGAGGGGGCTCATGCGGTCGCTGCTCTGCTGCCGTGTCAGGTGTTCCTTATAGCATACGGAGCACATGCCATTGGTTCTCGGGTTGCCATAGAAACCGCAGCCTGTTGCACAAAGCATGGGCACCGGGCTCTGGTTCGTCTCTTGGGCCATGGCTGACAGAATGAGAGAGAATGCTTATTAGACTGACAGGCACACTGAGCAGGCATTTTTCTGCACCAACACAACGGAGAGCTAAAAATATTTTCCATCGCAGGACATATTTCCCTGTACAGGCGGTGCCGTCCTGCCAATCTGGTTCCAAAGAAACTTGTTGGGCCGAGTGATAACAGGAGTCATATTATGAAAATTCGAGAACAACATGCGGGCCTGTTTAGACTCGCCCTTTAGCCTGAATACAGTAATGACCGCTTCTCCACAGGAAGTCCAGGGAACAAACAACACTCACTGTGTTCTGTTCAGCACCTTGGCAGAAGCTGGACTCCGTTCTGTCCCACAGCTTTGTTTGCGGTTGTGTCCCCCTTTCCTCCCTCCATTTCCTCCCCCACAAACCCCTTTTCACAGCTCTGAGAACAGTTGCTATGGTTCTTCCTAACATTTGACCCACGAACTCTCATTTTCATATCTGTCTACCGCTTTAGGAAAAACGTCATGATTATCATATGACTACAAATGACTGTTCACAATAACTAACACTCCCTCACCAGAGTGTTCACTTCCTCCAAATATGACACACAAAAAAGTTCTGACTCACTGGCAGTGTCTCAGTCAGTAGCCACAAAAGGGAACAAATATAAAGAAGATGAACAAAGATTAACAAAGTAGGCCGACAGTTTCAGAAAGTACAACACCCCGAAATGCTCTGCATGGTTTTTGCCCCACAAGGCATTTCAAAACTTCCTGAATAATTGCCCTGCACATATACACTAGCATGCACTATGTGCGTAACTTGGCAAAAACGTGCAGGCCCATGACGTTGTCGCTCTGCTCCGCTGCAATGCAATACAGCAGGAATTTGCGTAATGGGAGGAGCTGCCTTTGAGGCAACAGATTACAAACACCTTGATGAATGAACAAACAGGAAGGCCTAGATTAGCTGGGTAAGAGGCATCCTGTCTCCTAGTCCTGCCCTGACCGGTTTACAAATCATCATATCAACTGATACCAGACCCCCCACCGCTTGTAGAAAAAACAAACAAAAAACAAAAACACATCAAGCAACTCCCAGTGTACACGACAGCAGTACCGTATTTCCCTTGTAAACAACCTTTGGCCCTTTTGTGCTGTGACATGGCAGCTGTTCGCTCGCGTCGGCGTGAAGCTCGTATATATTCTGGTCACGGACACAAACAGGGCAGGCGGGCTTAATGTTCCAGGAGAGGTTGGCAGTTGTTTCAGAACGTCCTGTCAGTTCACTCGAGGTGCCCCGACCTCACCAACAAGTGCTATTAAATTCTGATACCTCCCAACCCCCCGCCCCATTCCTTCCCCTGCATGTTATCACTGACGTGTCAACAAAGGGTTTCCTTGGAAAAGCCCACAAAGACCTTCTCTCGCTTCACGTGTCACGTGTTCATCTGCTGACTGATGAAAAATACCAGACAGGGCTGAGCTAGAGGTTGGTATTTACTCCTGTGTGGCTTAAAAAGGAATTTTTCTTTACGCATGATCATCAGCATCTTTCTCCGTTTGGACTGTGGGATTTGAGCTACACATCCAGACCTCTTGCACTTGGACGAGGTTGAAAACAGTTCCTCAAAGGAAGGATGTCTATTTAAGCTGAGACCACATCTCATCTGAGAACAAACACAGCATGAAAGATACATCATACAACAAAGAGTGCGACAGGGCCCGTTAACAGACTAACCATGACTGTTGACTTTCTGACACAAAGGAACAATGGACTGTGTGGCTCAGCTGTCAAGTTTAGGCCCAGCTGTCAGACAAACAGCAGGGATGTTAAACCTAACCTTTACCGAGACCTGTCACAAACAGGCAGACGGTAAAAATCAACCCACGTTTAAATCTGCCCAGCTTTTAACCTCACGTGGGTACACTTCACAGCTTTACATGTTTTAGGATCACAAAGGAGGTCTTTCTGAGAGAAAAGCACACATGCTATTCACAAATATTGTTGTACATCAATGGCTTGGGGTACTCATTCATACACCTTGATTAATTAATAGCTGCATCACCGTTTGTGAGCAAAGAGAATACCTGTTGTTGTGAAATACTACTACTCCACATCCTACAGGGTAAGTCAGGGGGTTTCCAGCAACGGGCAGATTACCAGACAGTCATTCACCGCCAACTTCCTTTCACAAAAACACTCACGGCAGTGAAATGAGAGTTTGCCTTATAAGCCATGGACAACTGAACCCAGCTTGAAGAACATATGTGTGAAAATCTGCAGCAAACAAAAGGGGAAGACTTCGCTCCTGTACCAGTCGCAGGCTCAGCTCATATTTCAGGCCCTGCTGGGCTGAAAACTACTGAGTCACACTGAAGGACAGAACAGAAAGACCCCTCTGTTGTTTGCTCACAAGCAATAAATTATTCTTTTAGAAAGGACAAAGTGCTGCTTATAATGATCTGAGGGCAGCAGGAAGGCAACAGCACTGATGTTTTCTGAAATAACCCACAGTCTAGACAGTGTGGTCTCTGCTCCCTTTGTTTCTTTCTTCCTCCTTTGTCTACAATCTCTCTGCTTCCTGTTTAGACATCGTTTTGTAGATCCCCTTTCCCGCAGCGTCTCAACTAACAACCATTTTCTACA
Source organism: Chelmon rostratus (assembly GCF_017976325.1). Taxonomy (NCBI): domain Eukaryota; kingdom Metazoa; phylum Chordata; class Actinopteri; order Chaetodontiformes; family Chaetodontidae; genus Chelmon; species Chelmon rostratus. Next base: position 24,872,675 of record NC_055662.1, on the reverse strand, counting down.
TGTTTACAACGAGGCAATGTGAACAACCTCCATTATATAATCGCTCTTAAGTACTTAGAAACGACTTGGTGGTGCCACATAGCTCTCAACACCGACCCAATCCCGTTTCCTCCGAAAGCTGAAACTACTGCAAACATTAGGCAAAGCTGTGCTGGCAGTTCATTTAATATTTAACAAAATGCTCTGTAGTAATTTCAGAGGATCTCTCTCGCTCTGCTTGCCCATTCGGCTTATGAATTTTCTATTTCTAGACAGGAATTAGCTGGCTTTGGTTCCCCATCCCCCAGCTCGGGGCAAACAGAAAAACAGAGACAGCAACCAGCACCAGCTAGCTCCCTCTCCTGTTTTCCTCCTGAAAGCAGACCGAGTCACGTTTGAGGACTTGTGATATTCCCACTCAGGAGGAGGAGGAGATAGCGATGGCGGCGGTGTTGGTGGTGACAACTTCGGCGAGCAAATGACAAAAAGGCTTGTTTACCACACAATACCATCACGCACACACCACCTGACCTTTCAATCCACAGTTAAAGGTCGCCATGACCGACCGTCAGCTTAGTTAAACACCCCCCCCCCCTCTCTTTTGTTTAGCTTCCCCCCCTTTACCTCGATAAACTGAGCTCACTTCAAAATTCATCCTTGTTATGAAAAAAAAAATAATCCAAGATCATCACCTGCTGAAAATCGATGGAGCTTCTCGCGAGACGACAGGGAAAGTGGTCGTTTTGTCCTGGCAGAAAAAAAAAGGTCGAGGGTTTCACGCCCTGGTAGCGTCCTTTTATATCTAGCGGTGTTTCTGTGGCGCTGTCCCCCGTGTCAGACAGGTTTCGGTGGGTTTAATTCTCCCTTCCTCGCCCTCCTGCCTCTCTTTCTTCCTCTCTCCGTCTCCCGTTCCTTCTGGATGGATGTTTGTTTCCTTCTTTAGTAAGAGGCGTGGCGGATGATGTCACGGGTACAACAACGTGTCGCCATTGGCTGCCCGCGGAGCCCCCGAGCGCTACAGTTCTGCGCGGCGGATGGTGGGGGTAAAAGTCTGCGCATGCGCAGTCTCTTTATTACACATCTATTCGTCATCCTCCTACAAGGCCACGAATCTTTTTATTGAGTAATCCACATAAATGAATGGATAAATGAATACTCGTGCTGACATGACAGACTTAAAAAAAAGAATTAATAAAAGCATGATTAAGAGGATAATCACTTGGGAACGTCTCCCCGTACAAGATTCCATAGCTATCTGTGAGAGGGGACTAGTTCGTTGGTAAAACCGTCTCCGCTGCCCCTCCTGCCACATAGTATGATTATATCTGTCAGATGAACAAAACAAGTGCAGATTTATAACATGAAAGATATACAAGTCTGTTTGTTGGGAGGACACACACACACACTCACACACACACACACACACACACACACACACAGAGGCTACTTACTGTGTTGACATTGAGAGTGTAAACATGTTTTCTGGGAGGTAACAGCAATAACAGCAATGTTCAAGCAGAAGAGCTGGGTGATACTACAAAATCTTTATTGGTGTAGTTATCACTTACTGATAACTATGTATTTTTTATAATTAAAAATGGTTAATGTGCTATAATATGGGTTAGGGTTAGGGTCAGATTTAAGAGGTGAACATATCATTAGGTTGTTTCTGAATATGTTTTCATTAATATTCAGTGATTTGCCAAACTTAAAGGACTAAGATTAAGAAGGAGGAAGATTAAGGAGGATTGAATGGCAGAAATGTTATAGAATGCTATGTTTTGATTGACGCCAGTACTGAGGGTCTTGTGCTGATACTTTAGGTATATTCCCCCAACCCTAATGAGGACCCCTCACTCACATAATTCATTACTTAGCCCCTAATCTTAACTTTAACATTCACAACCAAATGCCCAAACCAAACCCTCACCCTGTATGTAACCCAAACATAATTCTAACCCTAATACCAAAACAAAATGTCAACCCTCTAGTAGCTGTTTGAAGATCTGGCCCAAGTGAGAACAGGCCAAAATGTCCTCACTTTGGAAAATGTCCTCTATTCTGAACAACACACACACACATACACACACACACACACACACACACACACAGAGTTGGGAGAGTGTAAACATGTCTTGTGGGAGGTTACACGAGATAAGAGCTGAACAACACTAAGAGATCTTCTTACATCTGTTGGAAAATGGTTGTGAAATTCATTGAGGTCACCACTAGAATCAGCTGGTAAACAGCGCTGTAGCCATCACTGAGGGCCCCAACGCCACGTCCTCAGTATTGTTCCAGGGAATTTGAGGGTTTAAAACAGTCTGAGAAGGATTTTATAGTTTAAGACAAATTACTCATCGTGAGCTCTTAAGAGTGAGTCCAAATTCTTGTATCCGTGTATTTTAGGCACGGTAAAATAAATGGATTTCACATTTCTCTGCTGGAAGTACATTCTGACATTGTGGGCAACGCTTTGATCTAATGCCAAATACACTATGTAGGGAGCTACATTCAGCAGAATCTCTGTTTTAATAGTTAAATAAATACATAAAAAGTTGCAAAATAATTGTAATTTTTGGTCACAAGTCAAAAATGTAAACTGCAGTACTTTGGACCTTTGGCCTAATTTCTAAAATCTTGGCTACGGCCCTGGTGGGGCTCATGAAACTCAATGATGTATAGTTTCATGACAAGCTGAACAGTCGCTGAACATCTCAAATCAAACCAGTTTTCCTTTAGTCTGCTGTTTTTAACACCAATAGCCACCAGATATGAACCACTGGTCATGTTTTTGTGAAATATGAAAACATGCTCACTTGCTGTGTGTCATCTGTGCTGCATAGTTTGCCCTGCAGGTCTAACAAGTCCCAGCATATTCCCCCACCTTGTCAGTATAACGTCACACACATCCCCAGGCACTCCAGGCCACGCATGGCAGAAAACAAACACTCCGGGTAGGGCTGCCTGGTATTTGTGTGTGTGTGAGTTTGAGGGAACATGCTGTCATATGGATTCCTGGAAAAGCAGAAGGCTATCAACAGTCTGGAAACTGGTGTGTTTGCTCCAGTTCAAACCAGACTCCATGTGGAAACTGGTAAAAGTGTAGTGTAGTGAAAGTAAAAGTAGGTGCTGATCTTCCCCTAGCTTTCTTAAGGGGAATACATACACACCCACACACACACACACACTGTTCACATACACACATACACACACATGCCATACAGTTAATGAAAGTAATAAAAGAGAAAGGACTGGCATATCAGCTATTACACCTTATAAAGATATTGTTGCCCGTTGTAAACAGATGTTACTGCACATATCCTCATTGTATGGAAATACTATTTCAGTTCTGTATTGTTGAGTGTGGTGATGGTGGTGGTGGGGGGCAGTGTTTTGTTCAGTTTAGTTCAATAATGTTATGGGTTTGTTTATGCTTACACAGTTTGCCTCCTTGTAACAAAAGATATATACAAACACATAGAGGACATAACGTCTTTATTTCACAGCCTGAAACATGGAAGGTTTAGTTTTTTTCTCCTAAATAGGACGACTGACATAAACTATTTTTATTTTCTATCAGTGTAAAATTGTCTTCCACATTAAATAAATCATTCACATATTTATATTTACAATGCAGATGTCCATATGTCTCATTTGAATAAAGTCTGACAAACTTGTCTTCCGTTAGCTCTACCTTACTGTGTTGTACTCATCATATCTCACAAAGTTGTGTTTATTTATCTATTTAATTATTTAATTATTTTTAATAAAGACAAGTAACTTGACAATGTTGCTGGAAAAGTTTTGTCTCTCTTCTCATGAACAGTTGACTGAGTCGAGGAGGTCCTGGCATCATTGATCATTGATTAACAGGAACACTCAGGGAATATTTGCTTAACAACAAGCCTTGATCATCTTTAGTCAGATTGTTAATCCCTGATAACTAAAAGCCAGTTGGTGATTATTATCTGACTCACCAGAAATGTAGGATGTCTTATGGTTATCTGAGTAATTTACAAGCCCTGCAGTGGTTCTTTGTCACCATGTGGAGTGAATAAAAGAAAAAGGAGTCATCATTATCACAGAGGGCTTGAGCAGCACATTCACACATAATTTTCAGTAATGTGTTTGATATCACACGACGTTAATGGTGCTCTTCACAGAGATCCGCTTTGATGACAGCGAGTTCATTTGCATACAGTTTACAACCAGTGTGTCAGTGGAGGATCCTCAAAAAAACAGAGGCATTATTCGCTGATTAAAGTGACAGTGTCATTAAATAATGTAATCAAATGCTGGCAAAGGGGTGAAACACTGACAGCTACTGAAAGCCACTGCAGATGTACAGTCTTGCTCACAGAATGGTTAGTCAGTTGTGAATAGGGCTTGTGAAAACGCATCATGTTTTATGCAAATGTTTCTCCATGTATCGGACACAGTAGTAGTAGTACTGGCCCCTGATTGTACAGACATAAGCTTTTCATATGTGAGTAAAGAGAGCACAGGGAGGGAGGGGGACGGCAAGGGGAAATCTGGTCTGTGTTTTACACTGAGGTCTTTGTGCCTGAGTGTTGTGTTAATGCAGCCCTGTACGAAGAAGCAGAAAAGAAGGAGCATGTGTATGTGAGATGTATGTCTGTTTAGTATGTGAAGGTTCGTGGGTTTCAGTGAGGGGAGGGGGCAGCTGAGGAGAGAGTGGGGGGTGTCGAGTATCATTACCCATCCCCCTCGCTGTCATAGCTTGGCTTCTACGAGCGTGTGTTTGTGGAATAGTGTGTTGCGTGTGGGTGGTTAGGTATAATGGTGCTGTTGGTTGTACTGAAGGAGGGGCCCTATAATTATTTTCCACGACCATGATGCACGCACGTGAACGGCTGAAAGTGACAATGTTGCCATGACAACAGATGCATATTTGCAGCTATGCTTTTTGTTGTGTTTCAGTCCGTGTGTGGGGAAGTGGGGGTGTGGGCGGTGAGAGGGTGTGAGGATTACTTATGTGAATCTGGAACAGCCTGTCTGTAGTTACTAGGCAGATATTGGCCCACACCAGACACCCGACACACACACAGACACACACACACACACACACAGAGGCACAGCTTGCCTGTGTCTGGCGTCGGTGTGGTGAGACTCTGTTGATAAAGGGGCTCGTGGTGGAAATGGCAGCTTATCCATTTACATAAGCTGTGTGTGGGGTTTGATAAGCTCTGCACTGAGGTTGACTAAAACCATTGCCTCAAAACTTGATCCCCCACCCTGCTCTGTCCACATTCAACTTCATGTGCAGCCCCTAAAGTATATGTGTGTGTCGGTGTGTGTGTGTGGGTGGGTGCGTGTGTGTGTGTGTGTGAAGGTAAGTAAAGGAAAACATTTCACGAACAGAGGGTGCCTGTCTGTGTGATTCTGGGGAGATCAGGGACAGCTTTGTTGTAAATCCTGGCTACTTTCAGCCATTTACACTGCTGTTGGTGTAATTGTTGAGGAAACATGAGGTGAAACCTGGAGGGAACATGTGAGGCAGAACACATATGTGCAAAAGTGTCAAAAAGCAACATATATAGCAGACTGAAATAAAGTAAAGAGCGATAAAGCAAGAGAAATAAAGAACAAAAATCGTCTGGAATGAATGTGATCTGCTGATTCAGCACCTACTGACCAACCAGTCCCTCGCTTGTGCTGCTACAAAACTTGTCTGCATCTCTCATGAATGTGTTTCTTGTTATACTGTAGGCTATCTGACCAGGGAGGAGTCCCCCCAAATTTTCTCAGCACACACTGTGTCACACACTGTCGAAACTCTCTCCTTTCTCATCCCTCCGTTGCACAAACAAACCTCACCGTACATGGCTATGTGGACAATCATGGAACAACATGCTGTGTGTGCATGTGTGCGAAAGTGTCATGCGGAAAGTTGCACGCAGGTGCTGCATATGCATGCAACAATGTGTTCATGTTGCTGTTAGTTGCAATTAACATTTACATGCTGCTGTGGGTGGGTTTGTCCTTTGCGGCTGATATATGAGACTCTGTGTACACTGCATGCCTGCGTGTGGTGAACAAATGTGAGCCCCTGCATGTGAGTGTGCGCATGTGTGTGCGTGAAAGCGAGAGTGTGCGTGTACATGTGTGTGCAGCAGATGTCCTGTGTTCTGTTCTGTTCTCCAGACTGGCTGGTCTTTGTTGCTGCTCCCTCGTGCAGACGGGCTTGGCCACGTGCTTCTCTGTCTGCAAGGACAAGCCACGCCTCCACCGCTTTAATCTGTCAATTACAGCGGCCAAGTCCCGCCCTTAACAACACCCACAGTCTGACAGGGTCCGCCTGCTTGCCCGATGACGCTGTTTTACTCACGCATACTTACCATGCTCCCTTTTTCTCTCTCACTCACACCTACTCTCTATCTGTAGCTGTGCCACGAACATGGTCGACAAAATTGAGCAACACACTTCCTCCTCTTCCGTCCATGTAAACCATTTCTTTCTAATATTTTCCCTCTTGCTCTAGATAAATATAGGGCTGATGTTTCCTTCCTGAGAAGTTTTCTTTCTTCCTCTACTTCCATACTGGGGCAACAGTCGGCTCTCCTCCTCAGAAACACCCAGAAACAAGAAGGAATGTAGTGAAGAGGAAAACAAGGGAGGGAGAGATCCAGCTGGGCAAGAACGAAGTTTCGAAGTAAAGACTTGTGGGTTTATGGTGAAATCGTGTTCCTTCTTTGGCTGTTGTGGTGTTAAACTGGGATGAAATTCCAGCAGCAATATTTAAAGTAATATGTTTTTGCTATAGTCTCTCTTGAAGTGAAAAACAAGTCTCAGAAGCAGTCAATCATCCCAGGCAATCTTCCAGGTAAACGGCCTGTATCGCATCGAAACTACACATGATACTGTGTGCTGCAGACGTCTTTAATGACTAGTCCATGGATGTTTCATTTTGAATCCCTTTGGCGAAAATGTGTTTACAGTCTGAGTCACACCTGATTAACCTGCACTCCCCTCTCAGCTGCCTCCTCTCTTTGACAAAAACAGCCAGGTTTTGCCCTCTGGGCCACAACTCCCTGCTGCTTTGCGTTCAGTGTCAACAGTTGTGGAGCTGAGGAGACTTTATTGCTATGCAAAGTTCACAGTTTGATGGTTATCGGCAGAGAAAGACAGGCAGGATCAGTCATACAGTCAGTGTTTGTGCGCTTGTTTTGACTGTTATGGTGCACTAAAGGAAAAAGGATGAAAAAGTAGACTTTTAAACTTTGATCCCTCTCTGACCAGGTAACTGGTAACTGTGATTTGAAGAACTATGTAAAACTTTGTGGATCGTTGCTCTGATAGCCCTGAATGGATTTTATGCCTATGCACCAGTGAGAGTTGTGGCCATTCACCCATTCGTCCCATTCTTGTGAACGTGCTATCTCAAGAGAATCTCAAGAGAATTTCATGACATCTGGCACAAATATTCTTGGACCTGAGGATAAAGTTTTGATGTAGATTTTGGTGGTCGGAGGTCAAAGGTCACTGTGACCTCACAAAACATGATTTTGGCCACAACTCAAGAGTTCATATGCTGATTATGAAAAAAAAATCACACAAATGTCCCATAGGTTGAAGTGATGATATTTTAAATGCAAAAGGTCAAAGGTCAGCTTCACTGTGACATCATACTGTTGTGCAGAAACTCCTCTCTGGCCGTTATTCAGCACCATACAGCACTGAAATGGTGATGAATCTTGGGTGTCCACCTTGAAACTGTGCTGATTGTACTGTACTTCCATCTCACCAAAAAACACACTTTATGCATTTTATTAAATTCCGTCAGTCCTCACTACATATGTACATACATACTAATTAGTCTGGACAGACATGGATGTAAACGTAACTTGACGGGCTCGTGGAGGCGTATAATCGTGAGGCAGAAATTCTAGTTTTTCTAATAACTCTTCATATTTCTGTTTGCAAAGCGACAGTACAGTGCCTTCAGACCTCACTACACAGGCTCCATCTGAGTCTGTGTTGTTTTTCCTGTTTCTCTAACCTGCATTAGGGGGCTCGGAGCATGGTGACAGACTGATCATCTGTTACAGAGCTGCTGTTTGACTCATACAGTACATGCAGGCCCCTTTGCAGCCTTTTATCACGCCAACCGCAATGTGAATCACAGTCTAATGCCTACACACTGATAGCCGCCGATGATTTTAGTGTTTCAGTAAACAAAAATCAGCTCACACACACACTCTGTATGTACAATCATTTCCTGCTCACCAATAGGTACACTGAGGTACTGGAACAAAAGACAGACACACATTAACTTTTGATTAGATCTTCTAATCTCTCTTTTCTCTGCCCTCAAAGAATGTTATTTCAAATAAGTAAGCACATGTCAGTTCTATGCACATTATGTTCAATGATTCACAGCGAGGTCTGTGAATGATCTTGGCAAACAAAATTCCCCCCAATAGTTTTGGGTGGTGGCTGCAAAAATCTCACAGAGAATTCACAACACCTGCATAATTTAAAACAAAACTATCCGCTGCTCTAATACCTCAAGTAAGTTTGTTTGGTTCCTCTTTTTTAATGTGGCTCAACCTTTAATTTTGAGCACGGTACCCGGTTTCATCAACCATTGAGCCTTTAATACAGTTTGGTCGTCTGTAATTTATTCCCTGGCAAATCATTTAACTGTACAGCAGTGATGTATCCATTTCCAGTCAGATGCATCTTGCAGTCTGTTTTGATGCCACTCTTAGCTCAAGTGGCCTTGACGACCTCCCTCACCTCTCTGTCCGATGAGTCCCTCCGAGCTGCATCTAAGTTTAGCAAGAGGAAACTGATATCTTTCCCTACTCTCATTACCCCCATACGAGTCGATGATCATGTACGCAGACCTGCATGTCAGTGACGCTGACGCACGTGCACGTACAAACATACACACACGCAGAAAACAAGCCAGTTAAAGATAAAAATAATCTTCACCAAGACAGAAGTGGCTCTTCCTCCAGAAACCAGTACAGAGCAACAGCGCCCTCTACAGGTCGATTATCATAAAACTCACCTCTACGTCTCTCTTTCATATTGTTTTGTTATGCAGAGTATGTTTGCCTCATTTTTCAGTCTTGTTGCCATGACACCATACTCACGCATACATGAGAATGGTGAAATTTTTTAAAGTGACAAATTCCAGAATTTTTTGTCATTAACTCTGATATTTCACATGGTCACATGGTTTATTCTGCACACACATGCTACTCACCACAACATTATTATGCAAGCACATTCAGATGGTTGAATCAGACAGTCTGTCTACCCAGACAGACAAGACTGAGACAGTATCTGTGACCTATTTTATATTCTTCACCAGCCAGGATGAGACGCTATGAGACACCCTGTGAAATGTCCGCCTTTGCTTTAATTTACCTTCATAAGATAAAGACAAAGCAATGGCTGTGTAACCAGAATTCACACATAATTACCATAACTGTGATAATAAGAGCTCAGTTAACAGGCTGACTGATGCTGTAGTTATTTCTCCACAAACCTGTGAGACACATTCAAAGAAATAAGAAAAATTAAAAGCATTCAAAGTAATGATTGATCAGGGGTCACTATTAAATATTTTATTTACTATCTCACTGCTGCTTTACATGCTATAATGTTTTACTGCTTTTAGCCATAGAGGCTCATTCACAAACAAGGAGGACGTCGGTCGAGAACAGACACTAAATATGATAGCTAGAACTAAGTGATGGGCATGTGAATGAACGGACTCAGGAAGACGTCTGTACTCTGTTAAAACACAGGAGGACATTCAGCCCCATGAGGTGAATGTGATTTTTGAATGTCACTTCTCAGCGAACCCAAACAGTTGAGTCATCTGTTATGATGCAGTGAAAACAATCTGTCAAAGAGTCCTGACCATCCTGCCTGCTGCTCTCATGACCCTCCTGTTTTTGTCTTTTCACACACTTATCTAGAAGACTCTCACAAACACACACACAGCTGCATAAAGGCAGTCATAACTGTTTTGAATAATTGATCGCTAGTGAAATTGCGTGGCTCTAGGGTTTCCATGCTGTCATTGTCCCTGTTTCGGGTCGATGGGTGGCGAGGAAAAAGTAAACTTCTCATGCGAGTTACTCATCATGTACCAGCCCCTCAACACACGCACGCACGCACACACACACACACACACACACACACACACACACACACACACACACACACACACACAGAAACACACACTCTTCATTCCCATGGCAGTGCGTGGGCTTGGATAAGCTGCATCCTTCCTTGTGAAGATGCAGAAGGAGGGAGGCCACTGAAAGCCTGCAGCTTCAGAGTGCACTGGATGCTGGGGTGACCGCTGTAGGGGGGTACAGGACCATGAGAGGAAGATGCCTCGAGACAGTCTGATCACCTCTGAGGATGACAGTAAGACCATGACCATCTTCATATTTCAATGATCAAATTGTTATTCTAGAGGTCACATTATATGACGCAGGAGTTTTGTTAATAGACGGCATTCGTTCTTTGTGTGTGAGGAGGTAGAATTAATTATAATCAAACATTATAATTATTATATAATAATTGTGAGTTTAATAATCATTGTCATTGTGTTAAATTTTCAGATTATGTCACCATGTTCATTAGGGGAAAATATTACTGATTGGTGAATGAAGCAAGGCCCTTTGCTCTCTGTGTTTGTAGTATGTTTATGATATACTGATTTGAACCTATTTGTGGGCAAAACATCCATATCTATAGAGTTTAATACAGTAAAAACGGTACAGGTATTTACACTGGTTTCTGGCTTTAACCATCAATAAAAGGCCACCCATCGTCCACCTCCGACATATTTCTCCACTCTTTTCTTGCATCTTACTCACTCAGCTGCATATTTGGGAGCTGGCCTCTGGCCCTCGGCTGTCTCCCCGTCCTTGTGGGCTTAGCCACCCCGTCCCCCTTCATTAGGCCATTGTTTGTCTCTTTTGTGCCCCTCTGCTGCACACGGCCGTAATGACCCGTGTGCCGGCCACTCCGGTTACACTAAGGACACACATCAAAGGGCTGACTGCATAAATATCAGTTCAATTTGTCAGTGGTTCTCTTTGTTTTCCTCTTTATCCCCCTTTACTGCAGGATAATAGTGCAGGTATACAATAAGGTAGGCTAAGCTCTACCAGTGAAAGGGGTCAGTGTTGTATTGAAGAAGAGAAACAGAAAAATGGACTGGATTTATAAAGCTGAGGTCATCAGAGGGGGAAAGGGGCGGTTATGTCGTAGAGTAAACACATACATATTTTATCTAAAAAAAACATGAAACAAAACAATAACGAAGGAATTAATAAAATAAGAGAAAAAAGCATGAGAGAAATGTTTCATATCATGACATATTTTCAGAGAGAGATTTAAACAATTGCGCTCATTTAGATGCAACGCTGTAAAAATGCTGATTTGCATGCTTTCAGCATAAATAGGGGGAAAAAAGTTGGTCTGACTTTGAAATGTTCAGCATTTAAAGATAAAGCTGAAGCTGTACAAGGTCAGTCCTGGTACCCTGTAGCTGATAACTGCTGTTATTCTTCACTTGTTTACTCCATGTTTACTTCATAACAGACTGTGAAATCTCATAATCATTGAATAAACTCTTCTTTTATGGTTACCTCAGTCTAATTAGACAGGTATGTCAGTTTGAAGTCAGGTCAACTTAAACTGTTGACTGATCACTTTCAGCCTTAAAATGAGATGAAAAAACGTCCGACTCATCAATCACACAAGTTGTTAAACACATGGTTAGCTTACTGTGTCTTGTTATGTGTCCCAGATGAGTCACATAGACTTTATCTAACAGTGCAAACCATGATGAAGATTGGCATCCATGTCAGTTACTTCTAACAGTCTGTGCAGCAGCTGTGAATGTCTCACTAACCAGCTCTGATTCTGACCTGATTGTTTCTTCATGCACGGCAGTTAAAGGTAGAACATCGTTACCGTATGTTATAGCTCATGAGGCATCACTTGATAACACAATGTACAGATTTAACTCAGCAAAACTTGATGTGTAAAAAGAACAGTAAAAACACAGTGTAAAATAAGAAGGTTCTCCAACCTGAGCTAAATTAACAGAAGTTTTCTCAACTTTTTTCATTCTTCAGTGAAGTTATTTCTCTCCCACAGTTGACATTGGACTGGAATTAGCAGGTGAGTGGGTTGTTGTGTTATTACATGAATCACTGAGGTTCTGGTGGTTCAGACCATTTCTACTGGTAATGTGATCATGAAGACTTTTCTTAACTAAATTAACAGAGAGGCACAGGTGTCTTTATTTTCTCATTTTATCCTTTTTGCTGGGTTGGAGCTCAGGTCCCTTATTGACTGCAACTGTTTTGTCCCCTGTACCAGCCCTGTATAACATGTTCACTCCTTTTACCCCTCTGTCCTCAATCACAGAATTATCACACCTGGATAAAAAACACACAGCAGAGAAAAGAAGAAATATAGATTGAATTGAGTAGAGAACGATGACAACCTTCACACTGCATGCCAGATATATGTTTTTTCACTGTGTTATATGTGTTTCTATCATGCAGTAGTATAAAAACACTGTTTTTATTAACCATATCTTACTCATGTGCTAGTCAAAAATTTTCCACTGAGGAACTGAGCCATCCTTTCCCAGGGCAATAGCATTTTTACACTCTTTAGCATATAATGTACATATATACATTGATTTTATTTTATATCATTTTTCATTGTCTATTTTGTTCTTTTTCTATGTCTTGTTTTGTGCGTCCTTCCTGTAACAACGTAATTTCCCCAGTGTGGGATCAATAGAGTTTTATCTTATCTTAGAATTGGGTGATTATAGGTTTAAAATATATCAGGTTAAATAATTTGTGCAGCACGTTAATGCTTATTAAAACACAATAAAGCAGCATTTATGTTTTTGTTGCAGGTGATGAGGATGAAGTTTCCACTTGCCATGAGGGGCATAAGAGGGAAAGACACAGAGGAAAAAGAAGGGATGGTGACAGAGAGAAGAAGAAGAGGGGGCATGAGAAAAGAAAAGGAGCATCTAAAGCGGGAGAAAGAGAGGAGGAATTACAAGCCAGGGCAGAGAGAAGAGAGAGGGGCAGGAGAAGGAGAGCAAAGAACGATCAAGAAGCAGAAGGAAGAGGGAGGGACGAGGATGGGCAGGACAACACAAGACGTGGTAAGGAGGCAAAAACGAAGAAGAACGTCAAAAATGAAAAAACAAGAAGAATAGAGCAGGAGGAGGACGAAGCTGCTGAAAGAAATGCCAAGAGACAAAAGAAAAGCAGTGGTGCCAAAAAGGAAGAGACAGAAGAGGATGGAGGTAAACGTACAGCAAAGGAGAAAACACCAGAGGGGAAGAAGAAAAAACACAAGAAAGTGGTTGAAACAAGGTAAAGTATTATCATCCAAACCTTCCCTTTCTGCAGGGTGAGCAGGCCTTTTTCATGATCATGTCATTCACACAAGAAACGTGCAAAGACATTAAATACACTGCTCTGCTACGTCTCAGTTCAGAGCAGGAGACGAGCGAGGAAGACGACAATGGTGAAGAGGACAATGAGGATAAAGAGGTGAGGCCGGAGTGTCTGTCACCGGAGGAGCTGGAGATGCTGAAGGAGGCTGTGGATGACAGGAAGAAACTGGTCCAAGGTCTGAGGGGAAAACCCTGGCCGATGAAAAAGAAACTGGTGACTTTACGGTAAATTCACTGAAGTGCACTTTGAATCAGGATCAGAATCTTTCTCTGGATCAGCTGTAACACAACATGTGAACTGTGATGTGAACTCATTTTCTTGCTTGTAGAGAGTCTCAGGAGTTTGTGGAGAAATATGAGGGAGCGCTGGGGAAAGGAAAAGGCAGGAAGCTCTATGCATACAAGGTCATGATGACCAAGGTAAAGAATCACAGACTGACGTGACATCAGCATTTATTCTTATAATTATTTTAATTATTATATTGAATATTGCGCATTTATATTTGAACAGTTTGCCTCGATTTGGCGCCCCCTGTGGACAAACTTGGGAGTGTTTCCACTGTTTCATGTCATAAAGATCTTCATCTGGTTAAATTTTCTTTTTGAAACACAGCTGTTTGCAAGATGCATAGCAACGAGGTAATGTATTTGTGGCTATGTAGCATTAATAACTGTAATGATGATAATGGTGAAACAAAGTAAATTTTGTTTTACTAGTTTAGTTTCATACCATAGACTGTAAAAAACATTGAAATAACCTACAGCTTTCTGTAGAGCCACTGTGAAGCTCAGTGACAGTGACTCTGTCAGAAACCAAAACCAAACCAAAAATGGGAGCTGAGGCGAGCAGAGTCAAGCCTGGTTGCTGAGACCTAGCTGTCACTCAATGCGGCCATGGCCATAATTATGCTTAACTTTAAGCCTTAATAATTTAGTGAGTGAATTACATAAAAAGTAATGAAAGATGAATGTAGGAAATTAGCTATAGAGGCCATTTGGGAACTTGGTCTTTCGTGTTTGACTCATTTTGCTTGGTTTTCACCACTGCTCTATCACTGTCCCTTTCACTTTTGTTTTCTTTTGTCTCTCTTTGCTGCTCCTGCCCCAGTATCAGCTATAACCACAAAATATAACATCAAAAATAAAATTCTCTTTTCACTGGCCAACGTACGACACGCTGCAAACTTTGCCTGGGAATATATTCCAGTCTGTGTGCCGTTTATCTGATTTTTTGGGGAATAGGGCCAGTGGACTCGATATTTTTTTTCTCTCAGGATGGTGAAGGCATGATCTGCCCGACTCTGCCCCTGATTGGCTTACCCTGAAATTCTTACCCAAACCCAAACCGATCTCATTTCAACAAACCCAAACAATGGTGGCAACAAGTCCGAGCCAATCAGAGTCAGAGGCGGGTCATGACTTCAACATCCAGGAAATGTTTCTTTTCCTTGTGACAGGCATTAAGATTCAATACATTTCTTTTGCAGAAATGGATGAAGTTTCAACGGGACTTTGAAAACTTCAAAACTGCCTGCATTCCCTGGGAGATGAAAATCAAGGAGATTGAAAGTACGTTAATGTTTCAAGGCTTCAAACGCTTTTACAATCTGAGATGAATCAAACATGTCTTGCAGGCCTCACATTTAGATCCTGAGCTCTGCTGCTTTCAGGAAGTCATTATTGGTGTAACAATCCTCATATCTATTCCCTCAGGTCATTTTGGCTCCTCGGTTGCTTCTTACTTTATCTTCCTGAGGTGGATGTATGGCATCAACATGATCTTGTTTGGGCTGACTTTTGGCCTGGTTATGGTGCCAGAGGTACTGTTCGTTGCTTTTTTCCCCCATCAGAAACAAGTCTAAGTCTTCGTGTTTGCAAGCTTCCAGTTTTCCTCTAATAATCCCCTGCTCTTTGCTAACAGGCATTAATGGGGCGGCCCTATGGCAGCATCCCAAGAAAGACTGTCCCCAGGGCTGAGGAGGCCAGTGCAATGGACTTCGCTGTCTTATGGGACTTTGGAGTCAGTTTATTATATATGTGCAGTATCACACTCACCTCAAGCCCTTGTAATGTTGTTGTTTCGTTATGCCTGTGAGTCAGTTTACACTTGATGCATTCTTTGCTGCAGATCACCTTAACTAATATTTGTATCACAGGGTTACGCTCAGTATTCAGTCCTCTTCTATGGCTACTACAACAACCAGCGCGCCATTGGCTGGCTCAAGTTCCGTATGCCTCTGTCATACTTCCTGGTTGGTGTGGGAACAGTGGCCTATAGCTACATGGTGGTCATAAGAACGTAAGTTTATTGTGGCTACGTAGATCTCCTTTGGCACAATGCTCCGCTGAATCTGTATTTCTGGTTAAAGGATGGCTCGTAATGCAAATGAGTCGGGGGTTGGAGACGATAACAGCTTTAACTTCAGCTGGAAAGTGTTCACCAGTTGGGATTACCTGATAGGAAACCCGGAAACTGCAGACAATAAGTTTGCCTCCATCACCACCAGTTTCAAGGTCAGTGCTGCTGACTGTGTTGCAGTATAGCAGTAATCGATGCATTTATATTCTGTTTAACTATATTATCTATATTTATCCCTCCCTCTACGCCTCCAGGAGGCAATCTTAGAGGAGCAGGAGAGTCGAAAGGATGACAACATCCATCTGACTCGTTTTCTACGCGTGCTGGCCAACTTCCTGGTCTTGTGCTGCTTAGCAGGAAGCGGGTACCTCATCTACTTTGTAGTGCGCCGCTCTCAGAAATTTGCCCTCGATGGACTGGAGAATCACTCCTGGTGGGAAAGGAATGAGGTAACAATGAGAGCTGAGAGACAGCGAATCAAAGACACAGAAATACAGACAAAGAAGTGCGTCAACCATTTTAGGAGCAGGGAGGCCGAGCAAGTTCATTGTATAGAGTGGTGTGATTTATGGCTTTATAACATCAGCACACTCAATCTCATTTTAATAATGATGGTAGTTATGCTACATGTCATATGGGCTTTCATCAGTCTGCCTTCATGTTTCCCAGGTGAACATGGTCATGTCGCTGCTGGGGATGTTCTGCCCCATGTTGTTTGACGTCATCAGTGCCCTGGAGAACTACCACCCTCGCGTCGCCCTGCAGTGGCAGCTGGGTCGCATCTTTGCCCTCTTCTTGGGAAACCTCTACACCTTCATCATTGCACTCATGGATGAGATCAACCTCAAAGTGAGAAGGAGAGCATGTAGATGTGTGAGATGCTGAACTTTGCTCTTAACCTGAGGTGTGTATGTGTGTTGCAGAGGGAAGAGGAAAAGATAGTAAAGTTTAACATAACCACATGGGAAGCCAGTCAGTACAATGGTACAGTATCAGAAAACGGCACTGCTTCACCCATCACTATCCAGCCTGCTGATGTGCCCAGAGGGCCCTGCTGGGAGACCATGGTGGGGCAGGTCAGTGTGCATGTGTGTGTAAACAGTTATGCATTATATGATGTAACAGTGATTTTACAGTGTAAAGTTATGGGTGCCCATAGTGACAAATATAGAATAAAAGAATGTAGGTTTTATCAAACTTATCACTCAAACGTCCTTTTATTCAAGGTCTGAGGTCTGGAACAATTGGCTGTAACAAAATAATGTTTAATCAATTAATTAACGTCACATCTCTTATAATTGTGCCAGCAAAATCCTGAGGCAGACAGACTCAGACAGTGAATCCACATTTATTTCTGACTCAGAGATATTTATACAACTTCAGTTACACTAGTTACTGTGCACCAGAGTGAAGGAGACACGTTCAGTATCTGTGATTTAGGAGCTGATAGCAAATTTTCTGGTGTAACGTTAATGTGTGAACTCTGCAGCAACAACACTCTCTCCAGGGGTTAACATCACCATGACAACAATGTCAACCACAGGGAAATCAGTCACGTTAAAAGCTCATTCATCTGAGTGCAGGATCACTGTGAATGATCACCCGCATGCTCAACGTCACTCACAAATTATTCATCAATAGAACATTTATTTCAAAATAGAAAATGTTACACTTGATAACAACTTGTAGCCTGTTCATAGCATGACGTATGGCAGGGAAGAAAAGGAAGAAACCTCAGGAAGAGCGATGTAAGAGAGGTGCCAGGATGGACAGACATGCAGTAAAAATCCCAATATTTACAAATTTTGATGACAAAAATACAGACGTCTGTAGATTGTAAAACAGAACTGCGGAGTCTGGATCCAGGAGGACACTGAGCAGCTTCAGGTCTCACTAGATAGGTAGGACCTGAGCCACATGACCTCCGCTCAACATCTGGAGGGAGGACAGACCACACAAACACAGAAGAGGCAGCGAAGCATTCACACATTTATTTCAAAAAGCAGCAACATATAAACACACACACACACACACACACACACACACACACACACGCTCCCTGAAGAGGAATGAGGATAATGCCATTTTATTACATAATGCCACTTTTCATCAGTCGCTCTCTGTCGGACATAAACATAGAGCCATGTAGAAACATGTCTAACAACAAAAGAAACATGTTCTGATCACATTCAAGTGCTTTTCATGCGGTTTGCATTAAAAATGAAATATAGGACATGTAGTTACACGGTGAACTAACCCACACAAGAATGTTAAATTCCGAGACTCGATACTCAGTCATATAACCTCCAAACATATGATCGCTTCATCCTCTGCAGGAGTTTGTCCGGCTCATCATATCTGATACCATGACAACCTACATCACGCTGCTGATTGGTGATTTCCTGAGAGCCGTGCTCGTCCGCTTTCTCAACTACTGCTGGTGCTGGGACCTTGAGGCCGGATTTGTGAGTCATCCGTTCGGACTGATTTCAGTGACTGTGCCAGTGATATTCAGCAGAGTGTATAATTCGTTGGCACATCACACATAAGAAACGTGCACCTTTTTTCCGGAGGTGAATTTAAACGTTGGCTATGAAAATATGAGTCACAGCGGAGTTATTTCTGTCGTCTTTGTGTCGTTGTGAAAGCCGTCCTACTCTGAGTTTGATGTCAGTGGAAACGTCCTGGGCCTGATCTTCAACCAAGGAATGATATGGCAAGAAAACGACATTTGTTTTATTTAAATCACCAGTCATCTTGTCATGTCATCTTTCATTTTTTATCTGCAGCATGTGTATTTTCCTCCACTGAAAAGCCCAATCTTTTCCTGCAGGATGGGTGCCTTCTATGCCCCCTGCCTGCCCGCTCTGAACGTCCTCCGGCTCCACGTGTCCATGTACCTACAGTGCTGGGCCGTGATGTGCTGTAATGTGCCGCAGGAAAGGGTCTTCAAGGCCTCTGGCTCCAACAACTTCTACATGGCCATGTTGCTGGTCATTCTCTTCCTGTCCACTCTGCCTGCCATCTACACCATCGTCACCATCCCCCCATCCTTTGACTGTGGACCCTTCAGGTAACGATGCTTGTGTGAATGAACTGCAGTTTGGTTTCTTTGACTTTCTGTCACAGCGATTCTCTTCTTCTCAGTGGGAAAAAGCGTATGTTTGATGTGATCCATGAGACGCTTGAGTCGGACTTCCCTGCCTGGTTCAGTAAAGTGTTCAGCTATGCCTCCAACCCTGGACTGGTGCTGCCCTTCATACTGCTGATGGTGTGAGTCAGCTGCAGACTGCACAAATATATATTTTTTTTCATGACCATGTTTCCTTTCCTTTTCAGGTAAAGTTTAAGGTTCTTTGATGGTGATCATGTGTTATTTTATCTTTCAGACTCGCCATTTATTACTTGCAATCCACATCCAAAAGCTATAAAGAAGCTAACGTGGAACTGAAGAAAAAACTACAGACGGTACACATTTTGTTTTCCTCTTATTTGGCACTGGTGCTCTAGCTCGTGCTAAGTTTGCACTGGGAAATTTCACATGAATGACACTCACAGTCAATGTATGAGGGTAAAAGCTGAAGAGATTTTGCTCGAGAACGATGTGAAATATACAGTTTGTCACAAGTTTATCATCTAACGTTCAAAATATGGGCGAAAAAATGTGATCTTGGGCAAACAATTGTCAGGAATTTTCATATTTATTATTCGTTTGTCCTTCAGATTTGCTTGTCCAATGCATTTTATCAGTTTAACAATGTGCAGATGCACAAATAGACAGCTTGAGGCCACAGTAGTTGCATCACCCCCTAAACTGGACTTTATTCCACCGGAGCTGCTACGGACCCCAGAGCCCACCACCATCCCCCCACTGCTGCCAAG
This sequence comes from Chelmon rostratus, assembly GCF_017976325.1. Taxonomy (NCBI): domain Eukaryota; kingdom Metazoa; phylum Chordata; class Actinopteri; order Chaetodontiformes; family Chaetodontidae; genus Chelmon; species Chelmon rostratus. The sequence continues at coordinate 24,852,960 of NC_055662.1, read as the reverse complement.
GAGACGAAGGAGGCACCGTAAACAAAAGCGTGCCAAGAGAGCCGGCGTGCGTGCTAGGCTATAAGCTAACCCTCACAGACCAGCTCTCCCCAGTCTCTTCCTCACCAACGCCAGGTCTCTCACCAACAAAATCGACGACGTCCAAGGACAGTCTCTCGCCGGGTTCAGGTAAGAGCAGAGGTGGAGGCTTGGCGCTGTATGTACACAATGCCTGGTGTACAGCCACACGCACCGTCAGCACGTTCTGCTCTCCTGATTTGGAATACCTGGTGGTGAAATGCCGACCGTTCAAGCTGGTTAGAGAACTCTCGTCCATTGTTATTGTGGCCGCTTACATCCCACCGCGGGCTAATGCTAAGTTAGCATTAGAGGAGCTGTACTGCCTGATCAGCGGGCAGCGGCCGTGATTGTGGCGGGGGACTTTAATCACGTTGAACTGAAGGCGGTGTTTCCCAAATTTCACAAGTACATAAAGTTTCCTACCAGAGACAGTGACATTTTGGATCAAGTTTACTGCAACATCCCTGCTGCTTACAAGGCTGTAGCAGCTCCACACCTGGGCATGTCAGACCACATCTCAGTGAAACTCATTCCTGCCTACAAGCCTCTGGCCTGCAGAACAAAGCCAACCACCAGGACAGTACAGATATGGACTGAGGAGGCCTCCTCTGCACTTCAGGACTGCTTTGAGCTGACAGACTGGACTGTGTTCAGAGAAGAGGCAGACCTTGAGGAGTACACATCATCTGTATCGTCCTATGTTCAGTTCTGCACTGATGCTGTCCTCCCTGTTAAGACCATCACAGTGTTTCCCAACCAGAAACCATGGCTGGACAGCACAGTGCGGTCCCTGCTGAAAGCCCGGGATACTGCCTACAGATCTGGAGACAGGCTGGCTTATCGCAGGGCTTGAGCAGAGCTGCAGAAGGGAATTAAGCAGGCCAAGATCCGGTACAAAGACAAAATTGAAGATCACTTCAATAGCAACAACCCCCAGAACATGTGGAGAGGCATTAGAACCATAACGGACTACAAGCCTAACACTCAGCTTGCCAGCCACGACCCCACCCTGCCTGACACCTTAAACAGCTTCTTTGCCCGCTTCGACACATCAGGCAGCAGAGAAGTCACACACCTACCCCGGCTGGAGGAGCAGCACCAGCCCCTCGTCCTGCAGCAGCACCAGGTGACATCCACCGTGAGGAGGATCAACACCCGCAGAGCTGCAGGACCGGATAAGGTGTCAGGCAAGACTTTGAGACTTTGAGGACATGCGCTGAACAGCTAGCAGGAGTGTTCCTGGACATTTTCAACATGTCCCTGCAGCTGTCTACGGTTCCTGAGTGCCCTAAGTCCTCCACCATCATTCCAGTACCGAAGAAGACATCCATCACCTGCCTGAATGACTACCGGCCTGTTGCTCTGACCCCGGTAATCATGAGGTGCTTTGAGCGGATTATTCTCAGGTACATCAGAGGCTTCATCCCCTCGGACCTAGACAGCCTTCCGTTCGCCTACAGAGGGAATCGGTCCACAGAGGATGCTGTCTGCATCACCCTGCACACAGCCCCGACCCACCTGCAGCAGCCCAACACCTACGTCAGGATGCTATTTGTAGACTTTAGCTCAGCTTTTAACACCGTCATCCCAGACAAGCTGACGCTGAAGCTACACGCATTGGGTCTGCCTGCGTCTCTGTGCCACTGGATCAGAGACTTTCTCACCAACAGGCCTCAGGTGGTGAGAATAGGGAACATCACATCATCCCCTCTGGTCCTTAGCACGGGCACGCCACAGGGTTGTGCGCTCAGCCCGGCCCTCTTCACCATGTTTACTCACGACTGTGCTGCCATCCACCCCACCAACACAGTCGTGAAGTTTGCGGACAACACTACAGTAGTGGGTCTCACCTCAGATAACAACGAGACCCACTACAGAGAGGAGATACGCCAGCTCACCCAGTGGTGTTCAGCCAACAACCTGGTGCTGAACACAGGGAAGACCAGGTCATTGTGGATTTCAGGAGGTCCAGGAAGACGGATCACGCCCCCCTCCTCATGGACGGAGAGGCGGTGGAGCGTGTGGACAACATCAGGTTCCTGGGTCTCCACATCACATCTGACCTCTCCTGGTCCATGAACACCTCCCGCCTGGTGAAGAAGGCACAACAAAGGCTCTTCTTCCTCAGGAAACTGAAACGGGCTGGACTCTCCTCTTGGTTGCTCGTCAATTTCTACAGGGCCACAATTGAAAGCATCCTCTGCCTCAGTGTGACAGTGTGGTATGACAGCTGCACGGCACAGGAGAGGAAACAACTGGCACGGGTGGTTAAAACTGCACAGGGCATCGTGGGCTGCCCCCTTCCTGACCTAGACTCTATATATGAAGGCCGGGTCAGGAAGAGGGCGAGATCCATCGCCACGGACCCCAGCCATCCGGGCCACAGGCTGTTTGTACCGCTACCATCAGGAAAGCGGTACAGGAACATCCGCACCACCACTAACAAACTGAGGGACAGCTTCTTCCCTAGAGCTGTTAGAGCTATCACCCCCAGCAGCCCCTCACTGCAGTGAGAGACTGTGAGAACTGTGAACCACTGCACACCACACTTTACACCTACACCTCCACCTCCACCTGCACCTTCTGTGTACTTAACTTTTAGGTACACACATATACTATGTATACATTTTAGTATATTGCCACATTATTCTGTCGGTACATTTCACTGTGTATATTTTATTCTGTCAGTACATCTCACTGTGTATATTTTATTCTGCTTGTATATTTTATTCTGTTGGCACATTTCACTTCCATATTTTATTGTTTATTCTTTAGTATATTTTATTGCCTTAGTATATTTTCATTCTGGTATATTTTTAATTGCTTTTACGAATATTTTTATTGCATGTTGGTTTATTTTATTTTATTGTAGTTATCTTAATTTTATTCTTTCTAATCTTCTTATCTTTCTTACTATCTGTTCCTAACATGGGGGTTGCAATGAAAATTTCATTGACATGCTCAATGACAATAAAGACTCTTGAATCTTGAATCTTGAATCTTAATGTAATCACTCCAGCAGAGAGCAGCAGAGTAACAGCTCATATCGGTCCAAAAGCAGTGGGTTAGACAGTTACTGCTAATCACTGTGTTGTTGCCAAATGCAGCAGTAACCTAAGAGCTGATGTGCATTTCTGTAAGTCTTATTCAATATTTAAAAGCTTTAAAATGATTTCTTAAGTTCTGTGGGTGGGTTTTGAGCTTCAACTGGACTGAATATGTTTCCTGCATCAGTCTTATCATCACTTGTGTCCCTTTCCAGCAAAATGAGGAGAACAAGAAAAAGAACAAGCAAGCAGCGCTGAAGGCCCAGATGGATCTCGAGGAGGCCAGAAAAGCTGCATCACAGACTGCAGAGCAACGAAAGAACAACAGCGCTTCACTGCAAGAGCAAGAGGGTGGGACTTCTGACTGCTACAAAAAATGAAACAGGACTTTTATCATGTGATAAAAATAAAAATCCAGCGTAAATAAAAAACGAACAAACAAAGATTAAACAAGTTGCCTTTGGTCTCACGCTACAGAGCCCTGAAACTGAGAAAATGTAGTAAAATGTTATCATTCAACTTAAAATATAGCTGAATACATAAAAAAAAAATACAGTGAAACAATAATAATTAAAATGGGAAAAAGAAATGTGAACTTTTTTTTGCTTTAACCTCCAATCTGCTGGCAAAGAAAGCAAAAACTGTGCGTTCTTTACCACCAATTAGTTAATAAAAATCAGTGAAAGCTGAATATACTTTATTCATCTATTTATCTTTCACTAACTTTTCTTGGCACACTTGTAATCATGTTTATATATATATTTCATATTTTCCCTTTTCAAGTTACTACAAAGTAGCGTTAGCTAGTCAGCTTTGATAGCATTAGCTTGCCTGTGAAAGTTCTTGTTGTGAAAATGCTGCAGCACAGTGTGATTAATAACATGTTTGTTTTCTCCCCTCATCTGAAATAATACATTTGTCTTAACCTGCTTTGTCCTCAGGGGATGGGGAGGAAAACTGTGGTGGCAGTGTGAGGCTGCATCAAGCTAAAAACGAACGCAACCCTCCTCCGCCTGCTAGAGACCAAGAACCCCCAGCCACCAGAGCCCCTATCCCCAGGACCTATCGCCATGAAAACCAAGGGGCTCCTGGGTACCTGCCCGGCTTCCCTCGACAAAGCGAGCCCAGGATGTACAGGGTGCCGAGCCTGCAGAGACACTGAGAGAGTGAACAGTTGGCAGAAATGCATGTCCGGAGGTACATGTGCTGACTTCATGGCAGTTAGTGCACATTAAAGTGTTGTTTTTTTTTCACTGTGTATTCTTGATAAAATAAGCTGCAAACATTTCATATTATTGGTTGTTCCTTTGTTCACTTAATAAACATTGACGAGAGCAGAATATCTCTGTAGTGAATCTGACAATTCTCCCTCCATGCAGAACGACGACAGAGGAAATATTAGGGTGTTTCTGCTGCGTTGGCATTAAGTGTGCAGCTTGTTTACCATCTTTATATCACATCCAGAGGTCTACATACTCACTGTGCTTGGTCTAATCTTTCACATCACATTGTGTTTCTGATGAGGTTTTGAAAGTTGTGAACTAACTAATATTTTCATGATGCCATGCAACAACCAGGCTTTAGCTTTGGTTGCTTGTATCTTTTTTTTTCTTTTTTAGATCAACTAATTTGTTAGGAATGGTTGATCAGTTTCCTAGCAAATCTTTCAGCTATATTCAAAATTACAGTCAATTTAAACCACACATTTTTCTCTTGGCCTCTCACACTGAGACACTGAGCACAGCTGTCCCTGCACCTGCGACCGGGCCAAAGCATTAAACAATTCATTAGACATGGAAGCCATTTAACCCAGCGAGCGAGGCTTAAATGGATCTCTCTCATCTCTGGCCGCACTTACGCACTCACCTTACATCTGTTCTTCAGCTGTGTACCATAGCTTTAATAAACTGAGTGACACAAAAAGGGTGTTAGATTATTCTATTTTTGGAGAGCAACGAAAAATTTGTAATTTGTGTCAAGCGTCCAGATTTGAGCTGTCAGTGTAAATCCAGTCATTGTGGTCTCCTGACCTTCATCATGCAGCATGAGCGTCTGCCTCGTATCATCTGATAACAGCACAGTCATATCCAGTGTCTGCTCTCACTGAGCGCTCCCGTCAATCAACCAGTCATGCAGCTCACCTGTCAGTCAAATCTACAGGTAACGCTGTTGTCTCATTACTTAAACTTTATTAACCTGAGATTCTATATATTAACTGAAAGCCTTCAAACTACATCACATGGGCATTGAGACAGATGCCTCAGAGAGGTGGAGGCACCCTCAGTCCCAATGGGATGAATGAGGAAATTTCAGGTGCTTCTTTCTCATGAAGTGAATGTCGTTTGTGTGTCTTTGTTTTGTCATGTTTAAGCCTACATCATGACACTGTGCTGGAAAGGTTGTGGCTTCCTCTTTGGGATGTACTTGTGCTGGCTGGGGTCACCTATAATCAACCCCACCTGTCCATATTGAGTGTGTGCTGAAGAAACGACCCTGCGGCGATATTAAAAAGTCAAATTAGTCCTGCCCGCAGTCTTTGTCGCTTAAATTTAAGGATTATGCGATGTAAGGGTCATCACTGAGGAATTAGTGTTGTGTCTAAATCATTTACAGGACAGCAAGCTCATAATGCCACTGCCATTGAATTACAGTGCCAGTCAAATCCACTTCCAATGATGCTCATGATCAATTCATGGCAAGTAAGCATTAAGAATTCATTCTGCCGTCATCTGAGAGCTGGAGAAAGGAGTAAGCCCCTATGCTTCATTCTGTCATCGTCTGCCAACGCATGTCAATCATGTGATTTAATGAAGACTGAGGAGACGTTGGAGTAAAGCCTCCATGTTCTCTGAGTGCTGGAAACTCATAATCTGCCTCACTCTTACTGATCCAGGTAATACCAACCCCTGATGCCCGCCGTCTCATCCTCCTGCTGGGGCTGTGTTTTGGCTTCGTCCCAGTTTCCCTCCGTGCTGGTACAATGTAGCAGAGAACTGAGCCATGACAGGTTACACATTACCGGATATCTCAATGTCCGCTGCACCGCAATGGGCATCTCTTATTCAATGACAGTGATGAAGGGAGGAGTGAGACATTGTGGCGCTACAAGCACTGATTTGACTGCTGGGACGGTGTCCAGTTTTGCTTTGGGTAGCAAAGGTCGGCACTTCAGTGTGAACTTGTGGAAAGTTAGATGCTTCTTCGTTAATGGATCTTAAGAATAAATGCATTTAGGCCACCTCCAAGCCTCAGTACAGTACAATGAGAAGGAAGGATGAAGACCAATGGAGAGGAGTATTAAATGGTTGCAGGAAGTTGAGGGGACAATCAGGGGGAGGGGCTACAAGAGCTCCAACCCTGAGGGCTTAGCTTGTATTTCAGGTACAAGCCTTCAAGCGAGCATTCATATAACCCCCGGAAGTGTGCTGCTCACTGTGTTTGCAGCCCGGCGTCTCCTGTTTCCTCCTGTATTATTCAAAAGGTCAGCTCTGACATTTGACCATAAACCACAAAGGTAGTAGCTGCATCTCAGTTGTTGAATCGCAAAATGTGGAGAGGAACATTGTTCAGTCCTCACTTTCACCTCTTTTATATATCTCTGTGCTGCAGAGGTTCATGTTTTCAAAGTTTGTCTTAAAATAGGGCGAAATGGACTGCGACGATTCAACTGACTTCAGCAGTTCACTTCATAATGTTCAAAATTTACAGTCTTTTTTTCAAAGTTCCCTTTTTGTGTTGAGCTACAGTGGAAAGATAGTGACACAAAGACAATTTCAAACTAAAAAGACTGTAATTTGTAAAAATGCCCACTTATTTTGATTAATTCAGACATTAATATGACAGAATGTCAAAACTTGCTAATCCTTTTTAACACATGCTCAATTGAAACAGTACGAAGTCATTATATTTAATGTTTCACCTCATGTGAACCTCAGGTTCATTGATTTTTGTAAATATCTGCTTATTCTGAATCTGATGCAGCAACATGTTTCAAACAAGTTGGGACAGGAGCAACAAAAGACTGGGAAAGATGTGGAACGCTCCAAAAACACCTGTTTGGATCATTCCACAGGTGAACAGGTTGATTGGTAACAGGTGATAGCATCATGATTGGGTATGAAAGGAGCATCCTGGAAAGGCTCAGTGGTTCACAACAAGGATGGAGCGAGGTTCACCACTTTGTGAACACATGAATGGATAAAGGTGATTAATACAAGAGCGCTTGTCAGTAAACACAGTTTGTTTGCAGCTTTTTTGGAATCAGGGTTGTAGAGAGGGATTTCTTCATGGCCATTAAGGGCATTGTGGGCATGTGAGTATAATTTTAAGATGAAGCTGAAATAATGGGAACCTTCCCTTTAATGAACAGTTTGTAAAACTGACTGACTGGTCTTTTTAATAAAAGTCTGTTTGTGAAGTTACAGGTGACTCCTGTGTGTTCAGTATACTCACAGAGGACTGTGTACAGTATTTAAATACAGTAACTTGTTTCACTTTTCTCTCACGATTACTTAAACCATCATCTAACTTTAATGGCGCCTCCTGACCTTTATGTCTCTGGTGTCTCCTTACTGGGCCACAGATGCATGGAGGCAAACGTCCAACCAGTTTTTGGTTTCCTTATACATTATATGACAGTGATTCAAGTTGTTAGCCTTCATTCAGTTTGAATAAATTTGAGGATTTAAGAATGTGGACTGCACATGAGCTTGTTTGGCTCCAGTCAAATTTGAATTAGCATTTTGATTGACAAGTCCTTTGTCTGATGGATTTTGTTTTCTCCCCGGCTCCTGATTATCATCTAATGGACTGTGTGTCATTGACGGTTGTCAAGGAGCCCGGCCATTAGACAGCCTAAACAAGGGCACACCTGTTCTTGCCTGTGTGTGTGTGTGTGTGTGTGTGTGTGTGTGTGTGTGTGTGTGTGTGTGTGTGTGTGTGTGTGTAATCCTGGCTTTTTGACACAGGACCTCCACAAGTGTATCAGCTGCTCGCGTTGACTAACTCATGGATGGAGAGGAGGCAGAAGTGAGAAGAGGAGGACTAACTGGAGAAGAGGAGGACCGACGTAACTAAAAGACACACAGCAAAATGCCTCCAAAGAGGAAGAACGATGCCGTCATTAAGGTTGAAGATGGTGAGGAGAGTTTTTTTTCATTTTCGACCTTAAACTTACCTTTTTGATTATATTAGGAGCAAGTCATTCTTAAGTGGTTCATATCTGCATCCTTTAATCTGTGTGTGGATTTTTATTTCATGCTCACAGTTGGGATGGAGGTGGATGCTATAGACAGTGGAAGTGAAGGTGAGTCACCAGTAACAATTTTAGTTTACTTCTTATCAGAGAAGCAGTTCAATTGAGTAATATTAGTCCCTCTTTTGTCAGTTTTCTTCAGAGTTTCCGCTTCCTTAGAGGCTGGCCGGAATAATTTCACAGTTCATACTTGATCATTTTTCTTTCTTTCTTTTCAATCAGCTACAAATTTTTAAAAGAGTAATATCACTGTTGCAAACACTTTGAGCTACTTCTCTACTGTGTGTTTGTCTCAGATGAAGCCAGGAGGAGAGCTAAAAACAGAAGAGCACAACGTAAAGCCAAACGAGTCAGCGATGACGAGGAGGATGATGAGGATGAGGATGAGGCACCAAGGAAAAGAGGACGAAAGAAGAAGGCCAAACCCCGGGACAGCGATGAAGACGACGAGGAGGACAGTCGGAGTGTGAAAAGCAAGGGCTCAAAAGCCTCCAGGAGGAAAGCCGCGAAGGAGGAGAGCGATGAGGAGAGCGAGGAAGACCGGCAGAAGAGGAAAAAACGAGGCAAAGCGGAGTCCAAACAGGAGAAAGACGAAAAGAATAAGGAGAAGAAGGGAAATGTTAAAGGGAAAGAAGGGATGAAGGATAAAGGTGGTGAAAAGGACAAGAAAAAGAAGAATGGGAAGATGAGCAGGTGCAGTATTCTCTGAGAGCTGTCTCTCACTTACCTGCATGCACCACACACCTGTACGGGCCTTCTCCACTCGACCCCCGACAGACTCTGGTGATCTGTGGCTTAAACTCAGGGAGACGAAACACAGCACAGTGTAAAATAACTTAATGATTTATTGGGGTGTTCTTTGTGTGAGTACGTGAGAAAAGGTTATATCATCATCCGATCAGCTGTTTCACAAAAGTGCACAAATATCAGTTATGATGAAGAAGGTTTTTGGCCTGTGATGGATGGTGTAGTCTCATTTGTTCATCCATTATTTACTGCTGCGTTAAAACAAAGGCAACAAATGCCCAGAGGCACTGCCGCTACTGTTTAAGATAAGATAAGATCGACTTTATTGATCCCCAGCGGGGGACGTTTGGTTTCATTGGGAGAGTTTGGTCGTTTGCTGAGTCCTGGCTATACAGTGTCAAGAAAGGTTTTGACTTTTTGTTGCAGAATTCAAATCCATCCATTAAACCTGCACGTTAAAGTAATTTAATATAACCTAATTTGTGTTGAACCTTTCAAAAACGTTTTGACAAAGTTCTGTGTGGAAGGTAAAAGAAACTTTGTGATGCAAGGCTTTCGACCTCCACCTGCTGCCTATAAGTTTGAAAGCTGATTTTAAAGCCATGGTGTTCTATTTGAAAATTTTATACTTTTGCGCCCCCATGTGGTCGTATGAAAAGCTGTCAGGGACAACAATTCAGGCTGAGAAATAGTGAGCTAAAAACACAAATATACAGCAATAGACTGTACATGACTTAAGCTGCTAGCAAACTCCATCCGACCCGTTTGTCAGATGGTTGATCGACTTCAGAACAACGTCAGCTTATGTCAGGCTGTTCCCGACCATTTTAATGCCTTTTTAAACTGAACATACCACTTCACACCCACTTCACCCTGTGACAGGCCAGCAGAGCAACTTTGAACATTTTTGCTCTCATATGTGGTCAAACATGTCACAAAAACGACTTATTTTTTAGCAAAACTCACCCCTTACAGTATAAGCCCTCTTTGAGACTGTGCTCTGAGCTAAATCCTAATGTTAGCATGTTAACATAATATGCGCCTATGTTTGCAAGCTTTGTGCATCAGATTAGCATGCTAATTTTGCTAATTAGCACCAAACACATATTAAAGCTGATGTTGGGAATGCTATTATTTTTGCAGTTATAGGAAAAAATGATCATAATGAAACTATCTTGAATAACTTACAGTATGGCATGACATGCACAATAGCTCAATACAACAATATATGCAAAACGGAATACTGTGTACAGAAATGATGGAGCCCCAAAGTGATTTTAAATAGAAATAAAGATAAAACCAACAACAAAACAAACTTTCTTCTCTTCTAATGTGAATGCATTTTTAAGAGTTTCACTGCTTCCCTCTGTTTTGTAAAATCGCTCATCACTTACAGACAGATGAGAAGCAAAATGAGGTTTTTAATTTTTTTGGTGTTGCTGTCTGAGGTTTGCATTTGGCTCCTGCAGCGCCTTGTCAAAGCCACGCCAGGTGACACATCTTTCCCTTTATCAGCTCTTCTTCTTCCTCTGATTCTGACGGAGAATCGCTGTCGGAGGGAGAGATCGAAGCCCTAAAGGAGCAGGTTGAGGAGAAGAAGAAGGTGATCGCCACATTAAGGAACCAACCCTGGCGCATGAAGAGGAGGCTCGTAGTGCTCAAGTAAAAACAAACCAGAGGCAAACCTGTGACGCATCCTCTGCCTGCTTGCTTGTGATTTCTGTCATTTCTGGTTGTTGCTGCATTTTGTTCTTTAAGCTTGTTTTATTTTGGCATTTTGCCTGTTGCACATTTGTTTTTCTTACAAATGCTTTCCTTAATACCTACCATCACTCATGTCATGTACATGTGATGTTGATCATGCATTATTAAAACTGGTTCACCGCTACTTTAGCTGTTTGGTACTTCACTTTATCGGTGCTGTGCTCTATGGATAGTCAAAATTACTGTGGACAAACACAAAGTAGATGCTTTTAAAGGTCAGAGGTCAGACACATATAAGACGTTTGAGGTGGAGCATGCCTGATTAACACATTTTCTTAGACAAGCTTAATTCTGCATAGAGATAAAAGCACTCAACACCAAATCACAGCCTTTGGAGACCTGAAAATGATTAGATTCAGGCAGATATTCACCACATTCACATGTTTATTCACATCTCCACTCTGTGAGAAGTCAGCTGCCTGTAAATCACAGGAAAATGTGCAGCAGCAGCCTTCTGCAGCACAAAGCTGGCTGCAGTTCAGCCTGTTAGACATCTTCCTCTCATTGTGATAGGACCGTAAACACTACCACCTGCTGTGCCAGGGCCGAGGCTGCGAGTTTTGTAGGTTACTGTGCGTGTACTCAGTGTGTATGTATCTCTATGTACAGATCAGTGTAAGCAAGGGAACCGATAGGTGAGCTGCTTTGACTTTTTCATGAGCTTGACACTGTTTAATGCATGTTGTTGTGGCTGAGTGACCTGCTGCTGGCCAAGTCTCCCTCCTGATGTTCTTACCATATACAATGTACCATCAATCAGTACGACCCTGTCGCCACTGACTAATTCATTTTAGTTAGGAAGATCATTTTCAGTTGCATGTTGCTCACTTGCGTTCGTTGGTGGATGTTTCTCTGATTGGTCGAATAGGGAGGCTCAGGAGTTCGTCGAAAAATTTGAAGGAGCTCTTGGGAAAGGGAGAGGCAGGAAGCTGTATGCATTCAAAGTCATGATGGCGAAGGTAATTTGCTCATTTTGCAGCGCTCAAAGCTATGACGATGCACAGTTTGTAATGATGATGCTTTTGTGGAAATAACCACTTTAAACTTTAAATTTCAGAAACTTATCAAGTTTAAACGTGACTTTGATAACTTCAAAACAGCCTGTATACCATGGGAGAGGAAGATCAAGGAAGTAGAAAGTTGGTACCACTTTGACATTATCTGAAAAAATAAGTACTGAGCCATTGCCTTCCTGTTCCTCAAAAGGTGTCACTAAATTTCCACATCCTGTTCTGTTCCTGATCGCAGGTCACTTCGGATCATCTGTTGCATCCTACTTTATTTTTCTGAGGTGGATGTACGGTCTGAATCTGGTCCTGTTTGGATTCATGTTTGGCTTGGTGATGCTGCCTGAGGTACAGACTTTCTCATAGATGTCAGCAGGTGATGCCTGATGTTGCACTGCATGTTTTCAGCCCTCCCCCCTCTCTCCTCTGTGTTTAGATTCTGATGGGTCTTCCCTATGGCTCCATTCCCAGGAAAACTGTGCCCCGAGAGGAGCAGGACACAGCCATGGACTACTCTGTGCTCTTTGACTTTGGAGTGAGGATCTCAGCTTTATTTATCATGATCATGACTGACTGTGTGAATAAGACAGGTGGATGACATTTCTAATAGGTGGTTAAAACAAATCAGTACAAAAAAAAAGACATGGTGTCCTATAGATAAGCTGTGCTTTAAACACATTACAGCTTGGTTCTCGCTTAGTGCACCACCTCCATCTAGACTGAAATATCTCAACAACTATTGGATGTATTACTATTGCATTTGTAGAGACATTCATGTTCCCCAGAGGATGAATCCTAAAGACTTTGGTGATGCTCTGACTTTTCCTCTAGCGCCATCTTCAGGTCAAAATTTCACTTTGTCCGACACTGTGATATTCCCATTCACTTAACGTTCATTAGCAAATGCTAGCTGGTTAGCACAGCCATTGTAAGCATGCTAGCACGCAAATGTTAGCATTTAGCTCAAGGTACTACTGCAGCACAACCTCACAGATTTGCTGGCATGACTGTTGACTCATCGATGTCTTGTCAAATCAAGATTTGAACAAAATGTTGCTGTTTTATTTGCCACATTTTTCTTAGTCTTGTTAACAAAAGTGCAATTTGTTGTAAAATGTGTCTGTAAGTCTGAGTGTGTCTTGGTATACCTGTTCAACAGGGGTACTGCAAGTACTCCTTTTTGTTCTACGGGTACTACAACAATGAGCCAACAGTCGGGGTCCTAAAGTTCAGGCTCCCGCTGTCGTACCTGCTGGTGGGAGTTGGCATCTTTGGATACAGTCTGATGGTTGTCATAAGAACGTAAGGCAAGACACACACATCACAGAAGGATGGAGATGTTTGAGTGTTTTTCGCCTATTTTTTACGGCCTGATTCGTTTCTCAGGATGGCACGTAATGCAAATGAAGGAGGAGATGGGGCGGAGGAGGGAGAGTTCACCTTCAGCTGGAAGATGTTCACCAGCTGGGACTACCTGATTGGAAACCCTGAGACTGCAGACAATAAGTATGCCTCCATCACCACCAGCTTCAAGGTTAGCAGGTGTGTGTGTGTGTGTGTGTGTATTTGTGTTGGTGGACTAGCATTGCAACGTGACAGCAGTGGGTCTGAGACATTAAAATTGCAACAACATGCAGATGTAATAAGTAACAAGAAAGTTTTGTGTCAAGCAACTTTGTTCCATTAAACTGTCTAATTTTGCCCGATGTAGGAATCCATAGTGGATGAGCAGGAGAACCAGAAAGATGAGAACATCCATCTGCGCCGGTTCCTCAGGGTTCTGGCAAACTTTCTGATCACGTCTTGCCTCGGGGGCAGCGGATACCTCATCTACTTTGTGGTGAAGCGTTCTCAGGATTTTGCCGATATGAATAAAGAAAATCTCTCGTGGTTTGAAAAGAACGAGGCAGGTTGACATTAAACATTTGTTTTCAGCGTTCAGGCTTGAAAATGAGGGCGAAAAATGAGATTAGTAACACTCTCACTCGTCCGATGTCTCAGGTGGAGTTTGTGATGTCTCTGCTGGGGCTGGTGTGTCCTCCTCTGTTTGAAACCATCGCAGAACTGGAGGATTATCACCCTCGTATCGCCCTCAAGTGGCAGCTGGGACGAATCTTTGCCCTTTTCCTGGGAAACCTTTACACCTTCCTCTTCGCCCTGTTTGATGAGGTTACTGCCAAGGTATAGCAGATATGCTTCTATGGGCAGGTGTGCTTTCATTGTATTTGTACAATCCTCTTTATATCCATGGCAAGAACCTTCACTGAAAGTGCAAGCCCCTTGCTGTCTTAACTCAGTTTCCAGTCTCTAGATAAGCTAAGCTAACCAGCTCATATTTAAAGAACAGATATGAGAGCAGTATTGTCTTTTCTTCCAACTCTCCATCAGAAATAGAATAGCATTCCCCAAAATGTAGAACTATTCCTTTAAATACAGGCTGTAAACCGCATATTTCCCTGAACTGTGCTACAAAAATAATGTTTATGTTACCTTGAGTTTATGCTTCGATATGTTTTCTGTTGTTTAGTTGGAGAGCGAGAAGGCAATCAAGAATTCCACTGAATGGGCTTTCAATGAGTACTACACCAACTACAGCTCCTACTTCAACACGACAGATGTGCCTCCTCCAGCTGTGCACCCAGCAGATGTCATCAGAGGACCCTGCTGGGAGACCGCAGTGGGAATAGTCAGTAGTGGCATTATATTGTGGACTGTTGTCCAATGATGACAAAGTGTTGGTGCAGACACAGAAGCCTACAGTTTTGGTAGCTTTCACAGCTGGAATAATGCTGCTTTACCTTCCTTACTCCACTGAATCAGACAGAAGAGACCAACTGTCTCATAACACCAGGCCAGTTTTTATTTGTGCTTAATTTAATCTTCTTTTCTTGTTGGTTTCTAATGCTGTGCAGGAGTTTGTGAAGCTGATTGTGTCGGACATTCAGGTGACCTATTTGACCATCCTGATTGGTGACTTTGTGCGAGCTGTCATTGTTCGCTTCCTGAACTACTGCTGGTGCTGGGACCTGGAGGCTGGATTTGTGAGTATTCACAGTTTGTGTCAGTGGGTCACGCTGTCTCTGTGTGTGCATTGTGTGTACTTGTTTTTATTTGTTTGGTTAAATTATGTAATTAATTAGTTATATTTTCTTTTTACCCATTCTGGAGCCAAGTCAACCTGATACCATACAATGACATCTAGCGAGACAGCTGATCCCTAACATTCGGTGAAACAGGACCCTGCATTGAGAACTTAATTACAGAGAGAGAGAGACAGAGAGAGGAGCAAATGCAAAGTGTTTCAGGCTGGTTTTTATTCATTCAGGTGAGCATGTTCATCATGTTGTTGTGTTGATTCCAGCCTTCATACGGAGAGTTTGACATCAGTGGCAATGTGTTGGGGCTCATCTTCAATCAAGGGATGATATGGTGAGATACTCCACATCTGCGTGTTTGATTTCATTTTCTGGGGATACTCTTATATAGGCGTTCTCAAATTTTTTCTGACATGGTGCCAATTTAGGGAGCCAGTATATGACTGGGAGCACACAGTAAAACCCATGAATTTCTGATTTCTGGTCTCATGATAACGTTTTACATTAAAAATTCCTTGAGCAGCCAAAGATAAGGCAGAACACTTAATCTTTCTCCCGAGGTCCGACAAAATAAGAGTTGATCCATTTTTCCTGAAACCTCAATCTCAGTGATAAAACCTTTTTTTTTCAGTGGTGGCTTTTCTATCTCACTTCCACATTAAACTGCAGACTTATCAGAAAAACAGCACTAGCACCGATGACAGAACATAATTCCTCGCTAGATGCCACTAGCTAACCAGTGGCCTTTTGCTAGTTGTCATTCCTAACCTGACAGATGCTTGTTAGGGGGCACAGTTTGATGCAGTAGCCGGTTAGCCGAGCTGAATGAATATAGGTTATTGAAAGTCAAAGCATTGAAATCCGCCGATGATGATTAAAATGCATTTCATGTCACATTTGCTGGCAGCACAAAATGTTTCTGAGGGCTGCTATTGGTCCACGGGCCACACTTTGAGAACCCATGCTTTAATGTTGCTAATTGTAGACTAAATTTGCATTTGTTTCTCTGGTGTGGACTGATGTTATTTGTCTGACACTGGAGTCAAACTGCTGCAAAAGAAATAATTACGTCAAACCACTAATTAGAAAACTCAGTGAATTTACTGTAAATGATTGGTTCAAACTTGGCCGATAATGCTGTGTTCTTGGTTCCCTCAGGATGGGAGCATTTTACGCTCCAGGTCTGGTGGGTCTGAACGTTTTGCGTCTCCTGAGCTCGATGTACTACCAGTGCTGGGCAGTGATGTGCTGCAACGTTCCCCATGAGCGAGTCTTCAAAGCCTCACGGTCCAATAACTTCTACATGGGCCTGTTGCTGCTCGTGCTGTTCCTCAGCCTGCTGCCTGTCGTCTACACTATCATGACGTTGTCGCCGTCCTTCGACTGTGGGCCTTTCAGGTCAGTAAGTGGTGGAGACAAATAGGACTGAAATGGTGTACTAGATGACATGAATTAATACGACAAAGTTAGATTGTTGTGGCGGTTGAGGATTAGTTCTTCTGCAGGTTAAAAGTAGTTTAGTCAGTTAATGAACTCAGTGCATCTGAAACAAACCTATAGAGTCAATTTATTCAAATGCATTGGCTGTTTTTAATATTTTAGGATGACAATGACAAATGTTGGATGCATTGTCATGAAATTTTGTTCAGACGTTCACGCTACAGGATGAATCCTTTAGCACCACCAACAGGTCAAAGCTTTCACATAATACTGTGAAATAAAAATGAATTCTATTCCCATCATCCTCGGCTGGACTGTGTTTAGTGCTAATTAGCAATCGTTAGAATGCTAATGCTAAATTAGCAGCATAGTACACCAGCTAAGCATCAGGCTGACAGCATTTTAGCATGCTGTCAAAAGCACCACTGTGTTTATACAATCTCAAAAGCAGCTATTATGGCTGTAGATCTTACCTCCTGTAAGCCAACAACAACAGCTTCAGTTTTTTTTATTGATCTGTTTTGGTTCTGCAACAGGATGAACATTTCTTACATATCTATGGGGTTGCAGTAAGGTTAACATGATGCAGATGTAGTAGACAGTTGACCTGCACTAGCTCTGAAACACAGATTCAGTTTTATATGTAAGTGAACATTTACAATACTAGTACTTCTACTACTACTATTACCACCACCACTACTACAACTGATGACAGTAATAATACATGTATTGTACCAGAGTTAGCTGTAAAGGTTTAAATCTTAAAACAACTTTTCATGTGCAGTTCCTTGGCAGGTCATGTTTATGCTTAAACATACTAAAGCTCCCTTACATTACAAGGGATTACATTACATTACGACAAACAATGTTCTGTATTTGATCCATGTTTGCCCCCCAGTGGCCAGGAGAAGATGTATGACGTGATCATGGAGACTATAGAAAAGGATCTGCCATCTTTCATAGGCAACATTTTTGTGTATGCCACCAACCCTGGACTCATCCTGCCTGCTGTCCTCCTCATGGTGTGAGTATCACTGAAATATCAGTAGAAAGTAAATCATAGAAACTAAACTTAGAGGGCATGACCTGAATCTGGTCTGAGCAGTTGTGCTTTTAACGATGGCTTTCTCTTAAAAGACTTATATTACTGTGTAACAGGTTGGCCATCTACTACCTGAATGCAGTGTCGAAGGGATACCAACAAGCAAATATGGACCTTAAAAGGAAGATGCAAATGGTCAGTATGAGTGTTCTCTTGTTCTGTTTTGTTCAAGATTCAATCAAACAAATGACCGTCTGGCTTATTGGTGGACACTTTAGGCTCGAGACGAGGAGAAGAACCGCAGGAACAACAAAGACAGCACTAATCAAGTGATGAAAGACCTGGAGGACCTGCTGCCAAACAAGTCACTAATACCGCCTCCTACAGAGGAAGAGCCGCCTCCACCTGGTACACACACACCGGCATATTCCTCATTACATGTGCTACCAGCTAACATGCACCTGACTGTCCTCACCGCTCTTTTTGCTCTCCATCTGTCTTCTCAGATGTTGTAGTTGAGAAAGGCAGCAAATCCCCCAAAATGAAGCCAGGTACAGCAGGAAAAGGGGTTAATCTGCAAAAGGATGTGTCACTGGCTGCCCCAAACCCCAGAGCTCCTGTGACCCGCGCCCCAGGACCAAGAAGAGGGCCTCCTGGGAGAGCCGGTGGGCCTCAGCCTGGGCCTGGGAGAGGAAGAGGGCGAGGTGGGCCTCCAAGGCACTAAGACTCTGATCCCTACAATTCACAACCAACAACCAGTGTCTGGTAACATGAACAGTGAAGTCAAGGATTGTTAAAAATATGGAGGATGCCACTAGAATTATCCTATTTTTCAATTCAAATATTGTTGTCTGATGAAAAATTGTCATTTTACATCCAGTTATGAGCATTTTACCTCAATGAAAAGGGTCATAACTACTATTTTAAACACACCAATTACTTAATTAAGTATAATTAACCGCTGAAAGTCACATCACAGCCTTTCACAGAGTGAAATCCTATAATGTTCTCAGTTTGGAGGTGGAAATGAGTTTGGGGCTTTGAGTAAAGTAAATGGACACAGATACGACTGTTTATCACTGCAACAAAAGCGCAGTACCTTGTTGTACAGAGATATGTTGCATGATCATGTTTACTGCATTGCAATCAGGTTACTGGTTATTAATATGGATCAACAGTTTTATTGATTTCATTTGGAAATCCCTGTAAATAGTATGGAAAATGTCTTCCTATTTTTTGTATGACACCTATTAAAACAATTCTTTTCTGGCAAAGTGCTATTTAACTGGCTACCTCGGGACAAAACTAAGAAAACACACACCACACACTATTATTATAGAGACCATGCAGTCCACTAAACTGTTAAATACATCCGAGATAGTACACTAGAGGAACACAGATACATGGATGCAATATCAAGAGACACAACAATGATAAGAGTTTGAAAAAATAGAAATATCTGAGAGGAATAAATGTTCATGGAGTGACAGCAGACGTCTTCAAAACACTGAGGCGCCATATGAGTATTGCAAAATGTGTGTGGAGGATCTGAAGACGCTGGATGGAAGGGAAGAGTCAGTCCTGTGATACGACGCCATGATCAGTTCTTCTGGGAGACTTTGATGGTCACCGCTTTGACCTCGGTGTACTCCTGCAGAGCGTATTCCCCCCTGGAATGAAGGAACACACAGATTATGTCAGGAACAACTGCTGCAAGAAGTTGTGGTAATGTTTCTTCACATTTTCCAGTCAAGTTGTAATGTACCAAAACACCAACCTGCACGTAGCTGTGGTGGATGGAGTAAAAAAGGCTGCTGCAAGCAAGGGCGTAAGATCCACTGGGGATAACCATCCTTAATTTAACATCTTTACATATTTGATCTTTAGAAACAAGCTGGAATTACCACCTCACGGTTTATGCCTCCACCAACCAGTCAGGTTGCAGTTTATATCTACGTCTGCCCAGACTCATGTGACACTTGTATTTGTTGATGAAATGGAAGTTCTCACTGTATTGACATGTATGATTCCAGTGTATAATTTCCAGTGAGACACATGCTGTCTTCATTTAGAGACTATTTTTCCATGAGTGCAGAGGACTGATAGAGAGCTTCACCGCATGGTGCAACAACAATCACTTGAAGCTCAATTGGCACAACCAATGAGCTTGTGGTTGACCACAATGCTTCAAATGTACAAAAGCTACAAATTGCAAAACGTGGACGCTTCACACACACGTTCAACCTGCAGCACAGGAGATTGTTACAGTCAGCTCAGTTTCAAGGTGAACAGCCAAGATTAGTGACACCAAATATGAATGATGATCACAATCTGCCTTCTGTTCCTGAGTGATGCTGTTGAATAATGTCTCGAAAAGTGTTTCTGCAGAACATGTTTTCTTAACAATTTTTGGAGTGCTGATTTTTTTGTTTCTAAGACTAAAAGATTCAAGTTTTTCGAAATAAGAAAAGGAAATCATCTAAACATCTAAACAAAAGACTATATATCAGGATACCTGCACTCAGGGCTGAATCAAGGTCACAAAAATAATTGAGCTGTTTCTATTTCTAGATAATTCTCCAGAAATCAACGATAACAGTAAAAGTAAAGGACAGAGCTCTTTGTAGTAAAGACAGAAATTAGACGTTTACTGAATTTGAAAGGTTTTCTTTCTTACTGAAAAACCTTCCACTTCATTGTACCCCCCTGCACCACCATAATACACAATGGTGTCACTCACAGCTCCCTGCCGTTCCCAGACATCTTGAAGCCGCCGAAGGGACACTGAGCACTCATGGCATTGTAGCAGTTCACCCTACAAAACGAAGAAACATTAGTTTGAGCTCACGTAAAATCAGTCATTATTATTTAAGTCTAATACCACTTTAACCCTCTGGTGCATAGCGGTCACTGCAGTGGACAGCTACTAAAAAGTAATTTTCTCTTTAATGCATTGGTTTCTATGGTGGAACTGCATATCAGCCTCTAGAGTGCTCTCTGCTGCCATACTCCATTGAGGTCAATTCAGTGGTCAATCGGCATAACTGCAAGTAAATTTCTGTGAGGATTTGCAGATTCACACAAGCCACAAGATGAACTTTCCTCAGGATTTGATCCCTACCAGACCATGCCAGCCTGCAGAGCAGAGGAGACCGTTAGAGCTTTGTCGATGTCGCTGGTAAACACTCCTGCTGCCAGGCCGTAGTGCGTGGCGTTGGCTCTCTGGATGACTTCGTGGATGCTACGGAAACACATGATCTGCTGCACTGGACCGAAAATCTGAGAGAGAGTGGGCACACGAGGGACGGGACACATGTGATACACGTGTTTGACATCTGCTTGTGTCTGTGCAGGCGTGTGTTTCGACACAGTACCTCTTCTTTGGCGATCCGCATATCGTCTGTGACGTTTGAGAAGACAGTGGGTTGGATGAAAAGTCCCTGCTGGCCCCACGCGGACCCCCCACACTCCAGCGTGGCTCCCTCCCTCTTCCCGCTCTCTATCAGCTCCATTATCTTATCAAACTGCTTCTGGTCAATCTGCAGAAAACAACCGCTCAAGTCATTTTGTGCATTTAGCCTGCAGATGAAGAAGATGATTAGACTGTCCAACCACTGTCACATAAAGACAGCAGCCTGACTGTATCCTGTACCTGTGGCCCTTGGTCAACTCCTGGCAGCAGTGGGTCTCCCAAGACTTTGGATGTGGCCTTCTCGACACTCCGGCGGACAAACTCCTCGTAGATCGGTTCCTCTACGAACACCCTGGATCCAGCCAGACAGCACTGGCCCTGGTTAAAGAACAGACCACTGTGGGCCTGCTCCACGGCGTACTCTACTGCAAGACAGACGGGTTCACATGGAAGTGCTGCGGATACACTGCTGACAGGAAGTAAGTGGGGTGGTGCAGTGGAGTTGTTGGGGTGTTCTTATGGCTGGAGTTGCACATAGTATGTTAGTGTGGCACAGTCTGCATAGTCGTCTTATACATTTTTAGGCTTGCTTTATGTAAACCTTTGCATTTTTAGTCATTTTAAAGCAGAATAATGAAACATTTATGTAAAAGGTACTAAATCAAACTATAAAGAAATCCAGCTGTAAAAACAAAAACTACTCACAGTCACAGTCAGCAAAGACAATATTTGGGTTTTTTCCACCAAGTTCGAGTGTAATTCTTTTCAGGTTGCTGTCACCTGCAGCCTTCTGGATGAGTTTCCCAACCTGGCAACCAATAATGACAATTTGAGATACATTGGAGTGAAAGAGTTAATACAAACAGGAGCAGATTCACTTCAACAGATACGAACAGCAGTAGATCCGGTGAAGGCTACTTTGTCGATGTCCATGTGGTGGGAAATGGCACAGCCTGCTGTCTGACCGTAACCTGGCACCACGTTCACCACTCCTGGAGGAAACCCAGCCTGAACACAGAATGACAGATATAAAGACAGCCACCACATAATCTGAGAGCGGCCTCTCTGCTTTTACAGCCATGCCAGTCTCCACGATTTCTCAAACTTTATGGCTTTTGTCCACATGCTCTTTGTTCTTATATCATCGTTGGGGGGGGGGCAATAATGAACCAAGTACCTCCTTGATGAGTGCAGCCATGTGCAGCGCTGATAATGGGGTCTGTTCAGCAGGTTTGATGACTACAGTGTTCCCACAGCACAGAGCGGGAGCAATCTTCCACGCAAACATCATCACTGGGAAGTTCCACTGTCGGCCAAAAAGCACGATCATGTTTGAGCTGCGACAACATGAGGAACTTTTACTGTGAAACTAATAACAATGTCTGTAATAAATGCTGAATTTTTTGTCCTTCCTTTGCAGCTGCTACACTACAAGCTTTGACGGCCTCAGAATCGTCTGTTTAAATGCATTAATATGATGATGAATTTACCGTGTGACACATTTCAAGCATTTTGCCAGAATTCAAACATTTGCTTTTAAGTGTTCTTTTTTTTTTCTACTCACAGGAATGATCTGACCACACACTCCGATGGGTTCATGTCGCGTGTAAGTAAAATACTCCCCATCTAAAAACACGTTTATAGTTAATTCATGAAAGCGTTGAACACATCTATCATTTTAAAGCTGTGAGACCGGCACTGAAAAGTGGGCATCTCACCTACGGGGATGGTTTTGCCGTGAATCTTGTCGGCCCAGCCACCGTAATACCTCAAGGTTTTGATTGTGGCCATCAGATCTACAAAATATGCCATGAGAAACACTTTGCCAGAGTCCAGAGCCTCGAGCGTCTAGAAATAAAAATTATTACTTTATTACGTCATGGTCATAAACTATTGATGTTTCACTGCTAATTTTGTGGAGAAATTTCAAACTGAGGATTTTTTGCATGTGTGTGTGTTTCTCACTGCCAGCAGAAGCCGGTCTCTCTCCACCAAGTCTGCAAGTCTGTTCAGGAGTTGACCTCGGTCTGAGGCGTCCATGGATCGCCATGGCGACCCCGTCTGGAAGGCAGCTCTGGCGCTGCTCACTGCCTTGTCCACATCTTCCTACAAGAGGTTACAGAGTAGGAAGTGGGCACGAAAGTCGAGTGAGTTTTGTTTACACAGCCCAACATCACAAATTTGCCTGAAGTGGCTTTAGAATCTGAACATTTTCTATCCTTAGACCCTCGATTCAGATCCGGAAAAAAACCCCAGAACCCCTTAACAGGGCAGGATCCCTCTTCCAGGTTGGAAAACGCTTCAGACTCACAACATAACACCTTCATTTGTGAATTCCTGCCACTACAGAGGTAAAAAGCACACTCAGTGTATAATATCTATATTATACTCACAGGGTCAGCCTCCTCCACTTCACACAGCAGGTGCCCTGTGGCAGGATTATACACTGGAATCTTTCCTCCGCTGCAGGACTCATGCCACTCGTTATTGATGAACAACTGAGACACCAGAGCAGAAGTAGAAATGAACAGAAACAGATTCTTCAGGTACGTGTTGCAGAGTGGATCAAAGCCCATCGTAAACACCCGGTGCAGAGCATCAGCTCTTCTCAGCCTGATAAAGTTAATAACCTGTGTTTAGTGGCAGTCATTGTGCCTGCTCTGATATTTTTATGAGGTGCATCTGCATGCTGTCTCTTTTCATCTTATTAAAACCATGTTTCCATTCTTCTCTAATTACAAGCCGGCACGCCACATTTTTCATTTCATTTTTGATATAAACCATAAAACGCTAAATTGGCACACAGCACCATATTAAAGGGCAGCTGAGCCAATTATCAACATCAGGTTGATTTACCCAAATACAGACCAGATGATAAAACTCACAATCAGTCAGGTGGGTGCTACACATTGGTGGTGAGCTTCCCCCCTTCACTGAAGCACTTTGACTATCATGATGATGCACCATATAAACACTGTCCATTATTATTATGGTAAAAAAAGCAACACAGTGATAGAAAATTGCCACACGATATATGTTAGGCAGGAAAATGCATTTTTTCGTTTTTTCAGTGTGTGACTCAAAATTCAAATCAGACATAAAAATAAGACTTGAGTTCCTGATGTAAAACACCTTCAAGAATCACTCTGCAGAGCGTTTTTCTGCACACAGTGCTACACCCAATACATGCCAACAGAGCTTCATTTATCTTCTAGTAAAATCCTTAAATCCTGAGTGTCTTTTTGGTGGATTATGTAGAAGTCTATATACCTACAGTAGCTAAATTGGCCTCTATGAGCTGGAGCTCAGATCATTCCTCAGGCTTGGCTCAGTCTTGATTTCTTTGACTCTTGGTGTTTGGTGCAGCTCACCTTAGTGTACTGAATGGGGGGGTCTGGGATTGGCATGGGCAGGGCCTGCGTCTCAAGTCCATCTGCAGGCTGTGGTTTCTGGTTCTGGGTTGGACCCTGGCGGCTGCACCCGTTGCCAGACTGCTGCTGGTGGCCGTTGTCGGGCTGGGAGTTCATGTTGGCATGCTTTCCCTCTGAAAAAGAAAAAAAATGGCAGCCAGTGTCCACATGGCTTGTTTTTGTGCATGTGTGTGTGTTTACCCATACACTGTAGTGCATGTGTGTGTGAAGCTTTGATCGTGAAAGTTAATATCTGGATCGCTGACTGAGAATAGCTCCTTTCGTGTTTCATCATAACCCTGTGCATAAGCTGCCATCCCAACCCACTGGAGAGAAACTGTGCCAAATGAGGTACTGGCATTGTCAGCAGGGTAACACCACCGGGTCAAGGGTTACGACTGGCACCGTAAAGTCGGGCTGGCTCTGAGCTGTGGACTGGACTGACCTCATTTGGACAGAGAGAGTCGGGCAACAGCGGGATCCAAATACTACCAGAGGTGTGCTTGTTTGCCAAAAAGGTCTAAACTTTGATTATAAGAAACAATGAAGGGTGGGGGGATGAAAAAGAGATGATTGAGAATATTGGTGGAACAGAAAACTATAAACACGATAAATAAACAAATCACAGTCTATAATAACTGAAATGTTTGTTTCCTGTAATCTGATCCATTCAAAACATTTAGTTTTTAGCAATTACTGACTTTTGTTGATATTTCAATAATTCATGAACTACATCATTAAATAAATCAGAAAATACCAAAAGATGAAACACTGACAAACTCTTTTAGACACAGTTCAGACAGCAGAGTGCTGTGCATGACGCATTAAAAACACAAGACAAAGAAGAAAAAAACAGCACGGAAACAACAGAAATCCTTTTAAAGGGAATCAAAAAGTTAAAAACAGAGATGGCTCGTGGTGAGTATTTAATATAAATTTACAATCTGGATTTAAAGGTGGTGCTCCAGCTCTGTGGTGCACAGTCACTAAATGCTGCTGCTCCATGTTTATTTCCGCTCCAGAGCATAATGTTTGGATCTACATCAGATGCAAACTGAATGTGGTAACAGCTTCCGAAGTCTTAAAAAGCTCTGTTACCTGCGGAAGGTGGTGCTGAGGAGCCTCCGGTGTGCTGCGCTCCCGCTCCTGTCACCGGCATGCTGCAGCTGTCCGCCTCCTCTCACTGTCAGTGCGCCGCGGACCCGCCGAGCAGCTTTATATACCTGCCGCACTCACAAAACGGCTGCATCACGTCCCGTCGCACCGGGAGTCCTCCGCTCCGTCCTCTGAGGGTCCCGCTGCACGCGCTAATCACCGTTCAGACGGAGCCAATCCCAGTTTACCCCACGTGCCCCGCGAGGCAGGCGCGCGCACCGCTCACTTTCTGTCACCACGAAGCACAGAAGCTACTGACAATGAACACAAGTATGTGTTATTTTAGGCGAAATTAGTTTTTATGTATTGTTCACTGATGTTTTCTGTAAACTGATTATAAACAGTTTTGAGTCAGGAAATACTTTTTAACTATTTACTTTTTGACTACATATCCTGCTTTTCCTGTTTTTGTAGCTATTTTTCATCTAGTAATAATTAGTGACAGTATAAAAATATCACCGTTAACCCGCCTGCCTGTGTCTAGTTTTAATGTATTCCAACTTTATGAAGACCTGCTGTGCATATTGTGTTTGATGTATGCACATTTATGACACTCCTCACAGTAGCTGAATTTGTCTCTTAGTAAGTGAATTAATATTTTTCTTTTTGCTGCTGCCTAGGCCAGACTCTCAGTCTTCCAGGCGATGACCACTTGTTGCGTTGCTCCTGCTGCCTTCGTGACTGAATGCAGCACATGCAGCTGATAGGCCCGTCCAGGAGGCTGCAAGCATAATTGGGAAGATGTTTGCTTTGACAAGGGCCCTCCTGCTGCTTCACTGTCTCCCGGGAACAATGTGATCACATAACTTTGTCTGGTGCGCCTATTTTCATCTTGGCTGTACACCACACACACACACACACACACATATCCCTTTGAGAATTATCCACAGGGACTACACAACCTCTGTAATTAACCCTTGTTAAACTATGGAAAGATCAGCAGAACTGCAGTGCAAAGCCATCTTCCCATACTAATGTGCTATGAAGGCAGTGGGTTTGGGTGAGTTATACAGTGTGTTGTGAGGTTTGGATGAAGAGTTAAGAGGCCATTTGTCCAAGTTCTAAAAAATGCGTGCAGAAATTTTGTGCAGCAATTGTAACTCATTTCTGATTAAAACATCGAGCGTGATTGTCACCGAGTTTTTAGCATTGTGTGTGCCTGACTGTTCCTGCTTTAATGTCTGAATATAAGCAACACATTCTCCTTCTAGACACCTCAGCATCTAGTCTGGCTCCACGGAGTCAGTGTGTGTCTCGGCTCTGTCTGCCAGGGCTAATGACAAGACCGGACCGCCTCGGCCTGGAGAGGATGTGGACCACCAGGTCAAAGGAGCTGTCGCTGGGCCTGACAGCACCGGGTGTTCCACAGTTGAGCCTGAGCTAAATTGACGGTTCGGTGGAGAGTAAGAGAGAAAGGAGAATGAAAGGAATGAGAGATGGAGAGTGAGAGATAGTGGGAGAACAGGGGAGGAGGATGTAATACAGGCATGGAGGGAAAGAGGGGAAATGAGGGATGAAGGCACAAGAGAGGAGGTGGGAAAAAGAGAGGAGAGAAAGGAAAAGAGAGAAACGAAGGGCAATGATAAATTTAATTAGATATATGATATGAAATAGTATGAATAAAAGGGAAATAAATCTGTCATATATTAAATTATTATATTATAGATGGGCGACTTTGCAGTTCTCTTAATGGTGGACAAACGTGCTGTTCCCATTGTAATATACAATGTGTTTTTGCCAGATGTATTTATTCACAGTGTTATTATACACAACTCCAGGTTTTACCAGCAGCTGCATGAACACTGTAGCCTTTAACTGTGAAGCTTTTTACAAATCTTTTATTGTTGATCGTGTGCATTCACCTTTTATTATTTAAATGATTTATTTAATGGATTGCAATGCACTGTGAGGTGTTCCTGTTATTCTGTCCACAAAAGTGTTCATTCATGGCAGCGGGGGCGGCGCTGCTTCAAACAGGCCGCTCAATGCTGTCGGAACGCTCGTGCCAAAAAGGGTTCACTTCTTCCTTTTCTGTCTTTCACAAACGCCTCCTCTTCCTCCTCATCATCGCCGTTTCACAAACACATTTAACTCCGTTACAGTTACATCATCTGCAAAGCTTAAAAGTGACAAACCACAGCAGCCTGAGAGCATGACCTTAGTCCAAAGTCTGCGAGACATAAAGTCAATCTAAGCAGATGGAGAGCGCCCCCTTGTGATGCATTACAGAAATTACATTGCTCATAAAGAAGTTGTGACCCAGTGGTGGAGGAAGAACAGTTTGTTTTATTTTGTACAAGTTAAAGTTAAAGTTAGCGGATTGTGCATTGTCAGAGAGCTCAGACAGTGTTTGCTGTCCTTGTATATTTGAAAGACATTTCATAATAAGCCCTTGAAAACATTTTTTAAACCAACAGCCTCCAGCTTTGTGAGGGACAGAGGGACCAGGAGAGGAGGGGCCCATGTTGCGAATGGTTCCGGTCTGCGGTCAAATGGGCCGATGCGGTCACTGGCTGGCCGGGCCCGGACTCGTCCGTCACCCTGAGCCAAGTTTCTCGCCATGTGCGCCTCTCTATTGTGAGCGGACAGCAGCTCCCTCTGCAGGGGGCCCGGCTACTGCTGAAAGGGACGTCCCGGACTGTTCCTGAGGATCAGACCTCAAACTTCTGCCAGTATTCTGGTCTCTACTCTGCTCTCTGTGGTCCTGTTGGCTCTCTACGTTGTTAGTTACAGAAGATCCTGCATGGTGAGTGTTCTTTGCTTCATTTTTCCTTCTTTCTTTCAGGAGCCTACTTCTTACTTTCTGGGAAAAAATCCTTCTCTATATATTTTGAGCAGCAGTCAGAACTTCTTAATTTCAAGTAATTTGATGAACTTTCACCTTTTCTGTCTTGACGGTCTCTCTCTCTCTCAGTATTTGCAGTTTACCTGCTAAGATGAGACTGACGTTTGGGACTCTGCCCATCAAGGAGAACACTTGTGCCTCTCTGTCTGGTGTCACTGTTGCTCTGTGTCTACTCACCCTCCTCTTGATGGCCCTCAGGGGCCGAAAGAGCCACCACCACTACTCCCAATTGGACCACACAAAATATCCCCCTCCTCCTGGCCCCACACCGTGGCCCCTTGTCGGCAATCTGCTCCAGATGGGAGACCAGATTCATCTTTCTCTGACCCGCTTGAGGCTCCAGTATGGCGATGTTTTCAAGGTATGAATAAGAAAATGTGTTTTTCTAGCTGGACAGAGGGTGAAGTATTTGTTTATTCATTTAGTCATTTGTTTATTCCTTTGCTCTAGATGCATCTGGGCTCTTTGACTGTTGTTGTCCTGAGTGGATACACCACCATACGACAGGCACTGGTTCGGCAGGGAGAAGCCTTTGCCGGCCGACCTGACCTGTTCACCTTTTCTGCCGTAGCCAACGGGACCAGTATGACTTTCAGTGAGAAGTATGGGCCGGCGTGGATGCTCCATAAGAAGCTGTGTAAAAATGCCCTCAGGTCTTTCTCCCAGGCTGACCCCAGAGGATCTGGAGCCACCTGCCTGCTGGAGGAGCATGTCTGCGCCGAGGCAGCTGAGATGGTGGAGGTGATTCGGGAACAGGCCGCTGCTAAAGGAGATACTGCGGGTATAGATCCGGTGATGCCCCTGGTGACCTCAGTAGCAAATGTCGTCTGTGCCCTCTGTTTCGGGAAGAGGTACGACTACAACGACAAGGAGTTCCTCACTATCGTTCACATCAACAACGAGGTCCTGAGGATCTTTGCAGCGGGGAACCTGGCTGACTTTTTCCCTGTGTTCCGCTACGTTCCAAGCCCGTCTCTGAGGAAGATGGTCCAGCACATCCGCAGGATGAACGGATTCATGGAGCGGAGCATTGAGGAGCACATCAGCACCTTTGATAAGGTAAGGAGGCAGAATTTTGTTTGAATGGAATGAAGTTGAAAAAGTAAAGTCGGGCTGAAAGATGTGCAAAAAAAATTGGACCGTGATGTTTTTAACAGATGTCGTGATAAAAGTGACGATTTTAGTGGGAATGATAATTTTGCATTTAATTTTCACTGGAAAAAACATTAAAATGATTTTTGCAGGGGTCTGTATGAAACAAGCATCTTCAGTTAAATCAGGGAAATATGGGGAATATGATTTATTTGCTGGAGGATCTCTGCAGCATCACAAGGCTTCATTTATAAAGTAATGTTGTGACGTATTTTAACTTTATCAAGAAGTTGCAGATCCTGTGATTTTGACAATATTTTGATTAATTATTCAGACCAAAAGAAATGCTAAATTTATTGACTGACAAAACTTCTCTGCACTTCCGAGATGAGTATTTTAGGAGTTCTAATGTGACTCATTACATTGAAGGTTGTGTTTTGATCATGCAAAGAAAAATAAAGAATTTTTAGGGACATGCGATACAAAATCGATATTTCAAAGAAATACAGTGGTTTGTTAAATTTTCTAATAATGTATTACAGCGACCAACTGGTGACTGGTTTGATGAATATTATCTTACCCTGAGTCAGTGTGTAGCAGCGATCACCGAATACAAAGAGAATATTTTCAGGACAGGCTAGTGTGGCGGGTAACGCGTCTGTAAGTGTTGTTTTCTTTAGATCTGTCCCACTAATTTGCCGTCCACTATTTAATCTGACATTGCACTCGTACAGTAGTAGCTGTGAGTGCAACTGTAGCCAAAAAAATAACAAACAAGTTCCCTGGGAGGGATCTTTGTTCTTGTGCAGAGTGGCTAAAATGTTCGCACGCACTCTAATTAGGAATTAGCATCCCACTGGAAGACACGCGTCATACCGTAACTGATTACTGTCTCTTCCATAATAATTGCTTTTAAAACTCTGAACCTCTATTTGTGTTCTATTGTGCGTGATTGTTAATCACCCAGTAGCTGATAAAGATAAAGCTGATGTTTCAGTGATGATAATGACAGTGATATAAGAAAGACAGCAACATAATTAATGTGAAATATCCTTTGTGTGTGTGTGTGTGTGTGTGTGTGTGTGTGTGTGTGTGTGTGTGTGTGTGTGTGTGTGTGTGATTGCAGAACTGTATCCGGGACATCACAGACGCTCTGATTGCACTTTGTGAGGACAGAGACGAACGCAAGGACACGTCGATGCTCTCCAACTCTCAGATCATTCACAGCGTCATAGACATCTTTGGAGCAGGTTAAGACACATCTTACTTATATTATTATTGATGAATGGTGCTGGTAATGACATTGCATTGATCATATTGATGAAGGTGATTGCTCTCTGTTCACTGCAGTTGTGTTGTTTGTGATTTCCTGAAGGATTTGACACCATCATTGCTGGTTTACAGTGGAGCCTGCTGTACCTGATAAAGTTTCCTGACATCCAGCACAGAATACACCAGGAAATAGGTGCAGTCTTATGTTTAAATATGACCAATCTCTGCTGTCCATAAAACGTGCCCTGTGCTCCCTTTTATTTGTCAATATAGGGTAAATATTATATATATTTAGGGAATTCTGCAAGTTAAATTCAGTGCTTACAGAGCATCTTTGCATGCATCTTATCTAAAGAGAAGGAATTCAGGCTATGCTCGGTTGCGAGGGCCGGTCCAGTCTCCAGTGCAATGACTCATAGTCCAGAAAAAGACAGTTGCTCATTTTTAACACATCACTAATGAGCAAAGATGGTGGCTGGTGGTTTATTATTAAAGAAGTACTAATTTAGAGGAGAGGTCTTAATATTAATTTTAATTTCGCTCTTAACTGTTAAAACATGTGCCAAAACAAACTATTCAAAAAATGTAAAAGATGTTTTTAAGGACACAAACAAGTGGAAAAGCATCTCTCTCTGACAAATGTATCACCATCAGAGGAATAGCCAGGCGTCTGTGATGTGAAGTATCAAAATTTCAGGCACAATCGGTATGATAAAAGCCCAACAATGGCCAAACCGAGTGCCCTTCCCCGGACAGACAGACTCCGACAGCCACCAGGGAAACTCACAAAAGATCAGTCCAATTTGCTGACGCCAGAGCTACTTTTGTGAGTCGACAGAACTGGTGCTGTCTGTTCTGAGGCACGTTGCAGTTTCACAGAGAGAGGGAGGGAAAGAGGGGGAGAGGGAGGGAGACTCTAAGAGGAGACAGGATGAATCAGAACGGGAGAGGGAGGCACAAATAGCCAGAGAAAGAAAGAAAGGTTAGAGAGTTGTTCCAGGCCGACACAAAGGCCGTAACACGCAAGGCACTGAACACACATAGTCCGACATTCTTCACTTACTCAACTAATTTTAAATCAAGCTTTTATTCTTCTGCGTGCAGCGTCCTCACCACCTTACTGGAAACCTTATACATGAATTCAATTACTTGAAACATGAGCACACTTTATGAAGAAGAATCTGCTATACAGCTAACGAGTGATTTTGTGTCATTGTAGACCCCGACTTCAGGGGCTCTGCTCGCCAAACGCTGACTTAACCTGCATCCCAGTTCAGGGGCTGAACCCCTCAGTCTTCACTGCAAGACAACGGCCTAGTCAACTCATAGAGTCTGAAAGACGCCTGGAAAGCAGTGTTTGTTCTTATATGTGGCCTAGACATGTTGATCACAGGTTGTCATGGTGTCATCAGCTATCATGGAACATGGAGCCCAAGTTTGCTGCTCAACGTGTGATCACATATAGGCGTTTTTGCAAGGTCAGCCTGGTCTTCAGGTCCTTCAAAGGACAAAAACTGAGATGCAGATTAAATCAGGAGCGTAAAGAAGTCAGACTTTGGAGCTGTAAAAGAGGTTTTCCATAAATTTGTAATATTTTTCCAGATGACCACATTGGCACTGCCAGACTGCCCACGTTTTCAGACAAGCCCAAGATGCCTTTCACGGAGGCGTTCATATATGAAGTGTTTCGCCATGCGTCATACGTCCCATTCACCATTCCTCACTGGTAAGACAGGAGCTTTGATTACATTTTACTCATGCTTGCAGCTGTTTGTGTAATTATTATATTTTCTCCCCTTCAGCACCACGAGAAACATCACCCTGAACGGATACTTCATTCCCAAAGACACGTGTGTCTTCATTAACCAGTATCAAGTCAATCATGATAGGTGAGTGTTCTAGCATTTAGGCTTTGAATTTGACTTTAGAGTGTTTTTTCCTGCTTTTATTGATCTTTTTCACTTCAGTGATCTTTGGGGGGATCCGGACACATTTCGCCCCGAACGCTTCCTGGGACCGTCGGGACTCCTCCACAAGGAGCTGACGGAGAAGGTTCTCATCTTCGGCATGGGGAAGCGGCGCTGCCTCGGTGATGGATTCGCTCGTTTGGAGATGTTTGTCTTCCTCACCACGCTGCTCCACGGCCTGCAGATTGAAAATGTCCTGGGGCAGGAGCTGGATCTCGGCACCGATTTCGGTCTAACTATGAAACCACGTCCGTACAGGATTTCTGTCTCCTCCAGGTTTTAGAAGGCCAAAAACAAATTATGTTCTGTGTGGATGATGAACATCACAACACAAATTCTAATTATCATCATTATTATTAGCCACCAGATTTGGCTAACCGTAATAACGGCTGAAGTTTCTGTTTTGGCGAGCATGGTCAAGCACCCACATGAACAACAAACGGGAAAAAAACTGTAAAAATGTGTTTGTAAGACTTTGGAAATCAGCCAGAAATACTGTTGAGTATGAACTAACTTCATGTTTGTATTGGACACAATCTTTATGACAATGGAGGGTCATTCAAAGTGCTTGTGTGCTCATACTTTGAAAGGGCCCCTCCGCCTTCCTGTCCCACCACATTAAAAATGAAAACAGCCGCTCATTAAAAGCCTTTATCTTAAGCTATTAGTCACAGTTAAACACTGGAGGAGGGGGAGCGAGGGGGTGTTTCAGATTGGCGATTGTCGCTTCAGGCCTCAAACTGTGGTCACGCAGGGTTCATCCTCGCTCTCGTCGGCCCTCTTCTCCTTCTCCTCGCTTCAACTTTTCTCCTCCTCATCACTTCGATGGCTTTCATCTTCTCATCCCCCTCATGTTCCTTGTCTTCTTCCTGTCCTCATCCCTCCTCCCTGGCTCCTCCTCCTCTTTTACCGTAGCTTCAAGGCAAACACTAACTAAAGTCTCCCCCAATGGCTCTCTGAGGAATTACGCAAAAATATATATTAAGACATACAAGTCCCCCGTCTTTTTGAACATCCTCCTCCTCGTCCATCAGCTCTGTGACCTCCCACACACTGAGATTAGATGCAGTCCCACACATCTTTGAGGGAGGGAAAGAGGACAGCGAAGTGCGAAATCAGGCATTTCTAATTTTATAAGCTAATATAAAGAAGCATGGCAGCATGTATATGAAGAACAGAGGAGTTGGGCGGATTTACTGATGAGGACTTTTTCCTTAAATGGATATTTTAAAAGTTATTTTCATGACAAACTTTTCTCTTTCAAGGTAAAGTCTACTGAGAGCTTGCATTATTTTCGTTTTTGGGACATTAAATCTGTCCCAGGGACTCAAACTGGCAACATACTGGTCAAAACAATTTAGTGACATCTAGGATGGACAGGAATTATATTAAAGAGTGTAAAACCGAAAGACCTCATGCATCCAGCAAAGAGTTTCTCTCATTGTTTCTTCACTTGTTTGACCTTCACTGTGCAGAACAATGCAGGTGCAGCCAATTAATTAATATAGACGCATTCTCACTGGCGTGGTTCAGAATTACAATGTTGGTCCATCAGCTGTATAACTCAACAGCTGTTCACAGGATTATTTTGTCCAGACATTCATGATCCCACATTCAAGCGCCATCATCAGGTCAAAATTTCTGTTTGTGCAGCAAAGCTATGATGGCGAACGTGGTTTAAACATTGTATCTGCTAAATCGGCCTGTTAGCATTGTCATTGTGAGCATGCTGACGTTAGCACTGTGCATGGCTGTAGACCCTTTACCTTGTTAACACAATATCTTGAAATGTATTTTGAATTTTTTGTGTGCTCTCTCTTATAATTTAAATATCCTATAATTAATAATGTGAACAGACTTTGTTGGAAAAGCAGAATGAGTGGCACCAATAGTCTCTTATTAACAATAAAAGTACTAAGACATTGTCTAGTAGAACAGCAGTTTGAGTGTCAGCCTGTAAGCGTTGTGAGGTCTTACATGTAACTTGAAAATAAAAAGCTTAACTTCTTTCTTACTTTCTTAACTTTGTTTTTATTTTCAAGCCAATTGTGTCATGTCAGGAATTACTGTCACTCTCGGTTTGAGCAGGCCTTTACTGTATTAAAGGCATCATTCCCAGTTTGCCTTTGTGTGGTCATGTATACAAACCATTTACAGTGGTAAATTGGTTTGTGTTGATTAATTAACAAAACACACCCAGAGGAGAGACCTCAGCCCCCTCATCAACCCTGTTCCCTCTCCATGTTCCCTCTGCAGCTCTCTGTGTCTTTGTCTCTCACTTTGTTCTAGTCCACAGAGCTCACGGTAACCATTTAAACCATGGCCGTCATTAAAGAATAACAAATCACAGTGAACATGTGCTGAGCGGCCTCTGATCTAAAGCAGCCAATAAAATGCAGCACGCAAAGCTAGGAATCATGGCTCTAATGTGGCATAACAAAGAGGAGTACTTGTGGGGCCCACAGTATGGATTAAAAATGCTGAACAATTAGGATTGGGCCCAACTGCAGACAAAAGACAGACTACTTATAGAAAGTGTTAACTCCCGTCAGCGCAGACATGCCACCCGGGATGAAGCACCAACTCTGCTGTGACTGAGCCAAAGCACACGCAGTTAAAAGTCAGCTCTGAAAAACATGAAAAAAACAATTAAATAGAAAAAAGATATCTTAAAACCAGCGCGTCTTCTTAACATGTGAAGAGAGGAAAAGGATAAGATGCTTGAAATGAGAAATTCTGACTCGACAAAGAAGATTTGTTTAGTTTTTTCCTCGTCACTGTGAAACAAACAGCTTTATAATGCTTGTAATTCCAATTCATCATATTACTCAGAAATGAGTAAAAAGTTATCTTTTATCTTATCTCTTAAGATGATTAAGGACAAAATAGCTCCAATATAAAAACTGCCTCATATCAGTCCTTGATTTGAGATTTCATCTTTCTTAGGTTTCACTTTTGGCCAGTAAACACCTGAATCAATGTCTATACTCTTCAGCTAAATTATTGCTTTACCACATGGTCAGACATAAGAAACAGTCCCATATAAGCATTTAAAGGGACAGAAAATCGTGCTTCTTTTGATGTATTAACACCTACACATTGCAAAAATTGGCTATTTTCCCCTGCAAACTTTGCCTCTTTTTAAATCTTCCCCTTCTTATAGCTGTCTTTACCTTCTGTCATAATAAAGCTCTAATTTTAGCAAACCCCCTGCCCGTCTGAAAAAAGAAAACAACAACAACAACAACAACAACAGGAGAGGGCCTTTGCGTGTTAGATGGTGTCCATTCCCAGCCATGGGATATGACCCCGTAACAGTGCAGGGACAGATCATGGGCCGTGGAGACTTAACCTCTCAAGCTCTAATGGGCTACAAACTCGTTGGCTTTCCCCCGCACACAATAGGAGCGCAAACTGAACGATCACCTGACTTCCTGTTTGCCTCTTCGGTTTCATGTGGGGCCCCGTATTGTGGAGGCCTCATTCTATAGACGCTGGCAGGCAGCACCCATTAACGAACTGCACGCAATCCCCTGAAAGCAACAGTCAGTGTCCCTATAGTGACATCACCCCTCCACAGCGGTGGCATGTAACTAAGTATTTTTACTCAAGTACTGTACTTAAGTACAAAGATACTAAAGTAACTTTTTATGTCTACTTGACTACATCTCAGAGGTAAATATTTTGACTTCTCTTCATTTGTTGGGCAGCTTTAGTTGCTTATCACTTTCCATATTTCTGTCCTGTAAAAACCATGTATCTCCCAGATGTGATGATATTCAATTTTTGTGTTCCTACATAGGTTGAGAAAATTCTCCTACTTCTTAAGATAAATGAACAATTTCAAACATTAGTCTGTAGGATTTAGAGGGATATACTGGCAGAAATGTGATAATATTCATAGTTGTGTTTTCATTTGTGTATAATAATAATATAATAAGATTTGTTCTGTTTTTCTTCTCTGAGATTGAGCTTTTTGTATCTATAGAAAGAGAGAGTAGCGGGTCCTCTTCACGGAGTCCGCCATGTTTCACTGCCATATTTCTACAATAGCCCAGATTCCCCCGACATCAGACGTCTCCCCCAAAGAACGGTCCTCAACATCCTCAACAGGTGGGGGCAAGATGGGTCCCTCGACGATCAGATTCATTGGCTGGCTGGTTGGGGTGTTGCTGGTGAAAGTCAGCCACGAGATTGGGGTCTACAACGTGGTGAGCAGGAACCCAGGACCTCTCTTCAGGACCGAAACCCTCCCAGTCCACAAGGTATTTGAAGACCTCTACCCCTCCGATGGGGGCGGATCAGGTGACGCATTGCATACACTGGACTGCCATCGACCACTTATGGAGGGGGAGGTGGTGGTGCTGCAGGGCCCAAGGGACTGTTGTGGACTGGCTTGACCCTGGACACATGGAAGGTAGGGTGAACTCTCATGGACTGCCACTGGGTTAATGACTCCTTGGACTGTGAAAGGCCCAACAGACTTAGGTGCCATCATTTTGGACTCCACTCGGAGAGGTAAGTCCTGGGTGGAGAGCCACACTTGCTGACCTGCTTGGTAAGGAGGTGCAGTAGTACAGCGGCGGTTGGCAGTGGCAGCATAGCGACCCACTGAGCGAAGAAGGCTGGAGCAAGCTTAGAGCCATGTTCTGCGGCAGCGACAGATGAAGGCTTGGACAATTGGACAGGAAATGTCCTTCTCTTGGGCTGGGAACAGTGGGGGTTGATAGCCGTATGCACACTGAAATGGAGAGAGACCGGTGGCAGAGCCGACAAGGAAGTTGTGAACATATTCAACCCATAATAGTTGTGACGACCAGGAGGCAGGGTTTTGGGAGGCCATGCGCCACAGGGCTGTTTCCAGTTCTTGGGTCATACGCTCTGTTTGTCCATTGGTCTGGGGGGGCAATCCAGAGGACAGGCTGGCGGTAGCACCCAGCAAACTGCAGAACTCCCTCCAGAACACAGAAGAAAACTAGGGACCACAGTCCGACAACATCAACAGGGAGACCGTGTAGGCCTGCAGGACACCCTCAGTAGTCTTGAGGCGACGAAGTGATGCGGGGTCCACAACTGCGCTCTGTCCATAGCTGGCCAGACTGTACTGTAACGTGTGTAGAGTGAACCCAAGAGCAGCACACTAGACCAGCAGTGCAGGCAGGGAATTCTCTTGAGGTACTTGTACTTGAGTAATTCATCATCCAGTGTGCCTCTTTTCATTGTACATTTCCACTATGTGTTATGATTTCATGTGTATTACAAGAATCACCATTTTGTAAATAACTGAGCACGGTGTCCTTTGTCTTCTGCCACTTTTTTTTATGTGCAGATAAATGGTGAATTTCAGCCAATTGCAAGACATCCACTGGAGACGACCTTCATGGCACGGTAGGACAGTCTTCAGTGTGTTATGGCAGTAATGAAGGATTGCCTTTTGTCTGTTTCAGGCCAACATCCAAGAGAGTGAAAGGATATGCACTTAAATGAATCTTATTATCAGTTCAGTTGCCTCAGTGAAACATTGCCTTTCCATAATACTGCCATTTCAGAGTCAGGAAACCCGTGTTTTGTTTTCCAGATGTGGCCCACTGTGTATGGTTCGGGTTTTGAATGTTGCTGAAAGTTTTTTTTCCTCTGGGTAATGTTCTCAATTGAAGGCATAGGTATATTTTTGCTTGATGGAGATGGTGTGCAG
Source organism: Chelmon rostratus (assembly GCF_017976325.1). NCBI lineage: Eukaryota > Metazoa > Chordata > Actinopteri > Chaetodontiformes > Chaetodontidae > Chelmon > Chelmon rostratus. The sequence goes on along the minus strand of NC_055662.1, from coordinate 24,814,656 downwards.
ATGACAGCGGCAGGTGGAAGCAGTGAAGCTGATGAGGGGTGGGGCGGACAGTGACAGAGTTGGCCTCCAGCAGAGAGGAGAATGTAAACCGGCGATGAGGAAATACCTGATGCCGCTCGATCACCCTAATCAAAACACAACCTACGAGCAAACCTTTAGCTGATGGTCTTTGGCTGCTCTCTCACTGCCTGCCAGGTCCACAAGGCTCAGCTTCCCGGTGCTCACACTGCCATCGGTCAGACTACTGCTCTCCACCACAATGCCAACAATGAGATGTTAGCGGGAACTCTCCACATCATCTCTTGAGGAACATTCACCACAAAATGAGTAGAAGGCAACACGCACACCGCTCGCTTTGTCTCTTTTGTCATTCAATCAATCAAATTCCAAAAAACATCAGTTTCCACACTCTAATCACCTCTGCACTGTAGGTTGTGGTTGCACAGACATTTCTCCAGACATTTCAATGATAAACTGATACAAATACAGGCAGTAATTGCAGAGGTCATAAGTGTGTGCAAGAGCCGACTTTTTTCTTTAGAACTGAACATTTACAACAAAAAGGGCCTGAACGTTCTTCGGACTTTGAGAGACCCTGGTTGGTTTATGTTCAGCTTTTCTCCCAAATAAACCTCTGAGATTTAGAAATGTATTTTCAAATCCTAAATCATTAAATTTAAAATCATACAAAACAGAAACAAAGAGGCAACTACTCAAATCTGAGATTATTTGGTATTTTTCTCTTGATAAATGACTTATATGGTAAAACAATTATTATATTTCGGATGATCGACTAATCATTTAATCATTTTTCAGCTCTAGTTGAGTTGTATAATTACCAATAAAAACATCAATAAAAAATGTGTTAACACTTTTTTCCACCATCCTTCCTTCGATAGTACTAATTGTGAGTTTCCACTGTCATTAAACTGTATTTGTAATTAGTATTAATAATGTTGTGGTTGTTAGTGGTTCCAGCTCGCTGTTAGCTGCTTCCTGTAAGGAGGCGGAGGACGTGTGTGCATCTCTAAAACAATGTTGCTCCTCTTCAGTGTGCTGATTCACAATTTGGCTGTTCTGCCACTCAGCGCCCAGTCCAGTAATGATGTACCTAGCTGCCGCCCCGTCACACTGGCTGTGACTAACACGATTAATCCAAACCATTTAGCAGGGCCCTGTTTGAACTGGGCGGCATGGCACGGTATAGAGAACTCACTGGTGGCAGAGATGTGTCGGTTGGTGCAGGCCTGCTGGAACAGAGCGCAGAGCTCCTGGGCACTGGAAGCCTCCTTTGTCTCTGCTCCTTGTGCGAACACAACCCCCTTTCTGTTCCTCTTGATCTCCACCCGCCTTGCCTGGCCATGGCCTCTCCAGCCAGGCCCACAAAGAGGTCCCGCAGCCTGTCGTTGTGCAGCTCCAGCATATAGGCCGAGACCTGAGGAAAAAGGATGAAGAAGCACATGGACAGAGGAGGAAGTCAAGGGAGACAAGAAGTAAGATGATGTGTGGTTCCTATCTCCTAAATAAGATCTGATAACATTGATGACATACTGTCTGTTACTTTGAAGTCAAATTTGGTGCTGTTCTCCCGTATGACATCAAAGCATTAAAAGATCTCGGCATGATCCCGGGGTCCTTCTGCTCCTTGTCCCCGACCATGGTGAAGGTCTTCCCTGAGCCCATCTGGCCATATGAAAAGATGCAGATGTTGCAGCCATCGATAGCCGACTGGATCAGCCTGTGGAGGAAATAGATCCTCAACTGCTGAGCTGATGGCACTGAAACATCTGCACTTTGATTACAGGCTCCTCCAACAGTGTGACTATGTGACTGAAGAAGCTGTGCATTGACTTCAGGCTGAATTGGCACAAATTTGTACTATATCAGAATCTACTTGTAAGTTTATGGTGGAACAAATAAGATACATCTGGGGCCTGTTCTACAGTATAGTATATTTGTGAATATACTGTATTGATCCATGATTAGGAAGCATGATCCATCCCACCTGTTGGTGTCATGAAACAGGTCATTCTGAGATGCTTCAGCACCGAACACCCTGTCCAACTGAAACTCCCTCTGCCCGCGAGGGGTTTCCGCAACGACCAAGTAATCATCTATTTTCTCCATGACGATGGCTCCACCCTGAAAAGTGAGGGTTAAGCTGAGAAGGCCTCACTTCTTTCATACTGAAACCTTTAATGCTAATGTGTACCTTTCATGTCTTCCGCCATATTGTAATACTTCTTCCTCCTTGTCCTTTCTGAAGTGTAGTTTTCAATTATTTTCTTTTTCTCTTATTTAATTTGCTTTAGCTTGAGAGAAGAGCATGATGGCACACAGCTATGATACTGAAGAATAGATGAAAAAACATGTTTGTAGCTACTTGGACTATATAGCTCAGTAAAATGCCTGAATAATCCATTACATGTATGCATCTGGGAACTTAAAAACACATAGAAAAGTCAATGAATTTGCTACAATACATTCAAAATGTTAATCCACAGGCAATAATGAATCTACTGCAGGTATGATTTGTGTGATGCTTTCAGGGCAGCTGGGAGATTACCCTGTTTGAGGCCTGACGTGACCTGAGATTTTGACCTGTGTGATAAAACACCAACCTGATCCTGCAGCAACAGAAGCTGCTGACCGACACTCTTCACTCCCTCTGAGGTTCGGATTGTCCCAAGATGTCCTCCAGTTCTTAGACTGCATCGCAGTCTGAGGAACGCAGAAATTAAAACCAGGGATACGAGTGATGCACCCTGCACTCAGTGTAGACACAGATGTGTGCAGATGTTGCAAGACCGATGTACTTGAAAGCTTTTGGAGGTAAAAGGGCTGTTGAATGCATGTGATGTGAATATATATAAATCGGCATTTATTGGCTGCAGTCAACATATTTATTAACCATTTGTTAAAGGGCTTTTTCCAGTTTTGATGCACTCCAAAGCCACCTGAGAGACCTCGTACCCCCTGACTGTTTCTTGTAGTAAGGACAAACTTCACTCATATTCACCTAACCTGAAAAGTAGAAAATTATTTGAATGATTATTATTGTTTTATGTTTACAATCACAGAGGAGGTAGATGTGGTTGATAAAGGGACGCTGATTCCAGGTTTTGGTACACAGAAAATTTTGAAGAGTACATTTTACTCAATTTGAGTAAAGTTTTACTCCCAAAAATATAGTGTTTGGTCCCAGTCCAAAAAGAGCAAAAATTTACTCTCGTCATAGAGTTATATTTTCAGTTATTTCTACTCTATAAGAGTTCATCTTTTACTCCACTAGATTGAAATTTACTCAATTTAGCATAAAGTGAGAACAACACCAGCACCATTTCACTCAATACAGAGTTGTGTTCTACTCTGTACAGAGTAGTAACTGCCTCAAAATAGAGTTCCAATTCTACTATGAATAGAGTTCTATTTCACTCAATAAAGAGTTGAATTTGACTCAATATTGATTTTAATAATGATAACTCTGGATTAAAATATTTGAAATAAAAAAGACCAGAAACGAAAATTCAACAATGCACTTGTATTTTTCTTAAATGCTTAACACGTGCACTGAGCACCCATAATATACATGTCAATACTGTTTGGCCTTTGTAATATGACAGCATTGTATAATACATGAACAACTAAAATGGCCTCAAAACCTGGAACAAAAATCTCCATGAGTAAGGCTCCATGGGCAGAGTAATCAATATGAGGGGGGAAAAACGTCTTTAAGGGTGACAAATCCCTAAAAATTTCATAATAAAAACAAATAGAATATTGCAATCAGGTATGCACACGATCACCACACCATCAGTAGCTGCAGATAAGGCTGTAAAATACTGCAATAGCCACCAGCCCAGCCAAAACATTTACGCCCAACTGGTGGGAAACAGCACGGAACAATAAATGAACTTGAATCATCATTACTGTATGACATCTGCATATCCAATGCTTTGTAACACAAAAGCTCTTAGGTCCTTCTGCAGCACACACAACTTTAAATGCATAAAAATGCTCATCCATACACACTGTTTGTAGTGCAAATGTAAACAACAGCATCTGTGAAGTACTGCCTTCTCTTAGTTTCAGAATTTAAGACACCAAAAGGATTTTCAATGTTTTCAAAGCACTCGTCAATTTTACACTCAACCTCACAGCTACTGTTGCAGCACAACTGTCTACAAGACTCTTATTAAGGAGGACTGGGTCAGAAGGGGCACTGTTTGATGGAAAGTCATCAACAAAACGTCCAGGCTGACCACATTTCAGACCAAGTGTCTTTCCTGAACAAAGTCTGTGGATCAACTTTAAGTGCTTAATTAGTGAATTGGCATTTGTGATATTTTGGTATTGTACCATAAGATGAAAACATTAATAAATCAAGGAGACCGATTTCACATGACTGCTACTGTTTACTTGCGTATTCAACACGTTACAGATCATTCACTTCCCGTTGTACCTGACCTAGAACTACAACAAAGAATGACTCCACCAAGTGGTACGGAGGTAAACTACAACTACAATACATCACATCTCTCTCCTTAAGATCGATAATCCCTGAACAGTTCTATCCTGTAACTTCTGTTAATTGCTGACTTATCTTTGCAGACCACAACATATAATTTCTTGTATCAAATACAACTCTTACTTTGCTGTTTAACCTTACAGCTACATGTTCCTTGGCAGTATTTCAATTACTTAAAATTTACAACTTAAACAATATCTTGAAGAAACAGAAAATTGACAAAAACCCTTTTTTTTTTTACTCCAGTTCATGAAGAGTAACGTGACAGTGGTTCTCATCTCATCACCACTTCTTCATTCATGGTGGGTGTTGCAAATGTTTTCACAGGTGACGATGCAGGTGTTTGGAATGATGCATCACGTTCTGCAGGTTGTCTTTCTCCTGGATCATAGTCTTCCAGATGTGGGGAACTCTGTGTTGTGAAAGTCTTTTCTCTGAATTTTCAGCAAGTATCGCCTGTTCCTTCTGTAGGTGTTTCCATCATTCATGACGTTTTGATGACGAAGGATCTTGGCGTATCATGACTTTTCAACACCGTTGCTGGTTGCCAGTTGTCTTTCACTTTTACTCTGATCTTTTCTCCTTCCTCAAGAATTGGTAGATGTTTTGCTCCACGATCAAAGTAATGTTTCTGTTTCAGCTGCCTGTCTTTGATTTCCTTGTGTGCGTTCTTGTGCATTTGTGGTTTCAGGAGCTGAGTTGATAGGCAGTTTGGTTTTCAGTCTACGTCCCATTAACAACTGAGCAGGAGACAGCTTAACGCCATCTAGCGGGGCATTTCTGTACTCCATCAAAGCAATGTATGGGTCGTTCTGGCACTCTGCAGCTTTCTTTAACAGGTTTTTCACTGTCTGAATTGTTCTTTCACTTTGTCCATTAGACTGTGGAAATCCTGGGCTGGATGTGGTATGTATGAATTCCCAGTTCTGTGTGAATGTTCTGAATTCTGCACTTGAGAATTGTGGACCATTGTCTGACACAACTTCATCCGGAATCCCATGTCTTGCAAAGATGGACTTGAGAGCTGTCACTACATGGGCACTTATTGTCTCTGTGAGCTTGGCGATCTCTGGAAACTTGGAGAAATAATCCACACACATCAGATAATTACCTTGATCGTAGCGGAATAGATCAACGCCGACTTTCGCCCATGCTCTGTCTGGTATTTCATGACTGATGAATGGTTCTTTGGTGTTATTGCGTTTGAACATATTGCAGACTGAACATTGCATAACGACATCTTCAATCTCTTTTGTCATTCCTGGCCAGTACATGACATCTCTGGCTCTTTCTTTGCATTTCACAATGCCTAGGTGAGACTCGTGAACTCTCTCCAGCATGTCTGACCTCAAGCTGCGCGGTACAACAACTCGTAAGCTTTTGAAGAGTAGGCCGTCAGAGCATGAGAGCTCTTCTCTGAAAGTCCAATACTTCCTGACCTGTGGTGGAACGTGTCTAATTTCTTCAGGCCATCCGGTCTGAACGCACCTAATCCCTCTGAACTTGTATCTACTGACAGCGTAATGTCTTTGCTGACATCAAAGTATCTCAACACTGGGGTGTTACTCACCAGTGCCTTGAGCTTTCTAAAGGCCTCTTTTTGCTCACAGTCCCGATGCCATGCTATGTCACTTTCTAGCAGTTTTCTCAAAGGTGCACTCACCTCTGCCAGATTCGGTATGAATTTTTCCAGATATTGCAGCATTCCCAGGAATCTCATCAGAGCTGCTTTATCTTCTGGTTCCGGCATGTCCTGTATCGCTCTGACCTTTTCTGGGTCAGGTTTCAATCCGTCTGCAGACAAGACATGTCCAACATAGCTGACTTCAGTCATCCTGATCTTGCACTTAGCTCGATTCAGCTTCAGGTTGATGCTTCTGACTCTCTCTAGCAGCTGTCTCAATCTTTTGTCATGCTGCTCCATATTTTCTCCCCAAACAAGAATGTCATCAACTATGTTCACGACTCCCTTCAGGTCTTCTAGACGCTGTGCGATGCACTTCTGAAACACCTCTGGAGCGGATGAGATACCAAAGGGTAATCTCAAGAAGCGATACCTTCCAAACGGAGTGTTGAAGGTGCACAGCTTGGAGCCATGGTTGGCATCTGAGACAGAGAACACTTTGGCATTTGGCATTTCAGCGACTATCTCTTCAACTGTGCGGAGTGGATAATGCTCTCGGCGTATTGCTTTGTTCAGATCTTGTGGGTCAATACAAATCCTAAGTTTGTTTGGTTTGACTACAGTCACCATGCTATTCACCCAGTCAGTGGGCTCTGTTTGTCTCGCAATGACCCCAATGTCTTCCATTCTGTTTAGTTCTTATTTAACTCTGTTTCAATGCTACAGGTACTTTGCGTGGAATGACTGGTGGAACCTCTTTGTCAAGCTGGATATGGTGTAATCCTGGAACACATCCTAAGCCTGTGAATAAATCTACATACTCACTTAAGATGTCATCTTCATTTCCTAATTTGAACACTCTTTTGATCAAGCCTAGCTCTGTGCATGCATCTCCTCCAATAATTGCTGGTAACAACTTGGAATTCAAGCTCATACTCCTTGTCTTTGCGGTAACACTTGAGCTTTGTCTTGCCTTTTGGCTCCATCGTGTGGCCAGAATAGGTAACAAGTGTGTACTTGGATTTTAGCAGTGCTTTCTTGTTTGCCACTTTCTCAATTTTTTTATACGGCAGTACATTGCATTCTGCTCCAGTATCTAGTTTAAATGTCAATTCATGGTTGTTTATTTTCAGTGCTTGTGTCCATTTCTGATTTTCCTTTTCATTTGCAGAGACTACATCCAGACATTTTCTTTCATTTCAACGCATCCTAAAAACATTTCAGCATTTTCTTCCTGTTCTAATTTGTGAACTTTTCTCTCTGTTTTCTTTGTGTTGCCTTTTTGTTTTGGTGTTTTGCACATACGACCGAAGTGATTCTTTCTTGAACACTCGTTGCAAACCTTTCGGTATGCTGGGCATTTTTTTGGTTCACGTGAGTAGCCACACCTCGTGCATTCCTCGCTGTCTGTCCTAGCACTTCTAGCTTGCATGCTATCTTGCTTAGCTCTGGGCTTTGTTTTCACAATTTTGTTCACGGCAATGTCTGATTCCTCTTGCTGAGCTTTCATGTGGCTTTGTGTAATTTCGTTAGCTCGACAAATGTCTAATGCTTTTTCCAGATCCAACTTCTCTTCTCGTAAGAGTCTTGCCCTCACTATGTCATTGTTAACTCCACACACAATTCGATCTTTAATCAGTTCATCCGTCAAAGCTCCAAATCCGCAATCCTTAGCCTTATTTTTCAAATCAGTCACGTATGCGTCAATGGTTTCGTTTTGTCCTTGCGCTCTCATGAAAAAGATATGTCTAAGGTAAGTTACATTCTTTCGTGGTTCACAGTATTTTCTAAAGCTTTCTTTCAGCTCCTTCAAATCCAGTTCTCCTTCACCAAATTCCATAGTATTATATAGCTTCAAGGCTTCATCTCCCGCCACATGTAGAAACGTTGCACACTGTCTTTCTTCACTTTTCTCCGCCAACCCAGATGCGATGAGATAGAGGTCGAACTTCTGAACCCATGTTCGCCAGTTTTCTGCAACATTTCCCTCGAAGCTGAGACTATTCGGAGGTTTCAGTTGCTCCATAGTTCACTTCTTGTTCACTTCTGACACCTTGTGATATTTTGGTATTGTACCAGAAGATGAAAACATTAATAAATCAAGGAGACCAATTTCACACGACTGCTACTGTTTACTTGCGTATTCAACACGTTACAGATCATTCACTTCCCGTTGTACCTGAACTAGAACTACAACTAAGAATGACTCCACCAAGTGGTACGGAGGTAAACTACAACTACAATACATCACAGCATTCTGCTAAATGTAAGACAAATAAACTTATTCATATCAGCGTATCTGATGCCCATGGTGATACATCTGTGGGGAGCCAAATCAGATAAATACAGCTGATTACATATGAGCATGGTCATGGCATGATTTCACCAGAGTAGAGTTTTAAGGTTTAATATTACGGACAGAGCAGTGAGCCGTCTTAAACTTTCATTAAACTGTAACATTACCTTGATAAATTTCACAAGGTGGTCAATGGCTTGCCTGGCGGAGAGCTTGCCTGGTCTCTTGTTGCGGCTTTCCTAAATTAAGAAGGGAATATGGATTAGAACATCAAGATTTTTACATGTATTTACAAGTCAGAGACTATTTTAATAAAGAAATAAAGCCAGACCTCCCGGGTGAACGAAATAAAGTGATTGTGACTCTATGCAATGCACACAAGAACAAATTTAGCAGAGTGATATCTGAATTGTACCAGGGTATGGTAGCAAATAGAAACACTTCAACTTTGTACATAAGAGATAAGTGGGAGAAAGAATTAACGGAAGTAATAACTGACGAGATGTGGTATAACATATTGAAAACACAACAAACAACTAGTTATTCCAGAATATGGACACCAAAAATGAAAAAGGGACGATCACCTGTACAACAACTCTGCTGGAGACTGTGTGGGGAACAGAATGTGGGTCACACACATATTTTTTGGCATTGTACCAAAATAACAAGATACTGGAATGATGTGTGGAAGGAGATGGAAAAGGTATTAGGCTATGAGCTGCCTAAAACGTGCATTGTACTATACTTGGGAAATGTTACTCAAGAAAACATCCAAGACAGAGACTGGTATCTGATTAAGATTTTACTGGCAGCTTCCAAGAAAGCCATCACAAGGAAATGGTATAAAGAAGACCCCCCTACTTGGAGGAACTGGATGGAGATCATTGACGAGATACACGTTATGGAGAGACTCACACATATCATAAAACTGCAACAATCATGATGCGAGAGCAGATGGGAAAAATGGACTGTCTACAAAAAACAGTATGAAGACTGATAGTAATTTTACTGACACTATGTTCTATTATTGTTGTGTTGTTTAAATGAGAAAATCAATAGAATATAAGTTAAAAAAAAAGAAATTGGCCAAAAAAAGTGAAATGAACGTAGGCTACCTCAGTTTTTGTCCCCCGGCCGATGCTTTTCATCGTGTCCAAGCCTCATATTGTCTGAGGACTTCCGGCTCCCGTGCAAAACATCTGCCAAAACCTGTGGAAACAAAAGTTAAGCAAACGTACCTGAGTTTTCGTCCCCCGGCTGTTGGTCTTTCTGGTGATCTCCGGGGCTCAGCAGTACTCCCTCAAACTGCGAGCCGACAACACAGACCTGGTGCTTTTCCATCCTCACCATCACCGGGGATCCCCTGGGAAACATCTGCAAAAATCAGTGGAAACAAAAGTTCAGTAAACGTACCTCAGGTTTTGTCCCTGTGGAAACAAAAGTTCAGTAAACGTACCTCAGTTTTTTCTCCGGCTGATGCTTTTTGTTGTGTCCAAGACTCATATTACATGAGGAGTTTCAGCTCACCTGCGAAACATCTGCCAAAACCTGTCGAAACACAAGTTCAGTAAATGTGCCTCAGTTTTTGTCCCTCAGCAAATGCTCGTCGTCTTCTCCAAGTCTAATATTGTCTGAGGGGCTTCAGTACATTAAAGATGGGTTCACATCTTTTCAGGTCTATCTTAAAACAATAAGATATTTCAAGATAAACCTGTGGAAAAAAAGTGAAATAAACGTAGGCTACCTCAGTTTTCGTCCCCCGGCAGATGCCTTTTGTCGTGTCCAAGCCTCATATTGTCTGAGGAGTTAAGGCTCACCTGCGAAAACATCTGCCAAAACCTGTGGAAACAAAAGTTAAGTAAACGTACCTCAGTTGTGGTCCCCTGGCGAATGGTCTTTCTCGTGATCTCCGTGGGCTCAGCAGTACTCATCATACTGCCTCATATTGTCTGAGGACTTCCGGCTCCCCTGCGAAACATCTGCCAAAACCTATGGAAACAAAAGTTAAGTAAACGTACCTCAGTTTTCGTCCCCCGGCAGTTGGTCTTTCTGGTGATCTCCGGGGCTCAGCAGTACTCCCTCAAACTGCGAGCCGACAACACAGACCTGGCGCTTTTCCATCCTCAGCATCAGCGGGGCTCACATCTCCTCTGGGGCAGTGTGAAGGTTGTGCTCGCGACAGCCACTATATTAAAAGGTGGCCACCAGACCTAAATCCAGTGAAACCTTTTATAACACAGTAAACCGTCGTAAACACTCCTGTAAACACTACCCAGAGAACACCAACCAGTGCTAAAAACACAACTGGTGATAAAAAAACAACAACCAGCATCATAAAAACAAAAACTAGTATAATACAAACAACAACCAGTATCATAAAAACAACAACCAATATAATGAAAATAACAATCAGTATAAAAAAAACAACATCCAGTAATAAAAATACAATAACCAGTGTAATAAATATAAGTAATATAAGAAAAACAACAATCAGTGTAATAAAAATACAATAACCAGTGTAATAAAAATAACTGCCAGTATAATAAAAACAACCTGCAATAAAAATACAACAACCAGTGATAGAAAACAACCAGCATAATATGAACAACAAGTATAATATAAAACACAACCAATGTAAAAAACCATAACCTGTAAAATAAATACAATAAACAGTGATAAAAACACAACAACCAGCATAATAAAACAACAAGTAGCATAATAAAAACAACAACCAGTAATACAAAAACACGACCAGTGATAAAAAACAACAACCAGTGAAATCGAAACAACAACCAGTATAAAAAATTTCCAAAGTGAAAATAAAGGTTGGCGACCTCAGTTTTTGTCCCCCGGCCGATGCTTTTCATCGTGTCCAAGCCTCATATTGTCTGAGGACTTCCGGCTCACCTGCAAAAAACATCTGCCAAAACCTGTGGAAACAAAGGTTAAGTAAACGTACCTCAGTTTTGGTCCCCTGGCGAATGGTCTTTCTCGTGATCTCCGGGGCTCAGCAGTACTCCTTATACTGCAGCATATTGTCTGAGGACTTCCGGCTCCCGTGCAAAACATCAGCCAAAACCTGTGGAAACAAAAGTTAAGCAAACGTACCTGAGTTTTCGTCCCCCGGCTGTTGGTCTTTCTGGTGATCTCTGGGGCTCAGCAGTACTCCCTCAAACTGCGAGCCGACAACACAGACCTGGCGCTTTTCCATCCTCACCATCACCGGGGATCCCCTGGGAAACATCTGCAAAAATCAGTGGAAACAAAAGTTCAGTAAACGTACCTCAGGTTTTGTCCCTGTGGAAACAAAAGTTCAGTAAACGTACCTCAGTTTTTTTCTCCGGCTGATGCTTTTTGTCGTGTCCAAGACTCATATTATATGAGGAGTTTCGGCTCACCTGCGAAACATCTGCCAAAACCTGTCGAAACACAAGTTCAGTAAATGTGTCTCAGTTTTTGTCCCTCAGCAAATGCTCGTCGTCTTCTCCAAGTCTAATATTGTCTGAGGGGCTTCAGTACATTAAAGATGGGTTCACATCTTTTCAGGTCTATCTTAAAACAATAAGATATTTCAAGATAAACCTGTGGAAAAAAAGTGAAATTAACGTAGGCTACCTCAGTTTTCGTCCCCCGGCAGATGCCTTTTGTCGTGTCCAAGCCTCATATTGTCTGAGGAGTTTCGGCTCACCTGCGAAAACATCTGCCAAAATATGTGGAAACAAAAGTTAAGTAAACGTACCTCAATTTTGGTCCCACGGCGAAATGTCTTTCTCCTGATCCTCGGGGCTCAGCAGTAATCATCATACTGCCTCATATTGTCTGAGGACTTCCGGCTCCCCCCTTCAAAACATCTGCCAAAACCTGTGGAAACAAAAGTTAAGTAAACGTACCTCAGTTTTCGTCCCCCGGCAGTTGGTCTTTCTGGTGATCTCCGGGGCTCAGCAGTACTCCCTCAAACTGCGAGCCGACAACACAGACCTGGCGCTTTTCCATCCTCAGCATCAGCGGGGCTCACATCTCCTCTGGGGCAGTGTGAAGGTTGTGCTCGCGACAGCCACTATATTAAAAGGTGGCCACCAGACCTAAATCCAGTGAAACCTTTTATAACACAGTAAACCGTCGTAAACACTCCTGTAAACACTACCCAGAGAACACCAACCAGTGCTAAAAACACAACTAGTGATAAAAAAACAACAACCAGCATCATAAAAACAAAAACTAGTATAATACAAACAACAACCAGTATCATAAAAACAACAACCAATATAATGAAAATAACAATCAGTATAAAAAAAACAACATCCAGTAATAAAAATACAATAACCAGTGTAATAAATATAACTAATATAATAAAAACAACAATCAGTGTAATAAAAATACAATAACCAGTGTAATAAAAATAACTGCCAGTATAAAAAAAAACAACCTGCAATAAAAATACAACAACCAGTGATAAAAAAACAACCAGCATAATATGAACAACAACCAATGTAAAAAACCATAACCTGTAAAATAAATACAATAAACAGTGATAAAAACACAACAACCAGCATAATAAAACAACAAGTAGCATAATAAAAACAACAACCAGTAATACAAAAACACGACCAGTGATAAAAAACAACAACCAGTGAAATCGAAACAACAACCAGTATAAAAAATTTCCAAAGTGAAAATAAACGTAGGCTACCTCAGTTTTTGTCCCCCGGCCGATGCTTTTCATCGTGTCCAAGCCTCATATTGTCTGAGGACTTCCGGCTCACCTGCAAAAACATCTGCCAAAACCTGTGGAAACAAAAGTTAAGTAAACGTACCTCAGTTTTGGTCCCCTGGCGAATGGTCTTTCTCGTGATCTCCGGGGCTCAGCAGTACTCCTCATACTGCAGCATATTGTCTGAGGACTTCCGGCTCCCGTGCAAAACATCTGGCAAAACCTGTGGAAACAAAAGTTAAGCAAACGTACCTGAGTTTTCGTCCCCCGGCAGTGGGTCTTTCTGGTGATCTCCGGGGCTCAGCAGTACTCCCTCAAACTGCGAGCCGACAACACAGACCTGGCGCTTTTCCATCCTCAGCATCAGCGGGGCTCACATCACCTCTGGGGCAGTGTGAAGGTTGTGCTCGCGACAGCCACTATATTAAAAGGTGGCCACCAGACCTAAATCCAGTGAAACCTTTTATAACATAGTAAACCGTCGTAAACACTCCTGTAAACACGACCCAGAGAACACCAACCAGTGCTAAAAACACAACTAGTGATAAAAAAAACAACAACCAGCATCATAAAAACAAAAACTAGTATAATACAAACAACAACCAGTATCATAAAAACAACAACCAATATAATGAAAATAACAATCAGTATAAAAAAAACAACATCCAGTAATAAAAATACAATAACCAGTGTAATAAATATAACTAATATAATAAAAAAACAATCAGTATAATAAAAATACAATAACCAGTGTAATAAAAATAACTGCCAGTATAATAAAAACAACCTGCAATAAAAATACAACAACCAGTGATAAAAAAACAACCAGCATAATATGAACAACAACCAATGTAAAAAACCATAACCTGTAAAATAAATACAATAAACAGTGATAAAAACACAACAACCAGCATAATAAAACAACAAGTAGCATAATAAAAACAACAACCAGTAATACAAAAACACGACCAGTGATAAAAAACAACAACCAGTGAAATCGAAACAACAACCAGTATAAAAAATTTCCAAAGTGAAAATAAACGTAGGCTACCTCAGTTTTTGTCCCCCGGCCGATGCTTTTCATCGTGTCCAAGCCTCATATTGTCTGAGGACTTCCGGCTCCCGTGCAAAACATCTGCCAAAACCTGTGGAAACAAAAGTTAAGCAAACGTACCTGAGTTTTCGTCCCCCGGCTGTTGGTCTTTCTGGTGATCTCCGGGGCTCAGCAGTACTCCCTCAAACTGCGAGCCGACAACACAGACCTGGCGCTTTTCCATCCTCACCATCACCGGGGATCCCCTGGGAAACATATACATATATACACAACAATATTGTCTGAGGACTTCCGGCTCCCGTGCAAAACATCTGCAAAAATCAGTGGAAACAAAAGTTCAGTAAACGTACCTCAGGTTTTGTCCCTGTGGAAACAAAAGTTCAGTAAACGTACCTCAGTTTTTTTCTCCGGCTGATGCTTTTTGTCGTGTCCAAGACTCATATTATATGAGGAGTTTCAGCTCACCTGCGAAACATCTGCCAAAACCTGTCGAAACACAAGTTCAGTAAATGTGTCTCAGTTTTTGTCCCTCAGCAAATGCTCGTCGTCTTCTCCAAGTCTAATATTGTCTGAGGGGCTTCAGTACATTAAAGATGGGTTCACATCTTTTCAGGTCTATCTTAAAACAATAAGATATTTCAAGATAAACCTGTGGAAAAAAAGTGAAATTAACGTAGGCTACCTCAGTTTTCGTCCCCCGGCAGATGCCTTTTGTCGTGTCCAAGCCTCATATTGTCTGAGGAGTTTCGGCTCACCTGCGAAAACATCTGCCAAAATATGTGGAAACAAAAGTTAAGTAAACGTACCTCAATTTTGGTCCCACGGCGAAATGTCTTTCTCCTGATCCTCGGGGCTCAGCAGTAATCATCATACTGCCTCATATTGTCTGAGGACTTCCGGCTCCCCTGCGAAACATCTGCCAAAACCTGTGGAAACAAAAGTTAAGTAAACGTACCTCAGTTTTCGTCCCCCGGCAGTTGGTCTTTCTGGTGATCTCCGGGGCTCAGCAGTACTCCCTCAAACTGCGAGCCGACAACACAGACCTGGCGCTTTTCCATCCTCAGCATCAGCGGGGCTCACATCTCCTCTGGGGCAGTGTGAAGGTTGTGCTCGCGACAGCCACTATATTAAAAGGTGGCCACCAGACCTAAATCCAGTGAAACCTTTTATAACACAGTAAACCGTCGTAAACACTCCTGTAAACACTACCCAGAGAACACCAACCAGTGCTAAAAACACAACTAGTGATAAAAAAACAACAACCAGCATCATAAAAACAAAAACTAGTATAATACAAACAACAACCAGTATCATAAAAACAACAACCAATATAATGAAAATAACAATCAGTATAAAAAAAACAACATCCATTAATAAAAATACAATAACCAGTGTAATAAATATAACTAATATAATAAAAACAACCTGCAATAAAAATACAACAACCAGTGATAAAAAAAACAACCAGCATAATATGAACAACAACCAATGTAAAAAACCATAACCTGTAAAATAAATACAATAAACAGTGATAAAAACACAACAACCAGCATAATAAAACAACAAGTAGCATAATAAAAACAACAACCAGTAATACAAAAACACGACCAGTGATAAAAAACAACAACCAGTGAAATCGAAACAACAACCAGTATAAAAAATTTCCAAAGTGAAAATAAACGTAGGCTACCTCAGTTTTTGTCCCCCGGCCGATGCTTTTCATCGTGTCCAAGCCTCATATTGTCTGAGGACTTCCGGCTCACCTGCAAAAACATCTGCCAAAACCTGTGGAAACAAAAGTTAAGTAAACGTACCTCAGTTTTGGACCCCTGGCGAATGGTCTTTCTCGTGATCTCCGGGGCTCAGCAGTACTCCTCATACTGCAGCATATTGTCTGAGGACTTCCGGCTCCCGTGCAAAACATCTGCCAAAACCTGTGGAAACAAAAGTTAAGCAAACGTACCTGAGTTTTCGTCCCCCGGCTGTTGGTCTTTCTGGTGATCTCCGGGGCTCAGCAGTACTCCCTCAAACTGCGAGCCGACAACACAGACCTGGCGCTTTTCCATCCTCACCATCACCGGGGATCCCCTGGGAAACATATACATATATACACAACAATATTGTCTGAGGACTTCCGGCTCCCGTGCAAAACATCTGCAAAAATCAGTGGAAACAAAAGTTCAGTAAACGTACCTCAGGTTTTGTCCCTGTGGAAACAAAAGTTCAGTAAACGTACCTCAGTTTTTTTCTCCGGCTGATGCTTTTTGTCGTGTCCAAGACTCATATTATATGAGGAGTTTCGGCTCACCTGCGAAACAACTGCCAAAACCTGTCGAAACACAAGTTCAGTAAATGTGTCTCAGTTTTTGTCCCTCAGCAAATGCTCGTCGTCTTCTCCAAGTCTAATATTGTCTGAGGGGCTTCAGTACATTAAAGATGGGTTCACATCTTTTCAGGTCTATCTTAAAACAATAAGATATTTCAAGATAAACCTGTGGAAAAAAAGTGAAATAAACGTAGGCTACCTCAGTTTTCGTCCCCCGGCAGATGCCTTTTGTCGTGTCCAAGCCTCATATTGTCTGAGGAGTTAAGGCTCACCTGCGAAAACATCTGCCAAAACCTGTGGAAACAAAAGTTAAGTAAACGTACCTCAGTTGTGGTCCCCTGGCGAATGGTCTTTCTCGTGATCTCCGTGGGCTCAGCAGTACTCATCATACTGCCTCATATTGTCTGAGGACTTCCGGCTCCCCTGCGAAACATCTGCCAAAACCTATGGAAACAAAAGTTAAGTAAACGTACCTCAGTTTTCGTCCCCCGGCAGTTGGTCTTTCTGGTGATCTCCGGGGCTCAGCAGTACTCCCTCAAACTGCGAGCCGACAACACAGACCTGGCGCTTTTCCATCCTCAGCATCAGCGGGGCTCACATCTCCTCTGGGGCAGTGTGAAGGTTGTGCTCGCGACAGCCACTATATTAAAAGGTGGCCACCAGACCTAAATCCAGTGAAACCTTTTATAACACAGTAAACCGTCGTAAACACTCCTGTAAACACTACCCAGAGAACACCAACCAGTGCTAAAAACACAACTGGTGATAAAAAAACAACAACCAGCATCATAAAAACAAAAACTAGTATAATACAAACAACAACCAGTATCATAAAAACAACAACCAATATAATGAAAATAACAATCAGTATAAAAAAAACAACATCCAGTAATAAAAATACAATAACCAGTGTAATAAATATAAGTAATATAAGAAAAACAACAATCAGTGTAATAAAAATACAATAACCAGTGTAATAAAAATAACTGCCAGTATAATAAAAACAACCTGCAATAAAAATACAACAACCAGTGATAGAAAACAACCAGCATAATATGAACAACAAGTATAATATAAAACACAACCAATGTAAAAAACCATAACCTGTAAAATAAATACAATAAACAGTGATAAAAACACAACAACCAGCATAATAAAACAACAAGTAGCATAATAAAAACAACAACCAGTAATACAAAAACACGACCAGTGATAAAAAACAACAACCAGTGAAATCGAAACAACAACCAGTATAAAAAATTTCCAAAGTGAAAATAAAGGTTGGCGACCTCAGTTTTTGTCCCCCGGCCGATGCTTTTCATCGTGTCCAAGCCTCATATTGTCTGAGGACTTCCGGCTCACCTGCAAAAAACATCTGCCAAAACCTGTGGAAACAAAGGTTAAGTAAACGTACCTCAGTTTTGGTCCCCTGGCGAATGGTCTTTCTCGTGATCTCCGGGGCTCAGCAGTACTCCTTATACTGCAGCATATTGTCTGAGGACTTCCGGCTCCCGTGCAAAACATCAGCCAAAACCTGTGGAAACAAAAGTTAAGCAAACGTACCTGAGTTTTCGTCCCCCGGCTGTTGGTCTTTCTGGTGATCTCTGGGGCTCAGCAGTACTCCCTCAAACTGCGAGCCGACAACACAGACCTGGCGCTTTTCCATCCTCACCATCACCGGGGATCCCCTGGGAAACATCTGCAAAAATCAGTGGAAACAAAAGTTCAGTAAACGTACCTCAGGTTTTGTCCCTGTGGAAACAAAAGTTCAGTAAACGTACCTCAGTTTTTTTCTCCGGCTGATGCTTTTTGTCGTGTCCAAGACTCATATTATATGAGGAGTTTCGGCTCACCTGCGAAACATCTGCCAAAACCTGTCGAAACACAAGTTCAGTAAATGTGTCTCAGTTTTTGTCCCTCAGCAAATGCTCGTCGTCTTCTCCAAGTCTAATATTGTCTGAGGGGCTTCAGTACATTAAAGATGGGTTCACATCTTTTCAGGTCTATCTTAAAACAATAAGATATTTCAAGATAAACCTGTGGAAAAAAAGTGAAATTAACGTAGGCTACCTCAGTTTTCGTCCCCCGGCAGATGCCTTTTGTCGTGTCCAAGCCTCATATTGTCTGAGGAGTTTCGGCTCACCTGCGAAAACATCTGCCAAAATATGTGGAAACAAAAGTTAAGTAAACGTACCTCAATTTTGGTCCCACGGCGAAATGTCTTTCTCCTGATCCTCGGGGCTCAGCAGTAATCATCATACTGCCTCATATTGTCTGAGGACTTCCGGCTCCCCCCTTCAAAACATCTGCCAAAACCTGTGGAAACAAAAGTTAAGTAAACGTACCTCAGTTTTCGTCCCCCGGCAGTTGGTCTTTCTGGTGATCTCCGGGGCTCAGCAGTACTCCCTCAAACTGCGAGCCGACAACACAGACCTGGCGCTTTTCCATCCTCAGCATCAGCGGGGCTCACATCTCCTCTGGGGCAGTGTGAAGGTTGTGCTCGCGACAGCCACTATATTAAAAGGTGGCCACCAGACCTAAATCCAGTGAAACCTTTTATAACACAGTAAACCGTCGTAAACACTCCTGTAAACACTACCCAGAGAACACCAACCAGTGCTAAAAACACAACTAGTGATAAAAAAACAACAACCAGCATCATAAAAACAAAAACTAGTATAATACAAACAACAACCAGTATCATAAAAACAACAACCAATATAATGAAAATAACAATCAGTATAAAAAAAACAACATCCAGTAATAAAAATACAATAACCAGTGTAATAAATATAACTAATATAATAAAAACAACAATCAGTGTAATAAAAATACAATAACCAGTGTAATAAAAATAACTGCCAGTATAAAAAAAAACAACCTGCAATAAAAATACAACAACCAGTGATAAAAAAACAACCAGCATAATATGAACAACAACCAATGTAAAAAACCATAACCTGTAAAATAAATACAATAAACAGTGATAAAAACACAACAACCAGCATAATAAAACAACAAGTAGCATAATAAAAACAACAACCAGTAATACAAAAACACGACCAGTGATAAAAAACAACAACCAGTGAAATCGAAACAACAACCAGTATAAAAAATTTCCAAAGTGAAAATAAACGTAGGCTACCTCAGTTTTTGTCCCCCGGCCGATGCTTTTCATCGTGTCCAAGCCTCATATTGTCTGAGGACTTCCGGCTCACCTGCAAAAACATCTGCCAAAACCTGTGGAAACAAAAGTTAAGTAAACGTACCTCAGTTTTGGTCCCCTGGCGAATGGTCTTTCTCGTGATCTCCGGGGCTCAGCAGTACTCCTCATACTGCAGCATATTGTCTGAGGACTTCCGGCTCCCGTGCAAAACATCTGGCAAAACCTGTGGAAACAAAAGTTAAGCAAACGTACCTGAGTTTTCGTCCCCCGGCAGTGGGTCTTTCTGGTGATCTCCGGGGCTCAGCAGTACTCCCTCAAACTGCGAGCCGACAACACAGACCTGGCGCTTTTCCATCCTCAGCATCAGCGGGGCTCACATCACCTCTGGGGCAGTGTGAAGGTTGTGCTCGCGACAGCCACTATATTAAAAGGTGGCCACCAGACCTAAATCCAGTGAAACCTTTTATAACATAGTAAACCGTCGTAAACACTCCTGTAAACACGACCCAGAGAACACCAACCAGTGCTAAAAACACAACTAGTGATAAAAAAAACAACAACCAGCATCATAAAAACAAAAACTAGTATAATACAAACAACAACCAGTATCATAAAAACAACAACCAATATAATGAAAATAACAATCAGTATAAAAAAAACAACATCCAGTAATAAAAATACAATAACCAGTGTAATAAATATAACTAATATAATAAAAAAACAATCAGTATAATAAAAATACAATAACCAGTGTAATAAAAATAACTGCCAGTATAATAAAAACAACCTGCAATAAAAATACAACAACCAGTGATAAAAAAACAACCAGCATAATATGAACAACAACCAATGTAAAAAACCATAACCTGTAAAATAAATACAATAAACAGTGATAAAAACACAACAACCAGCATAATAAAACAACAAGTAGCATAATAAAAACAACAACCAGTAATACAAAAACACGACCAGTGATAAAAAACAACAACCAGTGAAATCGAAACAACAACCAGTATAAAAAATTTCCAAAGTGAAAATAAACGTAGGCTACCTCAGTTTTTGTCCCCCGGCCGATGCTTTTCATCGTGTCCAAGCCTCATATTGTCTGAGGACTTCCGGCTCCCGTGCAAAACATCTGCCAAAACCTGTGGAAACAAAAGTTAAGCAAACGTACCTGAGTTTTCGTCCCCCGGCTGTTGGTCTTTCTGGTGATCTCCGGGGCTCAGCAGTACTCCCTCAAACTGCGAGCCGACAACACAGACCTGGCGCTTTTCCATCCTCACCATCACCGGGGATCCCCTGGGAAACATATACATATATACACAACAATATTGTCTGAGGACTTCCGGCTCCCGTGCAAAACATCTGCAAAAATCAGTGGAAACAAAAGTTCAGTAAACGTACCTCAGGTTTTGTCCCTGTGGAAACAAAAGTTCAGTAAACGTACCTCAGTTTTTTTCTCCGGCTGATGCTTTTTGTCGTGTCCAAGACTCATATTATATGAGGAGTTTCGGCTCACCTGCGAAACAACTGCCAAAACCTGTCGAAACACAAGTTCAGTAAATGTGTCTCAGTTTTTGTCCCTCAGCAAATGCTCGTCGTCTTCTCCAAGTCTAATATTGTCTGAGGGGCTTCAGTACATTAAAGATGGGTTCACATCTTTTCAGGTCTATCTTAAAACAATAAGATATTTCAAGATAAACCTGTGGAAAAAAAGTGAAATTAACGTAGGCTACCTCAGTTTTCGTCCCCCGGCAGATGCCTTTTGTCGTGTCCAAGCCTCATATTGTCTGAGGAGTTTCGGCTCACCTGCGAAAACATCTGCCAAAATATGTGGAAACAAAAGTTAAGTAAACGTACCTCAATTTTGGTCCCACGGCGAAATGTCTTTCTCCTGATCCTCGGGGCTCAGCAGTAATCATCATACTGCCTCATATTGTCTGAGGATTTCCGGCTCCCCTGCGAAACATCTGCCAAAACCTGTGGAAACAAAAGTTAAGTAAACGTACCTCAGTTTTCGTCCCCCGGCAGTTGGTCTTTCTGGTGATCTCCGGGGCTCAGCAGTACTCCCTCAAACTGCGAGCCGACAACACAGACCTGGCGCTTTTCCATCCTCAGCATCAGCGGGGCTCACATCTCCTCTGGGGCAGTGTGAAGGTTGTGCTCGCGACAGCCACTATATTAAAAGGTGGCCACCAGACCTAAATCCAGTGAAACCTTTTATAACACAGTAAACCGTCGTAAACACTCCTGTAAACACTACCCAGAGAACACCAACCAGTGCTAAAAACACAACTAGTGATAAAAAAACAACAACCAGCATCATAAAAACAAAAACTAGTATAATACAAACAACAACCAGTATCATAAAAACAACAACCAATATAATGAAAATAACAATCAGTATAAAAAAAACAACATCCATTAATAAAAATACAATAACCAGTGTAATAAATATAACTAATATAATAAAAACAACCTGCAATAAAAATACAACAACCAGTGATAAAAAAAACAACCAGCATAATATGAACAACAACCAATGTAAAAAACCATAACCTGTAAAATAAATACAATAAACAGTGATAAAAACACAACAACCAGCATAATAAAACAACAAGTAGCATAATAAAAACAACAACCAGTAATACAAAAACACGACCAGTGATAAAAAACAACAACCAGTGAAATCGAAACAACAACCAGTATAAAAAATTTCCAAAGTGAAAATAAACGTAGGCTACCTCAGTTTTTGTCCCCCGGCCGATGCTTTTCATCGTGTCCAAGCCTCATATTGTCTGAGGACTTCCGGCTCACCTGCAAAAACATCTGCCAAAACCTGTGGAAACAAAAGTTAAGTAAACGTACCTCAGTTTTGGACCCCTGGCGAATGGTCTTTCTCGTGATCTCCGGGGCTCAGCAGTACTCCTCATACTGCAGCATATTGTCTGAGGACTTCCGGCTCCCGTGCAAAACATCTGCCAAAACCTGTGGAAACAAAAGTTAAGCAAACGTACCTGAGTTTTCGTCCCCCGGCTGTTGGTCTTTCTGGTGATCTCCGGGGCTCAGCAGTACTCCCTCAAACTGCGAGCCGACAACACAGACCTGGCGCTTTTCCATCCTCACCATCACCGGGGATCCCCTGGGAAACATATACATATATACACAACAATATTGTCTGAGGACTTCCGGCTCCCGTGCAAAACATCTGCAAAAATCAGTGGAAACAAAAGTTCAGTAAACGTACCTCAGGTTTTGTCCCTGTGGAAACAAAAGTTCAGTAAACGTACCTCAGTTTTTTTCTCCGGCTGATGCTTTTTGTCGTGTCCAAGACTCATATTATATGAGGAGTTTCGGCTCACCTGCGAAACAACTGCCAAAACCTGTCGAAACACAAGTTCAGTAAATGTGTCTCAGTTTTTGTCCCTCAGCAAATGCTCGTCGTCTTCTCCAAGTCTAATATTGTCTGAGGGGCTTCAGTACATTAAAGATGGGTTCACATCTTTTCAGGTCTATCTTAAAACAATAAGATATTTCAAGATAAACCTGTGGAAAAAAAGTGAAATTAACGTAGGCTACCTCAGTTTTCGTCCCCCGGCAGATGCCTTTTGTCGTGTCCAAGCCTCATATTGTCTGAGGAGTTTCGGCTCACCTGCGAAAACATCTGCCAAAATATGTGGAAACAAAAGTTAAGTAAACGTACCTCAATTTTGGTCCCACGGCGAAATGTCTTTCTCCTGATCCTCGGGGCTCAGCAGTAATCATCATACTGCCTCATATTGTCTGAGGATTTCCGGCTCCCCTGCGAAACATCTGCCAAAACCTGTGGAAACAAAAGTTAAGTAAACGTACCTGAGTTTTCGTCCCCCGGCAGTTGGTCTTTCTGGTGATCTCCGGGGCTCAGCAGTACTCCCTCAAACTGCGAGCCGACAACACAGACCTGGCGCTTTTCCATCCTCAGCATCAGCGGGGCTCACATCTCCTCTGGGGCAGTGTGAAGGTTGTGCTCGCGACAGCCACTATATTAAAAGGTGGCCACCAGACCTAAATCCAGTGAAACCTTTTATAACACAGTAAACCGTCGTAAACACTCCTGTAAACACTACCCAGAGAACACCAACCAGTGCTAAAAACACAACTAGTGATAAAAAAACAACAACCAGCATCATAAAAACAAAAACTAGTATAATACAAACAACAACCAGTATCATAAAAACAACAACCAATATAATGAAAATAACAATCAGTATAAAAAAAACAACATCCAGTAATAAAAATACAATAACCAGTGTAATAAATATAACTAATATAATAAAAACAACAATCAGTGTAATAAAAATACAATAACCAGTGTAATAAAAATAACTGCCAGTATAATAAAAACAACCTGCAATAAAAATACAACAACCAGTGATAAAAAAAACAACCAGCATAATATGAACAACAACCAATGTAAAAAACCATAACCTGTAAAATAAATACAATAAACAGTGATAAAAACACAACAACCAGCATAATAAAACAACAAGTAGCATAATAAAAACAACAACCAGTAATACAAAAACACGACCAGTGATAAAAAACAACAACCAGTGAAATCGAAACAACAACCAGTATAAAAAATTTCCAAAGTGAAAATAAACGTAGGCTACCTCAGTTTTTGTCCCCCGGCCGATGCTTTTCATCGTGTCCAAGCCTCATATTGTCTGAGGACTTCCGGCTCACCTGCAAAAACATCTGCCAAAACCTGTGGAAACAAAAGTTAAGTAAACGTACCTCAGTTTTGGACCCCTGGCGAATGGTCTTTCTCGTGATCTCCGGGGCTCAGCAGTACTCCTCATACTGCAGCATATTGTCTGAGGACTTCCGGCTCCCGTGCAAAACATCTGCCAAAACCTGTGGAAACAAAAGTTAAGCAAACGTACCTGAGTTTTCGTCCCCCGGCTGTTGGTCTTTCTGGTGATCTCCGGGGCTCAGCAGTACTCCCTCAAACTGCGAGCCGACAACACAGACCTGGCGCTTTTCCATCCTCAGCATCAGCGGGGCTCACATCACCTCTGGGGCAGTGTGAAGGTTGTGCTCGCGACAGCCACTATATTAAAAGGTGGCCACCAGACCTAAATCCAGTGAAACCTTTTATAACATAGTAAACCGTCGTAAACACTCCTGTAAACACGACCCAGAGAACACCAACCAGTGCTAAAAACACAACTAGTGATAAAAAAAACAACAACCAGCATCATAAAAACAAAAACTAGTATAATACAAACAACAACCAGTATCATAAAAACAACAACCAATATAATGAAAATAACAATCAGTATAAAAAAAACAACATCCAGTAATAAAAATACAATAACCAGTGTAATAAATATAACTAATATAATAAAAAAACAATCAGTATAATAAAAATACAATAACCAGTGTAATAAAAATAACTGCCAGTATAATAAAAACAACCTGCAATAAAAATACAACAACCAGTGATAAAAAAACAACCAGCATAATATGAACAACAACCAATGTAAAAAACCATAACCTGTAAAATAAATACAATAAACAGTGATAAAAACACAACAACCAGCATAATAAAACAACAAGTAGCATAATAAAAACAACAACCAGTAATACAAAAACACGACCAGTGATAAAAAACAACAACCAGTGAAATCGAAACAACAACCAGTATAAAAAATTTCCAAAGTGAAAATAAACGTAGGCTACCTCAGTTTTTGTCCCCCGGCCGATGCTTTTCATCGTGTCCAAGCCTCATATTGTCTGAGGACTTCCGGCTCCCGTGCAAAACATCTGCCAAAACCTGTGGAAACAAAAGTTAAGCAAACGTACCTGAGTTTTCGTCCCCCGGCTGTTGGTCTTTCTGGTGATCTCCGGGGCTCAGCAGTACTCCCTCAAACTGCGAGCCGACAACACAGACCTGGCGCTTTTCCATCCTCACCATCACCGGGGATCCCCTGGGAAACATATACATATATACACAACAATATTGTCTGAGGACTTCCGGCTCCCGTGCAAAACATCTGCAAAAATCAGTGGAAACAAAAGTTCAGTAAACGTACCTCAGGTTTTGTCCCTGTGGAAACAAAAGTTCAGTAAACGTACCTCAGTTTTTTTCTCCGGCTGATGCTTTTTGTCGTGTCCAAGACTCATATTATATGAGGAGTTTCGGCTCACCTGCGAAACAACTGCCAAAACCTGTCGAAACACAAGTTCAGTAAATGTGTCTCAGTTTTTGTCCCTCAGCAAATGCTCGTCGTCTTCTCCAAGTCTAATATTGTCTGAGGGGCTTCAGTACATTAAAGATGGGTTCACATCTTTTCAGGTCTATCTTAAAACAATAAGATATTTCAAGATAAACCTGTGGAAAAAAAGTGAAATTAACGTAGGCTACCTCAGTTTTCGTCCCCCGGCAGATGCCTTTTGTCGTGTCCAAGCCTCATATTGTCTGAGGAGTTTCGGCTCACCTGCGAAAACATCTGCCAAAATATGTGGAAACAAAAGTTAAGTAAACGTACCTCAATTTTGGTCCCACGGCGAAATGTCTTTCTCCTGATCCTCGGGGCTCAGCAGTAATCATCATACTGCCTCATATTGTCTGAGGATTTCCGGCTCCCCTGCGAAACATCTGCCAAAACCTGTGGAAACAAAAGTTAAGTAAACGTACCTGAGTTTTCGTCCCCCGGCAGTTGGTCTTTCTGGTGATCTCCGGGGCTCAGCAGTACTCCCTCAAACTGCGAGCCGACAACACAGACCTGGCGCTTTTCCATCCTCAGCATCAGCGGGGCTCACATCTCCTCTGGGGCAGTGTGAAGGTTGTGCTCGCGACAGCCACTATATTAAAAGGTGGCCACCAGACCTAAATCCAGTGAAACCTTTTATAACACAGTAAACCGTCGTAAACACTCCTGTAAACACTACCCAGAGAACACCAACCAGTGCTAAAAACACAACTAGTGATAAAAAAACAACAACCAGCATCATAAAAACAAAAACTAGTATAATACAAACAACAACCAGTATCATAAAAACAACAACCAATATAATGAAAATAACAATCAGTATAAAAAAAACAACATCCAGTAATAAAAATACAATAACCAGTGTAATAAATATAACTAATATAATAAAAACAACAATCAGTGTAATAAAAATACAATAACCAGTGTAATAAAAATAACTGCCAGTATAATAAAAACAACCTGCAATAAAAATACAACAACCAGTGATAAAAAAAACAACCAGCATAATATGAACAACAACCAATGTAAAAAACCATAACCTGTAAAATAAATACAATAAACAGTGATAAAAACACAACAACCAGCATAATAAAACAACAAGTAGCATAATAAAAACAACAACCAGTAATACAAAAACACGACCAGTGATAAAAAACAACAACCAGTGAAATCGAAACAACAACCAGTATAAAAAATTTCCAAAGTGAAAATAAACGTAGGCTACCTCAGTTTTTGTCCCCCGGCCGATGCTTTTCATCGTGTCCAAGCCTCATATTGTCTGAGGACTTCCGGCTCACCTGCAAAAACATCTGCCAAAACCTGTGGAAACAAAAGTTAAGTAAACGTACCTCAGTTTTGGACCCCTGGCGAATGGTCTTTCTCGTGATCTCCGGGGCTCAGCAGTACTCCTCATACTGCAGCATATTGTCTGAGGACTTCCGGCTCCCGTGCAAAACATCTGCCAAAACCTGTGGAAACAAAAGTTAAGCAAACGTACCTGAGTTTTCGTCCCCCGGCTGTTGGTCTTTCTGGTGATCTCCGGGGCTCAGCAGTACTCCCTCAAACTGCGAGCCGACAACACAGACCTGGCGCTTTTCCATCCTCAGCATCAGCGGGGCTCACATCACCTCTGGGGCAGTGTGAAGGTTGTGCTCGCGACAGCCACTATATTAAAAGGTGGCCACCAGACCTAAATCCAGTGAAACCTTTTATAACATAGTAAACCGTCGTAAACACTCCTGTAAACACGACCCAGAGAACACCAACCAGTGCTAAAAACACAACTAGTGATAAAAAAAACAACAACCAGCATCATAAAAACAAAAACTAGTATAATACAAACAACAACCAGTATCATAAAAACAACAACCAATATAATGAAAATAACAATCAGTATAAAAAAAACAACATCCAGTAATAAAAATACAATAACCAGTGTAATAAATATAACTAATATAATAAAAAAACAATCAGTATAATAAAAATACAATAACCAGTGTAATAAAAATAACTGCCAGTATAATAAAAACAACCTGCAATAAAAATACAACAACCAGTGATAAAAAAACAACCAGCATAATATGAACAACAACCAATGTAAAAAACCATAACCTGTAAAATAAATACAATAAACAGTGATAAAAACACAACAACCAGCATAATAAAACAACAAGTAGCATAATAAAAACAACAACCAGTAATACAAAAACACGACCAGTGATAAAAAACAACAACCAGTGAAATCGAAACAACAACCAGTATAAAAAATTTCCAAAGTGAAAATAAACGTAGGCTACCTCAGTTTTTGTCCCCCGGCCGATGCTTTTCATCGTGTCCAAGCCTCATATTGTCTGAGGACTTCCGGCTCCCGTGCAAAACATCTGCCAAAACCTGTGGAAACAAAAGTTAAGCAAACGTACCTGAGTTTTCGTCCCCCGGCTGTTGGTCTTTCTGGTGATCTCCGGGGCTCAGCAGTACTCCCTCAAACTGCGAG
The DNA here is from genome assembly GCF_017976325.1 of Chelmon rostratus. NCBI lineage: Eukaryota > Metazoa > Chordata > Actinopteri > Chaetodontiformes > Chaetodontidae > Chelmon > Chelmon rostratus. The sequence continues at coordinate 24,786,200 of NC_055662.1, read as the reverse complement.
CCGACAACACAGACCTGGCGCTTTTCCATCCTCACCATCACCGGGGATCCCCTGGGAAACATATACATATATACACAACAATATTGTCTGAGGACTTCCGGCTCCCGTGCAAAACATCTGCAAAAATCAGTGGAAACAAAAGTTCAGTAAACGTACCTCAGGTTTTGTCCCTGTGGAAACAAAAGTTCAGTAAACGTACCTCAGTTTTTTTCTCCGGCTGATGCTTTTTGTCGTGTCCAAGACTCATATTATATGAGGAGTTTCGGCTCACCTGCGAAACAACTGCCAAAACCTGTCGAAACACAAGTTCAGTAAATGTGTCTCAGTTTTTGTCCCTCAGCAAATGCTCGTCGTCTTCTCCAAGTCTAATATTGTCTGAGGGGCTTCAGTACATTAAAGATGGGTTCACATCTTTTCAGGTCTATCTTAAAACAATAAGATATTTCAAGATAAACCTGTGGAAAAAAAGTGAAATTAACGTAGGCTACCTCAGTTTTCGTCCCCCGGCAGATGCCTTTTGTCGTGTCCAAGCCTCATATTGTCTGAGGAGTTTCGGCTCACCTGCGAAAACATCTGCCAAAATATGTGGAAACAAAAGTTAAGTAAACGTACCTCAATTTTGGTCCCACGGCGAAATGTCTTTCTCCTGATCCTCGGGGCTCAGCAGTAATCCTCATACTGCCTCATATTGTCTGAGGACTTCCGGCTCCCCTGCGAAAACATCTGCCAAAACCTGTGGAAACAAAAGTTAAGTAAACGTACCTCAGTTTTCGTCCCCCGGCAGTTGGTCTTTCTGGTGATCTCCGGGGCTCAGCAGTACTCCCTCAAACTGCGAGCCGACAACACAGACCTGGCGCTTTTCCATCCTCAGCATCAGCGGGGCTCACATCTCCTCTGGGGCAGTGTGAAGGTTGTGCTCGCGACAGCCACTATATTAAAAGGTGGCCACCAGACCTAAATCCAGTGAAACCTTTTATAACACAGTAAACCGTCGTAAACACTCCTGTAAACACTACCCAGAGAACACCAACCAGTGCTAAAAACACAACTAGTGATAAAAAAACAACAACCAGCATCATAAAAACAAAAACTAGTATAATACAAACAACAACCAGTATCATAAAAACAACAACCAATATAATGAAAATAACAATCAGTATAAAAAAAACAACATCCATTAATAAAAATACAATAACCAGTGTAATAAATATAACTAATATAATAAAAACAACCTGCAATAAAAATACAACAACCAGTGATAAAAAAAACAACCAGCATAATATGAACAACAACCAATGTAAAAAACCATAACCTGTAAAATAAATACAATAAACAGTGATAAAAACACAACAACCAGCATAATAAAACAACAAGTAGCATAATAAAAACAACAACCAGTAATACAAAAACACGACCAGTGATAAAAAACAACAACCAGTGAAATCGAAACAACAACCAGTATAAAAAATTTCCAAAGTGAAAATAAACGTAGGCTACCTCAGTTTTTGTCCCCCGGCCGATGCTTTTCATCGTGTCCAAGCCTCATATTGTCTGAGGACTTCCGGCTCACCTGCAAAAACATCTGCCAAAACCTGTGGAAACAAAAGTTAAGTAAACGTACCTCAGTTTTGGACCCCTGGCGAATGGTCTTTCTCGTGATCTCCGGGGCTCAGCAGTACTCCTCATACTGCAGCATATTGTCTGAGGACTTCCGGCTCCCGTGCAAAACATCTGCCAAAACCTGTGGAAACAAAAGTTAAGCAAACGTACCTGAGTTTTCGTCCCCCGGCTGTTGGTCTTTCTGGTGATCTCCGGGGCTCAGCAGTACTCCCTCAAACTGCGAGCCGACAACACAGACCTGGCGCTTTTCCATCCTCACCATCACCGGGGATCCCCTGGGAAACATATACATATATACACAACAATATTGTCTGAGGACTTCCGGCTCCCGTGCAAAACATCTGCAAAAATCAGTGGAAACAAAAGTTCAGTAAACGTACCTCAGGTTTTGTCCCTGTGGAAACAAAAGTTCAGTAAACGTACCTCAGTTTTTTTCTCCGGCTGATGCTTTTTGTCGTGTCCAAGACTCATATTATATGAGGAGTTTCGGCTCACCTGCGAAACAACTGCCAAAACCTGTCGAAACACAAGTTCAGTAAATGTGTCTCAGTTTTTGTCCCTCAGCAAATGCTCGTCGTCTTCTCCAAGTCTAATATTGTCTGAGGGGCTTCAGTACATTAAAGATGGGTTCACATCTTTTCAGGTCTATCTTAAAACAATAAGATATTTCAAGATAAACCTGTGGAAAAAAAGTGAAATTAACGTAGGCTACCTCAGTTTTCGTCCCCCGGCAGATGCCTTTTGTCGTGTCCAAGCCTCATATTGTCTGAGGAGTTTCGGCTCACCTGCGAAAACATCTGCCAAAATATGTGGAAACAAAAGTTAAGTAAACGTACCTCAATTTTGGTCCCACGGCGAAATGTCTTTCTCCTGATCCTCGGGGCTCAGCAGTAATCATCATACTGCCTCATATTGTCTGAGGATTTCCGGCTCCCCTGCGAAACATCTGCCAAAACCTGTGGAAACAAAAGTTAAGTAAACGTACCTGAGTTTTCGTCCCCCGGCAGTTGGTCTTTCTGGTGATCTCCGGGGCTCAGCAGTACTCCCTCAAACTGCGAGCCGACAACACAGACCTGGCGCTTTTCCATCCTCAGCATCAGCGGGGCTCACATCACCTCTGGGGCAGTGTGAAGGTTGTGCTCGCGACAGCCACTATATTAAAAGGTGGCCACCAGACCTAAATCCAGTGAAACCTTTTATAACACAGTAAACCGTCGTAAACACTCCTGTAAACACTACCCAGAGAACACCAACCAGTGCTAAAAACACAACTAGTGATAAAAAAACAACAACCAGCATCATAAAAACAAAAACTAGTATAATACAAACAACAACCAGTATCATAAAAACAACAACCAATATAATGAAAATAACAATCAGTATAAAAAAACAACATCCAGTAATAAAAATACAATAACCAGTGTAATAAATATAACTAATATAATAAAAACAACAATCAGTGTAATAAAAATACAATAACCAGTGTAATAAAAATAACTGCCAGTATAATAAAAACAACCTGCAATAAAAATACAACAACCAGTGATAAAAAAAACAACCAGCATAATATGAACAACAACCAATGTAAAAAACCATAACCTGTAAAATAAATACAATAAACAGTGATAAAAACACAACAACCAGCATAATAAAACAACAAGTAGCATAATAAAAACAACAACCAGTAATACAAAAACACGACCAGTGATAAAAAACAACAACCAGTGAAATCGAAACAACAACCAGTATAAAAAATTTCCAAAGTGAAAATAAACGTAGGCTACCTCAGTTTTTGTCCCCCGGCCGATGCTTTTCATCGTGTCCAAGCCTCATATTGTCTGAGGACTTCCGGCTCACCTGCAAAAACATCTGCCAAAACCTGTGGAAACAAAAGTTAAGTAAACGTACCTCAGTTTTGGACCCCTGGCGAATGGTCTTTCTCGTGATCTCCGGGGCTCAGCAGTACTCCTCATACTGCAGCATATTGTCTGAGGACTTCCGGCTCCCGTGCAAAACATCTGCCAAAACCTGTGGAAACAAAAGTTAAGCAAACGTACCTGAGTTTTCGTCCCCCGGCTGTTGGTCTTTCTGGTGATCTCCGGGGCTCAGCAGTACTCCCTCAAACTGCGAGCCGACAACACAGACCTGGCGCTTTTCCATCCTCACCATCACCGGGGATCTCCTGGGAAACATATACATATATACACAACAATATTGTCTGAGGACTTCCGGCTCCCGTGCAAAACATCTGCAAAAATCAGTGGAAACAAAAGTTCAGTAAACGTACCTCAGGTTTTGTCCCTGTGGAAACAAAAGTTCAGTAAACGTACCTCAGTTTTTTTCTCCGGCTGATGCTTTTTGTCGTGTCCAAGACTCATATTATATGAGGAGTTTCGGCTCACCTGCGAAACATCTGCCAAAACCTGTCGAAACACAAGTTCAGTAAATGTGTCTCAGTTTTTGTCCCTCAGCAAATGCTCGTCGTCTTCTCCAAGTCTAATATTGTCTGAGGGGCTTCAGTACATTAAAGATGGGTTCACATCTTTTCAGGTCTATCTTAAAACAATAAGATATTTCAAGATAAACCTGTGGAAAAAAAGTGAAATTAACGTAGGCTACCTCAGTTTTCGTCCCCCGGCAGATGCCTTTTGTCGTGTCCAAGCCTCATATTGTCTGAGGAGTTTCGGCTCACCTGCGAAAACATCTGCCAAAATATGTGGAAACAAAAGTTAAGTAAACGTACCTCAATTTTGGTCCCACGGCGAAATGTCTTTCTCCTGATCCTCGGGGCTCAGCAGTAATCCTCATACTGCCTCATATTGTCTGAGGACTTCCGGCTCCCCCCTTCAAAACATCTGCCAAAACCTGTGGAAACAAAAGTTAAGCAAACGTACCTGAGTTTTCGCCCCCCGGCAGTGGGTCTTTCTGGTGATCTCCGGGGCTCAGCAGTACTCCCTCAAACTGCGAGCCGACAACACAGACCTGGCGCTTTTCCATCCTCAGCATCAGCGGGGCTCACATCTCCTCTGGGGCAGTGTGAAGGTTGTGCTCGCGACAGCCACTATATTAAAAGGTGGCCACCAGACCTAAATCCAGTGAAACCTTTTATAACACAGTAAACCGTCGTAAACACTCCTGTAAACACTACCCAGAGAACACCAACCAGTGCTAAAAACACAACTAGTGATAAAAAAACAACAACCAGCATCATAAAAACAAAAACTAGTATAATACAAACAACAACCAGTATCATAAAAACAACAACCAATATAATGAAAATAACAATCAGTATAAAAAAAACAACATCCAGTAATAAAAATACAATAACCAGTGTAATAAATATAACTAATATAATAAAAACAACAATCAGTATAATAAAAATACAATAACCAGTGTAATAAAAATAACTGCCAGTATAATAAAAACAACCTGCAATAAAAATACAACAACCAGTGATAAAAAAAACAACCAGCATAATATGAACAACAACCAATGTAAAAAACCATAACCTGTAAAATAAATACAATAAACAGTGATAAAAACACAACAACCAGCATAATAAAACAACAAGTAGCATAATAAAAACAACAACCAGTAATACAAAAACACGACCAGTGATAAAAAACAACAACCAGTGAAATCGAAACAACAACCAGTATAAAAAATTTCCAAAGTGAAAATAAACGTAGGCTACCTCAGTTTTTGTCCCCCGGCCGATGCTTTTCATCGTGTCCAAGCCTCATATTGTCTGAGGACTTCCGGCTCACCTGCAAAAACATCTGCCAAAACCTGTGGAAACAAAAGTTAAGCAAACGTACCTCAATTTTGGTCCCACGGCGAAATGTCTTTCTCGTGATCTCCGGGGCTCAGCAGTACTCCTCATACTGCAGCATATTGTCTGAGGACTTCCGGCTCCCGTGCAAAACATCTGCCAAAACCTGTGGAAACAAAAGTTAAGCAAACGTACCTGAGTTTTCGTCCCCCGGCAGTGGGTCTTTCTGGTGATCTCCGGGGCTCAGCAGTACTCCCTCAAACTGCGAGCCGACAACACAGACCTGGCGCTTTTCCATCCTCACCATCACCGGGGATCCCCTGGGAAACATCTGCAAAAATCAGTGGAAACAAAAGTTCAGTAAACGTACCTCAGGTTTTGTCCCTGTGGAAACAAAAGTTCAGTAAACGTACCTCAGTTTTTTTCTCCGGCTGATGCTTTTTGTCGTGTCCAAGACTCATATTATATGAGGAGTTTCGGCTCACCTGCGAAACAACTGCCAAAACCTGTCGAAACACAAGTTCAGTAAATGTGTCTCAGTTTTTGTCCCTCAGCAAATGCTCGTCGTCTTCTCCAAGTCTAATATTGTCTGAGGGGCTTCAGTACATTAAAGATGGGTTCACATCTTTTCAGGTCTATCTTAAAACAATAAGATATTTCAAGATAAACCTGTGGAAAAAAAGTGAAATTAACGTAGGCTACCTCAGTTTTCGTCCCCCGGCAGATGCCTTTTGTCGTGTCCAAGCCTCATATTGTCTGAGGAGTTTCGGCTCACCTGCGAAAACATCTGCCAAAATATGTGGAAACAAAAGTTAAGTAAACGTACCTCAATTTTGGTCCCACGGCGAAATGTCTTTCTCCTGATCCTCGGGGCTCAGCAGTAATCATCATACTGCCTCATATTGTCTGAGGACTTCCGGCTCCCCCCTTCAAAACATCTGCCAAAACCTGTGGAAACAAAAGTTAAGTAAACGTACCTCAGTTTTCGTCCCCCGGCAGTTGGTCTTTCTGGTGATCTCCGGGGCTCAGCAGTACTCCCTCAAACTGCGAGCCGACAACACAGACCTGGCGCTTTTCCATCCTCAGCATCAGCGGGGCTCACATCTCCTCTGGGGCAGTGTGAAGGTTGTGCTCGCGACAGCCACTATATTAAAAGGTGGCCACCAGACCTAAATCCAGTGAAACCTTTTATAACACAGTAAACCGTCGTAAACACTCCTGTAAACACTACCCAGAGAACACCAACCAGTGCTAAAAACACAACTAGTGATAAAAAAACAACAACCAGCATCATAAAAACAAAAACTAGTATAATACAAACAACAACCAGTATCATAAAAACAACAACCAATATAATGAAAATAACAATCAGTATAAAAAAAACAACATCCAGTAATAAAAATACAATAACCAGTGTAATAAATATAACTAATATAATAAAAACAACAATCAGTGTAATAAAAATACAATAACCAGTGTAATAAAAATAACTGCCAGTATAATAAAAACAACCTGCAATAAAAATACAACAACCAGTGATAAAAAAACAACCAGCATAATATGAACAACAACCAATGTAAAAAACCATAACCTGTAAAATAAATACAATAAACAGTGATAAAAACACAACAACCAGCATAATAAAACAACAAGTAGCATAATAAAAACAACAACCAGTAATACAAAAACACGACCAGTGATAAAAAACAACAACCAGTGAAATCGAAACAACAACCAGTATAAAAAATTTCCAAAGTGAAAATAAACGTAGGCTACCTCAGTTTTTGTCCCCCGGCCGATGCTTTTCATCGTGTCCAAGCCTCATATTGTCTGAGGACTTCCGGCTCACCTGCAAAAACATCTGCCAAAACCTGTGGAAACAAAAGTTAAGTAAACGTACCTCAATTTTGGTCCCACGGCGAAATGTCTTTCTCGTGATCTCCGGGGCTCAGCAGTACTCCTCATACTGCAGCATATTGTCTGAGGACTTCCGGCTCCCGTGCAAAACATCTGCCAAAACCTGTGGAAACAAAAGTTAAGCAAACGTACCTGAGTTTTCGTCCCCCGGCAGTGGGTCTTTCTGGTGATCTCCGGGGCTCAGCAGTACTCCCTCAAACTGCGAGCCGACAACACAGACCTGGCGCTTTTCCATCCTCACCATCACCGGGGATCCCCTGGGAAACATCTGCAAAAATCAGTGGAAACAAAAGTTCAGTAAACGTACCTCAGGTTTTGTCCCTGTGGAAACAAAAGTTCAGTAAACGTACCTCAGTTTTTTTCTCCGGCTGATGCTTTTTGTCGTGTCCAAGACTCATATTATATGAGGAGTTTCGGCTCACCTGCGAAACAACTGCCAAAACCTGTCGAAACACAAGTTCAGTAAATGTGTCTCAGTTTTTGTCCCTCAGCAAATGCTCGTCGTCTTCTCCAAGTCTAATATTGTCTGAGGGGCTTCAGTACATTAAAGATGGGTTCACATCTTTTCAGGTCTATCTTAAAACAATAAGATATTTCAAGATAAACCTGTGGAAAAAAAGTGAAATTAACGTAGGCTACCTCAGTTTTCGTCCCCCGGCAGATGCCTTTTGTCGTGTCCAAGCCTCATATTGTCTGAGGAGTTTCGGCTCACCTGCGAAAACATCTGCCAAAATATGTGGAAACAAAAGTTAAGTAAACGTACCTCAATTTTGGTCCCACGGCGAAATGTCTTTCTCCTGATCCTCGGGGCTCAGCAGTAATCATCATACTGCCTCATATTGTCTGAGGACTTCCGGCTCCCCTGCGAAACATCTGCCAAAACCTGTGGAAACAAAAGTTAAGTAAACGTACCTGAGTTTTCGTCCCCCGGCAGTTGGTCTTTCTGGTGATCTCCGGGGCTCAGCAGTACTCCCTCAAACTGCGAGCCGACAACACAGACCTGGCGCTTTTCCATCCTCAGCATCAGCGGGGCTCACATCTCCTCTGGGGCAGTGTGAAGGTTGTGCTCGCGACAGCCACTATATTAAAAGGTGGCCACCAGACCTAAATCCAGTGAAACCTTTTATAACACAGTAAACCGTCGTAAACACTCCTGTAAACACTACCCAGAGAACACCAACCAGTGCTAAAAACACAACTAGTGATAAAAAAACAACAACCAGCATCATAAAAACAAAAACTAGTATAATACAAACAACAACCAGTATCATAAAAACAACAACCAATATAATGAAAATAACAATCAGTATAAAAAAAACAACATCCATTAATAAAAATACAATAACCAGTGTAATAAATATAACTAATATAATAAAAACAACCTGCAATAAAAATACAACAACCAGTGATAAAAAAAACAACCAGCATAATATGAACAACAACCAATGTAAAAAACCATAACCTGTAAAATAAATACAATAAACAGTGATAAAAACACAACAACCAGCATAATAAAACAACAAGTAGCATAATAAAAACAACAACCAGTAATACAAAAACACGACCAGTGATAAAAAACAACAACCAGTGAAATCGAAACAACAACCAGTATAAAAAATTTCCAAAGTGAAAATAAACGTAGGCTACCTCAGTTTTTGTCCCCCGGCCGATGCTTTTCATCGTGTCCAAGCCTCATATTGTCTGAGGACTTCCGGCTCACCTGCAAAAACATCTGCCAAAACCTGTGGAAACAAAAGTTAAGTAAACGTACCTCAGTTTTGGACCCCTGGCGAATGGTCTTTCTCGTGATCTCCGGGGCTCAGCAGTACTCCTCATACTGCAGCATATTGTCTGAGGACTTCCGGCTCCCGTGCAAAACATCTGCCAAAACCTGTGGAAACAAAAGTTAAGCAAACGTACCTGAGTTTTCGTCCCCCGGCTGTTGGTCTTTCTGGTGATCTCCGGGGCTCAGCAGTACTCCCTCAAACTGCGAGCCGACAACACAGACCTGGCGCTTTTCCATCCTCACCATCACCGGGGATCCCCTGGGAAACATATACATATATACACAACAATATTGTCTGAGGACTTCCGGCTCCCGTGCAAAACATCTGCAAAAATCAGTGGAAACAAAAGTTCAGTAAACGTACCTCAGGTTTTGTCCCTGTGGAAACAAAAGTTCAGTAAACGTACCTCAGTTTTTTTCTCCGGCTGATGCTTTTTGTCGTGTCCAAGACTCATATTATATGAGGAGTTTCGGCTCACCTGCGAAACAACTGCCAAAACCTGTCGAAACACAAGTTCAGTAAATGTGTCTCAGTTTTTGTCCCTCAGCAAATGCTCGTCGTCTTCTCCAAGTCTAATATTGTCTGAGGGGCTTCAGTACATTAAAGATGGGTTCACATCTTTTCAGGTCTATCTTAAAACAATAAGATATTTCAAGATAAACCTGTGGAAAAAAAGTGAAATTAACGTAGGCTACCTCAGTTTTCGTCCCCCGGCAGATGCCTTTTGTCGTGTCCAAGCCTCATATTGTCTGAGGAGTTTCGGCTCACCTGCGAAAACATCTGCCAAAATATGTGGAAACAAAAGTTAAGTAAACGTACCTCAATTTTGGTCCCACGGCGAAATGTCTTTCTCCTGATCCTCGGGGCTCAGCAGTAATCATCATACTGCCTCATATTGTCTGAGGATTTCCGGCTCCCCTGCGAAACATCTGCCAAAACCTGTGGAAACAAAAGTTAAGTAAACGTACCTCAGTTTTCGTCCCCCGGCAGTTGGTCTTTCTGGTGATCTCCGGGGCTCAGCAGTACTCCCTCAAACTGCGAGCCGACAACACAGACCTGGCGCTTTTCCATCCTCAGCATCAGCGGGGCTCACATCTCCTCTGGGGCAGTGTGAAGGTTGTGCTCGCGACAGCCACTATATTAAAAGGTGGCCACCAGACCTAAATCCAGTGAAACCTTTTATAACACAGTAAACCGTCGTAAACACTCCTGTAAACACTACCCAGAGAACACCAACCAGTGCTAAAAACACAACTAGTGATAAAAAAACAACAACCAGCATCATAAAAACAAAAACTAGTATAATACAAACAACAACCAGTATCATAAAAACAACAACCAATATAATGAAAATAACAATCAGTATAAAAAAAACAACATCCAGTAATAAAAATACAATAACCAGTGTAATAAATATAACTAATATAATAAAAACAACAATCAGTGTAATAAAAATACAATAACCAGTGTAATAAAAATAACTGCCAGTATAATAAAAACAACCTGCAATAAAAATACAACAACCAGTGATAAAAAAACAACCAGCATAATATGAACAACAACCAATGTAAAAAACCATAACCTGTAAAATAAATACAATAAACAGTGATAAAAACACAACAACCAGCATAATAAAACAACAAGTAGCATAATAAAAACAACAACCAGTAATACAAAAACACGACCAGTGATAAAAAACAACAACCAGTGAAATCGAAACAACAACCAGTATAAAAAATTTCCAAAGTGAAAATAAACGTAGGCTACCTCAGTTTTTGTCCCCCGGCCGATGCTTTTCATCGTGTCCAAGCCTCATATTGTCTGAGGACTTCCGGCTCACCTGCAAAAACATCTGCCAAAACCTGTGGAAACAAAAGTTAAGTAAACGTACCTCAGTTTTGGACCCCTAGCGAATGGTCTTTCTCGTGATCTCCGGGGCTCAGCAGTACTCCTCATACTGCAGCATATTGTCTGAGGACTTCCGGCTCCCGTGCAAAACATCTGCCAAAACCTGTGGAAACAAAAGTTAAGCAAACGTACCTGAGTTTTCGTCCCCCGGCTGTTGGTCTTTCTGGTGATCTCCGGGGCTCAGCAGTACTCCCTCAAACTGCGAGCCGACAACACAGACCTGGCGCTTTTCCATCCTCACCATCACCGGGGATCCCCTGGGAAACATATACATATATACACAACAATATTGTCTGAGGACTTCCGGCTCCCGTGCAAAACATCTGCAAAAATCAGTGGAAACAAAAGTTCAGTAAACGTACCTCAGGTTTTGTCCCTGTGGAAACAAAAGTTCAGTAAACGTACCTCAGTTTTTTTCTCCGGCTGATGCTTTTTGTCGTGTCCAAGACTCATATTATATGAGGAGTTTCGGCTCACCTGCGAAACAACTGCCAAAACCTGTCGAAACACAAGTTCAGTAAATGTGTCTCAGTTTTTGTCCCTCAGCAAATGCTCGTCGTCTTCTCCAAGTCTAATATTGTCTGAGGGGCTTCAGTACATTAAAGATGGGTTCACATCTTTTCAGGTCTATCTTAAAACAATAAGATATTTCAAGATAAACCTGTGGAAAAAAAGTGAAATTAACGTAGGCTACCTCAGTTTTCGTCCCCCGGCAGATGCCTTTTGTCGTGTCCAAGCCTCATATTGTCTGAGGAGTTTCGGCTCACCTGCGAAAACATCTGCCAAAATATGTGGAAACAAAAGTTAAGTAAACGTACCTCAATTTTGGTCCCACGGCGAAATGTCTTTCTCCTGATCCTCGGGGCTCAGCAGTAATCATCATACTGCCTCATATTGTCTGAGGACTTCCGGCTCCCCTGCGAAACATCTGCCAAAACCTGTGGAAACAAAAGTTAAGTAAACGTACCTGAGTTTTCGTCCCCCGGCAGTTGGTCTTTCTGGTGATCTCCGGGGCTCAGCAGTACTCCCTCAAACTGCGAGCCGACAACACAGACCTGGCGCTTTTCCATCCTCAGCATCAGCGGGGCTCACATCTCCTCTGGGGCAGTGTGAAGGTTGTGCTCGCGACAGCCACTATATTAAAAGGTGGCCACCAGACCTAAATCCAGTGAAACCTTTTATAACACAGTAAACCGTCGTAAACACTCCTGTAAACACTACCCAGAGAACACCAACCAGTGCTAAAAACACAACTAGTGATAAAAAAACAACAACCAGCATCATAAAAACAAAAACTAGTATAATACAAACAACAACCAGTATCATAAAAACAACAACCAATATAATGAAAATAACAATCAGTATAAAAAAAACAACATCCATTAATAAAAATACAATAACCAGTGTAATAAATATAACTAATATAATAAAAACAACCTGCAATAAAAATACAACAACCAGTGATAAAAAAAACAACCAGCATAATATGAACAACAACCAATGTAAAAAACCATAACCTGTAAAATAAATACAATAAACAGTGATAAAAACACAACAACCAGCATAATAATACAACAAGTAGCATAATAAAAACAACAACCAGTAATACAAAAACACGACCAGTGATAAAAAACAACAACCAGTGAAATCGAAACAACAACCAGTATAAAAAATTTCCAAAGTGAAAATAAACGTAGGCTACCTCAGTTTTTGTCCCCCGGCCGATGCTTTTCATCGTGTCCAAGCCTCATATTGTCTGAGGACTTCCGGCTCACCTGCAAAAACATCTGCCAAAACCTGTGGAAACAAAAGTTAAGTAAACGTACCTCAGTTTTGGACCCCTGGCGAATGGTCTTTCTCGTGATCTCCGGGGCTCAGCAGTACTCCTCATACTGCAGCATATTGTCTGAGGACTTCCGGCTCCCGTGCAAAACATCTGCCAAAACCTGTGGAAACAAAAGTTAAGCAAACGTACCTGAGTTTTCGTCCCCCGGCTGTTGGTCTTTCTGGTGATCTCCGGGGCTCAGCAGTACTCCCTCAAACTGCGAGCCGACAACACAGACCTGGCGCTTTTCCATCCTCACCATCACCGGGGATCCCCTGGGAAACATATACATATATACACAACAATATTGTCTGAGGACTTCCGGCTCCCGTGCAAAACATCTGCAAAAATCAGTGGAAACAAAAGTTCAGTAAACGTACCTCAGGTTTTGTCCCTGTGGAAACAAAAGTTCAGTAAACGTACCTCAGTTTTTTTCTCCGGCTGATGCTTTTTGTCGTGTCCAAGACTCATATTATATGAGGAGTTTCGGCTCACCTGCGAAACAACTGCCAAAACCTGTCGAAACACAAGTTCAGTAAATGTGTCTCAGTTTTTGTCCCTCAGCAAATGCTCGTCGTCTTCTCCAAGTCTAATATTGTCTGAGGGGCTTCAGTACATTAAAGATGGGTTCACATCTTTTCAGGTCTATCTTAAAACAATAAGATATTTCAAGATAAACCTGTGGAAAAAAAGTGAAATTAACGTAGGCTACCTCAGTTTTCGTCCCCCGGCAGATGCCTTTTGTCGTGTCCAAGCCTCATATTGTCTGAGGAGTTTCGGCTCACCTGCGAAAACATCTGCCAAAATATGTGGAAACAAAAGTTAAGTAAACGTACCTCAATTTTGGTCCCACGGCGAAATGTCTTTCTCCTGATCCTCGGGGCTCAGCAGTAATCATCATACTGCCTCATATTGTCTGAGGATTTCCGGCTCCCCTGCGAAACATCTGCCAAAACCTGTGGAAACAAAAGTTAAGTAAACGTACCTCAGTTTTCGTCCCCCGGCAGTTGGTCTTTCTGGTGATCTCCGGGGCTCAGCAGTACTCCCTCAAACTGCGAGCCGACAACACAGACCTGGCGCTTTTCCATCCTCAGCATCAGCGGGGCTCACATCTCCTCTGGGGCAGTGTGAAGGTTGTGCTCGCGACAGCCACTATATTAAAAGGTGGCCACCAGACCTAAATCCAGTGAAACCTTTTATAACACAGTAAACCGTCGTAAACACTCCTGTAAACACTACCCAGAGAACACCAACCAGTGCTAAAAACACAACTAGTGATAAAAAAACAACAACCAGCATCATAAAAACAAAAACTAGTATAATACAAACAACAACCAGTATCATAAAAACAACAACCAATATAATGAAAATAACAATCAGTATAAAAAAAACAACATCCATTAATAAAAATACAATAACCAGTGTAATAAATATAACTAATATAATAAAAACAACAATCAGTGTAATAAAAATACAATAACCAGTGTAATAAAAATAACTGCCAGTATAATAAAAACAACCTGCAATAAAAATACAACAACCAGTGATAAAAAAACAACCAGCATAATATGAACAACAACCAATGTAAAAAACCATAACCTGTAAAATAAATACAATAAACAGTGATAAAAACACAACAACCAGCATAATAAAACAACAAGTAGCATAATAAAAACAACAACCAGTAATACAAAAACACGACCAGTGATAAAAAACAACAACCAGTGAAATCGAAACAACAACCAGTATAAAAAATTTCCAAAGTGAAAATAAACGTAGGCTACCTCAGTTTTTGTCCCCCGGCCGATGCTTTTCATCGTGTCCAAGCCTCATATTGTCTGAGGACTTCCGGCTCACCTGCAAAAACATCTGCCAAAACCTGTGGAAACAAAAGTTAAGTAAACGTACCTCAGTTTTGGACCCCTAGCGAATGGTCTTTCTCGTGATCTCCGGGGCTCAGCAGTACTCCTCATACTGCAGCATATTGTCTGAGGACTTCCGGCTCCCGTGCAAAACATCTGCCAAAACCTGTGGAAACAAAAGTTAAGCAAACGTACCTGAGTTTTCGTCCCCCGGCTGTTGGTCTTTCTGGTGATCTCCGGGGCTCAGCAGTACTCCCTCAAACTGCGAGCCGACAACACAGACCTGGCGCTTTTCCATCCTCACCATCACCGGGGATCCCCTGGGAAACATATACATATATACACAACAATATTGTCTGAGGACTTCCGGCTCCCGTGCAAAACATCTGCAAAAATCAGTGGAAACAAAAGTTCAGTAAACGTACCTCAGGTTTTGTCCCTGTGGAAACAAAAGTTCAGTAAACGTACCTCAGTTTTTTTCTCCGGCTGATGCTTTTTGTCGTGTCCAAGACTCATATTATATGAGGAGTTTCGGCTCACCTGCGAAACAACTGCCAAAACCTGTCGAAACACAAGTTCAGTAAATGTGTCTCAGTTTTTGTCCCTCAGCAAATGCTCGTCGTCTTCTCCAAGTCTAATATTGTCTGAGGGGCTTCAGTACATTAAAGATGGGTTCACATCTTTTCAGGTCTATCTTAAAACAATAAGATATTTCAAGATAAACCTGTGGAAAAAAAGTGAAATTAACGTAGGCTACCTCAGTTTTCGTCCCCCGGCAGATGCCTTTTGTCGTGTCCAAGCCTCATATTGTCTGAGGAGTTTCGGCTCACCTGCGAAAACATCTGCCAAAATATGTGGAAACAAAAGTTAAGTAAACGTACCTCAATTTTGGTCCCACGGCGAAATGTCTTTCTCCTGATCCTCGGGGCTCAGCAGTAATCATCATACTGCCTCATATTGTCTGAGGACTTTCCGGCTCCCCTGCGAAACATCTGCCAAAACCTGTGGAAACAAAAGTTAAGTAAACGTACCTCAGTTTTCGTCCCCCGGCAGTTGGTCTTTCTGGTGATCTCCGGGGCTCAGCAGTACTCCCTCAAACTGCGAGCCGACAACACAGACCTGGCGCTTTTCCATCCTCAGCATCAGCGGGGCTCACATCTCCTCTGGGGCAGTGTGAAGGTTGTGCTCGCGACAGCCACTATATTAAAAGGTGGCCACCAGACCTAAATCCAGTGAAACCTTTTATAACACAGTAAACCGTCGTAAACACTCCTGTAAACACTACCCAGAGAACACCAACCAGTGCTAAAAACACAACTAGTGATAAAAAAACAACAACCAGCATCATAAAAACAAAAACTAGTATAATACAAACAACAACCAGTATCATAAAAACAACAACCAATATAATGAAAATAACAATCAGTATAAAAAAAACAACATCCATTAATAAAAATACAATAACCAGTGTAATAAATATAACTAATATAATAAAAACAACAATCAGTGTAATAAAAATACAATAACCAGTGTAATAAAAATAACTGCCAGTATAATAAAAACAACCTGCAATAAAAATACAACAACCAGTGATAAAAAAACAACCAGCATAATATGAACAACAACCAATGTAAAAAACCATAACCTGTAAAATAAATACAATAAACAGTGATAAAAACACAACAACCAGCATAATAAAACAACAAGTAGCATAATAAAAACAACAACCAGTAATACAAAAACACGACCAGTGATAAAAAACAACAACCAGTGAAATCGAAACAACAACCAGTATAAAAAATTTCCAAAGTGAAAATAAACGTAGGCTACCTCAGTTTTTGTCCCCCGGCCGATGCTTTTCATCGTGTCCAAGCCTCATATTGTCTGAGGACTTCCGGCTCACCTGCAAAAACATCTGCCAAAACCTGTGGAAACAAAAGTTAAGTAAACGTACCTCAATTTTGGTCCCACGGCGAAATGTCTTTCTCGTGATCTCCGGGGCTCAGCAGTACTCCTCATACTGCAGCATATTGTCTGAGGACTTCCGGCTCCCGTGCAAAACATCTGCCAAAACCTGTGGAAACAAAAGTTAAGCAAACGTACCTGAGTTTTCGTCCCCCGGCTGTTGGTCTTTCTGGTGATCTCCGGGGCTCAGCAGTACTCCCTCAAACTGCGAGCCGACAACACAGACCTGGCGCTTTTCCATCCTCACCATCACCGGGGATCCCCTGGGAAACATATACATATATACACAACAATATTGTCTGAGGACTTCCGGCTCCCGTGCAAAACATCTGCAAAAATCAGTGGAAACAAAAGTTCAGTAAACGTACCTCAGGTTTTGTCCCTGTGGAAACAAAAGTTCAGTAAACGTACCTCAGTTTTTTTCTCCGGCTGATGCTTTTTGTCGTGTCCAAGACTCATATTATATGAGGAGTTTCGGCTCACCTGCGAAACAACTGCCAAAACCTGTCGAAACACAAGTTCAGTAAATGTGTCTCAGTTTTTGTCCCTCAGCAAATGCTCGTCGTCTTCTCCAAGTCTAATATTGTCTGAGGGGCTTCAGTACATTAAAGATGGGTTCACATCTTTTCAGGTCTATCTTAAAACAATAAGATATTTCAAGATAAACCTGTGGAAAAAAAGTGAAATTAACGTAGGCTACCTCAGTTTTCGTCCCCCGGCAGATGCCTTTTGTCGTGTCCAAGCCTCATATTGTCTGAGGAGTTTCGGCTCACCTGCGAAAACATCTGCCAAAATATGTGGAAACAAAAGTTAAGTAAACGTACCTCAATTTTGGTCCCACGGCGAAATGTCTTTCTCCTGATCCTCGGGGCTCAGCAGTAATCATCATACTGCCTCATATTGTCTGAGGATTTCCGGCTCCCCTGCGAAACATCTGCCAAAACCTGTGGAAACAAAAGTTAAGTAAACGTACCTCAGTTTTCGTCCCCCGGCAGTTGGTCTTTCTGGTGATCTCCGGGGCTCAGCAGTACTCCCTCAAACTGCGAGCCGACAACACAGACCTGGCGCTTTTCCATCCTCAGCATCAGCGGGGCTCACATCTCCTCTGGGGCAGTGTGAAGGTTGTGCTCGCGACAGCCACTATATTAAAAGGTGGCCACCAGACCTAAATCCAGTGAAACCTTTTATAACACAGTAAACCGTCGTAAACACTCCTGTAAACACTACCCAGAGAACACCAACCAGTGCTAAAAACACAACTAGTGATAAAAAAACAACAACCAGCATCATAAAAACAAAAACTAGTATAATACAAACAACAACCAGTATCATAAAAACAACAACCAATATAATGAAAATAACAATCAGTATAAAAAAAACAACATCCAGTAATAAAAATACAATAACCAGTGTAATAAATATAACTAATATAATAAAAACAACAATCAGTGTAATAAAAATACAATAACCAGTGTAATAAAAATAACTGCCAATATAATAAAAACAACCTGCAATAAAAATACAACAACCAGTGATAAAAAAACAACCAGCATAATATGAACAACAACCAATGTAAAAAACCATAACCTGTAAAATAAATACAATAAACAGTGATAAAAACACAACAACCAGCATAATAAAACAACAAGTAGCATAATAAAAACAACAACCAGTAATACAAAAACACGACCAGTGA
This sequence comes from Chelmon rostratus, assembly GCF_017976325.1. Lineage (NCBI taxonomy): Eukaryota > Metazoa > Chordata > Actinopteri > Chaetodontiformes > Chaetodontidae > Chelmon > Chelmon rostratus. Next base: position 24,767,848 of record NC_055662.1, on the reverse strand, counting down.
TAAAAAACAACAACCAGTGAAATCGAAACAACAACCAGTATAAAAAATTTCCAAAGTGAAAATAAACGTAGGCTACCTCAGTTTTTGTCCCCCGGCCGATGCTTTTCATCGTGTCCAAGCCTCATATTGTCTGAGGACTTCCGGCTCACCTGCAAAAACATCTGCCAAAACCTGTGGAAACAAAAGTTAAGTAAACGTACCTCAATTTTGGTCCCACGGCGAAATGTCTTTCTCGTGATCTCCGGGGCTCAGCAGTACTCCTCATACTGCAGCATATTGTCTGAGGACTTCCGGCTCCCGTGCAAAACATCTGCCAAAACCTGTGGAAACAAAAGTTAAGCAAACGTACCTGAGTTTTCGTCCCCCGGCAGTGGGTCTTTCTGGTGATCTCCGGGGCTCAGCAGTACTCCCTCAAACTGCGAGCCGACAACACAGACCTGGCGCTTTTCCATCCTCACCATCACCGGGGATCCCCTGGGAAACATCTGCAAAAATCAGTGGAAACAAAAGTTCAGTAAACGTACCTCAGGTTTTGTCCCTGTGGAAACAAAAGTTCAGTAAACGTACCTCAGTTTTTTTCTCCGGCTGATGCTTTTTGTCGTGTCCAAGACTCATATTATATGAGGAGTTTCGGCTCACCTGCGAAACAACTGCCAAAACCTGTCGAAACACAAGTTCAGTAAATGTGTCTCAGTTTTTGTCCCTCAGCAAATGCTCGTCGTCTTCTCCAAGTCTAATATTGTCTGAGGGGCTTCAGTACATTAAAGATGGGTTCACATCTTTTCAGGTCTATCTTAAAACAATAAGATATTTCAAGATAAACCTGTGGAAAAAAAGTGAAATTAACGTAGGCTACCTCAGTTTTCGTCCCCCGGCAGATGCCTTTTGTCGTGTCCAAGCCTCATATTGTCTGAGGAGTTTCGGCTCACCTGCGAAAACATCTGCCAAAATATGTGGAAACAAAAGTTAAGTAAACGTACCTCAATTTTGGTCCCACGGCGAAATGTCTTTCTCCTGATCCTCGGGGCTCAGCAGTAATCATCATACTGCCTCATATTGTCTGAGGATTTCCGGCTCCCCTGCGAAACATCTGCCAAAACCTGTGGAAACAAAAGTTAAGTAAACGTACCTCAGTTTTCGTCCCCCGGCAGTTGGTCTTTCTGGTGATCTCCGGGGCTCAGCAGTACTCCCTCAAACTGCGAGCCGACAACACAGACCTGGCGCTTTTCCATCCTCAGCATCAGCGGGGCTCACATCTCCTCTGGGGCAGTGTGAAGGTTGTGCTCGCGACAGCCACTATATTAAAAGGTGGCCACCAGACCTAAATCCAGTGAAACCTTTTATAACACAGTAAACCGTCGTAAACACTCCTGTAAACACTACCCAGAGAACACCAACCAGTGCTAAAAACACAACTAGTGATAAAAAAACAACAACCAGCATCATAAAAACAAAAACTAGTATAATACAAACAACAACCAGTATCATAAAAACAACAACCAATATAATGAAAATAACAATCAGTATAAAAAAAACAACATCCAGTAATAAAAATACAATAACCAGTGTAATAAATATAACTAATATAATAAAAACAACCTGCAATAAAAATACAACAACCAGTGATAAAAAAAACAACCAGCATAATATGAACAACAACCAATGTAAAAAACCATAACCTGTAAAATAAATACAATAAACAGTGATAAAAACACAACAACCAGCATAATAAAACAACAAGTAGCATAATAAAAACAACAACCAGTAATACAAAAACACGACCAGTGATAAAAAACAACAACCAGTGAAATCGAAACAACAACCAGTATAAAAAATTTCCAAAGTGAAAATAAACGTAGGCTACCTCAGTTTTTGTCCCCCGGCCGATGCTTTTCATCGTGTCCAAGCCTCATATTGTCTGAGGACTTCCGGCTCACCTGCAAAAACATCTGCCAAAACCTGTGGAAACAAAAGTTAAGTAAACGTACCTCAGTTTTGGACCCCTGGCGAATGGTCTTTCTCGTGATCTCCGGGGCTCAGCAGTACTCCTCATACTGCAGCATATTGTCTGAGGACTTCCGGCTCCCGTGCAAAACATCTGCCAAAACCTGTGGAAACAAAAGTTAAGCAAACGTACCTGAGTTTTCGTCCCCCGGCTGTTGGTCTTTCTGGTGATCTCCGGGGCTCAGCAGTACTCCCTCAAACTGCGAGCCGACAACACAGACCTGGCGCTTTTCCATCCTCACCATCACCGGGGATCCCCTGGGAAACATATACATATATACACAACAATATTGTCTGAGGACTTCCGGCTCCCGTGCAAAACATCTGCAAAAATCAGTGGAAACAAAAGTTCAGTAAACGTACCTCAGGTTTTGTCCCTGTGGAAACAAAAGTTCAGTAAACGTACCTCAGTTTTTTTCTCCGGCTGATGCTTTTTGTCGTGTCCAAGACTCATATTATATGAGGAGTTTCGGCTCACCTGCGAAACAACTGCCAAAACCTGTCGAAACACAAGTTCAGTAAATGTGTCTCAGTTTTTGTCCCTCAGCAAATGCTCGTCGTCTTCTCCAAGTCTAATATTGTCTGAGGGGCTTCAGTACATTAAAGATGGGTTCACATCTTTTCAGGTCTATCTTAAAACAATAAGATATTTCAAGATAAACCTGTGGAAAAAAAGTGAAATTAACGTAGGCTACCTCAGTTTTCGTCCCCCGGCAGATGCCTTTTGTCGTGTCCAAGCCTCATATTGTCTGAGGAGTTTCGGCTCACCTGCGAAAACATCTGCCAAAATATGTGGAAACAAAAGTTAAGTAAACGTACCTCAATTTTGGTCCCACGGCGAAATGTCTTTCTCCTGATCCTCGGGGCTCAGCAGTAATCATCATACTGCCTCATATTGTCTGAGGATTTCCGGCTCCCCTGCGAAACATCTGCCAAAACCTGTGGAAACAAAAGTTAAGTAAACGTACCTCAGTTTTCGTCCCCCGGCAGTTGGTCTTTCTGGTGATCTCCGGGGCTCAGCAGTACTCCCTCAAACTGCGAGCCGACAACACAGACCTGGCGCTTTTCCATCCTCAGCATCAGCGGGGCTCACATCTCCTCTGGGGCAGTGTGAAGGTTGTGCTCGCGACAGCCACTATATTAAAAGGTGGCCACCAGACCTAAATCCAGTGAAACCTTTTATAACACAGTAAACCGTCGTAAACACTCCTGTAAACACTACCCAGAGAACACCAACCAGTGCTAAAAACACAACTAGTGATAAAAAAACAACAACCAGCATCATAAAAACAAAAACTAGTATAATACAAACAACAACCAGTATCATAAAAACAACAACCAATATAATGAAAATAACAATCAGTATAAAAAAAACAACATCCATTAATAAAAATACAATAACCAGTGTAATAAATATAACTAATATAATAAAAACAACAATCAGTGTAATAAAAATACAATAACCAGTGTAATAAAAATAACTGCCAGTATAATAAAAACAACCTGCAATAAAAATACAACAACCAGTGATAAAAAAACAACCAGCATAATATGAACAACAACCAATGTAAAAAACCATAACCTGTAAAATAAATACAATAAACAGTGATAAAAACACAACAACCAGCATAATAATACAACAAGTAGCATAATAAAAACAACAACCAGTAATACAAAAACACGACCAGTGATAAAAAACAACAACCAGAGAAATCGAAACAACAACCAGTATAAAAAATTTCCAAAGTGAAAATAAACGTAGGCTACCTCAGTTTTTGTCCCCCGGCCGATGCTTTTCATCGTGTCCAAGCCTCATATTGTCTGAGGACTTCCGGCTCACCTGCAAAACATCTGCCAAAACCTGTGGAAACAAAAGTTAAGTAAACGTACCTCAGTTTTGGACCCCTAGCGAATGGTCTTTCTCGTGATCTCCGGGGCTCAGCAGTACTCCTCATACTGCAGCATATTGTCTGAGGACTTCCGGCTCCCGTGCAAAACATCTGCCAAAACCTGTGGAAACAAAAGTTAAGCAAACGTACCTGAGTTTTCGTCCCCCGGCTGTTGGTCTTTCTGGTGATCTCCGGGGCTCAGCAGTACTCCCTCAAACTGCGAGCCGACAACACAGACCTGGCGCTTTTCCATCCTCACCATCACCGGGGATCCCCTGGGAAACATATACATATATACACAACAATATTGTCTGAGGACTTCCGGCTCCCGTGCAAAACATCTGCAAAAATCAGTGGAAACAAAAGTTCAGTAAACGTACCTCAGGTTTTGTCCCTGTGGAAACAAAAGTTCAGTAAACGTACCTCAGTTTTTTTCTCCGGCTGATGCTTTTTGTCGTGTCCAAGACTCATATTATATGAGGAGTTTCGGCTCACCTGCGAAACAACTGCCAAAACCTGTCGAAACACAAGTTCAGTAAATGTGTCTCAGTTTTTGTCCCTCAGCAAATGCTCGTCGTCTTCTCCAAGTCTAATATTGTCTGAGGGGCTTCAGTACATTAAAGATGGGTTCACATCTTTTCAGGTCTATCTTAAAACAATAAGATATTTCAAGATAAACCTGTGGAAAAAAAGTGAAATTAACGTAGGCTACCTCAGTTTTCGTCCCCCGGCAGATGCCTTTTGTCGTGTCCAAGCCTCATATTGTCTGAGGAGTTTCGGCTCACCTGCGAAAACATCTGCCAAAATATGTGGAAACAAAAGTTAAGTAAACGTACCTCAATTTTGGTCCCACGGCGAAATGTCTTTCTCCTGATCCTCGGGGCTCAGCAGTAATCATCATACTGCCTCATATTGTCTGAGGACTTCCGGCTCCCCTGCGAAACATCTGCCAAAACCTGTGGAAACAAAAGTTAAGTAAACGTACCTGAGTTTTCGTCCCCCGGCTGTTGGTCTTTCTGGTGATCTCCGGGGCTCAGCAGTACTCCCTCAAACTGCGAGCCGACAACACAGACCTGGCGCTTTTCCATCCTCAGCATCAGCGGGGCTCACATCTCCTCTGGGGCAGTGTGAAGGTTGTGCTCGCGACAGCCACTATATTAAAAGGTGGCCACCAGACCTAAATCCAGTGAAACCTTTTATAACACAGTAAACCGTCGTAAACACTCCTGTAAACACTACCCAGAGAACACCAACCAGTGCTAAAAACACAACTAGTGATAAAAAAACAACAACCAGCATCATAAAAACAAAAACTAGTATAATACAAACAACAACCAGTATCATAAAAACAACAACCAATATAATGAAAATAACAATCAGTATAAAAAAAACAACATCCAGTAATAAAAATACAATTACCAGTGTAATAAATATAACTAATATAATAAAAACAACAATCAGTATAATAAAAATACAATAACCAGTGTAATAAAAATAACTGCCAGTATAATAAAAACAACCTGCAATAAAAATACAACAACCAGTGATAAAAAAAACAACCAGCATAATATGAACAACAACCAATGTAAAAAACCATAACCTGTAAAATAAATACAATAAACAGTGATAAAAACACAACAACCAGCATAATAATACAACAAGTAGCATAATAAAAACAACAACCAGTAATACAAAAACACGACCAGTGATAAAAAACAACAACCAGTGAAATCGAAACAACAACCAGTATAAAAAATTTCCAAAGTGAAAATAAACGTAGGCTACCTCAGTTTTTGTCCCCCGGCCGATGCTTTTCATCGTGTCCAAGCCTCATATTGTCTGAGGACTTCCGGCTCACCTGCAAAAACATCTGCCAAAACCTGTGGAAACAAAAGTTAAGCAAACGTACCTCAATTTTGGTCCCACGGCGAAATGTCTTTCTCGTGATCTCCGGGGCTCAGCAGTACTCCTCATACTGCAGCATATTGTCTGAGGACTTCCGGCTCCCGTGCAAAACATCTGCCAAAACCTGTGGAAACAAAAGTTAAGCAAACGTACCTGAGTTTTCGTCCCCCGGCTGTGGGTCTTTCTGGTGATCTCCGGGGCTCAGCAGTACTCCCTCAAACTGCGAGCCGACAACACAGACCTGGCGCTTTTCCATCCTCACCATCACCGGGGATCCCCTGGGAAACATCTGCAAAAATCAGTGGAAACAAAAGTTCAGTAAACGTACCTCAGGTTTTGTCCCTGTGGAAACAAAAGTTCAGTAAACGTACCTCAGTTTTTTTCTCCGGCTGATGCTTTTTGTCGTGTCCAAGACTCATATTATATGAGGAGTTTCGGCTCACCTGCGAAACAACTGCCAAAACCTGTCGAAACACAAGTTCAGTAAATGTGTCTCAGTTTTTGTCCCTCAGCAAATGCTCGTCGTCTTCTCCAAGTCTAATATTGTCTGAGGGGCTTCAGTACATTAAAGATGGGTTCACATCTTTTCAGGTCTATCTTAAAACAATAAGATATTTCAAGATAAACCTGTGGAAAAAAAGTGAAATTAACGTAGGCTACCTCAGTTTTCGTCCCCCGGCAGATGCCTTTTGTCGTGTCCAAGCCTCATATTGTCTGAGGAGTTTCGGCTCACCTGCGAAAACATCTGCCAAAATATGTGGAAACAAAAGTTAAGTAAACGTACCTCAATTTTGGTCCCACGGCGAAATGTCTTTCTCCTGATCCTCGGGGCTCAGCAGTAATCATCATACTGCCTCATATTGTCTGAGGATTTCCGGCTCCCCTGCGAAACATCTGCCAAAACCTGTGGAAACAAAAGTTAAGTAAACGTACCTCAGTTTTCGTCCCCCGGCAGTTGGTCTTTCTGGTGATCTCCGGGGCTCAGCAGTACTCCCTCAAACTGCGAGCCGACAACACAGACCTGGCGCTTTTCCATCCTCAGCATCAGCGGGGCTCACATCTCCTCTGGGGCAGTGTGAAGGTTGTGCTCGCGACAGCCACTATATTAAAAGGTGGCCACCAGACCTAAATCCAGTGAAACCTTTTATAACACAGTAAACCGTCGTAAACACTCCTGTAAACACTACCCAGAGAACACCAACCAGTGCTAAAAACACAACTAGTGATAAAAAAACAACAACCAGCATCATAAAAACAAAAACTAGTATAATACAAACAACAACCAGTATCATAAAAACAACAACCAATATAATGAAAATAACAATCAGTATAAAAAAAACAACATCCATTAATAAAAATACAATAACCAGTGTAATAAATATAACTAATATAATAAAAACAACAATCAGTGTAATAAAAATACAATAACCAGTGTAATAAAAATAACTGCCAGTATAATAAAAACAACCTGCAATAAAAATACAACAACCAGTGATAAAAAAACAACCAGCATAATATGAACAACAACCAATGTAAAAAACCATAACCTGTAAAATAAATACAATAAACAGTGATAAAAACACAACAACCAGCATAATAAAACAACAAGTAGCATAATAAAAACAACAACCAGTAATACAAAAACACGACCAGTGATAAAAAACAACAACCAGTGAAATCGAAACAACAACCAGTATAAAAAATTTCCAAAGTGAAAATAAACGTAGGCTACCTCAGTTTTTGTCCCCCGGCCGATGCTTTTCATCGTGTCCAAGCCTCATATTGTCTGAGGACTTCCGGCTCACCTGCAAAAACATCTGCCAAAACCTGTGGAAACAAAAGTTAAGTAAACGTACCTCAGTTTTGGACCCCTAGCGAATGGTCTTTCTCGTGATCTCCGGGGCTCAGCAGTACTCCTCATACTGCAGCATATTGTCTGAGGACTTCCGGCTCCCGTGCAAAACATCTGCCAAAACCTGTGGAAACAAAAGTTAAGCAAACGTACCTGAGTTTTCGTCCCCCGGCTGTTGGTCTTTCTGGTGATCTCCGGGGCTCAGCAGTACTCCCTCAAACTGCGAGCCGACAACACAGACCTGGCGCTTTTCCATCCTCACCATCACCGGGGATCCCCTGGGAAACATATACATATATACACAACAATATTGTCTGAGGACTTCCGGCTCCCGTGCAAAACATCTGCAAAAATCAGTGGAAACAAAAGTTCAGTAAACGTACCTCAGGTTTTGTCCCTGTGGAAACAAAAGTTCAGTAAACGTACCTCAGTTTTTTTCTCCGGCTGATGCTTTTTGTCGTGTCCAAGACTCATATTATATGAGGAGTTTCGGCTCACCTGCGAAACAACTGCCAAAACCTGTCGAAACACAAGTTCAGTAAATGTGTCTCAGTTTTTGTCCCTCAGCAAATGCTCGTCGTCTTCTCCAAGTCTAATATTGTCTGAGGGGCTTCAGTACATTAAAGATGGGTTCACATCTTTTCAGGTCTATCTTAAAACAATAAGATATTTCAAGATAAACCTGTGGAAAAAAAGTGAAATTAACGTAGGCTACCTCAGTTTTCGTCCCCCGGCAGATGCCTTTTGTCGTGTCCAAGCCTCATATTGTCTGAGGAGTTTCGGCTCACCTGCGAAAACATCTGCCAAAATATGTGGAAACAAAAGTTAAGTAAACGTACCTCAATTTTGGTCCCACGGCGAAATGTCTTTCTCCTGATCCTCGGGGCTCAGCAGTAATCATCATACTGCCTCATATTGTCTGAGGACTTCCGGCTCCCCTGCGAAACATCTGCCAAAACCTGTGGAAACAAAAGTTAAGTAAACGTACCTGAGTTTTCGTCCCCCGGCAGTTGGTCTTTCTGGTGATCTCCGGGGCTCAGCAGTACTCCCTCAAACTGCGAGCCGACAACACAGACCTGGCGCTTTTCCATCCTCAGCATCAGCGGGGCTCACATCTCCTCTGGGGCAGTGTGAAGGTTGTGCTCGCGACAGCCACTATATTAAAAGGTGGCCACCAGACCTAAATCCAGTGAAACCTTTTATAACACAGTAAACCGTCGTAAACACTCCTGTAAACACTACCCAGAGAACACCAACCAGTGCTAAAAACACAACTAGTGATAAAAAAACAACAACCAGCATCATAAAAACAAAAACTAGTATAATACAAACAACAACCAGTATCATAAAAACAACAACCAATATAATGAAAATAACAATCAGTATAAAAAAAACAACATCCATTAATAAAAATACAATAACCAGTGTAATAAATATAACTAATATAATAAAAACAACCTGCAATAAAAATACAACAACCAGTGATAAAAAAACAACCAGCATAATATGAACAACAACCAATGTAAAAAACCATAACCTGTAAAATAAATACAATAAACAGTGATAAAAACACAACAACCAGCATAATAAAACAACAAGTAGCATAATAAAAACAACAACCAGTAATACAAAAACACGACCAGTGATAAAAAACAACAACCAGTGAAATCGAAACAACAACCAGTATAAAAAATTTCCAAAGTGAAAATAAACGTAGGCTACCTCAGTTTTTGTCCCCCGGCCGATGCTTTTCATCGTGTCCAAGCCTCATATTGTCTGAGGACTTCCGGCTCACCTGCAAAAACATCTGCCAAAACCTGTGGAAACAAAAGTTAAGTAAACGTACCTCAGTTTTGGACCCCTAGCGAATGGTCTTTCTCGTGATCTCCGGGGCTCAGCAGTACTCCTCATACTGCAGCATATTGTCTGAGGACTTCCGGCTCCCGTGCAAAACATCTGCCAAAACCTGTGGAAACAAAAGTTAAGCAAACGTACCTGAGTTTTCGTCCCCCGGCTGTTGGTCTTTCTGGTGATCTCCGGGGCTCAGCAGTACTCCCTCAAACTGCGAGCCGACAACACAGACCTGGCGCTTTTCCATCCTCACCATCACCGGGGATCCCCTGGGAAACATATACATATATACACAACAATATTGTCTGAGGACTTCCGGCTCCCGTGCAAAACATCTGCAAAAATCAGTGGAAACAAAAGTTCAGTAAACGTACCTCAGGTTTTGTCCCTGTGGAAACAAAAGTTCAGTAAACGTACCTCAGTTTTTTTCTCCGGCTGATGCTTTTTGTCGTGTCCAAGACTCATATTATATGAGGAGTTTCGGCTCACCTGCGAAACAACTGCCAAAACCTGTCGAAACACAAGTTCAGTAAATGTGTCTCAGTTTTTGTCCCTCAGCAAATGCTCGTCGTCTTCTCCAAGTCTAATATTGTCTGAGGGGCTTCAGTACATTAAAGATGGGTTCACATCTTTTCAGGTCTATCTTAAAACAATAAGATATTTCAAGATAAACCTGTGGAAAAAAAGTGAAATTAACGTAGGCTACCTCAGTTTTCGTCCCCCGGCAGATGCCTTTTGTCGTGTCCAAGCCTCATATTGTCTGAGGAGTTTCGGCTCACCTGCGAAAACATCTGCCAAAATATGTGGAAACAAAAGTTAAGTAAACGTACCTCAATTTTGGTCCCACGGCGAAATGTCTTTCTCCTGATCCTCGGGGCTCAGCAGTAATCATCATACTGCCTCATATTGTCTGAGGACTTCCGGCTCCCCTGCGAAACATCTGCCAAAACCTGTGGAAACAAAAGTTAAGTAAACGTACCTGAGTTTTCGTCCCCCGGCAGTTGGTCTTTCTGGTGATCTCCGGGGCTCAGCAGTACTCCCTCAAACTGCGAGCCGACAACACAGACCTGGCGCTTTTCCATCCTCAGCATCAGCGGGGCTCACATCTCCTCTGGGGCAGTGTGAAGGTTGTGCTCGCGACAGCCACTATATTAAAAGGTGGCCACCAGACCTAAATCCAGTGAAACCTTTTATAACACAGTAAACCGTCGTAAACACTCCTGTAAACACTACCCAGAGAACACCAACCAGTGCTAAAAACACAACTAGTGATAAAAAAACAACAACCAGCATCATAAAAACAAAAACTAGTATAATACAAACAACAACCAGTATCATAAAAACAACAACCAATATAATGAAAATAACAATCAGTATAAAAAAAAACAACATCCATTAATAAAAATACAATAACCAGTGTAATAAATATAACTAATATAATAAAAACAACCTGCAATAAAAATACAACAACCAGTGATAAAAAAAACAACCAGCATAATATGAACAACAACCAATGTAAAAAACCATAACCTGTAAAATAAATACAATAAACAGTGATAAAAACACAACAACCAGCATAATAAAACAACAAGTAGCATAATAAAAACAACAACCAGTAATACAAAAACACGACCAGTGATAAAAAACAACAACCAGTGAAATCGAAACAACAACCAGTATAAAAAATTTCCAAAGTGAAAATAAACGTAGGCTACCTCAGTTTTTGTCCCCCGGCCGATGCTTTTCATCGTGTCCAAGCCTCATATTGTCTGAGGACTTCCGGCTCACCTGCAAAAACATCTGCCAAAACCTGTGGAAACAAAAGTTAAGTAAACGTACCTCAGTTTTGGACCCCTGGCGAATGGTCTTTCTCGTGATCTCCGGGGCTCAGCAGTACTCCTCATACTGCAGCATATTGTCTGAGGACTTCCGGCTCCCGTGCAAAACATCTGCCAAAACCTGTGGAAACAAAAGTTAAGCAAACGTACCTGAGTTTTCGTCCCCCGGCTGTTGGTCTTTCTGGTGATCTCCGGGGCTCAGCAGTACTCCCTCAAACTGCGAGCCGACAACACAGACCTGGCGCTTTTCCATCCTCACCATCACCGGGGATCCCCTGGGAAACATATACATATATACACAACAATATTGTCTGAGGACTTCTGGCTCCCGTGCAAAACATCTGCAAAAATCAGTGGAAACAAAAGTTCAGTAAACGTACCTCAGGTTTTGTCCCTGTGGAAACAAAAGTTCAGTAAACGTACCTCAGTTTTTTTCTCCGGCTGATGCTTTTTGTCGTGTCCAAGACTCATATTATATGAGGAGTTTCGGCTCACCTGCGAAACAACTGCCAAAACCTGTCGAAACACAAGTTCAGTAAATGTGTCTCAGTTTTTGTCCCTCAGCAAATGCTCGTCGTCTTCTCCAAGTCTAATATTGTCTGAGGGGCTTCAGTACATTAAAGATGGGTTCACATCTTTTCAGGTCTATCTTAAAACAATAAGATATTTCAAGATAAACCTGTGGAAAAAAAGTGAAATTAACGTAGGCTACCTCAGTTTTCGTCCCCCGGCAGATGCCTTTTGTCGTGTCCAAGCCTCATATTGTCTGAGGAGTTTCGGCTCACCTGCGAAAACATCTGCCAAAATATGTGGAAACAAAAGTTAAGTAAACGTACCTCAATTTTGGTCCCACGGCGAAATGTCTTTCTCCTGATCCTCGGGGCTCAGCAGTAATCATCATACTGCCTCATATTGTCTGAGGACTTCCGGCTCCCCTGCGAAACATCTGCCAAAACCTGTGGAAACAAAAGTTAAGTAAACGTACCTCAGTTTTCGTCCCCCGGCAGTTGGTCTTTCTGGTGATCTCCGGGGCTCAGCAGTACTCCCTCAAACTGCGAGCCGACAACACAGACCTGGCGCTTTTCCATCCTCAGCATCAGCGGGGCTCACATCTCCTCTGGGGCAGTGTGAAGGTTGTGCTCGCGACAGCCACTATATTAAAAGGTGGCCACCAGACCTAAATCCAGTGAAACCTTTTATAACACAGTAAACCGTCGTAAACACTCCTGTAAACACTACCCAGAGAACACCAACCAGTGCTAAAAACACAACTAGTGATAAAAAAACAACAACCAGCATCATAAAAACAAAAACTAGTATAATACAAACAACAACCAGTATCATAAAAACAACAACCAATATAATGAAAATAACAATCAGTATAAAAAAAACAACATCCAGTAATAAAAATACAATAACCAGTGTAATAAATATAACTAATATAATAAAAACAACAATCAGTGTAATAAAAATACAATAACCAGTGTAATAAAAATAACTGCCAGTATAATAAAAACAACCTGCAATAAAAATACAACAACCAGTGATAAAAAAAACAACCAGCATAATATGAACAACAACCAATGTAAAAAACCATAACCTGTAAAATAAATACAATAAACAGTGATAAAAACACAACAACCAGCATAATAAAACAACAAGTAGCATAATAAAAACAACAACCAGTAATACAAAAACACGACCAGTGATAAAAAACAACAACCACTGAAATCGAAACAACAACCAGTATAAAAAATTTCCAAAGTGAAAATAAACGTAGGCTACCTCAGTTTTTGTCCCCCGGCCGATGCTTTTCATCGTGTCCAAGCCTCATATTGTCTGAGGACTTCCGGCTCACCTGCAAAAACATCTGCCAAAACCTGTGGAAACAAAAGTTAAGTAAACGTACCTCAGTTTTGGACCCCTGGCGAATGGTCTTTCTCGTGATCTCCGGGGCTCAGCAGTACTCCTCATACTGCAGCATATTGTCTGAGGACTTCCGGCTCCCGTGCAAAACATCTGCCAAAACCTGTGGAAACAAAAGTTAAGCAAACGTACCTGAGTTTTCGTCCCCCGGCTGTTGGTCTTTCTGGTGATCTCCGGGGCTCAGCAGTACTCCCTCAAACTGCGAGCCGACAACACAGACCTGGCGCTTTTCCATCCTCACCATCACCGGGGATCCCCTGGGAAACATCTGCAAAAATCAGTGGAAACAAAAGTTCAGTAAACGTACCTCAGGTTTTGTCCCTGTGGAAACAAAAGTTCAGTAAACGTACCTCAGTTTTTTTCTCCGGCTGATGCTTTTTGTCGTGTCCAAGACTCATATTATATGAGGAGTTTCGGCTCACCTGCGAAACATCTGCCAAAACCTGTCGAAACACAAGTTCAGTAAATGTGTCTCAGTTTTTGTCCCTCAGCAAATGCTCGTCGTCTTCTCCAAGTCTAATATTGTCTGAGGGGCTTCAGTACATTAAAGATGGGTTCACATCTTTTCAGGTCTATCTTAAAACAATAAGATATTTCAAGATAAACCTGTGGAAAAAAAGTGAAATTAACGTAGGCTACCTCAGTTTTCGTCCCCCGGCAGATGCCTTTTGTCGTGTCCAAGCCTCATATTGTCTGAGGAGTTTCGGCTCACCTGCGAAAACATCTGCCAAAATATGTGGAAACAAAAGTTAAGTAAACGTACCTCAATTTTGGTCCCACGGCGAAATGTCTTTCTCCTGATCCTCGGGGCTCAGCAGTAATCCTCATACTGCCTCATATTGTCTGAGGACTTCCGGCTCCCCCCTTCAAAACATCTGCCAAAACCTGTGGAAACAAAAGTTAAGCAAACGTACCTGAGTTTTCGTCCCCCGGCAGTGGGTCTTTCTGGTGATCTCCGGGGCTCAGCAGTACTCCCTTAAACTGCGAGCCGACAACACAGACCTGGCGCTTTTCCATCCTCAGCATCAGCGGGGCTCACATCTCCTCTGGGGCAGTGTGAAGGTTGTGCTCGCGACAGCCACTATATTAAAAGGTGGCCACCAGACCTAAATCCAGTGAAACCTTTTATAACACAGTAAACCGTCGTAAACACTCCTGTAAACACTACCCAGAGAACACCAACCAGTGCTAAAAACACAACTAGTGATAAAAAAACAACAACCAGCATCATAAAAACAAAAACTAGTATAATACAAACAACAACCAGTATCATAAAAACAACAACCAATATAATGAAAATAACAATCAGTATAAAAAAAACAACATCCAGTAATAAAAATACAATAACCAGTGTAATAAATATAACTAATATAATAAAAACAACAATCAGTGTAATAAAAATACAATAACCAGTGTAATAAAAATAACTGCCAGTATAATAAAAACAACCTGCAATAAAAATACAACAACCAGTGATAAAAAAACAACCAGCATAATATGAACAACAACCAATGTAAAAAACCATAACCTGTAAAATAAACACAATAAACAGTGATAAAAACACAACAACCAGCATAATAAAACAACAAGTAGCATAATAAAAACAACAACCAGTAATACAAAAACACGACCAGTGATAAAAAACAACAACCAGTGAAATCGAAACAACAACCAGTATAAAAAATTTCCAAAGTGAAAATAAACGTAGGCTACCTCAGTTTTTGTCCCCCGGCCGATGCTTTTCATCGTGTCCAAGCCTCATATTGTCTGAGGACTTCCGGCTCACCTGCAAAAACATCTGCCAAAACCTGTGGAAACAAAAGTTAAGTAAACGTACCTCAGTTTTGGACCCCTGGCGAATGGTCTTTCTCGTGATCTCCGGGGCTCAGCAGTACTCCTCATACTGCAGCATATTGTCTGAGGACTTCCGGCTCCCGTGCAAAACATCTGCCAAAACCTGTGGAAACAAAAGTTAAGCAAACGTACCTGAGTTTTCGTCCCCCGGCTGTTGGTCTTTCTGGTGATCTCCGGGGCTCAGCAGTACTCCCTCAAACTGCGAGCCGACAACACAGACCTGGCGCTTTTCCATCCTCACCATCACCGGGGATCCCCTGGGAAACATATACATATATACACAACAATATTGTCTGAGGACTTCCGGCTCCCGTGCAAAACATCTGCAAAAATCAGTGGAAACAAAAGTTCAGTAAACGTACCTCAGGTTTTGTCCCTGTGGAAACAAAAGTTCAGTAAACGTACCTCAGTTTTTTTCTCCGGCTGATGCTTTTTGTCGTGTCCAAGACTCATATTATATGAGGAGTTTCGGCTCACCTGCGAAACATCTGCCAAAACCTGTCGAAACACAAGTTCAGTAAATGTGTCTCAGTTTTTGTCCCTCAGCAAATGCTCGTCGTCTTCTCCAAGTCTAATATTGTCTGAGGGGCTTCAGTACATTAAAGATGGGTTCACATCTTTTCAGGTCTATCTTAAAACAATAAGATATTTCAAGATAAACCTGTGGAAAAAAAGTGAAATAAACGTAGGCTACCTCAGTTTTCGTCCCCCGGCAGATGCCTTTTGTCGTGTCCAAGCCTCATATTGTCTGAGGAGTTTCGGCTCACCTGCGAAAACATCTGCCAAAATATGTGGAAACAAAAGTTAAGTAAACGTACCTCAATTTTGGTCCCACGGCGAAATGTCTTTCTCCTGATCCTCGGGGCTCAGCAGTAATCCTCATACTGCCTCATATTGTCTGAGGACTTCCGGCTCCCCCCTTCAAAACATCTGCCAAAACCTGTGGAAACAAAAGTTAAGCAAACGTACCTGAGTTTTCGCCCCCCGGCAGTGGGTCTTTCTGGTGATCTCCGGGGCTCAGCAGTACTCCCTCAAACTGCGAGCCGACAACACAGACCTGGCGCTTTTCCATCCTCAGCATCAGCGGGGCTCACATCACCTCTGGGGCAGTGTGAAGGTTGTGCTCGCGACAGCCACTATATTAAAAGGTGGCCACCAGACCTAAATCCAGTGAAACCTTTTATAACACAGTAAACCGTCGTAAACACTCCTGTAAACACTACCCAGAGAACACCAACCAGTGCTAAAAACACAACTAGTGATAAAAAAACAACAACCAGCATCATAAAAACAAAAACTAGTATAATACAAACAACAACCAGTATCATAAAAACAACAACCAATATAATGAAAATAACAATCAGTATAAAAAAAACAACATCCAGTAATAAAAATACAATTACCAGTGTAATAAATATAACTAATATAATAAAAACAACAATCAGTATAATAAAAATACAATAACCAGTGTAATAAAAATAACTGCCAGTATAATAAAAACAACCTGCAATAAAAATACAACAACCAGTGATAAAAAAAACAACCAGCATAATATGAACAACAACCAATGTAAAAAACCATAACCTGTAAAATAAATACAATAAACAGTGATAAAAACACAACAACCAGCATAATAAAACAACAAGTAGCATAATAAAAACAACAACCAGTAATACAAAAACACGACCAGTGATAAAAAACAACAACCAGTGAAATCGAAACAACAACCAGTATAAAAAATTTCCAAAGTGAAAATAAACGTAGGCTACCTCAGTTTCTGTCCCCCGGCCGATGCTTTTCATCGTGTCCAAGCCTCATATTGTCTGAGGACTTCCGGCTCACCTGCAAAAACATCTGCCAAAACCTGTGGAAACAAAAGTTAAGCAAACGTACCTCAATTTTGGTCCCACGGCGAAATGTCTTTCTCGTGATCTCCGGGGCTCAGCAGTACTCCTCATACTGCAGCATATTGTCTGAGGACTTCCGGCTCCCGTGCAAAACATCTGCCAAAACCTGTGGAAACAAAAGTTAAGCAAACGTACCTGAGTTTTCGTCCCCCGGCAGTGGGTCTTTCTGGTGATCTCCGGGGCTCAGCAGTACTCCCTCAAACTGCGAGCCGACAACACAGACCTGGCGCTTTTCCATCCTCACCATCACCGGGGATCCCCTGGGAAACATCTGCAAAAATCAGTGGAAACAAAAGTTCAGTAAACGTACCTCAGGTTTTGTCCCTGTGGAAACAAAAGTTCAGTAAACGTACCTCAGTTTTTTTCTCCGGCTGATGCTTTTTGTCGTGTCCAAGACTCATATTATATGAGGAGTTTCGGCTCACCTGCGAAACAACTGCCAAAACCTGTCGAAACACAAGTTCAGTAAATGTGTCTCAGTTTTTGTCCCTCAGCAAATGCTCGTCGTCTTCTCCAAGTCTAATATTGTCTGAGGGGCTTCAGTACATTAAAGATGGGTTCACATCTTTTCAGGTCTATCTTAAAACAATAAGATATTTCAAGATAAACCTGTGGAAAAAAAGTGAAATTAACGTAGGCTACCTCAGTTTTCGTCCCCCGGCAGATGCCTTTTGTCGTGTCCAAGCCTCATATTGTCTGAGGAGTTTCGGCTCACCTGCGAAAACATCTGCCAAAATATGTGGAAACAAAAGTTAAGTAAACGTACCTCAATTTTGGTCCCACGGCGAAATGTCTTTCTCCTGATCCTCGGGGCTCAGCAGTAATCATCATACTGCCTCATATTGTCTGAGGACTTCCGGCTCCCCTGCGAAACATCTGCCAAAACCTGTGGAAACAAAAGTTAAGTAAACGTACCTGAGTTTTCGTCCCCCGGCTGTTGGTCTTTCTGGTGATCTCCGGGGCTCAGCAGTACTCCCTCAAACTGCGAGCCGACAACACAGACCTGGCGCTTTTCCATCCTCAGCATCAGCGGGGCTCACATCTCCTCTGGGGCAGTGTGAAGGTTGTGCTCGCGACAGCCACTATATTAAAAGGTGGCCACCAGACCTAAATCCAGTGAAACCTTTTATAACACAGTAAACCGTCGTAAACACTCCTGTAAACACTACCCAGAGAACACCAACCAGTGCTAAAAACACAACTAGTGATAAAAAAACAACAACCAGCATCATAAAAACAAAAACTAGTATAATACAAACAACAACCAGTATCATAAAAACAACAACCAATATAATGAAAATAACAATCAGTATAAAAAAAACAACATCCAGTAATAAAAATACAATAACCAGTGTAATAAATATAACTAATATAATAAAAACAACAATCAGTGTAATAAAAATACAATAACCAGTGTAATAAAAATAACTGCCAGTATAATAAAAACAACCTGCAATAAAAATACAACCAGTGATAAAAAAACAACCAGCATAATATGAACAACAACCAATGTAAAAAACCATAACCTGTAAAATAAATACAATAAACAGTGATAAAAACACAACAACCAGCATAATAAAACAACAAGTAGCATAATAAAAACAACAACCAGTAATACAAAAACACGACCAGTGATAAAAAACAACAACCAGTGAAATCGAAACAACAACCAGTATAAAAAATTTCCAAAGTGAAAATAAACGTAGGCTACCTCAGTTTTTGTCCCCCGGCCGATGCTTTTCATCGTGTCCAAGCCTCATATTGTCTGAGGACTTCCGGCTCACCTGCAAAAACATCTGCCAAAACCTGTGGAAACAAAAGTTAAGTAAACGTACCTCAGTTTTGGACCCCTGGCGAATGGTCTTTCTCGTGATCTCCGGGGCTCAGCAGTACTCCTCATACTGCAGCATATTGTCTGAGGACTTCCGGCTCCCGTGCAAAACATCTGCCAAAACCTGTGGAAACAAAAGTTAAGCAAACGTACCTGAGTTTTCGTCCCCCGGCTGTTGGTCTTTCTGGTGATCTCCGGGGCTCAGCAGTACTCCCTCAAACTGCGAGCCGACAACACAGACCTGGCGCTTTTCCATCCTCACCATCACCGGGGATCCCCTGGGAAACATATACATATATACACAACAATATTGTCTGAGGACTTCCGGCTCCCGTGCAAAACATCTGCAAAAATCAGTGGAAACAAAAGTTCAGTAAACGTACCTCAGGTTTTGTCCCTGTGGAAACAAAAGTTCAGTAAACGTACCTCAGTTTTTTTCTCCGGCTGATGCTTTTTGTCGTGTCCAAGACTCATATTATATGAGGAGTTTCGGCTCACCTGCGAAACATCTGCCAAAACCTGTCGAAACACAAGTTCAGTAAATGTGTCTCAGTTTTTGTCCCTCAGCAAATGCTCGTCGTCTTCTCCAAGTCTAATATTGTCTGAGGGGCTTCAGTACATTAAAGATGGGTTCACATCTTTTCAGGTCTATCTTAAAACAATAAGATATTTCAAGATAAACCTGTGGAAAAAAAGTGAAATTAACGTAGGCTACCTCAGTTTTCGTCCCCCGGCAGATGCCTTTTGTCGTGTCCAAGCCTCATATTGTCTGAGGAGTTTCGGCTCACCTGCGAAAACATCTGCCAAAATATGTGGAAACAAAAGTTAAGTAAACGTACCTCAATTTTGGTCCCACGGCGAAATGTCTTTCTCCTGATCCTCGGGGCTCAGCAGTAATCCTCATACTGCCTCATATTGTCTGAGGACTTCCGGCTCCCCCCTTCAAAACATCTGCCAAAACCTGTGGAAACAAAAGTTAAGCAAACGTACCTGAGTTTTCGTCCCCCGGCAGTGGGTCTTTCTGGTGATCTCCGGGGCTCAGCAGTACTCCCTCAAACTGCGAGCCGACAACACAGACCTGGCGCTTTTCCATCCTCAGCATCAGCGGGGCTCACATCTCCTCTGGGGCAGTGTGAAGGTTGTGCTCGCGACAGCCACTATATTAAAAGGTGGCCACCAGACCTAAATCCAGTGAAACCTTTTATAACACAGTAAACCGTCGTAAACACTCCTGTAAACACTACCCAGAGAACACCAACCAGTGCTAAAAACACAACTAGTGATAAAAAAACAACAACCAGCATCATAAAAACAAAAACTAGTATAATACAAACAACAACCAGTATCATAAAAACAACAACCAATATAATGAAAATAACAATCAGTATAAAAAAAACAACATCCAGTAATAAAAATACAATAACCAGTGTAATAAATATAACTAATATAATAAAAACAACAATCAGTATAATAAAAATACAATAACCAGTGTAATAAAAATAACTGCCAGTATAATAAAAACAACCTGCAATAAAAATACAACAACCAGTGATAAAAAAAACAACCAGCATAATATGAACAACAACCAATGTAAAAAACCATAACCTGTAAAATAAATACAATAAACAGTGATAAAAACACAACAACCAGCATAATAATACAACAAGTAGCATAATAAAAACAACAACCAGTAATACAAAAACACGACCAGTGATAAAAAACAACAACCAGTGAAATCGAAACAACAACCAGTATAAAAAATTTCCAAAGTGAAAATAAACGTAGGCTACCTCAGTTTTTGTCCCCCGGCCGATGCTTTTCATCGTGTCCAAGCCTCATATTGTCTGAGGACTTCCGGCTCACCTGCAAAAACATCTGCCAAAACCTGTGGAAACAAAAGTTAAGCAAACGTACCTCAATTTTGGTCCCACGGCGAAATGTCTTTCTCGTGATCTCCGGGGCTCAGCAGTACTCCTCATACTGCAGCATATTGTCTGAGGACTTCCGGCTCCCGTGCAAAACATCTGCCAAAACCTGTGGAAACAAAAGTTAAGCAAACGTACCTGAGTTTTCGTCCCCCGGCAGTGGGTCTTTCTGGTGATCTCCGGGGCTCAGCAGTACTCCCTCAAACTGCGAGCCGACAACACAGACCTGGCGCTTTTCCATCCTCACCATCACCGGGGATCCCCTGGGAAACATCTGCAAAAATCAGTGGAAACAAAAGTTCAGTAAACGTACCTCAGGTTTTGTCCCTGTGGAAACAAAAGTTCAGTAAACGTACCTCAGTTTTTTTCTCCGGCTGATGCTTTTTGTCGTGTCCAAGACTCATATTATATGAGGAGTTTCGGCTCACCTGCGAAACAACTGCCAAAACCTGTCGAAACACAAGTTCAGTAAATGTGTCTCAGTTTTTGTCCCTCAGCAAATGCTCGTCGTCTTCTCCAAGTCTAATATTGTCTGAGGGGCTTCAGTACATTAAAGATGGGTTCACATCTTTTCAGGTCTATCTTAAAACAATAAGATATTTCAAGATAAACCTGTGGAAAAAAAGTGAAATTAACGTAGGCTACCTCAGTTTTCGTCCCCCGGCAGATGCCTTTTGTCGTGTCCAAGCCTCATATTGTCTGAGGAGTTTCGGCTCACCTGCGAAAACATCTGCCAAAATATGTGGAAACAAAAGTTAAGTAAACGTACCTCAATTTTGGTCCCACGGCGAAATGTCTTTCTCCTGATCCTCGGGGCTCAGCAGTAATCATCATACTGCCTCATATTGTCTGAGGACTTCCGGCTCCCCTGCGAAACATCTGCCAAAACCTGTGGAAACAAAAGTTAAGTAAACGTACCTCAGTTTTCGTCCCCCGGCAGTTGGTCTTTCTGGTGATCTCCGGGGCTCAGCAGTACTCCCTCAAACTGCGAGCCGACAACACAGACCTGGCGCTTTTCCATCCTCAGCATCAGCGGGGCTCACATCTCCTCTGGGGCAGTGTGAAGGTTGTGCTCGCGACAGCCACTATATTAAAAGGTGGCCACCAGACCTAAATCCAGTGAAACCTTTTATAACACAGTAAACCGTCGTAAACACTCCTGTAAACACTACCCAGAGAACACCAACCAGTGCTAAAAACACAACTAGTGATAAAAAAACAACAACCAGCATCATAAAAACAAAAACTAGTATAATACAAACAACAACCAGTATCATAAAAACAACAACCAATATAATGAAAATAACAATCAGTATAAAAAAAACAACATCCGTAATAAAAATACAATAACCAGTGTAATAAATATAACTAATATAATAAAAACAACAATCAGTATAATAAAAATACAATAACCAGTGTAATAAAAATAACTGCCAGTATAATAAAAACAACCTGCAATAAAAATACAACAACCAGTGATAAAAAAAACAACCAGCATAATATGAACAACAACCAATGTAAAAAAACATAACCTGTAAAATAAATACAATAAACAGTGATAAAAACACAACAACCAGCATAATAATACAACAAGTAGCATAATAAAAACAACAACCAGTAATACAAAAACACGACCAGTGATAAAAAACAACAACCAGTGAAATCGAAACAACAACCAGTATAAAAAATTTCCAAAGTGAAAATAAACGTAGGCTACCTCAGTTTTTGTCCCCCGGCCGATGCTTTTCATCGTGTCCAAGCCTCATATTGTCTGAGGACTTCCGGCTCACCTGCAAAAACATCTGCCAAAACCTGTGGAAACAAAAGTTAAGCAAACGTACCTCAATTTTGGTCCCACGGCGAAATGTCTTTCTCGTGATCTCCGGGGCTCAGCAGTACTCCTCATACTGCAGCATATTGTCTGAGGACTTCCGGCTCCCGTGCAAAACATCTGCCAAAACCTGTGGAAACAAAAGTTAAGCAAACGTACCTGAGTTTTCGTCCCCCGGCAGTGGGTCTTTCTGGTGATCTCCGGGGCTCAGCAGTACTCCCTCAAACTGCGAGCCGACAACACAGACCTGGCGCTTTTCCATCCTCACCATCACCGGGGATCCCCTGGGAAACATCTGCAAAAATCAGTGGAAACAAAAGTTCAGTAAACGTACCTCAGGTTTTGTCCCTGTGGAAACAAAAGTTCAGTAAACGTACCTCAGTTTTTTTCTCCGGCTGATGCTTTTTGTCGTGTCCAAGACTCATATTATATGAGGAGTTTCGGCTCACCTGCGAAACAACTGCCAAAACCTGTCGAAACACAAGTTCAGTAAATGTGTCTCAGTTTTTGTCCCTCAGCAAATGCTCGTCGTCTTCTCCAAGTCTAATATTGTCTGAGGGGCTTCAGTACATTAAAGATGGGTTCACATCTTTTCAGGTCTATCTTAAAACAATAAGATATTTCAAGATAAACCTGTGGAAAAAAAGTGAAATTAACGTAGGCTACCTCAGTTTTCGTCCCCCGGCAGATGCCTTTTGTCGTGTCCAAGCCTCATATTGTCTGAGGAGTTTCGGCTCACCTGCGAAAACATCTGCCAAAATATGTGGAAACAAAAGTTAAGTAAACGTACCTCAATTTTGGTCCCACGGCGAAATGTCTTTCTCCTGATCCTCGGGGCTCAGCAGTAATCATCATACTGCCTCATATTGTCTGAGGACTTCCGGCTCCCCCCTTCAAAACATCTGCCAAAACCTGTGGAAACAAAAGTTAAGCAAACGTACCTGAGTTTTCGTCCCCCGGCAGTGGGTCTTTCTGGTGATCTCCGGGGCTCAGCAGTACTCCCTCAAACTGCGAGCCGACAACACAGACCTGGCGCTTTTCCATCCTCAGCATCAGCGGGGCTCACATCTCCTCTGGGGCAGTGTGAAGGTTGTGCTCGCGACAGCCACTATATTAAAAGGTGGCCACCAGACCTAAATCCAGTGAAACCTTTTATAACACAGTAAACCGTCGTAAACACTCCTGTAAACACTACCCAGAGAACACCAACCAGTGCTAAAAACACAACTAGTGATAAAAAAACAACAACCAGCATCATAAAAACAAAAACTAGTATAATACAAACAACAACCAGTATCATAAAAACAACAACCAATATAATGAAAATAACAATCAGTATAAAAAAAACAACATCCAGTAATAAAAATACAATAACCAGTGTAATAAATATAACTAATATAATAAAAACAACAATCAGTATAATAAAAATACAATAACCAGTGTAATAAAAATAACTGCCAGTATAATAAAAACAACCTGCAATAAAAATACAACAACCAGTGATAAAAAAAACAACCAGCATAATATGAACAACAACCAATGTAAAAAACCATAACCTGTAAAATAAATACAATAAACAGTGATAAAAACACAACAACCAGCATAATAATACAACAAGTAGCATAATAAAAACAACAACCAGTAATACAAAAACACGACCAGTGATAAAAAACAACAACCAGTGAAATCGAAACAACAACCAGTATAAAAAATTTCCAAAGTGAAAATAAACGTAGGCTACCTCAGTTTTTGTCCCCCGGCCGATGCTTTTCATCGTGTCCAAGCCTCATATTGTCTGAGGACTTCCGGCTCACCTGCAAAAACATCTGCCAAAACCTGTGGAAACAAAAGTTAAGCAAACGTACCTCAATTTTGGTCCCACGGCGAAATGTCTTTCTCGTGATCTCCGGGGCTCAGCAGTACTCCTCATACTGCAGCATATTGTCTGAGGACTTCCGGCTCCCGTGCAAAACATCTGCCAAAACCTGTGGAAACAAAAGTTAAGCAAACGTACCTGAGTTTTCGTCCCCCGGCAGTGGGTCTTTCTGGTGATCTCCGGGGCTCAGCAGTACTCCCTCAAACTGCGAGCCGACAACACAGACCTGGCGCTTTTCCATCCTCACCATCACCGGGGATCCCCTGGGAAACATCTGCAAAAATCAGTGGAAACAAAAGTTCAGTAAACGTACCTCAGGTTTTGTCCCTGTGGAAACAAAAGTTCAGTAAACGTACCTCAGTTTTTTTCTCCGGCTGATGCTTTTTGTCGTGTCCAAGACTCATATTATATGAGGAGTTTCGGCTCACCTGCGAAACAACTGCCAAAACCTGTCGAAACACAAGTTCAGTAAATGTGTCTCAGTTTTTGTCCCTCAGCAAATGCTCGTCGTCTTCTCCAAGTCTAATATTGTCTGAGGGGCTTCAGTACATTAAAGATGGGTTCACATCTTTTCAGGTCTATCTTAAAACAATAAGATATTTCAAGATAAACCTGTGGAAAAAAAGTGAAATTAACGTAGGCTACCTCAGTTTTCGTCCCCCGGCAGATGCCTTTTGTCGTGTCCAAGCCTCATATTGTCTGAGGAGTTTCGGCTCACCTGCGAAAACATCTGCCAAAATATGTGGAAACAAAAGTTAAGTAAACGTACCTCAATTTTGGTCCCACGGCGAAATGTCTTTCTCCTGATCCTCGGGGCTCAGCAGTAATCATCATACTGCCTCATATTGTCTGAGGACTTCCGGCTCCCCCCTTCAAAACATCTGCCAAAACCTGTGGAAACAAAAGTTAAGCAAACGTACCTGAGTTTTCGTCCCCCGGCAGTGGGTCTTTCTGGTGATCTCCGGGGCTCAGCAGTACTCCCTCAAACTGCGAGCCGACAACACAGACCTGGCGCTTTTCCATCCTCAGCATCAGCGGGGCTCACATCTCCTCTGGGGCAGTGTGAAGGTTGTGCTCGCGACAGCCACTATATTAAAAGGTGGCCACCAGACCTAAATCCAGTGAAACCTTTTATAACACAGTAAACCGTCGTAAACACTCCTGTAAACACTACCCAGAGAACACCAACCAGTGCTAAAAACACAACTAGTGATAAAAAAACAACAACCAGCATCATAAAAACAAAAACTAGTATAATACAAACAACAACCAGTATCATAAAAACAACAACCAATATAATGAAAATAACAATCAGTATAAAAAAAACAACATCCAGTAATAAAAATACAATTACCAGTGTAATAAATATAACTAATATAATAAAAACAACAATCAGTATAATAAAAATACAATAACCAGTGTAATAAAAATAACTGCCAGTATAATAAAAACAACCTGCAATAAAAATACAACAACCAGTGATAAAAAAAACAACCAGCATAATATGAACAACAACCAATGTAAAAAAAACATAACCTGTAAAATAAATACAATAAACAGTGATAAAAACACAACAACCAGCATAATAATACAACAAGTAGCATAATAAAAACAACAACCAGTAATACAAAAACACGACCAGTGATAAAAAACAACAACCAGTGAAATCGAAACAACAACCAGTATAAAAAATTTCCAAAGTGAAAATAAACGTAGGCTACCTCAGTTTTTGTCCCCCGGCCGATGCTTTTCATCGTGTCCAAGCCTCATATTGTCTGAGGACTTCCGGCTCACCTGCAAAAACATCTGCCAAAACCTGTGGAAACAAAAGTTAAGCAAACGTACCTCAATTTTGGTCCCACGGCGAAATGTCTTTCTCGTGATCTCCGGGGCTCAGCAGTACTCCTCATACTGCAGCATATTGTCTGAGGACTTCCGGCTCCCGTGCAAAACATCTGCCAAAACCTGTGGAAACAAAAGTTAAGCAAACGTACCTGAGTTTTCGTCCCCCGGCAGTGGGTCTTTCTGGTGATCTCCGGGGCTCAGCAGTACTCCCTCAAACTGCGAGCCGACAACACAGACCTGGCGCTTTTCCATCCTCACCATCACCGGGGATCCCCTGGGAAACATCTGCAAAAATCAGTGGAAACAAAAGTTCAGTAAACGTACCTCAGGTTTTGTCCCTGTGGAAACAAAAGTTCAGTAAACGTACCTCAGTTTTTTTCTCCGGCTGATGCTTTTTGTCGTGTCCAAGACTCATATTATATGAGGAGTTTCGGCTCACCTGCGAAACATCTGCCAAAACCTGTCGAAACACAAGTTCAGTAAATGTGTCTCAGTTTTTGTCCCTCAGCAAATGCTCGTCGTCTTCTCCAAGTCTAATATTGTCTGAGGGGCTTCAGTACATTAAAGATGGGTTCACATCTTTTCAGGTCTATCTTAAAACAATAAGATATTTCAAGATAAACCTGTGGAAAAAAAGTGAAATTAACGTAGGCTACCTCAGTTTTCGTCCCCCGGCAGATGCCTTTTGTCGTGTCCAAGCCTCATATTGTCTGAGGAGTTTCGGCTCACCTGCGAAAACATCTGCCAAAATATGTGGAAACAAAAGTTAAGTAAACGTACCTCAATTTTGGTCCCACGGCGAAATGTCTTTCTCCTGATCCTCGGGGCTCAGCAGTAATCCTCATACTGCCTCATATTGTCTGAGGACTTCCGGCTCCCCCCTTCAAAACATCTGCCAAAACCTGTGGAAACAAAAGTTAAGCAAACGTACCTGAGTTTTCGTCCCCCGGCAGTGGGTCTTTCTGGTGATCTCCGGGGCTCAGCAGTACTCCCTCAAACTGCGAGCCGACAACACAGACCTGGCGCTTTTCCATCCTCAGCATCAGCGGGGCTCACATCTCCTCTGGGGCAGTGTGAAGGTTGTGCTCGCGACAGCCACTATATTAAAAGGTGGCCACCAGACCTAAATCCAGTGAAACCTTTTATAACACAGTAAACCGTCGTAAACACTCCTGTAAACACTACCCAGAGAACACCAACCAGTGCTAAAAACACAACTAGTGATAAAAAAACAACAACCAGCATCATAAAAACAAAAACTAGTATAATACAAACAACAACCAGTATCATAAAAACAACAACCAATATAATGAAAATAACAATCAGTATAAAAAAAACAACATCCAGTAATAAAAATACAATTACCAGTGTAATAAATATAACTAATATAATAAAAACAACAATCAGTATAATAAAAATACAATAACCAGTGTAATAAAAATAACTGCCAGTATAATAAAAACAACCTGCAATAAAAATACAACAACCAGTGATAAAAAACAACCAGCATAATATGAACAACAAGTATAATATAAACAACAACCAATGTAAAAAACCATAACCTGCAAAATAAATACAATAAACAGTCATATAAACACAACAACCAGCATAATAAAACAACAAGTAGCATAATAAAAACAACAACCAGTAATACAAAAACACGACCAGTGATAAAAAACAGCCGAGCCGAGCCGTCCTCCAACACCGTGATACTCGAGCTTCTTCAGAAGTTATCCGAGGACCAATCGAGGCATTTTACAGAACTACAAAGAGAGCTGTCGGAGACGAGGAGAGCCGTTTCTGCAGTTGAGGAGAAATTAGCCGACGTGCTAACCCGAATGTCCAGTGCGGAGGCTCGGCTAGACATGCTTGAAGACACGCAGGCGCAACGTCGTGACTGTCCCCTGGCTTTAGCCTCAGATGTGGAGAAGCTGAATGCCAAATCGTTTCCATAGCAACCATAAAAAATAATAATAAAGTCCGTCACCGCAACTAATTAAAATCAAACAAACTGTCAAAGTCTAATATTGTCTGAGGAGTTTCCGCACATTAAAGACGGCTTCACATCTTTTCAAGTCTATCTTAAAACATAAAGATAATTTAAGATAAACCTGTGGGGGGAAAAAAGTGAAATAAATGTAGTCTACCTCAGTTTTGTCACCTGGCAGATGCAGAGAGTCCAGCAAAACCTCACGGTCACGTTCACAAATGAGCACGGAAAGCCTCCTGGAAGTGATGACTTGATCAAGTGGTCACGCTTATCGCTTGAGTCGTTTAGTCCGTTTCCATAGCAACCATCAAACACAATAATTAGGTCCGTAACCGCAACCAAGTATAATCAAACAAATCTGTCAAAGTCTAATATTGTCTGAGGAGTGTCCGCACATTAAAGACGGCTTCACATCTTTTCAAGTCTATCTTAAAACATAAAGATAATTTAAGATAAACCTGTGGGGAAGAAAAAGTGAAATAAAGGTAGGCTACCTCAGTTTTGTCACCTGGCAGATGCAGAGAGTCCAGCAAAACCTCATGGTCACAAGTGAGCACGGAAAAGCCTCCAGAGGCTGCCTCCGACTGAATCCGGTCAAACAGCTCAAAGTCATAAGTTTCTGGTCCCGCACCAGTTCTTTGATCCGTGACGTCACGCTTATCGCTTGAGTTTTAGTCCGTTTCCATAGCAACCATCAAAAACAATAATTAAGTCCGTAACCGCAACTAAGTAAAATCAAACAAATCTGTCAAAGTCTAATATTGTCTGAAGGGTTTCAGCACATTGAAGACGGGTTCACATCTTTTCAAGTCTATCTTAAAGCATAAAGATAATTTAAGATAAACCTGTGGGGAAAAGGGTGATGACGTTTGGACGCCACCGAAGATGGCTGCCTAAACTTGAGCTCCTGGTGCTGTCGCCGCTAATTTTGTTTTCATCTTTTTTATTCGCTTTGTTTTAATTTGGTTCATAAGTCATTAGACTCTTTACATATTTTGGTTGCAAGCAAAATGCCGAATCAGCGAAAGAACGACGTTAATGCAGCTCAACAGCCTGATGGCTCCAAGGCTAATGCTAACTCCAGGACTGAGCAGACTACTTCAAACACTTCGGATACTACTGTAGCCGAGCCGTCCTCCAACACCCTGACACTCAAGCTTCTTCAGAAGTTATACGAGGACCAATCGAGGCATTTTACAGAACTACAAAGAGAGCTGTCGGAGACGAGCAGAGCCGTTTCTGCAGTTGAGGAGAAATTAGCCGACGTGCTAACCCGAATGTCCAGTGCGGAGGCTCGGCTAGACATGCTTGAAGACACGCAGGCGCAACGTCGTGACTGTCCCCTGGCTTTAGCCTCAGATGTGGAGAAGCTGAATGCCAAATCGTTTCCATAGCAACCATAAAAAAATAATAATAAAGTCCGTCACCGCAACTAAGTAAAATCAAACAAACTGTCAAAGTCTAATATTGTCTGAGGAGTTTCCGCACATTAAAGACGGCTTCACATCTTTTCAAGTCTATCTTAAAACATAAAGATAATTTAAGATAAACCTGTGGGGAAGAAAAAGTGAAATAAAGGTAGGCTACCTCAGTTTTGTCACCTGGCAGATGCAGAGAGTCCAGCAAAACCTCACGGTCACGTTCACAAATGAGCACGGAAAGCCTCCTGGAAGTGATGACTTGATCAAGTGGTCACGCTTATCGCTTGAGTCGTTTAGTCCGTTTCCATAGCAACCATCAAACACAATAATTAAGTCCGTAACCGCAACCAAGTATAATCAAACAAATCTGTCAAAGTCTAATATTGTCTGAGGAGTTTCCGCACATTAAAGACGGCTTCACATCTTTTCAAGTCTATATTAAAACATAAAGATAATTTAAGATAAACCTGTGGGGAAGAAAAAGTGAAATAAAGGTAGGCTACCTCAGTTTTGTCACCTGGCAGATGCAGAGAGTCCAGCAAAACCTCACGGTCACAAGTGAGCACGGAAAAGCCTCCAGAGGCTGCCTCCGACTGAATCCGGTAAAACAGCTCAAAGTCATAAGTTTCTGGTCCCGCACCAGTTCTTTGATCCGTGACGTCACGCTTATCGCTTGAGTTTTAGTCCGTTTCCATAGCAACCATCAAAAACAATAATCAAGTCCGTAACCAACTAAGTAAAATCAAACAAATCCGTCAAAGTCTAATATTGTCTGAAGGGTTTCAGCACATTGAAGACGGGTTCACATATTTTCAAGTCTATCTTAAAGCATAAAGATAATTTAAGATAAACCTGTGGGGAAAGGGGTGATGACGTTTGGACGCCACCGAAGATGGCTGCCTGAACTTGAGCTCCCGGTGCTGTCGCCGCTAATTTTGTTTTCATTTGTTTTATTCGCTTTGTTTTAATTTGGTTCATAAGTCATTAGACTCTTTACATATTTTGGTTGCAAGCAAAATGCCGAATCAGCGAAAGAACGACGTTAATGCAGCTCAACAGCCTGATGGCTCCAAGGCTAATGCTAACTCCAGGACGAGCAGACTACTTCAAACACTTCGGATACTACTGTAGCCGAGCCGTCCTCCAACACCGTGATACTCGAGCTTCTTCAGAAGTTATCCGAGGACCAATCGAGGCATTTTACAGAACTACAAAGAGGGCTGTCGGAGACGAGGAGAGCCGTTTCTGCAATTGTGGAGAAATTAGCCGACGTGCTAACCCGAATGTCCAGTGCGGAGGCTCGGCTGGACATGCTTGAAGACACGCAGGCGCAACGTCGTGACTGTCCCCTGGCTTTAGCCTCAGATGTGGAGAAGCTGAATGCCAAATTGGTTGAGTATGAGGACAGAGAAAGATGAGGGAACTTACGCATTTTCGGATTTACAGAGCGCGTCGAGGATAAAGATGCTACAGCCTTTTTAAAGGATGCACTTCCAGAGATTTTTCACGAGGACTTCCCAGGAGGCCTTGACCTAGAACGCGCACACAGAGCGTTTGCGCCGGCTAAACCCGGAGCTCCGCCGTGGCCATTCATTGTGCGCTTTTTGAGATTCCAACAGAAGAAGCGGGTGAGAAGTCTGTCTAGGGAGATGGGAGATGTCCGCTGGCAGGGACACAAAATAAGCTTCTATCAGGATTTTTCTAAGGCCACGCAGGACCGACGACACTCGTTTTTGGACTGCAAACGTTTACTTCACTCGGCCAAAATCCCGTTTAGCATTGGATACCCTGCTGTCCTTTCCTTCACAGCGCCTGGAGGAGTTAAATACCGCTTTGACAACCCGAAGAAAGCCCTGCAGTGCATTAAAAACTTTTAGACTTTGCTGCGAGAAATGGTATGCTGTCAAGGTCACAGTAAGCCTGACTCTCTTTTGCTTCTGCCGGACTCCAGCCCCGGGTGAGATAACCTGAACAATGTTATGTACATTTCTCAGCATGATGGTCGCAGTATTGAATCAAGCTTAGAGCCTCTCCAGCACGTTTCTTTCCTTGTTTTTGCCACAGAACGCTGAGACAGAGGCTTCAGGAGGTTTGTCCTGAAAAGTTTTTCTGGACTTTGGTCTGATATGCTCATACAGGAACATGCTTTGTGGGTCTTCCTTGTTTATTTTTTGTCTTACTCTTCCGTTGCAGCATTATGTAGCTGTACAGTTTTGCTCTTGTTTTTCCCTTTCTGCAACCGAAGTTGATGTGCCTTAATATAGTTTTCAGGCAGTCCCTTTACATGTTCCATATTACCATAGCCAGCCTTTTATTATGGGCATTAAAGTTTCCTATGGATTGGTGATGTGTAAATGTATATGAGCAGTAACTGGTACTTGTGTTTGATTGGATGAGCCAACAGTAATGCAAGGGCATAAAAATGAACGTTTGTGCGCATGCACATCCTTAAAGCTACTATACAACCAATTGCATAGGCAGGATATGATATACAAAGTTATGCAGGTCATGCGTGACTGTGTATTTGTGTTAGTTTTAATTAATTTGCTTTCACTGTTGTGATAGTGGAGGCAGATCATTGGTTATTGTGTATTTGTGTTCATTTTATTTAAATTACATTATGGCTTCATTGTTTTTATAGTCATGCCATGATCATAGCTGTTATCCTTATAACATGTCTTTTTTTCTTTTTATTTATTTATTTTATTTTTTCCCCCCTCGCATGTTAGTGTGCCATTTCACCCTTTTTGCTGCTATAGACCTATTGATAGTTGTCTGGTAATCTTTAGTTTAGTGCTAAGCAGTTAACAGATGTTAATGATGGGAATGTTTTAATGTTTGGCGATGGCGCTGCCTCTTTTGGGCAGTCAGATAGTTCCTAGTTTTCTTAGTTGGTTGTCGGGTAATGGACTTACCAGGAATGTTGAGAAGTAATTGGACTCTTCACTCCTCCTCCTTTTTTTTTTTTTTTGTACTTCTTTTTATGTTTTAGGGGGTTTTTTTTGTTTCTGGACCCGCACCAGTCATTTGATATGTCACTCGTGGAGCAGAAAAGGGCTTTGATCTTTTGCTTATCGCTTGAGTTTTAGCCTGTTTCCATAGCAACCATCAAAAACAATAATAAAGTAAACCAAGTAAAATCAAACAAATCTGTCAAAGTCTAATATTGTCTGAATGGTTTCAGCACATTAAAGATGGCTTCACATCTTAAAAAATCCTCACAATGTCCACGTGGTATGACAAAAACATTAGTGGTCACTGCAATCAGTCCAGTTTGAACTGAACAGATCCCTTCTTATAACTCAAGTGTGACAGGGACAAAATCCACAGTCCTTACTGATAGATCTGCTTTTTTGATCCAGTATCTGTAGACACAAGGAATTTGACCCTGGATTTAATATTCCGTGTTAATATACATTTCAAAGGCTCTGCCACAGCTCATCAAGGAAACACCATCAGAGAAATTCTGCACTACAAACACTCAGGAAAATTTGACAAATTCAGCCTCATTTTAACTTCACCTGTTTGTCAGAGTCATTTTGGCACAGAATAAGACTGTAAATTTTGTCCTGCCACCCATCACCTATATTTGAATCACTTTAGAAAAGGATCTCTGAACTGGTTCAGTGTACGAACAGCTCAAGTGTATAAACAAACGCATACATTTTTTATTTGCCATTTCAACATTCAATCACAATTTTCTTTCACTCAGCAAGGAAACACAACTGAAGAAATGTCCACAACATTCATACTGTATGTAAAAGCAAGTGCATAAAATTATTAGGAAACTTAACCCATAATTGAAAAGGGTTAGTTTACCCAAATGATTGGCAATAGACTGAACACTAAACAAGTCAAACAAAATACTGCACACTTCCACCACCAGTATAATAAAATATACATGCTGAGTTCATTAAGTCCAACTCAGACAGACTGAGTAGCTTAATAAGTGCACAAAACCTGGTGGGTGTCAGCAGGTCATTATTTTTCTGCATAGTTGAAATATATTAAGGATTTTCAGGAAAATTATACACAGCACACGGCATCAATTTAAAGACAGAAAGAATGTATGCACTGAAGCAATAAACTGCTATTCTGATGTTAATGGATATACTGAACTGAACCTGGCCAAGCTCACCATCACTGACTCTTCTGATCAGGCACATACTGAAGCATCGTTTCAAACACCTTGATAAACTCTTCCTCAGCTCCTTTCCTTGGTATGTATTCTTTCCTTGCACTGGCTGGCTAAGCTTGATTATCACTTTCACATCTGAAGTCTCCCTGTAGCTTTTCCTCCTGCAGCGTAGATGTCCATGGTGGCCTGCCAGTTCATCATTCCAACTGTACGCTGTTCCCATGCATCGATGCAGGACGGAGGAGATAAACAACGAGAGAAGGCGGTGGGAAGAATACAATGTCTTTGCCATGAACCAATCTTGGATGATAAAAGATTATCCTTTGATCTTGGTGTGTGTCAGAGCTTGAGAAATGTATTGTATGTGCAGACTGTTATATGAGCAGTATTTCAGGCTCTGACACAGCGCAGTAGAGCATGAAAACCATCTGATCCACCTGGTCCTCTGACAAGCCGCTGAGCAGATTGACAGCTGGCTTGAAGTAACTGTGCAACGCCCCTTGTTCTAGGTAGCCAATCAGCTCTACAATACACTGCTGGAATCTCACATCCAGGCTGATCTTGGACCAGCTGCTCTCACTGTCGCTGCGGTGCAGGATGAGATTGGTTAGCGGGGCGGCTTCGAGTGGTCGCAAGGCGGGATTCAGTCTGCATGCTGCCTTGAGGATTTTAAGTGTCTGTCTGCGGCATCCAGCATCAGCGGCGTCGAGCTGAGCCAGGCGCTGAGTCTCCCACGGGTAGAGAGAGAGGTGCCAGGCGTTGACCAGGAGGTGAGCTCAGGCTGGGCAGTCAGAACCACGTCCCCCTCCCTCAGCAGAGGCAGCATGGAGATGAACAGGGGCTGATCACTGCTTTGAGCCCCTTCTTTTTCATTTCCAGGCCTGAAGGATTACATTAGGAGAGAAGTCCATTAGAGAGAGCAAGCACATTAAGCTTCACACACAAAAAACATCACACAGCTTGTAATAAATCTATGTGTTTGGCCACTTGGGTTGCCTATTTACACCTTCAGAAGATAAGGAGTAATGTGAACAATCATCTGGACTTTTACATGCAAGACTGTGGGAAGGGTGTCACACATCAGGAACAAAATTTAGCAATTGATAAAAGGATAACAGGTAAATCAACAGCATTGTCCTTGAATAGCAGCTCTGCGGCGGTCAGCTACGAATACGCAATAACGAACCATAGCTGTGCCAAACTACAGCTAAACTAGCTGACTGCCGGCAGACTTTCTTGAAATATCAAGGATGTATAATATACAAACTAAATACAAATTAAGGAATTATTAGAAGAACACAGAAATGTAATTGCAAAGGCCCAAACTTTTATCCAGACTGAAAATCCTCACTTAACTGACATGATCCTAGAAACTTAAATTAACATTAATCAATAAAACAGCAATCCTGGTGCTAGAAACTGCTAGATTTCAGGATGGCAGCCCATCTCCACTATACCTTCCCTCCCTAAATATGCCTAATTATATAAGTAACTACTGCTCCGGGCAGTAGAAGACACACTCCAGTTTGTAGTCCCTTGGGCTGGTGCTTGAACAGTTTGGTTGAGGGACAACCTTACTTTAATGAATGGCAGACCATCTCTGTGGAAACAATTCCAGCTTTATTTCATTCAGCCTGCACCCTTGTAGCCAGAAATGTGACCACTGAAACCCATGCAACCACCTTGTGTGCCACCACTGTGTCCACAAAGTTAGTGTCCCATTCTTAGAAGGGCTTCAGTACTTGCTTCTTGCAATCATTTTTAACTGCAACTTGAAGAGCTTTAGAAAACCATGAACACAACTCAGCCTGTTTTTAGAAAGTAATTTCTCCTCTGAACCAAGGTTATTTTTGTTCATGTGTAACTCCAGACTAACCTAGCAGTCAGCTAATAAGTACCGCTGCCAAATATGACTGACTGGGAGCAAGCAATCTCTGCTTACACAGCAAACTGCAAGGACACATACATCTGGAAATTCACTTTCTTCTTGCCTGAATGTTTAGACGCCAGTTAGACACATAATTGGTTTTGCTCAAATTAAGTTCTGACTAACCCACATATCACTCACTTTAAATTAGGAAAAATTTGATTTAATTCAGAGCAGCAACAGCATGGCCTGTTACTCAATAAGGTAAAGCAACTTTAGACTGAAACAGGAGTGTAAAACAAGGCCTGAGTTTTTCATCACTCCATTAGTTTGGTTGATGCACCATATTGTGACCTCCACCAAGATGAGCCATAAAGCTGAGTAAAATCATAACGCAGACAGCATGGCTGCACATCTGCCAGCTGTTTCAACTTAAACTGCAACAGGGAGGCTGAAGTGAACTAACAGCAAAGATCTGGCATGGCACAGTACAGGATCAGAAATGTTGGTGCGAAAAACCAAAGGTTTCTTTCTGCATAAAAGTTCCACAAATCAAAGACTATACAAATGTATAATACATTATAACAAGTTAGATTACAGCTTAGGTTTTCTTTTGTACAAGTCCATACATACATCTTTCTTATAGCTCTTTCAGTCTGTACATCTCGGTTACAAAAAATACATGCCATTTTGAAGTATCTATGGACATAGAAACAAGAATTGAACCGTTGGCATCAATGCCTAACTGTAGTAGCTAACCCAAGGTCTGCCAGAAACAAATATACACTCAAACTTATCCAGACTCAAACCAAAATGCAGACAATGATTTTTGTGCTCCTTGTGCCAGACTAAAAGTGGAGCAAGAAAATGATGACTGATCAAAGAATGTTACAACATTGAAATACGTAAAAGAGCGAGTATATGTATGATAGAGAAGTGCTCAGTGGCGTCTCAGTTTGACTTTGTGTCCTGAACTCTCCCGGTGTTTGTCAGAGTCTTGACCACGCCTCCAGTAGTTCTCTGAGCTGATGCTGTGATGACGGTGACGTGACACTGATGGATGTCTGTTCTCCTCTTTGTCCATCTCTAGAACTCTCGGCCTGGAGGAGAAAAAACATTGAGATGCCAAGTCAGATTTGGATCATCATTTATCACTTTCCAACAGACTGTAACACTGCTTCATTATTGCAATTTACATGACACCTGCTCAAGAGGAACAGTGTTACTCTCAGCTACTGTATCAGCTTTGGACAAGTGTTTCTTCAACCCTTTTCAGACACGCAATATGTAACATCACTGACGTCATCAAGCTGTTAACTTGATGGCTTTTTGTCATTCAGACGTTTAGATGAATGTCCTTGCAGCTTCATTGGGAAATAGCAGCACATTTACAGAAAAAGCCACAATTCTCACATGATGTTTGGCACCCGGTGTGTGTGAGCGGGAGCAGAGAATTACAAATGTAATGATTTTGAGAAAGAAGAAACTTGTCTGTTTCTGCTATTGTTGGATTTGAAATTATTTTGCCTTTGATGTCTTCATGAGCCCCCGCTTCTTGCAGTGAATCCCGATACATCATATACATTAATGGAGAGCAAATCCTGCTGCCTGTTTATGAAGACCAGCAGTGCACAAGCATTGAGTGGCAGGATGTTAAGCGTGGACTTAATTCCTATTGCTGCATTTAAAAAGTTTTGCTGGACAGATATTCATTCATCCACGCAGTACAAATGAACACTAACAATATATACATTCCTCATATACTGCTGGTCAGATTATAAGGATGTCTGTTCTTTAAATTTTTTTTACCCGGTGTCGCCACAAGAAGAAAACAGCTTTTAGAATGATCTGATACGAGAACAGCAATTTCCTCAACAACTTAAAATTGTTTTTTTCTGCAGTGTTGTATAGTCTGTTTTGTTAAATGATCATGTGCATAGGAGGTGATGACTGTGAGAAATTCAGTACAGTGGCTTTATAGGGCAGAACAAGATGCACATTTCTCTCTGGGTATATTTCAAAGCCAGTCTGAACACAACCACATACCCAAGTGGATCCAAGTCAACAAACTTCATTATCATCTCATGAGACGCATGTTTCTGAGGTGAAACAGAGTGGGCTGTGATTTCCAGAAGAATAAATTAGATGCATTGGTAGCTGCTTGTTAAGCAGTTGTGCATCATATTGATGACAGTGTGGGTGCTCTGTATTTCCATGTTTCCATGAAGGATAATAAGGGTAAAACTACACCTTACAAAAATGCAACAATTTCTTCCGAAATTAGTGAAGTGGCTCTTTAAATCCAGCATCAACTATTCTCAGCCTTGTTTCTCAGATTTTTTTAAATTAATTTATGCAAACCTGGCAGGTTTTCCAGAGGTTTGTTTCGATTGGGCACATGACAACCTTCACTGTGTCTTTAAGTGTGGCAGTATACCTGTGAGCAGCATCAGGGTCTGCTTTGCGATGAGAGCGTTTGGCTTTCAGAGGAGCGGGTCTCTCTGCAGGAGAAGACCTTAAAGGGCTGTCAGAGTCCAGTCGAGGAGCATCAGGTCTGGTCCTGGCAAACAGAGGAGGGTGCATAAGAAGGAACACACATCAAAGCGAAATTTCATATAACATAATTACTTTTTAAATGATAGCATGTTGACTCACTTTCTAAGGATGATAACAGCACGCCGCTCCTTTATGTCTTGGGGTCTGATGCAATGAGTGATGTCATCAGCAGCGTAACCACTGAGAAGAAAAATGCTTTAAGTGACAACTTCCGCCAGGGGTGGCCACACAAAAACAGCAGTTCAATCAGTGCATGATAGCAAACACAGCCATAATCACCTGAGCACTGTGCCACTCCCTCTCCTCACAGGCAGGACAAACACAGGCTCTGACACCCGGGTCGGTTTGAACTGGAAGCGGCAACCGAAGCAGAGAGCGCTGTCACTGAAGAAGGACAATGAAACGATGGGCCGTGCAAAGATGTGCAGAGGATCTACATGTGACACAATGCAGCCACCTGGTTGATAATCATTGATGACTGCACTACATATAGTGTATTTATACTTTACCTACATACCTATATTCAGATTTATCGATCAAGTGATAAATTGTTCAATGAAAAAATGATTAAAAAAATGGAAAAATAGTTACTTGCAGGCCTGCCTGAGACACTGTTCATTAAAATAAATATTTTAAGGCTTTGTTAATTTGAGTCTTGATGGTGACATCAAAGCATTTAATTGCACTGTTTTATACTGACACGTCTTCATACCAAATACTTGTTTTAATTGTTGTTTATCATTTTAATCACTCAGTGCAGAAGTGCTCATATCTCTCTTTAAATTTGGTTATTTTATTTTGATAAAATGTTCTTTACAAAACAAGAAAGTTGATGCATTAATATTGATTGAATATAACAGTTTACATTAACATCAAGTTTTACAGTAAACAGCATTGATAAAAAAAATAAAAAACATGTTACATATCAAGTTATAAAATGTTGCAATGACAAGGCACAGGCCTATGACGCTTCCTCAGGGTTCATTAACAGATTCTGTACAGATAAAACATGTTTAATGTTTAATCAATTGAAGCTACAGTCGTAAGTGCAATTATAAAAGCGTCAACCTGAAAGAAGCATGGACTAATATGAGCTCATTTTCACTGTTTAAGATACATTTTGTTCAGTTAATGAAGTAAAATAATCAAGCAAAAGTAAGACAACAGCATCTGTGAAATACTGCCTTCTCTTAGTTTCAGAATTTAAGACACCAAAATGATTTTCAATGTTTTCAAAGCACTCGTCAATTTTACACTCAACCTCACAGCTACTGTTGCAGCACAACTGTCTACAAGACTCTTATTAAGGAGGACTGGGTCAGAAGGGGCACTGTTTGATGGAAAGTCATCAACAAAACGTCCAGGCTGACCACATTTCAGACCAAGTGTCTTTTCTGAACAAAGTCTGTGGATCAACTTTAAGTGCTTAATTAGTGAATTGGCATTTGTGATATTTTGGTATTGTACCATAAGATGAAAACATAAATAAATCAAGGAGACCGATTTCACATGACTGCTACTGTTTACTTGCGTATTCAACACGTTACAGATCATTCACTTCCCGTTGTACCTGACCTAGAACTACAACTAAGAATGACTCCACCAAGTGGTACGGAGGTAAACTACAACTACAATACATCACATCTCTCTCCTTAAGATCGATAATCCCTGAACAGTTCTATCCTGTAACTTCTGTTAATTGCTGACTTATCTTTGCAGACCACAACATATAATTTCTTGTATCAAATACAACTCTTACTTTGCTGTTTAACCTTACAGCTACATGTTCCTTGGCAGTATTTCAATTACTTAAAATTTACAACTTAAACAATATCTTGAAGAAACAGAAAATTGACAAAAACCCTTTTTTTTTTTACTCCAGTTCATGAAGAGTAACGTGACAGTGGTTCTCATCTCATCACCACTTCTTCATTCATGGTGGGTGTTGCAAATGTTTTCACAGGTGACGATGCAGGTGTTTGGAATGATGCATCACGTTCTGCAGGTTGTCTTTCTCCTGGATCATAGTCTTCCAGATGTGGGGAACTCTGTGTTGTGAAAGTCTTTTCTCTGAATTTTCAGCAAGTATCGCCTGTTCCTTCTGTAGGTGTTTCCATCATTCATGACGTTTTGATGACGAAGGATCTTGGCGTATCATGACTTTTCAACACCGTTGCTGGTTGCCAGTTGTCTTTCACTTTTACTCTGATCTTTTCTCCTTCCTCAAGAATTGGTAGATGTTTTGCTCCACGATCAAAGTAATGTTTCTGTTTCAGCTGCCTGTCTTTGATTTCCTTGTGTGCGTTCTTGTGCATTTGTGGTTTCAGGAGCTGAGTTGATAGGCAGTTTGGTTTTCAGTCTACGTCCCATTAACAACTGAGCAGGAGACAGCTTAACGCCATCTAGCGGGGCATTTCTGTACTCCATCAAAGCAATGTATGGGTCGTTCTGGCACTCTGCAGCTTTCTTTAACAGGTTTTTCACTGTCTGAATTGTTCTTTCACTTTGTCCATTAGACTGTGGAAATCCTGGGCTGGATGTGGTATGTATGAATTCCCAGTTCTGTGTGAATGTTCTGAATTCTGCACTTGAGAATTGTGGACCATTGTCTGACACAACTTCATCCGGAATCCCATGTCTTGCAAAGATGGACTTGAGAGCTGTCACTACATGGGCACTTATTGTCTCTGTGAGCTTGGCGATCTCTGGAAACTTGGAGAAATAATCCACACACATCAGATAATTACCTTGATCGTAGCGGAATAGATCAACGCCGACTTTCGCCCATGCTCTGTCTGGTATTTCATGACTGATGAATGGTTCTTTGGTGTTATTGCGTTTGAACATATTGCAGACTGAACATTGCATAACGACATCTTCAATCTCTTTTGTCATTCCTGGCCAGTACATGACATCTCTGGCTCTTTCTTTGCATTTCACAATGCCTAGGTGAGACTCGTGAACTCTCTCCAGCATGTCTGACCTCAAGCTGCGCGGTACAACAACTCGTAAGCTTTTGAAGAGTAGGCCGTCAGAGCATGAGAGCTCTTCTCTGAAAGTCCAATACTTCCTGACCTGTGGTGGAACGTGTCTAATTTCTTCAGGCCATCCGGTCTGAACGCACCTAATCCCTCTGAACTTGTATCTACTGACAGCGTAATGTCTTTGCTGACATCAAAGTATCTCAACACTGGGGTGTTACTCACCAGTGCCTTGAGCTTTCTAAAGGCCTCTTTTTGCTCACAGTCCCGATGCCATGCTATGTCACTTTCTAGCAGTTTTCTCAAAGGTGCACTCACCTCTGCCAGATTCGGTATGAATTTTTCCAGATATTGCAGCATTCCCAGGAATCTCATCAGAGCTGCTTTATCTTCTGGTTCCGGCATGTCCTGTATCGCTCTGACCTTTTCTGGGTCAGGTTTCAATCCGTCTGCAGACAAGACATGTCCAACATAGCTGACTTCAGTCATCCTGATCTTGCACTTAGCTCGATTCAGCTTCAGGTTGATGCTTCTGACTCTCTCTAGCAGCTGTCTCAATCTTTTGTCATGCTGCTCCATATTTTCTCCCCAAACAAGAATGTCATCAACTATGTTCACGACTCCCTTCAGGTCTTCTAGACGCTGTGCGATGCACTTCTGAAACACCTCTGGAGCGGATGAGATACCAAAGGGTAATCTCAAGAAGCGATACCTTCCAAACGGAGTGTTGAAGGTGCACAGCTTGGAGCCATGGTTGGCATCTGAGACAGAGAACACTTTGGCATTTGGCATTTCAGCGACTATCTCTTCAACTGTGCGGAGTGGATAATGCTCTCGGCGTATTGCTTTGTTCAGATCTTGTGGGTCAATACAAATCCTAAGTTTGTTTGGTTTGACTACAGTCACCATGCTATTCACCCAGTCAGTGGGCTCTGTTTGTCTCGCAATGACCCCAATGTCTTCCATTCTGTTTAGTTCTTATTTAACTCTGTTTCAATGCTACAGGTACTTTGCGTGGAATGACTGGTGGAACCTCTTTGTCAAGCTGGATATGGTGTAATCCTGGAACACATCCTAAGCCTGTGAATAAATCTACATACTCACTTAAGATGTCATCTTCATTTCCTAATTTGAACACTCTTTTGATCAAGCCTAGCTCTGTGCATGCATCTCCTCCAATAATTGCTGGTAACAACTTGGAATTCAAGCTCATACTCCTTGTCTTTGTGGTAACACTTGAGCTTTGTCTTGCCTTTTGGCTCCATCGTGTGGCCAGAATAGGTAACAAGTGTGTACTTGGATTTTAGCAGTGCTTTCTTGTTTGCCACTTTCTCAATTTTTTTATACGGCAGTACATTGCATTCTGCTCCAGTATCTAGTTTAAATGTCAATTCATGGTTGTTTATTTTCAGTGCTTGTGTCCATTTCTGATTTTCCTTTTCATTTGCAGAGACTACATCCAGACGCTTGAATGGCACATTTTCTTTCATTTCAACGCATCCTAAAAACATTTCAGCATTTTCTTCCTGTTCTAATTTGTGAACTTTTCTCTCTGTTTTCTTTGTGTTGCCTTTTTGTTTTGGTGTTTTGCACATACGACCAAAGTGATTCTTTCTTGAACACTCGTTGCAAACCTTTCGGTATGCTGGGCATTTTTTTGGTTCATGTGAGTAGCCACACCTCGTGCATTCCTCGCTGTCTG
The DNA here is from genome assembly GCF_017976325.1 of Chelmon rostratus. Lineage (NCBI taxonomy): Eukaryota > Metazoa > Chordata > Actinopteri > Chaetodontiformes > Chaetodontidae > Chelmon > Chelmon rostratus. The sequence goes on along the minus strand of NC_055662.1, from coordinate 24,724,859 downwards.
TCCTAGCACTTCTAGCTTGCATGCTATCTTGCTTAGCTCTGGGCTTTGTTTTCACAATTTTGTTCATGGCAATGTCTGATTCCTCTTGCAGAGCTTTCATGTGGCTTTGTGTAATTTCGTTAGCTCGACAAATGTCTAATGCTTTTTCCAGATCCAACTTCTCTTCTCGTAAGAGTCTTGCCCTCACTATGTCATTGTTAACTCCACACACAATTCGATCTTTAATCAGTTCATCCATCAAAGCTCCAAATCCACAATCCTTAGCTTTATTTTTCAAATCAGTCACGTATGCGTCAATGGTTTCGTTTTGTCCTTGCGCTCTCATGAAAAAGATATGTCTAAGGTAAGTTACATTCTTTCGTGGTTCACAGTATTTTCTAAAGCTTTCTTTCAGCTCCTTCAAATCCAGTTCTCCTTCACCAAATTCCATAGTATTATATAGCTTCAAGGCTTCATCTCCCGCCACATGTAGAAACGTTGCATACTGTCTTTCTTCACTTTTCTCCGCCAACCCAGATGCGATGAGATAGAGGTCGAACTTCTGAACCCATGTTCGCCAGTTTTCTGCAACATTTCCCTCGAAGCTGAGACTATTCGGAGGTTTCAGTTGCTCCATAGTTCACTTCTTGTTCACTTCTGACACCTTGTGATATTTTGGTATTGTACCAGAAGATGAAAACATTAATAAATCAAGGAGACCAATTTCACACGACTGCTACTGTTTACTTGCGTATTCAACACGTTACAGATCATTCACTTCCCGTTGTACCTGAACTAGAACTACAACTAAGAATGACTCCACCAAGTGGTACAGAGGTAAACTACAACTACAATACATCACAGCATTCTGCTAAATGTAAGACAAATAAACTTATTCATATCAGCGTATCTGATGCCCATGGTGATACATCTGTGGGGAGCCAAATCAGATAAATATGACAGGGCACTCGCTGATTACATATGAGCATGGTCATGGCATGATTTCACCAGAGTAGAGTTTTAAGGTTTAATATTACGGACAGAGCAGTGAGACGTCTCAAACTTTCATTAAACTGGAACATTACCTTGATAAATTTCACAAGGTGGTCAATGGCTTGTCTGGCGGAGAGCTTTCCTGGTCTCTTGTTGCGGCCATCAGGTGATGGTGGCATGAGGTGGATAAGGAGCAAGACGGAGGTCATCTCACGGTCCCATCCTGAAAATACAAGAAAATTGGCCAAAAAAAAAAAAAATAAAATAAAAAATAATAAAAAAAATAAACGTAGGCTACCTCAGTTTATGTCCCCCGGAAGATGCTTTTTGTCGTGTCCAAGCCTCATATTGTCTGAGGAGTTTCGGCTCACCTGTGAAAACATCTGCCAAAACCTGTGGAAACAAAAGTTAAGTAAACGTACCTCAGTTTTGGTCCCCTGGCGAGTGGTCTTTCTCGTGATCTCCGGGGCTCAGCAGTACTCCTCATACTGCAGCATATTGTCTGAGGACTTCCGGCTCCCGTGCAAAACATCTGCCAAAACCTGTGGAAACAAAAGTTAAGCAAACGTACCTGAGTTTTCGTCCCCCGGCTGTTGGTCTTTCTGGTGATCTCCGGGGCTCAGCAGTACTCCCTCAAACTGCGAGCCGACAACACAGACCTGGCGCTTTTCCATCCTCACCATCACCGGGGATCCCCTGGGAAACATCTGCAAAAATCAGTGGAAACAAAAGTTCAGTAAACGTACCTCAGGTTTTGTCACTGTGGAAACAAAAGTTCAGTAAACGTACCTCAGTTTTTTTCTCCGGCTGATGCTTTTTGTCGTGTCCAAGACTCATATTATATGAGGAGTTTCGGCTCACCTGCGAAACATCTGCCAAAACCTGTCATAACACAGGTTCAGGAAATGTGTCTCAGTTTTTGTCCCTCAGCAAATGCTCGTCGTCTTCTCCAAGTCTAATATTGTCTGAGGGGCTTCAGTACATTAAAGATGGGTTCACATCTTTTCAGGTCTATCTTAAAACAATAAGATATTTCAAGATAAACTTGTGGAAAAAAAGTGAAATTAACGTAGGCTACCTCAGTTTTCGTCCCCCGGCAGATGCCTTTTGTCGTGTCCAAGCCTCATATTGTCTGAGGAGTTTCGGCTCACCTGCGAAAACATCTGCCAAAATATGTGGAAACAAAAGTTAAGTAAACGTACCTCAATTTTGGTCCCACGGCGAAATGTCTTTCTCCTGATCCTCGGGGCTCAGCAGTAATCCTCATACTGCCTCATATTGTCTGAGGACTTCCGGCTCCCCCCTTCAAAACATCTGCCAAAACCTGTGGAAACAAAAGTTAAGCAAACGTACCTGAGTTTTCGTCCCCCGGCAGTGGGTCTTTCTGGTGATCTCCGGGGCTCAGCAGTACTCCCTCAAACTGCGAACCGACAACACAGACCTGGCGCTTTTCCATCCTCACCATCACCGGGGATCCCCTGGGAAACATCTGCAAAAATCAGTGGAAACAAAAGTTCAGTAAACGTACCTCAGGTTTTGTCCCTGTGGAAACAAAAGTTCAGTAAACGTACCTCAGTTTTTTTCTCCGGCTGATGCTTTTTGTCGTGTCCAAGACTCATATTATATGAGGAGTTTCGGCTCACCTGCGAAACATCTGCCAAAACCTGTCGAAACACAAGTTCAGTAAATGTGCCTCAGTTTTTGTCCCTCAGCAAATGCTCGTCGTCTTCTCCAAGTCTAATATTGTCTGAGGGGCTTCAGTACATTAAAGATGGGTTCACATCTTTTCAGGTCTATCTTAAAACAATAAGATATTTCAAGATAAACCTGTGGAAAAAAAGTGAAATTAACGTAGGCTACCTCAGTTTTCGTCCCCCGGCAGATGCCTTTTGTCGTGTCCAAGCCTCATATTGTCTGAGGAGTTTCGGCTCACCTGCGAAAACATCTGCCAAAATATGTGGAAACAAAAGTTAAGTAAACGTACCTCAATTTTGGTCCCACGGCGAAATGTCTTTCTCCTGATCCTCGGGGCTCAGCAGTAATCCTCATACTGCCTCATATTGTCTGAGGACTTCCGGCTCCCCCCTTCAAAACATCTGCCAAAACCTGTGGAAACAAAAGTTAAGCAAACGTACCTGAGTTTTCGTCCCCCGGCAGTGGGTCTTTCTGGTGATCTCCAGGGCTCAGCAGTACTCCCTCAAACTGCGAGCCGACAACACAGACCTGGCGCTTTTCCATCCTCAGCATCAGCGGGGCTCACATCTCCTCTGGGGCAGTGTGAAGGTTGTGCTCGCGACAGCCACTATATTAAAAGGTGGCCACCAGACCTAAATCCAGTGAAACCTTTTATAACACAGTAAACCGTCGTAAACACTCCTGTAAACACTACCCAGAGAACACCAACCAGTGCTAAAAAACACAACTGGTGATAAAAAAACAACAACCAGCATCATAAAAACAAAAACTAGTATAATACAAACAACAACCAGTATCATAAAAACAACAACCAATATAATGAAAATAACAATCAGTATAAAAAAAACAACATCCAGTAATAAAAATACAATAACCAGTGTAATAAATATAACTAATATAAGAAAAACAACAATCAGTATAATAAAAAATACAATAACCAGTGTAATAAAAATAACTGCCAGTATAATAAAAACAACCTGCAATAAAAATACAACAACCAGTGATAAAAAAACAACCAGCATAACATGAACAACAACCAATGTAAAAAACCATAACCTGTAAAATAAATACAATAAACAGTGATAAAAACACAACAACCAGCATAATAAAACAACAAGTAGCATAATAAAAACAACAACCAGTAATACAAAAACACGACCAGTGATAAAAAAACAACAACCAGTGAAATCGAAACAACAACCAGTATAAAAAATTTCCAAAGTGAAAATAAACGTAGGCTACCTCAGTTTTTGTCCCCCGGCCGATGCTTTTCATCGTGTCCAAGCCTCATATTGTCTGAGGACTTCCGGCTCACCTGCAAAAACATCTGCCAAAACCTGTGGAAACAAAAGTTAAGTAAACGTACCTCAGTTTTGGACCCCTGGCGAATGGTCTTTTTCGTGATCTCCGGGGCTCAACAGTACTCCTCATACTGCAGCATATTGTCTGAGGACTTCCGGCTCCCGTGCAAAACATCTGCCAAAACCTGTGGAAACAAAAGTTAAGCAAACGTACCTGAGTTTTCGTCCCCCGGCTGTTGGTCTTTCTGGTGATCTCCGGGGCTCAGCAGTACTCCCTCAAACTGCGAGCCGACAACACAGACCTGGCGCTTTTCCATCCTCACCATCACCGGGGATCCCCTGGGAAACATCTGCAAAAATCAGTGGAAACAAAAGTTCAGTAAACGTACCTCAGGTTTTGTCCCTGTGGAAACAAAAGTTCAGTAAACGTACCTCAGTTTTTTTCTCCGGCTGATGCTTTTTGTCGTGTCCAAGACTCATATTATATGAGGAGTTTCGGCTCACCTGCGAAACATCTGCCAAAACCTGTCGAAACACAAGTTCAGTAAATGTGCCTCAGTTTTTGTCCCTCAGCAAATGCTCGTCGTCTTCTCCAAGTCTAATATTGTCTGAGGGGCTTCAGTACATTAAAGATGGGTTCACATCTTTTCAGGTCTATCTTAAAACAATAAGATATTTCAAGATAAACCTGTGGAAAAAAAGTGAAATTAACGTAGGCTACCTCAGTTTTCGTCCCCCGGCAGATGCCTTTTGTCGTGTCCAAGCCTCATATTGTCTGAGGAGTTTCGGCTCACCTGCGAAAACATCTGCCAAAATATGTGGAAACAAAAGTTAAGTAAACGTACCTCAATTTTGGTCCCACGGCGAAATGTCTTTCTCCTGATCCTCGGGGCTCAGCAGTAATCCTCATACTGCCTCATATTGTCTGAGGACTTCCGGCTCCCCCCTTCAAAACATCTGCCAAAACCTGTGGAAACAAAAGTTAAGCAAACGTACCTGAGTTTTCGTCCCCCGGCAGTGGGTCTTTCTGGTGATCTCCGGGGCTCAGCAGTACTCCCTCAAACTGCGAGCCGACAACACAGACCTGGCGCTTTTCCATCCTCACCATCACCGGGGATCCCCTGGGAAACATCTGCAAAAATCAGTGGAAACAAAAGTTCAGTAAACGTACCTCAGGTTTTGTCCCTGTGGAAACAAAAGTTCAGTAAACGTACCTCAGTTTTTTTCTCCGGCTGATGCTTTTTGTCGTGTCCAAGACTCATATTATATGAGGAGTTTCGGCTCACCTGCGAAACATCTGCCAAAACCTGTCGAAACACAAGTTCAGTAAATGTGCCTCAGTTTTTGTCCCTCAGCAAATGCTCGTCGTCTTCTCCAAGTCTAATATTGTCTGAGGGGCTTCAGTACATTAAAGATGGGTTCACATCTTTTCAGGTCTATCTTAAAACAATAAGATATTTCAAGATAAACCTGTGGAAAAAAAGTGAAATAAACGTAGGCTACCTCAGTTTTCGTCCCCCGGCAGATGCCTTTTGTCGTGTCCAAGCCTCATATTGTCTGAGGAGTTAAGGCTCACCTGCGAAAACATCTGCCAAAACCTGTGGAAACAAAAGTTAAGTAAACGTACCTCAGTTGTGGTCCCCTGGCGAATGGTCTTTCTCGTGATCTCCGTGGGCTCAGCAGTACTCATCATACTGCCTCATATTGTCTGAGGACTTCCGGCTCCCCTGCGAAACATCTGCCAAAACCTGTGGAAACAAAAGTTAAGTAAACGTACCTCAGTTTTCGTCCCCCGGCAGTTGGTCTTTCTGCTGATCTCCGGGGCTCAGCAGTACTCCCTCAAACTGCGAGCCGACAACACAGACCTGGCGCTTTTCCATCCTCAGCATCAGCGGGGCTCACATCTCCTCTGGGGCAGTGTGAAGGTTGTGCTCGCGACAGCCACTATATTAAAAGGTGGCCACCAGACCTAAATCCAGTGAAACCTTTTATAACACAGTAAACCGTCGTAAACACTCCTGTAAACACTACCCAGAGAACACCAACCAGTGCTAAAAACACAACTAGTGATAAAAAAACAACAACCAGCATCATAAAAACAAAAACTAGTATAATACAAACAACAACCAGTATCATAAAAACAACAACCAATATAATGAAAATAACAATCAGTATAAAAAAAACAACATCCAGTAATAAAAATACAATAACCAGTGTAATAAATATAACTAATATAAGAAAAACAACAATCAGTATAATAAAAATACAATAACCAGTGTAATAAAAATAACTGCCAGTATAATAAAAACAACCTGCAATAAAAATACAACAACCAGTGATAAAAAACAACCAGCATAATATGAACAACAAGTATAATATAAACAACAACCAATGTAAAAAACCATAACCTGTAAAATAAATACAATAAACAGTGATAAAAACACAACAACCAGCATAATAAAACAACAAGTAGCATAATAAAAACAACAACCAGTAATACAAAAACACGACCAGTGATAAAAAACAACAACCAGTGAAATCGAAACAACAACCAGTATAAAAAATTTCCAAAGTGAAAATAAACGTAGGCTACCTCAGTTTTTGTCCCCCGGCCGATGCTTTTCATCGTGTCCAAGCCTCATATTGTCTGAGGACTTCCGGCTCACCTGCAAAAACATCTGCCAAAACCTGTGGAAACAAAAGTTAAGTAAACGTACCTCAGTTTTGGACCCCTGGCGAATGGTCTTTCTCGTGATCTCCGTGGGCTCAGCAGTACTCATCATACTGCCTCATATTGTCTGAGGACTTCCAGCTCCCCTGCGAAACATCTGCCAAAACCTGTGGAAACAAAAGTTCAGTGAACGTACCTCAGTTTTTTTCTCCGGCTGATGCTTTTTGTTGTGTCCAAGACTCATATTATATGAGGAGTTTCAGCTCACCTGCGAAACATCTGCCAAAACCTGTCGAAACACAAGTTCAGTAAATGTGCCTCAGTTTTTGTCCCTCAGCAAATGCTCGTCGTCTTCTCCAAGTCTAATATTGTCTGAGGGGCTTCAGTACATTAGAGATGGGTTCACATCTTTTCAGGTCTATCTTAAAACAATAAGATATTTCAAGATAAACCTGTGGAAAAAAAGTGAAATAAACGTAGGCTACCTCAGTTTTCGTCCCCCGGCAGATGCCTTTTGTCGTGTCCAAGCCTCATATTGTCTGAGGAGTTAAGGCTCACCTGCGAAAACATCTGCCAAAACCTGTGGAAACAAAAGTTAAGTAAACGTACCTCAGTTTTCGTCCCCCGGCAGTTGGTCTTTCTGGTGATCTCCGGGGCTCAGCAGTACTCCCTCAAACTGCGAGCCGACAACACAGACCTGGCGCTTTTCCATCCTCAGCATCAGCGGGGCTCACATCACCTCTGGGGCAGTGTGAAGGTTGTGCTCGCGACAGCCACTATATTAAAAGGTGGCCACCAGACCTAAATCCAGTGAAACCTTTTATAACACAGTAAACCGTCGTAAACACTCCTGTAAACACTACCCAGAGAACACCAACCAGTGCTAAAAACACAACTAGTGATAAAAAAACAACAACCAGCATCATAAAAACAAAAACTAGTATAATACAAACAACAACCAGTATCATAAAAACAACAACCAATATAATGAAAATAACAATCAGTATAAAAAAAACAACATCCAGTAATAAAAATACAATAACCAGTGTAATAAATATAACTAATATAATAAAAACAACAATCAGTGTAATAAAAATACAATAACCAGTGTAATAAAAATAACTGCCAGTATAATAAAAACAACCTGCAATAAAAATACAACAACCAGTGATAAAAAACAACCAGCATAATATGAACAACAAGTATAATATAAACAACAACCAATGTAAAAAACCATAACCTGTAAAATAAATACAATAAACAGTGATAAAAACACAACAACCAGCATAATAAAACAACAAGTAGCATAATAAAAACAACAACCAGTAATACAAAAACACGACCAGTGATAAAAAACAACAACCAGTGAAATCGAAACAACAACCAGTATAAAAAATTTCCAAAGTGAAAATAAACGTAGGCTACCTCAGTTTTTGTCCCCCGGCCGATGCTTTTCATCGTGTCCAAGCCTCATATTGTCTGAGGACTTCCGGCTCACCTGCAAAAACATCTGCCAAAACCTGTGGAAACAAAAGTTAAGTAAACGTACCTCAGTTTTGGACCCCTGGCGAATGGTCTTTCTCGTGATCTCCGGGGCTCAGCAGTACTCCTCATACTGCAGCATATTGTCTGAGGACTTCCGGCTCCCGTGCAAAACATCTGCCAAAACCTGTGTAAACAAAAGTTAAGCAAACGTACCTGAGTTTTCGTCCCCCGGCAGTTGGTCTTTCTGGTGATCTCCGGGGCTCAGCAGTACTCCCTCAAACTGCGAGCCGACAACACAGACCTGGCGCTTTTCCATCCTCACCATCACCGGGGATCCCCTGGGAAACATCTGCAAAAATCAGTGGAAACAAAAGTTCAGTAAACGTACCTCAGGTTTTGTCCCTGTGGAAACAAAAGTTCAGTAAACGTACCTCAGTTTTTTTCTCCGGCTGATGCTTTTTGTTGTGTCCAAGACTCATATTATATGAGGAGTTTCAGCTCACCTGCGAAACATCTGCCAAAACCTGTCGAAACACAAGTTCAGTAAATGTGTCTCAGTTTTTGTCCCTCAGCAAATGCTCGTCGTCTTCTCCAAGTCTAATATTGTCTGAGGGGCTTCAGTACATTAAAGATGGGTTCACATCTTTTCAGGTCTATCTTAAAACAATAAGATATTTCAAGATAAACCTGTGGAAAAAAAGTGAAATTAACGTAGGCTACCTCAGTTTTCGTCCCCCGGCAGATGCCTTTTGTCGTGTCCAAGCCTCATATTGTCTGAGGAGTTTCGGCTCACCTGCGAAAACATCTGCCAAAATATGTGGAAACAAAAGTTAAGTAAACGTACCTCAATTTTGGTCCCACGGCGAAATGTCTTTCTCCTGATCCTCGGGGCTCAGCAGTAATCCTCATACTGCCTCATATTGTCTGAGGACTTCCGGCTCCCCCCTTCAAAACATCTGCCAAAACCTGTGGAAACAAAAGTTAAGCAAACGTACCTGAGTTTTCGTCCCCCGGCAGTGGGTCTTTCTGGTGATCTCCGGGGCTCAGCAGTACTCCCTCAAACTGCGAGCCGACAACACAGACCTGGCGCTTTTCCATCCTCAGCATCAGCGGGGCTCACATCACCTCTGGGGCAGTGTGAAGGTTGTGCTCGCGACAGCCACTATATTAAAAGGTGGCCACCAGACCTAAATCCAGTGAAACCTTTTATAACACAGTAAACCGTCGTAAACACTCCTGTAAACACTACCCAGAGAACACCAACCAGTGCTAAAAACACAACTAGTGATAAAAAAACAACAACCAGCATCATAAAAACAAAAACTAGTATAATACAAACAACAACCAGTATCATAAAAACAACAACCAATATAATAAAAATAACAATCAGTATAAAAAAAACAACATCCAGTAATAAAAATACAATAACCAGTGTAATAAATATAACTAATATAATAAAAAAACAATCAGTATAATAAAAATACAATAACCAGTGTAATAAAAATAACTGCCAGTATAATAAAAACAACCTGCAATAAAAATACAACAACCAGTGATAAAAAACAACCAGCATAATATGAACAACAACCAATGTAAAAAACCATAACCTGTAAAATAAATACAATAAACAGTGATAAAAACACAACAACCAGCATAATAAAACAACAAGTAGCATAATAAAAACAACAACCAGTAATACAAAAACACGACCAGTGATAAAAAACAACAACCAGTGAAATCGAAACAACAACCAGTATAAAAAATTTCCAAAGTGAAAATAAACGTAGGCTACCTCAGTTTTTGTCCCCCGGCCGATGCTTTTCATCGTGTCCAAGCCTCATATTGTCTGAGGACTTCCGGCTCCCGTGCAAAACATCTGCCAAAACCTGTGGAAACAAAAGTTAAGCAAACGTACCTGAGTTTTCGTCCCCCGGCTGTTGGTCTTTCTGGTGATCTCCGGGGCTCAGCAGTACTCCCTCAAACTGCGAGCCGACAACACAGACCTGGCGCTTTTCCATCCTCACCATCACCGGGGATCCCCTGGGAAACATCTGCAAAAATCAGTGGAAACAAAAGTTCAGTAAACGTACCTCAGGTTTTGTCCCTGTGGAAACAAAAGTTCAGTAAACGTACCTCAGTTTTTTTCTCCGGCTGATGCTTTTTGTTGTGTCCAAGACTCATATTATATGAGGAGTTTCAGCTCACCTGCGAAACATCTGCCAAAACCTGTCGAAACACAAGTTCAGTAAATGTGCCTCAGTTTTTGTCCCTCAGCAAATGCTCGTCGTCTTCTCCAAGTCTAATATTGTCTGAGGGGCTTCAGTACATTAAAGATGGGTTCACATCTTTTCAGGTCTATCTTAAAACAATAAGATATTTCAAGATAAACCTGTGGAAAAAAAGTGAAATAAACGTAGGCTACCTCAGTTTTCGTCCCCCGGCAGATGCCTTTTGTCGTGTCCAAGCCTCATATTGTCTGAGGAGTTAAGGCTCACCTGCGAAAACATCTGCCAAAACCTGTGGAAACAAAAGTTAAGTAAACGTACCTCAGTTTTCGTCCCCCGGCAGTTGGTCTTTCTGGTGATCTCCGGGGCTCAGCAGTACTCCCTCAAACTGCGAGCCGACAACACAGACCTGGCGCTTTTCCATCCTCAGCATCAGCGGGGCTCACATCACCTCTGGGGCAGTGTGAAGGTTGTGCTCGCGACAGCCACTATATTAAAAGGTGGCCACCAGACCTAAATCCAGTGAAACCTTTTATAACACAGTAAACCGTCGTAAACACTCCTGTAAACACTACCCAGAGAACACCAACCAGTGCTAAAAACACAACTAGTGATAAAAAAACAACAACCAGCATCATAAAAACAAAAACTAGTATAATACAAACAACAACCAGTATCATAAAAACAACAACCAATATAATGAAAATAACAATCAGTATAAAAAAAACAACATCCAGTAATAAAAATACAATAACCAGTGTAATAAATATAACTAATATAATAAAAACAACAATCAGTATAATAAAAATACAATAACCAGTGTAATAAAAATAACTGCCAGTATAATAAAAACAACCTGCAATAAAAATACAACAACCAGTGATAAAAAACAACCAGCATAATATGAACAACAAGTATAATATAAACAACAACCAATGTAAAAAACCATAACCTGTAAAATAAATACAATAAACAGTGATAAAAACACAACAACCAGCATAATAAAACAACAAGTAGCATAATAAAAACAACAACCAGTAATACAAAAACACGACCAGTGATAAAAAACAACAACCAGTGAAATCGAAACAACAACCAGTATAAAAAATTTCCAAAGTGAAAATAAACGTAGGCTACCTCAGTTTTTGTCCCCCGGCCGATGCTTTTCATCGTGTCCAAGCCTCATATTGTCTGAGGACTTCCGGCTCACCTGCAAAAACATCTGCCAAAACCTGTGGAAACAAAAGTTAAGTAAACGTACCTCAGTTTTGGACCCCTGGCGAATGGTCTTTCTGGTGATCTCCGGGGCTCAGCAGTACTCCTCATACTGCAGCATATTGTCTGAGGACTTCCGGCTCCCGTGCAAAACATCTGCCAAAACCTGTGGAAACAAAAGTTAAGCAAACGTACCTGAGTTTTCGTCCCCCGGCTGTTGGTCTTTCTGGTGATCTCCGGGGCTCAGCAGTACTCCCTCAAACTGCGAGCCGACAACACAGACCTGGCGCTTTTCCATCCTCACCATCACCGGGGATCCCCTGGGAAACATCTGCAAAAATCAGTGGAAACAAAAGTTCAGTAAACGTACCTCAGGTTTTGTCCCTGTGGAAACAAAAGTTCAGTAAACGTACCTCAGTTTTTTTCTCCGGCTGATGCTTTTTGTCGTGTCCAAGACTCATATTATATGAGGAGTTTCGGCTCACCTGCGAAACATCTGCCAAAACCTGTCGAAACACAAGTTCAGTAAATGTGTCTCAGTTTTTGTCCCTCAGCAAATGCTCGTCGTCTTCTCCAAGTCTAATATTGTCTGAGGGGCTTCAGTACATTAAAGATGGGTTCACATCTTTTCAGGTCTATCTTAAAACAATAAGATATTTCAAGATAAACCTGTGGAAAAAAAGTGAAATTAACGTAGGCTACCTCAGTTTTCGTCCCCCGGCAGATGCCTTTTGTCGTGTCCAAGCCTCATATTGTCTGAGGAGTTTCGGCTCACCTGCGAAAACATCTGCCAAAATATGTGGAAACAAAAGTTAAGTAAACGTACCTCAATTTTGGTCCCACGGCGAAATGTCTTTCTCCTGATCCTCGGGGCTCAGCAGTAATCCTCATACTGCCTCATATTGTCTGAGGACTTCCGGCTCCCCCCTTCAAAACATCTGCCAAAACCTGTGGAAACAAAAGTTAAGCAAACGTACCTGAGTTTTCGTCCCCCGGCAGTGGGTCTTTCTGGTGATCTCCGGGGCTCAGCAGTACTCCCTCAAACTGCGAGCCGACAACACAGACCTGGCGCTTTTCCATCCTCAGCATCAGCGGGGCTCACATCACCTCTGGGGCAGTGTGAAGGTTGTGCTCGCGACAGCCACTATATTAAAAGGTGGCCACCAGACCTAAATCCAGTGAAACCTTTTATAACACAGTAAACCGTCGTAAACACTCCTGTAAACACTACCCAGAGAACACCAACCAGTGCTAAAAACACAACTAGTGATAAAAAAACAACAACCAGCATCATAAAAACAAAAACTAGTATAATACAAACAACAACCAGTATCATAAAAACAACAACCAATATAATGAAAATAACAATCAGTATAAAAAAAACAACATCCAGTAATAAAAATACAATAACCAGTGTAATAAATATAACTAATATAATAAAAAAACAATCAGTATAATAAAAATACAATAACCAGTGTAATAAAAATAACTGCCAGTATAATAAAAACAACCTGCAATAAAAATACAACAACCAGTGATAAAAAAACAACCAGCATAATATGAACAACAACCAATGTAAAAAACCATAACCTGTAAAATAAATACAATAAACAGTGATAAAAACACAACAACCAGCATAATAAAACAACAAGTAGCATAATAAAAACAACAACCAGTAATACAAAAACACGACCAGTGATAAAAAACAACAACCAGTGAAATCGAAACAACAACCAGTATAAAAAATTTCCAAAGTGAAAATAAACGTAGGCTACCTCAGTTTCTGTCCCCCGGCCGATGCTTTTCATCGTGTCCAAGCCTCATATTGTCTGAGGACTTCCGGCTCCCGTGCAAAACATCTGCCAAAACCTGTGGAAACAAAAGTTAAGCAAACGTACCTGAGTTTTCGTCCCCCGGCTGTTGGTCTTTCTGGTGATCTCCGGGGCTCAGCAGTACTCCCTCAAACTGCGAGCCGACAACACAGACCTGGCGCTTTTCCATCCTCACCATCACCGGGGATCCCCTGGGAAACATCTGCAAAAATCAGTGGAAACAAAAGTTCAGTAAACGTACCTCAGGTTTTGTCCCTGTGGAAACAAAAGTTCAGTAAACGTACCTCAGTTTTTTTCTCCGGCTGATGCTTTTTGTTGTGTCCAAGACTCATATTATATGAGGAGTTTCAGCTCACCTGCGAAACATCTGCCAAAACCTGTCGAAACACAAGTTCAGTAAATGTGCCTCAGTTTTTGTCCCTCAGCAAATGCTCGTCGTCTTCTCCAAGTCTAATATTGTCTGAGGGGCTTCAGTACATTAAAGATGGGTTCACATCTTTTCAGGTCTATCTTAAAACAATAAGATATTTCAAGATAAACCTGTGGAAAAAAAGTGAAATAAACGTAGGCCACCTCAGTTTTCGTCCCCCGGCAGATGCCTTTTGTCGTGTCCAAGCCTCATATTGTCTGAGGAGTTAAGGCTCACCTGCGAAAACATCTGCCAAAACCTGTGGAAACAAAAGTTAAGTAAACGTACCTCAGTTGTGGTCCCCTGGCGAATGGTCTTTCTCGTGATCTCCGTGGGCTCAGCAGTACTCATCATACTGCCTCATATTGTCTGAGGACTTCCGGCTCCCCTGCGAAACATCTGCCAAAACCTGTGGAAACAAAAGTTAAGTAAACGTACCTCAGTTTTCGTCCCCCGGCAGTTGGTCTTTCTGGTGATCTCCGCGGCTCAGCAGTACTCCCTCAAACTGCGAGCCGACAACACAGACCTGGCGCTTTTCCATCCTCACCATCACCGGGGATCCCCTGGGAAACATCTGCAAAAATCAGTGGAAACAAAAGTTCAGTAAACGTACCTCAGGTTTTGTCCCTGTGGAAACAAAAGTTCAGTAAACGTACCTCAGTTTTTTTCTCCGGCTGATGCTTTTTGTCGTGTCCAAGACTCATATTATATGAGGAGTTTCGGCTCACCTGCGAAACATCTGCCAAAACCTGTCGAAACACAAGTTCAGTAAATGTGTCTCAGTTTTTGTCCCTCAGCAAATGCTCGTCGTCTTCTCCAAGTCTAATATTGTCTGAGGGGCTTCAGTACATTAAAGATGGGTTCACATCTTTTCAGGTCTATCTTAAAACAATAAGATATTTCAAGATAAACCTGTGGAAAAAAAGTGAAATTAACGTAGGCTACCTCAGTTTTCGTCCCCCGGCAGATGCCTTTTGTCGTGTCCAAGCCTCATATTGTCTGAGGAGTTTCGGCTCACCTGCGAAAACATCTGCCAAAATATGTGGAAACAAAAGTTAAGTAAACGTACCTCAATTTTGGTCCCACGGCGAAATGTCTTTCTCCTGATCCTCGGGGCTCAGCAGTAATCCTCATACTGCCTCATATTGTCTGAGGACTTCCGGCTCCCCCCTTCAAAACATCTGCCAAAACCTGTGGAAACAAAAGTTAAGCAAACGTACCTGAGTTTTCGCCCCCCGGCAGTGGGTCTTTCTGGTGATCTCCGGGGCTCAGCAGTACTCCCTCAAACTGCGAGCCGACAACACAGACCTGGCGCTTTTCCATCCTCAGCATCAGCGGGGCTCACATCACCTCTGGGGCAGTGTGAAGGTTGTGCTCGCGACAGCCACTATATTAAAAGGTGGCCACCAGACCTAAATCCAGTGAAACCTTTTATAACACAGTAAACCGTCGTAAACACTCCTGTAAACACTACCCAGAGAACACCAACCAGTGCTAAAAACACAACTAGTGATAAAAAAACAACAACCAGCATCATAAAAACAAAAACTAGTATAATACAAACAACAACCAGTATCATAAAAACAACAACCAATATAATGAAAATAACAATCAGTATAAAAAAAACAACATCCAGTAATAAAAATACAATAACCAGTGTAATAAATATAACTAATATAATAAAAAAACAATCAGTATAATAAAAATACAATAACCAGTGTAATAAAAATAACTGCCAGTATAATAAAAACAACCTGCAATAAAAATACAACAACCAGTGATAAAAAAACAACCAGCATAATATGAACAACAACCAATGTAAAAAACCATAACCTGTAAAATAAATACAATAAACAGTGATAAAAACACAACAACCAGCATAATAAAACAACAAGTAGCATAATAAAAACAACAACCAGTAATACAAAAACACGACCAGTGATAAAAAACAACAACCAGTGAAATCGAAACAACAACCAGTATAAAAAATTTCCAAAGTGAAAATAAACGTAGGCTACCTCAGTTTCTGTCCCCCGGCCGATGCTTTTCATCGTGTCCAAGCCTCATATTGTCTGAGGACTTCCGGCTCCCGTGCAAAACATCTGCCAAAACCTGTGGAAACAAAAGTTAAGCAAACGTACCTGAGTTTTCGTCCCCCGGCTGTTGGTCTTTCTGGTGATCTCCGGGGCTCAGCAGTACTCCCTCAAACTGCGAGCCGACAACACAGACCTGGCGCTTTTCCATCCTCACCATCACCGGGGATCCCCTGGGAAACATCTGCAAAAATCAGTGGAAACAAAAGTTCAGTAAACGTACCTCAGGTTTTGTCCCTGTGGAAACAAAAGTTCAGTAAACGTACCTCAGTTTTTTTCTCCGGCTGATGCTTTTTGTTGTGTCCAAGACTCATATTATATGAGGAGTTTCAGCTCACCTGCGAAACATCTGCCAAAACCTGTCGAAACACAAGTTCAGTAAATGTGCCTCAGTTTTTGTCCCTCAGCAAATGCTCGTCGTCTTCTCCAAGTCTAATATTGTCTGAGGGGCTTCAGTACATTAAAGATGGGTTCACATCTTTTCAGGTCTATCTTAAAACAATAAGATATTTCAAGATAAACCTGTGGAAAAAAAGTGAAATAAACGTAGGCCACCTCAGTTTTCGTCCCCCGGCAGATGCCTTTTGTCGTGTCCAAGCCTCATATTGTCTGAGGAGTTAAGGCTCACCTGCGAAAACATCTGCCAAAACCTGTGGAAACAAAAGTTAAGTAAACGTACCTCAGTTGTGGTCCCCTGGCGAATGGTCTTTCTCGTGATCTCCGTGGGCTCAGCAGTACTCATCATACTGCCTCATATTGTCTGAGGACTTCCGGCTCCCCTGCGAAACATCTGCCAAAACCTGTGGAAACAAAAGTTAAGTAAACGTACCTCAGTTTTCGTCCCCCGGCAGTTGGTCTTTCTGGTGATCTCCGGGGCTCAGCAGTACTCCCTCAAACTGCGAGCCGACAACACAGACCTGGCGCTTTTCCATCCTCACCATCACCGGGGATCCCCTGGGAAACATCTGCAAAAATCAGTGGAAACAAAAGTTCAGTAAACGTACCTCAGGTTTTGTCCCTGTGGAAACAAAAGTTCAGTAAACGTACCTCAGTTTTTTTCTCCGGCTGATGCTTTTTGTCGTGTCCAAGACTCATATTATATGAGGAGTTTCGGCTCACCTGCGAAACATCTGCCAAAACCTGTCGAAACACAAGTTCAGTAAATGTGTCTCAGTTTTTGTCCCTCAGCAAATGCTCGTCGTCTTCTCCAAGTCTAATATTGTCTGAGGGGCTTCAGTACATTAAAGATGGGTTCACATCTTTTCAGGTCTATCTTAAAACAATAAGATATTTCAAGATAAACCTGTGGAAAAAAAGTGAAATTAACGTAGGCTACCTCAGTTTTCGTCCCCCGGCAGATGCCTTTTGTCGTGTCCAAGCCTCATATTGTCTGAGGAGTTTCGGCTCACCTGCGAAAACATCTGCCAAAATATGTGGAAACAAAAGTTAAGTAAACGTACCTCAATTTTGGTCCCACGGCGAAATGTCTTTCTCCTGATCCTCGGGGCTCAGCAGTAATCCTCATACTGCCTCATATTGTCTGAGGACTTCCGGCTCCCCCCTTCAAAACATCTGCCAAAACCTGTGGAAACAAAAGTTAAGCAAACGTACCTGAGTTTTCGTCCCCCCGGCAGTGGGTCTTTCTGGTGATCTCCGGGGCTCAGCAGTACTCCCTCAAACTGCGAGCCGACAACACAGACCTGGCGCTTTTCCATCCTCAGCATCAGCGGGGCTCACATCACCTCTGGGGCAGTGTGAAGGTTGTGCTCGCGACAGCCACTATATTAAAAGGTGGCCACCAGACCTAAATCCAGTGAAACCTTTTATAACACAGTAAACCGTCGTAAACACTCCTGTAAACACTACCCAGAGAACACCAACCAGTGCTAAAAACACAACTAGTGATAAAAAAACAACAACCAGCATCATAAAAACAAAAACTAGTATAATACAAACAACAACCAGTATCATAAAAACAACAACCAATATAATGAAAATAACAATCAGTATAAAAAAAACAACATCCAGTAATAAAAATACAATAACCAGTGTAATAAATATAACTAATATAATAAAAAAACAATCAGTATAATAAAAATACAATAACCAGTGTAATAAAAATAACTGCCAGTATAATAAAAACAACCTGCAATAAAAATACAACAACCAGTGATAAAAAAACAACCAGCATAATATGAACAACAACCAATGTAAAAAACCATAACCTGTAAAATAAATACAATAAACAGTGATAAAAACACAACAACCAGCATAATAAAACAACAAGTAGCATAATAAAAACAACAACCAGTAATACAAAAACACGACCAGTGATAAAAAACAACAACCAGTGAAATCGAAACAACAACCAGTATAAAAAATTTCCAAAGTGAAAATAAACGTAGGCTACCTCAGTTTCTGTCCCCCGGCCGATGCTTTTCATCGTGTCCAAGCCTCATATTGTCTGAGGACTTCCGGCTCCCGTGCAAAACATCTGCCAAAACCTGTGGAAACAAAAGTTAAGCAAACGTACCTGAGTTTTCGTCCCCCGGCTGTTGGTCTTTCTGGTGATCTCCGGGGCTCAGCAGTACTCCCTCAAACTGCGAGCCGACAACACAGACCTGGCGCTTTTCCATCCTCACCATCACCGGGGATCCCCTGGGAAACATCTGCAAAAATCAGTGGAAACAAAAGTTCAGTAAACGTACCTCAGGTTTTGTCCCTGTGGAAACAAAAGTTCAGTAAACGTACCTCAGTTTTTTTCTCCGGCTGATGCTTTTTGTTGTGTCCAAGACTCATATTATATGAGGAGTTTCAGCTCACCTGCGAAACATCTGCCAAAACCTGTCGAAACACAAGTTCAGTAAATGTGCCTCAGTTTTTGTCCCTCAGCAAATGCTCGTCGTCTTCTCCAAGTCTAATATTGTCTGAGGGGCTTCAGTACATTAAAGATGGGTTCACATCTTTTCAGGTCTATCTTAAAACAATAAGATATTTCAAGATAAACCTGTGGAAAAAAAGTGAAATAAACGTAGGCCACCTCAGTTTTCGTCCCCCGGCAGATGCCTTTTGTCGTGTCCAAGCCTCATATTGTCTGAGGAGTTAAGGCTCACCTGCGAAAACATCTGCCAAAACCTGTGGAAACAAAAGTTAAGTAAACGTACCTCAGTTGTGGTCCCCTGGCGAATGGTCTTTCTCGTGATCTCCGTGGGCTCAGCAGTACTCATCATACTGCCTCATATTGTCTGAGGACTTCCGGCTCCCCTGCGAAACATCTGCCAAAACCTGTGGAAACAAAAGTTAAGTAAACGTACCTCAGTTTTCGTCCCCCGGCAGTTGGTCTTTCTGGTGATCTCCGGGGCTCAGCAGTACTCCCTCAAACTGCGAGCCGACAACACAGACCTGGCGCTTTTCCATCCTCACCATCACCGGGGATCCCCTGGGAAACATCTGCAAAAATCAGTGGAAACAAAAGTTCAGTAAACGTACCTCAGGTTTTGTCCCTGTGGAAACAAAAGTTCAGTAAACGTACCTCAGTTTTTTTCTCCGGCTGATGCTTTTTGTCGTGTCCAAGACTCATATTATATGAGGAGTTTCGGCTCACCTGCGAAACATCTGCCAAAACCTGTCGAAACACAAGTTCAGTAAATGTGTCTCAGTTCTTGTCCCTCAGCAAATGCTCGTCGTCTTCTCCAAGTCTAATATTGTCTGAGGGGCTTCAGTACATTAAAGATGGGTTCACATCTTTTCAGGTCTATCTTAAAACAATAAGATATTTCAAGATAAACCTGTGGAAAAAAAGTGAAATTAACGTAGGCTACCTCAGTTTTCGTCCCCCGGCAGATGCCTTTTGTCGTGTCCAAGCCTCATATTGTCTGAGGAGTTTCGGCTCACCTGCGAAAACATCTGCCAAAATATGTGGAAACAAAAGTTAAGTAAACGTACCTCAATTTTGGTCCCACGGCGAAATGTCTTTCTCCTGATCCTCGGGGCTCAGCAGTAATCCTCATACTGCCTCATATTGTCTGAGGACTTCCGGCTCCCCCCTTCAAAACATCTGCCAAAACCTGTGGAAACAAAAGTTAAGCAAACGTACCTGAGTTTTCGTCCCCCGGCAGTGGGTCTTTCTGGTGATCTCCGGGGCTCAGCAGTACTCCCTCAAACTGCGAGCCGACAACACAGACCTGGCGCTTTTCCATCCTCAGCATCAGCGGGGCTCACATCACCTCTGGGGCAGTGTGAAGGTTGTGCTCGCGACAGCCACTATATTAAAAGGTGGCCACCAGACCTAAATCCAGTGAAACCTTTTATAACACAGTAAACCGTCGTAAACACTCCTGTAAACACTACCCAGAGAACACCAACCAGTGCTAAAAACACAACTAGTGATAAAAAAACAACAACCAGCATCATAAAAACAAAAACTAGTATAATACAAACAACAACCAGTATCATAAAAACAACAACCAATATAATGAAAATAACAATCAGTATAAAAAAAACAACATCCAGTAATAAAAATACAATAACCAGTGTAATAAATATAACTAATATAATAAAAAAACAATCAGTATAATAAAAATACAATAACCAGTGTAATAAAAATAACTGCCAGTATAATAAAAACAACCTGCAATAAAAATACAACAACCAGTGATAAAAAAACAACCAGCATAATATGAACAACAACCAATGTAAAAAACCATAACCTGTAAAATAAATACAATAAACAGTGATAAAAACACAACAACCAGCATAATAAAACAACAAGTAGCATAATAAAAACAACAACCAGTAATACAAAAACACGACCAGTGATAAAAAACAACAACCAGTGAAATCGAAACAACAACCAGTATAAAAAATTTCCAAAGTGAAAATAAACGTAGGCTACCTCAGTTTCTGTCCCCCGGCCGATGCTTTTCATCGTGTCCAAGCCTCATATTGTCTGAGGACTTCCGGCTCCCGTGCAAAACATCTGCCAAAACCTGTGGAAACAAAAGTTAAGCAAACGTACCTGAGTTTTCGTCCCCCGGCTGTTGGTCTTTCTGGTGATCTCCGGGGCTCAGCAGTACTCCCTCAAACTGCGAGCCGACAACACAGACCTGGCGCTTTTCCATCCTCACCATCACCGGGGATCCCCTGGGAAACATCTGCAAAAATCAGTGGAAACAAAAGTTCAGTAAACGTACCTCAGGTTTTGTCCCTGTGGAAACAAAAGTTCAGTAAACGTACCTCAGTTTTTTTCTCCGGCTGATGCTTTTTGTTGTGTCCAAGACTCATATTATATGAGGAGTTTCAGCTCACCTGCGAAACATCTGCCAAAACCTGTCGAAACACAAGTTCAGTAAATGTGCCTCAGTTTTTGTCCCTCAGCAAATGCTCGTCGTCTTCTCCAAGTCTAATATTGTCTGAGGGGCTTCAGTACATTAAAGATGGGTTCACATCTTTTCAGGTCTATCTTAAAACAATAAGATATTTCAAGATAAACCTGTGGAAAAAAAGTGAAATAAACGTAGGCCACCTCAGTTTTCGTCCCCCGGCAGATGCCTTTTGTCGTGTCCAAGCCTCATATTGTCTGAGGAGTTAAGGCTCACCTGCGAAAACATCTGCCAAAACCTGTGGAAACAAAAGTTAAGTAAACGTACCTCAGTTGTGGTCCCCTGGCGAATGGTCTTTCTCGTGATCTCCGTGGGCTCAGCAGTACTCATCATACTGCCTCATATTGTCTGAGGACTTCCGGCTCCCCTGCGAAACATCTGCCAAAACCTGTGGAAACAAAAGTTAAGTAAACGTACCTCAGTTTTCGTCCCCCGGCAGTTGGTCTTTCTGGTGATCTCCGGGGCTCAGCAGTACTCCCTCAAACTGCGAGCCGACAACACAGACCTGGCGCTTTTCCATCCTCAGCATCAGCGGGGCTCACATCACCTCTGGGGCAGTGTGAAGGTTGTGCTCGCGACAGCCACTATATTCAAAGGTGGCCACCAGACCTAAATCCAGTGAAACCTTTTGTAACACAGTAAACCGTCGTAAACATCTGCCAAAACCTGTCGAAACACAAGTTCAGTAAATGTGCCTCAGTTTTTGTCCCTCAGCTCGTCGTCTTCTCCAAGTCTAATATTGTCTGAGGGGCTTCAGTACATTAAAGATGGGTTCACATCTTTTCAGGTCAATCTTAAAACAATAAGATATTTCAAGATAAACCTGTGGAAAAAAAGTGAAATAAACGTAGGCTACCTCAGTTTTCGTCCCCTGGCAGATGCCTGTTGTCGTGTCCAAGCCTCATATTGTCTGAGGAGTTTCGGCTCACCTGCGAAAACATCTGCAAAAAATCAGTGGAAACAAAAGTTAAGTAAACGTACCTCAGGTTTTGTCCCTGTGGAAACAAAAGTTCAGTAAACGTACCTCAGTTTTTTTCTCCGGCTGATGCTTTTTGTCGTGTCCACGACTCATATTATATGAGGAGTTTCGGCTCACCTGCGAAACATCTGCCAAAACCTGTCGAAACACAAGTTCAGTAAATGTGTCTCAGTTTTTGTCCCTCAGCAAATGCTCGTCGTCTTCTCCAAGTCTAATATTGTCTGAGGGGCTTCAGTACATTAAAGATGGGTTCACATCTTTTCAGGTCTATCTTAAAACAATAAGATATTTCAAGATAAACCTGTGGAAAAAAAGTGAAATTAACGTAGGCTACCTCAGTTTTCGTCCCCCGGCAGATGCCTTTTGTCGTGTCCAAGCCTCATATTGTCTGAGGAGTTTCGGCTCACCTGCGAAAACATCTGCAAAAATCAGTGGAAACAAAAGTTCAGTCAACGTACCTCAGGTTTTGTCCCTGTGGAAACAAAAGTTCAGTAAACGTACCTCAGTTTTGGTCCCTTGGCGAATGGTCTTTCTCGTGATCTCCGTGGGCTCAGCAGTACTCATCATACTGCCTCATATTGTCTGAGGACTTCCGGCTCCCCTGCGAAACATCTGCCAAAACCTGTGGAAACAAAAGTTAAGTAAACGTACCTCAGTTTTCGTCCCCCGGCAGTTGGTCTTTCTGGTGATCTCCGGGGCTCAGCAGTACTCCCTCAAACTGCGAGCCGACAACACAGACCTGGCGCTTTTCCATCCTCAGCATCAGCGGGGCTCACATCTCCTCTGGGGCAGTGTGAAGGTTGTGCTCGCGACAGCCACTAAATTAAAAGGTGGCCACCAGACCTAAATCCAGTGAAACCTTTTACAACACAGTAAACCGTCGTAAACACTCCTGTAAACACTACCCAGAGAACACCAACCAGTGCTAAAAACACAACTACTGATAAAAAAACAACAACCAGCATCATAAAAACAAAAACTAGTATAATACAAACAACAACCAGTATCATAAAAACAACAACCAATATAATGAAAATAACAATCAGTATAAAAAAAACAACATCCAGTAATAAAAATACAATAACCAGTGTAATAAATATAACTAATATAATAAAAACAACAATCAGTATAATAAAAATACAATAACCAGTGTAATAAAAATAACTGCCAGTATAATAAAAACAACCTGCAATAAAAATACAACAACCAGTGATAAAAAACAACCAGCATAATATGAACAACAAGTATAATATAAACAACAACCAATGTAAAAAACCATAACCTGCAAAATAAATACAATAAACAGTCATATAAACACAACAACCAGCATAATAAAACAACAAGTAGCATAATAAAAACAACAACCAGTAATACAAAAACACGACCAGTGATAAAAAACAGCCGAGCCGAGCCGTCCTCCAACACCGTGATACTCGAGCTTCTTCAGAAGTTATCCGAGGACCAATCGAGGCATTTTACAGAACTACAAAGAGAGCTGTCGGAGACGAGGAGAGCCGTTTCTGCAGTTGAGGAGAAATTAGCCGACGTGCTAACCCGAATGTCCAGTGCGGAGGCTCGGCTAGACATGCTTGAAGACACGCAGGCGCAACGTCGTGACTGTCCCCTGGCTTTAGCCTCAGATGTGGAGAAGCTGAATGCCAAATCGTTTCCATAGCAACCATAAAAAATAATAATAAAGTCCGTCACCGCAACTAATTAAAATCAAACAAACTGTCAAAGTCTAATATTGTCTGAGGAGTTTCCGCACATTAAAGACGGCTTCACATCTTTTCAAGTCTATCTTAAAACATAAAGATAATTTAAGATAAACCTGTGGGGGGAAAAAAGTGAAATAAATGTAGTCTACCTCAGTTTTGTCACCTGGCAGATGCAGAGAGTCCAGCAAAACCTCACGGTCACAAGTGAGCACGGAAAAGCCTCCAGAGGCTGCCTCCGACTGAATCCGGTAAAACAGCTCAAAGTCATAAGTTTCTGGTCCCGCACCAGTTCTTTGATCCGTGACGTCACGCTTATCGCTTGAGTTTTAGTCCGTTTCCATAGCAACCATCAAAAACAATAATTAAGTCCGTAACCGCAACTAAGTAAAATCAAACAAATCTGTCAAAGTCTAATATTGTCTGAAGGGTTTCAGCACATTGAAGACGGGTTCACATCTTTTCAAGTCTATCTTAAAGCATAAAGATAATTTAAGATAAACCTGTGGGGAAAAGGGTGACGACGCCACCGAAGATGGCTGCCTAAACTTGAGCTCCTGGTGCTGTCGCCGCTAATTTTGTTTTCATCTTTTTTATTCGCTTTGTTTTAATTTGGTTCATAAGTCATTAGACTCTTTACATATTTTGGTTGCAAGCAAAATGCCGAATCAGCGAAAGAACGACGTTAATGCAGCTCAACAGCCTGATGGCTCCAAGGCTAATGCTAACTCCAGGACTGAGCAGACTACTTCAAACACTTCGGATACTACTGTAGCCGAGCCGTCCTCCAACACCCTGACACTCAAGCTTCTTCAGAAGTTATACGAGGACCAATCGAGGCATTTTACAGAACTACAAAGAGAGCTGTCGGAGACGAGGAGAGCCGTTTCTGCAGTTGAGGAGAAATTAGCCGACGTGCTAACCCGAATGTCCAGTGCGGAGGCTCGGCTAGACATGCTTGAAGACACGCAGGCGCAACGTCGTGACTGTCCCCTGGCTTTAGCCTCAGATGTGGAGAAGCTGAATGCCAAATCGTTTCCATAGCAACCATAAAAAAATAATAATAAAGTCCGTCACCGCAACTAAGTAAAATCAAACAAACTGTCAAAGTCTAATATTGTCTGAGGAGTTTCCGCACATTAAAGACGGCTTCACATCTTTTCAAGTCTATCTTAAAACATAAAGATAATTTAAGATAAACCTGTGGGGAAGAAAAAGTGAAATAAAGGTAGGCTACCTCAGTTTTGTCACCTGGCAGATGCAGAGAGTCCAGCAAAACCTCATGGTCACAAGTGACCACGGAAAAGCCTCCAGAGGCTGCCTCCGACTGAATCCGGTAAAACAGCTCAAAGTCATAAGTTTCTGGTCCCGCACCAGTTCTTTGATCCGTGACGTCACGCTTATCGCTTGAGTTTTAGTCCGTTTCCATAGCAACCATCAAAAACAATAATTAAGTCCGTAACCGCAACTAAGTAAAATCAAACAAATCTGTCAAAGCCTAATATTGTCTGAAGGGTTTCAGCACATTGAAGACGGGTTCACATCTTTTCAAGTCTATCTTAAAGCATAAAGATAATTTAAGATAAACCTGTGGGGAAAAGGGTGATGACGTTTGGACGCCACCGAAGATGGCTGCCAAAACTTGAGCTCCTGGTGCTGTCGCCGCTAATTTTGTTTTCATCTTTTTTATTCGCTTTGTTTTAATTTGGTTCATAAGTCATTAGACTCTTTACATATTTTGGTTGCAAGCAAAATGCCGAATCAGCGAAAGAACGACGTTAATGCAGCTCAACAGCCTGATGGCTCCAAGGCTAATGCTAACTCCAGGACTGAGCAGACTACTTCAAACACTTCGGATACTACTGTAGCCGAGCCGTCCTCCAACACCGTGATACTCGAGCTTCTTCAGAAGTTATCCGAGGACCAATCGAGGCATTTTACAGAACTACAAAGAGAGCTGTCGGAGACGAGGAGAGCCATTTCTGCAGTTGAGGAGAAATTAGCCGACGTGCTAACCCGAATGTCCAGTGCGGAGGCTCGGCTAGACATGCTTGAAGACACGCAGGCGCAACGTCGTGACTGTCCCCTGGCTTTAGCCTCAGATGTGGAGAAGCTGAATGCCAAATCGTTTCCATAGCAACCATAAAAAATAATAATAAAGTCCGTCACCGCAACTAATTAAAATCAAACAAACTGTCAAAGTCTAATATTGTCTGAGGAGTTTCCGCACATTAAAGACGGCTTCACATCTTTTCAAGTCTATCTTAAAACATATAGATAATTTAAGATAAACCTGTGGGGGGAAAAAAGTGAAATAAATGTAGTC
The DNA here is from genome assembly GCF_017976325.1 of Chelmon rostratus. Taxonomy (NCBI): domain Eukaryota; kingdom Metazoa; phylum Chordata; class Actinopteri; order Chaetodontiformes; family Chaetodontidae; genus Chelmon; species Chelmon rostratus. The sequence goes on along the minus strand of NC_055662.1, from coordinate 24,698,560 downwards.
TACCTCAGTTTTGTCACCTGGCAGATGCAGAGAGTCCAGCAAAACCTCACGGTCACGTTCACAAATGAGCACGGAAAGCCTCCTGGAAGTGATGACTTGATCAAGTGGTCACGCTTATCGCTTGAGTCGTTTAGTCCGTTTCCATAGCAACCATCAAACACAATAATTAAGTCCGTAACCGCAACCAAGTATAATCAAACAAATCTGTCAAAGTCTAATATTGTCTGAGGAGTTTCCGCACATTAAAGACGGCTTCACATCTTTTCAAGTCTATCTTAAAACATAAAGATAATTTAAGATAAACCTGTGGGGAAGAAAAAGTGAAATAAAGGTAGGCTACCTCAGTTTTGTCACCTGGCAGATGCAGAGAGTCCAGCAAAACCTCACGGTCACAAGTGAGCACGGAAAAGCCTCCAGAGGCTGCCTCCGACTGAATCCGGTAAAACAGCTCAAAGTCATAAGTTTCTGGTCCCGCACCAGTTCTTTGATCCGTGACGTCACGCTTATCGCTTGAGTTTTAGCCCGTTTCCATAGCAACCATCAAAAACAATAATAAAGTCCGTAACCAACTAAGTAAAATCAAACAAATCCGTCAAAGTCTAATATTGTCTGAAGGGTTTCAGCACATTGAAGACGGGTTCACATATTTTCAAGTCTATCTTAAAGCATAAAGATAATTTAAGATAAACCTGTGGGGAAAGGGGTGATGACGTTTGGACGCCACCGAAGATGGCTGCCTGAACTTGAGCTCCCGGTGCTGTCGCCGCTAATTTTGTTTTCATTTGTTTTATTCGCTTTGTTTTAATTTGGTTCATAAGTCATTAGACTCTTTACATATTTTGGTTGCAAGCAAAATGCCGAATCAGCGAAAGAACGACGTTAATGCAGCTCAACAGCCTGATGGCTCCAAGGCTAATGCTAACTCCAGGACGAGCAGACTACTTCAAACACTTCGGATACTACTGTAGCCGAGCCGTCCTCCAACACCGTGATACTCGAGCTTCTTCAGAAGTTATCCGAGGACCAATCGAGGCATTCTACAGAACTACAAAGAGAGCTGTCGGAGACGAGGAGAGCCGTTTCTGCAATTGTGGAGAAATTAGCCGACGTGCTAACCCGAATGTCCAGTGCGGAGGCTCGGCTGGACATGCTTGAAGACACGCAGGCGCAACGTCGTGACTGTCCCCTGGCTTTAGCCTCAGATGTCGAGAAGCTGAATGCCAAATTGGTTGAGTATGAGGACAGAGAAAGATGAGGGAACTTACGCATTTTCGGATTTACAGAGCGCGTCGAGGATAAAGATGCTACAGCCTTTTTAAAGGATGCACTCCCGGAGATTTTTCACGAGGACTTCCCAGGAGGCCTTGACCTAGAACGCGCACACAGAGCGTTTGCGCCGGCTAAACCCGGAGCTCCGCCGTGGCCATTCATTGTGCGCTTTTTGAGATTCCAACAGAAGAAGCGGGTGAGAAGTCTGTCTAGGGAGATGGGAGATGTCCGCTGGCAGGGACACAAAATAAGCTTCTATCAGGATTTTTCTAAGGCCACGCAGGACCGACGACACTCGTTTTTGGACTGCAAACGTTTACTTCACTCGGCCAAAATCCCGTTTAGCATTGGATACCCTGCTGTCCTTTCCTTCACAGCGCCTGGAGGAGTTAAATACCGCTTTGACAACCCGAAGAAAGCCCTGCAGTGCATTAAAAACTTTTAGACTTTGCTGCGAGAAATGGTATGCTGTCAAGGTCACAGTAAGCCTGACTCTCTTTTGCTTCTGCCGGACTCCAGCCCCGGGTGAGATAACCTGAACAATGTTATGTACATTTCTCAGCATGATGGTCGCAGTATTGAATCAAGCTTAGAGCCTCTCCAGCACGTTTCTTTCCTTGTTTTTGCCACAGAACGCTGAGACAGAGGCTTCAGGAGGTTTGTCCTGAAAAGTTTTTCTGGACTTTGGTCTGATATGCTCATACAGGAACATGCTTTGTGGGTCTTCCTTGTTTATTTTTTGTCTCACTCTTCCGTTGCAGCATTATGTAGCTGTACAGTTTTGCTCTTGTTTTTCCCTTTCTGCAACCGAAGTTGATGTGCCTTAATATAGTTTTCAGGCAGTCCCTTTACATGTTCCATATTACCATAGCCAGCCTTTTATTATGGGCATTAAAGTTTCCTATGGATTGGTGATGTGTAAATGTATATGAGCAGTAACTGGTACTTGTGTTTGATTGGATGAGCCAACAGTAATGCAAGGGCATAAAAATGAACGTTTGTGCGCATGCACATCCTTAAAGCTACTATACAACCAATTGCATAGGCAGGATATGATATACAAAGTTATGCAGGTCATGCGTGACTGTGTATTTGTGTTAGTTTTAATTAATTTGCTTTCACTGTTGTGATAGTGGAGGCAGATCATTGGTTATTGTGTATTTGTGTTCATTTTATTTAAATTACATTATGGCTTCATTGTTTTTATAGTCATGCCATGATCATAGCTGTTATCCTTATAACATGTCTTTTTTCTTTTTATTTATTTATTTTATTTTTTCCCCCCTCGCATGTTAGTGTGCCATTTCACCCTTTTTGCTGCTATAGACCTATTGATAGTTGTCTGTCTTTAGTTTAGTGCTAAGCAGTTAACAGATGTTAATGATGGGAATGTTTTCATGTTTGGCGATGGCGCTGCCTCTTTTGGGCAGTCAGATAGTTCCTAGTTTTCTTAGTTGGTTGTCGGGTAATGGACTTACCAGGAATGTTGAGAAGTAATTGGACTCTTCACTCCTCCTCCTTTTTTTTTTTTTTTTGTACTTCTTTTTATGTTTTAGGGGTTTTTTTTTGTTTCTGGACCCGCACCAGTCATTTGATATGTCACTCGTGGAGCAGAAAAGGGCTTTGATCTTTTGCTTATCGCTTGAGTTTTAGCCTGTTTCCATAGCAACCATCAAAAACAATAATAAAGTAAACTAAGTAAAATCAAACAAATCTGTCAAAGTCTAATATTGTCTGAATGGTTTCAGCACATTAAAGATGGCTTCACATCTTAAAAAATGCTCACAATGTCCACGTGGTATGACAAAAACATTAGTGGTCACTGCAATCAGTCCAGTTTGAACTGAACAGATCCCTTCTTATAACTCAAGTGTGACAGGGACAAAATCCACAGTCCTTACTGATAGATCTGCTTTTTTGATCCAGTATCTGTAGACACAAGGAATTTGACCCTGGATTTAATATTCCGTGTTAATATACATTTCAAAGGCTCTGCCACAGCTCATCAAGGAAACACCATCAGAGAAATTCTGCACTACAAACACTCAGGAAAATTTGACAAATTCAGCCTCATTTTAACTTCACCTGTTTGTCAGAGTCATTTTGGCACAGAATAAGACTGTAAATTTTGTCCTGCCACCCATCACCTATATTTGAATCACTTTAGAAAAGGATCTCTGAACTGGTTCAGTGTACGAACAGCTCGAGTGTATAAACAAACGCATACATTTTTTATTTGCCATTTCAACATTCAATCACAATTTTCTTTCACTCAGCAAGGAAACACAACTGAAGAAATGTCCACAACATTCATACTGTATGTAAAAGCAAGTGCATAAAATTATTAGGAAACTTAACCCATAATTGAAAAGGGTTAGTTTACCCAAATGATTGGCAATAGACTGAACACTAAACAAGTCAAACAAAATACTGCACACTTCCACCACCAGTATAATAAAATATACATGCTGAGTTCATTAAGTCCAACTCAGACAGACTGAGTAGCTTAATAAGTGCACAAAACCTGGTGGGTGTCAGCAGGTCATTATTTTTCTGCATAGTTGAAATATATTAAGGATTTTCAGGAAAATTATACACAGCACACGGCATCAATTTAAAGACAGAAAGAATGTATGCACTGAAGCAATAAACTGCTATTCTGATGTTAATGGATATACTGAACTGAACCTGGCCAAGCTCACCATCACTGACTCTTCTGATCAGGCACATACTGAAGCATCGTTTCAAACACCTTGATAAACTCTTCCTCAGCTCCTTTCCTTGGTATGTATTCTTTCCTTGCACTGGCTGGCTAAGCTTGATTATCACTTTCACATCTGAAGTCTCCCTGTAGCTTTTCCTCCTGCAGCGTAGATGTCCATGGTGGCCTGCCAGTTCATCATTCCAACTGTACGCTGTTCCCATGCATCGATGCAGGACGGAGGAGATAAACAACGAGAGAAGGCGGTGGGAAGAATACAATGTCTTTGCCATGAACCAATCTTGGATGATAAAAGATTATCCTTTGATCTTGGTGTGTGTCAGAGCTTGAGAAATGTATTGTATGTGCAGACTGTTATATGAGCAGTATTTCAGGCTCTGACACAGCGCAGTAGAGCATGAAAACCATCTGATCCACCTGGTCCTCTGACAAGCCGCTGAGCAGATTGACAGCTGGCTTGAAGTAACTGTGCAACGCCCCTTGTTCTAGGTAGCCAATCAGCTCTACAATACACTGCTGGAATCTCACATCCAGGCTGATCTTGGACCAGCTGCTCTCACTGTCGCTGCGGTGCAGGATGAGATTGGTTAGCGGGGCGGCTTCGAGTGGTCGCAAGGCGGGATTCAGTCTGCATGCTGCCTTGAGGATTTTAAGTGTCTGTCTGCGGCATCCAGCATCAGCGGCGTCGAGCTGAGCCAGGCGCTGAGTCTCCCACGGGTAGAGAGAGAGGTGCCAGGCGTTGACCAGGAGGTGAGCTCAGGCTGGGCAGTCAGAACCACGTCCCCCTCCCTCAGCAGAGGCAGCATGGAGATGAACAGGGGCTGATCACTGCTTTGAGCCCCTTCTTTTTCATTTCCAGGCCTGAAGGATTACATTAGGAGAGAAGTCCATTAGAGAGAGCAAGCACATTAAGCTTCACACACAAAAAACATCACACAGCTTGTAATAAATCTATGTGTTTGGCCACTTGGGTTGCCTATTTACACCTTCAGAAGATAAGGAGTAATGTGAACAATCATCTGGACTTTTACATGCAAGACTGTGGGACGGGTGTCACACATCAGGAACAAAATTTAGCAATTGATAAAAGGATAACAGGTAAATCAACAGCATTGTCCTTGAATAGCAGCTCTGCGGCGGTCAGCTATGAATACGCAATAACGAACCATAGCTGTGCCAAACTACAGCTAAACTAGCCGACCGCCGGCAGACTTTCTTGAAATATCAAGGATGCATAATATACAAACTAAGTACAAATTAAGGAATTATTAGAAGAACACAGAAATGTAATTGCAAAGGCCCAAACTTTTATCCAGACTGAAAATCCTCACTTAACTGACATGATCCTAGAAACTTAAATTAACATTAATCAATAAAACAGCAATCCTGGTGCTAGAAACTGCTAGATTTCAGGATGGCAGCCCATCTCCACTATACCTTCCCTCCCTAAATATGCCTAATTATATAAGTAACTACTGCTCCGGGCAGTAGAAGACACACTCCAGTTTGTAGTCCCTTGGGCTGGTGCTTGAACAGTTTGGTTGAGGGACAACCTTACTTTAATGAATGGCAGACCATCTCTGTGGAAACAATTCCAGCTTTATTTCATTCAGCCTGCACCCTTGTAGCCAGAAATGTGACCACTGAAACCCATGCAACCACCTTGTGTGCCACCACTGTGTCCACAAAGTTAGTGTCCCATTCTTAGAAGGGCTTCAGTACTTGCTTCTTGCAATTATTTTTAACTGCAACTTGAAGAGCTTTAGAAAACCATGAACACAACTCAGCCTGTTTTTAGAAAGTAATTTCTCCTCTGAACCAAGGTTATTTTTGTTCATGTGTAACTCCAGACTAACCTAGCAGTCAGCTAATAAGTACCGCTGCCAAATATGACTGACTGGGAGCAAGCAATCTCTGCTTACACAGCAAACTGCAAGGACACATACATCTGGAAATTCACTTTCTTCTTGCCTGAATGTTTAGACGCCAGTTAGACACATAATTGGTTTTGCTCAAATTAAGTTCTGACTAACCCACATATCACTCACTTTAAATTAGGAAAAATTTGATTTAATTCAGAGCAGCAACAGCATGGCCTGTTACTCAATAAGGTAAAGCAACTTTAGACTGAAACAGGAGTGTAAAACAAGGCCTGAGTTTTTCATCACTCCATTAGTTTGGTTGATGCACCATATTGTGACCTCCACCAAGATGAGCCATAAAGCTGAGTAAAATCATAACGCAGACAGCATGGCTGCACATCTGCCAGCTGTTTCAACTTAAACTGCAACAGGGAGGCTGAAGTGAACTAACAGCAAAGATCTGGCATGGCACAGTACAGGATCAGAAATGTTGGTGCGAAAAACCAAAGGTTTCTTTCTGCATAAAAGTTCCACAAATCAAAGACTATACAAATGTATAATACATTATAACAAGTTAGATTACAGCTTAGGTTTTCTTTTGTACAAGTCCATACATACATCTTTCTTATAGCTCTTTCAGTCTGTACATCTCGGTTACAAAAAATACATGCCATTTTGAAGTATCTATGGACATAGAAACAAGAATTGAACCGTTGGCATCAATGCCTAACTGTAGTAGCTAACCCAAGGTCTGCCAGAAACAAATATACACTCAAACTTATCCAGACTCAAACCAAAATGCAGACAATGATTTTTATGCTCCTTGTGCCAGACTAAAAGTGGAGCAAGAAAATGATGACTGATCAAAGAATGTTACAACATTGAAATACGTAAAAGAGCGAGTATATGTATGATAGAGAAGTGCTCAGTGGCGTCTCATTTTGACTTTGTGTCCTGAACTCTCCCGGTGTTTGTCAGAGTCTTGACCACGCCTCCAGTAGTTCTCTGAGCTGATGCTGTGATGACGGTGACGTGACACTGATGGATGTCTGTTCTCCTCTTTGTCCATCTCTAGAACTCTCGGCCTGGAGGAGAAAAAACATTGAGATGCCAAGTCAGATTTGGATCATCATTTATCACTTTCCAACAGACTGTAACACTGCTTCATTATTGCAATTTACATGACACCTGCTCAAGAGGAACAGTGTTACTCTCAGCTACTGTATCAGCTTTGGACAAGTGTTTCTTCAACCCTTTTCAGACACGCAATATGTAACATCACTGACGTCATCAAGCTGTTAACTTGATGGCTTTTTGTCATTCAGACGTTTAGATGAATGTCCTTGCAGCTTCATTGGGAAATAGCAGCACATTTACAGAAAAAGCCACAATTCTCACATGATGTTTGGCACCCGGTGTGTGTGAGCGGGAGCAGAGAATTACAAATGTAATGATTTTGAGAAAGAAGAAACTTGTCTGTTTCTGCTATTGTTGGATTTGAAATTATTTTGCCTTTGATGTCTTCATGAGCCCCCGCTTCTTGCAGTGAATCCCGATACATCATATACATTAATGGAGAGCAAATCCTGCTGCCTGTTTATGAAGACCAGCAGTGCACAAGCATTGAGTGGCAGGATGTTAAGCGTGGACTTAATTCCTATTGCTGCATTTAAAAAGTTTTGCTGGACAGATATTCATTCATCCACGCAGTACAAATGAACACTAACAATATATACATTCCTCATACACTGCTGGTCAGATTATAAGGATGTCTGTTCTTTAAATTTTTTTTTACCCGGTGTCGCCACAAGAAGAAAACAGCTTTTAGAATGATCTGATACGAGAACAGCAATTTCCTCAACAACTTAAAATTGTTTTTTTCTGCAGTGTTGTATAGTCTGTTTTGTTAAATGATCATGTGCATAGGAGGTGATGACTGTGAGAAATTCAGTACAGTGGCTTTATAGGGCAGAACAAGATGCACATTTCTCTCTGGGTATATTTCAAAGCCAGTCTGAACACAACCACATACCCAAGTGGATCCAAGTCAACAAACTTCATTATCATCTCATGAGACGCATGTTTCTGAGGTGAAACAGAGTGGGCTGTGATTTCCAGAAGAATAAATTAGATGCATTGGTAGCTGCTTGTTAAGCAGTTGTGCATCATATTGATGACAGTGTGGGTGCTCTGTATTTCCATGTTTCCATGAAGGATAATAAGGGTAAAACTACACCTTACAAAAATGCAACAATTTCTTCCGAAATTAGTGAAGTGGCTCTTTAAATCCAGCATCAACTATTCTCAGCCTTGTTTCTCAGATTTTTTTAAATTAATTTATGCAAACCTGGCAGGTTTTCCAGAGGTTTGTTTCGATTGGGCACATGACAACCTTCACTGTGTCTTTAAGTGTGGCAGTATACCTGTGAGCAGCATCAGGGTCTGCTTTGCGATGAGAGCGTTTGGCTTTCAGAGGAGCGGGTCTCTCTGCAGGAGAAGACCTTAAAGGGCTGTCAGAGTCCAGTCGAGGAGCATCAGGTCTGGTCCTGGCAAACAGAGGAGGGTGCATAAGAAGGAACACACATCAAAGCGAAATTTCATATAACATAATTACTTTTTAAATGATAGCATGTTGACTCACTTTCTAAGGATGATAACAGCACGCCGCTCCTTTATGTCTTGGGGTCTGATGCAATGAGTGATGTCATCAGCAGCGTAACCACTGAGAAGAAAAATGCTTTAAGTGACAACTTCCGCCAGGGGTGGCCACACAAAAACAGCAGTTCAATCAGTGCATGATAGCAAACACAGCCATAATCACCTGAGCACTGTGCCACTCCCTCTCCTCACAGGCAGGACAAACACAGGCTCTGACACCCGGGTCGGTTTGAACTGGAAGCGGCAACCGAAGCAGAGAGCGCTGTCACTGAAGAAGGACACTGAAACGATGGGCCGTGCAAAGATGTGCAGAGGATCTACATGTGACACAATGCAGCCACCTGGTTGATAATCATTGATGACTGCACTACATATAGTGTATTTATACTTTACCTACATACCTATATTCAGATTTATCGATCAAGTGATAAATTGTTCAATGAAAAAATGATTAAAAAAATGGAAAAATAGTTACTTGCAGGCCTGCCTGAGACACTGTTCATTAAAATAAATATTTTAAGGCTTTGTTAATTTGAGTCTTGATGGTGACATCAAAGCATTTAATTGCACTGTTTTATACTGACACGTCTTCATACCAAATACTTGTTTTAATAGTTGTTTATCATTTTAATCACTCAGTGCAGAAGTGCTCATATCTCTCTTTAAATTTGGTTATTTTATTTTGATAAAATGTTCTTTACAAAACAAGAAAGTTGATGCATTAATATTGATTGAATATAACAGTTTACATTAACATCAAGTTTTACAGTAAACAGCATTGATAAAAAAAATAAAAAACATGTTACATATCAAGTTATAAAATGTTGCAATGACAAGGCACAGGCCTATGACGCTTCCTCAGGGTTCATTAACAGATTCTGTACAGATAAAACATGTTTAATGTTTAATCAATTGAAGCTACAGTCGTAAGTGCAATTATAAAAGCGTCAACCTGAAAGAAGCATGGACTAATATGAGCTCATTTTCACTGTTTAAGATACATTTTGTTCAGTTAATGAAGTAAAATAATCAAGCAAAAGTAAGACAACAGCATCTGTGAAATACTGCCTTCTCTTAGTTTCAGAATTTAAGACACCAAAATGATTTTCAATGTTTTCAAAGCACTCGACAATTTTACACTCAACCTCACAGCTACTGTTGCAGCACGGCTGTCTACAAGACTCTTATTAAGGAGGACTGGGTCAGAAGGGGCACTGTTTGATGGAAAGTCATCAACAAAACGTCCGGCTAAATCTTCAGTTGTAGAGGGGCCTTCACCAGGATCATCACACGCTTCAGGTGCTTTAAGATGCTTTGGAAACCCAGAAAAAGTACCAAAGAAATGAGAACAACCAGGCTGACCACATTTCAGGCCAAGTGTCTTTCCTGAACAAAGTCTGTGGGTCAACTTTAAGTGCTTAATTAGTGAATTGGCATTTGTGATATTTTGGTATTGTGGGGTAAGATGACCAGGGATACTGGTGAGCCCATCCCCAGGGATACTGGTGAGCCCATCCCCAGGGATACTGGTGAGCCCATCGCTGTACATGGAGAACATGGAAAGAACGGCCCTGAACTCTTTCAAAGGAACAGTCATTGGTGCAGATATGTGGATGACACATGGGTAAAAATCCAAAGCCAAGAAGTGCAAGCCTTCACCGAGCACATTAACTCAGTGGACAAGAACATCAAATACACTCAAAGGGATGTCAAGGACATGAGTTTGCCTTTTTTGGACTGTGATGTCCACATTGGAGAGAACAGGCGCCTCCACATTGGGGTTTACAGAAAACCCACTCACACACACCTACCTCCTTTTTGACTCTCATCACCCACTGGAACACAAACTAGGTGTTATCAGAACTCTCCAACACAGAGCTGATAATGTTCCAACCAGCCAACAGGCCAGAGACAAGGAACACAAACACCTGAGGGGGGGCCTCAAAACCTGTAGTTATCCCAGCTGGTCCTTTGTGAAAAGTTCAGCTGCTTCCAGAAAGAACAGGGTGACAGAGGAAGAAAAGAGGGACAGACGGCATAACATCGTCATTCCATATGTGTTGGGTGTATCAGAGAAACTCAGGCGAATCTTTAACCAACACAACATCCCGGTACATTTCAAACCTGGGAACACTCTCAGACAAAGGCTGGTGCACCCCAAAGACCGGACACCTCACACTCAGAAGAACAATCTGGTGTATGTGGTCCAGTGCAGTGAGGAATGCACAGACTTGTATATTGGGTAAACCAAACAGCCACTGAGCAGACGCATGGCACAACACAGAAGGGCTAACTCTTCAGGTCTAGACTCAGCTGTTTACCTGCATCTCAAGGAGAAAGCACACTCCTTTGAGGATAAAAATGTGCATATCTTGGACAGAGAAGACAGATGGTTTGAAAGAGGAGTAAGAGAAGCCATCTATGTCAAGGTTGAAAAACCATCTCTGAACAGAGGGGGGGGGGGTCTGAGACACCACCTATCTCCCACATACAATGCTGTCCTTTCATCTCTCCCAAAGAGATTCAAAGATTTAGCCTCTGAAAATAAACAGAGGCTGCCCCAATGACAATAATGGGACACTAACAAGGCAAACGACTGTCGTTGACGCCCAAGGGTTGCACCCTACCTCGCCTTAATGGGGCGATCGTTTGAGCTGAGATGAGCTGTCCTATCTAGTCTGGTGCGCATGAACTGATGAAGCCTGCTCGGATGAGAGGCGAAACTTCTTCTAAGACAAACTGACAAGGTCCAGTTGCGAACGATTGAATGCCCAAAAAGCTTATCATGAACTTATTCTCACCTGGGGTGTATCCCTTCCTTTCAATTTTGGCACTTAGGGAAATGGGACCTGAGGTGCAGAACCAACAGCAAAGCGTCTTGTCTTTCGTGCCAGCCTGTGGTGACTGAAGAAAGAGGAAAAGGGTTAATAATAATAATGTCCGTTCCTGCTATCCATCAGGTTGTCAGCCAAAACAGGATCACACTTTAACTCATTCAATGTTGATCTTTCTATTTGCTCAACGCCCCAGGCTGCTTCAGAAGAACTCAGAAGCAATAATGGAGTGTTGATGTCGATGTGCTCAAAGACTGTAAATTCCTTGTTGGTCTTCATGGGCAGGAGCCATGGCCTGTGGAGTTCTGCCTTCACCCAGTAGCGCACACTGCCGTGCTTCCCTTCGAAAGAGGTAGCCAGAGGTCTGCAGGAAAGACGAGCAAGAAGACGAGAGGGGTTACGTGAGCGCTCCAAAGCTGACGTACGCTGCAGCTGCATAACAATGGTATCTGTGTTTAATCTCTAACTAAAACAGCCACTTACGTCTGTGGAAGCTCGAGGCTGAATGCATACTCATGTCTTCCTGAATGGATAGTGGTGAGTCCTTCCTCGGAGTTGTCATCATCTGAAACACAAGGAGGACAATATTACAAACACATGTATCCCGTACCTGGGTAAAATGCTCTACAAAGGCATCTGAAAGTCATACCAAAACACACAGGGTGGGGGAGACAAAAGAGAATAAAGGGATTTTACTGTCATATCTGTCTGAATGTGAATAAATAATTCACTGTGCTACACCGCAGCTACGACGAGCAGCCCGACCCGACCAGAGCAGACCACCGCAGTTCTCCACCGCTCGCATCCGCTCCGGCTGCGCAAACAGCCTGCGAGCATCGCCGCAACGGCGCATCTCCTCAGTTTAAACCGTTTGACGCCGCTGGTGGTGAACAATTTGCTGCGCAGTTTAACGAGTGTGGAGCGGAATGACAGCTGGCTCACCTGCTGCACAGGCTGCTGCAGAGCGGACCGCAAACTACATGTGCATTCAGCGTTAGAGATGGACGGAAAGCTGCACCCAAAATACCTAAATACCTACCTATGAAAAACATCCACCAGCCTGCGGATGAAGGGGACACCATTTGTGTTGGGACTCAAGCGCGCAGAGGCTGACAAACAAACTGCATCTGGCATCATGTCGCAAAACACACACCAACTGCACCACAAAAAGAGGCTGAAACACGACAGTTATCCATCTTTATATTATGCCTAATATTCTATATTGTCAGTTTGTGACATCCAGGGCAACAGCATCCTCCAGTGAACCTGAACCCAAGACCAGCACAAAGAGCGTCCCACACTCAGTTTCTCTAAAACTTCTAGAAAATTGCATAAACCACCTCTCTTACCTCTCTCGTGTCCAATCAAAATATCTCTGTGATTCAGATATTCAACTTCTTCCGTGTAGTTTTGCGTGTAGGCAGTGTTGGATCCAGCGTTTCTCGATTCAGTCCAACGAACTTTTGCAAATCCTTTGGCGTGGATATTGAGCTAGTTGGTCTCCAGTCAAAGGCAAGGAAACCCCCGTGGCTCAGCTCACTTTAAGCGACGGGTTGTGTGAAAAAAAACTTTGGGCGCATGCGCAGGGCTCCACTGCCCCCTCCTTCCGCCTTCTGGAACAAGGCAGAGAATCATCAAATCAAATCAAATCAAACTTTATTTATATAGCACTTTTCATCCATTTAAAATGCAACACAAAGTGCTTCACAAGATAAAAGAATACAACAACAGAGAGAATAAAAGCATAATATGACAGACAATATCCCACTTCCAGATATACACACATGCGCTCACACAAACACTCACAAAACACACACACACATATACACACACATACACACAGTGCTGAGACATGGCAGGGCACTGAGGAACCATGTGAGGAAACACCTATGGGAGCCATCCACACTGGGAAACGCCACAGCCTGCGGCCACCGGGAGCGCCGCCACAGAGACCACCCAGACGCCGATGGACAGGGGCAGACTCCGCACTTAATGCAGAGCCACCCAAGTCCCTCGGGCCCAGGCGGCCTCCAAGCACCGGCCCCCGTGGGCAGACTGGGCATACACCCCAGTGTGGAGGCCCCCACATGAGGAAACACTGAAGCTAGGAGTTAAAAGACTAAAGAAAAAATAAATAAATAGATAAATAACCAAATAAATTAAAGATAAAAGCAGGTATAATGCACAAGAATTGAAAGCTTTAAGAAAGTTAAAAATGTAGAGGAAAAATAGACAAATAAATAACTAATAAATAGTAAGTAATAAATAAAAGTAATAAGATTTTAAGATGTAATACTGATAAAGTGCATAACTAAGAACAAGTCATAAGAAATATAAGCAGTAAAAATAGCATAATAGAAGAATTCAAAGTTTAAAAGAGATCAGTTAAAGGCCAAACCAAAAAGGTGAGTCTTGAGCCTCCTTTTAAAAACATCAACAGTCTCTGCAGTCCTGATGCTCTCCGGCAGGCTATTCCATAGTCGAGGGCCGTAATGGCTGAATGCAGCCTCCCCGTGGGTTTTTGTATTAACTCTAGGAATAATTAAAAGTCCAGTGCCGGAGGACCTCAGGACCCGCGAGGGTTGATATGATAAAAGCATGTCAGATAAATAAGTGGGCCCAAGACCATTAAGACATTTAAAAACTAATAAAAGAACCTTAAAATCGATCCTGAAACACACGGGGAGCCAATGCAGCGATTTTAAAATCGGTGTAATGTGAGCCCGCCCTCTGGTCTTCGTCAGCACGCGTGCGGCTGAGTTCTGTAATAGTTGCAGGTTAGAAATGGTCTTTTTGGGGAGGCCAGAGAGCAGGGCATTACACTAGTCTAAACGACAGGAGATAAAAGCATGCATCAGCACCTCCGTGTTAGCTTGAGAGAGAAATGGGCGGACTCTGGCTATATTCTTAAGATGATAAAAACCTATTTTTGTTACATTTTTAATATGTGGAATAAAATTCAGCTCAGAGTCAAAAATGATGCCCAGGTTCTTTACACATTGTGTTGGTTTAAAATCTTGTAGTTTTGGTAAAAGTTTCACTCTCTTGCCTTCAGGACCAATGACTAAGACCTCTGTTTTGTCCTGGTTGAGCTGTAGGAAATTCTCTGCCATCCATGAATTTATATCTAAAATACAGTTAAAAAGAGCATCAATTGGCCCTGTGTCTTCAGGAGACACGGCAATGTACAGCTGTGTATCATCTGCATAACTGTGGAAGCTGATGCCATGTCTCCTGATGACGTCCCCAAGGGGAAGCATATCCATTCATCTACCATCGTCTACCATATGCTACATATACAGACATACAGACAAACCACCATGCACACACTCATTCACACCTACGGACAATTTAGAATTACCAATTAACCTCAGCATGTTTTTGGACTGTGGGAGGAAGCCGGAGAACCCGGTGAAAACCCACGCTGCACAGGGAGAACATGCAAACTCCACACAGAAAGATCCCAGGCGGGATCGAACCAGGGACCTTCTAGCTGTGAGGCGACGCTGCTAACCACCGAGCCACCGTGCAGCCCAGGGGAAGCATATATAGATTAAAAAGAATTGGACCTAAAATTGACCCTTGGGGCACATGTGTTCTGGAGGAACATGTATCCAAACTTACCCGGAAATATCGATCTGTGAGATAGGAGCTGAACCAGCTAAAAACAGTACCAGAGAGGCCGACCAGGTTTCTCAGTCTGTTTAATAAAATGTGGTGATCTACTGTATCAAAGGCAGCACTTAGATCCAGTAGTACCAAGACTGTGAGTTTATGTGAATCTGCGTTATACCTAATGTCATTTAAAATCTTTAAAAGGGCCGCCTCTGTACTGTGGTTCATCCTAAAACCAGATTGGTATTTCTCCAAAATATTGATGCTATTTAAAAAATCATTTAATTGATTAAAAACCAGCTTTTCTAATATTTTACTTAAAAATGGTAAGTTGGACACAGGTCTGTAGTTATTAAAAATGTTGGGGTCTAGGTTACTCTTCTTCAGAAGGGGCTTCACCACTGATGTTTTAAAGGCGGCGGGGAAGACGCCCGTCTGAAGAGAGTAATTTACAATATTTAAAATCTGTTCCTCAAAGAAGCCATAAAATGTTTTTAAAAGTGATGTGGGAATTGGGTCTAAAAGGCAGGTTGTTGGGTTTACTTGGGAGAAAGCTCGACCAAGTGTCCTTGCGTCCACCAGGGCAAAACTCTCCAGTGTTTCCTCAGGTAAAAGTAATGGTACAGGTGTATAAAAAATAAATTCTGTTGGGGTAAAAGACTGGATCTGATATTATCGATTTTATTTCTGAAGTGGTCTGCAAAGTCCTCACAGAGGGCATCTGATGGGGGTTTGGAGGGTTTTTTAAAATTGCTATTGGTTAAACGATCGATGGTGGAGAACAGGAATTTGGTGTTGTTTTTATGGTCTGTGATGAGTCTTGAAAAATGAGAGATTCGTGCCAGTTTGACTGTGTTGTTGTAGATTTTCAGCTGTTCACGTAATATTTCATAGTGAATTGTCAGTTTGCTTTTTCTCCACCTCCTCTCTGCATTCCTGCAATATCTTTTGAGTTTTCTGATTTCGTCGTTATTTCTCCACGGTGGTGTAGGTTTTGTTTTTATGGTTTTGGTTAAAAGTGGAGCGACAGAATCCAGTGTTATTTTCAGTTTGCTGTTAAAATTGTCAACAATAAAATCACAAGGTGCAGGTAAAATTTTCGGCAGGAGTGCTCTTTAAAATCTCCAGAGGTGTGGCGCTGGGCCAGATGACAAGTTTGGTCAAACAGCTGAAAGACTGCACAAAGAAATGTTCACCACAGTCATTTTATAAGCGAGACTTGACAGCCAATTTATTATTATATTATTACATACATAACATATTTAAAATACATGAATACACCCACCCAAAAAGTCTCATCCCAATTTATTATTACTACCTGTAATAAAATGTTTTCATATTGAATTAGAGATAAATGAAAATGCAAAGCCCCACTCTTCATAATGTGTGAAAATATAGCAACTATTCATAGATGTACATCGCCTCAGGATCTTTTTCTGCAATATGGCTTGAAAATCTGCACATTCATCTGTGATATAATCCATACACAGGCTCACTATAAACTGCACATCCGTGTCCAAGCAACAGAAAATAACAGAGCTGATGCCTTGATTGCAGGCCGTGCACAATCGCTGGATGCTTTATAAACCATGCCTGCAGCCTCATATATTACTATATATCCATCTAACACACATGTTGTTTTTGTAGTAAGATTAGAATGATCCATGCACATATAGGGGGGGTTGGGACGTCTCATTGTGTTGAACTCACGTTTACAGAAAAACAACTCTGAGGCTCAACACGCCACCTGGCGGCCATCAAAGCCTCTACAATGAGCCGCAGTATCGCCTGTTGAACTCACGTGCATTGCTCTCAGCCAGCAGTTGATAACTGCGAGACAGCAGTTCAGGTCTAATCCACTGCAGTTATGTACATCAGTGCCACATCAGCTCAGCAGTACAGTCAGGCCACAATGAGTATTTAAGTTATAGGAGGTAGGAGTATAATATCTGTGGAGGTCCATGGCAGCAAACGTCAACCCTATTTGATGGCATCTAATTAAAATTGGACGGCGGTGTGATTAAAACCCATCATTAAAGCAAAATAATTCAGAATCATATTTCATGCGACCTCCTATGATTTGAAAAGTGCATCAAATGCAGCCATATAAGGTGATATTTGATTTCAGCAATCATGAGATAGTAAGTTATTTGGTTTCTCACATACACAGCTCTGATCACGACAACGCCAGCTCATCAAAATAGTGCAGCATAGATGTCTTGTTATAAGACGAATGCTGCCCCTAGAGGTTCTACTCTGTCATTACATGTTTACAAATCTATGTCACCGACATTAAGCTTTTTTTCCCCTTTGTTTAATTTTTGGAATGATTGTTGGCAGTGGCGATGAGTATTTTGATAAAAACATGCAAATAGTTTAATTTAAAATGACGTAATGGGCCAAAATGGGACCAGACCCAACATTGTGATGGTGATGAGTGATGCATTTGTAAGTATGAATTGATTATCAGCGCTGTGCTTTACTGCTCTTAAGTTTTGGTTTATTTCTGAAAGTGTTTGGCTGTGTGCACTGCAAAAACTCAGCTCTCAAAAACAAGAAAGAAGTAGTAAAATAGTGGAAATTTTACTTTGAATAAGCAAAATTATCTGCCAACAGAACAGGAAGCTTTTATTTATTGGGATTTTTTAAAACACGTAGTACAGCCAGAGTTTGCACACAAGACCAAACACATTTTGAGTGCTCAACTATTAAGTCTCAAATTGCTGACTGCCATTATATTAAACAAGAAAAAATAACTTTTAGACCTTTGATGCTTCTATTTTCATTTTTAGTTTATTCACCATCATATTTTGCAAAAAAAAATGTCCTTGTTTTATGCTAATTCTGTCTTTTTTATGTGAAGCACTTGGTGCATGTGATTTCCTTGTTGTGGAGCACTTTGAGCTGCAATTCTAAGATGAGAGGTACAAATACAAATAAAGTTGAATATTATTACAAACAACATGCATATATTGCCTTAATTTAAGACATTTCATCTTAGATTTCACTTTTTGCAGTGTATAAGTGGATTTGCATCTACATGTCAGTTGTCCTCTTTGTGCAGGATGGACGACTGACCTTTGATCCTGGCAGCAAAGTTGTGCACCTGCCGTATGTGAACTACCTCAGGGAGCTTGGTGCTACATTCCTCAATGCTTACACCAACTCACCCATCTGCTGCCCCTCACGAGCAGGTCAGTTACCTACTGAAAGGCAATGGCAGCAAAAGTGAATAATAAATGTGTTTTAGCTGTTTATTCTCTGTCCTCAGCAATGTGGAGCGGTCAGTTTGTTCACCTCACTCAGTCGTGGAACAACTACAAGTGCCTCGATGCTAACGCAACAACATGGATGGATTTGCTGGAGGCGAACGGATATCTTACTAAGATGATGGGCAAGCTGGACTCCACCTCAGGGAGTCACTCTGTCAGGTGGGGGTGTGGACAAGAGTGTCTGTAAAGCTGAGGCTGCATCTCAGATAAGAAATAAACATCGCTGACATTTTCTTATTCCTATTCTCCACACTAAGATCAATTTAAAACATGCACACTCATATATAGTAAAAACAACAGAATTGTCAGTGACCGAATGTGTGAATAATAAGCAACAACATGCTGCTCATGTGGGCAGCTATTTTCCAGAACAGTGTGAATCATCTTTTTTCCCACTTCCTGTTTTTTGCATCTCTGCCTGCATCTTGTTGGTATTTGTGCGTGTTCCTGCCGCTCCTGCAGTAATCGAGTAGAGGCCTGGACGCGAGATGTTCACATCCTCCTGCGCAAAGAGGGCCGACCTGTTACGCAACTCGTCTGGAACATGTCAACGGTAAAGATCATGAGAAAAGACTGGGAAAACACGGACAGGGCGGCACAGTGGATCCACCAGAGAGCTGTATCCTCACACCAGCCCTTCGCTCTTTACCTTGGCCTCAACTTACCTCACCCCTACAGAACTGAATCCCTGGGGCCCACCGCTGGAGGATCCACCTTCCTTACCTCCCCATACTGGCTGGAAAAGGCATGCTTTTTCTTGGCCTTTTCTTTAATGATTTTGCTGCAGAAATACATTGTATATGTTTATATAAATCACTCTTATTTTCACCATTCCTAAATGGCTGCCTATGGCTGCCATGCACCCTGTTGACTACTACTCCACCTTCACCAAAAACTGCAGCGGAGCTTTCACTGAGTAGGAAGTCAGAAGCATAAGGGCCTTCTATTATGCCATGTGCGCTGAAGCTGATGCCATGCTGGTTTAGTTGACAGCAGTGATTCACCAAGAGTTGGTCTCTCTGTGCAGGAGGTAGTGGGTTTGACTGCGAACGTCACTGCTCACCAAATTCAAGCCAAATTCTGTAGCCTGGTAACTAATGAAGCAGACCAAACCTGCAAGGAGCAGCCTCTTGAGACCCTGTTTACCACTACTTTAAATTGCAGCTGCTGTTTGAACGTCTTTTTGACTGAATTCAATCCAGCAGCAGCTCAGTGCTTTCTCTGTGTCTCCCACACACTCTGTCTCAACAGGCCAGGTGATTTCAGCTCTGAGAGAGACCGGCCTGCTTAACAACAATGTTGTGATATTCACAGCTGACCACGGAGAGCTCGCCATGGAGCACCGGCAGTTCTACAAGATGTCAATGTTTGAAGGCAGCTCCCACGTTCCCCTGCTCATCATGGGACCTGGACTGATGTCTGGCCTGCAGGTCGACCAGCTCGTGTCTTTGGTTGATCTCTATCCCACTGTGCTGGGTAAGCAAGAGGACAGAAAACTGATGATTAGCAATCGTCAAACTCATATAATTTGATTTTAACTTGATGTTACACACTTGTGCCTTTTTGCAGACATTGCTGGTATTTCACCAGTAGGTATTCTCAGTGGCCACTCGCTCCTCCCTCTGCTGTCCAAGGCCAGCAGCATCCAGACTGGGTCCTGAGTGAATATCATGGCTGTAATGTCAATGCCTCTACATACATGCTTAGAAGTGGCCGGTGGAAATATATTGCCTATGCAGATGGTATGAGTGTGCCCCCGCAGCTTTTTGGTGAGTTCCTCGCCTCATTAACTTCAATCATTCAACCGTTCATATGCTTTCAAGAGGGAAAAAAAACGACCATAAAGCTCTGGCTCTCTTTGATTTTCTGTACTCTCTGTGTTTTGCTGATGTAACACTGGACAGGGAAGAACTTCATAATGTAGTCCTCAAATTCCCAGATGTGTGGGCGCATCTGGACAAGCTATTGCGTAGCATTGTAGACTATCCAAAAGTCTCTACAACTGTCCATCTCTACAATAAAAAAGCATTTGGTGCCTGGCGCCACAGTTTGGGGAGGAACTACAGCCAGGTCATTGCTAACCTCAGATGGCATGTGGACTGGCAAAAAGATGCGTTAGCCAATGAGAGAGCTGTTGACAAGTGGCTCAATGGCTCTTTGTAATATTAAGTTGTAGTGAAAGCCTTAAGGTTTTTTTAATGAGCTGGACTCAAACTTGAACTTTTACTCTCTTCATTTACAATGAGAGCCATTGATGGGTGGCTCTGTGGCTTTTAACAATATTTATGCTGTAAAAGTTATAATGAATAATCTCAGAGTATCTTTTTTTAATGTCCTCGTTCACACTGACTAAATCAGGACTTTTTATGTCACATCTCCACCTCCATGACATGAAGTATTTTCAGTCCATTCTATTATTAATTTCCTAATTCTTTTTTTTTTTAAATAAAGAAATATTTGGTTCACTTTTGTACTTTTGTCGTTATTATTTCTTGCACACACCGAAGTAGACCACACTGCAAGTCGCTTTATTTTGAAATTCAGAGTAGGTGTGGCTACAGCGCTTTCACTTCCGTGTCATGCAGCAGTGGCAGGGAAGCTGACAACGTAAACAGTAGTTTTACCCAACATTAGGTCTCTTTTGCAAAACCTGCATGGATAACACCTCAAATAACTGAATCAGTATCATTTTATGCATCAGTTGAGGTTCGAACTCACTTTCTATTCTAAAGTACAAAGTTTAGAGGCTCTTACAAGATAGTGAGTTAACGTTAGCTAGCTAACACTGCTAACAGTTAATACAAACTTAGCTAACAAGAGTTTACTGTCAAGTCAACTGGTAATTTTTAAGTCAGGTACATCAATGCTACTCGGTAGGCACAGCAGACGTTTGTTGTTAAATAAATAGTGTTTGTGTTAGTGTTATTCATGCAGACGTTGGTGTTGTATGTTTATTTAGCTAGTTAGCTCGTAATGCGACAGTGCTTCTTTTCATATTTGTTTTTGTTTCAGATAATTGCAAGATGTCTAGTAAAGAAGTGAAAACAGCACTGAAAAGTGCCAGAGAGGCCATAAAGAACAAGGAGTTCAAAGAAGCTCTAAAACACTGCAAGGTACGGTATCTCAGCTTCAGGTGCTGTGAAAAGGGAGGTATTTAAATAAGGTCTTGGCTGTTAGTGTGCACCTGTTCCAATGAATCTGCGTACTGAATGCGCCAATATGTAATACCTCTCCCACAGACATGTTGTATAGCTGACTTTGCTTTCTTCAATGTGGTTTTAGGCTGTTTTGAAACTTGAGAAGAACAATTATAATGCATGGGTATTCATCGGCCTGGCAGCCAGTGAACTGGAGCAACCAGATCAGGCACAGACAGCTTATAAAAAGGCTGTGGAGTTGGAGCCTGAGCAGCTACTGGCATGGCAGGTAAGGTAGGAGAATGGAGTGGTCAGTACTTGCAGGTCCGTCCTGGCTTTAAACATTTTATACACAATCCTGTAAAATTTGTTAATTTCTTCTTAGGAAATTGATTGTCATACTATGTAACTCCTATGAACTGTGCCAAATACATGCATTTGTGTTTTTAGGGTTTGGCAAATCTTTATGAGAAGACTGATCAGTGGGATTTCAAAGTCGAGCTACCTAACATCTATCAGAAGCTTGTTGATCTGTATGCAAGGTAACATGGAAAAAAAACGTCTTCAGGATGTTTCCTACAACTGCAAAGGAAGTTGTGATGACTTTGCGAGTATTTGCGTGTGCCAACCTTCTGATTTCTTAGTAAAACTGTTGCAGTTTTGACTAGTTTCCCATATTTGTCTTGTCATGTTATTGATTCTCATTATGTTCTCCATTGACAGCTCTGACAAAAATAAATGTTATGAGATGATCAAAAAGCTGTCAGATATCTATCAGTCTGACAAAGAGTATTTAAAGGTATGTAATTTAAAGGCACGTGTTCAATGACGAAAGGTATAAAGCTTTGTGTTCTTTTCATGTATTGTGATGCCTTTGTTTGTTTGCACATAGCTGGCAAAGGTTTGGCTGCAGCTCCTTCACCTGAAGGAGGAAGAAGCCGTGGACAAGAAAGAGTTACTGCAGCTGTGGCAGCAGATGTCCCAACTCCTCTCATCCTGCCCTGATGAGGAAGAGCAGGACAATGAAACTCAGCAGCATGTAAGACTATTAAGACTGCATGTAAAAGGTTATGGGTAGAAGTTACAGCAGGTTTGCCTTACCTTGTGGAAGTCAGAAGCTCCAATTTTTCCCATCCACTGACAAGCGTAAAGCTGTCTCTAAATGCTGTTTTTAGTGAACATATGCTTGTCATCCATCCTTTGGTAAGTGTTTTGTTTGCTTGTCGTTATCAGCTAATCATTGCATTTGAAAAGGCTATGGTGCTCATGGATCCTGTACCAGGAGAGGAACACAAGAAGGTCTCAGCTGACTATATCAAATGTCTTTCTAAAGTAAGTGCGACTTATCTGATGTCTGTGTCACTACCACAGAAAGTCAAGGACTGCTAGAGTGAGGTCATGTTTATGAAAAATAGTAGGCCACCTCATACTTGTCCCTGTACAGATATTCTCTTAATTGTTGCCCATCATGAATCTCTCCTTACTGCAGCTGCCACAAGAAGAAGCTAAAATGAAAGAGGCATGTGAGTCCATGCTGTCCCTCTACCCCAACCAAAGTTATCCTCTTGAAGTCCTTTGTTCTCACTACCTCAAAACAGGTAAGATAGTGTTGTCTTGCTCATTAAATCAAAAATCACAGAATGAGTTTTGTTCAATAAAATGTTTTTGTCTTTTGCTCTTGTTCTCACTATCAATACATGTTTTGTTTTTATCTGAAGGTGTTCAGAATGAGGATGCTGTCAGCTGTTTCTCCCGGCTGCTCAGTCTGGCTCCTAACAGTGGATTAGGTCACTTGGGTCTGGGCACCAAAGCACTACAAGAAGGGAGGTATGAAGATGCCATCAAGGACCTTGCACAAGGTTAGTTTGGGCATCAACAAAAAATGGGTCCTGTTCTTACTGAGACACACACAATTTTTGTGCTAATTTCCCATAATCTGCCTCTCCTGTTTTATTAGGGTTGAAGAAAATGAGCTCCAGTACAGGATGGTGCAGTCTGGCTGAAGCTCAGTTTAAAATGCACAGATACTCAGACAGTGCTATATCATGCTCTCAAGGTATGTTTAGTCTGCTGTATATCACTGTAGTGACCTAGATGACCCCACAACAGCATGTAACCGCTGATCCAGCAAGTCCAAGAGAATATGTCCAATCAGACTTCATCAAGGGCTTGTTGAAAGAACAAAAGACGGATTTGTGAATTATACAAGAGTGTTTACCACCATCTTCAATGTGCAGCTGTCTTTAGGCCCCGAAGCAGATAATGGACTTCACTGTGTGTTTGCTTCTAATAGGTCTGACAGTCTGTGTTTCTGGAGACACAGAGCTGAGGATCAAACTGCTTAAGATGAAGCTAGAGGCTTTAGTCAAGAGTGGAGGAGAAGTAGCTGGAGACCAGGCTTTGGAGACATTTTCACAGGTAATGTGATTGAAAAATACTCTTTCATAATGCAGCAGCTAAAATTAATTTCTCTATTCGGGGTTTAGTATGAAGATATTTTGTTGTTGCAAACTTGAACATACATGTGTAGTTCTAATATTAAAGTAAATATCATATGTTTGTTGTTTTTCTTTTTCTTTTTTTTAGATCCCAGATGCTGAAAAAGACCCAGTTCTAGTAACCCTGAAAGGTCGTGCATACCTTAACAAGGGACAAGTTGATCAAGCACTAAAGGTTGAAAACCGTTTACCTACTGAATTCTGTCTGTGAATATGTCAGATTTATTTTAAGGATACTGAAGGAAACACAGTATAACAGTAAATTATTTATTTAATATGTAACTTTGGCCAGTTTTCAGAATTGAACATGTTAATAATAACAGCTTGAGATACATTTCTGTCCTCTTTTTTTTTAATATCTAAAAAATAAGGAAATTATCTCTTGTATTAAACACAAGATGTTGTTGTGAGAGCTTGTTCTTAGGTCTATCTTGGAAGACAGATCACTGAGATTTCCTGATTAAATATAGATTAAATAAATAAAGATTACATTCAAAAGCAAGACAAATTAAACGAGTGCCTTCTGTAGGTGTCATCACAGCTGATGGCCTTGAACCCTAACCTGGCTCAGGGGCTGGTACTGAGAGGACTGGCACATTTGGCTCAGGGCCAGCAGCAGCTGGCAGAGGAGAGGTGAAAACTGAGTGTTTCTTTTTGTGTGTCTTTATTCTGCACGTTGTATTATCTTAAACCTTTCTGAAATAAGACAATCCATTTGTGTGGTACAAAGTTTAGTTCTCCTTAACTTAACGTTAACTTTCTTCTTCTGCCTTTCTGCTGCTCAGTTTCCTGAAGGCGGCTAGCCAGAGCCCAGGCTGTGGAGAGTACTATTTCTTGCTGGGACGACTCTACTGGGACATGGGAGAAGAGACCCGTAAAGACCGTACCAAAGCCCATACACATTTGCTCAAGGTCAGTCCAGTTATTATTGAAATTTGGGATTTTTTGGTATGTAAGGGTAATTATTTCACTATATATTAATTTTAAAAATGTCCCAATATTTTTTGCTGCCAAAAGTGAAGTGTTCAATCCTCATTTGTCCATTTCAGGCTGCAAAGTTAGACCCACACCTTGGTTGTGTATTCCGCTACCTTGGACATTATTACCGGGAGGTGGCAAATGATCACGTCCGTGCACGGGGCTGCTATAAGAAGGCCTTTGATTTGGACAACGATGATGCAGAGTCTGGAGCTGCCTCAGTGGATCTCAGTATGGAGCAGGACGATATGGTAAGTGGATTTGCACCAAACAGACACAAACTCCAAAAAGCCACAACATTCATGAATGATTTTGTCATTTTGTTATAGTGTTTTCTTCCTCACTTTTGTCTTGACTCTCCCCATGCCCCTCTTTTCCATATCTTCACTTTTTGTCCTCCCCTTCATCTTTCTTAATTGCCAAAGGACACTGCCTTAGCAATGCTTCAGTCAGTGATTGAGAAAGCCACTCCAGGCTCAGCTAAGTGGGCTTGGATGAGACGAGGGCTTTACCACCTGAAGGTCGGAGAGCACAAGCAAGCTACAGCTGAGTAAGACTTTGCCATTTTCTACGTTATCATTGATATTTTTAGGAGCATTATTGACCATTTAATCTATGTTTGTAGTCTGCAGGCGGCTCTGAGGGCAGACCCCGAGGACTGGGTGTGTTGGGAGTGTTTAGGTGAGGCCTACCTAAACCGCCGGAGCTTCACAGCAGCTCTGAAGGCGTTTGGTAAGGCCCATCAGCTTCAACCCTCCTCCATCTACAGTGTCTACCAGGCTGCTGCCATCAAACAGACCCTGGGCAAGTTCAAGGAGGCAGTCGCAGAGTACTTGCAGATCACAGCGCAGCAGGACTATGTTCCTGCTCTTAAAGGTTGGTGTTTGTGTCATCGTATCCACACCTTCACTTCGGGTTAATGTTATACTTTTGTATCTCTGAGTCTAAACCTGGGAGGTTAATCTGGTTGGTATGATCTGTTGTTCAGGTCTGGGGGAGTGCCAGCTGTCTCTGGCAAAAAGTCTAATGGAAGACTGCAGAGATGGAGGAGCCATCAACCTCATTCAGCAAGCCATACAGAACCTTTTCAAGTAATGACTGGACATATGTTGAATTTGTGAATTTTAAAATGAAATAAGGCTTTATCTGTGATTCATTACATTGTGGTATCACACACACAAACATACACAGAGTTTCTCTGATTTCATTCATCTACCTTGCACATTTCTCTGCTCATCAGAGCTGTGGAGCTACGTCCAGACCTGTCCTGTCTGTGGAAGCTACTGGGAGATGCTTGCACTGCAGTCAGCACCGTGTCCCCGAACAGAGCCAAGGTTCAGCTGCCCGCCCTGCTGACCGGTTTAGACCCCAACACCCAGTACCACACCCTGAACCAGGCCCAGACACTCCAAGTTGGTGAGAGGTATGACCACAAACAAGCATACGTTTTCTGACGTGCCTATACCATTGCTACTCTGTCAAAGCATGCATTTGTGACATCAGTACACTAACAGAAAGTTGATATTGTTACTCTCAGGTACCATGTCTGCTCTGTTGGCCAGTCACAGAATCTGAACTCTGAGGATTAGTTGCATGTTTTTGTCTGCAGGTGTTATGCCCGTGCTTTGAAGCTGATGTCTGAGGTCCCCAGCCTTTGGTATGACTTAGGACTGAACTACTACCACCAGTCCAGCCTACCCCACCCTGCAGAGGAAGACCAGAACTCCCCATCTCTGCAGCTAGAGAAGGCCCAGCAGGTAATGCACAGAATCCTACACCACAATAGTTTTGCACTGTTTGCTCCCAGAGTTGGTCTATGAATGAGTTTTTTTTCTCTTTTCAGTGTTTAAAAAAGGCCATCATGATAGACAGTGGGAACCATAGCTACTGGAATGCCCTGGGAGTGATTTCCATGAACAAAGGTAATAACATGCTACCTCACTCTTCTAAATAATAGCTGTCTACCCCAGCTGGTAGACAGATTGATTTGTTTTTCAATGTGTACTTGACCCATTGATGTATTTAATTGGTCAAAGCAATTCATTTATTCTGAGTTGGATTGTTGCTGTAAAAAGTTTTTACTTCCAGTTGATAATAAAACATTTTATTTTAAAATAAAAATGTTATATGTAAAATTTCAAAGCCTAAACCTTCACATTTAGTTTTACTCTTATTGCTCTGCCCTTAGAAATTAACACAGAGCAACGTAACAACTTTATTTTCTCTGATTAGAACACCTAATTTTTATTGTTCTGATCAGGAACTGATGCCACTTTTTCTTGTCACTTTCTCTCTGTCACATCAGGTCTGGAGAACTTTGCTCTGGCTCAACATTGCCTCATCAAGTCCATTCAAGTTGAACCAAGCGTATGTACTGCACATTAGTTCAGGTGATCAGTGGTATCCTCAAAAATGTTCTTATGTGAATTTTTTATGTTTCTTTACAGAATGTTGTTGCTTGGACAAACCTCGGTACCCTGTATTTGAAGAAAGACAATATAGAGGTGTGTGATCAACTTCCTTATATGTATTTTTTGTTTTTATCATAGTTCTATAAACAGCAAAATTTAATATATAGTTATAGTAATCTGATATTTTCTTTGTTAATGTCTGGTCTTGCTCTCTTAGCTTGCACACGAGGCCTTTAAGATTGCCCAGTCCCTGGAGCCACTTTATGTCAACTGCTGGATCGGACAGGTACAAAGACACCATGAGACAAAGGGTTAAGGCTTCTTCTGTTTTCTGTACTGTACTGTACAGGTAAAAATGCTATATTCCTGACTAACATTTACTGTAATGGAATTCTGTTGGTTTGTACATACCTGAAATTTAGAGCACAGGGTTTGATTATATTAAAAGAATTTGCATCAGTGTTAATGAATTTCTGTCTTTGACCTCTTTTTCTTTATCTGTTTGACTGGTTTTTATTTTTTTTATCCCCTTGTCCTCCTACCAGGCGCTGATCGCAGAGAGAGTGGGAAGCTATGACACCATGGATCTTTTCAGGCACACCACTGAATTAAACACACATGTGTGTGACCTCCCAAAACCACTGGCTTTGCTATTGTAATACTCACTAATTAGCTGGCTAATAACATCTTTGCTTCAACTTTATGTGTCACTCTGCTGAATTTTCCACTATAAGCCTTTTGTTACTACTTGAAAATAATTAGGGGTGATACTACAATGAAACAGAAAATGTGTATGCCTTGCTATTATCCTTCTCTCCATCTGCATCTTTCGTCCGGCAGATGGAGGGAGTGAAAGGTTATGCCTACTGGGTTTGTTCCACCCTGCTGGATAAGAGCAACAGAGACTCTGAACTGTACCGCTACAACATAGTCCAGATGAACGCCATCTCTGCCGCTCAGGTGGCGCTCAGCAAGTACACAGGTACAGCATCTGTTTTTGTGTCTGCGTGCCTTTGAATCAGCCCGTTCCACCGAGTTGATTGATTCATCTGGTGTCATGACATGAAACAGTTGAAAATGCAATCGATTCAATGATCACCGTGGGGGACTAATGCCATTGTCAAGCTGTTGTCAAGCTGTGCACCAGAACCAAGGAGGAGTATTAGCAACGGTGGCGACCAAATAATTGGCAAGAATGATTAGCAAATCTTCAACCCTTACAGGTAGTGGAAAGCATTTACCAAATCCTCAAAGAACAGACACCAGGTCTGTTTGGGCAAATTAACCCCAACATCTTGGAAGCGGTCACTTAATGGCATCTATTTCATGTTTGGGTGCTGAATAACGTTCATGTCACTCCCTCGATTGACAAATTTGTTTTACATAGACAGTATGTCTTCTCAATTTCTCCCAACATCATAATTTATTTTTACTTCGCTCTGCTCCACTCTTAAACCCATGGCAATACTGCTATGTTGGCGTGGCTACACATCAATGCTGACTTAAAATGATGCTGGATTCAGCTGGATATGTGTGTCTCTTGAGATGAAAATCGAATCCTCCTCCCCCCTGGAAATTGGTTAGAGTGGAGGCAGTGCAGGCAAAAGATGTAAACAGTTCTGTCTGATATCAGGCGAGGTGTGCATACAGGAGCTACTGATCTTTTGGTTGTATTTGGATGTCGTGTTAGAGACAGATGTTGTGTGACATGATGTTTCTTGTCTCTCAGAGAGGATCCAGTCTGACCCTGATGCCTTCATCATGCTCGGCTACCTGAATGAGCATCTGCAGTTGAAGAGGCAGGCCTTACAGGCTTACCAAAGGTGTCGGTCTTAATCACACTAGCTGACCGCAGGCTCACAGACAGATGAGACAGTTTGCCAAGAAAAGAATGAGGGACAAAATATTTTGTGCCTCTATTTCATCATTCAGGAGCACAATTTGATATACATGTTTTCACAATTCACCTTTTTCAATTTTAACTCTCCTTCCTCAGAGCTGTTGAACTGCTTCAGTCCAAGTCCTCAACAGACGAGCTGGCTTTTGCTCTCGGCAGCTATGGCCGTGCTTTGTGGTAACAGCCTGCTATCTCATTATCATATACTTTAACAGTCACTGACAATACACGTAATACCCCAAACTCCATTCTTTGTATGTCCCACTATGTCTTTTGCAGCACCTCAAGCCAGTGGGACGAGGCGGTCCGTGTTTATAATTCCACTCCACTGCAGGAGCTCAGCGACCTGACTGGGCTGGCTCTGGCCTACTGCAGAGCAGGACTCATCCCAGAGAGCATTAGCGGTGAGGACTGGGAGACACAGTGAAATCAGAGATTGTATATGAGATGTTTGCATGCCAGAGTGGCTGTGAGTAAACTGCTGTGTGTGTGTGTGTGTACTGTAGCCTATGAGCGTGCCTTGGCTGTAGCTTCCAGTGAAAAGGAGAAGGCTTACATCCTGACAGCTCTGGCCCTGCTTCAGCACCGGCAGGGTAACCTAGACTCAGCCAAGACTCTGCTGTTTAAATGGTGAGTCCACAGTGTTGTCTGCTATGGTTTTGTAGGATTGTCCTTGTTCACTAACTAATATACTGCACAAAGGTTATTTATGTGTGTTTTTTTCTGACTGGTGTTCATATTCAGTTCATGCCAGCATAAAAATAAGATTGCAAAGATTTGACACTAGAGTTGATAATCATCCGTTTGTTTTTAAAGCTGTTATTATTGCACTGTAATTGTGTTGAGAGTAAGGCAATATGATCATATGATTATTAACAATAATGTTTATAAGTGGTTTTAATTTCCATTTCAGTTAGGGACTGCTCAAGTGGTCATTGCATTCAGTATTGTTATGATGCCAGAAAACCAAGCCTGAAAGAGGAAACATTAGGGTTTGTGTTTGACTGCATTACAATACGATGATAGTTTGTGATAACACTTGTATTATACTGGCTTGCAAGCAAAATGTATTCATCTGTTCGTTTTCTGTCTCCACAGCTTAGTGTTAAAGGAGCCAATCTCAGAGTCTCTGCTGTGTTTATGTGCCCTGGGATTGGTCCACAGTGATGCTACGTTAGCTTCTGCTGCCCTGACTGAGCTGCTAAAGCAAGGTTCAGCCTCTGGGAATGTCATAGAGCAGCGGTGTCTGC
The DNA here is from genome assembly GCF_017976325.1 of Chelmon rostratus. NCBI lineage: Eukaryota > Metazoa > Chordata > Actinopteri > Chaetodontiformes > Chaetodontidae > Chelmon > Chelmon rostratus. The sequence goes on along the minus strand of NC_055662.1, from coordinate 24,668,157 downwards.
TCACCTGCGCCTTGCTGGCCCTGCAGGGCAACTACAGTGCTGTGCAAAGAGAGGCTTCCAGAGCTGTACACAGGTAATCAGCTTGTTTGAATTGTTGAGAGTACTCCAGTGATGTGCTGAACCCTGAAACAGCTGCAATTCTGAATTATTTTTCTGTTTTATTTACAGCAATCCTGGAAACCCATCTCTGTGGGCCCTGCTGTCCAGACTGATACCACAATACTACCCCAGGAAGGCAAATGTAAGGCTGCATACAAGCACAAACATTATACAATCTATAATCTATATATCTATACTCACACACATTTACCTGAGCAGCCTCATCCACTTTTGCCGCACAGTTCTAGTGGAAGGGTTCATGGTGTTGTCTGCTGTGTATTCCAGGGTGGAGCAGTGGCTGGTCATGTCGCCTGTCTCTCCAGTATGACCCAAGGAAAGGTGAAAGAGTGACTGTGTATTTATGTTGGAACGGCTTCTGTACCTGTGACTCTTGTGTTTCCTGTTTTTTACACTTGCTTTAACGTCACAGCCTTTTTAAGTTAAACTCAATACTAAATTGTGTTATTTTCCATGACCTATATAGTGTTAAATCTGTTTAACACAATAATTATATCATCATCTGAAATAAATGAAAATAATAAAATGATAACGCTTTACAGCACAGTAAATATTGGCTCTGGTGCCACCGCGTTTGTATGTGAGCTTGTCTAATTTGTGTGCCTGCAGAGGGCGTTGTTGTACAGTGGAGTGAACCAGCTGGCTGGTGGGAAACACTCTGGAGAGGACAGCCACAGGAATGCACTAAAGACAATGCAGAGAGCTGTGCTGCTCTGTCCTGGTATAAATATTCTGTATATTGTGTGTGGTATTCCTCTGTGGGAACCTCCTTCCAGATAACAGTGTACCTGATGTTTACACTAAGTTTTGAAGCTTTGTGATACAGAGAGGCCTCTTTATGTCCATCCCTTTCGATAAATGTAAAGCTGTCTTAGCCCTGCCTTTAAAGGAATAACTGTGAAACGTCTGTGTGATCTGAGTTTTCACTCCTCTCTCTCTACTTTCAGATGATCCAGCGACATGGGCGGGTTTAATGGCTGCCTGTCACACAGAAAACACTTCCTGTTATATCTCAGGTGGCGCTCCTAGCAGACAAGGAATGGAACAAACCCTCATGTCAGTGGTTTCTGAGAAAGGTGTGTGCATTGATGCATGTGTGTTTTATTCTATGTTTTATTTTGTGTGTGTTTGAGTGTATTACTTATACCTTTCTGTATCCCAGTACACACGGTGGCGGCGATAGAGCGCCCTCTGGCCCAGACTCTAGAGGGCTGGGTACTACAACAGGCAGTGACTGGTCTCATGCTGGGGGGGCAGCTGGAGCAGGCAGAAGCCCTCTGCTCACAGGTGGGATATGAACACACACACACAACCTCAATACTGTTCTCTAAATTACTTCCTTATAGAAAGGGTTAGAGCTGTTTTAGACAGAATTGAAGACAGATGAAGTAATGCAGGTTACATTCAGAGTTCTCTCATGTGTGACCTCTTCTTTCCACTGTCGTGTTCCTCATGCTCTGCCTGCTTTGTCCCAGGTGCTGAATGTTTCGCCAGAACACCCAGCAGTGCTGCTGTCACTGAGGCAGGTGCAGTGTCAGCGCCTCCTTGTTGCCAGTGGTGGTGCTGTCCTCCCAGACTCTGTGCTGGAGCAACTAAACAATGCAGTGATGATGAACCCCACCAACCTCGGGGCATGGCATGTAAGTGAACAGCTTCATCATTTAAGGCAGTATTTTGTATTGCAGTGATTTACTGATGAGCTGCTACTCTTCTAATTTCAAGCACCAGTTGTTTAATGATACAAGATCTTAATCATTGCTGTGTCCCATAGACTGTACAAAACAGGAGCTTGGTTGGAGCTGAGGTGAGCAGAATGAAGCCTGGTTGGAGAAACCTGAGCTCACTCGAAGCGGCCAGTTTTAGTTTTAAGGCATTTTAATGTGGGGGTCTATGGGGATTGACTCACTTTTGGAGCCAGCCTCTAGTGGTCCTTCAAGAAACTGCAGTTCTGGCACTTCCATGCTGGCTTCGTTTTTCAGCCCGGAGGGATGTTGTTTAGCTTCACCACATTATTCACACACACATTTATAGCAAATAACAGCCACCCCAAACAAACTCTATCATCTACGTAGTGGGGCTTGAACATATTAATGGTCTCAGCCTCGGGTCACTTTAAATGTTTAGATGCTGAGGTCATGATATGATGAGATGTTGTTGTTGAAGCTGTGTTGTTTTGGCCTAATGAAGACCATTTCTGTGCCTTGCTTTAGATCTCTGATAGCTGCACTTAACCTCAAATGGCTGCTACCAGCAGGGGAGAAGCAGCAAAGATGCCAGGCTCTCTCTTTCATGCCGTGAACATATTGGCAGATTGTAGCCGTGGTTAATGACCACAAGTACAATATAAATGTGTTGCAATATCACATTCTGTACAAACATAGACAGATAACATGTAGTTGTTACTGAATCAAGTCAACAGATTTATGCAATGATAGAAAATAATTGTCCCTGTTATTTCTTAGTGTTTGTGGATAAAATGATTGTTAAGCTTCTGAGTTCATCACTGCTGTAAGTAATAAAGTAGAAATTTGGCTTCATTCTTTGTTATTATAAGAAAACTGCATTGAGAAGTCATTGTGTCATATTAGTAGATTAAGATTTTTCTACCAATAGTTTTATATTTGCTTCCATTTTAAGCAAGGATTACCTTTCAGTGATTATCGGACGTAAACTATCATCCTCTGTCTTTCTCTTCTCTCTCCTTCTAATCTGTCCTTCTAATCTTTATCTCTCTATGCCTTTCTTCCTTCATCTCTCATGTTTCCTTTCCCACCCATCTCTCTGTAAATCTCCCATTCTCACCTCTACTCCCACTCGTCCTTCATCCTCCAATCACTCTCCTACTCTCCTCCTTTCAGTGGCTGGCTGAGGTGTATCGTAGCCAGGGCCTGCTGGTCCAGGCAGTCATGGCTTACAGGCAGAGTCTGCAGCTAGCCTCACAGCTCGGCGTGCACAGCAGCCAAGTAGCCAGCCTGCTTCGACTAGCCCTGCTAGCCCTAGGACCCTGTATGGTGAGTTCCTGTATAGGATGTAACATAAATCTAGATCTGAAATAATCCTAGTGTTAGGAAGACAAACAGCCACTGCTGCACAGCGTTCTAATGTATGTATTGCAAATTTTATGGTATTGTAAAATAGAGGTTAAAGGTAGCACTATGTATGGATAGTAGGACTGTTTTTCTTTTGTCCCAGGAGTAATATTTTAGCAATAAGGACTCACAGTGTTTTAGAATAATGACAAGAAGACACACAAGACTAGAGGCAGCTCCTGTCTACATCCCTGTCACGTGGACAGAAACAAGGCAGCGGAGATGAAAGATGGATGAATATCCAGTAGAATTATGGGATCAGAAGCCAAGGCCAAGTGGAAATACAAACAAGACCTTTGTGATTTCACTGGAGGGGGTGTAGTTTTTAGTCCACCGCTCACAGGACAGAAAATCCCATAGCTGCTTAGCATAGTTAAATACAGTTCATTTCATCATCTAATTTTGACTGCAGCCCCTGCTCCTCTGAAAGCAGTTACTGACGCAGGGGTGGGTATTACGAACATTGTTAGAAAAGAATATGGTTGAAATAATTAGGAGTGTAGTAGGTGAATGAAACTTAATTTTGTGTAGGTGTCTTGTAGCTAGTTCAATTTTCGACCCCATGTGATCTGACCTCTCAGGCGGGCGTCCCAGGAAGCGACTGGTCGGACCTGATCCTAGAAGCCACCACTGAGGTCTTGAAGCTGGGTTCATCCCCTATGGCCCTCCTTTTCCAGGCCCTGCTCCAGTATGTGAACAAGATGGCTGCTAGGTCAGTGCTCCTCACTGCGTTCTGTGTCCGCTGCGGATGCACATGCATGTTGCAGGCGTGCGCGTTGTTCTGCACAGATATGCAAATGATCTTATCCCATTGGTGTGTAAGTGTAATGTATCATCTTAAGTGATTAAATGAAGAATTTATGCCTCCATCTGTCCTTTCACAATATTGGTACTTTTGGAACTGCAAAGCAATTTGCAAAGTTTGCTTTCCTGACATAATAGCCTTCTGTCACTACCTCACAGGTCTGCCAGGATGCTTAATTAGAATGCTACATTCATCAGAGAGCTGACGAGAACAAATATGCCAATCATGAACTGGCTAAATTCCTTGAGATATGCTGCAGGAACTCCTCTGTGCCAAGCTTAATCACAATATCGGAGGCCATTCCATGCCAGAGACAAGTTTCGTATTATTGTATACTGTATATTGGAAAATGTAGAGTGTGCCAGCTAATTTCAGCTAGACGACAAACCAGTTTAGAAGCTGTCCAATTCCATATGTTTTCAAGAGCAACTGAGCATGCGTCTTTACATCAACACAGGCAGCACAATTAGGAGTATACACAACTGTCATTTCATTCACAAATGCCACTCCGAAATGTTGGAAACATCCATATGAAGAAATGCAAATTATTTTGGTTTACAAGCAACAAGGCTTATATTACATGCTTTTGCCCATTTCTGTGTGTGTCCTCTGCAGAGAAACAAGGCGTTTGTTGGAGAGGCTAGTTTACGTCTCTTCTCAAGACTTCCCAATGACAGTGGTGCAGGTGGCCAGCTGGTACCTCCTCAGACACTTGCATGCCAAAAACGACCAGGAGCTAATGGATGTGAGCACACAGCTGCCTCATGGCTACACTGACACCTGATCTGAGGCTTCTGTGGAAACAGTGCATACATAGTGAAACTGAAACTAGTCATACTTAAGTTCTTAGAGCTGTATTGGTTGCTTACTTTCACCTAAACTATGATAGTGACCATATTCTCTCACCTGTTTTGCAGGTCCTTTTGCAACATGCCGACATGAATGGAGATGAAAGACTGCTGAAGTTCCATTCACTGCTTGCCTCTTCTTCATCCTGAATTTTGTCTAAAACTGTATCATTATGAAATCCTGCATCTTAGTGGGTTTATCCACCAGCCCAAGTCATCATCAGTTCATCTTTTATGGGTTTCTTCACTAAATATGAAATATCAAACAGGACATTATGGGTCTAAAATCAGAAATACATTTATTGGCTTTGCACGTTTCTTTGGCTTTACATTATGCAGTGTTCAGGAAATCAAGTAAATTCAATAAATCAAATTCATAAACAATATCAAGTATTATCACATGTCCACATTCAGGCTGAAATAAAAGCATTTTGCTCATTATTTAAAGATTGTCTCATCTTGATTGCAAATAGTCCTAATGCATGCTGATCTGTCAGTATAACACAAATAGAGTAAAAAAAAAAAAAAATCCATCAACAGTGCTTCAATTAATGCAAAAGGACCGTACAGATAACACACAGAGATCATCAAGACCTGCTCAGCAGTAATTATTGCAGCATGTTGCACCAGTAACAGAAGTTCATTTTTGGAAGGAAAGGAAAGTAATTTGGAGAAGAAGGAAAAAAAATAGAAACTTTGAGTCTTGTTTCCATGAGAATTTGAACTCTTTCAATAACTTTAGCTTTAGTTTTCCCTCCACGTCAAGAAGGCCATATGGATGCAGATCCTTCCATCTGTTTCACAACAGTGGTGTTTTTCAGGCCTTTGCACCCTCAGACGTTGACTGGACAGACGTGTTTGATCATGAGAGGGCAGATGTTTTGCCCACATCCCCAGCACTGTTGCTTGATGTGCGGTGAACCCTGCTGGGTTTTCCTCTTGCACAGTGAGCACACATCCAATGCACCATCTCGTCTGCTGGGATCTCTTAGACGATTAGCTACAAGCTGCTGAAGCTCTGCCAGTATGTTGTTTGGTGCCTTTGCAATGCCCACCACCTCTATTCTTTTGGGGTCAAACACACAATCCTCCTGAAGGCCGCTGGGCACGGCTTTCATGCCACAGTTGGGGGGCACCCAGGCAGTGTCGTAGCCCTGAGTGCTCCAGGTGTACTGCATGGGATGGTTGTCCTTGTCAATACGCTTGACACAGCCAACACGCACACGTAACTCGAGGGCCACCCGGTCTGATGGGTTATTATCAAGTGGGTAACGCTCTGCCTTCTTCTTATCACGACTGACGTACACGCCCTTTCCCAGCATGCCACCTGATGACTGCTTAAAGCCATTGGCAATGATGAGTCGCGCATTGGCTACGCTGGTCCCATGATACATGGTGTAGACCCCACGGTCTTTGGGCTCCTGAGACGAGGCGAGCTCCACCCGAGGAGAGTCATCATCATAAGTGACCTCCCAGCCGAAGAAAGTCACTGACATTCTGCTTTAACAAGGGAAGCTGTTCAAGACCAGCAGCTCTGTGATAGAAAAATAATACAAAAATGGCATCGTGTCATGAGTGTGACCAGAGAAACAAGGCGTTTGTTGGAGAGGCTAGTTTACGTCTCTTCTCAAGACTTCCCAATGACAGTGGTGCAGGTGGCCAGCTGGTACCTCCTCAGACACTTGCATGCCAAAAACGACCAGGAGCTAATGGATGTGAGCACACAGCTGCCTCATGGCTACACTGACACCTGATCTGAGGCTTCTGTGGAAACAGTGCATACATAGTGAAACTGAAACTAGTCATACTTAAGTTCTTAGAGCTGTATTGGTTGCTTACTTTCACCTAAACTATGATAGTGACCATATTCTCTCACCTGTTTTGCAGGTCCTTTTGCAACATGCCGACATGAATGGAGATGAAAGACTGCTGAAGTTCCATTCACTGCTTGCCTCTTCTTCATCCTGAATTTTGTCTAAAACTGTATCATTATGAAATCCTGCATCTTAGTGGGTTTATCCACCAGCCCAAGTCATCATCAGTTCATCTTTTATGGGTTTCTTCACTAAATATGAAATATCAAACAGGACATTATGGGTCTAAAATCAGAAATACATTTATTGGCTTTGCACGTTTCTTTGGCTTTACATTATGCAGTGTTCAGGAAATCAAGTAAATTCAATAAATCAAATTCATAAACAATATCAAGTATTATCACATGTCCACATTCAGGCTGAAATAAAAGCATTTTGCTCATTATTTAAAGATTGTCTCATCTTGATTGCAAATAGTCCTAATGCATGCTGATCTGTCAGTATAACACAAATAGAGTAAAAAAAAAAAAAAATCCATCAACAGTGCTTCAATTAATGCAAAAGGACCGTACAGATAACACACAGAGATCATCAAGACCTGCTCAGCAGTAATTATTGCAGCATGTTGCACCAGTAACAGAAGTTCATTTTTGGAAGGAAAGGAAAGTAATTTGGAGAAGAAGGAAAAAAAATAGAAACTTTGAGTCTTGTTTCCATGAGAATTTGAACTCTTTCAATAACTTTAGCTTTAGTTTTCCCTCCACGTCAAGAAGGCCATATGGATGCAGATCCTTCCATCTGTTTCACAACAGTGGTGTTTTTCAGGCCTTTGCACCCTCAGACGTTGACTGGACAGACGTGTTTGATCATGAGAGGGCAGATGTTTTGCCCACATCCCCAGCACTGTTGCTTGATGTGCGGTGAACCCTGCTGGGTTTTCCTCTTGCACAGTGAGCACACATCCAATGCACCATCTCGTCTGCTGGGATCTCTTAGACGATTAGCTACAAGCTGCTGAAGCTCTGCCAGTATGTTGTTTGGTGCCTTTGCAATGCCCACCACCTCTATTCTTTTGGGGTCAAACACACAATCCTCCTGAAGGCCGCTGGGCACGGCTTTCATGCCACAGTTGGGGGGCACCCAGGCAGTGTCGTAGCCCTGAGTGCTCCAGGTGTACTGCATGGGATGGTTGTCCTTGTCAATACGCTTGACACGGCCAACACGCACACGTAACTCGAGGGCCACCCGGTCTGATGGGTTATTATCAAGTGGGTAACGCTCTGCCTTCTTCTTATCACGACTGACGTACACGCCCTTTCCCAGCATGCCACCTGATGACTGCTTAAAGCCATTGGCAATGATGAGTCGCGCATTGGCTACGCTGGTCCCATGATACATGGTGTAGACCCCACGGTCTTTGGGCTCCTGAGACGAGGCGAGCTCCACCCGAGGAGAGTCATCATCATAAGTGACCTCCCAGCCGAAGAAAGTCACTGACATTCTGCTTTAACAAGGGAAGCTGTTCAAGACCAGCAGCTCTGTGATAGAAAAATAATACAAAAATGGCATCGTGTCATGAGTGTGACCAGAGAAACAAGGCGTTTGTTGGAGAGGCTAGTTTACGTCTCTTCTCAAGACTTCCCAATGACAGTGGTGCAGGTGGCCAGCTGGTACCTCCTCAGACACTTGCATGCCAAAAACGACCAGGAGCTAATGGATGTGAGCACACAGCTGCCTCATGGCTACACTGACACCTGATCTGAGGCTTCTGTGGAAACAGTGCATACATAGTGAAACTGAAACTAGTCATACTTAAGTTCTTAGAGCTGTATTGGTTGCTTACTTTCACCTAAACTATGATAGTGACCATATTCTCTCACCTGTTTTGCAGGTCCTTTTGCAACATGCCGACATGAATGGAGATGAAAGACTGCTGAAGTTCCATTCACTGCTTGCCTCTTCTTCATCCTGAATTTTGTCTAAAACTGTATCATTATGAAATCCTGCATCTTAGTGGGTTTATCCACCAGCCCAAGTCATCATCAGTTCATCTTTTATGGGTTTCTTCACTAAATATGAAATATCAAACAGGACATTATGGGTCTAAAATCAGAAATACATTTATTGGCTTTGCACGTTTCTTTGGCTTTACATTATGCAGTGTTCAGGAAATCAAGTAAATTCAATAAATCAAATTCATAAACAATATCAAGTATTATCACATGTCCACATTCAGGCTGAAATAAAAGCATTTTGCTCATTATTTAAAGATTGTCTCATCTTGATTGCAAATAGTCCTAATGCATGCTGATCTGTCAGTATAACACAAATAGAGTAAAAAAAAAAAAAAATCCATCAACAGTGCTTCAATTAATGCAAAAGGACCGTACAGATAACACACAGAGATCATCAAGACCTGCTCAGCAGTAATTATTGCAGCATGTTGCACCAGTAACAGAAGTTCATTTTTGGAAGGAAAGGAAAGTAATTTGGAGAAGAAGGAAAAAAAATAGAAACTTTGAGTCTTGTTTCCATGAGAATTTGAACTCTTTCAATAACTTTAGCTTTAGTTTTCCCTCCACGTCAAGAAGGCCATATGGATGCAGATCCTTCCATCTGTTTCACAACAGTGGTGTTTTTCAGGCCTTTGCACCCTCAGACGTTGACTGGACAGACGTGTTTGATCATGAGAGGGCAGATGTTTTGCCCACATCCCCAGCACTGTTGCTTGATGTGCGGTGAACCCTGCTGGGTTTTCCTCTTGCACAGTGAGCACACATCCAATGCACCATCTCGTCTGCTGGGATCTCTTAGACGATTAGCTACAAGCTGCTGAAGCTCTGCCAGTATGTTGTTTGGTGCCTTTGCAATGCCCACCACCTCTATTCTTTTGGGGTCAAACACACAATCCTCCTGAAGGCCGCTGGGCACGGCTTTCATGCCACAGTTGGGGGGCACCCAGGCAGTGTCGTAGCCCTGAGTGCTCCAGGTGTACTGCATGGGATGGTTGTCCTTGTCAATACGCTTGACACGGCCAACACGCACACGTAACTCGAGGGCCACCCGGTCTGATGGGTTATTATCAAGTGGGTAACGCTCTGCCTTCTTCTTATCACGACTGACGTACACGCCCTTTCCCAGCATGCCACCTGATGACTGCTTAAAGCCATTGGCAATGATGAGTCGCGCATTGGCTACGCTGGTCCCATGATACATGGTGTAGACCCCACGGTCTTTGGGCTCCTGAGACGAGGCGAGCTCCACCCGAGGAGAGTCATCATCATAAGTGACCTCCCAGCCGAAGAAAGTCACTGACATTCTGCTTTAACAAGGGAAGCTGTTCAAGACCAGCAGCTCTGTGATAGAAAAATAATACAAAAATGGCATCGTGTCATGAGTGTGACCACTGTTATAAAATTACATGGTGTAGCTTTAATTCTTAAATGGACATGGTTTCATTGCTATAAAAATCCTTATACTTTATCAAAGGAGATTTTGATAGTGGCTGTTGGCAAGAGTTACCTCTATATCACAGTACATAGTGTACAGGTGTGTCTCTATTACACTGATATGACCTGTCAAATGATTTCACGACCGTAAATCACGTCAACGGGTAACAGATGTCGGTTGATACCATTAAGACTTTTGCCCTCTGTAAATACTTAGACTACAGTCTAATTCATTTATCGTAACGTGAACTAGTAAATTAACATGTCTTACCGTCTGTGAGGAGTCGTCTTCTGTTTCCAACCTCAAACACTTTCACTTTCAATTCCGCACATTTAAATATGGTCTGGTCTTCCAAGAAGGCTTCCGTATTCACTTATTGCAGCACCGCACCGGTATATGACTTACCATGAATCTCGGCCTAACGGCACCGGCCGGTTAGCTCAGTTGGTTAGAGCGTGGTGCTAATAACGCCAAGGTCGCGGGTTCGATCCCCGTACGGGCCAATGATCCTTTATGCGGATCTTTGTCGTTGATGTGACCATAAGATCCACAAGGCGTCAACAAAAACCTGATAAATTACCCCTTCAAAAATGTATGACTTCCGCATAGAAGGTATTTATTGTATCATTTTCTACCAAAAGCTCCAGGCTCACTGCACTGTGATTGGCTCTGGTGATATGATTAATTTCAACTGAAAAATCGGAATATGTACGACGAAATCTTAATATCAGCTGACATGACAGAGGCCTTGGGGTGGTGACATGGTGCATATTCCTACATTCCTTGGAGCCAGGTAGTATTCCAGCAGAGGAATATTGTATGTGGGGCACAGAGAGCAGGTTAATACAGTCATTGTGATGAAGTAGAAAACCCAATGGAGTGTCCTGCCAGAAGCTGTGTCCTTTTTCATTCTTTTATAATGCAGTAGTCTACGTTATGGAGTGGTCTCAGATAACAAGGCCATTACATTTTGTTACTCCCACTGCTCTGACCTTAGAAATGAAAACTGCAGAAGTGTCTGTGTCATGTAGAGGACAAAATTCTTTATATTTATGTACTAGACTGAAAAAAGACTTTTTCATAATCCAGCCATTCCCTCATATCTCACTTTGACTTTCACCACAACTAAAGTTTGAAATCATGAATCTACTGGTTTATCTTATGGCTTAATGCATCTCCAGTAAATGACTGTTTAAGACTCTCTTCACTAAATGTGAAATCATACCAAGCTGGACATCATGGGTCTGGTAATATGGCAATGACATTTATTGGCTTTAGTTCTGATACATAATTTATGCGTTCAGTAAATCAAAATCATGCTTTTCATCATATATTATTTGAATTTACATCACATGAAACAAGCCTGGTTCAAGCCTTCGTCTTCCCTCATCCCCGTCAGGGATTGGCTGGACAGAAATGCTTGCTCATGAAGATGCAGATGTTTTGCCCACACTCCCAGCACTGTTGCTGGATGTGTGGAGAACCCTGCTGGGTCTTCCTCTTGCACAGTGAACACACGTCTGCAGCACCATCGCCTCCTCCTCCTCTACCGGCTTTTTTGGATTTTTTTGACAGAAGCTGCTGAAGATCTTTCTGTATGGTGGGGTTTGGTGCCTTTGCAATGCCTACCACCTCCACTCTTTTGGGGTCAAATACACAATCCTCTTCCAGGCCACTGGGCACAGCTTTCAGGCCACAGTTGGGGGGCACCCAGGCAGTGTCGTAGCCATTTGCGTGCCAGCTCAATTGCATTGGATGGTTGTCCTGGTCAATACGCTTGACACGGCCGGGACGCACACGTAACTCAAGGACCACCCGGTCTGTAATCTGACTGTTCAATGGATAATGAGCCGCCTTCTTCTTATCACGACTGACATACACGCCTTTTCCCAGCATGCCGCCTGATGACTGCTTAAAGCCATTGGCAATGATGAGCCGTGCGCTAGCAGTGCTGGTCCCATGATACATGGTGTATATGCCCCGTTTTTGGGGTTTCTGAGAAGGCCCCAGCTCCACACCAGGAGAAGAAGCACGATCGCTGACCACCTCCCAGCCAGAGAACTGCACCGACATCCTGATTTAGGACTGTGACTGATACAGAGGGTCGTTCCAGTCCCGCAAAGATCTGCAGCACTGTGGGAAATGAAGACAGAAACGTGGCACCATGTTATAGCAGATTTACGAGCAATCAGGCTGCAACCTCTTCTTAATAGAGGCAAATAAAAGCCACAGAGCCATTTGGTGGTCCCCACCCAGTGGTCACCTCCCTTACTCTGAACAACTACAGCCAATTTGAATGTAATTGAAATAACTGTATCTATCATGAGCTGCATTTCTCTTTTCATGCATGTGTCTTATAAGGTTTTGTTGTGCAAAAAAAGTTCAAATATAACTTTATACATTATTATTTAATGTTATTGTTTATCTTCTAATTTGTTTTAATCTTTTAAATCATATTTGTCTATATATGCACTGTATTTCTTTTATGACTTACGTTTCATTTAAAGCACTCCGCCTGCTATTTTCAGTGCACCCTTATCCAGTTAGTTTTCCTATCAGACTCATTCGCTTTACTTAAAATGCCCCTCACACTGATCTCCATAGATCTGCCTCTCCAGGAGGGCTCACAGTTTGTGAACCACTGGCATGAATGATAGCATGTTGTGGCCCAACATCAACAGAATATAACGCCATACATTTGAGAACAAAAGACGACTATACATCTTAGTCTATATCAGCCTAAACACTATCATTCAACATTATTATGATGTTTTGTGTCTACTGTTGGTTATTTTGACTTTCTCTATAAATGTAGTAAGATATAGCAACAAATAATGCGTTTTAGTATAAATTCTTACCGTCAGTGAGAAGCTGTGTCCTGTACCCTCGCAAGCTTTCACTTTCTGTTCAGTAGGTCTCATTTACAGCGTCAATGACGTCACAAAACACGCCCCTCGTGGCCGGTTTGCTCAGAGCGTGGTCGCGGGTTCGACCCCCGTACGGGCCAACGTACCTACCTGCAAATCTTTGCCATTGATGTGGCCATTAAATCCACAAGTTGTCAACACAAACTGATACATTATTGCCTTTAAAGATTTATGACGTCCAGATTTAATGGTTTTTTTTTGGCTTATTATAGATCAGTATTAGGCTGCTGCATTACATTTCACCTCAGCTGCATGAGTTTGAAGGAGTCCGGTTTGACAAATGGGTAAGAGCCACTGCCTGCAGGGGCCACCAAAAGCTCCAGGCTCACTGCATTGTGATTGGCTCTGGTGATATGATATATTTTTACTGGAAATATGCAAGACTAAAGCTTTAAATCAGCTGACATGACAGAGGCCTTGGGGTGGTGACATGGTGCATATTCCTACATTCCTTGGAGCCAGGTAGTATTCCAGCAGAGGAATATTGTATGTGGTGCACAGAGAGCAGGTTAGTACAGTCATTGTGATGAAGTAGAAAACCCAATGGAGTGTGCTGCCAGAAACTGTATCCTTTTTCATTCTTTTATAATGCAGTAGTCTACGTTATGGAGTGGTCTCAGAACAAGGCCATTACATTTTGTTACTCCCACTGCTCTGACCTTAGAAATGAAAACTGCAGAAGTGTCTGTGTCATATAGAAGAGAAAATTCTTTATATTTAATTATTGGGCTGAAAAAAAGACTTTTTCATAATCCAGCCATTCCCTCATATCTTCACTTTGACTTTCACCACAACAGAAGTAGATTAGATTCGATCAGACTTTATTGATCTCACAATGGAGAAATTCACTCATACAGAAGCTCTTCAGAACACACAAGGGGGGGAGGGGTGCAAACAGCAAATGGAGGTGCAAATAAGAACAATAAGGAAGAATAAGACGCAAAATAAGAACAATAAGGGTGCAAATAAGATACAACTGTGAAAGTTTAAATTGTCTTTTGTCCAGCAGTGTTGGATTTGGATGTTTTGTAATCAGAGAATAACAGAGGTTATGAAATCATAAAGCTATGGGTTTATCTTACGGCTGAATGTGTAACATAGTGACATAAATACCTTAATTAAATTCAAGCTGGACTGCCAGCCATAGCTCTACTGTGTATTTTATTTTGTTAATGTGTAATTTGTGTATTTTATTTTTGTAAGGTGAAATCTGACCGTTATTTTGTAACGGGTGCATTGTGGGTGATCCATAGAAGAATGGCAAAATCCACAAAGCGGGTAAGTTGGTGTCTGGTTCATTCGTACGGAAACTAATGAATAAAAGTTAAGCTAATTGTTGATATTAACTCTAAAAAGCGAGAATAATAGAACGTGTGGTTACGTCGCCCTTTTACTTTAAAAGAGATCGTAAAATAAAGTGTGGAAGTCGGATACATGATGGCTAGTTGCTAAGCAACCGGAAGTGCCCGAGATCGCTTCTTGTCACTAATCCAGAACTCTGCTTTCTAGTTGAATGGAATTTGACCAACTACCTGCTGAGCTATGGCTGTATTTATTTCCTGTTGTCTCAGGTATGTTTAAGTGTTTAGTGTTGTAAACTATGTAGTTCGCTAGTTAAATCTGGCCGATAACGTTATTTAGGCTACCCTTGCTATACCTAGTTCTCGCCACAGGGTGGCAGTAAAACCTATGTTACGGTGTTAGACTAGTGAAATAGAACGTTAGAATTGTGTATAAGGTTGATGGAAATGTAATGTGAGTCACTGAAATAATTGTTAATGGCAACTCATTATTACATACAACATGTTTTTTTTATGTATTTATGTTTTTGTTTCACCTTTTTCTGTAAAAACAATATATCACTATATGATCACAATGTAGCAGAAAGGCAATCCCACAAAGCAGTTGAATGGAAATTGACCAACTACCTGCTGAACTGTGGCTGTGGCATTTATTTCCTCTTGTCTCAGAATAAATTCTGACTGCTCCAACGAGTTGACTCCTGTGCAGTGATGCATCTTGAGTAAATGAGCATTTAAGAGTCTCTGTGGAATCATATCAAGCTGGATCTGCTAATAAAACAATGACATGATTTGGATTTAGTTCTGTTGCATATTTAAGTGTTTAGTAAATCAAAATCAAGAGTGTCATCATGTATCATTTCAATTTATACCACATGAAACAACTGATGTCAAGTGTCAGAAAGGAGAGAAGTCATTTTCCTGAGTTAAGAATTGTAGCTCTAATCTATATCATCCTCTGTTGTTCAAGCCTTCTTCTTCCCTCATTGTTGGTTATTTGACTTTCTCTATAAATATAGTAACATATAGCAACATATGATGCGATTTAAAATGAAACGTTTTTAATTCTTACTGTAAGCGTTCCCTCAGCACTTTCTGGTCAGTAGGATTACTTAATAATTCTGATGACGTCACAAAAGCTGCTATTCGTGGCCGGTTAGCTCAGTTGGTTAGAGCGTGGTGCTAATAACGCCAAGGTCGCGGGTTCGATCCCCGTACGGGCCATCAAGGTTTTTTTCCTGTCGAATTTGCAACATCTGCCTATTACATGCTGCACAGTAATAAAGTTACAAAAGAAACCAGTTACAAAGAAAAGTTTGCAGACTTCCTGAGAGGTAAATTACTTAAAAGAGTAAACGTTTACTCTCAAAGTTACACCTGTGGTAACTGGTTTGAGAACAGCAGAAAAATCAGAGCTCTCTTTTTGGTTTCTACCAGCGTTTGTAAACCTCTGTCAATGCTGCTGCTATGAATTCAATAACTTGTCAACCACTGTGCCACGGGGCCACCAAAAGCTCATAGAAACTAAACTAAACATCCTTGGCTCCTCTGCTCCAATCGCGGCTCGCCATTTCCATCTTTCCCCCGGCCAATCGCGGCTCGCCATTTCCATCTTTCCCCCAGCCAATCGCGGCTCGCCATTTCCATCTTTCCCCGAGGCCAATCGCTGCCGGCTTCGATGCCAGTAGGTGACATCAAATCCCATCTTGACAAGAAGAAGCTTCAGAAGGATATCAGGGACATCTGCGGCAAGATGGCAGAGCTCAATGACTTGTGACATTATCAGCTGAAGAGGAGCCCCTTGTTACTGTCGCACCTATCCCGAAGCCATAGTTTTGAAATGTTATTGTTTGTTTCTTAAGTAATGTGGTTAAATATTAGCTATTTTAGGACCATACAAATTCGGATAGGGCCAGTTTAAGTTTAAAATAGTGAATGTGAATCGGGATTGGTCGCCGGAACATGAGAGCCGTTATTAATCTGACAAGAACAATAAAGGAAAGTGGCCCGTACGGGGATCGAACCCGCGACCTTGGCGTTATTAGCACCACGCTCTAACCAACTTGTCCCGCGATTGGCCGGGGGGAAAGATGGAAATGGCGGCCCTCGATTGGCCGCCCGGCGAAAGATGGAAATGGCGGGCCGCGATTGGTTCTCGAAAGATGGAAATGGGGAGAGGCGATTGGAGCAGAGGAGCCAAGGCCACTTTCCTTTATCAGATCCCGATTCACCTTCACTATTTACGGCCGAAATAGCTCAGTTGGGAGAGCGTTAGACTGAAGATCTAAAGGTCCCTGGTTCGATCCCGGGTTTCGGCAGAGGTTTTCCTTTGACACCTACCACCACCCAATTGACCTGAGAACAGAGTACAGGTGAAGCACAGATCTGGAGCATCTACCTGTCCTTTGCTGGCAAGATCATTCAACAAAAGATGTATTCACAAAAGGCTGTTTCCCTTCAACTTGGATTTTGATATCAGAGTATATCCCAGTGCACTAATTAAAAACGCAGTAATACAGATACAAAAAACAGTTTGTCTCTACACAATCTGGTGTTAAGTAACAGATATATATCTTGTATCCTGTGTCATGACACAAAAGAAAAAATCTTTTAAACACTTAAACTGGCCCTATCAGAATTTGCATGGTCCTAAAATAGCTAATATTTAACCACATTACTTAAGAAACAAACAATAACATTTCATGTGTGTTATTAAATTTCATTTTATTATCATTTAAAGTATTAAGTGTGTTACAATCTTGTAATACAATAGTTTTCTTGTTTAGTTCAAGTCAGGTCGAAAAAGAGTCTGACTCAAAACTATGGCTTCGGGATAGGTGTGACAGTAACAAGGGGCTCCTCTTCAGCTGACAATGTCACAAGTCATTGAGCTCTGCCATCTTGCCGCAGATGTCCCTGATATCCTTCTGAAGCTTCTTCTTTTCAAGGTGGGATTTGATGTCACCTATCTGCCTCAGGGACTCAATGGCATCGTGCACTGACAGGAACCCTGTCCAGAGGAGAAATGGGGTGTGAAGAGGATCAGCGGATATAATGCACTTGAGGTGAAAACTACCTGCCGTGCTTATACTTCTCTATAACATTATCTAAACGTGAGTAATTTGGTGTTGCAGTAACAGCTGCAAAACCCTGTTACATTTGTATTTAGTTCCATTTAATGATGTTAGCTCTCTGTAATATCCTTGTGGTCTCTGTTTCTTATGTCTGGATAAAATTGTCTTTGGTCCTAATGATCAGTTATCATGACTTCATTGGGTAATTACTGCCTAAAATGGAAATATGTTTAAATATTGCGAAGTAATATTCAGTGACTGTGAACTGTGAGATGGAGGGATAAACTTTCTTGAACAATGACATATTAAATCTCTCTCTCTTTTTCTGTCTGACTGCCTGTCTTGCTACGAATATTTACGGCACTAATCAATTATGCATAGCTTTTCTCCCCTCTATTACCGTCTCCTTCCATCTTTTCATCCTATACTTAAAATAGAGCTATGGATGGATGGCTCCCTCGGCCTCGGCCTGAGATCGCTGGCTCAGCTGTGATTCATGGAGCAGTTTACCCCTGCTTTTATTTACTGAGGGAAGCTCCTTTCTATTTGTCTGCACATTAATAAAAGCTGGAGAATGAGAGGCGTTGACAGAGAGCGGGGAAGGTTTGAGATCTAGTGCCAGGGCTCTTGGGAAATGAGCTCGCAGTTGGAACAGCAGTGAGATGGGGATTAATGTTAACAGCAGCTGAATGTTGAGCTGAGCTGCTGTACTGGGTTGCCTGGATAGCTGTGTGTTCCTGCGGCTTGTCCTATGGCTTATCAGCTTTGTTGCACATCCTTCAAATTCAATCTGGTTTGAACTTTTTTTTATTATTTTGTTATGTATATAATCTTTTTACTGCTCGCTATTTTTATATTTTTATTATGTATAGTTTGTTCTTTATAGTCTTATTTTCACTTATTTCACTGTGTGTAATGCTGCTGCTGCACTGCAATTTCCCAGCTTGGGATAAATAAAGTCTGTCTATCTATCTATCTATCTATCTATCTATCTATCTATCTATCTATCTATCTATCTATCTTAACTCAAACGTCATGTTTCTTCTTGAAACAACAATTCAAAATAGTTCTACCTATACCTGCAGAAAATACACAAACCCACCTTACACTGCGGTTGCCATCATTGTTTGAAAACAGTCGTCACTACTTGATGAAACCACATGACGTGTGAGTTAAAAAGCCATGCCAACATGTTGCCTGCGGTGTGTGGGGGCTCTGCTGCCCTGACTATTAGCATCACTCAAATATGGCTGACTTCTCATGCTTAATTTAAGATGTCATCGGCAAGTCATTGACCACTGTCATTAACTGGGATATTAAGCATCTCATTTGTGGGCAAAAGAAATGAACCATATTAGTCATGCAGTCCGGTCCCTTCAATGTACGACTAAGTATCTCTTCTCTTTCCCTCTCGGTTTTTCTCTTTGATAAAGCGTTTTTGTGTGTGCATTTTTTCCTTGACGTACGTTAAGGCAAATGTAGCATGTGTGTGTTTACCCACTGATGACAGCAAGTTACAGACGGTGATCGCCCACCTTTGTGGTATTCCTGTTTGAGCAGCTGCAGCTCCTGGTGGAGGCCGCGCTCCACTGAGGTCATTCTTTTCCCGAGTTCGGTTTCGGAGCGCTTCAGCTGGTCTGCCCGGCTGCGGTCGGCCTGGTGCAGCTGGGCCTCGAGCTGCACCACTCGGGCCTCCAGAGCACGTAGCTGGCCAGCTAATCTAGACGCTGCCTCTAGCTGAAGACAGAGTGCACACAGAAAACTGAACATTCTTTCAAATCCTGATTTTAAGGCGCTTTACTTCATCAACATGTTTTTTTGATTTAGAAAAAAGCTAATAAAGTGGTGGCAAAATCCTGTTTAGTCTCATAATTAATTTAATAATGATATAACAATGCTTAAAAATGTCCCATGTGGCACCTTGAACAACTCACCCATAAAAAAACCCTCCCTACAGCATTCTCAACATCTGTTCCACCTGATTAGCATTTTACAAAGTTAATGACTTGTCTTCTGCTGAGTCACAGTTCAAAATGTGGAAAGCGTGTAAGCTTAAACACCACACTCAAAAAAAAGTTGTCTCTTGCATAATCATATCCATAACTTGATTGCTGAAAAAATCTGCAGCACAGTGAAGGCAAAGGCAACAAAAAATACAGATATACCACATTCTGATGACGCCTGCATCGTGGTTTTTCATTGTGGACATCACTGCATGAACTGTGGGTCAAGTTGGCGGCTACGGTACCGTTTTGTCCTGTTGTTGAGAGCAGTGCTGGACTGAGCTGTTGAGCTGCTGTTCTGTCCACCTCCTCAGTGAATCCGTCTGCTCCCTGGCTGCCTTCAGCTCACCTGACATCCTGCGAAGCCATCAGGAACAAGACAAATGCTGCAGACTTAAAAAATGCTGCCACAGATGAAAATAATGATTTTGCACATTGCAGTTTTTGTTTCTTTGTTCAAACTAGACACCAAAACACCATCAGCAGATTAGATTTGATTAGATTAGAAATAAGTTAAGAGCGCATATAGACTGACTAACTGGACACCTGGGCAATGGGCACCAAAAGCTCCAGGCTCACTGAAGCCACTGCTCTAAAGACTATTTGATAATCCTGCAATGCCCTCATAGCTCCTGTTAAACTACAGAATGTTTCGTTTCGTTTCTATGACGTCATGAAAGGCGCTTCCGTGGCCGGTTAGCTCAGTTGGTTAGAGCGTGGTGCTAATAACGCCAAGGTCGCGGGTTCGATCCCCGTACGGGCCAATTTCCATTATTGTTTTTGTCAGATTAAAAACGACTCTCTGTATGTTCCAGCGACCAATCCCGATTCACCTCCACTATTTATATAATTTCACGTCCATTTTGGATATGCCGCGAGAAGAAATATCGCTTTTTTCATACTCATACGGCCGAAATAGCTCAGTTGGGAGAGCGTTAGACTGAAGATCTAAAGGTCCCTGGTTCGATCCCGGGTTTCGGCAGAGATTTCCTTTAACATCTAGGATCACACCATGACCTGATTACACAGCACAGGTGAAGCACAGATCTGGAGCATCTACCTCCCCTCTGCTGGCAAGATCATTCAACACCTT
This sequence comes from Chelmon rostratus, assembly GCF_017976325.1. Taxonomy (NCBI): domain Eukaryota; kingdom Metazoa; phylum Chordata; class Actinopteri; order Chaetodontiformes; family Chaetodontidae; genus Chelmon; species Chelmon rostratus. Next base: position 24,647,636 of record NC_055662.1, on the reverse strand, counting down.
CGTACTGTTGCTTGCTGTAAACTTAGGTCCATTATATACAGCTCCTACTGGGCACTAGCTTGTTTTTGGCATTGCAATAAGAATTTGTGTGTTTCCATAACCAACTTTATTGGCACCTTCTTGTTTTCGCACTGAGTAAAACATCTGTGGTGTGAAAACAGGATGTCAATCATAAATCAATGATTGATATTCTGTCACTTCATTTTAAAAGGACAACTAAAAAATGTTTTTTTTTTTTTTTTCATGCACTGCTCAATTTTGAGATTTTGGGCTGTTATGCTTCCATGTCTTCTTTTAGACTAGTGGAAAGAAAACACCGAAAACACACTTTAAGTGTTTATTTTCGTTCAGATTTCTGTCTTGGACATGTATGCAAATTAGTGCAGCATAAAAAACTGTAATAATAATCAACTGGAAAACTTTTGTGGTGGTGTGTATCAGTTAAAATATTCACTCTGTTCTCCTGCATGTTTCCCCTTAAAATAAACATTCAGCTGGTTGAAGCTGTTTCAAAATTAGAGTTCAGTATTGAGTTCTATCTTTGGCAACTACAGGTGAGACTTCCTCAGCGATAGCACTGCTTTGTTCGGTTCACTTGATGCCAGCCCCAGCAGGAGGAACACCGTCACGCAGCAGGTGGGTTCAACTGCTCATGGGCAGTTGACAGGATGCCATTTAGATAGTTGCATGAAGCGCAGATCGTTCACACAGCCCATTGGGTCAGCAGTGTTAGTGAGATGAAAGCTGCAACCTTGGACATGCTGAGTGAATAATGTGTGGGTTGTTTTGTAGAGTAGGACACAACACACAGTTGCTCATAGATAATTTCTCTGTCGGGTGACACTCTGTGGCGCTTTGACCTTCTTTCCTCGGATTCCTCCCATTCAAGGGATTCTTCCTAAATGAGAAAATCAATGTGTGTGTGTTTGACTACAATACAAATCAGACTCCTGCTGCAAATTGATTCAGCTTTACAAGTCTGCTGCTACAGGGACACCTCGTTTATAACTCCACGCCGGCTGGTTAATGTGGCTCACACTGACAGTTGTTTGCAAAGCGTATGGAGTCCATGGAGTTTTATCATTTCTTTATTGTAAGGAGGTCTGTGTACCTTCATTTAATTGTTGTCCCTGTGCTCTTGAGCTTGTCTGAGACTTAACATCAAACACGTTGGACTCAGTGGCCTTGTGCTGTGAGCAGCAGAACATGCCGAATGGTATCATGAGATGTCCTTTGACAAAATGACAGCCTGTGGGTAGCTGGCATTTCTACTGAGTGTGTGTGTGTGTGTGGATTTTAACAAAAATGTTTAACAAAAAGTCAGCAGGATGTAAAATCCACTGCAAACATCCCTGATGAGTGTGGAAATATTCAAGGATGATACATGAGTGGTGTTGTTGTTGTTTTTTAGTCTTGTCATTATACCTGTGTCAGACTGTGTTGCTTTTCATTTATTTTTATCTTTTGTTCTTTTGCTTCTAACATGATCACTGACCTGGTTTCCGTTACAGATCTACAACATTACTAAATAGAGCGTATTCATCATTTCTGTTTCTCTCTTTCTGTTTCCTCTATGGCAAAAATATGTGGTTAATTTGGATATTGCTGCCAATTTAGATCATTTATCAGCTGCACAAGTAAATCACTTTAACTAACAGCCTCTCTGTGCTTCTGGCATCATTATTGTGAGGTTGCCACGGCTCCGAAACGCCCAGCTTGAAATAGTTGGAAAGAGAGTTAGGACTATATTTGATAAGCAAATTAGCAACTCATAGATTTTTCCTTATTATGTGGTCTGGGTAGAATGATACACGGAATAAAAGATCAATCACTAGAGTCCTGCTAAAAGGCAAATTAACAAGACAATGGCCACACTTTCCGGTCACAAGCATACTGAATACGATAAGATAAGACTTTATTAATCCCCAGCCGGGGAAATTTGTGTGTTACAGTGAATAGCAGTACGAAAAAAATAGCAACCGAATAGAGAAATACAAAATACAAATAAAAGCTGACTATATATATATGTACTTTTTATACAAAGGACTACATAAAAGAAAAAATATGTAAAAAATGTAATATTGCCATAAAAATATACTGCCAAAAATCCTATAGAATTCACAGTTTTTACACAAATTGCACATGTATTGAAATTGCACATGGTGGGTGTGCATAAAGAAAGTTTTAGCATAAAATGTTGTCAAGTAACTCTGGAGAAAGTATAGAATTAAAAAGAACAACTCATTGCACCGTCTACATATAGCTCCTAAACACGATGGACTGTCAGGCCTCACTTCTATGTATCATTACTTTTGCCAAAGTAAGTCAATTAAAAGGTTTTCAGGTCCCCAAGACCTGAGAAGCATCTTTCAGGTTTGGGTTAAGAGAGACTCAGCCCACAGTTCAAACCCACTACCACCTGTGGTACAGTGAGACAGGGGCCTCACTCATGAAAGAAACAGTGCACTTCTACTTGGTAATGAGAGGTCCTCTACTGAAATGTGGTCTCCTTTGCCCCACTATTTGCCCGGTGACTTGTCTCGGTTAGTGCTGAGGGGCCCATGTTTGAGAAGAACTATCAGTATTACTACAAGGTGCGTTTGGGTTGTGCTTTCTCTTTAACTAATGACCCTACCTGGCTTCTAGTAGTTGAACCTTTGTATGCAGGTCAGACATGGAGCTCGTTTGGTGCTGGGAACGCTCTGACAACGACGCCTCCAGTCTCCCCTGGTCATGATGAAGCTGAAACAGGAACACACACAGACACACGGCGTTATGAGACGCTGAATCACCTTATGGTGCAGATCCATGATCTGACTCCCTTTGCTGTTTCTGCTGAGTCGACCTGATTGAGCCACTGCACCACTCCTGTGGCCAGTCAGGACTGGGAGTAAGAGTGGTGACCCACTTTCTCTGCGTTTTCAATTAGCTTTATGGTACATGCTTGACCACTGCTCCACAGCTAATGTGCTGTCACCACAATGATTGATCACCTCATGCCACCACCAGAGTTGAGTGTAGGCTGAATCAGTGTGAGTGTGTGTGTGGAGGGCAGCTGTTAGACACAAAGGCCAGTAAAGCTGTCCTTGTCATCCATGTGTTTGAATGAATTTCACTTCTTTCTTGCAGAGTTGTCATCCTGTCTAGGATAAACAGCAAAATACATACTGTCAGATTATTACTTCCATCACGCAAGCAGCATATAATCCTGCTTTTATATCTAATAAATTCACAAAGGAGAACATTATTCCTGGAGTATTCACATGAATCCAAGGCTGTGTGTGTGTGTGTGTGTGTGTGTGAATGTGTGTGTGTGCTAAAACAGAGAAGGAGGGGTAGGGATTAGATTAGGGTTGTATATTTTGCTTCTTATTGTAATACAGCATAATGTAAGAAATATAAGAATTAGAGTCTACAGACATGCTACCAGGTCTTTGAGTCTGTACTTAGGCAAAGTGGTGCTTAGCTAAATGCTAAGCACCACTTAATGGCCATTAGCATAGTTTAGCATGTTAGCATGGTAATATTTGCCAATCAGCAGTAAAGGCAAAGTGCATATTATTATTAGTTTTGCAGGTGGTCATACAACAAAGTATTGTGCAAAATTTGATGTGCTAGATGAAAAGCTCAGAGATCTACAAAGTTTGGTGGCTATCCACAAAAAAACAGCAGCTGAGACATTTCACTCAAAGCCAAAAATATCAACTTTGTGGTGGCAGGAATCATACTCTGGAAATCATGAACGTACCTAATTTTGTGGCAACCCATCTAGTAGATGTTCAGATTTTTCACAGGATAAGTGATACTTTGACCTGCTGGTGGTACTGCATGAAAAGCTGGGGGCTCAGGAAGCGTTCATCCTTTGTGAACAATACATTTCTGTGCCAAACTTCATGGGAATCCATATAATAGCTCTTGAAACACAACAAAGAATTTCATGGCAATCTGTTGAATAATTTTAACTGCCTGGAACAAATTGGTGGACCGACCACCTGACATACACTGCCATCCCTAGAGCCACACTGCAATCGTGGTGTCATAAAAATATGCAATGTACCATCCTAGTTTTGCTTTATTATAGATTTCAGAGTTATGGTCACAGAAATAAAGAAATATTTTGTTTGATTGTTCGATTATGCATCAGAGGACTGACTTTTAAAGACATTTACTGGCATTTAGCTGCTTTGTTCATATTGTGTACTCAAGTTAAACTTCTGTCTTACATTTTGCATGCCAAAACCTGTTGTACCGTCTCTCACCTTGACTCCCAGCTCTTTGAGCCGAGCGTCCACAGCCGACCTGAGCTCCGCCACCTCCTGCTGCAGTCTAATCAGGTGCCGCTCCCCCGAGCTCACGTCAGCGCTCAGCCTGGCAATGCTGGAATCACACCTGAGGTAATAGGTGGGGAATCGGAGAGGGACAACTGAATGAGAGCACTGGGATGGGAGGGGGTTGAGGAAAGGTGTGAAGACAGGGAGATGAGTAAAGGCTGGAGAGAACAGGGAGGAAACGCTTTACTGAAGCTTGCACATTTCACACAGTCCACAAACAGGCAGATGGACGGAAAAAAAATCCGACAGCTGCCCTTATCAATTCTTTCTGAGGTGAACTCATGGAAACCAAAAGCTCTGCTGAATCCTAAGCAGTGATAGCTGATCCTCTGAATGCTGTGCAAATATATTTGATAGTTGCAGTGGATACATGTTTGTATCTGCTGATGAGTTACTGATAAGATAGATAGATAGATATACTTTATTTATCCCAAGCTGGGAAACTGCAGTGCAGCAGCAGCATTACACACAGTGAAATAAGTGAAAAAAGACTATAAAGAACAAACTATACATAATAAAAATATAAAAATAGCAAGCAGTAAAAAGATTATGTACATAACAATAATAATAAAATAGCCAAATAGTAAACAGTAGTAAAAAGTATTGCACAAAAAAGAATATCAAATGCAAATGAATATCAAAATAAGAATATCAAAAAGCAAAATGGCAGTGAAAATAAAGTGTACCGTGACTGTAAGAACAAACTATATATAATAAAATATCGAAATAACAAGCAGTAAAAAATTATATACATAATAATAAAATATCAAAAGCAAACAGTAGTGGTAAGAAGTATTGTATTATTATGATTATTATTATTTTCAGCTGTTATTGTACAGTGTAATGGCATGTGGCAGGAAAGATTTCCTGTATCTGTCCCTTCGACAGCGGAGCTGTAGCAGCAAACCATGACAACTAATCAAAGACGTTTGATAGATTTATAACCAAACACAGTCAGCAGAACAACACTTAACAGCCTCCTACATGCAACACGTGGTTTCTAACACAGTCTCTGTTCAGTTTGTGTAATAAGCATGAACTGTGTTGGCCCTTGTTACCAGCATTGCGTCCTTCCTACGCTTAATGTAATATGCTATCGAATTCCCTCTCTGTCTCTATCAGGTTTACCATGAGTGTGTATATCAATTTATTTGTGGTAAAATATAATGTACATTCAACAATCAATTCCAGCAGCTAATTATGAAGATGTCCAGTCTGAAATTTGGGTTATTTCCCTTTGGACCACTACAGTCCTTCCATAAAGGGCTTCACAGAACAATACAGCAAATTAAAACCCATTGGCCCTTAACTTACTTGATTATTTATGACTAACATACAAGAGGTCATCAGCCTGAGTAGGTGAGGTTTATCTTCAGCCTTTATTGGATCATAAATCAGCTGTTTGTTGAGTAAATCACATCTCAGGAGGCAGGCCTGCTGTGAAACAAGATGTTCACAAAATAACACTACATCTTTGATCTGATGAGAAATCGCATGATGATGAGGTGTTCAAAACAATTCAGCCTCGGCGGCTACACAGCCCTGCTACGTCCTGCTAGGCAGAGCACTGACATGACAGCCTTTCTTCAGCAATCTGACCTAATGAGCACAATTTGCACAGACGCAAAATAATGAGCAAATGCTAATCAGCAACTCGAGTGTGCTCGAACCTGGAAGCTTCAGTCTGGTGAGAACGAAATAATTAATGTGTGCATGCGGGTGCGTGTCTGTGAGGGTGATGCCATGACGGAATGGAAGTTGTGAGACTGTGAAATGCTGCCAGACAGGACATAGGATATACAATTTCACTTCATTAGAGGGAGAGAACAGCAAGCAGGATGTCAGCAAGGAAAGTTAATCAGTCAAATCACTTGTGCATTAGACCTGGCTCTAAATAATTGTGCAATTTACCCAAATAAGGAGGGAAAGTATTAATCTGCTAGCAACTAGCTGCATGCTGTATTTGACAGTTTGTGTGCATACATTGTTTGACCCAGTCCTGGTGTGCATACCTGGCTACTCTTCCTCTCAGGTCTCCAATGCCAGCTATGTTCTTCTTGTCCAGGCTTTGAACAGCCATTGTGGTCCCAAAGGTGATGGAGTCCCGCTGGGTGATCTGTGTCTGCAGGGCCTGTTCAGACCAAATATTTGTCTATTTTGTGTTATTTTGTGCTGGGAATGGGCATTTCTTCTTATAATGTTAATGTGAAATAAAATACAGATGCAGAAATATACAAATCAAGCATTTAGAATGTTGCTGTATGACAATAGCTAACATCATTTCCTTTCTGTCCCAGCTCTTAATGCTGTGAAAATCACCACCATACATCCTTTGCTGAGAAAGATATCTTAAAACTGGCTGAAATTTCATCACCACCTTTGCATGAATGATCATCATAGGACAAGCCACACATGTATCTCTGATAACCCAACATCAAAGAAACGACCCTCTGGCTTATCATGAGAGCAAACAGTGACAGTATGATGTTCGTTTCATTTGACTTAGCAGCATATTCACTTCATGGCTTAGCTTATTACTTTTTCCTGTGAAGAATTAATGAGCTTTTTGGCATTCATGTAATATTTCAGATAATGACAGCCTCATGTTAATGGTCTATTTGGTATGCACTAATGAAGCTATGCATTTCATTTTTCTGCTCTGTTTTTGTAAGTTGGTTATCAAAGTGTGGCTTGATGCTCTGCTCAGTCAAAGATGATTCGCAGTAATTCATCCCACTGCTGTTTTTCAGAGGTTAGCGCAGTGTTTATCTAACCACATACTGTGCACATCATCTGTTTTTTGCGTATACGGACAAAATGTCCACGAGCTGACGCTGATGAGGTGTCAGGCAGGCTTTGCTCAGGCGCTGCACCATTCTATCAGGTGTAATCAAATCAGCTGTAAGTCTGGGGCCGTGTGTGTGTGCGTGTGTGTGTGTGTGTGTGTGTGTGTGTATGTGTGTGTGTGTGTCCGGTTGTGTGCTGCACATCAAAACAAACGGGGAGAAGAGAGAAAGCAGACAACAGGATGAGCAGGAAAAGAAGAGCAGACAGGAATACACACAGATGGACAATGACTTCACCCACATAACGAGACGTTCAAGATTTTTCTGAGGAAAAACAAAGCGTAGCGCATAGGACGTAGCAACCTCCACCACCTACCCACTTGTGTACCTGTATATCCATGCTGAGCTGCTTGACAATGCGAGTGATGGTCAGTATGTGATTCTCCAGTAGCTTGCGGGAAAGCGCCTTGACCTGGACAGAGCCCCGGGTGGACTGCAGCTCTGCAGCCACCTCCTCTTTGATCCTGAAAGCCTGCTCCAGCAGCACAGCCAGTGTCCTCTCCTGACCGCTCAGACGACCCTCCGAGACATCAGGCCTCAATCAGGAAGTCAACAGAAAACCAAGCTTTGTGTCATACAATTTCATTTTAGAGGCTCATTTTTATTGATTTTGGTCTTTGAGGTTGAAAAGGAAACATTTTCTAGCACTGGAGGCCCGGGAATACATACTTTTACAGTTAAATGAAGCATTCACCCAGCCAGTGTGAGATGATCAGCATCAGTTTTCATACCCTCAGGTCATCCTCAGACCAGATCTCTCATTGACTTCATGTCGCTGTGCATGCTGTGTCACCCTGCCTGATGCTACCGTGGATTAAGGATTAATTTGAATTTTCCATCCCATCAGCAGCGGGAAATTTATCCACCTCTCCGACAACAGTTGATTTGAAATTAAATTAAAGAACCACAGGAACTAAGGAGGGTGCAAGATATCAAGGTACTGTAATAGTTTGTGATGGTTAAAATAAACAGAAATATGAAACACAGTAATTCAATAAGAAAAGTCACCTGGTGTGATTCTGATTGGGCGGCAACTTTGACTCGTCTGACATTCTTCTCATCTAAAAAAAACAAACACATATTACATATATTGGTGTTATGTACAGTAGTTTTTACTCAAACTTCTAATCTGCTCTCTTAAAAGTATTTTTTATTATCAAAACAAACAGAGCAGATGCTTTACAGTCTGCTCCAAGCATAATAAGACCCATATAACATAATTGTTAAACAATATATGAAGCAGTAATTTTCATTTTCCACATTTGAGAATACTCACAGGTCTGTGCTTTTCGTCAGCTGGCTCTACAGTTCATGTGTTTGTGTTGTCACTTGGTAACTGTGGTTTCTTTGAGTGGGGTGTGCCTGCCTGCCAGTGTGAATTTGTCAACACAGTAATGCGAGAGTGAATCATTGCATTGTTGGTGAAGCAGCTTAACTCAGCAAACCGGAGCAGAGAGTGAACGTTAACTTTTACTTAAACTGAAAAGCGGCCGATTAACTGACCAGTGCACAGAAAAGCTAATTCTCAAGGCAAAAGCTCTCAGAACAGACCAAATTCAGATTCTGATGGTTGACGATTTTATAGATGCAGAAATCTAAAAACAGCTTTGTAATGTTAATGGTGATTTAAGTCAGCACTTCACTTCATTAGTATCACTTTTCTCTGATTTATAACAAGATGTTAAGTAATCTTTTCTTTCATCATTTGGGGTTTCTTTACTCACTTCACTGGACTTAATCATGATACAAATAAACACCATAATCATCTATAGTTTACATTTTTCATAGATGAAGTGCATTTTTCTTTTATGTACAACAATCAAGCCCTCCTGGGGTCCTTCTCATGTGGCTGAGTGTGGCTAATCACAGTGAGTTATTACTTCCTTCATGCAATGTGGCTAAGTTAAGCTTAAAGCAGCTTATCAGCATTTGATTAAAATTCCAATTGAGTTTGGTGTAAATACGGTAAGAAATAAATAACAAACTTTTTGCCAACAAACAGTTAAATTTGCTCTATCCTGCTGTACATGACCGATAGTAGGCATACTTGTACAAAGAAACACAAAATCTCAGACACATCAGGAACATTCCAAGGTGAAAAAAGTGAATGAACGTCCTTAAAAACTATCCTAAAGATGTCAGAGTCAAGCATTAAGCTTTAAATTACTACAATGTACAGTAGTTATTAATTGGCCAGTAAAAAGAGGTAGCAAGCAGCTCCAATTCCTGTGGCTGAGGCTGTTTGGGGCTGGAAAACAGAATATGTGATTATTTGACCTGGACACTGGGCAGTAAGGAAATATCACCAACTCATTCAAGGCATCAGCTCCATAACTCATCCATCTGCTGTTTCATTGCACACAATACAGCTATGGTTGATATTCAGCTTTTATCTGACTGAATGAATTACGAGAGGCATGATTCAACGGCCAGAGAGAAAAATAGCCATTTAATGTTCAATTTAACCAAGACCTAACCTGCATTATCGTACAGCGCGAGTTACGGAGTGTAGTCGTGTCACAAAAATACATGCAATCGCAGTCAGTGGGAGAACATGACTCTGAGTTTTTAAGTGTGTTTGCAGGTGTGTGCGTGCAGCCTCACACACACACACACACACACACACACACACACACACACACACACACACACACACTGTGGATTACTGGCGTATCAACAGGACCAGGGTCATTAAGACGAAAGGCCTGCTCACTGCAGACTCATCAGTTATCCATGCTAGCCCAATAGAAAAGCCGATGGTAGCTGAAAGGAATTGTTTGGCTCACCTGCTCACATCTCCATCTACTTAACTGAGGGGTTCAGGGCAGTTTGTTGTGCTGCTGCCAGCGCCCTGCTGGTTGTAATTAAAGTGTCTTATTTTATAGGAAGGATGAGATATCAGGTAAAGTGATCAAGCTACAACAAAACTCATTATTGGCTTCTCATTCGGTGTCTGATATACTTACAGATTACTCATAGATGTGACCATGTGTCAAATTTTGCAGACGTTACACGAATCTCTCTTCTATCACCACACAGCACTTAAGTCTGATTATTATTTTCTCATTATTAGAGGTTCAAGGCCAAGAGCTCACGACAGAATGCTTTATCGTCGTCATCACCGTCATCATCACACCTGCAAGTAATACCAAGGTCATATCACGGTGGCTTGCATGAACAAATGTTCATTCAAGTAGCATGCAAGGCCTTGGACTCTCAGTTCCTCTCTCTGGGATGGACTTCATCCTGTTAGAACATTCCCTCGTAATTTACTTGCTCAAAGTAAAATTTCATCAGCCCTGTTTTCTGATAAAAGGTCATTCTGTGACCTCTTCCGGGTGTGTATATGTGTGCTGCAGAGAGTTAGATGGAGAGGGGGGTGTTCATTCTTGTAATTATTATCTCTGTGTGTTTGTTTATATGAAAGCGGGCACAGTGTTAACCAGGGGGTCGGAACTGGCCAGCACTGAAACCAGGGCCAGAGGGGACGACGTAATGAGTTATTATACACACTGCACAGCATCTAAAAAGAGAGGAGGCTGCTCTGTGCTGCATCCAGCTCACTGCTGCATGTGGGTGATAACATTCACTGAAGCCTGACCCATTTGACGGGGAGAACATATCCAGACGTGGCTACAGTGCGGAAACATCCACGTGATACAAAAGAGAATAAGTCTTAAAAACCTCCAAGGTTTCAGACTCACTGTCAACTCTGGATTTACCAAGGTCACTGCTGTGAAAGAGCGAATCTAGTGGCATCATGAACAAACAACATATATAAAACTACACAAAGATGAACTCAGATGATGTGGCAGGAGGGCCACAGTTGAATTATAAACATCTCCACGAGGCATTGTGATGTTGCGTTATGCAATCACCAGCATACAGATTATCCAAATGACATGGTTGGCCAGAGGGAGGCGCGGTGCAGCCTTCGTCCTTCATTTGAATGGAACAATTAATGGGGAAGTTTGACTGAACCTTGGTAAAGCACAGTGGATAGAGCAGGGACGCAAACACCGTCTACAACCAAGCGCAGCGGTAACCAAGCATTTTTAGATGATCTTGCAGAAGTGACTGAATGTGCTCCAACTTCACCACTGAGGTGAAATAAATCTCCAATCGATGAGGATATTGCTTGCCGTCTAACAGTGTGTGACATAAGATTTACGGTGCTGCCTGCATAGGCATTCTACGAGGTTCGTTGGGAGACTAACACCCCCTTCATCATCTCACAGTGCGTCTCCTTCTTGGCGCTCTGAACTGATCATCAGTGGAAGTGCTCCCGAGCCGCAGCAGCCCAACTGTGACATCCTTCCACTATTCAGAGCGTGCTCAGGCAGGCTGGCTGGCTGCTGCACAGGCACCATGGAGCAGAAACAACCGAAGGATGAGAGCAGCGCCAAGGGGCAAGAGTCCCTGTCCTACCAGCGGAGGATGTGGAAGAATTTCCAGGAGAAAACCAAGCCTTGGCTCAGTCCTAAACTGGGATCGGAGCGTCGGGGTGCCGGGGGCGCGGAGGGCAGCAAAAAGGAATCGGGGTTGTGGATGTTCAAGAGGAAAAAGAAACAGCTTGATCGGGTGTTTTCGTCGTCTCAGCCGAATCTGTGCTGCTCTACCCCGGCGCCTTTTGAAGGAGATAAGAAATCCCTCGGAAGCGACGCTATGCCCGGCACCAGCAGCGGCGGCCAGCCGCTGGTACAGCCCCTTGGCGCAGCTTCTGGAGCCACGGGGAGCAAACCCGAGCTGACGGCGCACGGAAGCCCAAAGCTCCCCGTATCCCAGCTGATCATGTACCAGCAGAAGAGCTCCTCTCTCGGCTCGGCATGCTTCGAGAAGCTGGTGGTGGACGCGGCCGCGGTGATGGGAGAGGAGGAGCAGCTGCGTAAAAACGCAAGTGATTCTGTGAGTAAAGAGCATGTGGCAAAACACGCACCCCGCACAATATCTGTTACTACCAAGTAGGCCTAAAGCTACTGTAAACATTCACATCCTGAATGAGGTGGGCTGGGCTACAGTATCCTGGAAATTAAATAAAGCAGACAAGTTTCATGATGGTGGTGCAGCGACGTGCTCGCTGCTCGTAGCCTGTCATGTGATGCGCTCATCGATTTGCCAGTTCACTGCTTTCTTTACTCTGTCCTGTAGCTTGTAGGACTGTACGGGCCAGATGGCTGCAACCAGTGCCAGTATACGGCTATGTGATCATCACAAACAACAAGCTTACATCACTACTTGGTCTGGTAACATGTCACCACCACAGTCACTGTATCATGGCTGTGTAAGGTTATTTCAATTAAAGAATCCCTGATAGGATTTCTACAGACTACATATTATGATGTCATTGAACAGCCCCCCTTTCGCCTGCTAAGATCCCTTCCCTCCAGTACAGGGACTGTCCCCTAGCTCCACAGTCCATCTGCCACACTGTCCTTGCCTGTAGACAGAGGCTCATGCATAAGGGTTCATTATGTCTTGCCTTTTTACAAAAAGTGGGCAGTTGGCAAATGGTTATCAGGCACACCACCAGCAGTGATGGAGATTGATGGCAGTTATATCCCCCCACAATTCAACATGCTGAGTCAGGGTGGCCTAGGATAAACAGTATCAAAGGGATATGTCAGCTAGTGTAGGCTATAGTTGCTGAGGATACATTCACAAAAATGACATCCAGCCCTAAAGGTGTCAGAGAAAACTTGAAATTTAGTGACTCCGTCAAACCATATGAAAAGCACTGTCTGGTGAGAGTAGGGACTGAGTAAAAAGTCTTTAAGGTTGTGTCTGGACCCACGCCTTGTCCCCTGATAGCAGTCCAGTTCACTAGTCCTGCAGTAGGTCATGTCACTTGAGGCAGGATGTTGTGATATTTAATAGCCCTGTCAATAAAAATAAATTTGAAGATGCAGTATATGAGAGCTCCATAAGCTCTTTCTGTTTCAGTGGCAGCAGTTATTGCACAGCTTTTCATCTCACCACTCTTGAAGTGTTCCAGACCTGCTTCTGAGCATCATCCAGATCGCTGTCTAAATGTGATTTAGCATACAAGTGCACCTCTTCCCACTGAAGTTGTGGCCAAACATCTCTTATCCATTAAATCTCTAGGAGAAGAGCAGTGCACTCAGCAGAAGAGGTAAAGGAAAGCAAGTATTAATGACTTCATTGAAATTGATCTCTTCAGTTACATAATACACAGAGCTCTCACTTCGCCAAATAAAGTTGTAGCATTCAGCATGAGCCATTAGTTACCTCCTGCTGTTGCCATGTTTATCCCAGCTTCTGTCGTTCATTTGTTGGATTTTCCACGTAGCTGGAAAGGGGAAGAGCAGTGGTAAAAACAGTACAGTGACAGCTTAATTTCCTCAGGTTTTAGTACACTCATTTGTTGTTATCTTGAGTATATACATCTGCCATCACAGATGTAAAGATAAACAGTATGATCTTAATCTGTTATGTAATGAGGTTAGAGGATGAAGAAATGAGAAAAGGTGGCATGAGATGATGGGCGATGTGAGGAAATAAAGGTGATGAGGACAGATCAGGCTGGGTTAGAGGGTAATGAGAGGTGATGAGAGGATGAAATGGGGTCAAATGAGATAAGGTGAAAGATGATGATTCAATATGTGATAAAAGAAGATAAAGATTAGAGGACATGAAGTGAAGATAGATGAGATGAGAGTGGATTAGATTAGATTAGACATGCTTTATTAGGCCTAATACCTAAGAGAAAGTCAAACATTATATGACAAAGAAATCAGTGAAATAAAAACTCAACATCACAACACAGGCAGATAATCAAGCTAAAAATGTGCATTTTTGCATGTGCATTTTTGTGCATGCACCTTGATTGCATTTATTTGCACGTGCATATTGATACTGCACTTACAGCATGTGCTGCCTCAACACTTTACTAACCCAGCAAGGATTATAACTCAAAGTCACAGACTTTTACAGTCATCCACAAATCCAGCATTAGGTGAGTCTATTCACCTTCTCATTACTAAAATGAGAGCATAAGGCTCCAAGCCACAATTTTATAAATGAAATAAGAATATATGGAACATTAGAAGCACAATGCCTTTTCACATTTTGATTTAGAAAGTAAGTGCTGAAAGGGATTATTGCCAAGTTCAGCAAGTAATTTCATTAACAACTCAAAGTAGGAAAGAAATAAGCGCATTTAAGTATTGCTACTTGCAATGCAGGGCAGTTAGGTTTGATGTGTGTGTGTATTTCTGTATGTGTGTGAAGGTAGTAAAACATGACAGGGAAAGCACCCGCTGAAATGTAAAATTATTCGAGTAATCGTTCTGATGTTAAAGCTACAGTAGGTAAGGTTGAAGGTTATTCCAAACAAATCAGGGGCAGCATATCACCGGAGAAACCGCTAACTGCTCCTCACTATAGTCTTTGCTATAGTTTTCTATGGCTGTAGCTACTAGCTACTGTTAGCCAGCTTGCTCAGTTAGCCGTGCAGCTAGTCCTATTAGCTGACTGAGTCTGCCCGGACTGGGAGCTCAGAGCTGCAGTTGATATCTCTGCAACACAACACATAGAGGCCTTTCATGTCACATCAGAACTGTTGCTTCTTCACCTTCTGTTGATTATGTTAGTTCTTTTTTGACTCTTATGCACTGCACTTTTATGTTTCAGCCCTCTTTGACCACTGACATGGAGAGGAGGAGTACTGTATTCATCAGTTCCTCCTCATTCTGTCGCTCTAATTGTAAATGTCACATTTTATAGGATTTATCCCTACTTAGACTTTTCCTCCATTTTTATGCTTATAGGCAGCAGTAGCTCAAGTCTGCAGGGACTTGGCTTGGGCATCTGACTGTGTGGCAGCCCCGTCACCCCAACATCTCTCCCAAACAACTGAATGTCTATGGGTCCTGTGTGCATGTGAATATTGTGTGTGTTAACTGAGTGGGGAAGCAATTTAAATCACTGGTAATAACGTATCCCAAAAATTGCCTTTGGACTGCTCCAAGGCTGCTTTCTCTGTGGCATGGGTTTTAGACCAGTAAGACAATTGGAACTGCACTCGATTTTATTTTTTACCACTCAGCCTAATGTGTTTGGTGTGATACAGGTGTCTACACTATCATTTGGATTCCTTATGGCGGTCTTTTTTTCCTTAGGCTATTGTAACTCAAATATGTTTGGCCTCATTAACTACCAGCTTTTAAAGCAAGCCATCCTCAGTTTCACTCTGAATCAAACAATTTCCTATTTGCTGTAAGCTGAAGACTTTTCATCTTAACATGTTTATTTATAAGGACAGAAAGACATAAAATCTAACATTTTGCTATTCACATTTAAGTGGATTAACCCAGTCAAAGGGGTAATCACGACCATTCAATATCTTTGAAACAAGATCACCCTTCAAAAATAAACTAAATAAAAAAAATTACCAAAACAATGTTTTGGTGTTGATTTTGAGACACTGGGCCACAGTACATGGAAGCTATTGAGAAGAAATAATGTTTTTTAAATAAGAATATTTAAATAGAGGACGCAATAAAATTCTGTGTGAAGAGATGAGTCATATTTGGCCGGTATAGTAGTAATTGCCAGTATTCATTTTAAGTCACTGGGTCACATTACATGGAAGATATTGAAAAAACTGATATTAATTTCTTTTCAAATGTATGGAAAATAAAGTAATTTAACATTAGCAATCAATATAAGTGTGATACACTTCACCAGTTCAGAAATTCTTACTGAGAAGAACAAGTCAGAATCAAGGTAAAAAAAAAAAAAAAAAAGGTGTGTCTTTAAAACCGGAATTTATTGATGGTCCCTAAATCAGGCCACAAAAGTTAAGCGCGAGGGCTGGGCGGTCAACCGCCTCCCACTACCAAATATGGGCATCGCATTCAGGAAGTTCAAGTAAACTACGCATTCGAGTTAATTAGCGTAATTAACCAACAGCAAAAAATTAATTTAATAATGTTTAATCGTGACTTAGTTTGCACCACCAGTACCGAGTGTTGATATTACGGCTCCTGACAAAACGAGGAAAATCATCGGAGTTCAGAGGCTAACGACGAATTTAGCTTAGGCAGCTAACGTTAACTGTTAGCATATCGTAAACCGTTCTCCGTCTTTCCACTGCCTGCTTCAGTTGCTAACACCTGTGTGGACTGGCTGGGACATCAAACTGAGCCAACACAGCGTCACTCGGTCCGTTTATACAAAGAAGGAAAGCGTTTGTAAGTTATATTTCAAAAGGACAGACACGGGTTAGCAAGTCAAGGTATTTGCTGCGTATTATTTCCCCCGCCATTACTGTCGTAGCTTCACTCACCGCGCGGCTTCAGCTGCTCTGCCTTCACTGGATTCAAACATGGCCTTCGTTTCGGTGCCTCCTCTGCCTCAAAATTTGTTTTCCACACTGACGGACATGTTCATCAGGCCCCACACACCGAGAGCCCGGTTAACGCAGCTGTCCAGGCCCTTTGAGAGACGCCCTAGAAGCGCTGCAATGATTACCCTTCAACACAGACTATGTGAGTAAAGCTTTGACAGTATGTCCACAAACCTACGTGTACTGTACAATAAGTCTGAATGCTTCACTCATCTTCATCGGCCTGCTTTCCTGTGTTTTGTCACTTGTGTCGCTGTCCATGGTATTGAATTGTAGATGTAGAAACAGCCTGTGTGTGTTAAGGAGGGGAGCATCATGAACCAGACTAGTATCCTACTTAAATGGACATCAGTGGGATCAACCCGGTACCGCACCTTTCTGTGTCATCTCCAGTCAGTGTAGTTATATCTTTGTCTCCATATTTAACAAAAGACGAGATCCGAAGGGTGCCTTTGTTTCCCAGTGTTTGTACTTTGTTTGTACATATTCATGCATGTAGAGTAGACACAACATGCAGTGTATTTTCATATCTCTTTTAATGAAAAATAAGTATTTCATCTCCACAAAAAAAGCTTGTCAGAGAAAAAAAATATCTATTTTGTGCTGTGATTCCAGTTCTCAGTCATGTCTTCTGTCTTCCTTCTGCTCAGCTCGTATGGAGTGCTTTAAAATATTTAACACTTACGAACCAGGGAAGTAGGTTTTTGTGTCACCGAGACTATACGCTCACAACCTAATGCTAATTATATCTGATGTAAAACATGTGGAAGGTGTTTCTATTAACGAAATTGTGTCCTGGACAAGGTGAAAAGGACTATTTGGAGATAATACACATGTTTTTTGGATGAACATGACTATAGCATTGTGATTTGATTTGTGTATCTTCAATGCCTTATGAAAAAACATTTTTCACAATGGTTGCTCATTGGTGAAGTGGCTATAGCACCATTGAGACCTCAGAGGATGTTTAATGACTACAAGCAAAACAGTTGTGTTATATTTTGGCTGAAAAAGCCAGACATTTGGTTCAATTGATTAAACTGTCATGATATCAGACCTGTGCAGTATAGCTTACAGACCTCATTTGTTGCATATCAGATACAGTAACATGATGATGATTTTAGTTACTGCCCTCTTTTGATAATGCAGTAACCGTGACATGAGCCACATATAGAATGTCCTGTAGGAATAAGTGTTTTACTTTACTATTTTTTGAGTTGTGTTATGAGAGTAGCATCATGGCCACTTGAAAACAGCCTACGGCATCGTCCTGGATGTGTCCTGATGGCAGCTTAAATTAGGATTCATTACAGCCCAGGGGACCATTGGTTGTAACACACACTGACAAGCACATGATTGATGTTGACCTCGAAGCTGTCTGGGCATTTTGAAGCAGGAAAAAAAAAGAAATTTCTCATCGGTGAAAGCATGACTGACACCATTCGGGGATGTAGATGGGTTTTAGCTCTCACTTTGTGATTAAGTATCTCATAGTGCCTGGTCTCTGCCTCCCACACATCAGAGTGTGCCTGATTCTTAGCCATGGAAACTTTGAACAACCTGTGATAGAGGATTCAAGTGGTGCCACCTGTAGATAAGTGTAATTGTGAGCAGCAGATTTAGATTTAATTTTAGTTTAGGGAGATGCCATGATGGCTCAGTTGTTTGCAGTGTTTCCTAAAGGCCTGAAAGCTGAGGTTTATGAATGTGAGCATTATTTATCAGTGCTATGAACAAGTGACCTTACAGCATGGTATATCCTTGCTTTCTGCTTATTATTCTCCTGGAAAAATATTGAAAAGTAATTTAAAAGTTGCTGAAATAACAGGCTTTTTTCAGCTTCAAGCCATTTAGTCAGCAAAAAGGAGAAACGTTTGAAATAAAGTCAACAGACTCCTAAAAACCTTCAATTTGAAAGATGGTATGTTGCTTCTGTAGCTGTAGCTGGATATTTAGGAAATTATTGTCTTATAAAATGTTGATAACATACATAATATTAAAATCTGACAGTTAGCCTTTCTGTAGAACATTCTGATCAGTTTATTATATCCTTATTTGTTGTCTTCAAAATATTTGTTTTATGTGAACAACATTTAAAATGCCAAAGGCATTCAGTTTATAATGATCTGATATCGAAAAGCTGCAAGTTGAGGCTGGAAGCGACTCAGTTTTGATTATTACAGTTGTTAATGGATTTTCAACTGTCAGCTAAGCCTTTCATCACTAAATTCAACAGCCAGATAAACTGTCACTTGTTCAACAGCAAATGTCACACTATTTTGATTAAGCTCTTTTTGCCTAAATACCTTGTGTCAGTTATTCCTCCAGCAAGGTCACAAACCTTGTGTTTTTGTCAGTCATTGCCATCAGCGGTCCAAAAAAAAAAAAAAAAAAAAAAGCCCCCTTTTGCTTTCTGCCCTCACTCCTTAGTATGTCCTTGAGAGATAACCTTACCTGCGTTGTCTCTGTCTCCTGATCTGTCTCGCATATCCCGTCCTCTGATCATCTTAGTCTTAGCCTCTCTGATAATGACATTCTTCCCTTACGAGAGCTTTCTGAGGACAAATCCAAAATATATTCTAGCCTGTCAGAAGAACAGTCTGTGTACTGCAAGATGGGAACTCTGCACTGTGACATTGTGTTACCCTCCAGCGTTGTTTTCTCCAGCCTCAGCTAGCCCCATTACACAGTCTCTTACACACACTTTGAAGCACATGCACAAACATATAAGGTATTCACAGGCATGCATAGCCATAGACTCGCTAGTCTAGCCAGAGTGTTATTGTAAACAAGGTTAAGCATGACAGTGTAGACCGCTAAATGACTCAATAGTCCCGACGTGCTGTCATGAATGGCAGCACAAAGAGAGAAAAAGAGATGAAGGTCTGGTGTTATTCTCTAAACTGACGGAGAGATTCAAATCTCTCCTCCTCGTCTTCTCTCTGAAGACTGCAAAGGCTAAAAGTGGTGGCAGACATGATTATCGGTCTGGGTAGAGCAGGTAGAGAAGGGTCAGCATTTAAATCAATAGATGGAGCCATGGAATTAGCTTTCTAACTCGTAATGCTGCCCTCCCACATAGATTAATCATCACTGAGTCGAGGCAAACCAAAGCAGTGGCTCAGCGTAGGAAGGGCATGTGTGTGAATGTGTAGGGATGATGGTCAAATTACAGATGACATCCATCCAAATAGCCTGCTATGTGATATTTGTTGATTATCAGGAAACAGATGCGTGTTTGTATTATCTGAGTGAAAGGATTAGTTGACTGACGGTGTAATACAGTTTCTGTGTCTGCCGCTCATTTTATCCTTCTCTAACCTCCAACCCTGACACTCTTGAAATTTGACAACCTAGCAACTGAGCTATGACAGCTTTTGTAAGTGGGTTGGATGCATGAGATGAAAGGACAAACCCAGACAGAGACAGACAGACGAGAATAATGTGGCTGTGGCCATTCTTTCCAGACAAAACAACACATGGTGACCAAAGGCTGTGGGATGTTTTTCCTACTCCACATGCTAATCAAACATAAATCATTTGCAACTCAATGTAGACCCCACTTCCTCAGTGGTGAGTGGATATTGAATATTTGCAAATTAGTTTCCCTGTAGCATAGATGAAGCTGTCCCAATAGTCTCTGAGTCATAAGTGTTCCTGCAGCCCATTAAGATCAATATGGGCGTATGGCTGCACATTGGATGTACAGCATATTAAGCAGTGGGCAGGTGTATTCCAGTTAATGATTGGGGTGTTGCGTGTCGTGTGCAATATGTGCTGCACTGTACTATAAGTATCCATTTTGTTGGATATGAATATGGCCCGTTGTACCCAAAAACCCACTCAAGACTTTTAAAATGAGCTGATTTACTTATTCTTATATTGATCCTTCATCAGAGTTTCACATTAACTGGTGAGCACACATCTACTAAGCTCATACCTTTACAAAAAAAATGTTCGGACAGTGCTCTGCAGCTGTGTACTTATTATAGAAATGTTTGCCCCTTCTGGAGCTTTGATTTCACCTGAATAATGTCATTGCACTGAAAAAAATAATTGGTATAATGTAGTGTCACCTTTGTTCTGCCTCCTAGAATCATTTTGTTAGATCTGCTGTTATTTTTTGCCACCAAGCTATGTCATGACTTATTTTAACTTAGATCTTTGGCAAAAGATAAGAAGAAAATATGAACCTAGTTACATTAACTGAAGTTGCAAACATGCTTGCTGTGCTTAATGAGGCCACACATAGATAACATAGGACAAGAACAGTGGACGTTGCAAGTATCACTTGTACTGATTCTGATAACTATTTCAGCAAAAGGGCTTTATTATATCAGGACACTGAATTTTTTTGCTCCTGTTGGCAAATCACAATCTCACATTTTGACAAGAGTTAAGTAGATCTGTGCCCTTTCGCTGGAACATCTTCATGTGTCTATGAGGGTTCCTGGGAAGTCATTGTAATCAGCTGAAACCCCACTGTATTGATCCAGAGAGAATGCAACAGAGACTGAGAATGAAGGAGTTGTCAATACTGGGGTTGAGTGTGAGTTGGGGAAATGGGTGGAGCCATTTATTTAAACACCCACCTCACATGTCTTCCATTGGATTTATTTCAGTAAAGCACAGTAATCAGTGAATTTAGTAGTTACAGAAGAGAGTGGACCTGAGCAGCTGTAAGACTGATTTAGATTAGAACTTGTCTGCCAGTTTTCACTGGAGCTCCACTTGGTGTGAAAAACTGGTCACTAGAAATGGTCCAGTATAGATGGGCACCAAGATGTGGCTGTGCTCATTTCCATTTTCTAGAGGTTTTCTATTCAACATGGATTTATTGACGGGTGTGAGTTGACAACAGCTGAACTTGACAACAGCAATAGTATATTAATAGTTTGATGTGTTCTTGTTTTTTTTATTAGGGGGGAAAAAGGACAGCGTGTCTTTTCAGTATTTTTTTCTTTGTCTCTGTTTTGTTTTTCTCTTAATATGCATAGTGACCATCTGTTAGTCAGAGGTTACATCAAGGAGTGGGGTTTTTAAGATTAGGTTTGTGTGTCCATTCAGACCTTTGGCTTCTGAATAGCTTCATGGATGCAGCTTTTGTGCGTATGCAAGTTTGTCTCTGGGTGCTCTTGAGTCAATAGACTGATATATCCATAAATTCTCCACTAGATTATGAGATTTTGAGGTTAAGAACATTGAGGTTCAGTTTGCTCAAGGCAAATGTAAATGTCTTTCTAACTCATTGTATAAGCAAAAATATTGGTGAAATTTTGTAATGATTAACAGTATTTTAAGCAAAAAGCTGAGGCCTAGAGCAATTTGTAATTATAATGAGCAAGAAAAAACATTAAAATTAAGGAGAGATTCCTATATCACCAACATGTCATGCAGTAAGTAGTCTGGAGAACAAAGGTCAGGTCAAACAAATGCAATTAATCATTATTGTAAAGAAATCATGCAGTACCACTGGAAGAAAAGCAATGGACCGTCATAAAAGCTTGCTCAACTTTTAGATTCTTTGCCTGTTGGCCTGCCACCCCAACAAGGAGCAGACAGACAGACAGCCTGCAGACATAACTGCTGCTGTCCTGATACATCGGTGTGGAAGGATGCACCTCATCATGGCTGAGCAGAGCTGGATATAGAGAATTTTCACATGAAGGCCTGTTTTGTTTATTTAAAGCATCCTGCATGTCAGATGTTATGAAAATAATAGTGGTGACCGGAGTACAGCATGTATGTATGTATGTATGTATGTGTGTGTGGGTGGTGGTGGTGCAGGGTCCATTTAGGCTCAGTGTGCAATGATCTATACCGCCAGCCAATGCCATTTGAATCCGACTTTTCCCTTTAAGGGACATTTGCCTTTTTCTCTCTGTGGGCAGTTTGAAAGGGAATTAAAAATACAGGAAATACTTCAGAGACTGCCACTCAGCTGACAAGCATTTAGCCACAGTGTTAAGACTTTAAAAAAACTGTAATAAATGAGGTATGGATCATAAATTTATCTTTATCTAGCTCTCACACATAAAGTGCTGCTTCATTGTGTTATGTAGATAGCCAGTGACAATGTAGCATGTCATTTAAATTTGTGCTCCACCCAATATCTGTCATTGCTCACTGTGACTGCTTTTAGACTTGACCTTAAGAATTGCCCACGATTGGGAATTAGCTCAGTTGCTGTCATACATATTTTGAACTGCAAATGCACTTGTATGGTTATACACGGAAAGCCAATTCCGAAACAGCAACCGCACAACCATGCATACTGCAGCTAATGTTTATTTCTTGCTCTTCATGTCTGCATAATTCATTTTATAGATCTTCTGAATTCAGTGCATTTTATAAATTACAGTCTCAATTCGGGCATTTAGAGTCATTCAGTCTCTGAGAGTCCATCAGTTCAGAAATGTTCATTTAGCGGGTGTCTCTGTGAGGTTGTCATCTTTCCGAGGGTGTTTATTCAGGGCTCTGGCTGTGAGAGAAACATAATTTTGGCACATGATCATCACATTAGCAAAGTGTTATCCACAGCAGAGAAAATAACAGACAGCAACATCCCTTCAGTATTTCTGTGCTTTCATTCTGTCTCTGCATGCTGAGGATCAGCTGATGTTCACTTCAGCTTGAAACTGACAGCATGAAATCAGTGTCTATCAGAGAGAGAGAAGTGATGGTTTGTACGTGAACTGCTCTTTACTGGCACTGATGATCTTGCTACTGAATTTGGCTGAAACTTGAAAGGGACTTAGTGCCACCTACTGGTGCAAAGCTGATGTGGCTCTCTGGAGAGAAGAGAGAGGAAACTGGCAGGAAATGAATAGACAGACTTTTGGCTGGATGTGTTGCTTAGACTTTCATTAATATCAAACCAGTTCCAGTTTCTGCACTCTAAGCTGCTTTCTGCTCACTCTGTGCTCTCTCTGAGATTAAAAGACACTTATACATTCATTTTAAAAAGTTATTGTCATTGGACATTATTCACACATAGACACACAAATTCTGATGAATATGAAAGTATGAAATGTGCCTTTAACTTCATCTTTTGTTTATCAAACTAGCTTGCAATCAAAGAGCCTGAAAGTTCAGGAGTTAAAAGAGGAATGTGGTGAGAAAGAGGTACACAATCAAAGGACACGATTGCAGGTTTATTTTGTTTTACATTTAATCCCCAATGCATGTTTATATTTTCAAGTTGTGCATACAAGCAGGTTGTATTTGTATGTGCAGTTGTTGGTTACACAATAGGATTTGTGTATTATTGCAAAAGTGAGCGATCTTATTCACACCAGAGTCCAGTCTCAGTGTGATGCGAGGCGTAATTTTGGACTGTGTTCTGAATACTACAGCAGTCAGGCTCAGGCAGCTTCACTGCTGTGTTTCCTCTCCACAATAAAGAGCTTGTGTAATTAGCTTGCCTATTGTTGCATTTAGTGTCCTCAGAGTACCCAATGAGCACTTATTTTTATCTTAGGTTAAATGTTTTCACTTGTTTTCTCTGAGAACTAATGTGTCAGACAGTGTTCTTGAACCAAGTGATATCTTGTTAAAAACTCATACATTTGTGTTAAACCTTAGTCTTAAAGCAAGCAACATTGCATCCCAAGACTGTATCTCTAAATATAAAGCGGGGATGCTTTCAGGTGAATGTATGTTAAAATTATTGTTCCCTGATAGATGAAAGTTAACGTATGTATCTGAAAACACTTGATCTCTATCTTTGCCACACGTTTGTGGCAACAGAACTGTTCTTCCTTGTGAACCTTTAGCTTAAGATTTGTTTTGAAAATCATAGCACCTCAGTCTACCAAGTATTTTTGCGCTGGGAGTAGAATAAGGATTCAAGATAGAATTCATAGACTGTTACCAAAAAGCTCCACTGTCATTTTCCACCACTGACCAACTCGTAAATCACACTGATACACACTGCAGCACCAACACTGTAGAGAGGGAGAGATAGCCTTTTTTTAATCTATTAAAACTGGAGACATTACTTGTCATGCCGAATGTTTTATTTAATGAATACAGCAATTAAAATTTTCAAAATTTTTGGATGCTTGATAAACATAACTGAAAAATGTTTTGTTGAGATGAGTCTGTCAGTCCTCATTTTTCAATCTCTTCCACTTGTAAAATTTATCAGGATTAAAAAGGTTGCTGAGATATTTCTTAATTTTCTTCGCAGTGCCCACTTCTTTCATGTTCTGCTTCATTTGTTTATCTGATGCAGGAGGTGCCACCCGTCCCTGGTTTTCATTATTCGGTGGGCGAACCAGCTTTACTTTGATATGGTTTATTCTCATTTCCTGTTTGTCCATCCATTCCTTCCATTGTCTCTCCATCAGTAAAGCCTCCTCCTCTCTTTCTCTATCCACTTGCACTCTTTCCTCCTCACATCTTATTTGCTCAGTCGTGAAGCTAGGGTTTGCCAAAAAGGGATTCTTTGAGATGTCCTCCTCTAATTCCTTCATCAACTGGCTGGTGTCAGCAACAGCGGCGATATCTGTTGAAATGCATTGGTTTGCCTGCTGCTCACATTTAGCTGGTTGTGAGCTGGTGTCAGTGTCATTGAAGACTTCGGTGGTCTCAGCGTCACTGGTGTCACCATCACTGGATACATCCAACAAAACATTCCGACTGTCCTCTAGCTCACGTTTTGGTTTCGTTATTATGAAGTCGCCGATGGTAATAGACGATGTTTCATAAAAGGTGAAGCTTAATGTCTCTGGGCCTAGTGATTTTGTTTCATCTTCTTCATCCTCCTCAGTTTTCTCCTCGTTTTCTTCCTCCCTTTTCCTTAGCCCCTTTGGTGTCATCCTCTCTTCTTGGTCCAGCTCAGTGTGATGTAGGGATCTCTCTCTTGCTTCCTCTGCCACCAGCTCTGCCAGCTGCTCCTGAAACTCAGCCATTATCTCCTCTCTGAGGGCATGTATCATGAGAAGAAATTCTGAATGCTGTTCTGCGATTCGCTTCTCCACCTGTTTATTCACCATCCTGTTGATCCATGTCATGCAGAACCTCCTGTTGTTTGCTGCCTGTTGTTTCCTCCTACCAGTCATTAAGACAAGACAAAAGTCATTAAATAGAAAACATTGAACTGATGTACTTTTTTCCCATTAGTCATATATATTTCAGAAGCAATTGCTATTATTTGCATGCATAATTTATCGTAGAATAACATGAATTAAAAAGTACATAGGACGACAAAACAATACCACACAAAAATATGTGCAGCCTATTCCCTACAATAATAATTTTACCTGAAGGGAGAGAAACCAACACCTTTCTTTTTACCACAGTTTGCCATCACGTTGTCATGTTATTCCCCCAAGTTCTGTGTGGACAAATAAAAAAGGAGTGATTTTCAGTTATTAGGTCTCCTTTTTCTTTGTAATGTGGCCATTGTGAACTCTCAATTCTGATTTGCTGGCAGATGTGGATTTAACTTTTTATTTTATTTTTTAACTTTATTGCCTTAATGCAAAAAACAGGCAATTAACATCATGAAAACAAAATTCATCTTGAGATTGGGCTTCATTTGTCATATAAAAATAACAATACAAGAAGAGCACACATTTAGTTATTTCAATACATATCTACAAAGACAACAGTATTACAAAAATGGTACAAAAAATAAAATAAATGACAAAAAACAAAATATCGGTATGGGTGTCCTAACCAAGATAGTCAATGACTGGTGTCCATCTTCGTAAAAAAGTAGGCATTTTTAACTGTAACTGGGCAGTCATAGACTCCATCATGTAGACATGCCTTACTTTTTGTAGCCATTGTGAGATTTAACTTTTTATAACAATAAATTTCAATTGGACACTGGCACAGGTGAAGCAGCTGACACCCCGTTTTGCCTTTCAAAATTAATACACCAAACTGTAGGTAAAGACAGCAACAGTGAGTGCGTTTATGTGCATTAGCATCCTGGTTGTGAGCCTGTTTTCGATTATATTCAGGATATGATTTTCTCACGGAACATGAAAAACCTATTCATACCCCTGTATACATGATCATACCAGTATCCAGATTTCTGAATGTCTGCCTGCAGGTGTGCCTTGATTTCTCACTTTCTCAGCAACTATGAGATGGTTCAGAAACCTGGACAATACATGCCATAATGTTCCAAATCAGTACAAACCAAATCAGCATAAAGAGTAGCTTTACAGACAATTAATGATTTTTGTTTTTGGTAGAAACTATGAAATATATTTTTTAAAAAGGCCACTGATGAAAATGTTTAACAGCCACATTCACTAGTTTGCTCAAGTCCTTGTGGGCTCACACTGTATTGAATGTTATTGTATGATTTCTCAGTATTTTTCATGAAATGATATTGCCCTAAATGGACTTACCTCAGCAACTGAATTTTTTTCTTCTTCTTTATGAAGCTGCATCAACTAGACTTGTGTTTTTTTTACTTTCGTATACATTTGACATTCAGAACTCTGTTGCCACGTAACATCCCATGGCATTCAAATTATGTTAGAATCTTAGATAAACAAACAGTGATATATAAAAATTCATTCACACACTTTAACATTTTTTTTTTAAAATAATATCTAAATTACTTTTTTTTAGTTAAGTCTCACACTCTGATTTTCACTTGTTTGTTATATGACCTTGATTCTGAAATGGTTGGAACATAGTGTAAAACATTGATAAAACAGAATGTGATAATTTGCTAATCCTTTTGGACATATACTCAGTTAAAAACAATTGAAGGCGATATATTTAATCGTTGACCTCATCAGCTTCATTGATTTTTGTAAATCTGCTTATTCTGAATCAGCAACATGTTTCAAACACGTTTGGACAGTAGCAACGAAAGACTGGGAAAGTTGTGGAATGCTCCAAAAACACCTGTTTGGAACATTCCACAGGTAAACAGGGTCATTGGTAACAGGTGATAGCAACATGATTGGGTATGAAAGGGGCATCCTTGAAAGGCTCAGTCGTTCACAAGCAAGGATGGAGCGAAGTTCACCACTTTGTGAACACATGATGGTATAAAGGATACTACTACACACGCTTGGTAGCGCTTCATAAAACCATTGTCAGTAAGTCAGTTTATTTTTAAATGATTGCATTATGTTTTTATTTATGTTTTTCAACTTCCCAACTTTTTGGGATTCAGATTTGTAAAAATGTGGAGGCTACAAATACATACAGTATAGTTGCCATAACAGCTGTGGTGTTTTGACTAGGGCTAACACACACACACACACACACACACACACACACATATATATATATATATATATATATATATATATATATATATATATATATATATGTATGTATGTATGACAAATTGTGATAGGGTGTTAAATCAGGCTTGTTTCCAATTCCCATCAGAGGCCTGCCAGCCACTTTGTTGTGCTGGAGTCTCCACCTCCAACAGGTGGCTGCTATTCTAAGTCATGATTATGACCAGAGGCCATAGTCTCTATAAAAAGGCTTGCCACGTCACCACATTACTTTTCATTTCATTTAATTCTTTGTCGCCTGTCACTTTCACTCTGCCTCTATTTTTATGCTTTCCTCTTTTCTGTCTTGTCTTTTTCACTTATCTCCATCTCTCAGTATTTCTATTCATTATCCATCTCTAGAAGAAATAGCAGAGATGTTTAGGAGTATTGGTGAGTTGTAAAAGTCTATACTAAGAAGGGTGAGGAGTGTCGTATTCCTGTTCACCCTGGCAGGTTCACAGTGGGAGGCACGTTCATCCACAAACGTGTTAATTCATTGGTCTGACATTAGACTGTCACACCCTCACTGGTGACCTCTGAAGCTGTGATTTTAGACAAGGATTCCTGTTCCCTTTCCCATTCGCATCTGCTGTTGACACACCAGCTGACACATTACTTTGGGACACACATAACGCCCATTAAATCTCTGTCCCTGTCAGTCCTCTGACTGTATTATGTTGCTGTGAGAGACACTGGACTGTTCACACTGTCATCCATGAGTTCCATAGAATCAGGGGTGAGTTTCATACATTGCTCTGACTGTGATTTATTATAAAGCCAGAGAACAGGGTTATCACTATCTGTACAATACTAGAGTGTTATTTTATATTATGCCTGCACTGTAGACTGTGCCTATATGTAACAAATCAGTTTTGATTAATAACTTCTTAACTACAATGTAATATACATCAGTGAGAAAAGATTTGATTTATATTCATCTAAATTTTTGTTTTCCATTGAATTAAATGCGTTCTTTGTTAAACGCATTTGACAGAAAATGGGTGCCACTTACACACCTGAGAGCCATCCAAATGAGTATGAGATCTCTGTGGATGTGATACATTTCTGATTACTAGCCTTTACCTTAATGACCTGACTGCAGTGACTCACCACACACACAGCAGACCCCCACTCAGCTCAGTGGTCTTTATGTCCGTGTGTTTAAAGTCATGCAGCCTTATAGAAATACACACATTAATATGTATGGATGTAATGCAGCACAAATGGGGCTTTTTCTTTGTTTATATAAAAGATGATATTGTTCATATGTAATATTGCAGTGTGCTGTGTTCTGCTGTAATATAGAATCTCCTTCTCTTCTGTAGACTGGAAAACAGAATCTGTTGTGTGTGTGCATGCTCATGCATATCATTTCATTCTTATTATGAGACCTGCCAATTTCTCTGTGGAGAATGTTGAAAACAGATAAGGCTATTCATGTAAAAATGACAATGCAACCACGAAGACTGATCAAAACAGTGCCCGTCAACACCTGAATTAGAAGTAGACATTTCTTCTTTACTCTCTGCCAAGAAAGAGAGTGTAAAGCTTCATTAAGGGTTTTTTTTTTTTTTGTTACTTTTTAAATTATTGCTTAACGGAGAGCCTGAAGTGTCATCCATCATCTGGAAACTAGGATTGTTGCTTTGCATTGGTCACCTGCTCATCTGCAAATCTCTGCCCATACTCATTTTCTGTCTTTGCACACCAGAATACAGTATTCTCAGGCACTATATAGGTTTATATATATATATATATATATATATATATATATAATATGACTGCACCAATTGCTCCTCAAAAAGGACCCCTGTTATAGTACCGTACCTGTTAGGGTTGACCTGCTCTTAAGTTCAAGTTTCAAGTTTGTTTATTACTGTCATTTATCCACATACACAGTACGCAGCTGAATGAAATGTCCTTCCTCAGGGGCCCAAGGTGCTGCTATACAACACAACACATAACATATTATGTTATATGCATGTGCAAGAGAAACAATATAGTTTAGTCCAGGCTACAGTTAAGGCATTTTATTTATCTAATACTCTAGGATTGTTTCGACTAATTGGCTGAGACAGTACTGATCGATCAGTTGAAAGGGGCCATCCTGCTCTGTAATGTCACTGCATTGCTAAGGCAAAATGTGTTTTGAACGAGATGAGAAAGAAGTTAATCTTTAGGAACCTGGGGCAAGGACAGTTTTCAGAATGAAGAGTCTTGTAAAACTGAGTTTTTTTAATTACTGAAGAATTCACAAGGGTGAGTTTTGAGGGACCTATAGCCTTCAGTAGTTTTAATAGAACCATGTAGCAGCATGACTCTGTATGTGGGGGTTGTTCTAATGAAAGAGGATGAATCACTTGGTGAAACTTGTAAGGTTGCTACTATAATCGCTCAGGTCTAGAGTGTGGGCCTCTTTCCAGGTCTGGAAGTGTAGGCTGCTATGATGACAAATTGTGTGGGGGAAGAATCCCGGGTTGTTCAAGGAAAAGCCTATCCTATCCAAAAGTTAAAATAGCCATTGTGATACATCCTGCATTTCTGCACCTATTTTTGTTTGTTCTGTTTTTGTGGATAATGTGCAAATGTAGGGATTTTGTTGTCTGTTGCAAATGTAGATTATGTGATGTCTTGCTAAGCTATTTACAGTGCAGCTACAATGGAGTTTCATAGCACAAGATAATCCTAAACATTAGTCACTCACAATTACAGATGAGGAGAGTGCATCTGCAGTAACTTGATAAAAATGAATCAAAGGGAATAGAGTGAAATTCAGAGTCCAGCAAGGCCAAGGAGTCCAAAAAGAAATTAAAACAGTAATTTGCCTCAAGCTTACCTGATGGAGTACCTCATTTAAATTTTAGATTTCTTTTGGAAATTATGCCAAAGTATAATGTGACTCCATCATAGTGCTAAATCATATTTTTAACTGAGCAATGTTATCTTCCGCAAGTCCTCCAAGCCACAGACACATTCACAACCACAAGGCAGCTGCTTATGTGATATGTGAAACTCAGAATTAGCTGTGTTTAAATGAGGTCGTGACCTCTATTCCCTGTCGCCTCTGCTCAAATTACTGTGATCAGCAAATCATCAGATGTATCATCAGATGCAGTTTCAACTTCTATTGTCAACTATTGTCTGTATATTAAGTAATCCACCCTCAAATTACTTGAGGTTCAACTCCATCAATAATCTAAAGGTCAGAGTTTTCCTCTACTCATGTTCTCTAATTTGGTTGACCTATTATTTGTAGTTTGTGGTCACATTTGTTGTTGCGATGATGAATGCGAATTGCCAATCTGACTGAAACAGAAGCTGTCCAAGGAGCTCAAAGAAGAAATGAGACAAAGGGGAGACAGAGGATTGGGCACCTAATCAACAAAGTCAGGATGGTGGCAGCAGTACAAGTGATGAAGCAAGCAAACTCAAGGAGGGATAGAGAAGGGGGAGAGAGTGACAGACAAAGACATGGACAGAGACAAAAGTAAACAGAGCAGTGAGATGAATACATCTATAGATCCAGGAGAAGCAGTGATTCTCTCAGGAGGGGGTATGCCGTGTTTGGCCTGGCTCCCAGTTTGTGTCTCCTCTGCTAGCGGCCGCCGGCCACTCAGCTTTTAACTACTTTGTACATCACAGTATCCCTTTCCCATCATTTTGCCCTGACTTGAACCTCTCATCTCTCTCCCCACCCCTTATTCATTTCATCACTTCTGCTGTGGTTCTTTTCTTTTGTCTTATTTCGCCTTTGGATTGAATCTTGTCCTGTTTTGTTTGAACCTTTGTCTGCCGTCCTTGTTGTATTACCTTCATTTGCATTTTTTTTAAGTTTTGAATATAAGTGGCCTCTTACTTCTGGTGAGCTACTGAGATTTTTTTTCCATCATCTCACTCTGTATTAGTACTGATGCTGCTTGTCTCTAATTAATGCTGCTGGCTACTTTTTACATCACTATCCAAGGCCTGTCTAGTTTTGCCTTATTTCATCACAGCTGTCGCAAGCTAATTACATGAAGAAAAGTAAACATCTTATAATTAAAACCCTAATCATGTTTGTTGAAATGAAATGATCATGACACACGTGTGCAACTAATGATTATTTTAATTATTAATTGAATAATGATAATAGTAATAATGAAAATAAATAATAGGGACTGATCTAATCCACTGGATTAGTATTGGGCCAACATTGACCTATTAAGTGGATCAGGTATTGGCCATGATGTGACCGACCTACAATAACGCAAATATAGAGCAGTGATATAGGTTTGTTCCAGGATTGGCAGATGCCCTAAGTTGTTTTTTTTTTTTTGTTTTTTTTTTACCAGGAAAGAAAAGTTGGATTAGGAATCCCAATTGAATAATTATCTAATAGTTTAATCTCTACTCTCTTGGCAGTCATACCATCTCGTAGATACACATCTATTTCCGTTTTATTAGTTTTCAACAGGGCATTTATAGTTGACTGATATTTCAGCGTATTAAAGACAAAGATGCATCATGAACAATGAGTGCGTGGGTGAACTTTTAGAAGACTCACACACACACACACACACACACACACACACACACACACACAGAAAAAAACAAATATGACGAAGTCAACTTTTGATGCGTCTGTGGTTCTAAGACCCAGCAAACAGTCCTCAGATGCATGAAAGAGGGAGAATATGATTCTTACAGGTTAAAATAAAGAAGAGGAGATGAACAGAAATTAAGAATAGAAAAAGGGAACTGATGAAGAGACCAACAACAGGAACAATAATCATACAAAGGGTAGAACCTTGGTTGAGCATCGTGTGTGCCATGTGTACCAAGCTCCTCTGTTTCCTGCTGGGATAGAGACTGGTTGATCCCTGTAATAGTATGCAGGGCCCCACATTTGTGTAATTGATTATTGATTTGATTCTAGAGTAAATGTCACAAGCTTGCTACGAGGTATGGGGTATGTTAATAAATTAAAGCAGTCTTTGTGTTTGTGTGCTACTCTGCCTGCCTCTCTTTCTCTTCGCTCCCTGTCCATCTGTCTTTCTGCTTGTTGAGTCCACCATGCTACTTCCTGCACTGATAAAGCCTCTCCTCCTCTTTCTTCCACTGAAAACATTGCAGTGGTAAAAGAATGATGGGAGAGGAGATGCTTGCAGAGGATTTGAAGAGCTTGCGTGAGCTCCACTGTCAGTCATGTCATGTAGCATTTATAGCTGAAACTTTAAGTCTGCACGTATATGTGTTTTACTGATGTTATTTTGTGCATGCTTGTGTGTGCATGCGTATGCTCTGTGATGTGTAGTGAGTAATGAACAGACAGATGGTGCACACTCCAGGAGATTTGGGCGAGGATGGAGCCATCGAATGGGTGTGTTTGTTTATCGCATACATGTGTCTTTACACAACCATGAGTGTATAGAAAAGGATCAAACTCCCACATTTTATAAGAGCATATAGACTGTACAATTGTGTGTTTTTTACGTCAAAGGCATTGCTGGGAGGTATTGGTGTTTGCACAAGCATGAAACTTCGCAGACTATAGCCTCAAATGCCACATGTTCTCTAAATATACATGAATGCACTCAACTGTATGCATATGCATATGCACGTGCACATGCACACATAAAGCACTGTACATGCAGTTATTTTTCTCTTAGCCCTGCCCCTCTGGTGCTGATTATGTCATTTCTAACCCTGTCAGAATTCCTTTGGCTTTAGGAAGATATGTTTTATTACTGACTGCACTGAGGCATCAAAAACCATTTTGTTGTCGTTGATTTTTTTTCTTGAGAGATTTGGCCAATTTTTTGTTTCATCTGTTCTGTAGTGCTCCAGGCTCTGAGGATGAGGTGTGTTGTGTTGGATTGAACTCAGCAACTCAGACCTGCTGAGAGACAACGCTGAACAAGCCTCATACAACAGCACACATGAAAGGGACAGCTGTCGTGTCCTGGGGTCTGACTCTATTGTAATATAAGAACGTACAGACACACTCCCACACGCACCCACACACTCCCTCTCTTTACTGTGCCTCAACAGAGTTTTGTCGTGACTCTGCAGAGCTGTGGGTGCCAGGCAGCAGAGTGGCACCTCCCTGCTGTCGTACCCCCCTTCTGGCCTGGCAAATTCTAAGAAAAGATGTGTATGCTCCCTGTTATGTGAGCCTCCCAGCATTTCCTTCCTTTTTTTGTGCTGTCAGGTGTTTTTTTATATTTACATCCCATTTTTGTATTTCCTGTATCATTCTTGTAGTTCCTGCTGCTTTTTCATATCTGCTTTAATGGTGCACCCTGTGCTGCTCTCAATGTTTTTCCATCTGATGTATCCTATATCTACCATCCCATCTCCCTCCTCCTCTTCTTTCTCCTACTGGTTCACCTTTCAGTCTTTTATGCTGCTGTACATTTTCAGACTATTTTATAGCAACTCTTTTATGCTTCATCGTACCAAAGCACATCTTTTTTTCTGTCTTGTGAAGTGAACCTTTCCACAGTTTCTCTTAAGATAAGACTCCATTCCTCCTCCTCTGGCGAGGAGCACCCTCCACATGAGTGATATGAATAGCTAGCAGGCAGAAAAGCATTGTGGATAGGACTGACAGAGAAAGAAAGAGAGAGGGAGAGACTGGCTTTTACATTATTTACATCTTACAGATGTACTCAAGAGGCGAATAAGTGATACTGTTGCTGCCAGAGAATGCTGAAACATACAAACACAGATCATGCACTTTCATCTTCTATGATATCCCTCGATGTTCATATGTGTGTTTATGTATCTTCTTGTTTATTGACTATTTACAGTATTTCTGAACAGTGCATACAGAAACAACCTCATTAAGGCACATTTACTTCAGCCCCCCCCCCCCCCACACACACACACACACACACACTGTACAATTCAGTATTTCCTAAAACATTGATGGGACACCAGGTGAAAAAAACCTGAGCTACCTCATGATGTCTTAAAGGAAGTGCCCACTCAGCAGGAAAGTTTTGGCTCCGCAGTGCTGGTGGTAATTGGTTTCAGAGGGAAGGATTCAACCCTTCTACAGTAAAGAAATGTTTGATCCAATTTGCCACAAGTTTTCTTGGTCTTCAGTCACATGCCTGCTATGATGTGTAAAGGGATTACCAGGGAGGCAAAGATCCTCTTAATTTCAGTACCTGAATGTGGATATCTGCAGAGTACCAATCCGATACCAGTGTTTAATGAATAAGCTGTATGCCTCACTGTGTGGAGGAGACTGGGATCATTCGTTTATGTGCTGGGCAACATCAGGCTTGACGTCAACACTGCTTTCCTAACTTTGGAAAAGAAAAAGTAACAAATATATAGGTATAAATTCCTTAAAATAATAAATAATCGTGCGCTAGCAACTTTTACATTGAATTACAATTAAAGTGTCATCTTTTTAAATTCAGCAACAAATTGGTCAGGATTTAAAATTCCAAATGTGGAAATATTTCTAAACCAATTTGGAAATTTTTGGAAATTGTTGTCCCCATTAGTCAGTCGGACACAAACACATGGGAAAAATAGTGTCCACAGACACAGATGAATATTTGACTAAAATTTCTCCCTGTTCTCTGGGACACTGACATCTTGGACCAGAAACCATGATGCACAATGCAAAGTGCCACACATTTCAGTGGCATTTAAAGTATGAATTGGTTATTGAAGAACCACATTTAACCTTAGATTAAATTGTGCTCCTGTTTCCTGGGTGTTTTCTTTTAGACTTGTCAACTAGTGTAAGTTTAAACTACTGTTTAATCATCAGGCAAATTAGTTGTAGGAACATCCCCATATATGTAAAACAGTACAGCTTCATCAGATGAGAATGAAAGAAACAAAATTGCGAACAAAGTTGCTAATTTAAATCACAAATCACACAAGTAGTACAAACAAGTGACTTGGTAAAAACAAAATATTAAAGATAAGAAATATCAGAATTCTTTGTAAACGTTTAGTGCAAATCGGCATGTAGACATGAATACATCAGCCCCATTGTGCCCTTGAGTCAGTATTTGACCAATATCTGGGATCAGTATTTGATTGGTGCATCACTAGAGATTGCACTCAACTGCAGGGAGAACAAATTTGGTTTTTCAACAGTGACATGAGGGATAGAATTTTGTCAAGTTTGTGGAAACAGGATTTTGTGCAATACCAACAGTTTTTTAGGACTCCACGTTTACAGCTAGTCTCCCTGGTTAAGCCTCTGGGCAGGTTGAAGCTGGGTGATGCTATGATGTGTAATAGAAAATGTCACTGGATCGGTGTACTAATGCTGTGTGCTTCATACTAATTTACGTCCTATTGTTTAGACCGTAATTATGAGCAGCTGAGTTGGAAAAAAATTATTCAGCTGATTTAAAAGCACTTATTGTTTGTGTATGGTTTCACATGTTAACAAACCATTCAAATAATTAACACAGCAAAAGTAGCTAATTTAGGCTATTTACAGTAAATTGAGTCATTATGCAGTCATTCCAAGGCTAGTAGTGGGGTTAACTGCCCTATAACTGCATCAAAGACAGAACAGGAGAGTGAAGGAAATGTCAGTCAAGCCCATTTTGTACATGGTCACATGGTGCTGAGAAAAGCACCATGCGAGAGATGACTGTTGGAATGAGAGGCAAACTGAAAATTGAGATTTCTCACTAAAATACATGCTAATTGGTGGATCAGATACATGCCAAATTAACTGTTACTCTTACTGTTGATATCTAGCGTGCATCGCATGGAGTTTTAAATGATGAAACTAAATTTTAAGGGCACAATGGCCAGTTCAAAATAGGGCATACCAAACTTGTTGTGTGGTAGGTTGGGCATTACAGCCATACTCGGGTAGTATAATTCCTGGCCTGCTTGTGCTGCTGACATCGCATCACATCCTTTTTATATTAATTCTTTCTTTGCGTCTGTAATTCTTTTCTCCTTTCACCCTTTTCTTGCTGTCTTAGTCCTCTCCATCATGGTCTATTTGTTGTATTGTTCAATAAAGCGGATATGTAATCTTTATCAACTGTCCATCTGAGAGGATTGGTAGCTATATAACCAGCTCTCTCACTACCTAAACGTCTGCAGACGCTTGAGACAGCAGCTGGTAGGGAGTTCCTGGTTGTGCCCCTGTTAAGAGAGGGAGAGAAAAAGAGAGAGAGAGGATTCTGCAGAGTTGTAAGGCTGAGTGACTGCTTGTGGAGTATGCAAGAACCTCACAGCTGGCTGCCCTTTGCTGTGTGTGTGTGAGCAAGGTACAGCGCGAGCTGGTGTGTGTGTGTCTCTCTCATATAGGAGAGTAAGCCAGCAGCAACAGCAGCAGCAGCAGCAGCAGCAGCAGCAGCAGTAGTAGTAGTACAGTCGAGCGTGTTCAGTGTCTGGATGTTTGTGCTGCCACTCTCAGCTGCGGGACGAAGCCTTACTGTAGGTATATACGCACAGACACACACACACACAGCAGTAACAGCATGCATACAGGTATACACAGTGCTGTTTTGACCGTCTTTCTGCTGTTTTCCCTTGTAGGCTACTCACTTCTGCATACTGATGTTTTCTGCTTCTAATGCATATTGGTGTATTGAGTGTCAAGGCAAGGAGTATTTCAGTCCAGAGGATTTGAGACAGATGAATGAGGTGAGGAAGGGATTAAAACGTGCCTCTCACCAGCAGAATATTTCCATCATTTCAGCACGTTCACACATTTGCATGGCGAATGCAGATTTTCATACAGTATTTCCATAAACCTGAGTACCTGCTTTGTTTATGTGGTGATTTGCACTCAGTGTTGTCAGAAGAATTTGCTGGCCATCTTAATTCTATTTGCAGATGTTATTGTGTGTGTGTTTGATTGTGTGTGTGTGTGTGTGTGGCAGGGTGGAGGTGCAGTGTGTGTGTGTGTTTGTGTCGTGTCCAGTTTCCAATAGTGTGGAACCTGAGCTTGCTGCCAGTATGACATGACATGGGACTGTTAGTCAGACTCTATAGGATGATAGGGTGAAAACAGAGAGACAGAGAGGGAGAGAGAGAGAGACATAGACAGAGAGAGAGAGAGGATGAATAGCAGGAAAAAACAGGGATAACACATTTGTGAGAAATAGAGAGGAAGAGTGGGATTTAGAAATCTACAAAGTGATGCAGCTGAAGACAGATATCTTCCCTCTTGTCATTCCATCTTGACCAGGTAGTGGATAAAAAAAGGCAGGATAGACTGTTAATTTCGTAGGAGAGCATTTCCATGTGTGAGGAGGGGAGGCTTATGTGCCCCCCGCCACCCTCTCCACCCATGACACATGTCCCTTTTGCCTGTCTTTCCAGCCGCAGTCTTGTTCCCTTAATTCCCGTTTCGAGAGCTGGGTGCTGAACGTGCTCAGAATGACAGCAAAATAGCCACGACTGGGGAAGAAGGGGGAGGCAGAAATAAAGAGATGGAGAAGGAAAATGATAAAAAGTGAAAGGAAGATTGAGACAAGGAAACAGAGAAGATGTGGGAATAGAGAGGGTTTGGGAAAAGAGAGAAAAGACTAGAGCAGGTGGAAATAGAGAGGATAGCCTGAGGAGGGTGAAGAGGAGTGGTCTGATGAGAAGATATGAGTGACTCTCTCTCCACTGATGTTCTTCTCGTCAGACAAATGCTGCAGGACCCAATGAAATCTGTCTGAATTCTTTCCAGATTCCATTTCATTTTTTCCCAAAATTCTTTGGTTTTCCATTTTAATTTTTCTGAATTCTGTGTTTTATGATTTAAACACATTTTATCATCAGAAAGTGGGTCTAATGATGTGGCGGATGAAAAACATTTCAACAATCAAAAATATCCAAAATTTGATTAATATCAATGAATTTCATGCAACACAACATCACACCATTTTTTTATCAAACGATTCTTATGCAGAACAGCCTCCTCCATTTGTAGCTTGAGCACATCGGGTACGTGGGTCGGAGGCTATACTCTCACATCCAAAAACACTCCATGTTTACAATGCTTGACCAGAAAATGACGTAGCAGTTTCATTTTTTGTGAAAAAACGCTTATAATGGTACGGAAAGCCCTGATTTTTAAAAATTACATCCACATTTTGGCAACTGCTGCGATTTTCCGTGTTTTACAGCTCATTTAGTTTTTATTATCAAATTCTGTCCGTGTTTTCTGTATTGTGGAAATCATGGGGCCCTAATGCTGGATACATTGCAGGGTTTCTTCAAGCAGCCTTGAATTGTTTGAGTACAGTTTTAATCAGTTATCAAGATCAGCTCATGGCAAGAAAACATTTGAGAAAACCTAGTCATTTTCTTGTCGCTCCTCAGTATGTCTATCTCATCTTAAAAGAATTAAAGATTTTCACAGCTTTTCAGGAAATGATGGTAAGAAAAGTACCAACATCTCTCTGAATTCCTGAATGGTACTGCTGCTTGTATACCCTGTACAGTACATGCATAATGCACACGATGAAGTTCTCCTGGGAAAGACTAATGTGTTTTTAGAAGTGCAGCATCTGCCAGAGTTCAGTGTAGATTGTACTGTTTCTGAGGTGTGGCTGAATAATTTGTTTTATCATGTATGTACTTCATTACAACATATTGTGCATATATTCTCTTCAATACAAAAATGATTTCAGTCCACATAAAAGCCGATAAAGAAGGATTTTAAAGTATCTAAAATCCTATCAGGAAGATGCTCTTGTTTCTTTGTACATTATATCAATTCATTACATACAGGCTCCTCTTACTGTAGATTCAACTTTTTCTATCAGCGACATCCTCACAGTGTGGAGGATGTATTGAGTCTTTCATTCAATTAATATTGAAGAAAAACTCAGCCTGGGAAACAAACTGTGTTTATAAGCAACCATTGTAGGCTGCTGGATAACAGCATTCATCAGCCATGTATGCTATAATTTGACTCTCAAATTGAGTTTCAGAAAATTAGACCTCCCAAACTATGACTGATAACCTCTCAACATGCGTAGCGGAGTTCAGCAACAGACACCATTTGCAGCATTTGGCTGGTGTAAATGCCCCAGCAGCGGAGACCTGGAGAGGAGGAGGTTTACTCTTTGCTGATGTGATAGATTAACTGCAGTTCCACTCTTCGGTTGGTTGGTTGATGATTTTTTTTAATATCTTAACATAAAAAAAGCATTCATACTTCTATTACATTAAAACTAAACACAATTAACATATCAGATTGCTTGTAAATTTGGCTTCGTAAAGGATGATTTCTTAGTGGACTTAGTATTGATCATTGTCACGATCAGTATTATCCTGGGGGTGAAGTATAGCTGCAGTTCCTCTCCTCTCTCTGCAAATACAGCTATATGGGGGGATTCTTATAGAAGTGAATATTTCTCAGGAGTTCTCTGGCACTAGATTATTCATATACTTACCATACAGTGGCAAAAAACTGCCTGCAATTCTCAGCTGAAGCTTTCTCATTACACTAAAGTGCACCTACTGATTTAAAAACGTCTCCCAGCCCTGAATCGGATAAATTGACTGAGTTTCTCTACCTTACCCTGCTGCTCTGCCTTTTACAGTTTCTGTGTTTCTTTGTTTTTTTTTTTTCATCTTGGCCCATCACTTCACATCTGTCATCTGCTTATTGCAGTGATTCCATCAAGTCCTACAATTCTCCTAACCTCGCATTATGGAGCAAACGTAATGGTGTACGTGTATGTACATACTCTTGTCATTCTGCCAGTTGGTTTGTTTGCCAGTGTGGAGGTTGTACCACAGTCTTTGATCAGCACCATCCTCGCAGTGTGTAGAGATGACACGAGCTGGCACAGAGACAAACTGCATTAGGTAGTGACAGATTTATTGGATTAGATATTGAATTTGCTGGCATATTGTAGACATTATTGCATGATTTTTTTGTCTCAAAGAAATTGATGTAGTGTTTAGGTTAATCGGTCCAAAAAAAAAAAAAATCAGTAATAATAGATGCCCGGAGGGATGCCAGCCCATCTGGTCAGTGTTTCTAACCTTTTACAGAGCAGGTGGTGCTGGATCACATACAAAAGGTGTAGCTTTAAGCACTATTTATTGTCCTAAATACTACTGTTCCCACTCTGTCTGTTGTACATTAGATAAGCTTGCTATTATTTCAAGAGAATTGCTCTTCTGGAACATGTGATGCTTTCATGGGATTATATTGATATGATGAATTTATACGTTTCATAATCTATAGTATAGAAAAGCTGTATTTATGCAATGTACTCATGTGGTATCTTAAAAGATGCTGTTCAGAGCAGATTTACACCCCAGCATGACTACGACAACTCAGACAGCCTGGGAAAGGGTGCCACTTGGGTCAGTATGAGTCAATGAGAGGCCATGCCTTGTCACACATAGTCAATCTCATAACACATGGCATCCTGCAACTCCCCCAGTCCAACAGAGGGAATTCCACATTGGAAAGAAAATCTCCCAAAAACGTAAGAAGTGAGAAAAATTATGGACTGGAATCTCCCTTTCTAATACTAATGAAGAATCTCCCTCATTTGTATGTATGGGAGTGGGTGCAGCATACGACACTCCAAAATATGCTAATACTGCTACTGGTTCTGCAAACTTTTCCATTACAGTAGAAGATTAAATGGATCATAGGGGAACTGCGATACACAGGAAGCATTTATGATAATAGCGTTTTTATTTTCACACTCCTATAAGTTCATGTTTGCAAAAACACTATCTTACAGGAATATGAAGCAGCAGTACTGCTTGTATAAGGACTTATGGCAAAAATGCTGTTAGATATTTGGCATGCTGGTACTGGTGCATTTCTACACAGCATGAAGTGAGTAGTGTGCAGCTGAGTCCAGGACAGCACCCTGATTTATTTTCTATGAATGTTTCAAATTATTTGTCATTCTTTAATTTGGGAGAAGTGGCACAGAAACAGGTGTTGCTCATCATACACAGCAGATAAGACACAGGGTGAATCACAGGAGCATCCACATAAACAAAACAAGCATCATGATGTAAAAAACTAAAACATGTTTTTCTGCTAAGGGAAGACCTGTTGGTGTTAGTTTACCTAACCCAAAAGATCCTTTCACTTTCTTGTTAAGTGGAATACATACAAAGTACTGTATATCATAGAGATATATGCATATTTAGCTGATAAGCACAGGTTCATTTTCATAAAAGCAAGCTGCATTGGAGTACATTGAATTGGAGTCAGCCCGGCCGAATACATCGGAATTAATCGTAGTGGTTGTCATTTTATGATTAATGTCTTCCTGTTGCACGCTCAGCCAGTGACTTGTTAAACTATGCCACTGATATTAGCTTTTGTAATAACTAGATATTTATTGTATAGTTCAGCATCATCATGAAAAATACCTGAGTGTCTAGGCGTGTCTCACGGTGGGTAACATGTTGCAGCAGGCATAGAATAGATAACATGCTTCCTTACTTACATTGCTAATGAAAACACATTGCTACATTTTGTATGCACATATTGATGGATTATGCAAATAGAATGAGTGTACATTTTAGGCACATATCAAACCTGCGCTGTCTGGTTTGGTTTATGACACAGATTTTTTTTTGACAGTCTTGTATGCTTTATTGTTCAACATTTCAAGATTAGAATTAATAATGCTTTAGCAGGGATTTGTACCATATGGCACTTAGTCATTTTTGAAAGGAATCCAAAAAGCTTTTATCAGTGGACGCCTGAAAGGCCAAATGTATGTACTGTGTTCTGGTGGGTAGAAGATGGCGATGCTTCAAAAAAGCACATCAACAGTCTTTTCGGGCTGGTTCTGTTCTGCTGTGAAGTTGCTGAGCCTGCAATTGGAGGCCTGGATCAGGATGTTCCTGAC
Source organism: Chelmon rostratus (assembly GCF_017976325.1). NCBI lineage: Eukaryota > Metazoa > Chordata > Actinopteri > Chaetodontiformes > Chaetodontidae > Chelmon > Chelmon rostratus. The sequence continues at coordinate 24,605,003 of NC_055662.1, read as the reverse complement.
GGATGCACTCTGTTCTGTTCTGTGCAGGGCTGCACTGTTGTCCGTTCGTGAGGCGTGTCAGCGTGGTCTCAAACTGGCATTGACTTGCTTCGGGTTGGTTGACAGGTTGGGTTGGCAGCAGGGCTACCAGCTTGTCTGTCTGCGATGTCAGCAACACTTGACGCTCCCAGCTCAGTTTGTCACCGCACCAAATTCGCTGGTGATAAACACATGGGAAAAACCTGCTAATGCTCTGCAGCATGCCAATATGTTTGTTGTGTGAGAGATGTTTCCTGTTTTTCGATCCCATTGAGTTTGTTTGTGTCTGTCTGTGTACCAAAAAGGCTTCTCGTCTTGTCTATCTGTCTGTTCTTTTGGCTGTCTATCTACCTGTCATCATTTTCCCTCCTCCACAACTTCTGCCCTCTCCTGTTTCCATCTTTTATGTTGTCATAACCTCCCTGTCTGGTTCAGAACATACATCTTTTCAACTGTCTTCTGTTTTCTGTTCATGAATGTACACCTCTTATTTCTCTCTCAGCCTGCCATTCTTCCTCTTTCTCTGTTGAACCATCTCTACCTTTACTGGTTCACTTTGTTCTTCCCCACTCTTGTTTCACTTCCTCCCACCTCCACCGCCTCTGTCTTTCTCTCTCAGTGGAAGATATTTCTTCTTCATTATTTATGGAGAGTGGCTGCGCCCTGCCAGATGCAGCAGACAAGAGTGCTGTTTCTCTTGTATTAACCTGCACTGCATTCCAGTCAATTTTAGGTTTCATATGTTCTGAAAGCAAACTTGTCCTTGTCAGCAAGGACAATGTAATTTGTTACAACTCTTCTCATGTGTTGCCTCTCAGCCAGGGTTGTGTGATATGTTAAAATTTTCCAACCGGCCACTGTCAGCCCAGCTACCGGTGACTGCCACTATAATTGGCAGGTGTGTGTGCGTGTGAAAATTTTCTAGACAGTGATTTTTTCTTCTGCCTCTTTATGCCATTGTTGGCCACCTTGTGCTGCTTGTGTTAGCTTGTCGCTCGTTCTTTATAGGCAGACCATTAAATTTGAAAGATAAGACAACAAAAATTGCCCCCCCCCAAAAAAACAGAATCAGAGTTGGACTCACTGATAGCGGACGTAGTTGTTCAATCACCCGACCCTACTCTGAGTTTGTGTTACAAAGGCAAATTCAGTGCAGTTGCATCAGGAAGTGCTATTAACACATTTCTCACTTTTAATGCACCGCTGACACAGTTTATGGAGATGTGTTGAAAATGTCATTTTCTTTTTGTGGGTTTGTCCCTGAGGTACAAGAGCCATCTCTACCCTAACACAGTGAGGTGTTAAAGTGTCTGCAATGACTGGCCAAGATTGACCGTGTTAAGAGGTGCTCTAATTGTGGTGTCAGTGAGAGGAAAGTGTAAAATTGTATTGCGAATGTTGCTGCTGGATGTCATATTTGTGATGAGGACCAAACGATCCCTAGAAAAGTCCAACTGAGCTTCTCTTTCCTTTGAAATAGTATTCAGATATTGCAAATGTTGTGCAGTCTCATCCTTTCATTAAGGCCATGGTAAATATTTTTACAGGTGCAGCTTTCCTGTTACACTTACTAAATTATGTGAAAGTTTGTCTTAAAGAGCATTTTCTACCACACAGGAAAAGTAGGGATGTGCACCATTAGTCGAATAGTCAATGAAACGTTGCTACCCACGCTAGTTGGATCTAGAAACACCATTTGGGGAAATGTTTTTGTTTATTAATGTACACATATAAATGACAGAATAATGTGTTCATAATGGACTGAAGGTTTCCCTTATCTGTTAATGATGTTTTTTTTCTGTTTTTTCTTTTTTTTTTTTTGAAGATCACTTCAGGTCGAACATATTTAAATCTCTCCGGTCATAATGTCCAGTGAAAATAAAAATAATTTTAAAAATAAAAACAATTAAGTTCACATCTAACGTTTAAATAAAGGTTTTATTTCAACCAAACCACAGTTAGTAGTAATTGTTGGAACAGTGGAAAGACGAACCAAAAAGGTATTGCTGAGTTTTAGTTTGTTTTTGTTGAGTTTAAATGATTTTTGTTTTCTAATGATAAAATTACTGTTTCTGTAAATGGAGTCTGGTGGCTTTGGCGAGAGTGATATAGTGGCTGTTTCTGGTTAAACAAAAAGGATCTTACATTTCAGCAGAAACATTTTTTTAGTCGACTAGTCTAAGTTGAAACTATTATTTAAGTATCAGGGAAATTAGCATGAAAACCATGTCCATATATCCTAAAAAAATATCAACAGTAACTAAACCTCAAACTCTGTCATGCTCTTGCTGCCTGAACCTTTTCCTCATGTCAAATAAAATTCAGACAAACTTAATAAACGAAATGTTTTTTACTGAATTAAATTTACTTCCAAGTGCAATCACAATCCATAGATTAGATCACTGATTACAGACAAAAATGTAACATTATCTGCCAGTGTGCAAGCTGCTCGAGTAGAAAGAAACAAAACCGTATCACGGATTGCGTGAGGGTAGTGGTTAATCACACAGACACACTGTATATACATGCGCACACACATACACACACACACACACACACTCACTCACATACTTAATCTTGCTCATCATGGGAGTTACCATGAAAGAAGCTTCCCCCCATTTCTGGTCTCCTCCTGTGTATGATGTAGTGTTTATCCGCCGACCACCCGTTTCACCATAAACCAAAGTGGGCCAAACCACGCAGCTCAACCCTGACATCTGGTACAACTGGAGGGTTGTGACACAGCTGGCAGGATGGATGGAAACTGGGTTATCACCCTGGGTATGGAGGTCAGAGCTGGAGATTAGGGTTACACACCGAGGGCAGCTGGGGTGACAATAAGAGCGACCATGATCAGTAGGATGATGATGATGATGTCTCAGCTGTTAGAAAGACCAGAGCGTATAATTTGTATGAGGCACTGCTGCTTTGTTGCGAGTCTGGTGCCTTATTGTGGTCCAGAGAAAGGAACTGTACAAAAGAGATGATGTTTCCACTTGCAACTGTTTCATCTGTGATTCTCGGTCTGTTTATCTTCATTTCTCTCTGAACTTCTTTATTTCACTGTCTCCTCTCTCTGCTTTGACATCAGACTTAACTCACACTATCCACAGTAGTTACACTCTTCACACTGTTTTTCATGAATCATTGTGCTTGACACAATGGGGCTCACATCTGCCAGATTAATGCCTGCTACTTGTTCTTGTATAAAAAAAAGATGAATGTTTGGTGGTTCAGTGACAAGCACAGAAGAGCCATTATTCAATTAAGAACCCTTTGGGTGTTCATTCATCCCTTAGGAAGTAGTTTTTTTGTATCACTGACGTTTAAGATCATTTGATTGTGGTCATGGATGGATGCATGCTGATGACTGTTAGAGAGTAATCCTCTGGAAGTCAGTCACCTGATAACTGTTGAATTGCGGGTTAATGAGAGAAATGGCTTTGACAGGTCGAACAGTTTGTCTGATAGGACGTTATACAAACTATAGTTATTGGCAGAGGATTAGGGTAAACAAAAAGGATCTTACTCTAACTGAAAGGTCTGTCTCAGTAGGGATCTTTTCTATAATGTTGTCACACACTTAGAGTAACAGTCCAAGCCTGTCAGTGACAAAAAAAAGCACTTTTAGTGGACGTGCATTGATGGTGCGCAAATGCCCAGAGTGATAACATTGCAGCCCATTTCGTGGCTGCAGCGCTCTTACTTATTACTGGACCAATGTCAAAAACTGTTGTCCCCATTAGTTACTTAGACACAAAAGCCTGGGAAAATAGGGTCCATAAACATAGATAATATTTGATTGAGGCTTAACTTTCATGCAGTTTCTCTTCACTGTCCCTCAATATTAAAGACTCCAACTTTGCTCCAGCATGTGCGTTTACAGTTGATGGTACTCGCCACATTTGCCACTGAACGTGCAAATGTCAAATTCAACAGGCTAACCAGTAAAAGTCACAATAAAGCGGCATAAAATTACAGACCTTGACACCACAATGTGGCAGAACGTGACACCAGTGACTAAACCAGTATACCTACCATCCACTCCTTTGACTTTCAACTGGAATTTCTTTTTTTTTAACTGACATTGCACACATCATTCACCATGACATTGTGCGTTTTAATCAGTTCATTGCTTTCCATGTCTGTGGCTCTGGCTCTCCCTCACTGGGTTTCTCCTTTGTGATCACGAAACAATTGATGAAATGTGATACATCACCATCTGGGCTGTTAAATTTTTTTAGCATCAGGATAATAGGATGGGAGAGAAATAATTCAATCTGACATTAGCGTCTCTCAGGGAAAGCAGTGACATTCAGAGGTAAAAATATAGTAGTAAACAAAGATGTCTGTATATGACTAAATGCTGTTTCTACACCATTGAAAGATTCAATATTTAGTATTTGTAGTGTAGTCTAGCAGATGCTGGTAGTAATACAAGGTACTAGTATAGTTTGTCACTGCTGAGTGATCTGCTTTGTCAGGGTTTTAACTATCAACTATTCAAACACATCGGTAAGTGTTTCAGCTGTTATGAGCAGGACCTTATACCTGCTGCATCAATAGACTCAATACACTGGTCTGGGACCAGCTTTGTCTACGACGCTATAAGAGAATGTTAAGAAGCTTGCTCTTTGTACAGTGCACTGCTAGACTGTTATTAAGAAAAGAACACATCAAAGACACCTCATTATCAAGCCAAGTGGCTGTTGACTGTCTACCTGCTTGAGTGCTGCACTGGCTCTGCGCTCTGTCACATTACACATCGCCCGGCTGCACAAACTGAGGAGCAGTGAGGCTCAGTAATGGTCCTGAGATAACTGCATTTAATTGAGCAACTTTTTTTGGCTGGCAAGTTTAATGGAGAACATTTTTCAAGGCTTTGTGACTGGCACTGTGTGACGAGAGATATATGATATTGGACAGAAATATGTGCATATGTTTCTCTGTTTATTTGTCTTTATTTATATTTATCTGTATGGTCATTAAGCACAACAAAATATAATTTGGATTATAATATGGTTCTAGTATTCAAACTTAAATTGAGTTCCAAACATGGCAGAGGAAAAGTTGATTTGTGATTGTGATGCTGTCGCATGGTCTTACTGAGAGGGAGAGAAAAAGGCCGTAAAGGGTGTAGGAAAGAGAGGATGATTCTCATGAAAAGACCGTGGAGAATGTTGATGAGTCACTTGTCATTGATGAAGAGAGGACTGCATTGAGTTGCTGACAAACTCCTTTATCATCTGTGACTAAGTCTGGCTAAATGGAAATATGGCTCAATCAGCAATGTGTGGGTTTTAAGTGCAACATTTGGGTGTGTTTCCTTTATTTAATTAATTTATTGAGGTCAGGCTTTTTTAAGTGGTAGATGACTAATAGAACTTTTTTAAAATTTGTTTAAGCTAATTGATGTCTAGAGGCAAATCATGACTATAACATATATATTACTGTATGTATTGGATATATTATATATATTACGTCAATATTATATATTATAATGTGATAGTTAAACACTAAATACTTTGTTTTAAATTTTTTAAGAATTATATTTTGTAATGTTTGTTTGTTAATGTTTAAAATGTTTCCATGATTTACATGTATTGCAAAGTCACTTTAACCAGGAGTGCTCATAGATCATGTTAGGACATTTTGTCTCTGCTGGTTTTGCTGGCTGTGAGTTATTTTCAAAAACACAGAAGAAAGAGGGCCTAAAAAACTAAAGGTGGCTGTACATCTTTCGTTGTAGACATCCCACTGTTACTTCACTTCAGTAGAAACTTTTAGAGTGTCACAAGGGTCTTGAGGGGGACGTATACTGTAGTATACAGCTGGAAACAGCCTCAGCTTGAATCTCGTCTCCACTATTTGCCTCCCCCATATGTCCTATAATTAGATTGAGTGCATGAAAGATACATTTCTAGCAATTCAATAGCTTCACTGACAGCCCTCAAGAGCCTTCCTATCCTTGAGTCTGTGTTCACAAATGTCTACGTACTGTATGGGTGTTCATATATTTATATGCCTATTTGTGTTTCAGTCAGCAGGTATTTAAAAAAAGGGTGGGAATAGCAAAGCACCACAGGGTCAGTAATGAGCTGATGTTCATTACAAATTTTAAGTGTTTTATTATTTTATCAGTGTGATGGCATTAAAGCTAATGGTTCTTGTGTGTGTATGTGTTTATGTTCATATGCTTGATGTGTGAATGTGTGTAGGTGTTTATGGTGCTGTACTTACATGCTTTTATCTTGGAAACCTTGAAATATCTGTTTGATGGATGACTGCATATCCTCCACAGGCAAAGCTTGTTAACGGGCTCTGTGGCGGAAGATGAATCCATAAAGAGAAATAATGGCTCACGGTATTAGCCTGTGAAATATTACAACTTGCTGGGAGCTGTTCTAAGTTCAGTCTGCCTTTAAGTTACACTCACATTTTCTGCCCACCTTAGACACTATTGTTGTGTTCATCATGGGAAAAGAGGGAATATGTTTTATCTCAAATATAATACAAAGTTAGTATTTATTTTTTTATGACTTTTATATTTTGTGGTTGCATAGCAACACTCAGCTAGCATCTTATGTTTATGCCCACACAAGACCTAGATCCATGTCCTCAAGCAAGCAAACACTCAAAGAGTAGACAAGAAGTGCAGACTTCAGTAGTATGTGCCAGTTCTTCTACCCTCTGCTGACAGACATCTGCTCTATGAAGTGCATTTTAATTTCAGTTTCCTTTTTGTTTTTATTATTAATGATTTTTTTTATATGTGGGTTTTTTTGATGGCAGACTTACTTACATTTAATAAAGCACACTTGTGTTTCCCTTCATGTTTTCATCAAGTTGTTAAACAAGACATTAATTTCAAGTCAGGGGCCAGAGTCATTGGAATGAACACAGCTTTTACTTTCAAACACATGACCCTAAGAGACAAATCTACATCGTCAGGCAGTGCGGCTTGGCAGCGTGTTCAGGTTAGTAAGATCATCAATCTCAGTGTCAACGAACACAACAGTTAAAGTGCATCCATCAACAGCCATGTGCCAAGTATTTTATCCTTGAATAAAACACCAGGCTGAGCAACGCTGCTGTAAGATTATTAGCTGATGATTTAAACCACAAATTAACACTGTAGTTTGGGTGGAGTTCTGAATGGTTAGCAAGAAAGAGCGGAGGGACGGAGCAAGACTCCGATATATTTGTCCACTCGCCCAATCCTATTAGTGTTTATATCAAACAGATATTTCCTAAAGTCACGATCAGGATAGCTGTTTCTGGTTTATTTTGCTCACCTCAAGTCACCCAGAACACATTGCACTTCACCTGAAAGCATCTTTGTGTTTGTGTATATATGTGCAAATGGGAATAATTATTTTAGCACCGTGTGGAATCACTTATTGATCAGATTACCCAGCTCTCATTATAAAACCAATTTAAGTAATAACACAGGGCCACTCTTACTTAGGAAGCCCCGTTTCTTTTCTTTTTTTTTTTTTTTTTTAAAGCTATTGGGGTGAAATTAGATTGCAGATCTTTATCTAAGTGCTCAGGTTATGGCTTTCTGGAGCTAGTAGAAGCTGAATATGAATTTGCTCACATTAGTTATACATTAAAAATCGCAGCACATGAGCCAATTAAATTTCAACTGGCTAAAATGGAAAAGTGAATTAGTCACATTTTATGCAAATAAGTCTTCATCCATTATACACAGACTCACAAATCAGTCCACTAATGTTAGCTATCCTGCCTAAGTGTATTATATGATGATTTGACATGACACTCACTTTTTAGGTTCTGAATTTTTCAATCTACAGCCAGGCAGGAGATGACAAAATAATAAGAGCTACAAAGATGACAAGATTCTTGGATAGAAAATTGACTGTTCAGAGAAATTTTTATGCCATAAAGGTGGAGACAAATTGAGGTTTTATGTCGGGTTGCATTTAGTGGCATCTCTACTCACAGAAGGAGAACTGTTATAAATTCCTTGTTAATGAGCAAAGCAGGAACAGACTATTGTTATGCAGGAACGGAGGTGCAGAGCCTGGAAATTACCTGCCATCGCTGTGAGAAACGAGAGTCTGGATCCAAACAGTGCCCGGGGCTGAATACAGGCTTCCTCCTCCATAAAGACACGACTGTCATGACATATAATCCAGGATGAGAAATATATACCTGTGGTTGATATCCCAAAAGGGAAGTTTTCTAAAGAGTTCAGCTACTTACCCGTTTGCCCTTTAAATGTGAAACGTGACCCTTAAGAAATGTTTCCCAATAGGCTGTTTTTCACTCATTTCAAGCATCTGGAAAGCTCAGGCTGCAGGACTATGCCTAAAGACTTAAAAAACAGCACAATTTTATGATACAACTTTCAAAATAATGTCACCATCAGCCACCACCATCACCAGTAACTCTCAGGGTCGAAGTTGTATGAAGGACTGATAAGAAAATGAAGTCTTGTCCTAATTTAAACTTTCTAAATGTTTCTTACTGCATGATCAAAGATCTGCAGGACTTGTGTAAAAAGGTCAGTCAGAGGGAAAACTGACTGACAGTGAAGTCCTACCAAATCCAGCAACATAGTGCTCTCATTTACTGCATACCTGCCTGGTAACTGATAGCTGATACCAGGTGTCAGGTACTGTTGTATTCAGTGGGAAGGGATGACAAGCAGTCATTCATAAAAACCTGGGTAGTTTACTGTCTTCTGTTTAGTCTGCCTTTTTAATAGAATACTCCAGAAGCTTCTCGTTTTTACAGCATTATCACCTTCTATCCCTACCCAAGTGTACATTGTTGTTTTCCATAACTAGCTACTTTTACACAGAGACCCGAGGAACACCTTCACCAGGGAATGGAAAGTTGTGGGCCATGTGTGGGTTGTGAGTGCATCCTAGTGCCTGTCCACACTTTGAGCTGAAAGGAAATGGAACATTATGACCTCCTAGAGGACCAACCTAGCCTTTTGGCTAGTTTCCCACAATGCTACACTGACCTTGCAACTTGTGTTTCCTTTTTCTGAGTTTCAGATTGTGGTTTAGCACTGGAGATGATGGAGCAAGATGTTGAACTAAAAGGCCAAAACTTATGTTCCCCTGTAGCACAAAATGTGGTAGTGGTCATGTATTCAGTTTGAGTTTGCTGCACAGACGTGTCGTTGAAATATGAGCTCAACACCAAACTTGCTGGTAGTTTTCTGTTACATTGAATGTAATTTTGTACTTCTAAAACTGCTACTCTGATCAAGCTGTGGCATTCTGTGTGTGTGTGTGTGTGTGGATCTTTGTGAGTTTTGTAGCACAGTGTATCTTTAATTAAGGTTCAGGGGAGTCAATAGAAGTGAGGCTGTTTGACTAAGTGTTTTGTATGGCTTCATAACTTGTCTCAGAGCCGAACTGATGCTTGTGCAGTATATCCAGGCAATTTACTCCCAAGCCTCTTGTGTCCTTCCTCTTGGACTGTAAACAGCAGATAATATGCATTGTGTCTGGCTGGAGTGTGTTGGTGTGAAATATCCTATCGACTATTTTTCTCTCGTCTTTTCAGAACTGTGATACATCATCTGTCTTATTTATTGATGAAGGATCAGATCTCCTCTCTCTAATGTATTGTTGATAACCCTGCACACATGCATACAGAAACATGAAGGAACAGGCAACAAAACACAGACAGACACACACATACATTTTTCCATCACTTTTGGGGACACTACATAGACTTTCATTCATTTGTGGGGACTTACCATAACCATAACCACTACTTGCCTACACCTAACCTTAACCCTTCACTCTAATGATAGATGTTGTTGGGACTTGCTTTTTGTCCCACACACACACACACACACACACACACACACACACACACACACACACACACACACACACACACACACACACACTTTGTTTCTACACTATATGTACATGCAAACAGCCCCCTGGAGATGATGAAAGGATGCCAGATTGGCATCAATATTTTCAATGCAATGCTGAGCCTCGTTTATCTCATCAAAGTAGTATCCATTTGATGGAAAAGGAAATTGGTATTGATTGATATTTGAATGGATTCAGTTGGGATTTAGTCTGAAGGGTTCCTGTGAAATGCAGATGGCTTGTGTCCAAATACTCTTCTAGCATTTTCCAGTGTAGTTCTCCAGGGATTATTTAATGTGAATGTAAAGTGCTGTGCTTGTTGAATCTCACTGGATCATTGCCACATGCTGCTGTAATGGAACCTTTCTTTCTTGTATTTACATTATGCTGCTGGATGCCATGTATTCAATAAGCCTTTGTTCATATTTCTTAAAGTTTAGAATTCAATTATCTTTAGTATGCATTACTTAAATGAGAATTGCTCATGAAAAAAATGTGAAGTTGTATGTTATGGTGGCATACTTGCATTGCAAACAAATTGCGATTAAGTGTTGGTCAAATACGCACAGACATACACCAACTCTGTTGATTTGTAAGGTCTCTCTCTGCAGGGATGTTTATTGCCCTAAGGGACTGGAGGGAGACAGAAAATTGCGATGTGGTAGTTACTGTTCAGTTCTCTGTCAGCATCAAGAAACCATGAAACACAGAGCAGGTGGAGTGGGATGGACCTTGGCTGCCATTCCTTTCCTTCCTCTCTTCTCCTCTTTGTCTGTCTTTGAAGTGTGTGTCGCTCCCGTGGTCTACTGGACTCAAGGAGGAGGATAGAGACAAATCCTCTCTGCCGCGTCTTTCTCAAAGGATGGACCAGAGTGATGGTCATTGGACAAAATGACTGGTTTATGACTGTGTGTGTGTGTGTGTGTGTCATTATTAAACATATAATTTGCCATTTCTATTTGGTATTTCTGTACTCCAGTTTCCTGTTACTCATTGGCCAACATACGCCAATATTGATATATCTACAATAAGCTAACACCTTGTCTACACTGGAGGTGTAGTGTTAACAGCTCATTAGTAGAGCAGCAGTAGCAGCTGCAGTACTGTGTATACACAAGATGTGTTCAGGCACATAATGCAATGTAGGTGATGCACATTTTGGCGGCTCTCAGAGCCCAACACACAATGACTGTAGTTCTGCATGTAAAATGGAATAAAATAGACTTTAAGTGTAAAAATATGCGTTGGGTGGCATTCACATGCAGCCCGTGTAGATAGAAAATAGGATTTAGTTGTCTGGATGTTGATTACTTAACATGCGGAAGCCAGCAGAAAATAATAAAATCTGCTTTCTTTGTAAGAGTCCCCTGTAGTGTTGGTCTGTCTGTTTATTTGTAACTCAGACGCAGAGATTTGAAATGGGAATAGTGAGCTTAAACAAAACCACCACCCTTCTAACTCCGTACATGGTTTTAACAGTTGTAGCTTGGCAGTCTTTTTATGCCTCTGCACCTTAATTAGAATAGCCGTGGCTGAAGGCATTATGTTTTTGTGTTGCCTGCCTGTCCATCCATCTATATGTATGTACATATTGTTGTCCTATTCTGGTGAACACAATTTTTTCGCAATGCCAATTCGGCACAGATGATCACTTGGGATGAAGGATGAACTGAAGAGGATGCTAAGACCACACAAATTTCACACAAAGGTCTCATAGGACATAGTGACATTGAAGATGTGTGTGAAACATCCACGCTTTACAACTGGGAGCTCCTTTGCACCAGCGTCCATATATGAAGGCTAGTATTGAGCTTAAGGTGATTGTTGCCGCACCATGTGACGAAGCTCTCTATCAGTCTTCTGTACTCCTATGTAAAGATAGTCTCAAAGCAGGAACAGCATTTTCTCAGTCTTCACTACACGTATTTTATCAGTCTGAAAAGACGTGGGCATAAATGCAGCTTGACTGGTTGCAGGAGACAAACAACTGCAAGGCAGTAATTCTAGTTCTATCTGGTTGCTTGTTTTAGCAAACACTTGATCCTGTCATGTGTACTGTTGCACACTCAATGAGCTTGCACTATCTGCAAATCCATTTCAAATCCTGTGCTCCTATTATGTTTGTGTGTATGCGCATGTGCTTTTAAATTGTGTGTCTGTGTCTGTTAGAGTAGAGTTAGAGTACAAAGTACTGAAGATTTTATACATGTGCAGCAGAGATGGAAAAAAGCACATGCTCTGGCATTTTCTGTGGGAACAGTGTGTGTAGGGATCTTTTTCTTAATCGCTGTGTGTTACGATGTGACCTGACCCAACATTGTGTTGCTCTGTGTGTCTCTGTCACTGTTGGTTTGTCATGTTCATAGACAGAAGGGCTTAATGTTATATGGTCAGACCCCTGCAACTGCCAACACACACACACACACACACACACAAAATTCAATTACAGTGACTTACATGTACCGTTGACCCCAGGTTTATCCTATCCAAACACAGCTTTAACTCTCTGTCGGTTCCTGAATGTTCACTATAGATTTTTCCAGATATTTGCTGAGCTGGTGCACCTGTTTCCTAGCAGATTACATTTTAGTTTTTAGATTTATTTCAGTTTTTCCTTTTTCCCAAAAGATCAAATCTAATTCCCCTTTCCTCCGTTTTTTGCCTTTTTGACTGCAGGTGCTGCGAAGCTGAAATTGTTTTGGGTTGACTTTTCCATGGAGATTTGGGAGTTCCAAGCGTTACACAGCACCACATGTATCACACAGCTGCTGTGGTTTTCATTTTCATGCTGTCTATGCTACCGTCTGCACATGAGCATTTTGATATCCATCATCATAGATATGTGAATTATGAAATAATTATTGCTCTTAATGTGGTGGCAGTGGTAATAATGCTCTTCAGCAAGTGTCAGTGAGCTGCCAGAGTGGAAGGGTAATTAGAGTAGTCTAGTTTTTGGATTGTTTTTTGCGTTTCTGTTCAGTGCACTGCATAAAACATGTTAAAAGAAATACAAATGTCCCCTACCATTTCTGCTACAAACGCTAGCTCATTTGTAGTACTTTGTTATATTTGCCAATCTCAGTTTCCTCATGCATAAAAATATGATGGTTAAGCATGATAGCCATTATAGATTATTATGTTATTATTTTTTAGAGCAGCCCAAGAATCACAGTGCAGTGATACTACAAGGACCACAGTGCAATTATATTCGCCGTTATTAACCTGTAGCTTTGGTGCAGAGCTGGTCTCCAAAGAATGGACTAATAATGCTGCACCATGTTATTCCACTACATCACCATCATGACACTTCCAAAAATAGGTTGCTGAATGCATTTTCTCTGCATAGTCTGTTAGCATGCAATGTAGAAGTTTTGTTTGTAATACATAAATTGATTTGCATCATCACACATGAACAGGCAGGGTGCCAGTTTATGTTGTAGGGCAGTCAGACATGATTCTGCAGAGAAACAATGTTATTAACAATTTCAGGAAATGTTATGACAGCCTCCTTAGGGAGTGTACATTTGACATGACAGTGTTAATAGGGGTCTTTTTCTATTCTTCTTCTATTTGCAACCAGCTTTTAGCTGTTCACAGATCTCTCTGCTCTTCTGCTCCTCTCTAGTGGGAGGTGTTCTTATGCTAGCCTAGGCGGTCTGTTTGTTGCCTCCCAGTGGTCCACAAGTATTTCCCTGCTCTTTTATAGTTATTCTTAGCCTCATCTCAGAGCACGATAGCTGAAGAAACATGACATGCTATGACATGCCCACGCACGGGTTGTCTAATGGGGAGGAGAGAGAAATGAGGGCGGTAGAATAAGATGAGCAAGAGATGAAGAACGAAAGTGAGCTATGTTGAATATCAGAGCACAGCCGTGTTCATCATGTGACTTGCTAATGGGCCTCCTCCAAGGGGAACCACGATTAGAGTCAGTGGGGGCTCCCTGTCAAAGTAGAGTACAGCACTGACCTCAGGGCTACATTGTGACCTGAAAAGCCACCGAGATGACCCCTTCCAAGAGCCTGACACTCAGAAGCTTCCCAAGGAGGTTGCATACTTGCTATGTTTTATCAGACGACACATGCTACATATACAGTATTATGTAATATACAAATATTAATTTCCCAAAGCATGAGCGATTTCTCCGTTTACCTTTCAGTCTGTTCTTATAGGCGTTTTTGCTCTACTTGATGTGATTTATTCATGTTATTCACATATTATATTGATGGATCTGACCAATGACAAGCAGTCAGTCTTCAAAGACCATTTTGCAATATCAGCTAATTTTGGAACCAGAGTCGAATCATGTGTGCTTTCTGATTACATATATGGTACGTAAGCATTCTTGGCTCCACTCTGCTTAGCCCTTAAAGTAGTCTAGATTGTGCTTATTTGTTTTCTTGACTGCAGGGATTCTTCTGGTGCATGCATGTACTTTCTTTTTTCTTGTCCTTTTCTCTCTTTTTGTCCTCATAAAAAATTAAAAAATGGCATACCTACATAACTTATGTGACTTCTTCTTCTCTACAGGGCATCAACATAGTGGGGCCCAGTAATGCAGAGCCGACGCCTCGACCTCCTAGTCCAGCCATGTACCAGCTGGACATCGTCCTAAAGAAAGGGAACAACCTGGCCATCCGTGATAGGACAGGTAACAATTTATTCTTGCTATTACTTCAACAGCATTGAGGTTTATTCAGAGAGACAGCTTTATCTACCCTTTTTCTAGACTACCAAATGATACCCCCCCCCCATCCTGATCTCTGCCCACCTTTCTCAATTGTTTTGTCACTGGCATAGGCATTGTAGCACCCAGGATGCTACCATCGTGTGTGAAGCTTCGTTGTTATTGTATCCTCTATTCTTTTGCTACCTTTAGGCGTTTCTCTCCATTAATATATATCCCTCCTTTTATTAATGCAATGTTTCTCTTCGCACTATTTTTTTCCTCTTTTCACCTCTGTTCTTTTTTTTGGTCACATTTCTCTTTTTTCTTTCTCTTTGTCCTCATGTAGAGTTTTATTAAATCACACATCTCGTCTTCACGGCTCACTCAATTTTTCATGTGTGAAGTGAGATGGAATTACAGAGAATGATACAGCACATTTCCTGTTCATCTAAGCATGAAAAGAACTTAACTTTGGCTTTGAACATTGTCACATTTGGAGCCAAGACATTGATACTAGTATGAGCCCCTCGTCCTTTGTGTCATATGACTAAATAGTAAGTCTTTCCTGTCACAACCCAGTGTTGTAGTGTGATCAAGGCTTTTATGTTACATAAAGACTATACAGTATTGTTTATCATTATATGTGGCCTACTGTATTTTCTCACATGCTTCTGTAATTTGTAATAAATACATTTTAAAGGCCCAAAATCAGAGATTTGGATATGGCTGAGTGCCACTTAATGATTTTAGAGTCAGTGGATTAAACCACTCTACCACCACTGCAGAGTGATGGTGATTTTAAGTGCAGGACAGAGAGCCTTCTGCCCACTGTGGAAGCTGTCTGTCCACAGCCCTTATACTTTGTTTAAGCAGGCATTTATTTCTCGCGTAGTGGAAAGGCCAGCCAAGAAAAACAAGCTGGGCCAGAGGATTTTCTCCTAAACTCTCACAGACAGTGGTTTGAATGGTGCCGGATGCAAAGGTCTCATTAGCGGTTGTAGCAGTCACCATGACAACAGATCCGAATAAGCTCTCTCCCGTATATTTTGCCTGACTACCTGTCCATCCAGGTAATGAGCAGTGAGGTGCAGAGCTCACCTGTCCTGTCCTGAGCCCATCAAGACAGCTCATTATAGAGAGAGGGAGAGATAGAGACTCAGTCAGATAACTTCAAAATATAGCAGACTAAATTTTTGAAATGAGCAACAATAATATTAACAATCATTGCTCTAACTTCTGCTGTTTTGTGACAAAATGCGTGAAGACAACTTCTAAATATTTATATATACAGCAGCTGGTGCCAAATCTTGACGTGCAGTACTGTCAGGACATTTACATGTTGCTGCTGTAGTGCAGCAGACGAAGGATAAATCTCAGAAGACAGATGTAGGATTGGTGGGATTTTCCATCAACCCAGCAGTCTAGGCTACCTTGTCAGGTATGCAGACTGGGAAAAGCTGGGTTTTCAAATAATAGTGGTTTACCATGAGAAGCAATGTAGTTGTGGGTACCTATTGATTCAGTAAATCTTGAATTTTAAACTGTGATCCTGTCTTGTCTGTGAACGTTTTAGAAGCATCATCTTTTCAGAAATATCTATGCAATATGGTTTTCAGAGCTTAAAGTAACACCTCAACATGCAGAGCGACATGACAGTCACTTCATTACAATATTTCATAAAGTAGTGTGGTATCAGACCAAGATGCCAAAAGTATTGATTGTTCAGTAGCCTGAAGCTTTCTAAACCACTGAAACATTCACCAGAAAATATTGGAATTATTTGTCTGACTATCTGTGTAAAGTAATAAAAATCAACCTTATTAATAACAACCTGGTCTTTGCTCTGGTAAAAGAAAGGAGCCTTGACCTGACGAGAGCTTAACAAGAAGTTAACAGAAGCACACAGGTAGCAAACATTCACATTTGTTAGGATGTTTCATCTGACACCACAGCTGCGATCTATGCATCAGAGTGAGGTATGCATCCAGAGACAAGGTTGACTAGCCATGCACTAAAAAGGGGGGGGGGGGGGGGGGTGGCAGTGATGAGGGGTATCCAGTTCCATGTTGTCTTCTGTTTATGTCCCTTGGATGAAGTTCAAAGTCATGAAAGGAACCTTTTTGTGCCTGAGTGAAGGACAGGGGCAAGAGATCAGCTAAAGTTGAAAGGGAACTGCCCTCACAGTCAATTAATGGATGTGTTGCTCAAAAAGATGTCTTCACTTTTAGGAGTTAAAGTATGGACCCATGTAAAAGTGAACTGAAGCAATGTGTGTTAAAAAGACAGTGGAGGATTGATGATAGCAACAAAACGTTGGAAATTAATATAATGTTCTCAACCATTCCTTGGCCTGTTTAATTTCCCAGAGAGGTGCTTCTCACTGTTTATGATCATTAAAAAGGGCTGATGTTTCTTTATCTATTCCTAATTAGAATTGTTTAAAAAAAATCTGTTTTTGAGTGCAACCTACCTGTATTGTAAATGAACACCTAAAGCAGAAAATTCACTAACTTTAAGCTTATTTTATTTTAATATTATACCTTAAATTTTATTTTAAACATCAGGTTAGTTCTGTAGTTCTGAGTTTCTTTCCATAATGGCCTTACAGCACTAACCTTTTCCATGTCACGTTGTGTTAAATTGTGGCATACACATCATGCTGGAACAAGGCATTTTAAACACTTGCTGAAAAGGAGGCTTTTACTGCCCCTTTTGTTATGGAAATTACAACAAAGTCATTATAGCCATTCATGGATTTCCTCCTCGGTTTGAGGGACGGCACATGAAATGTTGAACCAACATTTCATGTTGAACCAAATGCACCCCCTGTGAGTATGTTTTCACAGATTTGACACCTGTTTTCAAACAGTCCACTCTCAGACTTTTGTGTCCTTTTTTGATCACTTCTATAACCATAAAGCACTTACAAAAACAGGTTTGTACATAGCTCACCTGCAAGCACTGTATATATTTGTAATATGATTTAATCCAATTTGATCAAACATCATTACACATTTTGCTTAAAAATGAGTTTAAACTTAAAGCACTCGAACCAATTAAACTACAAATTAAATATAAGCCTCTCGTCACTGGCCACAGAAAAACTAGTTTAGTTGTCCAGAGCAGTCGTGTTCCTCTTAGATCATTTTGCGCTCTTGCACCCTTTTGCACTCGTGTGTTTCCGCTGAGTGTGCGGGTGCTGTCAGTTTAAGTCTGTGAGGGTTCAGTGCTTAGGGCAAAGGGTGGACATTTCATTTGTGCCAGGAACAAAGAGCATGCATTGACATGACGTACTAGAAGACCAGTGTATCAATATATATCTATGCCATCCTGTGATAGTATTATACTGTATCACATCCTACTGTAGCTTTTACTGGGTTCGAATTTTGGTGAGTTGTGACACATTTCTCACACTTTGCAGATTAACTTCTTTCTACATGAAGTGTATTCTTTGTTCTCCCTTACTCGCTAACAATTGAGCATGTTATCTTCTGTTTACTCTACACATACAAAGTATGTGTGAATATACATGTATAGGGTGTGCATGCATCTATAGGTATAAACCAGAATAGCCACTGACCATATAGGAACCAGTTTATTCTCTGTTTGTCTCCATATGGTGCTCAGAGCATGGTTGTTCTCTAGCTGAGCCATCACAGTGCACAGGCCGCTGCGGGATGATCACCCTCATCCTCAGAAGACATTGCAAAGCTGCCTGATAGGAGTAATGAGATCACACTTGCTCACTTGTATAGTGTTAAACAAACAGGAGGCATTTGGAACTTGTTGGCATTGTCATCAGTCTTTCTTCAGCCTGCACAGAGTCAAATTGCTTATCGCCAGGAGAGACAGCCAGCACTGTAACACGGATTAATATTATTATGACAAGATTACAAAAATAAGCCCTGGATATGAATGAATGAAGTAGATAGATGTGTTTCACAGTTGTTTCAACAAGGTACAGCTTGTACAGAAGAAATGTCTACACTTATGTTGTGCTTTCCTGTCTAATCCTGCTCTTTTTATTTACACCTGCCTCGGATGTTGTACTGAATTTAAACCACAGGAAGAGAGACATGAAAAGCAGTTTATAAGAAGAAACAGTGATTAGCACATGATGCAATAGCTGCATGATGATAGCCATAGCCATTTATGTAACTGCAACAGCAGTCTTTGAGTAACTCATTTTTGTTTCAGCCTAGCAAATTCTACCTGTCAAATAACCTTGCTCTGCAGTTCACCTTATCCTATATGGGCAAGACCCTGTTGTGTCCCCAGGGTCCCAAAGCTGTCTTAACTGACGTATGATGAGCAACCAAAGGGACATTCTGCAGCTTTGTAGGTGACCTCGGTTGAAAACACACTGCCTCTGCCTCTACCCCTAATTCCCTGTGGGTGAGGTACAACAAGGTGAATCTCTAGTCCAGGACATGACCGGCAGCCTCTCTTCCACCATGCAGTACCTGAAACCAAGTTTCATCATCTGCTCACTGGCAGACGTGGCTCTGCCCAACCCAGCACGTAGATCTGCTAGTAGCTGATGACCACATTATAGCTACAGTATCTATCCACCTCCTGATGCATGTCTATCACCAGAACTATTTCTTCTCCCTACTCTGCTCCTTGGTTTTCATGTAATGAGGAATATTCATACTAATGCACCAGGCGCAAATTGTAATAGATTTCACCGTGCTGCATCTAAGGAATCATTAAGTTTTACTTCAATTCTGAATACTAAATTCTTGCTATTGGAAAATTGTTCCCAATAGAAGGTGGTTCTTCCTGCAGCTGCTACCAGAAACATGGAAATTAGCCTTTTACAGAGCTACAACTAATTTTTATTTGCTGAGACTGACTTTTTGCTGTGCCATTATCAATCATAATTGTTTATTGAAAGATGACCCTAATTATAGCTTTTCCTGCCGTTGTGTTATAAATGTAAGACATCTCTGCTTTTTTCTATTAATTAATTAGTTTTCGAGATGCAATACAGATCAAAGATTTCTTACATTAATTAGGAGTGATAATGTAGCAAATTACCGTAGAGATGCTGTTGAATTTCAACCCATGTTGCAATCATTCATTTTGTTTTTAGATTTATTGGACTGAGATAATTTTTCTATTAATATTGAACCATGATTTCCATGTATCCACAGGTGGTATACACCAGAGAACATAATTCAAATCTACTGCATCATGTGGGTGTGTTTTATCATTAGTTCTTTATCAAAAGCTTCTTACTGTCTCCCCTCCTCTGGGTAATCTTCGACTCATCATTTTTTACCTGCTGCCTGTTATTTCTTGTTCATCCTTTCATGATGGAGGCTCTTTTCTCTCCTCCTGGCATCTTTTCTTGTTCTACATTTTTACCTTTATGTTACCCATCCATTCATCCCTGGAATGTTTGGCCACATAAAATGCTCCACATCAAATGTTTCTGCAGATTAATTCTGTGTGTAATACAATTAAGTCTGAATGTAATTTACCTACAAACTACTGTAACCAATAATGGTGTTATGTGCAGCAATAGCCTGATTCCTGGACCTTATACAGTCCTACTAGAATCCACGGAAATTTCATCCCTCTGAGACTCAGTAATGACGCTGTTGTGGTCTTATTTGCATGTGCTGGCACATTTTGTGGTCATTATATAGTACATGTGTGCTGTGTGTGTTTCTGTCTGCTAAATGTCTGTGCACACTGAAAGGGCTAATATTAGTGTGGAGGGTTATAGTGATTAGTTCTCACTTCTCAAAGTACCACTAAGAGTAACAGGGCCACAGTGAGCCTAATTATCTCTCCTGCTGCACAACAGTTTCTTAAGATGTGAAAACAGTGAGAGAGCCAGAGCTTGGTGCTCGGCATGTTGTCTTGTGTTGTATTTCAAGTCCCCTCCATTGCTTTCTTACATACCATGATAATCACCCACATGCTGCATGCAGCTCAGCTGTATTCAGAGAGATACTACTCTTACGGTATCTCACACTTTGCATTTTAATTGTAGCGTGACCATATTGCACATTAGTAAAGATTAATTTTGGGTAAATGTCAGAGGAGGACTGGAAAGTAAGCTCAGCATAAAGCAGCCAGAGGCAGATACATGCGTGTGTGTAACTGTAATGAGGCAGGCTTACAACACACCTGTCAGCATCCCATGATGGAGTTTCTTGTCTTTGCACCCTTGCCAAACACATCTTCTTGAGCAGATTGCATTCTGGGTAATGGGAAACCCCAGTGCTGCAGCCATCCGTCAGTCCTGACACTACACATAGGCCAGGAATTCACACACATATACACACTCACATTTGCAGCCACACACAGCGCCTACAATCTGAGCTTTAGGCTGCTCCAGGTTTGCAGCTCAAGCATGACTGAGGGTTTTATGGGCAGCTTTACAACATTTTTCTTCTGTTCGGTTCTCACTTCTCATGACATGCATCAATGAACCTCCTCCATGGTGTGGTTCTAAATAACAGCCTTTTCGACAGGCAATGTGCTGGCCAACTCTGAATAGGTCCTCCTACACTCTTTATTAGAGAAGCAGTGAGTGCCAAGAGGAAGAAAAAGTTTAGAATGACCTCTTGATTTTAAGGTTAATACTAAGGTTGATATGGTGCCATTTTAATATCTATTGATGGTAAAATTCAGTTTCTTCTTTTAAGTGATAGTTAGGGACTATTTTTTTCTTCCATTCTCAGGATGAGACAAATTCTTTGATATTTTTTATGTCTCAGTGTAGAGTTCAAAGGTTTATGGAGAATTGTCAGATTAGCCTAGCTTTGCTCAATGGGATCATAAGCAGCTTCTCGCAAAAAGATACTGGAACTATATAATATCCAAAGCTAAGGGTTTAATACACCCCTCCTATCTGAGAATTAGGATTTTTTTTATTATTCACAGAATTATAAGAATTATATAGACATATTTCATGGTACACTTGACCTTACAGGGAAAGCACTGGAGCAACCAAAAGCAACAAAGCATTGCTTCATTTCCGTTTCGAACATACCATTCCAGTGATCCAACATTCAGATTGTTTTCGGACCCTGGAGCTTGAGCCCCTTCTTAAATGTAGTGTAGTCATCAGTACTGATGTTAGTAATCACACCTGTGCTTTTCCTGCTTTGACATGTTAAAATATCTGCAATGAAAAAGATTTATTATTTGGAACTACTTCTTTTGCTCCCGAATGTTCATACTTTGTACTAAGAGTATCAGCTGTTTAATATTATCCAGGGTCTCCCCCAGCAAATTGATGTGTGGAGGTGTTAAGCTCTGCTCTGAAGGTTAATGATATATTCCATAAAAGTTTAATGATTTGTTTGATTTTTGCAGGGGTGTTTTTTTCTTTTTTCAGAAAAGGCACCTGGTCTCCAGTATAATATGCTGCAGGAAACCCTGTTATTTAATATATGTTTTTAGTGTGTGGGTGCAGTGTAAATTAATGTCCAAATGGTATTTGACCAGCCATCCAGCTTTGAAAAAACTGTTTGTTATATACAGTATATATAGAGAAAAGTTGTATTTGACTACATTTGAGTAGATCAGTCACAGACACTAATCGACACTGGCCTAATTTAACTGCAGGCAGAAACAAACGGCTCATCATGAACTGCGGCTCAGAACAGTACCACAATATGTGATTGATATCCAGTACTATAACTGTCAAACAGAAGACAGATTGGTGTAGTCCAGCATGCGAAAGACAAAGATCTTGGTATGTGATGTAATAGTGACTTACTCATGGTGCTGTTGGTCTAATGGGAAAGACTTTTGCTCTAATATATGTCATTATCGCTAACCAATGCATAAATAATGTCTTGCATTGCTTTACATTCATGTTCTGCAGTGTATGCACATACTGTATATTTTTTGTGGCAGTTAAATTCCTCTGTTGGAGTGAATTTATTTTTGGCATATTTGAAAACTGGGTTGGTTGGTGATTTAAAACGGCTCAGATTTCATACTGACATTATTCATTATTGATGGCTTTGTAATGCCATCAGCAGGCGGCTTGTCATCCATATTCATTGCACTTTAATACTCAAAATGTTATCAGTAAGCCTGACATCTGCAATGAATAACTTCAAATAATATGTCATCATAGCTCCATATTTCACCAACAAGACAATCATGTTTGTGTTTTTATCTAATGCTCAGTTGGAGTCCAGCTGCCCCTCCTGTTTTTCACATTTTTATGTCTTTTTTCATGTGTATTGTGAGAAAGAAAATGTTTTATTTGTATTTTGACTTTATCTAGTAAAGACTATTTTGACTTTATTAGAGACATGTGTGAGAACAAGCATACTGCTTAGGACTTGCTTTACTGCAATCACCCACTGTAATATCCAAAACAGTGAGTTAATCTTTTTTCTCATGGAGTATGATACTTATTTTTAGAACACGATATCACACTGTCCTCCGTGGAAATGTAATTACCTGCTCATATATTATCAGTTAATAATTCAGGACCGTTTGTCTGCCCTGTGCTGACACAGAAAGCTATTGATCATAAATGTGTAATGAGTATCTAAAGATTGATGATGAAAATGGGAAGCAGAGTAATTAATTGTTCCATACATCAGTGTGAAACCATATGACAGAAAAGATGTTTTTTTTTTACTTAAGAAATATGCAGCTAATTACAGCTCTGTATCACCATTGTCTTTCAACCTGCAGTAGGTAACAACTGCCTTTCATTTGCATGATAAAAATCCTTAACCAATGATGACTGATGATGTGTCAAGTGGTGTAGACTGGTTTTTGATTTGTTTTTTTTTTAGGTTTGAAGATTACCTTATCGCTATATAAAGCCATTTAAACTGAAGCTGAAGCCTCTTCTCCCCAGCAAACCTATCTCAGAACTGTCTACTCTCTGTCCAACTGTCCCAGACAGACACAAGTCTTCCTTTTTGTCTTTTTTAGATTCTAGAGGCCTCATGGCTGACATTGCTGTCAGGAGCTCTAGCTGTTTTATTGCCTTGCTGTCTCTCAGAACAATTAACTAAACAGTTGTTTGGCCTAGTTTTTCACTCTGTATTATCTAGTAGAGAGAGAATGAAATGTGTGTGTCTCTGTCCGTGTGTGTGCGTGTGTGCGTGTGCGTGTGCGTGTGTGTGTGTGTGTGTGTGTGTGTGTGTGTGTGTGTGTGTGAGAGAGAGAGAGAGAGAGAGTAACTAAAAGTGCTATTGACCAAGTGCATTGTTTCATTGCACTCATGTGCTCATGTATGTGCGTGAGGAAGAAAGTGAGAAAATGAAAAGTGAGAGAGGTTGTAGTGCTCTTGTCAATGGAATGACCACTTCTCTGTGTGTGAGTGTATCTGTATGCAATTAATGCCTCATACCTCATTTCCGCACTGGCACAAAGTTGCTTCGATTCGTGACTTCTTCCTTGTATGTGTGAAATAAATAAATCCTCAGTTTTTGCTCAGGGCTTTGTCTGAAGCATTTGGAGGTATATGTGCATGCCCTTGGGCTGTTGCCTACTCCCAAAGCAGCACTGGCATTTAAATGAAATCTTTAGACTTTGATTAACTCCTTTGTATTGTCAGCTGCCCCTTTAATGACTGTTACATCACAGATTCAACTGTTGGAACTGTCTTCTCAATGCTAAATAGTTTTGACTGTGCATCAGTTACAAAACCTTCAGAAGATTACTTTGCAAAAGCTCAGAAGTTTTTGAAAATATCATGTTTGGCCTTTAGATAACATTACAATATTTCACAGATAAAAAGAAACAAAAGCTGTGAAAGTAGAACTAGCCATCCCACATACCTAGCATCCTATGATACTACAGTAATTCATTAACTATACTACAACCAACCCACTTTCAGTGGTTTGAGACACTGCATTATCTATAATTTCATTCATTATCTATAATTTCATTAATTTGGCAAATGCTGTATTAACATTGATGTTTTCTGGTCTGCTCACACTTTCTGTGCACAGCAGAAACAACAAGCTGATGCAGCATAATA
Source organism: Chelmon rostratus (assembly GCF_017976325.1). Classification (NCBI taxonomy): domain Eukaryota; kingdom Metazoa; phylum Chordata; class Actinopteri; order Chaetodontiformes; family Chaetodontidae; genus Chelmon; species Chelmon rostratus. The sequence goes on along the minus strand of NC_055662.1, from coordinate 24,580,465 downwards.
ATCCGGAGACGAGATCATCCATCACGTTTGCCATGTTGATGTTGCAAATCATAGTTTTATTTCACGATGAGGCAAATCGTGCTTCCTGAAGAGTGAGCAGGCTGTTGGATAGAATATGTCAATGCCATAACTTTCTCAAAGGACCTACAAATGCACATAAATCAACTGGAAGTTAGTGTGATGAGGCTTAATGATGTAATTTTACTTCAGAGAGCTGGAGGGAAATGAAAGAGAGATGAGCATGGTGAGATGGGGAGAAAAACGAGGGATGCACCAGCACTAAGTACAAGTTCATATACTGCAGTTTGGGTATTTGCTGATACAGAGTAAGAATATGAGAACTTAGTAATACCATTGCAGTTCTAGCATGGTCAGCATGCACACACACACACACACACACACACACACACACACACACACACACACACACACACACACACACACACACTTTAGCTCAAATCAAGCACAGTTGCAATGCAGTAGATTGAGTTTTTTCGGCTGCAGCTGAGGTCTGCTTCATTGTTCCTTGCTGTCCTGGTTCTTGTCTGTTTGGCCCAAAGTTTCTGAAGCACGGTCACAGCAGGAATCACATCTGATGCCAAAGCATCACAAGAGCCCACTTTTCGGGTAAACTCATCAAACAGAGCCAGAACAGTACTGCACTCATAGATTTACCCTCCAAACTGTTAATCTTGCATTCCAGACTGGATTTGCATGTGTGTGAAATCAGATTTTAAATGTTTGACCATATGTATTTGAGCTATATTCGCTTGAACTCTAATTGAAGAGTTTGAGTTATACTTGGAGGATTAGCGTTTTTCGTAATTTAACTCAGTGTTTGCCTGCAGGAATGCTAAGAAATACTGTGTTAGTGTTAACCCTTGTATGAAAAGACCATTCAAAAGGTGATAGAAAGCGTAGCGGGCCATTTTGTTTACATTTGGATTACATTGTGCTTTTAACCTCAGTATTGTTGCATTCCCAGGTGTCTGGCAGGCTAGCCTGGCTCACTGACAGTGAGCAGTTCTTTTATGGCCGCTGCCCATTAGGTGTTCAGCAGAGATAAGTGTGTGGTGGATTATGTTTTCAACTGCCTGTCAGGAAGACAGAGAGCAGCTATCAAAAACAAGTCTATCAGGGGCTTTTAGATCTGGCAATGGGACACACCCAAGGTACATTTACCTGCTGAGTGTGCCACTGGGTCCTCTCACAAACCCATTTATTTCTCCTCCCAGCTATTATTACAGTGTTTAGCGGTTGGTTTTATTAGCATTACAGAAGATGAATAGATTAACACCTTGCTTTGAACCACTCAGCATCCCTTTGTGCCCTTTGCAGTTTCTCATCTCTCATTTCACCCAGGAGGTTACTCCAGAAAGGAAGATTAGAAACTTAACTATGTCTTTTATATCAAAATTTCAAGGAAATCCTGGATTGTTGTTTCCAGGAACACAGCTCACAGAAAAAGTTGTCAGAAATCAACCAGCATACAAAGCTGATTGAGCAGACCTGAACTGCTGAATGTGATGTTTTGAAACTCTTAAAGCTGAGTCTTGAATTCCAGCAAGATGTATTCAGAAACATTTTTTGCAACATTGCAAATATTGCACTGCAGATTGTTGCTTTCAAATGTTAAGTGAAATCTTCTAAAATCTACTTACGACCTTTTCAAATTGTCTTTTGTGAACAGGCCTTAATTCGTACATTGAGGCATCATGCCACACAAGTAATGCCCTTCAGCAGTAGAAAGACAAAAAATCACTTTTGCTCTCCATGGCTGCACTCCTGTGCCTACAGCACCTGCTTACCTTTTCCAGTTTATCAGTGGGTGACACATTGACTCCTTATACCCGGTCTCCCCTTACCCAGCACTTTCATTTCACAGCCTTCTGCCTGCAAGGTGAACAAACATCCAGGGTGCACCCATCCGTCAAACAGCCTCTGTCGTCAATCACTGTTAATTCTTCTAAAGCGTATTGATTTTATAATACCTATTGCTTATTGATCTACCCACCAGCCCTTATGTGGTACATGCATTCACTTTCTTACAGAATTTCCTGAACTGTGAAAAATATTTTTAAAAATACTGTCATATATGATGGTCGATTTCCAAGAAAGTACCTCTGCGATCACTCCTCCGTGCTGCACCCACGCTCACTCAAATTCAGCCGCCACCCACCTACAACACCAGCCTTTCCCATTTCATGCTTTTCAGCCTGTGTGTGTTTATGGCACCATAAAGTTGGCACTATGGGATGTAGAGACTCTGAGCCAGTGATGTGTGTCTGGGGAACGTAGTACCGGTGGGACTCGGAAAGACATAAAGAGAGTTGCTGCAGTTTGAGAGATTAGTAGTTTTTGCTTCCATATGGGATTATTTCTCATCTGTCATGCTTCAGATAGTTCATAAAGTATCACCTCGTGTTCATGATATGTGTTTCACTTCTTTTACAAGAAAATAGACTTCATTTTACTTATTTCATGCTGGTATTTACATAAATCTGCATTGTCTTTTATATTTATTGCCTGTACTACAAAGTAATGCCATCCCAGATATTTCTAGCTCTATCTCTATTTTCCTCCTTTTTTTTCTTATATTGTCATCCATTCCCTCTTTACTGCAGCTCCCCTGCAGTGATATGTCAAAGGCAACACGGTGTAAAAGGGTTCGTGTGTGACAGTGTGCTTCTAGTATCTCTGCTGGTGTGCATGAGGGTGTCTGAGGTTGTTCAAATGTGAAGAAGTTTTCCCCGCAGGCCGGCATTTGTGTATATTTTGCTGCTCTCACATCAAAGCTTGCTGGCAGCGAGAATCATGTCGGCAGTTTTTGTTCAGACAAAGCAGGTTTGATGCTTGATGATGCTTTTGTGTTTAATGTTGTTAATAATACTCTTATGTCAGACTGAAACGACATTATAATCATTGAGTATACTGTGCATTTGAATACCATACCCAGTGTAATAATATGTTATTGTCCATATAATTACTTACTCCTTATCGCTTTGCTCAAAACTCTTGTAATCACAAAATAACAGATGTCAGTCTTGCCACTTTACTGTCTCTAATAAGCATCAATAGTCATTGTGTGAAAGCCAGATATTTGGACTAGTTCTCTTGCTAATGAGCGTGACTCCATCTTGAACTGCTGAGATGTGGAAAAGCACTGAGAGAGCTCAGCAATTTACCAACTAGTTTCATTGTTGTCACCCTCGTGGCGGTGTACATATGGTATATATTGTACTCTATATTAGATTCTACATGTTTGTTTACATTCCTGTTTTATTGAACAAATATTTGCAGAAAAGATAAACCACAGATGCAGAGTGAAAATTGTTTGATAATAGGATTTCCTTCGCTCTCGTGTGATTTGCTTGGTGATCACGTTGGTCACAGTGGATAATAACACGACACTGAACAAACAAATCAGTCCAGGTCACTATTTCACTGAAGGTTGCTGCTTCAGCCTTACAGTTTGGTGTATAAACTCTGGAAGCATGATGGTTAGGAGGATGAGATGAAAGGCACTGGCATTCTGAGGTGCCAAAGAGGAGACGTATAGAGGGAGCATGAAGTTGTACCTGTAGTTTTTAAAATGGAAGAAACTTTGAAACTTTATGCGTGTTTTGCATTTGCAGTCATGTCATAACCTGAGCGCATCATTGTTGAACAAAGTAATTTACATACTGTAAATGTAGTGGAGTTGAACAGCCAGCTATATGTAGCAAATGTGCAAACAGCGTAGCACCTCTGAAGCCAGTAATTACAACTTGCCTCCAGTTTGCTTTTGTTGTGAATGATGTGATATACAGTACGTAACATTTTATTGATTTGAGTTTTTATCAAGTAGAGCTTGGTGTTTATGTCCCTTCTTGCTCTCAGTGTGTCTAAGCAAATTGTCTTTCAGATAAATATGCTTGGTTTAATAGTATTTTGAATTATATGCTACATTTATACAATGCAGAGTAGAATACAAATTCTATAGCACTGAAAAGTTGGCCAACTGTCTGATCACTGATTACTGTAGATCTTGCTTACAAGTGTCTCAACTGCTAATATCACATACAATATCTATTCCTCCCTTTTGAAACAATGTGGTCTCTCTGCAATACACTGACAGATGAAACATAGTAGTCATATAAAATAACCATAAGCCATCCAGTGTGGTTTATATGTACTATATGTGTGTGCAGTAATTATGCAGTATACATATGTGTGTGAAGTGCCTGTTACTTGTCCTGTTCATGTTCCTTTGGCCTCTTCTGGATCGAATCTGGACATGAACACACTGCCAAGCTAAACTAAACCTGATAATCTGCTGCGCAAACACGGCCCGGAATGCAAGTACTGCATTATGGATACTTCTCAGTCTGCTAAAATCTGTGTTGTTGCTTGTCATTTTTACTAAGATGCAGTAAACATTTAAACTTGTGTGTCTGAACTGTGTCTGCTGGACTGAATGTCATAGTTACTATATTTAGCGACAATGAATTAGTTTCAGTTTGCCTTTCAAATGAATTGATTTTATTCTGAAGTGTATGGACCTTAGGGAATAGGATGCTAGAATAAAGCAGAAATTGAATGGGCAGGATGATCAATATGTATTTACTAGGCTATTAACATGTAGATTAATAATTATATATCCTCCTTTTTGCTTTTGGTCATCATGAGGAATAGTGTATACATAGAGATGATAAATTGTAGACAGTCTAGCCTGTCTATGTTTCATGTAGCTCACAGAGTGTACTGCATGTGTGTGCATTATTGGTCTAAGAACATATTCATGTGTTTACATTTACGTATGTCTAAAACATGATTGGTTTGTGCACCTTTTTTTTAGGTTTTCATATTTGTAAGCATGAAAGTTAATTAATACATATTAACAAGAGAGTGACTTATTTTACAGAATTCATTGATCCCACCAAAATCTGGCACTTTTACAGAATGTACACAAATGTAAAATAGTGGCACCACCTTGTGGTCAAATAGATGCACTGAATGGAACGTGTACATCCTAGTGCACAACTTCAACATTAAATACTGGTCATCACATGACCCACAGTAGAACAGTGAGTCACATGACATGCTTTTTCTCTCCTTAGGCCTTCAACGCAGCGTATACAACTATGTCTCTGTGTTTAAAAATAATTTAAGAGAGAACAAATGATAACTGCATGATATGGAAAATAACCATGAATTGTACAAACATGCATTGTGTATTTGGAAATGCAGTCATTCAATATCTTCAAAAATATAGCATGTGTTGTTTTTTTGTTTGTTTTTTTCAAATCCTGTTTAATATTTTTACTCAATTATCAATAGGGAAGGTTAATCTGAATGTTTTTGACATGAGTATCAGTAGCCTTTTAATCACACTCCTAATTGTAGGTACTACCATTTGACCTTAAATTTTTATTTTAAAACATTTCCTTACAGATAGTTCAATAGGCATCATATACCATCATCTTATATTTTAGCTTTACTTCTCTCTGTTTGTTGTCTTTCCCTGTAGGGACCAGTGACCCATATGTGAAATTCAAGATTGCAGGGAAGGAGGTGTTCAGGAGTAAGACCATCCATAAGAACCTCAATCCAGTGTGGGACGAGAGAGTAAGCCTGCTGGTGGAAACCCTGAAGGACCCGCTATATGTCAAGGTACAGCAGATAAGTTCTGCTATATTGTATATTGTATTTCAGATGATTTTTAAGACTCAAAGGATGTAAACTCACTATGTAAACTTCCTTTTCATGCTAGAAAAGACAAATCAATGTAAAAATAATGTGAGGGACGGATAACATTTGCAGTGTGGTGTTGAGGCGCTTCTGTTGACTGTTGCTGTATGTTGTGTCTTTGTAGGTTTTTGACTATGACTTTGGACTTCAGGATGATTTCATGGGCTCAGCATACCTCCACCTGGAGTCACTGGAACATCAGAGGTTTTTTGGCTTCACCTTTTTTTTTTTTATTACTTCCTTCTCTTCTTTCCACTAACCTTACACATCCTCAATCTCTTGCCCTCCTATTAACCCAGCGATTTCCTGTACTCTGTCTCCACTGATTTTATTTAAGTGCTGTAATGGTATCTTCAATGCCCTGGAAATAAGCTAAGTTGAGAGATGCTGGTGTGTCAAGAGACATCTATGATTAAGGGTTAGGAGTCCTCTCTCGCAACACCTGTTTTCTTGACACCCACTCCTCTCTCAGTACGTTTCCTAGCTTTTGATGTGGTCATTGTGATCAAATATAGTCTGTGGACTCCCTCTAGTGGCAGTCTTTAGTAACTCACCTCAAACTCACGAAGGATAACAGGGCTGTGTTTTATTTGTATTGTACAGGGAAGTATTTGAAGAGGAAATCAGTTACCAAAACTCCATCATTTACTGTCTGTAGAGTAGAAATACGGCCCTCTGTTTAAGTTTTAGAATTTTATCATCAGTAAATTTCATTTCTGCTATATATTTTGTGCCATCAGTGTCTTTGGGGTTGGTGGTGCATGAGGGTGAAACAAAAAAAAAGGTTTTAAAGGCCCTGCACACCCACAGAGGTGTTTCCAGTTACTCTGGTTGATTACCCCTCTAGTCAGGTGGAAGTTGGGTGGAGCAATGCACAGGCCTAATTCAAAATTGTTAGCAAGGCTAACTGCATGTTGTCACTGTAACTCACTAAAAAAACAGCAAAAATGGCAGCTAGAAGAGAGAGAGGCAGGAAGCAGAATATAGTGGTCTTCTTCTGGTGAGGCTTATTTCAGTGCTCCACATCCACTGAGTCAGACTTGATCTGACTGAGTATGTGTATCCACTCTATGCTAAGGTGGATGGGTTATGTATGTAGTGCATGCCTTCATTTATAAACACATATGTGCAATCTGTATGCTTATGAATGTACAGTATGCATGATTCAACATTCAAAACTTTCCATATCAACAAAATTAATTGGAGTATGTATGATTAAAACCTCTCACTCATAAAGCCCGTAATACATTAAACAATGGCATAAAACAGGAATATTCAACCCATACAATAATCAGAAAAGCATGAAGGAATAAAACTAATAGGTAAAACAAAATCCAACACAGAGGAACAGCATAGATAAAGCACTAGCACCTGTACAGAAATTAGCATCAACATCAAACGGCTCACAATATAAAATGGTTCAGGTGCTTTAAAAACATCTGCCACATTGCACAAATTATTTAACATGCAGTGTGGCCTGCGATGCTATGTTTTAAGTGTTACGGTGGCAGACAGCTTCAGGCAGTGCTATTCTGGAGCCTGGATGCTCTGGTCTTAATGCTTCTTAGCCTTTTGGGAGAGAGAAGGAAATTAAAAAGGTTGTTGGCCAATGACAGGGTCCTTTTAGAAATTTAAGGTCCTTCTTTTGTAATCCAGCTCTACAGCATCCAGTAATTTGAGATGCAGTACGCACCACTTCACCCAGCTGTCTCCTGTCCTCAGCTGACGTGTTGCCAAACCACACAGTTATTGCGTAGGTGAGAATGCTTTCCACTGCTCCCCTATAAAACTGCACCACAACATTCCTACGCCAGGTTTTTTCAGTTGTCTTAAAAAGAAAAGCCTCTGGTGTGCTCTCTTCAGAATAGTGTTGGTGTTATCCCCCCATTGCAAGGTGGAGGAGATTGTCACTCCCAGGAATTTGTAGTTTGTGGTTTCATCAGCAAATTTAAACTGGGACTGAGAAATACAGTCTCACAGTATACAGTAAGCACTTGCTGAATGAACCTGTATGTGAACGTGGTGTACCGTGCCTCCCTCTAGGACACTGGATGTGACGCTGGACCTGAAGGACCCACAGTACCCTGAACATAACCTGGGCAGCCTGGAACTAGCTGTCACTCTGTCACCAAAGGAGGGAGACATGAAGGATGCTGTAAGAAATCTATATGAACTTCTGTATGAATCAGATTACTCATTCATCTCTCTCTTTGTCTTCCTACACACACTACATTTATTCTTCATTCAGGGGAATTGTTCCTTTCTGTCTTACTTGCCATGATGTACATAATCTTTGACATGTCACACCAAGATCAAGGAATACCATGCCTTATATATTGTAAGTTCAGCCTGACTGTTTTTCAGTTAAGAAAAATCAGTACAATAAGTTTTATAATATTCATACTCAAAGTTCAACAACTGTGTTGTTCCAAATTAGTGAACTGTTTCTCCATACATCAGAAGCCCAAGCATGCTGTGTTGAACTGGAATGTGCTGGCTCCAGTCAGCCTCAGTAACTGGAAACTCTTCAACTCAGCAAATACATATGCATAAACACAAGTGTAATTAATATGTTCTGTGGAAAAGTTCCATGTTCAAAGAGCACTGGATTCTCTTTCCTAATTACGTTGGCTCGTGCCTCTGCGGACGTGCTCGATGTTTCAGAGTTGCATTTATTTCTGTTCAATTATTTGTTTGGTTAATTGGACCCCTGCATGCTCGATCCAGAACAAGGCAGAGTCACGAGGGAAATAATTTATTCCTTTTGATCTGATGTCTTAATTCTGCTGCTTATTTAGTACTGTAGTTCAGAGAGTCCACATTTGACAGAACAAATAAAGTCTATTTAGGTTAAGCATCATTTTGGATTTCTCCAACTGTGAAGAAAATGAGTACAAGGTTATACTAGTACATTCTGGATGACTGGCTCTGTTGCCATCTACTGGTTTGGAAGGGTAAGGGAAAATACAGAACTTCAGTCTACTTTTAATCTAATTCTCTATTGCACTGCTAATAATCTGGTCATTTTAGTAATCATGCAGCATTGACGGTGAACAGTAAAATTCATGAGTGTTGAGTGGTATGAGGGAATTGTGTGGCTTTTCTTTGAGCACATGTAAGTAGTCCTCTCATGTAATGATTGTTTTTGTATTTGACACTTTTGCATTCTCATTACATTTAATTGACAGAAATAACCCATATTCATTTAAAAAAAAAGAACAAAAATTAAGCCAAAGTTCGAAACATGAAGCAAGACCTTGAGCAAAATCTCCTGCATTTTTGAGGATGTGTTCATAATCCTCTCTCTTATGCCTTTCTAGTGTCAAGAAATATTTACACTTGCATACAGTGAAGTACAGTGTTTAACTGTCTATTACTACTGGACCCAAACAAAGAAGTCAAACAAGGAAGCAGCTAACAGTTCCATTTGCTGTCTTTCTTTGGGTCTAGGAATGAAAATTACATTTGTGAAAGTATCAAGTACAAAAATGGTGCTTATACTGTATGAGAGGCACAAACTGCAGTATACAACATGTTTATTTATGCGTGTGTGTGTGCACGCATGTCTGCATATGCAAATACTTCATATCACCATGTAACAAGTAAGAACGCTTCTTATACACATATTAGTTCCTTGACCTGCATGAATGACAGCTACCCTCTTTATCTAACCCCACCTGCACCAGTCCAGGGCTAACATCTGAACTTCATGCACCCCATGCCCTTTAACCTCTGACCCTGCAGCTCTAAGGGGGAGACAGTGGGGGGCGCTCTGTAACAGCTTTGTCTCATTTACAGACCATGCTTTTGAGAAGGAACTGGAAACGATCTAGTAAGGTAAACTAAAACAGCATGTAACTCCCCCACCCACGAACTTCCGACTGTACTGTAACCCCACCACCGACCGCACTGCACCTCACCTATCCTGCACTCTTCACTTGTGTCCTGGTACATGGATGGAGTCTCCCTTGCCCTCCCCCTTCCTCCCTCCTTTTCCTCCTTCCACAGTGGTATTAGCAGTATTTCTTTCTTTAGCAGTTCTTTAGTTCTCATTGTCACTAGCTTATTTTCCACAAGCTGCAATATACCACCTGCTATTTACATCACCTCAGGGGATGTAAACTCTTTTCCACTTTTTTTTGCAATGCAAGCAGGATTAAGCCTAAAGGTGGACTGTAGTAACATACGTGAAGGCAAGTCTTAAAGTCATGTAAATATACACTACGAGTGAAAGTGATGGATTACAATGATTTACATTAGTACAAGTGATTTATTTATTTATTTCGATTACATTTTTGGCTTTGTTTTGAAGCCTATTGTCTTTCCATTTAGAACAGGTTTTCATTGTAGCTTTTTCCTCATAATTAAAATCATTTACTTTGAACTTTGTGCTCTTAAGATGTGACATTAAGCAGTGCTTCTGCTCAGGATATGATATGTTAGCGCTTCTTCCACCTTTGACCTGCACAGTGTATTGCAGCTGCTGTGTGAGAAAATAAAGTGATTGATTTGTTTTTTGGGGTTTTAAAGGAGTCCTGTACAGCCAATCAACTGTGAAATAAGAAAGCTTGTTGACTGTGTGGACTGATTATAGGACACTCTTAGACCCTGTTCACGTATTTTAAGTTCCCATCTCGCCTTGCATAAGAGACTGCTACCTTTTTGGTTTCTTTGGTTTGATTCTTGTTGGCTGTCAGGTTGAACAGAAAGCATGCTCGTCAACGTTCTGCTTCTTTTTATTGGCTCAGGCATGAAGTACTTGTCAGCCAAATGCAGCTGTATTAGTATCCGGGACGATTTCGTGAACACAGCTGGGTTTATTTGCATCTTTGTTTGCTCATGTGTCTCATTTGTTTACTTTAAGTCGATCTCCTAAATTGCGCCTTGAAGTGCTGAATGTTTCCTTAACTAACGGTGAAAAGTTTGATATCCGCCAAGAGACACAGATACACATTTGAAGTGTGCTTGGTCGGAGCTGGGCAGACGTCCTGCTGTATCGTGCTTCCCCAAATCATGTCTTTGAAGCTTCCAAACTGGGCCACCCCACCTGTCACTCGGGAATTAGCTTAAATACTAACTAACTACGTAGCTACTAACTGTGCTACCCCATCAAAAAAAGGCGCTGCTCCTGAGTGCCTCCCTGCCTCCGTGCTCGACAACATGCAGTACACAGTTATTTTTACTCAGCCACTTCTTTTTAATGAAGCATCCGTGAGCGTTGAACCCGCAGTAGAAGATGAAAACTATTCAAGAAGTAGTTGGAGATAATAATTATGAGTCAGAGGCATATTAAATCCAGGTCTCTCTAACTTTGCTATTAGCAAAATTCTTATTTTGGCACTTCAAACATTTTTCTTCTTCCAAATGGCTGACAAACGTTGGACAATGTGCAAGGCTGTATTAATTCTTCAACTGAATCTTAGTATCTCTTCTAAGACTTTCACCCTCTGAGCAGCTCTGTGCATGATCCCTCTCCTGCTGCGATCCGGCGGGGGGATGTGGATTCCCAATCCAAATAGCCCATGGTTTTCTGTAACAAGAAATATGTAGCAACAAAACAGGGAAACGATTAGGACTGTGCTTGAGTGGGACATAACAGCGACCTCTCATCATTAGCATATAGTGTGTTAGCAGCAAGCGAACAGGAGAAATGAAGCATGTGGGAGTTGCTGTATGTGAGGTTGGATATATTGCAGGGAGCCATTCGCATTGTTTAATGTCTGGAGAATGGAAATTAAGAGGCTCCGTCTCCAGATCAAAGGCCCGCGCTTGCGAGGCAGGGTTTGTTCAGAGTTTAATGAAATTCACCCGCAAAACAAAAGCTATGCTAATAAATTCTCCCTAACGAGGAAGGAGGAGAGGGAAAGGCAGAAAGGGAGAGAGAGAGGGGTGTATTTGTTTGACAAATAAATACCCTGCTCTTTGTTTTAGTGAAGGATACTGACATGATTCAAAGAGAGGTTAAATAGGCCTGTAAGTGCTGAGAAAACTGTTGAGGGGAAAAAAACGGCAAAAATTATGGAGACTCATCAATCTGAATTTGCAGCGCTGTCAACTTACAGTACAGCCAGATGGAATAAGAAATTTACAGAGTTTCACTCTAACAGCATCTCAGTGGTTTGCCCGTTTTGGATAAGACAGTCTACAAATCACTCGCCTCCTATTTTTTTATTATATCAAGAATTTGTACAAAAAACACAAGAAACAAGACTAATGAAAAGATATACACTTTCTTGTGCAGCGTCTAAGCTACTTGTCTGCAGTAGATCCTCTGTGAACACTCTGAAAGGGTAGAAAGAAGTTAGAGCAGTTTTTAATTTCTCAGCCAGGGTGGTTGATATGTTCCTACCAACAGTGATGATGTTTCTCAGCATTCTCAAGTAATTGTTCACGATTTCTGCTGGTTGAATAGTGGGATACTATGTTTGATCAATTATAGTGATGATCTGTCAGGTGAGCTCACACCTCAGGGGTAAATTGTGTTGAATTATCTCATTTTGTGTTTAAGTGTTATCTCGTGTTTTTTGCCTGCTCCTCTCTGTGTTGTCTTGATGTGTTTGATATTGGTTATTTTCCTGTTGGCAACGTGTACACAAGCCATAATTCTATCTCTGGGTTAATTAATATGTATGTATGTTTTCTTTGTGGGTGTTTTCTGTACATGCTTGGGTATGTATAAATGCACACGTGTGTTTGTAAATGTTTCTTTGAATGTGTATTGTGTGTGTGTGTGCCTGCTGCAGTATCAGAGTATGCGTCTGTCAGATGTGCACAGAAAAGCCCAGCTGTGGCGAGGTATAGTCAGCATCAGTCTGATAGAAGGTCGCAGCCTCCAGCCCATGGATACCAACGGCCTCAGCGACCCTTATGTCAAATTCAGGATGGGGCACCAGAAGTATAAGAGCAAGGTAAGCACATCCCTGTTTGCGACTACGTAATTCAGAATAAGGATCTATGTGTGGCTCTGTCATCAAAATAAGAAAACAACAGTTTTATGGGAAGATTTTATTAATTTCCATGTTCAGTTGTAAAATTCTCAAGAAAATTAAGTATTGACAAATGAAATTGCTCAGTAGAAAAATAGATACTGCCTTCCACAATAAAAACTCATAATTGTAGATTTTAGACAATTTTACACAAACAAAAGTATTTGCTCCCTTGCTGTTATTGTTCCTACAATAAATAAATATTTCTAATCACTCACACACTTTCCTTTCTGATGTCATGTATTACATTTCTGTCTGTATTTTTACAGAGTTCAGCCTTTTTCACTGTCTTGTAAATCTGCAACACTCAGTTTGCACTCATCATTAACTTTTGATTCACATGGTCTGTGAATTATCTCTGTTTTATTAGCTATATCAGCTTATACAGTTTACTGTACTACTACTACTACTATACGATGCTTTTGTTTTTCATATAAACAATTGAGACACATGGAAAAACAGTGTATTTCCTTCTGTTGTTCACTCAGACAATTCCCAAAACGCTGAACCCCCAGTGGAGAGAGCAGTTCGACTTCCACCTGTATGATGAGCAGGGAGGCTTCGTGGACATTACGGTCTGGGACAAAGATGCTGGCAAGAAGGATGACTTCATGGGAAGGTACAGTGGTCGTCATCAGTCTATCTGGATATATAGCATATATCAGATATATCAGTCTATGCCAGTAGGTAGGTTAACAGGTGTTGTTTGCAAAATTACACGTCTTTGATGTTTAGGACCTTTTCAGACAGCGTAGGTCTTACAAATAAAGACTGCAGGATGACAGATTTACTCATCTTTTACTTTCCAGTCAATATCCATGAGTACAGCATTCCAGATTTAAACCCAGGGTAAATACTGCACTATTTCCTGTGGGAAAGGGGATTTTTTTTTCCCCTTTTTTCATCAGAATGGAGGCACTCGAAGAAGCCTTTGAACTCTTTGACCCACGTCCAGTAATTACTATTGGCTTGCCTTGATATTAACTGGCGATAGATTAAGGGCATGCCAGAAAATCAATTCAGTCAAGAGAAGATGCTCTCAAGTGCCTCCTTAAACGTTTTTATTGTGTCAGCTAAGTTGTCTGCAGTTGCTTATATCCTACACACATGACGCTTGCTGTGTGTATACTATTATGAGGCAGTTGCTATTGCTACATTAAACATGCAGAGTTTAAAGTCTCTTTGATGAGATGATAACTCTGAAATGGAGTAGAGGCTTTATTTCTAAAGGGAAATTGAAGATCTGTTTCTGTGTGATGTCTCTCTGCACATATGTTCTGTGATAATTATTATTTTACAATTATTACAACAATGTTTCTGCAAGCTTAAGCCCCCAAAACAGCTACACTAGCATGTCTCAAAGTCAGCTTGCCCACAAAATGTGCAGTACCATAACTCTGTAATTCTGTATCTGTTTGTGCATCTGTGTGCACTTTAGGTGTACCATTGACCTGTCGCTTCTCAGTAAAGAACACACACATAAGCTGGACCTGCCACTGGAAGAAGGTGAAGGTGTGCTGGTGCTGCTGGTTACACTCACTGCTTCCGCCGCTGTTTCAATCTCAGACCTGTCAGTCAACATGCTGGACGACCCGCATGAGAGACACCAGATCATGCAGAGATATGTGAGTTAGTTTTATTGTAACATGGTCTTGTGTTGTGTGTTTGGGTTTAGGTCAAGATTACGTTTTGTGAATACTTTAATGGAGTACTCCAAATCCATATACTTCATATTATGCTTTGGTCATCACTTGACACGCTAGAATAAATCACACCTTGTATTACTGATCACCCCGATACCTGATACTCTTGCTCCTTCCTTGAATTGATGGCTGTGTGACGTGTGTCCAAGTTACAAAACAAAGAAAGGAATTGTTTCTTTTGTGTCATGAGTCAGGCTGACGTGTCAAACAACAGCTCCCTCACACATTTATCATCAGACTTCTGATTGTTATAAAGTCAAAATTTATGAAGAATCTCGCTTATTCATCAAGAAGAGTGTCTTTTTTCACAAGCAAATGTGCTGAAATTTGAAATGCAATCCACCAAACTGCAGCTGTGGTTTTGGAGTTAGAGGCAGTGGAGAGCAGTGGAGTGGGTGAAGAGGGACATGATGAGACTCACAAAGGGAAAGGAAGGAAGAAACATGAGGGTTGAGAGGTCAGGGAGGAGAGAAGTCTCTGAGATGAGCTGTTTGGACTAACTGTTTGGAAAAGATGGACACTCACATCGCTGGTTTGTTTCTGTTGCTATGATTCACGCCACCGGTATTTTGTGGTATTTGCATCAGCATCCAGCAGTGAGGTGTGTGTGTGTGTGTTGTGCATTTATGATTAATGCATGTGGGCTCGTTTGTTTGTGTGTAAAATGTCTTAGCTTGTTAGTCAGTCGTCGTTGATTTGAGTTTTAATATTGGAGAGAGAGAGAGAGAGAGAAAGAGAGCCCCAAGGCCCCATCTGCTCCAGAGGCCCTCCACTCAACACAATGGTTTCAATGTCTTTGTCTTAGCCTAGTTAACCCTTCACACCCTGTCGTCCTCACTCCTTGCCACAAAGATAGACACACACACATGCTCACACACTTTCAATAGATTTCCTTCATTGGCGGCCTTGACATGGGACATTTCTCTGCAATCAACAGAATGTTGTGTGATGTTATCCCTCAATGCTGCATCCATATTTGCTTTCAGTCTTGACTTAATTTAATGGAGAATGTAAGATACTTATTTAATTTAGGAATTAATAACGAAAAATATACAAGATTTGTTTCATCATTATTGCCCAATTACATTTAATTGTCTAGGAGAGTTGTGGAGCACATTTTCCCATGAGCAACACTACGTGTGCTTTTATGTGTGGGTGTGTTGCGCATGTGTGCTCACATACTGTACAGTACAGTAAGTAGCTGTGTGTGTTTGTGAGATTATAGCATGTGTTCTGATTTCATTTAATGCTATGTCCCAGCTGGTGTGTGTTTGCGTTTTTTGGTGTGTGCATAGGCACCAACGGCGAGGCTCCACAGGCCGAACACGGGTGCCACGACCTACATAACCGCGGCGCTGCCTTATTGGCTAGCCACAGGAGGTCGGCCACTCAGCTCCGCACTGCAGCAACCACCCAAGATCAGAGGGGGGAGCTCTAGGACTGAGACATACACATGCTGCGCCTCTCCTCACAGCCACAAAATGAGGACGGGGCGCCTGAGTGTATGTGTGTGTGTGTGTTTGTGTGAGTGTGTGTAATAGGGGGCGAGAGGTAAAGGATGAGGGTTGCACCGGGATGGGAAGGCGTGTAAAATGAAAAGAAAAAGCTATTTCACCTCTCTCACAACTCGTGCAGACCCCGTTTTTCTGCTCGGCTGAAGGCGAGACATTTTCCTGCCTTCGCCCACCTCTTTTCCTGCCTCCTTCTCTCTCCCGCACTCCCCATCCCTGTCCCGCTCTCCCGGCAGCCTAGGCTCTTTGTCTGTCGCCACTGTGGCCCTTCCGTTCGATGAAGGGATGGAGAGATAGAGGGTGGAGGAAGGTGGGGGGGTTGCAGATGGAGGGGCATAGTGAGGTCGGTTAGAAGACTTGAATGGTCTCTACCTATTAACATATTCCTTTTCCACAGACTGGCAGTCTTTCAGTTGGAGAATTTAATAAAGATGTACCTTATCAAAGACGACTGATAAGACCAAGTACCACCACTAATACATAACAGTGCTGCTCAAAGCCCGCTAATCTGGCCAGTGTGTGCGTGCATTTGAAGGTGCATGTTATTACAGTATGCTTGGGCACATTTTTACTAGCTGGTATTATCAGCTTCAAATCAGCTGTCCAGCAGAAGCCAGCACAAAGCATCCACTACTGCTAATCACAAACAGGCACAAACATACAGACACATGCAAAAACAGTACCTTCCTGCGTCAGCTATCTAATAAAAAGATGGGGGTTGGCGGAGTAACACAAGCACCACGCTGTCATCACAGCTTTAAAGAGCAGATACCTTCACAAATGAGAATGAGGAAGAGAAGACAATTGACATCCTTTGCTTGTCCCAGCCGTCAGCAGTGTGGCCCACCCTGCTCATCATGAAAAACACACACACAAGATTGCTTTAAGGCAGTGGACAGCAGTGGATTGTGAAGTGTGGATATTTAAAAAAAAAAAAAAAAACCAAAACACACATACACACACACCCACTTACATGCATGCACGCTCGGTTTAATAACCTGAATCTCTGAGAAGACATTACCGATTTTAAATCCTAGAAATGTCCTTGTCCCTTTGTCTCACACACAGAAACACACACATATACACACACGCACAAACCTATACACACATCACACCTTATGTGGTCACAATGAGGTCAGCGTGCTGTGTTTGGCAGGTGTTTTTTCCCCATCCCAATCTGTGGCCATTGAAGGAAGCAGATAATAGACACCTGAGTGCTGGGATCTGATGCTAGCGCAGAGCTCATTAATGTCTCTCTCATTCTAGCTGTTGTACATTGTGGCGGCTTTGTGTGTGTATGTCTGCCAGGTGTGTGAGTATCTCTGGACACTTGCATGTACCACATGTACAGTATGCGTCAGTGAGTACACATGATTTTCTACTGCAAACTACTTTGAATGCAGCTGACAGCAGAGCTATATGCAACACGGTGCAATACACTTAGTGACAACTGCCTTAGATGTACTATTGCTCACCGTAACCTTTCCTTCATCCCTAATTACTGTTTCCCAGAAGTAGAGAGGGAGAGAGGGGAAAGGAGAGAGGAAAAGATTTATGCATTATGACGGCAAAGGAGCACACACACTAATGGCTCTTAATGGGCGTAAGGTGGCCACAAGATGGGTGGATGAGAGAAAGAGGACATGGTGACCTCCGCTGAAGTGGTGGCACTTCACCACCCACCTCTGTCTGGACACACACACACACACACACACACACACATGCTTGCAGTACCTCTCCCACCCACTCCGTTGCACTGCTCTAAGGTGAAGAGAAAGGACACAACCTGAGCAGGAAGTGAGCAGAGAGCAAACTTTGAGAGAAACTCTTGTGAGACAGTGATTCATAGTGAGTTGAGTGGGATTTGGAGGAAGAGGAGGAAGTTGTTAGCATTTCGTTTGTGTTTGAGCATTTCACAGTCATTTGATTAAATGTCCCCTGAACCGCACGGCTGCTGGCCAGATGCTTTGTGTGTATGTGTCTGTGTGTGAAATGTTATATGGAGCACTGATGAGAGGTGACACGATGCAAAGATGACAGCGAGTCATAAGCCTATGCCGGGGCTGATTCATTTGCGTGTCTGTTGAGTGTGACAGAGACGGGAAGAAGATGTCACAATGACAAGATGTCAATCACAGACCGGGTGGGGGTTTGTTTTATAAAAGCCAACTCTGTCTTTCTATTTTTCTCCTCACTCCTATGTTCATCCGTCCTTTTCATCTCATCCTTATCCCCGTCACTCCACCTGCGTGCTGATGGGGGTGTGGGGAGACGTAAATGAGGGGGTGGGGGTCGGTCTTGGCCTCCTTTCATCTCTCTCTCTCTCTCCACCTGTCTGTCCGTCTACTCCATCGCTTGCTGTCTATCTTTCTGATGAGGATTTGAATCCTTGTGGAGGATGGGTGTGTTCCCTCCACCAATAGTGGATTGAGGCTGAACCCTAAATGTCCCCTCAGGGAGCCTGTACGACTGGAGGAAGGGGTGGAATGTGGATGATGGGTTGGGGGATGAAGAAATATCTCTGCATCCATACATTAAATAAGTGATTTTGTGATTTATTTTATTGTTCAATATGTGTATCAAAATGGAAACCATAGCTGTGATGTTGTTTGAAATTATGATACTTGCGTGTGTTCGGGACAATATCAAAATGGTACTTTTCTGATACTCTTCCTGAATTCATATAAAAATGTTTTCCCATAAAAAACGTTTTTTTTCCATTTGACAACAAGCCAAACTTCTCACCTGTTAGATGTCCAAACACAAGCAGCGGTACGAGAACTTTGCCTCATTAAAATTAAGTCCAACGTTGGCGACCTTTTGATACAAATCAAATAAAATACAGTCTGAATTGGTGAAGTGCTGAAGCACATCTGTGAATATCTGATTAAATAATGAGTAAAGAAGATTATGAGTCTGACCAGACATTCAATGCAGCTTTTGGTATAGTTTTTCATTCTCAAGTATTTATGTTCAACTCCCACTGAGGTCATCGGCATCATGGCGTGTTCTACTGCTGAATGCTAACACACCAACTAGCCAGCCATTAGTTTGCCCTTGTCTCTTCCTCTGTTGCCTCCCTCTTGCCCTCTCTTTGACTCCTTTTCTCCCTGTGTCTCTCTTCTTAGCTGCTCCCCAATAATCACAACAAGCAGCTGTATCTTCAGAGAAATCGTGCCTTAAAATTGAGAGTTGTCCCCTCTCTCCCTCTCTCTTTCACATACTCTCTTTCACACACTCTCCCCTCTCATCTCCTTTAGAGAGCTTTTGGACAATGATATCGCTGGAAACAGGCAGAGTCTGACAGAGTTGGTAATAATGAATTAAGTCTGTAGCCTGGCCCTGACTCTGAAATTTAAATTATAATTACTCCTGTGGGGATGGAAGGGGTTATTGCCAGAGAGAGAGAAATAAATTGAAGTGAAGTGCATTTCCACTCTGCTTTTAAGACACGCCGACATGCTACTCAATTTGGCCTCAGTGTAGGTTTTCTATGCATGTGTTTATACTGGAGTATTTGGGTGTGAACAAAAGCACGAGTTTATGATTGTGTGTGTGTGTGTGTGTGTGTGTGTGTCTGTCAGCGTGCGTCCATGCCTCGTGGCCCAGCTGTTGATCTCCACAGGTCTCCCTTTATTCTGCAGATTTACAGACTAGTTTTTACACAGTCATTCTCTCACCTTGTTATTAAGACCTTGTACATACAGTATTTCCCTTCGCATTTCAGACAATCACAGGGCCTTGTGGCACATCTCAAGCCTGTGTGCTTGGCTTCAGGTTTTCCAGTTGGTGTGTTTATCTATCGTGACTGCTACAGTGTTGGTTTTTTCCCCTCTTTTGTTTGGATGTTGTGTAAACTGGATCGCATGTGTGGAGGTCAGTGTGTGTATTTGCCTCATAAGTATGACATCACTGCCAGTCACGCTTCACTGGACGTGTCCACTCGCCACAATATCTCTATTATTATATTATCAGCCGTATACTCTCTCTCCCTCTGTCTCTGTAAAGCAAATAAACACACAAAACAGAAGTGAGGGTAGTTTACAATGACCCCTGTACAGACACATTAATATATCAATAACATGAAAATCATAAAGTAGTTTCTTGCTTAACTTATTTGTTAGATATTGCACATATACAAATTTTTGATCCCTGTAGGAATTTTTAGGAACACTTTATATTAAGGTAAACATATTCACCATTAAATATCTGCTTATTAGCATGCATATTAGTAGCATGTAGGCTCTTTATTCATCATTATAAAGCACTTATCAAGGCCTTATTTACGGAGTTAGGATTATTAAGGATTAGGGTTAGGTTGTCATCATTCATATACAACAACTTAGTATTAATAAGCAGTAATTAGGAAGATATTAAATGAAAACTCTCAGTTAAGGGGCTAGTCATTGTAGAATATGTTCATGCAGAATAAGGCATTAATAAATGCTATAATGACTAATAAAGAGCCAATATGATATGAATATGCATGCTAATAAGACAATAGTCAATGGTGAATATGTGCACTGTTAAGTGTTAATAAATTTTCTTATTTCATATTGCATGTGTTTCACTTTTGTCCTTTTTCTTTTGCTGATACAAATGCTGCTAAAAAAGACTGACTAAAAAAAAGTGAATGCCAGCCAGCATTTTCAATTAAATTGCCCAGACTGACAATGTGCACCAGGGAGTGAATCAGCTTTGGGATAAAAGAAAAACAACCTGAAAATTCATAAAAAATACATGTCAAAATCTGTTAAAACTGCATTCAAGCTTCTGCATTTTGCTCATTTCCAAATCCCATCCAAACATTTTGTGCCACAGCTGTTTTCAGACTGACAATCCTCTACTCGTACAAAACACTATGCGAAACACTACATTTCACTGGAAAAAACCCGCTCTGCTCTGTAACCATGTGACTAACCTTCTGAGGGTTAAAGTTGATGAAAAAGCAGTTCTGTAATTGTAATAGTGAACAGTCTCTAGTTTATTGTATGGTTTTTCGTGCATTCTCTGTACATTTCTGCAAGGCTTCATCGTCTTTATCAAAATCAGTGAAATTCAATTTTAAGGTACTAAGTTAGAAAACACATCAAACAGGCAAGCACAGCTATTCAGTGAAATTAAATTTGGCCATTTGTCCTCTGTTAGACTCGATTATAAATGCCAGCTCTACATTTTCAAATACTACTGTTAAAGGACATATTCTACCCTTTCCTCTCTTAATAAAATGTCAGGTTATTGACCTGACTTTCTCTTCTATGCTAATTTCCTGCCCTCTTTGACCTTTCACCCCTGTTCCTGTGATGTTTCAGAGCATGTGGAGGTCCTTCCACAACCTGAAAGATGTCGGTGTGGTGCAGGTGAAGGTCATCAGGGCTGAGGGACTGATGGCAGCAGATGTCACAGGTAAGACAGTGGCCTTAAGTCCAAAGCACAAGGACATAACCTCTGCAGTTCTTATGTACATTGTTAAAAGTATTTTTCACACTTCTATTCATGCTCTTATAGCTATACCTCCATTTTTGCTGTTGTTTTGCAATTGCTGGTGATACTATCAGTGTGAGCATAGATAGAGCATCTGATACGTAACACCATCAATTACAGCAGTATTTTTTACTTTAAATAACTTTTTGCTTGAGATTTGCATCTAGACATTGAACAATTCCTATGGCACATTTTCCTCCACCAGCAATCTGCCATAAATCTAGCTGTAGATAAAGTTAGGGCGTAATTTTGGTTTAAGGGATGATGCTCTGCGAGAATCCTCAGAGAGACTTAAAGTGTACTTTGTGCAGGACGCTAAATTTGTCTCTGCATTTTTAGAAAAGATGCAGGCTGCTCATTTGAATAATAGAGAAAAAGTACATATTTGAACCAACAAATCTCTCTCCCTCGTCCTCCCTCCTCCCGCTCCTTCTCTGCTTGCTCTCTCTGAATCCTCCATTCTCCATTAATTCTTACTTTTAATTAGGTCTACAGTGGACAGGCCTAGTTTTTCACTCTGTATTATCTAGTAGAGAGAGAAGGAAATGTGTGTGTCTCTCTCTCTCTCTCTCTCTCTCTCTGTGTGTGTGTGTGTGTGTGTCTGAGAGAGAGAGAGAGAGAGAGAGAAAGTCTAGAGCTTTTCTCCATTTGAAACAGCCACAGTCCCATTAGCCAATGCAGAGTGGAGCTGGTTGATTTGGGTTATTGCATGGAGCGACCGGAGCAGCCGGAGTGCAGGGCTAATGGCTCTCTGGCTCTTGTATTTCACTCGGAGCAGAAATTTGCTCCGTGACCTTGTTGTAGAGCTCATCATTCAGTCTGAGCTTCATAGATCCTTTACAAAAAACAAAAGAGAAAAACTGTGGAAATATAATGTCTATTGGCTGTTTGACTTCCACCACAACTCTGCCGGTTTAGTGTGGTCAGAGAGGATGTGTTTGATTTCCGAACAGTTTCTTCACAGCCTATGGTGATTTGAAATTATTACCACAGGCTTACATCACAGTAAAAGTGCAGCATGGCTTTTGGTGTCAACCGCCAACCGGGCGAATGTTTTACACAGAAACCTCTAAGACTGAATACAAAACAATTGGACAAATTATTGAATTCAGAATTGAAAAGCTACAGTGAACATGCTTATTTTGGACTCAGTGTTGGTTTTTATATCAGAAAATTTGCATTAGTTTGCGACAACATCTTATGGGGACAGTTTTTAATTAGATTGACAAAGACGAATACGTTTCACTTAAAATGTGAAACATTTAATTTACAGGATTTTTTTTCTATGTACATTTAAAGATTTGCCTGCCTCTTGGCTGTCACATGGAAAACTTGGATTTGACATGCAAATAAAAACAGAATGCAATCATCTACAAACCAGTTGTGGTTACCAACTACGGTTTTGTTCCTGAGCCCATTTCATATCCATAATATAATCATGAGTTCACAAAGCGGTGAACCTCGCTCCGTCCTTGCTTGTGAACAACTGAGCCTTTCCAGGATGCTCCTTTCGTACCCAATCATGATACTATCACCTGTCACCAATCAACCTGTTTACCTGTGGAATGATCCAAACAGGTGTTTTTGGAGCGTTCCACAACTTCCCCAGTCTTTTGTTGCTCCTGTCCCAACTTGTTTGAAACGTGTTGCTGCGTCAAATTCAGAATAAGCAGGTATTTACAAAAATCAATGAAGCTGATGAGGTCAAACATTAAATATATTGTCTTTATTTTCAATTGAACATGCAGCATATCAAAAAGGATTAGCAAATTATCGGGGTTGCATACTCCAAAGGTTATGATACAAGAAAATTATAAAACAAAAGCAAGAAAACTCAAAAACCATGGGTTTACATTTCTTATCTGGGTGTTTTTGGTTTAGCCCAAGACATCTCAAGTCTTATTTGAATTGAAAGGCAGTCATTTATTTTTGCACCAGTGTAGCCCGACAAAGATGGATACAGTAGATAAAATAATACAGATAACAGACAGGCAAAAGGTTGTTTCTAGATGGCTTACTGTATTCCTGCTGCGTGTGTGTGTGCGCGTGCGTGCGTGTGTGTGTGTGTGTTTGAGAGTGTAATTGTATATGTGTGTGTGTGTGTCACTGGCAGAAACAATAGCTCCGTAAGAGCCACATAAGAGCCCTCACCACATGAACACCCTATTTTAACAGCCCAGACCAAGAGAGGGTCAGGAACAAGGTGAGAGAGAAACAGACGGACAGGCAGACAGAGAGGGAGAGAGAGGAGGTCAGTGAGAGAGCGAAAGAGTTCACCGTCTCTCTCCAATTCACGCCGCCTGTCCCCTGTCTCTCCCTATCCTCCTCCCCCCCACCTTCTCCTCTCTCTCTCCCCTCTCTGGCCATCTCTCTCTCTAATTGAAGTGTTTTTGTGGAGTAGCTCCTCTCCAGCCCGAGTAGGATAACTGAAAATAGTCTCTAAAACCAACAATCCCTTTTGTCTGCCAGCTCTTGTCCCTCTGAGTGGATGCTATACTGTTAGAACATTTCAATAGTAACACACACACAGAAAGACGCACACACTTCCAGCAGCAGTGCTGCAGTCTCTCTTTTTTCACTCAGTAACAACATGAAACCTGTCAGTAGAGTTTCGGCTGCATCACTCAGCACGTGGAGGAATATTGTGGATGATCTTGTATAGCCTCTTAAAAGCGATGAAGGAAGGGATAGTAAATGCAACATACATGCGATTGATTTGCATTTAAGGGTCTAAATCATAATTAATTGTGATGATACAGGAACATGAGAGCGCGCATTCCCCCTCCGAGCTCCTCGCTAACTCTAAGCTTCCTGCGAGGCAATTACAGCGTGCTCCCTCGTTTCCGTAATGTATCCATCCTCCACACTTATCTTAGGGCACGCTGAAATGAGTTTGAGCCTGTTCCTTCCTGCAAAGCGTCTTCCAGCGCTGCAGAGACGGGACCCAGATGGGGGAGGAGCTTTGCTCGGACATTACCTGGATGATCTCAGAGTGGCGGTCAAACCTGAGCGTGTAATTGGTTAAGACAGCCGCCTCTGGTGCTGGCAACCAATAAGGTGAAAGTTCATCACCAATGACAACAGGCTCACTGCGGCAACACAGCCTGCCATGTCATTAAAAACCGAATATTAGAGAGAAAATGGGGGAGGGACGGGGTTCTGCAGAAATAATTTCCATCTCTTAATTTGGGTGATTGCATTTAAATTTAATCAGACTTGATTTGTGGGCACAACATTATAATCGCTTTTGCTATGGAAGCTCCAGGATGATTAAGAACGATTTCAAATATTCACCACTGTTAGAAAATTGAACGAAAACTGCTGCTAAAGTATATTCTTTTTACTTGTTTACAATTTTAAATACGTTTTTTGGAAAAAATTCGATTTCAATAAAATACATATATTGCTACACAAGCATTTTGTATGGCAAACAAAGTATAGAGAGGTGCATTGAGAAGTAGACATCTTGAGTCCATTGTCTTTTGTCTGTTTTAATGTATCTTGTTTTCTATCGTAGGAGTCATAGCTGTCAATATCCACTTCAAACACTCTACATCAATAGAGCACCACAAACAGATATGAAAGGCAACACCTACAGCTCAGCATTGATCACGGTGACATTTACTTTGCACACCCACTAAATGTCCTGCCCTTGTCACAACATTTGAAGAAAATCACACCAATCAATGACACACACACTCACACACACACACAGACAGATGGACATAGAGCAGCACATACACAAATGCAGCAGGGGGTTTTGAACTCAATCCCAACTTTATTGAGTCTCATTATGCAACATTGCTGCTTTACTAATATTCTCAATATTTTCCATGGGAATTCGTGTGGGACATATTTTTTTTTAACTTCCTGACCCAGCCTTTTCAAGTGATAAGCTTGAACAAACAGCGCAACGGCTCCCAACAGTTTAAAAAAAAACCATAATGATCAAAGCCATAATTAAGAGTTTTGTTGGGTTTTTTTTTAGTTCATTTTTAGGCAAATCGAAGGGAGGTGGGTTGGCAGGCATGGGGAGCTGGTCTCACTTCTTTCTGTGTACAAAGAAATTGAAATGTGAGATGTTAGTAAACAAATAGAGAATATATAGGACATTACTGGTTTTGATTATTCTAGTACAGTATGCTATTCTCAGGAGGAGGGAATAACTCTGTGATTATGTTTATTTCTCTTCTCGGTCTCTCTCTCTCTCCAGTTACATAACTGTAGTAAATTCTGAATTGAAAGTTTTGTTGGACTGAATTAGCATTAATGAATATGATTTATGGTGAACCATATATCATATCTATGTTTTATAACATCTGAGGGCCATTAAAGTTCTCACATAGTGTATTAAAGTTTTATCTTTTGGCAGCAACAAGCCACTCTAATTATTTCATGTGTGATCCTTGTGTTTTTCAAAAGATTTATCCTGTAAGATAAATCTACATTTAAATATATATTATATTTAGATATATATATATATTGTTTTTGTTATTATTACTCTAAAATATAATTTGTGTTACATTGATGAAACCAGTGTTGCTGCCACTGTATAAAACTCCAGCAGTGATTCCCCTGTCATAAACATTTAGATTTCAATTTAAATAGCTAAACACTTTTTACTATTTTTACTAACTGACATTGCTATCAATAGAACAAAGCAGAAAGGATGACAACTTTTAATTCTCATGTCGCTCTTGCTTTCCCTTATTTTTCACCACGTCGTTGCCGCTGCCGTCTCGCCACTCGCTTAGAATGGCTAATCGCGGACCTGCTACGTTTCTCACACCCCTGCTCGGCTGTCTTTATCTTCTACTCTGAACTTCTCTGGCCTTCAGAGCCACATCGCCCTCTGTGTTCTCAGCACCATCCATTCTCTAAGTCTTCTCTCTCTTTTCACCCTCGCACCCCCTCCTTCTGACTGCCCAGGGCACAGTTGTCCTGGAGCTTATCATCTAGTTGTCCATGTTCCCAGGGTGTTGATAGAAACGGCTTGCAGCTGTTCCGCTGATATACTGTTTCATGATATATACCGCGTCGGGGCTAAAAATGAAAGAATCATACAGTTCTGATAAGTCCAGGGTATTGGAGCTGTCATGTATTATAGGGGGAGGATGCTATATACTATCTGTCTTAATAATATGAGGGACTAAAGATAGACAAAAGCCTTTGGAATTTCTCGATTTGCTTGAAACCTCATGCCAGTGAAAGTTTAGTATCTGCTATATTTATGTCTCACTCTGTTTTCACTAAGAAGGTCATTCTTATATTCTTTTTTTTTTGTTGTGCTCTGCAGGTAAGAGTGACCCATTCTGTGTGGTGGAGCTGAGTAACGATCGGCTGCAGACGCACACTGTCTACAAAAACCTCAACCCAGAGTGGAACAAGGTCTTCACTTTGTGAGTGGCTGTTACAATACCCATATGTCAGCCGGCACACACATACAGTTTATATTCACTGCAGGAAGGGAAAAAAATAGATTTTTGTGTCTTTGAATGGTAAAGTCAGTGCAAGAGTAACAATAAAAACAAAGTAATGTAATTGCATTTTTAAAAAATTGATACCATTGATTAGTTTTTTTTTTTCAAAATGAATTGTGGTCCAATCTGAGCATTGAAAAAAAACAAGTATTGTTCACAGTTTATTATTATATGGAATCCTATTTTCATGGATGACCTTTGAACTTAGAGACAATATTCACAACCATTGCAAATACAACTGCTTATATAATAGTGTTTTTTAAAAAATGTTTTGTATCCCTACAATAACATCCAGGAAGACATTAAGACAAAAAAAAGAAGCCAGATCACATTTTTCCTTCTTCAAAAAATATATTTTTTCAAATAAGCAGTCATACTGAAGCTATAGTTAAATGTAATCTAGTTCTAACTCTACATAATTTCCTATATATATATGATTCAGTTTCATTTAGGAGTACAAATCTGTGAATTCCCAGTGATGGGACAGATTAATTTAGTCTTTCTTTGAGTGCTCTCACATCTTTCTCATAGCCTCCTTTCTATACATAACATCAGCGATCTTCTTGCTAGCCTAGTTTCAAAAGATGACACGTCTTCACACTTTAGTTCTACTTAACTCATGCAGTAATGTAGTGCAATATCACATAAAGAATGTTAATGGGGATTTTTAAACATTTATGTAAATGTAATACAGGGTATTCAAATATAAGGCGTTTGTTATGCCTCGTATAGCGTTTCAGATTTAAACTGTTTTCTGTGTGTCTTTAATATTTAAAGAAGCTGCGAGATGTGATCGCTTTCACACTCGTTCAGTTCGGAGCCCATATTTCAGTTTATATGTCATTAGTGCTGTCTTTGTGTGTGGTCCAGTAACGTGAAGGACATCCACTCGGTCCTCGAGGTCACTGTTTACGACGAGGACCGAGACAGAAGTGCAGACTTCCTGGGGAAAGTGGCGATTCCTTTACTAAATGTGAGTCAAAGGCAGATTTCTCTGTGCGTTTCTTTTTCTTTTCCTTTGGGGATAAGAGAGAGAACATAGAGGAACGGAAAGACTGAAAACACGCAGTGGAAGATATAAAAAGCAGAGGTTATTTTTGCAACTACACAGATGAGACTGTTATTATTTCACAAAGAGAATAAGATGACAGGAAGGAGGAAAAACGGAAGAGAGGCTGAGAAAAACGAAGAGATTGATAGGTGAGAAGAAAGAAAGCGAGGGGACGAGAGATGATATGAAAATGACACTGATCGAAAGATGGAACGATGCGATTTAGAGAAAAAAGAAAGATGAGTGTCTCTTATATGTGGAAAAATATAGATAGCCTGTGAAAGAACTATGTGTCTAATATATCTATGCTGTGCTGTACAGTATGATTCCCCAGGATAGTTAATTTCTGTTTGACAGAGCCGAGCTGCAGTGGGTAATGAACAGGTACTTGTCAGAGTTGCCACAGTTGTTTTGGGTTCCCTGTCAGCGCCAGCAGCTGGGGTTCAAAGGTGGCCCGGGGAGCCGATTCAGCCGGGTATTGCCAGACAGACGCCTGTCATGTCCCTCTCCCACAGATCCAAAATGGAGAACGCAAAGCCTACGCCTTGAAAAGCAAGGAGCTGACAGGGCCAACAAAAGGGGTCATCTTTCTCGAAATAGACGTGATTTTTAATGCTGTAAGTCTTTCTTTGCTTTTTGATTCTCCTCCCTGATTTTTTTTTTATTTTGCCCCCCACCCCCATTATCCTCTCTCTCCATCCCTCTCTTGTTCTCTCCAGCACCTCGCCCCCCCCCACGCCGCTGTTGTCTTTATTCTGTTTGTCCCCCCCCTCCCTCGCTTCCATCTCATCCCTCGTCCCTTGTCCCTCGTCCTCGTTTTGGCTTTAATTATCGAAGACTCCCTCTCAACAGCCTTTGTTCGTCCATTCACCATCGCTGTGTGTGTCCTATAGCGGCCATCTTACAGCTTTCTCTCCTGCTCTCTCTAGCCTCTGACATGGGGCACGCTCTACACATGTGCTGCGATGTTATATCAGTGCACATTGTAACAATAATCTAAACATAGCTGCCTGCTGATTTATTGTCATCATCTGTCATTTTATTCATCTGTTTCATTTCGAATTAGTGTCATTTCACTCTCACCGTTTGCTGTTTGTGACGCTGTGTGTGTTCACTCCGTCCTCCAGGTGAAGGCTGGTCTCAGGACGTTGATTCCCATTGAGCAGAAGTATATCGAGGAGGAGCCCAGAGTGTCCAAACAGGTACATCAGCAGCCAACACGTATCTTCTACCACTCCGCCTCAGTTTTATCTGTGTCCACCACTGCTTCACTATCTTAAGCAAAACCAACAAGCCTGGAGAGTGGCACCTTGTAAACCACAACAACTGTGTGGGCAAGATACAACAGGATGATTGAAGGAAAAACAGCATTTCGTTTCTTTTTTTTTTTCCTCTCCCTTTTCGCACCCGCCCCCCCCCCCCCCCACATCCACTCTGAGTGGTGAATAGAAATGTCAAGCTGTCAGCTCTGGGGTGCATAAGTAGATTGGCCATCCTTATAGTTGGCCCTCTTTGCCACTGCTGCTTTGCACTTCATTGTCACGCCGCTCAGTGTGGCGGCACCACAAAGGGCTGAATAGTAGGGGCTGGCCCACATCAGACATGTCATATGAGTGACCGTTTGGGCTGAGCAGTCAATGCTGCGCCATGCACAGCCGAGCACAGCCCCGCGCAGCACAGCACACACACACCAGCTCCCATACCACCCTTTTGTCAGCCCTCCATCTATTCCCTTCTTTCCACACTGTTTCTGCCTTCTCTGTTGCTCTCTGTCTCGACCCACTCCACGCTTTTCTCCCAAGTGCAGAATCCTTTTTTCATCTCCATTTCACCTCTGACTCATAGAGATGACCCATGTCAGCGTCTCGCAATGATGATGTCACCGGCTGCTTTGGAGGGATTGCCCCGTGAGGGCTCTTTTGTGTGGAAGCAGCTCCCCTGCTGTTGCGTGCCGCTCAGTGTGCAGACACACACACAGAAAAGAAAAGAAAAAAACACATAAGCTGCCTGCCAAACAAAACCATTTAATTGTAATTATGACATTTGACTGAATAAATGACTTCACCACTTTCCTAAATGTTTTTAAGGAATAACTCAAGGCTCTCTTTGAAATAATTCATGAAAAATTAAATATTCTTATCAAGGCAGTAATGGTAATAATGAGTACAGCATGTACATCAAGTGCATGTGCTGAGGAACGTGGAAATGGATGATTCACAGTCTTGCTGTCCTCGGGGTCTGTGTGTCCCCAGCAGGACACCATACACTCATTCTCAGTTTGGCAACAAAAAGCTTCACATAATTATACATAGAGAACGAGGAATCCTCCTCTCATCTAGCATCAAAGCAGCCAAGCCACCCCGAACCACATGCAAATCCACCCGGAAACGCGCATACATTCAGACAATAGACTTTACTGTAGTGCTACAAACACATGCTGTGTAGCCATGGTATACACACATTCAAACACACACACACACATACGATTTCCCAAAGAGTAAAATAATGGCCTAGAATTTTTTGAACAGCGATCTGCAGAGACAGTTTGTCCTTTGAGAGCACTTTCTCCTGGTGGTGACCTGATTGGGTGGTTGGCGTTCTGCGCCGCTGTTATGTTATTCCCTGAATGGTTGGCAGCCCAGGGGGAGGACAGCAGTTAGCCAGTTCTCTCATATCTGGCCAAATGCACGGAGAACCCTCAGGGAGAAGAATCTAGGGACTGTGCTGGAAATTGTTATGATCGTACTTAACTTTATCACTGAGAGTAGACTTAAAGAAACATTGTGAGTCAGCTTGTCACACTTAAAGTGGCCATTTGTCCTATACAGAACACTGATCCACATCCATATATAGCTATCTAAAGAAGGAAAACACACCAATGTCCTCATGGTGTCCTCACTGCTGTAATGTTGTAATATTGAAGCCAAAGTGAGGTCAAACCTGCAAATCTCAAGTTGTAAAACTTAATGCTCCAGTTAACTTTCCAAAGTGACAGCAGAATGAGACAGTGTGGGCTTTCATGTTAACTAAGGTAACAATTATATGATGTAGCACATTTACTTTGGAAAGTCGTGATGAACTCAGAGCTTAACATAAAGAAACTTGACCTGTTTAACAGTATATCCTCACAAATGTCTAGTTCAGTGCTGGGCTCTAATAGCTGTGCTTATGTGTGTAGACAGATGATTTTGCTCCTAAAATCTGTTTATGTATTGCATCTACCACTTTTCCAGTTGAGTGATACAACCCCGATTCCACAAAAGTTGGGACTTTGCGTAAAATTAAATGCAAGCATTTGCAAACGAGCTGTTTCCCAAAAACGGTTTTACAAAGTGTTCCTGAGCCCAGGTATTAATCTCCCTTATCCAATCATGTGTTCACAAAGTGTTGAACCTCGCTCCATCCTCGCTTGTGAACAACTAAGCCTTTTCCAGGATGTCCTTTTCACAGTCACTATCACCTGCTACCAATGAGCCTGTTTACCTGTGGAATGTTCGGAACAGGTGTTTTTGTCTTTTGTTGCTCCTCTCCCAACTTGTTTGAAGCATGTTGCTGCCATCAAATTCAGAATAAGCAGACATTTACAAAAATCAATGAAGCAGATAAAACATTAAATATATTGTCTTTGTGCTGTTTATAATTGAGCGTATGTCAAAAAGGATTAGCCAGTTATCACACTCTGTTTTATTTATACTTTACACAGCAGCCCCCTTTTTTAGAACCAGGATTGTATATCATGTGTCTAACACCATGCTGTGTTCTTTGCTACAGCACGTTTCTGACCTTAAGCGTTCGCTTGTTTTAAATTTTAACTTGTTTTGTCTTTGCCTTCTTTTCAGCTGCTGCTGCGCAACTTCAACAGAGTTCGGCGCTGCATCATGTTCCTGATCAACACAGGCTGCTACATCAACAGCTGCTTCGAATGGGACTCTCCCCAGAGGAGCATCTGTGCTTTTGTGGTATGTAGAGTTACACTTACATATACACTACCATAAATTGTGGCCTAATACATACACATTTGGACATTTACCGGCATGTTCTACTGAAACTATATCTTTTTGGGTAGAATTACTCTGTTGCCACAAAGATGATTGTGCTGTATTATCATTAATTTGGTTTATGAAGAATTTAATGTGGCAGAAAGACTCCCAGAAATACACTTAAATGTAGCTGGGCCTTGTTTTTTGTCATAGAAAAAAAGCACTTTTTGAATAAAATTGAATGAATCTACTCACACTGATCAGTGCTATTCTAAATATATTAACTGACAATAGGCATATATTTCAATGATAACACTTTGTATGCCAGTCAAAATCTGCGCACATGCTGCAGGAGAGCAACATGTTCACAGAGGCTGTAGGACCATATCTGCTAACAAAGTGTGGATCCTTCACTGGTAATTGCACACTCTAACATGAGAGACTGTTGATGTCTCAAGCACAGTTAAGTATGTTACCACAGTGTAAACCCCACTACACACTGTTACTCACACTCTCAAATATCTTGATGCAACAATCTTGATAAATCTTTTTCTGGCTTTGTATTAAATGTACAAGCGCACATGGTATATATACTGCACATGTCATGTCAGACAGTTGTGACACTCAGTTGCTGGGTATGAGTGGAGAGTTGGTGTTGCAGCTTGAAACCCTATTTTAAATGATACTTTCAGACATCCAAATACTTAGAAAATGCAGCCACAATGTATTTAAGTGTGACAAGCTGTTCCTGCAGACAGTGGAAATGGCAGCTTCTTTCTCTCCTCTTCATCCTCTCCCTCTCTCCCTCCCTCCTGTCATCTGTGTCTGGTATTAAAGGGTGAAGTGTAATTGGACAGCAGAGCTATCAGTAAAAGACATTCTCCTGCAGGGCGGTGAGTGGCTGCATGGAGGTTCCTACCCTAAAGATGACAGAGCAGGCATTTAATCCCGTCTGGTTTAGTGTCCTGACTTAAGTAGGTACAGGACAGGTGCACCTGCCCCGCCCCAGCCCTTTACCATGGGGCACTAAGTGTCTCCGCAGCAGACATTAGACATTAGCTGCATTTGGCTGTCTGACACCAGTTTCATCTCTGCAGAGGCTGTATGTGTGTGTGTTTGTACAGCAGGTCACAGTGTCATCACAAGACATGGGTCAGAAGAGACATCGTATTGATCAGTTAACATTTTCCTTCTGTGTGTGTGTGTGTGTTAGAGCGCTCATGTGCGAGCCTGGGATGTGCATGTACGTTTGCATTTTCTCTCATGTAAGGCTGAGCTGGGCGTGCGAGCCCTTGTGTCTTATCTTTTAGAAATAAATGAAAATGTCAGACAAAAAAAAAAATGTCAAGGAATTCACAGAAAACAAGGTCACTTCAGAATTGCCAATCTACATGGTGAATAGAGAGAGGAGGATGCAGCCTTGGATGGCGCCACCTCCACGTCAGCACACACGTGCATGCACACTTACCTTGTATAGCTCTTCATCCTCTTTGAAAACACAGTGTATAGCACATCCATTTCTGAGTAACAGTGCCGACTATTCATATTCTCATTGTACTCACTTAAATTTAAAGTATTCAGATGGCGATAAAGGATGTATCTAGGCCAAGGACGTAGCGTTTTATAGTTTATAGAAAGTCTGAAATTTAGGTGTCATTGTGCTTTTCCTCTCCGCCCCCCCCCCTCGCTCTTTTGGGAGTCTGTTATCGTAGGAGTATGCACTTAGCTAAAAGCATCAGAGTATTTAGGGCCTCTGCTCTACACAGGTACTCCCTCCCTCCTTTCCCTTCCATTTCTTCATCCCTCTCTCATTTCTCCCTCACTTTGAGAGGCCTCTTAATCACTTCGCTCATCTCTTTAAGTGGGTTTTTATGGGGGGCCATCTGGCCAAGGTGGTGTGTTCATGAAGGTGTACGGCTGTGTGTGATTATGGCCATGTGTGTCTGTTCACATGTGCATGTGTGTTTCTGTCTGGCTGTCTTTCTAGACAGATGTTACACTTAACTTTCCAACACGGCTGTAGCTACAGAGGTGGAGTTGTGGGCAATTCAACCTCTAAACTTACAAATGTGTGCACTTCTTAACTGCTAAGTAAGCCTGAGGGGGGAATTTAAGTGTGTTCATATATTTGTGGGATTTTGTGGCTGCAATAGTACATCAAAATGCAGTTGTCATACTGTGTCACTTCACAACACTTCCTCCATAAAACCGCTCAAAATTTTCTTCATGGTCCCTTACACTCCTTCTGCCCAGTTCTGCAGTGCCAGCCGCATGTACACGTCGCCCATTAGTGCCAGCTGTGATTAGTGTGTATGTTGTGTGTGTTTTGTGTGTATGTGAGAGAAAGAGAGATATCACATAGTCTCACATGCAGCCTTTCTCTCTCTCTCTCTCTCTCTCACACCCACACTGCTGTCACCCACCCATCCCGACAGTGAATCAGCCACCGTGGCAGCTTTGCCTGAGGCGTTGGCACAATGGACGGGACTGGAGTTACCTCCT
Organism: Chelmon rostratus; assembly: GCF_017976325.1. Classification (NCBI taxonomy): domain Eukaryota; kingdom Metazoa; phylum Chordata; class Actinopteri; order Chaetodontiformes; family Chaetodontidae; genus Chelmon; species Chelmon rostratus. Next base: position 24,546,038 of record NC_055662.1, on the reverse strand, counting down.
GTCCTGCATGATGGGTGGTGTGTGTGTGTGTGTGTGTGTGTGTGTGTGTGTGTGTGTGTGTGTGTGTGTGTGTGTGTGTGTGTGTGGATGTGTGGGTGTGTTGGCTGGGTGGGTCTCAGTGTCTCACTCTCCCTGTCTTGGGGTTAAGCGCCTGCTTCCTCTCGCCACACCTGCAAGCTGACTGTCTCTCCCTTCTATCAATCCATCCATCCCTGTTCCTCTTTATCTCTCCCTCCCCTCCCCTCCCTTTGCTTTCCCTCCCGGAGAGTTCAGGCCATTGTGGGGCTGAGCGGTGTTGGGTTCTGTTCTCCTGCTGCTGCCAGCTCTCCCCACGGCCCCTGCAAGACAAGGCTGTTATTGCCCCAGGGACCGCAGGCCTCAGCAGCTCTTCCTCCAAACAAATTTGCTGTAACTTTATCTGCAATTGGGCCCTGAATTGGGAGCAAATAGAGGCAGCTTTGTGAAGCTCGGGGAAGGGCGAGGGCAGCGAGCTGGGGGTTGTTGGGGAGGCAGGGGAAATGATACCGGGCTCTTTTATGTCAGGCAAAGTAGGACTCTTATCAGGAAGAGAGCCCAGACAAGGGAGCTACTTCTAGAGGAAACTGGAGCACCTATCACCTGCTTTGCATTTAGATAAAAATTCACCCTGCTGAAATAAAAAAGGGAAAAAAGCAAAGACAGGTACAGAAGCAACTATGGTGTGTGTGTGAGTGTGTGTGTGTGTGTGTTTGCACATGCCTGGCTGGCAGTTTGATACACACACACACACAGTGCAGAGACAGCAGTCAGTGGTACACACCACTCCAGGTCTCTTTAAATTGCTCCTTTGACTCCTCTTCAGAGAACCTGTCTAACTTTTAAAAGTTTTAAAGTCGGGAGTTCGTCTTTGCCCACAGCAAGGGACAGCTTTGAAAGATATACTTTCACATTTTACTGCTCTCCTGATTTGCAAAATGAATGATAGTTGAAATATAGTGGCATGACTAACAGAGAATACCAAGTCAGAGTTTAATCACCAGAGATTGAGACTTAACAGAAAATGTGTGAAGCCTTTTGTTGAGAAGTGGGGGATACAGCATCCTTACTTCTAATAGGTACCAATGTGCAGTTGCAGCACTGTGGCCATAAAATGGTGGATGCTTTATTTTAATTTTCCATGTTATTACAAAATGACTGGCTTTGACACATTGGGTTTAGTCATTCAGCCTGTTTTTTTTATTGGATGAACAGTATTAATTGTGCTGTAGATCTATATTCTGCAGGAGTACAGCAGGGGGCAGTCTAGCACCACTGAATGATGGTTAGGTCCGGTCACAAACAGGACACAGTCTCCCTCCCTCTCGCGTTCCCTCGAACTTAACAGGACTTTCTAGTTGCTATCTGGCAACACTTAGTGCCAGCATGGAAATTGATGTAAGAGAGATAAAGGGGAACTCTGAAATCCAAACTTCAGTTTCACTCCACTGAGACAGATCAGGGGGAAAGTTAGCCTGGTGTGTGGTTAATGTAAGCCAAAGTACTGAATATTACCCTCCCACAGTGCCGCGGCTCAGAGCCGTAAGGACACGGATTGTGTTTTGAAACAAATAATGCAAGATACAACTCTCAACGTGCCACACCGACTGCTTGAATAAATCATTTTGACTTGTCTGTTTTGTTAACGTTTTTAATATATCTGCTTGTGTTCTGGGGATTTCTTAATATTAAGAGAAAGCATCAAAAATAATAACTGTAATTAAAACCAACTGCAAAGACTTGTCAAAATAATTTAGTTTGCTGATTGAGTGTAGTGATATTTTAGCCACAATATAACAAATTACACTGTCGTGGTTTTACTTTGTTCATGCTTGCGTTTGTCTATTTTAATTATAAATCTCATTTGAATTTCAGCTTCTGCTTAGATGTGAAGTTTGCCCAGTTCAGATGTAGTCTTTACCTATGTTTGAAATGTTTTAGCAGATTTGACAGTGGAAAATATTGTTTAACTTTGCTTTTTGACAAGTGAATGGTTTTGTTCTTAGAAATTTCAGTTTATTTCACCAAAGACTTGTTGAAGTACAAATAATTTTAAAAGAAATGATGATTAAGTTTTATGACAAAATAGATTTGTTGGGAAAATAATTGCTGCCAGTTGTTTTGGTGACAAAATTTAATTTCCAACATAGAGGAAATAAACTGCTCACTAAATTGATCACTGTTCTTTAGTAGTTCAGATAATAACAGGAGTATTTCATACAGTGGTAGAGTGATAAGGAAAAAGAGGATACATGTCTCGTTTTTGTTTTTGTAGCAAATGGAAGTTACACATTTATTTAAGTATTCTTAAGAATAAATCAGAGAGTTTGCATAATCTGAATGATATAGAAGCAAATATACAGAGAGACAAACATGCTGGCTGTGTTTATATGAATATTTTTCCATTACCACACAGGTAAGAATTCAGCAGTGTGAAACAGAAAGTGGAGTGAGAGCGGAGCCTGATGAGCTTCCCTCTGTGTGCATGTTCAGATATTCGCCGACCACTACATAATCTGTCTCTGACCACACAGAGTCATCTACAAATTATTCCCTTAGACTACATCTGGAGATTCATTTAGCTTTTTCCTCCTCGTTTTTCCCTTTCGATCCAGCATGTTTTCATCGTTGTTTTTTTTTTTTTTCCTCCGCCTGTCTCTGGTCACTGACATCCACAGCAGGCTCCTTCCCACTCCCTCTTCCCCAGGCGAAGAGCCTGCTATCTGGTGTAGCAAGCAACGGGGGGTGGCTGTGATCGCCCAGTCCTGGTGGAAAGGTCCAGGCACTGCAGGGCCCCTATTACCGAGCCGGGGGCCATGGAGACGGGGCAGGGCTGGCCACTGCTGAGCCCGGGTGTCTGGTTCCTCTAGCTGCCAGTCAAAACTTCGCCCTCAGCAACTATAACCAAATGGAGGAGGAATGAAGGGGGACAACAGGTTACACAACCTCAGGCAAATGGAGAAGAAAGCAAGATAAAAAAAAAACAAAAACATAAAAGACAGTTTTAAGGTTTCGTATAAACATCAGGAAAGTGAGGAGCAATTAATTTGTCCGTTGTGTGATAACGATACCATAAGCGATTGGAGAGCCAGACACTAAATATCTTTACAGTACAATGTATGTCTGCTGTATGGTATATTTATAGCGGAGTGTTTGAAAGGAGCACTGTGTGTGTCTGATGAAGATGTTTGTAAGTGAGCAGTTATTTATAGCTTCTACCAAAATAGGTTTAAAACAAGTGAGCTCCTTTGTTTGTTAGACTGAAGATGTTTCTGCACCTCTATTGCGCATTGTTTAGTTTGAGATTGTTCCAGTGTTTATCAATGTTACACATCATACAGATTCAAAAATTATAATAATTCGTAGGAAGATGGATAATTTTAGGATGGTTGCATTTTGTGGAGAAAATGTGTGTGTGAACATGTGTTGTTGTGTTTGTCTGTATGTGGGTCTCTGTTGCTGAGCTTACACGGTCCTAACAGCTTTTTATGATGTATGAAGGGAAATGGTTGTGTTGCTTATTAGTATACAAATATGAATTATTGAATAGTTTCTTTCCAATTCTCCTACACAGCTGTATCAGAGAAAGACTCTTTGTATATGAGAAAGTGAAGTTGAGCCTGAGAGAGACAGAGAAAGATTTCGATCCTTTTGGGAGATTTGGTTGTTGCACCAAGGCCATTCAGGTTTATTTGAAAAAGAAATTTTGCTGTGAGCATTATGCAAATACACTGGACATTTCTAATGTTAAATTTATATCTCTTTTTGCTTTGTATACTCAGTGTCTGTTAGTTAATTTTACATGAAGTTATGGCTGCATTCAAAAGTTGGGATATGAGCCTTTCAAACTTTTGTATGTGTGAAGTGGAAAAGTTGAGAAAACGTAATTGTTAAATTCTGTTGTTATTGCGAAGAGTTGTTTGCATTAATATACAGGTGCATGTGTTTGTGAGTGTGTGTGTCCGCATGAAAGGAAGATAAAATACTGACGGCACAGTGTACGAGTGTGTGTGTGTGTGCAGTCTAGTGTCCGACTGGCTCCGCTGCAGTAACAGCAGACCTGCGTACGCACTCTGGATGGGCTGTTGAACCTCATATTCACATTAACCTTAGACTGTAAACACAATGAAGAGCTTTATTTTCAGTCTCCTCTCTCTCTCTAACTCCTTCTCCACACACACACACACACAGAAATTAAACTATTTGATTGTTGATTATTAAGCGTCCTCTCCATTGTTGATGTTCAGCCAAACAAGATAGATCATAATTGGTACACAGTCCAATAAATATGCTTTATACAGTAATAGTCTCAATTTCACCACTCTTAAAGTTTCCCATCAAAACTGATTGTTAAACATGGATGCATTTCCTTACAGGGAGTAATTAATTTCAAATCGTCTTTGCTCACATTTGAAATAATGGCTTTCTTGTACTTGAATTTGATAAATATGTTTTGCAGAAAAGATTAAGTATTAAGCATGGTTTGCATTTCCAGCATTTGTTATAATTGCTGCTGAGGTCTTATCGATCATGAAAAATCTCTGTTTACTTAAACATGATATTATCAGAAAAGATGAAAATTGTTTTCTTCTATTAGTTTCTGAAAGGTTTTATTCCCGTCAGATTCTTCCAGCTAAACTTTTTCAAACAGTTGTCTTATTGCATTCTCACAATTGACACAATGGCACTAAAAAATAACAAGCTTCCATCATTAGCAATTTTACTTTCCCACGTATATCTACTCTCAACCACCGCAGTAATCTGTTGTCAGAGGCTAAAGAGCCCTGCCAAAACCAGAATGCAAGGTTTTAGGAAAGGTTAATTTTCAGATGGTACTTTTCTTGTTTGGTGATGAGAGGGGAGGTATAGAGGTTATGGTTTTGGCAGATGGGTGCAGAGAAGGTTAGAGATGGGGCATAAGAGTCTTTTGGGGTAGGAGAGAGGGTATTGGGACTTGGAGTGACAGGGTTAGGGACTCGGGGTGTTGGGTGTGTGAGGTCAGATGCTGGGGTTTGGGGTTGAGTATGGAAGGGTCAGCTTTGACGTGCTGCGACTGAAAACGGTACATGACCTCAGCCTCTGGGATGATTGGCAAGGAGGAAAGAGGCTCTGACGGCTCATACTCATCCTCGTCATCGTCCGCCGCCTCAGCTGAAGGCCCAGAAAGCCTTTAGGGTCAGGCCGTTGAACCTGGGCTCACCGACACCAGGCCTGTACTTTTGTTGAAATCCAGTCTTATTTTTACGCTTTGTTCCATGGTGGTTATGATTCTGCATATGAATGTGTTTGAATGCATGACGTTTCCAATCGCACATATGGCCGGCGTACGTTCTCAGGAGTTTGCCTCATGGGGGTCAATATGGGGTCTTGAATGTATACATTCTTGGCGCACACTGTTCTCACTTTTCTTTTCCTGATGGTTTTTGTCTTTTTCTCTCCCTCCAGCTTTTTGTCATTGTCGTTTGGAACTTTGAACTCTATATGATTCCTCTGGCTTTGTTGCTGCCTTTGGCTTGGAACTACATTCTCATCGCATCGGGGAAGGATACCAGGCAAGATGTGGTGAGTAACCTCATAGTTTCTTTCTGCACACAATGTGGGGTTAAAACTTAGCCACCATTGTTTCATAGAGACATCACGCTCTCGTTTCATTTACGACATTAAGCACGTTTACATGCATTTCATTCCTTTGAAACTACACTTAATACAAATAATACATATTTGTGCTGTGAAAAATGTAAGAAGTGATTAGTCTCAATATGCAGATGAGTTCGAAAACAACATACTTCTTTAAAGAAACAACAAGATGAGTATTATACAGACTCATTTAAAATAAACCTTTTGATTAAATAGCAGGCATAAACTTTGAGCAAAATTGGAATTTAATTTAAAAAATCTCTGCTGAATTTTTTTGAATTAAAAAAAATCCATCTTCCCCTTGAGAAGCTGCATTTTCAGTGCAATCTCACATTTCTCACTTTGCCTCCTTTGAGGCAAAGAAAAGGGAGAAATAATAGGCTGTCACCTTGAGCTACGTTACGCCACTTACCTGGTAGTATATTTATTTAATTCATTTATTTTTATCTCTTATACCAATTAAATGATGTCAAAGCAATGTCATGGAGAAACAGACATGTTTTAATCATGGCCAGGCACATTTGGAGAGTAGAGAGTGAAAACGAGAGAGCGAGCTGGACTATGGAGTGAGCGTGAACAATGAAGTGATTAATTTTAATAAGTGCCTTTTTTTCCAAGACTCAGTTGGAAATAACCAGTTAACAGAGCTCAGATTTTCTTGCAGTCTCTCGCCTTCTATATGTGTATATTTATCTCTTCATAAGGATTCTTTGGGTTAGATTGGATTGGAAGACATGTTAAATTCAGTCATCATAATGAACCAAATCTCATTGCTGTGTATCACTGAAATATATTACACATTGCAATGGAATTAGATGTGAACTGTACAGAACTTACAACAGATTTATTTGGAAAGTCTTCAGAGCTAAGATTTATTATTCATAAGCCTCTATTTTCATATTTATCAATATCAGAAGTTGGCAATAAAATCTGCCAAAGATGACCCCTATGAGAAAGATTCAATAACCCGGTACTTTTCCATTAGTTTGTGCTACATACTGGAATTTAGGGTATTTAAACTGGTTACAGTCAGTTAAGTCAGTATTTAAGGTTTGCACTTGTAAGTAGACAAATAAAAACACTTAATTTGTGAATGACAGAACTAAATTGCAGAATATTTTTCTTCGCCTGTAGATGGCGACATTGCTTGACAAAAAAAATCACACATGCCTAAAGACAAAACCCGGCATGATGATTTGTCCCCCCCACCTGCTGCTTGTATTTATCCAGACCTAATGATATTCTTTTCCCATGCACTACCTAATTAAAATGAGGCAACAAAGGTGACATATTCTCGTAATGTGCCACTCACTTCACATACGAGTAAGTACATATAACTCCTACTTCATGCAGAATTGCTTTTCTCTCCTCCTTGAAAGGGACCATTGTGTCTCAAGTACCTCAGGAATTGGTAGGAACATCAAGACATGTTGATACTGTTGATACTCGTATTGCAAGTGCCTTTTAGTGCGACAATGCTGTTCTGCTCAGTTCTACAAAGTTTTCCCTCTGCCCGGAGACAAGAGGAGATAACGTATGGACACTTATTACTGTACTTGCATAGGATCTTATAATGTCACAGAATATCTGACTCTGCCTTTGTAACATCGCAGCACTGCAACTTTGTCTGTGTTAATCAAAGTACATCTACATTTAGACCAGGAATCTGGACTGCGTATTTTTGACTGATGTTAACTTTGGAATGATTGAAGCAGTACCATTTTATCGCCTTTGCCAACAACGATAACCAACAGTATTTATTCTTTCACTATGGTTTAACTCCTTGTAGCTCGTCTTGTTGCTCCTCTGACGGTTGTTTCAATTTCATCACCTTCAAGGTGTTGTTTGAGTATGGTTGAAAGGACATCTCTACTTGGGACACTTGGCTGAACAGATCACCAAGACCAGAAATGTGTTTTAGCCATGAGAACACTGTTGCAAAGTTTCATATCTGACTGTTTCGCAATGAAATGTCTCACTCTTTAATATGAGCACAATCAGCAATGGCTTCAAGTGAGTGTGTTGTGTACTTCTTAGAGATAGATACTCTTAATATATGTGAATTGGAGTGCCAGTGTTGGTTTTGGCTACTGGAGTGTAGGCAATGAAGTTCAGGGCTGGTAGTGACATAGTCAGAGGAAAATATGCAGTGCAAGAGAATATGACGGCAGTAGCGTATATGTAGTATAAGTGAAGGTTCAGGTGCGTGCATGACACATGAATACTGAATATTGTGTGTGTTATGATGGTGGTGTTCTGCCCTCTGATGTAGTCTGGTATGTTCTCTTTTATTCCAAGGTTATGATTGAGGCACATACAAAGTGTCGAACTACAGCTCATACACACACATGCATTTGCATGTATGAGTCAAGGTGTGTGTTTGCGTGCTACTACTATGTGTGTGGGTAAATACAGTGTGTGTACATAGAGAGAAAAAAGTCATGCGTGTGCCTGTGGGAGAAATACGGGTGTGTATTTCTATCTTCTGTCTATGTGCAAGAATGCATGCACAAGCGTGCATGTGCATGAGTGTGTGCAGATATTCTTCGCAACAATATTTCCAATGAAAGTGGGATTAATTGTCAAAGATTAGCACCATTAATGCTCCTTTTCTTGCCGCTGTGACAGTTGTGCTGAACAGTACAAGGCAGCACGGCTGACACAAAGAAGATTCTCTGACAATTATCGTCTCTCTTGTCTTGGCGTTGGAATCTTACTGCCTCAGGATTGGTAAATGTGATGAACTTTCTCTTCTTGCTCCATTATCAACTCTCTGCCTCTTTCAGTCGTGACGTGACTATCTTATGTCAAGCTTGACTACATACAGTAAAAGTAAAGTGCAGTGGTGTAAGCATTCATTATTTTCAGGCGTTTGTGTTTGCAAATGCTACACATACGCACACACATTCAGACACCAGCATCCCCCGAGTCCTGTCCCTGTTTGTTTTCAGATCTGCGGCGGTGCAGGGGGAAGTGGGTACAGTGAGAGCATACAGTATCTGCGCTCTTCGCTTCCTCTCCCGATCCCCTGGATTCCTCTTCCGAGTCTTTATCAAGCTGAAGTCATGGACGACTCACTATTTCCCTCTGCACTTGGCAGAGAACAGAAAAGAATAGAAAAGAAAACAAGGGAAAAAGGCTTTCTAATTACTTTAAACAACGCACCAAATTAAAGCATTGTGCTGAGCCGAGCAAGGGTCAGCATCCGGAGCACTGCGGTTTTCCAGCAGTCTGGGGTGAGGGTAATGCCAAAGGAATCTCTGCTGAACTCACTCTGAAGGGTGAGAGAGAGGGAAAGAGAGAGAGAGAGAGAGAGCGAGCGAGAGAGAGAGAGAGCGGGTTGGGGGGGGTAGAAAGAGAGAAAACAAAAAAGTATACACTTGAGTACAGACTTCCTAATGAACTGAGGGGCCTTGCTTCATCTGATGGGTTCAATGTGAGGACCCTTCTCTGATTTTACACCGCAACCACAGTCCATGGCCCTGTCTATAGCAAATAAACAAACACAGTGTTCTCTACACGCTGTAATTCACCACTCAGGGTCACTGAGTGTTGTGTGGTTACGTGCTGCTTTGCAAACAGATCCCGGATCAGCGCTCCTTACCCTCGCCCCAACCTTGACCAGTACCTGCTAAGCAGTCGGAGCGTCCTCAGAACAGCGATTAAAGGAGGCGATGCACCAGCAAGGTCGCCGACCTCCTCTCTTATCATGTAGCACTCTGACCTGTGAACCCTGACTCTTCAACATTGTTAGCTGACCTGCGTGTCATGCTGTAACATGCTCACTGAAGCAAACAAACAAAGCAGAGGACCTTTTATGCTTTTGAATATATGCAGGTTGGGATGCTGCTTTTACTCTGACATTCAAAGCTGATAATGTACCATCAAGGAAGGCCAATCCTTTCTTTCTGCATTTGTGTGGAGTCTCCTATTTTGGAGGAGCACTTTAATGGCATGACCCTCTCCTGCCATCTCTACCTTGCTGTTAAACCTTGAACGGTGTGGAGCTTAGATCCATCTCAAGCCTGTTGCAAAGGAAGCTGCCAGTAGGCTGGGCTCGGTCAACCAGAGGACAGGCAGCTCTGCTGGAATAGAAAAAGGCTGCAAGGCACGTGTGCAGGCCTGTGTATCTTTTCCCAACAGTATGTCGTATTCATGTGTGTGTCTGCGTGTGTGAGTATATATGATGGGCACTGAGATTAAGGAGCAGAACACATCCCAGTAGAAACCCCTCCTTGCTGTTCTGTTGGCCCAGAAAGACCCTTACCAGATGTTATGAAGGTGTTAATTTCAGTGCAGGCTGTCATAGAGGGCACATACTGAACATGGTGATGTCTCTTTCTACAACAGGATGACGGGCAATTAGGCCTCGTGACACTGGAGAACCATCCTCTTTATCCCATGCTTCAGACCATTACGTAGATTCACCCACTGGATCTGCCAAACCCATTACTGAAGAGAAGACCTTAATGGCCTGAAGATACTTCACACTTACAGACATGCCTTCAGTGGCGAGATAGAGCAGCCTACTTTCAACCCAATCTACATCCTGAGTTAGATAGCATTTAAAAAAAACAATTATAGAGTCTAATATCTGTGATAGACCCTTTAAAGTAAAAGATTTTCTACTAATTTTGTATTTGTTTAAATCCATGTAGTTATACTAGTAGTACTTTAATCTTTACTTTCCTAAATGAGAAGCACTCACTGTGACAGCAGTATATTGTTCATTAGTGTAAAAACAATCTGGTTTATCTCCAAGACAGTAATAATGTCTGAGTTTATTGGAACATTGTATCATTTCTAGGACAAGATTTCATTGCCATTTTTATCTATTCTATTTTCTCCCTGATTTTGCATCTCAAAAAACTTGTCTGCGTCTCTAAACACACTGTGCCTTGACATCTGCCCTCATTAAGAGCCACGCACAACACAGGTAGAGAAGAGTAAATATTAAGAAAGCTGGAAGGAAAAGAGGAAACGCTGCCTATTATACCTCAACTCCTCCAGAAAGTCACACCTCCACTTTTTCCCTATAAAACCGCAACTCTGGAAAGAAAGGGAGAACAAGAAAAATAGATGGAGTGGGAGCAGGAGACAGAAAAAGACAGAGAGGCATTCAGAGAGACGGCGCGACAGAGAGACGGAGGCAGAGGAAAACAGCGGTGGATGGCAGGCACTCCTCAGTGCGGAGTCAGACATGGCAGTTGGTGACAGGTGACAAAATCAAAAGGTCATGTCACTTTTAACTGGGAGCGCCTGTGCCCCACTGATTTCCCCCGTGCCGCCCCGGCATCACCGCGCTCATCTCTGCTCCTCTCTGCTCCTCTCGCTGCCTCTCTGTCTCTGTTAAACTGGCAGATAGGATGGCAGGCTGGCAGGCAGAAAGACAGGCGACGGGCATAGTTTGAAGCGGGACGGGAGCATCGGGAGCATCAGGAATGCCACTGCAGAATCCTCCCAGCCTCCCTTCTCATCATGTTGTCTCTCTTTCTCTTCCTTTCCCTCCATTTGTCTAACTCCCTTCATCACACTGAACCTTTGTAACTGTCTGTGCTCTTTGCTAACAACGTCAGCAGCTCAGGGTGTCTGCCTCAGCGCTTGTTGTTGTTGTTTTGTCTATACAGTACCCCCGCTGTAGCTTGTTGGCAGTTTTCCTGTTTAAACCTTGAGCTTAAACCTACAGATGTGTGTTTGTGTGCAATAGATTGCACATCAAGTGTGTACCATCTGCAGCCCCACTTTTCCACAACTTATTTTGAAAATCAATAAGTCAAGACAATATCATCCGTCTGAGAAGGACAAACAACTTATCACTGAATTGACTGTATTTACTGACTATCTCAACAATGCTCGTGGAGCACGTAAAGCTGTTTCCTCTGGATAGCTGCTGAATCTCTGACTAAACATACCGATTTGTCAGCAAATAAGCAATGAGAAATGTACATTGTGGTAGCGATGCCTACATTATTATCCCGCGACTCAATCTTTTCTAGTGTTCACAGATTTGGTGTTGCTTTCATGAATATGGAGCCGCCCTTCTCACCCCCCACCCCCAGCCTCCAGCTCCGGTAGCACCCCGGCCTCACCCCCATCCAGCCCCCTGCTGGGTGAGCCCTGGCTGGGGCAGTGCAGATGGAAGGGCCCCCCTCTGAGGGCCACGGCTCTGACAGCTTGTGAAGGGCCCGCGTGGGTCAGCCAGGCTCAGCCAGCAGCCCTTATCAGACGCTCAGCCCTCCCCCAGTCTGCAGAATCTGTGGTGTAGGCAATATGCACACGCACACATACACCCACACACACACACATTCACTTGCACTCATGGACAGTGCATACCAAGTAGGGCCTTGAGATCCCCCAGCCAGCCAGTCGGCCAAACCTCAGCAGCTGGAGAGGTTAAAACCCCCTCACGTATCAAAGAGGAAGAGCAGCAGGAGGATGGAGGGAGGGAGGGATAGAGGAATAGGAGAAAAAAGAAGGAGAAAGTATATCTTCATGTTCGCCGGGATGTCTGCCTCGGCGTCAATTCCCCCTGCGGCTGTCATTGGGAAGGTTAGGAGAGGGGATAGTGGAACTCAGCCCGGCCAGAGAGAGAGACAGGGGCGAGTTTAGAGGCATTTTAAAGGAGGGGTGAAAATGATGGGGCTGCTGCTTCAGGTGTTAGAGTCTGCTTTCCCTCTGTGGAGTGTGTGCGTGCACTTGTTTCATTGACATGAAAGTAGCATCCATCCGCTCAAAGTAATTTTTTTGTTCCTGACTTGTCAAGTTACATTTATTCTCACCTGTGTGTCTCCTTACAGTATAGTAATACAGCCATGGATAAATATATCTAGTTAATTAGTTAGTTAGCATTTCTTAATTCTTTTAACTTCATGCTTGCAATCTTTTGTCCATATATCTTAAACCAGGGTTATCCTTTAGATCTACTCACTTTGTATCACATAGGTGAAGTTTTATAAGGTACAACTACACTTCTAATCCTCCACCATCAAAGTCAGTTAACTGTGTTCGAATTAGGGGAGTAAGAAGTTTACAACTGGACATAAATCAAGATTGGCCAATTTTAAGTTGAGGACACCATGCTCTAGAAACTGTGCCACTACAAATGCTGCCCTGATTTAAGGTAAAGGGCTTAAGATCAGCTTTACAATCACATTCACCATAGCACTACAGAGTCATGAGACTATCCTGTAAGCTGAAGGTCACAGTAATAATGCCTTTTGACCCTAAGAGTGTGCGCTCTGGCTTTGAAAAGGCATTAGGGTTGTGCTGTTGATGGTGTGTGAGAAAGTCCCTGTGGAGGCTAAAGGAGGATACACAAATTTCCCTCTCCGCAATCAATAGGGTATCAGAATTTTCCACCTGATAGACAGTTCTTGAAAAACTTCTTTTGGCTATTCCCTTTTACCACTCTTACAACATTTCATCTCAGTCAATCAGTCTGTGCATCAAGGGTTCACTCACACAGGAAAACATCAGATCCAAACACTCTCCGGACTTTTCTCCTACCTTACATTCGTCTTTTTTGCCTGACTTTTAAATTCATTCCAGGCAGACTTTAGCTAGCGCCGTGCACTTCAGCTGGCAGTAAATGGTAGAGAAAGATCTGGCTCTGTAAGGCTGAATGTAAATTAGTGCTGACACGAAGATGCGAAACATAGGAGAGTCACAGTTCCAGCTTTGTTGCTGTGAAACATCAGTCACCAAATAGAGGAATAGTCATGCGAATTCCAGACACCAAAACAAGAGGATGCCACTGTACACCCCTCTATGATTTGGTTTGATTTGGTGCTGTATCATTTTGATGGTATTGCCATTAAAGATTAAGTCATTCACACACGACAAAAACCTCCTGTGTGTAAAATAGTGGGCTTTTTTTCCAGAGTAAAGACCAATAATGGACAATTCTTTTTTCCACCTAATATTAGCGGTCAGCAATTCCTCCTCCTCAGACATTAATGAGAAGTACAGTAAGAGAGAAAAAATCAGAGTGATGTAGCAGAGCTTGTGCTTGGATTTGAGCCAGTGCAAAAGAAACTTAATTCTTGTAAATCAGCTTTTTAGGTACAAGCCACTGAGGCCAAAATATATTCATACTTTCACAGCCATTTGCACTCTCAATGTCATTGTACTCACATCCATTCTTTGTGTTTATTTTATATTATCACCGTCGTTGTATGTATTTATGGGGCACAGTGTAATCTGTAAGAGTAGCCCGCATCATCCCTGTATCATTTGAATAGGTCTGAATATGTTAATCCCCACCTCAGTAGATATTGAATTGACTGGAGCAGCTCTGCAGGCAATGTGAGCGCTACGCGATCCCGTCGACAGCAAGGCTTTGATGCTGCCGTGCTGTAATGATAGTAATTCAAGCAACATGATAATGGGGGGATAAGCAGACAAATGATATCATACACCAAACAGGTCTTAGAAAGAGAGAAAGAATGAGACAAATAGAGAGAGGTAGAGGGAGAGAAAGAAAGATGTTTGGAATTCATCGGCTGCACTGAGGTAATTTATATCCTCCCTTACTGAGACAGTAGCTTCAGTGCACACATTTAGCCGTGGCAATCTTCAGGGCAGATGACATGTTCCGTGTCTTTTTATTTATTAATTTTACACTGTGTCTCATTGCAGGAAACATGACTTCTCTCTGTAACCAGAGGCGATAGAGGAGAGAAAGCAGAGCAGAGAGCAGAGGGAGACAAACGACTCTATCATTCTCTCTGTCTCTCTAGGTCATGCTTCTCCGGCTAGCTCATGCTCGTTCCCTTTGTTTAAAGTTTGGAGCGTGTGCCAGGCGTGCCCTAGTAAAGCCTCTGTGTGGAGGAATCCATTATGTTTGTATTTTGGCACGGTTGAAAGGATTTGGGAGGAACCATGATGACTTTATAAACAGTTATAGTTCATTTGTTTAGGGATGCCAGGAGGCTTTCATTTTACGGTATCACGTCGACATCTTTTGCCTCGGCTGAGCACGAGAATTCCCTCTCTGGTATTTGTATACTGTAGCAGTGAATGTATTCTGTGTCAATAAGGAGAGTGTGAACTGTGAACGTTCAAGCTTATTTGTCTAGACGCTGGTGGAGTCTCAGTGAACTGGGAATAACCAGTTGCTACACAGTCAGACAGTTAAAACGAGGAGTGTCGTGCATACATGCACAACACTTTGCCCTAGTGACACTGCGCTATTGATAGAACACACACACAAACACACATACGCACTATTGACTGTACCCTCTCAACTCTGCTGTTCTGAACTCCTCTTTGTTTGTGTGGGAAGCTGCATTTACATAAGAGGCTTATGTCAGCCGCCACATAGTTTTCCCTCTTATTCCAATGAAAAACAAAAAGGACAAAAGCTATTGTCTTGTTAAGTAATGATTTTTGGATTTCTCCAAACTAGTGTGTGCTGTTCTGGAGGTGGTTAGAGGGTTGTGGTGGTGTTGAGGCTGGGCAAAGGTTTTTTGGGGGGTTGGGGTTGGTAACGCCGTACAACAATGAGAGCAGATGAATGCTGAGGTTGACAGCGGTACGGCTTATGATATGGGTGCTTGTTTATGTAAATTGACGGCAACAATATGACCTTGTGGCTTTGATGTGTAATTGACAGAAAGAGGTTGGATGAGAGATGCAGCAGTGATCTGTGGTTTTCGCCTCAGTGGCATCAGACTACACATGTGAACTTGTGCATGCTCGCTCAAGTACTGTATCACTGAACACTAATCAGATGAAGTATCGCTAACACAGTGGCCCAAGCTGCTCTTTCCATATATGCCAAGACGTGTTTATTTGAATGCTCTTCACTTACAGATAGAGCTCTGAGCTGTATATGAGGGTCTGCGTTTTCCGTTTTTCTGCCAGATTTCAATGCCTCTTAGTGTGTAAGAAATCTATTACTGAATAGGAAAAGCTATTGCTTGCATGCTAGGTTGTTGTTAGGTTGTACACTGCATGTGTCCATATGTGCCTTTGTGTTCGTGACTGTGTGCACGAGTCTGTCTCTGTCATTTTTTCTTTGTGTTGTACAGTATGCATCATGGTATCTTGGGGCTTCAGAGCTACACCAGCTCCGGTTTCATCGGTTGTGGACCACTGAAGCACATAGTTGCTGTTCTTTGTGACTTGCTCTCTGTGCTGCGGGCTTTCTTCTTTCCTCCCTTGCGGAGCATCGTTCTGTGAGAGGATGTGAGACGATAGCTAGATGAATGTATAGCGACAGGAAGGCTGACGGTAGAGGTGAGAGACAAGTGCAAAGGTTAAAGAGGTCAGAAGAGAGCGAGCAGAATCAGGAGAAGAAGAGTTCTGTCTCGTCCTGCTGAATGGTTTAAGATTTTAATGCTTTTGTGCAATGCGATTTGAGTGGATGAATAGACTTTAATCCTCAGCCCGTTGCAATTCAAAGCGAGAGCATTTGCTTACATTTCCAGAAGTGTCAACACATTTGAACAACAGAGTGTTTCTAAAATTAAATTCTAATTCTGAGGCTTGTGACATATTAGCACACACCAATCGAATAGTTGTGCTATCTGCATGCTTTCCATACTCATTAACAAACTCTTGCCAGACATAAGCATAACCAATCAGCTTTAGTATGCCTCTTTGGCTGTTCTGATGATGTTAACCCTGTGTTATCTAATGTTTATCTGTACTATAGCTGTTGCATAAACATTTTTATTTTTTCTCTTTCCTCTGTTGCAACTGTCAGCAAGCAGTGGAGGACCTGCTGGAGGACGAGGATGAGGATTTTGACAAAGATGACAAGGTAATTATGTCTTGTGTCAGGGATGCACACACACACGTACACACACACACACACACACACGTACACACACTGCCTCAGGAGGGGTTGACACTGCTTCATATACCGGAAACACAAACAGACGAATGAAATGACTCCATCTTCCCCTCCCATCTCCTCCCCTGTTCAGTTATTCTCACTGCCTGAGGCACAAACACATGTACAAAGATTGTACAACCTTTTAACCTTTTGAAAAGTTTCCTCTGTAGGTATATACACAACACATTCCTCACCTTTTTTTCCTAGTGGTTTGCTTTGCTTTGGTCTTTTACTGCAGTTTGGTACACTATCCTTATTTTTCCCTTCATATAACACTATGTCGAAATTTATGTTACTAACATTGTGCTACAGCCCTGCTTCATGAGAACATGCACCCATATAAAGTGCTTAGTTAGCTATTTAGGTCCATTCACTGCTCCTTTATGTCCCAGTAAAACAGCATCTGGGCTTGTCCAGACACTATCAGGTAACAACAGGTGGCTGCTTTACTGCCTCCGCTCGTTTACACTGTAGGAACAGCTACTGAAACAAATGCCACTGGATAGGATACAGTACCATGTCAATGTTCCACTTGGGAATGGCAATTGAAATGGTACAGTTCTTTATCTACCCACTGTGTTGTCTGGTGTTTTTTTTTTTTTTTTTGGTGAGGAGCAGTTCAAATGAAAACATTTTCTATTTGATAGTCCGGTCTGGTGAGGCTTGAGCAGTGTTAAGCAAGGATAAAATTATAATTTGAGCTTTTAAGTGAGGCTCCAATCGTTTCCTGTGAAAACCGTGAACTACCTTGACTGAACAATCTGGGATCTGAAATTACTTGAGCTGATACTTGATGCCTTACAGCCACACTCCAGCAATATAAAGGTTAGTAGGCTAAGATGTGGTAAATTGCATGGTCTGTTTTGGTAATCTTTTTGGAGGAAAACTCTGACTGTTTGCAATGGTAATTGTAAAGGCCTTTGACCAGGCAATTTGATATCTGAAAATTATTTTTGCCTGAGGACACTCTGTATGCCGAATTTACTTATGCAACCGCAACCTTGCTACAACCTCTCCCAATTTTTAAGGGTCGTAAGTGCAAGCCTGCAACAAAAGGGTTAAAAAACACACATTTATAGTGCAGATGGTCAAATAGTCATCCCACCAGCAAGGCAGACAATCAGTCAGCCAGGCAGCCAGTTGAACGATGAGCACACACAGATACGTGAGCATTACATCCTCTCCCACAGTGATGCAGAAGCAAAGTTTCATGGCTGTGAAGTTCCAAGGCTGAAATGTACAGGGGGGCACTGACTGAAGATATGCACCAGGCAACCTTGAACCTTTTTTCTTTTTTCTTTTTTTTACCCCTTCTTTACGTCTGTCTTCCATCATTGCATTTCCTACCTCCTCTCAGGGAAAAAATAAAAATACAGACATTTGAAAAGCTGCAGATTATATGAAATACATTTTGGACTTTCATATTGAAATGAGGTGCAGCAGCAGCTTCTGTGGCCTCCGTCAGATTTGGTGCCAAACTGATTATTCCACATAAGAGGGCCTTGCTCTCTGTGCTCACACAGGGCTGGGATGCTGGATAGCACAGCCGCCACAAAGGCTACAATTTACCAACTCTGGCTTCATACATTTTGATCTATTGCTCCCCTCAACTGTTAGCATTTCATTTGAGCTGTAGTGAAGTTGAAAAGGGGGCATTTTTCTTTTTTCTTCGCCTACATGTCCCTCCCCTCCCACTCTCCTTCTACCCTTCCTTCAATCGTCCCCTTTCCTGCCTTTTACTCTTTCATTCTGACACATACTCTCTCTCTCTCTTCCCTTTGCTCTCCCTCCAACCTGGTTAAGTGCAGAACAAATGGAGTTTCAAGGCTTAACAAATTTGTCTTTTACATTGGATATGAGGTCTTTTACATTGGATATGAGCTACAGCTTCAGACTGTATGAGTAAGTATGAAGGACGGGTCAAAGGAGGCCTCTTTTATGGCACAGGCCTATAGGGGAGAGGGGGAGAGAAAGAGAGAGAGAGCAACAGAGAGAGGGGAGAGGGAAAAAAGATTAATAAATATGCCAAGGCCTCATTTTAATTGAACTTGAAGCATATGTTGCAAGTATGTACAATCTGCCCCAGATGTTTACTCCGGCCATGTGCACGGCTCTTCCCAGTGCACCACAAGGCAGCTATTAGCTGGATAACCTTTGCTCCAGAGGCTAAATGGGGTATTACATGGCCAAAAAGTAGAGCACCTGTTTTTCATTGCATAGAGGACCCCTTGCAGGCTTTTTGCCTTGGATCACCACATGTGTTTTGACTTAACAGATTGTTGGGCAGACGTGAAAAGTGTCTTTCTTGTGAGCAAGCACTGATATTAGTCACTTAATCTCAATGAAAGTCCAGCATCTAGACTAATTGATGGGGACGGCTCAGTTGTTAAAGCCAAGCAGGCAGGCTCATGAAGGGTGAAAGAATGTTAGACTAATTTTTTTTCTCCTCCTCCTCCTCCTCCTCTGCCACGCTGTGTGTTTGTGTGTGTGCCGCGTGCTGACCTTCAACATGAAATGTTGCTTGATTCTTATTGCCTACACACATACATACACATGGGCCTTTATGAAATATGTCATACTTTCCCAGTTTGTAACCTCTATTTTCAGTAAGCTAATTTTAAACATGGTGGCAAGTTTCAGATGGACCTTTTCTCCTTCAAAGTACATTAGTGATTCAATACATACATAGTTATTGAAATTGTACGCTTAGAAATAACCCACCTTACATATGTTCTGCATGAAAGGATGTCAACGTGGCACAAAAAAGACGTTTTTAGAGTAAATAGAGTTTTCATAGATTCACATAGTCCAAAAGAACCACCGTGGCTTTGTGCAGAAACCTTTTCATCAATATAACATATTTGAATGTGCTATAATTTAATGATGGTGAAAAGTTGTTTTTTTGTAATAGGAAATATTGAACTTAGGTCGAGTTGAAATCATAGGCCATTCAACTTTTTCTTTAGTTCGTTTTTTATTTTTGAAGGTGTTCTGAACATTTTTTTACTGGAATATTGTCAGAGATTATGTTTTCTTTTGGAAAATGATCTTTAGGAAGGACATCCATTTACTATTGTACTGTACTGTACAAATTAGAGGTACTTTACTTGAGTATTTCTATTTTCAGCTACTTTCTAAATCTTCTCCACTAAATCTCAGAGGGAAATATTGTACTTGGTACCCCATTACATTTAACTGGCAACTTCAGTTATTGCTTACTCTGCACATTCAGATTAACAATACAAAATATAACCAATAGGTAAATTAACAAGAAATTCACAAGCTACCCAGAAAATATCTTTTAAATGACATAGACAAGTATTCATGTCCTTGTAGCTATGACTTCTTACCTCAAATGCTACACCTAGAAGACGAAGGATTGCATGTTTATTTCTTTTAATCTATCTTATTTAAATAAGACAAAAAAGATGTCCCTTAGTAGCTTTGTGGACCTTTTCAGTACAGCTTGAAGTAACATTATGAGGCTTGGACAGTGTGAGATAGCAGAAATATGCTACTCATTCCTTTATTTACAGACTACTGGCTGTAGGTGCTGCAGTGTAGCCTGTGATGCCTCCTCTCACCTGTGGGCTCACTGTCCAGAGCTGGCATGTGGCAATCACCTTAAGGCTCTGCATGGGCATGAGTGTTTGGGCGTAAATGTGTTTGTGTATTTGGGTGAGCGTCTCGGTTATGTGTGTGCAGTGGCTCAGATGCCTCCCAGAGGGGGGGCTTACTGGAAAGAGAGAGAGAGCAAGTGAGAGAGAGACAGACTGAAGGAGTGAGGAGATTACCCTCACACGGTTGACTGGTCACTGAAGCGCTCGTGCTCCGCTCAGCTAGGCTCCACTAGCCTCAGGAGGACCTGACACAGATAAGATACACACTGCAATCATGTCCTGCTCACGGGCTTACTGCTCGGTGCACTCCCTCTCCCTTTCTCCCTCTATGTCTATCTATCTGGATCTCGCTCACACACACACACACACACACACACACACACACACACACACGTATCATATGCACCTTCGAAAACATCTTTCTTTTAGCTCATTTTCTTCTCCCCTCATATACAGAGCTGGTGGTAAATATAGAGCAGACTTTATTCATTAGCTCAAACACATTGATCTGTAAAATTTGAATTATACTGAAATAAAAGTCTTACTTGTGGACCAGTTCCCCAAGGCTCTCCATATTAACCAGCAGTGAAATCTGTTTTCATCCAAGACTGGGGTCAAACAGTAACCTATTTTCTGTTTTTTCATTGTTATCTTCGACCTGCTGGGGCACTAGCTGATTATGAATGTGCCCTCTCGGATGAAAATACATTTTTGAATGATTTAGGAGTGTATGACTCACGTACAACTTGCATGACACAATGAATAGTCTTGACATGGTAATTCCCATCCAACCAAGGGTCCAAACAGCTTATAGCAAGTTGGAATGCATGTCTGGTTTCATCAGTTTTATGAGTGCTATATCGCATTTTTCTTCTCTTCTCTTATGGATGAGTCCACTGTGTATGTAAGACTGAACATACATGATCCTCTGTTTCATCTCTGCTGCCACACAGCCGTCTTCCTACACCACAGTATCTCTTTATCCGTCTCATCAATAGCGCTGAGACAGCCGTTCCACCCTCTGCTGCCTTCCCTGTAGGCATGACTCATGCACATACATGCAGTCGTGCACATGTGTGGGTTTAGTGATGGTTCTCTGGCAAGCAAATAACTAAGTGTATAACTCCTGGCGAATGCCTAGTATCAGCTCACATATCTGGTTCTCATCCTGCAGGCCTCACAGTGTTTTCAGCTTCTGATTTTTGTATTTACGTCTCTTTTCTCTGTCTCCCCATCTCTTTCTAAGCTACTCTCTTTGTGTCATTAAGCAAGTGCCAAGGTCCCCTCCTCCTTTTAATGTTAAATAAGACACACACTTTGTCTTAGTGTGAATATGGTTAAAAATGGCGTAAGTTTTATCTCCAGATAGCACATGGCTCTGCAGCACCTTCCCAAGCCCCGGCACTCCTCTCTGTCCCAGTCACGGCACTGCGCTGATCGCTCAGATAACGACATGGCATAATGTAATTGGACTAAAGGGCGCACTGGGAATTATATCAATGCTCTGAAAAAAGTGTGACTGAAATGTTGTTCTGGGGAGGCTATTGAGCCTGTGATGCATTGGGGTTGTCCTCAGGTATCAGGGGGTTTTTCGGCTGCTGAGGAGAATGAGGGAGAGAGAGGGGAAGAGAAAAAAGTTTGAATGTCTGTGTTCTTTTCTTCTCGCCGCCTGTGAAGGATGAAAAGCGTCACGCCGTAAAAGATGCTTTTGACTTTTCCGCTTCATTTTTCTTCCCATCTCACTGTCTTTTTTTTTTCGTTGTTCAGCAGAGACGCTGGTAGGAACTGCATTTTAATCATGTTTTGCTAATAGAGGGAGGAATGAAAACAAAAAGGAGGGTGAAAGAGGCATGGAGGGGTATTGTCTCTCTATGCAAAATACACTGCTTTGTTTGTTTGTTTTTCCTCTTTGTCACACACATACATCAGGTGGATCATCTCTCACTATCTCTGTTCCCCCAGATACATATCTCTTGCTTTGTCTGTTGCTTTCTCTCATTTCTCCTTCATTCCCTGACTCTCCCCCATTCTCTTAACACTTTTACTTTCACTCTGGGCTTTGTTATTTGAATAAATTTTGTCGGGTTCTTTTTACACTGTGGCTCTTAAATCAGTCCATTTTTAACCCTGCATTTTTAAATGCAGTTATTTTGAAGTCTAAACAAAGGTGAGTACTGAAAAGAAATCAATCCCTAAACATTTCTGCATTGCAAGGCTAAAGCCATTTCCAGTGCAGTGCTTATGTATACAAATTTCTGCAGTGCATTTGGTGAGAACGTTATTCTTACCTACAGCCTACTCATGTTGGCCAAGTGTAAGACCCCAGTTGTAAAACACCCACATGTTTTCTTTAAACCTTTCACCTTAATTTCTCTGGGTTGTAAAGAGAAAATCTCACTGTAATCTATCCACAAGGACCCTAAAGCAAGCCCCTGGGAGGACAGCCGTGATAAAAACCATATCCTCGAGGATATGTTGGCTTCCTGGCACTTTGAGTGGATACGAGCGATGGTGGTAAGTGGGCATGTGTGTGGCTCTGACACTGACTCCTGATGGTGTGTGTCGCTGTCTTCTGGTTTCCTATTTAGCTCATCGTCTGTCCGGCGGCCTCTGTCTGCCGTCCTGTCGGGGTTTGTGTACAGTACCTGTCCTCTGTCCGCGTCTCAACACTCACGCACTGCACGTTCAGCCCACAACCCAACCCCACCTCGAGGCCTCCACCTCTGCCTGCTCTTTAAGGTGACGGGGGAACTAATGGGGCTCCAGCATGGATGGCTGCTCCTGTCTGTTTTTGTGACTTTCCTGTAGTACTGTAGAACTGTCACACTGCAAGGTGACAGCTGTAGATTGAGGTACGACAGTGTGTTAACTATGTTTAGCTGGTGGGACTTTTGGCTCCAGGGTACTAAAGGGTGACATTGGGAATGACTTGGACGTATCTGTACCTTTTTGGGTATAATCTGCAGTGAGGGGGGCCATCGGGGAATAAATCCCGCCATAGGTGCTTCACTGTTTGTTTGTTTTTTATTTATTTATTTGCCAAATATAGACTTTTAGATTTTTTTTGTTTTTAGAAAACACTAATTACATTCCTCTCACAAATAATGATTGTTTTCACACGTTATGACCCCGAAGTCACTGATAATAAGAACCTAACAAACTAATTTTCTAATGAGTTTCAGAGCCCTGCGTGTGTATATGTGTGTACATGTGTGTGTAGTTGTGGGTGAGAGGGTGATTTGAATGCGCTTGTGAGCACTTTTTCTTAAAAGTTGCTACAGAGACAGCAAAACTATTTCATATTGCTAGAGCAAATCCCAATGCTCATTATGCCTAATGCAGCAATGTCTACTCCCCCAACTGTTATTGTTCTGAATCACATACACACAAGCGGCTGAACCAACTGAACTTTTTGACTGATGAACTATGCATCAAAGGATTACAATGAGCACTCGTTGCACTGTAGGTGAGGAGTTCTTGTGTGCTCTCATCCGCCGAAAGTAACTCTCTTCGAGACTCTCACCAAATAGGATGTTGAAGATGGCACACACTCAGCCCTCCCGGTCTCTCATTGGACAGAATGTGGAGCACAACACTTGACAGCAGTGTCGTCTGAATTTGAAAGTCAGACATGTTAGAAGGCAGCCGCCACCTTTTCTTTTAACAAGAGTCATAAATCTGTAATGAGCACAGAGAGGATGCATATTTTATTTACTTTTTTGAAGACGTGATCCCTTCACTTCATAGCGATGCACTCCCGCGCTGTCGTTTTTTATTTCCCTTCCAAAACAAAGTTTAAAACAGTGGCTGTTACAGCTGTTTCTACTGCCTGTGTCTCTCTGAACATGAATATGTAATTAAAGGTACGCAAAAGTTAGCAAGAGTTTTACAGACCTAGGTGATGAATCAGATGTAATTTAACGAGAATAAAATTTAATGAATGAAAAAAGTGTATTGCAAAGTTAAAGATCTTAATTAGTTAAATATAATAGACTCTTGTGGATACAGACTCCCTCTTACAGAATCAGAAAAGCCTACAGTATATGTGTCTGAGAAATATTTTTTCCCCTGAACTAATTACCTCATTTCTGTACCTTATCTAAACATATAAGAGCCAATTTGTACCCTCATCTTGGGATATGGTTCAAACAAATTAATCCAGTGTTTCTAGACTTTAGATTGTGCAGTAGCATATGTTTCAAGCCAACCCAGACAGGGAGACAGAGACAGACAAACAGATAGGACAGACTGACAGACAGACAGATGGGGGGGAGATGCGCTGGAGCACTTAATCCAGGCCAACAGAGGACAAGAGTAATGTTGTCCCATTCATCACACACTGCCAGGCTGGATCCTGGGAAGGACAGGGGAAGGAGAGTGCAGGAGCAGGGGAGCAGAGGTGAGGCAAAGTGGGGGAGAATTGGGCAGACCGGGGGTGCGGGGTGGGCGGGGGTCGGGCGGCGTTCAGCGGGAGGTGAGGAAGGAGAAGTGATCGAGCGCAGAAGTTGTGGGGTGGTAGTAATTTGTGCGTGCACGCCCGACCTTGAGTCTGATGGAGTGGCTGGTGTGGTGGAGGTGATGAGAGGCCCCGAGGGGAGATGGGTAAAGATGATCAGTGGCAAACAACCTCCTGCCAACCAGACACATTAGAGACACGCACTTTCATAACACCAGAAACCTTTCTCTTTAGGATAGGAAGCAGAGGTCAAACTGAAAATAACTTGCCACCACCACCTCTACCTTTTTATTCCCTCTTTCTCTGTTTCTTTCTGTCCCTCTCTTTTACATATGTGTATATTTATCCTCGCTACGGGACGAGGCTGGGTGAAGAGACTAATTAGTACTAGAGAGCGTTGTGTCTGCCTGGTCCACCTTCAGCTGACAGTCTTAACTGGAGTTTGACTTTGGCTTTGTGGGAGCAACCCTCAGCACACACAGATATTCTCTAAGAAAACTGTGTGTACATCCTGTACACACAGACATGCACATATACACACTCTCCTCACATTCATGCGTTTGGGCCTGTGGGAGCGGGGCGCCCCTTCACATCTTAACATGGCCTTTGTGTGTGTGTGTGTGTGTGTGTGTGTGTGTGTGTGTGTGAGCTGCTTGATGAGGGCCAGGAGGACGTGCAGCGCATCTCAACACCCTAGTTAAACAGATATTTATGTGTTTATGATAAAAAGAGAGGGAGGGAAATAGAGATGTATTCCCCACATTCGCTCATGGATTAGTTGTTGCATGGGATAAATTATTTATTAAAACCGCAGCCTCGAAAAAAAAAAAAAGAGAACATCTGCTTCTTTCATGTGGTGCTGGCGAGGTGCCAGGTTGCATGGTGGTATCTGAGGCCGGTCACAGGGCCTTTGTCTCGTCTTGTTGTCATTTCCTGACAGAGATGAGATGTTCTTCTAGGCCACTGGGTTCCCAAGTTTTTTATTTTTTTTCCCTCAGGGGCCTCTCTTAACTCCCAGTGGGTAAAATCTGTGACTCATCGCTCCCCAGTGGAGTTGGTAATACTTGGAATAGACTCCATTGTAGCATATTAGTTTTAATTTTAAGGGCAGTTATTAGCTTACATAATGTGCCTCTGTTTTAGGAGCTGAACTATTTAAATGGTCAACATGAGAGACAGAAAGTACTCCACGCTGCATTTGACCCGCTGCCAAATATTATTCGATTTTTGATTACACCTAAAAGAAAGTTTCCCCAATGAACACGTGTGAAATGAAAAAATAGAACTTGCTTGACAGGCCAGCTAAACATTTAACTGTCAGAATTTTATAGAACCAAACTAAAAGGCTACTAGACTGAACTGCTATTACTTTAACAGTGTTGCACCTTTATCAGTCACTATTTTTATGTTTATTTAATTGCAGTAAGTCAAAAATTCAGCACTGCCCCATTTAATGTTAATTGGTACAAAATCATTATTTTCTTTTCATCAATATTTGACTTTTCAGAGAGATAGCAACACATCAAGTTTTAAGTACACAGTAGATGCTAATTGTATGCAGTATTTATCATTCTGTCATTGGTAATTCTTGCACAGGCTTTGGAAATTGAATTTGTGTCGCCCCTGAAGCATTCCTCAACTTGCCCAACTTTTCAGTGTTTTTTTTCCCCTCTTTTTCCTGGGGTGGAAATGGGAGGGATGCCGACTCCCTCTGCAGTTACAAAATCAACAAGAACGCTTTCAGATGCCCTCTGGGAGCCACATATTAGCATCCTGTCACGTTTTATATGACATTTCAATTTTTACTGTGCTGCCAGAGTGAGACGGGCAAAAAGAAAAACAAAGAAAAACAGGTGCAATTTTAGCACAGCGGCAATGAGCAGCAGCCACTTGTGGTTCAGACTCATTTCGTGGTGTGATGGGATATATGCTGCCACATTATAACGGTTAGGTTTATCATTTTTATGGTGTAACCCAGCAGGGAGAACAATGTGATCGGAGGTTAAAAGAGTCTCAAATGGCTCTTTCTATTTCCACCCAGTATATGTAGGACAGATATTTGAGTCCATTGTGATAGGCTAAGTCCTCAGTGACCTCTCTCTTGTTTAGCTCTAGGCCTTGGGTCAGTGAAGAGCAAACTGTCTTTGCAAAGTTTACAACTGCTCACTTTGCACTTTTGCATTTAGATGTACTCAGCCATGATGGTATCTCTCTGAAAGAGAAATGGAGCAGTCGAGTACACAGAGGCATTGTGCATCTTTCCTTTGTTAAATATTTAATCAAGTGTTTCAAGGAGTTTACCACATTTGTTTACCACAATTTACCAGCAAGTGCAATGTGGTTAGCCTAGCGCGGCTGTTTCTGTGTATGTGTGTGTGAGAGTGTGTGTGTCCCTGGGCTCTCTCTGGTGTCACTGAGGGTTGTTTCTCCTTAACGCATGCAAACAGCTCACATCACTTTAACGAGCCTTCCCGCCTCTGTCTTCCCTGATGGGAGCGCTCCCATGATGCAGTCTGCTCCACACACTTGCACACAGGGTGGCTCAATGCTGAACTGATGGGTGCTTGGCTGAGATTTCATATCACCCTCCCTCCACACATCCAAACAATGATGCAAACTTTGGACATAACCACAAAAGATGCATTTATCGTCTTTAAACAGCATACATGCAATTAAAACAACTCTGTGCAAACAAAGACTCACAAAATATTTCTGCTACCGACCTTATGAGAGTTAATTGATGTCAGAGAGTTTCTTCTGCGTGTTGAAACGTTTCATTCACAGTAAAAAAAAAAAAAGTCTCAATGCAGTTTTTCATTTAATACACAGCAGTGTGCAGTTCTTCTGACTTTACCCAGAACTAACATCACGCTCTGAGTGGCCCTGACTATTCGCTGTACAATAGATTAAAAAATAAATGATTTTTGTAACGATAGACCTCCAAACAGGAACAAACAAAGAGAATGAATAATAATGACGGAGAAATGTGCAAAGGCCTCAAGATTCATTTGTATTTATATTAGATAAACACTCTGGAGTATGCATTCCACAAATTACTGATGTTTTGCATCAGCAAAGTACTGATGGTCATGGGCATTCAAAAAATTAATTAAAACCATATGTATTCTCTCCTCTTATATATTCTGTCAACCAACAACTGGGGATGCTAATTTATATTCAGTGTTTTGATATTCTTGCATATAATTTATTTTCATTTAATGTTACTGCTCCGACTGTACATGCAATCATTTTGCATCCTCTATATGAAGCACTTGGTTAATATCAAATGTAGCTGTGACAGAAAACCTTGGACCTCCACGATTCATCTGTTATTAGCTGAGTTTCCATCAGTGTTTATGCACATCTTGAAGTTTCGCATTAGAGAAGGTTGATAGAAACGGCAAAATTCGAAAAGCATGCTCAACTTTCACCAGGAAAAAGAAAGAACAAAATAAAAATTAGGCTGAGTTGAGTTTGGGATTTTTGGCTTTTTCCTTAATGGGTGACGGAAAGACCTATTTTGAATAGGTTCTGACTTAGAGAACGTATAACTCAGGAGTGATCTACTGTTTCTGCACATTAAACGGTCTCGTCATCATTTGTAACCTTCGTCACAACATGAAACAGTCAGAAATGTTTTATTTCTGTCGTGTTTTCTACATTTTTCTTTTCACTGCTTGTGGTTCAACTGGCGCTCTTTTAATTATTTAATGTCCACCTCCAGCTTATTTCACCAAACCAACTCCTAAAGATCGCATGACGGTCATGGATGGAAACAAGCATTAGTTTGAATTTTCTTTTACTGATTTTCTCAAGATTCGTTTAAACCTTGCAATATATTTGCATGTAAACCCAGCTATTGACATTGCACAGTGTGGTATATATACTGTACTCTTCTATACTTCATATACAGCAACATGGTTTGTATACAAGTATACGTATCAGATCTACATACATCCTGTCTTACAATAGATGAAATCATTAAGAATGAATGTTCTGTCATCTGTCTGCACTGACAGTTTGTAATGCCCAGACTGAACTGGCAGTTACTGTAACATGTCAGTATAACATATTGCAGATTAACCTACAGTTGCAGTCCATTAAAATGCATGATGCTAAACTCATTAGGCAGGCTTATTACACTATTTGTCTGAATGATTCAAGCCATGCAGAATCATCCTTCAGAACAGTGTTGTCAGAGGTGCTGGGATTTGTAGCATACTTTGAGCACACAACTGTAGCCAAGCCAAAGCAAGAGGCCTCACAGATTTCATTTTATTAGCCTTGCCTTCAGGTCTCCAAACAAACCCACTTAGTCTCCCTGACAGATACAGGAAGAGACAGATGGAAACACAGGCCCCGCTCCTCCTCCTGACTGAGACTGGAATCTGGTCTGGACTGGAAAACCACGTTCTCATCACATATCACATGAGCTCGTGGTTGACACACGAGCGCAAACATTCCTCACAAAACCACAGAAAGCATTACAAAATTGAGTCCTTGATTTAACTTTTTACACCAGTGATGGATCCTCTCATGAGGGTGTCTTAGAAAGCTCACCTCCTGGTTCAGATATTTCACCATTTTGTTAAAAGTCTAAATCAACAGAAAGCTTCCTTTAACCTTGACTGTGATGTGTGAATGCCATGTCTCCCTCTTCACATTTCTGTACCAGCTCCCTCTCTGTCAGTGATGACATTGCGGTCTAAAACAAACCTGCTCTGTAGAGAAAGAAACTGCTGTAAGAAGTCAAGGGCCCTCATCGTCTAATCTGTGTCAGGGTATGATATCGTTTGTAGAGTCACACAGCAAGACCAGGTGTGCAGATCAACCTTATCTAATAGCTGAAGGGTGTGTGTGTGTGTGTGTTTGTGTGCATATTAGGTTCCATTATAAGAACAGGTTGCCTGGCTCCATATGTGCGCAGTGTGCGGGGAAGCTGGGAAAACAAGGTTCTCCGTGGCCCTCTGTGTTATTGCTACCTCCCGCCTCCCCGAGCCGTGTTTGAAGACAGGAAATACGAGTCAGACCGCAGTCCGAGGGGCATGTGGCAATGGTTTATACTTCGATGACCTCTGACCTATCCTCTCCACCCCCGCCCGCTCTCTCACACCACTCCCCTGGCCCTCAAACACTCTCCCCTGAGTCCGGGCCCGAAAATAACACGGCCTGACACGGCCCAGCCCGGCTCGGCTCGGCCTAACCCAGACCAGCACAATAGACCCTGCGTTCTGAGATTTGTTTGAGCGAGCAATGAAAAACAGATGGACTCTGAGGAAAGGACTGAGGAGAGGAGGAGAGAGAGAGGAAGAAAGAAAGAGAGTCTTGTAAAATATTTGCGAAGAAAAATAACCCAGGGACGCTGTCTAATTATATCTATTTGTCTTGTGTGGTTTTGCTGGGGAGGCCATGTGGTCTCCCTGGCTGCTCCATGGTTCATTTTTCACATTATCTGATCCTGGATGGAGAGTAAAAAGAAGAGGGTGGGTTTAGGTCTCAATGGGAGGGCTGCGGTGAGGTGGGGGGGCCGGCCTCGAGGAGCGAGATGTGGTAAAGGCCTCTAAGGGTCCTGGAAGTTTCGTGTCTTTGACTGCTTCACTGTCTTCTTTGGGTATAATGATAAAGATTACTCCTCTAATCTAACAATGTCCATCCATCTTCATCAATAACAGCCATTCCTATATCACGCTGTTTCTCTAACAAAATAAATATTTGGGGGCCATGCAGACCATAATCTTTTGGTTTCTCTTTAAACTTTTCTTCTCCATTTTACAGTTAATTAACTTCAGTTCTTCAAACAGCTGTGTGATATACATACTCTTCCAGCCTTATGAAATCCAGATTCTTTCTTATCTGAAGCATAAAATGTTCTGGCATCTTAAATTCAGGTTTTTTTATTAGCAAGTGTTCATTTGTTTAACTAATGCTCTCAACAGTAGGGGGAGAGAGCACGTCAGTTCATCCAAACAAAAATCACTACATGAAGAAAGAAGCAAGAAAATTCGCTTGCACTGCAAGTCTTCTGCTCTGCCGCTTTGCTCAGATTCCCCCTGTTGTAAACCGACCACCCATGACAGCATCACCGGACACTCTTGTAGCTTCTCCTCTGATAACAGATAGTCCTCCTCCTCTTGCTGTGCCCCCCTTTTTGTCTCCCAAGCATGCCCACCAATCACATCCAGCCGCAACCAGTCTGCGTGTTGATGTCCTCACTCAGCCAACGGCTCTCGATCACTCTCTGTCACCTCATTCTGTCCAGATCCATCCCGTCCCTGCCTGCCAGTCAGTCAGCAGGCAGCTCGTTGACTGTTGCATGACTTCTGCAATTCTTCACTTTGTTTCAGCGAGAGAGGGGGATTGTAGATTCTAGATTGCCTGCCTGGTTTGTGGTTTCTCTCCCCCACCCCCCAACTCTTCACAATATTCTCAAGTTCTCAACCATCAAAAGTTGAAAAGGAAGAGCTCTTCATGGTGGGTGACGGCGCTAATAAGGATGATAATGATGTCACGGCTGGTGACATCATCACAGTGTGCCAGCCAGCAGAACAAAGGAGGGCTCTGCCCGGTCTTCCTAGCTGTCTTGGCAGCAGCAGAGAGGGAGAAAGAGTGCCCAAAGATTGATGTATCCATTTGGCTTTCAGTTTAATTCTGCCTCTCTATTCACATATTCAAATTTTCCTGTGTGAGCTTTTGTAAGGAGGGAAACATTTTGATTTGTTCTGCCGACTTTATATCTCTATTACTGCCTGAAATGAAAGCACTCCGTCAGTTCACGCAGGATATCCGGTGATTTGGCTCCCCACTCCAAATCTTTGACGCTATTTAAAATGTATTGTTTCCACAAAGATGCCTGTGCCCAGCCTCTGCCTTCTCTCTCCTCTTTCTCTCTCTCCTCCCCTCTGCGTCTCTCCATCCCTTCCTCCCTCACCCGCGCTTTCTTTCTCCCTCGCCTACATCTCTATCTGTCCTCTTGCAGGACTCGGAGAGAAAGGGCTTCATGAACAAGCTTTATGCCATTCAGGACGTGTGCATCAGCGTGCAGAATGCGCTGGATGAAGTGGCCTCCTATGGCGAGAGGATAAAGAAGTGAGTCGTAAGCCCGCTCCTCGGCACCCGGCCCGCTCCTCGCCGCTCTGCAGGTCCAAGTGGTTTTTTCCCCGCAATGCCAGGTTGCCCCGCTTCCTCTTGTCAGCCTAACTGAATATAACTCGGTGCTGCTCCCAGGAACCGCCGCCAGCGTGACACCCAACCCAGGGAGACAAACACACAGGCTGTCTGTCTTTATGTCCATCACATCTCACTTAACCCTGCATGACCTCTTAACTGAATCATCTACATACTGGATTAAACACACATCACTTCACACACACACACACCATTTATTTGCTGTACTCTCCTGCATCCAGAAGCACCTTCACTTTCTCACAGACACATAGAAGGCAAGGGGAAGCTTTTTGATTAAAAGCTGCTGTAAAAACGAGTCCGGCTGCAGGTTCCTTCTGCAGTTACAGGTAAAAACATTTTAAATCAACCCGAAACATCTTTGACCTGTGTTTCTGAAAGGTTGAGAGCATTTTACTTATTATAAAGTGTGAATTGTGGTGAGTCATAGCCCACCTTCACCCTGCAATGCTGACCCGTAAAACTTGGTGAGGTTGTTTCCTTCTGCACAGCTGCAGTGAGTGTGATGAATTTGTAGTGCAGGGGCATCCAGATCAGCTTGTTTGGCTTGAAAACTATTAAAATGCCCCCGCTGACTCTCTCTACTCTTTCTCTGCATGTTTGGCTGAACTGAGCTTTACCGTGTCTCCTAATGTTTACAGACATTTTTTCCTCTCTTTGCAGCACATTTAACTGGACTGTGCCTTTCTTAAGCTGGCTGGCTATCGTGGCTCTCGGAGTGGCCACCACCATCATCTACTTCATCCCTCTAAGATATATTGTGCTAGCCTGGGGTGAGCTAATGTCAAAAACACTACTAATACTGTACTCGAAATGTAAGTTATTACATGTAAAAGGTGTAATTTTTGCATTCCATGCTGCTTTGTATGTATTGTAATGTGAAAAAAAGCACAGTCAGATTTAAAATGAAATTATTTTCATACAGGCTTTAACAGGTTGTCCGACATGTAGGATGTGCTGACGTCCACCTACCTGACCCCACTGTTTTTCTACGTCTACAGGGGTGAATAAATTCACCAAGAAGCTGCGAGACCCTTACACCATTGATAACAACGAGCTGCTAGACTTTCTGTCCAGAGTGCCCTCAGATGTACAAGTGGTGGGTGAACATTCAGCTTTTATCTTTGTTTCATCTTTTATATCTCTTTGACAACACGTCTGTCAGTTTCAGATGTGGGCAAGGGTTAGGGCTCCTTTTTTGATCTCCTCTGTCTCTAACTCTGTCTGTTTTCTTTCATTTTCCTCCCCTCAGCCATTGGCTCCTCACTGTTGTGCTTTTCATGTGAACCAACTATTCATTGTTTTATTCAGGCAGACATCTAATCGAATTGTTTCAAAGTCGTTTTCGTGTTTTCCTATTAATAGCTTCCTAGTCTAATTCAATTTCCACGTACGTAGCTGGAGCTGTGTAATAAGATAACAAGGTTAAGTGAGTTTAGTGCCCAGCATATAACTAGGTTGATTGACTCCATACACACACACTCGCACACAATTACAGCTAGCTGTTGTTTCCCAGCTATGCTAGTAATTGGAACAGAGTGTAAACCAACAGTTAACCAGCCCCATGCGGTTTTGCTTCTACATTAACCGTGAGATCAGATTAACTTTGTGGCTGAACACTGCAGATGCTTCGTTAGGTAAAATATGGTGTGTGTGTGTGTTGTGTGTGTGTGTGTGTGTGTATGTTAACTGCAACGTGCTGTGCTGCTCAGGACAAACTGCAGTTTAAACTGCAATTAAGCGGCAGCTTGTGAAAGTCGTTGTGTTATCCCGCACCGATGGTGTCCGCTGTGGCCGTTAAGCCCTGCTGTGCTGAGTTCAATACACACGCACATGAACGCACAGATAAACACACATGCAGGCCGAGGCTGAACGACCCGGGGCCTCTGATACGACCAATCCCCTGCCACATCAGCACTGACACACTTCCTCTTTGATCGCTTGTTGCCCACAACTTCTTTCATCTTTACAGGGTCATAATCCTTGCTCCCCTACACACCCCTGTCAACCCCCCCCCCCAATGTTCTCCCCCTTTCGGCCCCCATGCAGTTTTACAGTTTCTTAGTTTACTGGGCCCTGCTGCAGCAGTAGGCACCAGGCAGGTAGCCACCGGCTTAAATGAGCCCAAGCTGTCCCCTCTGGTGAAGTGCAGCCACCTTACACACCTGGAGCCTGGAGGAACGGAGCAGTGAAGGGGCCCAGCCCCGGCAGGTATGAGGCCTTTACAAGGACCCTAATGAGGGCCTGCTGGCTAGGGAAGGTGGGGGCAGACATGGTGCTCTGGTCTAGTGCCCGTGCTGCTGGACTTGTGCCTACTGTATAAGTAATACTGTAAGTGCTACTGTAACAGTTATTGCTGCAGCTGTTGGAATGGTAATTGTTGCCAGGTTTCACTGACAGTTTGGAGGCTTTCCGAGTAATGAGGGTGAAAGACCACGGCACAGGGGTAAGAATAGATTTCAGCGGAGGACAGATGAGGATTGAAATAGAGAAACGGGAGGAGGAATGAAGACAGAAAGTACGAGGAGAGTTGATTGACTGATGGAGATGACTGGTTTGATTAGTTAGAGCAAGGTAGTCTTGTTTGCATCAAAAAGATATGGTCATAAAAATTTAAATTTACTGCTTAGTCAGCTAAAGATAAAGAGCTGAGACCTGCACTGATCACTTTCTCACTAAATCCAAAGGTTAATTTTCCGCGAAGACACCCGGCACTGCGGTTGCTGGCTAAAAACAGACCAGAACGTTCTGCTCTGCGGTGCGTCCCGCTGCTGCTTGCGTTGGTGGGTTCACCTCATTGCCTGCCCCCGCCTTACTGGGTCAAAGCCGTCTGTGGGGATTGAGCCCCGTAGGCTGCGTGATGATGCACAGAGGTGCTGGGGTCCAAATGGAGCGTCCCCTCACAGACACGTGTCCATGGCACCCACTGGCATTGGTGCAAGGGCCCACTATACCTGATACCCTGGATGACTAATGAAGTGCTATTTCAGGGCCCTGGTTTGACCTAACACACATACATAATCTCGCACTCGCACTCGCACACACGCTCTCCCAGGAGTAGCACATGTGAGGTGGACTGAGGGTGTTTCAGTGTAGTGTTCCGCATCATTTGGAGGTGCTTCAGTGCAGCCAGAACTGATGAGGTTCTAATGACTTTATATACAAAGGGCATCCACACTGGGCTGCAGTCCATCATAGCTTATGTAGCTGCATAGAATTACGGCAACTGTGGAACAGCTTTTGGACTCTGATAGTTTTCTCATCTTTCATTTCTCTTTATAGCGTACAAGCACATAAAAGAAACTTAACGGAAGGTACTTAGGCCTTCCAAACCAAGCTCTTAAAATCAATGACACTGGCCCCTGAACAGCACTGTCAAACACCCTTTAAAAACTGAATTCCCAGTGATTCATGGAAGCAGCAACATTCAGAGTCACCTTTCTACCACCTGAGCACTTTACTTAAATCATTGTGTCTATGAGCAGCAGTGTTAAAGGCTGGCATGGTATGTAGCATGCGTACGTGAAACAGTCACTGTCCCTCTCTGGGCAACAGTTTCTTGTATCTGGTTTGGATCTTCCACCAGCATAAGCTGCCGTTATGGTCATTATCAGGAAATCCTTCATGTCCTCTTAAACGAGGCCAAACTGAGCACCTTTATAGTGCTAAGTATTCCCTACCTGGCGTTTGGGAGGTGTCAGTGCACTAGTATGTTTTACGACACCATTAGCCATGTGAGCTAGGGAGTGCATAAGTAGGGCCAAGGCAATTAGCATGCCAAGTGGCCCTTTATGATCGGTGTAAAGTAGCTGGATCAAACCCCCAGTACAAAAATAAGCATGAATTCCAATTTAGCGCCTAATGAGCAAAGGGGAGTCGGGTTAATATTTTTAGACAACATTTATGTTGGGGATGAAACCTCTTTGGACACACAGGGGTCAAAGGCAGGATAGTTAAAGGTTGAAACATTGCCAGATGCCATCACTTACATCTACCAGAGGTCTCTCTCTCTCCTTCCCTTTGTCCTTCTCCACTTTTGTGACAAATTTAAACATTTCACTGCAAGTGGCCAATTAGTCACTATTCAGTATGTGTCGAGCCACAGCAGCTAATAGGCCAAACTTTCCATACTTTGTAATTTTTTTTTTTGCTCACTGGTTTATGTCACCTTGACATGCCTTTTCTTTCCCAGCAGTAGACGTGAGTGCTGAATCCTCCGATCTGCAGATGTGTGAACTATACACAATAGCGTTTCCCTGGAAACATTTAATAACCCTTATGCTCCATTAGGCATCACATGAGATGAAACCCGCTGAGTTTTGTGCTCTCCAGAAAGGACGGGAAAACAGAATAACACAGTATCATTAAAATGTTGCTCCCTTCCTTTTTTTCTCGCTTGCCTATTTGCCTTTTTTTGCTCGCTGTCACCCACCTTGGTTTCGCCTTGTCTGTCTGCCCACACCGGCATCATCAAAACACTGTCAAAGGTTCACTGTGAGAGGGAGAGAGAGAATGAGAGGCAGGGAGAGAGGCGCCGGTCCCGGGATGCTTTGTGGGTAACACCGTTAAACGAAGCACGATGCACGGTACACGGCGCCCCTTCAGCAGAGCGCACTTCAAAGCCTGTTTTGCACTTGTACTGTCAACATTTGGGAGAGGAGAGGAGAGGAGAGGAGAGGAGCGAGGGTGGAGCAGCCTTTGAGCAGCGCTGGGTCTTTACCCACTGCCTCTCTTGTCGATGTTCCCTTTAAGCTTCCCGCTCGCGCTACCAAATTGCTTATGTGCTCGCCGCATTACCAGTTTTTTACTTTCACCCAATTCCGGTTTCTTTTATTTCGCTAACGTCCCACTTTCTCCTCGCCTCCTCTGCCTTTTCTTCTGTTTTTGACTTTAACTAGCTCTTGTTTTCTGCATCAGATTGGTGACTGCGTGTGCTATTAGGTGAGGTGAGCGGGGGAGCCAAGGGTATAGCATCAGGCAGGCCTGTCACCTGTAAGGTGGAATTGAACCTGTGACGCATGAGCCCCATTTCTCTCGGCTGGCAGCTCTTCACAGAGGAAACTCCTGTTTGATTGAGATATTGTTTTTTCCTGCACGCTTTCTTTTTGTCGATCCCCTCTGCAGCTCTTCATGAGAAACAAAACCCTACTTTTCTACTGACATGCAAACTTTTCTTTGTTTGCCTGCACTCACAAAGAGTTTTGTTTGGACAGGAATGTCAGCGCGCAGAATTAAATTGCCTGTTCCTTTTTGCTGCTGTAGGCGTTTGGCCGTATAATGGAACCACTAACAGCCAGTGATCCCGTAGAGTACCTGTCCTACTTTTTGGATCCATGTTAGCTTTGCTTGAAGCTGGCAGCGAACACTGAGTGAGAATGAATCACATATGGAGAAACATTTTGATAAAGGTGGATCTGATCTATGTCCATGAATCTGTGCTGCATGCAGATGTGCTGTTACTCCTTCACTCATGAGTGAATTAAATCATTCAGCCATTCGCTCACTTGTTCAGCCATGGATGTACCTCTGTCATTGATCGCAGTCAGTGTGGGCTCTCTGCCAGGACAAAGTCCCCTAACGAAACTACCACTGCACACACACCCACACATACACACACACACACACACAGTCACACAGATGGGGCCATATAAACCCCTCGCTGTCCCCTGGGTTTTTGCTCCGTTGTCTGCTTTAGTTGGCAGGGCTATAAAAGGATCCACACCCACATGAGAACAGTATCTGTCATCACCCGGGTGTCCACAGATCTCCCTCTGTCTCACCCAGTCTCTTCTTCACTCTCATTGTTTTCTCTGCTGTTGCCTTTGTTGGTTTGTCCCGCACTCTGAACTTCCTCCCTTCGTCTATATCTGTCCCTTCTTCCTATCGCTTCCCATCGTTCCTTTCCTCCCATGTTTTCCCCACCTGGATTATTTCCTCGTCGCCTTTTCAAACTCTCTCCCGGTCTCTCCTCTCTCTCACTGTATCCGACAAACTGGCTGTATTTGTACAGCTGTTTGGTAGGATGTTAGTTTGCCTTGTGAGACAGCGAGGAGTGTCCAGATCTGAATCAGTGCAGTCTGGCTGGCTAGTGAGGCGTAGAGAGCAACACATGCTGGCCTAACCACTCTGTAAGCGCCTTAACGAGACATCAGTGACCACCACTGTGAGACAGAGGAGCAGAAATACCCAGCTGTGTGTGTGTATGTGTGTGTGTGTGGATCTGTATGGGATTTTAATGGTACAAGAGCGTTTCTGTGTGATGTGGGAGGCGCTGGTGTGTGTGTGTGTGTGTGTGTACATTTTCTTTGCTGGTACTCATATGTGACTACGTCGTTAAGCGCACACGCACAAATCTTTGCATCACAGATTTGTACGTTGCAAACAGAGGATACTGGAAGCCGTCGCTGAAGCGACAGTGGGAACCAGTAGAAGATGGATGATAAAGGCTCGTTCCCAGCCGGCGCTGAGAGACGCTGCTGTTCCCGTCCACAGCAGACAGACCCACCATGAGACAGAACAGAGAAACCATATTGACGTCAGTTTGTTGTCTGCCTGGAGAATCAGAGAGGGTGTCAGTCAGTCAGACAGGCAGAGTAGCCTACAGTACATCAGCCCAGGAAGGATCCCACAGACGATACTGGCTCTTTGGTGCTGTGACTGTTAAATCTTTTTTTTTTTTTTCCTATTAGTATTCTGATTCAGTGGCTAGTGCTTGTCAGTGTCTTGAATCTGTCTAGGCTAGTGACTGTATTTGTGTGTGCGTACATCTGAAAGTGAGAGACTGCCGGAGTGACAGCCTCTGGTTGTTGACGTTCAGCCACTGTGATGCTGTTGCGTATTGAGTGTCCGTCACTTACGTGCAGCTCCTTTCCTTCCTTCTTTGGAGCTCCACCATCTTTGCAAAGCATCACATGAAGTGGTAATCAGTTCCCTTTGAGAGAAACGGGACGCTCGCTCAGTGATAATGTTACACATGTTCTGAAGTGATTGTAACGCCGCCAAAAGTTTTTAGTGAGTCAGATATTTAATGTTTTGGTTAATTATGTGATTAAAGGAATGCTTCGGATATTTTTTCTGGTAAATATGAAGTTACAATCAGGTGAACATTAGCTTAACATAAGAAAGAGAGGGAAATTGCTAGCTTGGCTCTGCCGTGAGGTAAAAAATGAATTGTGGTTTTGGTTGTGCTGGATTGACGTTTGACCAGACGCAGAAAGTCTGCAGGAGGTCACTGCTTCTGATCGAGAAACAGTCCAGAACACAACCCATGAAGCCACAACGTGGATTCTGTTACCTTTGGACAGAGCCAGGCTGGCTGTTTTACCCCTTTTTTTCCAGTCTTTATGCTAAGCTATGCTAACCAGCTGGCTACAATTTCATATTTAGCTGACACATGAGAGACGTATCACTCCTCTCATCCATCTCTCGACAAGAAAGTGAGTACGTTTATTTCCCAACATGTCAAACTGTCACAAATCTGTGAGTTTAGGTCACCTTATACTTACATGACGGTTAGCAAAACATAACATGCGGCTTCGTGGTCAAACATCGACGTGTTTCCCTCTGCTGTCCTTGAGTTAATTTCAAGTTAAATATAGGAAACTAGACATCTTATTGATGCTGTTATGCACCTACAGTAATGGCTGACAGGTCCTCCGCCTGCCTGCAGGGAGGCGGCAGCCTCAGCAGGTCACGTCTTCTGTCGTTTCCGCTCTTTATTGAGAAGAAGTGAAGCTCTACATCGACTTTCCGATGGCTAACTGCAGTTAGTCTGAGTGGCAGGAAGACATAGATTGTACGTTGTCATTGTTTTCTTGTTTGTTTGTTTTTTGTACCATGACGATGCAAACACGGTGAAAATCTGCAGTGAGTCTCTGTGGCCGGTAGATCGTATTCATTCTCTCATGATCATTTGGGATCAGTTATGTGTTGATACTGTCTGAACTGTAACCACCAGCTAAGCACAGGCTTAGGTGTGTTTTTTTTCTACCTGCTGTTTCCTTCCCGTCTCCCTGCCCTTTCTCTCCCCACCATCTCGCCATGCTGAGATGACTCTGTTGTCTCTCCAAGCTTTCCCATGAGGCCTTGCCCTGTTCTCTGTTTGCTTGTGTGATCCCTTCCCCTAGGCCACTGTCCCACATCTGTGGAAGTATGTGTGTACACATACGTATATTTGGGTGCAGCACAAGTGTATTTGGAGCTTTGAACAGTGTACATGGATTATGTGTGTGTGTGTGCGTGCTTGTGAATGTCTTTATGTGCATCTGTGTGTGTTTGTGTGTGTGTTGTAATCAGTGTGTAATCCCCTCCCTGAGGCCACTGTTCCACACAGCTGGACTCAGAGAGCCTCTGGAGGGTTTCTGTGCTATTCAAGCATCCTTTGCTCTTTCCACCTGACCGGGTGGTGTGTGTGTGTGTGTGTGTGTGTGTGTGTGTGTGTGCGTGCGTGCACGCTTGCCTGTGTGTTTTAACAGGTGCAGTACCGAGAGCTGAAACTGGATCCCAATCCCAGTCCAAATAAAAGGAAGAAAAACAACCCCGGGTAGATGACTGTGTCCGCCCACCAACTCCTCTCTTCTCCACTTTTCTTCTCGTGACCTATTACTGGACACTGAGGAGCAGAGGAAGACGGCTCTGGACCAGCTCGGCTCGACTCTCTTTCCTTTTATCTCTCCTGTTTTCTTCTCTTCGACCTTTTTTTCTGTCTTTAATTACTCATGATGTACAGTACAATTTTCCGAAGTGTAATTTTTGTATGAAAAAAGACGAGTACAAGCAATCTCTTGAATTGTCCTCATCTGCGTTATGATTTTGATTGATTTTAAAAGCGAGTGGGAAGGATGGACGGAATGACCTTTTTCTCAGCCGCGTGAGCCGCTCTCCTCCCTCACTCTCCATCACTCTGACAGCTCGGAGGACTCTGAGCGTTTGCTTGCCACAAGTGTCACACGAGCAAAACAAGTTTTAACACCGTCCGAAAAAAGACACTCTCAGTGCGTCCATGTTTTTCAAAATACAAGCCTTATAATAACATTCTGCATTGTCGCTCTTTTCTTTTTGCTTATATTGTAGTTATTAAATGATTTTGGTAATATGTTCATATTTTCTAATTGTTTTTGTACTGAAGTGTCTTTTGTTTTCTTCCCATCTTGGATGTGGTAATGATGTTATGTTCAATGGCCGTAATTTGGATCGTCTCCACTTAACTCAGCCAGCCAAGTTGATTAGCAATTATGGTGTTAGCCTCCAGATACGTCCTTCTTTGCAAACACAAAACTGGAGCAACAGGCTGAAGGCTTGTGGTGGTATCTGTCTGTGCTGCAACACAACGGCCAAATTTTTTTTTTTAAGCTGTGATTCCAATACAAAAAAAAAGAAAAATCAAACCTCAGTGGGAAGTGGTATTAGTATAAAGTACAGTGAGTCTGTTCTTCTGAAAATAGATTGTGATTACATAATCATCATTAAATAATACCCAGAGGAAAAAAAGAGGAGCACTGTTGAGTATTAGACAGTTGGTGTTAGGCCCCAAACCTTTATCGCTTCCTAAATGCCCAAATAGCTTGTGTGTAGCCTCGTTTAACCCCTGAAAAATGTGTCAGAATCCCCAGTCAGTCAATCAGTGAGACACCTTCTCCGTCTGTCAGGAGGCGCAGCAGACTGGGCCTTCTGCTCTCGCGGCGTTGATATAGATGTCACCCAGTCTGTGCAGAGTGTCGCCAGGCAGGCAGGCCTTCGGGCGGCCGCAGCCCTAATCTTGTTTGAAAGGCCGGCCTCCTTTCCTCTGGCGTCTCTGTGCGCTCGCCTCGAGAGCGCGCACGCGCATGCAGGCGCGAGACAAACCCCATCTTCACGTGAACACACTGCGCCTTTAAGAGATCTCACGTACACAAACTGTACCTAGTAGCTCACAGATGAAAGCTTAACATCCCATTCGAGCAGGCACTTTCTCTCCCTCACAGGCACACACACTCGCACAAACACGCTCTCT
Organism: Chelmon rostratus; assembly: GCF_017976325.1. Lineage (NCBI taxonomy): Eukaryota > Metazoa > Chordata > Actinopteri > Chaetodontiformes > Chaetodontidae > Chelmon > Chelmon rostratus. The sequence continues at coordinate 24,504,297 of NC_055662.1, read as the reverse complement.
GTGATGCTGTGCCCCAGGCTGGCCGCCCTCTCCATCTGCCCCACCTCCTGTGCCCACAGCTCAACTTTGATCCGTCTTTCCAGAGAACGGAGGCTTGTCTATGTGAACTGTGTGTGTAAGAGTGTTTACGTATACACATTTATGCAATCAAAGGCATGTTGCTTTTCTCAGTGCTGGTGTGTGTTACAGTCATATCTCCCCCTCCAGCTGTAGACTGATGCGTAGATTCAGTTGGTGTGTGTGTGGCAGAAGTACCAGCTGTTATTTGGTGTGGAGTTTGCTGGTGTAGAAGGCCGTCAGCTAGATGAGCAGCAAGTCGCTGCGTGACAGGACAAGGCTCTGAGGGGACTTAGGACTGAGATGTGAGGGACTGAGGCGTGTGTGTGTTTTATGCTATTTCAGACCCCGCTTCCCATCATGCCTCTCTCCGTTTGCTCTCTCTGCGGTTCCCTCATTCGTCAGTGAGCGGGGTTGCGACCCTGTCTGAAGGGACGGTCTCCTGGGCTTCTTGCTGAGCATCTGTTGAAAGATCACAGCTCAGGCTACATTTGAGGAGGCCTCCTCTCATCCTACTGATCCCTGCCTCCTCCTCCCCCCTCCTTCTCCATCTCCCCCCCTCTGTCTTTATCACTCCAAACTCCACCGCAACTAGAGCTCTCTTCTGCCATTTTGTCATGCTCTCGCCCTGCCTGTCTGCCCGCCATCGCCTGTACCCTCTCCCGCTCCCACCCTCCCTCTTCACCCATCCATCTCCATGCTTAAATATCAACAGGCTCGGATCTGTCACTCCAGAGGGCCATTGATTTTGTTTTGTTGCTTTGAGGAATCCACTTGAAAGACAATAACAGACTGTCCCCGAAGAGCTGCGTCGCAGACTGATTATAGCCTCCTCAACAAACACACTCTGTGGCTCGTGAAGGATGGCTTTTTATAATGCCTGAAGGGACTGTTTGAATACCTGATATGTATGTGTCTACTACTGTATGTAGTTATTTTACAGCAAACTGTGGTGACTATCGTGTGGTATTGCATCCAAATACCGTTTCTTATTTCTCGCCATTTACCTTTTTTCTTTTTTTTTGCAAGCAAACCAAAGTGTTTTTATTTTGTATGACGCAGAGAAAATAAATTATGTAAAGGAATGTATCAGATTGACAGTTGTAAAGGAAAAAAAGCACTTTTATTTGCACCACGTTGAAATGAGACTATTTATTTTTTAAATAATTCTGTACATAGCTAAGTACTTATTAATTTATGTTTGTATTTTATACAGTATGCCTGTTGATGGTCTGGTGATGATATTGTAATGTAGGTGTATGCCTGTCTCATTTTCTAAGATCTGTCTTATTCCGCCTGCGATGTTGCCTGCCTGTGACATCATCTTCATGTGCCCAGTTCTGACCAATGACATTTCGTGGCAGGAATAAGAAGCCGAGACATGGTTTGGTCAGGAGGGGTGAAAGAAAATACGGTGTATATTTTCCGGTTTGAGAAATTAAATGCATCTGATGTATGTGGCTTATTTTGAAAGAAAAAAAAAACAAAAAACATGAGATTAAATATTTTTTATCATCTTCAGAGTGTCTGGGTTATTGCAAAATCTGTTCTCTGCATCAACGGTCTCATTTGTAAGCCAACACTGGTAGCAGCGAAAGGAATATTAGGCCATTCATCTCCGTCTCAGATACCAACTGTGTTCACACTTCAGGTTCAGATCCCCTCCTCTCACCGCCGCCCACTCGACCCACCCCAACAAGCAGGCCTGAGCCCCTTTCCTCACTCACGTTCAGCTTCAGGAAGTGGCTCATTCCTCACGCTGTCTGTGTGGCTGAGACCCTGAGTGCACATCAGAGCCTCAAACATCTCAGGAGGACTGTGGCCCTCACATGAAGCCGCTCCATTTGTCAGAGCACCTTTCAGCCTCACGCCGCAGTATCCATATCCCCTGATTTATTGGTAAAGAGATACTTGATCACTGCTGATCAAATTATTGGGACAAGACTTTAATAGTCAGTTAAGTTGGCTTCATTTTTTGTAATAGTTATCAACATGAAAAAAAATTATTACACTAAAAAAAGTTGCTGTAGAAAACCAGAACCTGAGGTAGTGACAGTCTATACAGAAATGTTAGTGTAAAAACATCAACATAAATAAACTTCTCTATTCACAAAGGATAAAATATTTTAAAGCAAAACAAAGGTGGTAAAATATACCCGAAACATGTCGTCATAAGCAAAAGTATAAAATATTTTCTCTGTGGAAATGAGCTGCAGTAAGTTTCACAACACATGCTCAGCCATTTACCTGAATGGAAAGACAGTAGAAGGGCACAATATTCTGCAGGCACACAAGGCCAGAAGGTGTCTGTTGTCATTTTAAGGCCTTGGTGAATTGTATGATCATATAAATAACAGGTCTATATAACCGATTTGTCTTCAGTTGTACATTCAGATCTTTTTCAGTGAGTCGTCCATTGATTCTATATCACAGGTCAGCCAGTAATGCTTCACCCCAAGACTTAAGATCTTCCAGGATCTCCATTAGGAACTGTGTGTTCTCTCCTTTGCACTCTTTCACTGCCCGAGACACCTGCCCCAGGTGACTCCCTCTGCCGAGCTCCAGCAGAGTCTCTGTGTCCTCCAGGAGCCTCACGGCCCGCTGGTCCGTCCAGCCCACAGTCACTTTTTGGAGGGAGTGCGCTTCCAGGGCCCTGACCAGTCTGCAGCCCAGGCTGTGGGATTGGTCGCTGGGCTGCACGCACCAGGACAGGCCCCTCTCTTGCCGATAGGAGAAAATGAGGTGGGCCAGCATAGAGCATCCGGCCTCAAGGAGGGGCAGGTTCAAGACGTCAGTCACTACCCTGTTTCTCAGGGCCGAGTCTCCGACCTCGGCACTATGGAGGAGCTCCTCCCTCTGACTTGTTGCTGAGACCAGATCCAGCACTGTCCGGCCGTCTCCATCGGTCTGCTGCAGGAGAACTGAGCCTGGAGGGGGCAGAGGGATACAGGATCAGACCAAACAGCCTTTACAGACTATGACCGCAGTCCGTTCTATCACGTTTTTGTCTCGCAGGTGTGGCACGTACTGTACGATATGCACATGACAGCTTATTTTTCTACATTACTGCACTTGCATGGATCAAAATGCTGCAGCAAAAGGGAACAACCTGCAACAAGCCTGCCTGAAAGTGTGCCTGTAAATATTTTGATGCTCTTATCAGGGGAAGCCGAGTAGCCCATTCTCACCTCGGTGCAAACAGATGTCCAGAGTTTTTAAAGTGTGCACCAAAACACTTGATCAATACTGTGCAACGATGGAAAGAGAGTCTTTAAAGTGGCTAAACTTGAAGTTTATATGTGACTTAAAATTATTATGTTGGGTAACAAGCACGTGTAGTTTTGAGAAGCTGTGATATAGCAGGAATTTAAATATTTGATTTTAAAAAGGAAGACTGGCCTGAGGCTAGACGGTCAGTGACTCTAACGTAACCAGCTGAAGCATCAGTGATAACATCATGACACACTGACATGCAGCCGAGCTACTGGAGGCTGCAGCATCATTATCAAATAAGGCGGAAGAGACGCTGCACGGGTCAACGGCGGGACACGGCAACAGATATAAATAGTGCACAGACGCACACACACATGAATGCATATCCTGTACAGTACACGCCCAGAAACCCCCCGCACACACTGGTGGCGACATGAGGAGTTAAAGAGAACAGCTGTTTTCCCACTGGGCCGCGGTGCCAGCCGGGGCTTTTAGCTCGCTTCAGCACTAACTTCAGCTGACACCTCGTCTTAACTGTGTGACTGGCGGGTCACTTTGTGTTTGTGTAAGAGGCGCAGAGGGTTAGCGACCTGATCGAGTCTCTGCTTTCCCGCGAGCTTTTTTTGATGCAACGCTGTGAGCGAGCTCATCGCCATCATCGGGAACACTAACGCAGAGGGCTGCTGGGGGTGTCAACCTCGCAGCAGACCTTGACTGTGATATCAGAAAATTGCTCTGCTAAAAGTTCACTCTTTATAGAGGTGTGAAAACGAGGGTTGTGAGGATGATTTATAGCTGTAAAGCTGCATTATTTCCAATCATTTGTGTCAGGGCTTGCACTTTCTATTAAGATCGTAATTATCAAAGTGAAAGAGGCGGATGAGATGTTAATGAATAAAAAAAAAAAAACATAGAAATATCTACACGAAGTCTCTCTGATAACCTTGACTTTACCCTTTCAGCCCCGCTTCACCACATTCACACTGGACATGACAGTCACAGCTGAATGTGACACTTTGTTCCCCCCAGGAAAGTTATAATGGTGACATTTACCGTCGCCTCTCTCTTCGCTTCTGCTTTGTCTGTTCAGACTGAAAGCCATTTTCCAGTGTCAGACGGGCCCGCGTGCACTTAGCCTACATGAGGCAGGTCAAGTCAAGTGTGAGCCCTTTGTTTGCTTTCAGATGGACCCATTTCTATGGCAAACTGCTCTTGATGGCACTTGACTGTTCAACCTTGGCAATGCTGCTGCCACTTGCGAGTTTACGGCTCTGTGGAGGCTCGGCGTGACACGCAGACGGCTGCTTGATACCACTGCTGGCGGTTGTTTCTGTTTGACAGACACTGTGGGGCTGCGGGAAGCGTGATGTTTTAAAGGAGGGACAATCGTGTGTGTGTGTGTTGTGCATTATGACATACACCACACTTACAAAGCCTCCCAAAATGCCATTTTGACAAAAAAAAGACAGCCTTGTTTTAAATGACGCTGTAAAAAATGGAACGTTATGAATTCTGAAATTGCTCTCCGTCTCTCTGTCCGCCACAGAACCGACGCTGTGTGCAGCAGTTATGAGATAATCGGTGAGAGCTCACGTAGCTGTTAGCGGGGAAGGTCAGCGCTCATCTACCTTTTAGTGCTTCAAGCCTGAGTGGTAAAAACTGAATCTGCATAAATTGTGGCATTAATCTACATAAACTTTTACATAAGCGGGGACATTTCAAATGCAGGGGTCAGGCATCGGGGGCAGCAGTCAAGGACGTAAGAGCACAGATTTGATCAAAGTGGCCACAAGAGGAAGGCGGCGGGGGAGGGGGAGGGAGGGGGAGACGGAGCGACGTGGCGTGTGTGAGAGAGAGAGAGAGACAGTGAGGTTGTTCACAGCAGGTCATAATCACCAGGTTTCTATAACAAGCTGTCCTCGCTACGACGCTCACCCAGTAGGAGTGGCTGTAATGTGTGAAGCCAACCATGGCGGACACGCAGCAGAGACGTTCAGGCCCACCAGAATGTGGATTCTTCTCAAAACCACCACTACGATACCCCATAGAAGCACATGGGGACATGCAACGTCACGTCTGGGTCCATCCCTGTCCTTTACGGATGAGCTATAAAAAAAAAGATGGGATGGCTTTTGAGGATAGCGGCTGTTTTTCTTCACAATGCCTCCCTTTCTGTGGCGTCCTTTGAGAGGGCCAGCCTTGGACTGAGGTCTGCAAGGGGCTACAGAGCGTTTGGGTTTGCGCCACGAACCCGAAGCGCTCTGTTTTCAACTAAACGCGGAGAAAAAGGGGAGGAAAAGGTTTCCTTCCGCCGCTCCTATTTAATACTTTCACCAACAATCGCTGCAGCAGCACTTGTCTTCAGATGGAGCAACACAAGGACATTCGAACAGAACACAGAGAACACAAAAGATTTAAATAAAAACCATTCAAATATGTGCATACAGTATATAACGAATATATGTGCATGAACTACGTTTATGAACTGCTTAACACCAGTCACTCTGCATGCAGCAGTTAAATAAGATGAAGCTCGTACAGTGTGTTCTCCTCTCATGGGAAAATGGCTTGTTGCAGCAGCAAAGACAACAGAAACAGGGATCATTTAAGCGTAAAGCACCAGACAAAGCAGCACTTTGCACCACGAGTCAGATTCCCATTTACGAATGTCACACAATAGAAATCTTGTGCACTAGAATTCCCTTTCACTCTCTTGTGAAAAGTGGAAATGACTATCTGAATCAAAAACTCCGCCCCGAATAAAACAACAGGTAAGTGCTCCTGTGCTTTTAGTCCAATCCTACCCCCGCCTCTTCAAGCCTTCCTTCTGTCAACCACAGCTCTGCACGAGAGAGAGAGGAAGGCAAGCCATAGAAGCGCCGGCGTTCCCCGGCGTCACCGCGTCAAAGCCGTGGCTGACAGACAGGCTCCAACCAGAGGGATGACACTGGTGTGGGGAGGAGAGGGCCCCCGCAGCACGGCCCTGGGCTCGGCTTGCCTGAAAGCCTCTACGACTGACTGTGTGGCTGCGTGTTTGATGGTTGATCTGTCTGCCTGAGAGCTAACCGTGTCCGCCGGCGCGTGCTGTCTCCTGTTTGTCACATTTGCATGTTTACCTGCTCGACTTTCCCCCTTTTATTTCCATTAAGCATCAGCTCGTGACTTTTGCTGTTCCTGGATTTTAAACGGATTTTCCTCCCTGCCTGTGCTGACTTACACTCGCAGACAATCGGCTGCTGCTTTTTTTATCCATCCTGGGATATAAAACACCCTCGAACGTCCAACCACGCGGTTCAAATGCACTTCAAACTTAAGACGCCGATGGTCAGAGCCAGTGCTAAATCACATATTTTCTAACAGAAGATGTGAAAATAGCATCATAGGCTGTTTATGATGTAATTCACACACACACACACACACACACACACACACACACACACACACACACACACACACACACACACACACACACACACACACACACACACACACACACACACACACACACACACACACACACACACACACTGTTCTGAGACTAGAGGCTGGGGAATGGTTTTGGTGCAGGGACGGCGACTGAAGTGAATCCAGGTATTGGTGCTGGGTGTCAGATATGCTGCAGTGGAGATAAATACAACACCTGGGGGATTACATGAGAGCACAGGGTAATTACACCATCCTTTATGTGTGTGTGTGTGTGTGTGTGTGTGCGTGCACGAATGTGAAAATGCCCCGCTAAGACCTCAGCTCTGAAGATAGAAGCGAGGGAGGAAATGCAAATGCCGAGCAAAAGCCACTGCCTGATGCACCAGCCAGATGCAGTCTGAGTGCGCCACACACACACACACACACACACACACACATACACACACACATACACACACACATACATACACACACACACACACACACATACACACACACACACACACACAGAGCGCAAAGCCCTTTGGCCTTTAGAGGGCAGGCGAAGACAAGAAATATAAAAGTGAGAGGGGAGGAGGGGAAAACTGGCGCAAAAAGAGGGAGGGAGGGAGGGAAGGAAAGAAAGATGCAGTGCTCCCTCCCCCTATGTCTCTCTCTCTCTCTGTGTCTCTGGTCTGAGGCTGGGGCTGAGGCAGACAAGCTGGGAAGCAGGCAGCTCCACAGCATGGTAAACATCCTCTCTCTCTCTCTCTCTCTCTTTCCCCCCTCGCTGCCTGAATAAGAGAGGCAGGGCGAGTGTGTGAACTGCAGCCAGGGGCACGGCATCACATATCCACAGGGAGCTGCTAGCTAGCGACTAGAAACCACAGCAAAAACAACAAGGCCGACCAAGTGAAGCACCAAAGCAGCCCGGCGGAGAGGCATCAGATGCAGGAAAAAGAGAAACCAGCCAGACGTGTGAATATGCTAAAATCCCGCTCTGCTGTAGCAGCAGTCTGCGCACTCAGTGATCTTCTTCTCCCATTTTCTACCTTGATATCTAGAGTAAAAAAAAACAGGCCTGAGGAGGTACACCAGATGCAGCAGTCGGGTCAATATCTTTTGTATACCAATAAATAGGAGAGTGGGAACGGTGCTGGATCACCTCTGCAATATTCCCCTTTTGATGATTTCAGCTAATGCTTGAATTCCAGTAATGACATTAAAGCCGGGGGCGGGGCTTTGTCCTCTCAGACACAGGTGAGCCTCGTCTTAACAGGTTGTGTGCGATTACAGTGTTCCCGGTCTCCTCACCCAAACACAGCCTGGTCGGGCCCAGATTACAGTTGGATCATAGCCTTCAGGAGGAGGTGGGGCAGATAAGGGAGGATGTAAAAGCACAGACACCAACTGCTAGCTTTGTGTAATCCCCTGCTACTCCAACACCTCCAGCGAGAGGGGGCATCAGATACACTCTGATTTAACGGATGCTGATCAGCAGTAGGTGTTAAGCATCTTAAATAATCAGAGCGCAGCCCTATATTAAGTCTTAACTGGTCTCTTGAATCAGAAAAGGCTAATCACTGCCATCCGCTGTTAGCTCGAATAATGTGTCATGCTCTGAATCATCACGTACATGCAAATCACCAAACTCTACTCAGACCATTTGGGAGTTGATAGGATTTTCCTGTACTTAAAATGTTCTTGTGTGCGCCCCGTGCAACACGCACTGTGCAAAGGTAAGATGCAAATACATGCAAGTTTTGTGCAGGTGACACAGCTCAAGGTGAGGCACGCTGGTCTACAGCCACGCTAGCCGCTCTGTGAGGCTGTGCTGTGAGGCAGAGTGGTGCTATTGAGTTAAATGCTAATGTCAGCATGCTAAGATGCAACAACGACAATGCCAACATACTGATGTTTAGCAGGTTGGTTTAGCATGCTAACATTTGCTAGTTAGCGAAGTACACCTGAGGCTGATGAGGAGGTCAAAGTCAAGGACACGCTGTCGGGAAACCGTGAACGTTTGTGCAAAATTTGGCGCCACTCCTTTCAGATGTCGAGATATTTCACTGGAAATGAAAACTCAGACCTGCTGATGGATGAAAAGCACCAAAGAATAGATCAGGATTCATCCTCTGCTCCAAACCTTTAAAAAGTGCATCACTGTGCATACGCTGCAGGCTTTAGTTTCTCGCTGAAAGAACGACCGAAGCAAACACACTTAAACTGCTGTCGAGTGGCTTCATGTACACTCCAATTTCACTATATGACCCACTCCAGCAGAGTTCAAACACCAACCATTGTTCACTTTCAACACCCATTACTGACTCCATGTTAATGAATTTCAAATAAGTCAAAAAAGTCTCCTCTCTCTCTCCATTTTCAATCAACATCATTTTTTTTCCAGTATGTGATTCAATTCCTTCCAGAGTTGTTGTTGAATGTTTTAATTTGGGGGTTGGGGGTGGTGGTGCTGCCAGTTGTTCTCATGGAGTATATGATAATTTAAGTTCAGGGCTGGAGCGCAGGCACAAAACCATCGTCACGGCCAACAACACAAATACATCTCTGGCCTATGACCAAGTTGTTTTTCTTTCATATTAACCCACGAGCGAACAAAAGGAATGAACCAAACCTTGAAACTTGGCTTTGTGGATGGAAGCGCATGTTTCCCACACTTACAAATTCACCACTCTCAATTATAATGCAGTCCTTACAAATAAATATTCGACATTAAACTGCAGCAGAACCTTGTTGCTGAAGGAGGACAGCAAAATAAATAAAAATAGTTTAATGCTCCCCGGCCTTTGCCCTTTTCTTTTCACTGTAGCTAGCTCCCCCTGGCCTTCATGCTCACTAAGTGCTGCAGGAAATAGGCAAAATATGTGTGTTTATAGACTACACAGGTGGTGCTGGGCTTAACTAGTCTGCAAGAAACCTTTGGTAACAAATCGAAAAATCATCATCACCCTCCTTTGATCCTCTCTGGCCCTCATCTGTATAAAACACACACAGGGTTTATCTGAAAAGGGGTCTCTCCCTCCTCTTGGAGCACGTTGAGGAACACCCGGGGAGCCTGCTGGATGGAGCTCCAGACTTAATCCTGGCAACCACCCGAAAACACAGAAAGAAAAGTTCTGCATGTGTGTGTGTGTGTGTGTGTCGGGGGGTGGATAGCGAGAGACGGGCAGGAAGAGAGGAGAAAGAAGGAGAATCTAGTCAAAAATTCCCAGCGAGGGAAGTCCTTGAAATACAGCCTGGAGAAAGCTGCAGTTGAAACACCAACACGCCCGAGTGAAGCCGAGGGCTGCAAACACAGCTTCACCTCTAACAGTACGAGTGCTCGGCTGCTCGCGGTTGCCAGTTCAGGACCCACAGGGAAATAAGTGCTGAGCAGAATGAACTTTCTTTACCGTGTTGACAGTGAAGAGGCCCAAGTGTGTCTAAAGCACTACCTGTGTGTGTGTGTGTGTGTGTGTGTGTGTGTGTGTATCTATGACAGAGACAGACAAACAGACAGAGACGAACCATGACTGACGATGGCGGTCCGAGGGGACCGCGTGTTTCCTGTGCCACTGAGCAAATGACATCTTTCTGCTCCACAAACACTCGCTCACATTAAAGATCTGCAGGGACGCTGTGCATTAACTGTGTGTGTGTGTGTGTGTGTGTGTGTGTGTGTGTGTGTATGCGTACCACAACAAAAACCCAAAGAGAAATCGAGCAGGCAGTCATGGAGCAACCTCTGCTGCCGTCTTTGAACCCGACTCAAGCCAAACAATTAGACAAAAGGGGAAAAACAAAAACACTTTTACACACACCTGAACAATTCTTCCAGCTCCTGTACTCTTTCCACTGCCAGCGTCCAAATGAGTGTGTGTGTGTGTGTGTGTGTGTGTGAGAATGTGTCTGTGTTTACAAGTCGAGGTGGACCGGCTGTGCTTACTAACACGGTGGGCTGTATTGAGAGGACGCCATCAGCGATTACGCTCACAGGGCCGAGTGGTGACAGCTTAAAGGCTCTTTTCTTCATCTCTCCACCCCCTTCGCTCACTGACACGCCTCCTGTGTGTGTGTGTGTGTGTGTGTGTGTGTGTGTGTGTGTGTGTGTGTGTGTGTACCAGGTCTGAACTGCACAGCTAAAGGCTTCGGGTCATTTTCCATTCCAATCAGGGGTACCGGCTGCCCTGGCCACCCTGCAAAATTTAAACACTCCTACCAGCTGAGGAAGGGGCACAGGGAGCGTCAGCGCACACACACACACACACACACACTTAATTGCAAGCAAGCATATACTCATTACAGCATTTGAGATTCAGGAAAATATTTGTGCATGCATACACATACAACAAAATATATAGCCAAGGACACTTTGATATCGTGTTAAAAAAAAACCAAAAAAAAACAAGCCAAGTGCGCACACACGCGCGCACACACACGCATGCAAACACACACTAATATACAGGGTCATGTGGGGCGGCCTTGGGCAATGGGAGGAGGAGGAGAGGAGAGCAGAGTCAGCCTTGCCCTCAGCCATGGCATCCTTTCCTTGCCAGCTCCATAAGCCTGGAGAGACTGAGGTAGAGGGGGTAGGGGGTGGGATCCATCCATCCCTCCCCCTCTTTACAATTCACCCCTAAAAACGCACACACACACATACACAGAGCCCAGGCCTCCAAGCAGACAGGCTTACAAAGGGGTGAGATCACTCCCAAATAAAGGCTTTGTTGGTGTGCCAGTGTCGGTGTTGCCCTCTCTGGCCTACCAGAACCTTGGCAGCTAGGTTCAGCCTGTCTGCTGGAAACCGCTAGGACAGCAGGGTGAATGCCTCAATGAAAATGTCGTTTCAGGAGATGTAGCATGCACAAACGAAGAATAAAAGACGGGAAGATGATAAATAAAGAAAGGAAAAGATGCATCTGGCCCACAAGTCTGTTTTTCTACCATGGGAGCCTCCCAACCTCAGAAGCAGTCTGATGGTTGGGTGTTAGAACTGCAGCCACAAACACAAAAGTCCCGTTTAGAGGGAGTACTGGAATGAACAGCAGCATAAAGATGGTTCCAGTAAGTAAGCATGATGTAGCCCCAAAGCTAAAACTTTCCACATTTAACAGCCAGGACTTAAAGATCTAAAAAAAAAAAAGGAAAAAAAAAAGGGAGGAATAAAATGGCAGGCTTATCGATGGTGTCCATAGCAACCGGATGGAGCTCACGGATGATGGAGAGACAGCATAGCCCGGAGTCAAGAGGACCACCTCCTCACCAGCTCGCCGCTTTAGCCGTTAGACAAGCCGCCATCAAGGTGTGAAGAAACAGCGAACAGTCAGGAGAGAGCGAGCGAGAAAAAAGAAGTATAACGCACAAGCCTGCAGGTGTTTCAGATGGGGAGTATTCTCACTCCTGTTGTTCTGCTCGGCCCCTGTGAGGAGACCTGGCCTAGACAGCAGGCCAGACGTCTGCTGCACGCACACACACACGCACACACACACACAGACACACACTCTGTCTCTTCTTCTTCTAATTTTACAGATACAGATAGCTGCTTCTTCCTCTGACCTCTTTTAATTTGCTCTCCCTCCTGTTACTGTGGAAGGGAGGGGGGAAAAAAAAAAGGGAACGCTCTCTTGTTTCCTCTCCGGGACTAAACAATCCCAGTCTAATTTATTTTTTGAGGACAGAATATGTACATGTGTTAATGGGAAAGTCAAATCAAATTAACTATAATTAGTCAAACTGAGAAGTGAGCGGAGGCAGAGCTGTGTTACATGGGAGGCTCGTTCAACACTGGCGGATCACGCCCCCTCCCCAAAAACGCATACACGTCGCCTCATCCACCTGCCGCTGCGCACCCAGCGACGCCACCCTCCCCGAGCGCCGACACCCGTCACGCTCGCTTCAACCCTCCTGAGCTCAGACTGCATGTGGCACGCGAACATGCAGACGCACGAGCTCGTTGTGTTGTGACACATTTCCACAAAAAAAAAACCTGCGTGTGGATTTTGCAAGCGGCGGATCCTGACTCCTCTAATCTTGTCAAAAAGACATTAACAGACATCTTTATGAGGTGAGGCTGTAATCTGTTTGGACAGACACCGCAGTGCAGGGTTGCATGAGGATTATAAAGACAAGCGGCGGGAGAGATGGTGTAGATGATCTAGGAACCGTGCAGTGGAGAAGCAGACAACCGCTATGGCCTTTGGGGCCCAGTACCAATTCTGTTTGTCTGACTACTTCACTGCATGTGTGCAGCACATAACCCTGTACTGTAGGAAACCAGAAATACCAGCTCTAATACATGTGTCCCTAAAAAACATCAGATTCTTGTCTCGTCCACACCAAATGACATTTAAGACAATACAAACGATAAAAATATGGGTGTTGGTGCTTAAACACTTCCATTCTAATATTGTCCGTTTTTTTGTGTGTCTGTTTACAGTCATTTGTTTTATTTTGTGCCAGGACTCCCATGAAAAAGAGATTAATCTCCACCAACCTCGGTTAAATTAAACAAAAATTTTAAAAAGCCTCAGATAATATACAAAAACATGCAAAGACAGAGTCCAGAGACAAAGCCTAACTTATAGTTTTCAGTATGGATTAAGCCATAACACAAATTTTTTAGCTTTGGATATCACCGCCTATCACTTCAACCAGATCATCATCATCATCATCATTATCATCATCAGATCAACAAACCATATGATGGAACCGAAACCAGCCTGGAGGGGAGTGAAGCCTTCAGTGTCGTTCATTTCACTTCTTTTAATAAAGAAAATACTCTCCAGTTCTAAAATATAACTGATTCTATAGCAGCATCTATGCTAACCTCTACAGGAGGGCGTTTCTGAACGAACAGTCGCCTCTCGCTGTCATCGCACCTAAACTGCGGCCACAGCTGCCACCACTTCCTCACATGATGCCGGTTGGTCGGACCACGGCGGTTTGGCCACAAGCACGTAACTCGAAGCCTGGCAGCATGGGAGGTATGGTCAGATCCTCCATGCTTCATGCCCTCACTGTGTAACGCAGCTTTCTGCTAAAAAAAAAAAAAAAACTCCAGACAACATCATCAGGGTTGTTTTTTCAGACTCTGGAAAGCTCAGAGCACATCATACAGCTGCCTACACGGGCTGAATAGGAATCTATGTGACAAATAAACTAAACTTGATGTTGAAACAGGTGGAGCGGTCCTTTAAAAGCTCCACCATCAACAGGTCCCCCACTCTGCAAGGAGGCCAGCTTAGACAAAACTGGCCCTGCTAATAAGGTCGAAAGCAGCATTCAATCTGTCAGTAAGTGCCGCTACATTTGTTGGCTACATTAAACTGAGAGCTTGTCTTGGCTACAGCAGCAGTGACACGCAGCCCACCACTGCAGTAAATCATTAGCTAAATGGCTAATTCTACAGATTAGCTCTCCTGGCAGCCAACTGGCTCGACAAGTTAAAGGTGTTTTATTTTAACATTATATGATTCCATCAGTGTGACGGGGACCATTTGGTTTAATGAATCGTTTCAAGGAAGATGGATTACATGAAGACATATGAAAACAGTTGAGTATAACCCATCCAATTAGGAAATATAAACATGTAACATAGCCATTTTTAATTGAACCTGCCTGAGTAATGGTACTGACAAAATAAAGCACCGGAGCCATATCAGTGTCACAGTTTCAACTTAAAAAGGTGCTGCAGAAAGAACGGACATGATAACAAAAAAATGAAGAATCTGATCTGATCGGACTTGCCAGGCCACATTAAAAGCATCTGCCTAACCTTATAAACATGCACCTGGATACACTGAGCAGCGTTCAGCTTCATATTAATCCGTTTATGAATGTGAGCAGAGCCCCCAGAAGATAGTTTATGATTTTTATTTTATTAACATTTTCTTTCTGCAAACAAAAAAGCAGCAAAAATGCAGCTGGAAAAGCAGATTGAGTTAAAAGTCAGCCCGAATGGTGCATTCATGTGCATCCATCCAGTGTGCAGACTAGAGAAATGACTCTAATCACACATTAGTTCATAATACAACACTGCAGCCAGCTCTGAGGTGTGGATGCTGGCGTTCGACATCTTATAGATACACATACTTTAAAGACCAACATTACTTGGTAAAATATTACTATTTGAGGCTAACACTTCAGTTAATTCATTTGAATACTGTTAGCTTGCTCTTATAAAACCGGTTCTTTGTGTCATTCTTTACGTCAGCTCTGGTGTACAGGTGAAGTTTACCCACCTGCGTGCTCCAGCAGCATTTTGGCGATGTCCGTGTGCCCGTTTAGCACGGCGTCGTGCAGCGGACTGACCCCGCCCACCTGGTTGCTGAGCACAGGGGCGGGGCGGTGACATAGCAGAGCCTCCACGCACGCAGTGCTGCCATGGTTGCACGCTTCATGCAGAGGCGTCCAGCCCGCGTGGTCTACATGGTCGACAAACCAAGCACAAACAAGAACACAGACATGTTTATTTAACAGCACATGAATAATGTGGAGAAAAACAACTGCTGTCTGGTGTCTTTAAAGGTTAAAAAGGTTAGATATATCTTTTAAAGATCTCTGATATTTAATGATTAAGCTTTCTGCCAAGAATTTACAAGGAAACTGAAGTGCAATGTTTTATAAAGAATTCAGGGTATAAAGCAGTTGATAAGTTATGTACATCTTCTTAAATGTGGTACAGGACAATTTTAACGCTTGACTGGAGTGTCATGACGAAAGATCTAAGATCTGAAGAGGCTTGTTGTGGCGTGAGTTGTTGATTAGCTCTGAGAGCTAACACCTTGGCTAGCAAATAAGCTAGCAGGGGCTAATTGGAGGAACTCTGCAGCAAAGTTGAGAGAAACTGACGAGAAACACTTCGCAAAGGGATTGAAGCTAACGAGGGAGGCCGAAGACATAGTGAGAAATTCAGCGACTCACATTAACATGACTGAACTACGGTTTCTTAAGACTGATTCTCTATTACGAAAGCGCCTTTACGCCTTTTAAAATTCTTGTTTGGGCGTTACAAAAAGATTTCATGTCCATGTACATCTTACATAATTAGACAAAATCTGCATTTTCACGAAATATTGCAAGACGTCAGCCCATCACGTTTTACAGTGCTGGTTCCAAAATTACGGTCACGGATAGACAAACCGTAACGAATAAAACGTAGACCATTGTAGACCGATGTAGATCTGTTCTACCTGACGAGAAAGGAGCCCAACCTAAAATGTTTTGCCTCGGTTGACGCGGGCCTCGTGTTTGGGAGGCGAGGTGACAGCGATAATTTTACCATTTGACGCATAGTTCTGCCTGATCACGTTCTGAACATCACCTCCTGCGTAAGTTCATTTAGGCTCGGAGGAACCTTTGAAACAGCACAACATTTCCATAAAAGGAGGTTAAGCCATTATATTTGACCTAAAGCGACAAAAGAAAGTCACTCTGAAATATCAAAAGGCATTCAATTCACTTAGCGAAGTCACCATAAAGCTGTAAATCCGAGCCTCCTAACCCATCCCGCTCTTTCTAGACACACCCTTTACATTTTAGCTAAAGGTTAACCTCAATGATGACGCACACGCACTCCTATTTCTCCCCTTTTTTTTCTCCAATGTTAATCGCTCTCCGAAACCCCAGAGCAAACAGTGGGAGTGAAGCGAGATGACGGTGAGACTGAGGTTACAGCGAAAAGGGAGAGCGAGAGAGTCTTACCTTTAACGTTGACGTCCGTGCCAGGAAGCGCCAGGATCTGAAGCACCGTTTCCACTTGGTTCCTCTTGCAAGCTCTGTGGAGGAGGGTCTCTCCTTCGGCA
The DNA here is from genome assembly GCF_017976325.1 of Chelmon rostratus. Taxonomy (NCBI): domain Eukaryota; kingdom Metazoa; phylum Chordata; class Actinopteri; order Chaetodontiformes; family Chaetodontidae; genus Chelmon; species Chelmon rostratus. Next base: position 24,487,819 of record NC_055662.1, on the reverse strand, counting down.
GGACACGCAACGGACAAACACACCCAAAAGAGAGAAGAGGCGGAAGAGAAGAGAGAAATCCAAAATCAGGGTGTGCCCAATGTCCTGCCCATTGTCCCCCTCCATATGGTGAACACACCAATAGAATACCACAGAAATGTCCCCAAACACACACACACAAAAAGCCTGACCTAAAAAAGTACGACCCGCCAATGAGGATGCGATTTAAGGAGAGTGATGAGAAAAGGGGGGAGATCTTTCAAGGGAAAAAAAAAAAAATGGGAGGAAAAAAAAATTAAAGATGGAGAGTTGGGCTAATTCGCTTCACTCTTTCCCTCTTTTACAGACACAGAGATTCTCCACTTACACCCCGAGCCCAACAAAGTTAATATCGGGGCAGTCGGCGAGTGAATGGACGCAGCGGTGAGAAAGCGCTCTCGCTTCCTGTCCGCTCGTCCGTATATTGTTACTTGAGAGGAAGTTATGGTAGACAGCCCACGCACAAAGCCTCGAAAAGGATTCTTCACAGATCCAGGGTTCAAAAGCTCCGCTGGGCATTGCCAGTGTCACCACGTGATATTTAATCAGCAAACTACCAGTGAACAGGCGTGGAAAAAACCTCTCAAGGATTCCATTTACATTTTTAAACACAATTTTCTTCTCCCCTCTTCCCTTTTTTCCCCCTCATCTTTACCCCATCCCTCACTTTTTCCTGATACAATATTAAACCAGGAATATATTAGCGGGCCAGAGCCCCCTCTTTTCATGTATGGCTGAACTTCAGAGGGAAGTTAAAGGCCAAGCATGAGTGGCTCTGTGCTTGCCAGTATAATACAGAACTGCAAAGCCCGTAATAAATGCTTTACTAGCTCTCCCCAGGACGCCACGCCTGTACAGGGGCTCCACTCCAGCGTGCACAGAGCACAGACTGGGGCAAAAAGAGGTGGAGGAGGAGAGGGGAGGGAGGAAACGGGGGGGCAAGAAAGAAGAAGCGGTGGAGGAGAGAGTGAAAGGGTTTCCTGCATTTCAAAGCATAGAAGGGAAATATTGAAAATGCTGGCTGCTATTCATTGTGAAGATCCCTTTCTTCCAGGAGGTGTCTTTGAGGATGCAGGAGATGCATTAAATGCCATCCACCCTTAGTAAAGAGGTTGAAGAGAGGAAGAAAAAAAATAAAACCCGGGAACTGGGGGAACTGTTTATCAAAAAGAGGATCTTTTATGCTCTCGCTAGAAATGTGATGCAAAACCTGACAAACAGAAGTTAAATTAGTCAAGTGAAAAGTTTTGAAACGCACACTTTCTCGCACTGATTATGTCCATAATTACACATCACACACATACAGTACATTATAATATCTCTTCACACATTTCAGACATAAATGTTGCTGCAGAAACCTCGACTAAGACTCTGCATGAGACTGGATGGTTGCTGTCCTGCCCTGCAGCACCACACAACAGCGAACAGTCCACAGAGACCTTGCAGATTTATATAATGAGTTTAGTGGTCATTGAATAAGATGTAAATTATAGAAAAATAAAAATAGTAAAATGAGGGACTTCATACAGAAATAGAATAAAAGACCTGCCATGGATTCAGTCACCTTTGCAAACGTTCAGCAGAGGCAGACAGGCAGTTAGGATCATGATCCAGTGCAAAAAAGTCCTCTAGTCTGCAGTGATGTCTAAATTTCATTCTGAAAATGTGTTTCACTGTAAAAATCCTATTAATTTACACACAACAGTGCACAGCTGTTTGCAAGCGCAGCATCAGATAGCGGACACTCTGGTGGTTGTAGTGCATCAGCGCCAATCAATGAAGCAAACCAATATTTCCAATCTGAAAACCAAAAACAGCCCAACTGAGGGTGAAGCCCAGCCCTAACTACAGTCCCTAATGACTGAGCTGCACTGTGTGGCACGTCAGTGTTCTACATGGGCTGCTCTGCTATTACCGGGCTCTAAAACGCTGTGATTAAACACCCATTCCACTACACCCCATGTGTACACATCCTCGCAAATGCCAGGGCCAATCCACGCACTGTTAAATCACTTTAATGGCTCCAATTTGGACACAACGCCTCTATTATAGGGGTAATTGCATGCTCAGCATTTACAAGCACGGAAAGGATAAATCCGCCTGTCCTTTTCTATAAATCCCCCGTTCCACACTTTAATAGAAAAGTTAAATGTATGTGTTGCTCTTTATATCCCTCAGTCTGCTTGCTACACTCCTGTAAAGTGTCACTTGGCCCGCCGATCACTGGACCAACAAGCTGCTGGAAGCCTGTAACAATGCTATTTGTGAGGAATGTGTTAGAAAGGTATTCTGGGCCAGTTATTGGACATATTTAAAACTATTTTAAGACTACTGCTGTCACTGGCTCTAAGAGCCACGGCAGCACGTTAATTCCCCGAAATCACGATTACTGCAGCTTACACCGTGCCTCGGGAGAGTTTACTGGCATTAACGTAAGCGAGAATCATCTAAAAATTTCACTGGTGAAGATTTTAATGTGAGATAACTCCATTTAATCAGTCAGAAAGAACGCTGGGCAGCTACAGAGCGCCTTGATGCTCTGCTCTCTGCCAACAGGAAGTAATAAGACACAAACACAGAGTGTCTCTTTAATGATAGTAAGCAAATCCTCGATATAAAAGCTTGATCCACTCACTGTGGTTTGGATTGTACGTATCCGTCTGCCAAATTAACAAATGTCAATAAATGTAAAAGCAAGGCTCACAAACATCTTTTGCCTCTGTCATCTAATTGTTGTACTATGTTACGAGCACACATGAGGTGCAGTAGGGATGATTGATCAGGCACAGATCAGAATTCAGGACAAACCACCGGTTGGCTAGGTCCTTAAAATGCTGACAGCATGACGAGGAAAACCCTGTGGTGCAACTGAGAGCTCCAGAACAGCCACTACTTTCACTGCGCTCAGACGTATGTTAATTACAGGTGTGGTAGCCGGCTACGTGTTCAATATGTTTTGTTAAAAAAAAGAAGTGACCACCTATCAAAGCACCAACTTTTAAATAGCTATGTCTCAGTGCTGGATAAAGTCGCCTGGAGTAGCTTTACACTCCCAAGAACGACGCGCTGAACTCCGCAGCCTGAATGTTGACTTTAACTGTTTGTTTCAGGATGACATGAAGCTGAAAGCAAATAGATTTTAAGCAGGGAAAATCACACAGCAGTTCTTGTTTGACAATCTACATACAGTGTTTTCGGGCTGATTTAGATTGAGATCTCTGCCGAGCTTCCAGAAGCAAATGCGGAAAAAGAAAAAGAAGTTCATCCCAAATCCCTCAACCCCTCTCAGCTACTTTGACAAAGATACCGAGGTTCCAGGAGGCGAGACAGATGCTCCAAAGGAAAAAAAAAAGTGCAGCACATGAGAAAGTGAGCTTACATAGTATGCGGGTGAAAAAAGCCTGTAAGAGAGGGAGAGGGAGAGAATGGGGTGAGATGGGATGGGATGAGAGGGCGAGAGGGGAGGATGCTGTGCCGATGGTTCATCAAAAATTAATGCCGACCGCATCGGTATAGAGATCACGTAGTGGAAAAACAACACATGCCAACAGCCTTGAGTCTCCTGCCTCAGCCATCCCTCCCCCGCTCCCCCCTCTCCTTTACCCTCCACCCTTCCTTCGCTCCAGCACAGGGCCTTTCTGATCAGGTGGAGGGGGGAGATATGAGCTCTGACACCTTCGAGAGTTCACACAGAGTGCCATGCCTCTAATTGCAGGAAGTTCCACCAGTGCAGCCGCTGTATATCTGCAGCGCGACCCTAATTGCAGCATTTAATATCCCTGCAATGGAGATCTGAGGCACACAGTGCGTACTAATACGTGTTATTGTTTTGTGTGAGAAAGCCATTATTTCTGTCCGTGCACACTTCTTTATTTATTTACCTATTACTTTTTAAAAAGGTGAATAAGACACGGAAAAAGCAAAACAAAGCAAAGAGCGCGGTGTTGCATTTCAATGCGAATCGGACCGGAGGCGGGGGAGGCGCGATACAGAGGCGGTGATGCGGCCCGAACGCACGCGACAGGCTGAATCGCATGCAGCCAAGTCGCCCTTACAGCTGACGGGATGGAAGCTCGGTCCGATGCAAATCAATCACTCTCTCCATACATTATGTGCTCTTCATTACACTGAAAGTGATGACAGAGCTATCATGTCCCTCTTTACTGATGACCTAGTGCAGTGCATCAGTCCATTAAAAGTCCGCACCTTGCAAATGTGCAGCTATACTTTCAAGCAGGAGCAGTGTGTGTGTGTGTGTGTGTGTACCTGCTGCGTTGACTCTGTTCAAACCTCTGGGGATGTTCTCTTTCTCCAGGCTTGTTTCATTCACCAAAGAGCTCTGAGCACTGTATAGAGACAAAGGGTGTGGTCAAAGGGGTTATGAGAAAATATACATGTATGTACTAAACCTAATTCAATAAGCGATTACCCACGATTCACAAAGTCCAAAGTTTCAATGGCTGACCATTTCAGCATGACAGCGAGGAGACCTTGCAGGACAGAGAGTGGAACGGGCGTCGCTGTACTGTGAAAAGTGCCATTAGCAAATGAATCCCTCGTGGCGCTGTATCATTTCATATGAAATCTGACAATATCTGTCAAACCCCTACTGTGTTGGCCACACACACTTCACACACCCAACCCTCCATTCCCGTCTCCAAAGCACTTTTCCTCCCACTTAACGCCTCAAACGCACAGACGGAGAATTCGATGTGAGCAAGCACATTAGGAGGAATAACTAGTAAAAGAAAGTGAAGCCTCTTCAAAGTAGTGGCGTGCTAATAGCTGTGGGCTGTCACTAGTCCTGTGAGTGGGTATGGGAGATCTGCCTGCATGAAGCCTGACAGGTGTCTTGAGTGTATACGCCTGTGCACGTGCGCATGCGCTGCATTGAAGCGCAGTGCCATCCGTATTACAGGGAGGAGGCTTGTTCCCTGGTAATTGGCTTGTTCAGAAGCCAGGAAGGAGCTCCCAGCAGTGAGGAGGAAACACACGTCCTGTCACGTTGCTTGTTATTAGCAGGGACAAGGCTGAGAAGAGATGAGACAAGCTCTGTGTATGTGTGTGTGTGTGTGTGAGAGAGTCCATAAGAGTGTCTGGGACAAGGGCGTAGCACTTCTCATCTCAAACCACTTCACCCAAGTGTCCCCTGTCCATATAGGCTGGCAGCAGTGGAGGTTGACAGTACTTGGCTTGCATACGCCCGGTCTCTCCTTCCCTCATGGTCTACTTTAGGAGGCCAGCATGCTGTCAGTGGCCCAGCTATCAATTCTGGGCCGGGGGCAGTGTGTGCCCTTGGAGGCCGACTCTCAAGAAACTTGTTTGCAATATGGAAGTAATGGGGAAGTGCATGTCAAATGCCAAAGCAAGAGAAAGCTATGCATTGCATTTTCTACATGCTTTAATTCAACCAAAAGGGCAAAAAATAAAGCTCTCTTTAATCTGTCTCCATTGTTAAAATATAAGTGGTTTGATGCAGTTACAGGCTTTTCTTAAATCCAGGTGACACTACAGTATATACAGGTCTGGACAGAAGAGATGGGGCCAAAATAATGGCACAGTCAAATGGTTTGAAAAGATAAGTAACGCACAGAGCTTGATTAAGCCAGCAGGAGGAAACCTTAGTTTAATTACAGCTTCCCTTCTGCTAACAGCACTCACTGCCACGCAGCCAGCCGGCAAGTCAAACGGCCATCTAAACAGTCGGTCAATCAGCCGGCCTGTCAGCTTGGTATGGCTTGGACGTGCGCCCTGATGCCAGCCTGTCTGTTGGTGCAGAAAAGGCAGACACGCCATCTCTCATACATACGACTGCTGCAGCCTCGAGCCACAGTAGAACGGCCTAATGCCTAACTAACAGCCAGAAATGAAAGATAGAGAGGTCATGTGGCTCCTCTCAACCTTCAAGACATGCGCCGACTCTTTTCATAAATCCAACAACAAACATTGTGCCAGGATTTTATCTTGGTCTTGTGTTCTACTGAGAAACAGAACTGAAACCTCTATATGAAACCATACTGACATTCGTGGTATTTAAAGCAGAGCACAATAAATATAGCTGATTTCTCACAGAAAATATGTAAATGATTTTTCAGAGTCGCAGCAGCTCTGAAAACAAACTGTACTGGAAATGCGAAGAGATTGAGGAGTGTGTCAGACTAAGTACTTCAACATAAGATGTGTTAATTGATTAAGAGTGTCAACATCGCTGAAAATATGTATAACATCATGAATCCAACCATGAAACACGAGGAAACAAGATTTCCTTTTGGTGTCTGTCCTCGATTTATCGCAGGCTTTGTCATCTTGATGTCATTCATTCTTTTAGGGTCAAATGATTTTACATGCCCTTTGGCATTTCTTTATCTCATCCGCACAGACTGCATTCCTTGTCTTTCAGCTCTTCTTATGTCTATGCAAAAATAAACTAAAGCCTTAAAAGTGTGGAGAGAGTGGAAAGACAGCAGTGATGGAGGGAAGAGGGGATGTGGTCAGTGCATGAACCAGTAGCCTTCACATGAACCTGCTCCCTGGTGACTCCTGCCCTTCTCCAGGCCAACTACCTGCTGGTGGAGCAGCAGATGTCTGATACGGAGTATGGAGAGAGTGTGTGTGTGTGTGTGTGTGTGTGAGTGATTGAATTCAGAGAGGGATTTAGTATGCGAGGGCAGATCAAGAGAGGTGGAGGAAGGCGGGGGTGAAGGCAGAGAGCTGGTGGTCGTAAGGGAAGACACAAAGGCGTGATGGGATATCCTAGTCTGTCTATCTGTCGGCTTCCTGTCCAAATTAGACTCAGCACTGTGTGTGTGTGCGTGTGTGTGGTGGTCTAACCTCCCTTTGCACCCCTCCTGTCAGCCAGCACACACTGATAGGATCAGACCTGGGCATGACCCATCACATGCCAACTCCTCACGCTCCGTCTGACCTCCATTTGCCTCTCTCCAGCTTTCCCTCACTCTCTCCATTCATGCATCTCTGCTCCTCACCCCCACCCACACACACTCATCCTCTCTCCAGGTGTTCCTTTGTTCCTTTTCGCTCACATTTCTCATCGGGTCCGTACGTTTTCACCCGTTTTGCCTCATGCTGTCTGTACCCTTAAATCTACGGGTGGAAACCTGACAGCGGAGGCCGAGATGACGGCTGGTTGAATAGTTCTGTTGTTTTAGACACACGCAGGCTAACAGGAAGACACAAAAGTAAATGAAAGACAGATACAGCCGATTTGAGAGGATAACAGACAGTGGAAGATTTTATTACACCGCCTCTGTTAAATCTGACCAGCAACACGTATGCTGTTACACAACCAACAAACGAACTTTTGCGCCAGCAGCAAACCGCAATGATACAGACGGACTGGACCGACTGGATTTACCATCTCAAAAACAAGGCCGCCAATTGAGAAAGTGCAAACACTCAAACCTTTGTTGACGCAAGTGTTTTTCTGATCACCTAAAAGTTCTGAGAATGGGAATAAGAGAGAAGAGCAATAGGCTATGTAATGCCAAAAATATAGAAATATATATAGTATATATAGAAAATTTACTTGAGGTTTGGTAGTTTAAAATTTAGTCTAGAGAAACTGAAAAGAAAGCAGGGGCAAACATGCCTTCAAGTTGCTTTGAAATGTATTTAGAGTCTTAGACTAAGCTGTTGGTCGTTGTGCAGCCCCACCTCTGCATGCAGATATGTCCTCACATGCTCTGCTTCAGACTAACAGTGGCATAGACAGACAGCTGTGTGTAACTGACCTGCAGCCGGTCACCTGGCTGGTGCAGATGTTTGAGGTGTGTCCAGGCCTGACACGAGCACCGGTGGGACTCTGAGCCAAACTCCCCAGAGCGGGCAGGTAGGACAGCACCTGTCAGAAGTCACACACACACAAGCTTATACTGTACTGTGCCTTGACACTACAAGTGGACGTTTGTGTGTCTGAAGAGGCATGAAAACACAAAGCATGAGTGAGAAAGCCAGATGTTCTACTGCAATGTAATACAGTGGGTTGACCACATCAGGCGTCTTTCTCTCTGTAGCGGAGAGCTGTAATATAATCTGAACTAATTTTCACACTGCCAAGTTTACTTATGCAGAACATCTGTGTTTCATGCCTTTTTACCATGACACAAAAGCACAGTGGAAACAGGAAACAAAAAGATTAAAACTGGTGTATTCATCAGAAACGCTGTAAATCAGAAATGTCGTTTTTTTTGGTTTTGCCAATAACTTTCTTATTCCCTGTGTTTTTACAAACAGTAGTGTATGTGGATGTAGTTTTATTAGATCTTGCATGCTCTTATTTTGCCAAAACCGCTTTCAAAAGGTCTTTCCAGCACATGAACCGAAAACGAGGATCAACTGAACTCATGCGGAGTTCAGCTGGACCCCGTTATTGTATGTGTAAAACATACATTTCACATAATATCATTCAGTGTCTTCATGGCTTACTAAACTAAGCAGCACACGACTGTTGTGACTCACAAAAGTAAGAGGTGCACGACTCAAATTATGACAAAGCCTGTCATGAATACAAGACTGATGAAAGCAGTGAGGTTTCCTGTGGGTAAGTAATGGGAAATTGAGTGAAGAACAAGAAACAAACACACACACCATTTTCTTGAGAGAGAGGGAATCATCTCCAACTGTGAATCCATTTCTGCAGCAAAGATTCCTGAATATGGCATCAGCCATCACCAGCTTTAGTCTGACAGAGCGAATCCTGATAACCAGCTCCTCCAGCACCACAGGAGACACATCTACAGGACAAAACGAGAGGAACTCATCAAATATCACACTGTCAATGAAATTAAAAAATTATTTTGTTTAACACTGTGATTGAATTACTTGTAAAAATGCATTTCATTGCACAGTCTATCTTCTGGTGCAGTATTTAACAAGTAGAAACAGCTGAAAAATAACATTTGTACTTCTACAGTATTTGTCTTTTTGGGATTAAAACACACACACACACATGCACAGAAAATAAAAATTTAAAAAAGCTATGACTCTAAGGCCAACATTAACCTGAGCAGATCTTTTAGGAGAGCTGAAAACCGACATTCTTTCAGATATTGTTCCTAATCTGATCATTTTCTATTTTACCTACCCTGGCTTATAACGGCAAAGTGCTCTGCTAGGTCTTTCAGGCCTTTTTCCACCAGGTTCTGGTTCAGTTTGCAGTTCTGCTGACACCAGAACTCCACCAACACAGACAGGAGGTCCAGCAGGGTGTCCGCCAAATGCAGCTTCTGCTTTTCACCTCCCTCAGCGAAGTCCTTCAGAGAACATGAACAACGTAACAGTACAGAGCTAGCAAGCTCTAACAGCAGGTGTAACGTTGTTCTGCCGGGCGATGGGCGCACCAACACACAATCCAATGAGAGTGACAATACATAAGTCCCGCAGCATTTACCTCGACGGCAGCCTGCACCAACAGCTTGGTTAGTTGTTTCACAGCTCGGGACAACAGCGTGGAGCGCTCCCACACAGTCCAGAAGGTTCCATACAGCAAAGATCCTGAAGCTGGAGCCTGAGGGATTCCTGTTGCCTCAGGCAGCACAAAATCCCTGAGCCAGAGAGAGGCAGAGAAGGCAGGAGTGACTGAAGGAAGCACGGGCCATCTACTTTAATTAATAAAATCATTTATTCTAAGAATAAAACAGTGCATAACCTTAATAAATTATATTCAAATCAAATGACATTTGCAGCAAATATATCAATATATAAATATTAAACTGAAAAATATATATCTAGTTGCATTCAAGTCTTGTTGTATATCTTAACTAGAATTATTGTGTTTTTTGCCTTTGTCAACCAGCCAAGTTGCAGTTTGGATTCATGTCTGTCCAGACTCACACAACATATGCAGAGAGGACTATGAGGGAATTTAATAAAATGTTTTAAATGCATTTTTTGTCAATATACTGATGTACGTATATGATTCCAGTGAATAATTTCCTGTGAGAAACATGCTGCCTTCACTTTGAGACTATTTTCCAGAGGAGCGCAGAGAGCTTCATCACATGATGCAACAACAATCACCTGAAGCTCGATATCAGCAGAACCAATGATCTTGTGTTGGACTACAACGCTTCAAATAAGGATGCTGCTGCTAAAGAAGCTGCAAACTGTAAAACATGGAAGCTTCACACACATCTTCAATCCGGCAGACCCCCAAGATTAGTAGATTAGTCAGTATCTGACCAATGAGAAGTATGGTCACAACCTCCCCTTCTGAGTTATGGTGTTGGATAATGGCCAGAAAAGTCTTTCTGTGGAACATTAAGATGTCATCACTTCATCATTTTATCCTATGAGACACTTGTGTGAGAGTTTGAAATAATTAGTGAATGAATTCTTGAATTAAGCCCAAAAATGTGTCATATGTGGTCACAGTGACCTTTCACCACCAGATTTCTTGAGTGTAAGTGAACATTTGTGCCAAGTTTGAAGAAATTCCCTCAAGGCGTTCCTGAGATATCGTGTTCACGAGAATGCGACAGACATACGTATGTACAGACAAACCACCTGAAAACATAACGCCTCTGGCCACAGCTGTTGCGGGCGCAGAGGCCTAAAAATAGACTAGCCAGAAGTAGGCGTATTAGCCACTTCCTTGTTATGAATTCAGACAAATATGTTCCAACAGCTCTTTGCTGCAGCTCACACCAGCTAAAATACAATGATCCGGAGAGTCTGTGAGAGGATCCCTCCACAACTCTGCCCCAGCAAACAAATGAGTGGCTTTGTTGATGAACAGTAAGGAGAGCATACGTTTAAAACAAACAAAAGGAGAGTTGTGAGAGTTACCCGGTGGTGACAGAGTGCAGTTCTCCCTGGAAGAGCTTGAGGAGAAATGCCAGGAGGTCACTATGAAACTGTAATAGTGTTGGCAGAGCAGGTCCAGGGAGGGGGTGACAGGTTACCTCACTGGATAGGCAGTAACTGAAGCACACACACACAGACGAACAGGAAATGTACTGTATGAGAACATCTGTCTGCTTACATTTCACTGACTGTCAGGAGCACTCCACATAACTGGGTTATTGTAAAAGAGGTTTTAAGTATTTGTTTCCTTACATTTAAAGTGCATTTAAAAATGCAGAATGATTTTTGGGAATAACTGGTTAACAGGTTTACCTGATGGCTGTCTCTAGAAAAGGCCACAGGCCCGTCTTACACCGAGGACACTGCAACACCTGGGTAAAATATCTCTTCACTGTGCTGGGAGCCAGCCAGGGAGGGTTGGTGACGAGCAGGTTATACATGACCTGCAGGAAATTTCTCAGGAAGACAGATGTGGCGTTTCCCTGCGACATAATGAGCACACAACAAATGACGTTTGAGAGGTTTGGATGTATAGTAAGAATGTCAAAGCACAGTTTAGTCCAGTGGTGCCAAAAAAAAAAAGGGAAAAACGTAGCTACCAAAACTCAGAAAAAATGTAATGAAATGCATTATACTTTCATGCAGCCCCTGAGGCTCATGCAGCAGCAGGTGGGAATTTCTACAGTCTGGTAATTCTGGTCCTACCTGCTGTGCGTACTCTAAGAGGGAGAGCAGGTACGACGCTGGTGGCAGCAAACCTGGGAACACAGCGCTTCTGATTGAGTCCAAGGCTTCAATGAAGAACCCGCACTCTATCATAGTACCAACATTGCTGAAGTCTGTTTCTGTTGCCTGGAGGAAGAAAAGAACAATGATGAAACGTAAGAGGTATATGGAAAGGAGGAGAAAACACGGCACTCAAAGAGACGGATGGGCGAAAGAGGAGAAAAAAGCAGGGGCAGAAGGGTAATGGAAATAGGAAGTGAATGGACATCAAAAGTTCCTGGGGGTCATTTCTGACTGTCTGCTATTGGCAAATAGCATATGGATTCAGAAAGTACAGAATGGAAATACACAAGCACTTATAATAGCAATCTGATGGAGATCCACTTGGGTAAGGTATGGACAGGACAGTGGAGAGTATTGTTAATAGGTCTGCCAATCAAAACTCTCAGATCAGCTGACAGTGGTGGTTAAATTTGGTGACCTGAGTATGATGCGCCCTTGCTCTAGTTGTCACTTTCCATTGAAATGTATGACATAAAGGAAATTGAATGACCTGATCTCCTTGATGAAACGCATAGTTATTTTAGAGATGTAAGGCAGTGATCAGGGTGGGTGCGGTGGGTGGGCACGGACGCGTATCTACCTGAGACTGTGGACGATACGGGTCACAGTAACCCAGGAATTCGAGGAAGAACAGTCTCGGTCGGCCCTGCAGCAAGAAGACCACATTAACAATGTCAAATGCATTCAGCACAGCCAAGAAAGGTCATTGGAGTGAACAGAATACAGACCATCTAAAAGCTTACTCAGATATAACTAGAAACGAGGCAGCAGTGTGTCTCTGCAGCAAACAAACAAACAAACACACCTCATGTTTGATGACATAGTCCCTGAGCTCTGTCTCCAGTTGAGAGAAGTCAACATCAACCTGATTCATCTCAGCTGGATGATCATCCGTTATGTTGAACTTCATATCCACACAATTACTCTGCCAAAGCAAAAAAAATGAAAAGATTTAGACTTTTTAACAACATTTTCAAGCTAGTCCTGTGTTTAAAAAAGCTTTAAAGCTAGAGTCAGTAATATGTTTTAGAAGCATGTTTGTTTGATTTCTTGAAATTCTCTTTACATCCTGACGGCAAGCAAACAAAAAAACAAAGAAAGATCCAGTATCTGTGGCTGTTGCAGGCCTGGAATAAGGCCTGCGAGAGGCAGGCCTACCTGCCTAATCACACGCAATCTGCCCATGCACTCATTTCACATGACTGGAGACTTCCACATGGCTAGGCAGATAAATATTAGCTACAGCTATAGCGGGTGAATCGCACAAAAACAGCAGAGAAAGTGCAGCCAAAGTGCTAACATGCTAGCTTGACAACAATAGCCACGTTTGTTGTTCACATTCATGATGATAATGTTCGGTGATTGACTGTATGCATGTGGCATTTAATAGTTGTTCATTTATGTATTTATTAAAAGAACCAGTTTTCTCGGCGCTACTCCTCTTTCATGCGCTTTCTGGACTTCTCCAGCTGCTGGTTTCTCTAATGTTACCAAACCCAGCTTTAATATGAACTGTTAAAGCAACCAACCAAGCAAAAAAAAAAAAGCCTTTAAGATTTGAGCACTGACTGCACACATGACTGAAGATCACACATAAAATTAAAAATTGAACGAAAATGAAATGAGAGCAACATGATGAAGCCTGACACTCAATTAATCAAATACTATCTGCTGCATATATTAGTCTGACTTACCCCAAAGAGGTGCTGGACAATGTGGCTTACAGGGTAGCAAGGAGCATTGTGGGATTTTGAGTCCTCTGTGATTGGTTTAGCCATGACATGAGTCACAGTGGCATTAGAGGGAGGAGGGCTGTTGTATACTTTGGCCCTGCCTGCTTTTAGGAGCCTGGAAAAGATTAAGGTGTGACTCATTCAGTTTCATACTTGGCATGATTTTGTTCATAGAAGGACGGATTGTTGTGATTGACGATAAAGTATTTTTGTGTGACTCCTCACCGTTTGAACATGGCCCTGCGGGTGGGCTCCTGGACCATGAGGAGAACCGTCCAGCCCTGAAAGGCCCCTGTCAGCCTCCCGCTGGCCACCTTCTCCCTCCACTGCCTGACAGGGTGGAAGGCAGATGTGGCACATGTGGAAATGGAAATTTCATAGGGTCCTTCCGCGAGCCAGGAACCATTCTTAACGCTGTCCAACACATAGTCTGGAGTCACAACCCACTTTCCTGGTGGAGGGGGATGCAGCGGCAACAGGGTAGGAAAACACAAAAATCAAAGAGAAAACAGCGATGTCGAGTCAGTCTTGGAACTGTGAAGTGTTGGAAGTTGGTTAGTCTCAATATGGATGGATGGATGGATGGATGGATGGATGGATGGATGGATACTTTATTCATCTCCAAAGAGAAATTTGCAGTTCCAGCAGCTCACGGTGATCAGATATGAATGATTTTTGAAGATCACCATCAGTATAATAATCATCACGACTGACCTGCAGCACAGGCTGCCAAAAACTTCTCGCTGGACAACACCTGAGGGATGATGAGATGGGTGCTGCCGTGCTGATAGACCTAGAAGATGATCATTGCATCAGTCTATGCACACATCTCACACAATAACAAATGGCATACAGCCAGAGCTGGTTGATCATACCATCCAGCCACACCTACTGCTCCTGCAGGTGGGGCTGGATGATCTGGTTCAAATTAAAATCAAATAATCCAGTTTATTTTGTTAGACGCTGTTACGGTTCACTTGAAATCATTAACTTTGAAGGATTTTGTAGAAAATAACACAATGAGTCAATAAATAAAAATACCACATTGTCTCCCAATCCCACCTGTGAGAATTAAAGACTTAGACTACAACAGAGAGGAACATTAGAGAAAAACAGAAAAAGATGATGGATTGATGTAAAAACTACAGTAGAACATCAGTTGTATGAACTACAGCATCAGTGTGAACCACTCTGTCTGACAGGAGCTACACACACTGACAGAATGAGGAACTGCTGTCAGCCAGAGGCACATTTTTCCATACGTCTAGCAACCCAAAGACCAAGAGCCACAGTATTTTCCTACTTGTAGCTCCACGGGACAGTTAGCTATGGATCTACGATACATACGACACTGCCAGTCCCTGTGTACGAATGCAAATCAGCACAATTGTCTGCTTTATTCATACATTTGGTATGTTGGCATAGTGGCTGTCATAGAAATTCAAACAAGACTGAAAGTCTCTTGGGTTGAGATTAGATTCAGGTCCCCAGTGGGATATTAACGAGGGCTGAGCAATTAATTGCAATAAGGCCAAGTGCGATATCCAAATAACAGGAGCTGTACTTTCTTTGATAAAAGGTGAAAGAATAGCATTAGAAACGAAGCGCTGTGGTGTTACAGAGATGCTCCGGACTATAAATCATATTCTCCAGATGTGAGGGAACAAACTTGTTTGGCACAGACCCCCAGCAAAAATCACATATCATTGTTTGACCATTCAAAGTAAAATCACGACAGACTTAACATCTGATTGTGGACGAACACGTTATTCATTCACTGGATTACTTGATCCACAGAATATTAACTAGATTGTGTTTTATTTCATCATTTGAGTTTCTAGGTTTCTGGTGAGATCAGCAGTCACTGTGGGCCGTGGCTAAGGCGTGACAGCCATTTGTTTGGCTTGTTTCACCTCTCATCAACTGAATAATCATTAGATTTGTGAGGGAATCTCTACTCACTGAGCCTCCTATGTATTTCCCACCCAGCTGCTGGATTCCCTGGACCAAAGCTCTCTTCTTCTCACGGTTCTTGATCCCAGAGATCTGGAAAACATGCGTGCAGCTCGCCATCCTGACAGCGAAAATGAAGCAGAGACTAAGTGAACTTCAAGTCTGGAAGGTGCTAATTATATGTTCAGTCGGTTACACTCATTCCATTGACTGGAAAAAAAAATTATGTTGCAATACTTGTTTGACTAGATGACTTGGATTGCTTTCACTATATGTTAATACTGCTGGAAAAACATGGAGGGGGGCATTTGTTTTGCCTGAACTACAAAGCATCATACTATATGTTTGGGGGTTCAAGTGTTAGTTGTAAACAAATTCATAGGGGTCTGCAAAAACCTTCTATCACATGAACTGGTTTTAATAAATGCATGTACCAGTATTTACCCCACAGAATAACAGAGTATTTATGTCTCATCCAGCTGTTTCAAACACAGCTGACAGTTCAGGTACCTTTCTCAGACCTCCGGGGATGACTGTGCGCTCCCGGTAACGTGCAGGCGCGCCAAAACTCTGACGCTGACACCGACATCCAATAAGGTGAGCAGTGATTTGTACCCACGCTTGTCTGCTCCTTTCATAAATATGTTGAACTTCGCTGAGACGCAGACTTGGCAACTTTGCTTATTTACGTCAACAAACGGTCAAAATGTGTTAGATCCGTGAGTTCACCGCCCAACTGCCATGTGTTGACAACTTCACGGCATGGCTAACTATTTTGAGGAGGGGAGACTCGTCATATAGTTACATGGCATGTGCGCATTGGCAACGTTTAAACGACTACGTCTTCATTAAAAAGGACTTAAAACGTGTGAGAACTATGTAGCATATAAAATATTTTGCACTATTTCAAAAATATCATATTATTTTGTCACTATGGAGTAAATCTCCCCCCATTTTCACTCGCAGTTGGACTCTTCCATGAAACGGAAGTTTTCGTGGAGCTGCTTCCAGGTTGTTGTCACGGACGCTTTCTGTCCCCGGAAATAACACAAATATCTAGATATCATAGCACTGATTTATTAACGGGAATATTTGATCGATTGGTAACAATGATTTAATTCTGAAAGAGGGGCTGCTTATGAAACCGCACGGCCGTTTACTAAAACTGCTCGGAACAGAGTCCAGTTAGCGTTCAGTAACCGACAGATAAGCTTTCCATCACAATGACTTAATTATATTACGTGGGTGCATAGTTTCTGTTGAATTGTCTTGGTTTACCGTTTTGTTATAGCTATAAAAAGATATCATCGGCAAATGTCAGCAGTAAGTGGCTGCAAATGACGCTGCTCATGTTTTACCTCCCTGTAATGGATTAACATTGAGAGACGAATATAACGGAGCTTGGAAAAGGTAAGATACACAAATTATACGTGTGTTTTTGCTCATAGTAGCACTGAATCAGTGCAGATGTTTATGCTACATGTTTATGTTAGAGATGTGCCGTGTGAGTCCACCACGTTTACTGACAGACACAGGTAACCTGTCAATATCAGCAGGTAGTAGCGTGTGTCTGGTCACGTGGTCAAAACCGCGACAAGCAGGTCAAAGGCTCTG
This sequence comes from Chelmon rostratus, assembly GCF_017976325.1. Taxonomy (NCBI): domain Eukaryota; kingdom Metazoa; phylum Chordata; class Actinopteri; order Chaetodontiformes; family Chaetodontidae; genus Chelmon; species Chelmon rostratus. Next base: position 24,470,888 of record NC_055662.1, on the reverse strand, counting down.
CATTAACAGACTAGGCTCTCTCGCTCTCTGTCTTTCTCTCTGTCTTTCTCTCTCTCTCTCTGTCTGTCTATCTGCCTCTCTCTCTGATTGTGTTATTTACATCTGCACACTTATGTTTATGGGTAGCACCAGAAAACACTGGAAAAAGACTATGAGAATCATGGGCAATAAGAAATCTGATCAAGCTTTAGTGGAGAAATGGCTACTTTCTAATTAATAATCAACACCACTTTGATGATCACTTACTCATTAATTGATTTTTTATTTCCAGTCATGAGTGAAACACAAGTATTTGCTGGGTCCAGCTGCTCAAATGAGTTGATTTGTCACTTTCCTCTGTCTTATATCATTGTGAATTGAATAGATTTTGGTTTTAGTCTACTGGTTGGACATAACAAGACTTTTCAGGATGTTAATTTGGGGTCTCAGAAAGTAGGATCGATCATTTATGATGTGCTTTCCCCCCCTTTTTTAACTGCTGTTTTCTGATGTTTTGTGGGTGAAATGATTGATTGAAATGATTGATCAGCTCTAGAAGTCTGTATGTGTATGTGTAATACCAGAAAATACTAGAAAAGATTGTAATGAGATGTAGATAAAATGTTACCAAAGAAGAATCACTTGAGGAAATTGAGGGGAAAAAATATATTTTTAAGCTCTAGAAATGATGAGTTGATCATTTAGTAGCTGACTGACAAATATAATCAACAACAAATCAATTAATCATTTACTGATTAATCATGAAAATCATAAATAAAGATAAAATACCAAATGTTCGCCGGCTCCAGCCTCTCAAATGTTATGATTTTTTGCTTTCCTCTGTTTTATACTTTAATTTTACACCATTGGTTGGACAAAGCAAGAAATTAGACAATTTCACCCAAGGATCTGGTAAATTGGGAACTAAAAGCTTGAGCTTTTACTGTGTAAGTCATTTCTTGATCATGCAAATACTTGTTAGTTGCAGCCCCATTGTGCAGTTTAGAGTTTATTATAATATTTACCTGACAGACTTTTTGTCATCAGCGCAGTTACCAGATACAAACATGCAACCTTAATGTTTATGTACTTGTTGTATATGTCAGTTCTCTTACAGTAAATGCATGGTTGGGATAGGAGTATTTAAGTTCACTGAAATTATGACAGTTGGGATGCAATAAGCTGCACAATATCAACTGTTCCAGTGTGACAATATTGTCTTGTTTTTCAATAGTTGTAATTGACTCATTGCTCAGGGTACTTTAATACTGTTGAATGATGATGATTATTCCGCTAAACAGCAATGACAAGTAATATCAGGATTAAGTCATGTATTATTCATTCCCTCAGTGTAGGCTAATCACATAGGCATTTGTTATGATGATGTTGTTGCACCGCAGCTTCTCAACAGTCTTACACAACATATTTTAAGAAGATATTATGTCCACATATTTCCCTGTGGTAAAGAAAAGAAGTGACCAATATATTTTAACAAGATTAGCGCCTCTTAAATTGAGCAGAAATATCACTATATCAAATGTGATGAGACTAAAGCCCATCACTAAGCAGACAGGACTTTTTGTGAAGAAGAAAATCCGTCAAAAGCAGAACAGTGCTGCAGGACCACATGACTGCACAGCGGGGCCATGCTCCCCCCAGGGGCATCCATGAGGTAGTTCTCAGCAGTATTGTGATCTTAGAATATGCACCTATTTAATTTATTATGTTTCCTTCACAGCAGACTGTTAGGTACCCCCTTTAAAATAATGTTGACTTTAACTTGACATGCTCTAAGTGGCTTTAAAGCGGCGGCCTGGGGGACGTGCTGCTAAATATTTCAGGACAAACTCATTACTGTAAATGGGCCTGTGTGTTAGCCTAGCTCTGGTAGACAGGCGGCAGCAAGAGAGAAAGGACAGTGACGTGTGTGTGTGTGTGTGTGTGTGTGTGTGTGTGTGTGTGTGTGTGTGTGTGTGTGTGACTGTGTTCCTTCCCCTGTTCTAATAGCTGTGGAGTGGGTGTCTCAGGCAGGCAGCGTCTCAGCGCCTGGCCCAGTTGTCCCTGCTGCAACACTGTGAAACACACAGGGGCTCCTCCAACATCTGCTTTGTAAAGAGCTAATGACAAGACAATGGAGACCAGATGATTTAAAGTCTAGTACTAATGAGGCCCTGTGTGCTGCTTGGAGAATCCTGACACACTCCCATTTACATGTACACACTCATGCTTAAGATAACAGATGATATGTTGTCAGAGCAGGAGGTAGACACCCAGCAGACATACAGTGTACACATTCAGACCTTCTGTCCATCTGTTTGTCCGTCTTTTATACACATAAAGAGAAGTATGGTGCTGTAGACGGCACACATATAAACAGACACCGTTCAAAATCACATGCTCACACACTGTCTGGCCCAGATAATTACAATGTTTAGTTCCTAATCCATGGATTTAAAATCTTCCTCCCTTTCAGGAGTGGCTGCGTATAGACCCCTTCTCAGACAGTGGCGCAGAGGGAGTGTGATGATGGGGGGAAACAGCAAGAGAGAAGAGAGGGAGAAATAATAAAGGACAAGCTTAACTGGTGAGGCTGTCAGTGGAGGAAAATAATATTTGTCCAGCTGGACAGGCCTCCCTTTGTGCAGGCTAAATGAATGTTGAGCTTCCTGTCTGCCCTGTCAGGGAGAGTGGCATAGACTGTATGCAGCGGCGAAGAAGCGGAGCGGAGTGCGGGGAGCTGTTTGGAGTTTGACAGGGATTATTAAAATCAGAGCAGATGACGAGAAAAGGGGAGAGAGGCGGAGTGTGAGAAAGCCAAATTGACACAGACACTCTCCATTACCTTCCACTTGACTCGCGTTGATGACAATGTTGATATGAGACCCAGCAACGCGGCACCGGCGTGGGATTGGCTGTTAGCATGAGCGTTAAGCACCACAGGGTAGGGGGGAGGCCCTCAGTTCTGCCATAGACGTAAGGAGATGAGTTGTTTATTTAAAGCCTCAACTGAAGAGCATCTCACCTCATTGTTTATTTATTTGGTCTTTTTTTCTGTGTTAACTCACTGTAGTGTCAGTAGGTGGAAGTGGTTAGAGGCTGAGGCAATGCATTTTGATCAGGGGGTCCTCCTTCTCCAAATGACTTTCTGAGGAAAGAGGAGAGGACCTGGAGGAAAGTGTTTTTGTTGATGATAAGTTTCCTGTTTTTTCAGGTGTTTCAGGTGCAATTGATTTGTGCCTCCTAATAAGACTCCTGTTTGAGGAAATTTCCAATTATTATAGACCACATGACTGTGTGTGTGTGTGTGTGTGTGTGTGTGTGTGTGTGTGTGTGTGTGTGTGCTCGCGCAGTGTCTTGACAGACAGCTGTGATAATACAACACTCCAGATCTCTGTTATTTGGTGTCAGCATAAATTGTTGATTTAATCCTGACACCAGTGCTATCTTTCTCATTATTTTGTTTCATGAACTGGCGCCTCGTGTAGTGTTTCTAATGTCAGACAGTAAGTTCACCTCTCTCTTTCTCTCTCGGGTCCTTTTCCCTGTGGAGCAGGATGGATTGGCCGGGGGATGTTCCTGAAGACCACGCCTTTGTGGAGCTGCTGGTTCCAGGGGTTTCCAGTGAGATGGACTTCGAACAGCTCCTAAAAGACACAGAGGAGAAACTTACTCTCAATGCCAACAGGTCAGTCAGAGTAGCAAATAACTTAAAATTCCCTCTACATCATTTTTTTTTTTTTACCATAAGTTAAAGTAGTGCTGAGTTTTAGCTCTTTTCTATGAATTTCACATCCCCCTACAATCACTTTTACGTGCTCTTCATCTCTTTTAGAATTTAAACTTTATGATGAAGCCAGGTTGAAATTAAGTACTGTCCCAGCTGACAAAAACATCCCAATTAAGAAGGCACATACGCGACAGTTAAGTTTTTAAAGCAGCCTGTTTTTGAGGGATTATTTCCTGGTGAGGTCTTCCATTTATTTCTGTGGATCTCAGGTGAATGACAGGAAGCAGGGCGCAACATAAAGCGCAATTTAGTACAAGAACACAGCACTGACAAAAATGAAATGAATGTTTAACACTTACTTTGACAAAACCTAATTAAAGCTTCATGTTTACTTTGATGGATTATATTACCTCTCAGAAGATTTTCACTTCTGTGGAAGTTGTTGTTCGTACTGTACAGAGATTAAGGGCAAAAAATGGTTTACTCTGAAGCTGGGAAAACAAGCTCTGATTTTGTTTTTATGCTGACTGTGTGCAGAATAGCAGGATAATTTTGAAGAGAAGAGACGCCTGTATGACTGACAGACAACAAAAAAAACAAAAAAAACAAAAACACCAGTAATATTGTTTACTGGCAGCAATGCCAGCAGTGTTCCAGAGGTAGAAATATGAAATCATGATTAAAAGCTGAAAGACTACATCCATGTTTTTGTTGGTCTGTTTTGTTTTCTCTTTCTCTCTCTCTCTCTCTGCGCATCTCAGACTGCATAAATACTTAACTGAGAGATATCCCTCATATTAGCTAGGTCTGATTCCTGCAGTTTGAATAAGGGATTAAGAGCAACCTGGTTAATCAGAAATCACATTTTTCTGCCAGAAAAAAGACACATTTCTTTGCCCTGTACGCAGAAGTCTAAAAGAGCATTTATTTGATGAGACAGGTAAAGTATTGCTTTGGCAGTAGTGTGGAGGAATGAAAGGAAAAATCATTAGTGGCTACATTATCTAATATATAATTAAATATGTCAGTTCAGCACCACTGAGTTACCTGTTTCATGCACATTTACACAATAGCAAGTCAGAAATGCACAAAAAATACAATACAATACAATACTGCAGTGTCATATGCACTGTTTAACTAATACACTGAGAACACACAAGCCTTGGTTCAGACATATGGTCGTGCATTCAGAGATAACTGACCAGTTGCAGGTAACTGTGTGTTTCAGACTGACCACTTAATTTTATGTATGAATCCTCTCAATAACCTGCTTTTCCTGTGTGTTCATGGTTCAGCTGATTTTAGTTAATTGCATTGAGATTCATAATGAGGCCTTGATCAACCTAAGAGCAATCTTACACAATGCTCAAGCAACAAGCAAGTATTTGATAAACTGAGGGAACATTTCAGTACCGGAACAATCTTCTCATCATGTGTTAGGGAAGGAAATGAAACTTAATTTTTTTTTTTTTTTTTTTTTTGGTGCACTGAAGACTGAAATATAGACGTCTGTCAATGATGGTAGCCGGGGATAGATGGAGAGGACAAATAGATTGATAAAGAGAGACATGTGCGGAGGGAAGAAAAAGAGAAATCTATATTTCAGGTCTTTTATCGTTTTTGGCGTTGTGAGGCTGAGGGCAGATGATGAAGGACAAGCCAAATGTAGCAAGTGAACAAAGCCTCACTCTGGCACCATTAGTGTCTGGGACTCATCCCTTCGTCACTCTCTCCCTCTCTCTGTCTCCCTCCCCTTCTCTCTCTTTCTTTCCTTCCTCCTTCTAAATGGGAACATAATAATTGAAGATTCCACATCTTGAAACGAAAACCCTTGGGTAGGTAATTCAAGGCTTATTACCGAAGGCCGGGCCATTTTTCTGCTTTCTAAGCATTAAAGGGTTATTTTGTGTTCCTGCAGATGGGAGAGGGATAACCATTATGAGAACAAAGCTTCCAGATAATGGAGAATGGGGCTAAAAATAAGGCAATCCTCCTCTCACCGTGGGGGAGCAGTGGTCAGTGTCTGTCAGGCTGCAGCTAACTTCCTCCCAGACTACTTCAGGACGGGGAATTTACTGTCAAGACACATCCAGGCAAACAAAATCTCACAAGGCCTCTCTTTCACCTCAACCAGGGTGGGCTGTAGGCATACATGCATCCACACACACATGCACAACAACACACTGACCTGCTGCTTAATTGACTTATCAGTGTCTGGGACAAATTACGGAAGTGGAGGAGAGGAAAGGGAAGCTGAGAGATGGGGGAGACAGAGCTGCCCACACCCGTGAAGGACTTCAACCTGTTTATGGGTCAAAGTGACTGGCCTGCTCCCAGTTCTCAGATGTCAGAGATTTGCCTAAGAGCTGCTCCCTAATTGCAGGAGATTAAGATAGGCTGACAACGGAGCCGGCTCCCCCAAATTGAAACGCTGTGTAATCCATCAGTTTTCATCAGTCGGGACAGTGGCGCGGTGCAGAGTTGGCCGGGGAGCGGAGCCGGGCAGCGGAGGGCCACCAGGAAAAGACCTCTAATGAAGTGTCAGCACAGGCCTGGAGAGTGCAGACAGGCCTCTCGTTTCACACTGGCAAGGCAAATAGCTCTCACTAGTCGCCTGCCAATCTTGATCAGGGTACATCAGTAAGTGCTTCTGATAATTCAGGATTTTGCGTACGTGCTGAAAAGCAGGCAGAGTTGGAGGCCTGCCACATTAAAATATCGTTCTTGAGTGATATTTTACAAAAACATGAACAGAAACACTGATCTGTAGTCCTTGCAGTATGTAGCTGATTTTGTGTTTAGCTGTGCGTGACACGTGTGTTAAGTTAGTATATCGGCTGTATCGGTTCTCCGGTATCATTGGCCGGGCTGTGGGGCTGAGGGCTGAGGGCACTAAGTGGGCGACAGGCTGGGCCAGGACAGGATCTGTTTTCAGCCTGTTCATTCAAGCCCATTCACTCCTTTTCCCCTCGCAGAATGGGGCCCTTTGATGGAGGAGATATTTAGTTCTCAGGCGGCTGGTTTGGCACCGACTGGAGCTGGGGCTTATTTGAAAGGGATCTTCCTGCCCCCGTTGCCTCCAGCCCGCCCCCCCCCCACCTCCTGTAGGCAAGCGGAGCGCGACAGACAGACAGCCCCACAGCAGCCCACCCACACTAAATTAATTCTGACAAGGAACTTAAGATAACGTCAAAGCGCTGACTAATCGTGGGATTGGGTTTCTGTAAGTCAGGGAGCTGTGAAATGTGCCATCATATCTAATAAAAGACCTCCGGTTGTTCCCTTTCTCTCTCAGCGGTGGTGAAGGTTGGGGGGGGCACGGTTGCGGTGTCGACTGTCAAGCAAGACCGGTCTGAAAAACAATTAGATTTGGCTTCAGCAGTGAAAGTGCAAGTGTGTGTGTGTGTCAGTTAGACTAAGATGATTGACATGTTTGTCAAGAGGCCTAAAGAATCCTTTCCTCACAGCTTCCTCTGCTTCTTTTCTCATTCTCCGGCTCTTTTGTTGAGTTCTGCTCTGGCGTTTTTGCCATTACAGGTTTGTCTTTTGTCGTCTTTACTCAGGAGGTTGAATGGTTTTATTTTCTGTGACTCCTCTGTTTTCGACCCGTTTTTACCTTCCTCTTCTCTCATTCTCTTTCTGTCTCTTTCCTCGGCGTCTGAGCTGCTGGCAGTGGAAGTCATCAGGTTCGGAGCTAATCCTGCCAAGTTGATTAGGCTGCAGGTAGCTTTTACACTGGCGGGCAAAAGGTCGCAACATTGTAGAGAGCTGGATGGACTTTTTGACACGGACCATCCACATTGACTTTATAACTTACAGCACAGGGCCCTAAGGAGGGGTAATTGAAAGGCGAGAGCAAAGACAAGAAAATTAGGAAAGTAAGAGTTTTGAGGAGAAAAGAAAGAGGGGAAATAGAGAGAGAAAAACAGTGCCGGTGAGGCCAGGAAATGTGTCCGAAAAGGCTGGGGCTGTTGCTGTAGCCATTAGAGTACATTGTTTTGTTGAGTGAAGGCAAGAGTGAGATGACGGGGAGTGGAACTGGAGAAACACTATGAAACGTAAAAGCCATTCTCCTTCTTGTCTTAGTCTATGGCCTCATATGGGTCTCATTCTGTCGCGTCCACATTTGGCAAAATTGAGTCTTGGAGTCCCAGGCTATCGAGGTGGATGTACTCAGAAGCTTAATCCGACCTCAATTCTGCTATCGAAGTGAGTAACAGGAGAAAAGCCACCCAGTTCATACCCGCAGTGTAGTCTACTTACGTTTTCTGCTTTTAATGAACTTCACAGAGTCGGCCGGCTACAGATGGAAGCCCATTTGAAACCTGCTGTCTGCGTGAAGTCCTGGGGTGGAGCCCAGAACGAACATCCATGTTTATGATGCACTATAAACACACATACAGTGCTCTGTGCTGCTGTTTAATCTACAGCGAGGTTTCATTGGCATATGACAGAAATCTATGCTAAAAATTATATTTATCTTGCTTTTGCATTAATTCTAACTGTGTTTCTTCTCTTTACCTTTTGCCCACGCTGAGTGACTTTTAAAAAAAGGAAACAGGGGATGTTAATTTAAGTATACTGTATGTAGAAGTACATTTTCTCAGAGAGTCACAGCTGTATTCTCCAAAGAAAAAGCAAAGTCAGAGGTTGCACAAACAAACCAGTGTCTGAACAGTCCTTTGTGTTGTTTAAAGCGGTGTCTATTAATTTTGCACACAGTGCCGTCAGCAACCCTGAGCCATGCTGGTTATGCTTTGACCTTGCTGAAGCTGTGTTTTACAGCTAGTGAGCTTTGGGCAAGCATAGTTAAGGCTTGCTGCACTCACACAATCTGTCACAAGTTGAGGCAACATCGTTCCTATACCACGTTCAGCTCAGTAATACAGAAACACAGACACACAGGGGAAGGTGAAAAAAACATGATAAAGGCCTGCTTTAATGAAGGGTTTGATAGTTCTGTGTAACAAATGCTGCCTGGCATCAAATCACTGCAAACACACCAAAACACACCCACTTTATAATCAAGGTTTCTGTCAGTCAGCAAGTTGGTGTCAAGAGAATAAAGTGAGATGCATCATCTGGCCTGCCTAAAGAAGAAGGAGAAGAGGAAGAGATAGTTAAAGAGAGAGAAAATGATAGTGTTCAACCTAGAGGATAGCGGTTTGTAACAGTCTATAACATTTTATCCCCTTGCGTTTTTTCCCCTCTGAAACGAAAGTGTGTCAGATTGAACGGTTATTTAATGTGTTGCCATTGTAAGACATCTGGATGCGTTCATGGCCCAGGAGCAGGCAGGAGGCAGTTTATAGACCTGCGGTAGGGGATGAGCTGTCTGATGGGGAAATGGCACTTTGGCTCTGTACCACGTACGCTTATACACACACACACACACACACACACACACACACAAGTTCAGAGGACAGATATATAGGTCTGCACCTAATTAATATTCTCATTATCGACTGAGTATCAATTTGAACGTTTGATAAATTGTGTAAAGTACAAAATGTTTAATTTCACGACAACAAAGGTGATATATTAAACTTCTTATTTAAAGGTGTTGCAGTAATAATATCGTGGTTTGATATTTTAACGCAAAAAAAGTCCTTCCTTAACTGACTTTTGTTGATTTACCAATCAATCGTCTGATTAATCATTTCAGCCCTCCTTTTACAGTATGCAGTGCCCCATACACACACACACATTCAGACAAAGGCACACAGTCGCACATGAACACAATCGCAGCATTCACAGCAGTGTAACGTGTTTAATTATGCAGGTATGTAGCCTAACACACACACACACACACACACACACACACACACACACACACACACACTTGCACACGTGCACGCTGCCTTACATGGCCAGATATATATGCATTGATTTGCATGGAAATGACTAAACATGTCGAGCCCAAAGATGTCATTTCTAATCTGTCATATTAAAGGAGAAACGGAATAGCTGATGCAGTCTGTTAAAATCAGAAGAGCTGTGTTTGTGTGTGTGTGTGTGTGTGTCAAGGAGAAGAGTAAGACGTGAGACGGCGAGAGGCGCGTGTCTCAGATGCCTGCCGATGCCTGTAACGCCACTTCACACCAGATGCTTAGCACACACTCACACGCTGATATATCGATGTCTGTGTTCATTACCGCTGATGCTTCTGTATCTGTCTTCTCACAGTGCGGACACTGAATGAGTGAGGGAGAGCCAAACGTGATGTGGTGTGTAGGTCCATGTGCATCTTCAACGTGGTGTCTGTGTGTTGGTGTGACTGTATGAATGTCTGGGTTGTGCTTAATCTCTCGGCAGCCTCCTTTCAAAATAAAGACACTTTCCCAGCAGATATTGACACTCAACACTTCGTCCGATCACGACTGAGTAAGGGAGTAGTTTAGATTAACAGGAACAGCTGTGTGCTTGTAAGCATGGCATGCAGGAGAATATCAGATGGACCAGCTATAATTCAAACCAGTCATGAGGCAAACAGGAAATTCTGTAAATTAAGTGCTATACTCTTACACTCTGAGCTTGGTAATGTCTACTGTTTCGTAGTCCTTAGCTCTCAGACAATGTATCTGCCTTTCTCTCAGCATTGAACAGCAGCTGAAGGAGCTCCAGGCCACAATGGGCGAATCCCGGACAGGCGAGCGTCCACCGAGCCCTTCAGAGTGGTTCAGAACGCACAACAGCTTCAAGCCTGTTACCACAGGACATCAAGAGCTCATGGACTTCTTCAGAGCTTTGGTAATGCAGCAGGGTGATGATGACACTAACTGATGATGATGATGATGATGGTGCTGTTTATTTCTGATATTTCACAGATTATGAAACTGTGGCAATTTAAGTCGATCATCATGACTTTATCAATCTGCACTAATACTGTGTTCTCAATTTTCCACTTAATTGCACAGACATTGCATTATTAACATTTAGCTGTCTGTTGATCTGCAACCTGCTTATTATTAAGACCTCCAGATGTAAGAAGAAATTGCTGAACTTTTGTATAAGGACTATTCATATTCTCCCTCGTAGGGTCAGGTCTACATTGTTGTAGACATAAAATTGGAGTGATTTTAACCATTCCCATTCCCCCTCTGTTCCACTCAGCAAGAGTACCTGAGGTCTGAAGAGGAGGGCAAAGAGGAGGTGACACTTCAGCTGCTGCTGAATGTATCTTCCCAGTCTGGCATTTGCTTTCCTTGTACCCCTTCTTCTTCCTCCTCTCTTCATCCTCAACTGACTGCCTCCTGCATCCACTTGGTACATACCGTCAGAGATGACGCTTCATTGGAGGTAATATACTGTATGATTTTTAATTCACTTCAAAGATTCCTTACAATATTATTTAATGGATTACTGAAAGTGTAGGTTCACATTTTTTCAAGTCTCACATGTTAATATGTGCATTGACAGCATTATTGGCCAGTCTCACGCTTCCTCACACCACACAGCCCGCAAATGGTAATGCAAAGTAATTTGGGACAAAATCCACAGTCATTGTTCTTTGTAAAAATGCATTCAAAAGTTCAGCTGAAGCTGATATGAGGCAATCTGAGTTAGTCAAGTCAAGTCGGTATCTTCCAAAGTAATTTTTGAACACCATTCCTTCTTTTTGTTTGCACAGAAGAAGTTTCCCCGCTAGGCTGCAGTTGAGGGATAGTCACAAAAACTGGCAATTTTGTGCTAAAAAGATTAACTTTGGAAGATAAATGCTTGATATGTCTAATTCAGACTGCTGAAGCCTCATATTAGCTTCAGCTGAACTTTGGAGTTCGTTTTGGCCCCATCACTTACACTAAAACTGGTTTATAAAGGGGTCTCTGTCTCTCTGTGTGGCCAGTATGGACAGGATCAAAGATTAAAGCCAGCTGCGGTACTTTAAATACACATATGGGCGTGTGAGTAAAAAATATAAAAAAATGTATGCTAAAATAAAGATATACTTACCTGCTGAGGCTATACTTTACCTGCATAATAGCACCATTCACTGCAAAAGATTATTCTTCAGATACCCTCTCAATGTGTTGTTGATTATCAGTGTACGTTTGCACTTACTCTTCATTATATTACTTCCTTAAGATCCAGGAGGCGTGGGATGATGTGCGTCTCCAGCTGCGTCGCCACCTGCTGGGCCGGCTGTCTCCCCGCAGCCCTGACAATCCTGGACCGGGACGTGTTTCTGCTCTGTCCATCCCAGAACAGGTCTTCTGTCTGCAACAGCTGTTCTTTCTTTACCCTGAGTCTGAGGTGCTCACACATTACCAGGTGTGGTAAAATACAATGAAAAATAGTTTTCAGTTATGAACTACGTTGTTTTCTTAAATTCCACATTGTGAGCTTGCTGTACCAATATGATACATTGGCGTACCAGTGATTTTAAAGTGATATGTTATTTTGATTTTAATTATCCAGCGTCTGAGAAGCCAAACCGTGCTGGATCTTCTTATCTCTGCACTGAGCTCAAGCTCAGGCGGTGAGACTGGCTTCGACAGACTGGCTGTCGGCTTCCGGTCTGTGGTCCCAGCTCTGACCCAAGCCCTCACAGATGAGCTCTATGTCCTTTCAAGACTAGCAGAGCCACCCACCATCCTGGGCTTCCTCAATGCAGCCTACCTCAGCACCGTGGCCCGAGAACTGGCCTCCCTGATGGAGAGAGAATATGAGACGGCCCTGAGGGACAACACCTCGCACAGCAGCAAGAAACATTCAGCCAGGTCCCGGGTAAACATAGGTAAGCGGCTCTTTTGAAGTTGTTTTTAAATCAAGCAGTTATTTTGCTCTTTCTGCTCATTCTCTTTTGTTTTGTCTCTCTCCTCATCTGTGGTTAGTAGTCCTCAGAGTTTATTCAGATGTGCCTTACAGCTGTTTTTTCCCTGCATTTCTGCCTTCTTTCCTCCCGCTTCTTATTGTTACCCAATAAAGGCTAACGATTTTCTCTCTCCCTCCTCTCAATTTTTTACTTTTCTGTTACTTTCCAACAATAGTGTGTAGTGATCTGAGCCAGAGCCAAGGCCTCTGTAAAAGATTGTCAGTAACTGCTGTTCCCATTGTAATTGCTTTCTGTTTACTGCCCTCTTTCCTGTCTGCCTCACTTTCCTCTTTACCAACAAAAAGAGAGGAGCAGCACTTCCACAGCCAAGGCTTCATTTGAAACTACTTCTAAACACTATTTGCAACATAGTTTATTTATGATGAGCTCTGATGCCAAGAAATGTCCACGCCATATCCAAGGTCTGTCATCAGCATGTTTAAGCCACAGTTAATTCAGCTCTTTACCTTCAACTTTTACTTAGTTATGCCTGACACCCATCCCAGGGTATAGCCCATCAGCAAGGAACTCTTGATCGCCTTGAACCTGAGGCAATATATACAGCGCCATCTTGGAGAATCATTTGAAATGTGCTGACAAACATACTTCTGTTATCCTCTTTACAAGACAGCAGCAGCATTTTTAACTGATGAATCCCAACTTCCCTCTTACTTTTGAGCAGCCACGCTGAGCACAACAAGGTGAAGGAGTGAGAGCAAGGTTCAACATTCTCTCGACCTTGTTACACAGCGGGGTGGATATTTGAGAGAAAAAAATAAGTGAAAGTACTTTGAATGTTTGGCACAAATGCCGAATGTGTCACAGTGATGGGACAGGGACTGATGCTATACGCTGAGACAAGAGAAGCCTTCACACGCCTTGTCACTTTTGATACTTAATTCCCCCCATATTCTCTTTGTTTGTTTCATATTGGCCTATTTACGGCTTGCTGAGGGTAAAGATTCCCAATAAAAAAAAAAGCAAAGTGTGTGAGCCATTGTTTACTTTTTCAAAAATGGTGCACATGTCAGCTTCCCTGAGGAACAGGGAGAAGAGTGCTTTTACATCTGCCATTCTTCGATAAACACACCACCAGCCTTGTGTCTTTTCCTCCCTCTCTCCCTCCCTCCATTTCTCTCTTTCCATCTCCCTCTCTGGTTTTTACTTTCCCTCTCCTTAAATGTGAGATGAGAGGAGGCAGCCAGGATAATTGGCCATGCGTCAGTTGGGCTGTTTGATCACGTAACGCGGCGGAGGCTACACACCTACGTGCCGCTCAACAAACCGTCAAATGTAGCACCGGAGGCAGAACACGGCTCCAAAGGGAGCGGGGGACCCGTGCTGTGTAATGATGGTAAAATGGAGCAGTTTTGCCTGTGCTGGTTTTATGTGTGTTTGCGTGTGTGTGTGTGTGTGTGTGTGTGTGTTTGACTATCAGCTGCAATACAGCTTTGAGGGCTACAACTGGGATTACATTTTTGTGTTGTTCATGTTTTAAGTCCCCCCCCCCCCAAAAAAAAAAGCTCAAGAACCCACGTATTCACCACCCAAACGCCCGTGGCTCCTTAAGAGCCAAAGCTTGAACATTAATGCATAATCTGCTTTCACACTTTACTGTCTATACTGTATGCTACGCCCATAATTGTCAAGACAATTATGACAGTGGTTAAAAAAAAAGAAAGTGATTCTATTTTCATAAGCATCCAATGACTCCTTAGATCTCTTCCTCCTTCCCTGCTGTGTTATTGTTTATTTCTGCAGTAGAGGCAGGCGGTAGGTATATTTTGATAAGAGCCATGCCTGGGAGACTGTGCAGGCTCCCAGGGGAGCAGCGCTGTCTGTAGCATCAGCCACTGTCAAACCACTGAACCATTTAACAGCGTTCGTGGCGAGATCTGCCTCCTCTTTTAACCCCACCGACTCAAAGGCAGGCTCTGACATTGTACCTAGACAGATGTGAAGGGTCTCAGCCCTCTTTTTTTCTTCCTCTTCTTCCCTCCCCCCTTTTCCTTGACTCCATCTCTCCAGCGTCCACTTCCTCTGCCTTTTTCTTTTCTTGTCTTTTTCCCATTTTCCTGTAGTTTTCCAAGTGTAATGGGGTGAGCAGTGAGACTGGGGAGTGTGCTAGACAGCTTGGCTGGTCAGGAACAATACAGGCTTTAAACCCTACTAACACACCTCACTGAGTCTGCAGGGGAGTGGGTTGGCCGTGCCTGTGTGTGCATGCAACTGTACATGTATGTTTGTGTGTGCTGGATTTCGCCAAAATAATACTGTAATTTACATTTTTCAGTAGGGTAAATTTCTCAGTAGTGACAATCGCACACTTTCTTGACAATGTAGCTGGTTATTGCTCCTGTTAATACAAATTTTAGTGACCTGAATTTGCAAACCTACAGATAAAGTTCCAATGATTCCACCACAACAGAAACAGCAACACTTAAAAAAAATGCTGTGGTGCAATTTTACTGTGTTTCTACCTTTTATACTCCACCCTGGTGCGCGCATGTGTACGTAGGTGGCTGTGGATGTGTTTTTGGATCACCTTTGAGCATGTGTCATGTGAACAATTGTTGTCTGCCCAGCTGTTCTTGAGCCGATGCTAGTGCATATGTGTGTGTGTGCGCACACTAATTGCAGGCTTATGTAGAAGATCGTGTTATCAAAAGTCATTTAATACCTCCTCTTTAAAAATGCATCATTAAATTTCCATATGGCATCAGTAATTTTCATGCGTATGCATAGGAGATCCATGTTTTTGCAGGACATCAAAAGCTTCCATTCCGGCTTCCCTGCATACACACAGACAATTTATTCCCTAACAATCGACCACAGGAGTGAAGTCGAGGTTGAGAAATTCTGTTCAAACACTGTGCAACCCCATTTTGATAGCACTGATTTGAATTCCACTTCCACTAATTTCCCCATATGACGATGTTGCCAGCTCCCTATAGATAAAAAAGAATTGAGTTAGAACATGTATAGCAAGCACATTCACCCTCACCGCTACCCACCCCCTCCACCTCCCTCCCCTCGCCCTTTCTGGCTCTTTGAACTCTTTCTTAGAGAAAGCACAGCAGTCTATTCAGCAGGGAGAGAGGTTCTGTAGTGACGTGAGATAGCTAGGCTGCGGCTGCGACTGGCATTGGAGGTGCTTGTGGGGATTGAGGCTACTTGGGAATGGCGTTTGTTAATATTTATTAAGAGCAGCTCCTCACTAGATCATATCTCTGCCTGAGTTTATACACAATGTCAGCCAGGGATGTGCACCCGCATGCTGCCGTGTAATTATGGGCTAGGTAGGGGGGTTTGTCTGTGTGTCTGCGTACGTGTGGGCATGTGTGTTTGCGTGATGCTTCCAGTTTATGGTTGATGCTTTTTTATGCCGCTGTCTTCCTGTCCTGTCCTTCAGGAGAAAGCCTTGTTTAAGAAAGTTAGAGCAACTGGTTGTTTACTAATCTTAATGAGAAGAGCTGGGTCTTTACTCTCTGGTTGTGTTTATGTGTGAGTGTGTTTCGGTGTTCACTTTCTCTAAATCGTGGCTCCAATGAAATCACAGAGAAGAATATGTTTCACGGCCCTTGAGAATGTGTATTATGCTTGCCATTTATTTTTTTTCCCATTTCCTCCGAGTGGTCACAATGGCTTTTGTGTATCACTCTTGAAAAGCTCAAGGATATGAACATTTTCCTGGCACCTTCTATTGAGAAAGCACAGACAAAAATGGCTGGCTTATTGAGAGCAGCCAGCACTTCGTGATGAAGAGTCAGTGTGATTCGCCGAGGGCTTGAAAACAATAATGCGAACAAGGGCACTAAACAAATGGGTTTTAATGAAATGCTCCCATCAAGACAATACATCCCTCTGTGTTCTTCATCCAGGCTGCTCGGTTCAAGTATGTAGAGGAAGCCAGAGAAATCTTAACCCCTATCACACTGTCACTGCAATATTTACCACAAAGAGAGCCAGAAACAAAGACAGGCACAGAGTAGGACAGAAAAGCAAACATAAAGCAGAGGAAAGTAACCCTGCTTCCCTGCTACACCAAAAACACCACCATCACCACTATACCTCCTTCTTCCTAACACAACTTAATTGAGATATCAAATATTGCTACTTTCCCCTTCTGTGAAGGGCAGGTGACCCCTGCTGTGGCCTGGTTGGACAGCACCCAGGGAAAGGGCCACAAGAGACCAAGGCTTGTGTGGTTTGTGTGTGTGTGTGTATGTGTATGCGTGCGTGCATGTGTCAGAGTGAATCACAGCAGGAGGCCTCCCATAATAACGCTGTCTGAGTGAGCAGTGGGCCGCGACTGACGAAGAGGACCCCAGCTGTCACAGGGCCTAGCGGGCGTCCACAGTGGCTCATAGCCTCCCCACGTACACACACATACATGCACAGACGTACCCCAAGTCACCCGGATGACCCTGCTTGACACCCAGTGAACACACAAGAAGGCATGGATACACAGAAAACACAGGCACAAAAAGAAACACACAGAAGAGCTCAACAGCCATACTGTTACAGCAAAGCTCCACGATGAGAATAAAGTGTTGCACAAATACACACTCGCACACATGCACAATTTGGAAGGACCAGCCCATTTTGATTTAAGTCCTTGGGGATGTTAGTTCACATCTGTTTCAATCGGTATCCCAGACAGCTTACTAAGAAAAGCACATACAGTAGTTGCACTGCAGTAGAAACTTGTAGGAGAGTTGTGTTCAGTCATGGGACGTTTTTGCTTGTCGCTTTGTTTTCAGTGTTGCTGCTCTACCTGTAGTTTTACTTGTTTTACTGGTAATTGTTTTAAAGGAGTATGTGTGTGTGTGTCGTTAAGTTTGGGCTGTTGGTCAGTATGCCCTGTGGAGTTCCACAAGGGTTACTACTTAGTCCCCTTTTATTGAGCTTCTAATGCTTCTGTTTAAAGGGGAAGCACACTAATTACACACCTCAAAGTCTATTTATTTTGTAGGTCTTGAGAAGTACTACCGTATATGTGAAAAAAAGTGTAGTATTAGAAAGGAATGCTTTAAGATAGCACACTGAGGCTACATTAGCTGATATTTGCACACACCCACATCCCAGAGTGAACTGTCTTTGGTTGAGGTGCATTTTGGGTAATGAAGGCACCAGGTTTTTACAAGGAAGAAGAACATGGAAATGTTCAGCTCCTTCAGTTGTGATATATTTTTGACAGCATGACCGTGTTACAGAGGTGCAATGGTAAATGTGTCTTTTGATTAACATGCGTATGCACATGATACCCAAATCTACATAGCTCTCTTGGCTGGTGAATGTGGTCCCATCAACCTACAGTTTCAGAGAATTAAACAAATTAATAAACGGATGTGCCAGCACTGACTTCATCTAAATGAAGACAAAAGAGAAGTTATTGTTTCCTGCATACAGAATAGTAGAAAGCTGATATGAAGGCCATGATTCCTCGGAAGCATGTTAGTCTGGACTCGGATATAAATTTTAGCAGTCATATCACATCAGTTACAACGCCAGTCTTTTATCATTGGAAAAATGGAGCCAAAGAGTTCATGTCCAAACGTCAAAAAGCTGATCTATTCTTTTGTTTCCAGCTGATTACTTTTCAGGCCTACACATAGAAGCTCAGCTACAACTTGTCCAAAATTCAACTTCCAAGAAGTAAATAAACAAAGAGACCAAATGAGCAAATTACTGTACACTTTTTAAAAATATTCTTATCTGTCAAATTATGTTTCATGCATTATGCAGAAGGTTTTATTTCCGTTGTTTAAGACATGTTCAACTTGCCATGCCCTCTGAAATTCCTCCCTCCATATCTCTGTGGATATAATGAAACCAAATGCTTCCATCACCTGTAGAGGGTGTTGTACAACACAAACATCTGCACATACACAGACAGTTCATCTTCACATTTGTGATTACATGATAAGACTGGAGGCCAGTCGAGTAGTGTGGTAAGGGGGAGGCAGCCCACCCCTCTGATGGTCTGATTTACACTACAGAGAGACAGAATGAGAGAAAGAGAAGAAAATGAGGGACAGAGGATGAGAGAGGGAGAGATGCTGTGCTGGAGAGAAATTAAATCAGTGGCTAAATTATTGCATGATTGCCCATTCCCCAAAGACTTGGGCATCATTTGGTAGAAAGTGTCTAATAATTGGTTTTCGGCCATGTCAGACACATGCAATTCCCCCTACTAATGGCTCTGTTTGGAAGAACTGGGCCTCCTGGGTCAGAGAAGGACAGAAAATAGCCAGACGGCCAAAAGCGCCCTACGCCCTTCTCCTTTTTTCTGCCTCAGATAAACGAGGGAACAAGAGAGACCCAGAGAAGGGGAGAGATGGCAAGAAGCAGAGTGTGTGTGTGATTGTGTGTGTGTGTGTGCATGTGTGTGTGTGAGCGAAGAGGAAATGAAGTGGCAATAAGTGCAGCCAAAGGGGAAATGCTCTTCACCGTGAGTTTAATACATCAGACTGGGGATTTGGCAGCCCGCCACACAGCAATTGTTTACCTTTTTGCTCACTGGCTGCATCTGTTCTGTTTTGTAAACGGCACTAAACTATTCGCCCGTAAACACCGGAATCAATAACAACTGCTAAGGGAATTCCCTTATCCCGCCCCTCCCTCTCTTTCCCTCCCTCTCTTCCCCATGTTTTCATCCCTAACCACCACCCCTTTCCCTTCCTCTAGATCTCCTCCTCTCTCCACTCTCTCTCTGTTCCCTGCCAGTCAAGAGCAGTCTGTGTGTGTGTGTGTGTGTGTGTGTGTGTGTGTGTGTGTGTGTGTGTGTGTGTGTGTGTGTGGAGCTGATGGTGGAAGCCACAGGAGAGACAGACAAGGAGAAGACTGATGGCTCGCCAAAAATACCTGCTCTGTTTGTTTTTTTGTTTTTTTTCTTTTGTGTTGCATTGTTGTCGTTGTTAAAAGCTACAAACTGAAACTGGCCACTGTAGACTTGCAGAGTTGGGTATTTTCAGACATTTTTTTTTTTAGCAATGTTCTTGCTCCATATGAAACATAAAGCCACCGCCACCACACACACACGCACGCTGTTTTCTGTGTCATACATTTTGTTGGATGACATATTGCTTGACATATGCTTGTTTGCTTTGAGGGCCTCTGATAAGATGCATAGTGTGTTTATGGTTATCATAGTAATGCGGCTAACCGTTGATTCTCTCTTTTATAAGAGCATCCTCCACACTATAATGTCATACGGAGGAGCTCTTACATAAACATCACTTCCGCGCTGCTTTCAGCACCAGCTTTCAGCACCAGTCCGCCCTTATTGATTCTCAGTACATTGACCTTTGGTTGAACTCTTCTGCCTGCTAGTGCCCTTCCACATTCCACTCTATGAGACATGCTATGCGCTATGCTATATGACACACCTGGGTGCTTTTAAGCACACCCTCTCCATCACCCGGCTATGAGAGCCTCCATTTGGCCTCACTGTTGTGACAAAGGTATAATGAGGTTTAGATGGCTGTGTACTAGACCGCTATGGCTATAGGGCTATTTGGCTAGGGAGACGACTATAAATACCTATATAGCCTGGGCGACAGAGCCCGATGAGAGGCTGAGGCAGAGCATTGCTAAACATCAAGGTCATGTACGACTACTTAGAGCGTGACTTAGTGAGCAGGTGAAACAGTTTAAGGGTCACATGTTGAGGGAATGGATGCAGTGAATGATTAAGAATAAGAGAGTCAGAGATGATGCTCTGGAAAAGGTGATGCTCCAGATGAAGTGGTGGTTAATAGGTGCTATTCACAGATGAATGGGCGAGATGTGGGGGGTGGTGTTTTGCAGTGAAAGGTTTTTAGAGAACCCAGCGACTCTCTCTCTCTAACGTGTCCCTGTCTCATTCGGTTTAGATTGTTTACTCTTGAGTTGTTGACAGTTTTAGTTTGCCCCTGCGTTGAAGCACGGAAAGCTCTGTTGATTTGCTGGTGACTTCAGAAATAGACGTGATTGTTGGTGCGTGCGTGAATGTGCAAGCCGGAGAAGGAGGCTGGCACGTGGGTGTCAGCCAGGTCACGCATGTACACATGCAGTACGAGGTAGTCTCTCTAGCACAGACTCCCACTGGACCCCATTACAGAGGAGCTGCTGAGCTGCAGACCCACGCAGCTTAATTACACATACACACTACATATTACATTACATGTACACATTCACATACATATACATATACATAAATGCATACACACATGCGTCAAACACACCATATAATTACACAGCTATGCACATGTGATTGCGCATGCATACACGCTTGCACATAAATACATGTATGCACTTGGACTTGTAAACACAAACAAACCTGAGGTCAGAATATATTCTGCGGTGACCACAGTGTGGTTGCAGCGTGGCAATTATCCTGCAAGACTGACATGTGCAAATGCGTGTGAAAGTGTCGTCTACAAATCAAGTTATTCATAATGGCCCATATTACATGCACATAAACACACGTGTGCACACCCGGCAGACACAAGCACGCAGCAGCTCCCTCACAAACACTCGCGTAAACACACACACATGCCTACACACAGAGACAGTCAAACCTCATGCATGATTAAACCAGGCATCCTTGGGGACAGTGTGTTGTCATATTGTCAGATTTTGTTTAACAATATAGCAAAATTACATTAGGATCCAGAGGCAATAATGTTACAATTATTGGAAAAGGGCCCCCGCGCTTCTTCCTCCCCTTCTCAGTGCTCAATCATCTCCATGCTTTCAGAGTCAAGGCTAATACTGAACTCATCCATTCCCAAATGCCTTTGCAGTGGAGGAGCTCATTTAAGCGGACACACAAAAGTATTTGTGCATGTGTCTGGGAGTATGGCAACGCATCTCCCAGCCGCCCATTCTCCAGCTTAATGCGGAACATCCCCCGGGTGATGGCTTTGGCAGCCTCCAAAATGGGAAATCCATATTTGCCGAGGGGGTCATCGGCGGGTTAGGGGGAGAAAAGTTTTGTGCCAAGAGAGAAGGATGTGCATGTGTGACTTCTCGGGGAGCAAAGTTTTGCATATTTTTTCACTGTCTCTTTGTTTATGCTGCGTATTGGGAAAACATGAATGGGTCGATATTTATAAGAGGTGCCGTGCAAGGCAAGGCTTGAGGAGGGGGGTGTTTTCTGATGAGTGCATGTCGGTGGGGAGGTTCGGATGAAAACCATGTTTTCATGAAATTGTTTATTTCTTTACTGAACTGTAAACTGTAGTGCAGCTCTCACTCCTCCATCTATCTGTCAGTCATACATTCACAAGCATACACACAGTTTATTTTTTCTCTTTCCTCTTTTACATTCTTTTCTTTCCCCTCTTCACAGCACCGAAGGAGCCTCCCATGAAAAACAGGAGCTTCAGTTTGACCTCCCACCAGCTGAGGGCGTTAACCCAGCTGGCCTGCACCCTGCTCGGGTTTGAGAGGACTGTGAAGGAGCTGATCACGAATATGACGTTCATTGATTGTACAGGGGAGACTCCATGTGTAAAAGGTGTGACTCCATCCCACGATATTACACACATGTATATAGATTAGACAAGTAATCAGGACTGTAGCTACCTCTAAGATAACTGAGTTCATGTTCTCTTTACTTTGACTTTGACTTAAGGAAATCTTAGTAACCAGAGGTACAATTTTTCCATTTTAAAAAGCACACAAGACTGAGTCAATGTTCTTTCGATCGAGTATCTATCATTTTGAGGCCAGAAATTTTAAAAATATATTCAGTGTTTCCCTACAAGAGTTTTTGCCTAACAACACGTAGATCAATCATCAAATAGGCAGAATAAACTAATAATGATCAAACAGATAATCTGAATCATCAAAATAATTAGAAAAATACTGACTTTTTGTGTGGGGTTACGGTTTTACTTATGACCTCAGTAATTCTAAAACTCTGGCTACAGCCCTGCATGTGTGCCCCCCCGCCCCCCAGGCATAAACAGCCCAGTTACACCCCCACAAACACACACACACACACACACATGCACATATTGTTACATGTTCTAGCAGGAAGTCTGAGTTGTGTCTGAAGAAATGTTATTTTAGTAGGGAATTATCTTGGGTGTTATATAAGCCTTTAGTATCATTTTCCTCTCTCCCCTTTGAACTGCCACTGCAGAGATGTTAAATGAAAGCTTTTGGTGCATGGAGTAATTTCCATAAAGGTTACATTTACAAAAACAAGACTTGCAGAAAGGCTCAATTTACAGAGAGGTAAACAGCCTTTAAAGGGCAGTTATCCAAATCATTAATTCCAGGCAATCAAACGGCTTAATTACCAGAA
This sequence comes from Chelmon rostratus, assembly GCF_017976325.1. Taxonomy (NCBI): domain Eukaryota; kingdom Metazoa; phylum Chordata; class Actinopteri; order Chaetodontiformes; family Chaetodontidae; genus Chelmon; species Chelmon rostratus. The sequence goes on along the minus strand of NC_055662.1, from coordinate 24,448,067 downwards.
ATTCATCAGATGGGCTTAAAGGTCAAAAAGTGATGCGCTTGCTGCTTCCTCCTTCTTCCATTCCATGTGGTCTTGTTCGGCTAAATTGCCTCGCCTGGGGTCTCACTCTTCGCCTTCTGATTAAGAAACTGTGGCCTTGATGTTCACGCTTTTTAATTGCAACCCAACCCAACATCCTGTGTGCTTTCCTTCACGTCACCCCCCTGCAGTCCCCCGTCTTCCCGCACATTCACACAATTTTCCCTCATGGAATTATCCCGTATATGGTTGCTGAAATCTGGGTTCAAATCAAATCTAAGCCCCAAAGTTAGACTCGTAAAGCCATCGCCATTAGCATTTACCGCCTTTTTCTGCTCCCTCTGAGGCAAGTACAGTTATATTCTGGCCACTGTGTCTCATTCTGGTTAGTGGGGGGAAGATGAGAGCAATGTGACCCATATCTGGCTCTGAGTTATATACAGATGCTTTCAAGTTACAGCACTTGGCATTCAGTCAGGCTTTTAACACATAATACGGTACAGTATATGATGAGCGATATGGAAATAGTCATGCTAAATAATGTATAGACATGAAAGAAGCTACAGACTACCAGCACATAGCTTGAACCGAGATATTTCTGCCTCACTGTTGGTCCCTGTTGATTCATGTCTTTTAAGATGCATTACATGATGTTTGCATTAAAAAAATGTATTGGTCATTTAGGTATCTTGAAAAAGAGTAGAGAGGATTCACACCTGACAACAGATGGCAAGAAACCCACAGCAGAAGCTCGTCACACACCAGAGGTGAGACTCTTGCATATCTATCTTTGCGAGGAAGTTTCTATTCTATTACACCTATTCAGTGTCATTCAGGCTTACATTCTTCTTCTATGATTACAAAGAGGCAAGGCGCTTTGCCTTTGCAGCAGTGAAGTACAACAGATGAAATATTCCCCTCAGCTTTCAGACATTCATTGACTGTTGGCTCATCTCCTATTTTGCAGGCGCAGGTTTTGGAGTTTGACTGGAGGTCAGCGTTTAGAGGGTTGGTCCCCCACATGGCTCACTGTGTTAAAGTGGTGCTGGATGATGCTTGTGCCAAGAGTCTGCAGCAGGAAGAGGCCTTACATTCTTCAGGACACACCTCCGTCACCCTGACCTGCGCTACTGGGAGCGCTGCTGCCGCCGCCGCCGCCGCCGCCGCCGCCAGCAACACACATCTCAGAGAAGATTCCTGCTCCACCTACTCAGAGAGAGAGACTCCCAAATTTATAGCCAAGGTACTGACAATTGATTAGTTAATATTGGTTGCCCATGAAAGTATCATGTTGTTGGTAAACACCATTTGTTTGCAAAGGATTGCATTCTGCTTTTATTTTAAACAGCGTCCCAACTTTTTTGGAATCTGGGTTAAATTTTAATGATCTGAAGTTTCAGAGCAGTTTCAGTCAGTTGACAGTAAGCTCAGGCTTTGCAACTTCATCAAGTTGTTGTCACGTGCACATTAATAATCAGATTTAGACCAGTAATAACAGTAAGGTGTTACTTAGATTAATCGGTTTAAATGGGCAATTAGAGGACAATATCATTCTTTTCTGCATGGTATGGAGCAGTGCCTACTAAATTTAGTCGCTCCTCTACATTATTTTGCAATATTAAATTTCATGCCTTAGACCCTATATTTCTCTCACATTGATATCACTGAAATACCTGGTGACTGTCTGCAGCTATTAAAAGAGAATTGTGCTTTAAGCAGTTCTTTTCACGGTGCCCACAGATAGTGGAGAATGCCCAAAGATGCTTTACTAAAGACAGACACACCACTCTGTAAATGGCCACTAGCACAGCTGGAAGCACGCGAGGTCTGTAGCCTCGAGAGCCACATTTATAGATGATGAAACATAAAAGTGACAGTGAAGAGTCTTACTAGAGCTGTGAGATCATCACATGTGTATCATCAGATGTGTGTCATCTGTGTTGTTAGACGCATTATATGTCACAAAGTCCTGTGAAAAATAGCGATGCGAAAGGTTTTCAACTAAAATTGGAGTGTTTCATTGGTCGTTTAGCCCCGCATATTCAGAAAAATGTGTTATGTTTAGGAGAAAATTGTTTATTTTGATAGTGCATACAATTAAGTCTTATTTGTGGCACAGACATTTTAAGAATATTTAATGAAAAAGGTTTTATCCCTGAAAGACTCCCTGCTAATACTCAAGGACTCAAAGTCAAGTCAAAATGTCTTCTATTGTTTAAACCTGTTGTCTTTATTTTTCAGTCTCTTTTTGAGAAATTTCATAAACAGAAACAAATTAAAAATTTGAATATTCCATCAATTTTAGAAATCCCCTTTTGATCAGTTTTCATTCAGGATTTGTTGGTTCTATCAGCCGCTGTTTTTCTCCTAAACACAATTTGTCACATTATACTTCATCTGTAAAACTCAGCTGTTTGACTCCTAACATCTCTTGCTCCCTTATGTACAAGAAAACTGAAACACACACACACGCGCACACACACACACACACACACACACACACAGGTCTAATACATTAATCGTGTGTACAGCTAACCTACATGTAAGACTCCAGCCTGCCAGTCCTCACCCTGTGCAGGAGCATGTTTTGCTGTACACACCTCAGCGTGTCCTTTTCACCCTCCTTTATTACTACCTGGCTGAACAATGCAGGTCTACACACATCACCCAGACCCAGAGAGATTAATGGTTTTTGTAGCCCGAGCGGAAAGCATCTTCTATAATAGAGAGCCCAAATGCTTTGGGCCTGACACAGTTGACACCGTGGATCAGAAAGGGCCTTGGGAAGAGTCATCAGTATTACCTGAGGCGGAGGGCTCTAAGGACAAAAGAGAGGCAGGGGCAAACCAGGAACCAGTATGGGTGATATTATGAGGGTTAGATAGTTTGTTGAATAGGAGGGACGTATAGGGTCTACCGATGATAGAGGGATGTATCACAAAGGCAAAGAGGCTAGGGTAGAGAGCAGGATAAGAGGGGATAGTGTGAGAGAAGGGATGAGAAGAGAGGGCCTGGGAAATGGCAGGGAGAGGTGAAGTAGGCACCAGAGATTGGCTTTTCTCAGGAGGAAGACCAGTGTCTGATGTGAGACCAGGCTTAGTGTCAAACTCTACAAAGGTTCCCCAGTGTTGGAGACTGGACTGCCATATACTTACTCCATTTAAATCTCACGATGCGATTTTTTTCTGTCCCTACTCTTCGTTTTCTTACCCATTTTACCACAACTTTTCCTCCTGAAACTTTCTCCTGCTCACATTCCTCCATCTTCCTCTAACTCTGCTGCTACCAACTATTCTCCTCTACACTGCACACTGTACAGACTCTTATCATTACCGCCTCACCTCTCCTCTCTCCCCCTCCTCCTCTAGCCCTTTTACACTGACAGTATTTGTGGCTCTCATTGCTAACGAGAGTCAGAATTTGTCTGTGCTCAGGACCTGTACAACATATTTATGCGTAGGTCAACGCTTCAAAGATGAGAGCCTTTCAACCCAAAGGTTATACATGCATGCATTTGCATTCAAAAACACCGAGCCAGACAGACATCCAAGACGAGACCGTTAGGTATTATATATATACACACACGCACACACACACACGCCAGGCTTTTTTTGACACATGCCTGAATGTTTGAGCAGAGAGCAAATTACTATACAAGACGTAAGCATGAAATATGGCCGGTTCAAAGGCATTATGATGGATCAATATTTCACACATTTATATTCATATGTTCATACCTCAATCCTCACTTTTTTTTTCATTTGAACCCACTTCACTGTCTGTATTACCATACATATCCAGGCTGCGATGATACTGTTCATCCATCAGAGTACTTTAGATAGTGTACTTTTTTTTATTGGCAGTCAGTTGTGTGCTGAATGCCAAATACCCTCCATTCAACAGCTGGAACTCGCCCTCCTGTCAGAAGCCGGGATTGAGCTTTCCTTGTTTGGGTGGGCCCTTCTAACCTAGATGCTAACTCTCTATTATAGCAACAGAAGGGTCTTTTCTGTATTCAGCCTTTACTGAAGCCCTCACCTGCATGTTCAGCCTGCCGCATTTCTGTCTACTCCAAATTCTGCACACACAAACAGGCCTCGCTTGCACTTAAAAACTTTTTACAATCTCTTTCACCTTGCTGCAACAGTCCTGGTGGGGTTCCAGGCTTTGATCTTTGCTAGTTAAGGTTTCAGACTGACTTCTGTGTGGACGTATGCGTGGTTTTTTTTTTTTGTTTTTTTTTTTACGCGAGTTTGCATGTCAGGATGACTGTCTGCATGTGTGTGTGTGCGCGTTCCTGACAATACTGTATGTGTGTGAGATGCCTCTCCAGGGCCTTTCCATCACCCTGGTAATGCTGAGTGTTTCGTCTGCCTCTGCTTTCTCTCTCTCTCAAAGCTAAGCTTCTAATGACTACATGCAATCAGATATTGACTTAATTGTCCAGACGGCCATTGTTCCCAGGCCTTTTAACCCCACTGGAAGCTTTTAAGGAGAAAATTGTGTAAAGAGATTGTGAGATTGTCAATTGTGTACACTCGCTGGAACCCTGATCTGACAGAATGTCGAACTTCCCCAGCAGCCCCTACAGTAAGTCAAGTAATAGAGTGTGTGACTCTATAAGCAAGTAATACATGCTATGATTGATTGATTAAACTGGCATGGAGTGTTCTCAGTTATGGCAATTTCCCTCCCCATGCCTTGGTAGCTCCAGGAAATATGCTTTGTTTCAAGGCTTTTTAAGAATCTGCCTGACTCATAACTCACATCTATAGGTGTATAAATCTGGAGGTGAACTCATACACATATGTGACTCCTTGGCACCTGCCTGATCGTCTTTCACTGTTCTCAATGTGATGCCAATAGGAAGCACATGAGGTAGTTGAGGCTGTGGCGTGCATGCATGCGTGCACACTGAGTGCACGTGTCTCAGTCTGTGTCAGTGTTGATTGCCACAACGCAATCATTATATTCATTAAAAAGATTTCCACTTAAAGTAAATATCAGCAGATGCCCGGACTGCTTATCTGTGTCACAGCAAGCACACACACTCAACTCTTTTAAAGCCCCTTGATCAGTCGGTCTTCCAGCCCCTGGAGAGGGAAAGGTGTAGGCAGCCCTGTCCCTATAGGCCTTTCTCCAGGACAAATGTGGATAAATGAGATAAGTCTTGCTTGTTGCTCTGGCGGTTTATAGAATAAGCTGTAGGTCTTTTACATTGCTGAAACAGCGCTCTCTCCCTCCCTCTCTCTCGCTCTCACCTTTGCCTGACCTTTTCTTTTTCTTTCCTCTCAGCACGTCTGACTCCCCCACCTCTTCTTACTGTATGTACTGTAACATTTCTGTTTGAATGTGGTTAACATGATGCATGCTGTTATAAGATTAGACAAGTGCTGATGTATCCTCAGAAGTAAAGGCTTTATTTGACCTGATACCAATTATGCATGTTCAGCAGCATAGTTTATGTGGAGGGCATGTCTTTAGATATCTGTATTCTACATTTGCACTGATGTTTGCTTTTCAGCTTGCACAATGTTAGAAAAAAATGCATGTGTAATCCTCACATGCTCAGTCTTGAATCCTTGTCATTCTGATGACTCCTCGCAAAATGTTCCATTATTTATATCTAATGAGGTCTCTTTCTGATGTTTTCCCTCTCACTGACAGATTTTCCCTCTGCTACTGAGATCATCTTGCCTGTCTTTGCCTTCTCTCTCCCCTCAGTTCTGTGGAGCAATCATGACTGAGCTGGATGCTTTACTACCCTTGGCAGAAGCCTGCAGGGACAGCTCTCTCCTGGAGGTGCGATCAAGCTTTGTGGAGACGTGTGGCAGGGCAGCGTTCGCCATGCTGGGCCGTTTGCAGGAGAGGGCCCTGGAGGTACCGTCCTCTGCACCCATGAAGAACCTGCCTGCTCTGCTGTCCACTTGCATTTATGTGCACCAACGACTGGAGCACTACCATGCCAGGCTGAAAGATTCAAATACCGCTGCAGCTAAAGTGTAAGGAAAGGGTGCATGCATGTGTGTATGCGTTGGCTGATATCATTGTGTGGGAGTGGAAAACGTTTATTGCTTGTTTATAACAGCTGTGCATTTGTATGTAACGTGTATGTGTGTTTTTTACTATATCTTAGATTGTAAAACCATCAAACTATCGAACATTACCTGTGGCTGCTCATCTTTAACATCTCTCAGTCATTTCAAAACTGGTCTTAATTTATCAACAACAACCCATAAACTGGACTGTATTGCAAATAACTGTACCGCAGACTGAATCAGTGGATCACAGCTCATTCCAGCTACCCTGGTATTTATTGTCATATGATTTTTGATTCCTGTCCAAATCAAAATGTAAATGTTCATTAAGTTAAGATGGAATGGAGATGGAAAAGAGATTCCTGCCTCAAAAAAGGTGTGAGCCTCGTAACATAGATAACTATTTTAAAATGATTTTAAAATGTCAAGGAAATTGAACATTTGAGGTTTGAGAGGAGTAGACCAGAGAGTTAAAAAAAAAGAAAAAAAAAGAGTTGAAATGATTGACAGCAGGTAATGACACCCATATTGTGTCTACATCTGGTGAGTTTTTATGCCCCATAATACCCCCTTAACCTCTGCTCTCCACAGCTCCCCTCTAAAGGCATCGCTGGTGCCCTCAGTGCTCCTGTTGTCCCACCTCTGGCCCTGTGCACCCCTCCACCTGCACTTGCACTGTGCCCCCTCCGGTCATAAAGCACTTTCCTCTCTCTACACCATCCAGTCCCCCTGGTTTTAAGCCTCCTGCACCCCTGTTAAACTCTTGCCTCTCTCTGGAAAGTATCAAGGCAGGCAGATTTAAAGGATATGAAATGTCACAGTGAACCTTTAGAATAAATCATCAGTTCTTTCATCTAATCATTTCACCTCATGTTTGTTTGATAGCTCCCTGAATATACAGTGGTCAATTATGCATCTGGATTACAGGATTGTGCCCTCTTGGACTCTTCATCCCAGCAGTCCCCTTTTTTTCATACCATATGTATTATAGATTATGTATTTTCTGTCATTACCTTAAAGGTTTGTTTTCCTCCATGCCTAGACCCCTGACCCTGCTGCCTATCCAGAAGTACCAAGAAATAGTGGAGGCCTTAAGAGACCAGCTGACCAGCTACTGCATCCAGGTTTGCTTCACCTGCATTCTGCAAGACGCAGAGAGTCACCACTGGGCTGACCCCAAGCCCTTTTACGAGGTAAAGTGTCTGCACAATTCCCTGAAATCTAGCTGGTTGAATTTTTGTACTCCCCCACAAAACCCTTTGAAAAAACGATGACTCTTACATGACTAAATATATTAAAATGTGCTCATAAACATCTCTGAGTTCAAGTTTCTGTTAAGATGTATCAGCGGAGCCTATTTGAGTATGATTGTGTGTATTTATTTATTTACCCACAAATCAAAAAAGACAATGATACATAAAACATCTCCAGTATTGTCTGGTGTTGATTTCATTCCCTATGAAAAGTGGAAATTCTAATGCCACGTGTCTTCGCAGGCTTTTTCTGTAGATTTTTGAGGAACTCTAGGAATTATACTCTGGAGCTTTCTCGCTTCTTCTTTTCATTCCCACAATACACCTTTACCTCCCACTCTCCCTCTTCTAACCGAGCCTTCTACTCTGAGCTCCCTGAGAACATCTGTGGCTTCCATGCTGCCCCGGGGGCTCCAGGGATTCAGCTGTCTGAAGTCTGCAGTCTACACTGGGACTGTCTGGAAACAGCATAGGGCCCCTGAAACTCCCCTACCTTTATGCCCTTAAACCAATCTAAACCTCCCCTCTCTTTCTTACTTTACTCTGCTTTTGCCTTTTTTTCTCTTTGTTCCTCCCTCCTTCCCTGGGTCACTGGTGTCAGACAGACCTGCTGTGCGCAGGTGTGTGCTTTTGTTCAAGCATGCCTGTGTGCATCTGTACAGATGAATGCACGTGTGGGTGTGCAGCAGCATCTCCGGATGTGCGTTTCATTTGGTGTGTGTGTGTGTGTGTGTGTGTCTATATTTTCATGTCAGTTGCATATGTGTAGTTGTATGCATTAGGTTTCCATCTCCTGGATACCCAGCCTTGTGTCTTGGCTCCTTCTCAGCTCAGTGCAGCTCCAAAGAGACCCTTCTCCAGCTTGGGTTTTTTCTTTCTCTTTGTTATCTTACATTGATATTGACACATGAATAGTTGCTGGCAGAGAAATATTTAATATGCTGCAAAAACAGCACATGAGGTCAGTTTAAGGCGCTTAAAGGAAGTTTAGAGCACGACCATGGCTACCTTTAATGTCAGGATTTAGCCTTCAGAGCCAAATTCATTTGAGAAAAAAAAAGCCATTATGACTTTCCAAGTTTATTCCATCCTCAGTTCCTCATCCCAGATTCAGTCCTCACTGTTGACAGGCTGTCATCCCAAATGGGAATTTTTTTTCATAGCTGAGCTGGCTGGTTAAATAAAGTTTGACTTGAATGAACAGATAAAACAGTCCAACCACACATGTAGCTGTGGCTGCTCTTGGTTCGGATCCAACCGTGTGTCTGCGTTTGCTCTGCTGAGTCCACCGGCGAAGGATGGCGGCCTAATCCCGGACATAGAGCTCGGTCACGCTCCCATCAACCGCCTATCCCTAAATGACTGGCTCCGGGGAGGGGAGGAAGGAGAGAAGTAAAATACAAGATAGATGAGGTGAAGTGGGAAGAAAATGAGACGAGACTGAGGGGCATGATGAGTTGAAGACAGGAGGAAGATGGGGAGTTTTGGATGTGTCAGTATTTCCGCCACACACACACACACAGACACACACGCCCACACAGGCAAATACAAACCATCCACTGGAGCAGTTTATTGTTGGAGGTTAAACTTGAGTAGTTCGGGTGAGTAGAAGTAGAAGAGGGAGGTTTAGTTAATGAATTCTTCTATGTCCTTTCCAACAAAGCTGCAGGATGCCAGGATAATAGTCTCTTTTCCTCCATCAGTCCTCCTCTCGTCTGTCTTTCTTCTCACTCTCGCTCGTCTTTGCTCGCCTTATTCAGAGAAGGTCTCGATTTCTCCTCGTCTCTCTCTCTCTCTGTATGTGTGTGCAAGTGTGTGCCTGTTGTGATGTGTTCTCCAGTTCAGGACTTTAAAACAGTCTAAAATCCCAGTGGGGGAAGAAACCCAGGTGCAGAGTGCAGGTGGCGTGACCGCTGAGACATCCTGGTGTTGACAGACCTTCCTCTGTCTCTGTCTCTCTCTTTCTTCTCCTTCATGTTTTCTCCCTCACTCTCTCTTTCTCCCCCTCTATTTTTATCTCCTTCTCCGTTTGGTTTTCTCTGTTTTTGCTTCGCTGTCAATATCCATATCACAATACATCTTCATCTGCACCCCCCTCCCTCCCACCTTGCACAGGGTGAGCGCTGCTCCTTCTCGGTGCAGATGTGGTTCTACTTCCTGTGTGGGCTCCGTAGCGACCTGTGGGCGATCCTTCCGGCAGACTTGGCCAAGGAGGTGCTTGGCCAGGTGCTGTCAGAGACTTTACAACTGCTGGTGCAGAGATATGCCAGGGCCCGTCCTTCATACAAGAGACACCTGCAAGTCAGGTACTCTATCATGTTCCATACTGGCCTCAATTACATTCACTTGAGAAATCTTGTCACACTCTGTAATATAAATTAGGCTTCTAAAATAACAACATCCCAAATGGAGTCCCACACTGCGATGTGTGTTCTTACCCGCTGTTTAAACACTGTAAGTCTTGATGTGACGGTGTACAGTATATCAGGAGATGATACAAAGTTTTTAGCCATCATATTTTTCTGTGCTATTTCTACTTAGGAAAGTATTTCTTTGACATCTCTGGTTGTATTTTGCTGTTGTGAGCAGTGTTGCAAATAAGTTGCTGCTTAATGGCAACAACTACATTTGCAAAATTTCTGCATTAATGTAGTGATGTTCATTGCTTTCTAGGTATCAAATTCACAGGTAGGCCAAAATAGGAATTTCAGTCTGGCTACTTTCTCTTTAAGGGAAATGTATGCACAAGTGTCAGTTAATTCAGTACCACTACAAGGTACATTTAGTAACTGTGATAGAGCTTTTCATCATATCACATTATCTTTAACAAAAGTTTGGGTTTGACTACCAATTTCTAGTTTTTAAGCACTTGAAGCATCGCTTGTCCATATTGGCTTAAAAACTGATTTGATGAAAAACTGATGTTTTCTGCTGTTTCCAAGGTCAAGAATAAACTTGAACATTAGCTGTTAAGCCAACATGAAAGAGCTGTTCTGAACCCCAGAATAATGTTTCTTTTTAATCAAAATGCAAAATTACTTATTGGTAGATTATCAGTGACTTTACATCTCATTTGTGTACCTGTCAGCGAATAAGCTTTTATGTTTAACGGCTAATCTTTTCATTACCTTGCTCGCACCTTGTATGGCCTACATGAGTGACTTTGGTACATACTGTACAATGAATATAGACTAGGCTATACATAATGCGATCCTAAATTACATCAGAACTCCTAGACAACGCCCTAGATCATTTCAGCTCTCTCACTGTTGGCCTAGTTTCGCTCGGCTCCTTTGGGTCTGATGGTGGAGGTCTGAACGTACGGCTGGCACGTCATCGCCACGCTCTCTGTACAGGCTCAGGGGTCCTCTCTTCCATCCTCTTTTTTGTCTTTCTCCTCTTAGCAGCTGAATGACGACAATGAACAGGTTAAACCGTGACACACACTTAGATGATGAAAGAGTGACAGAGACAGAGTGCATTTTGCATGTGTAGCACCGCAGGATGTCAACACTAAGCCTGGTTTATGTTGCTTGGAGACACTTGTGTTTCTGGACGGGCAGCTGTAAAGTGTAAGGCTAGCCTAAACAGATGGCTTTTCAAAGCTTCTCCAAGTTTCCTATGCGTGTAGCACTCACATGGGTACTTTTATGCTACCTCACCTCTCCTGTATCAGTCCGCCCCTGTGTGTGTCTAATAACAATTTAGGCCATGGGAAGAGCAAGGATGAGGAGATGAGAGATGATGAGCGGCTCTCCCCAACCAATTGAGGAAATAGATTTAGGGGCGTTTAAATGTAAAAGCAATGACTTTTATAGTGAAATCCAAAGCCTGAAGTACACTAAACTTTCCAACAGTAAAATCACCAGGAGGTTCTGTCGTCTGACAGGCTGCACAATGAGGCTGTTATGTCATGACGTAATGGTGGATGTTAGCCTTTGAAGACAGGAATGGTTCCTTTACATGATAGTGCCTTTCTCTTTCTCTCTCTTTATGTGATTTCACACATTCCCTCACGTCTCACCTTTTCTGTTTTCATCTATACATTCGCCTTTTCTTTTCCCTTACTCCTTGTCTAAGGTGTGACATCACAGCAGTGTTGCTGTATGTGGAGCAGCTTATGTGGAGTGTGTGTGAAAGTCCCGAGGCCTTGGTGCACTCCAATCCTTATTCAGCAATTGCCATAATAGCGGGCAGATCAGACTGGCCGTACCAAATCCACAGCCTGTGTGAGCAGCTCCTGACAGTCCTCGTCATTGTCACAGCACCTCTTTCTTTGCTGTATAGGTTGGTATGCGCAGTATGTTTTTGTCATTCAGAGTCAAATATGACCTAGGCACACCAATTTTTTTTCTACTTTTCATATGAAACTCATAAACAGAGATAGTTACATAGCTATAGCCCCTGACTATGGAATCCTGTGCCCAGGAGGACATGAGTGGGCTGCAAACTGTAAAAAAAAACACAGGAGGATGTATTTTTATGATAGCGCTACCCAAAGAACTATGACCGCCAAACAGTATATTTTTGCACATTTAAGATGTATTAATCAAAGTCAAATCAAAAATGCCACATGTGATCTCAATTTTCTCCAGGATATTTATGATTGATCCTGCGAAGGAGTCCACGCCGCATCAGCCTGACAGCCCTGCTGTCCACTGGCTAAATGCTATCAACCCTGACCTCTTCACCGAGCAGGCCATGCGGTATGTAAAATACACCCATCATACCATCCATCATCCGTCATACAGTAGGTACACATATGCATGTTCACACACAAACTCACATACACGCACACTCTGGTATGCTAAGCCATCACACACACCTCCACCCACTGTATAGAGAACCATATGTGTGTGTGTGTGTGCGGAGTTATATCCGCGTACTGTATGTGTGGATATATTGCCAGACTTACCCGTTGCTCAGGGCTTCAAGCCTGAGCTGCTGTGGTAATATAACACAGATGCAAGCTGAGAAAGAAAAATAAAAAAAGAATAAACTACCGTTGCCGTTGACACTGATTTTGTTTATGTTGATGGTTGCTGAGGGCTTTACACATGAGGTGTCAACAGCCTACACTGTGGTGTGTATGTGCTTGTGTATGCGTAAATGTGTACATGCATGCATACGTGTGTGTACATGTGTGCCCGGTTTCTGATGTGACCTCCGCGGTGCAGTCAATCACCCCACACCCCCACGTACACACGCACACCGTTAACTCCACCCTCCTCCCCTCTCATCTCTCTCATTGCCAGAGGTGATGTCATTGCGTGCTGATGGAGCACAAATCAAGCTAACCCCCGCTTTCCTGCTCCTAAGTATTGGAGAGCTGAAATTAGTTTATTTTTATGACCTCTTTATTTCTTTGCTCCCGCCTCCCGCCTGCATGCGAGGGCGCCAGGGGGGCTGCCAGTGGCCCAGGGCCAGATCCACAGGTCCTCATCCAGGACCCGGCCTCTGTGGACAGATCTCTCCCCAGCCCATTAAAATAAAACCCATTGTTATGGTTATTAAATAAAACAATAATAAAATCACAAAGCACATAAATAAATCATGCAGCATTACAGGCTATAAAGAAAGCATCTGAAGTTTTGTTTTCTGGCCTGATGTGAGTTCCTGTACTTGCACACATTCGTGCTCTGCGTTTTCCGTCTTGCCTTTGCACGTGCGTGTCTGTGCATCTGTGTGTCTTGTTTCTGTAAGCTGACCCTGGGCTGTAGCCGGGTAGATTTATCAGAGCAGTTAAAAGAGGATTTCTTCTGGATTTGTGGTCCTAGTGACATCATAAATTGCACTGTCAGATTGAGGCATAGTTTTCCTCCGTCAAGCAGCAGGGTGCACCCTGCTCTAGCCTTCTGGCTCAAATAGAATGGTTAATTTCTGGGCAGACACCCCCTGTACTCCCTCCTGCCTTCTCACCCTTCAGACAGACTGTCCATTCCTTCCATTAGATTTTATTGAGATGTATAAAGTAACATGCAGGCACACACATGTCAGCATGCTCTCACACTTGCACACATACATAACCACAAGCATAGGCTCTGAAGGGTGCACACCCACACACACACTTATACGCACACACACCAAGGATACGGCTCATTACCCACAGCTGGCTGCAGCCTCTTGGTTATACAAAAGATGTAGGAGGGGGGTACTGCTGTATATTCATGTATTTGGCTGTCTCCCAAATGTTAATTTGGTTTTAGCTGGCCAAGATTAGAGCTAATTCCTTCCCGGTGCACACTATAAGTAAGCGAGAGTGAAGGCATTTGCAGACTAAGCTCGTATCAGGAGTGAGTGACACTGAAGGAACTTACCACTGTAGCATAAACACTATTTCCTCCCAGATTGTCACCCAAGACGACTGTGATTTCAGTCTTTGTCTTTCACTTGTGAAGCTTTTCCCTCCTTTGTTGTCTCTTGCTAAATGGATTGCTATGTGTACACTCACCTGACACTGCAGAACTGTCAACTTTGTTTTCCTTCTTTCCGCTCTCAGAGACGGCCTTGTGGGCCAGGCGGCCTCCGCGTGTCAGCTGAGGCTGCTGACCTCTGACCCGGGATGCAATCCCAGGTTGCTGCTGCGAACGCTGCTTTACAGAGACTGTCACCTGCCCAGAATGCTCCTGGAAAACTCTCGTAAGTCTGTTTTCAATGTGCATGGATGTGTTAATGGATAAAGGGTGTGTGAATATGCTGTGCTGGCCTAGCTGTCAGTCTTTTCGGAGAAAATTGAAGCTACTTTCATTAATTCTTCAACATTTTCTTTTTTTATAACTGGAACCACAGGGTCGATCCCACGGAGGCCGTGTGTGGGAAGGTGTTTACTAGTGTCTTAATTATGGTGCTCAAAGATCCTAAGCGAGTTATACCGACCTTAGATGAGCTCTATCCATTTTATGTAGTTATCATCAGCATCTTTGCCTTCATCATCATTTTCACCTTGGTCACCATCATCACTAAATCAATAGAGAGCAGTAATAAACACTCAACAGGCCCAGGCGGAGCACACATGCTGACCTTTAAAGATTTTCCCTTCTTTCTTCTCCCCTCCGCACCGGCAACAGTCTAACCTTTAAAGACTGTTGTGCACTGGCACATTAATTCACATTATAGCGACCTCATTAATAACAACTCTCACTGTCTCGTTCTCTCGCTTGGTCTGAGTCTGGCTCAGAGACTCTGCAATGCTTCTCCCTCCAAGCTGCCGTAAATCAACGCTGGAAGCGCTGACGCTCGCGTGTTATCACGGTGACGGGCTAATTAACCAGGAAGCAGACAGACAGAAGGAACAGCTTGACTGAACGCCTGAATTCCATAAGCTACTGCATTTCCTTATACATGTGCATACTGGGGAAAAATCCATGTGCAACTTACTTACAGATAGTAATACAATGTGTCACAAACTATTTCATTCAATTTAGTGTGTTCCAGTAATTGTTAAAGTCAGATGTTATTGACAAGCTGTGTTTAATCAACAGCACTTTTCACTAAGTTGTTGCTTAGTGACACATTTACCGTACACTGTCAAACCTTATCAAAGCACATTGACTTGCTAGAGAGCTGTCTAGCAAACTAAATGCAATAACCTTCATCTGACGATTTCAAAAATATATTTATTTGCAGGGAGATAACACCTCCACATTTACAATAACAGTTTTCGCTTTTAAACAGCTCACTCTAGATACACTACTTCTGATGCACACACACACACGTGCACACACACACACACACACACACACACACGCACACAGCCTTTTTATTATCATCAGCGTGTCTGCTTCCAATTACAGAGAGTTTGCAGAGAGGGCCCTTGTGACTGGTTGACTGGTTGTCCGGAAGATAAACAGGTGTATTTATTGGCTATGTATCAAGGTTGGATAAGCTTAGAGCCAAAGAGGGAGTGAAAGAGAGCAAGGAAAAATGGAAAAAGCAACCGAGAAATCGACATAGAAACACCAACACATTGGAATTACTGTGTGATGCAGCAGTGGTGGAAACTCCACAGAGATGTGCCAGCGCACTGTCATCTGTTTTTCTGAAGTCATCCGCTCCTCCATAATGGGATCATTATTAAAAGGCTCCTAGTTAACCTGCCATGCTCTCCAGCACCCCAAGTGGAAATTAATGTTAGTCACCCCTGTTCCCTTGGATCATTGCAGCCATAGCGGTGATATCCAGAACACTCTCTCCTTTAGGACCAATTACCAGACTGGCAGAGAACAAGATGCCGGCATAACCCACATAATGCCGCCTAATAAACTGATTGTAGTTCAGGTTGGTTGACCACTTTTGAGTGTATGTGCTAGATGTGTTATTGTGAGAGAAGAGGCAAGAGTGAGAGAAGTCGAGAGAAACTCAGAGACAGGAAATCAGTTCTCAAATGGACCTTGAGTGGTGGCGGTGCTTCCTACCTGCCTGTTATTAAGGCGGCTGATATTATTGGCCCTGTAACACAGCAGCTAATTCAGCCCTGTCATTTTAAAATCGTCAGCATTAGTCAGAAGGAAGCCGTGCTGCCCTCCATCACAGCGCCCCCTCATTGACTGCTGTGTTGCATACATTTTCCCATTCAAATAGCTGTCATCTCCCACACAGCAGACTGACAGACCGCTGGATGTCTGCCACCTCTGGAGCAATGGGCCTTTCCTCAGCAACCCCTGTCAGCTTAACACACACACACACACACTTGTAAGCACGAAAAACACATATATAGACATCCATATGGGTTACACACGCACACACCTCCATCCTCAGCCCTGTGCTCAGACAGCAACCCCCACAAGGACACCCTGTCAAAACCTCTTCCTTTTCACTTCCTGTCTCCATGTGCTGTGGGGGCTTTGAAATCTGTTTCTTTTTCTGTTTTTTTTTCTGGTCTGTTTTTTTTTTTCCTCCATCTAACACAGATGTGGGTTTTTCTTCCCCTTCTATTCCACAATGCCTTTTGTTCACCCTTTCTGTTAACATGTGTCAGGTTGGGCAGCCTTGACATTTTCCAATGTGTTTTTGTGCTAAGAAATCAAGATGCCGTTTCATGGGATAGGGCTTTATATCTTTCACTACCTACCTCCATAAGGTTGATATTTTCTGAATCAGAAATTCAAAAAACAGCCAGATTTTACACTCACCTACACACTCCTAACTGAATATATGAGTAAGCCTTTTCATCCCTTTGTGCATCCAGTTGTTTGTGTGCGTGTGTCAAGTGCTCCTGAATATCAAGATTTCATAAGTTCATTGACATTTTGAATACCCACACATTTACTTGTGTTGTGTGCAGAAGTGTCCCACTGACTCAGACTTTTTTTTTTTTGTCAGATTTTTGCATGGAGAGCTGCTTAGAAATGTCTACAGAGGGCTCTAAGGCAGGAGATGACTTCATAGTCGCATTGTTCAACCTTTTCAGTTGCCTGAACAATGTTCCGAAGGCCTTGACTCAGGTCCTTCAACCATACCTGGAAAGGGCACAAATATGGGACCATCTCTACACACTTGCAGGTGAAGTAGGAACCAGCTGCTATACATTTGTACTTCAGGAGTCATTGCTATAGACTAGCATTACACTGGTATGCAGTGCATTACTAGAAGCTAAAATACTATTGTATACAATTGTACTGCTGTACCCTATATTGTGTGTTTTAAAATACAGTTGTTCATTTTAATAGAAATGACACATTTAAATATTGTTAATAATATATTTGTTTGTTGGGACAGAAACACATTTTTGCTTTAGAGCAGAGCAACTTTAATGTCATTTTTTCAGATTTTCATCACTCATTAGCTCAGTGCTGTTTGGTTTCTAATGCAGGATACTGTACTATTTATCTACTGCAATGAAGTGATTATAAAATACCAAGTCATTGCCGTTCCCATTTCATGTTAAATTGGAAAACTGATTGTTAAATCCATCACCTCCCAAGATATTGAGACACAACTGTTTTCATGCTTGAATAACAGGAAATGAATGGAAGTGACTGAGAGTTGACCAAATTCTCTCAGAATGTGTTTGATGTGTTTCTAAATAGAAGCCCGCAAAGAATATCTTCATTTTTTTTCCTGTGGGCTGGTGTTGACACTGCATGCACGTGAGGTGAAGCATGACTTTAATATGCCGTTACAGAGACTGTACTCCCCAACCCTGTCTTCCTTTCCGCCTCTCTCTTGTACAAGCTTTGATACAGAGCTTAATCAGAACTCCTGTGGAGTATGGAGCTCTTTTTGGTGGTGATTTTTATATCCTGGGTGAGTGGTAATTATTGTAGCATAAATTAGGGTGATTGGAGAAGAGTATTTGGATGGAGACAGAGCAAGGGAGGGGTCGACAGAGGGAAAGAACGCAAAAGAGAGTGAGCCAGAGAGAAATTCTCAATGTCATCCAATCCTCATTTATCCTCACAGGGTAATTAGTTTAATTATTGGACTGTGCCAAATCTTTGTATTATAATTTTGGTTACAGGATACCCCCAGTGCCCCCGTTTCTATTTAAACTGCTCACTGAGTTAACTTTCATAGATTACATTGAGACTTTGACTATTTCTGCACTTACACTGATGTTTCATCACACAGTAGCAGGTTGTATTGAATCAATACACCAGTCAATACGGTAGTGGGCGGTATAAAATCTGAGAACCAAGTGACTTTGAAAAATAGGTCTAGGTCTCACCTGCCACCGAGCACTTCTCCTTGGAAAAGCTATATCATTTTCAGTTCCGCTCTCCTCCATTTCTATGGGTCTGAGGTCACACATTTGTTAGGCGTCCCGGGAGATTTCAGTGCACTTCCACTGCCGTCGCAGTACTATATCTCTCTGTCGTAGCCTTTGGTTTTACAGCCGACGCTGTAGGAAGTTTATGGGTGCCATACAACTTCATGCTGTCGCTTCTCTGCTATCAATATTAGCGGGATATGAAAGGGCAGAGCAACGAAAGACATAGTGCACCTGGAAAAGGTAGTACTGTTTCTACTGTCGGGCCACCTGGGTTTGATCGAGAACATCTGAATTTAACTTGACATTACTCGCTTTTAGTGTAGATATTTTGACAGAATACCATAGCGCTCTGTGGATGAGCAAGCTGTTTTTGTCTCTGTGTTTTCCCATTGTTTAAAAAGTGGAGTCACTTCTGACACAGACTGAGTGTGCTTTAATGACTGAGGGGTTATTGCTTGTTTGAAAAGCCTGGAAGCACAATATCCATAATATGAAACATAACCAAATCAGAACATTTCATCTACTCTTCATTTTTATGTTGATTGTATGGCATGGCTGCAGGTCTTTGACAAGTCCAAAACATTTATGATTTAAGACCCAGTATAGTCATTGAACAGTATTTCATTAGAGTAGTATCAAATGCTCCTACATACAGCTAGGGGCATTCATTTTCTGTTGTGCATTTAGAGAATTATGCGCTCTGTTTGTGCTTTTCAAGTAAGTAAAAACAGGGAATTTTGGTACAGCCGGCAGCATGTTTGCTCATTAAACTCAGCTGGACTTCATTTCCTTTACCAGTTGACTTCTCGTCCTTCTCTGTAGTTACTAGTCACTCTGTGAGTTGGTGTTCTCAAAACTTTCAAAAAATGTGAAGACACATGTACCACAACTAATAAAATAGTTAGTTCAATTGGGAGAAAAAAAGTTGTAACTCTAATTGAGTCAATTAAGTACAGTCACATTGTAGGCCGTTATCTGGGTTCCTTCTTCTTCGCTGGTTCTGTCGTTGTTACAGCAACACAAAGCTTCATGTACAGCTCAGCTTTAGGCTTTTATTTTTTCAAAACTAAGTCTTAAAGACCAGTGATACTTTTGTATGAATTTGTAAGGTCTTTAGTCTTCAATTTGATGTTCTTTCAGCCTTCTTTACCTGTTGCATTCATTTGACATTTTTGTCAGACACAACGAGGACAGTTCCTGTAGTGATCAGCTGTGTCCGGGCGATCGTCACCAAGTCTACCAACACCCTCTTGGTACACCTGGTCTCCATGGTGATGGGTTGGCAGGCCACAGAGGTGCGCAGTGGAGCCCTGTTCAAGCAGAATGCACCTGAGAGTGTCTTGGCAAAAATCCCAAAGGAGTGGAACTACACACCACCTGAAGCAAGGAGAAAGGAGACTGCCACTAAGAGTATGCACAGACTGGGTGTCATATTTTCAAGTCATGTGAGCAAAAAGAAATTTTAGGGTTGTTTTCCCCTAATTAAGATTTATTCTTTCTTTCTTTCTCTCTTTCTTTCTATGTAGCTGTCATATCCTTAACTATCCAGACCTTCTCCTTCATTTTAACCAACCTGCCCCTCGCCGTAGCATCCGTGCCTCTTCCGATCCGCTACCTCTTCCAAGTGGCAGAGAAGCAACTCTCCCAGCATTCCCGGCAGCTGCGCTTAGTGGGCCTGTTACTCTGGGCCCTGCTAGGCTGTCTGATCCAGGGCCTGGAGGACCCACGCACATTAGAACAGATCAGTGGTCTGGCCCTGGACAGCGGAGCAAAAGAGCCCCTGTCCCTGCTGGCTGAGTGCCTACAGGCTGCCATGGGCATTCAACAGAAGGTAAGGGCTAATGTTAATGTAACAGTAATATCAATGATAGTAATTAGGGGGTTATTTACCATGTGAGGAAGGGCAGAGCATTAAATTGGGCTGTTGTGGTGTCAGTTGTTATGTTGTAATTATTTATTTATTTATCTATTTACATGTTCAAAAACCCTGATGCCATCATTTCATTATATTTATTTTTGATTTAATGTGTGCCATCAAATCAACCATCAACCATCTGACTTTTGCACATAATCTTAATGGTCTCCTGTTTGTCTGACAGGGTGTTCCCAAACCCACAATGCACAAAGTGCTGCAGGCTATGGAGGAAAAAAGACCCAAGTGGACAAACATACAGCTGCAGAAGGCCCGCAAGCTCTGCTCAGACAGGTAAGAGGTCAACTGCAGGGGAATTAGCAGGCGGTAAAGGTTAGAATTGCATTGATGTAGTTTCTATCAATGTTTTCATGCATTCAGGAAAGTGCTATA